>NC_089435.1:2672358-5344717 GCF_026210795.1 Rhizophagus irregularis | reverse complement strand
AACTCTAACCCTAACCCTAACCCTAACCCTAACCCTAACCCTAACCCTAACCCTAACCCTAACCCTAACCCTAACCCTAACCCTAACCCTAACCCTAACCCTAACCCTAACCCTAACCCTAACCCTAACCCTAACCCTAACCCTAACCCTAACCCTAACCCTAACCCTAACCCTAACCCTAACCCTAACCCTAACCCTAACCCTAACTCCTAACCCTAACCCTAACCCTAACCCTAACCCTAACCCTAACCCTAACCCTAACCCTAACCCTAACCCTAACCCTAACCCCTAACCCTAACCCTAACCCAACCCTAACCCTAACCCTAACCCTAACCACCTCTAACCCTAATCCCCTGGTCTGAATTTTCCCCTAACCCGAACCCGACTACATAAGATCTGGCAAGCGATTTCTGGAAATTACGACGAAGTTTTCGTGTCAGTAGTAGTTTTGCAGCCGAATTTGCCACGAGCTCGTTGGGCATTATCCCAGAGAGGATGGAAAGTTTCACGTTGATTGCTTGCTATATGTTACGCTTTTTATTCGTAAAAACAGATCTGTATATTTTTCTTACACTAAAAAATAGACTTAGATATTTGATCATGATAATTGTCATATGCACAATTTTCTAGTTGTTAATATCCTAGGTAGAGAAATTTGTAACAATAAGTACTAGTATAATTATGTGTGTAGACGAGCTGTTAAGAAATAATTTATTTTTTATCATTATTAACACAGCGTTACACATGTGATAAAACGATAAGATATCTATTCTAAAAGTAGCGAGCTGTGGTTGCGATTTATAAATTACGACACGTTTATACATGCTAAATACGCCGAATATGCCAAGAAAGATTCCATAATCGATCCATTCCACGGAATTTGCAAAACACTATCTGCCAATGCCGTAGCTTGTTGGCCCATATAATTTGTGCTTTTATATACACTTTTATTATGTTAATCTGTTTTATTAATTCCTTAACCTTTTGACTAATTTTTCATGCGATATTCTTTCTTCGTCGTAATTATTGATTAAATACATTTGCCTCACAATACTAGCATCACTTCAAAAGTATTTTTGGGCGTAGCTCACTCTCTGACTGTAATAATAATTTCCTTCTCATCATGCTCCATCTCAATAAGATATCTGTTGTAGCCATAGCTTGAGTTGCGTCCTATTATAATATACATTATAACATCTATAAATAAGTTGCCCCATAGTAGAGATGCGATCCGAAATCCGAAAATTCGGATCATCCGCCAATCCATCCGATCCGAATCATCCGGCCAACTAATCCGTATCCGAACGGATCCTTGGGATGGATTCCGGACGCGATTGGGGCGATATCCGTTTTAATCCGAAACAGCATCCCAACGATCAGGTAGATGCTATCAATACCATTCGAATCATCGTAACCGAGCATCGAGCTTGAATGAGCCTATTGTGCATCTCTGCACGATCACTGGATGCCGAGATATCTGCAAAACGTCAAACATCGGCATTTTCATTTTACAATTATGCAAAATTTTTTACGTTTGCCGAATCATCTCGGCATCAAGCGATCGTACAGAGATTGACCAATAGCTCATTCGAATCAGTCCTCAATGCAACGAATCGAATGAGCAGTATCACTTGGATGCCGAGATATTCGGCAAAATGTCAAAAATCGGCATTTTTTATTTACAATACTACCGATTTTTGACGGTTTGCTGAATTATCTGCATCCAACGATCGTACAGGATGTAGAATAGCTCATTCCGATTCGTTGCATTGAGACGATTCGAATGAGCTATTGTGCATCTCTGTACGATCACTAGATGCCGAGATATTCGGCAAAACGTAAAATTTTGCATGATCGTAAAATAAAAATGCCGATGTTTCACGTTTTGCCAATTATCTCGGCATCCAGTGATCGTACAGAGATGTATTATAGCTCATTCGATTTCCGTCTAAATGCAACGATTCGAATGAGCGATAGTGCATCTCTATACGATCGTCGGATGCAAAAAGATACCCAAAAATTTGAAGTTAATCTCATTATCCGATTTTAATCCTACGATAATCCGGATTGATCCGTACGGATCACGGATTGTAAAATTCTATCCGATCGCATCTCTACCTCATAGAATCCTTTCGTCATTCCTTTATCTCTGCATTATATCTTGTTTAAGATATTACATATAGAAATTCGATATAAATGTATAATTACGAAAAAATACCAAAATATAAACGGTAATACAAAAAGTTGTAGAGTGGATCAACCAACTGAGTATTGTATGACGTTAAAATTGTATTGAGTATGGTATGTATAATCATACAATACATTAATTATACAATACATTACATGTTATTGATATACTTATTAACATTCGAAATGTGTGATGTATAACTTTTTAAATTTCAATTTCATACTCAATTGCTTTTTATTTAATTTACGTTATAATTTTACTGAAATCTATTTATTAAAGAATAAATATATGTAAAAACTTAATAAATTATCAAATTTTAGTGGTATTTTTGATTTATTTATAAAATTCTATATACCGATATAATAGCGGTCAAAATAGAAATGATCTGCTAATTACTTCGTTTAATTTGTAAAAAAAAAAGATTGCTGTTACCTAGACTATTTAGTAGAATTTAACACATGTTCTTTTTCGGCAAGTGATAATTCCATTTCACGAATTTTTGCTTCTTTTTCTCTTAAAATAAGTTCACGTTCCCTTAAAGCTAAAGCTCGTTCTTGAAATTCAAGCTCACTTAATTTTAAAGTAAATTCACTTTCTTTATCATCCCCTTCAGTACCATTTCTTGTTTTAATCTTTCTGCTAGAAATCGTACATATATTCTCTTTATCATTCTCTTCAATTTCAATAATATTTGTTTTAGTTTTCTTATTAGAACCTGTATGTTCATTTTGTTTACGTTTGGTAGGAACTACTTTCGTCAACTTCTTAGCTATATAAATAAATTATAAATTAAAACAATTTAATGTTAATTACAATATTTTTATTTAGCATTACAACTGAAATTTTAAAAATATACTTACCATTACGTTTATCGTGACATAACATTACGTGAAATCAGACCTTTATCACGTCCTTTATTTGGTATATTATATTTTTGGTGAACATAAATGGTAGTAAATCTTTCTTTATCTAATTTTTGACCACTGTAATAAATTAACTTAATAAATAAATAATAATTTTTTAAAGAACAAATTATATATCTACATACTGTAAAATAGCCGTTAACAATTTAAGATCTCTTCCACGTCGATTGCTTAGCGTTATACATGTAGGGCCGATTCGTGCCATTTCTTTGTATTATCAGGTGATGTTATCCAAACATCATTAGCAATTTTTTGACATGGATTTATTAAGCTGACGCAATAACCCATTTTTTGACGATAGAACGTAATCCAATCTAAAAATAATACCATTTAGTAATATATATTACAATAAAAATTCATTTATTAAGTTTTACTAACCTGCAGCATTCTCTTCAATTGCTTGAATATCATCAAATACTTGATTAATTGCACTTTCTGATTCAGCTGTAAGAAGTAATCATTTTGTTCTTTACAATATCATTGTAACCCTTTTTCCCAAATTTTTCTAAATATTAATAATTAAATAAATTAGTTTTTTTGTTTAAATAAAGTTTATTTATAAATATAATATCTTTTTTTAATAGTTTTTCTTTAGACTTAAAAAAAACAAATAATTACCTTTTATAATGGACTAAACAAGATCTAAAAATATGAACCAAATGTTCCTCCCAAATTTTCCTTTGTATTATCAATTTCATTTAGAGCCAATCCAAGTCCTTTTTTTCGCATAATCAAGATCTGCATGATGCAATTCCAACCTAGATCAGCGAATATGTGAACTGCAGGGGGCGAACCCGTTAATTGTAATACAAGATCAAATAAAACGCGAAAAATTCTTTGATACGCAATAGTTGTTGCACGATTAGTAAACACTCGGGCAAATGTAAGAACTAAAAATAAATATCAATTATCAATTAATATATATAGTAATTTCAAAATTTATAGTATTAAAAACAATAAAATATATTAAATTATCATATAGTAAGAAACTTACTCAAGTTATGCTTCATTACTATAATAATTAATCTCAAATTCATTTATTTCACCCATTACATGCTTGAAAGACAAATCGATTTGAAAATGTTTGCACTTTATCCATTCATTTAATTGTTCGAAGTTGTACGAAATAATTATTACATGTTCATCTTCAAAGAATTCTAATAATAAAAATAATATATTATTTCCTTAAAACTGTCATTAAATAAATTAAATACAAAAAGTAAAATTTACTTTTAATTTTTACCTAAACGTTTTACATAATCACGAAAATTATTAATATTACGTGAATAATTGTAAACAACTCCTAGCAATCCTTGCTCTTGTGGATGAATTTCTTTCTGAATCTTATCAATATAATACCGAAGACGATCAGTATTATTTAATGATGCGTATATCAGAAAGATATTCAACGCCAAAATAAGTTTTAATTAAATTTCCTATCAAATAAAATACATACAATTAGTATTAATTTAAAAAATTTTTATAAAAATAAAAAAAAATCTTGTATAATAAATATAAATAAATATAAATAAATATTTATATATTTTATTTTTTTATTATTTACCTGTTATAATATGAGTTGGAGTAACATCAGTATTATCATTATTTGCTTGGTGAATTAATTCTTGTAGACGTGTACGAATAGTAACAGGTACTTGGTTTGGAGGTGGCGGAGGATGAGTATGAATTCCTTTTGATATAAGGATCACAAATGGACAGCTTTTAATATCAACAGGAATTAGTTTAGAAAATCTAACTTCACATAATTTTTTTCATAAGCTTTCCTTGCGTAATGGTATTTTCTGAACGATGTGGATGTGCTGATAGTATACATAATTATGTGAATAAACTGAAGTAATTTAGCAGTAAAAGTTAAAAATTATATTAAAATTTAATGACTTACGACAATATATTCTTTTCGTACTATTGCTGAATACTGAATAACAATTATTTACTGGTTCATCCGTTTCTCCCTAGAGTATATATTAAATAAATTAAATAAGCAAATAAAATATTTAATTTAATATTCAAAATATTTATATCTAACCTCATATAATCCATTTAAAAGTTGTTGAAGTAAGTTAAGGTCTACATTTTCTTTAATACTAATAAACCGATGAAATTTTTCATTCATTCTCCAACCAGTACAACCAATAAAATATGATGGAGGTACAGTTTCATCATGACGTCATAAACATTTTAATATAGGTTTTCCATTACATTGAACTCCATCACGCATATATCGACATTCAGTTTTGTATGCAGCTAAATATTTACTAAAATAAAAATAATAAGCAAATGATCGCTATTATGCATGACAAGGATTATTGTACAACTAAAAATAGTATAAAAGACCTTAAGTTTCCAAATACTTACGCAAAAGTGTTATAATTCACATTATCAGTTGATAACTCTTTACTCATTCTTAAACGTAAATCTGAGTTAGGATCTACCGACTTGTGTTCCATTTCCCGAAGTTCTGGATCTGCAAATTCACAAATCTTTACTCCGTACGTTCTATCTTTTTTAATTACAGCAATATCACCAAGATATGTACAAGTTGTTTTATTTTGGCCACAAGGTCAAACCCATAGAATACGAACCTTCAAAAATAATGAAATAATTAGTATTTTTAATATAATATATAATTTAAAATTAACTGATATTACATCTTCAAATGCCATTTCTATATTTTGCCACCCTTCAACATGATAAATTATTGCAGTTCCTTAACTTCACTAGTTGGTGGGTATTCTAATGGAGTTAATGAGTGAATTATCGTTTTAACTGTGATATTTTTTGTAATATATATTTCTGTATTATCTTCCTGTTTAATTAAGAATATATTTATATAATTGAAATTTTTTATTATTATAATATATTTACTTTATGAATATACACGTAAAAAGCAAGTTTACCTCCGAAACAAGATCTTCTTCATAGATGATATCTTCTTTATTAACAAAATTAGTATAAGACATGTTTATTTCACAGTGAAAAGTCATCTGTTTAACACGAAAACAATAAATGGTATTTAAACGCGTGAAAAAAAATTTTTCTCTTTCTTTATTTTATATCGTGTATAACTGACCAGATTATCAGATCATAAGATGATTTTATACTATATATATACTAGTATTAGTTTCACAAATCATGCCTGTATAAACTAATTTCGAAAGTTGTCAAGTGATCATACACATCATCAATTTAATATCATACAGTACTCAGTTGGTTGATCCGACTCTACAACTTTTCGTATCACTCAAATATAAACTGGTACACACTAAACAGATTATTATATTGTCTAAACATTATGAGAAACTGCATGACACAGGTCGAAAAGTGAAAAATCAGGCACCAATCGGTCACCAATCAGGTAGCTGGTTGGTGACTGATTGGTGACTGATTGGTGCCTGATTGATGCCTGATTTTTAACTTTTCGACCTGTGTGAATACAGGCCAATCTATTTTTTACTTTTTGTACTCCAGATTGTTACAATTTTAGCCGCATAAAGTAAATATGCACTTTAGTACTATAGTAAAAATTCTGTCAGACAGTAGAAAATAACTACATTTATTATCTTGACACTTAAAATTGTTAGCAAACGGTAAGTAACCTCCAAATTCTACTTCGTACCATGAGGGTAAATATACAGTGGTGAGCATATTTTTTTGGAAAAAGGTAGAGGTGAAATACGCAAAAAACGTATAAAAATCAGTCTAATATGGCCATTTTCACACATTCGTCATTCCAAATAATTTTGCTCACCACCGTATGTTCCCTATAAAATGGGCACCAGGGAAGCATAATATGGAAATGCATTTACACCCACAATAGATGAATATATAGTTATTTTAGTAAACAGGCTACTTGCGTTAATCTTTATATGAAACAGTTGGATAATTCATGTATAAAGGTTGTCTAGGGAATCATACTACTTTTAGAAGCGTTTTAAGCACAGCCTCACTAAAAATAGTCACATCTGTTGAAGTAATAGTTACATATTTAGGTAACGTTAGTTATTTTTTTTACTATACTTGTTATTCCACGTTATTAGTTTTTACTTTTCTTTGCTTGGGGTATTATGAAATGATGTATAAAGCACATTTTAACGATTGATTATGTTTATAGCAACTATTGTTCCATGTTTTCCACAGATTATATCAGATATCGTTTTGAATTTTGTCTGACATATCATTGATTAGTTTTTGATAGCGTATGAGAGTTCCAACATATAATAAAAAATAATATATACAGAGGCATCATTTCTGATGTTACTGATGAAATGATTTGAAAGAAGAGTATATGTACTTCTGTATTCTCGACCTCGCTTATTTTTCATTAACCTAATATCAATTTCTGTGATTGAATAATAAACAAATTGTATACGAATTATTCTTCTCAATTTTCCCTGTATGGCGCTAAAGCGTGAGGAACAAAGAATTTTGAAAGATAGATTTGCTTCACAAATATAGGTGACAAGAGTGTAACTGCACAAAGTCACACTCAGATGGCAGGAACAACAAATGATCGTTATCGATAACAACATCAACATAACAAGTGACGATTGTTTAGTGGAACTAAGCAGAACTAATTTATCATGATGACAAAACTAAATAAATCAACTGTTATCATAAGAACTTCAATCTAATAAAACTACCTGGCGGGTACAAAGTGGAGGTTTTAAGATGTATTCTCCTGGTGATCACAGTCTTCTTGTTTTATTACGTAATTGAAGAAAAATTCTGTATTACAATGCTTTGTGGTAATGAAATAATTGGTAGCAGATACTGGGGGCATGTATGGATCAACGAATCCCAAGTTAATAAGTATTGATATTGATGAGATTAAGTCTATTCGATAACATCACTATGTTGACTAGTATGAATGACCGGTGTAGTGCTACTATAAACTAGTTTCAAGGACTTCCTTGGGAAGTTTAGATTCTGTTCTCAATGGCAAAGCCATTTCCTTTTCATTTTTGTAATCCGAAGAGCTGGTCAATGGTACGATAATGCAATGCATTAGTAAACTAGCTGTTTCTTTTTATACACCTTGTCTATTAATCATCTACATGAGTGCTCTTGCCATTCAACCTGATTGAAAGCTAAGTCACATGGCGTAAAAACTATTGGTGTACTGGATAACGTTTTCTTGTTTAACTAATACTAGAAATCTTACAGAAATAATACTCTGGGGTGAATATGACATAGTAACACATGAACTGAGTTTGCATACTTCTCACGTTAATCAAAACGAGAATCATTAATATGATTGTAACGCAATAAATTGTTGATGTAGTCCAAAGATCATACACATTGTAAATAAATAACAAATAATTACAGATTTTTTGTAGACACGACTTAAAAAATATTCTACAGTTATTTATTAGTTAAGAGAAATATGATAATTATTCCTCTGAGTTACAATATACAGTTCATACGATTTATCATGTAACCTATTCTTATCATTTTGATAACGATAATGTGGACCAACCTTAATTCACATGCCAGTCTGAGTCTCATTCATTGGGTACCTTAGACATATGTAGAATTTTTTGTAATACAATCGGTATTTCATATTGGTATCTGAAGAAACACTAAAAAAGGAAAAATGATATCATAGTAGGTGGACAAGATTCCATGAATAGGCAAATTACGATTATGTCTAAGACTATTTTAGTAACTGTTCTTTTAAGTTCGCATACAACTTTAGTGGATAGCTATGTCCTGTTAGGTAATACGATATCTTAAACTCTTTCCTAAAATCCCGTAGGGATTCGCTCCACCGGAATCTGTTGCCTTGTAGAAATCGTCTAAGCCGTGTTCGATCACGTGATTTTTCATATTAACTACGTGACAAGATGGCGCGACAAATAAAATTCCACCCACCGAAAATTCTAAGTCCCCAGGATAAATAGTAAAAATGGAAAAAAGGGGTGTGATGTAGGGGGTGATGAATTTTTCAAAATCACGTGATCGAACACGGCTTTAGACGTTCCCCTTCAAAAGTAGATTGTCTTGCTGTGTGACTATTCATAATCGTCATAATTTGGAATGATAATTTCCCGTATACATCTTCTCAAATATTAGTCTAGTAGTTTTTCTGACAAAAAAAAATTTATAACGTAATTGAACAAAGAAAAATCCTTAGTATGAAATCAAGTTGCGCAACGTGTTCCATTTGGAACTGATTTCTTTTCGTATGGTGATGTTTCTTGTCATAGAAGTTTTGACTGGTCACTAAAGATGGGGGTTACCACATCGGACTTGAGGAACTCAAGGCAGTATAATTGGCCGAGGTAGATGGATATATCTCGCCTAGTTATTACTGTAAGGATCGGTCAATTTCAAGAACATTGAAATTACGGACTTATGTGGGTTTTGATACAATTTAGCTTATACAATTTTAAATTAAATACAATTTTGTCATACAATTTTAGTATACATTTTTAGTCATACTGTACATTGTGTGTCCCGAAAAACCATAATTTGGCGATCCTACAACTGTTACACCGGTCACTTACAGTTTAGTATTTCTAGTTACGGTCGGCTCATTCAAAGCGCGCCTTGTCGTAAGCTAATGCATAAATGGGATTTTGCACCGCTTCATACCTAGGTATTTTTGCGAAAGAAACGGGAGGTAATAACTTTTTTTGTCTCTTGCGTTATTGATCGATTACGGTTTTTATAATAGTCCAGGATATCATTAGCCGAAAAAAAATTTGTACCAGTGTTATCATATGACAATCTGAACAAAATGTAATTACACTGTAATAACATGAATAACTGCGACCTAAAATACAGCTCTTTTTTCTACTATTAGTTATTCGCATTTGGTTGATACATTATCTCTTCTCTTTAATTAACGATGATCCATCAACAATAGAATAAATCGAAAAACTGCATTATCAGCCAATTTTCCAATGAACATTATTCCATTTTTGCTGTAATGTTGTGACAATTATTTTCTCTATGATAATCCGGTAAAATATCTCTTCTTAGATATAACGGCAACACTGATCATATGATACCCTTAGCAAATGTTCAGAGTGTCATGTGCCATTGATCCCGTGATTTGTATATTTCTATCCTAACTAACAGAGAACATAACGCAAAGTCTAACACTCAATCTTTATCCAAAAATATAATTGCATAATCGACTTCGCATGATAAAAACATTTTTTTATGTTCTTTTTCTCTTGTGTAATTACGATAAATTTCCAACACATTGTCAATTACTGCGGTTAATGAAAAAAATTGCCAAGCTTCCAAACAAGTTACCTAACCCTTTCTTGGAAAACTTACATCCTGAAATTAACGTTTCGCATTTTGTTCCAGTGATTACATAATCAAACATTACTTTACCGGGATAATTAACTCCAAAAGGAATATGAATCATCGACACAAGTAATCAATAAATTCACGTAAATGTTTTCATATAGGATACAAACGAATAAACAAATATTATAACTAGATCATGAGCCGCTGCTTTACAAATAAATATTCTGCAGACATCATGTTACTAGATAGGATCACGTTACATTCTATGCCATAGAAAAGAGTATCACATGATTCCTTCATAGGAAGGGTAGAACAAAACAGCACTTGTTATAGAACCTAAAGGAACAAACCCGTTCTACTTTGTACCTTTTAGGTATATGAACATCGCAATACGATCACTCTGTCGAAGAACGCAAAAACTTGTATACAATTCTCTCACGAAGCACTGGTATCCATGGATTCGATTTTTTCTACAAAGTAACACTTCATAAAAAATTGAATACAATCACAACAAACTTCAATCTATTTTAATATCGATACAGTTAAATCAAATATTCACGCTCTTTATAAGCATGTAATGAAAAATTGCTCTTCACATAATAGTTAGTCCATTATGGTTTATTAAAATAAATGCCAAATGAGCTTCTTGCTATATACATAATAAATTACATTTTCCGTGTTTCAGTTATCTATGAACACATGACATAGGACCCTTAAGGATCGATGTCATATGACACTGGGCAAGCTTACACGTCATATTTCTGTTCATTACCCACCTTTAATTGTGATCACGAAATACATAAAAAAATCAGTCAGTATCTATTGTTGGATAATATGAAAACACATAATGATAGCGAGATGTATTTTACCTCCTTATTATCACGTTGATTCATATCCTATGCATCTTTCCAAATATCTTGGATCAACGAATGACTACATTTTTTCGCAGACGTATTTTAATGTGAACTTTATTCCAAGTAAGTTTTCATCTCTGGCCAAGGGAAGATACTAATATCAACGATATCATCCATAAACACGTATTTACATTTTTGGGCATAGCCCCAGTCTCCGACTCTATGAACTGAGCATCTTGCCCTAGATTCCATCTAGAAGAGAAGTACCCATTAATGGGTTTGTGATGACGATCATTTATACGTTATGATTAATACCCGGAGGGTACGAAGTAGATCAATGGTCGCAAAAAATCCCTATGATTTTTCGAGGAACGAGGAGGCCCTCGACCCATTCCAGTCCATTTATGGACCTTTCGAAGGAAGTGCTCTTTGAGCAGTCTATGACTGAAATTACCTGAAGGGCGCTAAAGCGTAGAGGAGGGGTTCTAGGAACCTACGTTCATAGGGCAAATCGAATTAAATAAATACATATTATTATTGTAGTGCAAAAACTACTTACTTCTCTATCGAAACCCAAGATAAGGGGGAAGCGGTGTGTTCTATACTACCAGGAGCTTAGTGCCATGACACTGGGCGTTATCTGATGGGACCACTTAACACTATGTGTTCGGTGCAGGAAATAACAGAATTACTATTTGTAATTTTGCTGTTGATATTAAAATCCATCCGTTAAAAATAATTACCGTCTATGACATATCATTTCTCGTTTTATTCCTTCTCATTGTGGCATTTCCACAGACTGAGTCTGCTGGTTGCTTTTTTTAGACACATTATAAGTCATATTCTTTACCAAAAGCAGCATTGGAAATAACTCCTAAATGCTTGATTGTGTAACCAATGCATCAAATATTTTCTTCATCAGCTACTTTGAATTACGGATTTAGTGAAATTCCTTTTTCCGATAACAGACAAGTTTTGACCATACGGATATATGAGTGGATGATAACTGAAATATATTCACAGCGAATCGCTCAAGACCCTTCCCATATTGCTTAGTCTGAGTCATAATACAGTGCAACAAAGCCCCGTCCTCATCATCTATGTTATGAATTTCTTTTCATAAATAAGCAAAATACTTGTATTAGTTATGTTGTATCAAAAGAATGCTGCGATCAAGATAATATACAAAAAAGTCTTACTTGGTGTAGATTCTGGTATGTCTGTTATTCACACATCTTTTCGCATATTTTGAAAACCCTTTTAAGTCTTATTTTTGTATGAGAACAATGAAGATTTTTTTCTCTGCATTCGTTGGCGAAAGCCACGGGAACTGTTGCAAGCCCCAACTCCACTCCATGTAGTTCAAAATCATTCGTGTATCTTGAGAAAACTTGACTTTAGCTTGCGAATTAATTTCAAGTCATCTCGTCGAGATGTAACTCTTCTTCTTTACGTAAAAATTACATAGGGTAGTATCTTCTTAATCTTTTTCGCTAACGCAAGCATCTCAAAACTTGTTGCGTGAACATAAAACGTTTTAGCTTGAACGAATAAAAACAAGTTGGAGTGAGATAAACGAGTTTGGAAGAAAAAGGAGAATATCCGTAAAACGAAAGTTGTACGGACCCTGATAATTGTTACATCAAGTCGTAAGCACCATACCTTCGCATCAACACACATGAAGGACTAATTGTTCAGAAAGTAGTCACGTAATTGTAATTGATATACATACTATATTTCGTGTAAGCTAAGCCACAAAGCATAGTTATCGCTTGCATACAAGTTATTAAAAGTGATTAAGTGAGAACCCGCACAAACCGAAGAGAATAAAATATGACTCACTGAAACAGAATACAGATGACACTTAATATTAGACACCATGCCAATGAGCTAGTACAATACTTACTGTAATTATAGTGAAATCATTTCATGTTTGCAATTTCAGAGCTCCATCGAAAACTATTCTATGAATAAATACTCTGATCCTATTTGTTAACTTTTCTATCCGTCTAGCACTCGTCTAGCTCCGAAATTTTTACCACTCGGGATACTCCAGTAACTTCGCAAATCTATATGGATTCCATGTACGTTCAGATTCTAATAATAGTACGAGGATTACTCCAAAGTAAATATTCTTGTCATATATTACATTCATCGAATACAATATATATGTTCGCTAATATATATGTTCGCTTTGGAGAGCAACAAGAAATACTTTGATCATAAAACTGCTCAACTGCGAGAAAAAAAATATAAAAAAGGTGAAATAGTGTACATATCACGTTAGTAACGTTACGTAAATGATATTTTTTATCTGTCCCACCACAAGTAATATTCCACTTGGAGCACAAGGAGCACAAAATACGTAATTCTGTTATTTCGTACTTTTTGTACCACTGCATACAAAAGAAATAACTTATCAACTGATTCTTTTTCTTTCGAGCGAGTTGCTTCTTTCTCTGTAGTTAAAAATCCAGGACATTTGTTGTAAACATAACTCCTACGACCAAATAAAAGAGAAATATAGCATTATTTATCACCTAGTGCCGCAGTGGAAACTATTATTTATTCACTTTCAACAGATTTCGTATAAATAGTGCTAAAGAATACACCTCATTTCTCTTGTTCTATATCAATACGAAAGTACTGGTTGCTCTTATATTTTGGTTTTAGAAAATATATCACCACTCTCTTTCATATATATAATACCCGACGTTCGCAAAACTTAGAACAACTTAGAACATCAGAGAATTCAAACCTTGAAACTGCGCCACAACTGCGGTAAATTATTCAGATAAAGGAAAACAGGCCGATATTTATATCTAAATGGTTTTTTTTGAAAAATTAGTTTCCTAGCAAATTAAGTAAATTAATAGCCGGACTCTGAAGACATTTTGTGCTACACTTACCTTTCAAATATGTAGCAATTTCGGCGTGGCGTGAAAGGTTTATTTCTTCGGAACTCAGTTACACGAAAAATTCGAGCGTTGTACAGTACAACAGTACTTGTGGCATTACATCATCAAAAAAATTGATTTGTAGCACAAATTTTTTAACGAAATAATAAATACTGATATTAATTGTTCTGAAATCGGATCACAATTATCCATTTATCAGTAATCAGGAGTTTATTATTTCAAGGAGTAACCCAATAAGTTAGTTAATAACATTTTAAGGACACAATTACGACTAGCAAAATTGTATTTTTAGAAATAAATTTTGCAATTGATGCGAAATCGGATCACATTTATCATTATAATTACGAAAAAAATATTACCCTTTAGAAGTATCCAAAATGTCTAGTCGAAATCATCGTTTACATTATATTCCTGGTGTGTGGTTAGCGAAGGAGACTCTAAAAAATTTAAAGAAACTACTTAAACCACATCCAGAAATAAAAGACGAACCACTAAGTGAAAGCAGGTGAGTGGGCATCATACACAAGTTATTTTATATCTGTTCAGTATTAACTTGTATGAATGACAGTTTTCCTTGTAAGATTGGCTCAAAAATAACTGCAGAAGAGTACAATAATTTTCTTCAACGTAAAGAATCTTCTGGGTACAAATACGAACATAGAACTAATGGTGACGTGTATGTGATCGATATGAGCGACCCAGAACATAATGCTGTTGTCGAGTTGCTCCAAGACTATTTTAACATTGCAAATGGCGGAGTCATTCTTAACAAACCAATAAGTGTATCCGGTGATGGATGTAAGAGAACTCCTCTAGTATATTTGGTTCTCAATCTATATATAATTGATTCTCAAATATTTTACATCCCTCTTTTAGTCCATTTTAATCCTACTGTAATGGGACAATTCATAGCTTCGGATGTTATGGTTAAACCAAATGGGAATCATGTCCAACAACCTATTGTTCCATACCCTGGCCCTCCTCCTGGAGATAAAAATGTATTTTTTTTAGATTTGTAATACCTGATATTTGATTTACGATTTTCTAACATTAATATTTTTCGTCTAGGGGAATCCACATGCTCGAATTATTTGTGAAGTAGCCAATACACAAAGTATTGGTAACTTGAGAAATAAATGCCAAAATTGGCTAAATCAAGTTTATGTAAGATATGTACTTGGTATTAAATTTCATGAAAAAAGGACAACGCGGGATCTGCAAGGACGTTTCTACAGATCAATGACAGCGATGTTATTTCAGCAAGGAGTACCTGGATATTTAACGGTAAGATGCTAATTTATAATTTTTATTTTTGATCAAAACGTCTTAATAACCTCAATATATTTTAGTGGGATTTCGGTACTCACCAATTAGGACATCCAACAGACAATGCTCACCTCTCTGGTTGTAATGCTCCTAATATCCCCGCATTTCAAATAATTATCCCAGTAAATGCAGTTTTCTGGGACCCGCCGACGATTCCTGCTGCTGCTGGATATGTCCCCATTGTTCCCCCAACAGTTACTCTTGGTAACTTTACTATTGACCTATTTCAAATTCAACAGGTAGTCTTGAACCAACAAGAAAATTAAGGAAGCATCAAAAAAAGGTGGTGAAAAAAGAAAAAAAAAGAAAAAGAATAAATAAACATTAATGCGGATTTATTTTATATAGTCATTTATAGTGTTTGTTTTAATTATCTTATTTCTCTATAATTAATGTAATAAAAAGATATATGCAAATTTAATTTTACATTACGCACCCAAAGCAAAAATTTTATGTAATATAACATATTAGCAGTGATTTTTTTGCAATTAAGTGAAATATGTATATGACATGCTTTCAAGGGAAGGGATATGCGTATCTAGATCATTTTAATGCGAGTCTCTGCACCATACTAATTCATTGTTTTCTTACAGTTTGGAAAAATTTCTTTTTTATTGTTAATATTGCTAACTATGATAATCTCATACACCAGATTTTTGACCTCATCCATTACCCAATTTTCACTTGTATCTAAGATTTGTAGTATAAATTCTGGAGTTAGCAAGATAAAAAATAAAATAGTCCTACAGGGATCACTCTTGATATTATACTTCATTTTCATAATTGCGCCGCCGTGTTAAAATTTTCAAAGTCATTTTAAATTAATAATGTGAAAATGAGGGAGAAGTAAGGGATGTGTATAAGCGTATTTTGCCATGTTTTTCTGTGTTGCGCCATGTTCAATTAAAATTGATATGGGATGAGCAAATTGCTTGAAATATCGATCAAATGTTTTAATGATAATATATATATTTGAATTTATAATTATGAATACTAGTATACTATATATTTTACTACCATAATATTGTGGCTCTGTATCCGTATTGATCATGAATCGGTCAATTCAAATTGAATAAAAAAAGATTATAATAGAAATGATTTCATTGATTTTTTAATAATTCTAATAAACAAATTAATGAGAATGCTTTTATTATATATTTATATTTGTTTATTATTTATTTATTATAATACATGCATGTATATGTGTAATCGCTTTTATTTATTTATTTATCTATTTTTTGTTTTATCATTGCGTGCGTCAGGTTCGAAATATATACAGTTGCCGATAAAAAGAGTATGGCACAAAAATTTTTTCGTACTATTCAATACACACACACATACTGATCGAATGTGATATTTTATGTCACAATTCAGTAAACACATTTTCATCTGGCGCTTTGATGCTTCTAGTTCATTTAATTTCATTATATATTTTACAGCCGAAAAGACAATCATGACGAGCACGATCGGTAATAGGTATTAGTTTTTACAAATTAATTTTCAATTATAGATAACGAGCTTCTTTATTAAAATGCTTTACCAAAATGCAGTAGATCAGTAGTGTTTGACGAAATACCGTATTTTGCGGGCCAC
Organism: Rhizophagus irregularis; assembly: GCF_026210795.1. Lineage (NCBI taxonomy): Eukaryota > Fungi > Glomeromycota > Glomeromycetes > Glomerales > Glomeraceae > Rhizophagus > Rhizophagus irregularis. The sequence continues at coordinate 5,327,631 of NC_089435.1, read as the reverse complement.
AGTAACCCCCCCCATGCACAGTACCCTACAAAAAAGAACTCCCATTTTCTACCGATTTATTATTTAAAATACTTTAATAATACCTAAGTATTACTCATGATAAATACCCAATTATTATATAAGTTTTATACATATCTACTAATAATAAAACTAATAAAACTCACGCAATGGTGGGGGGTATAAGGTCAAAACCTCTGAAATCTGTATCATACTGCCCCTGTTATACGGTAACAATTCTCAAAGTCTGTTGATATGCAATCTACATCTGAGGCCATCTTATTGTTAGGATCAAATGGTGCTGCATCTGTGTCAATATAATGAATCAAATTATTATTAAGAATTCATTTAGTAAAAAAGAAAATTTTTTTTAAGGTGATTATTTACTCGCTAAAACAATAGTAAAGACGAAAATCAACAATAAGTGTTTTAATTGCATGATTGATTTTGCGTGTGTTATTTACAATTTTTTAATTTGTAGTTTGTTTATTTGTTTTTAAAGAAATTTTCTCTTCTCTTCTCAAAGTGAATATAAGAAAATTTTTTATAATAACGCGTATTTCAAATTAATTTAAATTATACTTTTTCACGCTATTAGTAGTAGCGTCCGCAGTAAAATTCTTTTTATTTCCATGATTATGGGAATCGAACCTGCGACCTCACCATACTCAGGCTTAATGAGGGTCTCAGTAACCAACTACTGAGATAGGATGATCAACTCCTACTAATATATTTTTTATTATTTTTTTCTACTATATTAACATTTTTACTATTTAATATTTTCTATTAATATTATATTACTACTGATATACGTTCTCTTTCTACTAACATTTTTTATTCTACTAACTTTTTCTTTCTGCTAATGTTTCTACTAATATTTTCTATATTTATATATCTATACTAATATTTTTTAATAACATTCTCTTTTCTCTTACTAATATATTTATCATTAATGCTTCTTTTAAATAATCAAACAGGTATAAGCAAACAAGTGATTTTATTTTTATGCTACTTTTAGTAGAAGTTATATATTATATATATTTATTCAAGTATTCAAGTATAATTAGTATAATTGTTTTTTTTTAATTAAAAAGTGTAAATAAATTTAAATTGTAATAAAGTTTTGAATTAAAATTAAAAAAATATATAAATTATGATTGCATTTTATAATTTTTTTGCCTGAATTAAATTATAAATCTACTAGTATTAATACAAAATCATTATCCTATATCTATCCGTCTGATATCTGTATGATATCTGTATGATATCTATATGATATATATCATAATATATCGGATACCCAATAAGTCTATGATATGTGACCGATATTTAACTACCCGATATGTGTAAGATGTATATGTGATATGTACATGATGTGTCACCGTTTTTCTACATTTCTACTACACATATCGGATACCTGATATGTGTAGCATTGTTAAATATCATACACATATATCACATATATTGTACACATATCAGGTACCCGATAGGTACCCGATAGTATTAATTTTGACCAGTGTTATATGAAAGTGGTAGTAATTAGATTATATGGTGGTGCTGAGCCAGAACTGGGATTTTCATACTACTGAGGTATGCTTATCTCCGAATCTTAATTTATTTTTTAAAAAAAAAATTATTTTTTTTTATATTATATAGATTCCTAAAATTCGAAGGTATATTAATTTCTGAATTTTAATTTATTTTTTTAAAAAAAATAATAATTTTTTATTATATTATATAAGTTCTAGATGGAACCTATCAAAGATATTGGAATTCAGAGGTATGCTTACCTCCGAATCTTAATTTATTTTTTAAAAAAAAAAATTATTTTTTTTTATATTATATAAGTTCTAGATAGAATCTATCGATGATTTTAGTTGGAATTCGGAGGTATGCTTACCTCTGAATCTTAATTTATTTTTTTTTTAAAAATAATAATAATTTTTTTTTTAATTTATTTTAAAAAAAAATAATAATTTTTTATTTTTTATTTAACGAACGTCACTAACGTTCGTTTTATCAAACTTTTAGGTCCTGGATGCCGAAGAACAGCTCCAGACTCTTATTTCAAAGGTAAAATCTTTACCTTTGAAATTTTTTTATTATATTTTTGTTTAACGAACATCGCTAACGTTCATTTTTTATTATTTTTATATCTCAGATACCGAAAAACGGCTCTAGACTAAAATTCGAAGGTAAAACCCTTCGAATTTTTTTTTATATTTTTTGTATCTTTACTTTTAACGAAACGTTACTAAATGTTCATTTTTGTAGGTGTCAACATCAGTCCTCAGGTTTGAATTGGTAAGTTTCGAAGCTTTTTTTCGCTTTGAAACTTTCTTTAAAAAATTAAAAAAACTTCAACTAAATTTTTTTTTCATCTTTTTGTAGGTAGGCATCGGCTTCGGTTCTTAATTCTTGATAAGTAAGTTTCGAAGTGAGAGTTTTGAAACTACTTTTTTTAATTTTTTTTTTTTAAGAAATTATATTAATTTTTTTTTCTTTCTTTGTAAGTATCGGCAGATCTTTAGACTTTTAATCGGTAAGTTTTAAAGTGAAGTTTCGAAACTTTTTTTAAATGTAATTTTATTTAATTTTCTTTATTCTTTTATAGGTATCAGTATCGGTCCCAAGCTTTAGATTGGTAAGTTTCGAAGCATTTGCTTCGAAACTTTTTTTTAAAATATTTTTTCTTGAGAAATTTTATTAAATTTTTCTTTCTTTCTTTCTTTTGTAGGTATTAGCATCAGTTCTTGGATCGAAGGTTTTATGCATTAAGTTTCAAAACTTTTTTTATAAAAAAATCGTCAAAAAATTTTAACAATTTTTATTCTTTCTTTTGTAGGTATCAGCTTTCGATTCCTGGGTTTTTGGATTGGCAAGTTTTGAAGCGGAAGGCTTTGAAACTTTTTTATTTAAAAAATTTTATTTAATTTTTTTTTCTTTCTTTTGTAGGTGTTGGCATTAACTTTGCGCTTTGGATTGATAGAATGGAAAGTATATTTTTGAAACGTGTTTTTTTTGTATTTTTTTTATTAATGTTCAGCTTTCATTTATTTTTTTAGGTTCCTGTTCACATTTAGAAGGATTTCGAAGGTAAACCTTCAAAATTCTTATTTTTTTTTGTTACTTTTAATTTACGAAATGTTTACTAATGTTTCAGGTATTTTTTTTGTAAGGTTTTGGTTCTCTGGCTACTGGATGAAAGAATTTGAAGGTAAACCTTCAAATTCTTTATATATATTTTTTTGTGATTTTTTTCTTTAACGAACATTCTACTAACGTTCGTATTCTTTTATTTTTTAGGTTTCAGCTCCATTTGAAAGAACTTCAAAGATAATAACACTTCAAAATTCTTTTTTTTTATTTTTCTTTAACAAATATTCTATTAACATTCATTTTTCTTTTATTTTTTAGATTCTGGCTCCATTTGAAAGAACTTCAAAGGTATAACACTTCAAAGTTTCTTTTTGTTTTATTTTTCTTTAACGAGCATTATACTAACGTTCATTTTTTATTATTTTTAGGTTCTGAACTTCCATTTGGAGAACTTAGAAGAACTTCGAAGGTAATAGCACTTTGAAGTTTTTTATTTTTGATTTTCTTTAACGAACATTTTACTAACATTTCGTTATTTTATTTTTTTTAGGTTCAGAACGCCGAAAGTATGTTCCAGACTCATTTGAAAGTAAAACCTTTGAAATTATTTTTTTTTAATTAATTTATTGACGAATGTTAACTAACGTTCGTATTTCTTTTTTTTTTAGGTAAAGAAAGCCGAAAGACTAACTTTCAAATTTTTTTTTCTTGGATATTAAGAGAGGGTAAGTTTCGTAATGAATTTTTCATTACAAAACTTATATTTTTTTATTTTATAAAAGAACGTTTCTAACGTTCTTTATTCTTTTTTGTAGTTTTGGTACTCCAAAGATTCCCAAAATGAAAATGATAAGTTTCGCAACATCTTATTGCGAAATTATATATATATATTTTTTAATTTTATAAAGGTTAAAGAACATTTTTCTAATGTTCTTTTATTCTTTTTTTTTAGGGTTTCAGCTCGTCTGGATTTTAACATGGTAAGTTTTGTAATGAACTTTTTGTTACGAAACTAATATTTATTTTTATTTTATTTAAACGAAACATTATTAACGTTTCAGTTTTCTTTTTTTTGTAGATTTTCGGCTTTCTGGATGCCTCTTGGACAGAATTTCAAAGGTAAACTTTGAAATTCTGTTTTTTGTTTTATTTTAGCAAAATGTTATTAATGTTTTGTCTTTCTCTTTTTTTTAAGGTTTCAGCTCTCCTGTTTTTGTCTGGATGGAATTTCAAAAGTAAAACTTTAAAATTCTATTAGTTTTTTTTTATTTAATGAAACGTTGGCTAACGTTTCAATTTTCTCTTTTTATAGGTTATTGGCTTTCCAGACATAATGGAATTTCGAAGGTTAAAACTTCAAAATTTAAAATTTTTTTTATTTTTTTTATTTTATTTAACGAATGTCGTTCTTATTTTTTGTAAGTCCAGAACACCGAAAGTACTCTGGACATCATTTCGAAAGTATAATCTTCGAAAGTTTTTAATTTTATTTAGTAAAACATTGATTAACGTTTCATTTGTATTTTTTTTATAGGTTTTATAGGTCTATGGTTTTTCAGACGTAAATTTCAAAGGTAAACTTTGAAATTCTTTAATTTTTTTATATTTTTTTAATTTATCTAACGTTCATTTTTATATTTTGTACGTCCAGAACACTGAAGTATAGCTCCAGACTCATTTTTGAAGGTAAAACTGTTGAAAGTTTATTTTTTTAATAAATTATTTGATGAACGTTAATTAACGTTCAATTTTTTTAGGTCCTATGACTTTAGACGGGTTTCTGAACAAAATTTCAAAGTAATATTTAAGGTAATTACTTTGAAATCCTTTTACTTTTTTTTAACGAATTTTACGAACTTTATACTAATGTTCGTTTTTCCTTTATTTTTGTATAGATTTTTTTTCCATTTTGCTAATTGTTTGTTAGAATCAAACCAACTGGAACAATGTTCCAAACCATTAACAACATGTAAATATACAGTAAAGAGATGATGAATAGCAATGACTAGTAATTAAAGTTGCTTGCTGAAACCTAGGGGTTTAGACAAGATGGTGTTTTGACGAAAAGCGAAATTCTGCTGAAACTATATTAAAGTTATATTAAAAAACTGGCAAAACTTTGGAGAAAGGCGAAACTGCTGAAACTTATTATAAATGCCGAAACTGCCGAAACTCTGCCGAAACTATAATAAATCTATAGTAAAATTTTGACGAAACTAATCGTAGGATTTTGAAGAGGTTTAGACAAGCAACCTTACTAGTAATAGATTTCAATTGTATTTGTAAACTTGTTAATATATAATAAAAAAGTAATTTTGATTATATAAATAAATTAGTAATTAATGCAATAAATTAATTTGTATTATTGTGATGCAGATTTTTACTGAAAAAAATTGCTGAGGTATTTCGAAGGTTTTTTATTTAAAAATCTGCGCAGAACTTTGTTTATTTATAAAATCTGCGCAGTTTTTTATTGGATTTTTCCTTTAATGTTTTGCACTAGGGTATAAGATCTGCGTAGATATAATTTCTGAAAATCTGCGCAGATCTGCTTCCCAAAAAATTTTCTGATGCAGTCTTTTAGAGTCACCTGAACTAGAGATGCGGGCACAGCCAGTATATGAATGGCAAGTTTCTAAAAGGAGGTTGTTGACAGCATCAATCATACCTTGATTGGTAGGATATTTTTTAACAAATTCAGGAGAAGCATTAGGCGCTGCAGCAGTCTGATAATCACGCCTAAGAATGGTATCATTGGTATCTATAATATCCTTATTAGGAGACGCGTCTAGGGGGAAGTTTTTTTGTCCTTTGGAATATGCATGGACGCGTCAGTACCAGATGTGACAGAACCAGGCGCAGCAGGCGCAGCAGTATCTTTGGGAGGAGGAGATGAAAAATTATCAGTATTATTTTATTGAGGAGGAGTAGTATTGCTTTTTCCAGCATCAGCCGCTGAGTCGGCGACGAAGTCTTCTTCCATGGAATTTTTAGAGAGCGTACGGTACGTTTGGAGGGTTGTTTTTATTGTTTATTTGTTCGATATCAGAGTTTGAAATATCAGAGCCAGAGTCTTTATTGTTATTGTTTCGATTATCTTTGCGCTTAGCAGGGCCCTTTTCGGGTTGCTGCCAGCTTTATTAGCACTTTTATTAGTTATGGTAGTAGAATATAAGGTTGTATTAGTACGAAGAGATAAAAATTTCTTCTGCGAAATTTTTGACCAAGGATCTACAAGAAAGAGTTAAGTCACACTTTTGGTTTAACAAAGCTGCGCTTAAATTTTATTAATTTTTGCCACAAGTTACTTTAGAGAATACCAGGTATTTAAAAAAAAACTGCAACAAAGTGCATAACTAATCTAATACAAGAACAATAATCTTCCAGAAATACATAAAAAGAAATGCTAAGATTATAAATCCAACATCCTCTCTATATAAATAACTATGGCTACCCTCCAAATTATATCTCAAACCTGGTAGAATCGACTATGTTATACGTATCCAGCGAGATCCCCACTACATTTAAAGATTAAAGAATCCCATTGCCAAATACCATTAGCGCTATCAAAAATACACAAAATTCAATTTCCCATATTTGACTATGTACTATGAATAACAAACCTATTTCAAAAAGACCTCAGGGAACTTTTTAGTGTCGTGCAATCCTAATATGGACACCCATCTTATTTCGAACAATCCTTAACAGAAGACACCCACCTCATTGAGAACAATCCTTTGGCCTAAAATCTATCTAGATAAGTCAATCTAATGATAGTCCAACATGTGACCACCATGATCGGCATACTACAAAAACTGCGGTATCCAACCTGTCACCCCCTTATCATTCGAGTGATCATCGATTTTAAAATTAGTAACACCAAGCCACTATGACGATCAAATTTTCCAGTATCCCCCCATCCTAAAGAAAATAAGGTTATACTGAAAAAAGTGACCAAGAAAAACAAAAAGCATAAAATAAAAACATAAACCTCAGGAAAACTCAAAGTGCAATGAGAAAAACCTGAGTAAAAATCACCAAACATACACCTCAACTCCGTCTCCTTATTTTAGAAGACTAACTCCCCGTTAATAACATCAACTTATAGGTGCCGTCGAAATTCCCTAATTACGGCATTTCGGCATTACGGCATATGTCGTAAATAATGCCGTAACCGTAATAAAATGCCGTAATTAATTATGATCACGTGACTTGAACAATACCAAATGATCGGCAAAAATATCTCCTTTTTTAGAAACTTGTGTAACCTTGCGTAACCCATTTCTTTGATTTATTGGGGACAAAATTTCCTTTTTTGGAAATTAGTGTAACGTCACGTGATATAACGTGATAAAAAAGTTGACCGGGCATTACGAACGGCTGAAATTAAGTTTAGTCTTATTTATTTACGGCATATTACCACTTTAATGGCATTACGGCGGTCCGAGTTAAATTACGGCATTACGGCATTACGGCAATTACGGTTTACGGTTTTTAATTACGGTGATTACGGCACGTGCCGTAACCGTAATAATAATTTCGGCGGCAACTATACATCAACTAGTAAGAAATATGTTGGTCAGGAGCTCCTTCCAAGAAATACTTGTCCAGCCTGCGAACCACTTGGCCAGTTAGACTTTAAAGGTGTAGGAACCAAAACGCACTACTTTTAACCTTTCAGAAAGCCCAGAAAAACGTTTGTATGGAACTGCCATCTTACAGTATTGGTAACTCCAAAACTCACATAATGGTCCTAACTCAATATAAGCCGTAAAGAGTCTGGAGCGAAACTAAAGATCTTGGTAATAACTTCATATAACGTCGAAAAGTCCTTTTACTATCACTCAAGGCAAAAAATCCTCATATTTTTCATCCATGTCTTCTTGGGAAAAAATGGGCAGAGCCCAACGGGAGATGATCACTAAGTCACACTTTCGGGCAAACATGGCATAGTAGCCTTTATCTTTATTAATTATTTATCAAACTTTACAAAATTACATATAAGAAAAAGAAAATAAAATAAAAACTAACTAAAAACAAAGCTATATAGTCTCCTAGAAAGAAATTAAAATTAAAAGAAAGTTCAAAAGAAAATTCGCTAATACTAACACTTCCTAGATCTCCCCTGATATATTCCAACCAAAGTGGAAGCAACTATGCTAACAAAATAACGAATGACGCGCCCACTATTAAAATCGACACTCCATCCTGCAAAAGCGGTTATTAAGTAGCACCGTTAGACGACCCATAAAACCTGAAATGTGATTAAACCAAGATAATCCATATTGCATCAAGTTTTTTAACCAATCGGTTCCAGAGTCACGTGAATCAACATGGGTCAGAGGTGGTAAAGACGAGTAAGGTAAATAAGAAGATTTGGGCAAACCTTTAGGCCTTGGAGATTGTTTAAGTTTCGAAAAAATGTTTATCGCACGTTCCCATAATCCTTTATCATATGAACGCGGATTCCAAATTTGTTTACGGAATTTGTTGACAAAATTGTTATGTATGGCAGCAACCACATTCATAGCAGTGAGGCGAGGAATACCTAAGTTTTTAAAAACTTCCAGAAAGGTGGTAGGCAAACAGCCACGGACAAGACTATAGGAAGACCAGTTGTTAGATGAGAAAGTCCAGCAAGGAAGGGAAGTAACTTTATCAACTAGAGAAGAGTAATCGCAATTGGCATTATCACCCGCTTCTTTAATTTTTTGGGTAAGATGGTGGAGATATGATGTTAAAATTTGGTGTAATTTGACGTGGCGTTTTTTGCATAAAAATAAATGCATAAAATCTTCTAGGTGGTCTTCACAAGAACGACAGGTAAGAATCTCTATGTATAAATCAGGTCGTGTCCTTTTCAGCGATTCTAAAGTAGGTAAGTTTTTCAGAAAGAGTTGGAATTTCAATGTGTGATGTCTAGAGACATTTTCCTTGGTGAAGGAATTATCAAATTTAGGTTGGAACATTAACGTGTACCAAGTAATAGCCCAATCAACCACGTAATAGGATGGATCTGTTAAAAGAGAAATAAAACGGAAGCGAGAAAGAGCTAAAAGGTCTTTCATATACAACATCTGATGATATTGTTTAAACAGATGTCTTGGGTTGGATTCACAAATTACGTCATCATAAGTCATAATATAATCATGAACTGCAGCAAGGTCGAGGCGGAAGATAAGAATAGCATCGTCAGATGTATGGGCAGTATTGGCAAGAGAGTCAGCGAAGTCATTCCAATAAAAATTAGAGTGAGCTTTAACCTTGAAAGGTAAAACTGAAAGTTGTTTATTCACAATCAGTTGTTGAATGATGGCCTAAAGTTCAAAATTGGTAGTCTTATAATAAAGACGAGTATCTGAATAATCAGATAAGAAACAATGTTTCAAACCCTCGATGGAAGACTGTGAGTCTGTATAAATATGAACTACAGAGTTGGCAGGAGAGGCTGATAAAGCTGCATAAATAGCAGCAGCTTCGGCTCGTGAAAAGGAAGGCCAATCACGAATAATACCCGCTTATACTGTAAGTGGCAATAGAATTAAGAAAGCCAGAATCCTTGACAATTTGAACCCAGCCCCATCCTATAGAAATATCACACGTTCTTAAATTGATAAGAGAACCATCAGTGTAAAAGATATATTAAGAGTCTGGAGAAAACACGACCGATGATGAAGCAGCAACATCGCCAGCCGTAAGCAAATGTGGAGTAGGCAAAGTCCTGTCAACAGTATTAAAGGAAGTATGAGAAAGATCAGCAGCAGGCATCAAGCGAACTGAAGGATTACAAAAAGAAGTAACAAAATCCATGATTTCCACTCACGACACCGTAGCAATCAAGCTGGATGTGTGAATCAAAATAGATGATTTCTTCATAGGTAAGATCCATGACTGACGAAGAGAGGCTGAATAAGAGCAGGAAACAGAACCAGTAGCAACTGATTTCTTTGAATAGGAAGATTTATTTATATTTAAATTGCAGCCAGGACAAGGTTGTAGAATAATCAAATCGCTCGAATGAGATAAGCAGTCTGAAATCCAATGTACAATAGTACATGTGAAGCGTTTGGGTTGGATCTGGATCTGTTTTCCAAGCCATCATCATTCATCGTGACAATCCAATTCTTCTTATAACCAGAAGGAGGAATGCAAGGAGCAAGTTCTTTTGCAATCTGGCTCACAGGTCGTTGTTCAGCCATAAATTGGTCTTTTAACAAACCAGGTTTATCTGGAATCGTGACATTAGTGGAGAGATTTTTGTACCAATTGGAAAGACGGGCATTATCACGCTTTTGAACAGAATTAACATATATGACAGACCAAGAGAGCAAATGTGTTCCTTGAGGTGTCAAAAGTTGCGAAAAGTAAAAAAGGCCGCGTTTTCGAAGTCTTGTTAAATTGGCTTTAAATACATCCAAAGAAAGACATTGATAAATGGGAGTATGGCCATTGGGGTAGGTTAAATCAGGCACAGATGATAGATTAGCGTGTGACAAATGAAAGGGAGTTGAGAGTAATGAAGCTAGAGTATTAGCGATATAATCTTGTTTAAAAATTATAAGAGAAGACCAACAAGTCCAATCCAAAACCATCAAAGGAGAAATAGGAATTAAACAATAAAATTGAATAAATCGCAACCTATAATTGAATAATGATTTCATAAAAACAGAAGAAGAATTTGCTAACAAAAATAAATTAGTAAAATGACTTTGTTGTTGAAATGAAAATAAATTGATCAAACCCAAAGCATGTGTTAAATATAACACCACATTAGGAACAGAGCGTGATAATTTGGCCTTGTGTTTAACTAGAGCACGAACTGAAGAAGTAATAGTGGAACATTCAGCCTCAGATAAATGTGTGACTTGCATTCAAAAATCCAATTTCGGGATCAAGACAGTATTATAAAGATACACCACTTGTTGAACAGTCAATTTCGCAGAGCGAAGAATTGCAGAGAAAGAATTACATTCTCGTTTAAGTTGTTGTCGGATAAAGTTTCTAGAGCCGTTAATATTAAACCAAACTCCTAAAAACCGGAAAGATGAGGACATAGGGATAGGAGTAACAATAATGTTGGGCGTGGAGTTGAGCGATAAAATTAAAGGCTATAGGAGACAAATCTCGAGAAGCAGCAATTGCATTAGTGGCTAAAACATATTTGTTATGGTTGGCTGAGGTGTTGTTTAAACAATAAAATTCTTCAGTAATAGACAACATATGTTCCATTCCTTCTTTAGAAGAAGAGATTAAAGTAGAATCATCCATGAACACCAAATTATTAATTTCTAAAACGTCCGGAGAGCAAGAATTTGATAAAACAGTATAGGGAGCCAATGGAGAGACCAAACAATAAGGGTCTTTCTTCTCATGTTTAAGAGTTGTAAGTAGAAGGTCTAAATAAATAACCCATAAAAGCGGAGAGATAACTTCACCTTGGTCTATTCCAATTCTAACTCTATATGGTGGAGTAGGGCCATGTGCAGTAATGACACGGTTAGAACGTGACATAAATAAAGAGAGTAAGAATTGAATTGCATTTTGAGGCAAACGTAAACGTTAAAGAGCAAAACGCAACATAGATAAATCTACAGAATCAAATGCTTTTGAAATGTCTTGGGAGAGGATCCATAAAGGTTGTTTAGTGACTACTGAGTCATGGATGATGGATTCCAGAGTAATAATAGGATCACGGTAGGAACCCCCAGGTAAACCTGCGAAATTACCACCTTGAAGAACATGGTGGGAGGCGAGCAAAGGAGCGAGACGATTGTAAAAGAGCTTAACCAAAGCCTTGCAAATCACCTCCAATAAAGTAATAGGACGAGTATTTTTGAGTTAGCACTTCCATTCATGCGGTTTGGGAATAGGAAAGACAGTAGCTTGTCTCCATAAGTCAGGGATATTTGTGTCTGATAAACAGGCGCAAATCAAGTTGAAAAGCAGAGCAGAAGCAGAAGGACCTAGGTGTTTTAACATCTCATACGAGATTATGGAAGGTCCTGGGGCTTTATCATTAGGCATGAAGGAAATTGTTAAGGACCATTCATCAAGGGTAGGAGGATCCATTAGTGAATCAAAAATAGCTGGAGAAACATCAGCAAATGGTGCATAAGCATTAGACCATCGTTCAGGTAATTCCTGTATGGAAGATGGAAGAGTAGAAGTAATTGGAACAAAGTTTTGAAAATGTTCAATAACTTCTTGATCAATAGCATCTGGAGAAGTTAATAAAGTAGGGTGTGTTGGATGATCAATGAAAACACGATCAAGAACAATTTGTTGTCTGGTTTGTGACAAAGCAGATTCAATAAAAGTGGAAATATCATTGGTGAAGTTATCATTCCGAGCATCAATTTTAGCCTGGATAGAAAAGGCTTGAAATTCTTTTTCTTTAAGCAAAAGAAGACTTTGCAAAAGCAAAGTCATATTTTCTAGAATTTGAAGTAAATTGGCAAAATCATCAATTCTTGCATCTCGAAGAAAGAGAGGAAAAATAATAGGCGTAACAAAGGTTTGTTTATAAAAGGATAAAATATTATTAAGACGTATATAATATGAAGACCACTTGGTTTCATGATGAATAGAATATAATGTAGGGGTCTTGTGAAGAAAACGGATAGTCTTAGCCACTTTAGACAAAAATCTATAAGATTGGCATAAACTTTCCAAGTCTTTAGGCTTTTTTGGAACATAAGTATTGCCCACAGTAATTGAAGGTAAGGCGGAATTAGCAGCTTTGATAATCCTAGAATGGAGATATTCACACTTCTGATTGAGAGGCCAAGCGTCAAAAATAAGTGGATCAATTGGACATAATTTATCCAAATCATCAGCAAAAACAGTCCACTGTTCAGTAGAAATAGAATCATATTTAAAAACATGTCGAGTATTACGACCAATTTGACGAGCTCGTGCAGATTTAATAGCATCTGATAATAATGAAACATCAAAATATGTAATAATAAGGTTATGGTCAGAAATGTGTAAATCATGAGCATCAAAAATAGAAGCTGTTAACAAATATTGGCGAAGAAGTGGACAAGACCAAACAAAGTCAATACGGGTAATAGTATCCAAATGATGATAAGTACCTAAGGTACCGGATAAATTAAAGGGAATGCAGTCCTCATAATTATGAGAAAGCAAATAGTGAAACAATTTGTGAATTCGTTTAGCAGCAACCTGAGGTTGATGCAAAAAAATAGAGTAATATTTCTCTAAATTCATATTGAAATCACCGCAAATAGCATGGTGAAAGTTTTGTGAAGAAGTTTGGGAAATTAGAGAAATTAATTGATCAATGACTTCGTAACGAAGAACTAGATCATTTGTAGGTGGGATATAGACGACAAATATACGCAATTTAACATTGCCTTTAAAAAACAAGTCTACAGAAAGAATTCAGGAGGAATGGGATTAATAAAATTGAACATGAGTGGCTAACGAGTTATGTATGAATAAAGAAACACCACCAGAAGACCGGCCGTGTTTGGTGGAATCCAAATCAGAATGAAAAGAAGCATATGTGCCGATTTTTGGAATTAGTCTAAATTAAGATTTTTATAAAAATTTAATATTTTAGTAAGATTAACATTACACAAATCTAAATTAAATATGTGTTACATATTTACGTAACTCAGATTTAATAAAAAATAAAAAAAATTTTTTTAATCAATATTCAAAAATAACGGTAATAACCACTTCTTTTTCCCCATCACTGCCCATCACTTTTCCATCATTTTTCTATTCACTTTTATTAAATATGACAAAAAAGTTTATAAGCAAATATAGCAGTTATTTTTAAGTGGTAAGTAAAAGAAAAAACTTAATATTTTATATACATAGATAAGACATATTTTTTCATAATTTTTAGCTTTAATTTATTGTTTTTTCTTTATATAAAATACATGCAAATAAAAAATAATTATGATGTAAAATAGTTGTAAAATGAATAATAAGATATTCTTTTTTTTTCAAAATAACTAATTATATATTTGTTTTTTATCTTTTAAAATTATTTTATTAGATTTATTCTACTAAAATCCTTAAATGGCAAATAAAATCTTTTAAATAAAGTAAAAGAATTTGGGATTCTCTTATGAAAGCATTTTTTGGTAAGAAATAAAATTTTCAGATCGGACTTTATGCAGGTGACAAAATCGTGCATTATTATTCCTGGAGATATGCTAACGTCATCATTTTACATTCATTTGAAAGCTGAGAATTTGCTCTATCGTAAGAATCAAAGATCAGGAAAATTGGATCACTGGATGAGGCGTAATTAACGATCAAAGTCAAATCAAATTTAAAAATTAAAAATAAATATATTAGACGTAATTATTCACAATCCAGTGATTCAATTCATTCGATTTTAGGCTTATTAGATAGACCTCAATTTTCTCTTTCAAATGAATATAATTTCATTCGTGTAGCTTGCATCTACAGGTATTTAATAAATTTTTTTATATCAGATTTTATCAAACTTATAAAATTTTATATTAATAATATAATTGATGATTCCTAAACATCTACATATATTAAACGAATTATTTTAAATTTATTTTAAAGATAAAAGTTGGCATCACCTTAGGGAGCAAAGATCATTCAAATTGAATCACTACATGTGAAGTAATTAATGATCAAATTTAGATAAAATTCAATAAATATACTGAACGTGATTACTGAACAACTAGTGATTCAATTCACTTGATTTTAGATTCATTAGATAGATCTCGATTTTCTCTTTCAAATGAATGTAAATTTATTTGTATAGCTTATTTCTACGAAGAATTATCAATGATTTTGTCATGAGAGTTATATTTGATCTTTTAAATTTTAATGATATCTTATATTAAAAAAAAATTAAAAATTATATAATTAATTAGTTTTTTTTGCATTATCTAGTATAAATTTATTATTCTTATATAAATGATAATTTATATTTGCTTTAATAAAATTATTTTTGTGTAAAAAAATTAGATTCCAAGGATCGGCCCATATGGTATAATCACAAACTCGTTTAGATAAAAATTTCATTTGTTTAGGCGATAGATGAGTATCAACAATACTGCCAAAGGAAATATGATTTTGTAAAAAGAAAGAAGAAATTTGGTCCATTTTAAAGGAACCTTGACCAGGAGTTTTAAGACCATTAACATTAAAGGAAGAAATGTTAAAAGAATTGGGAATGGGGGAAGTAGAAGAAGAGGAAGAAAATAAAGTATCAGATAAAAGATCATTAAAAATATCACTAAAATCAACGGGGTTGGGGGGATTTCGCACAAAGGTATCATAATCTATATTATCATTCATCATTATAACACTATGATAAAAACTGCGGGGTGAAAGAGAAGGATAACAAATTAATCAGACGAAGTCTTATTGACTAAGTCCGAGGAAGAGCCACCAGAAATGGAGCTAATAAATCTTTCAATAGAGCTGGATAGGTGATCGAATTTGTTATCTAAAGATCGTTGAAAGGAATAAATTTCAGCACGTTCTTTATTAATGGTAACTTCATCAGCAGTTTCGGGGATGGGAAAGAAGGAAATGGTGGAACGGAAGACAGGAACCGATGGGAGAGGGAGAACCGGGCCAGAAAAAGGCTTGTACGAAGTGGGCGAGTTGGATTGTGTTATATAAGGGGGGTGCGTTGGTGGTTGTCAACAAGCATATGTGAGGAATCATTGGAATCAGGTGGGAGAACATCATCTTGCATATGTCCAAAAACACGAAGTTCGAGCTGAGACATTCTCTGATCAGCTAATTCAAGAGCATAAATTCTAGCATGTACACTAGCCATATCATCTTGAAGGCTTCTAAGCACCGAGAGAATCTCCTGAATTTGGGGACAATTAAGATCCACCAAAGGAGGTTTATGGCCAGATGAGTTGGGAGTAGAGGTACTATTACGTTGGGAAGTGGAAAAGGAAACTGAACGGTCTTTGCCTTTACGCTCATTAAATCGAGGTCGTTGTGCAGATTGGGTAGAATTATCGGAAGTAGAAAAATTGGGCGAGGAAATATTATTGGTATTATTATTGTTCTGTCCAGTATGACTGGCTAAATGATTATGTTGTCGAGAATTAGAACGATCTTTGGATTGAGAACGGGAACGATGTCTACTTTGATTGGCAGAAGAGTTAGAGTTATTCGATTGTCCAATTTTGAAACGTTCTTTTAAGTGTGCAACAGGGTTACGGGTGCGTGAGCAACCTCGAGAATTGTTCAATGGGCATGCAGTAAGAGCGCAGCCAAGTTTGCCACATCTATGGCAAAGCTTATTTGTATTCTCCGGGAGTTCCCATTGGAGCCTATGACCTTGCAGAACGATTGATTGTTCCATTGCGGTGTCCATCATTTGTTATGATTTAAAGGTGATGTAAGCCCATCATTTAGGTTTGTAAAAATTAAGAGATAGGGGGATATTGACGGCCATAGCGCCAATTGATCGTACTAAGGGCGCTAAATGCACATCTTTTGTGTTAGAAGGGAGCTGAGATAAAACAGCGATGAATTCACGCCGTGATTTCTTTTGATCGAGGGAGAGAGAGCAAGGCGTAATGCGTAAACAAGTGGAATAACAATAAATCGCCCACTGTTTATTTATGAAATGTTGGATGGAGGAAGCATCATCATAAATGATACGAGCTTGCTGGACTTTAGTGTTGGCACGTGTATGGAGGCGACAGGATTGTATGTTACCATATTTTTTAAAAAGAGCAATAATATCATCCTTTTTGATGAAAAACGGGATGTCAGTAACTTGAATAGCCCAGAGATCTTCATCAGTTCGGAGTTGCTGAGGGTCATACAGAAAGAATTTGAGATCGGCAAGATCATCATGTTGGAGAGAAAGGCAGGCATCACGTTCAGTAGTTGAATTAAAATGAATGACCAATCTTTTGAGGTCACCAGAACCAGACATACGAGCACGGCCAGTGTAAGAGTGATAAGTTTTCAAAAGGAGATTATTGACAGCGTCAATCATAGCCCGATTGGTAGGATACTTTTTGACAAATTCAGGGGAAGTATTAGGCGCCGCAGCAGCCTGATAATCATACCTAAGAATGGAAATAGTGGGCGTGTCAAGGGGAAGAGGAGAAGTATTATTGGTATCCATAATATCCTTATTAGGAGACGCGTCTAAGGGGGAAGTTTCTTTGTCTTTTGGAGCATGCATGGACACGTCGGTACCAGACACGACAGAACCAGGCGCAGAAGGCGCAGTAGTATCTTTGGGAGGAGGAGACGTAAAATTGTCAGCATTATTTTGTTGAGAAGGAGTAGTATTGCTACCTCCAGCGTCAGCCGCTGAGTCGGCGACGTAGTCTTCTTCCATAGGATTATCTGGAAGCGTACGGGTACGTTTGGAAGGGTTGTTTTTATTGTTTGTTTGTTCATTATCTGAGTTCGAAACGTCAGAGCCAGAGTCTTTATTTTTGTTTCGTTTGTCTTGTCACTTGGCAGGTCCCCTGTTAGGGTTATTGCCAGCTTTTTTGTTACCTTTGGGAGGCATTTTAGTAGTAAAATAAGAGATGTGTTAATACGAAGAGTAAAAATTTCTTTCGTGAAATTTTTGACCAAGGATCTACAAGAAAGAGTTCAAGTCACACTTTCGGCAGATTGGCCCATTTTTCAGGAGTTCAAAAAATCGTTTTTTGTAAATATCTCGGCATCCAGTGGTCCAAATTTAATGAACTTTTTTTTTAAATTGTAGAGCTAAATGAGGGCTACAAAATAAAAAATATTTCATTAAAATTGAATCACTGGATGCTGAGATATTTACAAAAAACGATTTTTCGAGTTTCAGCAAAAAGAGGTATTTTTGGCCAAAAGTTTATTATGACCTTTATATTAGATATCTGGGGTCCTTTCTTAAGCTTCTTTCGGGTAAATCTGCCAAATATCCAGATTTAGAAGATGATTTATTTACGTGGATTTGTGAAAAAAAAACGAATCAAAATCCTGTTACTCAAAAAATGATTACCAAAAAAGCTATTACGTTGTCTAGAAATCAGGATTTTTTAGCAAATAATCCAAATATCACTTCATTTAAATTTTCAAATAAATGGCTAAGTGGTTTTTTAGGAAAATATAATCTTAGTAAATGTCGTAAAATAACTATAGCATAACAATTACCATTAGATTTAATTGAAAAACAAAACGTTTTTTTGAATTATATTTTATATAGAAGGATTCAGCATGACTATCCATTAAAATATATAGGTAATATAGATGAGACACTACTATGGTTTGATTTGCCAAGTAATTTCACTATAGACCATAAGGGCACAAAAACAGTCAGCATTCATACTACGCGCCATGAATGTCATCTTTTATAAAGTAGACTTGCATGACAGCAGCTTAAAATATGACGTACAAGGTAAAATTTTAGTACAGTACAGTACAGTACAGTACAGTACAATTAGTACATTGTACTTAAAATTTTAAATACCATATATTTAATAAAGTTACTTCAAATGCTAACTCTGTCAATATTTATTTATTTATGATAAAATAAATACTATTAAATTCCTCTCATTGAGACGAATCTAATAAGCTTAATTTTATTGAAATCTAATCACTGGACCACTTAAAATCAGGGTATATATGATTAAAAATACCTCTGTAATTTATATAAAAAAATGTACTTATACTAAAAAAACTCAGTACAGTACATTTCCCAACCCTGCTTGTATGTATAGCTGATGGCAGTAAGCTTCTAGCAGTTTGCATTTTTAAATTGAAAAATGTGCCAAAAGAAAATTTTCCATATGGTATTCATATACAAGCTAATGAAAAAAGATGGATGAATGAAAAGGAAATGCTATGGTGGATTGAAACTGTATGGATCTCAAGAAACCCTTTTAGTAATTCACATTCCTTACTGGTTTTGGATTCTTTTCGTAGTCATATTATAAGTTCTGTTAAAAATCGGTTGGTAGAAAAAAATACAAATATTGCCATAATTCCAGGTGGTTGCACATTTAAATTGCAACCATTAAATATTGCAATTAACAAAAGCTTTAAAGCTCATCAGCAAGTTTTAAACAGGCGTATAAATTGTTAAAAAATGCCATGTGTTGTTCAACGCCAAAAAACGTAGGGAAACAAACCCTTTGTCAATCAACGCTACTTAAAAATGTTTAAAAACGCGTAAAACAACACCAATTTAAATGTAAAACTACACGTAGTAAAACAACGATAGTTTAAAAACGTGTATACAATGTATAAAAACGCGTATATTGATATTAAAAACGCGTATAGCAATGGTTTGTACAATAGTTAACTTTATAGTAATTTATTAACATAATTTATTGTATATTATTTAACATATAAAATTTAATTGTAAATATTATAAATTTATTGTAAAATACAAATAATACAAATACATTATCTAAAAAATTTAATTCCTCTTGTTATAATTGGATTGCCGCAGATTTTTAAGCGATCAACGTACTAAATTTCCGTTGACAAAGCGCCTCTGGTGACACAACAATAACAAGGTGGGATTTCAAATAAAAAAAACACAAATAAAAGTTTCGTTAATGAAACTTACACAATCTGATCCAAGCCTATCTACAAAAAAGAAAAAGGAAACGTTAGAAACGTTTCTATTAAAAACATATATATATAGTTTCGCGACGAAACTTACCATTTCAAGTTTCCAGTTGAAGACGAGCTTAAACCTACAAAAAATAATCAAGAGACATTAGCAAGCGTTTATATTAAAAAAAAAACAAAAAAAAATATTTCGCAAAACTTACCAAATCTAAGTTTCCGAATTCGAAACGGCTGAATCTACAACAACTAACCAAGATATGAATTCCCGAAACCTAAATAAAAGAAAAAGGAAATGTCAGTAAACATTTCCTAATTAAAAAGAAATAAAAAAAGAACAACAGAAGTTTCGTAGCGAACGAAACTTACCGTTTCATGACCCATATCCAAAACCATATTCTTGAACCTACAAAAAAAAGATAAACGTTAAGTTAGAACGTTTTTTAAAGAAAAAAAACAAAAAAACGGAAGTTTCATTGCAAACGAAACTTACCGTTTCAGGACCCGTATCCAATACCAGATATTTCCGAACCTACAAAAAGAAAGGAAACGTTAGTAAACGTTTTCTAAAAGTAATAAAAAAAAATAATAAGTTTCAAAGTGAAACTTACCATTTCAGTCGAATACCGTAAATCCTACACAAAAAGAAAGGAAAGGAAACGTTAGAAACGTTTCCTTACAAAAAAAGAATTAAAAAAAAAATTTTTAAAAAAGTTTCGAAGCTAAAACTTACCCTTTCATTTCCCGTTTTCCAAAGCCAAAAATAACGAAAGACCTACAAAAAAAAATAAAGGAAATGTTAGAAACGTTCCTTATAAAAAAGTAAAAAAAAAACATTTTATAACGAAAGCTTTAAAAACTTAACTTTCGTTTCCAAGTTTTCCAAAGTCACCAAAATCCCTACACAAAAAAAAGAAAGGAAACGTTAGAAACGTTTCCTAAAAGAAATTAAAAAAAATAATAAAAGTTTCGAAGCGAACGCTTCGAAACTTACCATTTCGTTTTCTGAGGTCAAACACACTGAAAGGCCTATAAAAAAAAAGTATCAAAACGTTAGAAATGTTTCCTAAAAAGTAATTTAAAAAAATATTTTTTTTTTTTAAAGTTTCGACGTGTCAAAAACTTACTGTTTTCAATATACTGAATCGAACACGCCAAAAACCTACAAAAAAAATATAGAAACATTAGTAATGTTTCCTAAAAGATAAAAAATAATTTTAAGAGTTTTGAAGCGAACGCTTCAAAACTTACCGTTTTCAATATTTCGAACTGAAAACGAGCCAAAAGACCTACAAAAAAATACAGGAAACGTCAGTAATGTTTCCTAATTAAAAAAAAACTTTAAAAAAAAAAGTTTCAAAGTGAAACGCTTCGAAACTCACCATTTCGCTCCGAAGTACAATAACGAAGGTCCTACAAAAAAAAACCAAAGGAAACGTTAGAAACGTTCCCTCATAAACAATAAAAAATAAAATTAAAAAAAAAGTTTTGAAGCGAACGCTTTGAAACTTACCATTTGGGAAACGGGAGTACGAAAGGGAAAGGGAAAACGAAAATGGAAGGGGATAACGAAAAGGGAAAGAAGATAACGAAAGGGGAAGGGAGAACGAAAGGGAAAAGGAAGAAACGAAATAAAAATGGGAAAAATGAAAAGGGGAAGGGATAACGAAAGGGAAAGACGCGTTTTAATTGCTAAATTATTTTTTTATATCAAAATCTCAAATAAAGAGATTTTTTATGTATATTTAAAAAGTTTTCTATAATTTATTTTACTTAATAAATTTACTTTTTTCAAGAAAAAAATAATACAGAAACACTTTTAAAAAATGATTTTTTCTCAATATTCGTAAAGGGAAAGGGGAAAACGAAGGGGAATAGGAAGAACGGAATGAAAAGGGAAAGGGGAAAATAACAAAAAGGGAGAACGAACGTTTTTTGACGTTTTGTTAAAAAATGAAATGAAAAAAAATCAGAACGTTATAGCTAACGTTCCGATTAAAAAAATGTGAAAAAAAATATTATTACGAAACGTTAAAAAACGTTTCGTAAAAAAATAAAATATAAAAAAAATTGGAACGTTAGCTAACGTTCCGATTAAAAAAATGTGAAAAAAAAAAATATTATTACAAAACATTAAAAAACGTTTTGTAAAAAAATAAAATATAAAAAAATCAGAACGTTAGCTAACGTTCCGATTAAAAAAATATGAAAAAAAAATCATATTATGAAACGTTAAAAAATGTTTCGTAAAAAAATAAAATATAAAAAAAATTGGAACGTTAGCTAACGTTCTGATTAAAAAAAAATTAAAAAAAAAGTTTCAAAACGTTAAAAAACGTTTTGTAAATAAAAAAATGAAATAAAATAAAAAATCGGAACGTTAGCTAACGTTCCGATTAAAAAAGTTAAAAAAAGAAATGCTTCGAAACGTTAAAAAACGTTTTGTTAAAGAATGAAAAAACAAAAAAAATCGGAACGTTAGCCAACGTTCCGATTAAAAAAATATGAAATAAAAATGTATTTCGAAACATTTTTTAACGTTTCGCTAAAAAATGAAATAAAAAAAAAAATCAGAATGTTAGCCAACGTTCCGATTAAAACAATATGAAAAAAATTATTTTCGAAACGTTTTTTGACGTTTCGTTAAAGAATGTGAAATGGAAAGTGAAAGGGGAAAGTAAAGGGGAAAGTAAAGGGGAAAATGGGATGAAAGGGTAATGGGAAAATAAAAGGGAAGGAGAGAACGAAAGGGAAAGTTAATCCATTTCTTATATTTCATCTTTCTTCCGTAAAAGGTCCAGAATTAATAACCTTTTATTACGGAATTTATCATTTTCCGTGAATGGATCTGTGAAAGGCTCATTTTTACGGGTTTTTACAGAAATAACGGATAGAACTTTTTATAGGGATGAAGGGGAGAGCGAAAGGATAATGAGAAAATGAAAGGAAGGGGAGAAGGAAGGGAAGAACGAAAGAGTAATGGGAAAACAAAAGGGAAGGGGAGAACGAAGAGGAAAAAGCAAAAAAAATTAAGCTTTGCCAAAAAAAGCTTAATTTTTTTTTTTGCTATACCGCAGCCGCAGCACTGCCGCAGCGGTAATTATTAAGTCTAGTATCACGTGATACACATGATAAGAGTACATTACGCAATTGCCGAAATAATTTTTTTTTTAAATATTAAGTTTAATATATATAAATATATACTTAAATTAAATAGTGCAGTGGTTAGATCGTGAAATAATTAATAGTGTAAGTTGAGGTATTTGGTTCGATTCCTAAGGTGAATAAAAATAAATATAATTTAATTTAATTAAAATAGTATAGTATGTGTTAATATACAGTGCGTTAAACAACAATGTATAATGTGTTGAACTACACATTAGAGTTGAATGACGCGTATATTAACATTAAGCGTTAATATACTCCAGTATACGGGTGTTGATTAATATTATTAATCGCGTTGAACAACTAGCTGGTGTTGATCAACGCGTATACTGGTGTGAATCAACACTTTTCAAACTTGCTGATGCTAAGGTAAAAATTGTATATAATTCTTTAAAATTTTTTATTGTTAGCAATTTAGCATATTTTATTTATAAATTCTTTGATTTTTGTTAACATTTATTTATAATTTGCAGGTTAAAAAATGATATAATAATTGGATGTCTTCTACCATTCATGCTCTTATTCCAGCCAGAAGGATTAAAAGACCTTCCTATTCAACAGTTGCAACATGAGTCAAGGAATCATAGGATGATGTTGATGAAGATCTTATTAGAAGGTTTTTCAAATGTTGTGAAGTTTCAACAAATACTGATGATTCAGAAGATAATGATTTATTTGATTATGATAAGTTACTGGACATGCCGAAGGATGATGATGAGGTAGATATAAATAATTCAGATGATGAAGAAAATGAATACCGAAGAAAATGATTATGAAAATGAGTGGGAAATTGAAACAGATAAAGGTAAGAGTAAAGAAAATAATGGTGGTAATGATAGTAGTGGAGAAGATGGAAATCAAAATCAAGAACTAACTTCTGATGAAAAATAATGTTCTATATTGAGAGAATTTAGGAAATAATATAAAGGATTTTAACAATGTATTGCATATTGTAATATCATATATAATAAATAAAGTTGATAATAAATACCCGGATATTATACAGTGTATATATTTTTTTTTCTAGTGTTGTACCTCAGATATTTTATAAATTTTAGAGGTTAAAAATCGAATGTCTCTGTGCGAAATATCTGGGTTATACTTGTAGCCAAAACTTTTTCACGTGATTTTTAGCCACATCTTTAAATCAAAATTAAGTTAAAAAATGATAAAAATTAATCTCTACATCCAGCCGAAACTATAATATAAAGTCTTTGGAGTTTTAGATGGATTTTTGGATAGTTTTTAATAATTTATTATAATTTATTATAATTAAATTACTGAAAGTCTGAAACCCTGTTTAGCTTCATAGAGGTTTCAGCTACATGTATAATCTGGGTATTTAAAAAATCCAAAAAAAAATTTGTGTAAAATACTGTGTATAGGGGGGGTACTGTAGCCCACAAAATACGGTATGTATATTTTTAATATTTTTGTCAGTTATTCGTGATATTAGAAAAAATAAAAAAAAATTGAAAATAAGGGGTTTTATATGAATAAACGATTATCTTTAATATTAAAATACTTTTTTAGTAATAATTTTAATATACCTCTTTGGATTATATAATACAAATACAATAAATAAATATTTTGCATATCGGTGAGATCCCCCAATTCCCCCTGTCATCAATTTACAAGGTTGCCACATCGAACGGGCATTCTCATGGTCGAACGAACGAATGAACGAACAAACAAACGAACAAACGAACAATTAAACGAACAAGCACGTGATCAAAACATAATTAACAAACAACAACATCAGCGAACAACGTACAACAACATTCTTGGTTCATAAAATAAATAGTGTTAGTAATACAAAACATTAAACGATATAAAATAAAATATACGTCTCTTTCCTCAAATTATATCCACTTTTACCTTTAATTTCAAACTTCGATAGCTCTCGCTACGAATTATCACTTTTCAAAACATATATTTAATTCTTCTTAAATTTTCATTAATTAAAATTAATTAATCAAACATTAATTAAAGTTTAGGGCGAACCTATTACCTTTAATTAATATTAAACTTCATTAACAAATAATTAAACGAAACTTATATTTTATTGAGTTCTGTGGATGCGAACTATGGAATTACTTTGAATTCCGTTCTCTATATATACAATTTTTATGCTACTTTCTATTCTATCTATATACTATCTTTCATGTTCTTTACATATTATCTTTGAACTATCTTTCTAATATACTATCTATATTTTAAATACGCTATCTTTTAATATGCTATCTTATATATTATTTTATATATTATCTTTTCTATTATCCGAATATTACATCGTAAAGAAATAATTTATAACCCATCTTTTATGGCTGTGCTATCTTCTCTTTAAAATAATCTTTCAAATATTATGTCGTAAAGATATAATTCATCTTTTGTGGCTGTGTTATCTTTTATATATGTTCTTTTTAATATGTTATCTTTTATATTCCATCTTTATGCCATCTTTTCATATTATCTTTTATATTATTTTGTGTTCTTTAATCTTTCCGACATTATTTTATATGTTCTTTTAATCCACTTTATATATTTTGCTTATAATCTATCTTTCGTGGCTTATAATTATTCTTTCTTATCGTTCTTGTAAAGATCGCTAAGCCGCAAATGATCGACTCTATTTATCCTATTGGTTCTTTGTCAATCATTCAATAAATATTACGTCATGCAGATCATTACTCTTCTTAAATGTTTATCCTTTTCGGCTAATTATTTATCCATCTACGCCAATCCACGATTAATTTGTTCGTTCTTAATACTTAATAATTACATTTGGCGGTTGAATTTTATCTTCTTTTCGTGCTTGATATTCGGCCGTTTACATTATCCCCCTCTTCGCTATTTGTGACCTCACAAATAACTTTAAAAGAATCGAACTCGGGTCTCGTTCATAATAATTCTAATTGAATCGAACTCGGGTCTTATCGAATACCTCTTTTCCTTTAATTACTATTCTTGGTGTAAATCCCCCTCGATCATAAAATTTCTTTAACCATTCTCCATTTTTCCACCTCTTTAAATACTTTTCTCCAACTACTATTGTCATTTTTAACTTTTACTCGACTGTATCTTTTGGTATATTTGTATACGCTCTGATTTTCTTCAAACATTTTAACCATGTCCAAATATTCATCCTTTTTTAATGTTGGATATGATGATTTTTCCGTTTTCTTTGTTTCTCTTCCAATGTAATTTTCCCAACATACATTGCCATCTTTTTCTAAAAATATCACTATTGATTTATCTATTGTTTCTTTCAATCTAAATATTTCTTTTTCCATCTCATGATTTCCATGTGGAGTAATTAACCCTCTGTCAAAACTTTTCGTCTTTTGATAATAATATTCACAATATGGTGATTTGTCTAAAATTATTATATCTGTATCTTCATCATATTCTAACATTCTTCTATTTATTTGTTCCACTACTTCTTTTCTGAATTTCCATTCTGTATCCATCTTTGATTCGTGAAATTCATCTTTATCTTTTCTTCTTCTTTTATAAGTATTGAATCTTACTTTTAATCCTTGTTTTTCCCATTCTCCAATTAAATTTTGTACTATACTTGTTTTTCCCAATCCGTCTACTCCGTCGATTATTACTATTTCTGGTTGTTCCTCCACTATCTTTAATAATCTACTTAATGCGTCAGCGTTCGTGTTTTCTTTTCCCGACCTGTGTACTACTTCAAAATTATATTGCTGTAATTCCATTACCCATCTTGCTCTTCTTCCTTTTGGTATCTTCGCATTCATTAATCCCTTTAATGCACTGTGATCTGTTATTACTTTAAATTTTCTATCGATTAAATATTTATGAAAATGTTGGATTCCCCAAACTATTCCTAAACATTCCAACTCTGTTATCGGATAATTTTCTTCCGCTGGTAATAAACTTCTACTTGCATATGCTATTACTACTTCTTTTCCTTTTTCATCTTTTTGACTCAATACTGCGCCTAATCCTTTTCCTGATGCATCTGTTATTAATAAAAATTCTTTCTTCCAATCTGGATGTCGCAATATTGGATATTGTATTAACTTTTCTTTCAATTTTTCAAACGCTTCTTGTTGTTCTCTTCCCCAAATAAAAGGTATTCCCTTCTTTCTCAAATCACTTATTGGTCTTGCTATCTTTGAAAAATTCTTCACAAATTTTCTGTAATATGAGCAAAGTCCTAAAAATGATCTAACTTCTTTCACTGTTGTTGGTGCCTTCATTTCTTTTATCTTTTCTATCTTTTTATCGTCTGGCCTTAATCCATCATTTCCTACTATATGTCCTAAAAATTCTATATTTCTTTCCAAAAATCTACATTTCTTTAATTTTATTATCAAATTATTCTCCTGTAGCTTCTTTAATACTTTTTCCACATGTTCCATATGGTCTTTTAAATTTTCTGAATATATCATAATATCATCGATATATACTACCACAAAATCGTTTATGTATTCTTCTAATATTTCATCCATTAATCTCTGAAATGTTGCTGGTGCGTTCGTTAAACCGAACGGCATTACATTATATTCAAATAATCCCTTTGAACATACAAATGCTGTTTTTTCTTTGTCTTCTTCTTTCATTTCTACTTGATTAAATCCCGCCGCTAAATCTATACTTGAAAACCATTTTGCTTTTCTATATTTGTCTAACAATTCATCCATCCTTGGTAAAGGAAAACTATCCATTATAGTTATCTTGTTTAACTTTCTGTAATCAATACAAAATCTATATTTTCCTGTTTTCTTTCCTGCTAATGTAACCGGTGAACTCCACGGACTCTTTGATTTTCTTATCCTTCCTTGTCTTAATAATTTATCTACTTCTTCACTTATAAATTTTGCCTTCTCATCTGTTTCTTTGTATCTTCTTTGCTTTATTGGTTCTACCCCATCTTTTATTTTTATCTCATGTTGCGCCGCTTTTGTTCTTCCTTCTATTTCTTTGTCATATTCCAAAATATCTTGGTATTTTAATAATAATTTTACCATATTTTCCCAAATTGGTTCTTCCACTTTCCCTATACTTAATTTCTGCATAAATTTTTCACTAGGTTTAAGCATCTTTTCCGTCTCTCTCTCTTCAGAGCCAAGACTCTCTATTTAAAATTCTGGTGCATTTTGAATACCTCTCCCTCATCGTTACTTTCATATTCTTCATCGTCCTCGCTCTCTTCGCTTTCATATATTGCTTCTCTTTCATATCCTACTGGGATCGTTATTATTTCTCCCCGTTCTTCTATTCTTAAGGTATGATCTTCGAAATTTATTTTTGCATTATACAGCTTCCATATATCATTTCCCAAAATTAGATCCTCCTCTTCTGAATCGATTACTTCAACGTCTCTTAATATCTCTAATTCATCTTTGTATCTTAAAGTTATATTTGCCTTTCCTAATGCTGCTATCTTTTGCCCATTTGCTATTGTACATCTAAATTTACTTTTTCCAAATATAGGTATATTCAATCTTCTTCTTAATTTATCTGTTATCACGCTTACTGCTGCTCCGGTATCTATTATTACACTCACTAATTGATCTTCAACTTCTAATTCCGTTCTCATCGCTGTAGTTCTTTTCTCTTCATCTTTCATAGTTCCCACCGAGTGTAGTCAATTTTTCTCGTTTATACTTCTTGGTCTATATGTTCCTTCTCTTAATTGTTTATGGTACTTAGGATTCCCGTTTACTAATTGTCCATATGTTATATTCGCTCTACAATTTTTCACATCTTCCACAATGTCATAAGGTGGTATTCCGTCAGTTAGTCTTGGTCCATATTCTCTGGGCTTTGTTGGTCCTCCTGCTTCTCTCCATTTTCTTAGTCCTTCTGTTGGGTCGTAATAAGCTTGCCTTTTATTACTCCACCTCATTCCTTTTGGTCCCATTGGTCTATCCCCATTTTGTTCAGTTCGTTCAGGTATATAATTTGGTGCTGTTGTACCAGTTGGTATTTCTCTATCATCCATTCTATTTCCTGCTTCTCTTAATTCTTCTTGTAAATTTCTTCCTTCATCATTGTTTTTATATCCCACTATTGGACTCGTTCTTCTTGATTGTCTTCTTCCTTTTACTGCGTCATCTTTTGCGTATAATTCACTATGATAATTTAATTCTCTATCTTCATAATCATCGTAATAGCCTTGTGTATAATACATTTCACCGTATTGTGGTTCCTCGTATCCATATTCATCATAATAGTATTCTTCTTGATCATCATATTCGTCTATCATATTTAATCTTGCATTCCTTCCTTCAGGACAATTATTCTTATAATGCCCCACTCTATTACATCCGTAACATGTTGGTACCCTAATCTGATTTGGTTGATAACTATTCCTATTACCATTATTTAATCTCCTTCCCATATTTGATCGATACCTATTCCTATTATCGTTATTTAATCTTCTCTCCATACTTGCTATTTGTGCTTCTAATTTACTGATTTTTGCCTTTTCTTTAAACATTTCAGCTAATTCGTCCTCATAATTTTCGTTCAATGGTTTTGCGAACATATTTTGTCTATTATCGTCTTTTCCGATGTCTATCTTCGTACTAATTGACGTTCCTATTGCTTTTCTTAAAAATTCGTCTTTCGCACCTTCTTCCCTTACTGCTATTTCTATCGCCCCATTTAAGTTCGCTGGATTCTGTCTTCTAACTTGATACCCTATTGTTGGTTCTAATCCTTCAATATAAAAATCTACTTGATATTCGTCTGCTAAGGCATGTCCTCTAGTTGCTATTCTTAATATTTGTCTAAATCTTCTTGTATATTCTTCAACACTTTCACTTGTTTCTTGTCGGGTTTTTCTTAATTCTAGCATTTTCTTTCTTCTAACATCCTCTCTGGTAAATCTTCTTTTTATTCTATGCTTTAAATCATTATCATTATCTGCATCTGCCCAATTCACTAAGTTTCCCGCATTTACTTCTTTCATTTCATTATACCATTGTGCTGCTGCCCCTCTTAAATGTGCTGCTGCGTATACCGCTTGTCTTACGCCATTAGCCCCCGCTGCTTTTCCGACTGCTGCAAATGCTACCTCGAATTGTCTAACCCAATCAGTAACATCTTCATCTTCTCTTCCATAAAAGAGTGGTATACTAATTGTTCCTCCTGCTTCGTTCCCTGCATTTTCGATCCTTTCTATCAAACTTCCTCCTGCTCCTACTGCTGCGTTCAAAGTATTTGCTGGAAAACCTAAAGCATTTTCTATCACTCTTTTTATTTGACCCTCAGTTGCCATCTTCAATATATTCTCTTGAAATAAATCTTGTAAATTGTAATCAGATAATTCACTTTCGTTGTCAGAATTTTTAATATTTAATGAACTATTCGTATCTGAGTTTTGACTTAAGTCGCTATCCCCTCTATTTATAACATTTTCAACTTCATCTTCAAATTCTTCTTCGTTAAAATTTTCAATATCTTCATCCCATCTTTCATCCGGACTTAATATTTCTCCAATCTTTTCTGAATCATCTGTATTATCTTCTTCTGATTCTTCATTATCGCTTCTTTCGCCACTTTCTTCACTATCTATTGTTCCTGTTTGTCCTTTCAACAACTTATCTAACTTTTTCTTCAATTCTTTTTCCGACTTATTTTTATTTTCTTGAAAGATTTCAATGAATTCTTTATCTAAAATTTCTCCATCTGTATATCCCATACTAGTTAATCTCAACAATTCTTCTTCAGTTATTATTGTTCCAATATCTTCAAAAATCTTCTGTAATCTTTTTACCCGATCATCAATTTCATCGATATTTTCTTCTTCACAATCTTTGCATACCATTCCTCTTACTCTAGACATATCATCCATCCATCCTAATCTAAACATATCATTCATCCATCTTATTTCACATCTTTCGCACCAAGTTGTATTCTTGTTTAACCACTTATGGATTTCTTTTCTTAATTCTTTATCTTCCAAATCTATCACTTCCATATATTCTTCCACAAATTCTTTAGTTACCATTATTCGATTATTTACCCCAAAACTCTTCATTCTTTGAATTTCTGACACATCTATTTCATATCCCAATTTTTCTAAGTTGTTTCTTAATTCTATTAGCTCATCTTGTTCATTCTTCTGCGCTTCTTTAACACATTCCCCGCACTCGCTATCCGCTTCGTCCATTTCGAACCTTCTATTACCACATTTTTCACACATTATTGTTTCTTTTTCTAACCATTCTTTTATCCTCAATTCTTTTTCTCTTTCATCCAATTCCTCTACCTCTTGAATTTTGTCCATAAATATTCTCGTTACCAATATATCCATTTCTATCATCAACTTTATTCCTATCTTCCAAATGTACCTCAGTTGATCTTTATCCATAACATTTGACCTTCTTCTTAATTCACTAAATTTCCATGATTTGTCTCCTATTATTATCTCTAATTCTTCCTCAGAATCATTTTCCAACTCGTAACTTGCTGGACTATCTTCACTTTCTGAATCTTCTGGTTCTTTTGTAAAACCCCTAGTATCTATAAATATTCTTATTATCTTTTGTACCATATTCCTATGATATTCATGAACATTTTCTATATGTATGTTCTCATATTCTACATCGGACATTAGTTCCTTTACTTTCTCTTCATTCATAGCTATTCCTTCTTCTTCATATAGTAATTCCCTAAATGTCTTTATTGCTCCTATCTTTACTCGTAATGGTCCAATTTCTTTCGATGTGATTCTATACCATTGCCAAAATTTTTCAAACCTTCTTTCAACATCCCAATCTTCCAAAATATATTTGTGTTCTATTAATTCAGGATTTCCAATTAATCTATCAAATACTTCATTCTCCAGATTTCTTTCAATACAATCTCTTACAATTACTAATATAATTGTTCGTAATCCTTTTTCTTTCATCTTTGGTTGTATTCTATATCTTATTGATTCTGTTATTCTATCCATTATATCTCTGCATTTTCCTTTATGTATTGTATCCTCTCTTTCTGAATTGTTCATACTTAATAAATCTAATACTCCCTTAATTGTTACGTCATTATATATTATTATTGCATCTTCAAATTTAAATAATGCGTCCCAAAATTTCTTGAATACTATTGGTTCATTTACTATTGGATAACATAATTCACAATTTAAACATTCGTCCAATTCTTCCGTTCCTAATTCGTGTTCTTCTTTATGTGTTCTATATTCGCTTTCCCATTGATGGTACCATTCCATTGTATGCTTTAGTTAAATTGCCATGAATATCCATCCAGAATTTCAATCGGACTCCTCTCTCTATATATATATATATTTCACTCTTATCGTTTCTATTTTTGATCTTCTAAACATTCTTTTTATCTTCAAATAGATTACTTCTCTCAATCTTTAAATTCCATCTTTCAGTTCTATATATTTACTACGCTATATTTTACTATTAATTTTTACTGCGCCATAAAATTTCAAAAATTTTTCTAAGTCCACAATCTCCTCAGGCTGCGGAGGTTTTTACTGCGCCCTAAAATTTATCTTTTATCACCGATTTCCATAATTTCACATGTCACATCTTTTCGTCACCGTGATTCATAGTTTCACTTATCACCTCTTTTTGTCACATCTTTTTGTCACCAAGATCCATAATTTCACATATCACAAACTTCAAAATTTTCGTAACTTTTAAGGTTTGCGAATTTCCAATCTTTCTTATCGTCCATATAAATCCTTCTTACTATATATTCTATATTATATAAATTAATCTATAACACACAAAATGTCGTTCTTTTCAAATAAATATCCTTCTTTTCAAATAAATGTTCTTCTTTTAAATAAATGTCCTTCTTTTCGGATTTTACTCTATTATTAAATACTGCACGTAATGTTCATTATACGGCTCGTTAATGTGTAAATATCCTTCTATTTTTTCTTCTTTTAACGGAACATTGTAGTGAGAGCGTGAACTAGGACACTACACCAGGAACCCTCATCTGAAATGTAGCCTAGGACCTGTAACAATACAACGTGTCCGTTTTTTCCTTCTTCGTTGGCCGACTCGTTTCTCAACGGGTGAATCTAACCTTCCAAAATCCAGTTTCAAAAGTCATCTGCTATCCTCAAAACTCGTCTAACCAACTTATCTTCCTGACCTATACTGAGCTTATCTCTATCTTTTACCCGCTGGAGATACCCCACATTGGAATAAAAGCACGACAGTTTTCAGGTTTGTCCTATTTTATCCATTCAATGTTTCTTGATAGTAGGTGTCTTTACAATCTTCATTTTCCGTCCCCAAAGCAATTTGCGCATTTATTGAGCTGGGTATCCAGATTTGACGTAACCCATACGTTATAATCTTTAATGTCGAAGAATAAAAATTTTCCAATCTTGAGCATTTATCCAAAATCCAAACTCAGAGGTAACCCATACCACACAGATGAACCCCGGATAATACATTGGTGTTCTCCCATTATTAATCTTTATTCCAAAATTTATCTTTAACTTCTACATCTCCTTATGAAATTTCTCAGGTACTTTATTCCCGAAAGAAACATTCTTGTGCTTTCTATCGATTAAGTGATTACTTGCACAACTTCAAACTCCAATCTTTCACCTTTTCAAGTTTTTAACTCGTTAAATCCTTATTGATTTATTGGTTCCTTTTGAACTCGTCAAAACCTGAAATCTAAAAATAAATTCTAAAATAAAATATTGATTAATAATACCTATCAGTGACTTACCAACGAAATTAAATTTTCATATTAATAATAATCATGTGATGATGATCATTTCCTTTCTTGCGAGCATGCACCATATGAGATCCCCCAATTCCCCCTGTCATCAATTTACAAGGTTGCCACATCGAACGGGCATTCTCATGGTCGAACGAACGAATGAACGAACAAACAAACGAACGAACGAACAATTAAACGAACAAGCACGTGATCAAAACATAATTAACAAACAACAACATCAGCGAACAACGTACAACAACATTCTTGGTTCATAAAATAAATAGTGTTAGTAATACAAAACATTAAACGATATAAAATAAAATATACGTCTCTTTCCTCAAATTATATCCACTTTTACCTTTAATTTCAAACTTCGATAGCTCTCGCTACGAATTATCACTTTTCAAAACATATATTTAATTCTTCTTAAATTTTCATTAATTAAAATTAATTAATCAAACATTAATTAAAGTTTAGGGCGAACCTATTACCTTTAATTAATATTAAACTTCATTAACAAATAATTAAACGAAACTTATATTTTATTGAGTTCTGTGGATGCGAACTATGGAATTACTTTGAATTCCGTTCTCTATATATACAATTTTTATGCTACTTTCTATTCTATCTATATACTATCTTTCATGTTCTTTACATATTATCTTTGAACTATCTTTCTAATATACTATCTATATTTTAAATACGCTATCTTTTAATATGCTATCTTATATATTATTTTATATATTATCTTTTCTATTATCTGAATATTACATCGTAAAGAAATAATTTATAACCCATCTTTTATGGCTGTGCTATCTTCTCTTTAAAATAATCTTTCAAATATTATGTCGTAAAGATATAATTCATCTTTTGTGGCTGTGTTATCTTTTATATATGTTCTTTTTAATATGTTATCTTTTATATTCCATCTTTATGCCATCTTTTCATATTATCTTTTATATTATTTTGTGTTCTTTAATCTTTCCGACATTATTTTATATGTTCTTTTAATCCACTTTATATATTTTGCTTATAATCTATCTTTCGTGGCTTATAATTATTCTTTCTTATCGTTCTTGTAAAGATCGCTAAGCCGCAAATGATCGACTCTATTTATCCTA
Organism: Rhizophagus irregularis; assembly: GCF_026210795.1. Classification (NCBI taxonomy): domain Eukaryota; kingdom Fungi; phylum Glomeromycota; class Glomeromycetes; order Glomerales; family Glomeraceae; genus Rhizophagus; species Rhizophagus irregularis. The sequence goes on along the minus strand of NC_089435.1, from coordinate 5,292,976 downwards.
TTGGTTCTTTGTCAATCATTCAATAAATATTACGTCATGCAGATCATTACTCTTCTTAAATGTTTATCCTTTTCGGCTAATTATTTATCCATCTACGCCAATCCACGATTAATTTGTTCGTTCTTAATACTTAATAATTACATTTGGCGGTTGAATTTTATCTTCTTTTCGTGCTTGATATTCGGCCGTTTACATCGGTACCCGATATGTGTAAGATTGATTCAGTGTTACATATTAGTGACTAATCGTTTAAATATCAGGAATCCAATTTTTAGGTATATTTGATATGTTAGCATATTTAACTATTTGTGTCTAAATTCCATGTTTTAGAGGTTCGGCTAATTAAATATATTTAATTTTAGTATTATTTAATTATTATAGTGAGTCAAAATAATAATAAATAAAATAAATAAATAAATCAATACCTTGGAAAAGAGGGTTCAAAAAAAATGCCAGCAAGTAATCATTATCATCAAATTCATTGAAACGTGCATTAATTTTTTCAATACAATAATTATGAAATTCTGAATAAACTTGACGTGGTAATTTTTTTATTGCAAGAGAAATTCAAGCTAATTCTAAGTAACAATCGCTTAAATCAGCTTCTCTCCTTTCTAATGCTAACACAGCTTTACACAATGGATTTTGAACAAATCCAAGAACCTTCAACTCATTAAAAAAATTTCACGAACAAATGATAGGTTTAATTTTATCATTTGTTAATAAATCTGAGTGGTTGGCTGCCATCTATAGAAAAATTTATTATTCATATAATAATAGTATAAATAATAAAATTAGTTTTACTTATATTTTCTAGAACAGCTTTCACTTTCAAAATATCATCAATGCTTTTATAAGCAGTCGTCTACCTTATTTTGCAGTAAAGCACGATCACGCCACCTTTAATATTCATTGTATTTAAAAGTTCCTAGAACTTAGCATCTACAGTAATTTTTTTTTGTAAAAAAAAAAAAATTCAATTTAGCAATTATTAAGTATTAGTTATTTACTAATCTAGTAGTATATAAATGGGTTATCATCCGAAACCCATTTATATATTAAACTAGATCAGTAAATAACTTTTTTATCATCCTAGATATACTAATTAGTCTGCCAGTTTATAACTGGCAAAAAAAATCCTAAATACCAATTAGTAGCCAAGTGATAAAATAAATTATTACATTTAAGTTTAAAATATTTTTACCTGCTTTAGTATTATTTCTAAAGAATGTTACTAAAATATTCACTTTTTTTAGGAGTTTATTAGCGAATGGATGTTGAACTATGTCACATAACATTAAGTTTATATAGTGTGAAATGCATCGAACATTTATTATGTTTGGAAATTTTTTTTCAGTTAATTCACGTGCTTTTTGAACATTAGATCCATTATCACTGACAATAGCTGAAAATTTTGATACTCCAACTCGATTGATAACATCTTCTTTTCCGCAATATATTCCCCAGTATGTGAATCACTAAATAGATCAGAAAATTGAAATATATATTCTTTTCTATTTGGAGTTAGTATAGTAAAATTCCATATAGATCTATAGTTAGAAGATGACCACCTGTCTAAAGCTAATATTAAAAATTAAATATAAATTAAATATATCAAGTTATCAACAGATTTTCATTAAAAATTTTTTTTAAGTAACATACTTAGTGTTAAATTGTCTGACATTTGCAATTCTTTATGAATTTTAGAATTAACATTCCCTAATTCATCTTCAAATAAGCGATTGGCCAATAGTTCCCGAAATGGAGGGTCATATGCAATGTTAAATTTATTGATAAAATCTGTAAAAAATGGTGATTCTACTATACAAAAGATATTTTATAACATACAAAGAACTTTAACAAAGCTCTGTTGATTCTATCAATTCTTCTTTGAAGTAATTCATCAGCATCGTGATAATCATATAAAAATGTTTGATTAGAAAATTTTCTTTTTTTATTATTATTGTTTGCTTTCTCTTCAAATACTTTTTGATAATTTTGAATTAAGTGAGGTGGGGCATTTGAATAATGGTTTGCAATATGTCTCTATAATGTAGACACATTATTTCTGCTAAAAATTTTTTTACAAAATTTACAAGTTCCATTTGCATGCCCTTCTGAATCATGCTCACCTTGCGTATAATGCTCCTATACTTCATTCTGCGAACAACCTTCTTTGCGTTTATTAGTAATCATTTTTATAGAGAATAAAAAAATTTTTTTTTATCAAAAAATGACATGTTGTAAAAACAAATTTTTTGGAATGATGACGATTTTTAATTTAATTAATATTGCAAAATTTTCCTAACTGAAATGATTAAAATAAATTAAAATTACACAAATTTATCGTTGAAATTACATAAAACATCTCATAATAGGCAACCCTCATTATCTTTATACTTATAAATTAAAATATCACTCTCGTGATATATAAAATAAGATTATGACATTTTTTTTATAAAAACTCCTTGGACACATTGTGACATAAATGTCAATTTTATTTCCAAAAAGTTGTCACTACAAAAAAAATAAGGAAAAAACGTTAGCAAACATTTTGTAACCAAAGAAAAGTAAAACCCACATTTATATTTCACGTTCAAATACTGATTTTGTCTCTAAGAAGTTATTACTACAAAAAAATATATAGAACATTAGTAAACGTTCTATAACCAAAGATAATTAAAAAAATCCTTCATTTCACTCACCTTTCACCAAATCTTTGTTCTTAAAATACTAAAGACAAAGATCTAAAAAAGAAAGAAAGACATTAGTAACGAGTTAGTATAGAAACGAAAGAAGCAACAAAAAAAGACTTAACCTTTCTTTTTTAGGTATCATTTCGTTTTAAGTCTAATAAGGACACTGCTTACTTATAAGATAAGTCACCTTCAGGCTTAAGGTAAAAATCATATATAAAATTCTTTGCAAATCCTACTATAAAAGGAAATTTTATGTTACATTATTATGATTTTTTTCCTTTTTAGCTAATTAACCAATAGAATTTAAGAAAAAAGTAAGGTAAAAACTATTAGTAAAGAGCTAATTTTCTACGGTGACCTTTATTATAAGTAAGCAGGGTCCTGTCCAATACCAAGAAGCTGGTATCCCTACAAACAAAAAAAAAGAAAAAAAGAAACGTTAAAAACGTTTCTTAAAACATTAAAATTTTTTTAAAAAAACCTTCTTTTTACCTATCCGTCTGTATGTAAATTCCAGTTTCATCAATTCCAAGAAAACTGGTATCCCTATAATATTTCATTTTTCGTTAGAAAATGTTTCTTAAGTTATAATAAATTTAAAAAAGAATACCCACTTATCTTAATGTCCATGTTATCCATGTCCAAATTTATCCATGTCCAAGTTTATCCAGTTCAGTGTCTATACAAAAATAACAAAAATAAAAAAAAAAATTTTTTTTTATATATTGATTATTGATGATCAGTATAATTGACCAATCCTAACCGAATAGAGTAATGCTGAAACTATATGTATATCATATGATATACTATGTCAAAATGCCAAAACGATTTTGATATATTAAAATTATTACGGCATTTCGACAAATCAGAAGGCCATTGTCAAAATGTCGAAATAGTTTTGACTATTTTGACATGTTGAAACTCTTTAATTTTGGCAAGCAACTTTAATTATTACGTTATTGTTAAGAGAGTCGTAACTATATCAATATGTTATCATTTTAGAAAATCATCATAAAATTGTTATGATCTCATAATGATATCGTTAAGATATTATTTTAGATTTGAATATTTCAGTAAAAAAGAGTAAATGATAGTGTTGTTAAGTCCAAGTCAAGCTGAACCGGGCCAAACCGGGCTGATGGGATCAATTCGGCTTGACTTCTAGCTTAAAGCCGAATCGGTTTGGTTCGACTTGATAATTTCAAGTCGCGACTTGGTTCGACTTGAGTTGCAGCGGGCTGATGGGACCGATGGAGCCGATGGGATATAAATCCTAATTTCAGCCGGAATTAAATGATCTACACATAAATTTCCTATTTTGGAATATCATGTAATCCAAAATTTTAATTTTCGTAAAAAATAAAATTGCCTTTTTTTGGAATTTCGTGTAACATACATATTTCTGCCGAATTAATAGACCTTTAATTCCAGCCGGAATTAAATGATCTGCATGTAAATTTCCTTTTTTGGAAATTTGTGTAACTCAAAGTTTCAATTTTCGTGGATAATAAAATTTCCTTTTTTGGAATTTTGTGTAATGTCACGTGATATTGCAGTGTCAATCGGCCCCATTGGCCCGCCACAACACGGTTCGGCTTGGTTTGACTTGAGTTTTCAAGTCGATTCAGTTCGGCTTGGTTCGGCTTAACTTTTTATCAGCGCGACTTGACTTTAGCTTCAAGTCGGACCGAACCGGGCTGATAACAACACTAGTAAATGAATTAGGACTTTCAGAATTACCAGTTTATAATAAGCCTTTTAAATGTAAATTGAAAAATAAAGATAATACATTATATGTCATAGATAAGGATGACGCTGCAAATAGGCAATTGCAGAATAATTGCGATTTGCGGTATTGCAGAACATTGCGGATTTTGAAGTCTAAATATCTGCAAATCTGCAATTCGCAATTATTTGCAATTCCGCAAATATTTCGCAATTCCGCAAATGATCTAAAGTACCGCAATTCAATTGCAGTACAATTGCGGTAGGACCTCAGATAATTATAATAGAGGTCATATCCATGATACTAATAAAAATTCAAAAAAAATATACATAAATTTAACCATTTTATTATACGCTTTTATCCTATAACCTTTATATAACATTAAAATATACTTTTTTGTCATATGACTTAAATATATATTTGCATTAAAATTTTGTCATTTATTTATTTAATATTAATTGTAATTTGTCTTTTACTGAATTAAAAAAATTATAAATTTCCATTTCTCTTTTTCCAACTATAATAAATCCCATATTTTCTTTACATGTTTCGCAATTTCCTAGATAATAAATGATGGAATTGCTAGAAATGTGCGAGTATAAGATATATTTAGGACTGGCTATTGAAAAACATCCAAAAATATTTGGTACTCTTTCTTCATAAACACATACAGAAATATAGGAAAGTGAATCAATACAAGTAACATTATCATCAACATAAGAATAGTAATTTGATGATTGACGATATATTGCCAAGAACCGGACGAGATAAATTTTTGACCCTAGAAGAGCAAATGCATAACCACCACTTTTGGCAGGATCTTCTGGAGTAATGTTTGCAACGCAAATTCTTGGCAAGGCTAAAAAATAAATTAAATTTAATAAATATATATTTAGTAATAAATTTAATAAATTGTAAAAATTTATTACCTGGAGCATGAAGTATTCTTTCTAATGTTTCTAAACGATTTCTACTTTGCCATCTCTTTACTCTTAAAATTCTAGATCTCGCACCATTATTTTGATTCAAAGCTATAATATTATTAACCTTATTAGGATTAAAATTTAATTCCGTTTGAAATCTTTGTGTCACTTGAATTCTCTCCATTCTTTGACTAGAATAAGATTCATGTTTACGGCGCTGTAATACTAAAATTTTAATATCTAATTTACCTGATGATAATATAATTCCGGTTTGAAATGTTGTTTCATCATCTTGAGTAATTATTTTATCTGATTGATTATACATTAAATTTATTTCTGCCTGACTTTGTTTTATAATTAAATTATCATCATCTCCCGAATTAAAAATATTAATATTACATATGTTAACCAAATCTGCAGCCTTGCTAATTTCATCTGATTCAGAATTATCAGCTTTTTCCATTTTATCGTCATCCTGATTTAAATTTTCATCTAGTATATCGTTTTCATAAAATAATATATATGTATTAAATGATCTACCGTAAAAAAGATTTTTGTACAATTGTACCCAACAAATTCTAGAATTTGAGCAAATGCAATTGCCTGTTCATGAGATTCATGAATAATTAAATGCATTTCTTCATTTGTGGGATATGCTAATAAATTACCAATATTATCAGCTATGGTATCTTCATAATAATTCACTATATAACCTAATATTAAATAAACCAATAAATAAGTATATCAGATATATTATAAATAAAAATATGTTAATTAAACTAATTACCTTCTGCTGAAGTTTTTTCACTGTATATCTTTGCTAAAGATACATCAGTATAAATATGAAACATATGATTAATTTTTGGAATTATTTTTATCAGATTTCCAAAAGTAAAATCATTACGTAGTTGTCAACTTAATCCAAAAAAATGTTCATATAGTTCTGAACTGTGAATCCATGTGCATAACGGAACAGTTGGATAATAATCTCGATATGCCAATATTAGTAAAATCTTTAAAAAATTATAAATTTCATTATAATATATATTTAATAAATATAAATTTACTAACAGAAATTCACCAACGATTCTGCTAAACTGATAAGTATTTTAAATGTTTGAGGCGCAAGAAAGTTTTTTCTTATATCAATAATATCTGGATGATCTTTTTGAATTTGCTCAATATGATTATTCCACATATAAAGAAAAAAATAAGCTAACATAACCATTCGGCACTTTTCTTTATGTGAAATAGTATGATTTTGATATGCATCAATCAACTCACCTAAAAAATTAAATTTATATATTTATATTAGTTTAATAATTATAAATAAATAAGTAATCAATCAATTAATTAAAATTATTCACCAATTACAAAAAGATAAATAAATAAACCATGTTTATTAGGATCTTGTGAACCATTTTGATCATATACTTGTTCTAAAAATGCTGAACAAAAAATTTGATAGGCCACACCATCATCCTACCGATCAGTATTTTCAACATCACATATATAAAGTACACTATCAGACATTTTACTAAGTGTAAGTATTTGATCATATCTTGCTATTCCAGTTCCTAAAGTAAGCAATCTAGCACCAGAAAATAATGCATTTCTCTCACTCTTTTTTCCATGTTTAGCATCTTAGATACGAATTTCTGGGCCGATTCCAGGAAAAACAGGACATTTAAACTTTATATTGTACAATTGATCTTCAAAAATAATATTTTCAGTAGTTGATGTACTCATTAACATTAATTGTGCATTGAATTCATTTGCTGCTCCATCTGAACCAAATGATACAATATTAATCTTCAATTGCGCTGCATATTGTAAAACTTTTTGATGATAAGCAAAAATATCAGCAGCTTTTTCTTTATTATTATTTGGAATTAAACCAATAACTATCGGTGGAATTTTGGGTAAGGGAATCTAAAAAAAATTTAGATATTAGTAATATTTAAAATTTAAAAATGTAGAATTGAAATAAATTGCACCATTAAAAACAAATACCTGAAGTAAATAAATTTGAACTTGTTTTGCTATAGTATTTTCAACCTTTATTTTATCAATGATTGTAATAACTTCTTCATAATTTGATACTTTTGTTTCAGAAACTGATAAGGTTGATCCAATAACACAACCTAAAGTTGCTGAATAACTAAGACTTTCTTTTAATTTCGTATTATCCGTCATGGTGGCAACAGGTCCGTTATAATTTAATGAATCAGCAAATTTTTTAAATCGCATCATATTTTCATAACAAATATCTGTATTACTAATTGATTCATCTGATTGTGCATGATGTAATCTAAAAAGGCGTAATGTAAATTTAATTTGGTTAGATTAATAATCAATATTAATATATAATAAAATATTTACCTAATATTACGAAGTGTTTGTTTAGCTAAATTTTGTTTAAACATTTCATATTCTCTTATTCCAAATGATGCTAAAATAGTTGTAAAATTTGCAAAATTTTCTGGATATTTTAAATTTTGATTTCCTTTATTTCTCTATTCACGATCTGCTATTTCTACCATTATTTTACATAACCCTTCAAAAATTTTTTTATTTTTAAATACTCCTTGGCGTCTTTTTTCTGCTAATATTACCCAAAATGATGAGTCAGAATCTTGTGCTAAATCTATTGAATAATAGAGTTCATTGAGACTAGAGATGCGATCCGGATGAAATTTTACAATCCGTGATCCGCACGGATCAATCCGGATTATCATAGGATTAAATCCGGATAATCCGGATTAACTTCAAATTTTTGGGTATCTTTGCATCCAACGATCGTATAGAGATGCACTATAGCTCATTCGAATCGTTGCATTTAGACGAATCGAATGAGCTATAATACATCTCTGTACGATCACTGGATGCCGAGATAATTGGCAAAACGTGAAACATCGGCATTTTTATTTTACGATCATGCAAAATTTTACGTTTTGCCGAATATCTCGGCATCCAGTGATCGTACAGAGATGCACAATAGCTCATTCGAATCGTCTCAATGCAACGAATCGAATGAGCTATTGTACATCCCTGTACGATCGTTGGATGCCGAGATATTCGGCAAACCGTCAAAAATCGGTAGTATCATAAATAAAAAATGCCGATTTTTGACATTTTGCCGAATATCTCGGCATCCAACGATCGTACAGGGATGCACTATAGCTCATTCGATTCGTTGCATTGAGACGATTCGAATGAGCTATTGTGCATCTCTGTACGATCACTGGATGCCGAGATATTCGGCAACGTAAAATTTTGCATAATCGTAAAATGAAAATGCCGATGTTTGACGTTTTGCCGAATATCTCGGCATCCAGTGATCGTACAGAGATGCACAATAGCTCATTCAAATCGTCTCATTACGACGATTCGAATGAGCTATTGTGCATCTCTCTACGATCATTGGATGCTGTTTCGGATTAAAACGGATATCCTTAATCCATCCGGATGCATCCATTATCCGTTCGGATCGGATGGATTGGCGGATGATCCGAATTTTCGGATTTCGGATCGCATCTCTAATTGAGACTAGAATCCTTTAAATATTTAACGATAGGATTCTTTTTAACCAAATATTTTGGTATAAATTTCCGATTCTCTATTTGTGGAATTGGTCGTATAATAACATTCTAATTTAAATAAAATATACAAATTAATATGTAAAATTTTTTAATAAATTTTAAAATTGTAAGTTTGTAATTACCTTTAAATTTTTATCACTATTTAATTCCATACATTTATTACAAATATTTTCTTTATTTACTGTTAGAATTTCACATTCCATACTTCGAATACAACCAGCACTAAAGTCATTATACCACTTTGCTCTTGCAGCTAACTCATTTTCTAATTGTGCTGTTTCTTTACTTGTTAGTCTTTTTCAACTAAAGTTTTTTTTAAATTTTTTTGGAAATAACTCCTTTCCCAATATTTTAATACGTGGTGCACCACCATAATGAATAACTCCACCAATTCTTTGCAAATACTTTACATGTTTCTTTTCTCTTAATCTAACATATGAATTTCCTGATTTTGTAGTAATCGTAGTAAAGTAATCTGTAAGTGGATGTGTTCCTTTTATCAATAAACAGCTACCAGTTTTACTATATATTTCCAAATTTTGGGAGTTATAAGCTTGGTGTAACTTGATAATCTTTCCACATTTACGCTGAACTTTATTACGAGTGATAATTTTATTAACTATTGGATGTCTTTGTAAATTTTTATTCTAAGTAGAATTAAATTTTAATTAATTAATTAATAAATAAAATTTAATTTAAATAAAATAAATAGAACTACCTTAATTTGGTCCAATTTGGTTATTCGTTTTTGCTTAGCATGAACTTGATTTTTTGGTTTTTTTTTGTTATCTGATGTATCAGATGATATTGATGGTAATATATCGTTATCATTATCTGATAATACATTATCACCATCATCTGATAATATATTACCATTATCATCTGATGATACATTATCACCATCATCTGATAATACATTACCATCATCATCCAATAAATTGTTACTTTTATATTTTTCATCACACTTTTCTGTACTATCTTCATTGTTAAGTTGCGAATCTTGCATTTTAACATCCAATTTGCGTTCACACTCATTTTTTTTTAGATTTTACAAAAGGAAATGATGAATTCAATTTAAAAATTAGAACAAAATGATTCATTTATGGCAAAGGATTATTAATATTCTATTTTCCATTTGAAGATGTCCACATTATTGTAATATATTCGTCATAAGCTTTAATTCGTGGCTCGATTAATTTATGATATAAAGTACTAATCAATTGGAAAATGGTTGGTGGATATATTGACATTATTGGTCTTTGAATTACTGATGCTAATCCATAAATTCCAATAATTGAACAAAACTGATGTGATTTAGACATATAGAGAATTTCACTTATATACTCTTTTTCTTTATTATATGTAACTTGTGTATTTGAATTACTTTTAGCTGAATTTAAAGCTGCATCAGAAAAATAATAATCTTCTTCAAAAAAATTTTGACTAAGATAGAAATCTGCATGTTTCATTAATTCTATAACCATGGCCAATCTAAATTGTAATGCAGATGTTTGGTTTCCAGTAAAAATTAAAGAGAGAGAATTTAATAAGCAATTTCCATCAGAAAAAACTATTGCAGGAGTTAAGTATGGATATTGAAGATGAAGAATCTTTTCAGCAGCAGTATCAATTCTAGCTAACGGAAGAAGAGTTTCAAAAGGAGCATTAAAAGTAATGGAAAAAATATTAGATACATCAATAGCTGAAGCATAATTTTGAACAGTATAAATATTGGGAGGAAGGTTTACGGAAAGAAATTTGTTGATATTAAAAAGGTTTTCATTAACACTTTTATTATCATTTTTTATAACGTATTGGAAAATGAAATAAGCACCTGTGATGTTTTATTTTAAATGATAAGAAAGAAAGAAAAGATGCTATTTTCAAATTATAAAATACGCGTTATTATTAATTTAACATGCGCGTTTTACTCATGTTTTTAATACAATTAAAGTAATATCTGATTAACTGATTATCCGCAGATTATTGATTTATATCTTTTTGATTATTTGACTTATGGCATACGTTAATCATTTTATTTTCGAATATACCCTTTTATAATAAAGCTTATATATGACCTTAAATTTTTATTTAAAATTTTATACTTTTTTTTACTATAACCTATTTTTGTAATATACTATTTTTGCATATAACATTTTCTTAAAATATACGTTTTTTTCATATAACCTTTTAATTAAAAATACAAAATTTTATACTTATTTTGTATATGACCTCTATTATAATTATCCGGAGCCTATTGCGGTACTTTACAAAATTGCAGAATATTTGCAGATTTGCAGATTTACCAATTATAGTCTGCCAGTCCGACACAGATTATCAAATGAATTGCGTAATACAAATCATCTGATGATCTCTTTTTCTTTTTTATTGAAGTTTCCAGACAAAAATTATGACTGAACTTTTTAAAATGGAGTCATGTAGATAAGGAGAAACTGGACAGCAAGTTGTTTTTTTAATAAATTTATTTTTTTTTTTTGATTTTGTAGAGTTGCCGGACGAAAAGTATGGCCGAACTTTTGAAATTGAGGTAAGAGAAGGACCGGAAAGAATTTTTGTTATTTTTTTTTAATTTATTTTTTTTTCATTTTTGTAGTGTTACCGGATGAAAAGCTCAAGATAAGGGAAGACTAGGAAGGGTTTTCGTTATTTTTTTTAATAACTAATTTATTTTTTTTTGTTTTTGTTGAGTTGCCGGAAAAAAAGCATGACTGGACTTTTGAAATTAAAGTAAGGAAGGACCAGGAAGGGTTTTTATTGCTTTTTTTTTTAATATTTTCAAACTAATTTATTTTTTTTTCATTTTTGTAGAGTTGCCAAATGAAAAGCGTGACCAAACTTCTGGAATTGAGATAAGGGAGGGCCACCGGGAAGGGATTTTGTTACTTTTTTTAAATAATTTTCACTAATTTATTTTTTTTTTCGTTTTTGTAGAGTTGCTAGACGAAAAGTATGACCAGAATTCTGGATTGAGGTAAGGGAGGACCGGAAAATTTTCATTATTTTTTTTTGATAAATTTAATTAATTTATTTTTTTTTCTTTTCGTAGGGTTTAATAATTAAAGACACAACCAGAATTTTGAAATTGAGGTAAGGGAGAACCGAAGAAAAAGATGTTTGTTGCTAATTTTCTTTAAAAAGAAACGTCACTAACATTTCTTTTCTTTTTATAGGGTTGCTTGATAAAAATATATATAACAGGAAGACTTATTTTAAAAATGGACAAAATTGTCCAGAATTTTTTCTAAGAAACGGCACAGTTATGCAATTTAGAAAAATATCAGTCTATGTTTAAGACGAATGATAAACAAATAAATAAATAAATAAATAAATTTATTATATTGATTTAAAAAATATTTTTATTTATTTATCATTATAAACGTTTAAAAAATAATTTATTATTTAAAAATATTAGCCAATCAGAATTGTGGAATTGCGGATTACTAACTGCAATTTGACTCCAAAATCTGCAATATTGCAGATTTGAAAAATCATTTGAGGGCCCATCCTTAGTCATAGACGAACTTTATGCTAAAGGTTTTATAGTTTTGAACTTTCAACTTCAAAAAATAGCAGCCTTAACTGAAAACTTTTCCTTCAAGTCAGTAATTATTGGACTAGAAAATAATGCTGAGAAAGAAGCAAAACACATTATATGAAAATATTATTTTAAACAATAAAAGAAAAAAACTTATATAATTTTATAAATTTTATTTTATTGATTTTATAAATTTTATAATAAAAAAGTGAATTTTGTTTGTTTGAATCAGTCATGTAATTTGTATGTCAATCATTTTCAATTAGCCATTGCCATTAGTAAAAAATGATTTACATAGATACTTCCCCTTGATTACAGTATTTTATTACAGTTACAGCATTATTTATGACATGTCATAATGCCAAAATGCCATAATTAAGAAATTCTGATTGCACCTATAAGTAATAGATAATAAAAGTTAAATCTTATTTTAACATGTTATATATATTAAAAAAAAGAAATTTAACATTTTTTTTATGTCACCTGTTTTTTTTAAATTCTTAATGTAACAGTTTTTATAAACATTTATAATACAAACCACAGTTTTCAATTCAAAAAGGGTGATTTTCAAAGGTAAAAAATTTAAGGGTATTGCTAAATATTACCAGTGGTGATCATCACCACATGTAAAATATTTTTTTGAATTTTCAAAAATTTTTGACTAAGATATTATTCTAATTATAATGTAAATATTATTACTATATGTAAATTTATGGGTAAAATATGTTTACCTTAGATTATAAAGGCTGTTGTTTAGATAGTTTTTGAAAAAAATAGAAAAGTTTGATTTTATAAGCAAAATACAATTTTTTGTTTTAAAAAAGATTTTTTTTAGTCAAATTTTCAAAATTTTAGTGTGATTAGTATCTACTCGGGTTTGTTTTACACATTTATTATTTAAATTGAAATTTTTGAAAAAAAATTTCCAATGTGTTTTTTAACTCTGGCCAAAATTATAATTTTCGGCCAGAATTAAGTGTGTGGTGACAATCACCACTGGTGATATTTAGCAATACCCAAATTTAATTTGAAATTGTGCAAAATTTCCAAGAATTGGGAATTTTTTTTGGAAAAAATACATGATTATAATTATTATTTAATAAAAATTAGTCAAAATTAAGAATTGAAATTTTGAAAAAATGATTAAAATATTTAATTTTAAATCACAAATTTAATAATAAATTTGAATTCTTCTAATTAAAAGGATCAAAAACAAGCAAAATTGGATCAGTAGTTAAGGAGAAATCAATTGTTAAAAAATCACTATTTTATATATAAAAATACCTTTTATATATGAAATAGTGATTATTTAACAATTAAATTTTTCTTTAACCACTGATTCAATTTTCATCTTTTAACTAAAAGAATCAAAAATTTATGATTAGTAGTTTTATTATAATTGCTTTAAGTCAAACTTATTTTGAATGGGAAATTGAATCGTTAGATTAATATTATTATGTAGGATTCCAATGAAGCAACCAGTGGGGATGGTCATATTTCATTTTCCTAGAAAAACTTGTCCCATGTATACATAACTTCTGGCATATATTGTACATACCTTGTTTTTGCGCGAGAAAGTTGGCTGAACTTTTATATACTCCTACACACTTAATATCTTGCTGGGAAAAAAGATAAGGAGATAAGCATTGTCGTATGAGCTACGGCACCTGCGACAGTGCGACACCTGCGACGAACCAAACACAAGGCCTACAAGAGCACCGTACATTATTCATTGAAACGTGAATAATATCCCAATTTATTATAAAATGAATTGGAATCAGCACATTGTTGCTAACCGAAATAAATGAAGAAAATAAAAAAAATAAAAAATTTTCAGTTTAAATAAACCGAAATAAATGAAGGAAATAAAAAAAATAAAAAATTTTTGGTTGCTCAGATGTGGCTGGGTTCTTGATTTTCCTTTATATAAGCTTCAAAAAAGATATAAGATGAAGATTTATTATCTAAGCGTGAGAGAATGCGACAATTTTTTTTAGTCATAATTATAATCACTTTTGATTGGTGCAATAATGCCAACAGTTTATATAAATACTCGGGAGATTGCAAATTATTTAGGTAAAAGCTTGTTAAAATGTCTTCCCATCTTGGTTACGATCTGTCACGATCTGCGTCGCCTCGTCCAAAGAGTCATCGTGTTCATTCGAGAGACGATAGCGAACATGAATATAGTTCTCGAAAAGAAAAGAAACATAAAAAAAAGAGTCACAAACGTCAACGTTCAGATACCGAGTCAGAAGTTTCTTCGCTGAAAGATTTTAAATGTGCGTACACGCTTGTACGTATTTTAAGAATTTAGCTAACTCCTTATGTTTATAATAGCGATTTCTGTAGATGATTATTTCTCAAAGTCAACAGAGTTTCGTACTTGGTTGAGGGAAGATAAAGATAAGTTCTTTGATGAATTGAGTTCTGAACAGGCACATCGTTATTTTAAAAAATTTGTTAGTGCTTGGAATAAACATAAATTGGATAGTAAGTAACATCGTTTAGCATTTAAATTTTTATTCGCGTTAATAACTCGAATCACACTTATTGATATTAGAAAAATATTATGATGGGATACGTTCTTCGCAATTAACGAGTTCAGAAACGACTCGATACAAGTGGAAAAATTTAAAAATTAATCAAGATGAAATTGATACCATTAAACATTCTGTAGATAGACAGACTAATACTAATTTTGCAATGGAAGTTCAAATGAGATCTGGAAATAACAAAATTGATACAACATCTAAAAGATCTATTGGTAAGTAATAAAATTCAAAGTTTTTTTTTTGTAATATTGAATATTCAATGTTTCTTTCTTTTAGGTCCGATAATGCCACCTTCATTATCGAAGGGTGGATATGAAGAAGGTGAGATTGTTGCGATCGTATTTAAATTGCATTGAAATCTCGTTCATCGCTAATTTTTTTAAATAATTATCAAATATACTGTAAATGTTCACCTTGTTCCGAGTCCGTAGAAATGGATCAGGAAGATAGGGAACGTTATGAACGTGCGTTGAAAAAGAAAGAACTTAAAGATTTTAAAAAAACGCATGAGGCCACTCTTGATGAATTAGTACCAAGAGAAACGGGTAAGTTTAGTTATTTATGGTAATTAAATGTTTATTAAGCTAATAAGTATCGTTTTATCTTATATAGGGAGAGAAGCTATTATAGAAAAAAAGAGGGCCAAGAATGCATATCATCGAAGAGAAGTAAGTCCGGATGTTGAATTAAACGATAGGGATTTGATGGGTGACGATGATTTTCAATCGAGGTAATTACATAGTTTATATATGTCACTGTGCGAATATTAATTTAATATATATTTTCGCAGATTCGCAGCTCATAAACGAGCAAGAGATGCACGAGAAAAGCAAAAACAATCTTATAAAGCGGAAAAAGCAGCAAGTTTACAGGAAAAGGCTATTGCATATCAATCAAAAGAACAAAATACAATGGATATGTTTAAAAAATTAGCTGAAGAACAGCGTAAGGCTGGACGTGGAATGTGGAGTCAGTCTAATAATAGTGATAATATGTAATATATTTATTAGGATTTGTAAAATTTTTACACTTATAAATAAATATAATTAATCAAAGCATTGAAGATAAATTTTTTGTGCAGTATAAAGTACGATTTAGATAATTTGTGAAGATTTTAAATTATAGCTGCACCATATAAACAATCCAAATTCTTCGATCACGTGATCTGTTTTAATTATCACATCGTCATCACCATATAAGGAACGAGTGACATTTAATTGATCTTCCCAAGATTTTTGACCCCACGTGACCTGCATAAAATGTCATCTCGTGTCACACCTCACCGTTTTCATTTTTTCATAAGTATTAACTACCCTAGCGTTATCCCAAAAAAAAAGCACTTGTGGCCGGCATTATGCGGAATTATGCACAGTCACGTGAACAGTGTGGGACAGATAATGTGTGACGAATAAGTTTTTATCAACTTGAAAAAAACTAAGTCCCTCAGATAAATATAAACAATGAAACACTAAGAAGTGTGACGGATGTAATGATTTTTACATGGTCATGTGACCAGTGCTTTTTTTAGAATAATGCTAGGCTAGTTAGTATTCTGGGAATTTGGAAAATTTTTAGTGGCAAAAAAATATTTTTTTACACTCCTTTAAACATCATCGGTTATGTGGGCAGAATTTTACTTAGAAATCTTGGGGTGATACTGGGTAAATCATCTTTCTCAGCATTGCCCCAAGATTTTTCACCTTTACGTGATTTTGTAATTTTGGCCGAAATTTTGTTTGGCAAAAATTATGATGTACAGTTGTACAGTACAACTGTACAATACATTACGTGACATTTATTTATTATTAGTTAATGGTACATTTTGGGCGTTTTATAGGAATGTTAAATTGCTTCAACAAAGCATATTTAAACTGAGTTTAATTACAAGCTTTTTTCAATAAGCTTTAATATGCTTTTAAACGTGCTTTGAGCTTGCTTAATACTTTTGTTAGTATAAACTTAAAAAAGTATATATAATGCAGTTGACCAAAATAACTTTAGTTTCACTCATCATAATTTTTTCTAATAAATCCAAATGACTGACAATGAAATTTTAGAATATGATACTAATGCATTTTTTCTTATTACTGATGATAATACAAATCTTACAGAAATAAATTTAATAAATAATAATTACAATGTTACATTAATAAATAATGATACGCCCAGTGTTAATTTTTTGATAAAAAGTTACTGTGCAGATAGCGCACAATTTATTGAGTCTTACTGTGCGGCAAAGTGGTATGGCTATACTATATATGGCGCTGTAATACATATGCGCCCAATCGTATAAGGATATTTCAAAATTTTTTGTGTGTCTCTGTATCTTTTCTAAAAAAGGTGTGCGCAAAATTCTGATCGTATGTGTACGCACATGCCGCACAGTGAAAAATAAACACTGGATACGCCGCCTGATAACACAAATAAAATTGCATTAACTTCATCCAAATCTATTACAAAACATATGTCAAAACAGGACCCTACTTACTTATTTATAATAAAGGTCACTGTAGAAAATTGGCCCTTTACTAATAGTTTTTACCTTACTTTTTTCTTAAATTCTATTAGTTAATTAGCTAAAAAAGAAAAAAATCATAATAATGTAACATAAAATTTCCTTTTATAGTAGAATCTGCAAAGAATTTTATATATGATTTTTACGCTTAGGAACGTGGGGACGACTATCTTATAAGTAAGCAAGATCCTGTCAAAACGGCAAAAAATTAATTTTATTTGGAACTTTGTTGATGATATTGATAATAACAATCTTGTAACCTTTGCCACAAAAAATATTCTTAATGAGCAAATTTTTTCAGTCGCCAAACATACAATAGGATCCAGAAATATATATAAAAGAGTCAGGTTTGAGTTTGCGTATTTTGAACTAAAAAAATCATGAAAATCTTTCCTTTTTTAGATAATTTTTGATAATTTCAGTCAGAATTTTATTTCCTATTATAGTAACCGACTGACATTATCATAATTTCAGCCCTGAAAAAATGTGTATAGCTCATAGTAAAAAATTTTTTTCATCACCTGACCCCTATATATATATTTCTGGGTCCTCATACAATTAGTCCAATCTGAAACTGGTTATCAACAGAAAATGTTCATGCAAGCAGGACCCTGCTTACTTATAATAAAGGTCACCATAGAAAATTGGCTCTTTACTACTAGTTTTTACCTTACTTTTTTCTTAAATTCTATTGGTTAATTAGCTAAAAAAGAAAAAAATCATAACAATGTAATATAAAATTTCCTTTTATAGTAGGATCTGCAAAGAATTTTATATATGATTTTTACGCTTGAGCCTGGGGGTAACCTATCTTATAAGTAAGCGAGTCATGTCTGTACCTCTGCCTTAAAATTTGGTATGAAACAAATATTATTAAAAATTATTTGAAAAATCAATAAAACTTTAGCAAATATGTATTTAAATAATATAGATATAAAAAATCAAATATAAATAAAAATAAATCTCAAGCTCCAATATAATCTGATTAAGATTTATTATATAATGAAATAGATAAGCAGGCTTACAAACTCGCTTATATAAATCTAGTCTAACTATATAATATATTTGTGTTTAACTAATATAATAAGTTCAATCGCTTGAAAGCTTATTTTTTCAAAAAAGCTTAAACTTAAAGCTGTATTAAACTGATGAACTTAAACTGAACTGGTTTAGCAAATTAACATTTCAAGCATTTTGGCTTTTTTTTTCTTTGTTTTTGATTACTAAAGAAATAAATAAATCACTATAAAAGAACCCAGAAATATATATACAGGGGTATGTAGGGTATACAGATACGTCACCATCATAGTGAAATTAGATGAAGTAAAGTTATAATTTGCATACAATTTTAGAATTTTCATCTATAGTTAGATCATCAAGATTGCATATTTTTTATCAAAATTTTTATATGTAAAAAATTAGTTTACGTGTTTTTAGCCTAAATTTGGCTAATCTTATATATATACAGTCAACTCTGGATATAATGAACCTTCCGTTCTAGGAGGTTTAGTTCAGTATATAGTGAATTCGTTATATAATATACCAAACTAGTTTTCTTTATAGGTAATTTAGGCCAAATTTGTAATGCTGGCCAAAATTATAATTTCTTTTAACATAAATTTTTGAAAAAATTACTAGTAATTCTGGCCAGCACTATAAAATTGGCCTGAACTACTATATAGTCACATGACCGTTCGTTATAAAAAGTATAAAGTTATTATATAGCTGATATATAGGGGCTGGTTAAGTTTGGTTCAGATGCGTTATATAGTGTTTTATTATAAAAGTTCGTTATATCCAGTGAAATTATTTATAAAAAATCGGTTCTGGAAATTATGATTCGGTATAGCGAGGTTTCGGTACAAACAAGTTCGTTATAACCAGAGTCGACTGTAATATATTTACTGTACGTACTAACAGCATTGTAATATTTAGTATAAATTGAAAGAAATTTCTAAGAGTTAAAAAGTGAAATTTTAGAAAAATATTATTAAAAAAATGGTAAATTCTATTTTTTCACATTAGTATTTGGTTTTATAAATAATATAAAAGCCATGATAAAATAATTAATAACTTAATATCTGAAATTTTATTTGCATATTTTTGCAGGATTTTCAATATCAGGTGTCAATTATGCGTACTACTCATATAAAAAGTCTCTGCATATAGCTCATAGTAAAAAAAAATTTTCGCTACTTGACCCCTATATATATATTTCTGGGTCCTACTATAAGTGCTTAATATATATACTATAATAATTAAACGAAAAGGAAATTTATATTATTTATTTATTAGAAAACTATTTATAACTTATAAGTTGATTATTATTTTATATTTTTATATTATAATATTATTGTAACTTTATATGTTGTGAACTAGTACCTAACAAAATATTTTGTATAATATTAATTAAGGGTTGCTTGTCGCAAAACCGTGTTTCGGCCTAATGCCGAAAGGTGCGAAACCTCTTATATAGTGCCGAAACGCCGAAACGCCAAAACTGCGAAACCTGTCAAAATTGCGAAACTGCCGAAACATGCCGAAACCTCTATAATAGGTTTCTCCGTAGTTTCGGCATAGTTGATCATAAGATTTGCATATAGTTACGCCAAGTTACACCAATTAATAATATAATTTAGATGATCAAATAATCTACAGATAAAAGATTAAACTTCAATATTTTACCGTCATCTTAGTTCTTTTAAGCTTTATCTAGTGTTAGAATTTTCATTTCTAACTCCCATATTAATATTATGATATTACACGTTTTTACAGTTTTTTTTAAGGGGCTTATATTCATTAAAGGAAAATGCGTAATATGCATTTAATAAACCCAATTCCGTCATCTCCTTTAACACTGAACTAAAGTTTCTTTTACTTTCTTCCGTTTTCTTAATAATAATATTAATAATAAACTATTTCAAATGACTGATCACATAGAAGATTCACCCATTAAAATGAAAAATAGAGGAGGTCGGCCACCTAATAGCATTTGGGAAGATATTAATAAAGGAGAAGCTGTTGGTTCTGGCAAATTTGCCGCCTCCTGCAAGTACTGTAAGAATACGTGGTCACGCGGTGAAGTTTGAAAGCTTGAAGAGCATCTTTCAAACCATTGTCCAGATGCGCCAGCAGCAGTTGTTAGAAGGTATATGACTAAAGTAATGGAACGGCAAGATAAGTCCAAGTCATCCAAAAAAAGAAAATACTCTGAAGGTCAAAGTAACATGGATGATTACCGTGATTCAACAGAGCTTAACGAACAAAGATGTACACGAATTAATCGTGCATTAGTTAAATTTTTTATTGCGTGCGGAATTGCGTTTAGAGTAGTGGAACATCCCTTTTTCATCAATTTTATAAAAGAGCTTAATGCCGGGTACAATACACCAACAAGGGAAGTATTAGTAAATCAACTACTTGAACGTGAATTAGCTCAAGTGAACTTCAAAGTTAATTCTGAGCTTGAAAAGGAAACGAATTTAACGTTAGGTTTGTTAAATTAAATAGGCTATCATACGTCATTTTTATTTAATCTTACTTACTATATAATATTAATTTATAATTTAGCCTTTGATGGTTGGACGTCTGGTACACATCGTTCAATTTGGAACTTCATTGTAATGACTCCGTCGCGTAAAGAATATCTTTATCAACTTTCTGATTTGTCTGAAAATTCGCACACTGCAGAATATCTAGTTACGGTAATTGAAAAGGTTATAGAAGGTATTGGAGAAGATCGAATATGTGCTGTAGTTTCCGATAATGCGGCCAATGTTCGTAATGCACGAAAAATTATACATGAGAATCATCCAAAGATTGAGAATGTGCGATGCGTTGCACATTCTATCAATTTAATTGCATGCGACATCGTCAAGGAGAAGTTTGGGGAACGTTTATTAAAACGTGTTAATATTTTGACAACCTTTTTTAGAAGTTCTCATCAGGCTAATGCAAAACTTGCTCAAATAATTAAAGAAAAAGGAATTAGTGGAGGAGGATTAAAATTATATTGCAAGACACGCTGGACTACTGCTAGTGAATCCGTAAATTCAGTAATAAATTTGGAATCAGCACTAGAAGAAATGGCCAGCGATCACGATAAAGTGCTAACAAATGATAAAATAAAACCGATTATTCAATCGAGAAATTTTTTTTCAAATTTACGAGTTCTTGGGTTTGTTCTGGATCCTCTAAGAAAAGCGGTACTTTCATTAGAATCGAGAAGAGCTACACTTGCAGATTGTTTCCTGAGCTTGGCAAGACTTGCAGCTACATTAAAAAAGTTACCCAAATCATTAAATCCTGCATTCCGAAGTCATTGTATCAAAGTAATAAATGAAAGATTTGATGAATTCGATGATGATAAGTATATTACTTGTTTTTTTATGGATCCCAGATTTAGAAACGCGCCACTTAAAAAATGCGCCCTCATGAGAATTATCAAATGTGCAGCTTCAATCGGGAAAAATTTAGGTTTCGACCGTTACGAAGCTGAAACTTTATGTGATCAAATACAGAAATATATTAATGAGCAAGAGCCATTTGACCTAGATATCGGTTTTGCTAAAGATAATCCCGTGAATTGGTGGAAATATATTAATACCGAACCAGAACCAGATGTCCTGCCAAGAATTGCAAGTTATCTATTTGCAATATGTCCTAACTCAGCAACTTGCGAACGTGGATTTTCGACTTTAGGATGGCTATTTCATAAACGTCGCTTAAATCTTAATGTGGATAAACTAGAATCCATGTGCAAATTAATTTTGTATTGGAAATCCAATTCAAAAACTGAACTTGGATTTTATGGAATTGATCAAAAAAAGAATCACTGGTCAAATGATGAAATATCGGGTAATAACGTATTGGTCAAATATCAGGAAATAATCAGAAACCCGATATGGCATGATAGGCAATATTAAACATTTACAAGTATCGGTAATCCGAAATGTTTAATAATATTTTATGAAAAAAATCTGATTTTTTAAAGACATATCATTAAAATATCAGAAAATTTTATTATACCTATCAGTAGTCTGATAGGTCATTGGAATAATTTACGGCATGTAATTATTTCTATTCCCACAAAAATCTTTGATCTTTTTTTTAATTGATAAACTTTTTTTTTTTACACTTTAAAGTTAATTTTTTTTTAACTTTTTTCTTACAATACTTTAAATAAATAAATTTTTATCACACCTTTTGAAGAACCAAATATTTAACTCGAAATCAAATTTCTAACTTCTGGCAAGCTCGTCCAACGTTCGGAATATAATCTGCAACATGCAGAAACGGATTAAAAAGTTTCACTTTAGTAGTCTCCGGACTTCTTTTCTTTTGAAGGAAACGCCGGACTCTTGGAGACTTTAAGGAAGCCGAAGACATATACCGGTATCTAAATTAGTTCCAGTCTTCCGGAGTAAGCAAAAAATTTTTTTTTATTTGTTTTAATGAACGTTAGCACTAATATTCTTTTTTTATTTTTTAGGTCCAGAACGCCGAAGGTATAGGTTCGGAATTCGACATTTCGAAGGTATACTTCTTCGAAATAATTTATTTTTTTATTTTTTCGACTAGCGAAACGTTTATTAACGCTTCGTTTTTTTTGCTTTTTTAGGTTCGGCTGGGCAGCTCCTTGGAGACGGAACTCGATATTTCGAAGGTATACTTCGAGTATACTTCGAAATAATTATTTTTTTGTTTTTTCGACTAACGAAACGTTTATTAACGTTTCGTTTCTTTTTCTTTTTAGGTTCGGCTTCTTTGGGCGGCTTCTTGGCTTCTTGGACGGACGGAAATCAATAAGACATTTTGAAGGTATATATACTTCAAAATGTCTTTCTTTTTGGGTTTTTTTTTTTCAACGAAACGTTTATTAACGCTTCGTTTTTTGCTTTTTTAGGTTCGACTTCTTTGGGCGGCTCCTTACTCGACATTTCGAAGGTATACTTGAAGTATACTTCGAAATATATTTTTTTTTGTTTTTTTTCAACGAAACGTTTATTAACGTTTCGTTTTTTTTCTTTTTAGGTTCGGTTTCTTTTGGGCGGCTCCTTAGACGGACGAAATTAAATTCGACATTTCGAAGATATACTTCAAGTATACTTCGAAATATCTTTTTTCATTTTTCAACGAAACGAACGGTAAGTTTCGCAGCGTTCAAGCTTAAACTGAATTTTTTTTCTTTTGAGTTTGAGAAACGTTATTCTGACGTTTCTCTCTTTTTGTAGGTTAGTGGGGGCTTGTCAAATGGCAACTTTTCGAATGGTAAGTTTTGACAACGCGAAACTTATTTTTTATTTATTTTTTTTGTAAGAAACGTTATATTAACGTTTCTCTCTTTTTTTTTGTAGGTTCAAGTATTTCGGCCTTGTGAAATTCGAAATGACGGTGAGTTTCGCGACGTTTAGTTACGTTACGAAACTTAAAAAAATTTTTTTCTTTGAGAAACGTTATATTAACGTTTCTCTCTTTTTTTGTAGGTTCAAGTGTTCGGCTCGGTGTTTCGAAACGGTAAGTTTAAACGTTGCGAAACAATCTTTTTTTATTCTTTTTTTTGTAAGAAACGTTATATTAACGTTTCTTCTTTTTGTAGATACTCTCTGGATATTGGATTTCGGTTAGGTTTCGAAGTTTCGTTTTGAAACTTCGATTCTTTTTTTATTTTTTTTTTAAAGAAACGTTACTAATGTTTCTTTATTTATTTTGTAGGCTCCCTTCGACTTTTATACCGGACTGGGATGCTAAGGCCTAAGAGAGGGTAAGTTTCAAACTTTCAATATTTTTTTTATTTTTCAAAGAACGTTTCTAACGTTCTTATTATTTTTTTTGTAGAATCTGTAGGCTCCGCCGCTCCGGTACTCTAAGGTCGAAATGGTAAGTTTCGTAACGAAAATCGTTACGAAACTTTATTTTTATTAAGAAACGTTTTAACGTTTCTTTTTCTTTTTTTGTAGGATTTGTTGAGCTCGGTATTTAAATTCGGTAAGTTTTTTTGTCGAAACTAAATATTTTTTTTTCAATAAATCGGATTTAGATATATGGGGGCTGTTAAAGAAACGTATCAACGTTCTTTTTTCAATTTTTTTAGGTTACCGGACTCCTAGGAACTTGGAAGTCTCGGTATAATATATGGGTGGCGTATGACGTTTGATTGTGTTAAAGAAACGTACTAACGTTTCTTTTTCATTTTCTTAGGTTACCGGACTTGGAAGAATCCGGTAAAATATATGGGAGGAGTGTATGGCATTAATTGTATTAAAGAAACGTATTAACGTTTCTTTTTTTCATTTTTTTAGGTTACCGGACTCCTAGGAATTTGGAAGAACCCGGTAAAGTATATGGGGAAGTGTATAGCGTTGGTGTTTAATTATGTTAAAGAAACGTATTAACGTTTCTTTTTTTGTTTTTTAGATTACCGGACTCCTAGGAATTTGGGAGAACCTGGACTTAGGTATATGGGATAATGCGGTGTATGGTGTTTAATTGTTTTAAAGAAACGTACTAACGTTTCTTTCTTTTTTAGTAGGAACGCCAGACAAGATTACGAACTGGACTTTGGACGAAAGGTAAATAGAAGGGTTTTTCTATTTTTTTTTGTAACATTTTTAACGTTACTTTTTTCGTTTTCTTGTAGGTAATTCGCTCAAGATGAAATTGACACAAGGTACCAGAACTTATTTTTTTTAATATTTTTCGTTAAGAACGTTTACTAAACGTTCTTTTTTTTTATAGAGAACGAAATAATATTTCACTCACAATTTTACCAAGTCAAAATCAACCTAATCCACCACAATCTAATATCCATCTTCTGCTTAATTCGTTTGGTATTAGTAGGCAATAGTTCGGAAGAGTTGGCATAAAAACTTTGGGAAAAATAGTTGTTTGTTGGAATCGAACCAACTGGAATAATATTCCAAACCATTAACAACATAATGTAGATAGATAGAATAGGATAAATTAACGAATATAATTTTTAAAAATATAATAATAAAATAAATATATATATATGTTATTATGTTAAATAAATAAATAAATGAATAATATATAGTATATATAAATAAATAAATAATAAGTTTCGGGTTTCGATGTAGCAAATATACATCTAATATTATAAATAGTTCGGAGAAATATCGGATTGCTGAAATTCTCCCGATATTCATATAGCACTTTACCGTTATGTTCTAACCTGAAAGTCACATGACTTATACCTGATCTGCACCGAGAACCGGTCACAAATCGGGTGGATCGATCAGCTGCCATTCAGGTTAAAATCGAAAACATATAATAGGGCTATCGGGTATATGAAATTTACCCGGTAGCCCTTCATTCGACCAGTGAATACTCGTCTTAGTGATGATGAGATCAATATACGTATTGCAGAAGCTTTTGCAGAAGATGACGATGAGGAATATAATGAGGAGCAAGCTTCTACTCAGAGATTAACTACAAGCGGTGAAACAATACCCGAAGACAATTGCCGTGTAGTAATCGAAAGTCTATGGATTGATCAATTTGTTAATTTATCGCATGATTCAATTACTAGTGAAATCGGCGATATTCCAAGAGATATATTGGATGATTCAGATGAAAATAATGCGGAAGATGATGAAGTTGATGATAGTGGTAATAACAAGAGACCCGGAGAAGGTGACTATGATTATGATATAGATGATGTATTAGGTATGGATGACGGTGATAATAATGACGATAATTATGATGATAATGAGGAATAATAATAATGAGAAATAATTACAATAGTTAATCCAATGAGAATTAATTCTAATATCATGTGATTTAAATAATGATACTATTTAGGAAATAAATGATGTAATTATGCAGGGCAAAATATTCGCGATCAAAGTCCAGTTAACATATAATTATGCAGGCAATGCAGGCAATTGTAATTTTATATTATATTTTAAAACATTGCAATTTAATTAAGGAATAAGGATAAGCATATTATATTTTAAAAATAGTGCAATTTAATTAAGGAATAAGGATAAGCATATTATATTTTAAAAATAGTGCAATTTAATTAAGGAATAAGGATAAGCATATTATATTAGAATCAATAAGTTTTAAGGACTTTGTTAATTAAATTTATTACATTAGATCAATAAATTTTAAGAACTGCGTTACAAAAAAAAATTTAGAACTGCGTTAATTAAATTTATTACATTAGAATCAAAACTGTGTTTATTTTGTTACAAATACTTTAATTATGTAGAATGTTATTATGTTCATCAGTTCATGTTTTAAACATTATAACGAATTTTAAAATTATTATAAATATTATGAAATTTGAATTTTTTTTTCGCAATTCAAAACCAAATTGTATTTTAATTTTCAAATTGTATTTAATTTTCAAATTTCAAGTTACGAAAAAATCATAAAAATAAAAAATGGCAGCATTAGTACCTTTTGTCCCACCGCCACCACCAGTATTCCAATGGACGATTAACGCAGCTAGGCAATTAATCGCGGAGCGGAAAGCTTACATCAGCAATTCGAAAGAATTGCAAACCGTCATCATGTAAATGCATGGACAATAATAGCAAATAGGGTGTTCGTTGCAACGGGATTTGCAGCGACACCCAGGCAATGCCAAACAAAATGGAATGCCCTCAAACGAGGTTATGAAAACCTCAGTAGGATAATAAATAATAATGATGACGACATTCCTATTATAAGCCCAAATAGTTTCGATAGAGCGTGTTTTGCTGATATGAACGATGAATTCTGGTTACAAACCGGTAATTATTATTAATTATTATTTTAAATTAATTTTATTTAGGCAATTCATTCAATTCATTAATATTTTTATTGGATTTTAGATCTGTTTAGACGAGAGTATCGACGGCAGCATGCTGCGCATGATCGACGTCGATATGAATATAGATTGCGAAGGGAAAGAAGAAGGTCGCGATCTAGGTCTCCGATCGAAGTAGATCGAAGAAGTAGAGATAGAAGATGAGATAGAAGTAGAGATAGAAGACGAGATAGAAGTAGAGATAGAAGACGGGACAGAAGTAGAGATAGAAGAAGAGGTAGAAGCAGGTCCCCACATAGAAGATAAAGATATTATTAAATTTTAATTTTTATTATATTTTTAATCGTGTATTTTATTAGTTTAATATTAAATATTATAAAATAAATATTTACATACAAAAAATCATATTGTCTTTAATCTTTATTCTTATAAATTGTTTAAATGCCGAAACTCTAATTAAATCATATAGAAAGTATTGCCGAAACGCCGAAACAGTTTCGGCAAGTTACGGCAGTTTCGCGATTTTGATAGGTTTCGCAGTTTCGGCATTTCTTGATGATTTCGCAAAACTAGTTTTGGCAGTTTCGCGTACGCCATTCTGCCGAAACCCTCTAGTTTCGGCAAGCAACCTTAATATTAATATATATAATAACGATAAAATTACTTTAAATAAATTATTACTTTATTGAGTTTTATTTATTTTATATTATTAATTATTGATAATATTTAAAGCTCAAAATGGGTCAATTCAGTGCAGTTTTTTTTCAGTTCAGGTAGGAATCAAAACTGAATGAAAACTGAACCAGAACTGTCCAGTTCAGTTCGATTTTATCTAATTTTTAAAAAAAAAATGTGAAAATCGGAATAACTCGGCAACCAGTAATCGTATAAAAACAAGCAATAGCTCATTAGATTCACCGCATCAAGACGCATCGAATGGTAGTAAGATTTTATCTCTAGCCTCAATATATCACGAGATAATCAATGCTAAACAATTTTTAAGAAACTAGTGCTAGAATAGTATCTATTGATCTTAGAGAAATGATCTTGGCATCATTTGATAGGTCTTAATGAGACGAATCTAATGAGTTTTTTTTCATTTTTTTATACTCACTACATAATGAGTTATCTTAATTTTCGCATTTTTTTAAATTTTTGAATGTCAAAAAATAAAAATTCCAATCTAAGATATAACCCATCATCTACTGATTGCATTGGAACGATCTTTAGCTCATTAGGACCGTCTCAATGAGACGAATTGAATAACAGTAAGATCATGTCTTTAGCATCGATAGATACTTTTAATACTAATTTTCTAAAACTGCTTAGCATAGTTTATCTCGTGATATACTGATCACTGATGCTAGAGACATGATCTTACTGTCATTCAATTCATCTCATTGAGATGGTTCTAATGAGCTAAAGATCATTCCAATGCAATCAGTAGATGATGGGTTATATTTTAGATTGGAATTTTTATTTTTTGACATTTAAAAATTTAAAAAAATGCAAAAATTAAGTTAACTCGTTATGTAGTAATCATAAAAAAATGAAAAAAGGCTCATTAGATTCGTCTCATTAAGGCTTATCAAATGATGCTAAGATTATTTCTCTAGGATTAATAAATACAATTCTAGTACTAGTTTCTTAAAAATTGTTTAGCATTGATTATCTCGTGATATATCAAGACTAGAGATATGATCTTACCACCATTCAATGCGTCTCGATAAGGCGATTCTAATGAGCTATTGCACGTCTTTATATGATTACTGGTTGTTGAGTTATTCTGATTTTCACACTTTTTCTTAAAATAAAATAGAACTGAACCAAACTGAAAACTGAACTGAATTTTTGGTCAGTTTCAGATTGGTTCCTGGTTTAAACCAAAACCATTCAGAGCTTTAATATATCAGGAAATTTGTTTAGGTGTAATTTAATGTAATATTTCGGAGGTGGTGTAAAATTTTGAAATATTACACTAAAAACGTAATATTACAAAAGTTTACACTTTTAAATTTGAATAATTATAGTAATTTAAAAATATCTTGCTATCTACTGATCCAATCAAGACGATCTATAGCTCATTGGAATCAGCTCATCAAGACGAATCGAATGGTAGTAAAATCATATCTTTACGTTCGATAGATGAATTTAAAACTTTATTGCATACTACAAAACGTTCTATCAACTGTAGAAATGCGATTTACTACCATTCGATTCGTCTTGATGAGCTGATTCCAATGAGCTATAAATCATCTTGATTGAATCAGTAAATAGAGAGATATTCTTAAATTACTATAATTATTCAAATTTAAGAATGTAAACTTTTGTAATATTACGTTTTTAGTGTAATATTTTGAAATTTTACACCACCTCCGAAATATTACACTAAATTACGCCTAAACAAATTTCCTGATGTAATATTCATTTAAAATATTTATAGAACTATAATGACTTCAAAAATTCTTATGACAAATGACAATAACAAGTAGTATTGTAAAGAAGGTAAAAAAACTTTACCTCTTAACTTATTTACTGTTAATGGAAAATCCTTTTGTACTTGCAATACATGTCGCATTACAAATAAGAAAGTTTATCAGTGAAAAATAATGCAAAATAATGCAGATGTTGATTGCATTATGGTGGATTTGATGACTATATAGCAGATTTATTTGAAAATATGAATAATAGTAAGAACAAAGAAAATCATGAATTTAAACTTTCTTGTACTATAAAAAGTACTAAACTGGAAGGTGATTTAAAGGAATAAGCCAATTGTATTTGTAAAAATAATATTTGATGTGGACAAATATACCTGGATGTGAGTTGAATTTATTTACAATATTTGATTATAGGTGTTTATTATTAATTTTATTATTTTTTTAATAAAGATTTCACGATACTTTTAATGAAAAAAAAGAAAAAATATAACTTATCGATATTATTATTCTCAGAGAGATTGCTTAAAAGAAAAATCAAAAAAACATTCAGATATTAATAAGCATTGTGATAATCAATTGATGATTCAGTATTTGTGTAAAAGTTGCATAAAAATCATTATTAATAAAGAGCATAGCAGGCTTTCGATTTTATCACACGAATTTTTTTGATTTTATCACGTGATATACAATTCCAATATGCAACATGGCATATTAATATATCCTTAAATTCTATTAATATATATGTTCTATATTAAATTTTAATTATACCAATTTTTATTAAAATCAGATTATTATTGACTAACTTTTATATATAACAACTTATTAATTTAACGTGATCAATACATTTTTTTGATATAAATATTTGGTGAATTTAAAATTCTACATAATAATTATAACTCAAACTTTCCAAATTAATAAATAGCAACTTGATATACTTGTATTCAAAATTTTACTGAATATGGATGTAAAATAAAGAACTTTAATATATATCATCTGTGTAAAATTAAAATCAAACATAATTCTTATAAAAAAAATGCAAATAATTTAACTTACATATAAACTAGACTGACATTTTTATATTTACTTTAAAGAATAGACCAAGAGTCCAAGACCTATCCAACAAATTAAAAATTACTTTAGTTGAATCATTGGTTGATGAATAAATGCGTTCAACACATTTATTCCTAATTATGAATTTGATTGTCAATATTTCTATATGTAGTGAATCAATTGGAAAGATCTTTGATTCCAAAATTAGAGTGATTTAATCTTTTAAAATGTAAAATTATTTGTTTAGCCAATATATACACTGAGAAAATAATACTATATTACTAATATTACATCATAAAATTTCTTACCAATAAGTTATTTTTAAGATTTTGTATTTTATTTAAAGGAATGAAAAAGAGTCATTCACTATTCAAAGAAAATAAAATAATAGATAGATCAGTTTCTAACAAAGAAAAATCATGTAAATAATTTATTATAAAACCCAAAAAATTTGTTTTTTAAGAAGTTGTTAAATATACAAAGAAAAGAGCTTCTTCAAAAGGGTTCTTCTATCATAAATTTCAATAAACATATAGTAAATTAAAAAGCTTAAGTAAAAACAAACCTTTGAATATGTCTGTTTCCATTGTTGTAAATAGATCTCATACATCAGTAAATTTTTTGGAGCGCAGATTCTTAGGGATTCCAAAAATCCTGTAATTAGTAAAGATTCCTAAGGAACCTTTCCCACCAGCGAGGATTCCCTATCATAAAATTTTTATAGAATCCTTAAGGATCCTAAGTTCGCCAATAAGAAATCCTTAAAGTATTTTTTTATTTATATTTGTCTATTATTATATCATTAAATTTATTAATTTTATTTATTACACAGGTCGAAATGCTAAAAATCAGCAAAAAAATGGCATGAAAAGCAGTAGATATTCTTGGTTATTCTTGGCTATTTTTAGCTATTCTTGGCTGTTTTTGGCTATTTGCGAATTAACCTATACTATTTGTAAATAGTTTATATAAATTTGCGAATAGTTTATGCAATTCTAGCCATTTTTTTTTGCCTGTTTTTGGTCATTCGACGTGTGTTATATTTTATTTATTATTATTAATACATCTATTTATTATATTCCATGCATTATTATATATTCTTTTTAAAGCTAATTAATCAAAAGTATTAAATAAAAATAGCTTCAATAATTAAATACTAAAATGTGTCTAATTTTATTAATTTTAAAATTATTATTACAATTCCCATTAGTTGCATCAAATTTTGGTATTGACTCCATATCTAAAGTCCAAAGCCAGATATCTATAAAAAAAATAAAAAAAAGCATCATTAATATCTTTGAATAAAAACAAAATCAAAGAAATTTCTTTAAATAAACAGTATGTACCTGATCTCATGTCAAAATATCTGATCTCAAGCAATATCCAAGTTTAAAGTTAATATCTACAGGAGAGAATTAAAAATGCTATTAGTTTTATTCTTTTAATTAAGTTTTGTTAAAAAAATTATTATTAAAAGTAACCCCATTACCAACTTTCACATGTCTAATATCCAAATAAACAAGCCCATCTACAAAAGAAAAATTGAACTGTTAGAAATAATTCATTAACAAAATAAAAAACGAAAATTATTTAACCTCACTGAAAAACTATTCTCGCCAAATTTTACGTCTAAAAAGCTGAAGAACAACCCTCTAAAAAGAGAAAAAAGAAATAAGTAACTGTTTAAAAGACACAACCCCCCTCTCAATTTACCATTCCAAAGTTCCAGACTGAAGTTCGCCGTCTTTAAGAAAAAAATGAAAAGGAACATTAGTATTAAACATTTCTATAATAAAAAAAATATGTACTGTACTCCTCAACTTACCATTCTATGCTAAAAACTAAGTCCAAAGAAAAAAAAAATATATATTTTTTTAAAAAAATTATTTGATTTAAAAACTGATAAAAAATCACTCAGGCTAAAAAAAGTTTCTTTTTAAATAAATTCAGAAAATAATTTTTTAAAAAAATATTTGATTTAAAAAAAAAAATGATTTATAAAAAGGAAATAAATTTTTTTAAATAATTCAGTTAAAAAAAAACTTTAAAAAAAGATTATCAATCGGTAAATCAAATCAATAAGTCATATGATCTATGCTGAAATTGCAGATTTATCTGTAGTATGTAATGTTTCGATAATATTATAATAAAAAAAATACAGTTTGGTAGTAATGTTTATTAATATTAAAAAGAATATAAAAATATTTTTCTTTTACTCACCAGTATTTCACAACATCATTTCTAGAAAGACTCAAAGAAACTGCTAAAAAAAAAAGAAAATAAAAAGTTAATAATGATATTCGTTAAAATAAAAAATTATATATGTATATATATTTTTAATTACCAAATTCCCATGTCCATAGTCTCAAAAAATACCTAAAAAAAAGAAAAAAACAAACAATTAGAAATGTTCATTAAGAAAAAAGAAAAAAAAAATTTTTTTTAATACCTGTCATTCCCATCAACACCCAGAGAGATTTTAAGAAACTGCTTAAAGAAAAAAGAAATAAAATGAATATTTAGTAATGTTCGTTAAAATAAAAAAACTATAAAATCATTTTTACTTATTGAATATTCATGTTGAAAAAATCTAAGGAAAATAAAACAAACCAATTAATAAATTTTAAAATAAAAAAAAAATAAAAAAATCATTAAAAAATTTTTTTACTTACTCAATTTCGTTTATGTTAAGAGTCTCAACAAAATACCTAAAAAAAAGAAGACAAACAATTAGTAAATAATATTCATCAAAACAAAAAATTTTTACTCAATATATATATATATATATATATACTGCATTTCTATATTGAAAAAAATTCTAAAAAAAGAAAAAAAAATGAATTAGTAATGTTCATTAAAATAAATAAAGAAAAAATAAAAAAAAATACCTACCAAAATGCCATCGACCAAAGAGCTTAAGAAGCTATCTAAAAATATAGAAAAACGTTAGAAAGTTTTTAAAAAAAGCTTTGAAAATTAAATCGAAAAAAAAATGTTAATTTCCAAAAAAATATTCTATATTAACATTGGAAAGAGGAAAAAAAAAGAAAGTACATAGAGTGAAAGGGGAAGAGAAAAATATATAGGAAAGAACGTGTAAAAGGGGAAACATATGAAGAGGAAGGAAAATTACATGTGAGTGGTAAAGAAAAGATATTGTTAAAGTTTATTTTAAAAAAAGAAACCATTTTTTTTGAAATCGAACAAGTCATATGACATCAATAATTTTGTAACACATATTTGTAGATCATTTTACGTGAAAAGTAAAATTGATTTTTAGTATAGAATCCTTAAAGATTTTTTATTGGAAATCCTTATGAATCCTATAAGCTGCAGAATCCAAAAAAATCCTTAAAATTTGTTATAGGATTTTTGAGAAATCCATAAAATACTGGATCTCTAAAGATTCTATAGTAATTTATAGAATCCTTAGGGATCCACATCCCAAAAAATTTACTGATGTATTTCTTTGTTTCTTCAGCTTATTACAATTTGAAAGAAAATGTACTATGCTTATTTTTGTTTTATAAGAAGTTTTCAAGTATTTATAACTTCTGGATTCCATTTCCAATAGCCAGATTCTTTTGTAATACGTTTAAATATAACCTGAAGAATCGATTTTTATATCTATATAACAAACAATTATGTCAGTGTTATGACCGTTACATCATTTAAAATTACTTGAAAACTTGATGATTTACTTAAATTTTATTTGTTATTTAAGTAAAAATAACATTTACCAATCGTCATGTGATTATTTGAAAATTGGAAAGTCTGCTATGCTTTAATAAAGATCTGATATAGAAATACACCATGTTTTACATTCTATAAGAATATTTCACCTGAACTTAAACTTTTTATATCAGATAATATTAATTTACTTTCACGAGAAATTTACAAGCAGCTTGTTGAATGTAGTTTAGATCTTAATATTCATCAAAAACAAATACATTATTGGTAGACAGCAATCGGACAGCATAAATACAAACGAGATAAAGATCCTTTTATATCTGCTTAAAAATGGCTTAAAGAAGGTTCATATCATGTTATATTTCAAAAAAACTGTCCAAATTCTCTTGATTTTTTAACAGAATTATGGAATGTATTGAAGAATTCTCAATTCAAAATACATGAAATTGGAGTTGATACTATATGTAAGTATTTTTTTTTGTATAATTTAATTATAATACATTTGATAAATTATATTTATTCTTTTTTAAATAATACGAATAATTTGAAGTTTGAGTAATTGAGTTATATGTAATACATGCCGAAATTAGGGCTCTGATCGGTTTCAGTAATTACCGAACCGAACCGATCAGTTTCAGTATCGGAACGGTTTCGGTATTCTGATTTACCGAACTGAACCTTTCAGTAAATTTACTGATCAGTTTTGGTAACTTCAGTTTTGGTATCGGTTTTGCGATTTACTGAACCGATTTACCGAACTGATATTTTCGGTATCAGTTTCTACTGATCACTTCGGTAAATTTTACTGATCATTTCGGTAAATTTACTGAACTGATTTGCTGAACGTTTCATGACGTTGATAAAAAATGTCATGAAACATTTTTTTTGACAATTTAATAAAAATGTTGCGAAACGTTTTTATTAGTTAATTTATTTAAAAAAAATGTTTCGCAATGTTTTTTTTGATAATTTAATAAAAATGTTGTGAAACGTTTTTATTTGTTAATTTATTTTAAAAAAAACGTTTTGCAACGTTTTTTTCCATAACTTAATAGAAAACGTTGCAAAACGTTTTTTATTAGTTAATTAATTAAAAAAAACGTTTTGCAATATTTTTTTTTGATAATTTAATAAAAATGTTGCGAAACATTTTTATTTGTTAATTTGTTTTAAAAAAAACGTTTTGCAACATTTTTTTTTGATAATTTATTAATAAAAATGTTGCGAAATATTTTTATTTGTTAATTTATTTAAAAAAAACGTTATGCAACATTTTTTTCATAACTTAATAGAAAATGTTGCGAAACGTTTTTTATTAGTTAATTAATTAAAAAAAATGTTTTGCAATATTTTTT
Source organism: Rhizophagus irregularis (assembly GCF_026210795.1). NCBI lineage: Eukaryota > Fungi > Glomeromycota > Glomeromycetes > Glomerales > Glomeraceae > Rhizophagus > Rhizophagus irregularis. Next base: position 5,257,089 of record NC_089435.1, on the reverse strand, counting down.
TTTGATAATTTAATAAAAACGTTGCAAAACGGTTTTATTTGTTAATTTATTTTAAAAAAAAACATTTCACAACGTTTTTTTTCAATAACTTAATAGAAAACGTTGTGAAACATTTTTTATTGGTTAATTAATTAAAAAAAAATGTTTTGCAACATTTTTTTTTGATGATTTAATAAAAACGTTGTGAAACATTTTTATTTGTTAATTTATTTTTAAAAAAAACGTTTCGCAACGTTTTTTTTAATAACTTAATAGAAAACGTTACGAAAAGTTTTTTATTAGTTAATTAATTAAAAAAAAATGTTTCGCAATGTTTTTTTTTGATAATTTAATAAAAACGTTGTGAAATGTTTTTATTTATTAATTTGATTAAAAAAATGTTTCGCAACATTTTTTTTCAATAATTTAATAGAAAATGTTGCAAAACGTTTTTTATTAGTTAATTTAATTTAAAAAAATGTTTCACAACATTTTTTTTCAATAATTTAGCGAAACGTTTTTATTAGTTAATTTAATTAAAAAAAATGTTTTTGCACGTTTTTTTAATAAAAAACGTTGCAAAAACGTTAAAAACTGAACTGATAATGAATCAGTAAATCAGTTCAGTTTTCAGTATTTACCAGTCAGTTTCGGTAATTAACAATACCGATACTGATCAATTCGGTTCGGTTTTAGTTTTGGCAAAAACCATACTGAACCGAACTGATCAGAGTCCTAGCCGAAATCGATGGCATGAAATTTTTATTGGCATATTTGTTCATGAAGAATAATGGAAATTGTGGCAATAGAATACATACTGGAATCTTAATTGACTTTCTAGTACAACTAAAAGAATGTGATGAATTAGAATCAGAGTTTTTTATAAGTGATAAGAATTTTGTTCAAATATCAGCTATTCATTTTATTTGGAAAAACATAAAGGTACAACTCTATCTTTGGTATATTGAAAAGGCAGTAAAAGTAAGACTATCAAGTAATAAAAAACCAATACAAATTAACTATAATGGCGAGGTAGTACACAAATTATGATTCTCTTTTATTGATCCTTTATTTTAGCCCATAAATTTAACTAAGAAGAAAGTTATTTTTTGTCCAAAAGAATTATGTTCTATAGTCTGGAAAAAAATAAATAAACATTTACATGAACATTCACTTATTTCAATGGCCAATGGACAGTTTCGTTTATTAAATCAAATTTGGAAAGAAGCTGTAAAAGAAATTTATGATTTTTGTTAGCAGCATTTATTATCATGGCTTTGAGTTTATCTGTAAAATGAATGGTATAGTGTAGACCAGTGGTTTCTATGGTTTTGGGTAGGATGTAGTAATAAATTTTCAATTATGAAAACTAATATGTTTGTGAAAGTTTACTGAAAAGTACTAAAGCATGATTTTCTATACAAATTCTTTCACTCGTGTCTGGATTTAGTTGTCTTTATTATCATGAAGCAAGTGGTTCCATATAATGAAAAAAATTTAATCAAATTTTTGTTGTAAAACGAGAGAAAGCTGATTGGTAAAAAGCATTCAAAAGGGAATGGAAGGAACTTTCATTACGAGTTCTTAATAATGACTTATATTTAACTAACATTAATAATTGGTTTTGTGGATACCTATCTTTTCTTACTAGCCATTTTTTAATTTGTAAATATCTTATGCAACAAAAAGGAATAGTGAATACTTTATTTTTTGATATAGTTTATCGTTATCATCAATATCCTTTTATTAATACAATATCTTCTCAAATTATTGATTTTGAATGATCTAATACTCATAATTTACAAATAGCATTAATTTTTGAAGTTGCTGAAGATGAAAATTTACAAGTTTGTAAAGAGATATATAAAAGACTTATTAGTACAACAGAAAAAGTACTTGATATTCTTAAAGGTAATTGATTTATAATTAATTAAATTAAGTTTAATGTAATTCTTTATTAATGGTCTAATAGATCAACAAGATAAAGGAAATTTTAAATGGGTGAAAAGTGTTGAAAAAAATGTTTAACCAATTGAAAAAATGTTGACTGAAATTATAGTTTACAAAAGAAGAAGAACAATAGTTCGAACCTTTAAAGATAGTTCTTATAATACTTTATTTTTTAACTACTAACAATAAACTAACTACCATGTTTAGATTTTTAATGCATCTTAATTGTAAATGGTATTTCAGTCATAGTTATTTACTTATGCAAAAGTAGTTTATTTATTAGTTTAGATTATTTTAACAGGAAGCAAAAGTTTTATATGAATTGGATGATATTAGAAATTTGTAATTATGAAATTTAGGGATATAGAAACAAAAAAACTATATATCAAACTTCTGTGTGATATGAAAGGTTTTCAATTTGTTTTTTTAATGGTTTTCTTAAAATTTTACATTTTTGCTTATAAATACTATTAAAGATTTATCCAAAAAGGAGAAAAAATTAGCACGTAAATTTACAAAATTTTTATGTAATAAGAAAAATTTAAAATTTCTAATATAAATAAAAATGTTAAGATCACAGGTCAAAAAGTGAAAAATCAGTCACCAATTGGTGACTGATTGGCATTTTCGCTAAATACCATCACCAATCAGGCAGTTTACTAACTTTTGATCCAGTGATCAGAAAAAGATGAAATATAGCTCATTGGAATCGTCTCAACAAGACGAATCTAATGGTAGTAAAATCGCATTTTTAGGATTAATACTTGATGAGAAATTAAGTAAAATATAAAAATAAAAATGTATCAATTATATTTTATTTAATTTTTTATTAACTATTAATCCTAGAGATGCGATTTTACTACCATTAGATTCGTCTTGTTAAGATGATTCCAATGAGCTATATTTCATCTTTTTCTGATCACTGGATCAAAAGTTAGTAAACTGTCTGATTGGTGACGGTATTTGGCGAAAATGCCAATCGGTCACCAATTGGTGACTGATTTTTCACTTTTCGACCTGTGGATTTATTATACAAAAAAATTTTTTTTACAAAAATATTAATTTCATTTTTACGAAAATATTAGTAATTTCAAACAATTAATTTTACTTAAAATTACAAGTCACGTGGGAATGGAAAATCTTGGAGTGATGCTGAGGTAAATGGGATAAATCATTTTTAAATTGTCACATGTGCAGCTATGAGTTCAAAAATACTATTATAATTATCTGAGAGACACAGAATTTTTTCAGTATCAAAAACTTATTTGTTACCCCTATGACACAAAAAATTACACCTGCAAAACTTGTGTACTATCTGAGTTTCACTATTTATATTTATCTGAAAGACTTTGCCAGTTTTTTTTCAAAATGAAATCCTATTTGTCACATATTTTTCATCACACCTAAATTTTATGAAGGAGAAAATACTGAATTAAACATATATTTTGATATTGAATTATCAACATTAGTTAATGCAATTTTAAAAAATAATAGTAGTGATAATATTGAAAATATTAATTGTAAAATTGGGCATTATATATTATTTCTTATAGTGAGAAAAAGGGCTCTCTTCTTCTTGAAAAACAACCAACAAACATTTATTGTTAGATAAAAAAAGTGATACTTCCACTTATTTAAAAATGGTACTGGCATTGTAAAAGGTTAATAAACATTGAAATAATATCAAGTTTAAGCTAAATGTCATCTATGGTTAAAAAAATATTTGGCCAAATTTTAAATTATTGGAAAAGATGAATGATAATATTAAAGCACTAAAAAATCGCCAAACTACACTAAGAATTTGGAGAGATTTGGACCATAATGCAATGTATTAGGAATAATATTATATCATATTTGTAAAGTATCAAAATAATTAAACAAAACTATTTTAAGAAAGTCAACAATTATAATATTAACAATCTATTAGCAAAAGAAAGTAAGATATAATACCTTAATAGTTTATTATAAATAAATATCAATGTACTGTATAATTACCAAAAATAATCATCCGAATCATGTGCACAGATGTGTAACCTGTCACGCGGAACGAAAATCGTTTTTTTAAAAAGAAATAATTCTCGAATAAGCTGATCAGAAATAATGTCTCGACATAGAGTGGTTAGAAGCCTGAATGCTGCAGGTAATTTATTGTATGCTTTGACTTTATATGCTAATTTAATTAATTCTCCTTCAGATATACTTGCAGAAACAGAGAATTATGACTATGATTATGACGATTATGATGATGGTAACTACAAATTTCTTTCCTAGGTTGATATTTCAAATATAAATTAATTAATTTTGATTTAATATTCTAAGAAAATTATGAAATGACTCCGGAAGATAAAGGTTTGACAAATAGTAAAATGAATTTTGATTGAATCGAAACATTTATACTGTTATAAACATCCTAGCACAAATGGACAAAGGGAAAATGTTTGTTAGAAATGTTATCGGACAAGTAGAAGGGATATCTGATAAAGATATCGAAAATGCTTTATGGAATTATTATTATAATACAGAGGATACAATAGCGTACTTATTAGGTACGTTAGTTGTTTGTATTGGTATAGATTATGTTTGAGTTCCATCGTGATCTCTACGGTAATAACCATTAGAATTAATTTTGTTCTTAGACGAGGTTCATAAATCCAAAGCAAATAAAAAATCACAAAAGAAATTGGGTTCTAATAAAACTATTCCCGTAAAGAAAGGTGATTCGAGTCTTTATCTCTTATTTTACTTTATTTTTTTTTAGAAGTGGATGGCGGTTATTTTATTCTATTATTAAGAATGACTAATATTAATGAAATTACAAGCAAATAATTTTCTTGGTCATTCACATTAACCGAGAATCTTCTCTCGGCTTTGATCTTCTCAAACTCAACAGATCTATTGTCTAATGTGGATCATGGGAAACGATATCCGAGCCCTGTGGTCTTTGGTGCAAATCAGCGAAATCCTGAAAGTCACCATTTATTAGAAAACAAAACTAGAACTATTTTTGCAAATTGTGTTTCCCCCAATGACATTTGGATGGGACATGACGTAAAATGGTGTAGTCTTACTCCTAATAAATTAATGTTTGCAGAAAATTCAATTCATGAAATGCAACAAAATTTGCATTATGGCGGGTTACTAGGTGGTGCAGATTCTGAAAAGCCCAAATCAACACAATCGAAACTCTCGAGTTTGCATAGCCAGTTGGATTCCACTAATGATATGTTTTCAACTAGAACGACAAATGAACATAAACGTTTCTCAGTCAGAATTAATAATAATATTGATAGCCAGCTCAACGTAGGAGAGTCTTCATTTTCGAAACCTGAGATACGCTCATCTGAACTATCACTGTCATCTCTGGCTCAGTTGAATATGAAACAATCAATTAGGCCATCATTATCTAGCATGGCAACAAATACCACGTTAAAATTAGAGTCATCCAAATCTCAAACTTCTTCTAGCTTGCAGTTGAACAGTCAAGCTCCATCTTTATCATCTCTAGCTCAAAAATCTATTTTACAGTCTTCTGGACGTGTTTCTTTAACTAGACTTGCGTCAAAAAAATTAGATAATAGATCCCCATTGCAAAAAACAATGACCCCTATAATTTCCAAACAATCAAAAACTTTATCATCTGATACAAATTGCTTGCATGATTCAACAACATTATCTTCATCAAGCGAAATAGTTAATGAGGTGTCTCAGACTATAATGAATGACCAAATTTCAGAAATTACTCAATCTAAGGAATTCATTCAGAATTCACATCAATTATTATTAAATCCTCATATTGCACCGCCATCCATTTTCGCTACTTCCATATTTGAACAACTTCAAGATAATCTAGTGCCTTCTAATGATTTAATTACTTTTGAACTTAACACAGCAGGCTCAAACAATAGTGGGTTTGCTTTTAATACACCAAGCCCTGATGATACTGCTTTGAAGGCACAACGTCAAAGAAATACTGGTACATTAAAAGGTATTTTAATCCTTTTTGTCATATTCCAACCATTTTATATTATTAATATCTTGTTTATTTAATGATTAGATAAAGCCAAACAAGATGTTTCTTCTACATCATCAAATGCTTCAGCATCAAGTCCCATATTAAAAACAGCACAAAAGCCAGAATCCAAAGAAAAACAACTTACAACTGTTTTACTTGAAGAAGATAACGGCGCTGAAGTTTTATATGATAATAATGTTGATAAACAACTGAGATTTGATATGGAAGCGCTTAATCTTAACGTTGAAAATACCTCTTCTAAAAAAGTAACAAAATTGCCACCAAAAATATCACCTAAGCATAAGCGTATTAATGTTCTTGAAGAATACAAGAAACGGAATGATAATAAAGTGGCATTAAATTTAGTGGTTGTTGGTAAGTGTATAAACTTACATAGTACTTTGTGATTAATATTGGATATTATATAGGCTAACTATTTATACCTATGTATTAATATAAAGGACATGTTGATGCAGGAAAAAGTACACTAATGGGTCACTTATTGTATTTACTTGGTGAAGTCAATGAAAAGACTATGAAAAAATATGAAAGAGACTCTTCAAAAATTGGAAAGTCATCTTTTGCGTATGCGTGGATTCTTGATGAAACGGGTGAAGAACGTGCCAGGTATGATGTTTGCATGAATTATAAATTTTCAAAGCATATTAATTAGTATATTATATATACAATTAGTTTATTCAAATACTTTATAAATCTAGAGGTATCACAATGGATATTGCAATCACCAAATTTGAAACTGAACATAGAAGATTTACATTATTAGATGCTCCAGGGCATCGAGATTTTATTCCAAATATGATTTCGGGAGCAGCTCAGGTAGATGAAATTGTTTTCAGAAAAAAAAAATTATTTTTTTTTTATTAATAAATGGATTACCATTTTTAAATACTAGGCAGATGTTGCTATTCTTGTAATCGATTCTACTACTGGTGAATTTGAAGCTGGATTTGAAGCAAATGGTCAAACAAAAGAACATGCATTACTTGTTAGAAGTTTGGGTGTACAACAATTGGTTGTAGCAATTAATAAATTAGACGTTGTAAGTGTATATATTAGTTTATAAGAATACATTGATTTAAAATAAATAAATAATTTTTTTTTTTTTTGATCCACAGGTAGGTTGGTCACAAGATCGGTTTAATGAGATCATAACCAAGTTAAGTCCTTTTTTGAATCAAGCTGGATTTAAAAAGGATAAAGTAATATATATTCCTTGTAGTGGATTGACAGGAGAAAATTTGTTAAAGAGATCTCAAAATATTTTGGAGTGGTATTCTGGACCAACTTTATTTCAACAAATAGGTTTGTACAGTTTAACATAACTATGTTTTTGACCGTCTAATATAATATAACTTTTAATACATCTATAGATAAGTTTGAACCTCCTATACGACTTTTAGATAAACCATTTCGACTTTCAGTTTCAGATTTTTTTAAAGGAGGAATAAGTGGTATGGGAGGTATTACTGTTGCTGGAAAAATAGAAGCAGGAACTATTCAGATTGGAGATGATGTTTTGGTTATTCCTGGTGGTGAATATGGTGTAATAAAAGGTATAATTTATTTTTTAAAAAAAATAAAAATGGAAATTATTGAATATTAAAATATAATGAAATATTAATAATTAAAGGTTTGGAAGCAAATGATGAATCTTCAAAATGGGCAGCTGCTGGAGATTCTATTTTAATGACATTATCTGGATTAGACATTCTCCAACTTAAGTAAGCAATATATTTATTTGTTATAAAAATTTCCATTAATTATTAACTTTTTTATATATAGAGTTGGATCTATTTTGTGTTCAGTATCACATCCAGTTCCTGTAACATCATATATTTTAGCACAAATTGTTGTATTTGATATTAAAGTTCCAATTACAAAAGGATTTCCTGTAAGTCATATATAAATGATAGTATAAATTTTTCTTTAATTTTATTATTTAACTTATTATATATTTAGGTTATTCTTCATAGACAAAGTCTTAATGAACCGGCTATTATAACCAAATTAGTTACTATTTTAGATAAAAGTACAGGAGAAATTGTAAAGAAAAATCCAAGGTAAAACATTTAATAATTTATTAATTTCCAATAATTTAAAAATTAATTATTATTTTAATAAAATTAATAGATGTCTTCCTAAAGCATCATCTGCTACTGTTGAAATTAAACTTACTAATAGACCAGTTCCTTTTGAAACTTATAAGGAAAATAAAGAATTAGGAAGAATTATGTTAAGAAAAGGTGGAGAAACAATTGCTGCTGGTATTATTATTAATGTAAGTAATATTATAATTTATTAATTTTAATACTATATAAATCTAATATTTTTTTTTTATAATAGATATTATCATATAATTCTTAAATAAAAACAATTTCATTTCATTTTTTTTATTAATTTATTATTCTTTTATTTTTATTTTTATAAATTAAATTAAATAAAATATATTAGTTATAAATCTAATTAATAGGTAATATAGATTTGTATATAAATTATTTTTATTTTTTATTTTTTAATATATATATAATATGATTTATTAATAGGATTTTGATTGTATTAAAATAACACTATTAAAATTACAATTATCTAGTTGTTTAGTAAAATGTAAAGATTTTTATTTTTTTTAAAACAATTATTTAATTTTAAATATAATTAAAAAAATTATGATTTGTCATATATGTGATTTATCATTATACCCATTTGTCATGTGATTTGATTAATTTAATTATATAATAGTAGTCATAAGATTTGTGTAATTTTTTTATTGTAATAATGTAAAATAAACTATAATTACATAAATTATACTTTTAATAAACTTTCAATTATTAAGTAAATCAGTATTTCCTACAGCTTCTTTCTTTTTCTCTTAAAATATTTTTATTTTAACTATTCCTTTCATTAATATTTAAATGTAAAATTCTGTTTTATTACTAATATTGAATATAAATATATTTTTTTTATTAATATTAAATGTAAACTACTTTATGGAAAATATGAAAGAAGAGTTAAGTAAAGACATTTAAAACTTAGAATTTTGTATAGGCTTAAGAGATTAGGAATCGAAAATTAAAAGTGAGGTTTAAATTAGAATAGTAGGTTAATGTTAAAAATGTAAATTTTAGAATTACTATACAATATTGTGAATAAACTAATACAGGTCAAAAAGTGAAAAATCAGTCACCAATTGGTCACCAATCAGGTAGCTGATTGGTGACTGATTGGTGACTGATTGGCATTTTTGCCAAATACCGTCACCAATCAGGCAGTTTGCTAACTTTTGATCCAGTAATCAGAAAAAGATAAAATATAGCTCATTGGAATCGTCTCAACAAGACAAATCTAATGGTAGTAAAATCGCATCTCTATGATTAATAGTTAATAAAAAATTAAATAAAATATAATTGATACATTTTTATTTTTATATTTTACTTAATTTCTCATCAAGTATTAATCCTAGAAATGCAATTTTACTACCATTAGATTCGTCTTGTTGAGACGATTCCAATGAGTTATATTTTATCTTTTTCTGATCACTGGATCAAAAGTTAGCAAACTGCCTGATTGGTAACGGTATTTGGCAAAAATGCCGATTGGTGACTGATTGATGCCTGATTTTTTACTTTTTGACCTGTGTAATAAAATAATTTTGTAAATAATTTTAAAATGTTTTTGAAAAAAAGAACAATATTAAAGTAAATCTATATCTTTACAGAAACTTAACATTTTTAATCAATATAGAATTGATATCATTAAGTTTATCTTAACAGCAGTGTTGGCATTTTCTGGAATCTGGAATCTGGAAACATGTATTCCAGATTAATTCCAGTGGTTTTGGAAGCATTGAAATCAAATTTCCAGATTCCAGAAACCATTGGAATCAATTTGGAATCAAAATTCCAATGTTTCAGATTCCAGATTCCAGTAAAATTTTCATTGGAAACTGGAATTTCCCACTGCTTAACAGTATTATTTTAACATTATTTCAATATTGATTTAATATCAATTTAATATCGATGTGATATCAAAATAAATTAATATCATATTAATATTGAATCAATATTAAATTAAGAAATAATGTATTTACCGCACTCTGCGTTACAAATTTATATATATTTTTATGTTTATCATTTGCCATTTTAAGGGGTGCGGTGTATAAACTAAAGATCGACATAAACAATTTACAAAAAAGGAAGGATGTGTTGTAACACAGGGTGCGGTAAATAAATTCACTCTTAAATTAATATCAAAATAATATCTGAAATGACATCAAAATGATATCTTTAAGTTAAACTTAAATATATTGTTTCGATGTTATTTCAATTATCATTTTAATATCATTTTGATACTATTTTGATATTATTTTAATATTAAAATGATAATATTTTATTTTGATATCATATTGATATTAAATTGATATTGAATCAATATTAAAATGATATCAATATGATATCATTTGAAAACTTAAAGTTTCTGTAAAGATAATAATTCATGATTATAATCAAAATACTAAAAATAGCAATCTTCTTATCAAACCTTTATTTAACATTAGTGGAAAAAATTAGTACATATAAATCATATTATGACCATATATTGTTATTAAATCAATAGAACAAAAAATATAAAAGTAAATAGAGTGATTTATTGAAATTAAATGGATATTTTCAAACTTTATTAAATCCTAATTCCTATATCTTAGATTATTTTTATTCTATTTAGCTAATTTAACTAGTAATAAAAAATTTGGATAATATTTATGCATTCTTTTTATATACAAAATTTAGTATTTCATACCTTACTATTATTCAAATATATATTAAATTAGAAGAGCTTAAAATAACTACTTATGGATGGTATGAATTTTAGTATTTTAATATAATTTGGTAGACAAATTTATTGGCAAATTGATTGATTTCAGATTACATAAATGTTTGTATAATTATACAAATATTAAATAAAATTTAAATATTAAAATATTAAATAAATTAGCCTATTATTAATATATTAAATTAAAATCTTATTAAATTTGTAGAAAATAAAGTTTAACCATTTTTCATTTATTTTTAAAATTTGTTAAACCTCTATAATATACAGAAATAAAAAGATATATCAGTAAATTTTTTAAGGTAAAAATTTGCAACGATCTCTGGTCTAAATTTCTACGCAGATTTGCTATCCTGTCAATGCATATCAGAGAAAAATTTTTAATAAAATCTACGCAGATCTGCAAATATTAAAAAATCTATACAGAATTTTAAAAATAAATCTTCAAAATATTAAACAAAAATTATTATTGAATGTTGCATTAATTAATTTTAAAGCTCTAATTGGTCCAGTCCTAATCTGGCAATCTGGCCTGAAAATTCAGATTGGTCAGGTCTGGGTTAGTGGTTTAATCTGTGAATATGAAATCTGGATATCCATACGGGTACACAGATATCTGAATATTAATTTTAAATAACAGATAAAAGATTACAGATATACAAATATCCATGGATATCTATACAGATATATATTAATTTTGTGTAACTTTGTTGATCAAAAAATGCGCGTCAGTGATTAAAAAAAGGCTTATTATAGTCTAGTCTTTGTTATAATAATGTCTAGTGAGGAGTTGGCAGATATTCGCAGCCAGAAAATCTTAAAACCACTTAACTTGTGGTTCAAAAAGGCCGAAGGCGAAAGGTATGTGAACTATTAAATCAGCAAAATTTAGCTCCAAATGGACCTTTAATTGAGCCAGAGTCAGACACGGATTCTACAAATAACCAGCATAAAACTGGCAAGAATAATAAGAAACGCAATAAAGTTTCAACAAAACTGATTTAAATAAAATAGCTAACCAACTAGTTTTAATTCCAAATGCTAAACCACCAGGATAGAGTTGGATATGGAGTTACTTTGAACAATATGAACCAACTGAACAATATAGAAGGATTGTAAAGTGTTTAGTTCAAGTTCAACAGAAAAATGGTGTAGAATCATGTAGTCATTTTATGGGTTCTGATAATTCTACTGGCAATTTTATTGTTCATCTTTCTACACATAGAATTACTGAAGAAAGCCATAGAAGAAGGATGAGTGAAATACGAAATAACAATCAGCTATCACAAACCCGTATGATGAAATTATTTGAAATAATCCTACATTAAAAATAGTCAGGACGGAAGTTTGTTGGAATATTGATTAAAGATAATGACATTCCAGTATATAATGATGAACGGTTTTGTCGAATTTATTCAGAACTTGATCCAAACTATCAAATTCCAAGTGATAAAACAATTCAACAACTAATAGCTGAGTCATACAATCAAATCAAGGTTGTTTTAACAAAAAAATTTAGTAAAGATGTTATTTCTTATTCTATCATAACGGACTTATGGACAGCACGAAGTAGAAATAGATGGATATATTGGTGTTACGTATTCTTTTATTGATAACAATTTTAATATCTGCGAAGCAATTTTAGCAGTTCAATACATTCCATATTCTCATACAGGTGATAATATTTATGAAGTATTACGTGATATTATTTCAAATTGAAATTTAAATGGTAAAGTCTTTACAATGACGACCCAATATGGTAAAAGCTGAAAAATTAATGAATGAACTTACAAGACTCCCCTGTACAGCTCATACATTACAGCTTGTTGTAGGTAAAGGATTAATACCAGCAGAAGTTTTAATTGCACGAGCTAAAAGACTAATAAATTTTTTTACATCACCTAAATAAACGGAAAAATTACTGGAGATTCAAAAAAATACCAACCATTTTAATAATAATGAGGTAATTAAATTTTTATTTATTACTAATTTATTAGATTATTTATTACTCTATTATGCTAAAAAAATGCACTCCATTTTATTAAATCAATTTATTTAGTATTAATTAATGTATTTTCTTCAAAAAATTATTTTATTATAGAATTTAGAAAATAATGATGAATACCTCCAAATGATTGCTGATGTAGAAACTCAGTGGAATTCTAGCTATCTTGCATGGAAACGTTTAATAAAAATCAAAGATCTTATTGATGTCCTGGCATCTACTATGTTGATTGATCCTGATGCTTCAACACGGCGTGATGGAAAAATGACTAAAAAAAATAAATTTAACAGAAAATGAATGGCAAAAAATCAGTAAATTAATTATAATTTTGAAAGATTTTGCCAGAGCAACTGAATATTTAGGCGGGAGTAAATACACAACCATTAGTTTAATGTATAATGTATTAACAATAATTAATTAAAAAATTTTACCAGATGATAATTCAGATGTGGAAGTTATAGATTTAACCAGTCAAAATATGGCATTTGATGATGATGTTGGCTATAAAGATGCACCAGAAGATGAACCTATTTCTGGACAACCTATACGTAGAAAAATTAATATTAATATGCCACAAAATTGCATCAATCTTGATAAGCGTGTTAAAGTAGCATTATACTAAGCAATGAATCATTATTGGGAAGTTCCACAGGAACAAGGGATGTTGGCTGCTTTATTGGATTCACGATTTAAAGAACTTGGATTTACGTCTAATTCATTGCACCTTAGATCTCAAGAGCAATTAAGAAATGCATATCAAGATATAAGGATATTAACTGGTGAAAATCAAGAAGTTGAATTACAACCAGTTTCATTAAATTCATTATTAGCAAGAATATTTCAAGATAATGTTACTCACGTTAATGAAGTAGCTAATTATTTAGCTTTACCTAAGATTCATCATGACGATTGTCCTTTAACATGGTGGAAAACTAATAAAACAAGATTTCCGGTACTATCAAAATTAGCAAGAAAGTATTTGGCCATTCCCGCCACATCCACTCCAAGTGAAAGACTTTTTAGCGAAGCTGGCAATGTTATGACCATAAAAAGAACACAGTTGGCATCAAATATGTTGGAAAATTTGGTGTTTTGTAAGAAGAATTGGCGTTTAGTTGGAGGGATTTTTCCTTTAAAATATTAATTATGCCGATTAATATGACAAAGTTACACAAAAAGTATTTAAATCTTTTCATTCTTTTATTTTTTTGAAACTTTATTTTTTACATCGTATTGTGATATAATAATGGATAATAAAATAATAAACAACAATAAAATAATAAACCATACTGACTATTGTTTCAACTTTTCAATTATAATAATAAATTTTTTTATCCGTTTTATCCGTTATTATCTGTTTATTATGTTATTATCTGGATAAATCTGCAATCTGGATTATCTGTGAATTGAATTTATCTACACAAATTTATCCAGATTTTTTATTGGTAGAAATCCATATCTGTAACACTGGTCAAAAACCAATATATCGGGTAGCAGATATGTATCAGATATGTACCCGATATGTGTAAGATATATGTATATATATATATCATATACATATCGGGTACCGATATGTATATGATATGTAAATAATATGTATATAATATATATATTTACACGTATGCTACATATTGGGTGCGATTTTGCACGTATCATATACATATCTGTATCGATACGTATATTTATACGTAAATAATACGTATATAATATATATATTTACACATATCTTACACATATTGGGTACCCAATTTTCTGCATTAATACTATACATATCGGGTACATATTTGATATATATCTGCTACCCGATATATTAGTTTTTGACCAATGTGATGGAGGTCACGAATTATCTGTTCACAGATAAATGGATATCCAGATTGGACCACTAGTCTGGGTTGATGTTTCAATATGAATCAAAATATTCAGTCTAATCTGATCCGATTTCAGGTTATAAATCTAATCAATAAATGTTCAATTGTTTAATTATTAAATAAAAAAAAATGGTGCAAAATGTTTTTTTTTTAATATATTATTATAAAAAATATTTACACAATGTTTTTATAATTAATTTAATGAAAAAAATGAAAAAACTATTTTCACAATATTTTTTTTAATTAATTTAATAAAAAAACGTGTGAAAACGTTTTTTTCAATATATTATTATAAAAAAATGGTTTAACAAAAAACATTGTGAAATTTTTTTTAAAGTAATTTTAATTAAAAATGTTTTCACAACATTTCTATAATAATTTAATAAAAAAATGTTATGAAATATTTTTTCAAAGTAATTTTAATTATAAAAATATTCATGCAATATTTTTTTAATTAATTTAATGAAAAAATATTGTGAAAACATTTTTTTTAATATATTATTATAAAAAAAATGCAAATATTTTTTTATTATAAAACTAGACCAAACTGGATCAAAATAATTGGTTTATTTTGGTCTAGTCCAGTTTATGTTAAAAGATAATCTGGGACTGGACTGATTTTTTTAGTCTGATCTCAGGTTTTTTTAATCCAAATCAATCCAGACTATTTAAAGTTTTAATTAATTCATTTATAAACTGAAATCTTTTTATTAAACCATATTTAATAATATTTACAAAATTAAAAAAAATTATATGAAAATCTATTACATATTGAAGGTTATCAAAGAAAAAAAATTATTAAATGCATTAAAATCAAAGTTCCGTCATCTTTTTTACTTCAAATTCATATATTATTAATAGTTTAGAACATTATTTCAGTTGGTTTGATTTTAACAAATAACAAATAAAATAGAAAAAATTCTAAGTTTTTTGTACATATTCACATTTCACAAAAGTATTACAAATCATCAGTAAATTTTTTAGGGTAAAAAGTGTAAAGATCTTTGGCCTAAATTTCTGTGCAGATCTACTACCCTGTTAATATATGTTGGAGAAAAATTTTTATTAAAATCTGCGCAGATTTGCAAATGTTAAAAAATCTGCGTAGAATTTTAAAAATAAATCTTCAAAATTTTTCAAAACAACTTAAGTTCAGTTATCTACTATTAAATGTTAACTAGTGTCAACTTTTTAATTTATTTAATAAAAGCATTACAAATTATATGTACAAATCAATTAAATTACATTAATTATTCTATATTATAAATTTATATGTTGTTAATAGTTTGGACATTGTTCCAATTGGTTTAATTCCAATAAACAATGGAGACCTACAAATGAAAAAAATTTTGAAGCAAGTAGCTTTAAAATATATAATCTAGCATCCAGAATTTAAACATAAAAGAATAAATAATTATTAGTATAATGATTGTTAAAAAAAGTAAAAAAAAGGAACTTCAAATATCAGGAAATTTGTTTAAGCGTAATTTAGTGTAATATTTTGGAGGTGATGTAAAATTTTGAAATATTACACTAAAAACGTAATATTACAAAAGTTTACACTCTTAAATTTAAATAATTATAGTAATTTATATCTCGCTATTTACTGATCCAATCAAAACGATCTATAGTTCATTGGAATCAGCTCATTATAACGAATCGAATGGTAGTAAAATCATATCTTTACATTTGATAGATGACTTTCTATAAATTTAAAACTTTATTTATTGCATACTATAGAGCATTCTATCAGCTGTAAAAATGTGATTTTACTACCATTTGATTCGTCTTGATGAGCTGATTCCGATGAGCTATAGATCATCCTGATTTGATCAATAGATAGCGAGATATTATTAAATTACTATAATTATTCAAATTTAAGAGTGTAAACTTTTGTAATATTACGTTTTTAGTGTAATATTTCAAAATTTTACATCACCTCCAAAATATTATACTAAATTACGCCTAAACAAATTTCCTGATGTATAGTTGTCTGAAAAATTTACTATATCAAGAGTTCGCTATATCAAGGTTTAACTGTATTTTCAAATTTTTTAGATTAAAAAATGTAATTAACCTTCCTGCAAAGTTTATTATCCCATCAAAATTCCAATTGATGTTTTTCAGAATTTATATTTTTTGTCTGATCCAATACTATCATAACTTCATAAGGTATTCTTTGTGATATTTATATTCAACAATAAAATATTACTAAAATATTATTAAAATATTACTTTTTAAATAGATAATTCTGATCATTATGAAACATTTGCAAATTTATATGGCAAACTTACAACAGAAAAATTCTGTTCTTCTTTAATTAATTTAAATTCTAAAACTGAGCTAGCACCAAGTAATATCCTTATTTCTACCAAAATCAAAGATTATATAAAATGTAATTCATATGAAAAAATACAATGCCTTTATAGTGAATTAAAATTAACAGAACAAGAAAAACAAGATTTAGAATTTACGCTACAAATTAACACATATTTCTGTGGATCCCTAATTTTTTTGGATGATTATAGTTTAGTACAAAAGGTTTTTGTTAAAATTCAAATTTCCTGTGATTCGCTTATTGAATTGCTTTATTATATCTCAAAAAAAGCAGAAAATATTCCTATCTGCTATTGGTGTGATGTGAATAATTAGAGTTCCAAATGGGTCAGATCAGGTTAGGTTATATCAGATTATCTGTTTGACCTAATCTGAACTGAAACCTGAAAATTTTCAGGATTTATATTAAAATATCAAAAAAAAAATGGTGTAAAACATTTTTTTTAAAATATTGCAATTCAGTTTTTTATATTAAAATTGTATAAAAAGGTGAATCACAATACCACAACTAACTTTTCAATATAAAAAAAAGTGAATTCTGATACCGCAATTCACTTTTTATATATAAAATCGATATAAAAAAGTGAATTTTAATATCGCAACTTATTTTTATTATATAAAATCAATATAAAAAAGAGTGAATCCCAATATCACAATTCACTTTTATTATATAAGATCAATATAAAAAGTAAATTATAATACCGTATGCTTCTTATTATATAAAATTATAGTTTCAAGTTAACAGGTCATTTAGGTTATATTGATGTTATAATCTGAACTGATGCTGAATTGCAATTATTAAACCTGACCTGAAAAATTCAGGTCAACCTGTCAGGTTACCTGAATTTAGTCAACCTGTTTGGAACTTTACGAATAATGATTTTGTAACTGTACTTCAAAATTTACAAGAAAATTTTAAGTTAGTATATCCATTATGTAGTAGTTGTAATGAAAATGTGAAAACATTTTATTTATTATTTTTTTTTTACTGCAACATATTTAGTTTCTTTATTAGAATAATATAATCATAATACATCATACAAATGAAAATGAAAAGAGTAAACTAATAATCAGTAGAAACTAAACCACTCATCATCCTGAAAAGGATTCCACATGTACACTGTCAAGTAGAATTTAGGCTATGAGAGTACTTTCTGTGTTAAGTGTATATTTGTTCTTAGAGGGGATTCCCTCTTCTCAGTTTACACCTATAAGGAAATTTCAGCAAGACCCATTATGAAACAGTAGAAAAAAAAAAGGATTTAAACAAAAAAAAACAGGGTAAAAAAAAAGGGTTAATATTTATATATATAATAGCGAGCATTCCATAATCCCATTTTTCCTTATTTGGCCTAGTATTCTCGTCAGTTGGTCAATGATCTTAGCAACGTTTGAATTTCAGCCAAAATCATAAGTTTGTCGTTACCATTGAAGCCTTGTTATTTGAAGTAGATTGCTTTTTTTTTTCAAAAGACTTCCCTTTCTTAAGCTGTCTATTATTGGATTTATTCACATTCTGCATAACATTCAGAATCTTCTCTTAGTTCTACTTTTGAGTAGAATCTGTCTTTTTTGGTAGTTTATTTTTAAGCCGATTCAAGGTGGACGAAAAATATCTAGTCCAAATACCTTTAAATTCTTCAAAGTGAATTCTGTATTGAGTGTTTTATCCAAACTAACCTAAGTGTCAAAATATACAATCAACTTCTTTCGTCCATGATAGAGCTCTGAATAGGTTAGGTCAGGTCAGGTTAATTGATAAACCTGACCTGAAATTTTTTTTCAGGTAAGGTCAAGTCAGGTTATATCAGGTTGTCTGTTTGATCTGACCTGACCTGAAACCTGAAAAATTTCAGGACTATTTTTATTAAAGTATTGAAAAAAAATGGTACAAACCTTTTTTTTTTTAATATAATATTATGAAAAAAAACGTTTTTGCAACGTTTTTTATTAAAATATTGAAAAAAATATTGCAAAACGTTTTTTTTAATATAACATTATGAAAAAAATGTTTTCGCAACGTTATTTAATATTGAAATATCAAAAAAAAAATGTTACGAAACATTTTTTTAATATAATATTATGAAAAAACGTTTTCGCAACGTTTTTTCTCAAAATATTGTGATTCAACATTTTTATATTAAAATCATATAAAAAAGTGAATCCCAATACTGCAATTCACTTTTTTATATTGATTTTGTATAACAAAAGTGAGTTGCGGTATTGCAACTCACTTTTATTATATAGATTCTATATAAAAAAGTGAATCGCAATATCGCAACTCACTTTTATTATATAGAATCTATATAAAAAAGTGAATCGCAATACCGCAACTCACTTTTATTATATAGAATCTATATAAAAAAGTGAATCGCAATACCGCAACTCACTTTTATTATATAGAATCTATATAAAAAAGTGAATCGCAATACCGCAACTCACTTTTATTATATAGTAGAATCAATAGTTTCAGGTTAACAGGTCAATCAGGTCAGGTCAATCTTCATACCTGACCTGAATTTTTTTTAAAAATCTCATACCTGACCTGAATTTCAGGTCAGGTCAGGTCAGGTCAGATTACCTGAATTTGGCTGACCTGTTCGGAGCTCTAGTCCATGATCTTAAATAATTTTGAATGCTAAAGTACCATCTAATTGTGATAGCATTGATTAGGCTGGATTCGCTGCATTGTAAATAATATTGTTAGTAACAGATTTGGGTACATCCATAACAACGGCCTGGAATTTTTTTTGCTCTTTGCGTTGCTTCAAATTCCAGGATGCAGAAAACTATCGTACAGGCAGTCTTCCAAATGGAGCAGTCCAAACTCTGTTATTCCAATTAAGCAAAGTTTACTTGTTGAAGTCTATAGACACAGTTACAGTTGAATACTTCTTTTACATCTTAACTTTGAATGCAATTACTTGACCCCATTTCCCTAGGTTCATAAGAATATCAAGTTGCGACATGGTTGAGGGGATATCATAAATGACTATTTCACAGACACAAGTCTTATTTTGTGGCAGATATCCAGTCATAACAGTCGAAATCATTCTTTCTAGTATAAATTTAGGTTTCTTGGTATTCTGCTGCTACTGTACTACTTTTGGGTGAAGTCTTTTGAGTGTTCCATTTTTTTAAAGAGAATGGTAATGTAAGCTGAAAATTATCAGAACTAGAACCTTTTGTGATTTCAGCATATGTCACACACTTCTTTCCTCTTGGGATATACAGCTGAGTTTATACATTAAATTTTGTTTATGTCACAAGGGTACCACTGGTGATTGGTGTTTGGGTTCCTCTAAAATTTTTATTTCCATTGAATGATCATCCAGCAAAGCTAAGGGTGAGACTGTTGTTGTTTGTTGTTCACGTGATTCCTCTTCTATTTTTCCTACATAGCTTTTCGGCGTTTCATAAAGATCACAGGTCGAAGGGGCACCATTGTCCAAAATTCAAAAAATGCAAATTCCACATTTTTCTGGAAAATGGTGGGAAATTGTGGAAAATGCTGCATTACGCTGAGCAATTTTTTGGAATAGCATTATTACAACATTGTCCGATTTAGCAAATTTTATGAAAATTTGGGAAAATGCTACATTATATCTCAAATGTAACATTTTGTAACATTTCATAAAATTGTTATAACATTGTCAATTAAAATTAAATTTTGCTTTTTTTTTGTTAAATGTTTCAATTTTCTTGCAAATGGTGCATTTTTATGAAAATTCCACATTTTATCTCCAATGTGATATCATTATAACAACATTTCATAAAATTGTTATAACATTGTCAATTAAAATCAAATTTTATCAAATATTTCGATTTCCTAGCAAATGGTGCATTTTTTTATGAAAATTCTATATTTTTTGTCAAATGTTGCATATTTTTAGCAAATTTTATGTTTTTTTGGTCAAATGTTTCACTTTCGTCAGAATGTTAAAATGTTACATTTTTTTTTTGAAAATGCTCAATAATATGGCATTACACTGGAAAATTTAGCATTTCACCAAATTATACTAAAAAGCATCACAATTATCACATTTTTTGGAAAATTCCACATTACATTAAATTATACTAAAAAATGTAGCACTATACTAAATTATGCGGCATTGCACTAAAAAATACCACAATTACACTAGACAATGTAGCATTACGCTAAAAAGTACCACAATTATCATATTTTTTAGAAAATTTCGTATTATGTAACATTATGCTAGAAAATGCGGAATTGCACTAAAAAATGCGGAATTGCACTAAAAAAATGCGGAATTGCACTAAAAAATGTGGAATTGCACTAAAAAACGCAGAATTGCACTAAAAACGCAAAATTGCACTAAAAAACGTGGAATTGCACTAAAAAACACAAAAAAATACTACAATTACACAGGATAATGTAGCATTACACTTAATTACATTAAAATTGTTAGGATAATTTTTATTTATTTGTAAAATTACGGACATTATTAAATTTATAATATTTATATTCTAACGCATTATTTAACATTAAATTCACATTGTTAATATTAACAATGTATCAACACGATGTGTTGTTTAATTTATACAAAACCTTACTACTGAAGATTCCCTCTTTTTGTCACTATAAACAGGCGGAGGGAGCAGCAATGGCTCTCCCCCTATAGGTACTTTATGGCCTCTACCTGTTTACAAAGGAGGGGCTTTTCGTAAAGTTATACCCTGTCGCACTAAGTGTGACTTATGATATAGAACATTGTAATTTCCCTAATTAAAAGTATAAGCTTTTTTTTCCCATGAAATTTTTATACGGTTTTTTTCATAGCAATAAACTTTTTTATACTCCTCAAATTATTTTTTCATTATTACAAATATATAAAATTACATTACTACACTATTTATTTAACTATTCAAATGGTTTAACAATAACTTCTACTTTTATATTATTACAATTTTGAATATTAATATTTTCAATATTAATTATTGGTAATTTTGATGAATCTTGAGTTATTTTATGGTCTTGTTCTAAAGATTGTATTTCAAGTTGATCATATCGTAATAATTGAGAAGCAGGAATAAAACCTAAAAAAAATATGTAATTTTTCAGATTAAAAGTAAAAAAATAAATATGGAAAATTATGGTACCTTGATTTCCCGATGTATTTTCTTTTAAAGGATTTTGTTTTTTGTTAGAAAAATTTTTAGTTAAACATTCTTCATTAAGATCATCCGCATTTCTTTTTTGGGGAATAAGAAGTGAAACATTTTTTTTTCTTTGTTGAGCAGTTGAAGTTGAATATGCAGAAATCCCAGCAAGTGTTCTATGTCCTGTAATATCCATCTGTTCTGCATGAGATATACCAAGTAACATCCATAAAGAAATTCCAGTTGAACGCATTGAATGATTGACAAGATTACGTCCATTTGCATCAATTTTACAATCTGCCACAATATTTTTAAGCATATTATCATGAGAATTTTTGCCAAGTTTTAAATCAGAAAACCAATTACCATGATATATTTCTCGTGGTGTATTTATTTTTAAAAAAAACTCTGAAGTTTTGCAGTTTTTTGGTCTTTTAGATTGATATAATAGAATATCTGCCACTGGTGAATAATTATTTGGTAGATCTGGAGGAATATAATTATGCTGACCAGAATTGTAAGGATTTTTGGCACCTCCTGCATTATTTTTCTCACGAGGTATATTTACTTCAATACTGTGATCTTCATTGAGAACAATCCAGGAATTTTTTAGTCTTTTTGGATCACCACTACGCAGATTGCAAAGAAGTGTTAACCAAAACCAAACACAGTATGTAAGACCCTTTGGTGTATCAGTTTGTATATTTGGTGAATCAAGGATAGTTTTAATCTCACACATTTCAAGTGCATCAGTTTTCTTACGGGATGTATCTTGATTGTCTTGAATTTGTTTAATTCGACCATCAAAAATTTCATGTAATCGTTTCCATTTGTGTTTATCATCGAATATTA
The DNA here is from genome assembly GCF_026210795.1 of Rhizophagus irregularis. NCBI lineage: Eukaryota > Fungi > Glomeromycota > Glomeromycetes > Glomerales > Glomeraceae > Rhizophagus > Rhizophagus irregularis. The sequence goes on along the minus strand of NC_089435.1, from coordinate 5,234,123 downwards.
ATAATTCTATTTGGATAAAAAATATCTGACAATCCTCTAGCAATTGCAGCAAAGCCTACATGTAATGAAGAAGGTGCATATTCTTTTTTTCCTGATTTTCTAACACCACAAAAAAATTGACAAAGCTGTTCTTATAATGTAGTATCATCCAATAGTTCAAGAGAATTAGTAAAATTGGCTGCTTCTCTATAGGAATTAAAAAGATTCATCCAAGTTTTAGTACTATCATCTGTATTAGCAACGTGAGAATAAGCTTGAATAGCTTGTAAATCTTTATTTGTAGGAATAACAAATCGTTCATATGTTGTTAACTTGTTCGTTTTAGTAGAATTATTTGAGCTAGTTGATAAGGTTTCCTTAAAATATCAATTTTTTTTATTAGTTTATCTATTTATTTCAAAAAAAAAAGAAAATAGAAATATGCTTTTTAATTACCATCTTTATCCTTTCAGTCTTCAGTTGTATGTAAAAGAAAATTATTTGTTTAAAGAACGTAGAAAAATATTTAAGGGAAAAAAATAAAATAATTTGTACGTGTGATAGTAAAAGTATAAAAAGTATAAAAAAAGTAAAAAAGTTTATAATCATACACGTGATAATACAGTGATCATAAGTCACACGTAAGGTTGCTTGTCTAAACCTCTTCAAAATCCTACGATTAGTTTCGTCAAAAGTTTACTATAGATTTATTATAGTTTCGGCAGAGTTTCAGCAGTTTCGGCATTTATAATAAGTTTTGGCAGTTTCGCCTTTCTCCAAAGTTTCGCCAGTTTTTTAATATAACTTTAATATAGTTTCGGCAGAATTTCGCTTTTCGGCGAAACGCCATCTTGCCTAAACCCCTAGGTTTCGGCAAGCAACCTTAGTCACACGCTTCTGGGTATAACTTAGTAATTTCATGTGGGTGGAATACCATAGTTTTTTTCCTTCAGAAAAAAAACCCTGATATTCCTAAACCCCATAAAATTACTTATATTTATTAGATAGATATATATATATGTATATATATAAGTATATATATACATCTATCAAAAAAATTATAATAAAAAAAAAAATTTTTTTCAGGGAAAATGCCCCTATTTATATAAAAATATATATCACGTATATCACGTGATATTACTAATAATTACCGCAGCAGGCGTAACTGAAGCTGCGCCTGCTGCGGTATAGCGAAAAAAAATTAAGCTTTTTTTAGTAAAAGCTTAATTTTTTCTTATGATCTTTCAATTTCTTTCGCCTTTTCCCATTTCCATTTCGTTCTCTTCCCTTTTTCTCTTCGTTCTCCCCTTCCCATTTCGTTTTCCCCCTTTTCTCTTTCGTTCTCCCTTCCTATTTCGTTCCCCTCCCTTTTCTCCTTCGTTCTCCCTTCCCATTTCGTTTTCCCCCTTTCTCTTTCATTCCCTTCCCCTTCCCTTTTCCCTTCCCAGAATCGTCTTTCAGAAAAATAATGGTAAGTTTCAAAGCGAAACGCTTTGAAACTTTTTAAAAATTGTGTTTTTAATATCTTTTAGAAACTGACTCCTATACTTGTTTTTTTGTAGATATTTAACGTATTCGATTTTGGAAAATGAGTTTTGCCGTAAAATTCACATTGTTGAGAAGGGTCCCAAGATATGGTCTATTCATTTTTGGGTCGATGCGTGGAATTCTTATGTTTAGTAGACGAGGTGAAGGAAAACCTTCAAAGAGGAGTATGGTTTGTCTTCAAGTTCGGTAAACCATGAAGTTTCGAAGCATTTACTTCGATATGGTAAGTTTCAAAGTGAAACACTTTCACTTCGAAACTCAATTTTTTTTTTTAATTTTTTATTAGAAAACGTTTAGAAAACGTTTCCTTTATCCTCACTGGTCGAAATTAAAAAAATCGGACATATGGAAAATCGGCCAAAAATCAGACCAAAATTGACTAACATTATAAATCGGCACATCTGATTGATGCCAATCAGACAATTTGATAAAAATTCAGCAAAAAATCATTATATTTGATTGACGGCTGATTGATGCTAGTTGAAATCAAAAAAATAGACAAATGGCAAATCAACCTAAAATTTGCCCAATATTCAAATATGCACTTCCGATTTATGGAAAATTGACAATTCAATAAATATTCAATAAAAATTCAATAAAAATTCAGCAAAAAATCATTATATTTGATTGACGGCTGATTGATGCTGGTTGAAATTAAAAAAAAAATGGACAAAATAGCAAATCAACCTAAAATTTGCCCAATATTCAAATATGTACTTCAGATTTATGGAAAATTGACAATTCAATAAATATTCAATAAAAATTCAATAAAAATTCAGCAAAAAATCATTATATTTGATTGACAGCTGATTGATGCTGGTTGAAATTAAAAAAAAAAATCTGACAAAATGGCAAATCAACCTAAAATTTACCCAATATTCAAATATGTACTTCAGATTTATGGAAAATTGACAATTCAATAAAAATTCAATAAAAATCCAACAAAAATTTGTTAAAAAATCATTATATTTGATTGACGGCTGATTGATATCAAAAAAAAAATCTGACAAATTTGTAAATCAACCTAAAATTTACAATATTCAAATATGTACTTCAGATTTATGGAAAATTAACAATTCAATAAAAATTCAATAAAAATTTAGCAAAAAATTATCATATTTGATTAACAGCTTAAAATTTGCCTAATATTGTCTGATTTATGGCACTTTTATATCAAATTGCACTGGTCGAAATCAAAACTTTTGGGCATGGAAAAATTGTCTCAATTTTAGAAGTTATTCGAATAAACGATTTTTCAAAATCAACTTATGATGTACTAAGCCGCAGCCACAGTAAAATTAATCTGGCAATTAGTTGATCTATTACCGAATTTAGACTTTATTTAAACTAAAGTTTCGAAACTTTATCTTCATCTAACTTCATTCCTAAACAAAACGGTTTTAAACGTTTTGGGATTTTTTTTTAATTTTTTATCGGAAATAATGTTCCAATTTTTAACATTTTTATTTTTTACAAAACGTTTTTTAACTTTTCATTTAATATTTTCAATCAGAACATTAGTTAACGTTCTGATTTTATTAATTTTTTTTTGCAAAACTATTACTTTAAAAAACGTTTTCTAACATTTTTTTTTTATACTTTTAAATAGAAAATCGGCTCCTACTTGGATACCGAATTCCAAAGGTAAGTTTTGAAGAATTTCTTTGAAACTTTATAAAAAAAAACGTTTTCTAACGTTTTTTTTATACTTTTATATAGGAAATCGTCTCCTACTTGGATACCGAATTCCAAAGGTAAGTTTTGAAGAATTTCTTCGAAACTTTATAAAAAAAAACGTTTTCTAACATTTTTTTTATACTTTTATATAGGAAATCGGCTCCCTATTGGATACTGATTTCCAAAGGTAAGTTTCGAAACAAAAGTTTCAAAAACTTTAAAAAACGTTTTTTAATATTACTAAAAACGTTTTTTTTTACTTTTGTATAGGAAATCGGCTCCAACGTGGACGCCGATATTCCAGATAAGTTTCGCATTTTCGAAACTTCTTTGAAAAAAACGTTTAACGTTTTTTTTTAATATTATTGTAGGAATACCGTAAAGTTTCGAATTTTCGAAACTTTTTGACAAAAATTAATAAAAAACGTTTAATTTAACGTTTTTTATTATATTTTATTATTTTTTTTTGCAGGGAAATCGGCTCCAATATGGATACCAGAATCCCGCAGGTAAAGTTTCGATTTTTCGAAACTTTTTGAAAAAAATTAATAAAAAACGTTTAATATAACGTTTTTTATTATATTTTATTATTTTTTTTTGCAGGGAAATCGGCTCCAATATGGATACCGGAATCCCACATGCAAAGTTTCGATTTTTCGAAACTTTTTGAAAAAAATTAATAAAAAACGTTTAATATAACGTTTTTTATTATATTTTATTAATATTTTTGTAGGGAAATCGGCTCCAATATGGATACCGAAATTGCACATGCAAAGTTTCGATTTTTCGAAACTTTTTGAAAAAAATTAATAAAAAATGTTTAATATAACGTTTTTTATTATATTTTATTAATATTTTTGCAGGGAAATCGGCTCCAATATGGATACCGGTCCCACATGCAAAGTTTCGATTTTTCGAAACTTTTTTGAAAAAATTAATAAAAAAACGTTTAAATTTAACGTTTTTTTATTATTTTTATTAATTTTTTTTGCAGGAAATCAGCTCCAAATTGGATATCGGAATCCTGCAAGTAGTTTCGATTTTCGAAACTTTTTGACGCAAATTAATAAAAAAACGTTTAAATTAACGTTTTTTTATTATTTTTATTATTTTTTTTTTGCAGGAAATCGGCTCCAAATTGGATACCGGAATCCCGCAAGTAAAGTTTCGAAGTTTCGAAACTTTACGAAACTTAATAAAAAAAATGTTTAATATAACGTTTTTTATTATATTTTATTAATATTTTTGCAGGAAAATCAGCTCCAAATTGGATACCGGAATCCCGCAAGTAAAGTTTTGATTTTTCGAAACTTTTTGACGCAAATTAATAAAAAAAATGTTTAATTTAACGTTTTTTTTATTATTTTTATTAATTTTTTTTGCAGGAAATCAGCTCCAAATTGGATATCGGAATCCCGCAAGTAAAGTTTCAAAGTTTCGAAACTTTATGAAACTTCGAAACTTTATGAAACTTAATAAAAAAACGTTTAAATTAACATTTTTTTATTAGATTTTATTATTTTTTTTGCAGGGAAATCGGCTCCAAATTGTACCAGAATCCCGCAGGTAAAGTTTCGTCGAAACTTTTTGACGCAAATTAATAAAAAAACGTTTAATTTAACGTTTTTTTTATTATTTTTTATTATTTTTTTTTGCAGGAAATCAGCTCCAAATTGTACCAGAATCCGCAGGTAAAGTTTCGATTTTTCGAAACTTTTTGACGAAACTTAATAAAAATGTTTAATTTAACATTTTTTATTATATTTTATTTATTTTTTTGTATGGAAATTGGCTTCGATTTGCCATCCTACAGGTAACGTTTTGATTTTTGAAACTTGAAACTTAAAAAAAAACGTTATTTTAATGTTTTTTCTTTTTTTTTTTGTAGGAAAATCATCTCCAATTTGTAGAAACAAATGGGAATTAAGGAATTTAACATATACCGGATTTGTTAGAAAGTTGGGATGATTTTTGGTGAAATTGTTTTATATGTATATGTAATATTTTAAATTTCAGAATAAAATTTACTGTAATTTGCGATACAATTCAGAATACAAATCAGAATAAATTTTTTACTACAAATCGGAATAAATTTTACTACAAATCAGAATAAATTTTACTACAAATCGGAATAAATTTTACTACAATTCGGAATAAATTTTACTACAAATCAGAATAAATTTTACTACAAATTGGAATAAATTTTACTACAAATCGGAATAAATTTTACTACAATTTGGAATAAATTTTACTACAATTCAGAAACTTTTGTCACAAATTTACCATAATTCAGAATAAATTCACTGCAATTCGGTAAATTTATGAATAATATTTTTTAAACAATTCGGATTAAAAATACTAAGCAATTCAGATACAATTCAGACATTCTGATCGGCATCGATCGGCCTGCCAATCAGAACTTTGCCTAAATTAATAAATCGGCCATATTTATCACCAAATTCAGCCTAAAATCGGACATCCGATTTCTAGCCGATTTGGACTATTTTGACCAGTGCCTTTTTGTAGGATCAGAGTGTTCAGAACGTTAAGTAAGTTTCATTTCATTACGAAACTTTTTAAAAAATCTTTTTTTTAATTCTTTTTTGTAAAGAAACGTTTCTAACGTTTCCTTTCTTCTTTTTTGTAAGATTTTCGATGCTTTTACTGAAACGAGAAAATGAAATGATGGTAAGTTTTGAAGCATTTCGCTTCAAAACTTTAAATTTTTTTTTTTACTTTTATAAGGAACGTTTTAACGATCCTTTATTTTCTTTTGTGTAGGTTTTCGGTATTCGACTTCAGGAAGTAAGGAACCAAAAGGGTAAGTTTTGAAGCGTTTTTCGCTTCGAAACTTTTTTAAAAAAAAATATTTTTTAAATTTTTTTTGTAAGGAAACGTTTTTAAGTTTCCTTTTTTTTTTGTAGAAACACCGGACGTTTGGATGATGGAGTTCGAAACGAACCAGTGAGTTTCGCAACATTGTGTTGCGAAACTTTATTTTTATTTATTTTTTTTTAAGAAACGTTAACTAACGTTTTTTTCTTTTACTTTTTGTAAGTTCCGGACGTCAGAATGAATGAAACGACCGGTAAGTTTCGCAATGTTACATTGCGAAACTTAATTTTTGTTTTTTTTTATTAAAAGAAATGTTAACTAACGTTTCTTTTTTACTTTTTGTAAGTTCTGGACGTTTGGATAATAGAAATCGAAACGAACCGGTAAGTTTCGCAACATTGTGTTGTGAAACTTAATTTTTATTCTTTTTTTTTAAAAAGAAACATTACCTAACATTTCTTTTTTACTTTTTGTAGGTTCCAGACGTTTGGATAATGGAAATCAAAATGAACCAGTGAGTTTCGCAACATTGTGTTGCGAAACTTAATTAATTATTATTTTTTTTAAGAAACGTTAACTGACGTTTCTTTTCTTCCTTCTTGTAGGTTTTCACTAGCTTCTACTTTGGCATCGGACATTAGATACATGAATGAATTAGAGGTGTGGATTACCCATGGATCATTGGATATCTGATGAATATAGATTAATATAGATTCTCATCGTTAAATAATAATTGTGCATTTGTTAATAAATAATATTGTAATAAATTATGTAAAATTATTAAATCAATGTTTTAAATTGTTATAACGTTTACACTAAATTCATCTGCAAATTGAATACGACGTAATATTACGAAAATTTACACCTGCGAAATACTCCGTAAATTTACATGACCTTCAAAAAATTACGTAACAGATATATTTTGTAAGTTCAACGCAATATTTCGTAAGTTTACGCGTAATATTTCGTAGAATTACAGTGTAATATTGCCATGTATGTAAATTTTACATCGTAGAATTTCTTAGATTTACGGTGCAATATTTCAAAACTTTTCGAAAGTGTAATATTTTGTAATTTTATGTCATGGGATTTTCGTAGGTTTACAGGTGCAATATTTTGAAACTTTTTGAAAGTGTAATATTTCGTAATTTTACGTCGTAGGATTTCGTAGGTTTACGGTATAATATTTCGAAACTTTTCTGAAGGTATAATATTTCGTAATTTTACATCACAGAATTTCGTAGGTTTACGGTATAATATTTCGAAACTTTTCTGAAAGTATAACATTTCGTAATTTTACATCGCAGAATTTCACAGGTTTACGGTACAATATTTTGAAACTTTTCCAAAATATTATTATTTCGCGAACTTTTTTCACAAATTCAAGTGATTAATATATGTAATTACAAAATAATATTTTTCACTGTAACTTACACGTAATATTTTATAAATTTATGTAATTTTTGTATTTTTATTCAAAATATAGCTACAATAAATAATTTGTATTTAAAACTATCATAATATTGCGTTCAATCTCGTCAATAGAATTTTTTTAATCTTATTTGTCGCTCATCTTCATTTATTTGACTTTCGTTCTTTGACTTTTTATTTTTCAACTTCACTTCTATTTCATCTGTGATTAATATTTTGTTATATCTGATATTATAAAATAAAAGTCATTTGGATAACATTATTTGTTAATATCAAAAAAATGTGTTGTAAAGACAAATTGTTATTAAAACTTAACCTATAAACATAATTGTAATAAAGTCATACGAACATTAACGAAATTATGAAGTACATACCTTCAGTCCTTTTACACTGCTACGTTGATAGCATGCGTTAAATTCATTTCTGCATCAACGAATATTACAAGATCAAAAGTTAGACCAACAGTTATCATTATGCGTGATTATTAATATTTTTTATAAAAAAAAAAGTAAACTTACGAACATTAACGAAATTAAGGAATATATACCTTCCATTTCTTCTACACTATTACATTGGGAGCATGCGTTAACTTTATTTCTACAAGTTCAAAAGGTTAAACCAACAGTTTCAATATGCAAGATTATTAATATTTTTTATAAAAAAGACGTAAACATACGAACATTAACGAAATCGTGAAGTACATACCTTCCATTCCTTCTACACTACTACGTTGAGAGCGTTAAATTCATCTCTACATCAAACAAACATTACAAGTTCAAAAAGTTGGACCAAACAGTTGTGATTATTATTAAAAAGTCGTAAACATATGAACATTAACGAAATTAAGGAATACAGTCAACTCTCTTTATAGTCACACATTTGGGACAGTCCATATTTGGTGATTATAAAGAGATGTGACTATATAAAAAATTTCTTATATTTGTATATCATAATTCCGGCCAAAAATTAACATAATTTTAGCTAGAATTATACTTAAAACTTTATTGTATCGTAACTTTGCCAATATTAATCGTAGAGAGATGATCTTACCGCCATTCGATTCGTCTTGATGAGACGGTTCTAATGGTATAAAATACGTCGAAATCCAATCACTAGATTAATTTCCGAAATTAAAAAAATATTAATGGTTTTTGTGTAGTAACTCTGCCAATATTGATCCTAGAAAGACGATCTTACTACCATTCGATTCGTCTTGATGAGACGAATCTAATGGTATAAAATACATTGAAATCCAATCACTAGATCAATTTCCGAAATTAAAAAATATTAAATAGTTTTTAAGTAGTAACTCCGTCAATATTGATCACAGAGAGATGAGCCTACCACCATTCGATTCGTCTCGATGAGGCGATTCCAACGAGCTATAAATCGTCTTTTTACAATCACTAAGTACTGAGAAATCTAGTAAAATGTTAAATGGCGCAGTAAACGTAAATCAAGAAATATTATAATCCCGATGTTTGACATTTTGTTGAATAACTCGTCAGCTAGTGATCGGAAAAGGATAAAACTACCACCATTCGATTCGTCTCAGTAAGACGATTCTAACAAGCTATGATACATCTTTGTACGATTATTAGATGCCAAGTTATTTAATATATTCATTATATAACTGTGATTATAAACAGTTCTTTTTAATATAAGATTTTTGAGGATAGGTGTGATAGTGACTATAGATAGATTGTGACTATATAGGATAGATTTTAATAATAAAGTGTTTTGAACATTCAACTAGTGTGACTATATAGTAGAATGTGACTATAACGGGAGTGACTATAGAGGGACCTTGTATCCCTTCTACACTACGGCTATTCGTTAAGAAGCGCGTTAACTTTATTTCTACAAGTATACATACCACCCAAATTATTTTGGACTGCCGTAATTATAAGTAAAATCCCAAATTCAATTATGGCATCCCAAATTATTTTGGCATTTTACATAGTAAATTATATATAAACTGAATAAATTATGACATTCCAAATTATAATTATGGCATCCCAAAATAATTTGGGCAGCATGTATATCTACAAGTTCAAAAAGTTAAACCAACAGTTTCAATATGCGTGATTATTAATATTTTTTATAAAAAAGACGTAAACATACGAACATTAACGAAATCATGAAGTATATACCTTCCATTCCTTCTACACTACTATGTCAAACAAACAATTACAAGTTCAAAAAGTTGGATTAACAGTTGTGATTATTATTAAAAAGTCATAAACCTACGAACATTAACGAAATTAAGGAATACATACCTTCCATCTCTTCTACACTATTACGTTGAGAGCACACGTTAACTTTATTTCTACAAGTTCAAAAAGTTAAACCAACAGTTTCAATATGCGTGATTATTAATATTTTTTATAAAAAAAGACGTAAACATACGAACATTAACAAAATCGTGAAATACATACCTTCCATTCCTTCTACACTACTACGTTGAGAGCGTTAAATTCATTTCTGCATCAACGAATATTCAAGTTCAATAAGTTAGGCCAACAGTTGTCATTTTATGTGATTATTAATATTTTATAAAAAAGACGTAAACATACGAATATTAACGAAACTATAAAGTACAAATACCTTTCATTCCTTCTACACTATTACATTGAAAGCACGTGTTAACTTTATTTCTACAAGTTCAAAAAGTTAAACCAACAGTTCATTATGCGTGATTATTAATATTTTTTATAAAAAAGATGTAAACACATTAACGAAATTACAAAGTACAAATACCTTCCATTCCTTCTACACTACTACATTGAGAGCACGCGTTAATTTTATTTTTACTTTATAAGTTCAAAAGTTAGACCAACAGTTATAATTATTAATATTGTATAAAATAGTTAAATTATGGAGTATAAATACTTTCCATACCTTTATTATTATATTGTACGCAAAACTTTCCATGAACAATTATTTATATTATGAAATAGTCGTAAACCTACGAATATTAATGAAATTATGAAATATAAATAACTTCCATACTTCTACTATATTGAAAGTACGCGTTCATTTTTCCAGCAGCTGTTGCAAAGCTTTTTCATGTATAATTTATTAATATTATAAATATTCATAAAGCCTATGAATATATATAAATACTTTTCATGATACTTCTGCTTAGTCTTCTGCTACGCAAATGTACAATGAGCGGTCCTTGCAAAATAGAGCGTATAGAGAATATTAAGTTTGTTTATTTAATTCGTGTTTAGCTATTTTTAGATGATCACATGAATACATGTATATGCCATAATAGGTTAATTTATCAAATTTACTAGATTTATAAAATTAATTCGTAATCTGTGAGTCGAATTATACAGTGCATACAACTTAGTCCTAGCAATTAAATTTGATGAAATTTAAATTACTACTATTCATTCAAAAAAAAGGATAAACATAAAGTATAAACATACAATGATAAACCAGATTAAGTTTAATAAAACTATGTTTTTAAATTTCCTATAAAGTATTTTTTAATAAAGTAGTAACAATTCAAAGTTGGAATATTTTACTATTAAATTAATTATTTGGCCATTTTATTCTGACCAGAATTACATGTAAATCTGGCCAAAATTACTTTCGTTTAATTATTAACTATATAAATTTGACTAGAATTAAGAATTATAACTTAAATTAAATAAATCTGACCAATAAAATTACAGGATTAAGTATTACATAATGTAAAAAATTTGGCCGCTTAAAAATTCTTTTATTGGGACTAGGTTGTATGCACTGTATGATTTTGGTAGAGTCCTAAAGAATTATGACCTCGATTAAATCAAATTGAAATCAGATTTTGATCTATTAAAAAAAAATTCTTGCATGATAAATATAAAATTAAGAGAAATATGCATGACGTGTTGATAATATATACTATCACTGGTAAAAAAATGATTTATCCTACACATATCTTACACATATTGGGTACTCAAAATGTAGAAAATCATACACAAATAATACACATATCATACACATATCGGGTACTAATATATATATCATACATATATCAGGTACCTGATAGGTATACTATATATATAAGTACCTGATATGTATATGATATGTGTATTATTTGTGTATGATTTTCTACATTTTGAGTACCCGATATATGTAAGATATGTGTAGGATATGTGTAAGATAGACCATTTTTTTACCAGTGTATATAAATAATATAACAAATAACTAGAAGTTAATTTGTAACACTTTTCATAAATTTATAATTTCTTATGGTCGGCACTCGGCATCAGACTTGATAGAAATAAATTTAACTTTCCAAATATTGCGAAAGAGGAAAAAAAAATGAATTTTAACAAAATTGATAAATTTTGTGCGATCAAATTCAAAATAATTTTGTGTTTCATGGATAAAAATTCTTTTATTTGTTTAACAGTTATCAGCCAAATGAGAAAAACTCAAATTAATAAATTTTATATACAAATTAATCGCAAAAACATAAAATTCACCAGTCCTGCCACACCAATAAAAAAAAAATATCTTATGCATACAATAAAATTCACCTTATTATACATCATCATCTTCATCTTCAGTTTCATTTCCACTTTCTTCTTCCTCATAGCTATTATCTTTAAAATCAGAATAATTTATGCCCGTTTGACTGTTGATTTTTTTCTTTAAAGAATAATATGATTAGCCATGAAATGATATTTTATTAAATGCTACTACAAAATTACAAACTTACTAAAAATTTTTTAACTTTTGTTTCATGATATTCTTTTTCAACATTATTTCGGCATGATTTGGGTTTAAAATTGTTGAGCAGATCGCAAGAACATATGCAAGTTCTGCATTAGAATGGTCATTTTGGAGGGCTCTGTCAATAACGCTTGCTAAAACAATCGAAGAATTTTTGTCCTTGGGATTCATTTTTTTGAACAGGCCTTCAAAACAATCTTTAACTTCAGGTTTTCTCTTCCATTTTGCTACTTCAGACGGCTCAGCATTTGTGTTTATAGGTGGTAAACAGGATCCGAATATAGAAAAAATAGCCTCCTTTGATTTCGAGGACAATGTTCCTCTTATGGACTGTACTTGTTTTGTTAACTTTACGAAGAAAGTTAATAACTAATATTTTATTTTATTTTATTAAACATTTTGTTATCGAATAAGGACTTACTTGTTTATGTATATTCTCGTTGTAATACGTGATCCAATCGTCTTCAGTAAAATTAGAGAAAAAACTTGCATGGTTCAGTACTAAATATCCTTCAACTGCTCCATAACATTTATCTTTTGTTGGGTAAATTGATACTTTTATTAATAATTTCGAAACATTTTTCACAACATCCTAAAATTAGTCGAAATTCAAAATAATTAGAACGTAAATAAATAATAAAATTAAATATTTCAAAGATATTCTTACCACTATGAATGATTCTTTAGCGCTTGATGACAAATTTATTTTATCAGAAAGTAAATTTTTTAATTCAGATTTAAACTCGTGTATTTCTTTACTTAAAGTATCGATTTTATTTTCAATCTTTTTTTTTTTTTTTTTTTTTAATGATTTATATAAGCTTTATTGATATTAAGTTTATATACCATACAAACAAATTATCATGAGCTATATCCACCCAGTTTTATTTTCAATCTTTGTTAATTGATCTACCATAATTACAATAAATATTAATTACAAGATAATTTTATTAATTTCTTAAATATTTGCGAATACCTTCAATTTTTGAATTTGCAGGAAGCCATCTCTTAGTCTAAAGAACGTTAACTTCGTCATTGATGGTTTCGCTGGTGTTAATGTTGGTTTTACTGCTGTTGTTTCTGCTTCGGCTTTGGCTTCTATCACTGCGCTTATGATTCCCTTCGATTAGCAATTCCTCAATTTTCTTACGAGAGGACTCTCTCAATTTATTTCCTGATTCCATAATGATACTTTTGAAAAAGTGGACTTTCTTACAATTTAAGAAAAAAAAAATATTTCTGAAGAAAAAAAATTGACCATTATTTATGAAAAAAAAAAACTCTTTAAACCCAAATCAAGCAATTTTTCGTACCAGTCATTAACAGAAACTTTCGAATACTCAATAATTACATCATGCAAATTTTCATACCAGTCATTAAGCAGAACCGCAGAAACTTTCTTAGTAATAATTATGTCAGTCGAGAAAATAAAAACAAATGCGCGTGAACATAAGGATAAATCGCATAATTACTCATTATTCTAAACCAGGAAATTTTTTCGTACAATTCGCATAATTACTCATTATTTTAAACCAAGCAAAGAAACTTTCTTAGTAATAATTATGTCAGTTGAGGAAATAAAAACAAATGCACGTGAATATAAGGAAAATTCGCATAATTTCAATTACTTACTCATTATTCTAAACCAGGCAATTTTTCGTACCAGTCATTAAAGCAGTAACCGCAGAAACTTTGAATATTTAATAATTATATCACTTTATATGGAAATAAAATAAATACGCGTAAACATGAGTTTTTTTCCTTGTTATTATTATGGATAGAAACCGCATGATTTCGATACTTACTCATTATACTAAACCAAGCAATTTTTCGTACAAGTCATTAAAGTAGAATCCGCAAGAACCTTGAACCTTCGAATATTTAATAATTATATCATTGTTGTATCCTATATGGAAATAAAACATAAACACGTGAACATGAGTTTTATTATTATGGATAGAAATTCGCATGATTTCGATATTTACTCATTATACTAAACCAAGCAATTTTTCGTACAAGTCATTAAAGTAGAATTCGCAGGAACTGCAGAAACCTTTACATACTTAGTAGTAATAATTATGTCAGTCGTATCTTACATGGAAACAATAAACATTAAAGTTTTTCTTTGTACGATAAAAAATTTGTATAATTTTGAACATAAGTATGCATACACAGAATAAAAAATCTAATGATACCACTCCTGAGTGAAATAAAATTCACACTCATTTTATATTAGTCAGGGTTGTTTGATCAGCATTTTTGATATTAGTTGGTGTGACTAATCAGACAATGAACTCCAGTCTAACCAATAAAAAATAGAACAATTTACGAATCAATTGTAACTATGAATTTTAACAAAATTACGATCAAATTCAAAATAATTTTTTGTGTTTCATGTATAAAAATTCTTTTATTTGTTTAACAGTTATCAGCCAAATGAGAAAACTCAAATTAATAAAATTTTATATACAAATTAATCGCAAAAATGTAAAATTTATTGATTTGTTTTTTGAAGGAGATGCTCTTTTAAATGATTATCAAATAAATGTAATTTATAAAATTTAGAAGGGTGGAGGCGTTTTTTTTTTTGAAATTGTACATATCAATTACTAATTCGTAATATTTGTTATATTATTAACATATTCACCAGTCATGCCAAACCAATAAAAAAAATAATAAATTTATTAAAACAAATAAACATATATATAATTATCTTATGCATATAAATTCACCTTATTATACATCATCTTCTTCATCATCTTCAGTTTCATTTCCACCTTCTTCTTCCTCATAGCTATTATCTTCAAAATCGGAATATTTTATGGCCGTTTGATTATTAATTTTTTCCTTTAAAGAATAATATGATTGATTAGCCATGAAATGATATTTTATTAAATACTACTACAAAATTACAAACTTACTAAAAATTTTTTAACTTTTTGTTTCATGATATTCTTTTTCAACATTATTTCGTCATGATGTGGGTTCAAAATTGTTGAGCAGGTCACAAGAACATATGCGAGTTCTGCATTAGAATTGCCACCTTGGAGGACTCTGTCAATAACGCTTGCTAAAACAATCGAAGAATTTTGTCCTTGGGATTCATTTTTTTGAATAGGCCTTCAAAACAATCTTTAACTTCGGGTTTTCTCTTCCATTTTGCTACTTCAGATGGCCCGGCATTTGTGTTTATAGGTGGTAAACGGAATCTGAATATAGAAAAAATAGCCTCCATTGATTTCGAGGACAATGTTCCTCTTATGGACTGTACTTGTTTTGTTAACTTTACAAAGAAAGTTAATACTTAATATTTCATTTTATTTTATTAAACATTTTGTTATTGAATAAGGACTTACTTGTTTATGTATATTCTCATTATAATACGCGATCCAATCGTCTTCAGTAAAATTAGAGAAAAAACTCGCATAGTTCAGTATTAAATATCCTTCAACCGCTCCATAACATTCATCTTTTGTTGGATAAATTGATACTTTTATTAATAATTTTGAAATATTTTTCACAACATCCTAAAATTAGTCGAAATTCAAAATAATTAGAATGTAAATAAATAATAAAACTAAATATTTCAAAGATATTCCTACCGCTATGAATGATTCTTTAACGCTTGATGACAAATTTATTTTATCAGAAAGTAAATTTTTTAACTCAGATTTAAACTCGTGTATTTCTTTACTTAAAGTATCAATTTATTTTCAATCTTTGTTAATCGATCTACCATAATTACAATAAATATTAATTACAAGATAATTTTATTAATTTCTTAAATATTTGCGAATACCTTCAATTTTTGAATTTGCAGGAAACTATCTCTTAGTTTGAAGAACGTTAACTTCGTCATTAATGGTTTCGCTGGTGTTGATGTTGGTTTTACTGCTGTTGTTTCTGCTTCGGTTTTGGCTTCCATCACTGCGCTTATGATTCCCTTCGATTAGCAATTCCTCAATTTTCTTACGAGAGGATTCTCTCAATTTATTTCCTGATTCCATAATGATACTTTTGAAAAAGTGGGATTTCTTACAATTTAAGAAAAAAAAATATTTCTGAAGGAAAAAAATTGACCATTATTTATGAAAAAAAAAAAACTCTTTAAACCCAAATCAAGCAATTTTTCATACCAGTCATTAACAGAAACTTTCGAATACTTAATAATTACATCATGCAAATTTTCGTACCAGTCATTAAGCAGAACCACAGAAACTCTCTTAGTAATAATTATGTCAGTTGAAGAAATAAAAACATATACACATAAACATAAGGATAAATTCGCGTAATTACTCATTATTCTAAACCATAGTTAAAACTTTCTAGTAATAATTATGTCGGTATGGAAATAAAAACAAATGCACGTGAACATAAGGATAAATCGCATAATTACTCATTATTCTAAACCAGGAAATTTTTTCGTACAATTCGCATAATTACTCATTATTCTAAACCAAGCAAAGAAACTTTCTTAGTAATAATTATGTCAGTTGAGGAAATAAAAACAAATGCACATGAACATAAGGATAAATTCGCATAATTTCAATTACTTACTCATTATTCTAAACCAGATAATTTTTCGTACCAGTCATTAAAGCAGAACCGCAGAAACTTTCTTAGTAATAATTACGTCAGTTGAGGAAATAAAAACACGCACGTGAACATAAGGATAATTTCGAATTTCGATTACTTACTAAACTAGGCAATTTTTTCGTACCAGTCATTAAAGCAGTAACCGCAGAAACTTTCGAATATTTATAATTATATCACTTTATATGGAAATAAAATAAATACGCGTAAACATGAGTTTTTTTCCTTGTTATTATTATGGATAGAAACCGCATGATTTCGATACTTACTAATTATACTAAACCAAGCAATTTTTCGTATAAGTCATTAAAGTAGAATCTGCAGGAACCTTGAACCTTCGAATATTTAATAATTATATCATTGTTGTATCCTATATGGAAATAAAATATAAATACGTGAACATGAGTTTTATTATTATAGATAGAAATTCGCATGATTTCGATACTTACTCATTATAGTACTAAAAAAACCTAGCAATTTTTCGTACAAGTCATTAAAGTAGGATTCGCAGAAGCTGACAAAACCTTCGCATATTTAGTAGTAATAATTATGTCAGTCGTATCCTACATGGAAACAATAAACATTAAAGTTTTTCTTTGTACGATAAAAAATTTATATAATTTTGAAAACATAAGCATGCATACACATTATAAAAAATCTAATGATACACTCCTGAGTGAAATAAAATTCCAACTCATTATATATTAGTCAGGGTTGTTTGATCAGCATTTTTTGATCATGAATTTATTAGTTGGTGTAACCGATCAGACAATGAACTCCAGTCTAACCAATAAAAAATAGAACAATTTTACACATTAAATTGTAACTATGAATTTTAACAAAATTGCGATCAAATTCAAAATAAATAATTTTTTGTGTTTCATGTATAAAAATTCTTTATTGTTTAACAGTTATCAGCCAAATGAGAAAAACTCAAATTAATAAAATTTTATATACAAATTAATCACAAAAACGTAAAATTTATTGATTTGTTTTTTTTGGAGAGATGCTCTTTTAAATGATTATCAAATAAATTTAATTTATAAAATTTAGAAGAGTGGGGTATTTTTTTTTGAAATTGTACATATCAATTACTAATTCGTAATATTATATTATTAATATGAATTCACCAGTCCTGCCAAACCAATAAAAAAAAATAATAAATTTATTAAAACAAATAAACATATATATAATTATCTTATGCATATAATAAAATTCACCTTATTATACATCATCTTCTTCATCATCTTCAGTTTCATTTCCACTTTCTTATTCCTCATAGCTATTATCTTCAAAATCGGAATAAATTATGCCCGTTTGACTGCTAATTTTTTTTTTAAAGATAATATGATTAGCCATGAAATGATATTTTATTAAATACTACTATAAAATTACAAACTTACTAAAAATTTTTTAACTTTTTGTTTCATGATATTCTTTTTCAACATTATTTCGTCATGATTTGGGTTCAAAATTGTTGAGCAGATCGCAAGAACATATGCAAGTTCTGCATTAGAATGGCCATTTTGGAGGACTTTGCCAATAACGCTTGCTAAAACAATCGAAGAATTTTTGTCCTTGGAATTCATTTTTTTGAACAAGCCTTTAAAACAATCTTTAACTTCAGATTTTCTCTTCCATTTTGCTATTTCAGACGGCCTGGCATTTGTGTTTATAGGTGATAAACGGGATCCGAATATAGAAAAAATAGCCTCTCTTGATTTCGAGGACAATGTTCCTCTTACGAACTGTACTTGTTTTGTTAACTATGAAAAAAGTTAATACTTAATATTTTATTTTATTTTATTAAACATTTTGTTATCGAATAAGGACTTACTTGTTTATGTATATTCTCGTTGTAAAACACGATCCAATCGTCTTCAGTAAAATTAAAGAAAAAACTCGCATGGTTCAGTGATAAATATCCTTCAACCGCTCCACAACATTCATCTTTTGTTGGGTAAATAATCGATACTTTTATTAATAATTTGGAAACATTTTTCACAACATCCTAAAATTAGTCGAAATTCAAAATAATTAGAATGTAAATAAATAATAAAATTAAATATTTCAAAGATATTTTTACCGCTATGAATGATTCTTTAACGCTTAATGACAATTTTATTTTATCAGAAAGTAAAGTTTTTAACTCAGATTTAAACTCTTGTATTTCTTTACTTAAAGTATCAATTTTATTTTCAATCTTTGTTAATCGATCTACCATAATTACAATAAATATTAATTAATTACAAGATAATTTTATTAATTTCTTAAATATTTGCAAATACCTTCAATTTTTGAATTTGCAGGAAGCCATCTCTTAGTTTTAAGAACGTTAACTTCGTCATTGATGGTTTCGCTGGTGTTGATATTAGTTTTACTGCTGTTGTTTCTGCTTCGGCTTTGGCTTCTATCACTGCGCTTATGATTTCCTTCAATTAGCAATTCCTCAATTTTCTTACGAGAGGATTCTCTCAATTTATTTCCTGATTCCATAATGATACTTTTGAAAAAGTGGACTTTCTTACAATTTAAGAAAAAAAGAAATATTTCTGAAGAAAAAAAATTGGCCCTTATTTATGAAAAAAAAAACTCTTTAACCCCAAATCAAGCAATTTTTCGTACCAGTCATTAACAGAAACTTTCGAATACTTAATAATTACATCATACAAATTTTCGTACCAGTCATTAAGCAGAACCGCAGAAACTTTCTTAGTAATAATTATGTCAGTCGAGGAAATAAAAACATATGCATGTGAACATAAGGATAAATTCGTATAATTACTCATTATTCTAAACCAGGAAAAGAAACTTTCTTAGTAATAATTATGTCAGTTGAGGAAATAAAAACACATGCACGTGAACATAAGGATAAATTCGCATAATTACTCATTATTCTAAACCAGGCAAAGAAACTTTTTTAGTAATAATTATGTCAGTTGAGGAAATAAAAACAAATGCACATGAACATAAGGATAAATTCGCATAATTTCAATTACTTACTCATTATTCTAAACCAGGTAATTTTTTCATACCAGTCATTAAAGTAGAACCGCAGAAACTTTCTTAGTAATAATTATGTCAGTTGAGGAAATAAAAACACGCACGTGAACATAAGGATAATTTTGATTACTTACTCATTATTCTAAACTAGGCGTACCAGTCATTAAAGCAGTAACCGCAGAAATCTTCAAATATTTAATAATTATATCACTTTATATGGAAATAAATAAATACGCGTAAACATGAGTTTTTTTCCTTGTTATTATTATAGATAGAAACCGCATGATTTCGACACTTACTCATTATACTAAACCAAGCAATTTTTCGTACAAGTCATTAAAGTAGAATCCGCAGGAACCTTGAACCTTCGAATATTTAATAATTATATCATTGTTGTATCCTATATGGAAATAAAACATAAACACGTGAACATGAGTTTTATTATTATGGATAGAAATTCGTATGATTTCGATACTTACTCATTATAGTACTAAAAAAACCTAGCAATTTTTCATACAAGTCATTAAAGTAGAATTCGCAGGAACTGACAAAACCTTCGCATACTTAATAGTAATAATTATGTCAGTCGTATCCTACATGGAAACAATAAACATTGAAGTTTTTCTTTGTACGATAAAAAATTTGTATAATTTCAAAAACATAAGCATGCATACACATTATAAAAAATCTAATGATACACTCCTGAGTGAAATAAAATTCCAACTCATTATATATTAGTCAGGGTTGTTTGATCAGCATTTTTTGATCACGAATTTATTAGTTGATGTGACCGATCAGACAATAAACTCCAGTCTAACCTAAGGTTGCTGGGCAAAACTAAGTAGTTTAGATAATTGTTGAAATCGAAACTAGTTGAAACATTTTATTAAAAAATTAAAAATTTGCGAAACTGCGAAACTGATGAAACTGGTAAAACTGTGAAAGGTTTAGACATATTTTTACATAGTAATTAATAAAGTTTACCATTTATTATAATAAATTATATGATTTAATATAAATTTAACCAGTTTTGCAATTATAAAATTTAATATACATTATATTAATTATTTAAATCATTATATATAAATATTAAAATATATAGTAAGTTTAATTAATAATTAGTTTTATAATTTTACTTTTTATATATTATTATTAGTACAGTCAGATCTTTATATAGTTATCTAATCGATTCTGCAAAAATTAGTAACTATATAGAGGCTTTTACTATGATGTAATTATATAAAGATTTTTTTATATAATAAGTATATAAATTAGTTTTTCCCAAAGGTATGATTATATAAAGAAATTTTATATGATATAACTATATGGAATGTTACTATATAGAAGTCTAACTATATTTATTAATAATTATTAATTAATATATAATATTTATTTATAAAAAATTTATTTAAATATATATAATAATGTATTAATGATTATTTATTTTAAATTTTATTAATTAGAAATTTTAGACATAGTTTAGACATTTAGCTATTGTCGAAACCTTTTGTCATAGTTTAAACTATTACTAATTAAAGTTTAGACTTTTGTTAAAAGTTAAAATGAGTTTAGCCAAGCAACCTTAGACTCTAACCAATAAAAAATAGAACAATTTACGAATCATTGTAAATAGTGAATTTTAACAAAATTGCGATCAAATTCAAAATAATTTTTTGTGTTTCATATATAAAAATTCTTTTATTGTTTAACAGTTATCAGCCAAATGAGAAAAAAATTAATAAAATTTTATATATAAATTAATCGCAAAAACGTAAAATTTATTGATTTGTTTTTATTTTTTGAAGAGAGATGCTCTTTTAAATGATTATCAAATAAATTTAATTTATAAAATTTAGAAGAGTGGGGTATTTTTTTTTTTGAAATTGTACATATCAATTACTAATTCGTAATATTATATATATTATTAATATATTCACCAGTCCTGCCAAACCAATAAAAAAAATAATAAATTTATTAAAACAAATAAACATATATATCAGTCGATGTGCATGTCACACTTACATGCCAATTATAATTAAAATTCTTGTACTACCGTAAATCGCTATTCTTTTGACGTATTGTAAACGATTAAAGTTATACTTCTTCTAACAAAAAAAATTATCTCAGTTGGTAAATAAATACCTATTCAACCTAATATAGGTATTATTTTATTTGTGAAAACTTTGTAATAACATGATCTATATACACTATAAAGATTAGTACGTTTTGACATATTTTCGAGAGATTCTTTACTTTAGCGACTTCTAACAAAAAATTTTATATTCAAATATCCGTAATATTTTACGCTGTTTCCAGAAATGTTTTCTTCAAAAGTTGTTAATACAACAGTTTTCAAGAAAAGTGGCATTGTATTTTATATATATACATGTATATATATTAAACTTGTCAAAAACTTTATTATAACTTGTAATAATGATTGTTAATAAAGCTATATTAAACTGCATTAATGGGCATTTTCAACTGCTCTTTTCTTTCTTCGGTATTGGACGTGTTGCTTAATTCGACTTAAATCCCATTCATCTGATAAGGTATTTAATTTTTCTCTCATTTCTTCGTTCGTAGGTTCACTCTGACTCAGAATTAAAGGTTCTAAAAGAGTTTCTCCTTTTAAACTAGGAATCCTTTTAGCTTTTCGCTTACGTTTATTACCTGTTTCATTTTCTTGTTGTTCTTGCATTATAATATCACGTTGATCAGAAGATTCTTTTTGAGGCTGTGATCGTGATTCTATAGTTCGTGAATGTTCCATTGTTTTTTATTTCTTTTTGCTTCTTTGAGTTCTTTTTGAAAATTCAATATTTTTAATCTAGATGTGCCCAATTTGCTTCTTCCGGGCTGAGTTGGTCTGGTCTTAAGAACATCTTCATAATAAATTGCTTGCATGCGGACTATTCCATCAGAGAAGCAATTCTTAAGTTGAATTACTCCTTCAACTGTTAGTTGTGATCGGTAAACATTTTTCCACGTATTACTATTTAAAAATGATTCATTTGTTTGGTCAAATTCTTGGAGGAGAATTTTGACTAAATTCCACATTGCATCATATCTTTGATTTATTGCATGATTTTCGGTAGATGCTGTTGGATCATTAAGGTATTCAGATAATAAGATTTTAATTCTATCACGTTCCGTTTGTACTGATTTTATTTGCATTTTTAAATTTTTCATATTAACTACGTTTCCTGTTATATTTTGTTTTATGAATTTCACTCTGAAAGTCTCCAGAGCTTCGTCGTATGCAAAAAAATGTCCTTTTTGTTTTTTATTATTATCTATTTTAATAGAAGCTGCATAACGCAATTTATCTTCTAGTTTAGAAAACTTTTCCAAAATACCAAGAAAATGACATACAGAACTAGCATACCGAGTTTTAGCTGCTGAAGCAAATAAACCACCAAATGCAGCTAAAGCATTTTTTTGTAAATCATAATTTCCAACTCGAATGCCAATACGATGAGCTTTAAATATTCTGGCCCATTGATAGTAAAGGTACCAGATTTGAAGCGCCAAATTTGCATTTTCCCAAATTTCATGCTTACTAATATTTTTTTTTTAATGTAGATTCGTATTGCTAAAGATACTGCAGTCCATATTAATTCAAGAATACGAACAGTGGACCTATAATCAACAACAGATTCCAATTTTTCCAAAAATTTAACTCCAAGTGAATTTGCAAGATCAAAAATTCCATAACTTGAAAAAAGAATAATCAAAACACTGCACATATCCTTGGACGTATGCCATTGCCTAAGAATAGGACGCAGGTAAGGCCATTGATCTGTTAATTTAATTATTCTTCGAAATATTGCTTCATCAGCAACTACATCTAAATACTGTTCTGATGTTAATTCAAAATCTTTTTTGTACATTTCTAAAGATTCAAAAATACCCTTGTCAGAATTTGGAACTCCACCAGGTTCTAAAATAACTACATTTGGAGGTTCTACTTTACATCCATGTTCAACACGATTCAAGATTTCATCATGTACAATGGCCATGTCAAAATTTGTCTGATAAATTGCAATCGCCTTCAGAGTTAATTTGAACATTCAGATGAGGTTATCTAAAGCAGAATCAAAAATATCCAAAGTATTACTTATCATTTGATTCATACCAAATAACTCAAGTGGAGAACTATTTTGGTTTTCATCATTCTTATTTTCATACAAATTAAAAGGCATTTGGTGTTGAAAAACCATTCTGAGCGTCGTATGTGTACTGGTACGTGTCATATCAAATATATTTCCATATCTAAAAGTTGCTTCCTTAAAATCTATGTTATCTATAACACCTAAATTCCAAATATTTTCACTCTTATTAAGACGTTGACATGGATTTATGGATTTCATTCGAACAGGACCCCGAAAAATATATATAAAGGTCACATGTAAGTTTGCTTAACCATATTAGTAAAATTTCCAAAAGTCATAAAATTTTATTTGCATAGATTTTGAGATTTTTTAAAAGGTTATATATATAGTTTGCGTAATAACAATCATTTTTATATATGTCATATATTTTAATTTGCGTAGTTAACAGTATTTTTTAATAAAATATATATATATATATAATTCCAGCAGTCTTCTACTAATTAGCAGCATAACGCCTTGGAATTCCAGCAATTTTCTACTAATTAGAAGCATAACGCCTTGGAATTCCAGCGATTTTTTACTAATTAGCAGCATAACGCCTTGGAATTCCGGCGATTTTCTACTAATTAGCAGCATAACGCCTTGGAATTCCAGCGATTTTCTACTAATTAGCAGCATAATGCCTTTGAATTCCCTAATAAGCAGCATTACGCATAGTATAATACATAAATTTTTGAAAATACGTAATTGACGGCTAATCTGATTGATAATAGATAATTTTTTTTTCAATTTTTTGACTTTTAACAGACCGTTTTATTGAAAGAAAAAAATAAAATATTTTTTTTTTGGTCTGTAACAAACCGTTTTATTCAATAAAAATTTTTTTTTGGCCTTTACTGTTATATTTTTTTAACAACAGGCCATTTTATTAAAAAAAAATATTCGGTTTAGAATGTTATTAATATTCCTTTTTTATTATTTTTCTTTAAAAGCAACTTCTTAAATCTAAAATTTATTATTTTAGATACCAATATCTTGGAAAAATATGAGTTAAGAGAAAAGTATAGTCAATTTTTTTGGGAATATTACCATACTAATATTCCTTTTACTTTTTTCTTAGGAACTTGGAATTCAGACTGGAACTCCAATGCTCACTGTAAGTAAAGAATTTTTTAGCTTTATTTTGTTTATTTTAGAAGTATTATTAACATTTCTATTGTTTTTTGGTTTTTAGATTAAAACTAAACTGAAATTTTTAGTAAGTTGAGAACAGGGTGGAATTTGTTTTATATGTGAAAGTAGTATTAATATTTTTTTTCTTTAGAAATAGGATCTTCTTTTAGAAATGATTTTATAAATTATATTGACTTTTCTTTAACTTTAAAATGTTATCAATATTCTAAGTTTTTGTTATAATTTATAAAAAAATAATGAACAATCTTTTTGTTTTAGTGTTAATACTTGAATTATCAAATAATTAAATATAGTAGTATAAATAAATATGTCAGTACAAATTAATTTATGCAATTTGGCATTATGCTAGCAATTGAAAATCAATTATACTGGAAGTATATTTTAAATACAACTAATTAAATTAACAAAAAAGTACCTGATTTCATTTTTTTAATATACAAATGTCATAAAAAAATTTTGCTTATTCTAATATAAATTATAAAGTCAGAAGTCAACTTTGCGTATTGATCTTAGTAAAAACATTTGCTTATTTTAAGGCAAAATTTTGCCGATCATCTCTGACTTTTATATGTATTTTTCGGGGTCCTATTCGAACCTTTTCTAATTTTCTTTCTTGACCGTCTGTATGTCCACTTATTTGCAAAGTAGAAAGAAGACGCTGGAATTGTTGATTGAGTTTTGGTTTTCTACTAAGACTCGAAAGTACTTTAGTAAACCAAACTTGCAAGTATGGAAACGCAATTCCAATTAATACTGAAACAAAAAAAGTTACTATTTTTATTAATTGCTGTTCATCAAATTGTTTTAATAGTTTATTTCGAGATTTAGACTTTATTTCCTACATCGGGCCATTGTTCATCTGAAATAAACAATTCTGAAGAAATTGTATTTGAAATTTTATTCATTTTTAAAAGAATTTGAAGCATGAAAAGAGTAGGTAATTGAATATAACTTGTTAATCCTGTGTATACCGTGTTGATAGATGATATTGTAGAGGTGGTGGAAGATATTGATGACCTACGAATTTCTTCAAAATTACAAATAGATTCCATATCGATATTTTTTTTAGTGTTTTTAGACAATGTTATATTTTGAAGAAAGTGTAATGCAGGATTTAACATATGTGTAAGAATAATTTCTTTTCTATCTTGACTTTCATTTTTTACAACAAAAAGAAGCCAGTTCGCTAATGCTATGAGTATTTTATCAGAATCTTCATCATGCAATTTATCATTTTCACAATTGAATTTGGGTTTTCCTGATCCATTTTTTTGATGAATATACCATTGATTTCAAAACAGCTGCAACATATGTATCGGGAATCTGAAAATTCCTCATTAGCTAAATTTGATATATTCAGACATACTTCAAGTGCATTACAACTGAATTGTCCATTGCAAGCTACTTGTATATTTCTATTAAAGATGTTCCAAGAATGTTGGCGGCAATTCATTCCACGACTAAAAAAGTAGAAATTTTTCTCACAAAAAAACCACCTTCTTCGATGTATTATACTTTTTTCCATTTTTCTTATTTGTTTAGCATGACTTATATAATTTTTTTGATCATAATTAAAATGCGACATACACACTCCTAAATTAACCTTCCCATCCAAAAATTTAGTCGCAACACTTGTATCTATTTGCCAAGTTCCTATTAATTGAAAAATACATCTTTTACTATCATTACCGCATGTTTGTAATTTTCCATCAATCATGTCAACAATAGCACATGGTGAAAGGGAAGTTGACATTTCGTCCATAATGTATATTTCATTTTCAAGTGATTCAGATTCATTTTTTAAACTTTGCTCATTATCATCGTCAATTTCATCATCACTACTTGAATTATATTCATTTATTTCTTCACTTCAAACAGTTTCATGTGCCCGCAAAAAATTTTCGATGTGAAAAATATTAGATTGTTTGTCTGATTCAGCGTCTAATAATATTGAATTTTGGTTTATCAATTGTTCTAAAAATGTTTCATCATATTCTAGCTCTTCTTCTGAATTGTTATCACCTAAAAATTGCTCAAATAAAATATTATTATCGTCTATAGACTTTGAAAAGCTATTCATATTGAGATTGTAAAAGTTTATTACAGAAATTAGGTGGTTTTGAGTACCTGTGATTCTTTTCTTTGACAAGAAGTATAAAATTAAAAATACTTGAAAATGATAGATTTTGATCTCATCTATCGGTAAATGTACTCAGATTTTGTAGTACAAAAGATTTATTTTACATAAACATAAAATGAAGTTAGCGTATTTTTTAAATTTTAGGCTGGCACTATAAATTCGACCAGAGTTAAGAAAATTTTGGCCAAAATTATAATTTAAAGATCGGTAATTTTAATCAAAAAAGAAAACTTTGGCTAGTTTAGAACTTTACATATATACTATATATCTAAAGACCATGCTATGTATGAAATTTAAATTATGATATCATAGTATAAAAAATTTGCCCACTAATTTTGTGACATGCACATCGACTGATATAATTATCTTATGCATATAATAAAATTCACCTTATTATACATCATCACATCATCATCTTCATCATCTTCAGTTTCATTTCCACTTTCTTCTTCCTCATAGCTATTATCTTCAAAATCGGAATAATTTATGCCCGTTTGATTATTGATTTTTTTCTTTGAAGAATAATATGATTGATTAGCCATGAAATGATATTTTATTAAATACTACTACAAAATTACAAACTTACTAAAAATTTTTTAACTTTTTGTTTCATGATATTCTTTTTCAACATTATTTCATCATGATTTGGGTTCAAAATTGTTGAGCAGATCGCAAGAACATATGCAATTTCTGCATTAGAATGGTCATTTTGGAGGACTCTGTCAATAATGCTCACTAAAACAATCGAAGAATTTTTGTCCTTGGGATTCATCTTTGTAAACAGGCTTTCATAACAACTTTTAACCTCGGGTTTTCTCTTCCATTTTGCTACTTCAGACGGCCTGGCATTTGTGTTTATAGGTGGTAAACGGAATCCGAATATAGAAAAAATAGCCTCCCTTGATTTTGAGGACAATGTTCCTTTTACGGACCGTACTTGTTTTGTTAACTACGAAGAAAGTTAATACTTAATATTTTATTTTATTTTATTAAACATTTTGTTACTATCGAATAAGGACTTACTTGTTTATGTATATTCTCGTTGTAAAATGAGATCCAATCGTCTTCAGTAAAATTAGAGAAAAAACTCGCATGGTTCAGTGATAAATATCCTTCAACCGCTCCACAACATTCATCTTTTGTTGGGTAAATCGATACTTTTATTAATAATTTGGAAACATTTTTCACAACATCCTAAAATTAGTCGAAATTCAAAATAATTAGAATGTAAATAAATAATAAAATTAAATATTTCAAAGATATTCTTACCGCTATGAATGATTCTTTAACGCTTGATGACAAATTTATTTTATCAGAAAGTAAAGTTTTTAACTCAGATTTAAACTCTTGTATTTCTGTACTTAAAGTATCGATTTTATTTTCAATCTTTGTTAATTAATCTACCATAATTACAATAAATATTAATTAATTACAAGATAATTTTATTAATTTCTTAAATATTTGCGAATACCTTCAATTTTTGAATTTGCAAGAAGCCATCTCTTAGTCTGAGAAATATAAATTTCGTCATTGATGGTTTCGTTGGTGTTGATGTTGGTTTTACTGCTGTTGCTTTTGCTTCTGCTTCGGCCTCTATCACTGCGCTTATGATTTCCTTTGATTAGCAATTCCTCAATTTTCTTACGAGAGGATTCTCTCAATTTATTTCCTGATTCCATAATGATACTTTTGAAAAATGGGATTTCTTACAATTTAAGAAAAAAAGAAATATTTCTGAAGAAAAAAAATTGGCCCTTATTTATGAAAAAAAAAACTCTTTAACCCCAAATCAAGCAATTTTTCGTACCAGTCATTAACAGAAACTTTCGAATACTTAATAATTACATCATGCAAATTTTCGTACCAGTCATTAAGCAGAACCGCAAAAACTTTCTTAGTAATAATTATGTCAGTCGAGGAAATAAAAACATATGCACGTGAACATAAGGATAAATTCGTATAATTACTCATTATTCTAAACCAGGAAAAGAAACTTTCTTAGTAATAATTATGTCAGTTGAGGAAATAAAAACACGCACGTGAACATAAGGATAATTTCGATTACTTACTCATTATTCTAAACCAGGCGTACCAGTCATCAAAGCAGAAACCTTCGAATATTCAATAATTATATCACTTTATATGGAAATAAATAATTACGCGTGAACATGAGTTTTTTCCTTATTATTATTATGGATAGAACCGCATGATTTCGATACTTACTCATTATACTAAACCAAGCAATTTTTCGACAAGTCATTAAAGTAGAATCTGCAAGAACCTTGAACCTTCGAATATTTAATAATTATATCATTGTTATATCATATATGGAAATAAAACATAAACATATGAACATGAGTTTTATTATTATAAATAGAAATTCGCATGATTTCGATACTTACTCATTATACTAAACCAAGCAATTTTTCGTACAAGTCATTAAAGTAGAATTCGCAGGAACTGCAGAAACCTTCGCATACTTAGTAGTAATAATTATGTCAGTCGTATCCTATATAGAAACAATAAACATTAAAGTTTTTCTTTGTACGATAAAAAATTTGTATAATTTCGAAAACATAAGCATGCATACACAAAATAAAAAATCTAATGATACACTCCTGAGTGAAATAAAATTCCAACTCATTATATATTAGTCAGGGTTGTTTGATCAGCATTTTTTGATCACGAATTTATTAGTTAGTGTAACCGATCAGACATGAACTGTCTAACCAATAAAAATAGAACAATTTACGCATTCAACAGGACCCCGGATATCTAATATAAAGGTCATAATGGACTTTTGGCCAAAAACACCCCTTTTTGCTAAAACTCAAAAAATCGTTTTTTTGTAAATATCTCAGCATTCAGTAATTCAATTTTAATGAACTTTTTTTATTTTGTAGCTCTCATTTAGCTCTACAATTTAAAAAAAAGTTCATCAAAATTGGACCACTGGATGCCGAGATATTTACAAAAAACGATTTTTTGAGCCCTTAAAAAATGGGCCAATCTGCCGAAAGTGTGACTTATGACCTGTTTTGGAGATATCCGGGGTCCTCATTCAACCGTAACTTTACGGAAACTTACCTTATAAAAAAAAAAGTAATAGTCATATTTTAGATCAGTAACGTTATACAAGATATTAGTATTGCTGTTGTTAAATATAATAAATTTTATTAAAATATGTATTTATTTACAAAATATTCATTTGTTTTATCAAACCGGGGTACTATATGTACAATATCTTGTATTGCTTCTATATCAATAAAGTTATAGATTTCCGTAATTTCTAGTAAGGGACACCCATAAAGATGTGGTTGATTTTGAAATTTGAAGTCATACCACTGAATTAATGCGAGATTTAATGGAATATTTTGATTCTTAAGTTCAATTTTCGCTATTAATAAAACCTTAATTTAAAAAATCATTTTTAAATTAGCAATATTATATAAATATGTAGTATCAAATCAATTAAAAAATTACCTGCCCGTAACAAATGCCTTGATCAGAAGCGTAATCAAATAATTCATCAGAATTCATACGAACAGACACATTACTATACCAAGGTCTGCCATAATAACTGTTAGTAGTACGCATTATTGCACCATTTTCTATTATAACTGATCTGTATATTGTCACTTGGCTTTCATTTGCAATACTTTCGTGATCCATATACAGATTTAAACATTCCAAAAAATTGTCAAATCCAGATCTCATTTTGTGGTCTATATTAGTCTGTTCTACAAAAAAATCATGGGCATCTTTTAATAGAAATTCGAAAAGTATTGCTGTAAATTTAAATATACGAGTGATAGTAGCTGAATTTGGTAATCGATGGGTTATATTTGTTATTGATTGTCGCCGAATCTATAAAAATTAATTTTTTTTAGAAATTTAACATAGTATTGTGTATTTTATATAAATAATACTTGCTATTTTCATTATTTGAACTTCAATATTTTTTTATTACTTAATCGGTAGGAATTCTTAACGTATTCTTTGTGAAGGCTTTCGTAAGTCTCCGTAGTGTATCCATTAACTGCGCCAAATGATCGAATCGAATCAATTATATGATATGCCCACGAATGCAGTTTTGGTAATTTTAACTCTGAGGGGACATACATTGGAGAATTTTGATGAACATTTGAGACCAATTGTTTATAGATTCCTGAAATTATAATTTTAAGTATTAGTGGACACTGGTAAAAAAATGATTTATCCTACACATATCTTACACATATTGGGTACTCAAAATGTAGAAAATCATACACAAATAATACACATATCATACATATATCGGGTACTAATATATATATCATACATATATCAGGTACCTGATAGGTATACTATATATACAGTATAAATACCCGATATGTGTATGATATGTGTATTATTTGTGTATGATTTTCTACATTTTGAGTACCCGATATATGTAAGATATGTGTAGGATATGTATAGGATAGACCATTTTTTTACCAGTGGGACAGCGTTGTTTTATAATAATTATGTAGTACATACCCTAAATTTGACCAAATCACTGTCTTTGAAATTTTCATATCAACTAATTGCATACATTTCATTCCAAGCTTCGTAAAGTTTTGCCAGATCTTCATTCTTTACAAAATTTTCATCATCCTCATTATTTACAAACAAATTGTCCACTACAAAAACCATTACTTTCATCAGATTGCGATACTCATTAGCTGTTAACCTGGCTATTGATTGTATGCTATTTGTAAAGATCTTCAAACCGGAAAATCTTGGTATTGCGGCTAATTGATGATCTACTTCATCAACTAAAGTTTTGCCATATTGCGCCCCTAAAAGTTTTTTCGTATAATCGATTTGATAATGAAAGAGGCCTAAATCGAGATGATGCATTCTATCAGGCACTGTGGCTTGATAGATATTTATATTACTTAATATAAATTAATAAAAATAAACTTATGTTAGTGTAATGCTTGTAATGCTTATGTGCATTTAAACAATTTGCATACACTTTATCACGTGTACATGTATAAATAAATGTCGATCCTATTCTATATGCGCTAACACGTGATAGTTTTACAATTGTGTTACATTAGAAAGTGTACGCAAATTGTTTGAATGCTGCTTACGTGATTTGGCGAAATGGCTGGATGCCTAACAAATATTATGTAAACTTACGGCAGATTCCAAAAAAAATTAGATATATTTTCAATGCAAACGGAATTTCCCAAGTTTTGATTAAAATACTGCTGCATATTAACATAAGTTCGTGGTGTTATATCATCAATTTGTAAATTAAGATCAGCAAGATTGTCTCTTGTGACTAGACAAAAATGACAAGGATGTTTTGACATTGGTGATTTGTATGTAAGACAGTATGTTGCAGCTTCTGGCCAGTCACATATTATAGCTGAAACTCTAGGATAAAACCAAATCATTTCGTTATTTAAAAATAAATCAATGCCATTTTTATTTAATTTTAATAAAGGGTCTAGTAACAATTCCAAAGATTTATGGAAGCATTCGCGAACAGCAATCTTAAATGTTTCAGACTTCCTTTCAGTAATATTATTAGATTTTAAAATCAGCAGATACGCTAATAATTGCTTTGCATCTTTCTTATTACACCTCCAATTTTTAATATTACCAATAGACAAGTAAATGGAATGGAGTTGACTTTTTTCTAGTGTGTCAACATTTGTAGCGTTAGAATATAATATTAAAGATAAAAGCTTGGCTCCAGGTGGCAGGGATTTTTCCGCATTTTTCCACCATATCCCAGTATTTTGTTCACTAAACTTCCTTTCACCGTTATGCTTTAAGTTTATATGAAGATTAGTAAATATCCTATAATATTAAGTTGTATATTTCATACGAAAGTATAAAATAATTACCTCAACTTTCTCAAAAGTTAACGCAAAATTTTGTGATATGTCCGAAATTGACAAAATATTTTTTATACAGTTTATTAAAAACTGATGATAAAGAAAATACTCATTATTATTATAATTCATTATACTAGTTTTAGTATAATTTAAATTTGGTAGTTTCATATTATCCATATATTTGCGGCCTTGTTCGATAGATCTTAGAAGAGGTGATTTATCTAAATTTGCATGTTTATTAAAGAATTTAATTATAGCATTTCCTGTCGCATTGTTAAGTTTATGTTTCGTAACTAATGCCATTAAATCACCATATGCTTCACTTGGGTAATTAACATTAATTTCTGGTTTGGATTCTTTTTCATTCAATTCTGAATCAGAATCTTCCAAGATATTTTCAAAGACTTTTTCATTTTCATCGTGGTCTATTTCTTCTATATTTTGATCAATTTCACCAACCTCTGAAATTGACATCATACTTTGAATACTCTGATTATTTATTTCTGAGTCTGTACTTTTATTATCAGAAAGATCTT
Organism: Rhizophagus irregularis; assembly: GCF_026210795.1. Lineage (NCBI taxonomy): Eukaryota > Fungi > Glomeromycota > Glomeromycetes > Glomerales > Glomeraceae > Rhizophagus > Rhizophagus irregularis. The sequence goes on along the minus strand of NC_089435.1, from coordinate 5,200,468 downwards.
CGCATGAATCACGGACCATCTATAAAATTAATTATGTTAAAAAAGAAATTCAAAAAATTTTATAATTTCCTATTTTCTTTACCTCGATATCATGATTATTAGTTTTATGTTCAAATTCTTCTAATTCTTCACTATCGCTACTATCGTTATTAGGTGAAGTACAAAAATTCTTATGTTGAGTGTATGCAGACCTTGTGCTGAAGTACCTTGGACAAAAAAGCCATTTATATGACATTTTTAAGAGTATTTTATTTATTTGAATTTAAACTTTACAAATTAATTAAAAAATTATTTGCTCATTTATGTCAATTTATAAACGTTTACATAATGGTGTAGTTAGCCAAAAAATAATTAGCCACAACATGATCCGGCTCAGGCGTAAATCATTGTGAAAAGTTTACCTCTTTTTAAATTTTTCTACGAAAAGTGGCGTATTTCGATAATCATAAAGTGAGTTTTGGGCGAAGCTATATTTTAAATTTGAAACGTTTCGCCAAGCCTCGTCTAATATAAGCCAAAATCTCTAAAATCCTATTTTTGAAACTGTATAGATCAGATCATGTTAATGGAAACATAAGCCAGTTCAAAAATTGGTTTTCCCCTGATCGATTTTAATTTTATAATAAATATAATAAACATAAGCTATTATGGATATATAACCAACCCGATCAATCAAAAATTGTGCTCAATTGTAACTGTGATCTGGTTGGTTATACATTTTTTCAGTCAATAGTTGTGCATCAAAAGACCACAAGCATTTTTCTATATATTTATCAATTAATAAGCTTAGAAAAATTTCGTTATAATCATGCACAGCTTATTATTTTATAAAATCTGAATATTTATTGCGAGATATTTCGGATCTAGAAATATAGTAGGGCTTTGCATAAAAGATTGTCATTTATCTATTAATTTTGTTGTAAATGTAAACGAAACCTTATAAAATTTGAATATTTATTGCGAAATATTTCGGATCTAGAAATATAGTAGGGCTTTGCATGAAAGATTATCATTTATCTATTACTTTGTTGTAAATGTAAACGAAAACCTTATAAAATTTGAATATTTATTGTGAAATATTTTGGATCTAGAAATATTGTAGGGCTTTGCATGAAAGATTGTCATTTATCTATTAACTTTGTTGTAAATGTAACGAAAACCTTATATTTATTGCGAAATATTTCGATCTAGAAATATATAAGCTTTGCATGAAATTAAACTTGTTGTATAGTCAATCATTACGCATAATGATCAAATAATTTTTTTTAACAAACAACAGTATATAGAAAGATTTACAAACAATAAAATATATAAATATGCATTGTTTCTGTTCATTTTCTGTAGGCTTGGTCCTCATCTTTTTTGTCTGCAGATTTAGTCTCTCGAGCGTCTTACTCATTTTTCATTCAATACCTTTTTTCTTCTACTGGATTTGCAAATGTTCCCAGATTTATTTTTTTTTTTTTAGAAATATATGCAAGTTCATGTCTTTTCTATTTTCTTTTTCACACCCCTTAACAAAATCCTTTTCAAAAAAAAAAAAAAAAAAAAAAATTTGCAACGCAATGCAAGTCCACTAACAGAAAAAAACTCATGCTATTGTGTCACAGGCATCCTTCAAACTCTCCTTTATCCATTAACCAACCCCTTTCTTTTCTCTCTCACTCTATCCATTTAGGCTTAGTCCTCATCTTTTTTGTCTGCAGATTTAGTCTCTCAAGCGTCTTGCTCATTTTTCATTTCATGCCTTTTTTCTTCTACTGGATTTGCAAATGTTTCCAGATTTTTTTTTTTTTTTTTAGAAATATATACAAGTTCATGTTTTTTCTATTTTCTTTTTCACACCCCTTAACAAATCCTTTTCAAAAAAAAAAAAAAAATTTTGCAACGCAATGCAAGTCCACTAACAGAAAAAAAACTCATGCTATTGTTTCACAGGCATCCTTTAAACTCTCCTTTATCCATTAACCAACCCCTTTCTTTTCTCTCTCACTCTATCCGTTAAACTCCTTTCTTCTCTTCTATTCGTTAAATTTCTCTTTTTTTTCTCGGTAACTTCATTTTTTCAATGGACAAAAATAATAATAATAAAAAAAAAAAATACGGAAACAGTAGAGCATGTTGACAAACGCTGAAAAACTGATGAATCTGCCGATGCCGATGAATTAATTAATGGTTGGTTAAATTATATATTTTTGAAAAATAAAGATAATTATTACTAATATATTATTATTTATATTATTTATATTCTACTGTTATAAAAGAAGCTTTAACGAAAATATTGCGCCAGAATATAAAAATTTTATCCAAACTGGATATAATTATTTCTAACCAAAAGGCTTTAGAAAACAGAGTATCGAAAGTAGAAGAATCGGTCAATAAAAATAGTGATAATAATCAAGGGTATGAAGAATATATAAAGGTAAGACCCAAAAATACAAATATTTACGTAAATCATGGTTGAACATTTAGTAGTAATTCCTCATTAAATTATTATATTCTTGATTATAGAAAATAATCAAAGAAGTTGCTAAAAAGTTACTTGAAGTTTCCATATATCCTACCCCTGATGAACTTCGAGAGTTCACTAATAATTATATGAATGAAAATTACGATGATTTTATCAAATGGTTTAAAAGATATGATAAATGGATTATATTTTATGAAAAAAACATTGCTTCTCCTGTAAGTTTTGAAAAATTACGATTTTACATTAATTTATTGAAATTTAAATTTAAAATCTTTTCTTTAGCTTCTAGCTAAACATCGTAGTGCTCGGGGTTCTTTAGCTTCTAAAGTGAAAGACATAATGTATATCATTTTTAAAGAATTTAACCTTCCCACAATCCCTGCCGTAAACACGGCATTAAAAGGAAGCGAGATACGCAAATGGAAAGGGAGTCCAACCGTAAAAATTTGTTATGGTAATTTATTCAAAAAAATCAAGAATCCAGATCCAGAGACATATATGTCGAGAATCCTACAAATACTTAAAGGCAGAAATCAATTATCTAATATGCAAATTGCATATGCAATAAGTATTTGTAAAATTATATTAAATCTGAAAAATTTGCATATACAGGTGACAGAATCTGTCATAAAACCCGTTTTAACGAAGAATTTGTAAGCATTAGAAATTTGAATAAATAGTAATATTTAAAAACTAATTTTGTTTTACTTCTTAGAAAAAAATTACAATTAAGGATAATTATTCATATTCCGATAATGACGAAATAGAAGCTTCCCAAGAAGCTGAAGAGACAAACAAAGGAGTTGATAAAGCAGAAGAAGTTGATGAAGTAGAAGAAGAAGCTGACGAAGCAGAAGAAGTATTACAAGAAGAGGAAGAAAACGAAATAAGAGAAGAAGACGAGGAGGAAGGCGGAAGAATTTATATAAGTAGTACGGATAAAAAGACAAAAGAAAGAATGAGGCGATTAAAAAAACAATATAAAAAATAAAATAATAATTGACTACGCATATATTTTTTATATTTTAATATCCCCCCATATATTTTAATATCCCATTTATTTTAATAAAGGAGATAATTTTCAAATCAATAAATAAATACATGTTCAGGTAAAATATATTTGATCATTATGTAGTTGGCCACTTTATTTTGTGTAAATGTAAAATATTACGATTGTAATAAATAAGAATGATTATTTTAGAAACTTGAATTACCAGATATGATAAGTTACGTAGCGTAATATAAGTTATTGAATTTATTACAGAATATTTTGACCGTAATGCTTCAAAATAGCCCTGTTTATTTCCGGTCGATCGCATTTTTCAGCATACAATGCAACCATTTTCTGAACTTTTAGCCCGTTTTGAATACCAAAAACAACCAACCAAAATTAGATAATTTCTGTTTACGTGATATTTAAGAAAAAGACATAAGTTATAATTTCCTTTTTAATCCTAACAAAATCAGTTACAGGAAATACATATCAATATAAGGAGTTTGAACTAAATTTCAATCTAAAGCAGTTCAATTTGCGATCGAAAATAAAAAAATTTTATTGGATAATTTTTGTACAACAAAATCCGACTGAAAAATGCATCCAACCGGAAATGAACAGGGCTAATATTTACGATCACGTATTATTACGGAATATTTTGACCGTAATACTTCAGAACATTTACGATCACGTATTATTTTGATCGTAATGCTTTAGAACAATTGCAATATCGTAATTCTACGGAATATTTTGACCGTAATGCTTCGGAACATTTTCGATCACGAATTATTTCGGAATATTTCGATCATAATGCTTCGGAACATTTACGATATCGTAATTCTACGGAATATTTCAATCGTAATGCTTTGGAACATTTACGATCACGAATTATTTCAGAATATTTTGATCGTAATGCTTCGGAACATTTTCGATCATGTAATTCTACGGAATATTTTGATCATAATGCTTCAGAACATTTATGATATCGTAATTCTATGGAATATTTCGATTGTAATGCTTTGGAACATTTTCGATCACGTAATTCTATGGAATACTTCGATCGTAATGCTTCGGAACATTTATGATCACGAATTATTTTGGAATATTTTGATCGTAATATTTCGGAATATTTTCGATTACGTAATTCTACGGAATACTTTGATCGTAATGCTTCGGAACATTTACGATCACGAATTATTTTGGAATATTTCGATCGTAATGCTTCAGAATATTTTTGATCACGTAATTCTACGGAATATTTCGATCATAATGCTTCGGAACATTTTCGATCACGTATTATTACGGAATATTTCGATCGTAATGCTTCGGAACATTTTCGATCACGTATTATTACGGAATATTTTGACCGTAATGCTTCGAAACATTTACGATCACGTATTATTTCGGAATATTTTGATCGTAAAATTATGTAGATTTACGGAAATCTGTAAATCTACGGAACATTATGCCGTAAATATACGTAATTTTACGAAAATCCGTAAACTTACAGAACATTATGCCGTGTTTAAATTCCTGATGTTGTTTAAAATTATTACTAAATTTCACTCAATTGTCCGAAATTATTGCAAAATTTCACTAAATTGTCTCCGAAAATGTAGTGTTTATACTGTTTACACTCAATTGTCCGAAATCAGTAAAACATTTTCACTCAATTGTCCAAAATTATCCTAAATTTCACTAAATTATCAAAAGTTTAGCCAACATTTACCGAAAAAATGCAAAATTCACCACAATTTTCTACAATTTGTATTACGTTTGCACAACATTACTGAAAAATTCACCTAAATTTTCAACAATTTATATAACATTACTAAAAATACACTACAATTTACCACAATTTGCATTACGTTTACATAAAATTACTAAAAATTTGACTAAATTCACCACAATTTGCATTACGTTTACATAACATTACTAAAAATTTGACTAAATTCACCACAATTTGCATTACGTTTACATAAAATTACTAAAAATTTAACTAAATTCACCACAATTTGCACTTCGTTTACATATCATCACTAAAAATTTAACTAAATTCACCACAATTTGCATTACGTTTACATAAAATTACTAAAAATTTAACTAAATTCACCACAATTTGCACTTCGTTTACATATCATTACTAAAATTTAACTAAATTCACCACAATTTGCATTACATTTGCATAAAATTACTAAAAATTTGCCTAAAATTCACCACAATTTACATTACGTTTGCATAAAATTACTAAAAATTTAACTAAATTCACCACAATTTGCACTTCGTTTGCATATCATTACTAAAGATTTGCCTAAAATTTCCCACAATTTAATGATAATTTACTGAAAAATTTCTCAACATTTGAATTAGGAATTCTGTAGGAATACTGCCATTTTGACAAAATTTGCCAAATTGTAAGTCCTCCATTATTCCAAAATTGTAACACAATTTACCCCAATTTACCGGGATAATTCTCAATTTGCCAGAAAAATTCCAGGCAAATTTTGCGATAATGACATCTGTTCGACCTGTGAGAAGCATAGCTCACATATCTTTGAAGGTATAGAAAAGAAAAAGAAAGCTGTCATAGTCATCTACACCAACTTCTTGGAGTTCGTCAGTAAAAGTTTTCTTGAGATTATTTAAATACTTGTATGTAGCAGGTTCTATTTCTTCAAGGATTTGAGCGACCCAGTTATGCTAGTAAAACGAAGAATTTGCAGCATTTTTTCCAGTAAAGTATAGAATGTCTCATTGTTAAAGAGGCTAAGGAGTGTTTTAATATCCTCAAAAGTAATATTTGTTGCAGTAGAGGCCATATTTTTTATATTTTTCTTCAAAATATTATTGCTGAAATTTCATAAAAAAATGGTCTATGCGATCGGTAGAAAAAGTTCTTTCAAAAAAAAAAAAACATTTTATAAACAGTTGAAAAATAAGGTTAATAGTAGAAAAAAGCAAAAGGTCAATCATGTTGATTAGTTTTTTTTTTGTTATATATACAATAATAATAATAATAATCATAATAATAATAATAAATTGGTTGTATATATATGACTTATACAGTATATAAAAGTCACATGATTTCATAAAAATTTTTTTTTTTTATTCAACCTCCTTCTCTTCCTGAATTTTTATAAACAACTAATGTAAAACAGATAATCAAATTAGTTTAGCCTAAGTTATTTAATTACAATTAAATTATTTTGATTATAATTAAGTTGTTTTATAATTAAAAAAAATGTATGTTATACTAGAGGATACCAGTATTTTATTTCAAAATACATGATTTGTACACTAATTTCGTAATACTGATCATTGTATAATATTATAATTTAGACTTTTTGATTTATAATATATACAATAAACTCTTTTTATATTTGAATAAAACTTTTTTTATGTAAAAACTATTTTTCTTTTTATTTAAAATGTAAACTTTTTGACAAATATTCTTTCTTATTTAATAAATATACTTAAACACAATTTCATGAACTTTTCTTGAATGTGAAAATTTTACTTAAACACAATTTCATAAACTTTACCCAAACGTGAAATTTCACTTGAATACAATTTCATGAACAACTTTTTCCAAATGTGAAAATTTAATAATCTTTATACATGGTAAGTGAGAATTGTGTTGGCTATAGAATTGCTTAAGGTTAGAGTTAGATGTATTGGTTAGAAAATTACTTAGAGTTAGATTAGAGTTAAGATTAGGGTTAGAGTTAATTAGGGCTAAAGTTAAGATTAAGATATATTGGTTATGTGATTATTTAGGGTTAAGATTAGGTATGTTTGCTATAGGATTATATACTAATTATTTACGCTTTGATTTTTTTAGATGTTTGAAAAGATCAACAATCTTGACTTTAAAAATCCATCAGTTGATTTACCATTTAAAGATGAGATTAATTTATTTGAATGTAATGGTTTTAAAGATAAAGTTGAAGATAGTCCTTTAAAAGAATTGTATAGTAGATATTTGGCAAACTTTTATTTTATTGGACATACTTGAATGATGTTTAAAATGATATGCAACTCAAATGGGATTTAAAATAAAAATCATTTGTGTTGAAAAGAAGATGATGTATATGCTTGAAAAACTTACAAATGTTATCATAGAAGTAAGTATGAATTTAAAAAAAGGCTTAATCCTACAGAAAATCAAGAGTGAGAATCAGTTTGTGTAGAATGTGATTTTATATTAAATGCTTCATATTGAAAATGTTTAAATTTAGTTTTTATTAACAAATTTGTTAAAAAACATAATTATATATTAAATAGTCAAGAATTACTTCATCAATTTGTTTCATCTTTGTGTAAAATACCTGTTGATGTAAAAGAAGAGGTTCATTTTTTAGTTCAAATTTGTCAGTTAGGTACTACAATTTTAAACCAAATTTTAAGAAAAAAATTTCCAAATTAAGAAATTTATCATTAAGATCTTTATAATATGATACACAAATTCAAAACTGATGTGTAATTTTATATAAACATCTTATGAAATTACAACAGGAGGATTCTGATTGGTATTTAATATTGATTTTGAAGGTATAAAAGTTAAAAAAGAAAAACAAGCAGCAACTAAATGTGGCATATGCAAATTTTGGTATTATGAGCCAAAATTGTCCTTTAAAGAACAATAAAGATGGCGATATAGCCGATACTTATTTTAATCAAGAAAATTTAATGGTTGAATCAAACATATAATTAGTACAATCTAAAATTTATGTTTCATTATTTTTTCATTTGTTACTTTATCAATTTGCATTTTTATTTTTTATTAAGAAGTTTGTAAATAAAAAGTGTTTGTAAAGAAAATTTTTAAGTAAGAATTTGAATATTTTAAAAAATAAAAAGCGTTTGTAAAGAAAATTTTTAATCAGAAATTGAATATTTTAAAAATCAGAGTTTAAATTTGGGGAAGAATACAGAATTCCGCTTACTTCTAATAAAGAAAAATTTCAAATTTACTAGTAATTTTATCTTACTCCAATTCTTAATATTATTGGTTAATTGATTTAAAATGAATAAAATCATAATAATGCAGTGTAATATTTTCTTTTTTAGATATAATTTATCTATTTATAGTAGCAGGATCATTAAAATTTTTTTTTTAATGATTTCACCTTAGAATTACAGTGACCTTTATTATAAGTAAGCGGAGTCTTAAAGATACTGGTATTTCCTGATATAAAATAAAAATTTTCTTATAATTAAATAACCTAATCTAATTCAATTATATTTAAATAATATAATTATATTATTTAGGCACAATTAGCAGATTATAAATAAGATAATAGAAGGAATTTTTTTCATTATTATAATAAATAAAAAGCTGATTTTTTTTAAAAAAATTTTAAACTTTTGTTATTAAAAAGAATTTATTTAAAGAAAATTGCTAATTATAACCGCAGGTGATATCACCTCCAGTATATCACATAATTGAATTATTATTGATATGACATATACAATAAAATTTATTTATAATATCTAATAAAGTAAATTAATTATTTACATATAATATAACATCAATTTTTATCACTAAGAATCTTGCAATTTCGTAATAAAACCTCTACAGTTTTGTAATTTTTTCAGAGTGCTATCATTTATATTAACACTTTGATTTTCTTTGTTTTCCTTATTATTTTTTATGGTTCTCTTTCACTTTGATACAGTTTTAGTAGACGTTCATACTGGTATAAATAAATGATGAACTGTGAATGTATTGGTAATAATTCAAGCTTAATTTGCCAAATTTCTACAATAGAATCTAATAGCATATTTTCAATTAAATTTTTAAGTAGAATTAGTTTAATTTCATAATTATATTTCCAGAATCCATTTTTGCAAGTTGAACCATCAATTAAAAATTAAAATAAATAAATAAATAAATAAAGTTAGAAATAATAAACATGCTAAGTCTAACCTTAATTCCAAACCCTAATCTTAACTTTAATTCTATATTCTAATTCCATACAATTTTACACTCTAATTATTCTAACCTTAACTAATTCTAATCCTAATCCACACCTTAACCCTAATTTCACACTTTAATCCTAATTCTAACTAAATCCTACACTTTAATCCTAACCCTAATCCAACATCCTAATCTTAATACCATGTTATTAAATAATCAATTACTCTATACCTGTTTTATATATTTTTAAAGCATTATAAAAAAGAAAAATTTGTTTCATTTGGTTTTGAACTGTTGAAAGTAAGGTTGCTTGCCGAAACCTAGGGGTTTAGGCAAGATGGCGTTTCGCCAAAAAGCGAAATTCTGCCAAAACTATATTAAAGTTATATTAAAAAACTGGCGAAACTTTGGAGAATGGTGAAACTGCCGAAACTTATTATAAATGCCGAAACTGCCGAAACTCTGCCGAAACTATAATAAATCTATAGTAAAATTTTGACGAAACTAATCATAGGATTTTGAAGAGGTTTAGACAAGCAACCTTAGTTGAAAGTATATATGATGTTAAAAAATTCTTTTGCAAATATTATTAATCTTTTCAAAAAATCGGAATGGCTATGCCACTAGATTCATGTAATATTCAAGTTTTATTTTTTTTATAAGAAAAACCTTCTTGAAGAATATAAATATTAAGGTGGATTTCTAATTTTTCCTATAACTGAAATTGCATACCAGGACATAATGTAATTTCTACATTAGTAATTTAGTATCATAATATTCACCTTCGTTACTATTTAATATAGAATTATCTTTATCACTTTCAACTATAGGATTATGGTTTTTATACTCCATTGTATATATAATATAGTAAAAGAAAAGAAGAACAACTAAAACGAAAGAAATGTAGGAATTAGTATAAATAATCTAATTTTGATTAACTATTAAAAATGATGTCATATTATATTGATCATGTGATTTTGGTTAGGTAATAATCACCTGTGGTTATACTTAGTTAATTTACTTAGTTAATTTTTTATTTAAATATCATAATAAATATCATTATCATTTGTATATATAAAAAAAAAATACTTAATAAATATAAATTTATACTTTTGAATTATGATTTATATATTAATAAACTACTATTTTAATTTACTTAAAATTATTATAATTTTTTGTTTTAATAAATAATATAGCAAAAGTAAAAACAATAATTTTTATATTAAAAATTCATTTATTTACAATGAAATTAATTAATCATTGTAAATTATATATAAAATAATATAAAATACTAGAATAATAAGAAAGTAAGGAAAGGTATTATTATTCTTTTACACTGTATTAATGAAATTATAATATACAGTAAAAGGAGTTTCTGTAAAAAAATCTATAATTAAATAACTTAACAATAATTTAAACATATAAGTTAAAAACAATAAATTATAATTTTTCTTTCATAAAGATTTGTGAATTGTACAAGTTTTCTTTGCATTCTAAATATGGTTTAAAGGTAAAGAAAATGACATATTAGTCAGTTAATTTAAGAAAACCAACCATTTTTTATTATAAAATTGACACAAACCTTTATTTCAATATTATTTAATTATTTAAATCTACAGTTACTTGTACAGGTAACCAAGTTTGGTCCAACATCTCTTCATTTTTTATTGATTTGCTATATCTTTTCCCATATTTCTCTACAATTTTAACAAATATTGATTTACTAAAACAATTAAATGCAAAATGATTTATAGATCCAGGACACATATCTAAGAATTCTTCCCATGTTTCATGACTAAATTTTAATCCGTCTAATTCTATTCTTTTTAATGTGGATGGTAAAGCAGTTCCTAATTCAACTAAAGACTTTTTTACTTCAAATAATTTCCATTTTTTTGGTATTTTTAATTCAACAAGATTTGTACAAGATCTAAATAATGTAATTAACTGTTGCATTTCGGAGTCTCTTTCGATTGTAACACTTAAATTAAGTAAATTTGGACAAAATGTTGCAATTGTTTCCATTATATCAGCATATAATGATAAATTAACATTTAATCCTATATTTATTAGGGATTCCCTGGAATTTTGTATAATAGCCTTAATTTCTGTTGTTGGAGGGTCTGAAACTGCTTCAGTATCAATTATAAAAGTTTGTAATTTTTCAAAACTGGCCTCTGCTAATGGTTTCATCAATTTTGTACTTAAATGTTGACATTGTTCAAGTTTTAATGTTTGTAAATTACGACATTCTGCTAAACCACGAAATAATTTTGTGTAATCCTCATTTCTAGGAAAAATACACCTTATTAATTCCATATATTTTAAAGTTCTTGCTTGTTTTCTTAGTGACGATAAAATTTCAAGAATTTCACTTGACCAGTTTGTAAGTGTAAACTTAATTAACCTTCTTTGAGCCTTAATAAATTCTGCCAGCATTTCAGGTGATGTTTCTGCAGATTCATGAATACTAAGTATTTCAATGTCTTTGCATATTTCAGCCATGCTAAGTAAGATACGATTCTTCATAAATTGACCTCCACATAAGAATTCTCGAAGATCTGATAATGAAACGCATGCTCCAGGATAACATGGCCAAGATAAACAATCAACTTCGTCATCTTTAGGATTATATTCAAAATATCTTATGTCTAATGATAATCGATCTAATCTTGCATATCCTGCTGTAAAAATTCTCCCTAACTCCGTAACGATTCTATTTGTTAAAGCTATTTGCCTCCTTTTGAATTCCGAACAAAATGGCTCAAGTAAAGTTTTGGTTCTCAACCACATTCTAACAGCTTTATATACCTTCTTAAAATCTACATATTTCAGATACGATAAATAATTCAAAGCTGGTCTATCAGATGATAAATGTGATAATCCATTTGGAACCGATGTTAATAAAGACTTTTTTTTTTCGTCAGAGAAGAATAAGAAATATACACTAACAAGTTCAGAAGATGCCATTATAGAAGAAATATCAAATGGTCGTTTCCATAAGATAAAAGCAGCACTCTCGCACCATGTTTTATTAACAAGAAGACAAGAATGTAATGATTTTACATCATCATCTGCAAAAAAGGAAAAGATTTCACCCAAAGTTTCAGGCGGTAAATAAGGAGAGTAATGAACTTCTTTTGATTTATTTACGTCGGTTGTTCTTTTGAAGGGGTGTTGATCGGTCATTACGGATGACGTACTAAGTAACAGTAAAAGATAGTAATATTAAAGAATTATCGGAAAATCAGGGGATATTTTACATATACATACCACGTGCAATTTTTATCTTTAATAAAGATCACCACAACTTTGGACAAATTATCAATGACACAATTTTCATTTGAAAATTATGTCCGTAAACAAAATGAATTTGGGACTAGAAATTAAAATGAATACTAAAATGGAAATAATTAAATAAATAAGACAACGATAAAGATGAAAATAATCATAAAAGCTCAGTTATGAACTATTACGAAAAAAAAATTGAAAAGAATTCCGATAATAATGAAATAATTAAGATAAAAGAAAGGAAATGAAGATATTTTTTTGCAATTTCAATGAATGTGTTGAAGTCGGAACAACTCGAAGTATTAACATTTAATTTTTTGAAAAAGCCTGTTTTAATTATTTAATACTGCGGAAAAGAAACAGGTTTAAACAACACAAATATTTTGATTCTTTTTCTACGACATTATAAGAGAAACCCCAAGAGATGGTCTTTACACAGCCTTTTCCCATCTCGGATTCTATGTGAAACGAAATAAAGTTACATCAAATTCAAATTTGGTCAGGATGCTGATTAACATGCGCCTATGAACTTCTAAAAAAATTAAGCTGCGTAACTTGTATTTAATAATGATTGACATCATTTTCCAATCACAAGGTTATCCGCACGTGCCTAATAGTTAATGCATCTTCGATCGGATAAATTTCATTGTATAAATCGTCCTACCCATTTTCTCCGTATTGAGCTAGGACTGTGTTTTCTTCAAACGAAAAAAGAATACTGTGTCTTCGTGCGAACAAAAAAAGAATTATAAGTGTTACTTATAATTTTTGTATAACAATATGTCAACTTCAAGTGAAGAACTACGAGAAAATGCAGACGAAACAACAGTATTGTTACTTGAACAAAATAAAGTTATTGCACCTCAAATCTATAAATTGGACGAAGCACTTTACATTATTCGGAAAGCTGTTCCAGTTTTTTTTGCTTCGTCCTTACAATATGTTTTTTCGGTCGCAAGTGTTTTTACATTGGGCCACAAGGTATGTTTTGTGACAATTATTTATTACTTATGTACATTAAATAATCTTAGTTTTATTATCTATAAGGGATATGTAGAGTTGGCAGCATTATCATTAGGTTCAATGGTGAGTTAGAGTCTTTGACAATTTAAGTGTACATGGATTTTCTGTTTATTTATAAATAGTAAATAGATTAGGAATTGATCTTCTCTCTTTAATTCGCTAATTTAGTTTGCTTCAGTAACCGGAATTTCCATATTTTATGGCGCAATTTCTGCTTTAGACACTTTGTGCCCACAGGGTTACACATCTGGGAACCCGAAAATGGTTGGCGTGTACTTACAACGTGCCATTATTATTATTCTTCTTGGGTTCATCCCGGTAAGTTTCATCTGGTGGGAATCTGGAACAATTCTGGTTTATTTAGGCCAAGATGAAGAAACATCAGCATACGCGCAAAAATTTTTACGCTGGTCAATTTTGGGTGCTCCAGCCACTTTTATTTTTTGGTGTGTCGAAAAGTTTTTACAAGGACAAGGTAAAATATTAATTTCATAATACTTGTAATTCATTATATTATATTTTATACGTTTATGTTAATAATAATTTCCATCGAATAAAGGCATTATGCATGCTACGTCTTATGTTCTTATAATTATTAGCCCAATTAGCATTGTTTTAAATTACGCGCTAGTTTGGTGGGAACCAATAGCCCTTGGGTTTATTGGTGCACCAATAGCGATAAACATTTCTAATTGGTTAATGTTAATTTTTAGCATCCTTTATATTAAGTATATTAATGGCCACCAGGCGTGGGGTGGTTGGACGCGTACATGTCTTGATGACTGGTCATCTTTCATGAGATTAGCCATTCCCGGAATTTTGACGGCTTGTGCGGATTGGTGGATTTATGAATTAATAGCGTTGGCTTCAGGCTATTTTGGGAGTATATCATTAGCAGCTCATCGTTTAGTTCTTACCATTGTACTTTTATTTTTTCAATTACCAAGAAGTATTTCGGTAGCAACTTCAAATAGGGTTGGTAATTTATTAGGAGAAGGATTGATAAGTAAAGCAAAAATTACTGTCAATATTTCTTTAATTCTTGCATTTATAAGTGCTACCTGTAGTGCAACGGGAATATTAATTTTCAGGGATTCATTGGGGTAAATGTTATAAATGAAGTGGAAATCACTGCATTATTAGAAGGTGATCTTATGTTGTACAGTATTATTTCTTTAGTTTCTTTTATTTCACTGATGGTTAAATATTTTCTTAATTATTAGGTACTTATTTACAAATAAAGAAGAAGTTATAAAATTAACCGCAACAATTTTGCCGCTTTGCGCACTATTTCAAGTATGTATTCCAGTAATAGCTGATTAAGTGATTAAATTATTAGATGCTTATATTTAAAAAAAAATTACTCTATTAAAGCCATCAGATGCGATAGGTATTATAGGTGGAGGAATATTGAGGGGACAAGGTTTTTATCGGAATTTCTTTCTTTTTTTTATTAAATATACATTTCTGAATATATCTGATCTATATTTCATTTATTAAAGGGAGGCAAAAGGTTATATCTATAATTTATTTATCAGCATATTATAAATTTGCGTTACCAGTTGGACTTTTATTAGCGTTTAAATTTAATTTTGAATTAGTTGGACTATGGTCAGGTGTTACCGGTGGGTCTATTCTTATGGGAATTGGTATATTTACAGCTGTAATAACAACTAATTGGGAATGGGAAGTTGAAGAATGTAAAAGAAGAATAAAAGTTGACTCATTGGAAGATGAAGTTTTAGAAGTTTGATAACGAAAACAATGATAATATTGACGAATACTTAATCTAATTAGTTATTTTTGGCATTATTTATATTTAATTATTAATTATTTTGTCATTTATTTTACTTAAATAGTGGTCTACTCAAAATATTGCTAAATTCGGTAAATACTTAGATATATAATAGGTAGTAATTTACTTAATTCAACTTACGATTAATTAATATAACATATATAAATCTTTTAGTTTTTAATTTAAATTCAAATGCATTCTTTCGTTCTAACATACATCACCTGAAGTGTGATTTCTGAATAATTTTTTCATCAAAAATTGGTGGAAAATAAATGTGTCTAATGTGAGTTTTAAAAAAAAAATAGACATAATTATAGAAAAAAAAAATGATATCATAGCCATTTTAATATGTTCTAATAGACTAATTTGTCAATTAAGATAATAATCAACCAGTTCACCTTAATGTATAAAAATTCTAATTAGATGTATTTACTAAAGTAATTTAAATAATTTCATAAAACTTACCAAATATAAATAGCAAAACAAAAATTCACATATTTTTTCATCTGAATATTCCAGTTTATAAATTTGATAAACAAAAAAACTTTATATATAGCACCATTATTTTGATGGTCAAGTTTTACAATATCTTGTTTATATACTACAGAATCCAAACATTGAGAGATATGCTATTGAATTTCTAAGTAATAAACTTGTGCATCAGATATAATTACATTTAACAAGTTTTTTTAGCATATTTTAGATCCTAAACTCTTAAGGCAGAACCAATTGATGGCAAAATTGGACAACTAAATATTGCATCAAATCATATTAATTAGTTGTAATCTTTGATCTGCCACTATATTTTGAATTGTTATTTTATATATGACCAGGTAAATCATCAGTTAAAAATGTAATTTGTAATTTAAAATATATAAATAATTATGTATTTTGTAATTAATTATATATAATGTAAATAATTATATTAATTGTAATTGTTAATGTTTTTGTAATTAATTAAAAGTACCTGTAAATAATTACGTTTAACATAATTATTATAAATTATTGCAAATACTATTGATAATTATTGCCATTTTCAAATTACTGTGATTGGCAATTTTTTAATTTTAATAAAAAAAAATTGATTTCAAAATTTCAAAAAAAAATTGATCATGTATACATATAAAATTAAGTGTAAATTTGATTTACATAATATTAAGTCATTATTATTGTATTACATTCATCGGAAAATTTTTTGGGGTGCAGATCTGCGCAGATTTTCAGAAATTATTTCTACGCAAATCTTATACCCTGGCACAAAACATTAGAGGAAAAATCCAATAAAAAACTGCACAGATTTTATAAATAACAAAGTTCTGCACAGATTTTTAAATAAAAAACCTTTGAAATACCTCAGCAATTTTTTTCAGTAAAAATCTGTGTCACAATAATACAAATTAATTTATTGCATTAATTACTAATTTATTTAATTTATTTATATAATCAAAATTACTTTTTTATTATATATTAACAAGTTTACAAATACAATTAAAATCTATTACTAGTCATTGCTATTCATCATCTCTTTACTGCACATTTACATGTTGTTAATAGTTTGGAACTTTGTTCCAGTTGGTTCGATTCAAACAAACAATTAGCAAAATGGAAAAAAAATCTATACAAAAATAAAGGAAAAATGAACATTAGTATAAAATTTGTAAAGTTTATTGAAAAAAA
The DNA here is from genome assembly GCF_026210795.1 of Rhizophagus irregularis. Classification (NCBI taxonomy): domain Eukaryota; kingdom Fungi; phylum Glomeromycota; class Glomeromycetes; order Glomerales; family Glomeraceae; genus Rhizophagus; species Rhizophagus irregularis. The sequence continues at coordinate 5,183,298 of NC_089435.1, read as the reverse complement.
AGTAAAAGAAGAATTTCAAAGTAATTACCTTGAATATTACTTTGAAATTTTGTTCAGAAACCCGTCTAAAGTCGTAGAACCTAAAAAAATTGAACATTAGTTAACGTTCGTCAAATAATTTATTAAAAAAATAAACTTTTGAAGGTTTTACTTTCAAAAATGAGTCCAGAACTATACTTCAGTGTTCTGGACCTACAAAATATAAAAATGAACGTTAGATAACAACATTCGTTAAATTAAAAAATATATAAAAAAATTAAAGAATTTCAAAGTTTACCTTTGAAATTCATATCTGAAAAGCCATAGACCTATAAACCCTATAAAAAAAATACAAATGAAATGTTAATCAACATTTCATTAAATAAAATTAAAAACTTTCAAAGATTATACCTTCGAAATGATATCCAGAGTACTTTTGGTGTTCTGGACTTACAAAAAATAAGAACAAACATCAGTAAACATTTGTTAAATAAAATAAAAAAAAATAAAAAAATTTTAAATTTTGAAGTTTTACCTTTGAAATTCCATTATATTTGGAAAGCCAATAACCTATAAAAAGAGAAAATTGAAATGTTAGCCAACGTTTCATTAAATAAAAAAAAACTAATACCGTATTTTTCCAATATTAAGTACCCCATTTTTGCAGGGATTTTGTGCGAAAAGTTTGGGGGAATGCTTAATTTTAACAGTTTTAGAAAAATGTCTTTTAAACGTCTTAAATCAATTTAAAATTCGTTAAAAAATTTTGCAAAAAAAAAGTTCTGGTGAAAAAATCTGTAAAATGTTTCACAATGATGCAATTCTGCGTAATGATATAATAAGGAGTTTTTTAGCAATTATGTGACTTTTACAACTTCGTGACTTTAACAACTTCGCAACCTTTACAATTTTCACGTGACCTTCATATCTTCTGAAAATTTAAGTTTCATACACTATGCCAAAAGTTATTAAACGTTAACGTACTTCGTATTCTATTGAACAGAAAAAGGTAGTTGTTACCTATGCTCGTCAACGTGGAAGAAATGAAGCAGCTAGACATTTTGACCTTGACAAATCTATGGTTGGACGCTGGGTTAAGCAGTGATGGACAATGACCAGGTCATATGAAAATTTTGAAATGACCTTGGTCATATGTATTATGACTTAATGGTCATATGACATTTGGTCATAATTAGGCTGAAATTAAGAATTTTGGCCAAAATTACAAAATTTGCAAAATTATATCACATGATATTACACAAATTTCCTAAAAAGGCAATTTTATTTCTCATGAAATTTGGAATTTTAAGTTACACAATTATTACAAAAAAGGAAATTTTGATACTGATCTTTAATTCTGGCCAGAATTATACTTTTAATTAATCTAATATTAAAAATTTACTAAAATTTGATTGGTTAATAATATATGACTAAAGTCATATGACTAGATAATTTTAAAATGACCAAATGACCTATGACCAGTTATAGAGGTCATATAGGTCATTTTAGGTCATAGTCCAACACTGGGGTTAAGGCAAGTGAAAGTTGGACAAGTGAAATAAAAAATAATACTATGCGGGTGGATTCTGGCCGAAAAGCTTATTTTCCTGAAGCTAAGACGAAATTATACAATTGGGTAATTATGCAAAGGAAAAAGGCGCTAGCTGTAACTTTTGTGACGGTAAGATTTCAAATGTTTGAAATTTTGAGAGAACCGGATATAGTTAAAGTTGCCTGCCGAAATTAGGGAGTTTCGGCATGTCGAAATTGTCGAAACTATTTCGACATTTCGACATTGGCTCTCTGATTTGACGAAATGCCGAAATAGTTTCGACATGTCGAAATTGTCGAAACCTAAAAATATTACGTTTCACGTAATAACTCGGCATCCAATGATCATAGAAAGATGCACCATAGCTCGTTGGAATCGTCTCATAACGACGAGTCGAATGGTGGTTAGATCGTCTTTCTACGATCACTGGATGCCGAGATATTTAACGAAACGTCAAAAATCGGCATTTTGTATTTTGCGATACTGCGCCGTTTGACGTTTCACGTAATAACTCGGCATCCAATGATCGTAGAAAGATGCACCATAGCTCGTTGGAATCGTCTCATAACGACGAGTCGAATGGTGGTTAGATCGTCTTTCTACGATCACTGGATGCCGAGATATTTAACGAAACGTCAAAAATCGGCATTTTGTATTTTGCGATACTGTGCCGTTTGACGTTTCACGTAATAACTCAGCATCCAATGATCGTAGAAAGATGCACCATAGCTCGTTGGAATCGTCTCATAACGACGAGTCGAATGGTGGTTAAAACGTCTTTCTACGATCACTAGATGCCGAGATATTTAACGAAACGTCAAAAATCGGCATTTTGTATTTTGCGATACTGCGCCGTTTGACGTTTCGCCTATTATCTCGGCATCCAGTGATCGTAGAAAGACGATCTAACCACCATTCGACTCGTCGTTATGAGACGATTCCAACGAGCTATGGTGCATCTTTCTACGATCATTGGATGCTGAGTTATTACGTGAAACGTCAAACGGCGCAGTATCGCAAAATACAAAATGCCGATTTTTGACGTTTCGTTAAATATCTCGGCATCCAGTGATCGTAGAAAGACGATCTAACCACCATTCGACTCGTCGTTATGAGACGATTCCAACGAGCTATGGTGCATCTTTCTACGATCATTGGATGCCGAGTTATTACGTGAAACGTAATATTTTTAGGTTTCGACAATTTCGACATGTCGAAACTATTTTGGCATTTCGGCATTTCGACAGGTTTTAGTTTCGACATTTCGACAATGGCCTGTAGAGTTTCGGCAGGCAACTTTAGACCTTGCTGAACAATTATCACTTAATACATAAAATTGATTTACTTATAGCCAAAGTACTAAAATTACGCCATAAAATTTGTATATATTTTTAAAGATATTATAAATTTGTATTTTTTTATATTTTATGCAAAAGCTATCTAAATAACTGCCATTATAAGCTTAGAAAATCTTTTCCTACTCGTAAAATTACATATATTTTTGCTTTTAAATATGAATATTTCTTTATATTTCAACTTAGATCTTGAAAAAAGTGTGTTTTTTAAGTGAGTTTTTTGTGAGATATAAAAAAAAATTTTTTTATTAAAAATCCGAAAGTAAGGATAGAAATTGATAGAGCACATGATAATCTATCAATTTTGTAATTTGTGTAAGTATAGTACGTTTAAAATTCATGTCTAACTATTATCGCCATTTTCAAAATTATGCGATTTTCAAAATAATCAAAAAAAAAAATTCGAATTTGAATTTTGTGTAACATTGTGATCTTATGCATCAAATTTAAAGATTAAAAATATATCGCGTAAAAAATTTTATAGCGTCACGAAAAAATGTCTTCTATTTCACCAAGAAACTACCAAATTGGAGTTTGTTTTACATGCCAATTGTGTATGTATTGTGGTTTAGACATAACATCAAATAACTGTAATTATGATAAATCCATCAAACCAACCAAAAAAAATCGTACTAAAGAAGTAGCAAATTTTCGAAACTTAACTTACAAGCCAGCCATAGTACATGAAAAAATAAAAAACACTTTATCAAATAGCAATCAAAAATATGGATATAAGCTGGATATAGAACTGCCGTATAACTGTACACTTTGTTCAGCATGTAATAGTCAAATTAACAGAAATGTTAAAGCAGCTGACAAAGAAAAAAAAATATTATAGTTATTCCTTCTTCACCAACGGATGGTACTTCTCTACCTTCTACACCATTACAAATGGAATTTAAATTGCGCATGTCTATCAAACAAAATAAACAAGTGTTGCCTTTTGTAATAATTAGTTTTACTTTAGATAATCCAAATTTTATTAATTTTAGAGACAAACTTGAATCATATATTTGTGAACAAGTTGGACTAGTTTATAGAAATGAATATACTTTAGCATATAAATCACATTCAGAAAGTGGAGCTGGAACACTTTTAGGTAATGAAGAAGCATTTGATGAATTTCTAAAGGATTATCAAAGTATAGTAGCGGGAAATAAGAAAGTAGTAATTATTGTTATACTTAGAGAATTATCAAAAAAACGTTCACATGAGGTATTTATTTTTGAAAATAATTATTTGTATATATTAATTATTCAATTAAATTTTTAATAATATTATAGAATGAAGTTTCAGAACAGAAATCTAATGATGAATCAGAAAATGAAGCTTATCAAAATACCAAATCTAAAAAACAATTAAAAAAACATATCAAAAAACGTATACCTAAAGAAGCTACTTTAAATGAAAATGAAGCATTAGTTAGATCATATGTGATGAAATTAAATGATAAGTATATTTGTGAGATTCAGAATCACAAACGTTGTTTTATTAAAGAAGATCGTCATTTATCTTTAACAAATTTTGCAATTAGTTTATGGGCCAAAGAAATTGTGTGTATTTAGTATTGGAATTATCATTATAAATACATTTTTAATAACATTAAATTCGTTTATTATAGGTAAACAAAAATGCAGATTTGGATACTCCTCCTAATCATGCTATATTTAGTATGATGCATTCAGTAAAGGTAACTAGAAAAGATTCTTCTAATATTGATAATTATCCTCAATCAATGACAGCATATCCTCAATATTCTCAACAAATGTATTTTCCGTCGCCATTTTCATATAATTATCCTGATTGTGATTATAATATTCAAAGAAGAACTTCAATTTCGCAAATATCAGATCATAGCACATCAGTTAATTCACAAATATCAGATCATAGTTCAATAAAAAAAATAGTGCCGAATATAGAAGATTTTCTAAAAAATTTAGATCAAGAATTTGGTGATGGTAAATTTACTTGTTATCTATCTATTTTTGAAGAACAAGAAATTCTTGTTAATCAACTTGCAAGATTATCAGATTCTGAATATATTTTAATGGATGTAACAATTATTGGACGTAGGCAAATTTTACGTGATGAAGCAAAAAAATATGAATGATTTTTTGTATATATTTTGTTATAAACTTATAATATAATTTGATTAATTTCTAATAAATAAAGTTAGCAATATTATAAATAATATATTCTTAATATTTTAATTTGTAATTCTAATAATTATAAACATTATTTACAAAAAATAAAAACTATATTTTATTATATATATAAACCGATTTTTCAAAATAATTTTTTGCCATTTCTGGTGTAATTTGAGCTAATGCAACTAAAATTAAATATATTGGATCAAAATAATCTACAAAATCTCTGTACCTTTTTAACCAAGACTTTAATGCTGAGAAGGCCGTTTCAATAGGATTAAAATCTGGTGAATAGGGAGGCAAATAAAGTACTCTACCACCAATTTCTTCTACTGCTGCAACTAAATCATCATTATGATGTATACGTGTATTATCCATAACCAATACACTATGTTTAGCTGGATATGGATTCATTTGAGGTAACTTAATTTAAAATAAATAATAATATTAATAAAAAAATTCAATTAATTTAATTATAAAAATAATATAATAAAATATTTACCAATTGTGTTAAAATAAAAGTTTGGAATCTTTCCTTATCACAACTTCCTTCCATAATATCAACAGCAATAAAACCTTCTAAAGACAATGCAGGTAAAATCGTATAACGCTTTCCTCTAATAAAAACAACACTTTTTTCTGCTCTAGTATTAACAGGAGAGTAACCATATAACCTGGTGAGTGTTCTCTCATCCTTTGAAAATTTATCAATAAAAATTAATTGTTCAGCAGTATAATTCATTCCAATATTATACAAATAAACACCACGTAATATCTCACTTCTTTCTTTAGCTGCTTTTTGTATTTTCTTTCTAGTTATACCGCAAAATTGAAGAGAATGCCATAATGTTGGCACAGAAACTAATTTTCCTGTTCTCTGTTCCATTTCATGTACCAACTCATCAAGATACCAATCTATTTTATCTTTAACCAAACTTTTTAACGCCTATAAATTTGTAAACTTTGTTAAATAATTATTATAAAATAATAAATCACAAAAGAGTAACCATCTAAATTTCTTACCGACATATCTTGTGTTGTAAAAATTTTTCTTCTTCCCACTCTACAAATAAATGGGTCCTTTACACATCCCCATTTTTTAAAAATCCTACAGACTTTATTGACAGTAGCCTCACTAACATACATTCTTTTAGCAATTTCATTTTGTATAAAGCCTTCAGCCTGACAATAAATAATACGCCACCTTAAATCTTCGCTTAAACTTTTTACCATCTTGGTCTAAAATTGTTTTAGTAAGAATTAGTATACTTGAAAACTTAGACGTGAATAACTAAAATACTCACATTTTATAGAGTTTTTTGTGAATTTGCAAAATCCGTTTTAGTAAGGGTTAGTATTTTTGAGAATTCGAAGGAAAAAAATACTTATATAGTTATAAAACTTAGACTTTAGTAACTAAAAGTCTTATAGTCTAAAAATATAAAAGGAATTCGCAATATTTGTTTTAAATTTTAAAAGGAGTTCGCAAAAAATTGTGAAATTCGCAACATTTTGTAATACATTGTCACGTGATGTAGATCGCATAATTATGAAAACGGCGATAAATAAAGTAATCTGATTAATGTTACACAAAATTCATTTAATATGAAAATGATCTGTATGTGACATTTCCAGTGACTGATATATTTATATATTTAAAAGTAATACTTACCTTTTACCAATAAGTTGCATTTAAAAGTTGAAATTATAAAAGTTAGCTTAACATAAATTTTTTATATAAGTATTATATTTAAAAAAAAGGTATTTAAATAAGTAAAATAGTTTCTAAAGAACAAAAATATATAAAGTTTTTATAATATATAACTTAAGAAAATTTATATTAATATAAATACAAAAAATTACTATTTATTAGTAATTATAAGAGAAATGACATAACCACTAACTAAAGCTCCGAACAGGTCGGTTTGGTCCGGATTATAGACAGTTTGGATTAGAGCCGAAATCCGTAAGAACCAAACCGAAAAACTGGTAGTTCGGTTCGGTTTAATCCGATTTTTATAAAAATGCGAAAAATCGAATAGCCGGCCATCTAGTGATCGTGCAAAGTCGAGCCATATATCATTGGATTCGTCTCGATAAGACGCGTCAAATGGCAGTAAGATCATGTCTCTAGAATCGATAGATCACATGTTAACCCACGCTAAATGATTTATAAATAATTGAAATTGGCAAGCTACCTATCGGTGCTAGAGATATGATCTTAGCACCATTTGACGCGTCTCAGTGAGACGAATCCAATGAATATGAATTCGTTCGTGTACAACCACTGGATGGCGAATAATATCTAGTTTCACATTTTTTTAAAATTTTCGAGCGTTAAAAATTAAAAATTCTGATACATAAATTTATTCGTCGTCCAATAGTCGTACAAATATGAAATAAAACTTATTGGATTCTTCTCGAGAAGAGTTGAATGAATATGAGTCGATGCTCTAGCATCAATAGATCATAAGTTAATTCACGCTAAATGATTTATAAAAAATTGGCATTAGCAAGCTATCTATCGATGCTAGAGATATGATCTCACCACCATTCGACTCGTCTCATCGAGACGAATCCAATGAATCCTAATTCATATTTGTACGGCCATTGGACGACGAATAAATTCATGTATCGGAATTTTTAATTTTTAATGCTCGAAAATTTTAAAAAAATGTGAAACTTGATATTATTTGCCATCCAGTGGTCATATACAAATGAATTCATATTCATTGGATTTGTCTCACTGAGACGCGTCGAATGGTGTTAAGATCATGTCTCTAGCACTGATAGATAGCTTGCTAATTCCAATTATCACCTGGCTACTAATTGGTATTTAGGATTTTTTCCGCCAGTTATAAACTGGCAGACCAATTAGTACATCAGGAAATTTGTTTAGGCGTAATTTAGTGTAATATTTCGAAGGTGGTGTAAAATTTCGAAATATTACACTAAAAACGTAATATTACAAAAGTTTATGCTCTTAAATTTGAATAATTATAGTAATTTAAGAATATCTCGCTATCTACTGATCCAATCAAGACGATCTATAGCTCATTGGAATCAGCTCATCAAGACGGATCGAATGGTAGTAAAATCGCATTTCTACAGTTGATAGAACGCTCTATAGTATGCAGTAAAGTTTTAAATTAATAGAAAATCATCTATCGAACGTAAAGATACGATTTTACTACCATTCGATCCGTCTTGATGAGCTGATTCCAATGAGCTATAGATCGTCTTGATTGGATCAGTAGATAGCGAGATATTCTTAAATTACTATAATTATTCAAATTTAAGAGCTTAACTTTTGTAATATTACGTTTTTAGTGTAATATTTCGAAATTTTACACCACCTTCGAAACATTACACTAAATTACGCCTAAACAAATTTTCTGATGTATATCTAGGATGATAATAAAGTTATTTACTAATCTAGTTTAGTATATAAATGGGACATCATCCTTCAGATGATAACCCATTTATATACTACTAGATCAGTAAATAACTAATACTTATTTATAAATCATTTAGCGTGGATTAACATGTGATCTATCGATGCTAGAGACATGATCTTATCTCCATTTGATGCGTCTCGTCGAGACGAATCCAATGATATATGGTTCGACTTTGTATGATCACTAGATGGCCGGCTATTCGATTTTTCGCATTTTTATAAAAAATCAGATTAAACTGAACCGAACTGCCAGTTTTTCAGTTCTAATACCCGAACCGAACTGAACCGAATTTTGAGCCGGTTTCGGATCAGTTCCCCGGTTTAGCCCGAACTGTTCGGAACTTTACCATTAACTGATAACCTTTTTTTACAAATTTTTACATATATAATTATATTTATTTATATTTGAAAATCTAAATTAATATTTTTTGTATAAATTATTTTCTCATAGTATTTGTTATACTTATACATATAATAAAAAATTTTATATAAATAATAAAAATATACTAGTTAATCCAAGTTATATTCATTTTATTAACAATTATTTTATTAACAATTATCTTACTAACAAATATTTTACCAATAAGATTATTTTACAGACAAATATTTCATTAACAATTATTTTACTAATAAGGAAATTTAAAATTAAAGTTGAAGTTAAATAAGAAAATTAGGATTATAATTAAGCTAGAATTAAAATTAGAAATAGAATAAGACATATAGGCTGATTTGTCTACTCTGCATTAAAAAGAGTTATTGAATTGATTTTCACAATTTTTATTACTCAAAATTGTTTTGTAATACCAAAAAATCATCTGATTGATGATCACTTAACTAAATAATAAGTAGGGCTCCGATCGGTTTCAGTAATTACTGAACTGAACTGATCAGTTTCGGTATCGGAACGGGTTCAGTATTCTGATTTACTGAACTGAACCTTTCAGTAAATTTAACTGATCAGTTTTGGTAACTTCAGTTCGGTATCAGTTTTGCGATTTACTAAACTGATTTACCAAACTGATATTTTCGGTATCAGTTTCAGTAAATTTTACTGATTATTTCGTAAATTTACTGAACTGATTTACCGAACGTTTCGTGATGTTGATAAAAATGTCATGAACCATTTTTTTTAACAATTTAATAAAAACGTTGTGAAATGTTTTTATTGGTTAATTTATTTAAAAAAAACATTTCGCAACGTTTTTTTTTTGATAATTTAATAAAAATATTGCGAAATGTTTTTATTTGTTAATTTATTTAAAAAAAAATGTTTCGCAACATTTTTTTTCATAACTTAATAGAAAACGTTGCAAAATGTTTTTTATTAGTTAATTTAATTAAAAAAAAATGACATTTTTATTAATTAATTTATTTTGAAAAAAAACGTTTTGCAACATTTTTTTTGATAATTTAATAAAAACGTTGCAAAACGTTTTTATTAACTAATTTATTTAAAAAAAAAAATGTTTCACAACGTTTTTTTCCAATAACTTAATAGAAAATGTTGCGAAACATTTTTTATTGGTTAATTAATTAAAAAAAAATAGTTCGCAACGTTTTTTTTTGATAATTTAATAAAAACGTTACAAAATGTTGTTATTAATTAATTTATTTTAAAAAAAAAAATTTCGCAACGTTTTTTTGATAATAATTTAATAAAAATATTACAAAACGTTTTTATTGGTTAATTTATTTAAAAAAAAACGTTTCGCAACATTTTTTTTTGATAATTTAATAAAAATGTTGCGAAACGTTTTTATTTGTTAATTTAATTAAAAAAAAATGTTTCACAACATTTTTTTCAATAACTTAATAGAAAACGTCGCAAAACATTTTTTATTAGTTAATTAATTAAAAAAAACGGTTTGTAACATTTTTTTGATAATTTAATAAAAACATTGCCAAACATTTTTATTTGTTAATTTATTTAAAAAAAAACGTTTTGCTACATTTTTTTTTAAGAGTGAATTTATTTACCGCACCCTGCGTTACAAAGCATCCTTCCTTTTTTGTAAATTATTTATGTCAATCTTTAGTTTATACGCCGCACCCCCCCTAAAATGGCAAATGATAAACATAAAAATATATATAAATTTGTAACGCAGGGTGCGGTAAATACATTATTTCTTTTTTTAATAACTTAATAGAAATGTTGCGAAACATTTTTTATTAGTTAATTTAATTAAAAAAAACGTTTCACAACATTTTTTTGATAATTTAATAAAAACATTGTGAATCATTTTTATTTGTTAATTTAATTAAAAAAAACGTTTTGCAATGTTTTTTTTCAATAATTTAATAGAAAATGTTGCGAAACATTTTTTATTGGTTAATTTAATTAAAAAAACATTTCACAACATTTTTTTTTAATAATTTAATAAAAACGTTGTGAAACGTTTTTATTAGTTAATTTAATTTAAAAAAATGTTTTCGCACGTTTTTTTAATAAAAAACGTTGTAAAAATGTTAAAAACTGAACTGATAATGAATCAGTAAATCAGTTCAGTTTTTGGTATTTACCAGTCAGTTTCGGTATTAATGATTACCCTATAAAAAGTATTTATATTTAAAATATAATTAAAAACTTTTTAAAATATATTTAAATTATACTTAAAATATATTTAATTTAAAAATTGCAAAATACTTATAATATACTTAAAATGTATTTAAAATTATTTTAAAATATATTTCTAATATATTTAATTTTTGCCAAAATACTTAAATTATACTTAAGAAATAATTTATTTATCGCACGTGCGATGCAAATTTTTATGTTTATCATTGCCATTTTAAGGGGGGTGGCGATGTATAAGCAGGTTGATCAACATAAATAATTTACAAAAAAGGAAAGTGGCGATGCATCGCACGTGCGATGAATAAATTTACTCTATACTTAAATTATACTTAAATCAAAATTTAAATATATTATAGATATATTTTTTACATACTTAAAATATACTTATAATATATTTTATAATATATTTTAAGTATATTTTAAATACATAAAAAATATACTTATAATAGTCTTATAATATACTTAAATTTTAATTTAAATATAATTTAAATATATTTTAAGTATATGGGCAAAAATTAAATATATTAGACATATGTTTTAAGATAATTTTAAGTATATTTTAGATATATTAAAAATATATTTTAAGTATTTTGCGATTTTTAAATTAAGTATATTTTAAATATATTTTAAATATATTTTAAGTATAATACTTTTTATAGGATTACTGAAACTGATCAGTTTCGGTAATTAACAATACTGATACCGATCAATTTGGTTCAGTTTCAGTTTTGGCAAAAACTGTACTGAACTGAACCAATCAGAGCCCTAATAATAAGTTGAACAAAAATTTACATTTGCAAAACTTAAATTATTAAATGTAAAAGAGGTGTGAAAAAACCCATTTCACTAATAAAAAACCCATTTCTCATATATATGGAATTTTTAACATATATTATTAAAAAGTAAGTATATTTTAATAAAATATAAAGTAAAATAAAAATTTATATAGTCTTAGTAGCTATAAATGTTTATAAAAGTATGGTGCCGGAAGTCTATACTTGACAATAAAAATGTGACACTTAAAAATCTTTCAACTCCTTAAAAAAAATGCAATTTTAAAAAAATAAACTGGTAATTTTATTCTTTGAGGTAAGCTCTATCAAATTATCGGTCACATTTTTAAAAAAAGATCTACGTAAAAAGTTATAAGCATTTGAAATTGCATGATTTTCATATGATCAGCCCAAATTTGAAACAAAATATGTTGGCCAGAACTTACGATAATTTGGGCCGATTCCATGCATTGTGATAATGCCAGCCTGAATTATCATAATATGAATCAAATGTAATTTTTTAAAAAAAAAATTTTTTTATCAATATATAACTTTTATGAAATGGTAGTTGCAATTTACTACTGAAATCTACTTTTTCTTATATTTTATCTTGTTTGTAATAAATAAATTTTCAAAAACCGCATTTTATTAGTATTTTACACAAGAAATTCTGGTTTTTTATTGGCTGAATTCCAGATCACATGATATAGAATCGGCTCAGAAAATTGAAACAAAATCACGTGATTGTCGAGTATAAACTTCCGGCACCATATAATAAAAATATCATATAAAAGATGGTCGGTATCATAATAGATATTTTCAAACAATAAAAATAATTATTTTATGTCAGAATTTGTATTACCATCTTCAGACGCAAATATATCAAGATTCACTGATCCGTTTTTTATAATTTTAGGCTCGTTGGAAAGCCCTTGTTCTGGACTTTATAGGCGAAAAAAGAGCTCGCCAATTGAATCATTAGATCCAGAGATATTTACATTTAAAGTTGAGGTACAAACTTTTTAACATGCTTAAATGCAAATATCTTGGGATTCACTGATCCGTTTTTTATAAATTTAGGCTCTTCGGAAAGCTCTTGATCTGGTCTATATGAGCAAAAAAAGAGCATGCCGATTGGATCATTAGATCTGGAGATATTTACGTTTAAAGTTGAGATACAAATTTTTAATATATATAGTAAGTGCTAAGAATTATATTAATTTAAAAGAAATATTTACCAATTTAAAGTATAATAACATTAAATAAAAGTTTTTTAATACTCACCCCCAATTTACTGTATATTATATAGTATTTTGTATAATAAAAATGCAACAAAATCAATATTTTAATTAAAAATAGACAAATCAGCCCATATGATTAAAGTAAATTGATTAGAATTTTAAGACTATGTTAGTAAAATAATCCTGCTTATTTATAATAAAAATTTCTATAAAAAATATTAAATTTCTGTCTATTATTACAGTTCTTCAAATGATAATTGATAATAAAATGGAGTCTACTTTCTAAGTACTTATCTTTGTATTTCATAGAAAAATTTGTGTAATTTTCAAAAATAAAGAAAATAACAGAAACTTCATATTAGTATAAAGTTTAAAGTTCAACCTTTCTATGTGTAATTGTTACAACTTTCAGAAACTTAGTAAAAGAAAAATTTTATAGAAATAAAATCTTTGGTAAAAACCACTCTAAGTTAAAGAACTCCACCAAAATTAAGAGTTTAAAATTTGTTCAAGTTTTAAAAGAATCATTTTGAAGTCATTAATAAATACTAAAAGTACTTTACAGTTAAAAGTTTAAATAGGCTTCATCTACTTCTAAGATAAGTCATCCCTAAATCTAAGGTAAAGTTTATATATAAATTTGTTAAAATTTTATGTTACATTATTATGATTTTTTTTTAGTTAATTAGCCAATAGAATTTAAACAATTTCTAAGGTAAAATTTCATATAAAAGTTAAAATTTTTTATAATGACATTTATTAGTAATAGGCCTAAGCCTTTTTTTTCGGCAATTTTTACTGGAAAAATAGTCAAGTAATTAGTGGATAAGAAATATAATTGATTCTTTTTCTCTAATTTTATTTTAGAATAATTTTAATATTCACCTCAGATGAAAATTATCTGATTATATAACATCACATTTTAATTAATAAATTTCATTTATAATAACTAAATAATATTTTTATTAGTATTTGAATTACATTAAAAATTACATCAAAAATATCTGTTATTTTCCTTTATCTTTAATTATAATTTTCTAATATAGAGTTTAAATTAAGATAATATTTGAAAGAATCGAAGAACATTACATTGATTGAAAATGTAGAACTTTTGCGAATTATTATTATGGGTACTGCTGGAACCGGTAAATCTTACCTAATAAACATCATTCGGGAAAGGTTGCAAGAAAATAGCATTGTACTTGCTCCAACAGGCGTCGCAGCCTTTAATATTCAAGGTAGTATTATACATTCGGCGCTTTCCGTTCCAATATTATGCGGCACAGATTATAAGCTTGAAGGTGAATCTCTGAAAAAATTACAAAATAGAATAAAGGATATTAAATATCTTATCATCGATGAAATGAGTATGGTAGGTCGTCACTTTCTTGCTAGCGTAATGGAGCACTAGATGATTGGGAATTGTTAATGACGCGAATCCCAGAAAAACTGCCAGAGTCAGAGAGAAAAAAATTTTCAAATTCCATCAATATTCTTACAACATGGGAAGAAGTTGATAGAATTAATGCTGACAAACTTCGGTCATTAAACCAACCTGTCGCTAAGATTGGAGCAGTTCATACGGGTGGCTCTGAAGCTTGGAAGGCTGAATAAGATACAGCAAAAGGTCTTGATTCTGAAATATTATTAGCCAGAAACACTCGTATTATGCTCACTGCAAATCTTTGGGTTGCCACTGGCCTTGTAAATGGTGCCATGGGAACAATAACAGATATATTATACAAAGAAAAACCTGAGCACACATAGCGGAAGAAAAAGGCTAGCTGAAATGGAAACACGGTGTAAAAAAATAAAGGGTTTTTTTTTTAAAGCTTTTTTTTGTTGGAAATGCACTAACGTACAAACTGGCCGGAATTAACGTTAACGCTATCACATGCAAGTGCATAACTCCTAAATTCAGGCCAGCGTAATAGTATTATAATTGTTATGTTACAGGGGCATTTAGTATAAGTAGAGTTATATAACAGGGGCATTTAGTATAAGTAGAGTTATATAACAGGGGCATTTAGTATAAGTAGAGTTATATATAATCGTGAATCGCGAATTCGCGATACAAATTATAAAAAAAGAAAAAAATTTGAAGGGACAAAAACGGGGGGTTAAAACAAAATTCCGGCCAACATAACTGTGCAAATGTGCAAAGTCCATATTAGTTATTACCAGATCTGCGCACGAAAATTCAGACAACGTAGAATTTTATACGATAAGTTTTTTCGATCAGTATTATTTATAGTAAGGCTCTGTCGTAATTGCGTAATTAACGAAGATAACCGATTCAGCGAGAACTGAACCCACCTGTGTGTTTCACCAAGATCATAACCATTATAACTAAAATTTTTCGAGGTATCTAGAACATTTCGTCACTTGTCACCCATCATCACCATCATATTTTTTATTATATCATATTGCAAATTATTCTTTAAGAGCTTCATGATTCATATTGTATATTATAATTAAATTTTAAAACCTTGAACTTAAAAATTTTAAGCAAATTTAAAAATCTTAATAGTTAGAAGTTTCAAATGTATTTAAAAAGATTATGAATATTAGTCATCTATTGATTTTTAATGTCTTTTAATAATAAATTATAATTGTAATATTAATTTATCAGTCATTTTTTATTAATTGATGTTAGTACAGTAGTACAAACAGTTACATATCAATACAATATGAATCAATCAAACGGTTCATCAGTACAAACTGAAGATCGTATAAAAAAGGTCTTTATTTGACATTTTACTGAAAAGTTGATTTTTTGACTCTTGTTTTTAACCCTCGATTTTCGCGTTTGCAGATATTTCAGCGAAATCATGATATTTTGTTTTGTGGTAGGTACCGATCTTGATAGCGTCTTTAGAGTTGGCGGCCAGATAAAAATGACTGTTGCGGAGCTCAAAGATATGATCTATGAGAAGAATAAGAACGATTTCAAAGACAAAAAATTTGATGCCAACAAGTTGAACCTATGGTTGGTGGATATTCCTTACGATACAGAGAACGTTCAACTGAGAACACTTCAAAACAGATCCCGTGATATGGATGAAGAAAATATTATACAAGAACTCGGAGGTGAAAAGTTGTCTCCAGTTGATGATATTGGCGACATCTTTAGGTATGACTCCAAGAACATCCGTATCATCGTACAACCGCCACCTCCCGCCACTACTGGTAAGTGTCTCCCAATGGTTTACCTCTCGAACAAGAAATTCGCGTTATCTCATATTCTTTTTTAAAATTTATTTCTAACATGCAGTGCCTTCCACACGAACGACCTCCTTAGCTCAAATAGAAAAAGAAGTTCAAGATCTATTTAAAATTCATTCTCAGGACCTAGAAAAGGTTGTGACAAACAAATATGATCCTTATAAGTATTTCGAAGCCCCGTATGATCATCCTTACAAAAGCGAAATTGATAAGAAAAAAATTCCAATGCTCGGTGGTAATCCTAACTTGCTTCTGTATAATCTCCCTAGAAAGAATAAAGATTACCTCACTAATTGTGTACGTTTAGAAAAAGACTTGGAGCGTAATATTGTATCTAGTAGCATGACAATTGTTATGGGGACTTCTGGTTGTGGCAAAACTCGCCTATGTTTGGAACTTTTATGTCGCAACTATGGCCTGTATTTTGTTGCTGTACCATTAAGTTTTGGAGCCAAAGACTTTGAAGATGCATCAGTTTGGACAAAGAATGAGATTCATGGAAAAGAACCTGATAAGGCGAAAAAACTTGCAGAGCGGGCAGTATAGAGTTGTATCACTGCACGTCTGGTATTGCTTAATCATCTCTTTGAGATGGCTGAAAAACTTAAATGTGAGATGGAACCCAAATCTTGGTTAATCTTCCAACTAAGTCATCAACTTATCAATCTATTACCTGTAAAATTTCGTGACATAGAGGATGAGGAAGCCCTTAAAGGATATCGCCTTAATATTATAAGAAGTATTGATAATAAAATTAAAAACATCTTTCCAATTATCTATGATGAGGCCCAATATCACACCTCATACTTATCAAACACATTCCTATGTTATAATGATAAAAATAAGAAGAAGCCATTATTTACCATAATCACGAAGATCTTTTCAGATTTATCCTTAACATTTCCAAAAGCAATTGTTTGTATAACTGGATCTGGCTTATCACTAATGGAAGCAAAGGATCTTAAATTATCTAAAGTGGCAAAGACAGAAACAGCGTAAGTTAAAATTTTCAATTCAAATGCTTTTTGGAATAATTTAATTAATCTTTCCAAATTGATTTATAGTATTCCAATCTTTAAAAATTTTGGCCAAATTCAAACTTCAGAGGAAATACTTGAACTGGCAAGGAATATATTTCCCCTTGAAGATAAATATGCATCAATGGCAATTAAATGGCTAAAGGTATGCTATTGTTATGATGATTTATTGAATTCAATCCCAATTCTTACAATATAGTTTCTAAACAGGGTCGATATCGTTTTACTTGGACATGGATACATTACCTTCTTAATTCTTATGATCCCCAAAAACAACTAGAAATGCTAAAAGATCATCTTACAACTGATTATAAAGATCCACAAAATCCAAGATTTAGTCTTTATTCTGGACTTGTAAGACTTGTACATCATCCTAATGAGCAACATTCCTATATTGATCATGAGTCTATATTGGAACTTATAAAAAGAGCGATTATTTATTATGCAATGACAGGAAGGCGATTTTTGTATAAAAATACTAAGGAAATAGATATTATGTCTATTGGCTTTGCCCACCTTAAAACTCAAGAATTAACTGGAATCATTGATGAACCTCTTGCAATTCAAGCAGGATTCAACTATTTTATAAATACTAAAATAGACAACATGTGGTTTAATGTAATGTCACAAGTCAATTTTAATGCAAGCATGCCAGGATTTATTTGGGAGAAATGTGTTACAAATTTTTTGGATGACATTATTTTTAAAAGTAAAATACCTTTATCTTCACACAAAAAACTATTTCCTGATAACAGTCATTGTTAGCCCAATATGTTATCCACCAAATACAGTAGATTCTGATATCTCAATGGCTTTTTTCTTTCCAAAAGGAGAAAAAAGAGAAGCTTATATTTTAAATACTCAGGTCAAGTTAAGAAATAATGTTGAGCTAAAGAAGGCATGTAAAACTGTTAATCTGGATACAATGTTTACAGACAAAGACTTAAATTCCAATTCTTCTCAGTTTCATTATAAGTTGTGTGAAATTTACAAACAACAAAAATGGAGTAATCGCAATATACAGATGATTGTTGCCTATCCTTGTAATTTTAATTTTAAAAGAAAAAGAGATTATCAAAAAACACCTGATGCATTAAAAAGAATACACAAGATACCAAGATTGATTATTGATGAAAATAATGCAGATTCATTGATTTCTAATGATTGTCAACATTGGGTTACAGTTTTAAAACAAGAATAGGGATCTCAAGTTGATTGGCAATGTAGTGATATTGAAATTTCTGAGGATGAAAAATGGTTTTAAAAAATAACAAAATATTAATTCTTACATTTTACATTTTCATTTTTTCAAATATATTATTCATATGTTTAAAATCAAAGTGAAAATTTGTAGATATATTAAACAATAAAATGGATGTATTATCAAATATTTTTTTTTTAAGTATCTATGTGTCTATTTAATAATTTCTAACTAATTTCAACACCAAAATTTCATTCCTATATGCCATTATTTTTAACCTATTTCCATTTAAATATTCTAAGAAAAATTAAGTAAAAAAATCTTTTACTTTTATAATATTCTGCCTTATATTCTATCATAAATATTCTTTAATAGAATTCAGATATAATACTGATATACTGTGCCAAATAATTAGAACTGCATCCACAAAATAATATTAAAAGAATTAAATAATGGTGATATGTTCACTTTGATCTATAAAGCCAATTAGCATTATTTTAGAATCTATTTACATACCTTCTTGTATTCTTTGGAAATATATTCATTCATGATACTAGTAGTTATGAAAACTGTAACATTTTGTCATGATTAGTGTCATTGTGTAAATTTTTTAATATACGTAAAAATAAATACAAAATCAGAATGTAACCTGTATTACATATTATTTTTTGATAATTTTTTTGATTCTAGCCATCTTAACTATCTACACTAATACAATCCTTCAACAATCCAACAATAATACCAATTACTTTTAAGATAATGTTTTCTATACAGTATTCGAATACTTTATCATCATCACTAATCTCTTTGAAAACTACAGAGAAAAATAAAGTTAATATAACTATTTAGTTGGTTTTAAAATTAATTAATTACCTACCAAAAGTAAACCGCTTGATATTCATTATATTTTTTTTATTGATTTTATTTTTACGTAACATTTCTTTCAAGTCATTAAAAGTTTTAAGCAACTGAAGAAATAATTTCATAACTTCTAACTGAGGCCTTTGATAAATTTTGCAAGTGTTATTGCTAGTTCTAATATTAACCCAATACTGCAAAATTTTTTTTCCATCATCTTAAGAAAGGTAAGACCAAAAATTTTCTTTTTATAAAAAATTTTAATATCATCTTTATCAAGTTTTAAGTTTTTTCTTCTTAAATAATTGATAAACACCTCTGTATTAAATTTTTTAACTATGTCTATCTGACATTATTTGAAAAGAAACTTCTTTCATTATTAAAGCAGATAGAGTGGGTAAAAAAGCTTGTGAAAACATAATTTTTATATATATAAGTTTGTGCTTGTAAAAATTTATACATCTAATAGCAATTACAGGTAAAGTTAGTTTATAAATAAAAAAGTATTTTAATTTTAGCATTTGGAGAAAAATGATAGATTTTTTTTGTATTGATTCATAATGCATTTGCCTAATATATATGCAATTAAAATGTAATACAGAATTGTCAGACGATTATATTACATCATTATACATGATATTTTTCAAGATTTATAATAAAAATGTAATATATACTTTATTTAAAAAATAAAAAAATATTGACAGAACTCAGTCTATAATACATAAAATTGCAAATATTCGCTATATGAGAACCTCAAACAATATATATAAAGGTAGGTTTTGAGTTTGCTTAACCAACATATAAAAATTTTTCCTATATGAGATTTATTATTGCTTATTTGATAACATAATTTTTAAATAGTCAGATATAATTATACGTAGCAAAGTATTAAATTATTAATAGTCAGATATATATTTGTGTAGCAGAATAGAATTTTTTAATATATATATAGGGATGTTAACGGTCCAGTCTGGACTAACCAGATCATGGTCCAGTCTTAAGGACCGATTTTGGATTGGATCGCATTAGGACTAGACTGATAAGACCATCAGTCCTATAGAAGGTCCTATAAGAAATTTTTTTAATCAAAATTCATAGTACCAGCCTGAATTATTGCAGTTTAACGTTACACAATTCCAAAAAAAGGAAATTTTTATTTTTTGCGAAAATTGAAGTGTGTTATTACACAAAGTTACACAAAATTCCAAAAAAGAAATTTTGTTAATTCCGGTAGAAATTATGCGAAGTAACAAACTAACACTAAAATTTTTTTTATGAAACCGTGGTCCAGACCATGGTCCTATAAGACTGATCAGTCCCAGTTTTCGGTCTGATTCCAGACCGTGGAGGCATGGACTGATAAAAAACTGGACCAGGATGGACTAGACCAGACCGTTAACATCTCTATATATATATAATATAATATATATTTTATATTTTTCACATTAAAAAAATCTAATAAAATATGTAAACAAAGTTATAAACATGTTTGTGTAAAAAAAATTTACTATTTTTAATACAAAGATTAAGTTAATTGTATATGTAATACAGGAAACATTTTTAGACGTGATCAAGTAATGTATTTTTGATAAAATAAATACGCATCCACATAACATTAAAATTATAAATCATATATGCATCTATATAACATTTAAAAAATATATATTAAAATGAGAGTAAGAAAAATAAGTGGGTTTCTGTTTTTTATAAATTTATACTATAATTTTTGTAATAATCAATAAAAGTTATTTCATTTTTACTTAGAAAATTTTTTAAAAAATATTTTTTTTGACAAATTTTACAGTAGATTTTAAAAATAAAAATTCTGCGTATTGGTGGTATTACAAAAAACATGAATAAATCCATAAATATCTATTCAACCATGATAAAAATTATATATAAGTAGATTCGAACTTGCTGAACAACTTTACTTAAGAAGGTTTTAGATGTTTCCTTTGATTAAAGTGTCTAAATTATGCTCTGAAGTCACAGAACAGATATAACAAAATATTAATAAGAAATATTTATAGAATAAATGTATTTGTAACAGCCTGTTACATATCTTATTTGTAACATCCTTTTTTTATTTTTTTTTAATAATAAATTTAGTATGTAGTTTACAAATAAAATTTTTATATGCAAAATTTAATTTGGAAAACTTTTACTTAATGTACTTAAGACAGTTTCATAGACAAAATTTCAAGTTATAAGCAGTTTCTTGAAATTTTTTAAAAAATTCTTTTGTCTTGGTTACACAACTGATCTTTTTGTTTTTGTTTACATTTCGCCTGATCTTAAATTTTAATTGGATAAAATTGGAGTTGTTACAAATAAGACGCGTAACAGGCTGTTACAATTAGATTTATCCATATTTATAAGTTGTAATATTACAAAAAAATAATAATAGCTTTATCCATACATTATTTCAAAAATTTTTGTTTTTTTAGTTTTTTTTATATACATATTTTATAAAAAAATATATATATAAATATATATATATCATAAAATAAGTTGCTTAGTAGTGTAAAAAATTTATGGGTTGGATAAAAGTTTAACTTAGCGTAAAGCATTCTAAATGGTTCGATTGGTACTGGTTGAGGAAGTACTTGCATCAGACCAAAAAAATTGCTTCATTTTGATCTGATCTGGATTATGTTAAAAAAATAATCCATGACCGGACCAGACCAGACCAGTTATTTAATTTGGTCTGGTCCAGTCTTATAATAAAAAATCTGAAATTCTGATTGGCTGTTATAATATCACGTGTCCAAAATTAAAATTTTTACCAAAATTATAACTGTATTCTAATTCTATAATTCTGGCTCTGTAGCGATTTACCTGACATGTGTAGCTTCAATTTAAGCCTATATTTACTTTGTATAATGTATATACTATATAAGGAAATTATGCGTCTTTATGCACTAATATTACATAAAGCAAACATAGGCTTAAAACGAAACTACATATATCAGGAAGATCACTATGGAGCTAGAATTATAGAATTAGAATACAGTTATAATTTTGGCAAATTTTCAGTCTGATCTGATCCTAACCTATTTAATTCAGCCCTACAGATTTATAATCCTGGATCGACTAGATCAGACCAAATACTTCAGTCCAGGTTGAAGCATTAATCCAGACTAGACCAATCCTAATTTTTGGTCTGAAGGTCTAGACCGGTTAGAGCTTTACTTAACAGACATGAAAAATATTTGCTTATTGACCTTAATAAATTTTGAATTTTTTATCTGACCTATATATATATTGTTCAGGGTCCTATTGGGGCTATCTCATAACTATCCTGAAACTTCTGATGAATTTTTTTTTAGACTGAGCTTAGAAAAATGACTATTATGCATGGTAGTTTTCTTGTTAAAAATACTAATGAACAATCACAAAGTATTCAGGAAGCTTTAGAAGCACATATACAAAAAATTTCTGCATAAATTTTAATGTTTATAATTTGTCTGAAACAGAATAAACTTGTTTTTCTCTTTACAAATAACTGTCCCATATCATAATTTCTTATATAATCTTTAGATGTACAATAAACAGGTTATACTAATATTTAACAGTGTTACTAAAGAGTTGCAAGGCTAATTTATCAGCAGATAAAATTTTTTTCCCATTGGTTATAATATTATTTTTATTCACTTTACACATCTTTGCTTGTGTGCTTTAAGTAGTTTTCTTATTGAAAATACTAATAAACGACCACAAAACATCCAGGAGATTTCAGAAACATATATATAAAAAATTTCTGCATAAATTTTGATGTTTATAATTTGTCTGAAATAAGAATAAACTTGCTTTTCCCTTTACAAATAACCGCTCTATACTATAATTTCTTATATAATCTTCAGACGTACAATAAACAGGTTATACTAATATTTAACAGTGTTACTAAAGAGTTGTAAAGCTGATTCATTAGCAGATAAAATTTTTTTCCATTGGTCATAATATTATTTTATGTCCACTCTACACATCTTTGCTTGTGTGTTTTAATTAACATAAAAGTTACTTTGGGAAGTTTTTTTACATAACCAACATTTGAAAAATAACTTTTAATTGTTTTATATTATATTTTCACTTGTATTTTTCAAATTTTTTGCTAAAGTTCTTGTAGAAAAGAATGTATCATGTCTTACATATTGACTGAGTGTATGGAATCATGAAATGCACTTGCAGTATTTTTTTTTAGGTTTTCCATTCCCTTTAGAATGTTTCAAAAACTAGTTTTTTTCAATTTTTTTTGTTTTTATAAATTGTTTACAATAAAAATTACATGGGGTTGTATACATAAATCTAATGAGAATTTATTATAGGTTTTTTCTTTTTGTGTTTTAGAATTTTTCATGAAAATAATTAAAGGTGTTAATAGACACAAAGACAGTCAAATGTAGTCACAGATATAAGATTTATTATATATTTAATTGGTATAAATTTAGTTTATTTTTGGCTATGTAGATTATTTACTCACATGATCACTATTTTCATTTTTTTTTGTCCTATACTATATATAAAACACTATTCGATTAATTAGCATAGTTCTATTTTTTCAAATAGTTTCAACTGAAAAGTGAGGTAGGGGATGAAGTTAGTTTTATATATGCATATTAATTATTTTGCATGAAAATGCCATCTACTTTTATTTTTATTTGTAATAGTCTTAGATCTACTACTCTTTCAGAAATAAAAAATAAATAAAAAATAAATTATATATAAGACAACTGTTACTCTATTACTGAAATAATATATTTCTATATACTTATTAATAAGTTGTGTTCTGCATTTTGTTTCTTACTAATTTTATTTCATTTTTTTTAAACATTATGATCTTTTTATTTACAAATTTTACATATATAAACTTTTTTTTCTTACACTAAAAGGAATAGCACTGGTCGGAATAGTCCATTTCAGCAAAATTTTAAATTGCCAAATGTTGGATGAAATTTAGTCTGACCTTAGCCAATCAATACCAAAAAAATCAGCAACTAATTTTATAAACAATTTGCACCGTAACGCCTGCTACTTGTCAACAAATTGATCAGTAAAATTGGCAACAAATCGGTAAAATCAAATTGACGATTGTTAATAAACCTAATAATTATTACTGATTTTTGTACATTTAGCTGATTTTAATTTTTATAATAACAATTTATTGATTAAATTTTATTAATTCATTTTATTAAAAATTGCATATTAAATTATTATCTATCTATCATTTATATACACCATTTACCATCCACCATCCATCATCCACCCATAATCCTCACCTAACCTGATAAAAGTCTGAAGAAAACTACTAAAAAAAGGAGGAAACGGCCAATAACTCATTTTTTAAATAAAAAAATTGGGTTTGAAAGAAATTTACCCGATCTGATAAAATCTGAAGGGGAAACCTACAAAAAAAGTAAAGAAATGGTTGGTCAACCATTTCTTTTAATAAAAAAAATGAAGTTTCAAAATTTTTTCAAAACTTTACCTGGAATATCAGTATCTACACCAGAACTGATTTTCTATAAAAAAAAATATAAAAAAATCATTTTTTAGCTAAAAACATTTTTTTTAAGTAAGTTTTGAAAATCTATTAAAACATTATCTCATTACCTAAGTAAACGGTAGAACTGATTCCCTACAAAAGAAAATAATAAAAAACGTTAATATACCATTTTTTTAATAGTTTCGAATTTTTTTTTGAAACTAACTAATGGGATTCGATATCCAAGTCAGAACCGTTTCCCTACAATAAAATAATAAAAAAAAAATGTTAATAAATGTTTTTTTTTTAAATAGTTTCAAATTCTTTTTCAAAACTAACCAATGGAATTCAGTATCTACACCGGAACTGATATCCCTACAAAAAAAAATAAAAAAATGTTAAAATTAATGTTTTTTTATTAAAGTTTTGAAATTGTTCGAAACTTATTTTTGGGATTCGGTATCCACGCCGGAACTAATATCCCTATAATTAAATATAAAAAAACGTTAAAATAAACATTTTTTTTTAAAGAAGTTTCAAAACTTTTAGTTTTGAAACTTACCTGGAATATCAGCATCCATGTTGGAGCCGATTTCCTATATTAAAGTATAAATAAAAAACGTTTTTTTATTAAAAAACGTTTTTAAAAAAGTTTCAAAACATTTGTTTTGAAACTTACCTGAAATATCAGTATCCACGCTGGAACCGATTTCCTATTACAAAAAATAAAAAAAAAACATTTTTTTTTATTAAAAAACGTTTTTAAAAAAGTTTTGAAACATTTATTTCAAAACTTACCTAGAATATCGGCATCCATGTTAGAGCCGAATTCTTATATAAAAAAATAAAAAAAATGTTATAAACGTTTTTTTTATAAAGTTTCGAATTTTTTTTTCAAAACTTACCTTTGGGATTCAGTATCCATGCTGAAACTGATATCCCTACAAAAAAATAAAAAAAAAACATTAAAAATTAACGTTTTTATATTAAAGTTTCGAAAATTTTCAAAACTTAACTTTGGGATTCGGTATCTACGCTGAAACCGATATCCTATATAAAAAATAATAAAAAAAAACGTTTTTAGTATAAAAACGTTTTTATTAAAGAAAGTTTCAAAATTCTTTTTTCGAAACTTATTTTTGGGATTCGGTATCCACGCCAGAACTGATTTTCTTTGCAAAAAAAAATAAAAAAAAATGTTTTTTAGTTAAAAAAACATTTTTTTTAAAAAAGGTTCGAAATTTTTTGAAACTTTACCTAGGGAAATGGTATCCACGCTAGAACCAATTCCCTAAACAAAAAAATATTTAAAAAAACGTTTTTTAGTTATAAAACATTTTTTTTTTTAAGAAAGTTTTGAAAATCCTTCGAAATTTCACCTAAGGAAACGGTATCCATGCCGGAACTGATTTTCTACAAAAATAAATAAAAAAACATTTTTTACTGTTAAAAAACATTTTTTTTATAAGAAAGTTTCAAAAATCTTTTAAAACTTTACCTGGGAAATAGTATCCATGCCGGAACCAATTCCTTAAACAAAAAATACAATAAAAAAGACGTTTTTTATTATAAAAATGTATTTTTTGAAGAAAGTTTCAAAAATCCTTTGAAACTTTACCTGGAAAACGGTATCCACGCTAGAACTGATTTCCTGCAAAAAAATATTAAAAAAATGTTTTTTTTATAAGAAAATTTTGAAAATCTTTCAAAACTTTACCTGGAAAATGGTATCCACACTGGAACCAATTCCCTAAACAAAAAATACAATAAAAAAGATGTTTTTTAGTATAAAAACGTATTTTTTGAAGAAAGTTTCAAAAATCCTTTAAAACTTTACCTAAGAAACGGTATCCACGCCGGAACTGATTTTCTGCAAAAAAAAAATATCAAAAAAATGTTTTTTTGTTGTTAAAAAACGTTTTTTTATAAGAAAGTTTCAAAAATCTTTTAAAACTTTACTTAGGGAAACAGTATCCACGCTGAAACTGATTTTTTTCACAAAGTATAAAAAAGAAACATTTTTTAACGTTAAAAAATGTTTTTTTTAAAGAAAATTTCAAAACTTTTTTGATTTAATAAAAAGTTACTGAATTCAATGTAAAGAACTAAGGTGTAAGAAAGGGAAGGGAAAAGGACAAAGAGAAGGAAGGAAGGAAATGAAAAGTTTAAAAAGTTTAAAAAAGTTTGTTTAAAAAGACCTGTAAAATGTCGATCTGGATCATCTGATGATTTCAGTCATTTACCAACTGATTTGCCGAATTATTGCCAATTAGTTATTGATTTTTACCGTTTGGCAAATTTGGCAAAATTGTGTTAATTTATATGACCAATCGGTATAATTTTACTAAATGATCTTAAAGGAACAATTTTTCGTATAACAATCGGTATAAGTTGATTTTTCACCAAAAGACTGAACAAGTATTTATTTAACAATCAGTATCAGTTGATTTGTGATTGATTTTACCGATTTTTGCCATTGGTCAAAAAATGTGACGAATCACATGACCAATCGGCAAAAATTATGCCAAAAGCTTTTAACAGTCGAAAGTTTTGATTTCGACCAGTGTAGATGCTAATTTTGTATTTCACTAACATATGGATTAGAATCAAATAGATTTATTACACTATTCTTTGTATTAACATAATATAAATTAAATTCAATTACTGATTTAATATACTTGTTTGGTAGATAACTATGTTATTTCTGAATCACAGAGAATCTAAAATCTGTATATTTTTATTTTCATTATTTGTATATTTATTGGTTTTTTCTTCTGATCAATAAATCTATTAATTATATCTACACCCATTTGCTAAAAGTAATTGAGCACTTTTAAAAAATAATCATTAAATTACATTATTTTGACGTTCAGTAATTAGAATTTAATGATTTATGATTTATTAGATTTGTCTAATTGAGATGCATCTAACCGCTGTATTTTCAAGTCTGTAAATTTAATAAATTAGAAGTTATTATTGAGTGTCTAAAAATAGTAAAATGCAAATAACTTTTAATTCATTAATCCTAGAGACATGAAAATAATAGATACAATGTACCTTAGAAAGATAAAATATGATTTATTAAATTTGTCTTATTAAATTTAATAGAGAAGAAAACGTTGTAAAATTTGTATATGTCAAATTTTTAAAAATGAATAATAAATTATTTGCATTTTACTGTTAAAAATAACATTACTAATCCTTCTAAAACCTATACTATAATTATTAAATAATTAATGTTATTTAACAAAAGGTCAATTATAAGTTTTTACTAACATATTTAATCTTGTAAATATTTTTCTTCTTTCTACTCTACTAACAAATAGATCTCTTACACATTCTCACTTTTTAAAATTCTACAGACTTTATTGATAGTAGCTTCGTTAACATACATTTTTTTAGCAATTTCTTTCTGTATAAAAGCTTTAACCTGATAGTAAATAATTTACCATCTTAAATCTTCACTTAAATTTTTTCCCATTTCAATCTAAAATTATTTTAGTAAGAGTTAATATAATTTGATTTGAAGGAATATTTGTTACTTAAATTTAATAATTTAAAAATTTGTAAATTTGTGAAAATTCATTTCAAGAAGGATAAAAGCATGTGATTACAAAGGGTGTGCATTTATATATATAGAGTAAATAATTAGAGGTTATATATACTCGGGACGGTTATGGGTCAAAAGACCGACAAACAAAAGACCGATACAACATAATCCCGATCTACAAAATCGCGAAACTACAAAATCCTGACTAGGACAAAATATCGACTAGTTCAAAATCCCAAAATACAAAATCGTCTAATACAATAAAAATTTTATAGATTGTAATTAATAGAATTGTTACAATTGTACAAACATATATTTACTATTATAGTTAAAGAACAAATAAATCAATAAAATTGCATAATTGATTATTTAAAGTATATTGTGTAAATCATTTAATGTACATACAAATTAGTTAATATTCCATGTTTCTACGTTTCCCTCTATTCGTGAAACATAGCATATTGAAAATTCATATGAAAATTTTTTTTATGGTTATGTAATCATTCTGATTAACAAATTGCGCGTTGCATATTATTATTTGACAAATTTGATTTACGCGTAATTATAAATATTTATTTTAATTGACAGAGAAAAAAGAATCACGACGATCATCAGCGATAAAGAAAACCGTTCAGTGATGGAGTATCTTCGTGGCATGCCCATAATCTTACATTATAAGTCATACATTATAAGTAAATTTACAAAAATCTAGTTCTTTTATCTAGTTCTTTTATAAATTACAACAATTAATAAATAAAATAAATGATATACAATATTTTGCGCAATTTACTTATTTTAATGTCTAAAGAATAAAAGATTTCCAAATAATTTTTACTCAATAATATATATACTGTAAATAATATAAATAATCTAAATATTCTATTAAATTATTTTGCAAAAGACAGATTGAAACAAATTATTAATAGTATCTAATCTGTCAAGATTTTGAACTGTCAAGATTTTATATTTCGGGATTTTGAACTAGTCGATATTTTGTCCAAGTCGGGATTTTGTAGTTTCGCGATTTTGTAGATCGGGATTATGTGGTGTCGGGATTCTGGATTTCGCGATTTTGGACGGATCCCCTTGGGACTAAATCAAAGTGTGCATTTAAAAAGAAAATGCACTTATAAGTAGTACATTAATAGAAAGTTGACTGTAAATAGAGAACTTGTATTTCATAACTATGAAAGAAATTCACATAAACTTTAGAAAAGTTTGCAAAAATAAATATGCAAATTTTTTATATGGAGTCATATAGTTAAAGATCGCACCATTTTGAAAATGGTGATAATTGAAAATAATATTGAAAATAAAGTTAATTTTAAATACTATATAAATTAAATTAATAAAAATATCAATATATTTAAAAAGAAAGAAGCAATTAAAGAAAACAATACTTTTTATATATATTATTTAAGAATAATGATAGTTAACAGCTCATTTAAAAACTTTCTTGGGTATAATATTTTGTTTATATAATCAAAATATAAAGTAAAAACAAAAGAATTAGAAGTCTTTTTTATCTAAAATTTTGATAATTAATTTTACTACAAATTCTGGACTTCTGGTAAATTTATAAATATATAAGATTTATAAATTTGTGTTTATTAAAAATTAATTTTATTATTTTAGTTATGTAGTGTTACTTCAGTCTTTTCATAACCCTTAATTATATTTTGCAGTATATTACAAATTTCCAATACATCTTATAATTCTTATAATACATTTAATAATAAATTTTCATTAAATAATAAATCAAGTTTTATCAAATCACAATATAGATATATTTTATCTTGTACCTTTTTTATCATTTCAATAAAATAAAAATTATTGTTTTGGTAATCAAATTGTATATAGTGTCAACTTATTTATTGATTTATCAAATAAGTTGCAGATAATAACGTTTTTTGATAACAAACAATTTTTAAAATTAATTAATTTTCATTATTACTGACAATAATGTTTTTAGTAATAATTTTTAAAAGTATCATTAATTAAGTAAAATATTTTGAAATTTTCAAGACATTATAAATTAAGAAATCTGTAGTTATACCAAGAGCAAAATTTCATGTGAAATTTTGTTGCTTGTTTTTTGACCAACTTTTTTGTGTATTACTGTATGTGAAAAACAATAGTAGATCTTAAATATTTTTTGACGATTTTAGAAACTGACACTTTTAAAAAAATATATTTGTGAACGGTAAAATAAAATATATTTACTTGATTAGCATTCACGTGGGATGAAAAAATGGAATAATCATGTGGCATAAACCAGAAATTTTATTTTTTATAACAAAAGTAGTAACGTTGCAGTATGACGTTATAACGTACATGGCAATAAATATTTAGAAAACAATCGCATAAGGCAATATACTTTAAATATTATAAATTTGAAGGAAATTCCCAACGTCTTAATGTCTGAATTTTAATTTTAAATAATTTTTAATGATTAAATAAAATATTTATTATAATAAATTACATTTCCTATGATTTTGAAATATATTTTACCTAAATTATTTAGAAGAAATAAATAAAGATTAATGAGAAATCATTAAAGTACATCCATTTTATTTCTCACCAAAATGATAAATGATTGACTGCGGCAGAATAATTTTACGTGACCGTAAGAAAAAAAAATTTCCATAATTGGATTATAACGGTTCGTTAATGCAATTTCATTTCATTTGTCATTGAAAAATTTTCGATTGATCTAAATGGGTGCATATGATAATTACACCGAATATTTCTTATAATGGTAACAAATCGAATAAAGTGAGAATACTTTTATGGCAATTGTATTAAGTAAAATCCTGCTATACACAGTAAGAATAGTTTTTTTTTCACGAGAAAAGTCTTTTTCAAAAGAAACCATTGTTGGCTTGATCGATGATCGTTTTTTTTTTTAATTGCATAGAATATTATTTCCTTTTAACTTTAATCAGAGAAAAAAAAATGAAATTGAATAAATACCCTTCTGAAACCATTTTCTCTCTTTTTTTCCTTACCTTCCAATCCCATTATAAGCAAAGTTCAAGCACATGATAATTCCATAATTAAAAATTAAGATTTTTTTTTAATTTTCATTGTTAGCAAGGATTACATCATCATCATCATTTCACAAATTATGACATCACGTGCTTGTGTCTTTATTAATTCGAATCCAAAGGTTCGAAATAAATTAATTAATACGATTTCTTGTATTAAACCAAAGTTCCCGCCGAATATCAACTTAAGAGAGTTGATAACGAAGCAAACATTTAGTGAATCTAGTAGAAGTTCGGGGAGGAGTCCGAATGCTTTTATCATTTACAGGAAAGCATTCGTTGAAGCCGCAAGGAAGGACGGATACCACCTACCAATGACAGTTGTATCTTCAATGGCTTCTAGATCTTGGGACTTGGAACCAGGGGAGGTCAAAGAACATTATAAAAGGTTAGCCAAGGAAGCCAATGCAATAAGGAATAAATTAGTTCCAAAATTAAATAAAAAAAGAAGACAAAAATGGAATATAGTTTCATTTCCACCTCCAACCTCCTCAGTTACCAATAATAAAACGAGGTCGAAAAAGAAAAAGGTGGAAATTAAAGAAAATCCATCATCAAGCACTGGTATTCCTCCAATAAGTTTTCATATTCCTTACGATATCTGTTCAAAGATCGAAGATAGATACAGTTCCCTTGATGATTCAACAATTAGTCCTTCTATCACAAATTCCGCACAACAACAACCGCAACAAGTCAATGATATCGATAATTTCAATAATTTCAATAATTTCAATAATTTCAATAATTTTATTAATTATATTCCTCAACAACCTCTTAACCAAGAATTAATTATTGGGGAACAAATCATTGATACATTTAATGTTGCGGTTGACATTCCTATCGACATTAATAACGATTTTGAATATGATTCTTTCGGCTTCTCGACACTCTTTAATGAATGTGAAGAATATGAAGTTTATTATCCTTCTATTTTGGGTGGGTGAAATTTAAGCTAAGAAAAATTTTTTTTTTATAAAAAAAAAAGATTATATATATATATATCATATGCTACGTTTGCCCTATATACTGTATATATAAATTATTAATTATAGTAAGAAAAAAAAAATAATACACATACGCTTCAAAGACGATCTTTTTTTTTTTTAGATCTCTTTTTTTTTGCATTTATAGTAAATATGGTCAAGTTTTAAATTTAAGTTTATGATGTAATTTTAAGTTTATGATGTAAGTAAAAATCAAGATTATGTAAAATAATTAATAAATAATTAAGAAAATCTAAAAGGGACAATAACGAAGTACCGATTTTTTTTTTTCGTGTTATTTATTTAATCATGTTGTTACAATATATATTCGGTGAAACGATCACGCAATGTACCAATAATAAAAAATTTTTTTATTTTTATAATAAAAACCAGAATAAAAAAAAATAAGAAAAAAAAACCCAATATAATAAAATATATAAATAAATTTATAAGAGAGAATAAAGAAAAAATAAAATAAAATAAAAGAGAAATCCGTAAATTATAGGATTTTGGAGAGAACAAAGGGACAGGGAAGTGAAATTTTTTTTTTGATTTTGGGAATGAATAGGACTTTAAAGGACTAAAGAGAGGATTTAAGATTTAATAAAGATAAAAGAACATTCAATTTAATTTATAAAAGTTAATAGGGAAAAAAAAAACGAAATTGAACTTAAATCATTATACTTTTCTATAAAAGAACGAACAAAATAAAGGAAATTTTGTAATAAAATACGGCGAAAAAAGCAAGAAATTATAAAATATACGAAAATATAATAATAAATACGAATGAAAATACGACGAATAAATTCGAAATAACGACCAGGAAAAATAAAAATAAAACGAAAATCGAGAATATACGTCATACGAGTTTTAACGTAAATAAATGAAAAATAAAAAAAAAAATGAAAATTTTACGGATTACCCGATTGACCGGGATTTGTTTTACTGGCATCTACGTGTCCAGTTGACACGGGAGGTGTTTGTCTTTTTTGTACTATTTAAGAAAAAGATTATTGTTTTTAATAATAATTCTCGTAATTAACAGATAAAATTGTTTGAAAAATAAATACTGACAATTTGCTTTTTCTTCTTGTCCAACGCTAACTTCACCTAAATCAGGCTCTGGAACATCATCATCACGTTTGTTTATAAAGTGACGACTGTAATTCTTATTCTTATGTTTCTTTTTCTTATGTTTCTTGTTTTTATAATCATATAAACCTCCACCTTCCGTATATGGAGTATCTTGTTTACGTTTTACAACTAATAATTAAAAAAATGAAACCTTATAAACTGATTCAGATTAAAAAAAGTTTCGAAGGATTTAAAGAAAAAAAAACGTACGATTCGATTTAATAACGGAGCCATTTGATAAAGTAGTTAAACAAAGAATTATAACTATTGCTATAAGAACGATCAGATTGTGTTTTCTCATTATGAGTTAACGATTCTGTTAAAAAAAAGAAAAAAGAAAATATAAACCTTTGAATTTTAAATGCGGTAAAAGATATATTTATATATAAAGTAAATTTCCTTTGTGGGATCATAATATTATAACGATTCATGATTGATCATAATGAAATGATCGAGGCTTAGGATTAACCGATCGACTTCAAACTTTTAACGATCTTTTGAACCTTTTTATCTGTGGCTTCATATAAATGGCTTTATACCCGATATTAATATTCCCGGCTGTGCTGTTTATAGCACGTGATCATTCGATATTAAAATCTATTGTTTGATAATGGCTAAAATATTGTGGCTTAATGTTTTGATTAGTTACGATAAAAATAAACTAAGCTAATCTCATTCCAGATAAATTTGGCTGTGCGTGGTAGAATCGACTGTGTGCTATATATAATGGTGACAAATAACATAATTTTTAACGTAGAAAATTGATCAAAGATGTGATACATATAATTATAATAAATAAATAAGAATAATACTTATGATCTATACCGTAGATTTTCTTAAAAGAAAGTTCTTCGTATATGTAAGATGACAACAGCCTCGAATATAACTTTAGTTCTCGATCATGGCTTAAAGCATCAAATGTCATCAATATCTCTCTTAATAAATATTTTTTTTATAATTTTAAGACTTTTTATCCGATATTTTACGCTTTTTAACTAAGCCATTTTTTTTACATTTTTTACATGCGATAAAAATCTATCCGACTAACCGTAAATTCTTAAAATCAAAAAAAAAAAAAAAGATCATTTTTATTCAGTAAATCAAATTAGCTAATAAAATCTTAAATAAAATTTTAACTATATTAACTATAAGAGGTGTAAAATACAAACAAATAATAATGATTGAAAAAGAATATTTGATTTTTTTCGTAGTAATTTTAATTTCCCACCATTTCCCCTTAAAATTCTTTTTATCAGCCCATAAAACTAAATCTTCACAAATGGGATGATCAGGATTATTATAAACATGTACATTTTTAAGATTAGGAAGTGGTGAATTAAATAAAGGTTTGGCCATATCTAATGTAATATTTTCACAATCTTCAAATGTTATATTAGTAATTAAAGAACAATGTTTAAAAACTTCGAATGAAACACATCCAAGAAAATCTACTGAATAAAATTCTATCTCTTTTAAAGAATGTGTTTGTGTATATAAAGAATTAATGAAAAAATGTGTGTAATATCGATAATCTTGTAAAATAAATTTTTGTAAATTGGATTGTGATGATATTAACATGGCTAATTCTTCTGCTTGTTGTTTATTAATAAATAAATTTGAAAATTCTGGATCATGAGCAAAATTTGTATCTAATACTTCCTATAAATGTAAAAAATTATTATTAATTATTATTAATTATTATTATTATATCATAATATAGTAAATTATTTTTATTTCTTACCAAAGAACGACAAGTATATCCAATAGAATTTAAAAATCCATCTAACGCTAAAGCATCCCATTCCAATCTTAATTCTTTCACGTTAGATAAACAATTTCTTATATTCGGTTCTCTTAATAATTTAAAATCTATTGTTTTTAAATTATTAAAATAATCATCATTCAAAAGATAATTCGGGACATTGTTCATTGCAAAATATTTTATTTTGGCGCAATTTGATGAAAATAATTCTAATAAATATTGAACTATTATCTCATTTCTTTTTGTATTTCGATAAGGTTTACGATTTTTCTTACTCCATAAAAATATGGTTTTAAGAAATTTTTCAAAATTTAATTCCGTTAAATATGTTGCATATCGAAATGTTGTTTTATCATAATTTGTAGGTATATTAATTCCCGCTTGATTTTGTAGTATTTTCCGTTTTTCTAAACTAAGACATGATAAATACGTCGTAATTACGCCTATACGAATCGTTTGAATCGGATAAAATACTGCTGACCACAAAATCGGTACTACATTTACGCACCATCTTTTGTTAACTAATAAACAAGAATATAAATCATTAAGATTTTTATCACTACGATAACATCCTCTATTTCCATATATTTTTTGGAATATATTTTTGAGAACTTCTGGAGGAAGTTGTGGTTGTGTCGCCATTCTTATGAACTTATAGTTAACAAATTATAAATTTGTATCTAATAAAATGTATCACAATAAACAAGACGCACAAAAAAATTATAACAATAATTGTTTTTTTTTAAAAAAAAAATATTATTGTTAATCGTCGTAAAAAAAAAAAAAGATCCAGAGATAATTATTTATAATCGTGAGGAAAAAAGTTTATTATCGTTTGGAATGGGTTTCTTTTGTTTATAAACAAATAAAGAAGGGACTTATAAATTTAATTATTATTTTTAATAATATATAAAATTTTAAGGCGAAAATGAAAAAAAAAAAATGTTTGTCTCTGGTTTAAAAAAAAATTAAATTTTTTTTTTTCGAAAAAATTAATTGAATGTGGAAAAAAAAATCATTCTAAGAGAGAAAAAATGGTCTGGCGTTTATATTATTTGTGATACAAGATTTTCCTCTGTTGCCATTTTTTATGCATTATCACTGTAATACTGAAGGTGTTTGAATTTCCAAACAATCAAATATATGTAAATTTAAAAAAATGTCTAATTTTGGTTTCATACAAAACAAACATTTTTAAAAAAAAATCTATTAAAATTTATTCGAGAAAATATTAAAAGAATTCTAACGCTAAGACAATCAACTCGATGTATTTTTCCCATTTGAGGTTAACAACTGAAAGCCTAATCAGCTCTTAAATATCACCAATGTCTTTTTTTGACAATATGCAAAATATGCTGCAACATGCATGCGCAATGAATAATAGTTTTTGAATGATAATGGTAAACATGTCGTCCAATAATACTTGAACACGATACGCATGTTAAATATATGCTAGCTACTAGTGAGATAATGGCGGCGTAATATTGTAAGTAAAATGAAAAAAACTATGATATTCTATATTTCATTATATTTCTTAGGATAATCATTTTGCTCATATTCGGCATGTTTACGTCATTTAATTAGACCAGTTCTCCTTGTAAATTTCCCAAGTTTGCTTTAATATTGATGCGATCGCCTAATTTATCATGATCTTGTTAGGCTCCTAGGAAAGCAGGTCAAGGTTGGCTGTCATTGTTCCACTGCGGCACTTCGTTATTTAATATTACTATCATATGCCACGTAAAATGACAGCCAATCAACGAATATATTATTAATATACTTTAAATCTATAATCAAATAAGAGTATTGCTAAAATTTACCTTTTTAATAATAGTAATAAATACAGTTAGTAGTTATACTTACTTTATAATGATTTTTTCCAATATGTGACATTTAACCAATTAAATATTTATATAATTACATTTTATAAATAACTATTATTATACCAATTTCTGAAAATTAAAAATGAATTACATATATAAATCCATAATTTTGCAATTAAAATTTATAAAATACAAAATTATAACTGGAATTTAATTATTATATTACAAATTTACTCTAATAAAATAAATTAAATAAAAAGTAAAATTATTTCTTTACAATTACTAATATTAACAGAATTATTAATTTTAAAAATTAATCAAATAATTAGATTGTAATTAAAAGAGTAATATATATCATATAATTATAATTTATAAGTTTATTATATAACTACTTTGCAGAAACCTTGAATTTGTAAAATATCATTACATTATTACTAAAATACATGCAATATATATTTAAAGTATTATGATAATCCTTTTTTTTAAATGAATTGTTCTGATATTAATTTAGTATCATAATGAGAATTGAACAATTGGCATAACACATAACATTTTGACTGCATTAAAACAATTCTTTTATAGTATTATTGATTTATTGAAAATTTATATATAAAAAGTAAATTAAACCATTCCGATTAATAATTATATTTAATAAATTTCTTCCTTTCAAAAATTTACATTTTATATAAATACTAAAAAATGCAAAGTAAATATATTCCTCTTAAAATATATATTCAGTTTTTAAGTATGAATATTAATATTAAATTTTTTTACTATAAATAAAATAAATATAAAAGTTCAATAAATTCATATAATTGTTAATGCATATCAATATTTGGAACATTTTTTATTCTTTTATACAATATTATATTACCTGTTAAAGTAATATTACTAATTTTTTATTTGCAGATTTTTTTTTTTTTTGCTTAAGTTCTTTATTTTCTTTGTTATTTTTTCAAATAAATATATTTTTTTGGGTATAAAATTTTGTGTTAAAATTATAAAATTATATCTACTAGTTTTTGTATGTTGAAATAAAAAACAAATTGTCAAATATTCTGCAATAAGTATTGAACTTTCTGGACTTTTATTTAATCTTTTAAAGTTAACTTTTCTATTAATAATATATTAAATATAGAAATAATGTATTCACCACGTCCTGTGTTACTAATTTATATATATTTTTATGTTTATCATTTGCCATTTTAAGGGGGTGCGGTGTATAAACTAAAGATTGATATAAATAATTTACAAAAAAGAAAGGATGCTTTGTAACACAGAGTACAGTAAATAAATTCACTCTTAAATATAAATATATCAAAAAGTTAATTCAAAAGATTGGTATATAATATTAAAATAAATTCAAAAAAATTTAGAAATAATTTTTTTAAAAGTTACACATATTAGATTTATATAGAATGATCATTGCAGTGTATGAAATTTAAGTTAAATGCATTTTACATAATGTGCAAAAAAATAGTTACATTTATTTCATGTGCAATTTGCACAAATAAATTGATTTGCATATATTCACAAATATTTTCAAATATATTTTTGTGTAAATTATTTATTAAGAAATTGAATATTTAATTAATTAAATGGAATTAAGCAATATTTATTAAATTTTATAATTATTACAAGTTATTAATAAATAGCAACTACTCAAGCATCTAAATGACCTAATTGACCTAAGTTTAATGAGTCAGATAATTGCATCTAATGATTGTATATATTTTGATGTGAAAACACTCTTTTTACAAATGCATTAGAAAGTGGAATTATTAAAATAATATAAATTAATTTTGTAGTATTAGGATATAGAATAGGAAATTCTGTTGTTGAAAAAATTCTAACTACTGCTTGACAAATTTAAATTCTCTAAAATTAGTCATAAATTGTCATATTCTTTTTCTAGTTTTATTTTATTAATTATTGGTTCATAAATGTTATCATCTTAATTAGTCTTTTGGCTGCCATAGAATTTTCCAATAATTATAATCTCTTTTTCACCATATTTATTAATTAAAGTTTGAATTAAAGGTAACTGTTGTGCATCAAAAATTCGCATTTGCAGATATGTTTAAAAATGACCCTACAAATCATCCAGATGAAATGGAAAGAAAAATTATTTGTATTAGTAAAGCATTATAAGGTTTAAAGATTGTAAATTCATTTTTACTTCAACAGGAAAATGCAAGTGAACAAATTAAACTGGTGGGTAAAATTGAAAAATTCATTAAAAACAAACAAATCAATTCAATGCAACAGACTACTATAATCTATAAATCAATATTTTAAATAGTTACTTGATTTTTATAATGATAATTGTTTTATTTCATAATTTCTATAATTCTTAATAAATATTATGATATTGTTTTTTTATGTGATTTCTATAAATGCACACTCTCTCTAAATGCACGTTTCCAAAGGGCGTGCAATTATAGAAGGCTGATAAGATACTGAAATGCGCACGCGCCACATGTTTACTCATATTGTTTTTTACATCCATCCAATAATTGTGTTATTGTTCATCAGACACTGCTGTTAATGCTATAAATATTACTCACAAGTTTCTGAACTTAACTCATTACTAGAGTCTGACTGTAATTTTCAATTTTTTCTTCAAGTTCTTTTCGGTGGTTATTCCAATCCTTAATAGTCTCTTCGTAATTTTCTTTTTCTTCCTTTATATCTTTTAACTCTTTTTGTAGTCTCTAAATACTGAGTTCTATATATTCTAACCATCCAAACTCAGGAAAATTTATTTTTTTTTCTACAAAATTTAATTTTGATAAATATTTTTCTTGATTCTCCCTATCTTCTTTAATTTTATTTTTAAATTTCTCAATTAACTGATTTTCTTTCTCGTCAAGAACATAATTTACACCAACCGAAAGGATTTTAACTCCAAATTTTGCAATGTTTCCCCCAGCATTAGATATTGGAAAATTGTCAGGTTGAATCAAATTAGCTATTCCAACACTACCTTCTACTAATTCATCAGAACAATCCACAAGTTTTTTACCATAATCATACCTAGGTAATTTACTCTTAATCTCCTTAACTTGTTTTATTATTTTTTCTTTTTCTCCGATGAAATTCTCTAAATTTTCATGGCGTTCTCGATAAAAATTTTTTGACTTGTATGTCTCGTCAAATTTTATTAAGTTTTTCAGCAAAATTTCCTTTAATACCTTTCTATTTTCTTTATTACATTTTAGTCTTTCACCTTTCACATCTATTGGCGGATTATCTACATGAATAATTCTTTCTTTACAAGTTTTAATTACTTCAGCTAATTCTCCACCATTATCAATCATTATTTTAATATCCTCTTCGCAATCAGTTTTTTTCTTGAAATGAGGGAAATTAGTTCGTACTATTGTAGTGTAATTTACTATATTTTCGTCAAAAATAACTTTTTTAAGTAAATTGTAAGACCTTATTTCCTCTTTAGTGAATCTACCACTTACAACAAACAGAACTTGATTAAGTTCTTCTTTTATGTACCAACACGACTCTGCTAATTTTTTTAATATGGTGCATATCACCTAAACTCATCAATAGTCCAAATTTTTATTTTATGATGATTATTACTAAATTAAGATTTATTACTTCTAAATAAGGCAATAGTCTAACTTTATTTAGTAATTAAAATTTTGATCACAATTTATTATAACAAATAAATCAATATAATTGGTTATAATCAATATCACATGATAGAAGAATTCTGAAATTTTCTCATTTATATATAAGTTAATATAGAGATATATAAAAATATGCTAACTTTAAACTTTAATAACTTTTGAAATATGTTAAATAAAGAAAAAGTAATCCGATAATTTGAAAGAGAAGAACTCAAAGTGTAATTTTATCAGTTTACATTTTTAATTATCATATAATTTTATTAACAAGTAGTTAGCTTTTTAAAATCACTAATTTTATTTGATGAGTTTAGGTGATATGTACCATACTTCATCGGGAAAAGATTTCGTATCACTAATTCCTACTGTGTTGTAATAACCGAAAAATACAATAATATAGAATAAGGATAAAT
Source organism: Rhizophagus irregularis (assembly GCF_026210795.1). Taxonomy (NCBI): domain Eukaryota; kingdom Fungi; phylum Glomeromycota; class Glomeromycetes; order Glomerales; family Glomeraceae; genus Rhizophagus; species Rhizophagus irregularis. The sequence continues at coordinate 5,142,060 of NC_089435.1, read as the reverse complement.
AATTAGCCGAAGGATAAATAATTAACCGATGGGTAAATAATTAGCCAATAAAATTATATTTATAGTTTAGTTTAGTGTAACGAGATAGTCATATGATAATAGATCTTCAAATTTTATTAGAAAAGATAGTAAATATGAGAAATATTTTTTCTTAAAATGTATAAATACAAGTGGATTTCGATAGGAAATTCAGGAGTCAATTTTTTTTTTTGACTCAAATAAAATAATATTAAAATATTAATTATTAAAAAGTTATTCAAATATGAATATGCTCATTGTACGCTTGAGAATTAATTAATATTGTATTATTAAGTTCGAGAATTTAAAATAATATTTGGTAAGAAAATAATGTTTTTGTAATTTTTGTAACTAATTTTTATTTTAAACCAAGCATAGATATTATTTGAACTCAACACGTCGGTGGCAACATACGATATTTTATTTTAATATCCTATGGGCGGCGTGTCACAGTGTCAACTACTCGATATTTTATTCCCTCAATCTTAAATTCTTTGCTTCTAACTTCTTTTGTCTCGTTAACCCTATACTTTCCTTCTGGGAACTCATTATTATCGACCAAGACATTAGCTAAGGTAGATTTTCTATTACCAGTTTTGCCAATAATAAGTATATTTCTAATACCATTTTCTTCGTTAGTTTCTTTTCTCATTAGATTATCGCTTGTTTGTTGTGATTCTTTTATTCGTATTTCTACACTAGCAGAAGTTGTCACTTGACTATTTAATTCTATACTCTCAGCTCCATTAACATCACTACTGCTGCAATTACTTTGATCAGTCTCCAGGATATTAGTAGTACTTCCTTTATTTTTTTTCAAAAAAATTTTTAACTTTCCTTCCATACTTTTGTATACAACTACTAAAAAACTATTCTTTATAGTTGATAATTAAATACCTTTTTTTTTGCGCTTAAGTCAATTTATTAAAGTAAAAAGTAAACAGTATAAAAGCCATTGATAAAAATACTTTGCATCATCATTTACTAAAATGGATTGCGACAAAGGGCACGCGTAAGGGGATGGCCAGAAATGACGTAATTTAAATTTTAGGATTTTTGAACCCTCCTCATCCTATGTCATCATTCATTTTAGAAAATGTAAAATTAAAACACAATTCTGGCTAGAATTATATTAACTACAAGTATCTAAAAATAAAAGGTGTGTAACATCATCATAGTCCCCTTCCTTTAGGAAATGACGTCATTTCTGGCCATCCCCTAAATGATACTTCCTAGTACAATCACATGTTATTGGCACCGCAATGATTCAAAACAAGAGTGTCCTTAAAATAGACTTATTTATATAGGGGATTTAGGATAAAGAATCTAATACAATTGATCTTTCCCAGCGTCGCTTCAAGATTTTTCACCCCACGTGACCTGCATAAAATGTCACCCTGCGTTACACTTTACCGTTTTTATTTTTTCATAAGTATTCTGGAAACTTAGAAAATTTTTAGTAGTGAAAAAAATTTTTTTCACTCCCCCTTAAACATCACCGGTCACGTAGGGGTGGAATTTTACTTAGAAATCTTGGGGTGATGCTGGGGTAAATACACAATTGTAAATAATTATGTGTTAGTGCATATAGCTTAATCACATGATCCAAATTTCAAATTTTTATTAAAAAATAGCATGGCAAAAACTTTCCTTACAAAAATTAAAAAAAAATTTTTTTTTTTTTAAAAAATTTCAAAGCAAAACGCTTCAAAACTTACTCTTCAGTTTCTCGTTTTCCAAAGTCAAAATACTGAAAATTCTATAAAAAAAATGAAAGGAAATGTTAGAAACATTTTCTAAAAAATAAAAAAAAAATTAAAGTTTTAAATCAAATGATTCGAAACTTACTCTTTCATTTTCCTAAGTTGAGTACGCCAAAAAAAACCTATAAAGAAAAGGAATTATTGGAAATGTTAGTAATGTTTCCTAAAAAAAGAAAAGATTTTTTTAAAAAAGTTTTGAGGTGAATGCCTCGAAACTTACCGTTTCATTTTTCTAAGTTAAATATGGCAAAAAGATCTATAAAAAAAAGGAAATATAGGAAACGTTAGAACATTTTCTAAAAAATATTAAAGTTTCAAATTAAACGATTTGAAACTTACCTTTTTGTTTTCTGAAAGGAAATTTCTGATATTTCTAATTTACAGTAAAAGTGGAAAGGAAGGGAAAAAGAAGAACGAAAAGGAAATGGGAAAATGAAAAGGAAGGAAGAACAAAAGGAAAAAGGGGAAAATGAAACAAAAAGGAAGGGGAAAAACAAAAAGGAAAGGGAAATGAAATGAAAAGAATGAAAGGGAAAGGAAAAGGAAACGAAAAAGGAGGGGGAGAACGAAAGGGAAAAAGAGAAGGGAAAGGTGAGAGAAAGAGGGAAGGTAAAATGATGAAAGAAAGGGAAGTAAAGGCCGTGAAAAAAAAAATTAAGTTTTTGCTAAAAAAGCTTAATTTTTTTTTTCGTTATATCGCAGTTAAGCTGCGGTAATTATTAAGTAATATCAGGGGCCTTTTTCCCAAAATAATTTTTTTTTATTATAATTTTTTGATAGATGTATATATATCTAATAACTTTACGAAAAGCCCTTCGCCCCCTCCTCTGTAAACAAGTAGAAGCCATAAAATACCTATAGGGGGAGAGCCATTGCTGCTCCCTCCGCCTGTTTATAGTGACAAAAAGAGGGAGTCTTCAGTAGTAAGATTTTGTATTAAATTAAACAACACATCGTGTATGTTGAATATACTGATGTGTTTAGTGTATTTAGTGTTAAATAACAGATAATGCATATTTTAACATGATTATAAATATTGTAAATTAAATAATATTCATGTTTTTTACAAATAAATAAAAATTACCTAACAATTTTAATATAATTAAGTGCAATGCTATGTTATCCACTGTAATTGTAGTATTTTTTTGTATTTTTTTAGTGTAATTCTGTGTTTTTTAGTGCAATTCCACATTTTTTAGTGCAATTCCATGTTTTTTAGTGCAATTCCATATTTTTCAGTGTAATTTTGTGTTTTTTAGTGCAATTCTACGTGCAATTTCACATTTTCTAGCATAATGTTACACTTTTCAATATAACGCGAAATTTTCTAAAAAAATATAATAATTGTGGTACTTTTTAGTGTAATGCTACATTGTCTAGTATAATTGCAGTATTTCTTAGTGTAATGCTGCATAATCTAGTATAGTGCTACATTTTTAGTGTAATTGTCCAGAGCGAAGCGAAGGACTATATATGTTTATGAACCTTAATGACATATTGGATCACATGGCGATGTCTGTTTGTCTGCACGCGTCATTTCTAATTGGTCCGCACAGATTGTGTCATTGAAATTTCGTGCTACTTCAAAAATAAACAAGTGTAATAATCATAATAAGTTTATGATAAACATGATTACCTGATAATCTCTTTTTTTGTTTGGTTTCATCTAGTGAGTATATTTTTTTTTAATTGACTTCAAAGGAATGTTTTTGATTTATTTCTTATTCTTTTTCTAGGGTTTCTGGATTTCTTGTACATACTGGACTTTAAAGGTAAATTAGGAAGTGGAGGGTTTTTTATTTGTTTAACTTTAAAGAAACGTTTCTAACGTTTCATTTCTTACTTTTTTTCTAGGGTTTCTGGATTTTTTGTATATACTGGACTGGTAAGTTGTTTTTTTATTTGTTTTGTTTTAAAGAAACGTTTTTAACGTTTCACTTATTATTATTTCTAGGGACATGGGATTTTCGTACACACCAGATTTTTAAAGGTAATTTGGCTTTTCTTATTTGTTTGACTTTAAAGAAATGTTTCTAACGTTTCATTTCTTACTTTTATCCTAGGATTTCTAGATTTCTTGACTGGTAAGTTGTTTTTTATTTGTTTTGCTTTAAAGAAACATTTTTAACGTTTCATTTTTATTTTTTTTATCTAGGAATGTGGGTTTTTTGTATATGCTGGACTTTTAAAGGTAAATTGTAAAAAGGGGCTTTTCTTATTTGTTTAACTTTAAAGAAATGTTTCTAACGTTTCATTTTTTATTTTTTTTAAGAACGCCAGATTTTTTGTACAAATTGAATTTTTAAAGATATTTGGATTTTTGTACAAAATCTTTCGCTCTGGACTTACAACGGTTTCCGTTTCCTAGTTTAGTGTAATTTAATGTAATGTGGAATTTTCCAAAAAATATGATAATTGTGATGCTTTTTAGTGTAATTTAGTGAAATGCTACATTTTTCAGTGTAATGGCATATTATTGAGCATTTTCAAAAAAAAAAATGCAACATTTTAACATTCTGATGAAAATAAAATATTTTGACCAAAAAAACGTAAAATTTGCTGAAAATATGCAACATTTGACAGAAAATATAGAATTTTCATAAAAATACACCATTTGCTAGAAAATTGGAATATTTAATAAAATTTGATTTTAATTGACAATGTTACAACAATTTTATGAAATGTTATTACAATGATGTCACATTAAAGATAAAATGTGGCATTTTCATAAAAATGCACTATTTGCAAAAAAAAAGCAAAATTTGATTTTAATGACAATGTTATAATAATGTTACAAAATGTTACATTTGAGATATAGGCCGTTCTCAAGCGCCTCCCTCAATGTGATTGGCCAGTGATTGAAATGATGCTTAAGTATCACGATCAATTGAAATAAATTGGAATAAACATGGTGATCAATACTTGAACAATCTCTTTCACTCTCTTACTTTTTTTATCGAGTTTTATTATGCCTCCAAAAAAAAGAACTAAAACAACTTTTAAAAATTTCGTTCCAACCACTCATTTTTCTCCTTTTAACAACCTAACAAATAATTTATCCTTACAACAACATCAAAATTCCACTACACTACCTTTTGCCGAAAATGAAACAATAAATCATATAGATCCTTTGACGCCAAATGAAGTAAGATATCCAGTATATATGGACCCTTTAAATAACACAACAAGATATCCGGTAAATATTTATTCTTTTATAATTATACTATATGAAAGATAATAAACTTGAAATTCTTTTTATAGATAACCTTGCAACCTTCTCAACCTTCTCTTATTACTCATCATGTAACTCATAATCAAGAAAATCAATCACCTTTTAATTCTGTAGCCATAAATAATCAAAGTCCTATCCAATCAACTTCTACCATTTATTAACTTCAATACACCTAAATCAACAAACAGATAGACAACATCAGAAACTCGAATGCTTATTGAAGAAGTAAGAATGCAATGGCAAGCATTGCAACAAGTTAAAGATCCAAGAGAAAAGAACCGAATCTGGGATAAAATTATTATTAACATCTAAAAGTCAGATATGGCAAGTCCATCTTTAAAAGAACGTACAAAGACATCAGTTCAACAGAAGTGGGATGCACTTCTCCAAAAATTCCGTGACATAAAGGATAAAACTGAAAGCACTGGTGGCGAAGCTATCCAAAATGACTAGAAGTTTTTTAAGGACATGGATAGCTTTTTAAAAAAAGATCCGAGTATAGTTGCACCAATTACAAGTGACTCAATTTATGGGATTAAGCGTAAAGAACAAAAGAATGCTGAAGAACAAATCGAAGAGGTCAGTGACGTTTTAATATTTATTTTTTTATTTTTTTTCTAATATCTAATCAAATCATTATTCATATCATATAGAATGACTCTAGACAACAAAAAAAAGCACGTTCTGAAGAAAAAAAAATAAATATAGAAGAGATTCGAACTCTTATTAAAGAACAGACTGATACTATTGCTGAAATTATGAAAGAACAATATATTTATGCTTCTGAAGTTCAGCAAAAACAGCACAATGAACAAATAGAACTATTTAAAATGTTTTTAACGAAATTTTAATTATGAGCAGTTAATAATGTATATGCAAATAATTTTATTGTAATTAATGAAGCTTTGTAAGGTTTAATAATGATTAATTAATTATAAGATCTGCTAAATATTCTCTCTTCTGAGTACTCACCATCTCTTCCATTTCTTCATTTTCTGCTTCATACTCATTATTACCATTTATATCATCATCCATTTCTTTATTAACATTTTCTGAAGATAATAAATCTCCCATATCAATACAAATATTATGTAAAATACAGCATGCATGTATTATTTTAACAATCTGTTCTATATTTGTACAATAAATTTCTTTCAACCATCGTTCCTTTAAATGTCCAAATGCCTGCTCAACAACCATTCGCATTAAAGAAAGAACTTTGTTAAAGTGACATTCTCGAGCAGTTAGCATATAATAATTAGGAAATGCTTTCATTAAATATGTACGGAGAGGATATGCTGCATCTGCAATAATGTAAGAACCACCTGGAACCTATTGTATGTTCGGGATGCAACAAAATTTCATGATAAAGTGAAGAACGATAAAACACTCTGGCATCATGTACACTTCCTATGATAATAGTATATAATAATAAATTAATTATTAAAATAAATAAAAATAAATAAATAAATAATAATAAATGTCTACTAGCCTGCTTCACCAGTATGTATATAAGTAAAGCGTCCCTGATGATTAACAACTCCAAGAAGGTTGATAAAGTGAAAAGTTTTGCGATTAACATAACGGGCACTATTCTCAGAAGGTTCATGAATAGGTATATGTACTCCATCCATTGCATCAATAATATTAGGCAGTTTGCGATACCCTAGACCAGTTTCTCCATATTCAAATCCTTGTATTACTATTGCTAAATGTGATCCTTGTGGCCATGCAATTCGTCCTTGTTCTAAATCTAATAGTACTTCTAAAAATCAATCAGTAAAATTACTTACAGATCCTTGACTTATTCCAAGTTGTTTCGTTCCAACACTCTTATTCCAGATCCATTTGCTAATCGTCATAATACAATGGCAATTTGTTTCCATACAGGTGTTGCATTAGAGGCATCTAAAGTAAAAGCTTGGTGAGTTTCTAATCAAGTTACAATAGCACGAAAAGTGATAAGAGTTATACGAAAGTAACACCTAAAAGAATTATAACCTTTCCCATCTACTAAGTAGGGAAAACATCTGTCCAAAACCCTTCAGTTTTAGGTCTTGGCTGACATTGCAATCTTATACTGGATGGAAAACAAACAGTTGATAAAATTATATTTGTTGTGGTAAGGACAGTTAAAAGATGATCGGATCTTTGCATTTGTATATTTTTATTTTTTATAATAACTTCTAATATAAAAAGTAATATAATTATTAATTTTTGTCGGTGCTGAAGATCTATAGTGTAAAATGGAAAGTGAAGGAAATAAGGCGCATGAGCAATCTCTTTTTATATTCCATTATTTTCTATTTTTGGTAGCTCTATGAAAAAAAAAGATGGTTTATAGCTCTGGGTTTTTTTGACTTAAATGATCTTTACACTTTACCTTTTTAGTCAACGATTAACCCATTGAGGGAAGCGCTTGAAAATGGCCATAATGTAGCATTTTCCCAAATTTTCATAAAATTTGCTAAATTGGACAATGTTGTAACAATACTATTCCAAAAAATTGCTCAACATAATGCAGCATTTTCTACAATTTCCTACCATTTTCCAGAAAAATGTGGAATTTGCATTTTTTGAATTTTGGACAATGATGCCCCTTCGACCTGTGAAAATTTATAATATTTTAACTCTGCTATTATTTGATCTCCATGTTAACCTTTACATGAATATTTAGATGCCTCACAATAAATTTTTCTATCTTTAGTTTCATTCTAAGATATTATTTCCATATGACACCATTTTTTTACTGCTTTTCTTTTCTTTGAATTTCCTCTTGATGCTTCAAGCTTTTTTATAATAACAATTTCTCAGGATTTCTGAATTTCTTGAATGTACTTTTTTATAATTCAAAGTGGATTTTAGATTTCGCACTTGGATTTTTTGCACTGCTTAACAGTTTAACCTTTTAGGATTTCTCTCTAGTAACAGACTGGATTTTAGGATGTTGGATAACTAATTTACACTGACCTTCAGGTAAAGTTGAGGTATGTGATTCTGTAATAGTTTAGTTTTCTTTACTAGTAGGAGTTGTGAAACTACTCTTTTTATTTTTTATTTTTTATTTTTATTTTCTTATTTTTGTAATTTTGTTCAATATTCTTGTACTTATTGATATTAAAAATAAGACTATTTGCACAGTAGAAATATGAAACTATTACCATTCAATTTGTCTCAATGAGATGATTCTAACAAGTTGTGTTACATCTATTTACAATCATTGGATGTTGAGCAATTTATTATATTCTTTACATATTAAACTATAACTATAAACAGTACTTTTTAATATGAAATTTTTGAAAATAAGTATAATAGTAACGATAGATGTATTGTAACTATATAGAATAGATTTTAATAATAAAATGTTTTAAACATCCAACTGATATAACTATATAGTAGAATGTGATTATAATAAGAGTGACTATAAAAGGAATTGACTATATAATATTTTGAAAGATCAAAATAATACTTCATATAAGTCAATCCAATTTGAGCTAACTTAGACAATTTTATAGTACTATTTTAATATTAGAATAGCATCAAGTTAGATTCTCAAATTACTGTATATGATTTTCAAAAATTTTAATCAATTTGCAGTAAAATTAGATTAATTTAAACTGATACTATAATGTAATCTTAGTCTAATCTTTAGAATGCAATATTTCACCATTCAGGAATCTATTCAGTATACATATAGGTTAGATCAGGAGTTTTTAAATAAGCCTAAATCATATAAATTTGATCACTAGATGCCAAAATATTATACTTTAATATTAGGCTGAAATTTCAGTATAATGTTAGCCAAAATTAATCATAGATTTACTGTACCATTTGATACAATATTTTTTTTTCATCTCAATGCAGATTTATTTATTACTATAGATCCATATAGGATCCCACTTACTTATAAGATAGGTCACCTCCAGCCTTAAAGTCATATGAACTATAAATAGATCAAGAAAATAAATATCAAGACACTACTATATGTATTGCCACTATGCTATTTAAGAAATAAACACCAAGATACTACTATATATATTACCACTATGCTATTCAAGAAAATAAAAGCTTTATTACCAAGCAATGTTCATTTGACCAGACTTTTTCTCATACTTTAAGAGAGTTTATTTAAAACGTTTCAGGTAGATTTTGAACTGGCTGAAGAGATCCCATTACTCAAAAGTAAAAATTATATATAAATTCTTTGCAAATTCTACTATAAAAGAAAATTTTATGTTACATTGGTATGATTTTTTTTCTTTTTAACTAATTAACTAATAGAATTTAAGAAAAAAGTAAGGTAAAAATCATTAGTAAAGAGCCAATTTTCTACAGTGATCTTTATTATAAGTAAGTGAGGTCCTATCCATATAAATCATATATTATAATTTGAAAAATAGATCTGAATCATTTAGACTTTTCCTAATATTTATTGCACAATTTTTTTTACCTTAAAAGACCATCAAACAGGTATAAAAGAAAAGCATTCTTGACATCTTAACAGATAACCAAAGATACTCAAAAGTATGTAAACAAATAAATAGCTCTTTATTAATAAAAAAATCACAGAACATTGATAACAAGTAAATAGCTAAAAGGTAATAAAAAGGTGATAAAGTAATAAAAATATGTAAATAGCTATAAGATAACAAGAAGAGTACAGAGGAATAAAATTAAACAGATATCAACCTGGTTGTAAAAGACTATAGAACACTGAAAGTAGTATTGTTATGTACAAGTCAAATTGAACCAGAACCAATGAGATCAACTTGGTTCCAAGTCAGACTAAACTGGACCATTAACAACACTAGCTGAATTAGATAACATTATACCAACAATCTTAAATTCACTATAAAAAGGAAGTACATTAATATTTGTAAAAATAATTATATTATCCAAAGAGCACATTGTTTAGCAATACAGTAATAAGTGACAAATAGCATCAGAGCACGTCCACGGTTCACGCACGTCGCAGAAATAATTAATATAAACAACGCGATCTCGCCAATCACGTGATCAGTGACAGTTAAACATCACGACCCGGAGATATATATATATAGGCGGGGAAATTTTGACTGCTGTAGGGAAACAATCAATTCATTCTCTGACTGCCAATTTGTTCAATAGTTACAAGGATTCTAGATTAAATAAAACGTTCCTATAGGATATATTTTTGCACACGACATTTGTGATATTTGAGACACGTTATTATTAGAAATACGCGTTTTAAGCGTGATACGTATAATTTTCTACGCCATGAGAGGTTTAAACGCGCAGCATACTACGCCGTTCGATCATTCGATCAACAGAAAAGTTTTTTTGACTACACAAGTACAGTACTACATCGGAAGTCTCTTGACGATTTTAGTAATCAACCATTTGATTAAAGTGCTGATTCAGGAACTTCAAAATATTTAAATGGTCAGATTTGACTCTCTTGCTCATTTTTATTGCTCTTTCTCTCTCGAACTTTCGTTCGCTGAAAAACTACTTTTTTGTAAGGTAATATCTTCGTTTCTATGAAGTTAATATATAACGACGCGTTTATATTTTCGAAACGTTCTGAAATGACTTTTTATTGAATGTTTCTTTTTCATAAAACAGATAAACTTTAGGTAAAACTATCATCAATATTATTAAAGTAAGCTTAATAGAAATATAACGTGTGTTTTCATCCTTGTATTAAAATTTTTGCTTTTTCCTCTCCATTTATTTTAAATATTCCCATCTAAGCCATGGCATCCAAATTACCTATTGAATGTCTTAGAAGAATTTTTGAAGAGCTTACCAAAAGTGATCTAACCGTCGATCCTTTTACTCATAATGATGCAATTGTTTATTCAAATCTAAATTATCTTTACTCGTGTGTCTTGGTAAATCGAACCTGGTGCAATACTGCAATCCCTTTGCTCTGGAAAGATCCTCTGCACTGGCTATCTATTAAAGACGATGATTTTATAAAGCAAGTGGTTGTACCTTGGAAGGATCAATTGCGTTTCCACGTTCCATTCACCTATGCAAAGTCTGAAAAATTACCATTACTCATTTCAACTTATTTTGCATGTTTGCCGGAAAAAAGTCGACGTAGTTTGAAAACCAACAAGGCTTTTAAATTGCCGGAAGATATAATTGAAACCACAACTTTTTATGATTATCCGTTCTTTTTGAGAAGATTGAACTTGCCTACATTAGTAAACGCCGTTTCAATGTGGACTCAACAACATCATTCAACTGATGAACCATTAGACGAGGATACAGAATCAGAGGATGTTCTTTCAGCGGATGTATTAACAGAAAAGCTCATAAAATTGTTTATGGAAAAAAGCACTAACCTGGAATATCTCAGTTATATTAAACTACCTGTTTCTTTACATAATGACGTTGGACACATTAAGATTAATATAGCAGGATTCCCAGGCTCAAAAATAGCCTTAGCAAATATCACGTCTTTTCACTTTAACGCATGTGCTATCAAGAAACCTGAAAATTACTATGTGAGTCTATCACGTATATGTCATTCTATTAGAAATTTAGAAATTCGATGTCTTTGTAATGATAGCAAAGGATTGGCTGCACTTATAGGGTCACAACGGGGACTGGTAAAGCTTTTGATCCATGGAGCGAATTATTATTATGGAATCCACAATGGTTACATTCCAAAATATAGCTACCGATATATTACTAAAGCATTATATAATAAAGTTAGTGATCTCACTTATTTAAATTTTCAATGTAATGGGATTCCACTGGAAACATTTGCGTCTTGTACAAAATTAGAACAATTAATATTACATGCTAATTATTACCAAAATGCCGATAAATTCATCAAGTCAGATTTTTCACATTTAAAATCATTACTCATTAAAGATGGTTCATTTTTGATAAATCATCAAACCAACATTATTCAAAATTCTGGTGGTTATATATCAGAAATTGTAAATTCTATGAATGAACCGAGAGATCCGGATAACCTAACAAAATTTTATGAAACAGTTATTGACTTCTGCCCTAGATTAACTATTTTGGAGTATTACATATGCAAGGATCAAATTTCATTAATACCTATCTTGTTCAACAAGTGTAACCAACTTCGAAAATTAGCTTTACACTCTACAGATATGCAAACCGAAACCGTTGAAATTAACGATGTTTTGTCAAAAATGGGAGAGGAAATTCCCGAGCAATTACGGATGATTGAAATTCCATGGCATTTTAAATTTTCTGCTGACTCTTTGGAATCCTTTTTAAAAGGTTGTCAAAGAAGACTGAAAGAACCATTGCAATTTGAGCCTTCTATTTCCACGGATGAACAAAAAGAAATATTGGATCGATATATCGACATTGGCGTGTTGAAGAAAAACTTGAGTAATTATTAAACTTCTTTTTTTTTTATGATATTGTATTTATTTTATTTATTTTTTATAAGTTAATTAGATTTCTTTTATTTAAATTAAAATTTATTTAGATATGATATGAGAATAGAAAAACAATAAAAGAAAAATATGTAAAATATATATATACAAAATTAGTATATTGATGAAGTGGAGATAAGTATCAAAAAATTTTTATAATAAATTTAGGCTTATAAAAGCATCACGAATAATTTGATGCTATAAATTTAATATATTTTATAATCTTTATAATCTAAGAATCTTTACTTGATTGGTCTTAACAATGATCAAAAAGTCTAAATCGAATCAAAAAATTAACTAATACGAAATTATAAGTAAATGAGCTTTTAATCAAACACACAACTTTTCAAAATACCATTCTTTTTAAATCTATTACAAACATTTATGATTAATTCATTTGAAGTAACGATATTCAGATAATCTAAAGGATATTTCTTGTTTTTGCTCCAACTTTCCAAAAATTCACTTAAATTTTCTTTAGTAAATTTCCAATTTTCTTTAAAAGTTAACTTCGACAAATCAGGCAAAATATTATTATTCACTAAAATATCAAAAATGTTTCTAACATCTACTATGTTATTATTTTCTACAGATTCAGTATATTCAGTAGATATAAATTTAATTTCTTTCAAAAATCTACATTTCTTTAAGAATGATTCCAAATTTAATAAAATATCTTTTCTAACCCATACTACAACAAATTCTAAATATGGACAACATTGAGAGATAATACGTAAATAATTATTTATAGATTCTGTTGTAAGATATTTTGGATATAAATCAAGATCTATTATCTTCAGATGAGAAAGATTTCCTTGGGAAGAAGATGATGATAAAATAATATTTGATAAAGAATTTAAAGCTATAGGTAATGATTGATGTTGATAAATATAAGAATGTAACGTATTTAAATTAGGTAAATTAATAACTAATTTGTTAAAATCAAAATCTGATTCCGATGGTATATTTATAGCAAATTCTTCACAATTAACTAAAGAATTAAAAATTTCAGGAGGAATGCAAAGTTCATAATCAATATTTATAGAGGTCAAAGTATTTGATTGTGTCAATAGTGCATCACCTATTAAAGGACATAATATATTATTATTATTTGATTTTAATACAATTCTTTTTAATCTCTTTTGGGACTTGATAAGTTGAGCTAGACCTTTATTATCCTGAAAACAATTAATTATTAACTCTTGTAAATTATGACAAATTTCTGATAATTCCAAGAAATAAATATGATGAATGAATGTTGAACAAGTCAACTTTACCAAAGAAGGCAAGCAAGTTTTTGTTCCATTAAAATGACAAATTGAATAATTTGGAAGATTTAGATTAAGTCTATTACAATTATTCATAAACAAATTCCAAAAAGTTCCTTGTAATAAGTTATATCTATTTAATTCATAATATTCAACAAGAATTCCTTCTATAAGAGATTCAATAACATCTTTTGAAAGGATTTTTATATAAGAGATATAATTAAATAAAGGATGATTTGAAAATTTTGATTGTGTATCAATTATTCCTTTTTCATAAAGAATTTTTTTAAAATGAGAATCACAATTTGAAAAAAGAAATTGTTTCGAATTTGAATCACAACATAATAAAATGGTTCTCGATAAATTTTCCCAGGAGTTTGGATTGGTCCACGGATTTTTCCATAATAATGGGATTGTAATTTTACACCATGATGTATTTACAAATAACAATTTATGTAATGATTTTTTTCTTTGTGTTACACAATTTTCTATTATAACTCTGATAATATCTTCACAAATATAAGGAGTCATTTTCGATAAAATTTATAAAATAATGAAAAAAAAGGTGAAAGGAAAAAGAAAATTGGATACTTTTTTATATCCAAAAATCATGCCCAAATTTAGATCTTAAATGAGCCCGTTTGAATTTTGGCGTAATGAAATTTTTTCCCAGTCTAATATTATTTTACTTATATAACGTCATTTCATTCCAACATCATCAAATCATATGATGATATGAATGAATTTTATTAAAAAAGATTTATGGTCACGTAAATCAAAATGAGTGGCTATTATTAAATATGTATATTTCCGCAATTTCCGTGTTACACCGGCTTTTGATTCTAAGAATTTCATCAATTTTATAAAATATCCCGTTTTTTGTTTCATTCAATAATAGATAACAAAAAATTTTTTTTCCTTTGGGTAACCTTTGATAGCATACTTATACTTAAAACGAATGATTTGACTGATAAGATAACGAGTTTCTATCGTCCGCCTTATCGCAAATGACAATCATCGAGTGGCGTAGTATCAATTTTGAAATAAAAAGTTCGTCCTACCAGGTGAGGTTTATAAAAAGAAGAGAAATGTCTATAACTAAACATTATAGACTAATTAAATAAATTAGTAAATTATACCTTTAACTTTAATCTAAATTACTGTATATTCGATTTTATAGTGACGGTATCTTTGGTCGCAAGATAAAAGTTTATTATTTATTTTTATCTAAAGGAATTCTTTGATTATCTATCGATAAATAATATTTTAACGTGAAATGACTTTGCGTACCAATACGCGCTAAAAACGGTTGGTCTAACCAAATCTGGGTAATTCTTACGCGTGTTGCATAATCTCACGGAACAACTAAATTTGTTAGAAATCCGTAGTACGTTCTCATGATTATTTATTATTACCGTAAGGTATAGCATAGCGCCTTTATCTTTATTAATTTTATTAAGAAATTTACAATTAAACGAAAATACATTAAAAGAATGAATTTAAATTTCGTTCATCCCAATTTTGCTTAAAAGCAGCCGAATTAAATTTAAGTCAAGACGAAATATTATGCATTAGTATACATTAACTTATTAGTTCTAAGTATCAGGAACAAAAAAAATTTGCATAGGGGGATGAATAAACATGAGACCTCCATGAGGATTTCCGAAAGCTTTGGTGGTCTCGGAATATACAAATCGAAATCCGAACCTAGTCCGAACCATTCAAATTTATTGAAATTTGAAAGCATAAACGTTTTTTTACTCGTTTGTTTGTTTGTTCATGTGTAAAGAGTCTTAAATGTTAGAGTTCTTCAACACTCAATACATTTGGGAATAAATAATTTTTCCGGATCTAAATAAAACTTTACTTAAATTAATAACGTTAACTCTATTCTTATCATTTGCTGATCTGCTTACTCTTACTATAAAAATATTTTCTTATGTAATATTATCGCCTGATTCAATATTACTATGTCTCCTGATTTTGACTGCTGTTATCCGATTACTATTATCGTTCAGCCAAATAGGATCATGCAGATTTTCATAGAGCAACAATACATGATTATAATGGTGTTAAATAATTAAATGTAAAGCTTACTTATAATGTTATAATTAATGCATGACAGAATGATAACACTTTTATTGGATGTTTATATCGGTCACAGGGCCCTTCATTGGTGAAAATGGCCACTACATGATCCTTTGATGAAATTTAAATCACTACTATTCATTCAAAAAAAAAAGATAAACATAAGTGTAAACGTACAATGATAAACCAGATTAAGCTTAATAAAACTATGTTTTTAAATTTCCTGTAAAGTATTTTTTAATAAAGTAGTAGCAATTCAAAGTTGAAATATTTTACTATTGAATTAAATATTTGGTGACCAGAATTATATGTAAATCTGGCCAAAATTACTTTCGTTTAATTATTAACTATGTAAATCTGGCTAAAATTATGTATAATTCTGGCTAGAATTAAGAATTATAACTCAAATTAAACCAATAAAATTACAGGGTTAAGTATTACATAATATAAAAAATTTGGCCGCTTAAAATTTTTTTTGTTGGGATTAGGTTGTATGCACTATATCATTATTATTGTTTCAATTCCTTTTTTGAAGTTATTTACATTAAAATTAAATTATTATATAAAAGTATAAATGAAAATTTATTATATTTATTATAAAGCTTTTTCCTTATTTATGTCTTAAATTAGAAAATTCAATTTAAAAAGAAAATGCAATTCAAATACAACAATTTTATTTTAATTTCTAAAGTTTTTTCTATTTTTACTAATTGACAAAAATGTATTTATATTTAAAAAGTTTTAAATATAAAAAAAAATTTGTAATATTTGAAAAATTTTTCTTGTTTTTTTTCTTATAATTTTAAATGATTTTTTTTTTACCTTTTTTTAATATATTTTATTTAAAAATAAAAAAATATATAAAATTATTACTTATAATATAATTTCAAAAATTTTGCAATATACCAATATTTTTCAAATTAAATATTTTTTCTTACAAGAATTTTGAATAAAAAATTTTAAATTTAATTAATTTTAAAAGTTTTTTTTATTAATATTTCATTTTTAATATAACTTAAAAAGTTTGAAATAGTGTTTAATTTTAAAAAATAATTAATATTAAAACAATTTAAATATCATTTATATTTTAAATACTTTATTTATATATAATTTATAATCACGTATTTTTTCTAAACAAATTTCTTAATTCTTAGAAATTTTACACAATTCTAATTATCCCTAAAAATCATCCTTTTTGGAATAAAAACTGTGGTTTATTATTTTTAAATTAAGCAACATGTTGAATATGAAAGAAAATAAAGCAGCAAAATATTGACATACTTTCTTTTTTATAAAAAAAACTACACTGGTAAAAAAATGGTCTATCCTATACATATCCTACACATATCTTACATATATCGAATCTCAAATGTAGAAAATCATACACAAATAATACACATATCATACACATATCGGGAATACTTATATATATAGTATACCTATCAGTACCTGATATATGTATGATATATATATTAGTACCCAATATGTGTATGATATGTGTATTATTTGTGTATGATTTTCTACATTTTGAGTACCCAATATGTGTAAGATATGTGTAGGATAAATCATTTTTTTACCAGTGCTATGAAATCTATAAATAATAATAACCATTAAATTATCATTATTGACAATTTAAAGAAAAAAAATGTTTGATATAACAATCATAACATAGTTTTATTTATTGAATTTTTACATACAAGCCACAGTTTTATTCCTAAAAGAGTGATTTTCAGGATAAAAAATTTAATTTAGAATTGTGTAAAATTCCTAAGAATAAGGAAATTCTTTTAGGAAAAATACATGATTATATATAATTTGAAAATATAAATGATTTTATTAAAATTAAATAAATAAAAATATTAATCAAATATTATTAGAATTATAATAAAAATATTATAAATATATTTTTAAATTTAAAGAAAAAGTAAATAAAAATACTATTAAAAAAATGTAAAATATATATATTAAGTAAATTATAATCTAATATTAATAAACTCACAAATTGCATTACCTTGGAAAAAAAAAAATTATAATATAATATATTTATATTTATTAATAATCTGAAAATTTGTTTATTTAATACTTATAAAAAATATTTGCTGATTAGATAAAATACTTTATATTTTATAAAAATTTATTTTTTTTAATAGAATTTTTCAAAAAAAATTATAATAATATAATAATAATAAACTTATATTTAATTAAACTAAAAATATTAACTGTAATTTAAAAAGTAACAAAATAAAATTTTTATACAGATAGTGGCTTAAATGATTTAGCCAGTCAAAATTATACAGATTATTATATATTAATATAATAAAAATATATAATTTTATATTAATAATGTCAATAAATAAATGTCTATACAATGACACCTCTATAAGTGCACTTTTTATAAGTGCACATATTAGGGATTAGAATCGATTAATCGAAAATTGACAAAACATAGTAAAATCGATTCTCGAGAATTGATTCTCAGCAATTTTTTACATGTAAGTTAACCTGACTCCAAAGTAATTTTTCATGCCGGCCAAGTGCTGATTATTTTTGCTGAAATTAGAAACTGATTCAAAGTCAGGTTGGTCGTCTATAAGAAAAATCTTGAAAAAATTCAATTTTCGATACCAATCCCTAGCACATATTATATAAATTTTCTTTAACAAGTGTACAGTGAATCTAATCCTAACTTATAAGAACTCTTAATATTTTACTCTCTATAAATGCATACCTTCTCTAAGTGCATATTCTATTATTTTTTATTATGATCTCAAGAAAGATACACTTAGAGAGATGTCACTGTATTTCATTTGTTTCTTCATATCATTTCAGAATTTTTGGAAATATAAAACCATTTTATTGCATGAATTTTTACAATTTATATAACAAAAAATTTATAAGATTAAAAATATTATAATTTAATCAATATCAATTAGATCATCATAAATTTGCTACTATCTAAATTATCTTAATGAAACAAATCTAATAAACTAAAAATTATGAAAATCCAATTATCAAAAACAAAAGATATTATAAAAAAAGTTTAAATTTAATGTTTAAACTTTTTAAAATATAATTACATGTCAAAATTGAATCTTACAAATGCAAAATTATTATTATTCTAATCCTTTTAATAAGACAAATATAATAAATTTAAAATTATAAAATTTAATCACTAAATGATTTTTAAATTTAAATTATATAAATTTACAAAGTTTTAAAAACTTGCATAATAATTACGAATCTATAATTATAAAAAATATTATTCTATATAAAGATTTATGCAATATTATATTTATTATAATTTATTAAATTTTATAATAAAAGTATTTAAGAAGAACATTGAAATCATATAGAAAATATTTTTCTAGAATATTATAAAAAATTTATTACTAGCATATTTTAAAATTAATGCAACCAATTGCAAATAAAGATAAAATTTATTATTAAATTTTTATTTAAATTAATAAATAAAAATATAATGATTATATTTAGCAGTTAAAATTTTATTTTTAATATATAATATATATATAAATTTTTTTGCATTAAAAAGTAGCCAAATTATTTAGATTACTGCTAAATTTTAAGAATAATTAAGGCTAAGATCTTTAATATTAATTTTATTTAATTTAAATTAATTATATTTTTAATTATATGTAAAATAAACTATTTTATTAGTAAAAATATATTTATTAAAAAAAATCACTATTAATTATTAAATGATTTATTAATTATATTTTGATTATTTGAAATAACTTAAAATTTTATTGTATAAATTTATATATAGTAATTTCCTATTGTAAGTTAATTATTATACATTATATATTTTTCTAAAAATTACAAAAGAAAATTAAGAAAACATACTTTTGATTAGTAACTTTATATAATATTTTTCTTTTTGAAAAATTACTTTATTATTTCCAATTTTTCACATAAAATAAATAATACAAATACTTTAACCTAAGATTATTAATACCTAAAAAGGTTAATATAATATGATTAAAGTTGCTTGTTAAAATTATTTTTCTATTTTGTATTTTGTCATTTGTGTTTTGGTCAACTTTAATAAAATAATTTTACCATTTTATTATATTAAAATTTAGCATTAATCTTTTTATTTTTTGGTAAGCAACTTTAAATATAATAAAAGAAAATTCTTTAAATTACAATAAAATTCCAAAACATTTATTATATATAATATAGGTAACATTGTTAAAATTTTTATATAATATTTATCCATTAACCACTTATTCAATTTTTTTTGGTTCAAAGTTCAGAGATATTCCCTTGTAATACGCCACGCTATAGCTCTAGCCAAAAAGTCACGTGGAAATGGACTACTAATAAATCACGTGTTTATTATGAATGCTACATTAAACCTAGCATTACGATAAATTTCACAAAAGCAACAATAATTTAAGTTTTAGAACAATAATTTCAAAAAATTCAAGTTTTAGAACAATAATTTCAAAAATTCAAGTTTTAGAACAATAATTTCAAAAAGTCAAGTTTTGGAACAATATAATTTCAAAAAGTCAAGTTTTGGAACAATAATTTCAAAAAAGTCAAGTTTTGGAACAATATGATTTCAAAAAAAGTCAAGTTTAGGTTCAAATAAATAATCAATTTTTTTTTTTTATTAAATATATGTATTGTATATATATATATATTATAAAAAGTCTATGTGAGAATAAGGAAAAAATGTGTATATGCGGATCTACAGAATGTATTTAAAAAAAAAAAAAAGTAAAAAAAATTTACGATTCAGATTTTGCCGATTAATACGAAAAGTTAAAAAAAAAAAGAATTTTCTTGAGTTGTCATAACTTAAAAAAGGTTTTGCCATACGAATTATTTGCCATAGAAAAAATTAAAAAAAGAAAAAATTAAACTTAAATATGAATTATGAATTAAAAATTATTAATGAAAAAAAAGTGCGGAGTTAGGGTAGGAAAGAAAATGCATATGAAAAATGATGAATTTGAATGATTATATGAAAAAAAGTATTCTATAAATGCATCCTGTAACGGGTTGAAACTTTTTAATCATCTATTTATTGTAAGGGAAGAAAGATATTATCGTGCAGAGGAAAAAAAAGGTTATATACAAAAAAAATATGTTACGAAAAAAAATGGAGGAAGATCTTTTCGCCTATGACGAAAAAGGTCCAACCAATATTTTGTGAAAAAAAAAAAGAATAGTTCTAACTTTAATAAATGTTACAGGTTTGGGTTGTTTTTTTTTTAAAAAATACGAATTTGAATTTGTTTTTTTTTTGAAAATAATAAGTCTAAAATTTATATAAGAAACGAATATATATACGAAATGTGTGTAAATTGCGACGAATATGCGCGTTTCCCACCCTGGAAATATAAAAAAAAAAACCAACGAAGTGAAAAAAAAATATTGTTTTCCAAATGTCCGTTATGATTAAATATGTTATATATTTACGAAAAAAAATGTTCTTTTGATATAGATATATATTTATATAATATTAAGTTATTGTTTTTTTAATAACTTCGGAGCATTCCTGGGTTAAGCATTTTATAACCTTCTTCACCATCATATCTAGTTTTTTTTACGGGTCTTCCCAATCGATGAACTCTAAGATGACGGCGCATATTGCTTTGTACGGAGAATTTTCGTCCACAACCAGGTTCAGTACAAACAAAAGGTTTTTCACCAGTATGTGAATAAGTATGAATTCTAAGAGAACTTGGACGTGAAAATCGTTTTGAACAATATGGACATTGATAACGATTTCCAGAAGAACCAGTTGGAGATAATTGACCAACGAAACTTTTATGAGAAAAGTGTTTTGGAGGAGCCAAACTTTCCAAAATTGTATTCAAACGTGGAAGAGAAGGGGGAGTTGGTTTACGATCATAAGGAGATAATGGGGCATAACTATATCTCTGTGGTTGAGGTTGAACATATTGGGAGTAAACAGGGGCAGGAACAGGGGAGGGGACAGGAGCAGGAGCAGAATAAACAGGAATTGGTTTAATGCAGCAACTGCAAGATGGTTCTTCATATGATCGATTAATTTGTTGAGTTTGTTGAGTTTGTTGAGGAGCAGCAATATATTCATATCTTTGTTGGGTTCCGTAATTTTGATAACCAGATGATTTCATATCAGGTGATTCAGGTGGAGAAAGTAATGATCTAATACTGGTATGTTGAGAAGCATTCGAATTTAATTTATTATGAGCATTTATCGCTGCGAGATGATGAGCATCAGTCGATTGTGGGGAAACGGTTGGATAAGTTGGAGAAGGAACAGTATGAGATGGGGAATAACCTCCGCTAAATGGCGAGCAAACTGAATAAAAACAAAAAAAATTTTTTAGTAAATATAAACTATAATTATAAATAATTAAATAATTAAATAATAATTATTATTTACCTTCTTCAACGGGGGATCCAAGAAGAGTTCTAATTGGAGGAAGATAAGTAGTTTGATTTTGATTTTGCATCTTCGAATTTCGTTATTATAGAAGCGGTTTAGTAATAAAAATCTTTTTGTTCAAAAAAAAAAAAGAAAAGAAAAAAAAGAAGTGAATATTTTTTATTAATAACAATAATAATTAAATATAATAATTAATAAAAACCGAATGCTTACAATTTAAAAATTCTTGACGGTCAAAAAAAAAAAAAAAGGATATTCTAATAACAATAAAAAAAATAGGTTCTATTTAAATTTTTTTTTTCGAATAAAAATATCGCAACAAAAAGAGATATTGAGCGTTAGACACTGTGTTTTTAAAAAGAGGACTTTTGCAATGTATTTATAGAAATTTAACGACAATCATTTGTAAATATTTAATGCGTGATGTAGATTTTTTTTAAGAAAAATAAAATGAAATATATCAAACGTATATTCTGTTACAATTCTGAGTACTAAAAAAATTTATTACATTCAAAAAAAAAAAAAAAAAATCGATTAACCGATTATATAATTTTAACCTAATCAAATTACACATGATCTTTAGTTATCTAGATCGACAAATTTATAATAGAGTATCATGCACTTCAATATATTATATCATTTTATATTTGGGATTTTCATTAGTTTATGATGATGATCTACATAAAAGTCGTCGGAAATTGAGGAAAATTATAATTTGAAACCCTTTAACACACGCGTATAACAACCTGTTTTTTTTATGTTTGCCCGAAATTAAATTTTTAGATACATTTGAAAATCATTTGATGATCATATAAATTCCTTTTTGTAATTCTCTCTTATTTATTCGCAACGGTAATAAGAGATTGATTTCGGTATTTCTTTGTTGCATTAATGAAAATTCCGGAATATACCGACTTTTTTTAATACAACGTTATACTGCATAGAAGATCTCATTTTATTATTATTATTATTATTATTATTATTATTATTATTATTATATTTTATTATATTTTATTATATTTTATTTTATTTTATTTTATTTTATTTTTTTTACAAATGTAATAAAGTGATCATCAATTTTCTAAAAAACAAGCGGTTAAAAGATGATCGGACATTCCGAACGTCATGTGAAGTTATTTATATAATAAATAATAATAAATACAAAAAATGACAAATATGATATGGAAATATGATCTTCCGATTTTAAAATTCCCATTAATTCCTATTTTTAAATTTGAATATTCCATCTTGTTTTGTAAAAAAAATGTCCTCCAATATAATCAAAAAGATCCCCGAGATGGTTCATGATTTGTTTATTATTATTATTATTAATATTTATTTTATTTTAATTTTAATTTTACCTATTTCTGTTCTTTTTAACTAAATGACGATTCGTTTCATTCTTAATCTTCATCATCTACACATAGGATTAATAATAATGTCGGTCGTAAAAAAAAATTAATTAATTTTATACAAATTTTTTTTATCCAGGAAATGAAGCGTTTCATAAGTTTTGAAACGATTTTTTTTTCCTTTTTCCTTTTTCCTTTTTTCCTTCTTTTTAATTTCCCCTTTTTTTTTTTTAAAAAAAAAAAATTTGTTGTTTGAAAAAAAATTTCTTGTTGAAAAAAAAAGGGGATGAAATGTTGACGTCAAACAATTTGAGTCTTCGTCATTTTTTTTTTATTATTTACGCGACAGGAAATTTTTTGCTGCGCGACACAATAATAAACATCATATCAATAGTTCTGGGTAATAAAACGCCATAAACTTAGCTATTTAAGGATCCGAAACCCCGAGAGGAATATCCAAATATTTATGTAATCGATAAAAAAAATTTGTCCAATTAATAAGACATCCGATATTGAACATCCAATGAAGTTGTAACAATGTAAATTAATAATCAAGTAAAAAAGAAGAAAAAATAACTTATAACTTATATTTTAATTACCTTGCATTTTAAAAAACAAAGAAAATCTAATTAATGAAAAAATATTCGACGTTTTATGCGAAGTAAATCGAAGAAATATGAGGGATCTACGAGGAATTTCAATTCATTGCATATGCATGCTTAAATATATTTTACATACAAGAATTTTATTTCTTAATTAGGAAACTTTTTTAAATTAAATCATTACCATACTAATATTATATGAAAAAAAACTTGGCTTTTGATTACATACATTTTTGATACGAATGTTTATTTGATAACGAATAAGATATGATGTTTTATCTGATAGGAAATAACGCGATAATCCGGATATAAGATATGAATAAACTTTTTTGTGTGTGAGTATTTAAGTATTTTGTGTATGAGTAAATTTTATCGCGTGTTAATAGTTTGTTTATGATGTGAATATGAAATGAGTCAAATACTCAAATACTCAGTATTCGTATTTGAATATATTCGTGTGAGTAGTAGAATTAATAGATACAATAGATATTGAATTATTTACTATTTAATATTATACTAACATACTGTATACATGTTTATATATAAACAACAATATATAATATTTATCTTTAAATATTTGTTTATGTACTTCCCACATGAGATTCGTGTTTATAGAATTCCTAAGGAAACCTTTTTGTTGATAACACGTAATTTTTTTTACCTAGAAATCTAATTCAAGAATTATCGGATTTACCGATGATGAAAATGATGACTGATAAGATATCAAAAAAAAAAATCCCGATTTATCCAGAGTAAAATGGGTAAAACATAACAATAATTATAATTTTTCTCTGAGAAACTCTGAAATTAAATTTTTTTAACATAAATAAATAAAAAAATATAAAAAAATATATACATACTGTGTGTGTACTGTATATATATATATATATATATATATATACAATATAATACAATATAATTATATATATATAATATATATATACAAAAATATATAATAATATATAATATAATATATATAAATAAAATAAAATAAAATAATTAAATAATAAATAAATTAAAATTAATAAAAGAAAAAAGATGATTTGTTTATAGTTACAAGGGTATGTATTCAACATTTTCTGTTGTACAAATAAACTTGTGATCTTCGCCACATCCTCCTCGTGGTTTTGAGTTCTTTGTTTGATTTTTATAAAAATAATATCCGAATTATTTTTTTATTATTTACAAGTAATTTAAAATTTTTATTTAGAGATAATCCGGCAAATTATTTCTACCTACGGTTAAACTTCATGCACGTCTTTTAGAAAGATTCACGAATTAAAATGATACTACATTATATTCTCTACGAAAAAAAAAATGCATGTACTCAATGGAAAACTTGTTAAGAAATTAGGTTTAATTTTCATGGATTTTCTTTTGCTCAATTGTTATGATAATCATGACTTACTTTTTTAAGGACAATCCGTAAATTAAAGGAGTTCCTTTTACCTTTGAAAATTAATTACGAAAATCTCATCATTTTATCTCATTTATTAATTGTACACTTAATACATTTTTGTACATATGTCATACAGAAATCTTTAAAAGAATAAAATAGAAAAAAAAAAGTTGATTACTAAATCAAATTTCAAACAATTTAATAATCATCTGATATTCCATAACCTCCTGACAATTTTTAAAACGAACGAAATTTTTTTTTTTTTCATTTGTTTGGAACTTAATAAAAATAGCCTGATACAAATAAGGAAGTTTTAAGTATGATTTGCATTTTTCCAACCAATCAATTAATAATGTGATGATAATCATTTATTTGAATGCACGACCTTTATTAGTCCGGTTAATTATAATTTAAATTATTTTTTTTTTTGAAATATATTTTGATTATGTTGTATTTCCAAAATGTAAATTAGAGCAATTTATCAATTTATCCGCAAATTTATCCGTAATTCATTCTATTAATAATAATAAAAAGAAATTATTCAATTAAATTACCTAATTCGAAGTTCAAATATTTCTTTTAAGCATTAATAACATTATCTGTTATTATTATTAAAAAAAAAAGTTCATAGAAAGAATTAAAATCGAAAAAATTTTTAAATCCAATCAAAAAATTTAATTTTAATTTTTGTTTTGATTTAATTCAAATTTCAATTTAACTTTATATGTTATAAATCAATTAATATAAAAATTAACAAATAAAAAAAAAAATTATTATTATTTTTTTTTTAGGAAATCAAACTATTATAAATATATAAACTATTATAAATATGTAATCAAACTATTATAAATATGTATTAGTAAAAAGAATTTTCGATTAATTTAAGTGAATTTTAATTGGTATAAATTTAGTCTTAAAGATTTTTCTTGTCAAAGAAGAAAAAAAAAATTTTTTTTTTTATTATAAAAAATCACATGTTATAATATAAAGATGGCTCGGGTAATCGTTCCAGGATGTGGCGTACAATCTAATCCTCTTTTGTATTACTGCGTGAAATAAAGAACGAATTATACGATGAAACAAATAATTTACAAAATAATTCGTTTCATCTATATTTTTTTTTTTAAAAAAAAAATAAATGAATATCATTAATTTATTGTTTTAGCAGATAACATTCGAAATTTCTTTTATTTTCTTTAATATGCATAATAAATGTTTCAAAAAAACCACGGAATGTATTATACTAATATGTATTAACAATGATGTCAATGATGACAATTCTGTCCACAATAATCCACAGCCATAATGATACTTCCAACTATAACCATAATAATAATAATACTAAATATACACTACCCCCTTATTATACGTTAATACGTACAAATTACGCCCACCTAAACTATAACCTATAACAAATAATAACCACAACCTACCATACTACCCATAATATTATTATTACACACTCTTCGTTATCTTTCTTTTAATATTTGAATACCTATTCAATACACCTCTATTAATATATTTCGAAATAATTCTTTTATATTCCTTCCTATTCTCACAAATTTTTTTATATTTATATTTAATTAATAAATTTTTTATAGAACTCTTTTCACAATTTCTTAAAAATTCATTAAAATATTTTCCACTCCAATTAATTTCATTTTGATAAATAAAAAAATATTTCAAATTTTTTAAATTTTTTGGTAAAGTTTCTCCTATATAATTTAATGATTTTGTTATATCTTTATCATCCATAATATCTAAATTAATCATCTCCAATTTATTACATGATTCTAATATTAATGGTATATATTGTAATGTTCTTTTTTTAATTTTTAATTCAAAATTTTTTAATTTTAAACAATATTTTGCTATATTTTTAAATAAATTTTTTTCATTATAAAAATTTCCATTATCTAATGATATTGATAATTCTATTAAATTTCCATTTGTCTTTTTAATAATATTTGAATATAATACCAAATCTATTCCAATCATTGTACTTGATAAAAATCTTAATTTGGTTATAAAAGGTAAAAATTCAAATTTACTCCATGATTTAACTATATCAATTGAATCAATTCCTGCATTAAGAATTATTAATCCTTTGATTTTATCCAATGTCATAGAAAAATCTAATGATCTTATATAAATATCTGATGAAATAATTATATGATAATTATTTGTTATATTAAAAGTTTTTGTTATAATTTCTGGATTATATGATTCATAATATTCAACTTTCATAATATTAATTTTTTTTAATCCAGATATAAAATCTATTAATCCTTCAATCATTTTATCTTGTTCATGTTTACATTTAATTCTAATATTATTAACTGATAATATTAATTTACTTAAATCTTTAAAAACTTTATCTGGTATATTGGTATGAAATTCTAAATTTTCCAAATTTATAAATGGTATTATTGTTAAATTTTCTAAATATGAATAATAATTTATATTATTATTATTATTATTATTATTAAAAAGATTTTCAAAATTATTATTTTTAAATTTTAATTGAAATTTTAAATTTGTTGAATTTTTAATAAAATTATTAAAAATTTCTTTATATAATAAATTTCTTTTCATTTCAGATTTTTCATCATTAAAATGATATGCTATTATCATATTAATATCTTGTGTTTCTAAAATTTCCATATCAAATTCTTCTTCTTCTATATTTAATATCCAATATATTAATTTTGTAAATAATTCTGTTAAATTTAAATTTTTTAATAATGATTCATAATTACATAATGTAATTATTGATTTTTGTTTTAAATTAATTATATTATTTTCATAAAGTAATTCTTTTGATTCTTTTGATAATGATAATATATAAGTTGTAATCAATTTTTTTGATGTTAAAATATTTTTTTTATAAAATTTTCTTAAAGTATTTTGCCATAAAAGTATTATTGCATTTGAAAACCAATATCGATTTACAAATAAACAATTATATAAATCACGATAAAAATATTTATGAATTTCTAATGTTTTATTTCCATATTCAATAAGTTCTTTAAAAATATTTTGTAAGATTTCTGGAGGAAATTTATTTGTCATTTTTTTTTTTTTTCGTCGTCGGAAATAAGAAAAAAATCGTTTTTTTCGGAGAATGCTTTTTTTAGTTTTTGTTGTGAGAAGAAAATTATATATATATTAAAATTTAAATTTACCTTTTATGGTTTAATGTCGGCATTAACTTCTTATGTGGTAAATTAGAATGACTCGAAATTACGTAATAACTAGTAAACAACATTAAAAAGTAGACGAATATCCGATCATTAATAATAATCGACACATGAAAAAAAAGACGTGGTATGCATACAATACTTTAAGATATTCTGATTTTCATGATTACATCATAAACTTGTCAGGATACTCATTCTTACGTATAAAGTGTAGACTATGAAGTATGTAATGTGGGGTGTATGGAACATTACGAGGGTGTAATATGAAGGTAAGGGCGATGCTGAGAATCCAGGATTTTAATTTGATCTGTCCTCCTGTCCATGTTATTATTAAACGTTTGATATTCTTAATATTTGATATTCTATGAAGATCACATGCCGAGTAATAATTTCCAAAATCTACTTTTAGAATGGCTCTCGGGCTGATCAATAAAGTTGTTGCAGTTTTTCAGTTTCAGATGACCATATTTCCACAATAGTGTTTTAGGTTGTAGGGAAAAAAGTATTAAAGTATTGTACGTTTGTACGTTGGATATTTTGGCTATCATTTCTAGATTTGATGAGTGAAAATGATAAAGATTGATGTTATCACTTATCATATCATCATCTTGATTAGCTAGATTAATATTTGTGTGAAAAGATTTTAGTTTCTATAGTTTTTTAAATTTTCTTTGAGAAAAGACGATAAAAATACATTACGATAAATATACTATTCATAAAAAAAAAAAATGCCTGATTATGAAATTTATATGTTTACTTCATTCATGTTTATATTTATTTTAGCTTATTTTTGGTTAAGTGAAAAGCGAGAAGAAATATAATAATAATAAAAAAAAATATTAATTTCTATTATATCTATATAAAAAAATCCTTTCCCTAAATTTATACTGTATATAAATAAATACTTTCACTTTTCTTCTTCTTTTTTATTGGAATCTGTTCTACGCCATCCTCCGCTCATAATCTTTTTTACACTCTCATTAAATTTATTAGCAGTACTTTTATCAGTTAAATTAGAGTTACCGTTGGTCGGAGTCGTAAAATTATTTGTATTATTTGAAGGATTAAATAATGCAGGAAATGTTGGAGTAGTAAATTGTGATAAAGTAATTGATGATAATATATTTGAATTTTCCAATAATGTTGTGTCATCTGCAACACGTTGTTGAAATTGTTCGGTTATTTGTTGTTGTTCATTCCTCTTTAATCCCTATTGGAACAAGATAAAAAAAAACTTTTTTTAGGAAAATGCACATCTCTAGATTTGAATTATTCAAATTATATAATACCTTAAGCTCCAATATTTTTTGAAAATTATTAATATTTTTATCACCAATTAATAATAGATAATTTTCAACTAATCCTTCAGATGGATCATGTGGTGTAAGGATCGCTTTTAATATAGTTTCAATTTTACCGATTCCTTTATTTACAATTTTAGTAAATCTATTTAAAAAAAAAAATCATTTGTTATGCCTTGATATTTTATCGAATAAATAATATTAATAAAAAAAAAAATACTTGCGTTGTTGATGGTGGGGCTGAATTTTCCATCCCCATAGTTGGCATTTCTAATATATATGTTTTCATTGCATGAATATCAAGTAACATCTGTAATATAATTATTGTTAATAAGGTGAATTAAGTAATAAAAATTAAATAAATATTATTACTTGCTCTGCTCCAACTTCAGATATTGGTTTACACTTTGATAAATTATTTATAATTTTCGATACAAATGACCTGAAAAAAACAACAAGAATTAATTGTTAATATCCGGAAAAAAAAGCAAATTTAACCAAAATATTTATTTCACTTACTCTACAAATTTATCACAAAAAGATCTAAAATACCGATTATTGGTGATATCTTTATGTACACTAACAACGCAAAGTCTCAATGTATTATGAAATGAAGTAACATATTCCGATTGATCACCAACTGACTCTAGATTACTCCAAGGTAATTTAGTCATAGCTGTTAATGATGGCTCGTAACAAGTTTCAATTCCTCTTACTAACGCTTTAATTGATGTAGCCACAACACTAAAAAAGAAATTGACTTTAATATGTCATTAAAATTTTATGCCGTCGTTTTAATCTTACTTTAAGAAACCCTCTCGTTCTTCATCAAAATTAATCTTATCTTTGTATTCTTCATCAATTTTTTCTTTTAATTTATCTTCCAACTAAATAAAAGGAATAATTTTTAGCAAAATCCAATAAGTTGTTGAAATAATTTTTAAAAAAAAATCGAAAAAGTAATTTTTAACAAAATTCAATAAAATACTTACTTGCGGGATTGTATTATAACAATAATCGGCCGTATTTAAAATTAAACAAGTCAATTTCAATTCGTCACGCGTCATATTACCCCTAAATCAAACAAATAAATATAAATAAACATTTTTGTTTTATATGATTAACAAATCAAGTACAAACCTTGGTATTCTCCCAATTAAAACATCACTAGCATAAATACGAAGCCGTTTTGCAAAAGTAATACATAAATCATAAAATGGTTTACGTATTGATAGTTTCGAACAATTAACTATTGTTTCTTTGTAATATATGAATAATTCTGTACTAGATTGTAGTACTGATGAATTATCGTCATCAGAGATTGGCTCTGTACGATATGTTGAAATCATTTCTGCTATATTTCTAAAAAAAATAAAATTATTTTGTTTAAAAAATTTTTTTTTCAATTAAAATTTGACGGACAAAATAAATGTTATGTTATACTCGTAACTTGTCTTCGGCATCTATATAAAGTCCAAGATATGGTTCGAAAGATATTGAAATACTTTTATTGAAGTTATATTTAGGTAAGGAATTTACTGATGCTTGAGGTGGTTTCTCCTATAAATGATCTTAAAATTAATATTAAACATTTAATGAATACAAATGCATTTAGAATATTTACCATATATGCGAAACGCTTTAATAATTGATTTTCAAATTCAAGCGTTAACTGTAAATTTTTGAGCAAAGTTTTAACATCCAATTCATTCCCAGCACGCGAAAGAGTTTTAACTAAATCTTCCCTGTAAAAAAAAAAATAATAAGTATACAATAAATATACAGTAATTAAAATGTTTACAAATTTTACCT
Organism: Rhizophagus irregularis; assembly: GCF_026210795.1. Classification (NCBI taxonomy): domain Eukaryota; kingdom Fungi; phylum Glomeromycota; class Glomeromycetes; order Glomerales; family Glomeraceae; genus Rhizophagus; species Rhizophagus irregularis. Next base: position 5,110,207 of record NC_089435.1, on the reverse strand, counting down.
AGTTATTTCACAAAATTTACTACAAAGGACTTCACTAACATTCCAATGTAAAGGGAAAATATCAGCTTGTTCTTCATCAAAACTTTTTAAAACTCTTTTTATCCACGCATATCTTCTTGATGTATTATCAAGTGATGCAATCTAAAAATAAATAATAAATAAGATGAAAGGTTCAAAATGTGTTGTTATTAAGATAAAGTACCTCATCACTTCCTCGAAATATTCTTTTATATTCTTTTAACTGTCTCTCACAGTACCAATTAATAAGTTGATTCCTATTAATTAGAAAAATAATTTAATTAAAGTTGTTTAAAAAAAAAAATCTTTATAAGGCCATCACAATGTTTACTCATAACAATGATCCAATTTGCAAATTTACGCCCTACTCATTACTGTAATCTCGAGAAAATGTAAGATTTTTTTATCGTCACATTTTCTATAAAAATGGCAGGTTTTTTTATAATGGATCTTAAATCAAAATGGAAGGAATGCTAATTAAATCGAATGGAGGGATTTATGATGACTATTATTAAATGTAACGGCCTAAATAAGAAAATGCCTTACTTTACATCTTGTCCCATAATATCCACGACTAAACAAGCATCACCAAGGGGTGCAGTCTGGACTGTGAGGTTTCCATCTGAAGTAAAGCTAAATTAATTAAAAAAAATTTCCTTATGTTAAATTTTTTTTTTTTAAAACAAAAAGCAATTTTAAATTATAAATTAATTTTGTACCTTGATTCAAAATCTTCAAATATTTGTTTCTTTAATTCATTTTGAAAAGTAACTATGGAAATTAATAATTCGGCTATTTGTTTTATACTTTTATATGATTTAAAATATGATGCAAGTTGTAAAACCGCCTATTAAATTATTAGCCAAAAAAGTTAATTAAAAGATCCCATTTAAAAAAAAAGTTTAATATTTGCATGACCTACTTGTAAAAGTTGTGAAGTTTCTTTATATTGTTTCATGTGTGCCATTATTCTCAATTGATCTACTGCCGTGACTGAAAATAAAAAATATATATAAATTATATTATTTTAATATATAAAAAAAATTCAACAAACTTATTATTTACCTAACATTTGTAATCTTTTTAAAGCAGTAATTGAAATGGTTAAATGCCTTTTTGCGAAATCCAATGATTTAATATCTTTAGTAATTTCTTGTACCATAACTTCAGATTGGGTAGCTTTATCTTTAATTTCTCTAATTCTTTTAAATAATTCCTAGATTATCAACAAATTTTTTTTTGGGACATATGATATAATACATACAACAAATTATTATTAATAATCGTTCAATAAGTACCTCAATGGCTCTTTTTGCTTCATCTATTTTTTCATTTCCTTGTTGACAGTTTGTTTGTAATCTAGTAAGTTCACGAATTTCTTCTTCCAATTGTCGCATCTTATGTTGAAGTCGTTTTGTAGTTTCATCAATTGAAGCCAATGCATATTCTTTATAATATAATTTATTAGAAGTTTAGAACAATATTTTTTTTAAAAAAGCATAAAAGAAACTTTATTCGTTTACCATTGGGAAGCATTTTATTAAGATATTCAATTGGATTAAATTCATTACTATCTATAGGATCATTTGCTTTTAATATTTTACTAATTGAATTTTCTAATTCTGGAGGAAACTTAATAATATCATTGTTGAAATCTTCTTGAAGTGAACCGTTTTCTTGTAAATTCTCATTTTCGGTATTTGAAAGCATGATAGGAATGTAAATCGCAACGTGTCCTGTTGATCTTGGCTTTTTATTTAAATTAGTGTGGCTTATCTCGTTTGATCAACGTTTACCACCAATAAACGTATTGTATCTGTTATACTTATTTTCGAAAAGCTTTAAAGGTCATTGTTTTAAATCGTCAACTCTAAGACCAAACGATCTTACTTAATTTTTTTAATAAATTCTATTCGAAATTTATTAACTCAAATCTCTATCTACTGTTAACAGTGTTATCCAAAGCCCAGTTCACATTGATCTCACCGTGACCCTCGTGATCCCATCTTTTATAAACTTCCACTTATCGACAAGACTCACCAGAGTTACGGCATTAAGTGTGGCGTTACGGAATTTAGTGCGGCGTTCATTGTGATTACGTTGACAAATAAAATTTCACTAAATGTTAATACATGTGACCATTCATGTCTCTCTCTTCGACACCTAATTATTCCTGTAAGCATCCTCGCGTAGGCGTAGGTGTTTTCGTTATTCGTGGCAATAAATTTCTTGTTGGAAAGCGAAAGGGAAGTCATGGCGCTGGTAATTTTATTAAAAATTAACTTTTATATTAACTTTTATTGAATTTATCATATTAATGTTTCTTAATATACTAGGAACTTGGGAAATTCCTGGAGGTAAAGGGCCTTTTTTTTACACGAAATCGTGATTTTTTTTTATAATCATTTATTTTTTATTTTATTAGGACATTTGGAATTTGGAGAAACATTCAGCGATTGCGCAAAACGTATTTATTTATTTATTTAATATATATATAAATTTTTATTTGGTTATTAATTTTGATCTTTTAAAACAGGTGAAATTTTAGAAGAAACGAATCTTGAGATAAAGAATATAAAGTATCAAACTGTAACTAATGAGATAATGCATAATGAAAATAAACATTATGTAAGTATTTACATGAAAGCTGAAGTTGTAGATGAGAATGTGGAACCAGCGGTAAGTGCGATCTTTTTTTTATATAATGATGAATTTTTTTTAGCATAAACTCATAATGAAAGCTTGTATTAAGGTGATGGAGCCAAATAAAACTGAATGCTTGGAATGGGTTACATGGAGTGAATTTATTAAGGGTGGTATTACAGGCATATTAGAAGACAAAAGTGTAAATAAGTATAGACCAATGTTTCAACCGATGGAAACTTTAATAACTGAACAACCTGAATATAATCCTGTCTAATCAAAAGACTTAATATTAGAAGATATACTAGAATAATACAACATTTACCATTTTGAAGTCATAAAATTTCTAATCTCTGAAATCATTCGGATAATCCAATCTTCTGAGGAAGTTGTTGGAAATACTTAAAATTCAAAATAAACAATAAATCACTCAAAAATAAAATTTCTTGTTTCAATTGATCTGAAATCAACTATTCTTAGTAGAAATATTTTGGGATTTTTTTTTTATAATTTTTGATATTTCCATTAAAAAGAATTCTTTTTTTCATCTGCAAATTCTTTAATTAAGTATCGTAGATTGATTTGATTGTTGTTCGTAACTTTTCTACAAATATAGAATAACATAACTTACAAATATCTAATCCTCCTCAATATAAATAAAGGTCCATCACACCGGCTTTATCGGAATGTTTTGTTTCCCACTTAGCAACCTTCCAATCTTCTTCATCTCTAATAGCGACCATGTCATATGCTCCATTTTTATAAGATATACGTTCTTGATTAAGTTGAAAATCAAATCTGCTTTCAATAGCCTGTATAATTCCATTAAAACTAATATCTCGCGGAACGATAACTCCCCCACGTTCTACATGCAAGTAAAATCTCACAAACATCTATAAAAAAAGATAATCAATCAAGCTTAGATAAATAAATAACCAAATCTTTTACAATGTTATTAACAAAAAAAACCTTTTTAGCATACCTCATTATTTAAGTTAGAATTATTGTCCTAAAAGTTGTTACAAATACATGAGTGAAAGTTATTTTTTTTTTTTTGCATATAATGCATTAGAATTTAAGATCACACCTGAATATTTGATGAATCTAGGTCTCTAATGTCTAAAAATATTTCAGTTCTGTACCTTCCAAAAGCAGCTTCAACAGAAACCAATACGTTGAGGCTGACAAACGGACAGGGTATAAAAAGCAATGATGTTGCTTTCTCTAACAGACCATTAGATGGATCTCCTTTTATCTCAACTCCGTTTTGAAAAAACTATTTATATAATAAGAAAAGAATTAAGATATAGTGATGTTATATTTATAATTAAACAATGATGTTACCCTTCTATCAAAGTTAGGTATGAGTGAGATTTCTAATTCTTTGTATTCGGCAATTCTGAATCCAGTCACCTAAAGGAAAGAAAAGATCAATCTTTGAGAAAATCAAAATAAACAAAGCTTTATATACCTGATCATACGGGATGCAAATTTTATCTTTTAACTCGTTCAAACACAAGTACATATCACGAGTAGAATGACAAAATAATACACCCAATTTTACATCGGTATAAGTATCAAGAAACGCCCCCGTAGGTTTGATTGCAACCTTTTTACATTCTATACGAATAGGATCCACAATTTTTGGTTTAGCATTGCTAAACGTAGTTGGTGCTAAAGATTATTGATTTTCATGTGATTAATTTCTTTGTACGAAAAATTTATATTATATAATTGTGGAAAATAAACCTACCACTACCCGCACTAGTACGACTTCTTCGGTCATCATCCATACTTAACAATTAATTCTTTTCAAGATATTTGTACAAAAAATCTGGTTAATTGTGAAATAATTGAAAGGAAGAAGATGACTTAAATTTTAGATTTTACTCCTAAATCAGTAACAAAATTTATACGTATTACAATTGTATTAAAATGTGATTTACATTGTATTACAAAAATATACAACACGGGAAAATGAATCAAGAAAAAATTGTTATCATTATTTGGGGAGCAAAATAATCCATTACGTGTATTTATTAAATGATTGAGTTATACTATACCTAGATGAATGTGTTTATGATCAATATTATCAGACTGAAAATTGAAAACTCCTGGATGGTCTTTACTTTAATTGTAAAAAACAGGGCAATGTTTCATCTTGATAAAAGAAACTGAAAATTTAGCCATTTTAATCATAAATCAAATCGGAATATAATTGCTTGAAAAGATTAACGAATAAAGCTAAAAGTAAAGCTAAAAGAAATAGTATTCCAAATGATAGTTTGGATCAGATGAACCCAGTTGTTAGTAAATAAAAAAGGAAAAAGGAAAAAGACAAAAGACATATATTTTTTATTAGTTTCAAAAATACAAAGGTAGTAATAATTTTAGGTAATACTTTATCCATACAAACAATTCAACTAGATAATAATAATATGTATTTACATTTCAGGAAAAATATTTTTTTTCCATTTATTTATTACAACTCTTCTATTTTAAATACATTAGTTCTTTTATAAATATTGTAAAATTTATATATATAAATAAATAAATTATATATAACTAAATATATAAAGGTCAGTAATAAAAAAAATTTATTATAAATTTTAAATGAAATTTAGGTATAATATTTAATATTATTTTTAATATTTTTATTTTTCAATAAACATACAAAAATATATATTAATAGTTAAATATATTTTTTATTTTATTGTTATTTTTTTTAAAGTAATTTAAATTATAAATAATCATTTTTTAAATATTTAATTAGTGTTATAGTATTTTAACATTTTTGTTATAAATAGCTTATTAGATTTATTTATTAATCAAATTTATCTCCTTAGAATTGAAAAAAAATTGTAAATTTTAAAGAATTGATTTTTTGAATTTATAGGTGTTTTTTATTTTCCAATAAAGAAAAATTCCAAAAAAATGTCAAATTATATATATACATTAATCTATAAATTTATCTTGTAAAATATTTTAATATTTATCACTTATTTAAATAATACTTGTAATAAAATCAGCAATTGCACATTCATATACAAAAAACTCATTTCCTGTATAAAATGGAAATATTATGTAATCCGTAATCTTGGCCAGATTTGCCAACATATTTCTGAGAATAATTTTACATTTTTTTCTTTATTTAAGTTATTCTTTTTTATTTTTATTTTTAATAAAACAAACTTTCCTAGCTTGTTAAAGTAATATATTTAATTGGAAATCTTATTATAGTGGACCCTCTTATACTAATACGTGCAAATCCATTTCGCACTCCAATAAATGTCTTATTAGCCACTAGAACGTTGATGAATATCTGTTAACATCCTGTCTAATATTGTAACCACATGATGTCTATACTTCCCCAAGGTAGTAAGTAATGAAAGTAAGAAGGGAAACTTACGGCTTGTTAGAGAATTCGATTAGCTAACAGATTTGAAAGCAACACTGATTAGGAAACTTAATAAATTACGCCACAAAAATTTAGTGTATAATATATATATATATCAGATTACACAAACTATTTGTGACCCAACTCGTGAATTTATCATTTTTGACTCTATGTTTTAATAGTAAAATAAATCGGCTAGAAAGGCTAAAAAGGCTAAATGAATAAACTTTTTGATAGTACTGGTTCAGTTTTACCCTAATTCTTATTGGTTATCTCTAATTGGTTGATAATATGGTAGACTTTTGATTTTAAATAGACTGTAATGTTAGTAAAAGTTTATGAGGGATTCCTAGAGTTATTGGGCGCTTTCGTAACGAAGTTAGCATCACGTGAGATCTTTCGCAGTGAAAGATTTAAAGCCAAAAAAATTAATTAGTAAAATAAGAAAAATGCGCGTTAACCTTATTTTTATATACCTTCCTTGTTTTGAATGCTCATTGAAGTGACAAAAAAGGCAAAGGCGCAGCTGCTGAAAGGTTACAAAGTAGTCATTACGGTTAAGGTACGTAACAACCATATTTGATATGTCGTAATAATTCAAAACGCCAACTCCATAATTGTTGCTAAATTTAGATAGCACCTATTCTTTATGGTTACTAGATTTTTTATTTCGTAATCAGCTTGATTAGGTAAAATACCGCAGTTCCATGGTTAGTCTAAATAAAAATTTCCCAATTTCAATAGACTTTTTACAAATGAATGCCAAAAACAGATAAAGCGGTAAAATAATCTGTTCAGAAATTCGGAAAACAGCGCCATATAAATATTCTTCACAAATCATTCTGACAGTTTTCATGTGAAGAAACAACTTTCATCAGAAAGATTGGTTTAGACTATCAGACCGCCATCTTTAGTCGCTATTAGATAATTAGCTGCGTCAAGCTAAGCCGATCAAGCTTAAACGGCATTAATAGTAAATGGTTAGTATATACTGTTTGTCTGATTGGCAATTGATCTGCAGCACCACTTTAGAGATATCCGACTAATTATTATCCGATCTAGTCGGGTCGTATTACAGAATCTGACTCAGAATGATAGTTCATTCCAAGTGTTAAGTGAAGAAATCAATTACTTTTATGTCTTTTAAACAGAAATGTAATGTATTTATAACAATTAGTAAAAATTTATTAAAAAGTAAAATATGACAATTAAGTCGAAATATAAATATTAACTGTTAATCATAATACTTCAATATATATCTAAGGAAGTTATAATCTCTTTAAATGAATAAAACTTACATAAGTTAAGTATCATACAATCCATTTGCTTGAATGTACTTAATAACAGAATTAGGAAGAAGATATTTTATAGACATCCCACGCCTCACGAACAATCTATGAAACAAAGTAATACTTAATTTAAAATGTTTGAAATTAATTTTTATGTAAATGAGAAATACATACCGCACTTTCGTTGAGCTGATATCGTTATATATTAATTGTTTAATTACATAGACATTTTTCTATATGATTAATTATAATTAAGTCAATTAAATCGGAATTAAATAATAGTTGAAAAATATATGTTTTGTACATACTCTGTGCTGGTAAAGTATATCGTGGCCTAATAAGAAGCCCCAAACATCAGCTCCAGTTCTTTCAACAATTAGACATCCATAATCACCAAGAATATGATGAAGCTATCATATCGTAAGATCATGAGACTTATATTAAAAAACATATCAAATATGCAATTTCTATATAATGCATAACAAGCATAACTTACATCATCATCCAGCCAAAGACCGGGAGTCTTGAAAGATTCAATCAAGTCACCACCAGCAAGTAGTAAAACTTTCACATGCCGACATTTACCTTTTAAATTAAAACATTTTTAGTTGTTTGATACATATCTGAAGATCCAAATCAAATTAGATAAACCAATTCACCTCTAGATGTCATGACTCCACCACGTTTGGTGTTTATTTCTTCATTAAAGTGATCAAGTACCAATGCTGTTCTAGTGTATTCGGGCTGAAGACTCTCCCATGCGTCAACCATCAACCAAGTTGAAGTTCGTTCTACTGCAAGTTCACCCATGCGAACTCTATGATGAGACGGGGCTAGACCCTCCTTTTGATAATGATCTGATACGGGGGAATAATATCCTCCCATAATTTCAAAATTCGTATTCTCGTGGATGTAATCCTTCGCCATTTCTGAAGAGAGAATTTTGACGTAAAACAATGTTTACATATATTTTAAACTCAAATACATTTCATAATAAAGTATCAAAATTAAAATACAGTTGAAAATAGTAATATTTACCAAAAATTCGTAAATGTAAATACGTGATCGGTGAAAATGACCCGCACGCAACTATAACAACAGGCTCTTTTGTGTCATCTGATGAGTTTTTGATTGAGGATGCAATTCTCTAATTACTAATGGATTTACTACCTTGAATTAATTAAGACATAATTCTGTAAAAAAAAGCGTTAAATCGAACAAAATACGATAAGAAAAACAAAAATACTTCTAAACTACCATGGTTTTGAAAATAATGAAGTTTTCAAAAATTTTAACGTGTTTATTTTCAAGTAAAGAAGCAACTTTCGTATGCACGTGTTATTTTAATGAAATAAAATAAAACTATATTTCATTCTAATTACTAATTTATAACTTTTAAGACAAGGGAAGAAGTATACCTTCGAGTTGTGTTTTAAGCCTATGCGCTGGAAAAAAATAATCTTTAATGTCTGAGGGCTGAAGTTTAACGGCTGGGTCATCTTCTTCCAACTCAGTAGCCGAAGGAGAAGGTAATTGTGTTTTTTTACTAATGCCATTACTTTTAACTGAAGCCATGGTAGTCATGGTAGTTTTGTTCGGAGTGAAAAGGAAGTGACACTGATCATTTATATCGATTGATTGCCATAGTAATTATAGTAATATGCTGTACGTGTAATAAATGACTAATAATTATACGTGGCTAATCATGTGATAAAACAGTTCCACGTGAGTTACTAAATATATACATGTTAATAACATTATTAATACTACTTACAATTGCAATGTCAACACCCGTACATTCAATTCAAGAAGTGGATGCTTTAGGAACGAAACGTCGATATCATAATAAGCAAAGTTTGTGCTATATAATAAGGTCCGGTGTTGCGGGTGGTGTTGCTGGTTGTGTAGTACGTGTATTTTTTTTTTTTTCTTAATTATGAAGGTAATATTCGCAAATTCTTAATACATATCATCGAATTTAGGCCAAAACAGTAATTGCACCACTGGATAGGGTAAAGATATTGTTTCAAGCTAGTAATCCACACTTTCAAAAATATGCAGGTAGATTCAAGCGTTTTGACATAAAACCCTTTTGGTGTGTAATTGTGGGTTGTGATTTGTTATATGGGCAAGGAATAGAAATAATTCTGGTTATATATTAACGTTTCGATTCACAGGAACATGGTCGGGCGCATTTCAAGCAAGTAAAGAAATTTATACAATTAATGGGGTTAGGGGTTTATTCCAAGGTAATTCTGCTACTTTATTGAGGATTCTCCCTTATGCTGCAATTAAATTTGTCGCATTTGAACAAATTCGTCATGTAGGTTCTAAATTTTAATAGTTTTAATATATTTATTTATGAAATTAATTATATATTTATTTTTTTGAATTTAGGTATTAATGCCAAATGAAGATACAGCGTTTAGACATTTAATATCTGGATCTTTGGCTGGTAAGTTACGATAATTTCCCATTCCCTATTCTGATATTTTTAAATTTTTATTTTATTTGAAATTTACATCTAGGTATCACTTCTGTATTGTGTACTTATCCTTTGGAGCTTATACGTGTAAGGCTTGCTTTTGAAGTACGAAATGATTCACGTGTAAGATATGTTACTTTATTTAAACAGATTTATCATGAAAGTGCAGCTTCTCATAGAAAATTGATTCATTTTCCAATTATGAATTTTTATCGAGGATTAAATCCTACAATAATTGGAATGATTCCATATGCTGGAGTATCATTTTTTACTCATTATTTGTTGACTGAATTTTGCAGAACAGAACTAGCAGATTCAACTACTAAACCTTCTTTAGCTGCAGGAAAGTTAGATAGCCGAGGTCAAAATATAAAATCTCCATTAAAAACATGGGCTGAACTAACAGTGGGTGGATTATCAGGTGCAATAGCACAAACTGTATCTTATCCTTTGGAAGTAATTCGACGTAGGATGCAAGTTTATGGTGCAGTGGATCCAACAACTTATGTTGGATTGTTGCAAACAATTAGAACAATTTGGGTAACAAATGGATTTAAAGGATTCTTTGTGGGATTGAGTATTGGTTATTTAAAAGTTACTCCTATGGTAGCGGTATCTTTTACTGTTTATCATAGAATGAAATTATTATTGAACATAGATTGATTTATGTATAATTAAAATTATGATTTAGAGTTGTGCACGGAACCTTGCATATCTCATCTATTCATCGTATTCTAGGAGTAAATTAAAAGATACTGTAGATTCCGAAAGCTCCTAAATTTTTTGTTATAAATGTCCAATCATAAATTTAGCAATTAATAAAAAAAATATCGGTATTGAAATTTATTATAAATATCATAGATATTATTATTAATTGATCTAATTCTCACGACAGATCTAATTATTGTAAAACTAAATTGACCAATTGACCATCAATTTTTAATTAATGAATACACACAAAATACGCCAAAAAAAATAAAAACTCAATTATAATTAAACTTTTTCACAAGATAAAAATTAATATCTTTTGTTACAACGAGAAATCATGAAAATGATTTTTTTTTTTAATTTTTATTTTTAAAATAATTTTATACAATTTCTACAAATAAAACGAAAATTTTTCGCTTTATGATTTTATTATTATTATTTTTTTTTTTTGTAAAAAATAGTTTTTAAAAGAAAAGAAAAAAAAAGAATTGATTTCCCAATGATTTATATTATATATAACCCAAGAAACCCAAGATACCCAAAATAATGAAAGACTGATTACATTCCAACGATTTTCCTATCCCAACGTTTTCCTTCTAAAACTTCAACGGGTAAATTGGCGAAACCTCTTGATAAAGAATTTTGACGTTCCAAATGTTGTTTCCACATAATATTTTTTGGTTGTTCTTCGCTACGAATAGCAGAACCAACTCCCATAAATAATGCAAAGCTACCAGCTGAAGTTGCCATATATTGACCAAGAGTTGAAATGAATCCTCTTGGACCTGCTCCGTATCTAAAAAAAAAAAGAACTATGGTCAAAGACGAAATTTTGATTTCTAATTGTAAAATTAAGATTTTCTACCTACCTGAAAATGTGATATGTTCCAAGAGCCAAACCTAGACACACCCCTACAGCACTTCCCATTATAACGCCACGCTTCATATGATCAATACGTGAAGGTTGTTCCATTTTTTTCTTGTTTTATTTTAAAATCGTCTTAAATGATTATGTTTATTTTTAAAAAACAACCAATTATATAAGGAAAAAATTTCTTAAAGGAAAAAATAGTACGTAAAATTTACCATTAAAAATTAGGAAATTTTTAAAAAAGAAATCGATTAGTCTTGATGTGGTGTTTATATACCAATTTCCTTGAGAAAAATCATATGGGAGAATTTTTTTATGGCGTTTTGTATCACAACAGGGTCACATAATATCGTAGATCAATGAATGTCGTCTTTTAAATCCATTGTCTGGTAGGATTATTCCCATTGTATAGTTTGTGAAATATTTGTTCATTTGACACGATAAGAAGTATTTTTCAGGGAGAGAATAACATAAATTTTACTAAATAGAATTATTATACGTAGAGAAGCTCAAGTCATATGTTATCTTTTATCTATATTAATCATTATACTATTTCTCAGCATGAATGAATAAATGATTAAATGGTTACTATGTTTACACAATTACAAAACAAAAAACAAAGAAAAAAAAAATCTATGTCTATTATTTTTTTCTTTTTTTTTTTAAAAAAAAAAGAAATACCCGTCCATTAATTAAAAATACCCACACACTAATGATAATCCAATAGCTCATAAATTTCAGCCCTTGCAATTTCATCCCCATCCTTTTTAATAACCACTACTTTATCAATTATACTATTAGAACCACAAATTTGAAGGTTAGCGTATTGTTTATTAAATGAAACTAATTCAATAGCATTGTTAAATACAGAATCGGTCAAATCATATAATAAAACTCCTTTATTATTGTATAATTCTGCTCTATAGCGAGGATTTCCGTCTTCATCTTTAATTCCATCTACTCCAATATCTGTAGTAAATATTCCATCAACAATAACTTTATCTCCTCCTTTATTTTCGCTGAACGTGATTACTCCAGATAAATAATCTTTATTAAAGTCTGGAAAAAATTCCACATGTCCTTCTATTTTACATGGACTATTTATTACTGCAGCTGAAGTGATAACCGTAAAAAATATAAATGTGATTATAAGTGTAAATGGAAACGGATGGCTTGTATATCTCGTCATATTTGTTTAAATTTTTTATGTTTGTTGAGGAAAAAGTGAGAGAGAAAATTTCAGTTTAAATGAGTATTAAAGAAACTAATATAGAGGAAGTCCAAACTGTTAATGATTGGCCTAATCTATTTATATTCAAACCTTAATGAAGTAAATTGGTTAGTTAATTTGTCTTTTTTATATAATTAATATATTGGAAATTTCGATTAAATAATTTTATACATATTCACCATCCCTAGATAGGTTAAGTGTCACAAGCTCTCAGCCGTTTGTAAATATTTAGATTACCATTGGCCCAATAATTAATATTCTTATCACGTGATTTTATGCTAATCATTGTGCACATAAAAGGTTTTCGATGTAAAAAGTTAAGAGAATTACAATAAAGCAAAAGATTGCATAATTATGATACAGAACTAATATATAAAGAGAAGAAAGAAGGGCTTATTGTTTCATAATTCTTTTATATTACAACATATTTAAATACTATTTATTTACATGTATACAAATCATTAACTAATACGGTAACCTACTCTTATGATTGCTACTATCAATAGTAATTCTTTTGTTTCGTAAAAATTTATTAACTGAAGGTACTCTTCGAAAGTTCCATTAGAAGGTTTGAATTTCAGTTAGCATATTATACGTTTCAAGTTTTACAAAAAAGTTATAAATTAACTTTTTTCATCCTTCAAGCATAATAAATAATTTCGTTTTTATGTACAGTAATTATATAATTCAAACATTAGTTATTTTATCAATGAATTTTTTAAAATTCATTAATATAATAATAATAATTTAATACACGATTGTACAAGGTTTCTCCGAAACAACAAAATAACCGTCAATCGGTCTTTCTAAATAGAATTAATAATAAATTTTGTTAATTGTTTTTTTTACAATTTACAATAAATTAAATCTATATTAAGATTTTACCGTAACTGTCTTAACCCCTTCCGCGTTTGATGCATTAGAGTGATCAAAAAAAACATTGTTGATCTAGTGTAGTCAGCATCAATTCGAATTTTCCATTTTACCAATTTTACCACAAAGCTCAAAAAACGCGATATTCATGTCGAAACTAGAAAAGAATGTTGACCTTCTTTTTGGTATTCAATTTAACATAATAAGCGCGTTTTTACAATTATATTTATGATATTTTATAATTTCCTTAAGCTTTGTTTTTCACTAAAATAACAGGGAGATGGTTGGTTGTATTTATATTCACTGTAAGTTACACAAACTCAAACTTGTGACGATTCATCTTATAGTGTTATATTTACCTTTTTGAAATTTTTTAGAACTGATATACAAGCCTTTCTGAATCTCTCTCATTTTTTACAGGAATTACCTAGCTTTGATCTGACAATATTTGGTTTGTAATTTTTCGGTTTTTTCAGCAAAAATGCTTCGATGTCGTTTAAAAAAGTAATTGTAAAAGAATAAAAAGAAAAGTCAAAAAATAACAGAAAAAAAAACTTGAAAAAATATACAAAAATAGGATCTTAAAAAATAATCCAGCGACATCAAGCAAAAAAAAATACTTGTCTTTGTATATAATAACATTTGGTATGTTTTTTATCTGGTTTGAGTCTTTTAACACTTTGCTTTTTGCTACCCTTGTTTTTTATTTCGTCCGCGTTCGCACTTTTTGGCTGTTCAAAACAAGGTTTTACTGAACAACCACGAGTGCATATAATAAAATTGGATGTCCATGAGCAAATAAACGATGGACTCTTCATATTTTGGTCTTATCGCTCGTTGCTCATGGAATTCTTTATGATCTCTACAAATCAATGATTAAGTTATAAACATATCTAAATCAAACCCCTACCTTCTATGGAATTCTTGGATGAAAAGTTTTTTCTATCTTTTCATCTTGAATTATATTATCAACCATGGCTGATGAAAACCCAGCTGTTCAAATTGAAGAAAATCAAGAACATCATGAAGAAGGAGACGTTACTGAAGATGCTGAAGCGGTAAAAATTATTCCAACTTAATACTTTTAATCATTTCGTATTTATTATTTTGTCGAGATGGAACATTTCACACTATCTCTTTGGTAAAGGAGCTCGAGGCAATGAAACAACGGGTTAAGGAAATGGAAGAAGAAGCGGCTAAACTCCGTGAAATGCAAGCTCAAGTTGAAAAAGAAATGAATCTTACTTCAGAAGGCTGGTATTTAACTTTATTATTGATTAATGTATTGATTCTCCTAAAAATTAAGATTTTAATATTTATTTTATAAACCTTTTAGAAGATAAGGAGGCAATCGACGCACGATCGATTTATGTTGGAAATGTGAGTTTTTTTTTTTAAAAAAAAAGGAAAAGGAAATGAAATGAAATTTATAATAAAATTTGATTTTAAATTTGTATAGGTTGATTACGCTGCTACCCCTGAAGATTTACAGAATCATTTTCAGTCTTGTGGTACAATAAACCGTGTTACTATTCTTTGTGATAAATGGAGTGGGCATCCTAAAGGGTATAAAATATTTTAAAAAAATTTATATATTGATAAAATAATTATTCATTGACAAGAGATATCATTTGAATATATAGATATGCTTATGTGGAATTCGCAGATCCTTCTTTAGTGGCTAACGCGATGTCGTTAGACAATTCAGTACTGCGTGGACGAGCGATCAAGGTAATATAATAATAATTAATTTTTCTCAAATTTCGTGTTTCAACCAATTTATTAAATATTATGAATTTTCAGGTTACAGCAAAGCGCACAAATATTCCAGGTTATACTAGAGGTAGAGGTGGAAGAGGTGCCCGTGCTGCTTGGCGCGGTGGATATTATGGACATGGTAGTGCTTATTATAGTCCAACATTCAGAGGTCGCGCAAGGTAAATCATAAATGATGATTATTAAACCTTATTTTTTTTATTATTAATTATCTTTTTATTATTGTTTTAGAGGACGACGTGCCACTTTCGCTCCTTACTAGATTGATTTTAAGTAAATAATTAGTTTTGATTAGAATAGTTTAAAAATCGGTTGATTGGAAATTTTATTTGGTTGTTAAAGCTTTTATAATCCTTTATCAAAAAAAAAGCTTTCTATCTTCATTTTAAAATCAATACATTAATAGCTACATATGAATCCTTATGCCTAATATTACAATTTTACTTCTTTTTCCTTTTCATTTTTGAATTTACTTTATAATATCATTTTAAATGAGAATTTTAAATGTAAAAAGAATTTATTAATATAAATACAAATTAACCATGTTAATAATGCTTTTTTTTGCTACAAAGCATAATAAATTTATATTATGTGATACATTGTTTTGCACAAAAAGTTAATATATAAAATAAATTAAAAAAATTGCTACGGCAAAAATTCTCATGCAAATTACCTATAAAAAGGCCACCCTGAAAAAAGCCGGGGTCAGATAAATAAGCACCAAAAAAATCAAAAAATCGCTATGCCATGGAAAGGGTGGAACTTGTAAAAAGACTTTCTTTATTAGAAGAACAAAAGAATTTATTTCTAGAAAATATTGAAACTGCTAAAACAAACGGTTGGCTTAAAGACGAATACGACGACGACGACGATTACAAAGGAATAGAAGCAGAAAAACTAACCGCTGTAAACATGGTTAACGCTGATAATACAATACTTGAACAACAAAGTCTTTCGACTTTGGATTTTCGAGTTCATCATTTAGAAAAGTCGATCCTTGGGTTTGACCCTATTACTAAAAAAGCTTCGGTACACGAAAAATTTAAAGAACAACTTTCCTTACTAAAAAGGGTTGACGAAATCAAGAAGGAATTTAACACAATTATACGGGAACGTGATGGAGCTGATGGATTGAAATCGTTTCTCGAAATTTGTAAATATTTTATTAAAGATATTCGAGTTTCCTTTAAAAAAATTTTGTCTATTTATACTAATCTTGATATTAATATAGACGACCAGGTGTCAGAATGCGTGTCTCCTTTTAAAGACTCTGCACTTGCAATGGAAAGAGTTATTTTGACACCTGAAGCTAAAGCAGAAATTATTTCTTCTTCATCTGAGGAACTAAAATTGGTTGCTGAAAATTTGAAACTAATTGATGAATTGCAACCAATAATTGAAGCTCAAGAATTTAAAGGTATTATTCAAAAATTTATTTAATATGATTATGTATATATGTAAGTTCAAACCTAAACTTTTGATAATATTTTGTTTAGATCTTGAAAAATTCCTTCCTAAACTTACACCAATTGAAACTGTTCACATTGATCAAGCTGCAAAAGCGAATGAAACATCTGCTCGTACAACGTGTTTATTAGAAAAATATAATGGAATTGTATGTTTTTTTAAAAAAATATAATTTAGATTTGTGCAGAAATGATTTATTCTTTGTTATAAACTCTTTGATTCAAAATTTTCTTTTTAGGTTAATACTCTCTCGGAACTTTTTATTTCTTGGGATAATATTCTTTCAACAATTGAAGCAAATGTTTCTGCGATTGAAAGAGCAAGAGGGAATTAAAATGAGGTGAGGCTTCATAAATTAATACTTAAAAGTATTAATACTCAAAAGCAGCGATGTTCATTGGAAAGTTTATACATATATGTATATGTATATATAAAATAATGTGTATTGAAAAACTATTGTAAATATTGGAAGGAATTGGAATTGGGAGGTCCGATTTCAATCATTGAAAGCTTCCAAGAACCATCACTGTTCAAAAAGTTTTTTCGATTCCTCAAAAAAATTTTTTTTGGATTCTAATCAACTTTTTTTTCTTTTTTTTTTCACTTTAAATGTTAGTCATGGGCTGGTGGTTGTTGATTAGATTGTATTTATTAATTACTATTTTTGCATATTGTTGCATTGTAATTTTTTTTTATAAACGGAAACTTCTCAAAGAAAAAGAGAAGACAAAGATTGTAGTAGGATATATAGAAGACATTCAACTTATCTTGCTCATTACATACATTGAGAACTTTTCATCAACCAAAATTTTATTACCATTCATTTTTTTTTTATTATTATTTAGTATATTTTTTTTTATTTTCAAGCAATTCAATCAATTTTTATTAATATATGAACAATCATTATTAAATCTTTTCAAAAAAAAAGGATAAGAAAGAAAAGGAAAGAAAAAAAAACACAATAAAAATTATTATTTTACATAATTTTGTGTTTACATGATTACATCAACCAAAAAATTAATATTTCATCATTTAATATTTAATTTTCTCAAGCAATATCAATTTTTTTTTTTTTTAATATATAAACAATCATTCATTTTTTTTTTGTCAACAAAATAAAATAAAATAATTTTTTATTTTGCATAAATCATCTTGTTCATAATATATTTTTATTATCTACATCATTCAATTTTGGAACTGTATAACCGTATAGGTAATCATTATAAATTGAATTTCAACGGTTTTTTTTTTTAAAAAAAAATAAATATAAAATTTAGAATTTTACAAATCATCAAATTCAATCAAATCTACAACAAATACTTATATTGCTTTATTGTAATTCAAGTGTTTTTTAATTCACATGTAATTCAAGTGTTTTTTTTTAATTCACATAGTCACACTTCTCATAACTATGTATCAAAATTATTTGATCTATAAATGAAATTCAACTAATTTGAGCATATTGGCATCATTTGGGTTCCTTTTGGCAATTCCGGAACGAATTAACGTTTCAACATAAGGAGGCCATATTCTCTCCGGATCAAACGTTATATAAGGATTGTTGGGATTATTATAAGTCTGATTCATTAGATTCTATTTTAATATTATTATTAGTTAATAATATTACGTGATTATAACCATAGTTCCATCATGTATATTAAGTTTATTAAGTTTATTCATAACATACCTCCAACATGTCTTTTAGAGTTAAAAATCTTTTATTTCGAGTTTCATTTTCGGCATGAACTTCATCTTCGCCTTCAGCACGATCTTCATCTTCATTTTCATCATCATCTTTATTATCATCTATCACCATCTTACAAAGATAATAAATACTTAGTCATGTATAATGAAGGAAAAAAAAGAAAAGAAAATTATACATACTTCATCTACTTCATCTTTTTCAAAGTTTGGCGGTGGGAAATTAGTGTCGATAAAATCGTTTAGTTCATCCATTAACATGTTATAATTACTTTTGATAGATCTAAGCTCTTGCCTTATAGCACTATTTTTATATAAATAAATAATATTATGTTAATTTATAAAGTACAATTTTAAATTGAGCCCTTTGCAATAGAAAGGTGCTTAAGAATTGATAAAAGATGTTACCAAAAATGTTTCTACGTCCAAAAATTTAGGATTAAAACAATGATTGAATATTTTTCGACTTTCTATTGCAAAGGACCCATTATTATGATTTTTTTTTTTAAAAAAAAAAATTAAAAAATATTAAAAATATAAATAAAAATAATATTATACCCTATTTCTGATTGAGATTCAGATTCATCATCCGATTCATCCAATTGAAGTTTCTCTAATTTATTCAGTAAGACATTATGAATAATTTCACTTTCACTTAATAAATTTTTCTCCCTGTAAAATAACTAATAAATTTAATCAATCCGATTTCTTTAATATAAGTCAAAAAAAAAAATTATACCTTTCAATTTGTTCCTTTGATTCATCTATTTCTTTATGTATTTGCGGTATTAATTTATTATATTGTTCTATAGTTTCTTGAATATGTTTCATAACAGATAATTCACAAAGTACATGAGGTTTAGTTGTTAAGATTTTTTGATCTAAAAATTTAAAAATAAATTAATTAATGAATAAAAGTATTCTTTAAAAGAAAGTAGTAAATCAAGTACTTTTTTTTTGTTCTTCAATTTCTTCATCTAATATTTGTTCTTCAGCTTTCAATAAAGCAATTCTCTTATTTTTACCAAATAATATTTTGAGTAAAAATGATAATAATACCAAATAATACCAAATAATATTTTGAGTAAAAAAGAAATAATAAGAATTAATATTTTATTGAGTAAAAAAAAAAAGAAATTAAAAAATGAATATTTTTTTTTTACCCTATCTTTTTCAGATAAATTATTTGTATGTTCGAAATGTTTTATTTTAGAAGTTAACTAAAAAAAATAAAAATAAAAATAAATAAATAAATTATTTTTTTTACGCGTTTTTTTTTAAAATAAACGAAATTTTTTTTTCATACTTCATTTAATTTTGCGTATTCTATTTCACATTGTTGTTTCATTGATTGTAAAACTTTATCTATATCATTTTCTAAATTTAAATGACTAAAAGTAGGTTTTGTAACTTTTTGATTCTTTAAATTGTTTGAATTGGGTATAAAATTTGCAAAGGAAAAACTTAAAGGAGTTCCTAATTCTGTGGTTATGGAACTTGTTTTCATATTTTTATTATATTCTTTATGTAAAAATAAAAGAAATAATTATCTTTTTTGATTTTATAAAAAATTTTATCATAAAAAAAAAACGTAAAGTCTCGAAAAAAACGAAAAGATTGATAATCACAACAAAAATTCACGACAAATCACGTATTCACATGATCGACATGATTGTACTACCGTATCGCCCTAAAAAAGCTTGATACACAGCTATTTTTATAATAATGAAAAAAAAAAAATTATATAATTATATTTACTTTGAATCAAAGGGAATATTACATTATACAATATATAAATCACCTACTTAAAATTTAAATACAAAATATATATTCAATATATTTAACAATTTTCACATTATAGATACATCAAAATCAAACAATTAAACAACCCCCTGGTTGGATAAACATGGGTATTTTTCGCCACACAAAAGTAGAATTATGATTAAATGGTATTGGATAAGTTGAACATTTTGGTTTAAAACAAACTTGTAGCTAATAAAGGATATATAATTATAAATAACTGACAAACCAATGCAAAACACATCAACAAATTATTTAGCCCTCACATTATTAAACAAGATTAAAGTTCATAAATACAAAGCACAATGAGGAGCAGATTTTGACCAAACAAGGATTAGATAAATTAAATAAGGAAATTATATAAGGAAGTATTAAAAGTATTAAAAGTAAAAGTATTAAAGTATTAAAGTAATAAAAGTATTAAAAGTATTAAAAGTATTAAAAGTATTAAAAGTATTAAATTACCAAGAACATTTAATTTCAAGCACAATGAAACCATTCAAAATTAATACTTGATGATACCATAATGGATAAATGGATAATAAAAAGGATTAGCTAGTTAAAATAATATAAATTTTTATGTGAAGTGAGACCTTTGACTTTAAATTACTAGTAAATGCTGTATGTGAAGTAATGCTGTATGTGAAGTAACTGCTGTATGTTCTGTAATATAAAAAACATATATTATAACGAGTGAAAAAAGGAAGATTAAAAAAATGATTGATGTTTCAAGAGATGGGAGCACGAACTTAAAATTATTCTAGATTAGATCACACGTGAGAAGGTACATAAAATGAATATTTCAGTAATTTCACCCGGGTTTTATATAATGAAGTCATTGTTTTATAAGAGTTATATGAAACGTAAAAAACTGATGAATGAATCTTAAAAAGAATTAATCAATTTTAGAATACCAAAATATTATAAATTTCATTGTACAATATTTCATTGTTATGTTTATTCACTTTACAGTAATGTTTGTTTAATTGTTTATCGTTGTCCGTGTTAATTCATTTATTTGCTTTGCTGGCGCTTCTTATGAGTTACATTTTTGGTAATTATTTGTAAAGAATATCTTATATCTAACTTTTTTCTAATTCTTTAACTCACTGATGAATGTTTCTAAAGAGTTTCTATTAGAAGAAAAAATTTTAAAATTTTAGAGATTGAAAATTTATTAAATAAACAAATAAATAAAGATAAACCTGATTTTCACTATTTGTTTATTAATAACTTTTGGTTCAAAATTTTAATTTTTTTTATAATTAGATGAAATAATGATTTGCTACGCGATCAATGATTTTACACGCTAAAAAAAACCGCTTTTTCTAAAATAAGCGTGAATTAGGGAATTCAGGGTTCTCTAAAACTAAAAAGTTTCAATTTACGTGATTTTTTTTTCATTCGTCTATTTCTATAAATAAACGCGTGCGTTATTAAAAAAAAAAAATTACTTATACGTATTAATATACATATTTTTTTTTATTGCCATAATACATTTGGCGTCTCCCTTTGTTTATTTTTTGCTCACGCCATTTTTTTTTTTTTTCAAGCCATTTGAGAATTAAATAATTTTTTTTTTTTTTTTTTTTTACAAAAAGTTTTCGAATCAGACAAATTTGATTCGAATTAAAGAATTACATTATAATTTGGCATATTTGGCGCAGTAATCCATTAAAATTATACGGCCGATCAACTTATTTAAATGGGTTAATCCTTGACTTTATCAGAATCAGGTAAAATAAACAATATGTGTAAATTCTATTATGTATAATATAATGTGAAATAAGGAATATATTATGTCATAAAGTCAACATAATGGCTGAACTGATGTTTGTGGAAAAAAAAAAATTTTTTTTTTTCTTTAGATTCAATTAAGGAATTTTTTTATTTTATTGTAAATTTTATGCATAAATGTTATGTTTGAAAAAATTTTTTTATTTACATTAATGTTTAATCATAATTGTTCTTTATATTTTCTTGATTTTAATTTGTTGAATCGTAAGGGAATTAAATTGATCTAATAATAAGGAAGGAAAAAAAATTTTTAATTGTTCATTTATTATAAAAGCTTGAGATTTTCGCTATCAATTTTAGAGATAAAAAAAAAAAGACAGACTTTTCACTTTTTTTTTCAAAAAAAATAAATAAATAAATAAATAAAATCTCAAAAATTTTTATTAAACGAAACTTAAAAATGACTAAAGTGGCGCGAACGAATATTCTTCCAACTTTTCGCGTAATGTTAACATGTTGGCTCGGATTTCAAGTTATAAAAGCAACAACACTTTTACATTTTTTAGGTAGAAGACATGGTTATTATGATTCTAAAGGTAATTAATTCTTTAGTCTTGCGCGTAAACCGAACGAGAAATGGCCTAAATTTCTTCCCCCTTTTATTAGTCGCGTTCGTAATTGGAGTTCAAACAGTAGCTCCCCCAATAGTTGTTATAAATGTAGTAACATGGTTCGTTTTCTGGTTTGATAAACAACAATCAAAACTTCATAATTGGAGAACACCTGAACGCGAATTATTATGGTGGTTATGGACAACAGGTAAAAAATAATGATAATTTAATGATTAATTTATTTTTATTATATTCTTAACATATGATCAAATTATAGGAGTTTTTGGTGGATGGCTTAGTATGTTTGGTAAGTTCATATTTTTTTACATTTGTTTACTTGTTTGAAATTGATTTTTTCTCATTACGTGAATTTTTTTATATTTAGTTTGTCGCCATAAAATTCGTAAACAAAGTTTTATAACAAAGGCTTTATTGTTCACCGTTTTCAATCTCACGTGGTTTCTCTTATATTTAATCCTGGACCTTCCAAAAAAGATTTTCAATAAATATCATATTAACATAAAATAATTATTTGTTTCATATTAACTTCTTTGTATTTACTTTTTCTTTTTTTTTTGCATTTCAATATAAATATATTCATTCAATTTAGATTACTTTCTTTTCTTTTCTTTTCTTTTTTTTCTTTTCTTTTGTTTCTTTTTTAAATTAGAATTTTTTTTTTGTAGATATTTTTAGAAAAAATGATAATAATTGTAATAAATATATATACATATATATGTTTATTGATATATTTATAAAGACGCGTTTTTGGTTTCATTTTTTTTTCCTAAAATGTTTGAATGTCGAATGAGATTCATATGTGAAACAATCTGATTATAACATTTCATTCAACTTTTTTTTTTTACCAATTTTACCAATAAAAAAAAAGATAATAATAATAATAATAATAATCCCCCCCCTTTTTTTCTTTAAATGATAAATAAATATGCAAATTATTTCCATAATTTCTCTCGTTTGACATGTGTCAAAAATTATTTAACAATGTCTTAAATTTTGTCTATTCTTTTTAAGAATTTATTAGCTTCATATTTTTTTTTTAGATAAGGTCAATGCGTTTTATGTGATACAGCTTTTTTGACAAATAAAATGCTTTTATTTTTTTTTTTGCCCAAAAAAAAACCCGTAAAAAAAATAATAATTATTGCCCAATTGCGCACACTCAATAATAAAAAAATTAAAGTTTTCAAAATTTCCGATTGTCCAATAATTTTTATTGACAACATTTAAAATCAGTTTCCCCAACTTTTAGACTAAATTATATGGATTACCAATTTGTAAAGAATCATTTTTTACTTAATTAAGAATTTTTTTTTTTTTTAGATTCGGTTTAAAAACGGCTTATACAGTTACAAATGGCTTAACGGCAATTGGAAGATATAATGTAATTTATTATTTATTTCAATTATATTATTTTCATGGATATATTCTTATTTATTTAAAATATATTTATTACTCATTCTTTTATTATTACACTTTCTTTTATTATTACACATTCTTTTATTGAAAGAAAATTACCACGTATCAATCGTATCACCAGTGGTCTCGCTCCCTATTTGATTAATTTTCCTAATGTTGTAATGCTATAATGCTGTAATGCCGTAAAGCTGTAAGGCTGTAAGGCTGGCCAAAAAATTGCAATCACATGAGACCGGTGATGATCACTATTCACCGATAAAAATAGCACATAATTAATATGTATCGATGTATTGAAAATTGTGATCCATTTTTATTGATAAATTCTCCTATAATGAATAATTTTGACTTATATTCTTTTTTATCCTTTGTTAAAATTCGCAAAAATTTTTCAAACAAAGTGGAAAATGTATTGAAAAAAAAAGGATAGATCCTAATGAAAGGATAGATCCTAATGATGTTACTTGGATGGTTCATATAAATGTTCAAACGTTCCTGAAGATTTGTGGAGCAAAGTAACTATATATACTGTAAGTATAAAAAAAAGTATGTATATTTTGGTCTAATAGAGATACTTAGATATATTAAACTTAATTATTACTAGATCCGTGGCACACAAATTATTATGAATGGTGCAAAAGTTTGTGAATATTTAAAATAAAAGCAGAAAATGATGTTGGTGAGAAAAGCTTTAATGCTATGAATGATATTTGCCATATTATAGGAAATTGGTATGATATTTTGTATTAGAAGACTACAACAAAGGTTTACATTAGAATAAATAATTTGAGGATTTGTATAAATGGACCCATTCTGGATACAACGGAAGTTTAAAGAAGTATGATGATGACTATTGCAAAAATTGATGCCCAGAGATACAAATCTATACAAATCAGCAAACTTAAAACAAATCAGATGAAGAAAAAGAATAACCAAATATCCAAAATGCAAAAACTAAGGAATGATTCAAAAATCAAATTGTAGTTATATTACTACAAAATAAAAAACAAACTTCCCTAGCTATACTACCAGTACGAAATAATAAAATTCATAAGAATAAACTAAATAAAAGTACAGCTGAACCAGAATTTTATAGGCTATTACATATAATATAACTCCTATCAAACAAGAAATTTTCCTGAAGCATTTGAAAAATGTATAAGATAGTCTTATAGAAGAATTAATTTTAATATTTTATTATCTATTTCATGTAATTCATTTTTAAAATTTTTGCTAGTAGTTTTCAACCTTTGATATGTAAAACATTTTAAATGATTGATAATAATCAATAAGGGAATATTATATAAAATTTCTGCTGTAAAATATGGTTAAATAATAAAATATCCATACTTAAAGTCTAATTTCCATCATTTCAAAGGCTTTATTAAAATATTTATCATCCTCTAATATTTGTAAAGATTGTTAAATTGTCTCTTATATAAGTTTATTCTGTTTAGTTTCAGACAATTTTCCTTATAGCATAATGTACTTTATTATTAAATTATATTTATTAACTGGACTTTGTGGTATTAATGAGTTAATTTCAATCTCTTTATAAAATAAACCTCACATGGTTTTTTCATATTCAAAATCCTTCATATTTACTATACTCTTTTTCTCTTTATTCTTATCATCCATATATTCATATTTTGGATTGCTTTATTTCCTTTCATTGACTCTTTTTAATGAGAACATCATAATAAGATAAATTTGTAATATTACTTATTAGCTAACCTCTTTTTTTTACATAAATATTATTTTTATCTTCAGCTTTTTTTTAACAAAAATTAGAACATAAATTAGAATAAGAAAAATATAATTTATTATAAATAATAACAAGGATAATTTTTAATAAATTGATAATATTTTGTTATTAATTGAAAATAAAATTTAAAAGACTATTTAACTATAATTTTTATTGGCCATGTTTTGATTGTTAATAGATGGATTATTTATATTATTAGGAGGATTATTTATAAAATTACTAGAGCTGTTATTTGAATATTAGTATTGAATTGAATGATTAATTAAAATGTAATGGAATAATTAAAATAATTTGTCCTATAAGTGAGGTTTAAAAAAAAAAATACTAAATTTCTGATAAAATCAGATTTTTTATATTTGCTTTACCTATATTTATTTCAATTGAATAATAAAAAATTTAAAGGAATCCAAGTTTTAACTTTATTTAAAGCAGTATATGATTTTAAATCTAAATATATATATGGAAGAAATATATTATAAAATAGGATCATATGTAAAATAATTATAAGTAATATTCAAATATTACATATAATATATAAAAAATTTTAGATTTTGCATTTACATATATAAAAAATATTTTTAATAACTATATTATACTATAGTAGAATATAGAAAATTACCAGCCATATACTTCTGCATTATCAAAATTACATAATTTACATGTGTATTGAGTTTTAGTATTAAATAACTCTAAAGTATTTTTCATTCTCTTATTTGATTTAGGACAAACTTTTGGCCTTCTTTCAACAGGATTTCAAATATTTATGATATTATCACTTTTGCCGTTATTATTACTGTTTATACTAATACTACCATTACTATTATCAACAACAATTTTTGGCTGTAATTTTTTTTGAATTGATAGAAAAACCTCACAAAGTTCTCAGTAAGTATCCTCATTGTTGTTTTCAATTACATCAACCATTACTTTCTTTCTAAATCCAAAGTTTTCCAAACTTACGTTTTTTTGATATAGATTTAGTTATTTCAGTATTTATTGCCGAAGCTTCAACTTGAATAGCAGATCCATTTGAATTCAAAAATTGTATTGGCAGAGAATGTATCTTTAATGCTGATATTTTTATTGAAGAAATGGCAACAAATTCTTTATTTAATATGTTAGTCTCTTGAAATATATCTTTATACCAACGTTGGTTTATCAAACCAATATGAAATCTAGTAGTAGATGTAAGGATTATTACACGGTAAAAATAGTGACATAGATAATCATGAGTCTTGTTGATCATACACGTGCAGAGAAAGATACTATTATTCAAAAGACATACAAAGTGGGATGTCTTTTGGCTTGTTAAATATACAACCTCCCATACTTCAAAAATCAATAAGGTATCTTCTAAAAATAAACTTATTTGTACTTATGGGCAATCAAATAGGTTATTAATACATTGATGATTTGACTCATCAAGTATCTAAGTAGGAGTTAATAAATTATTTTTTAAAAATTATTGCAATTAGAAAACAAATTAAGCTAAAATTAATAGCGTAAGTCTTACTATTTCCTTAGAATGCAAAACTTCAAGTTCAATTTTCACAGCATGATAATAAAGACTTAGTTCCATTTGTTCCTTCTGCTTCTTCATAATATTTGGCATTACAAATTCATTTAGTTACTGTGTTATTGGTCCAAAAATAGATGTTGATATATTTTGAAGTCTGATTTGAGGTATAGTTTAATGCCAATTTATGAATTCGCAATAGTCAACTTCTTCTTGATATTTTTCTTCTAATGCATCAAATAATTCATATAATGAAAGGTTTGAATTTCCAAAAAGCCGTTTTAATACTGAATTTTTACCTTCATTGCGAGAAGTTGTTTGTGCACCAGCAGTAAGGTTGCTGGAGAAACTAGGGGGTTTTGGCAAGTTGGCAAAATGCCGAAATAGCGAAACTTTGCTGAAACTATATGAAAGTCTTATTAAAAAGTTGCGAAACTCTGGAGAAAAGTGAAACCTGACGAAACTTATTATAAATGCTGAAACTGCCAAAACTGCCAAACCCTTACCAAAACTATAATAAAACTATAGTAAAATCTTGGAGAAACTAATCATAGAATTTTGGAGAGGTTTGGGTAGGCAACTTTAACCAGCAGTAAAATATTTGCTAGTAAAAGCTCGTGCCCATGATTGAAAATTACATCCTAAAGACCTTATCAAATAATCTTTAGCTTGTGGTAATTCTATAGTAATATTTTCTACCTTTTATTGAATAAACAAATACATAAATTAATTACAATATACTTTCTATTAAAAACAATAAACAAATGAACAATTAAATTTATTTAATTTCAAAGCACAATAAACAAAATTCTACAATATATAGATAATATAAAACAATGGAAAAATTTGAATAGACTATGATAAAAAAATAATGGAGTCTAATGAAACAATGATAGAGTCTAGTGATTACAATAAAAAAATTAATGATAGAATCTAATTAAAAAATGATAAAGTCTAATGATTACAATGAAAAGGTTAATGGAATTACAATAAAAAAACAATGGTGGGAATGGCAAAATTGTAAGTATAATAGAAAATTTGTAAAAAAATTTAACACAATAAGTATATCTTTCATTAAACTGTTTTTCTGTTAAACTGTTTTTTGTCATGTAAAAGTCCTTCATAAAATTATCAATTTTAGATCCAAGCTTTCACTTTAATTGCTTTGGCAAGTTTTAGCCTATATGCCAAATATAATGCATATAAAAAGTATCAGAAAATAGTGTTGCAATAGCACCACTAATTGCTAGATTACTATCTGTAACAAAAACCTTTATTAATAATATACCAGTAGCCTCTTTTACATATTGAAAAACCCATTCATATGAGAATTATGTCTCATCATCAACAATTGCCTTTGCTTTTCAAATTATTATCAGGTATAACAAAAATGGATAATGGTTGATTATAATGGTTAGTTTTACAAATATTATCATGCATTATCACATCATGATAACGTAACTATAATATTTGTTATTCTAGACTCATCCAAAAAAAATGAGTTAATGAAGAAGTAATAGGATCTAATTTCATTGAGACTACCCATTGATAATCTTCTATTTTTTTTTTGTAAAGTCTTTTTAGCAAGATTTTCACATCTGCTTCACCTGGTGTTAATTCAAGATAAAATTTACTAATAGCATTATAAAGATCTGGTCTATGTATTCTAATTTTAAATTTTTCTCTAATAATTTGATATTGTATAGTTATATCTGCTTTAGTAACAATTGTTAAAAAGCGAATTTCTTCCATAATCTCATCTGATAATTTTCATAATGTAGGGACAAATTTAATTGCTAATAGATGAAGCTCATGACCGACATGTTGATTATGTAAAGTTGTGACCTCAAGACAACCTTTACTTTTTTTTACCCAAATATTTACTCTCTATGGACATTCAACTGAAGTTTGTCTTTTCGATGATTTGGACTTAGCTTTTTCAGCATGGTGATACAAGTATGTTTGTTTGTTATTTCTTGTGTTATTTTATCTACCTTTCCTTCTCCACCAATTCTTACTCCATGGCCTTTGGTAATAGCATATTTTTTCATAAAATTTACTACATAATCCCAATTATGAAAGGTCTTACCAACATAAAGCTTCATAGTATCCTCCTCATTCCCCTCTTCTTCCTCTTCCTCCCTTTCAGCAATATCTTCAATTTTTATATTCATTATTGAATATGCTATTTAAACTATATTAACAAAAGGCATAGCTAATATAGATATATTCTAACTACTTAAAAAAATCTCTATTATTTAACCTGTCAGTATCAGAAAATTCTTCTGCACTATTATATTCCAACAAAGCTTCTAATTCAACGTCTTGAATGTTTTTTTCCATAATACACAATTATAAGTTAAAAAACAAAGGTAAAGGATGTGTAATTAATTTTAAAAGAAGTAAACAAGCAGTTTATTGTCAAAAAATCAAGGTAAAATATGTATTTTAGTTAAGAAATACAGGTTATTTATTCTGAATAAACATGAATAAATGAAAGTGAAAAAAAAAATTAGTTATTGGTATTTGGTAATATGATGCTCATGCACGTGATTATTATAAATATGTACTTGTATAATAATATGTGATAATTCACGATCTATCATATGCATGATGTCATAAATATACATGTGTAATACAAAATTATATGATTTATTATAGGGGTCGCTATGGCAACCTGGATCGCCAGCTACATTTTGCTATTTTATTATAAGAAAATTAAAAAAAGTATAGAAAAAGATTTGATAATTATTTTATTAGATTACTTCATATCATATATTTATGAATGTAACATATACTGATACTTTTTCTTAGTCCTTTTATAATAACATATATTAAGATATACCGATATTTTAGTTACATTAGTATTAATTTAGGCTAGCATATCTAAGTAAAGAACTTTTTTATGGTTATTTTGCTAAAATTTGATTATTTTGGCCTATAAATTAGTGGCATTTGCTTCGTATTATGAGTTATTCGTAATATATTTAATGTATTAATATTTTTTCTAATTAGAAGTATCAATATCAAAGTCTGACACTCTGACTGTCTACTAATCTAATAATAGACGTGATTTATAATATGATATACAGTAATTGTGTACTGATAATTCAATATACTGATATTTTTTTCCTAAAACAACCTCATCAGTACATAGAGGTTTGACTGTATTATTATAAATTTTAATATAATATAATTAATTTATTTTAAATAAAAATCTTTTATATTATTTATTTAAATAAAATAAATTGGATAATTTATATATATATAATTATTTTAAATAACTTTATTTATTTTAAAAAAAAATTTATTTCTTACTCAAGTAATTTTTTATTTTAGTTTCAGTAAGATTATAGTGAAACTTAGCAGTTTAGATAATTGTCAAAATTGAAATTGTTTAAACTGTTTTGCTATATTATTTATCACCTTTTTTAATTTATCCAAATTCTACTAGTTATAACTTATAAGAGAGTATTGAAAAACTTGATCCATATTTAAAATAATCATCTACTGAAAGTTTAATATTGAAAAGAAATTTAAATTTTATGGTAAACAAAGTAAATATAAATAAAAATTAAATGAAATTGAATTAAATAAAAGAATTACCAAAGCTTTAGTTGAAATAGATAATATTAATTAAAATAATGATAAAATAGAAAATTTTACTATTGATTTAATTAATAGAAATATATGGGATTTTTGCAATAGAAAGGTACGAAACTCAAAAAATATCAAAAATTGAATTAAAATTAAATTTGCATTTATTTCAGTAAAAAAAACATAATTAGCATATAAAGTAAAATTAAAATTTTTTTTTGAGTTTCATATATTGATGATAACTATATGGATGATAAAAATATAAATACAGTTATACAGATAAAGAAAGTTGTATTAAAAATAAAGACATAATAAATTATAATATTAATAATTTGATCTCCTGTACCGTTCACGTCCATTTTTTATACAAGAAATATTACGCTTTTTTCTCGTTAATTACTAGAAAAATAGCACTTCAGTATTAAGACAAAAGTGTTTCTTGGTTGAAATAACACACTTTTTATTATCACTCTTTTCAGTTCGAACAAGTTCACAAGGGCTTAATAGTCCTTTAAAGAGATAAAAATTTTGTTTTCTTGCGATATTTTTTCAAAAGAAGGCGTAAATACAGTGCACCAATCAGATTAAAGATACCGAATAAAGAAATTTTTATCGGCTATAATTTTTTCCATCCAGAAAAAGTGAAATGGTACACGGGGGCTGATACGTTATATTCCACCAGAAAAGGAAAGTTCTATATCCTTTTGCATGTGGATTCATTACAGAAAGAGAAAGATATGTTGACGATTATTACCAATAATAAACATATAACAAAGAAATATGATAAGCCTTATTTGATTAATTCAGATCAGCCTATGATGAATACTAAATACAGGATTTCAAAATACTTGACGAGTGTATTTTGTGGGTTACCTATTGACATAGAAACTAGAAACAAGTATTTTTTAAGAATACGTCAATTATTATTGGATAAACTTGTAGTTATTGAAAATAGATTGAAGAAACAAAAAAAGAACAGACAAACTACAACTTATATTAAATTTAGTCATGGTAGACGAACATGGTATTTGGGGTTTTATATTCCATGTTTATTTTGTAGTAACGTTTGTGCTTACGTAATGTCAAGAAATAGAAAAGTTTGTCAAAATTGTCGTTCGAAGGTGATAGTAACTCCTACACCTCCGCCGCAAGATACATTTAAAAATTATTGTCAAAGTAAACAAATAGTAAGTAAACGCATAGGCGTTACTTATACAAAAAAGGTTTCAATGCATAGTGGCACAGGTAACTATTTAGTTACATACTCAAATTTGGGTATTAACAAACAGTTCAAAACGATGAAAGAACAAGAAAAATATAAAAAGAGGTTTAAGAATAGCCTCAAAACTCATAAGAATAAATGGAATTACACTAATAATAGATTTGAGTCAAAGCCAGTAATTTCTAAACATTGACTGAAACGAAGAGGTGATATTCTTAAGAAACATTATATATCAAACAAGGAACTGGAGTTTCTGTTTGACTAAGTTACAAGTAGATTAGCGTACAACATGTTGAAAGACGATATTTTTATTAACCATTCCTTCAACAGTGAATATTTTCTTAAATTAAGAAAGAAAAAAGAAGTTACTTTCGAATGTGAAGATATTAAAGTGGCTGAACAATCGACCGGTGTCGTTAAGAATATTATGATCAATGATATTACCACAAGTTTTCAAGAGCTAGAAATTAGAGAACAGGATAACGTGCTTCCCTGGCAAGAAATACTACGTAAACAAACACCTATTACCAGGCCTGAATTTTATGGAGGGTTGACGATATATCATAATGGAATGAAAAGAAAGAGACTTGTTAATTTGTCTCATTATTATGTTATTGATTAGTGTGATATAAGAGCTCGTAAGATAAAGAGCGCCTCGTGGTGTTAAGATGGTATGAATATGTAATTAGTTATTCTTGTTTTGTTTTTCTATTTTTTTTTGTGAGATGATTAATTATGAAGAAACAAATTATCAAAAGGGAAAAAATGAATAATTATTTTTGGATTTTAAATCATTCCTTATCTGATAATATTTACATAAGGCTATTTGGTTAGAAAGAAAAATATATAGACAGATTGTCTATTGAATTTATTTTTAGTTTCACATCATTCTATATTTGATTATATTTATATATGGCAAATTTTATTTGAAAGAAAAATATATAGACTTCTTTTAGTTGTTTTAAAGAATTAATTATATATGTGTTCATCATTCTGTATTCGATAGTATGTACATACAGCTTTTTTAATAAAGAAAGAATCATACATGCACGTTATTTATAACATGTAGACAATTAAAAATTTTCTTAGTTAAAATCATACAAGAATACTCAAGAGATGATATAGATATACACGAATTAAAAATTAAAATTAATGAGCTTGGTATGTGGGATATTGGACGCTTATATGATTTTACATTTTTAATGAA
Organism: Rhizophagus irregularis; assembly: GCF_026210795.1. Classification (NCBI taxonomy): domain Eukaryota; kingdom Fungi; phylum Glomeromycota; class Glomeromycetes; order Glomerales; family Glomeraceae; genus Rhizophagus; species Rhizophagus irregularis. The sequence goes on along the minus strand of NC_089435.1, from coordinate 5,076,859 downwards.
GAATCAAATTAGTTGTCAGTTAATGGAATTATTAAGGTGCTATAAAATAACTGAAAAAAAATTGTTGTATAAGGTACTGAAACAAATAATTGGTAGAGTTCTATTAGAATTCAAAGTGCTTATTTGGGAACCAAGAAACGAGTTACAAATAAAGGAAGAAAAGCGGTGCGGTATTAGCATTAAAGACTAGGAAACGGTAACCGTTAGTGCGTCCGAAGCGTCATAAATCACATGTTCATAAATTTAAACTATAAAATGTAATACTAATAATGTAACACTAAAAATGTAACACTAAAAATGTAGTAAAAAAATGTAACACTAAAGTAATTGTATCACTAAAAAATGTCATTTTATTATCATACTTTGTATTACGTTGCAAATTTTCAATTTATTCCCATGATTGTCAAAAAAAAAAATAATTATTAATGTGAATTTTGAAGAGTCATTAACCTTGATTCTTCTTCTATTCTTTCTTCTAATCTTTTGAGAGATTTGATGCGCTGGAGTCTTTCAAAGGAAAATGGGCTAAAGAGAATATCTTTAAGAGCACAGACTCGTGAAATAGCCACGAATGATTGTCCAGCTGCATACTCCTTTTTTCCAATATCTATCACCGCTTTTTGTAAAGTTAAACCCTGACTTTTATGAATAGTAATAGCCCACGCAAAGCAAATAGGTACTTGCAAGCGTGAGCAAGTTACTTTTTTCCCCTCCCAACTGTATCTAATTGGTGAAACCGGCACAAGCCTTTTACCTTCTTCAGTAACAATAGCCGGCCCATAATAATTGTCAAATTCTATAAGAACAGCAATAGGAAGTGAAGGAGGGGACTGGTTTTCTTCGAATATGATTTCTTGGACAGTACCCAACGATCCATGACCAAACCAACTTCTGTCCATAAGTTAATCCTAAGCATAACTCTTGCTCCTCTTGCCAATAATAATTGAGCCTCAAGTCCTTTTGCCAGCTCAGGATCAGCTTTACTCGCCTCTTTACCTCCTGTATGGATAGCTTTGATTAGAGCAACAGGACAATTTAACGATTTAAGCTTATTAACATTAAATTCAGCAACATCGGACTTCCGATACATGATACATATGGCATCTGAGAATTCTGCTGACGTAATATTTGTTCCGTTGCTGAATTGAGTAGTAAGTTCTTTCCAGTCATCTAGTGTTGATTCACCATCACGCATTCGCAATAATATGGCTCTAAACTTGCGCTGTACATCCGAATCACCTGACTGACGTTGAATAACATCGAGCTTATAAACTTCACGGAACTGTCTATATGTCTTGATACCTTCATTTGACAATGTATCTCGAGAAATTTTTGAGTACATTGGTTCATCACGTACCGGCGGAAGCTGGCCAAAATCTCCAACCAATATTATTGAGCGTCCACCAAAGACTTTATTTTGTTTCGAGGGAAAGCTTGGCGTAATCTCATGTCGATTAAGGCAAGCATACGACGCCCTACCATACTTTTTTCATCTATAATTAAATATTCTACGCCTTCTAATTTTTTCTGTAACTTTTTCAGGCGTTCACCATTTAGATCTAGCTTATTGTTGGATATAGGAATTGAAAGCGCTGAATGTATTGTTATGCCGCGAATGTTGAAGGCCGCTACTCCGGTTGGCGCAAGCACTAAAACAGGTGAATGCTCAGTTATATTGTTATTTCTTGCAATTTCTTGCAAACGAGATCGAATCATATTAATTAAATACGACTTTCCAGTGCCTGCAGTTCCCATTACAATAACATTGAGCGCGTCAACGTTACCAGGATTCAATATTAATGCTTGATAATGAGATTCAACTCGCTCAAAGATTATTTTTTGTTTTTCATTTAATGTATGGGGGTCTACAACACGATCAGTGACATTATCATTCTGTTCAACATACAAATTACGAGCATTTTGTATGAAATTGGGAGAATCAGCAAGATCAATATTGGTATAACGCTGTCTAACATCGCCAACCCAGTCATAATTTCTATCAATCTCACGTAAACCCAATTCAGAAGAACCTTCTAAAATCGCGTCCGGTCTCATTTCTGATAAGATCATCCAGTCAGGCCGCTGTTCTTCATCATCATCAAATTCCTCGTATTCGTAATCACTATCTTCATCATTTGATTCGTTCTCTAAGTTATCTACTGGAGGACCAAGTATGTCAACAGGATCGTTTTCAATTATCTCACGATGGCGATAATAGAGTTCTGACCATGATATAGTATTGTTTTCGGTTAATTGGGAAAGGTCACGATGGCACACATGAAGAAGAACTTTTACACGGCAAAATTCTTCCCATTGAGGTCCATCAATCTGAGGTGAAGGTCGTGGCCAAATACGAACTATATTTTCTTTTTTACATGGTTTCCACTGACCTTTCCAAAAGTTATATTGTAGGTGAAGCCGGAAAAGCGAAACATCATCAAGTTCAGCAGGACGAACCCAGTACTTTTGCAAAGGAGACTGTACTGTTTGGCCAACTTCACTATCAGCCAAAAATGATTCTTCGTTGTTGTCTCCCGTTCCACAAAGCCATCGATGCGTTAATTTGTTAAGGTTTAAAGTGACAAACCGGCGACTTGAATGATATAAAGGAATATTGAGCAGCAGATGGCAAGTTTCCTGTGCCGAAATATCACGTTCAGCGACAGTATGGAGTAATAAACCTTGGAAAACAGGCAAAGACGAAGCATCAGGAGCATTTTCGTTGAGAATCTTGTTCAAGATCTCAGAAAAAGCGGCTGAGCGTGGTTCCGATTTGCTGGCGTACTTTGACACGTACTGTAAAGCCGTATTCATGCTGAGTATCGGTTTTAAATCAACGTTCGCTCGCCAACCTTGGAGTTGCAATCGATCATGAGGGTTGACATACTCATCGTTTCTTGCCGTTATTAACTCAGGTTGTCCTTTATTATCTCGTAAGTACGTGTCATTAGTGATCTCTTTTGGATAACCAAATCTGCAAATATTTTTACCTGCGCGATCCACACGAAGACAATACGCAGGATTACATCTAGTATGACGCTGCAGTTTGTTGACTAACTCAATGTAATCTTGCAGGTCATCACTCAATTCTTCAGGGCATTTTTTACAGGGATGTTGAGCAGGCACAGGTGCGTCTTGATCAGGATTCTTTGTTGTAACTAATGAATCTAGGTAACGCACCGCGGTTATTAAATGCGTGTGTTGTCTTCCTTCATTTTTTTTTTTTTTTTTTTTTTTTGAATCCAAGTAGATGGAGCATCCTTCCTTTTGTGCGTGAAGCATTGAGGGCTGCCGCGGTGCTGCCACTCAAATCTATACCAATAATCTTCAAGATTCCATTTGGGAATTAACACTTTTTCTAAGAACAATTTGAAACGTTTTTCGAAAAACCAAGCGGAAATGTGAGGATTCTCAATCAAATCTTGTCGCCTATATCTATCAGCATCCTCTACATCCCCATGCGGCATAAGATTGTGTAACTCAGGCCAATGTAGGTCGGCTGCGCTGAATGTAAAAAATATCATTCCTTGCGATCCTAATTGCCTTATCATATCAGCAAGCTCATATCGCCTCTTTGTCCAAAACTGTCTAGTTCCACGTAAGGCTTCCCCAAATCTTACAATTCTGTCAGCCATGTGATTGTCTTTTTCTATCATCTCTTTTATTTCTTCAACGGTATACTGCTTATCATCTAAAACTTGCTTAACATATACTTTTGCTTCTTGCAGCGCCCTCCATCGCATTTGCGAATTTAACGCAAAATATCTCCAACGAGGATGACGGGCAAATCTTCCATCCTTATATTTAAGTAAATGCGAAAAATATTCGGAAGGTTTAACCTCTCTAACGTGATTAGAACGAAGATCTCCATTCCCGGTTGGATACAAAGTAGGGAAGGCACATGCAATATAACCGGGTGTTTGAAACTCATTGATAGGAGTTCCATCTATACTTGGCCACATAATAGGAAGATCATTATCTTGCATCCTGTTAAGAGTGTCGCCGATGGCTTGTTCTTCATTAGGTGATGGAAGTGGAGCAGGAACAAAGTTACTCCCTATCATATCTTCATAAACATCGTCATCATCGTTAAAGTGTTGTTCCACATCGTCAATTTGCGGAAGCTGATCATCAATTGGTCCGTCTTCAGGTAAGGATTGCAATACTTCTTCATCAATAACAATATCAGTATAATAACGATTATTTTGTTTTAGCCAGCAAAGTGCGCGAGACCTTAAGTAGATGAACAGTGAAATTTTTGTATATCAAACTATTTGCAGATTTACGACGCACAATGAGAACGTCAAGAGAAGACGGATTTCTGGGGAGCTGTGTTGCAAATTCTTCCACGTTTTGTGGAAAGTTTATAACATTACCACGATAAGCATACTGACCACCACGAAGACAATATACTGAAACAATAGGAAAGATCCTTGCAATCAACATTTCCTCTATTTCAGTAAGATCACGTAATTCTTCTGGCACATCACCAGGATCCATATTGTTATCGGCAGAAAACTTTTTAACAGTATTTTTGTCATAGTAACAGCGACGACATTGTCCACTTATAATTTCGATGGATGGAAATCGTTCATTACACACTGGGCAACAATTATTTACGAAGCTATTAATCTTAGTGCGAAATTCATGTAGGAGTTTCCTATCAGCTTCAGAAAGTCGAGATTCGTCAGAATCATCTTGCGTTGGTTCATCCTGTCTGTTGAGTTGCTCTTCAATATTTGATAGAGCAAGCCTTTCTTTTCTTTTCATATGGTAACGTTCACGTCTTTTTTGCAATCGTATTTCACGTTGTTCTGCAGTCTCAGTTGCTCTTTTTACGCGTTTATTCTCTTTGTCCTGAGCCAGTCTATTTTCACGTTGCTCAACAGTTTCATCCGATCTGTTTTTTCGTTTTCGTAATGTATCACGAAGTGGCTGGGAAACCATTTGATTTACGATTTTACAAGCAATTAATATCAACGAAAACAACACAGCAATAAAAAATTCAGTGGTATATAATATTTATGAATACAATTGTTTTATTTTTTATTTATTTTTATTTTTATTTTAATTTTTAATTAAAAAAAACAAATACATTGTAAAAATTATAAATAATAAAAAAAAATTAATTACTATTTTTTGAATGCCGTAAAAAACTTTTAAGAAATAACTTAAAAGAATTTTAAGTAAGGGATGAAAAAAAACAAAATAATAAAATTAAATTTTTTGAAGATATTTTTAACGTGTAAACAGTCATGTGTCATGTGATTTTATAAAGATATTTTTAGAATCAGGGGCATAAAGATGCACGTAAACAAATCTAAAGTTACACCTGATCCTTAGATTTTATTGGCCATACACGCGTGCGGACAGACACCAACATGCATGGTATGGAGTAGTATGGAAGTGTCCTACGCTTACGCTTCAGACAATAAAAAAGCTAAGTCACATAGTAAACGCACTGAAGTGGATGTTAAAAATGTTGACTGTAATATGTTAGAAAGTAATTGGAATAAATGGAATGATTTGGCATTCCATCGTGGCGGTCACTGGGCAAATTTTTAGGTAGATCATGACAGTCGCCTTTGAATTTGAGATCGCATCATGGTTTTTAACAATGATGTGATCGTTTAGGTGACAGGTCGACTTATTCTTTATGAAAAGTAGTCTTGTTTCATAATGCTTAATTCTTATATGTATTTGTTTATCTTATATTTTGTAAGTTTATATATGTAAGTAAGTGTGATTATAATAAGACATGATTGCATCTATAATAAAGTTTTTTAAAAAAAAAAAAAAAATAATATTAATAATTTGATAAATAAATATAAGTTAGAAAGTTAATTTTTTTTACGTTAAATCATATAAAAATTAAATAATAAATTTGTAACTATTAATTGATTAAAGTATTATATAATTAATAAATAATAATTGTAAAATTGCAAAAATTAATTAGAGTATCACATAAATAATAAAATGTGAAATTATATATAAATATAATTGTAAAAACTGGTAAAACTTATAAAAGTTTAGTCATCTGTGAAATGTTTTACAATTTTCTGTTTTTAAATATTTTTGGTAAAATTGTTTAAAGATTCATTTTATTAAGATGAATTCAATAAATTTAAATTCATTAAAATCCAATCACTAGATTACTTAAAACAGAATATGTAGGATAAGAAAATTTTAAAAATACTTCTGAAATATACAATTCTGGCTAAATTAATATATAAACTCTATACAAACTTTAATGTGAGTTGTATAAGAGATATTTGAGCCTTAAGTAAATTAAAATCACTTGAATATTAATTTTTATAAAAATTTTATTTTTTTGTAGCTGTATTAATTTTAGAATATTTATTACAATTTATCTGTTATGTTATAATTTTAAATGATAAAAATTAATTTATATTATTGACTAATTATAATCACATGAATGATATGATACTAAGGATTTATTTTATTTTTATATTTGATTTAATAATTTAATAAAATAAAATCAAATTTATATAAATGCAATTAATATTAATAATTGTAATTTAAGCAGTAAATTCATTGATTAAATTATGTAAATTCTATACTTAAATTATGTAATTCTGTGATTAAATCAATATAAATTCAGTATAAATTATGGTTAAATCATGCAAACAATACATTTTAAGAAAAAATTGTATAAAATCTTATTAAAAACATGATTTTTTATAAGATCTAATTATAATAAAATTTTATTATTTAATAATATTTTATACAATTCAATTTATTTATATCAAAGAATTTTTTTAATTATAAATGTTATATTTAGGAAATGAAATTTCTCAGCAAATCATATATTCTAATTATTTATATTGATTTTGAATATTTTCTTTATTAATAATTTTTTTACCTAAGCTATATCAAAAATGCTTATTAGTTTTAAACTCAATTATCTATTATATATAAATTATAATTTAGTCATTAATAAATTATTTTTATTAATAAATTTTAAATAAATAATTAACAGTCACATTTATTTAATTTAAGTTTATAAATTAGTTTACCATTATTTTATTTTCTTTGAATTTGGTTGGTTGTCTTGATCATTGATTCCAGACTTTCTTTTATTTCCTTTAATTAAGTTTTTTATAGGAAAAAAAAAGAATTAAAAAAAATTAAAATATTAATTTAACAATTTAGAATTTTTTTTCTTACCATCAGCACTGCTTACTAATATTTTCTTACTTGTTAAATTGATAAATTTTTCTAGTAGTTCTGTAGTAATTAATTCCCTATTTAATGTCTAATTAAAATAAAATTTATCTTATTAAATTTAATATATATTAAAATTATATATTTTTATATATTGTAATTATATTTACACTTGCTAATTTTACAGTATTTTGAATCTCTCTTCCATTTAAATGTATATCACTTAATTTTTTAATATTCACATTATTAGGGTTGTAATCTAAAAATTCCAAAAATGTATTCCATAATATTTCACGTGCTATAAATATAAAAAAAATTATAATTAATTTAAGTTATAATAATTGTTAATAATAAAAAGGTAATTTACCTTTAATGTCTGGTTCCTTATATTCTAAGGAAATTGAAATATGAAATTGAAAAGTATCATCAAAGCAATATACTATAAAATAAAAATATATTAAGCATTAGAATAAATTTTTTAAAAGTATTCCATTTAAAAATTTCTACCTCGATTTGTTGTTAAGAATACAATTCCTTGATGATATTCAAGTAATCTTAAAAATACGCATACTAGAGCATTATGATTAACTTCATGTACATTTTGACATTCAAAAAAAATATCAACTATTATATATATAATTATAAAAATAGTTAAAATAAAATATAAATCAATTGATATATCAATAAATATTTTACCTTCATCAATTAAAATAATAGCATTCCAATAATATGCTAGATTAAAAATATTTCTTAAATTGTTTTCTAAATCTTTTGCATTTGTTCCTAATTCTCCAGTACTAATAGAATATAATGGATGATGAAGTTTCTCAGAAATTGCTTCAACAGTTAATGTTTTTCCAACTATTATAAATAATTATTGTTAAATTTACATGATTTATTATCATAAATAAGAAAATAATTAATAATAACAAACCTCCAGAAGGACCATGTAACAAAAAAGTATATCCATCACCTTTACTATTAATAATATCTGTTTTACTATATTCAAATTTTATAATATTTTCAATGATACTTTTTTTTTCCTGATCAAGAACAAGTTTATCAAATGCTTCGTTATCAAACGTTATTTCTAAATTGAATAAATGTAAAATAAATATAAAATAAGTAAAAAACTAGTATTAACTTTTAAGATTTTACCATTTAAATGCTCAACATCAATAAAATGCCAATCTTTCCATGTAAAACTATATGCAGGAAGTTTAGATACACACATGAAGAGTTCTTCTTCTTTAACATCATCATTTATTTTTATATCTTCTAAGTATTCAAGATAACAATTATTATTGAAAATACTACTAGCTAAACTGTAATTCTTATAATTGGAAATATCAACCATAATACGACCTTTACTATATTTACTAGAATGTGAATGTTGTAAAAAATGATGACCTATTGCATATTTTATGAACTTTTTTCCACGTGCTACTAATTTATTATAAATATTATCCTCTTTTGATAATGGAATTATTGGAAGCTTATTGATTTTACATAAGCCTTTCCAGAAATCAATAAATGTATAATATTTCTCATAAATAAATGAGTAACCATCTAAAAAAATCAAAATAAATTAAAGAATCAAGAAGCAAGATTTTAACAAATAGTAATAAAAAAAATAATGATGCAAACCTGAATTAATTACTTCCAAATCAATAATAAAATTTTCATAATCATAATATGTCATAATAACTTTCGCTCCAATTATGGTTCCATCCAATTTAATGTATACATTTTGACCTTTAACATGTGTAATTGATTAATATAATTATGAAATTAACAAGCATTAAAATATATGAGATACAACAATTATACCTATTGGAAACAATTGGGCTAAATTTTTAAATTCAATAAATCCCTGAAAGCAAGTATAATTTGAGAATGGATAATTCTATCACACAAAACAATTCAAGAAAGGTTACATTACTCTGAATTTACATTATTAGTTATTATCTGGATTAATTTAATTTCATCTTTATACTGTTCTTCGACCCAATTAATCAAATCAGGAAAATAAGGACCGTGATTATTTTTAAGATTATTCAAAATGGATAGTAAATTCCTTGCTGGAAGCTATTTTATTTGAAAAAGTATTAATATTAGAAGCATTTTATGTAATTATACAATTATTTATACACTATACAACCGCATTGCGGAACAAGTCTTCATATGGAAAATAACTTTGCATGATTGACAGAAGTTTACCGTCCAAAAAACGAATATATTTCATATCATTTATTTCTTCAATTGAGTAATTCATTGTTATATAAGTATGGATTTTGTGATTAGATTCAGAATTGAGACGGCTTCTAAGGAAAATTTTATTCAAACATATATATAACCATAGCTAAAAATTAGAACATGCATACACTATGCATGCAATTTCTTTGTTAAAAAAAAAATACGCTTAGCCCATTTCTAATTTTAGAAATTATTTTCTTATACTTTATTAAATAATCACTTTTAGAAAAAACAAAATGAAAACTATTATAGGGTTTAGTTGCGGTTCAACAACCAAATCAGCCTATTGTTATCAGACATTAAACATTGGATGAAAATGCAGTGATTTCCGAAAAACTCCGGATACATTCATGGAAAAAACACGGAATACAAAACACGAACTAACATTTTTTATAGGGCAGTTTTAGGTAGATGTTACGAATATGGGAATGGTTTTGAAAAGATGAATATAAAGCATTCGAATGGTATAAACAATCAGGCACTATGTAAACTTGGATTTTTATAAAATGGAGAAAAGATTTAGAACAAGCGTTTTATTGGTATCAAAAGCGGCAATGTAAAGAAGCGCAATATAGTTTGGCTGTATGTTATGAAAATAGAGTTAGTGGTGTTGAAAAGAATGAATTATTTATTTTACAAGTTTTTATTCTATAAATTTACGAGAAATTATAATTTAATTGGTAATAAATTATTTTAATAATAAACCTAAAATAAGTAATTAATTAATTATACATTTTTTTATTCAATGAATAACATTCATTTAGTTATTAGTCCGGAGCGCAGCGAAGGACTATGCAAAGGGTACACATTTAATTACATTTGTGCTAGTTATTATTTGATTTTCTTCGAATTTGGTTGGTTGTCCTGGTCATTGATTCCAGACTTCCTTTTATTTCCTTCTGATTGGGTTTCTAAAAAGAATTGAAAAAAATTAAAATCCAATACTAATTTAACAATTCGGGTCTTTTTTTCTTACCTTCAGCACTTTTTTCTAATGTTTTCTTACTTGAAATATTGATAATTTTTTCTAGTAATTCTGTAGTAATTAATTCATTTTTTTCCTTATTTAATGCCTAATTAAAACAAAGTTAGTCTTATTAAATTTATATTAAAATCATGTATTTGTATTTACCCTTGCCAATTTTACAATGTTTTTAATCTCTCTTCCATTTAGTTGATGTTTTTCACTTAATTTTTTAACATTCACATTATTATTAGGGTCATAATCTAAAAATTCCAAGAATGTACTCCATAATGTTTCACGTGCTATAAATATAAAAAAAAATAATTAATAAGAGTAACAATTTTTTATAATAAAAAGGTAGTTTACCTTTAGTGTCCAGTTCTTTGTATTCTAAGAAAATTGAAATACGAGTTTGGAAAGCATCATCAAGGCAATTTACTATAGAGTTGAATATATTAAGCACTGGAATAAACTTTAAAAGTATTATATTTTAAAAGTTCCTACCTCGATTCGTGGTTAAAAATACAATTCCTTGATGATAATCGAGTAATCTTAAAAATACACATACTAGAGCATTACGTTTAACTTCAAATGCATTTCGACGTTCAAGAAAAATATCAACTATATGTATAATTGTAATAAATGGTTAGAGTAAAATATCAATCAATTGATGTATCAATACATATTTTACCTTCATCAATTAAAATAATAGCATTCCAAATATCTGCCATCTCAAAAATATTTCTTAATTCTTTTTCTAAATTTTTTGCATCTGTTCCTAATTCCCCAATACTAACAATATATAATGGACGATGAAGTTTCTCAGAAATTGCTTCAGCAGTTAATGTTTTTCCAACTGTTAAAGATAATTGTTGTTAAATTTACATGACTCATTATCATAGGCAAGAAGATAATTAAAAATAACAAACCTCCAGGAGGACCATGTAACAAAAAAGTACATCCATCACCTTTATTACTAATAATATCTGTTTTACTATACTCAAATTTCACAAGACTTTCAATTAGACTTTTTCTTGTTTGATCAAGAACAAGTTTATCAAATGCTTTGTCATCAAACGTTATTTCTAAAATTAGAGCAAAATGTAAGAAATAAATGCAAAATAAAGTAAAAGAATTAGTGTTAAGTTTTAAAATTATACCGCTTAATTGTTCAACATCGATACGATACCATTCTTTCCACGTAAAACTATATGCACGAAGTTTAGATGCACACATGAAGAGTTCTTCTTCTTTAACACCATCCATTTCTATACCTTTTTCGTAATCTGAATGTGTACTATTATATCTGGAAACATCAATCATAATACGACCTTTACTATATTTTCTAGAATGTTGGAGAAAATGATGACCTATTGCATATTTTATGAACTTTTTTCCACGTTCTACTAATCTATTGTAAATTTCATCCTCTTTTAATAATGGAATGATTGGAAGTTTATTGATTTTACGTAAGCCTTTCCAGAAATCAATTCTGTAAGAATTGGTTGTACGAATAAATGAGTGACCACCTATAAAAATCCAAATGAATAAGTAACAAAATTTTGACAAATAACAATAATAAAAAAATAATGATGTAAACCTGAATCAATTGCTTTAACATTAACTATAAAGTGTTCGATGGTGTTGTAATATTTTATTTCTGTTCCAGTAACTTTTTCTCCAATTATAGTTCCATCTTTTTCAGCGTATACATGTTGACCTTAAACATGTGTAATAGGTTAATATAATTATGAAAAAATTAACATATGAGATATAAAAAATTTATACCTATTGGAAACAATTGGGCTAGATTGTCAAATTTAATAAATCCCTGAAAGAATAATTAGAGGATTGATAACTTTATCAAACAAAACTATTTCAATGAAGGTTATATTACTTTGAATTTACTTTTTCAGTTATTATTCGGATTAGTTTAATTTCATCTTTATACTGATTTTCGATCCAATTAATCAAATCAGGAAAATAAGAACCGTAATTAATTTTAAGATTATTCAAAATGGATAGTAAATTCTTTGCTGGAAGCTATTTTATTTGAAAAAGTATTAATATTAGAAGCATTTTATGTAATTATGCAATTATTTTATACACTATACAACCGCATTATGGAACAAATCTTCACGTGGAAAATAACTTTGAATGATTGATGAAAGATTAAGATCCAAAAAACGAATATATTTTTCGTCATTTATTTCTTCAATTGAGTAACTCATGTAACTCATTGTTATATATAAGTATGGGATTTTGAGATGAAATTGATGAAATTCAAATTGAGACAGTATTTAAGGAAAAATTTCCCGAAATTTACCGAATATACATATAATATACTTAATCAGTATCCCGACTATATTTATAAATAATCAATGTCATAGCAACCTATACGCCAATTAGAATATGCATATGCAATTTCTTTGTTAAAAAAAAAAAATACGCTTAGCCCATTTCTAATTTTAGAAAATAATTTGTTTTTTTTTATTTCTTCATATATAAATATTTAAATAATCACTTTTAGAAAAAAAATAATGAAATTCCAAATAACATAGTACAGTACAATACCTTTTTAGTTATGTTTATTGGGGGCTATGGTTTAATAGACAAAAACAGTGCTTTGTGAAATCAAATCACGTGAATTTGTGCAAGTACCTGAAACAGTTTTAGTAATCGCATGTACAATTTGTTTATAATAAACTAATAATCAAATGGAAAGAGAAAAGAAACAAGTTTGGAAACATTGGACAGTCATTAAGAAAGATAAAAATAAAAAACATCCTCGTGCACAATGTAATTATTGTCGTCAAAAAGTATTTGAACGAGCTATTCCTAAGCGGATGCAAAATCATCTTGATAAATGTTCAGATGCACCGGATAATGCAAAATCACCGAAAACTAGACATAACTTTGGAAGCTATTTGAACGAAGAAGAGCAAAAACCTTTTAAACTTTTACTAAATAAAGCATTAACATTGGTTGAAATGCTCTCTTCTTATCCATCTGCTGTTCAATGGTATCAAAAAGATGCAGAAAATGGAAATGTTTTTGCACAGTATTTTTTAGGTAAATGTTATGAAAATGGAGATGGTTTTGAAAAAGATGAATATAAAGCATTCGAATGGTATAAAAAATCAGCTGAAAAAGAGTACAGTAAAGCACAATGTAGACTTGGATTTTTTTATAAAAATGGTGTTGGTACAGAAAAAGATTTAGAAGAAGCCTTTAATTGGTATCAAAAAGCAGCAGAAAATGGATGTAAAGAAGCACAATATAATTTAGGATTATGTTATATAAATGGAGATGGTATTGAAAAAGATGTAAATGAAGCACTTAAATGGTATAAAAAATCAGCTGAACAAGAACATAATGAAAAACAAAACAAACTTGGATATTTTTATAATTATGGTATAGGAACGGATGAACATTCAAAAGCTTTTTATTGGAATCAAAAAGCTGTAGAAAATGGGGATGAAAAAGCACAATATAATCTTGCTTTATGTTATGAATATGGAGATGGTATTGAAAAAGATGAAGCTAAAGCACTTGAATGGTATAAAAAATCGGCGGAACAAGGATATACTGATGCACAAGATAGTTTAGGAACTTGTTATAGGAATGGTATTGGTACAGAAAAAGATTTAGAAAAAGCCTTTTATTGGTATCAAAAAGCGGCAGAAAATAATGAATGTAAAGAAGCACAATATAATTTGGCTGTATGTTATGAAAATGGAATTGGTGTTGAAAAGGATGAAGTTAAAGCATTTGAATTGTATAAAAAATTAACAGAAGAAGAATATAGTAAAGCGCAAAACAAACTTGGTTATCTATATGAAAATGGTATAGGTATAGAAAAAGATTTAGAAGCAGCTTTTTGTTGGTATCAAAAAGCAGCAGAAAATGAAAATAAATTTGCACAATATAATTTGGGAGCATGTTATGAAGATGGGGTTGGTGTTGAAGAAAATAAAGTTAAAGCACTTGAATGGTATAAAAAATCAGCTATACAAGAATATAGTAAAGCGCAATCTCAAGTTGGCTCCTTTTATAAAAATGGTATAGGTACAGAAAAGAATTTAAAAGAAGCTTTTTATTGGTATGAAAGAGCAGCAAAATATGGTGACAAATACGCACAATATAATTTAGGTGTATGTTATGAAGTTGGAATTGGTGTTAAAAAAGATGAAGTTAAAGCGTTTAAATGGTATAAAAAATCAGCTAAACAAGGATATACTGATGCACAAGCTCAACTTGGTTTTTTTTATAAGTATAATTTAGGTAGGGAGAAAAATTTAGAAGAAACTTTTTATCGGTATCAAAAAGTATAGAAAATAAAATTTGAATCAATTGTATGTATTTCATTGCATTTTTCGAAATTTAATAAGGGAATAAAAATAAAAATTATTATTGTATAATTTAATTTCTCGATGGTGCTAAAATTTTAAATTTGTTCTATAAATATAAATAGTTTATTATCTCTAATAAAATTTTTTTAAGGTAGAATCATGATATGAAAGCATTGTATTCTAATATTACTGAATTAAATATTACCCCGAATCTCGTATTCTGCTAATGAAACTATCGTCTTATAAAAATTTTTATATATTAAATCCCATTTTTAATTATAGTATTATTTGGGCAACGCAGTACAAAAGTTCCAATATGGTAATACAAAAATAACAAAATACGATGATAAAATAAACTCTTGATAATGAATTTATATTAAACGCATCTAAAGGTCAAGGTAATTTTTTTAAATCATTAAATAAATGTATGCCAATTTTTATTCTCGAAAAATTTTAAATATGCGGCAATATACAATTTGCTCGTTTCTTTCCGTTTAAATGATGTTAACCGTGGTTAACCATGATTTGGTTAACCAAAGGTTAACCTGAAGGTTAACCATGGGATCAGCATTAAATAAAATATGATATAATAATAATCGTGTTTTATGCATTTTCAAAATATTATAAAAAGGTGAAAAAATTTCCCTCTATTCTTTTAAATTTAATCAAATACTATCTCGTAAAATAAACAAGTTATAAGTGTTTCCCGCAATTCTTCTATGTATGAATTAATTGTAAAGGGAGTCGTTACTCTCGCTACTAAATTTAAAATACCCAAAAGAGAGATTTCGATATCAATTGTAAACAAAAGTGAATACACTCTCACGAACGTTACAATGTGTTTTAATGGAAACAGTGTTAATCCGGCAAACCCCAATATTGCCCCTTTTACAGATCCTTCAAATATGCAAGTATAAATAAAATTAAGATAAAGTTTTACTTTTTTTCCTATTTATTATTAACGCATATTATAAAATCAGACGGTTTGAAGCTACATTACACGGAACAAAAGGAATGCTCTGTTATCAGATTGAAGGAACACCAAATTATTTACTAATAAGTTGGAAAGTACCACTTCTTAGACATCGCAAAAACGAACTTTGTGTCCATGTTTGTACAAACCGACTCCCTGAAGAACAAAAAGAAAAAAATATTTTTCGCAAAAATATGCATAAAACAAACAAAATATTCCCCGATGAGAGTATTCAGCTTAACTATGATGATTTTAGAGTTAGCGCTACCATATCTAGCGGGTAAGTTTTTTATATACATACCAATTATATTAGATCACATGATTAATAATTAAACGCTGAATTTACAGTTCTTCGGCAGAAATGAAGGTTTATCTAACAACCCCACGAAGGACATGGTTTGGTTTACCATGGTAGTCTATCATTTTTATTGATATATGCAACTTGTAAAATATGAAGAATTAATTATTAAACTAGATTCAAATATTTAAGATATTTTTATGAATAATAATTCTATGTTCCAAATTCACTTATATGTAATTTATTTCTACAGTTTTTATTCTTAAGGTAATTAAAGATTATGAAATTTGAATTCGATGAATGAAAGCTCTTAATGATAAATTTTTTGCCTGAAATAAAAAAAATATACACTCAACGATCTATTTTTGCTATTATGAGTTCTATTTCAAAATTTAGCATACGGTTTTTAGGGAACGTATTATCCGATAACATGCATATGGAATTATTCAAATAATAAATATCAAAAATAGTTTATCGTTAAATTGCAATTTCACAGTATTAACTGATACAAGAATTTTGAATCAGTAAGCTGAGTTTTGAAATTTGAAATGCTAAAATAATCAACGACAACCGGTAATACTTTTTTTAGGATCACGGGATTTGAATAATAATCTTAAGTTTATGTTTATTTATTGTTTTATCTGAACAACTATAAGTTACATAATATATTGTATCTTATATTAGACAATTTTAATTATATTTTGCCTAATGAAATAAATTAAATACTATAAAAAAACAATTTATATAATATCTTAAATGAAAATGATCATATGAATGATATCGTTGAAAAAATTGCTTAATGAAAATAAAAGAATAAAAAAGAAAATATGATAATAATAATAAAAAAATTCGAGGTGACGAAATTTAAAACAAATAATTTCCTTCGTGGGATAAGATGAACTCTCATACCTGCCGAGGTACTACAAATTCAGCATATACAGTAAATTGATTAATCACATGATTCAATATAATTGTGACGTACGTATATGAAATACTTACTCGCTAGACATGGTAGCGCTAACTCTAAAATCATAATGGTCAATTTGGATACTCTCGTCGGGAAACTTTTTGTACTTTTTATGTATATGTTTTCGGAAAATATTCTTTTCTTTTTGTTTTTTAGGAGGTCGGTTTGTACAAACATGGACACAAAGTTCGTTTTTGCGATGTCTAAGAAGTGGTACTTTCCAACTTATTAGTAGATAATTTGGTGTTCCCTCAATCTGATAACAGAGCATCCCCTTTGTTCCGTTTAATGTAGCTTCAAAACGTCTGATTTTATAATATAACGTTAATAATAAATAGGAAAAAAGTAAAACTTTATTAAACTCAGTTTTATACTTACGCATTAGATAGATCTGTAAAGGGGGCAATATTAGGGCTTGCCGGATTAATACTGGTCCCATTAAAATACATTGATACGTTCGTGAGCGTGTATTTACTTTCGTTTACAATCGATATCAATATCGTTCTTTTGGGTATTCTAAACTTAGTAGCGAGAGTAACGGCATCATCTACTTTTATTACTTCGTCCATCGGCGAGAGAAGAGCACAGAAACACTTATGGTTTGTTTATTTTACTAGATAGTATTAAATTAAATTTGAAAGAATTGAGGAAAAATGTTACCTTTTTATAGTGTTTGACATTTTTGAAAATGTGGGGCGGCAAAACACGAATTATTATTTTATCATATTTTATTTAATGCATGCTGATCCTCATTGAGTTAACCTTTGGTTAACCAAATCATGGTTGACCATGGTTAACAACATTTAAACGGGGAGAAATGAGCAAATGGCACTTTGGTCGCGTATTTAATATTCTCGAGAATAAAAATTTCTATATATTTATTTAATAGATTTTATAAATTTATTTGACATTTAAGTGAGTTTATAATAATTCATTACATTTTCTACATTTTAAAGTACATTTTTGTGATCAGTCGATCAATTTAAAATAAAACCTAAAATACAAATGCACACACTCTTTGCACTATTTTGAAAATTATGTATATGTTCCCAAAGGGAATACGTTCCTGTAGTTTTTACTGGATGTCACGTTCATAGTCCGCACTCTCATACTTTATGCAAACAATGTATTAACCTGAAAAAACCATTTTAAAGAGATGACATAATGATAAAAAAAGTAACTTCATGTATTTATATCACTACAATTAAATTGTCTGAATTGCCTTGTCATTAGAAGAATATTTTAAATATTTTTGAAAAATAAATGATTTTATTTGTTTCAATATTTAATTAATCATCTCCTTTCTATTCTTGCTATGAATTTCTCGTCAACAAACTTCTTTATTATAATGGCAAAGTGGTAGTGCTTATATTTTATGAAGAGACTTATATGAATGCGAAATACCTTTAATTCCATAGTATAATTGATAAAATTATTATTGACTTTAAGGGTATGAATGTATGATATGTAGTTTAATAGGTTTTTTATTATTGTTGAAAGTATTTTATTTTAATCAATAACTGATGTTCATTATTAGAACTAGTGCTTACATTTTCTCATTCGTTATTTACCAAATGGAGAATTCCGCATTAATAAACGCCAAAAATGTTTTTTTTTACACAAGGGATAAAAAAAGCGTAAGGGGTAAGTTCGGGTAAGTAGAAGTTTAAAAATAATCCCTCGTTCGTCGTCACGTGATCTTACAAAAACCAAAATGATGCTAACTCCGATTAAAAAAATGATATCAGAATTTTTTTGTGTACCTCGATAAATAATTTCCCCTTTTTATTACCGATACGTTTTTTTTTATTTTTTTTGTAATGCTTTTTTTTAAACCAAGTTTTTTACATTCTCTATACATTCTATATACTCGGTTTCATTTTTATAAACATTCTGTATAAATTGATTTCTTATTCAGTAAGTAGTTTATAAATTGTAAAATGTGGAGCTATTAAAAATAAATTATTAAAATAAATAATTATTGGAACTATGCTCTCAGAAACTATTTTATATATACTGTATATATATTTCTTTAAGAAATAATCATTATACTAGATTACTAACTACTTTTTCTTTTATTTTGTAAGAACAGAACATCAGCTCTTGGGTACCTGAACTTCCGGCTTTCGAACATGGAATTATGGAAGGTATAATGGTCAGAAGAGAGTGTAGCAATTTTTTACAGAAATCATTAACTACCTTTTTCTTTACTATTTAGGACGTGAACACCAGCTTTTGGACTTGTGAACCTCGGATTTAAGACATAGAAAGTATGTTGGTTAGAATTTAGAAGCGGAAGAATGTAATTAATTTTTTGTGTTTTTTTATAGATACTAACCATTTTTCTTTTATTTTTTAGGACGCGTAGTTATTGGACACCAGCTTTGGACGTCTAAAGTTCCAGATTCCGGACATGAAAGGTGGGTTGAGCTGGAATTAGAAGGTGGAAATTTAGGAAACATTAGTAGAACATTACTAACGTTTCTTTCTTATTTTATAGGTACCGGCTCCTTGGGTAAAGGGAGTGAAAAGTTATATTGTTATTGAAAGAAAAGATATTATTATATTTCCTTTTTATCTTAGGTGAGCACAGACAACTGCACAGGATTTAAATACTGAGCTCTTTGAAGGAAGAGGAGCTGGAGAGGGATTAATTTTGAAACGTTACTTACGTTTCTTTAATTTTTTTATGAAAATTAGATTGAAATCTAACATTAGTTCCATCGACTCCATTGAACCCATCGACCCCCATCAACTTGTCTCTTTCAAGTCAGGCCGAACCGCAACTTGGATTTCCTCAAGGAATATCAAGTCAAGCTGAATCGACCCCATCGGTGTGACTTGGACTTAACAACACTACACCTGATATTCAACGTGCAACAAAATTGTAATTATGATGTAATTCTATAAAGCATCATTATGACACATATAATTACAAAAGTCATGGGCGAGAAGATTGATAATTTCTTTTGTGATATCTTTCATGTATATATAACATCTTAGTTTTTAAAGATAGAAAAAAGAATATGTATTTAACAATTTTTTTTATGTAGAACTCAAGAAATCATAATACCATTCAGGATCACAGGCATTATGATAAGCCTACCTCTTTGTTAATCAGTTCTAATAGTACCGATTTGGGACAAAGTATGCCTATTGTAGACGCACTATATAATGAAGATAAGTTTCAAGTAGAAGATAAATTATCAAGACAAATTAAATTACCTTGCCAGAATGCAAGTCGCCTTGATCAACAGAATCACTATGATGGAAATGAACAAGATGAACCGCACATCAACAGTGAATTTGACGATTTCAGTAGAAGAAGGAAGATTGTACAAATAATGTTCAGGACATCAATTCGCAGTGGGATATGTATGAAAATAACAGAATTCGACAACTGGAAATAGCGATGAGGAGAGTAAGAACAATGCCTGCAATCCTATGGTGCTATCTGAATGTTCAACAAGAATCCGAGCACTGTCATCACAATTGGGGTCATTGCTCCGAGTCAATACCCCTGAGGGCAATGTACGGGCAGAGAAAAAGCTTTGTCACCTTGTACTTCCGAAAGATCGAATTAAAATATGGAAGAATAAGGCTGATTCTTCCGTGTGCCAAGTGTTACTGGGTGATGAAATCAATGGAGTACATGGGTGTCGCAGTAATTTACCAATAACAACTTTTGCAAAGTTTATGATTGTGCTTGTTTTTACTTTTACAACCATAAATGTTGCAATATGAATTATAATCTAAAGGAGTGCAAGTAACGTGTTGTTTGCAAAACTCACAAGTTTACTCATTTTTCTTAAAAAAAATATTTGTTAAAAAATTCCACTATTTTATATAATTTTGACTATTAAATAAATACATGCAATTAAAATATAATACAATCTGAATTTTAAATAGCAATTACTACTTTAATTAATGCTTACTTTAAGTTGTTTTGGAATTTTGTCTTTAATTTGCATCTTTAATATTTTGAACAAAATAAAAATATTTGCATTTTATAAAAAATATCGTATTATATGTATTATTAAATAGTATTTAATCTGTCAATGCTATTAAATACTTAAAATTTATTTATTAATACGTATTACTATCACTTTATAATAATTAACAAGTGCTTTAATTATTAATATCTTATTCGTCAAATTTATAAATTTCATTATTATTGTCAAAGCGTTTATTTCGGATAAGTAAACGGTAATGATTTTAAAAATTTTTATGATTAACGTGATAATCATTTTCTAATTTCAAGTATTCATTTTCTAAATCTGGCCTCACTTCTTTGCCAAAACTAATTGTAGTTTTCAGATTATCAGAAAATCTTTCCAAGGATTTAAAGAATATTTTAACAGCCGGTTAATATTAATTGATGTAATGCAGAATCACGTGTAATAAATCACGTGTCAGAGCTTTTTTGATAATCAGTTAACAATAACAAGCGACTCACTATTTAACTTTCTAACGCAAAAAAAAACCTACTCAAAATGTTGGACGAACTGTTAGCTCACAAAAGTCCCTTAGAATCACTAGAGCATTTAAGACCATGAATATTATACAATAATGGTAACATTACAAGACTTTTACCAGGAAGAAAAGCTCATGAAATGCCAGACACAGTTTTACATTGGATTCAATTTTTAAAAGCCATTAAATCTGATCCATATGACTTTTTTTCAACTCAAATGGAGCGCGCAAAAAAAAAAATATTAATATAACTGAATTGAAAAAGTGGTTAGAAGTCGGTAAACCATTTGAAGAAGACGACGAAATTTTAGGTATTTATAATCACTAGAACATTTACGAAATCTCAATATATTAAAATATAATCTTTTGAACTTCTAGCATTCAAAAAAGCTAAGGAAACAGAAGCTCGTAAGAATGGTAAATCAGTTGGGGAGATTATTAAGACCAGATCAGCTGGTAAGTCTATTAAAGTTCTACTGATTAATAACAAATTCTCATGCCTTTTTAACTTTAAGGAACCAGAGGAAATAATACTATCAATGAAGGGAAATATACGCCAGTAGAGATGCTTCATCCGGGAAGGGAGTCTAAAATCCATCTTTGATGCGGCTGCTGGTATAAAGATGTATTTGATAAATTCGGTTAGGGTTAGGGTTAGAGCTCGTCTAATCTGTGAATTTTTTAAATATAATTTTTAGTAACTACATAATTGAGTATATAGATATTCGTAAATTTTCTAGATTTTTTTTAGTGGCTATATAATTAGTATATAGAAATATAATTTGAAATGTTGTATTTGCTTATGCGAATAAAATTATGGTGGCGTTAGTTGAAAATTCAAATATTTATCACATGATCATGATTAATGACAATTTGGCAACCTTCTTAAAAGAATAAACGAAAAAATTATGTAGATTCTTTACCTTTATAGCATTGGGAGAATTATTATAATTCCATTCATACCATTTGATATTTCGATTACCAAATATTCAAGAATTGTTTATTAATACAATAATAGCTTTATGCAACGCAAAAAATAAACTACAAAGATCGGGATGCACCTTGTGATACATGATTATTGTCTCTAAGCACATCAATTTGTTCTGATCTCGACGTATTGAATTTACCTGCTTTTCCATCTCGGGAAAACTGACCAGACACCTCCTTTGATCTTTAGATCTCAGGAGATAGGAATAAGATTGCAATATCGGATATTCAATTTAAAAACTGAATTTCATTTGTTTGAGATCAGATGATGACCCAAATATGCATTATTTGTTTGTTCATTTAATAATTACTGTACACTTGGTAGCACTAATTTTTTTTTAAAAAAAAAAGTTTCAAAAATTATTTTTAGAAAAAAAAAAGGTGAATAAGCGAGAATAGCTTTAAATAGCAACTCAAATATCTGCTCGTACTATATTTGGTATATGAATAAGCTTGCTACAGTATCCAGGATTTTTTAAGCAGGAATAATTTGTCGAATTAATTTATGAGTTGAATTCATTTTTAAATGACGTGTTTTCTTGGAGTAACGTGAACTGCTTATTTTAAAGCCGGTTACATACTTGCATTATTGGTGTTTTTACTTTATGTGCTATACCAAAATAATCCACCAATAATTATATAATTTAAATTATAATCTTTTTTTTTTTTGCGGAGAAAAGATTTTCCCCACAATTCTTTGATCATGCTTTACTTGGCCTTCCAAATTAAGAGAGGGGTTGATCTTTTTTTTTCAAAAAGGCTTTTAAGGCTTTTTTTAAAAATCATTTTATAATAAAAATATTAAAAGGGCATTTTCTTTAATAATAATTAAAATTAAATATTATATACATTACAATTTAAAAAAAAATATATATTAAAAAGAGGCGAAAAGAAAAGAAGAAAAAACTAAGATATTATTTTATATCATTTTTTTACTAGAACAACAACAATTATAACTACTGCAATAATTATAATTAAAGAAAGAATTATTAATCTAATCTTATTACTTTTTAAATAAAATAAACAATCAAAATCATGTTTTCTTTTACTAGATATTTCGTTATTAACATGTGAAACTGGTAATGAAGATGTGTCAATTGTAAGCGATGGTCTTACCGCAGAGAAAGAATTTCTATAACAAATATATATATTAATTAATACTTGAAATATATGAAATATGAGAGAAATGAGAAATGAAATATATATATAATTATATATGTATATATATATAAATTATAAATAATTTAAGATTACATACTTTTGTTTAGTTTCACATAAATCAATATCACTGAAATTTTTTGATTTTTCATCATTTACTTCTCTTGATTTATCATTTGATTCAACAAATTGGTCATCATTTGATTGTACCGTTTCTTCTTCTTCTTCTTCTTCTTCTTCTCCCTCCTCTTCCTCCTCTTCTATTTTAAATGTAGGAACAACAATAGTTGATTTGTTATCAGAATTTGTTGAAATTATATCAGAATTTTCATAAAGTGTTTCAGGTATGATTATAAGAGAATGATGAATATCCGGTAAATCTATAATACTTTCTCTATTAATATTATAATTAATAACATTAAAACGTTTCATGACGGTAAGATATTTAATAGGTAATGATATAAATACTGGGGATGAGATGAATGTCTAATGATATATAAATGAGGGTAAATATAAAAATTTATAATTTTGTAATTTTATACTGCGCTAAAAATCCTGCTTTAGCATTTAAAATTTCTTTTGTTCTAAAGAAAGAAAAAAAAATTGAGAATAAAAAAAAAAGATAAAAAAAAATTAAAATACAATTTCTTTTTTAATTTTAACATATTTATATTCAAAAAAGAAAAAAAAGTTGCGTAAATTAAACACAACATTAAATAACCATAAGCCCATAAATTTCGCACCACGCTAATTTATATATTAAAAATCAACAACAACAAATGTAATGTATATGTACATCCAAGTATATAAAGATATTCGGTTTCATTCATTATGAGTAAAACCTTATGGTATTATATGTTAATCGACCTTTTTTAATGCGCATGTAAAATGAATTGCATAAATTTTCATAAACAAATCATCTCTATTAATGTTACACAATTAAAACGTGAAGGAATTATATTATATAATAATTACACAAATTTAATTTCAATTTTTTTGGTTCCTCTCCCGTAATAAAATTCATCTCTAATCTTTTTAAGGGATTTAAGAAAAAAAAAAATTTTTTTTTTACCTTTTCTTTTTCAAGGAATAATGTGTTTGTCGATCACTCCCTAATTTACCTGTAATTTTGATCGCATTGATATTTGCTAATACCGTTACCAAATTTATAAAAGTTTAAAAATAAAAACTTTTATTATCCAAAAAGAAATATTGTTTTATCTCTTGTTTGTTGAGAATGATCAATCTCCGTGGATTTTCGGTACATATGGATGATGATACCTTACATTCAGTACATTCAGTATTAAATCGAGTAATAATATATGAGGGACCCATAAAAATTCTGAAAACTGGAATCAAAAAAAATAATTTCTTATTCGTCAAATTATATTAAAATTACTTATAATTATAATGTTATTCATACGTGGTAGATTAATCAAATATTTTGTAAATATTTTTATGCATAATGATATTCCAAACGAATTGTCGAACTCGAATTTATAAAAACGTTTAAAATCTTTTGAAGTTATTGTATAAAATTTTGACTGATAGAACTTCATTATAAAAATAGGGGCTGATTTATTTAAAAAAACGCCTCGGTCGTGAGTTTCTACAATTGCAAATTTTACGACACTCATATATTCGTCAGTGATCTTTACCAAATATAGTTATAATTTATGTCGATCATACATAAATGACATAAATTAGATGAAATCAAGATCTTTTTGCAAATTTCATGAAATTTGAACGCGTGAAAAATGGTTGAATTACTACGCCTTATACCTTATATTTCATTTATTTGATGTGACAATATATTAAGCTAAACTGTATTAGGTTAGCAATCCGATTTTAGTCAATAAATGATTTAAAAAAATTTTCTTATAAATAATCATTCTTTCCCACACATTTTTTTTTTTTCTTTAAAAAAAAAATTCCCCTATCGTTTCCTATCCTTAAATAAAATGTCAACCGCGTGTTTTTTTCCACCAGAAATTCTTCAAAATATTTTTCAAATCCTTATTGATTATGCAAATAAAACTATTGATATTCGTATCAGAAAATTTACTAGTTTACAAAAATGTCTCTTGGTCGATCGTTATTGGTTCTCTAATTCCGTGATTTTTTTATGGAAAAATCCTTTAAGACCAAATCATAAAAAAAATTATACAACTTCAAAATTATTAATTTCAACTTATATTTCATGTTTATCAGAATCTTCAAAAAATTTTCTTTATGAAAATAATATCATCAATTTTAATCAAAAAATTTCAACCCCTTTTTGTAATTATAATAATTATTTAAGGGATTTGGATTTTACTGAATTATTTTATAAGGTTTCTTATTTTTTATTAAA
This sequence comes from Rhizophagus irregularis, assembly GCF_026210795.1. Lineage (NCBI taxonomy): Eukaryota > Fungi > Glomeromycota > Glomeromycetes > Glomerales > Glomeraceae > Rhizophagus > Rhizophagus irregularis. The sequence goes on along the minus strand of NC_089435.1, from coordinate 5,050,893 downwards.
TCCTGATGATGAAAATCTTGATATTATCACTTTAGATAAAAGTGATCCTATCGAAATTATTAAAAGTTATGATGATGATATCATGAATCAAAAAAGAATTTTATTATTTGGTGAACTTGTTAAACTTTTTACTTCTCAAACTTTTTCAAAATTGAATTATAATTTAAAATTAATTAATTGGATAAAAAATAAAATAAGAAAATTCCCTCATTTACAATATTTATCAAATTTTATTTCTCCTAATTCTTCTTTATTAAATTTAAATTATGTTGAATTTCAATCTTGTATTCCCCCTCAAATTTTTATTGAATTAAGTAATATTATTTCTACTATTGATGAAATTTATATTAAATTAGATATTGATAATGTTGCTTTATTTAATTTCCTTTATAATTTAAAAAAAATTCACCTTTTAAAAATTGATTTTGATCATTTTAAATTTAAAATTATTAATAATCTTATTAAATTCACTTCTTTTATAACTGATAATTATGAATTAATTATTCCTTCTGATGAATTTATCCCTTTGGATTTATCTTTAAATTTTACTAAAATTACTGGTTTGGAAATTTCTGATTCAGGAATCGATTCTATTGATATAGTAAAATCTTGGTCTAATTTTCAATTTTTACCTTTTCTTACTACTTTGAAATTTTCTACTAGTACTTTAATTAAACTTGATTTAGAATTATATTCTGATATAATTAAAAAAACAAATGGTAATTTAATAAAATTAGGTATTTCTTTAAATGATGGTTTATTCTTTCATAATATTCATTTATTTAATACTATTTCAACTTATTGTCCAAAATTAAGAGATTTTGATTTAAAAATTAAAGGTAGATTACTTTATTATATACCTTTAATATTACAAAATTGTAAAAATTTGGAAAAAATTAATTTGGAAATTATGGATGATAAAAATATTACTTTATTAATGTATAAGATAGGTAAAGAATTATCAAAAAATTTAAAATCTTTTTATATTTATCAAGAGGTGGTAAAATGGGATATAAAATTTTTTCATATTTTTTTAAAATATTGTAGATTAAATTCTTTATATAATTTAAAATTTAAATTTAAATATTCTCAATCATTTGAAAATATGAAAAATTATTCAAAAATTATTAAAAAATATATTAATAAGGGTACAATAAGTCGTTGGTCTCGTATTAAGGAAATAACTAATAATAATAATAATAATAATAATACTAATTTAATTTTAGTATGAGAGTTTAATATTTATATATATGTGAAGGGTTAGGTAATTAGGGTAATTAGGGTAATTAGGGTAATTCAAGGTTGTTTTAACGTAAATTTCAATACTTTGTTGAAGGTTTTTTTAATTGTGAATTTCTTTACTTATTGTTATTTGATTATTTGATTTTAAATAATAAATAACTTTTTTTTTTTAATTTACATAATTTATAATTACTACGTACTACGTGGGTATTAATAAAATACATTTTTTTTCGGATTTATAGATGCGCGATTTTTATTACCATTGTTATTGGATTTTTGTCGTTAAATTGGTTATCAAGATATCAGGGGTATACAATATATACAATATAAGAAATTTTGAAAATATCCTTAATATCCCTGTAACACGCAATCCTAACGGGAATTAACATTTAATCGCGCTACAGTAATAATTATTATAACATCGTCGAGATAAACCAAACTTATTAACATGCGTAGACGTAGTAGACGTAGGACGTGTACTGTAGATCAATCACCGGAATCAACCAAAGTTTCACGTGTTCGTAAATTACTTATTCGTGTGGCTTAGACTGAGAAAAAATCACATCTATTGATTCTCATTCTTGTGCAACAAACCTAATAATTATTTGAACATACCTTTACCAAAACGTCACAAATACCTCCTCAATTGCAGGAAGTTAGTTCTTCAAGAGTAAATCAAATTTGTCAAATTTGTCTCGTCAGACGGCGCAAAAGGTACTTTCGATGAAAAGTGAATTAAAGGTTAGTATTTTTTGCGTTGCTTTTATTTTTAGACGAACAAAGAACAATGGTTTGAGTCGTAAATTCTATGTTTAGAACTACATTCGAACCTTTTAACGAATGACGGTCTATTCCGAAAGATTTCCCTCGCGATTGTTCAGAAATCGAAAACGCGTCAGAAAACACAATAAAGACATGGACTAAGAAGGACCGAAAGTATTTTAAACAAGGACAAGCAATTGTTGAATTATTTTTATTGGATAAATTATGATTCATTGGTCGTATTTGTGGATCATTCAAAGTTTGACCATGATGAGTAGGCACATCTCCTATAAAAATCCCCAGGCAAACACAGGACAGTCTTTAAACAGAACCTCTTACCAGAAAAGGCTGACACCAATAATTTTGAATTAGCAAAAAGTGAATTGGTAGATCATGGAGTTGAGAAACAAGGATAGTTTAAAGAATTAAACTTATCAAGATTAAACTAAGACACATATTGCATCAGATAATTGCAATTGCTCCACGGACAATATGCTTTACCATAAGTTGGCTTCGAAGAATCAGAAGCAAATTTTGAAGAGGCGGAGTTCTGGGAAAGTGTTTCATGACAAATTAGAAGAGATTACGTTTAAGATACACCACTCGGCAGTGTGATGGAGAAATCTTGTTCGAGATTTCAATGTTAGTAAAGTAAAAAAATCAGAATATCAAAAGAATATTTTAAAATTATTTTTAGAGTTTCTGCGAATAGCGGGCTTTCCGAGTTTATCACGTAAATTTTATTGGAGAAATGAAAGTAAAACTGGAAAATAGTCAAGATCAGATCATGAATCAGAATTAGAATCACAAATACCAGCATACTGTTATTGATCCTGATGATCTTCAGGGAGCATCGTTAGATGATGCTTACTTTCCTTCCAATCCAACGCATCATTTATGCTATTTATTTATGGAACCATGGAAATCTTTTTACCAATTTTTTCACAAACCACTTTCATTTGATTAATATAATCCATTTTAAAAAATTATATTCAAAATGTTAAAATTCAAATTTAAAGTATAAATAATATAAATGGCATAAATGGCAAAATTGAATGTATGCAAGATTACAAGCATCTATCCAGCATGATTTGAGTGGCAGTTTTTGGATTTTGGAATTGTGTATCGAATTGATGGATATTTAGAGCAGTACAATCTAATTTGTCTAGCTGACAAGGAGACGCTAATAGACTTGTACAAATTTTGACCATCACCTCAAGCTTATCTCAATGCTCATAATATGGACGGTGCACAATTTGAAGATGCTTCCTAATGTAGTGCTTGAAACAACTGATCTCGCCGGAAATAATAAATTTAACCTTCATTTAAATATCAAGAGTTTTGATTTATCAAGAAACAACCTGATAAGCATAGAGTTGATGTCCAGGTGTGTTGCTATGCTATAAGGGATGTCCGTGATTTTATTGCCATAAATTGGCTGATTAAGGAATCATTCTCATTGACTTTGGGTAAATAGCCCGTTATTTGTCATTATAGACCAACTGATGAAAAATGATACTGGATTATCCCACAATCTAAAACCGAAATTAAGGAAAATATAATGTTAATATATATATAATTTGATGCAAAATTTTTTTACTACAAAGATCATGAGGATTATGTAAATGAAGAACTAGAATATGCTTCGGATGTTGGACACCTATTGACCGTTAATGCTCCACTTATGGCTCCCCGTGGACTCTTGCTGGATACAATGGATACCAAAAAAATGGGTCGAAGACGATTGTGATAGCTTGAGTTTGGAAGTTCAAATTACCCGTACTACTCTCGTCAGGATGAAAAAGAATCAAGCGGCAGCTAGCCTTATTAATTGTTTATTATTATACACATATCAGATATATTTTATATTATATTTCTTGGCGTGCCCTTTATTAAGATGCAATCTTAAAATTACGTTTATCGAATTTATGCCATACAAGCTAACCAATTATGATCTACAGAATGAATTGAATATCTAAATGTCAAAAGTTTGGGACACCATAGAAGGTTCCGAAGTACGACAAAAGTGTGAGGAGTTATATGATGAAATCATTATACGAAAGAAATCTTAAAAAGTCTGGAAGCTATCACACATTTTACAGCTATTTCAAAATAATCGTTCAACAGATGCTGTATAACCAAAAAGCAGAACACAATGGCCATGACAATAACGTGTCGTATTGACAACCCTGCCTGACTATGCCTTGGCCAGTGATGGTGGACTACGACTTCCTTTGGGTGCTATTGCCATATCATTCCCCGAATTAAGTGAAACAGATGACGAAGGAAAACGGATAATTAATGTATGAATTATTCGTGGAGGTCAAATGAGGTTTGGTTTCATTCTTTTATTATTTGATATTATTAAGGAATTTAAAAAAGGAGGTACCAAACTTTCAATTAAAATATAGATTATAATTTTACACACTCCCAAACCCGCTAAAATAGATAAAAATAGGAGTGCTGTGCAATGTCAGCAACCATCACCCGCATCTGCCTTGTTGATCACAGGGATGCATAATATTAAGGATTTATACTTTGGAATATGGAACTGATAAAATAGCAAATTAAAAAAAAAAAATCTAGAATATTTTCCTTAAGCATTAGAAAATTGTAAGTATCAAACTTAGTAATTTTATTGAAAGCTTTTCTTTATGTCATTAAATCAATTCTAATTAACTTTTTATCTTTAAGAAATAGACTGAAATGCCACGATATGTAATAATGTATATAATCAAGAATTATTTGTTCGATTTATTACCAAAATCTGTCTAAAACGAAGAAAAAAAAAACATCAACTGTTTGAAGATTTTTCTTAAGGCGAATGGATTGTATGGTTATAGGAATTACGAAGGGTAATTAACAATTTAGTTTTAATTCTTTATGGGGAGGTTTTGGTCAAGTAAGGCTAAAGCAGTTGACATCTTTCTTGACATCTAAATGTATTTAGTGACATCAATTGTATTTTTACGAGGATAAGTAATTTATAATTAACTTATAATAAATTATAGTATGAATTCTGAAGTTATTATATGGTACAAAAGTATGAGAACGTTGTAATAGATTAATTAAACTACACTTTCCTCATTATCGTATTACCGCTTTCATACGTATATTATAGTCGGTTTTTTATTCTTTTATTATTATTATTTTTTTTTCTTTTATTTTTTATTTCTTTTTAAAAATTTATTATTTTTTTTTATTTTATTTCATTATTTTTTCTTTTTTTCTTATAATTCTTTATATTTTTTATTCTTTTAATTCAGGTTTAGCGTTTACGCGTATAATAATATGAAGATGCAATAAAATAAACTTAATAAAATTTGAGGCCAACCAAGCTATTTAATATTTATACTTTCGATCAAATTAATTTGCTTTCAACCTTTATATTTGAAGCAAAATAATTAATCAATAGAACATACAGTATTATAATCTATGATTTCAAAGAATTCTAAAAGTAATTTCAGTGTTTAATATAAAAGTTGTTTAAATAATAAATTTAACAAATTAAACGAGAAATTAATAAATAAGTGGTTCAAATCCATTAAAAAGGTATAAAAGATATTAAAACGTGTGTCTATCATGCAACTCTTAAAATTTATTGTAACCAGACATAATAAAGTTAAGAGTTGTGGGAAAAAAAAGTAATAAGTAATCAATGTTTCAAAGATTATTTATTATTAATTAATTAATTATTAGGACTAAATTATCAATAATTTAAATTTAAAAATTATTTAAAAAGAACTTTAAGATCTTCTAATCTATGTCGGGTAATGTCTTGTTTACTTAGCTTTTCAGAGAGGGTTAATTCGGCAAGTCGTAACTTGCGCTCCTGTAATTGGAGGATACCTTCTTCAATTGAATCCTATAAATAAACATAATGAAATTAATTAACTTATTCTATATGATTTATATAATTAAAGATTTCTCGACTTACTTTGATAATAAATCTGACAGTATCCACAGCACAAGTTTGACCAAGACGATGAATTCTATCAATGGCTTGGTTTTCAACTGACGGATTCCTTTTATAAAAGAAAGAAAGAGTTGGTCAATTTATAAAATAAAATTATATTTATATTCTATATCTTTCGTAATAATACTTACCAGAATGGATCCATAAGATATGCTCGTTGAGCAGCTGTTAGGTTCAACCTATGGATTTAGAAATTATTGAATTAATCACTTTCTCACATAAGAAAGTCAAAGAGAACTTGATCATAAAGAATACACATAATTTATATCATAACTTACCCAACACCACCAGCTTTTAAAGAAACAAGTATAACGCTCACTTTATCCTTTTGTTTAAAAGTATCCATATTTTGTGTTCGTTCTGCACGAGACATCGTGCCATCCAATCGAGTAAAAATAATATCATTTTCTTTTAAAGCGTCCTAAATATGATAAAAATTTGATTAATTTTCTTAATAAAAAAAACTTTGAAAACGATAACATTACCTCGATCAAGTCCAACATCTTGGTCCATTGTGAGAACACTACGCTCTTCACGCCTTCTTCCTTTGCTTGAACCAAATCTTCAATTAGTGCCTTGACTTTGGTGCTATGAGCAGTCTTCTCTCTTTCAGATCTCTTAATATGGTCATTCTCAAGAACTTTAGAGTCATTAATTTCACAAACGTCACCAGAAAATAATTTTCGCACACATATTGGGCAGTCTGTTGAAACCTCTTGATTCTCAGATGACATAGCAACACTAATTAAACTTGGCAAATTGTTCATATTCTTATTAGCACATTCTATACAAAACAAATGTTCACATCGAGTAACCACAACAGTTTGAACTAATTCCTGCAAACAAGAACCGCATTGATCCATTCCGCTATCTCTAACTATGCTAAGTAACATCATCGCTCTAGCCGAGGTCAATCCTTCATTTACGATTTCTTCATCTAAATCTTCAGTAATTTCCGACTCCTTGACTAATGAATAATGAGCACAAATCTGACGCAATCGTAATAAGGCCTGTAGAATGTTAACATAATGTCGCATTATGTTGTTTTCTTCAGTGTACTTTCTAACCCGTTCAGATTGATAATTATACATCTTTTCATACAATCTACGCTCGTGATCACTAAGTTCAAGGTAGCGAATATGATCGTTACGTGGTGGTAAAGCTAATAGTGACTTCCCGTTAAGTGTTTTTGTTCTACGAAGAGTTATGCATTTCATCAAAGTTTGTAATCTATTAATACCATCAGGATCGATCGATTTTATTGGACGTAAAATGTATTGTTTCCATTTTTCCTTATCACTAAAAGGATCCATGTGAAGAAATTTAATAAGAGCAAATAAATCTTCTACCCTATAAAAATATAACAAATATGTATATATAAATATACAGTTTTTTAAATAAGAAACCATGAATAAAAGAAAAAGGTTCACTCACTTATTTTGAATTGGTGTTCCAGTTAAACACCAACGTCTTTCCGCTTTAAGAGAACATGCTGCTTGACTCTGTACTGTGGTAACGTCTTTAATTATATGGGCCTCATCTAAAATGATGCGGAACCAATGGATCTGCTGCAAAGCTGAAGGTGTTGGAGAATTGGTCGGCTCACTATCATTCGCAATGATTTTTGACTGCTGGTTTTTTTGGCCTTTTGATTGCTTGCTAAATTCGGTACCCGTTACGTTATAAGTTGTGATAACAATATCATAATTTATCAAATGGGAAGGATCTGAAGTACGAGAACCTCCATGATATACATATACGTTAAGAGCTCCTTCCTGAACATGATTAACAAGTTGTTCTTCCCAATTCGCGACGGTGGACAAGGGGCATATAATAAGAGTTCCCTTAGATTTAAAATTCCCGATCGAATTTTCGTCTCCTGATTGAATAGATGATGAAAAAGATGACTCGCCACTATTTGATACTGCTGAAGGCTTTTTTGCGAAGTCTACAGCTTCTTTCTGCGTACCAAGTATCAGCGCTATCATTTGTATAGTTTTACCAAGCCCCATCTATAGTAAAAAAGATAACATGTTAGTATGTAGAAAAATAAAATAAAATTTTTTTTTTTTTAAAAAAAAAGGTCCAACAAATTACATCATCAGCTATTATTCCTCCTCTCATCTGAACCGGTTTTTCATGGACCTCCAAATTAGTTACGATATTATAATAAACTAAATGACGTCCTGCGCTAATTCGAGTTCTCCATAATGACATCAATTCGTTAGTCTGATCATTTGTGAAATCATTGTATTGTTCTCTTTTCACCAAAAAATACAATGCTTGCTTTTGATGTTTGTATAACGTCGTAATCAATCTTTGATCTACACGTATAATTTAAATTGCATTCAAATAATGTGGAATAAAATGACCTTAATATAAATAGTTATTATCTTACCTGGGTCTAACTCGGGCATATTATCAGCAGTCATCAAAGAATTAAAAACCTTATTCATTTTGTTCTTAATATCTTCCGAAGACTTTGTTGTTCCAAAACTGCCGCCTGAGTATCCTTTGTATACTATCTGATTAATTTTATTTGAATAAACATTACCAGACATAGTATGTGGATTTGAATAACGGGTCTCCACATTATAAACTATCGGATCTTTCAAGAACAGCCTTCTTTCATAAAGATGCGTGCTTACGGCTTTAGTATTGCTAGGACGCCCATATAACATAATATGAAGAGGAATGCTTATCGCCTACATGAATATTTGAATATTATAATGTAAATATTTTACAATAAATAAATAAAAATGAATATTTGAAGTTAAATATACCGTAGAAGCCCAATTTTTTGGGATTGTCGCTTCCGTCCAGACAAGGTTATTATCCATTAATGGAATCAATATTCTAGCTATATTTACTTCGACCACTCCGAACTTGGAGAAATCCAAATATAGTTAGATTGAATTATTAAACAAATCAATCGATAAAGAATACTTACTACATAATCATAGTCTTTGATAACACGAATTTCTAATAATAATAAGAATATAATAATTTTAATATTCAATCACGACCATTTAGTGATTTAATAAGATCTTACCTTCATTTTTTCCCGACTCTCTCCTTAATTGTACTTCTTCTTCACCTTTTCCATTTGAACAAGGTCTTGGATACAAAATTATAACCTCCGTATCAATCATACCCCAGCATACATCTCTATTCGTTTCTTTCTCGTCGATAACACAATCATTATCATCACTACTATCATTCGTCAGATCAATAACTTCTTGCGAATTTTGATTAGGAGATCTAGAACTAGTACTACTAAAACTACTAGGAGAAGGTTTAGAGGCAACAGGGGGTATTTGAATCACGGTAGGATTTATCATGCCTATATTATAAGGTTGGTCCAAGCCGTTTAACCCGTTTAAAGGACTTGTCATATTAAAATTTTGTGAATGTGGTACATATTGTGAATAATTTAAGGGAGGAGGTAATATTGGGTTATTTTGTAATATACAAGAAGATTGCGTTTCAATCGAAGTTTGCGTAGGGGTACGTGGTGTAGGTAAAATTTCTCGATTATTAGACAGATGCATTACACCTTGAAAAAATGTTTTATGCTCTTGAACTTGTTCTATTCTGCTACGTTTTTGCGGTCTAATATCAGTAGACTCATTTATGATTTCAGGACGTCGTTGCTTTTTTGAAGGTGATATTGAATAACAAGCATTAGTGGCTTTGGAGGCATTTTCCTTTGTTAAATCTATCACAGTCAAAGGTATAGTATTATTTTGATGACTTTGATTTTGATTATTAGTATGGTTCATTTTGTTCAGGATTACGGGTTATCAGAAAGTCGGAACCAGAATTAAGTTAATTGAAGTAATAATGTTATTTGTTTTCTCACTTCTTTGAAACAAGAAATAGCTCATTCAACAAATCCGGATATGACGAAATCAATCAAGTTTCGAGAATATTCCAAATGTTCCGAATGTTCCAAAATGAATACATTAAAGTTGCAAATTAACAAATATGGCAATTTCAGCCGAGAAGAATTTTCGGAGTGATATCATTATATTCATTTACATATCCCCCACATGGGGTGAGTATCATGGGTTATCTTTTTATAATTCCTTTAAATAGGATTCTCATTTTCATTGATAAAAATATAAAAATCGCACGTGCCCAACCTGTTTATATTTTACTGCGACTTTCATATGATATGAGTTTTTTTTTATTTTTCAATTTAAATAGTTGAAAAATGTCAAACAAATCAAACAAATGGAGAATTGATTTCACAAATCTTTCAGATCAAGCAAGGTTGTACACTTGTTGACAAATAATTTACTTCTTTATGTTTTCATTTTTATAACTTAAATAGTTTTGGAATTATTTTAATTATTGTAGAAGATACGAAATTCGAGGGCAAACTTACGTTGTAGATGCACCGCCTCCACCGGGGTTTGGTGCGTCCGTTCCGGCTATCACATCAAGTTCTAAGGGCAACTTGGTAAATCATATTTGATTTCTTTGAAATATTTAATCTTTATATTAATTACTTTATATTAATTGATATTATTTTTTTTAAGAAAAACAGAAAAGATGCTCAACAAGTTTCAACTGAAAAAGATCAGGAAACACTAAAAATCAAGGTAATTATTTATATTTATCAATTTATTATAGATTAAATTAGTTTATTTAATTCGTTCTTTTTTTTTTTTAAGAAAGCGTGGGATGCAGCTTTATCTCCGGGAAAAAATATACCTATGAACGCTTTTATGTTATGGATGAGTGGAAATGGAGTACAAATATTTAGTGTTATGATTACAGGAATGTTATTCTTCCAACCGATTAAAGCATTAATGGGAATTGATAGTGGTAAATGTTTAAATTAATGGGTTCACTTTCTTTTATTATTTCTAAACGTAACATTTCTATTTAACAGTGTTTGAACGATATGAATCATCAAAGACTAAATCACAATTAATTTGGCCAAAACTTGTTTATGTGATCCTACAGCTTCTTACGATGGCTTTAGGATTATATAAATGTTCTTCCATGGGACTTTTACCTACCGCAACATCTGATTGGTTAGCTTTTATGGAACAAAAGCAGGTAGAGCCCAAAGGAATAATAATGATATAAAAATCCCTAAAATTTTGAAAGATTAATTTTTTTCTCATTTAATTTTTACAGATTTTAGAATATTCCGCAACTTAGACCATTAACATTCTATTTAGATAACGTTTTTGTAATACATTTGCACAAAACGTTTTCGGCAAACTTTTATTTTATCAAATTTAAAACATTATAATATACATAATATTTTACTTAAATAACGAAGCAAATCAATTTGTATTTCCTTTGTTAATTTGTTCAAGGATATCTTCCGCTTGTTTTAATTCTTCTGTTCCCTCCCAAGATGCATCCTTATTTTCCTATAACAGGAAAAAAAAAAATGAAATTTAGTATTTAGAATCAAATTAATTTATAAAGAAGAACCTTACAAGTAATTTCTGCAATTCTTTCTGAGCTTCTTTAAGACGATTCTGACAATCTGGAATCATATTTAACGATTCTTGCAACACTTCTTTCTATTTACAAAAATAAATGAAACAATTAATTTATATAATAAAAACAAATAGTATACATAATAAAATTATGATATTTGAACCTGTTTAGATATATCATGTTCATCAGCACCTTCTGATATTAGTTTATCGATATGTTTTTGTTGACTTTCACTCTCTTTATGATAAGAGTTTTCATCTTTAAAAAGACTTTCTCAAATTCAATAAAAAATAAAAATTTGTTTTTTTTGTTAATAAGTAAAACAAATCGTAAATTTTCTAAAAAAAAAAAACATCTAAAGAATCTAAGACATACCGTTTAACGGTTCCAGTCTTAATCTTGAGATCACGAAGAGTAGGAGTAGCAGACATTGTTGAAAGAGAGATTAAACCTAATACTTTTTAGGGAAAACGGAATTTAACTCATTTTTAGGGGGGATATTCCCTAATAATAATTATCCAATCTGATCCGTCATCTGTCATCTGATCTGTTACGATTATGGAAAATGCAATAATAGAAGTAGTTAGCTTATTTATTATATCAGGTATGATAAAAATATTACATATCTTAAAATTTGAATGAAAAGATTACAAATCAATAAAAAGATAATAAATAAAGTTACTGTATATAACCGATTCTTATTCTTGACACTATCCATTAGTTATATAGGTAAAAGAGATTCTTCGTGATATCAATTTCTTTATTAACCTTAGCGAACAAAATATCGACCATGATAAGAAAAATTGCAACTAAAATTTCTAACTAGGATTGTTGGCGTGGGTATCATACTTTGGTGAATAATTTTGAATGAGACCCTGGTCTTTAAAGTATTAAATATATCAAATTGATATTATTTAGAAATTTTAAAAAATATAAATTCAGAAGCGTTTTTACATGGTATCATATAACTTTAAAAATCAAGGATTTTCAAAATCCATAATCCATTCCTTGATTTTGGATATATGATTATAATATCCATTAAATATTAAATTAATATTATTGGAACTATGTAATTCTTGTTAGTTGTTACACCTGTAATTATAACATTGATTCAACAAGAATTTGATAGAACGATTAAAAATTGTATGTAAATATTTCATTAGCGAGATAAAATTTTAGTTTGTCCCAGCTAACTAATAGAATAAATTTGAAGTAGCGGATGTTTTAAGAGAGGAACATCTCCAATAACCATTCCGCCACTCAAATAAAATTCATTCCAATACTAATGACGGACACGGGCACGTGATTTCTACCACACTTGATTTGATCCTATTAATACCCGGTGGGTATTTCCTTCGGAAATACAGAATCATAAATATAAGAATGAAAGTTTTTCAAGAAATTAGATTAACGATTAAATTAATACATCTTTAAGATACAATATTATATATTATATATATATATTATAAAAATAAAAAATTAATATAATTCTAACGGTTAACAAAAATATCATTTTTACTACTAATATTACTACTACTTTCTTTATCTCTATTCTCTATAACAAATAATGTCATTACTTTTGATCTCTTGATTCATTTGTATATAACTTCATTATTTGTTGAGTTATCACATGTTAAACCCCGTTGATTATTATGATTTGGTAAATTTTGTGGAAATTCTTGCGAAATTACTATGTATGTAGGAGTAGTAGGTAACAATTTACCTTCATATATTTCATTATTCGTTACTCCAGAATTTGAAATATCGTTATTATTTAGTCTATTATTTCAACTTTTTCACTAAATAGTAACATAAACATACTAAGAAAATTACCACCAATATCCCTCCCATAATTGAAACAGTTAATAAAACTATAAATCTTGTTGAATATGCTGAATATATTGTATCTGGATTATTTGAATTACTTGAATCTGGATTTGGTCGAGCTGTAACTGTAACAATTCCTATTGTTGGAACTGTAAAACTTGATATATCAAATCCACCTGGTAGAACTGGAGATGGAATTACTGGTGCTGGAATTGCTGGAGTTATAGTTGGAATTGTTGGAGTTGGAGCTGGTGGTATAATTTCCGGAATTACTATACTTGGGTCATTTCTTATTTGAGTATTTACTTCATGTATAAACTGAAATAAAATTGTAAAAATAATAAAAATAAAAATAAAAAATTTATTCATAATTAAAGGAATTTATGTAAAAAAATGACTTATTTTTAATTTTATATTTCGATATTTGATTATTTAAATTTATATACAATTTTTGTGCAATGTATATGCGATGACTTTATCCATGAAAAGGCATAGTATAATAATACTGAATGAATGACGAATAAAGAAATTTTTCATTGATAAATTTTTGAAAGAGAAAAGAAAGGAAATGAATAACATTAATAATATAATTACGGTACGTTATTTATACAAAATTTTAAGACGCTAGGACAATACATTGTATATAGAATACATATGAAGTATAATGTTTATAACTTTAGACGCTGTAGGAATCTTGTAAGTTTACAAAAATTAATTTCGCTGCGTAAGCAAATATTTTACGAATCGGCACTATTAATGCAGCTTATCGTCACTGTGGATTTAGTATAGTATCAATAGTAAATTTAGTATATTTTACTGCGCCATTTAAATTAATTTCCTTATGATACTGAATGAATAGGCGCGTGATTACTATAGTGTCAATCAGGATTAAATTATCGGGTAATCCCAATGATCATGCCGATCTTCTATTTTACATTTGTTCAGTAAGGTCAGTTAATTTGTTAATTTGTAATAATATTAATATTTCTAGTACTTATAAAATTTATAAATATTTCATACTCTCTTTTTTTCGTTTATATATTATACAGTATATTATTATTTGTAACATCTTTAAAATCACTTACTACACTCAATATGAAAAAATTTATTTTAACTTTATTATTTTTATAATTTTACTTCAAATTGTGCATGAAGTAAATACTCAACCACCACCAGGAGGACCATCAGGACCACCAGCGGGGGTCCTACTCCACCAGCGGGAAATGCTATTCCACCAGCGGGAGGGGCTACTCCAGCGGGAGGTACTCCAAGTGGTGGTACTCCAAGTATTACTGGATTTGCTAATCTACCATCGAGAAGTGCTACACCAGTAGGGGCTATTCCATCAACTCAATTAATAATAAGTGCTTCAAGCGATACTGCTACTACTACACCACTAGTTAATTTAATTCTTGGAGCGATAGTTGGAGGAATAGTTAGTGGCTTGATTTTAATCTCCTTAGCTTGTTTATGTTTCTTTTTAGTGAGAAAGTACGGCAGAAAGAATGAAGCAATTGCAATCCCTGAACCAAATAATAATGTAAATAGGAATACTCCCATAGATTTAGTAATTTCGAATCAAGAACAAGAATTTACACCAAATTTACCAAATTATAATAATCAACAAGGAACAACATGTGAGTTAGGAAATAACTCAACAGATAATGAAATTATTCAGAATATTAAAAAAGGAAAATTATCATTTATTATCGATGAAAAGATTATTGAAGAAATGAAAAAAGATGTTCTACGAGACGTTAAGCAAGAATTAAAAGAAAAAATAAGAATAAAAGTAGAGGCATCATTGGAAAAATATGAAGATGATAATAGTGGTAGTAAAAATTATAATAGATAAAATAATATTTTATTAACATTGTTTATTCTCAACATCTATAATATTTTATTGTCCCATTATAAATTTAGTTCATCGGTGATAAATTAAATTTAGCGGACGGATATTTTGCTCGCATATAGAATATAGGTTTCTTTTTATTTTATCATATTCATATTAAGGAAATGTCAATATCAACCGGTTTTAAATCAATTGTTTATCGTGTAAATTTTATTTGCCTATTTATATTTGCCTATTTATATTAAACGTTTTTTTATATAATATTGCAGTTGGCCGAAAAACGGAGCCGAATTCCTGATTGCCGATCATCCGGACCCGATTTAATCGCAGAAAATCCCCTAGAATTCCACGACGATCTACGCCTTGAGCCGGGTCCGGATCACGTTGCGGCTAATTATTTTTCGGCTAACTACACCATTATTTATTTTATCGCTAAACTTCTTGCATATTAGGAATTATTTAATAAAACTTCACAAGGAATGAAAATAAATACATGACAAAAGAGATGATTTAGTAACGAATTTCTTACGAAGCTATAATTTCAAGCTTCTAAAAAATGAATTTCAAATCAAGAATTTGAAACTAGCAAAACGGAAACCGTTAAAGTCCGTCGCGTTTATTTTCTCAGTATCTTTTTATTAAAAAAAAATTGATCACCAAATAAAATCAGCAGTGTTACAGGTATATAATCAAAAAAGGGCTAATATGTGAGGTGACGTCAATGGAAGGAAGGAAGAAAAATTGCACAAAACCGTCTAATGCAGTACAGTAAAATGTCCTTCGCTAACGCTAAATCTCGATGTTGTACAAAGCGGCCAGCGTTAGGCTGTCGGGAAAATGTCCTGTCGGGAAAGCCGTAATGCTAAATATTTTGTGTTGTAAAGTATGTATAATTTGAAACATTTATATTGATATGTTTTACTATTTTCAATTAGCTTTTCTCCGGACAATAATTGTCTGAGTCATGTGAATTCATAAAAAATCATTCATTGTGCTACTTTGCCTTTCTCCATGGAAAATACTAACATTACACAAATAGGTGTAACAAAACTTTGTGCTAACCTAATTTTACTTTCTTGTATCCTAAATAAATAAATGCATTTGGTTATTTTGGTATCATATCATATTTAGGTATAAGAAAGTCATCAATTTTTTTTACTGCCTTCCTTAATTTAACAATTTATCGGCTGTCTTTTTTAGTTAATGATGCGATGGTACTTTATAGTTTATTTAAAGCGCAAATAGTGTTTGTCTATTATTTTATTAGAAATGTTCGATTATACTTTGATGTCATGCTGTCATGTTAAGTGTCAATAAATGATGTATATAAACCATTATAACTTCTTTACATTCTTTTCTATCTCACCCTTTCCTTTTTACCCTTTCTACCTTTCTTCTCCCTCTCTCCTTCTCCCTTCCCTTTTTCTCTTACTGTATATTTAAATTTACGACGCGACGCGTTGGCTGGCTCGTGGATATCAGCTTTTGTTGCAGTAATAATTGTCTGTTGTATCACGGATAAAATTAAGGCTGTTAATATATTAACAAGGTAGAAAAGCAAAAATAAATATAATATGACGCTTTTTTTTAAATAAGGTGCTAGGAATGTATTTTTGCGAAAAGTTTCATTAAAGAGTCCACTTTTAATAGAATACAAAACATATTTATTTAAATACATAATAAATTTTTTTATTGATTAAATTATAAAGAATTATATAAAATATAAAATAAGTATAGAAGCGGTTCCTGCTAAATTATCATGAATCTAACTTTCTTTTTCGATTATTGGTTGGAATAAAGTCTCTAGAAGAGATTTATACTGTATATTGATTTTTATACTCCTATAATTATTTAGAGACCAAGCGAGACATTTTTATATTTTGATGAATTCGGGCGGAGTAATTGAGTACTTGAAGATATAACTTTCAACTTTATAACGAGGTATATCTCTCGTACAAAAAGAGGTTGTTTTGCAGTTTTATTAGTAAAAACGCTCATATTCCTGACGATGTACATCTGGTCGTCACGCGTAACGAGGTATCTCTCTCGTACAAAAAGAGTTTGTTTGCAGTTTTATTAGTAAAAAACGCCTGTTATCTCTGGGGGATGTCTAGGTTTTACATCTGGTCACCAGTATAATAAAGATGGTTGAACTTTCTAGACCACATATAATTGTAGACGACCTTGGTTTATTGGAAACGTGATAAACTTATAGCATATGCATCTGTTTCCCGGCTGGTCAGCCACAGCATCCCTCTGAGTTTGCCGATTGGTGGCGGATATGTTATTGAATTAAAATTGCATTTTTTGTTAAATGATAATTTCAATAAAAAAAGTCAAAATTTCCATCTACAAAATTAAAAATGAACTGTTAATAAATGTTTCATTTAAAATTTTTTTTAAAAAAACTTAATGATTGGCTGAATCCTCATGCTTTTAATAATAACCTACCATATATTGATCCTAGACACATAAAATCACCACCATTTGACGCGTCTTGATCCAATAAACTATATATGCTTTCTACGATCATTGGATGTAAAGTTATTCTGGTTAAACACAATTTTAGTTGTGTTCAATATGTGTTTGTGTTTAATATGTGTTCGGTATGTTTGCTTAATAAATTATGGCATTTTAAACTTTTTTACATTCTGAAATAAAGTATCAAAAATATAGTGAACAATGTGCTTGCTTCTATTTTACATAATTTTTTGTTTGTGTGTTCTCTAAAAATGGGCATCATTTAAAACTGTACACATTTTTGAAAATGGCAATAATAAATTTCATCATTTTCTGAATGTAATTTAAATTAATTGTGAAATTTTTACCTCATAAATTTTGTTTATTTTAGAAATTTTTAAATATTTTGAGGGTAAATTATTATATGAACAGAAGAAGCTACCTTTTTTTTTAAGGGGAGAAAAGCAATTTAGAATGCCCATTAAAAAGACTACATACTACGTATTCGTGAAAAGAACACTTAAATTTTTTACGAATACAAAAAATAACGAGTTGTAAAATAATATAGCAATCAATAACTGTTAGGTAATAGCGGCAAAAAAAATATCACTAAAAAGTTGACAATTTTATAGAATGCCATGCAATAAGTATGATCTGGATCGAAGCACGAGAAGAATGTGCTTGGCATGCGTAATATAATAAATGGGTTGCATTTTAAAGATTCTCGATGCGCAATTTTAATTACGCAATTGTATTATTGTTTTATTGTAATACAAATAACGATCACCATTGTTATATAAGAAAATTGCGCCATATTTTATTATGATCGATCACATGCAGATCAGCAATTAACTAATTTTATAGACTCTAACTAACCCTCACTGAAATATCGATACATTTTAATAATATTACTGATGACAAAATAAATTGATAATGAAATCTTTAATACAGGAGTGTAACCAAAAGATATCGCTTTGCTCATATAAAAGCTCTATTATTAATTAATTAAAATAAATTTAATATTAAATTTAATAGAATATGAAAAAGGTAAATTTAAAAAAAAAATTTGCATACCAGAATAATTATTTGAGGAATTTTTTCAATCAAAGTATTAGTGATAGTTCCTCACATTATATTACTTCTTGATGAAGGAGATAATTTAGTATTAGTACTGAATAAATATAATTCAAGTAAGTTTAAATTTTCAATGTTAATTCCTCCTAATAACGTGAATATCACTAAAATATCATTTAACCGTTTTCCTTTGCGGATCAGTTTCAAAAACGAGATTTTTGATTCATTGGATAATTTATTATATTTGCTTTTCTGACTTGGACTCAAACTATCATATGTCTTTTTCAGCTCCTTAGTATCCTTAGTATCAGGAGTTCCCTTAATTCCCTCAATCATTGCGATAATTGAGCTACTTCGAGTACTTTCCCCTGTATTACTTTCCCCTGAGTTACTTCCTTTTATATCTTCTTCTTTTATATCTTCATCACTTTTCTTTAGTGTTAATTCTCTTACAAGTACACCAATTGTAGTTTTAAATGCAAATCCTAAATTTACAATAAATGGTAATATTACAAAGAAAACGCTTAAAGAAAAAATTTTATTATTATTATTATTTCATAATTTAAGAGAACAAATAAAGAAAACAATTTATTATTTTAATTTGTTAATTCAAAAATTGGTTACCTTATAATATAAATTTCATAATACTTTTGTGAATCTACAATAGCAAAAATGATACCCGTTATAAAATCTGCAATAGCATATACACATTCAAAAATTACAGAATATTTTTTCTAAAAAAAAATTATGTTAATATTTCGAAATTTTTTTTTTTTAATTAATTTATAACCATGTTATTTACCACAGCAAAAAATAAATACAATAAGATTTCAAATACGGCTGTTACAAGAAGCTTAACCCAATTCGCATCTATCCATTTAGCTATTTACAATTTCAAAGTCATTAAATTAAAAATAAAGATAAAATATATTTAGCTTTTAAACATTATTATTTAAGAGCAAATTCTCTCTTCTCTAAGAAATAGTGAATTCTTACGTATAAGCTGATATCCATAATCACTATCTAAAAAAGTTGAAGCGTCACCCCATGCAAGAATAGTGATATATTTATTCCTAATCAAACTATCAGATCTCGAGCGGCTGAAACAGCTAATCTTTCACCTTCATATCTTTTAATATCAATAGTTAGAATAATTTGTTTTAGAGAATCTTTAGGAAGTGTAGCGTCAGTTTCATATTTTCTACTAGTAGTTATTCGTTTTGGACTAATGGGAATAGCATTAGCCAACTGATCTGTTAAATTCTTATAAAATTCTTCACGTTTAATAATATCAAGGACCAAAAAATAAGCAGTCCCTTCTGGAGTCAGTCGAACTTTTCCTTCGACATCTTTATTACCATCAGAATTTTCTTCTAAAAATGATTTAAAAAATTTTTATTACATAGTATAACATTCGTTTAAAACGAGAGAATTTATAAAACACTTACGGGCTGTATTTGTTATAAAAGTCCAAATAGATTTTCTCTGTATACCAAAGATAGGTGTGTCAAAAGCTCGCCTCTTTACAAAACCATCTTCAATTAAGACATAGTAACTTCCACCAAGCTTATTGAATGTACTACTAATTATTGTAACATTTACGATAGTTTCGTTTCCCTCATCTTTATAACTTATAATCAAATATTATAATAAAGTTGATTTATCAAATGATGGCTACCTTTTAATCTACCAACGTAATGATGATGGTGAAGATATCTTACGTCAATTAAATTCTGTAAGGAACAATTATAATAATAAATATATAAGTTATAAAGATGCGTCTATGGCCTCATTAATCTCCGGAAATGTGGTATCGATATTTAAGTTATCATACCCATGATCTAAAATATTTGAAAAAAAGGTTAAAAAAAAAAAAGAAAATTTTTGTTTAAATATGTTTGTGCCACTTTACCTTCCTGAACTTTATATAATTCAATTGCGGTCAAATTCCAACTTTGTAATCCCTCCGATTGAGGAAACATAAGTGTATTATTTGGTAAAATTATAAAATCACCTTTAAAATTTGTCACACTAGGATTTGTAAGGTTCCATCTATAAAATCCATTGTCATTCAAAATAAAACCATCGATATTATTTTTAAACGGATCTGTAGTAGATGTCATGTTACTTATAAAATAACCTCCGTATGGTAATAACTTAAATTTACATTGGCTAAAGTCTAGAAATGGAATCATTTGAATATTATTTATAAGACCCGATGTAAGAAAATCAATTTTAGTAATATAAAATTTGTTTAATGTGTTTGGAGTTGTAGGGTTTACGGCTAATGTACAAGTTTGTCCAACTACGAAAGTATTATCACAATAAAGTGCAGTAAAGCTTAACCCTTGACTTGGAATTTGATAAAGAATCATTGGACCTCGTATATTAATACTCTCATAATTTAAAAATATGCCGTAAATTCCTCCCTGTGATAAACCAGTGGTGTCTGAAATATTGGCATAAATAATCGCGTATCCATTATCCATCGTTGCAATATATTGAATGAGATTCGGATTTGGTGGTGGAGAAGGTATTTCTACTTCTTCTGTAATATTTTGAACAGTCCCATCATTAGATCTATAAATTAAATCATGCGTTAAATGCTTTTCACAATTAGATTAAAAAAATTTTTATCAACATGATAAATTACATTATGAATTGTTGCAGCAAAGTAGTATTTGTTTTAGGTACTACACGAAGAAATCCTTTGTCATGATTAACATTAAATATAATATTTGCTTGGAAAAGTGGCCAGCGATCAACATAAGCACGTCCTAAAAAAGTTTTACTAATAAAAAAAAAGAGTAAAAAGAAAAGGATTAATAGTTATTTATTTACGTATATACAGTATATACTTTTTTTCATTTAAAAATTTTCTAACCTGAGGATATTTCCACTTAAATCGACAACCATTGCCCAATCTTCATAAGTACTTTCATTCGTATAAGTCATATAAGTTACTAACAAAAAATTACTTGTTGCAGGGTAAAATTGAATAGGGTTACGAAGTTGATTTATACAAAAATTAAAAGGTTGTATTTCCAATTTATCAATTGAAATATCAAATGCATTAATTGTTCTATTTGGATAAATTGTGCGAATTGATAAATATCTATCTACATATATTTTACCATTTAAATCAGTTACTGAATTATTAACACGAATTATTTGAATAAATGTCATGAAATTATAAGATTTCATCGCATATATGAGAGATTATTAGTTTGGTTTACTTCTTCAAACGTAATAAAATATGGCAATGAATCTGGTATTATCGTTACTGTTGTTGTTGAATTTGTTGGTTCACAGTCACGAGATACTAGGCCTGCATAGCTAATACCACAACCGTTTTGGGTAGTCGCTTCCACCATGTTTTTTACCGCAAATAGAATGATTGATAAAATTGACAAATAATAAAATAACTTCATTCCGGAGAAACTATAATAATTTGAATTTATTTATTCTTTTTTTTAAAAAAAACCAGTAAAAAAAGTAAGATTTTTATATTATTCACATCAAACGAAATAGGAAACGTAATGCAACATGAAAGATATACCGTAAATTGATTCCGTCAACACTTGTTTGACAAATTGATATAGTTGTGCGTTTAAATAAAAATTTTTTTTTTATTTAATTTTTCTTGGTTATTTAAAGTTGTTTACAAATGAAGTAATTTAAATAAAAATGATTTTTTTTTTGTGGCTTTTTTGATCGAGATTATCGTTGAATCAAGCGTTATTTTACGCAAAATAAACTTCCTATTATGGACTATTCAAGGAAGACTCGGAGTTTCCAAACAATTAATGTTATAAAAAATTTACTTTGTTTGAGTTTCCTTTTTAATGAACTATAATAGGAAGAAATTTACTTATGTATAAATAACGTTTGATTCGACGTTAATACTAACCAAAAAAAAAAGAAATCATTTTTATTTAAATTTACTTCATTTGTAAAGTTTAATTTGTAATAACCAAGAAAAAAAATATCGTGTCAACTCGGGAATATAAATTCCGAAACTTTTTAGAATTCAAATTTAAAAAAAATCATATTCCCCTTCTAATAAATAAAAAATCGATTAAATGAGTACCTATACAGATCATATTGAGGTTCAAATACCTCCGCACATTCAAGATGATAAGGTTCATATATACTCTCACAACGAAAAACCGATAACTATGATGACAATTTCTCTAAAATCGGAGTATATTGTGACATATAGTAAAGAAGATGAATCTTTTGAAGGATGGTCACGTAATCCATCTAGCGAGTCTTCGGGTCCGTTTACTCTTGATGATGAGTATAGAGAATTAAAAAATATGGATGTATTAGATTTCAAAGTATCCGATAATAAAATTATAATAACAAAATGCGTTTCTGTAGAAGGTAAATTTTATTTTAAATCGTAGACGAATTTATAATAATAATAATATTTATAATTAATAATTTCTCCACAGAATTTATTTTTGATATGAAGAATAAGAAGAAAATCATATTAGATATTTATGAGGATGATCCCGAGTTTGTAAATTTTCCGGACGATTATGAAGTTACCAATTTTCTTACAAACGGAGATATAATAATTTATCAAAATTATCATCAAAATCCTGTTATTATAAAATATTCTAATAATAATAATAACAATTGGGAACGTAAAGTTAAATATGAAATGAATTTTTGCGATGATAAAATATATAAAATGAATATAATTTTTGGTGGAGTTGTTAATGATAAGTTATATTTTTTAATAAATAACTATATACACTTATTAGATATAGTATTGGATTTACCTAAATTTAGATATCGAAAAATTCCTTTTGAAATAAATGTAAGTATTAAATATTAATATATATATATATATATATATATATCTAAGAAATATATATATATATATATATCTAAGAAATATATATATATATATATATCTAAGAAATATATATATATTTTTTTTAATATCAACAGGAAAAGGAAATTGAGAAATTAAAGGAAGAATTTGAAGAATTAACGTTAAAAATTTCTGAATCTTTAATGGTTATAAAATTTGGTGATATTTTTTATATTTATTCTAATGAAATGAATGTTCCAATTGGAAAAATTATCGTTAAAGGTAATATAAATTTGTTTTACAAGAAAAAAATTCAAAAAAAAAAAATTTATTAATTAGTTTTTATTACAATTAGAACCTCAAGATTTTGATATTATTCATGATGACAATGATAATTATTATATAGCTACGTTAAATGATAAATATGATAATGACAATCATAAAGAAAGTGATAAAATCAACATTCGTTCTTGGAAATCAAATTTAAGAAAATCTATTAATTTCAATAAATTTATTCATAAAAAATTTAATGATAACAAAGCGTATGGGTTATATCAAAATAAACCATTGATTATTGATATGAAAAAGATGTTTAACAATAATTCAACAAATTCTAAAGATTCTGAAAATAATTTGATAATTTCTATTAAAGATTCTGAACAAGACAACAAAAATCAAAAAGAAAATTCTAAAGATTCTGTACAAGACAACACTAATCAAAATAATTTAGATGATAATATATTTTATCGTATAAAAAATCTACTTGACAAAGATGAAAAACAGCTACTTACTGATGATGGCAGAAAATTATTTAAAAATCAATATACCGGAGATGAAAATCAATATACTAACTGGATATCTAAAAGAAAAAATGAAAAGCAACTTATCAAAAA
This sequence comes from Rhizophagus irregularis, assembly GCF_026210795.1. NCBI lineage: Eukaryota > Fungi > Glomeromycota > Glomeromycetes > Glomerales > Glomeraceae > Rhizophagus > Rhizophagus irregularis. The sequence continues at coordinate 5,026,516 of NC_089435.1, read as the reverse complement.
AAGAAAACAAGTTATCATAGATATTAAAAAACGATTTATGGAAAAATATGTAATTCCTACTTTAAAAGACACTGAAAAGCAAAATAAGGATATTGAAAAACAAGATAAAAATGATAATAATACCATTGAAAAGCAAAATAATGTTGAAGAGTATGATTTAATATTAATTGAGAAACCATCAAACAAAATTTTAGGAGCTAGTGGAGAAGCTATTGAAGAAATTATTATTAAAGTAAATGAAAAAATTTCATATAATACAAAGTTATCTAATAATGAATATAACAATTGGATTTTAGTTAATCAGAAAGATAAAAATACTTGTATATTATATAATGAATATGAATCAGAGTTACCAGAATTACGTATTTATATTTTTAATATGGAATTTAAAAAGATTCAATTACAACATTGTTATAATATTGAATTTTTAACATGTGCAATTAAGTATTATTATAATATCAAATTAGATATTTTAGAAATTGAGATAATTGCAAAGCATACAGAAAATGGCAGCTTAAAAGTGCAATGGATTGATTATTTATTAAACAATGAATATGATTTTTTGGTACATTATGGAGAAATTTTATTAAAATCAGCTATTAAACAAAAAAATATAGAATTAATGGAAAAAATCATTAAAAAAACTCTAGAATATTTTAAAAAAGATCTAAAACGTAATATTTATATATTATCAATAATATTTAATAATGTGCCATATTTAGAATCAAATTATGTTGAGAATTTATTAAAGTATTATAATGAAACCACTTTATTTCTTGATTCATCAAATCAAAAGGTTAATAACTTTGATCATCATCATTCTTTTTGTATAGAATTAAGAAAATTAGGAAAAATGAATCATATAATGTGGTTTTTTATTTTCATAACACCAGTATTATGTGCAATTATAATTTGGAATTTTTTAAAAGGAAAGGACACTAAAAATTTTGTTCCCATTTTTATTTTAGTATATTTATATAAGTTTATTACTTTTTATCGTAAATCTTATAATCTTAAACTCTTATTTGTAGTTCCTTTTCCTAATTATATAAAATATTCAAAAGATTATAATTGGTTTAAAGAACTTTTTATTATGCCCAAGTCTAGTCCTTTTTCAAAAACTGAAAATAATGAATTTTATAAAACTTGGAATGGTGAAGCTATTATTAATTTTAAATGGAGGGTATTTGGTAGATATTATTATGCAGTTATTTGGTTTTTATTTATGATTTTCCTTATATCTTTCACTTTAGCTTCATCAGTTTCTTCTGAAATAATTAAGGATAATAAAAGAAATCTTTTAATTTCTTCAATTATTTTTGGATCATTACACTTATTTTTTGAAATTCGTCAATTTATTTGGAATCCAATTAAATGGATTGTAAATCCCTGGAATTGGTTTGGTATGTATGAATTTTTTTTTAATTATTATATATATTATAAAGTATTTTTATTTATTTTTATCTTAAATACAGATATAGGTGCCTATTTATTACCTACAATAACTTCATGTTATTGGATTTATAATAATGATAATAATATCACAATTGATGAAAATATTATGCGCCCTTTGTTTTCAATTTCATGTCTTTTACTTGATATTAAATTTTTACTTTTCTTTCGAGTATTTGAATCATTTGGAATTTATTTTGCTATTATCATTGGCGTCGGACGTAGAATTTTTTGGTTTCTTTTTATCCTATTTCTTATTATTATTAGTTTTGCACATGCATTCTTTGTTTTATTAAAACCTAATTCTGAATTTTCTAAAAACAACCAAGGAGATCCAAATGATGATAATAATCCTTGGGTTCTTACAACAAAACTTCATTCAATTTCAAAAAATGGGGAGGATTCAAATGCAATTTACGTTCAAGAACCTGATGAATATACAAATTTATTTTCAAATTATCCTAATTCTATATTATCTATGTATTTATTTTTAACAGGTACATAATTATTTGTTTATATTATATAATATGTATACATTATATTTATTAATTATTTGTATTATTATTTTATTTATTTTAATAGGAGATAGAAATTCGTTATCTAGATGGGAACCTGAAGAAAATCGAATTATGATTATATTAATGATCATGTTTTCATTTATAGTTGTTGTATATCTAATGAATTTATTTATTGGACTTTTAAACATGGCTATTGAGAAAGATAATGACCGAGCTTCTTATTTAGCACAAAAAGCTGAGGTTAGGAAATTAAATAAAATTTTAAATTACTTTTTAAAAAAAAATGTTTGTATCTTTATTAATAAAATTTTTTATTTTATTTTTACAGATTTTAAAAGATATTGAATTGTTTTATTTATTACCACATCAAAGACGTTGGAATCATTGGTTTCCTGATATTATGTAAGCATATATATATATATATTTTTCTTTTCAATTGACATTTATTTACTCACTTTTTTCTTTTATGGAAATTTCAGATATTATTATGCAGATGTCGATAAAACTCGTAAAGCTGTAAAAAAATTACTGGATGATGGAACTTGGAGTACTGATGATGTTAAAAATATCGAAATGAGAAAAAAACTTTTAAAATTACTTGCCATAACTGTTTGATAAGATTAAATGTATTTCATAAATTTTAAATAAAGTTCATTGTATTATTATATTTTATTTTAAGTAAAAATTATAAATATAGAGTTTTTACAGTGGTTTTCTATTGTTCCAAACGGATCGAATCGACCGAACTTAAGTTAAATCTGATCCGATCCGATCCGGATCCGAGTTTGATTGGATTCGATCCGATTCGTATTTCGATTTCGTATTTTATAAATAAAAAACGGGTTCGCAACGTTTTTTATTAATACAGGTTGCGAAAAACGTTTTTTTATCGGCAAATTCATAAACAAAAAACGTTTCGCAACTTTTTTTTTCGGCATCTTTTTTTTTATGAAAAAAGCGCCAAGCCGGCATTTTTTTTATTACTGTATGAAAAAAGGCGCCGAATCGGCATTTTTTTTTTTACGGTATGAAAAAAAGCGCATTTTTTTCATAAAATTCCGATTTGATCATTTAATAATCGACGGTCAATTAACGAGTTAAAGATCTTTCTGACGATTCATGATTTGAATCAAATTCCGAATTTAGATTAATATATAACTCAGGTCAAAATTGAATTTATCATTATTAAAATTGTTATTTAATATTTAAATTTTATTATCAAAATATAATAAAAATATTAAATTCTTATAGTTTTTCCGACCAACCGGTTTCCTTTATCAGTAATCAAGTTTTTCCCTGTTGAAAAAACCTGTTCAGAAGGTACTCTTGTGGCTGATGTTTAATTTTAGGTGATTTAATAAAGATATATTTTTCTCTCTGTCGCCAAAGTAATTGAAACTGCGGTAATCTGTATAACAATCTGATAATTTGTACAACCTAATTTGTACAATCAAATGATTTTATAAACATGAGACTTAAACAAACACGTTCCGTAATTTGTTTTAATCTTCCACAAAAAATGGCAAGAAAACAACATATAAATGTTTTACACAATAAAACTACCAAGCGAAGTCGTACTTCATATTTTATTAATTAAAAGAACTACGTTATCACTTACGCTAAGCAACACAGACGAAATGAAGTGGCAAGACACTTCCAACCTAATGCCAGTGTGGTAGGCGTTGGTTTATAGCAAGTAAAAGTTGTAATACTGAAATAAACCAAAACTGTAAGCTATATACTTAACTTATTAAGCAAAGAAAGTAAAAATTGGCTGTTACTTATACGATCTTACGAATTAAAATGCGAGAAATTTTAAAGGAGCCTGAAATGACATTTTTATATGATGATTTGGCAAATAATTTTAAAGCGTCATATCAGCGGATATTCTCTTTCATGAAAAGATATAAACTATCCTAGCGGCCATACAAAAATTTCTCAGAAGCTACCAAGTTAAACGGAAGAATCTTTAGTTAAATTTCATCAATTTATTACCCGTCTGAGGACTGAATAATCCTTTGATTTATGTAATATTTTCAATATGGATGAGATCCCAGTGTGGTTTGATATGGTGGGTAATTTTACTGTTAGTCAAAAGGGTGAAAAAACTGTTCAGATTCGCAGCACCGACAATAAAAAAACCCGATTGACAGTGGTTTTAATGTGTCACAGCCTCACAGGTAGGACAATCTTTTTAATTTTAATTTTGCAAAAATTCGAGATTCTTTTTTCTAAGTATTATGGATTAAGTATTTTAAGCTTAATAGTTACGATATTTTTAGATTTATGGTTCCGAATTTATAGGTTTAGATTTTATGGTTTCAGATTGTTTATAAATTTTGTGAAGTTTTTATTTTTTTATTTTTTTCTTATTTCAACAATTCATTAAACTAGTCGATTTTCAAAATGTTTTGACTTTCAATGATATTTCAAAGATATTTTTGATTTTTGATTATATTTTAACAACTCTTTCTTTTTATTATAGATGGAAGCTTCCTCCGATCTGTATCTTTAAAGGGAAGTGATTATCAAAAGGCGAAAAAAATATCTTCCAGAGTAATCGTTTGGTTCTAAGAGAAAGGTTGGATGGATAGTGAATTGATGAACCGATATATTAATTATTAAGTGACAAGATTGATGGCAGAACCAGAACTAGGGCCCCAAAGTTAATGGTTTATGATTCTTTTCGAGGATACCAGTAAAAGAGAAATTCTGTGATTATGGATTTTGATTTAGCCGTTATACTAGGTGGTCTAACAAGTTTATGTCAACCACTTGATGTCGCGATAAATAAACTGTTTAAAGCCAATTTACATGAAGAATGGCACCTGTGAGCTGTGGATGGCTGCTAGTGGTGCTGGATAAACAGCTAAAGGTAATCTTCGACATGCTAAGTTAAGTGACGTGTATGTGTGGATGGGTGAAACATTCTTGGGATAGAATCTCTAACGAAATCATCATCGATTCTTTCAAAACCTGTGGCATCTCAAATGCTTTAGATGATGATGATGATATTGATAATGAAATTATTGATATCAACGATGATAATCTGGAGGATGGCATTAATGATGAAGATGTTAGTGGTGACAATTTGGAGGATGATAAGCTGTGATGATTTGGACGTTGGTATTAATGAATAAATAAAATAATTTTGTATCTTTTAATAAAGTTAAATAAAGTTAATTGAGCTTAAAACATTTTAATTTGGGGGTGCTTATTTTTAGTATATATGTATATTGTGGGGTGCTTAATTTCTGATGTATACGGTAATCAGGAAGGTTTTTACAAGTATATATATATCCTCAAACTTTCTCAGAACTTCTCTCTAAAAAGAATACTACTTTTTATTGCTTTACAGGATTTTTACAAAATGTTGGCGTCACTAAATTGTTTACTCCTAGGAAAGACTTCTTTTGGTGATATTTTGCGGTTAACGTTGATAATAACGAGATTAATAATATTAATGTCAAAATTGATAATTTAAAGATTTCACACCTCAAATTCCTATACGTTAGGAATCGATGATCTTGATATTATGAAGCTTTGGAAGGTTGACATCGCTTACGATGATGAAGACAAGCTTAAACATGTTACTACCGAAGATAATATTAAAAAAATGCTTGGAGATAAGATATTGATACCCACCTCTTGGTTAAGAAACTTTTTTGGATCAACCGCTTGTAGTTGTAGATAAAACATTTACGTCATCGTACAAGTGCCCGCCGCTGCTGGTAAGTGCCTCACAATGGTTTACCTCTCGAACGAGAAATTTGCAGTAACAAAATATCGATTTTGTCTGATCTCTTTTTTTCGCGTTAAAGCGGGCTCCCCCAGCAAGGCGTTCCACAAGGTACGGTATCTCAAAATCAATAACTTTGAGTATCTATTGGGCAGTTTCTTTTGTAGCGACGGTTATTTTTGCAGGAACGATGTCAAAAAATTTTCTAACAAATCTCTTGCTTGTTATTGGCTTTAAGGACCTAACTTAACGACCCAGATTCCATCTACAAGTGGATACAACAATTCACATTGAGACGTGACCGAAACCGAGTAAGTCCTCCAGCTTTTTCATGTTGTCAAGTGTGTTTTTCAGCTCTTCTGACTAAATTCGATGGTCTTTTTAGTTCGTTACGTATTTCGGTAAGGACTTTGAATTCTATGGGCGAGATGATGCTATTGACATCTTATGGAATGGAGATAAGAAGTTAGGACGGAATGGAATTGTGGAGCGATTTAAACACCATAATGAAAGGGACAAAGAAAATCATCCAATCCCCGTTGTAGCTTGTGGAACAGGAAAGAGCAGATTTCTTGATGAAATCGAAGAATTGCTCACGCGTAATACTATTAACTGCGACAATGAAGATATCCGTAACACATTCAGTAATATGGCCGTCATCAACACCACCTATGGAAATGGTTCCCTTGCTAATAAAATTGATCAATATATTGATGCAGAGGTATGTATCTCTTGCACTACGCGTTTTATATGAGTACTTTCGACTGCAACGTGATTATGACGAATTCTCTTTTGCCTCTTTTCGTTCACTTTGTAAAAAATATTCAACACTTAATGACTTAACCCTGGATATTGCACTTCGAATTGTTCATACTGATATTATTAAACAAAAGAATCAAGAAATAAATTCTAATCCTCTGCTAATCTTAGTCCTTGGAATTGACGAGCTCAACAAATTGCACGATATTAATGGACGTATCTGTAGGGATCTTGTAAACTTCATTGGAGGAACGATGCTTGACTTACGAGGCATTTTTTTCATCCCCATTATTGGTGACGTTGGAGGACACGTAAGAACTTTAGAGTATTTTTACGATCACTTCCAACGTGAGATGGAAACAATAGTTCTGGATAATAAAGATCCTTATAAGGTGGAAATTAAATGCATTATACAACGAGTTGAATGAATATGGCTTAGGATTGTATTCGCGAGAAGTTCTGGCAAAAGCCATATTGGATCTGCCAGTTAGCAAAGAGGAAAAAATCAATTTTGACGATAAATTGACGAGTTATCAGGATCTCAGTTCCATGGGATTCATCAATCTAATGCAATTACAAAAAAATTTTATATTCGGATCCCTTATTTGTGGACAAGTATATTTGTTTTGGGTGTTACGCCTCAGTCTCTTCCGTTTGTTAGGATATCTGACAATCATTTGAAGAACTCTTGGCGATGTGAAATTTTTCTGTAGGTTTCCAGCTGGCGAAGTTTTCTTCCTAAATACCTCAAAATTTGTGGATTACGACATCGGTATCCAGGAATTATGATATTCTTGTGATGTAATAGCCATATAATAAGCTCAAATGCTAATCTTATATAATAAAATAGCAATAGGCAAAGATAATGTCTCTGACACGAAAGACACGAAAGATAATGCCGACGACACGAAAGATGGCGAAATGGACATAGATGATGACGAGATGGAAACGAATGATGGCGAAATGGACATAGATGATGACAAAATGGACACAGATGATAAATGGATTATAAAACGTTTGATAGTTATACCAAACTTGATCAACCGGTTGCCGATGATAATATAATCTACATCAATGCCAGCGGGGCGAGTTATGATGCTTTCCAGTTTCTTAAATATTGTGAACAGCATTCCAATGAAGCTAATGATGGATTATGTGTGTGCTCTGCAAATAAAAAACGATATGCCATTAACCAAGCAGTTTTCAATAAAGAGCATGGTAAGGTAACACTGTTTCATTTACATCGGGAATTTGCATCATTTAATTGTTGTTTAATTGATCTTTTATATAAGGTCACTAAAGCTGTGAAGCACACTAAGAAAAAAAAATTGAGTTCTACTATTCGACAAATGCGAAAGCGAAATCTATGAGTATAAAGAATAAGAAAAACAGTGCATTAGTAACTGAGAAAGAATTTGTAGATTTCTATGGATACACATATGCTAACAGAGTGCAATTTGCATTTGATAAGTTTGTTAATTGAATACTCCTACTTTTTTTTGAATCAGCTTACATGCAATCTCTATTATTTTTGCATAGCAAACGAAAAATTATATATATATATCAATTCGACACACGAAGATTCACTTGAAATTTTAGGCTTCAATAAGAAGCATAGGAATGAGATATGTACAGAACAAAAAAAACCTTTCATTGGGATACGCATTAGTAATAATATTATATTCAATAGCAGCTATATTACATTATGCAAAATGCTAGTCCATATAAAATGTAAATTTCAAACTATATGTTATAAAGTATGAGTAATTTGAAACATTCATATTGATATGTTTGCTATTTTCAATTAGCGATCAACGCTTTTCTCCGGACAATAATTGTCTGAGTCATGTGAATTCATAAATTCATTGTTCTACTTTGCCTTTGTATATTTTGTATATACGAAATTTTATTCTAACCTAAATAAATCACTTTCCTTGTGAGTTTTTTAATTTGAACTGCAATATGGTTTCCTAACTTATTGCAATAATTTATTGGCTATGTATTTTTTAGTTAATAATGCGATGGTATTTTATAGTTTATTTAAAGCGCAAATAGTGTTTTTCTATTATTTATTAGAAACGTTCGATCGTAGTTTAGTGTCAATAAATGATGTATATAAACCATTATAATTTCTTTGCATTCTTTTCTCTCTCACCCTTTCCTTTTTACCCTTTTTACTCTTTCCATCCTCTCACCTTTCTTCTCCCTCTCCCTTTTATATCCTTTTCTCTTATATTAAATTTACGACGTGACGCGTGGGCTGTTTCGCGGATGTCTGCTTTTGTTGCAGTAATAATTGTCTGTTGTATCACGGATAAAATTAAATATATTAACAAGATAATATGATGCTTTTTTTTTTAAATAAGGTGCTAGGAATATATTTTTGAGAATACAAAATATATTTATTTAAATAATAAATTTGATTTTTTTTTATTGATTAAATTATAAAGAATTATATAAGATATAAAATAAGTATAGAAGCAGTCCCTACTAAATTATCATGAAGCTAACTTTCTTGTTTAATAACTTAATTTCTTTCGATTATTGGTTGGAATAAAGTCTCTAGAAGAGATTTATATATTGATTTTTATACTCCTATACCAAGTGAGACATTTTTATATTTTGATTTCTTGATAGTTTCTGATTTGAAATTCGGGCGAGTACTTGAAGATATAACTATTCTAAATTATGTAACAACACCTGTAATTTCAGAATCTGAGTCATTTCAAAATATCAATACGAATAATCTGTAATAATTACGTAATTTTGTCCACTGATTATTTTTCTATATATATTAAATCCACATTTTTGGGTTTTCAAATTTTATAACGAGGTATCTCTCGAGTTTGTTTTGCAGTTTTATTAGTAAAAACACCCGTTTTTTCTGGTGATTTCTAGGTTTTACATCTGGTCACCAGTATAATGAAGATGGTTGAACTTTCTAGACCCACATATGATTGTAGACGACCTTGGTTTATTGGAAACGTGATAAACCCATAGCATGTGCCCCTGTCTCCCGGCTGGTCAGCCATAGCATCCTCTTAGTTTGTCGATTGGTGATTGAAGTCATAGCTCTAGTTAGATTCTTACATATTGTAAGGTGTTTCTCTTCTTTTTCTGTTTCTTTTCTTTCTTCTATGTGTTTAAAAGATTAAGCAAACAGATATATTTTTATTTTTTTACATCTTATCCTGGTGGAGAGCATGTGTGCTTTGGCTAGTTCGATTCTAGTCTAAGATCTAGTCAATTACATTTTAAATTTTTTTTTTTTGTTGAAATACTAAGAGTCTCTTAACAAATTTAGGATGAAAACATTCAGGATTTCAATTTAAATCCACAAATATATTTATAGTAAGTGTGATAATTACGATATATTTGTATAGATTGTTATGCAAAAGTGAACCTTGAACATCAATTAATCCCTTAGCACATATTTATAAAAAATTCTGAACAAGTGGAGATCAAGTTTAATCAAATCCAATCCCATATATCTTGCCAGTGAGTACGAACTCATTATTATTCTTAAATTAATATCTTTATCCTTTTAAAATCTTTCACAAGCAAAGCAATAATACTATGATTTATCGTTCTTCTCAATAAATGGATGCTTTTTTGGCGTTACATTACGAGTTTGAGTCCGATTTGTGTCTTTAACAAAGGTAAATTCATTTTCTACTTGTAATAATTTTTACATTTGATTTATTTGCTTTAGGGTTGGTAACCGTTCCATTTGTAAAACAAATAAAATATACTGTAAAGGTTATCTGTTTTATGTTTATGTACAGTATTAAAATTAACATTAAACCTCAATAATCTAACAGTAAACACACCCACCGAAATATCTGAATTAAATAAATAACAAATTGATAGAGGTTTCTTGCAGATTTTAAATTACGATAAATATTATTTTGTATTGTACATTCAAAATATTAGCATCGATGGAAACTTATATGATCCGTAAAGAAACTGAAATTGTCATCTTGACTTCAAACATCGTCCTTCTCCAATTCAGAAATTTCACAATGCAGTTTATCATATTTCCAGATATATTTCTCCTTTATTCGTTTAGTTGACCCAAAAAACTTACGATGGCATCTTAAGAAATTCTACTATCGGATAATCGGATAATGATTAATGGACATATAAATAGAATTCAATTAAGACATTTAATATTCAGATACAAATTTTTCGGCCCTGTGGAGGAAAAGTTAAAAATAGCGCAAAGATTTTAGATGTTGGGTAGGTTCATGTTAAATTCTCATAAAAAAACGAAATATTAAACCATAACTTTTTTTTTACAGATGTGAAAACGGGTCATTCATTTTAGGTGTTGCGCCACAATTTCCAAATTCTAAATTCTACGGAATAGACATGGCATTAATGTATCCATCTCCTGATGATTCCAGGATTCCATCAAATGCTTCATTCTCTCATTGATATAGTAAAAGGTTTACCTTTTGATGTAATACATTTGATTTTGTGCACTTAAGATTCTTGGTTCAATATTTGACGAAAGAACATTGGAAAGTTATAAGAAAGGCTTGGAGTAACAGAAGTCGGCGGACGGTTAGGAATTATGGTAATTTGAACTCCCTCTTTTATTATGATGCAACATTCATTATTATTATTATTATTGAAGTATTGAATTTTCATTTTCATTTTTTCATTATTTACAGAAATTATAATTAAGAAAGACTAAATACGGCTAATCATGTAAGTAATTTTTAACTAATTAAATGATATTCATTTAATGATAACCAGATAATTAAATTTTTATTTTATGTTCATTTATTGTAATTCGGCAATACCATAGTTCAACGCACAAAACATAGATTCTATAATATTTCCATGACTTTCACAGTTCCTATCTTCAACGAGTTCATTTCAGTTATACATCATGAGAAAAAAAATCGTGCATTGATTTATTTTTCAATTACATTTAAGAATATAAAAAAAAAATTTATCACAATTTATGGGAATTAATGAAGAGTATATATATAATTTATTAAATTTATTAATAATTTAATTATATAGGTATTTATTATTTTACATATCAGATATATTATGTATAATTAATATAATGTATATAATTGGAAATTTTAATGACCGATCTTTTTATTCGGCGTGTTAATGCAGTAGTTTTTAACATACATGTATAAAAAAAAAAAGGAGTACTTCCTGTTACGTAATTTGTTATTTATCGTCTTTTTTTAAATGTAAATTAAAATTTTTTCCGGAAAAAACATACAAAATAAAAATGTAATTTTTGTTTATTTAAATTTTTATAATTTTTTATTTATACATAATAAATTCTTATCTGATATATAATATATATATTTATATTTATATATAAGCAACACTTAATATTATTATAGTTTTTAAAGAAAAACAAGAAAACTATATCTCGCTTTTCAAATATAATTTGATAGAAAAAAAATATAATTTGTAGAGGTAAGTTTTAATTTACTTTATTGTATCTTTTCAAATTTTTTCGTTTCACTTATTCACTTATTTCACTTTATACAAGTCACAAGCCATGACTGATAATTCTTCAGATACATTATGGGATTTTTATATATATTTAATCAAAGAATTTACGGCTTTAATTATTACCATATCTATTTATGCTACAAGTTGGTATATTCAAGAATATGGTTTAACTAGTTTAATGGACCGTTTATTTTGAAAGAGAAAAAGAACGATATACAGTGTTCAAACCTGAATTATTAAAAATTTTTTCATGAAATGTATTTCATTTTTTTTTTTAAAGAAAAACGTTTACGAAATATTTTTTTTTCTTATATAAATAGAGTTATTACATACAGCTTAAATTCCTAAATAAATTTTTTTAGTTATATTTTGATGATAACCATTGTTTATATATTTTTTACACTAGTACAATTATGTCTGTGTACTTTATTATCATATATATAGCCTCATACGCTCATACACATTTATACACTAAAATTTTCCCAAATCCAATTAATTATAAAGATATCATGAATGTAAAAAACGGTATTATCTTTTTTTTTTAAAAAAAAAAGCTACATATTTAACAAAATAGCATAAAATTACTAAGTCAATATAAATGTAATCACAAACAGAATGAGAAACGAAAAAGAAAAAATAGTTATATCCATAATTAAAAGGGAAAAAGAAAACAACAAGAATAAAAAAGAAAATAAATAAACCAAAAATAAAACTAAAAAAGAAAACTTCTATAATTGAAAAGTTCTATTTATCTATAGGAGTAAAAATCTATATCCCAGTTCACATATTCAACTGCCCTTCAGAATTACCCTGATTAATAGCCACAATTGTCTAGGAAGTGTGCCAACGCTAAGACACCTATTTTAAAGAAAAAATGAATTGATACATGCCCTACAAAATTTACAAAATTTTTTAGTCACTATCACCCCATACCATATGAGGTTTACCACCCTGTTAATTATGCCTAAGCAGGGAACCCCAGGACACCCATGTGGCCATCATAGGATCTATGGTAAATGGACTCATATAGTATTCAATAACAATTACTAAGTAAGTGACATGGCATAGGAGATATGTGTCATTTCCAACGGGAACCTGGCCTTCCCTTCCATATGGATCAGCTTGGGGATCACCTATATGGCATCATTGTAGCTATGTCTTCGTGCACAAAAGCAGCTAGCTACTAGCCTGTAGCAAATGGTACGTACTACGAGCACATAAACCCCTATGTCAATCATAACAGTTCACCATCCGGAAGACTTTCAGTGAACCCTGCAGTGCACACTTACACATACGTCCATCCGGCGAACTATTATAATTTATACTTACTACTTAATGATATGACCTAGCATCGTTTAGTGTTAGCTTGTCCTCTTATCGTAAATAGAGACCAAATTTGGCATCATCTTGATGATCTTAAATGTCTATAAAATTGAAAGAATAAAATGTGTGATAGACAGCAGAAAACATGTAAAAAAGAACCACAAAAGCGTCTAAACTGACAGGAGTAGTTGGAGTGGTTTTTCACTTACAAAATAAGTTTCCAATAGCTAGCGAAACTCGTTACCCATATGTTGTTCAAAGGCAGTCCCACCAGTAAATATAGTTCTTGATGTTGATATATTTTTTTCCGTCTTAAAAAAAAGTTTTTGTTCGATATATGTTGTACCTGACGCGTGACGTGAGGAGATTATTTGCGCGCGAAAAAAAAAGGTATTTATTAGATATTTATTTGAAAAGAAAGTATTTATTTGCGCGCGAAAAAAAAGGTATTAGGAATGAAAGAGATGTATATTAAAAAAAAAGAAATAAATATTATTTTTTTTTGTTGCACAAGCTTTTCATATAAAAAGTATAAAAAGTATAATTGATATCAATATTTGTAATCTATTACTCAACAATATCAAAGATACAATATGTATGATTATTTTGTAGCTTTTAATTACTTAATCATGACGTATTTATTTACCTTAATATACATCTTATTCATATGAACAACCTATTATTATAATAGGAGACAGAAACTAACACAAGCCACTGATTTTATTGAGTATATCATAATCATTATTAAATCGCCGCTGGGTCTGTTAATGTACTAATCATTGCACGATATGATGTAAAATTTCAAGAGAGTTGTTTTTAAATAGCGTATTGAAAAAAACTTTTATTCCTTTTTTTTATTGGAAAAAAATTTGTCAAAAGAGATGTTTTTTCGGTGGTTGATAATAAAAAAATTAAATGATAAAACATAATAAATTAATAATAACAAAAGGCATAAAAAACTATTGGTTGTATAAAACTAATAGGTAATAAATTATTGAACTATCAGATCATCCTCCTAGCTACATAGAATTGACGCATATGGCACTCACAAAAACTTTTACTATTAGAGCTCTTTAAATGAATTAACAGTATCCATTAATAGGTGCCTAGACTACGTATATTGCACTTATTGCACTACCAATAATTCAATAAGACAAAGTTGTCTTTCAACCTTAGTGAGGACCCTTGGTAGAGGATAGAAATCAGTATAGGTTAGGGATGAAGGCCCTCGGTAGAGGATAGATATGTAAATACTAATTTATACATTTAATTGATTTAAATTTGATCCATAAAATTACTTTATACTAATAACATTATTACTTGTATAACATTTTAATTGATTTGAAATTCATTTTTTTTTAGAATCTTGTAATTTCAAATATCTTTATTATTTTCGTATTCTTTGAAGTTTTTAAATAATTCCTAATATAAGATATGTTTAAAAATAAAATGATAATTCAATTAAAAAAAATGAGGAATTGTAATCGCGTATACGCATTATTTATCACATGATAAACAATTGATTGATCCTATAAAATGGTCCGATTAATGTCAATAATAACTGAAAGTCATGTTCACCAGAATTTTAGGAATCCTTCTATGTTAAGAATAAATAAATAAACTTAACTACCACTACTACCATCTTCAAAATTATTATGATGACATTTTAATTTTGGAATGTCCTTGGGATCTTTGGGACATTGTAATATCCACAATAAAACAACGGACAGAATATTTAGACAGAATATTAACCATCGACTATCCCGACTATCCTGACTTTTCACTAGATTTTCATTCCTATGAGTTATAAATTTCTAAACGTAATAAGCGAATATTGTTTTACGATAAAATGTTTGTATTAATGTCAATAAATTTTCTCCATAACAAATAATAAGTAAAGAAATTATTTAAATTTATTTAAATCTACCGAAACTACAGAAGAACTATCTAATATCAGAGGCTTCACAATTATCAAACGATAAAAATTAAAGATCGCTGAACGAACTTTTCAGCCAAATGAAAAAAAATAAAAGAAAATGATGATTATAAATAAATACATTCAAACATTAGATATATTGATAATTATAAATTTTTGCTTAAATTTATAATTTGATTATGGTAAACCATATAAAATAGAATATTGAACAAAGTCAATATGTTATAATGTTATATTGTTATATGGTAGTTAAAAGTTACTTACGTCAGTTACGTGAAAAAATTACTCATGCAAATAATAATTCCTTATAACATGTAACACGTAATCTTGATGTGGGTTTTGTCATGACTCATGAGTATATAATTTTGAAAATAATATAAATATGTCGGTTTTCTTTATCTTTTTTTTCATTATCTTCTTTTTTTTCATTGTTCTTTATCTTCATTTTTTAGGTCTCTCTGTCTGGGTTTTCTCTTTATTCTTAGGCTCCTTTTCTTTACGTCTTTCTTTAGGTATGTGGGTTGTTGTGTGTAGGTTTGTGTGTGAGTTTGTGCGTGTATTTCCTTGCTCTTTCCCCTCTCGTTTTCCCTTTCCCTTCGTTTTCCCCTTTCCCTCTCGTTTTCCCCTTTCCCTCTCGTTTTCCCCTTTCCCTCTCGTTTTTCCCTTTCCCTCTCGTTTTCCCCTTTCCCTCTCGTTTTCCCCTTTCCCTCTCGTTTTCCCCTTTCCCCTCGTTTTCCCCTTTCCCTTCGTTTTCCCCTTTCCCTTCGTTTTCCCCTTTCCCTTCGTTTTCCCCTTTCCCTTCGTTTTCCCCTTTCCCTTCGTTTTCCCCTTTCCCTTCGTTTTCCCCTTTCCCTTCGTTTCCCTTTCCCTTCGTTTTCCCTTTCCCTTCGTTTCCCTTTCCCTTCGTTTTCCCTTTCCCTTCGTTTCCCTTTCCCTCTCGTTTTCCCCTTTCCCTTCGTTTCCCCTCGTTTTCCCTTTCCCTTCGTTCCCCTCGTTTTCCCCTTTCCCTCTCATTCTCCCCTTTCCCCTCGTTCTCCCTTTCCCTCGTTTTCCCCTTTCCCTTCGTTTTCCCCTTTCCCTCTCGCTTTCCCCTTTCCCCCCTGATCAATGTTGCTGCACCTCAACGTGGTGATCAGGTGACAACAAGTTTTTAAAGACTTGGCTAAGTCAGCAACAAATAGTAATTACAAATTGCATCGATTTGTTCACTTTATTAATATCTAATTTTTTAAGACTATTTGATTTTGAATTATTGTGCAAAGTTTTTCATAATAACATTCTTAGGGACTAGCACGTTGAAGAAATTCAAATTTATGATTTTCTATGTTTTAAAAACATATTCCTTTTTTTTCTGTAACGCTATTTTTCGTAATCAATTTTTTTTTGTTTAATGTTGTAATAAATAAAGATCCTGAGTAAATAAACATGACGGACTTTAACGGTTAAGTAATATAATTCATTATTCGTTATTCCAGGACTTTAAAATAATTTTTCTATTTCGTTATCATTCAGTCCAAGGGTTGCAATTGCTTTAAAACTTCGATTTATTCTTACTAAAAAAACTAGAAAAATTAAAATTAAACCACCAATTATCCCTCCAACAATTGAAGCAGTTATCATCTTATTTGCAACTTCTGATGACACCGTTGATGTTATTGTTGATACGTTTGGTGCTGCCGCTGTTGTTGCTCGTCCGGTTACAGTTTACTGTTACTGACGGTGGTGCAGTTCCTGAAGCTGGAGCCCATCTTTTGGTGCACTGTAGCAGTTCCTCCATCTATTGGTGCTGTTCCTGGAACAGTTCCTCCATCTTTTAGTGCGGTAGTTCCTGGAGCTGGAGCAACTCCTTCATTTTTTGGTGCAGTGTTACTGGAGCTCCATCACTTGGAGCAAATTGAGTATTTACTTCGTTTATAAATTGAAATAAAATTGTAAAAATAATAATGATTAAAATAAAAAATTTCTTCATAATTAAAGAAAGTTATTTAAAAAACGATTTAATGGTTATTTGATTAAATTGTATATAAAATTTAAAAAAATTGTGTTCAGTGAAATTAATAAATTTTGAGCAACATTAGGAAATGAATATCGAAGATAATACAATTGCCGTACGTTATTATATAAAATTAGAGTTGTTGTACTTTTAATATACAATATACATACGAAGTATAACTAATATTAGCCTTTTTTGTTTCGTCACTCGTAAGAATCTTTTAAGTTTACAACAATACTGAATAGATTTTAAAATTCGCAATCGGTAATCAATTTGCTGTGTACGTTAAAGATTTTTAAAATTTTTGTTTATTTTTATTGTACTAAAAAATATGAATTCAAAGTCAAGTTATTGTTGTTATTAAATCTGCATTATAAAAACATACTCACACGCAACGATCTTGGTACTTTATCATTGTAGACAACAAGAATGATTTGGAAATAATAGCAAATAAATTCATAGTATATTTTACTGTGCCATACAAACCAATAAAAATTTCCATCGGCCCTAAATTAATTTATTCATAAAGTTTATACTTTAAAATTAACATTTACTTAAATTACATTAACTTGCATTGCAAAACAACTGTAAACACATCCGCCCGAAATACATCAGACCTAAATAAATATATTTACCACCTTCCAACGTTACGGAATAAGAATTAAAAGTAGATTAGATTACAAAAAGTTCACATTTAATTGGTTTAAATTTGATATTGTTACGTTAACCGCAGTGTGATAACAGAAAATAAAAATGATGTGATAGTTTATACGTGGTATGACAATCAATTTTTATTTAAATGTTACGTTAATAATCACAAGAAATATGATTATTGGCTCTGGAATAAATTCCTAAGCAAATTTTTTTCGAAAGTAAAAGTTGATCTTACGAAAGATTCGAAAATCTGTTCAAAAAACTGGATAGAATTAACGGAGACTTAAGGAACTTACAAAAAACCTTTTCCAAACTTTCTTCTAACTTACTTCCTCCCTCCTCAATCTTGAGGATATATATAATGAAAAATTCCAGTGGAAGACTTAACTATGCGTCAACTTGTGCATCGGTTGACCATGGGTCAACTCGTACTAGGTCCCGAGTCGTCCTTCTTACATAATCGATAATCATCCAATTTATCAAATAAACATAAATGATCTAATAATAAATGTCCTAACAATATAATCTATTGTAACACTAGAAAATCTAACAAATAAAACATACAATAAATACATAATAAAATAATATAAACTAACTAATTCTGGTGATTAATAATTACTTAGGGACGAAATGATCAGTTACTGCAATTTCGTAACAATATCATAAATTCTTGTGCAACATCAAGATTAGATTCATTTTTTTAGAAGCTTGCTAAATCATTTCCATTTCATATCTTTTGTCATTTATTTATTTTCATTACTTGTAAAGTTTTATTAAATAATTCCTAATATGCAATAAGTTTAGCGATAAAATAACATTTAATATAAACAGGCAAATAAAATTTCACGTAACTAGCAAACATATAGCAAATACTAGTAATTAAGCTTTACTTATTACACGATTGGTATTGATATTTTCTTAATATGATAAAAACCCTATATTCTATATGCAAATTTCTAAACGAGCAAAATATCCGTCCGCTAAATTTAATTTATTATCACCGATGGACAGTGGACTAAATTTAGAATGTGACAATAAAATATTGTTAATAAAATATTATTTTATCTATTATCATTTTTACTACCACTACTATCATCTTCAACATTATTATCTCTGACCAATGATGTCATTACATTGTTCTTATATTTTGGTTTAATTCTTGCTTAATGTCTCGTAGAACATCTTGTTTCATTTACTCAATAACATTTTCATCGATATATGATAAATTTCCTTGTCTAATATTTTGAGTAAAGCATATTATAATTAAATCGTTAGTATATAAATAAATCTGGACCAGTGTTTGTTTTTCACTGTGCGGCATGTGTGCGCCGCACATGATTAAAATTTTACACCTTTTTTGGCGATGATGTACGCTGTGCCGCACAGAAAAATTTTACCTATGCGAGCAGTGCGCACAGTTGCGAACAGTTGTCGCACAGTGTGCACAGTGCGCGCAGTTATGAACAGTTGCGAACAGTTGCGAACAGTTGCGAACAGTTGCGCACAGTTGCAATGATCATTTTCTATCACATATTTCACGTTCACCTCGCAGGTATAAACACCAAATACTGACAATCATCTCATGAAAAGTGTTTTACAGCATTAAACTAACACTAATTAAAAATAGAAAACTTGCAATTTTCATTCATTTTTTTTTCTTTGTTTCATAACAATGAAAAGATATTTTTCATTTGTTGAAGCACAACCACCCGCAAAGGTAAAAATAAACAATGTGAACCTTCTTGTGAAGCTTCATCAAGTGAAAAGCCAGACTCATCAAAACCATCTGGTAAAACGTTGTAAAAATAGAAGTAATCCTGACCCAAAATGGATGGATAATGGAAATGATGCATATAGGAATGTAGATGGAACATTATTCATGTTTTGTAAGTGGTGTGAATCAAAAAAAAATATATCAATGAACTTGCAAAAGGAACGAATAATTATCTAAAACAACAAAGCAGAAGTTGAAGCAAGACGAAATCAAAATATTATAAGGGTTGAATTTTTAAATCAATGAGATACTAATAAAAATCAAAATTATAACGCAAATGCAGTGCATATATTTCATGGCAAAAAATACTTAGCGTTATCTGTTTATCCTGATTTATATCAATTAATAGATTTCCATAGAAAAAATTCTGATGTTATGAAACTTTATAATAATACTCCCGAAGCCTTACAATTACCATCACTTCTTATAAAAGATTCACCATCAGAATTAAATGATTATGGCTCTCACCTCTCAAATACATCTGCAAAAGAAATTGAAGTAGCTATTGTATATGTAATCGAAAAGCATTATGTGAAGAAATAAGAAATTCGAATAATTGGAGTATCATGATCGATGAACGAATTCTATTACAGATGAAAAACATTTAGCTATTGTATCTCGGCATATCTCTCATAATGTACCAGTTACACGATATTTAGGAATGGTTAATTTGGAATTACATTAAATTTGAAGATTTTATTATTGCTAAGGGGTTAAAATTAGAAAATCTATTACATTTTTGGAGTGATGGGGCTGCCACTTTGATTGGCACAAAAACAGGTGTTGTTAAACGATTTGAAAAAATTAATCCTTTTTATTACATCTGTGCATTGTATTGCACATAGATTACATTTGGCTGGCAAAGATGCAGCCAAACATATCTCATATCTTAACCATTACGAAACTTATATTAAAAGATTATATTACTATTTTTCAGGTTCTTTTCGACGTATGCAAAATTTAAAGATGATATAGGAGACGTTAGAAGAACAGATGTACTGCTATTTTTAGATTAGATCGATTTTTTAAAAAATGTCAAGAATGTCACAATAATCATATTAATAATAATGTTAATATTAGCCCTCAATAGTGTTTTGATCCGGATAAAATCTTAAATATTTTAAATGAGATTATTGCCGAAAAAAGATTGTAAATCTCAGTTCTGAATAGACTATAATTTCGACCAGAATATTTAATATATTATGAATCAAAAAATTGGTAATTCTGATAGTTCCATCCTGAATTAACCGAAACGGATACCGGATAAAAACCGGATAAAACCGCTTCGGATCCAAACACTAGCCCTCAACTAGCTATTCTTAATATAATTAATACAAGATGGCTATCAATGTCGAATGGTGTAAAGAATTTACACCAGATATTGAATTCGGTGATTGATGCATTACGTTACGATGTTGAATTTGATGAAAAAACCACATTTAGCCAAGAATTTACTTGATGAATTAGACTGGGAATTTGTCATCTCTACAAAATATCTTGCAGATTTAATGTTTATATTGACGAAATCGTAAGTTTTGCAGATATAAAAATTCATTTGGATACAACATATGATGCGATAACGGCTCAATTTATTGGATTTGATGGTTCATATGGCACTCATTTACAAAAATATGTGCAAGATTATAATATTTTGTCAGAAAATTACCTTCATTTATTAAAAGTTTTTCTGAAGCAATAATTAATAGCATAAAATCAAGATTCCCTCAATCTGATTTGTATCATTCTTTTCGCATATTCGACCTCAAATTGTCACCTATAAAAGAAAATGAACTAGGAAATTATGGTAATGATGATATCAAAAAACTTTCTGATTATTATGGAGTAGATAAGATGGACGATGAAGGAAATATAGTGGAAAAAATAATTAATGGTGACAATGTAAAGCAAGAATGGAAGGTAGCGAAATATTATATAAACAAATTAAAGGTCGAGATGCAGCAGGAGGATGGGAATATATTTTAATATGTATCCAGACTTTTCAAACGAGTTTCCAAATATTTCTAAATTAATTAAAATTTCGTTAATTGTTCCTTTATCCAATGCGCAAGTTGAAAGAATATTTTCTCAGCACAAACTTACTAAAACCCGGTTAAGAAACAGAATGAATATTGAATCATTAAACAAACATTTAATGATATTACTAAATGGACCCGACAATTTTCGCAGGTTTGATTGGAATAAGGCATACGATTATTGGGCAATGAAAGTATCAAATTAATGAAAAATATAATGAACAATTGTAATTATCAAATTTTTTTATTTGTAATTTTTTCTTTTTTTTTACGCTTTTTTTTGTGATCTCATATAAACTATAACATTTTACAGGAAAAAGATTTTGGATTGATTTTTGGGGTGAAATTTAATTTGATTTCTATAAATATTACCAAATTCATAATTCAAATAAATTTCAAATAAAATGAATTTTAATAAAAAAATTTTAATGCCGCACAGTAATTTTTTTATGATTTGGCGCAAATGTGTTACCACGGAGCTGTGCGTAGTTTTTTCATATGGACAAAATCTGATAAATATAAAATTTCTTTTTTTTTTAATACCAGTGCCGCATACATATGATTGAGCACCAATGTGTCACAGCGGAGTAGCTATGTACAGTTTATCCAAATGCCGCACATAAAAATTTTACACGTTGTGCGCCACCTGCACAGTGATTTTTTGATGAAAAATAAACACTGGGTGGAGTGCTACTCATTTAACACTATTCTTGTGATAGAAAGATAATTCTCCGATTAATATCAATGGTGGTTAATCCGCAAACCATCAATGTTAATGAATCTAAAAAAAAGAAACAAGTGAGTACTATTAAACTAAACAACATGAATGGTTGGGCAGCAAAACCTTGACACACAATTTATATGTTGAAAACAGAGATAGACGTTCACAGTAAGCAGTCTAAGACCGCGTAACTGTGGCCACGATGAGCTTCTAGAGCTCTGAAACCAAGGGAAATAAATCCATGACAAGATATCACTGTGCTAGAGGCCAATAATTTGTTCCTCCTTCAGAACAATGGACCTCACATGACCCGTGAGAAAGGTGCATAATTATTCCCGCTGTAAATGAATAGAATAATAGTCCCCACAACTTGCCATGCTATGGTGGTCTAGATTTTCCTTCTCAAACAACATGAAATTTAAAGAAATAGTACCTTAATTAAAACTGATCATTATTCTTAAAGTCCAACCATAAAAAGATTTTCAGAGCTAAAAGATGGTGAGATCTTTTGTTCGCCACCCTTTACTTCCTCCACTTGTTCTTAATTTCACTGTTTCGTCATTCCTCTCCTCTTTGGTTGTTGGTGCCACGTCTGGGGAGAGTTGCGTAGCAAAAAAGGACAGGCTTGGAACGTTAGTTGGGTAAGTTGTCTGAAGTAGGACGCGACATACTGTTTGTTTTAAATGTGTTTTTTTTATTATTAAGTATTTCAAAATTTTTCAATAGAGAAATGCGCTACTAATCCTTTTATAAAAAAAAAAAAGTATAAGCAAGTCTAAAACGCGAAACGCGTTAATCAAAATGAAGTCATGGGATGATGGGAGTCATGGGAATCATGCGCCGCACCCGCCGCACCACAGCATGATCACGTGATACGTCCAATCAAAAAAAAAAAGACTATTTATCTATAATGACAAATATATTTCATATTAAATAGTATAGCTCGTAATGACATTATTTTTATACATCAATTACATCATTATTGATATAGATTTTTCTTATTATTATATACTGATAATCTGATATACAGTATTTTACTATATAAAAATTTGGTTAATAAACTTATTATACATTATTTATTTAAAATTACTTCGCACAGATATTATTCGACCTTTACTCCTTCCGAACAAACTTAGGATTCTTTAAATATCTACAACCGCTGTTTCTGTGGACTTCTACAGGCAAATCATTCGAAGGACTAACAACCATAACACTAGAAGCGCAAGTATCTATTTTTTATACCCAAAAAGTTGTAAACAATAATAATAGGAATAATTTGAAATTAACATACGCAAACTAATTGTGTTATTGCTATTAGGATTACATTCAATACCAGCAGGATGACACCTGTGAGTTTTTCAATATATATAAGGAATAAAAATAATAACAAATGAGAGGTATCATCTGAACACGAAGAAAAGAGATAAGAAATGGCCGTGTACGAAATAATACAATTTTCTTTTATACAAATTAAATTGCAGTTCATTTAGAAAGTAACACCTGATACATTAAATAATTAAATAAAATAGTAACTTTTTATATTATGCATTGTGTTATACAAAAAATAGTATTTCATATTTTGAAATATTAAATACTGAAAAAAATTAGTTAATACAAGATGTAATAGGACTTGGAGGGTGAACAGGTTTCTCATTTTCTTTACGATTACATTTTGATTGACAAGACTGTATATGTCTTGATAAATATCCATGTCGAGTGAAGTTCTTCATACATCCATTAATTGGACAATTAAAAGGTTTTTGCCATGAAGAATTAGGATGTGAAGTTATAGATTCAGTAAAAATATATGTTGTAATCGTACGAGATAATGGGGATGATGAATTATTTCCTTTATTTTGAACTTGATCACGGATATAAAGAGTTGACAAATTTTTAAAAGAAACTGCAATCATCTTTTTATTTCGGTGATTTCTCTTTTTAAATGTGTTATCATGAGTTCTTTTATATCTCGTCAATTCATCAGATCTGGAGAATCTTTTGGAACACCTGTTCTAAGTACATTTATGGGATTGTTCTCCAGTGTGAGTTCAGATATGTCAGTTTAAATGTTCCAGTCTGTTGAATTCATGAGTGCAAACTTGGCATTTATGAGTTTTAGGATTTTGGGATTTTGTTGGAGATCTATTACTTTGATTGCCTATTTTTGACGCGATTTTTTCATCTGCTGGACCATTTATTAATTTAGCGAGGTCGTTAGACATTACGTAAGAAAAAGATTTTAGAAAAGTAACGGGTTGGAAAGGATTTGATGGAAGAAAAAGAGTAAATAATTAATAAAGTGTTGTTTTATTGCTGTTTTCTAATTACTGTGATCTAGCATTATTTAATAAAAAAAAATTTTTTTGAGAAAATATGTGAAAATAAAAATTTTATTGCATTTTCAAATAAAGGAGGTATGATTATAAGCTAAAAATTATAATTTTAAGAAAAAATTTTCAATTTTTAAATAAGTTTACTTATAAGTAACTTTATAAATTTTGTGTAACAAATCGGTTTTAAAAGTTATTTATAAGCAAACTTATTTAAAGATTGAAAATTTTTTCTTAAAATTATAATTTTTAGCTTATAATCATACCTCCTTTATTTGAAAATGCAATAAAATTTTTATTTTCACATGTTTTCTCAAAAAATATTTTTTTTTATTAAAAAATGCTAGATCACAGTAATTAGAAAACAGCAATAAAAAAAATTGGTAGATTTATATAAAAAAAAATTTATTTTTTCATATTTCATAATGTAACTCAAATTTGTTATCTTATCTCGAAAACAATTAGTTTATATATTATTGTTATAGTTATACATCTGATTATCAAAATTTATTGTCAGTGAACTATTTGTCGGTAAAAATAATTGACACTTTAATTTGTAAATCATCATTGTATCTTGGCAATTGTCATATGCTTTAGATTGATTGGCAAAATTTTCCCATAGTCAGTAAATATTGTCAGATTCAAGTAATCACATGTCATTTGACTATAATAAATTTATTATAGTATGTTCAGCTAGCATATGATTACGCAAATCTGCCGTTAAATAGATCATTATAACATATCGGCGAATTTGATTCATTGTCTAAATATGTTGAATTTTATACTAAAAAAGATGCAGCAAAATTAGGATGTGAAATACAATAACCAGATAAGTAGATTTAACTTTTAAAAAATACAATTTAACGTGATTTAAATTTTGGCCAGAATTAGCATAATTTTGGCCAGAATTTAAAATTAATATTAATACAAAAATGATACGAAGCCAATTCTAAATTATAGGTTTCTTAAATCAAGATGAACTTACATAAATTTAGATATTTGAAATTTATTTTTTGTTTGTAATTACCATAAAAAATATTTAAACGTTAGCCAAATAAAAAGATATCTATAGACATAATAAAAAAATAAAAATAAATGTTTTTTACACCATCTTACTATCATAAAAAGTATCGTTTATCCATTTTTAAATTTGCAATTATTGATCTATGATTTGTTTTTTTATCTTTGGTAGTTTATTATAAAACTGATGAAGATTTTATTTAAAGTATTATAAAATATAGTAAATTTACATAAGTAAAATAAAGATTTTATGCCCTTCGTATTATGAAAGTTAATGCATTGATATGTAACAGTTTGTTAATTGTTAGAAGCCATATATTTAATATGAGGATAATTGCTATCATCGATAAATTGATGACATCTAAATCAAAGAAATAAAAAAATTTATTTCTATATGGTTAAAAAAACAAATAAAAAAGATAATAAGTTTATCCTTCTAACTAACAGAGCTTTAGCAAAAAACGAACATACAACTTATCTAAGGATTCCAGGTCCATTTCTAATATTTCTTTAGGTTTAATGACAATCACGTTTTTTATTACAATTTACTGTACATAAGGTTCCCTATAAAAATAAAGAAAAAAACACTAACAATGTAATGTGTCTTTAGATCAATGCTAAATATACATACTGTAACTATTATAAACTTACTCAAGATCTCGATCCATTTTTTAACATTTCTTAGTCAAAGACAAGTGCATGTTCCTATTACAATTTACGCAAGATCTCAATCTGTTCTCTATAAGAATAAATAAAAAAGAAATGTTAAACAATATTAATTTAGGTTAAATGTCAAATATACACCGTTATTATAACTTACCTAGAAACTCGTCAGTCCATTTTTTAACATTTCTTTAGGTTAGAGTTACGATCTGGATGATTAACTAAGATCAACATTTTTAAATATCCTCAATCAATATTTGGAATGTGATACCCCGCATTTCTTAAATTATGCATAACCAGCAGGTCATTATTCAACATCATAGGATGACCCTAATAAATGAATTATTTTATTAATTAAAGTATAAAAATAAACATAATCAAAACAGATTGAATTTTATTATCTATACGGATGAATATTTCTGATTTTTGATTAACTTACTAATTTTTCTTTTCTTTTTTGTTTTTGGGTGAGATATTTAAATTCATCAAATTATATATTGAGGTATACTTATAAGAGATCTTAAAAAAAAATAATTCTTTTATTGATCAAAGACGTATATAATTATTAAAATGTGGCCGATCCATAAATTATCTGGATCGTAATTCTACTTCAGGTTAAAGACAAGAATACGTTCCTATTAAGATCTCCAAATCTATTTCCTATAAACAAAAAAAATGACCATGTTAATGATGAATATACGCTCCTAATAGACTCTCATTAGTTTCCCATTACACCATTAACAAGGCTTCAAGTCCATTCTTTGAACATTTCTTAATGAAACCTTTTTTCTAGGAACTTACCAAACTCAAAATATATATTAACAGTTAAGGTTATCTATAAAAAAAATAAAAAATTTTTTTTTTTTTTTTTTTTTTGACCGGAAAAAAATAAAATTTTTTTTTTTTTTTTTTTTGAAAAAATAAAAAATTTTTTTTTATCAGAAAATATATATTAGATATATACGGCCTATGTACTCCTCAAAAAAAAAAAATTCGTATTTAGATAAAAAACTTTTTTTAAATACTCTTTTTAATAAATAATATTTTAATTTGGACATGATCATCAGGTCTTATAACTAAATTTAGATTGAATGCTGGTTCGTATCTTGTTTAATACATCCACGTGGCCACCCGCCACACGTCAGTCCTGTTATGGTGTTTATATTTTATTCATTTCATCATAGCAATCCCAGTTATTTCACATCTCGGTAACTATATTTTTTTTATATATTTTCACTTTTTAATCACCTTTTTCACATATTTTTTTTTATTCATATTTTTGTCAAAACTAGGAGTAGTCATAAACTATGATAGAAGAAAGCACTTATCCCAAAAGTGTATTTATAAAGCTTTTTGATAATAAAAGAACTTTTTTTTATGAGATCATAAAAGAAGGAACATATCCTCTTGCTGAACAACTTTATTATACCAAAAATCTGAAACATTCCATTCCTCATAATTATATTGTCAAGACCCAATATGGCAAAGCAATGCATACAGTTAAATGTTCAATTGAATATATGGAAAAAAGGCCTTTATATAAAATTTGCTTTGGGGATAATTTTGCAAGAGAGGTACATTCCTGGGAGTCTCTGACAGATGCTGCCTGCAAGTACTACCAGGTACACTTATTTGAAAAAAAAATATTTAACAAATAATGTTAATTAATTTATACAATTAGGAGTTTAATAAAACGAAAGAGATTGGAAAAAATCAAAATAGAAACCAGTCAAATAGAAAGAATAAAGGAAAAATATCTGGTCCTTTACTTTTTGGCCTCAAGTTACTGAGTGTTGAACGAGTGCGCAAAACAATGTCTTTAGACCTTAAAATTCGTCCATTTGATGAACTTGGTAATTCTCAAAAACGTCGCAAAATACTTGGATTGTCACAACGTGTCCTAGATATAGTTGAAAAAGAAAAAGGAAATACATTTCATCCAGATGATCAAATAAAGCTTAAACAAATAAAATTTGAAACTTATGATGATATATATGAAATTAATTTTGGAAAGTTGGGTAAAATAGAGGAAATGAAAAAAATTGAAGCAGTGGTTAAGTCTTTGGATAGGGGCCATATCTCAAGAGAAGCTTATCGATCTCTGGCACGAATTGAAGATCTTCCACGTGAAAATGTAATATGTGATTTCCGACAAAAAATCAATGCAGAAATGAAAAAAAAAGTTCCAATGACTCTAGTTGATTTGTTACAACCAACTGCATTTGAACCAATTACAGGAAATCCAGATATTACTGATAGTACAATTATTATGAATATGTTGGAATCAATTGGCAAAGGAGGACAGCGCCGTATAACAGATATTTTAAATTACATTATACCATTATATATTGAAAAAGGAATTTTAATTCCTAGAAGATCAACTTTACATATTCGAATTTCAGGAGATGGTCGTAATGTGGGACGCAAAGTAAAACACGTCATGATAACAATGACATTATTAAATGATCTAAATAGATTACAGAAACCAGATAATCACTACACATTAGTTTTATATCCAGGTGCTGAAACATATGATTCTCTTAGAAATGCACTAGCTCCTTTAATTTCTGATTTAAATGTATTAAAAGAGAGAGGTTTTTATCAAATAGGTGGTAATCATTGGCCAGTAGAATTGTATTTCAGTTCCGATTGGAAATTTTTGGCAATTTGTTTGGGAATGAAAGCTGCTAACGCACAATACTTTTGTCCTTGGTGTGATTGTAGCAAAAATGATATTATTACTACGTCAAAAACAATTAACAAATCAATGGATGATATTAAAATTAATTACAAACAAATAAATGGCCACATCAAAGAACCATTATTTTATGATACCACTACAAAATTGGGTAGTTGACGAATTGCATATTTTTTTGCGGATAACAGATAGATTGTGGGAGCTAATGATTTCTGATCTTCGCCGTGAAACTGCAGATGAAGAAATTTGGAAAGCCAAAATTTTATTGGAAATGCAGAGGCTTAACATATCATTTCAATTTTGGCATGAAAAAAATACCAATAATTTATTATACACTTCGCTGATGGGTCCAGACAAATTAAAAATCCTCAAAGGATTTGATCTTTTTGCTGTTTTTCAATCAATAACGAGAGCTATACAAATTCGTGCTTTGTGGGATCAATTTAATGAACTATATCATTTAATGCAAGACAAGAAAACAACAGGCGAATTTTTTCGTTATAAGGCCAAATCTTGGTTAGATGCATTTACAGCTCCTTCTACAGGACATCCAAATAGAAGTAATTTTGTTAGAGGTATGTATCGTGTCCAAGATATAACACCATACATTCATGTTTTATGTAATCATGCCGCAGAGTTTCTTGAAATCCATCACGAGTTTGGATTGGCTGCATTTTCATGTTCACCAGTAGAAAAAAAGAACCATATGCAGGTGTGCCTTTATTTTCAAAATACATTGAAAGATGGGGGGAATAAAAATTCACGAAAATCAGCGATCTTAGAAATGCTAGAGTATGAAAATCGGCAATTATATTTTGCATCAAATAAAGTTCCTAATTTTCTAAAAAAATCCAAAAAATATAGGTTACAATAATAGGATTTTATTTGTTTAACAATAAAAAAGAAAAAAAAATTTTCGTGATCAAGTAATTTTTATTATGGGCAATTGAACTAATACTATATCTATGTAATTTTTTTTCAATTGATAATAGTTCATTCCATCGTTATCATAATAGAAACCTAATTACATAAGTTTATAAAATTTTCTTTAAATTTGACATTGGTCTAAAAAAAAACGAAATTGAGCTGAACCCGCTTCAAATTTATGGTTCTCTTTGTCTCTACCTCCCGTCACCTTCCATTTAACGGTCATTTCTCCATTATAAACTAATTTTGATTTTGATTTTTTTGCATTTTGATCATAACTGTTATTTTCACTTTCAGGCATATACAAACGAACAAAACTCAATTGTCCTCCTCCATAATTGCGCTCACCCCAATTTTTGTCATCTAAGACTTTTCCAACTTCATCAAAGGCCTTTTCTCCCTTAAAGATACATAAATAAGAAGACCCACATGGAGAGTAACACGTTATATGGTTTCTAAAAATACCAACGAAGGCATCTTCACTACAATGTATCGAAAATACTTGTTTCCCAACAGCAGTATGATGGTTTTTAAGACGTTTTTGTAATTCTTTAATTATAGCTTTTTTCAAGTGTGAAAGTTCGGACTCTGAAACTGGTTGAATATGTGAAGGAAGTGTATTGTAAGATACATGTTTTAATGTTTCGTGTCTTTGTAGACCTGAGCGATTTTTGAACCCTTTAACACGCCTTTTGCAGATTGAACAATATAACCTAGTTGAATCTCGGGTAGACATTACTTAAAAAAAAAATAAAATTCTATAAGTAAACGAATAACTAAAAAAAAAGTAGAGAAAACTAACAATTTCAGTAAGTTTTATAAAAAAATTACACCGGTTTTATGCTGAAGTATATACCGAAGTTAGTTGGATGGGTTGTATAGTGGTTAGATGGGTTGAACGCGTATTTTTCATTAAGTTATTTTTGTTTTACGATTAGTTGAACGGAAAATTTTTTTTATTAACTGGTCTTTATAATCATATGACATAAAAACACATGAATGCCGATCATATTAGTATTACATAAAGGACCGCTAAAGGCAACTTTGTCAATTAAATTCAAATGAACTAAATTCGCGCATATGAGGATGACTATTTTTTTTTAATAAAAGAATTATATTTAGTCAAATTGGATCAATAAAAATAAATAAAAAAAAATAAAATTTTAGGTAGTTAAATTTGTAATAAAAAATTTTATTTAATATTAATAATTACTAATTAGTAAGTTATGAATTATTGTGAGAGAAAAAGAGACTGTTATGGGAGAAAGCAAGACATTTATATAGTAGTATGTGTGCAAGGAGCAATATATAGTAGTGGAACATGTTCATTAAAAAAAAAAAGTAGAAACAAAAAAGTTTGCGAAAATAGGTATTATTGATATTTGGCAAATCGATGTAAGATTTTGGTTATATTATAACAAGTAATTCTAAATTTATAAAATTGCCTTTTATATTTAAAAAAAATTACTAAAAATAGTTAAAATTAAAAAATAGCAATATATTATTAGTAAATGATTTACTTAATCAGGCAACTGTTTGCCTATCAGTAAACTTTTTTAAACGGTTTAATGGTTAACGATAAAGATTATAGCTGTAAAATCAAACAGTTTGGTGGTGATGGTAAAGGTTATGATGAAATTGGTAAAATATTTGACTGTCACAGTTAACCTTAAACATCAAACAATTTAACCCTCAGCATTAAATTTCTGTCCAGTCTGACACGCCATACAGTACTAGTACAGTATAGTACAGTATTAAGTACTGTACTTGACATAATATTTACCTAAAATAGTTAAATTATATCCTAAAAAGTTAGTACAGTATAGTATACTTAGTACTTGTACGAAATTTTTTGCTAGTATAGTACATACTAGAATTTTGCTTGTACAGATGTACTACCACAACCCTGTCCACATGATGTCTTATCAGTAATCCCATAATAATCAAAATTTTTACTACTACATTCTCTATATAGATTAGGATATTGATCCAATATTTTGTTGTGAAAATAGAAATGATCATAAGCTGGCTTAAATTGGGATGCAGATGATATATTTGCGATTATTACCTCACTATCACAGAAATCTTTCTCCTTAAGACCCATAAAATCATTTGCTTTAGCTGGAGTGATGATTTGAGGTGTAAATGGTACATTTACTTCAGGCAAGATTTTTTCAGAACAGACTGTCTCAGAAATTTTGGTCACATATGATCAGCTTCTGAAGATAACTTTTCCAAAAATATACTATAATCTATGATCTCTTGAAATTGTGCATTAGTAAGCTTTAAAATGGAATTTGTACTATATAAATTAATATACTTAATTTTATCTAGACCCACTTTTTCAAATAATTTATAGTTTTTTTAGCTCTCTGAGTTTTTTTATGCAAGCTATTTCATGATACAACCCTAACTTTTAACCCCAATTCTTGTAATCTTTTCTTGTGGAGGATAGAAAACTGTTCTATAATAGTATCATAATAAAGCATACTTCTTGCCTTTTTTTCACCAAATTTACTATTATTACTTTTAATAATCTCATCAAGCTGATCTTTGAAATCCTTCCAGTAAAGGTACCAATATAAAATTTCTTTCTGATTAGTTTAATCTGCCTTATCTTTAGCATTAATAGTTTTGTCATATAACTAAAACTTCGGACGAGTTGAGTCAACCCGGGTTAACTCATAAGTTGAGTTGAGTCGAGTCGAATTCGATTTGAGAATTTTCCATTATGTAATAATCAATTTGAATTACAAAATAATTCTGATTTAAGTCAATTCTGAGTTAAATTAATACTTGACTCAACTCAAGTAAACTTGGGTTAAATATTTTAAGATTTGTAATTACGTAAACTTATTTAAATGATCGATTATCTGATCATCTTTTTTTTTTTTACTTTTGACATGAGTGACAGTTTAGGCGAAAGTGCAAATTCTTCAATAAGGACTTATAGCTCTGTATGGTCATATTTCACATTAGTGAAAAATGATGAAAAGGTTCAGTGTAATTATTATGGGTGAATGTATTATTATTATAAAATAAATTTGTTAATTTAGCAGTATACTGAATATAAAATTTATTTTAATAAGAACAATGTATAAAAGAATAGGTGGCAACACTATGAATCTTCACAAATATATGCAGAGGAAACACTTCAGTAAAATCAAAACAGAGGTAGAAAATAGTGAAATAGACAAGTTTATAAAAAAAGAATTACCCGTAAATGTTTATTTTCTTTTTTTTATATATTGTATTTATGCTTTTTAATATTAATAAAGAAATTTAGCGTTATACTCAATGAACATTTTGAGATTTTATTGTCAGATGGACTGTTTGTAATGACTAACCTTTTACGGCCATAGAAAGTAAACACTTTAGACTTTTATTTCATATACTTAATTCTATTGTAAAAGCTCCATTAGCAGATACTTTACATAGCGATGTTATTGATAAATTTAATGAAGAAAAAAATAATATACAGGAGATTTTACAGGTATTTCATATTTGTTATTGTTATTTACTTTAATTTTATAAATAAATACTAAATAGTAAATACTAATAATATTGAATTATTAGAATGCACCAGGTTGACTTTTATTCACGTTAGATGCTTAGACATCATCGAGTTACATTCCATTCCTTAGAATAACTGTACATTGGATAAGTCACGAATGGGAATTAAAAGAAATCTTAATTAACTTTTGTAAATTATCTGGATCCCACTTTGGGAAAAATTTACACGAATCATTTGTAAAAAGTTGTGACAATATGAGAATTCTCACAAAGGGATTATTATTTATGTTTGTTCTAACTATTTTTTTTTAATTAATTATAATTAACATTTTCTTTAATAATTCTTTATAAATTATAGCATGCTGCTTTAAATAATGATACTTTCATGAAAGTATTAGAAAAAACTTGTAAAGATCAAAATATTGAATTTACTGCGTATAATTATTACATTCGATGTTTGGCATACATTGGCAAATTTAAAAAGTGTAAAACAATGCATTGTTCAATATCGAATTTAATATAATGCTGATCAACATAAAATCACGTTGTTCTGCGAAAGTAACAATGATCAGTGCGATTAATTTTATAGATTAACGTAATAATAATGCACAGATCATGTGATGAACAATGCACAAATCATAAGTTGTTTAGCATCAGTACTTTATTTAATTAATGTATTTAATTTATGTGCTAAATACTAAATAATTTATTTTTGCCTTTGCGGATATTAAATTTCATTAGCAATATTTTTTATTCTATTGAAATTACCATTTATTAATTAATTATTTCTTTCGCACCACTTTCTTGATTAATTTCGCTATCATTATTTTGATACTATTTTGATCGTCTTGATCATCTTCAAATAATTCTTTGCCTTTAAACTAAGATTTAATCCATATTAGATTACAAAGTTATTAATGTTAGATTATCTAATAATTACAATTAGAGTTCCAAATGGGTCAGGTCAGGTCAGGTAAATTGATAAACCTGACCTGAAATTTTTTTTCAGGTCAGGTCAGGTCAGGTCATATCAGTATTATATATAAAAAATAAATAAAAAATACAGAAAATACAGAAAAATATAAATATTTAATAAAATTTTAAATTTTAAATCCTTTACTATCTACCAATAATCAAATTTATGCTATAAAGTGTAAAAAAAAATTTTATCCTATGTTAGATATTACATAAGTGATTTTCATTAAGGTACCCTTAATTATGATCTGCATAAATATTTCCTTTTGGATTTCGTATAACATTATGCAATAGTTTTTCGATCTGTCAGACAGATGTAACGATAATCAGATGACAGATTTTCATAGGTCGAAACACTCAACCTTAACTCTCTGGTAAAAGGGGTAAACCTTTGATTTTAGTTTTTTTTTTCTTTTTTAAAAAAAGAAAACTAAAATGCCAAATAAAATTTCCAAAGTCTTTTATGGAACATTAATTCATTCATTATCTCTTGCCAATCTTGAAATCCTACAAAATACTTTATTAGGAGTAGATATTTCTGGAAAGATAGCTTTCTTAGAAAAAAATGTTTTAGACGAAATAACTTTGAATCATATTATTTCTCAATGGGAATTTCCTGAACAAGAGGTTATTAGATTGAGTAAAAGACAATTTCTTATGCCTGGATTTATTGATACTCATACACATGCATCACAATATCCAAATGCAGGAACTGGTATGGATTTACCACTACTTGATTGGTTGAACAAATATACATTTCCGCTTGAACAGTCATACTCATCATTATCGTTTGCTGAGAAAGTTTATCCAATAGTAGTAAATAATTTATTGCGCAGTGGAACGACAACAGCTGTTTACTTTACAACAATTCATCTTGAATCAAGTAAATATTTAGCCAGATTAGTCAAAGAAAAAGGACAGAGAGGGTTTATTGGAAAAGTTAATATGGATTGTAATTCACCGGAGAATTATATTGAGTCATTAGACAATAGTGTTAAATCAACTGAAGAATTTATAAAATATGTGTTAAATTTAGAAAAAGATGAAGGAAGAGAAAATGGATCGAGACTCGTTTATCCAATAATTACACCTAGATTTGCAATCACCTGTACATCACAACTTATGGATTCACTTGGATTATTAGCAAAAAAATATAATATGCCAATTCAATCACATTTATCAGAAAATATAGGAGAAATAAATTTTATTTCAGAATTATTTCCACATCTACCAGATTATACAACAGTATATGATCATCATGGATTATTAAATGAAAAAACGATTATGGCTCATGGAATACACTTATCGTCAAAAGAACTTAAATTAATTAAAGAACGTAATATTGGTATATCACATTGTCCTACTTCAAATTTTGCTATATGTTCAGGTGTATGTAACGTTAGACAATTATTAGATGAAGGTATTAAAGTTGGTTTGGGTACTGATTTAAGTGGCGGCTATTCAAAATCTATTTTAAATGCTATAAGAAATGCAAACATAGCAAGTCGCGTTGTATTTATGGCTTCTTCAAAAGTTGATGATAAACCTTTGAATAAATCTTTTCCGCACCTTACTTTACCTGAATTAACTTATTTAGCTACAATGGGAGGTGCTGAATTGGTCAATCTTGATAAGATTATCGGAAATTTTCTAATTGGTAAAGAATTTGATGCTTTATTAATTGATCCTGATGCTTGTCAATCTCCCTTAGATATTTTTGATGATTTAGAAGATATTGAAAGAATTTTTGAAAAATTTATATTTCTTGGTGATGAAAGGAATCTTAAATCTGTTTATGTTAAAGGAAAGAAAGTATCTGGAACTGATCTGGAAAGTATGAATTTACGTGAAAAAGAATTATTAAAAAATTTAAGTAAATTGAATGGTGGAAATTGTCATTTGTGTAATCCAAATTCATAATAGAAAAGAGCTAGAATTTATATTAGTATTTTAATTATTTATTAGAAATTTGTATTACTTTAAATACTTAATTATATAGAAATAAAACTTTTAATTTCTAATTTTTTACCTGTGTGGTATTACAATATTACGTGACAAATTATAGTATTATAACATTATTTAATAATTATGTAATAAATTTCCGCTCGCTTATGTTTCGGTTCATTATAGAGTTTATATCTACAAGGTGATAACTAAAAAAGAAGTCAATGTTTATTTTAATTAACAATATCAGATATTAACACCTTACAAAACTTGATTAGTAAAACGAATTAAACTTTTTTCGTTAATTAGCAAAAAAAAACTATTTGAATAAAATTTCATTAACCGGAACTATATTAGTGGTGATGAAAATCTCTCAAATTGACCAATCGAGAAGGACATTCTCGCAATATAACCGGAAATTTCATTCGAAACTCCAACCTGTACTGCTGCTTCCAGTACTGCGTATGTACTTTTCCAGAGCAATTGACCACGTACTTTCTAGAGTTAACTCCAAAATCGTTTTATTGAAAGCACATATTACGGATATATATTCGGAGTATCTGGAGAAATTTGCGTGACAAGAAACTATTAGATGCCTTTCATTCGTTAAGTGATACATAGCCGGGAGATTTACTGCTAAACTTCCATTTCCAACGGTCGCTTATTAGGCGTTGTCATCAACGAACTCAAATCCGCATCAGTCCTTTTTTTCCTGAAGGTTCTAACATATGCAATTAACGTTAACTATTAATGATTTGCGCGGATTAAACCGGTATGCCCATGATGACCTTTACATATGGATAGCGTTAAATTCTTTTATTGTTAAATTAAGGAGAGACCAAAACCGATCCTGCGAATTATATAAAGAGGTGATGTCCTGGTTAGTGAACCTTTTTATCCGCCTCATACAAGTAAAATAAAAATCGAACGAAACTAATCAAACTAATTTAACTTACCATTATTTGCATCATCGATATTTACAATCAAACGAACTCATATTATATTCCGCAAAGTAATAATAAGGTAGGATTGGTTTATTGTTTGGCTAGCTTCTTAAAACATATCATTTTTATTTCTTCTTTTTTTTTCACACACGACACAAATATTTAAAACACTTTTTATTACTAAAATCTTTGTAAAAAAAGCATTCTTTATTTAGTTTACCCTACGATGCTAATCAATTTCCACTTTCCAGCTCCCAAATAAAACATAAATGATCACCGAACTCATTGTACAATAGACGCAGTAAATTACTGTGAAATCGGTTGATCTTTTAATTTTTCCAAACAGCAATCGGTTGATCACGGACTCCTGCGGAGCCCGGATCAACCAATCAAATTTGCATTTAATTTGATAGGAAAAATAACGGATATCAAAAGGTAAGAGAAGCGAGTGTTGTAAGAGCAACCTTTATTTCTTCATTTCCCCGCAAAAGGTATTCTAAACGTTTCTCTATATCAATATCTAGAAGAAGGGCCTTTATTATCCCACGTTCTACTTCAGTTCATTTAATTTCAATTTCGCATCTTCCCACTTGCTATCCATTATTACAATTATTACAAAAGGCAGAGATAATTGTACCATCACGGGTTTTTAAGCTAATGACGACAATGTCCGTGTTCTATAAAAAATAATGTCGATTGATATTTCAAAATAAAAATCCTTTATTATAAATTGTAAAGACGCTAAGTTCTTTTGAGTATGTGTTAATTGTAAATAAAAGAAATAATAAAAGATAACAGTATCACACCAGTCTGAAAATTTCACAAAAAAATACTCATAGATTCTTTGTGATATTTTTACTCTCACCCTTCAAATTATTTACATGTCATCTAATAAAAATTATCAAGTGATCAGATCCTGTAAAAGATTTTAAAAATTTATTTGACAACTACTTATACAATATGCTTT
This sequence comes from Rhizophagus irregularis, assembly GCF_026210795.1. Taxonomy (NCBI): domain Eukaryota; kingdom Fungi; phylum Glomeromycota; class Glomeromycetes; order Glomerales; family Glomeraceae; genus Rhizophagus; species Rhizophagus irregularis. Next base: position 4,988,143 of record NC_089435.1, on the reverse strand, counting down.
TTTCTGCTTATTTGGGGTATTATGATATTCAAGATTTCATCTTTTACGTTCATCTATGAGAAATCGCTCTTCAGGCTTTGTAGAAAATTGTCATTGAAATTAAGCTAATTAATAAAATGATTTATATATAACGAAAAAACATTGAGAATGGGTTTCAAAATTTTTACAAATCAAATAAAAAAAAACTAGAATAAAGAAAGATTTTATGATGAAGAGTTTTTATTAATATACTATGTTGATGTACGTTAACAAAAATAAATGTCTATTATCATCCTCTATTATTATCTCTATAATTTTGTTATTTATTATTTTTGTTAATCAGTCTTCAACCGAGACTTCTTGCATGAGCAATTCTCTTTCTGCTGAAGACATGACTTTTGAAGGTAGATATTGCTCTGATTCATCCGATAATCCCACATACGGTAAAATAATACACACCCATTTAATTTTTGGATTTTTTCCAAGCGTTTTTGACCGGTCGAATATCGCGATTAAAAGTAAAGAGTAACATGAATATGACGCTGTCACATGCCTAATATGGAAAATAGAATGATTATTCAAGATGGTATCAGTATTATCGGGCAAAGGTTGTTGTTAACTTACCACCAAGCATGTAATTGTGGATTCAATATTTTATTCATCTCGGTACAAAAATGATAATCGATATTCCATCCAATGTATCCAATTAAAAATATTGTAGATCCTCGAATCATTAATGCTCCTATACCTTTTTCATCCTTTAAATTAATTACGATTGCAATTATATGTAGATATACGCAAATAGACATTAAGAAGAAAGTACCTATATAAAATGAGATGATAGTTAAAATTGCAATTTACTCGAATTTTCGGTACGTCAATTTAAGTAAAATTTCCCACCCTGAAAGATATAAAATTCAACTAATTTCATTATTCTGTTTTCATAATATTCCCCCAAAAATATTAATAATATCGAAAAAATCGATCCCCACAAGAAAAGGGTGATTGGGAACCAGTTCCCAAATTTTCTTTCCTTCTTATTTTCATTTACCGAATAAAATAATATCAATAAATAAAAAATCATTGGTATTCCATCAAAATGTTCAAACGGGAATATTAGTGTTCCGTGAAATAGAATTGACCCGAATCCTATAAACGTAATTCTAAAGATATCATTGAAAGCGATTAATTTTTGCAAAGGTGAAAATTATTTGATTTATAAAACTTACGCTATAAAACATAATGAAAATCTATAATCAAAACCTTTAGAATGCATCATAGAGCCGAATATTCCTGCGCAGATGAGACATAACGATGATAAGGTATTAAAAAATTCTGCGATATAATATGATACTTCATAATTATTCTCGCACCAATCTAGTGTACGAATCCAACGAAATTGTTTTTAAAAATAAAGACATGTGTATAGCTAGCAGTAAAGTAACAAATAAGAAAAATCGAATATTAACTCACCAACTATATATATATATATTTTTAACATTTTTTTTTCGAATGATGAGTTAATATTGTGGCGCAATGAATATAAAATTTCTAGAAAATAGTCATTAATACCTGTAGAAGTGGGTTCTCCCCAAAATCCAACGGTGGAATTCATTTAATTGAATTATAATATATAGTATTCTAAAGTTCAAAAGTGAGTTGCTTTGAAAGCTTTGTCTCTTTAATAAATTTACAGGTCAAAATTTGGTCATTTATGTAATAAACATTGTGCTACTTAATTTGATGTAAATATGCATGTCGGCTAATTTGCTTGTTTATCGTTTTTTATTCATACCCCGAAACCGATATAGTCAAAACTCTATAGATGCACTCTCCTTGCGATTATACGCATAATTATTTAAAATAATGTGTTTAGAAAGGATGTGAAAATATATTGTACTTTTAAATTTAACGAAATGTATAAAAGATTAAAAATTTAAAAAATTGACCTGTAACAGGATCCCAGAAACTCTATATAAAGTTTACCGGTAAAATGAGAAAAGTTATTGAAAATTGTCATTGGGTAATATTATCATAAATATATTTATGGTAACTGTGACGTAATTAGTTAAGTCATGTGTCGTAACTATAAAGTAATTTAAAAATGAGTCCTCTAGTTGTTTACATATATATATTAAGGGTATATATAAGTATTAGTTATTTACTGATCAGTAGATCTAGTAGTATATAAATGGTTAGTATGATGATCCATTGATCCATTTATATACTACTAGATCAGTAAATAACTAATACGACAATATTTTCAACCATTTATGTTCGGAATTTCTTGGAAAATTTTGACCTCATAAAAACAAGTAATTAGCATTAATTGAATATAAAATCCAATAAGAGTCATTGACAGTTATATTTTTGTCTATAATAGGTAATTTTTATTTAGGTAAAAATTTTTAGTTAATGATAAATTGGGTAATTCTATTAGTAAATTGTTGCTTCGGGATAATGGATTTTGATTCGGGTTAATAATATTGGATGGTTCGGGAAATTTGCCATTTCGAGATATCTAATGGGATTCGGGGATTCGGATATTGGTTTCGGTATTCGGGAAATTAATTGGGATTCGTATATACTGTAGTACATAGTATATAGGTTACATTGTATCTTTCCTGATATAATTTAGCTTATTTATTATTGGTCTGCTAAAATTATAAGAAATTATGTGTATATGTATGTATATACCAATACTCATCAACGCTAGTGTTTCAATCCGCGGATAATCCGTTATCCGTCAATCCGACCGTTTAATATCCGTCACCCGTCAATCTGATCCGTCTAATAAAATACAATCCGGTTATCCGTAGTGACGGATTGAAGATTATCCGGATATCCTAACGGATCCATCGGATATCCTTTGATAATCTAAATATATGGGGTTTGAGTGACCGAAGAACCGAAGGACTTAAAGAAGAAAAATGAAATTAGTGAAAAGAAACAAAAAAAAAGTAACGAAAAAAAGAAATAAAAAAAGTCAACCTAACTATTGTCTCCGAAGTCCAGGTGGTCGAAGAACCGAAGGATCTAACGAAATTAAATTTTTCATACTGTATGATAATATCCGGATGATCCGTTACGATCCACCAGAAGCCGTTAGTGATACGGTGATCCGTTACGAATATCCTCCAATCCGTTTAAAAAATCCTATCTGGATAACCATAAATGACGAATATCCGTCCACAGATACGGATTGCGGATAAATGGATTGAAATACTAAATCAAACTTCTCTCAAAGCTATATTCCTTCTGTGATTGAGGAAATTTCAGGCACTCTTACACTACGTTGCATTAATGCAATAAATTAGAGCATCTTGATATACTGTATATAACTGTGGGAATGTTACTGATTTGGGTATTCGTGCTATTGCGCGTTTATATCAATTATGTCCTAAACTCAAAACATTTATTATATTGTTAATATATAATTCATTTGTTAATAACGATTGTAAATTACTTATACTCAATGTTGCACAATTAGTAAGTTTTGATAGCATATGAAAAAATTGCCAACTATATGAGATTACTGGAATAATCTTTTAAGTCATGTGACTTATCATTTGATGAAAAGATTATTATATAAACAACCGCTCTAGCGTGTCACAATTTATTAATTTCAAGGTAAAACGTGTTTGTATTGCGCACAATCACGTATACTATTTGCATTTCTGAACCATTTTTTAACAGGTGAAATATTCAGGAATTCTTAGCCCGAATTAAATGAATTTTGATAAAATTTTAATCCCGAATCTGCCAAACACTGACATTTTAATTAATTTATAATTCGTACTGTTGCTGAGATAACAATACTAAAACAATGCATAAAAATATAAATCACGCGCTGCACTCTAGATTTTCTAAATTGATTTTAAATTTCTCTATTATTATGTAAAATATTTCTCTATTAGCCTTTCACCAAATCAAGTGAATCATTTTACAAATAAGTGCTTTATAAATCAACCTGCGAATTCATAAATAATGTTAACTCTTCTAAGTTTTTCTTTTTTTTTCGTAGCGCGTCATAACCATTCAAAACAATAAATATATAAATTTTTCTACAAAATAGCAAAATATTGATTACCAAAAGCTTCTTTGCCCCTGAAAGTAAAATTGCAAAGTTTTAACAATAGTTTTAATAAGTGAATTATTTATAAATAATAATACATACAATACATCCAATATAATAGTGTCTTTCCTGGATAAATACTGCTTTAACATTATTAACTGTTGGCTTATATTTGAAATCACCCACCAACCATTTAGAAGCATCTTTTGAGTATCTGAACTTGATGTACTTGTGGGTAAATAGAATAATGACATATTAGAAGTAATATAATGTAAATAGAAAATAAATAAAAATTTCAAATTTAAATTATTCAGTCGTCGCAAATAAAGTTTCCTATTATTAAGGTGCAGCGAACCATTTTGCAAAAGTAAAGTTATCTGCATAAAAATAAAAACATAGATATTTGTTTTATTGCTTTATTTATTTCACGTGACTCAACGACGCCAATGAACCAGCTTAGGGTAGCTCAATATAATTTTAAATATTTTTTACTTAATAAGAAAGAGACGTCAATTCAGTAATTTATCTAATTACTTGTTTTATAAAATGCTTAACAAATGCAATCTTTTATTTTAGGAACTTTCCTTGGGAGTAAATGTTATCACTATCAAAAATTTTTAACATATGTAATAATTTTTTAAACTTTAATAGAATACCGTGCCTATTTATGCTGAAGCAAGCGAAAATGCTGAAATTGTGGTGCTTGATTGACCTGCCCAAAGTCCCGATCTCAATCCAATTGAGAACCTTTGGGCAGAGATGAAAATGATGGTTTGCCGTCGTACACCGCCACCATCTAATATTAAAGTGCTTGAAAAATATGTTAAAGATGCGTGGAAAGATATTCCCCCAGAATATTATAAAAAATTGGTTAATAGTATGCCTAAGAGAATTGAGGCAGTTATTGCCGCAAATGGCGATAGAATTAAATATTAATTTTTTACATAATATAATAAATTAAATCATAAATAAAACATTGATTTTAAATTATTTTTTTTTACATTTTTTGCATAAAAATTTTTTATTTCGAAAAGTGGATAATTTTGATCGCCCTCTTTATAAAGGCCTTATACTCATTGTATTAAATTTTTAAAATATTATAAAAATTAATACAATTAATAGAACTGTAATTAATCAATTAAAAAAATAATTTTTATTCAAAAACAATATTTTTTTTATTAAATTTCATGGTATTTTTTAAGTAAAATAAAAAAAAAATTAAATATATTATAAAATATAGCATTAAATTTTAATTAAAAATGATTAATAAATATGATTGGTAATACTATAACAGTTTCTAAATATTTCTCTATCAGAAAATCAAAAAAGAAAACCATGCTATGATGTGAAATCCTCTGAAATAACTAATTTTTGATTCTTCTTATATGATGAATCTTATCTGGTCTGATTGTGAAAAAGCGAGCAAATGTTCATGACAAAAAATGATTTATAATAAAACGCTTTCAACGTACTTCTCTATCAGAAAATCAAAATTAAAAACCTGTTGTTATGTGCAATGTGAATTTGTATTGTTTGTTTATTTGTTAAAATATAAAACTTTTCCTCAAATCTCGGAAATTCATAATAATCATAATAAGTTAATAAACTCTTATTGTCAAATTTAAAATTATGTATTTCTCGACTACTAACTATTAAAAATAGATTTATAAAATAAAATTTAAGATGATCACCATTTCCACGCTTTTAATTTTTAACTAAAATAGAATGATTAGCAATCCATGGAAATCCACGCTTTGGGTCAATTTTGAAACAATTAAATCTGGTGGAAACAGTAATAGCGAAAAAAATGTATTTATTGGATCAAATGTTAATCTTGAAAAAAATTTAAGAATAATATTGCAATTCCTGTAGTTGAACAAAAGTTTGAAGCACCATAATCCTTTGAACTTTTTTGGCAAATAAAGGTAACTAATTAGCATTATACATTTGATATGCTAAAATTGTATTAAAAATATGGATTTAAGGAAACGAAACCTCGAAAATGCATCTAAAATCATAATAACAAGAGACGTAAAAAAAAATGATCGAATTCTTTAATAAATTCCAAGCGAAACTCGGCAGTTTTAGATGTTTTGGCATATTCAGCCCCGCTGGATTCTTCTAAACCAAAAATCCTGTTAATATGAAGTATTGTGTTCCAAAAATTATAAATGTATCTCATGTTATTGCTTTAACCTGATTATTTTAGACATTGGTGTAAACAATATAGAGAGGCTTGTTTAAATGCTTTTTTGGGAAGGATTGGTAATTTAAACTGTTCACAGCCAAATAAAAAATGAAATCCATGTCATAAAGTCTGCTTTATCTAATTATTTTGGTCGTGGCTTATGCACAGTCCTAAAAACTAACATTATAGAAGGGCTTAAATCTGGCTTAGATTTGGTTTATATTTCTTATATTCTCCTCTTTTGTATCATAGGGCTTGTAAGTGACTTGACTTTGGCTTATTTTAAGCTTTGCTAAACATTATACCGATTTTAATATATAAATACACTTGACTCCACTCAATTTAAAAAATAGAAAAATTTCCTCTCTACAAATAATAATAATAATAATAAAGACCAACAAAAATCAAAATGAAATATAACCTTTTTTCACTCTTGCCCCTATTAATTACCCTCGCTACTTTTGCATCTGCTTAAAAGTGTTGCAAAAATCATGATTGCTCTACTGGTTATTTTTGTAGTTACGATCCATCACATTCATATTACCCTCAGGGTGTAAGCAGGTAGATTTTTGTAATTTTAATATATTTTATTTAGATTAATTTTCAACTCAATACAACCTAACATAAATTAAAATAATAACTTCTCGTTATACTTCTAAAACTTTCTGCTCCAGTCTATAAAAGCAAGGTAAAAAAAGATTATAGCTATTATGTAATTCAATATATTATAGAGTTAGCATATTGTATCTCAAATTTGAACTATTATTAGGGTGCGCTAAGTCTAAAAAATCCTTAGGCTATTATATAAGTAATACGGGGTGGCATTTTTTTATATATTATATATTTTAGATGTTGGGTCTCTTGAAAATCTCGATTCAAATAATTCATTAAAATGATCAGCTTTTAAAATCTTACTGAATAAATATTACGTAAGGCTAAATATGTTTTTTCAAGCTCGATGAGATTTTATTTCAGAGTTTATTTCAGTGATGTGTAGAGGTTTTTAATCTGCTGTTATACCACGCAGAATTTTATGCGGTGTATCGTAATAGGACCGGGGTTGCCAGAGTTATGAAAAAAATTTCTTTAGCGCTAGTGTTATTTTATTGCATATTGCATACACGGCACCATGTGCTAAGCTTGATTTCTCATAAAAATAAAAAATTTACTGCAAAACTCGCTTAAAACGGTTTCTATTTTTTTCAAGAGATGAATCGGATAATCGACTAGAAGAACTTTCGCTACTAGAGGTAGGTCGGATTGATTGGCCACGCTCAGCTGATCAAATTCGACCTGAAGTCTTTGGAGTTTTTGGGTAACAATTGCATAACGTTGGATCATTTCATTTCGGAGAGTTTCGCAAAACTATGAATTTGGTCACCATTGATAAAATTTCAGAGATGTAGCCAGCATCACGTGAATTGATTTTAGCGATTAAGTTCATTGTTTATTCTGCCGAGCTCCGTAGTGAAAGTAGAATTAACTTCAGAAAGACATGTGAAAAGTTCGTTGGCAATTTTAATATTAACTACTGCGGTAAGTTTTCTGTAGACATCAAGTAAGGATTCTTTCGATTTCCGTAGTAATACTTCCATCACGTGCCGTATTATTTCGTTAATTTCGGATATACGTGTGGAAAGCTCATTAGCAATTTTATTATCACGTATAGGAAGTCATTGGAGAATTGGTTTCATGATGACATAATTCAAGAAACATGCGCTAAGAAGAATAAAAAAGTGTGAAGTCTCAAAGATGTGCCACAACGCCTACAAGGTGTTTTTTTGCAAAGCAAGTGCAGAGTGAAGTAAGTGTAAAGTAAATAAAATAGATTTGTTTTGCATTATTTTTTATTATTATTTTTTTTATAGTGAGGCGTTTGCTTGTCAAAACAGATCTGTGATTCTTTATACATACAAAGATTATGTATTTACTTATCGATGCTTGTAAAATTGGAATAGTGAACCCAACATCAAATTATAAATCTGGGAACATTTGGTCGAAGGCGCTGTGCATGAAAATGATATCATGTATATACCTCTTGTTTCTGGAAAAAAAAAGAAATGTTAAGATCCAGACCGGTGCTTGTACCTAAAGACGAAAAAAGTTAGAGTATCCCACAACGGCACAACCCCATAACCCACAACACCACAAAATTACGGAGGCACGATCATCAACTACGGATTATATCACCTCTTTAGGCTATTCTAGCTTTTTTCTTTGAGGGATTCGTCTTCTGCACTTATCGCAAAAATTACCTTCTTGACCCTCCTCGTATTACTTTCTTGACCCGGTCAAAATATACATGATTATGCCCTAAAAAATTTTATCCGAATATTTCCATTATTTCTCCGTGGCTTTCGTAAAATTCCGTGAAATGATACATTCACGGATATCCATGTTAGAAAGATTAAAATTTCCATGATTTAAGGCTAGGGATGTATGACAAACATATTCTTTTTTTGACCTGAAAATTAAAAACATTAACACGCTATTATTTCATTATTTTTTTTTCTTTTACAAGAGTGTAGACACAAAAAGAATTTTTTGCAAGACGTTAATATTAATAAATAGATTTATAATACTTAATGAAAAAATAATGCGGCACAGTCAGTACTAATTTTTAAAAAATTAATTTTTTATTTAATATTTTATATCAAAGCATTATCATATATTGTAAAAATTAAAAAATATTCAGTTAAGGGAACAAAGTTTTTGACAAGTTATTTTCAAAAATATTTCTTTTTGTTAATCACACTATCAGTTATCGCGTGACTTATAATAAACATGAATATACATGTTTAAAAATCAATCTTTATAAATATATAAGAAAGAGCCCGGCTGGTTAAGTAAAAATGAAAATTTATCAGTATTTTTTTCTTTATATTATTGTTATTTACATAATAATTCGTACATTGGACCATAGAATGATTAAAAGAAATTCATAATTTAATTAAAATTAAAATATATACTATAATTAATACAAATCCTTCAAGTTAAACTTTTTTCGTCCCTGATTCGGTCGAAAAGTTGCTTGAATTGGGTCCAGAACTCCAGATAGATAAGCTGATGCTTCTGAATATTGAGCCTGAGCCTGCAAGGAAATATATTGGTAAGACATAATAAAAAGACATTGAGTTGTAATCTCCCAGAAGAGTTTGCACGTGGTTGGTTTGATGCTTCGGATTGGTTCGTCACATTTTGTTGATCGTTCTGGTAATTCATAACGCCGTTTTGGAGCTTCATTAGGAAAATTTTCTCCGATGATATATATTTGACTCGAGTCAATCATGGTCAACTATATTTCGTATTACAGTATTACGTATGTCAGTCTGGATTCCTTAAAGATTTTTTTTTTTTAGGAATCCTTAAGGATCCAGTAATTCATAGAATCCTTAAAGATCTTTATAATTTAGTAAATTATTGGATCCTTAAGGATTCCAGGACAATTTAAGGAATCTCTAAGGATCCATGTCCCAAAAAATTTACTGATGCTTATTTTGCTAGAAAGTTCAGCAATTTTTTAAAAAAAAATAGTTAATTGAATTCCTGTATTAAAAGTAGTTATTAAAAAAATTAAAAATAGCTATTTGATAATTTACACTATTTGGAAACTTACTGATTTTCTCTGGCAAAACAATAACATATTCATTATTATTGCCTTCATATCTAATAAAATTTTCCCACCTTCATCATATTTTATTTTACCAATGACAAAAATTGTTTTATAAATAACATTTTCGAAAAAGAGTGAATTTATGGATGACTTTTAATTTTTTTGCAAATAAAATTTTTATTGAAAAATCAAAGATAAAGGTGATTAAATCCCAAAAAAAAAACCAAAATTGAAAAAACAAAGTCCCAAAGATTAAAATCAAAAACTAAAAACAAAGGTAATTAAATCCCAAAGGATTCTCAAGGCCGTTCTCTAGGCCGTTCTCAAGCACTGATTCATTACACGATTTGATTGGCTAAAAAACTGAGAGTGATGATCATTTAAGTCTCGTGTTGATTGCCATTTTTATTTATTTTGCTTCAATTGATTGTTTCTTGAGCATTATCTCAATCGCTTACTGATCTCATTGAGGGAAGTGCAAGACACCAAAGGCAAAGAAGATGTTTAAATCCCAAAGATCTAATCGTCATAAAAAAAAACCTAAATTTAATAGAGCGTCATGCCGATCGTTTGCCGATCATTTCCAAAAAAGGAACAACTTAATTTTTGACGAAAAATTTAAAAAAGGTAATTTTGCCTGCTATACAAATTTACTACTTAGAGCCCTAACAAGGGTCATAAATAACATTTTTGAAAATTTTGACAATTTGTGACATGGAGATGAGTAATATCAAATCTCGCAATTATTTTATTTATAATGTTAACAGAAATACTGTTTCTTTTTCATTATTGAAGTAAAATTATAAATGTTACTCAAAACAACGAAACTAACCGATTATTGAGAAAAAAAAACACAGCAAATCACAATAATTATGTCTATTGTACTTCGTATTTTATACGCCAGATGTTAACTGCTTCAGATGTCAACCGGCCTAATGCATTAAGAAAGTTGGCCAACATTATGAATGATGGATGTGTCGAAAATTTGAAGTACTATACGATAAAATAATATATAATATCAAAATAATAACTGCCGTTTTTTGTAAATTTTTTTGAACGAAACAAAAATCAGATAACAAAAAAAAAATAAGTCCCAGTAAAAAAACGCTATTGTTTAATATTTATCTAGTAAGGAAAAATATAAATAAAATAAAATAGAATAATTTTTTTAAGAATCTAGTAAGTGAAAATCAAAATCTAAACTTTTTCATGCTACGTTATCCTTCTCTTTCTTCTCCACTTTCTTTTCGTTCATTCCTTCATTTTTTAAAATTGATTTATACATTACCATAATCCAAACAGTAACTAACAAAGCGCTTAAATTTAGAAATATCTTATTGAAAATATTTGGAGTTTGTAAAAGAAAATAATTAATTAAGGAAGGTAAATAAAGTACATTTATGCTTACAAATTCTTCAATAATGCTAAAATAAGCATAATATTTAGATACTACATTATTATAAATTTCTTGCTTCTCAATATATACTTCTAATTTTTCTCTACGATATGCTGTTATTAATATCGTAAATTGAATAATAAATATAAGAGAAGCAGAAATAACCGAAGACATGACAAAACTTTGTGTAATATTTTCTTTTAAATCATTTAGTAAAAAGCAAAGTATAATTCCAAAAAAAGTTAAAGCTGTGAACTTTGCTGCTAAGCGTAACATCTCAATAAAAATTTTTTCTTTGTTAAAATTTTTACTTGACTTTCCTTCATCAACCTTTCCTTGAAATATATCATCCTTTTCTTGAAATATATCATCCTTTCCTTGAATTATATCATCCTTTTCTTGAAATATATCATCCTTTTCTTGAAATATATCATCCTTTCCTTGAATTATATATACATCCTGAAACATACCATCCAACTTTTTTTGAAGTTCCAACTCTTCTTTAAGTCTCAACTCTTCTTGAAGTTTCAACTTTTCTTGAAGTTTCAACTCTTGTGTATTATCAAAATTTTCTTCAAATGCATTATTCAATTTTGATTTAGCTTCATCATACTCTGATTTAGCTTTATTAAACTTTCCATCTATATCACTATCAGCAAACTTTAATTTAGCTTCATTAAACTCTAATTTAACTTTATTCAACTTTCCCTCTATATCACTAGAAGCTGATTCCGATGTGTTTACCTTATCTATCGGTGTTTTATTTTGTGATGATGGATCTACTATTTGTTCAAGGGTTTTAACTTTTTTTTTAAGGGTTTGAAATTTTGGTTCATATTCTCTTTTAGTGAGAAAAATATTTTCAAGAGTTTGAATTTGTGTTTTAATATATTCATCAAAAAATTGTTTAAGGATTTGAATGATTTGAATGATTTGAGCAAAAAATTGGGTAAAAATTTTCCATCTTGATTCATGAATTTCTTCAAGTATTTGAATACTTTCATCAAAGTATTTTTTAAGATTTTGAATTTGTAATTTAAACTTATATTCAAGGGTTTGTTGAAGAGTTTTAAGAGTTTGAAATTGTGTTTTAATGCTATTTTCAAAAGTTCGAATTTGTTCATTTTGTGTTTTGACAGCTTTTTTGAGAGTTTCTTTAAGGTCATAAATTTCCCCTTTGAACTTTTTTTCAAATTTTTTTTCTAAAATTTCTAATGGATTGGGTTCTGTTTTCTCTTTTTTAATAATAAGGAAAATAATAAAATTTCCTATAATTTCAATTCCTAATAAACCAAATACAATATGTTGTAAAATTTTAACAAAGTTAGAAACTTTAAATGATGAAAAAATAAAAGCTATTTCTTGTTGTATGGCGACATTGATAAAAAATACAAGCGATCTAGATAAACGAACAAATGATTTTGACTCATAGCCATAATCTACGATTAAAAAAACTAGCAGTGGTACCATGAAATTAATTAAAACATCAATATAACCTGAAAATGCTTCTAAAGCATAATCATTATCATTAGATACTTGCGCCGTAACAAAAGGACACAATAAACAAATAAAGATAATAACGAAGAACATTTTTATGGTTGAAATAAGCGAAATAATTACAATCTACCGTGAATGATGGCGAAAAAAAAAAATTTAAATATTTTTTTTTCAAGGTTATATTAAACTAAATAAATCACCGTTTTCATTGAATATTCCATATTAGATCAATTAAATAGAGAATTAGGAATAACGGCGTAACGTACAGATTGTACAGTTGTACACCTGAATAATTTTTGCATTCTACATATTTTTGGCAACCAATGCTGAAAAACAGTAATGAAAAAATTTTTATGATAATCTTGTACAATTAGTTTAAATCCCTTGTACTATACCTCTTAATGATTTATGTTCAATGAATAAGATATATACTGTACATGTGTAATTTAATTATGTTTGTTAATTATAAATAATTATATTATTATATTTATAATCATTATCTTGAAATGCATTGAATTTCAAAAATTGGGCGCTATTTAATCATAATTAAGTTGAATTCTATGAAAAAAAAAAAAATTATTATTGACGTTCTTTAATCGGGAGATTTGAAAAAAGAAACATTTTTTTTTTCATTTGTTGATACTTTTTTAGTTTAGTTTTGATTTTTTTATAAAGGAAATTTGATTAAACATTACTTTTAAATATAATTAAGGCGGAAACTACCATGCTGTACACGCACCATGCACGTGCATGACTGCGCATCGAAGTACAAATGATCTTATTTATATATAGATTTTTTTTTTTTGAGCTTTCAGAAAAAAAAGTTTACATGTAACACTGTATTAAATTCGGCCGAGCTCTACTATTGTATATCTTTTTTATGCAAGTAAAAAGAATCATTGGTTACATTTCTTTAAAAAAAAGTTTTTTTTTTTATATTTGAGGTGCGTGATCAAGTAGAAGAGGTTCCACATTTCTATTTCTGCATAGAGCAATTCAAATATGTAAATTAAATATAAATCCAGATAAAAAATTTTTTTTTACTTTTTTTCGCCATCATTCACGACAAAATGCCCTTTTTATTTATTATCTTTATCACTTTTTTGTGCCCTTTTGTTTCGGCGCAAGTATCTGCTGATGATTACGCTCAAAAAGCGTTCTTAGGTTATATTGATGTTTTAATCAATTTTATGGTTCCATTAATCATTTTTGTAATCGTAGACTACGAATATGATGACTATGGTTCAAGTACATTAGTTTACTTAACTAGGTCAATTGTATATTTTGTTAACATTTGCATACAACAAGAATTAGCTTTTATTTTTTCACCAGTTAGAAAAGTTTCTAACTTTATTAAAATTTTACAGCATATTGTAGTTGTTTTATTTGGAATTGAAATTATCGGAAATTTTTATATTTTCTTTAAAACTAAAACAAAAACTGAAGAAGAAAAGGTTGAAAAAGAATTTAAAAAGCAAATCTTAGTCATTAAACAAGCTCTTAAAGAAATTGTCAAAGCACAAAATGAACAAATTAAAATTGTTAAACAAACCCTTGAAGATAGCTTCAAAACACAAATTCAAACTCTTAAAAAATCCTTTGAAGAAAACACACAAAAACAAATTCAAGCTCTTAAAAAATCCCTTGAAGTAAGCGTCCAAAAAAAAATTCAACCTCTCAAAAAATCCTTTGAAGAACATGTTCAAACTTTCAAACAATCTTTTGAGGAAGGCATTCGAACTATTGAACAATCTTTTGGAGAAAGCATTAAAACGCAAATTCAAACTCTTGAAGAAAATCTTAATAAAAATTTCCTCCCTAAAAGAGTATATCAACCAAAATTTCAAATTCTTGAAGAAAGAGTTAAGACTTTGGAACAAAAAATAGAACCACCATCAACACAAGCTACTTTTTTTAGTCACTTTTTAACGTGTATGACGGATTTTATTGAAACGAGTAAAGCTAAATTTCCAACTCTAAATTCCATATCAAATGAAAATCTCAAATCAACTGAAACCCTCCTCCGATCATCGAATTCTGAAAATCTCAAATCAACTGAAACCCTCCTCCGATCATCGAATTCAACTGAATATCCCAAATCAACTAAAAATCTCAAATCAACCCTCCGATCATCGAATTCAACTGAAAATCGATCAACTGAAAATCGATCCAAAAAAATTTTTATTCAATCGTTTTTCTTAGTAAACTATACAGCTTTAACTCTCTTTGTAATTGTACTTGGTTTTTTACTTAATGACTTAAAAGAAAATTTTACACAAAGTTTTGTCGTGTGTTTAATTATTACTATTTCTCTTACATCTATAATTCAATTTACGATATTAATAATGGCATATCGTAGAGGAAACTTAGAAGTATATATTAAGAAGAATCAAGAAATTTATAAAGATATATTGCCTAAATATCAAGTTTATATTTTCATTATTGAAGAATTTATAAACGTTAATGTGCTTTATTTACCTTCCTTAATTAATTATTTTCTTTTACAAACTCCTGATATTTTCAATAAGATATTTCTAAATCTAAGTGCTTTGTTAGTTACTGTTTGGATTATAATAATGTATAAATTAATTTTAAAAAATGAAGGAATAAAGAATTGTTGATTTCGAAGAGATCAGGTGATTTGTCGATCAATCATAGCCAAAAAAACAATAAAACAATTAACGAATAACGAGTAATTATATAAATTAATCTTATATAATAGTTATAAATGATTTTATTAAGACGTAATAAATTATATAAAAACAATTAAAAATTTTTATTATTAGTAACTGTTCGTTTTATTTTCTTTTTTTAGGTGACTCTCTTAACATAGGACTGATTTGCAAATCACATTCATCGATCGGAAATTATTTGTGGTTATCAGTTATAACATTTTTCAATCTTATAAGTTTGGATTTGTCATTATCCGAAAAAAAAACATTTATTCATTTTGTTCAAAAAGTTATCACTAAATAATCGATAATTAAAACAAATTTCTATAATCATAAAAGTGTGGTGGGCTGGTGGCGTCAGTGAAAACGCGAAATGAATCGCAGCTAACATGTGATTGTACTTTATCAAAATACAAACATTTTTTTTTTTTGTACACTTTGTATTGTGTATTGTAGGGTTGTAGGGTTATCATCTTTTTTCTCATTTTTCATTGTAAAAAAAGGGGTAGGTCGGAGTATCAATAAACCTGTTTCGTCATTGTAATGTTTTTTTTAAGTTCAATTTAATATGACGATATTGATATTCTCATTGCTTGTATGAGTTGCATCTTGTTTCAGATTTTTTTTTTTGAATAATTTTGTTTCCTTTTACCAAACTTTCGGTCATTATCATTAGTATAAAATGATTGCATAAAATGATTGGGTCATAAATTTATAAACTTAAAGTAACCAAAAATAAATATTGATTCAAAATTTATTAATAATAATTTTACGCAGGGGCGTTGCAACGCACCCTACCGATCATTTATGATCACTAAAACATAAGGATACTTTATTTGACACGTCTCGTTATGATATAGATGATGACGATTAGACATTGTACATTATGTTCTTGATAAAGAATTTTGTCTAAATAGTGATGTAGTGTACTGTATATATTTTTTTTATTAATGCATGTAACAAATGTAGCCCTTATATTCTCTGGAATTACTATAAAAAAAAGCATTGGTTATATGATCATATAAAAAATCATTATATCCATGCATCAATCCGTCATGCTTCTTTGTATTTTCATTATTTATATATATAAAAGAAACTTTTAAATATTTTTCACATCTTATCGATCAATTGATGAATTTTGGTGTTTTAATATACAAATTAATTTTAGATACAATTTATAAATAATGATAACAATTATTATATTTAATTAGAATTTTCTCATCAATTAATCAATTTGATTTAGTAAATATTAATAATGCGTATACCATCACGAAATTAAACCAAATAAATCTTATGTTTACTAAATAGTAAATATTTAATAAACATTAAAATTTTATACTTATTAAACAATAAAAAAAATAATTGTTAAAATGAATGAAAAAAAGTTTTTTTTAACGCAAATGAATTTATCAATGACATTATGATGTTTAATTATCTTCTTAGGAAATATTCAGGTTTAATCTTCTCCTTAAACCGCAGTTATTACAATATCGTTTAGTAATTGTAATGACACAATGTATATAAATATGGATGAGGTAATTATTTATTTCAAAAAAATTATACACATGTTCTAAATATGGAAATACAAAAAATAATTCCCACATGAAGTGAAACAAAAAATATTTTTTTGAAAGTTAAAAATTACATTATGGAGCATATATATATATATATATATAGCCTCCCCCTTTTTAAATATATATATGTATGACATGAGTATGTTAGTGAGAGAAAAAAAAATTTTACTCTTAATTATTTACTCTTAATTACTCTTAAACAAAAAGAATATACCCGCAAAAATCTCTACAATGTGTTACATTCAACGACTTACTCAGGAGTTTACGGTAAAGGAAATTATGGCTGTTGCAAGATTGAATGATGATGATCCGACAAAAATTTTATATTTGAGAGTAAAGGTCTTATGATTTTAATAAAGGCCAGGTGATTTTCTTGAAAGGAAAGTTCATTGCTTGCGCCAGTTGGTATAGTGTATGTATTGTTTTGCGCGTGTCCTTTTGAAATCAACCAAAAATTTGTTAATTTTTTTTTATTTTATAAATCATAAACATATCAAAGGTTAATGCAATGTCCGTTAAGTTGATTGATAATATGGAATTCGATGATATACCTGCGATTGGGTTAAATGTCATGATTATGGGACTAACCACCAAGACAGTCAGAAATATTGATAATCAATCAATTATTGATTTCTATATAGAGGAAAACTTAGGAGATTGGGAACCGAGAGAATTTTGGGTTGAGGTTCGTCTCAGATATCTCACTAACAAGACTAATTCTATAAACTGATCAAAGCATGCGATCTACTACTGCTTTGATTATGGGTACGCTAACCTATCAGATGCCGGTGCTCACCTTTTTTCTTGAATGTTCTGATTTTAACGTATACACACCTATTTAGTATATTTTTGATTTTCAATTAATACATTATTTAATTTTTTTTTTAATTGTATTTTTTTATTTCATTAATTTTAATTATTAAATCTATTAAAATATTAATCATTTGTTAAAATTTTTCATATTGATTTTATTAGTTTAATGTAATTTTTTAATAAAAAGTAAATAAAATTTAAAACAATACATCGAGTGAAAAGATTTATTTTCCTTCATTAATCTAATAATAATTTACACCATTTATGATAATCACGATTAAAAATAAGCTTCCTAACATTTCGCACATTTACGAACTTTAATTTTATTATTAAAATTGAATTATAAAAAAATAATATGCTCCGACCCCCGATCATTGATCCCATGACGCTATTAATTAATACTCCCACATTTGCTCCCGTCAGTCCCGTATTCTCTGGTGGGTACTGGAACAAAAAAAATACTGGCTAGTTATAATATAATAAAGTCACATTATTTCTAATTATAATTATCATGTGTCTTAAAAAATGGTGCTAAAATATAATAAAATCATATTATTTTCCAATTAAAGTACAATATAGTATTGTTAATTCAATTATGACATTTTATTTATAGACTATAGAGTATTGTTAAAAATTTAAATATTGTATTTTTATTTATATAGTATTGTTAAAAAATCTATATACGATCTGCAGGGGGCATGACGCGTAATCAGCAAGGGATCGAAGTATTAATATATATTTATTGTTAAATAAATATTGATATATATGTCAATACAACTTTACAAAAATTGGAAGTATTACGTGCTTATAATCAGTTTAAGCATAAAAAAGTTCCTATTGTACAATTAAATGAAAAATAATTATATATATGAAAATATAAAATTTTGTTAAACTTTTATTTTCTGTCATACTGTAAAATTAATGTATTCAATCAAAAAATTGAGATAAATCTTCCCGTATATACTGTAAATACATATGAAGCATAATACGTTCGTTTTCTAATCATGTCAAAAAGAAATAAAAGTGAAATAAAGAATATAAAAACAGAAAAATCATGTTTTCAGGTTCCAAAATTTTTTTCAATAAGCGAAATTTGTAATATAAAATCAATAAACGTAAAAGGTCTATTTAGTAAGTCATTTGTGTGTGATATTTTATTAAAAATCGTATAAATTATAGCTGAAGTTTAACAAACGTCTACAGATTTTTCTTTAATTCTTGTATAAGTAACTATAACACTTGTATTTCATACATTAAACTAGAATTATCTTCACATTCAAGAATTGGCTTTATTTCCATGATTAGAATCTATAGCGCTACTACTACTATCATCTTCGACATTATTATCTCTAACAAATGATGTCATTACTTCTGATTTTATATTTTGTTTTAATTCTTGTTTAATATCTTGTAGAATATCTTGTTTAATTTGATCTATAATAACTTCATCTATATTAAATGATGATAATTTTCCTTGTCTGATATTTTGAATAATTTCATTATTTGTTGAGTTGTTTCCTAATTCACGTGTTATCCCTCGTTGATTATTATTATAATTTGGTGAATTTGATACAAATTCTTGTCCATAATTCGAAATTATTAATTCTGTAGGGATTGGTTCATTATTATATAATCCATTATTCGTTATTCCAGGATTTGAAATAATATTTTCGTTATTATTCAGTCCAGGGGTTGCAATTGCTTTAGAATTTTCTTTTTTATCTTTATACATTCTCACTAAAAAGTAGTATAAACCAACTATGAAAATTAAAATTAAATTACTAACTGTCCCTCCAATAATTGAAGCAGCTATAGAGTTACCACTTTCTGAAGGATTTGATGAATTTACTGATGATGTTCGTGATCCTGATGATGGTAATAATTTTCCAGTCGAAATTGGTGTTAATGTGGATAAAGTATTTATTTTTGTTAATGGTGGTATTGCTGGTGTAGGAGATTCAGCTAAAACTCCTATTGATGAAGCATCTTCTGGCGGTGGTTGCGGAGGAAGTGGAGCATCTTTAGGTGCTTGAGTATTTACTTCATATACAAATTGAAGTAAAATGATAAGGGTTATAACAATTAAAATAAGAAGCTTCATAATTAATGGAAATTATATATAAAATATTTATTTTAAAATTATTTATACTTTATAAAATAAGCTACTTCGAAATTATGTAAAAAAAAAAAGATTATTTATACTTTATAAAATAAATTACTTTGAAACTATGTAAAAAAGATTTATTTAAAGATTATTTATACTTTATAATTTAATTATTTATCTAAAAAAAGAAGTAATGCTAATTAAATTTGTTTCATGTTGTTCATATATGTTACATCTACCTACTTTTGTGCAAACAATATTGAATTGGATTTTCCTAAAAAAAACATAGTAGTACAAACAAACAAGCACTTAAAAAAATTTTTGAATTAATAAAGAAAAAGTTTTTTGTCATAAAATTTTTTCATAACAATGAGAAAACTTTTATCTTGCATTGTAAAACAGAAGAAAAAAAGGTGTGATTAATTCACATGACTTAGCCAATTATATACGATCAAATAACCCGTTTTTTGGCTTTGGCTAATATATGTTTAAAAATAAGGAGGGAGGTTAATAAAATAAGAAACAAATTAATTCATATAAAATTAAACCAAACAAGGACAATTTATATTAAATATAGTGGGTAGTTTGCGATTTTAATATATATATATATTTACTGTATATACATATTTTTGCTATTATTTATTAATTCGCTAATAAATATAATGTTACTTGCCTTTTAAGATTTTATTTGTTTTTATCTAATATCCTGTATACCTAAAAAACCAGTTGCATTATAAATCCTTCTCATTTATTTATTTTGCGGAATAATCGATTATTTTATCCAAAATTATTGTAATTAGTCCTATGATAAGTTTATTGTTGTAATCAAATTTTTACGTAGTTTTTTTATTTCCATTTGTGAATTATATTAAATAATCGTTGGTAATGACTTCATTAATATATATATATATTTTACATAGGTGTTAAACATTACATATTAATATATAGTAATTATTGTACTCTTTCGGTATAACTTTTTTTTTGAATAATTAATTTCATTTTCTATTGAATTATTTCTTAACTCGTGTGTTGTTTCTTGTTGGTTATTATGATTTGATGAATTTATTCCTTGTTACTTTATTTGAAATCACTGAGTCAGTAAAATCGGTAAATTTATTATTCGTTATCCCTGGATTTGAATTGTTATTGGTGTTATTCTTTTGGAATTATCTTCACTTTCAAGAATTGGCTTCACTTTCATTATCTATAGCGCTATTTTGAAAATGTTTCATTTAAAAGAAAGTTTTTGTCAGTTTGGCAAAAATTTCACAATCATATATATTTGATGCTAATACGTACAGTAAATTTTAATTTCGGCCAAATTTATAATTCCGGCCAGAATTAAATAAGTCGTTAGTTTGTCATCCGCGAAAAAAATTCTTCAATTAACTTTAATTAATGTTCTATTAGTCATCTATATAAGAACCGGACAGTTTTATTAATTATAATAATTTTTGCAGTTTTAGAATCCAAAATTCCTTCTAATTGAAGTACTGTTATAATAATATAATATTAAAAATTTCATTTCATAAATTTACTATGCACTTTGGATTCCATTTATTAAATTTATTAATAAATTCATAGTATTTGCACCACTTTTACTATAATAATTTACCAGTTCTTATACGGATTCCCAATTAAGTATGATTTTTACTACTGCTACTACTACTATCATCTTCAACATCATTATCTCTAACAAATGATGTCATTATTTTTGATTTTATATTTTGTTTTAATTCTTGTTTGATATCTTGTAGAATATCTTGTTTCATTTGATCTATAATATCTTCATCTATATTAAATGATGATAAATTTCCTTGTCTGATATTTTGAATAATTTCATTGTTTGTTAAGTTGTTTCCTAATTCACGTGTTATCCCTTGTTGATTATTATTATAATTTGGTGAATTTGGTATAAATTCTTGTCCATGATTCGAAATTATTAATTCTGTAGGGATCGGTTCATCATATAATTCATTTTCGTTATTATTCAGTCCAGGGGTCGCAATTGCTTTAGAATTTTCTTTTTTATCTTTATACATTCTCAATAAAAAGTAGCATAAACCAACTATGAAAATTAAAATCAAATTACTAACTGTCCCTCCAATAATTGAAGCAGCTATTATAAAAGTTGTAAAGTTAACATCTTCTGAAGGATTTGATGAATTTACTGGTGATGTTCGTGATCCTGATGGTCCTGCTGATGGTGATTTTCCAGTCGAAATAAGACCTTCTGAAGGATTTATTGGTAATGTTCGTGATACTGATGGTCTTGCTGATGGTGATAATTTTCCAGTTGAAATAAGACCTTCTGAAGGATTTATTGGTAATGTTCGTGATACTGATGGTCTTGCTGATGGTAATAATTTTCCAGTTGAAATTGGTGGTATTGCTGTGACTAATGTATTTATTTTTGTTGGTGGAGGTATTGCTGGTGCAGGAAATTGAGTTGAAATTGGTGGTATTGCTGTGACTAATGTATTTATTTTTGTTGGTGGAGGTATTGCTGGTGCAGGAAATTGAGATGGATCTCCTGAAGGATCTTCCGCTGGTGGAACACCTTCTTGAGTATTTACTTCATATACAAATTGAAGTAAAATTATTAAGGTTATTATAACAATTAAAATAGGAAGTTTCTTCATAATTTAATGGAAATTATGTAAAAAAGATTTATTTAAAGATTATTTATATTTTGTAAATAAGCTACTTCGAAATTATGTGAAAAAGATTTATTTAAAGATTATTTATGCTTTACAAAATAAATTATTTTAGTTGAAATTATATAAAAAGATTTATTTAAAGATTATTTATACTTTACAAAATAAATTATTTTAGTTGAAATTATGTTAAAAAGATTTATTTAAAAGGTTATTTATACTTTATAATTTAATTATTATCTAAAAACAAAGTAATGTTAATTAAATTTGTTTCATGTTGTTTCATATACAGTATGCCACATCTACCTATTTTTGTACAAACAATATTGAATTTGATTTTCCTGGAAAAACGTAGTACAACAAACAAGCACTTAAAAAAAAAATTTTGAATTAATAAGGAAAAAGTTTTTGTCATCATAAAAATTTTCTCATAATAATGAAAAAACTTTTATCTTGCATTGTAAAACAAAGAAAAAAGGTGCGATTAATTCACACGACTTAGCCAATAATATACAGTTTTTTTTTTTGCTCTCTGTATCTAAAATATATGAAGCATAATTTAAAAATAAGGAGAAAGGATTAAGATTCTAAATTTTATTCAGCAAATTTTTAAATATATGAAAAATATGAAATTTGTAATATGTAAGCTTTATGCTTGAATTCTTGACTAAAATAAGAAACAAATTAATTCATATAAATCAAATCAAACAAGGTCAATTTATATTAAATATAGTATCAGGTATGTAGTTTGTATATATATATTATATACATATTTTATTGTTTATTTCTATTATTAGTTAATCCGCTAATAAATTATAATGTTGCTTCCTTTCTTAAGATTTTATTTGATTTTATCCGATATCTTTGTATACCTGAAAAACTTAGTTATTAGTTGCATTATAAATTCTTCTCGTTTATTTATTTTGCAGAATGATTCGATTATTTTATCCGAAAATATTGTAATTAATCTTGTGATATTAGTTTATTGTTGCAATTATTTCAATTATTTCCATTTTTCAAAATTCGAAACGTTTCGCCCAAGTTTCGGCCGAAACTATCCGAAATTTTCCGAAACTTTTTTTTGTAAATCATTTAGGCGAAAACCGAAACACTAGGGTAGCTAAAAAAAAGAATGTTAATTACGCAATATAGTAAATACAAAATACAAAATACAAGATTCACGTATATGATTCCTTTACGTCATGTAACCATAAAATCGCACTTGCAATCTCTAACGAATTTTAATTAGTTTTCACATTTCAAAGTTATGGTATCGTCCTTTAAAACAAGCGAATAATTCTCATCATCTAAAGAATATTAAACATGTCAAATGCTTAAAGATATTTTCATGAAAATTAGCCATATTTCGTTAAATAAACCTGGAAAGAAAATATTTTATAAATAATAATTAAGATAAAAAATGTAATCGGAGAGACGGAGACGCACCTCTTTTTATCGACATATCTTTTAATTACATATTTTGTTGGCGTATTCTTCGTATTCTTCCAATTTGCGATAAAAACAGAAGCGGATCCTCCAGAGCCAATAAATAAGGTCCTATAATAATTTTAAATTACGTTGTTTTCTAATAATACCTTTAGCCTATTGGCGTAATACTCTTCGAGTTGTAGACAGTTTGTTTTATATGATGCATATTGGCGTTTGTATTGGAGTAAAGAAAATAAACTATTACATAGGATATATGTGATTTGCCCAAAAAAAAAAAATATTTTGATATAAAATATTATCGTGGTTCTGTTTCCAGCTCTCTTTAAATTTTACGACTGGTAAGTCAGTAACAAAATGTCGATAATACAATAAAAGAAATGCTTGGAATTACTTCATATGAAAAGTATTATTTTTCAACACTTTTTGAACAAAATCGGGCGTTCAAATCCAAGAGAGAAACCTAAAAACGAGAAACATTATTAACGTTTAGTTAAATAAAGTCAAAAAAAAAATCCCCCATTTCGAAACTTCCGAAATTTTATCCGAGACTTGAAACCTGGAATATAAAAAAAAGTATAGAACAGAAAATCAAATAACAACATTATTAAATGCTTTACCTACAAAATATTCAAGGCTTCGATTAATAGTAAGAGTTTTGTATCAGACTTCATTTAACTAGTAAAAAATAAAATTATGAAATAAACCTTTAAAAAAGAAGTCGCTTTCGTAGACTTCAAAATTTCGGAACCTAAAAAAGTAACGAAACGTTAATAAAACGGTTATTTTTTTTTTAAAAAAAAAACGAAATAGTAGTTTCGAACGAACTTACGAATTTTCGTCCGCAAGACAAAATATAAAAAAAATACCCTCGAAGCTAAGATATACAAACGAATAAAAAAAAGTTAACTTTTTCATACTTCCGAAATATTGCCCAAGAAGCCATTCACCTACAAAAAAACAGTATAAAGAAACGTCGATTACATTTCGCAAAAAGATAAAAGAAAAAAATAAAATTTGAAACTATTTACCTTCGAAATGTGTATCCAAGAAAATCCACCTACAAAAATAAAGTAACAAGCAGTAATTAAAAAAATTAAAAAAAATCATTTAATGCAACTTAGTACCTTCCTCGGAAGAACAGGTACTAGAGGGCTAATCTTCGGAATTTATGCTAAAGATTCATCTTGGTGAAGTTCTATTGCGGAACTCAATACTTTATGTGCGTGGGTGTAGATAAAATCTAGTGTAGAATCAATAGACGTAGCTTTCTATGTAAAAAACCGTTACGATCAGAAACATTTGTAGGATTATAGAAATCCCATTGTTAGGCACAAATTCAGCCTATCCCTGGAGTTATGCACTTAAGTTTCCAGATAAATCATAGCTTTGCAATAAAGAGCATTAGTACTATGTATTTGATAAGTAATAGCAATACAATGAACTATAAAAAAAATTGGTTATTTAAATCTATTTTGATTTCCCCGATTTCCTCTAATAAAAGTTTCTTGTTAAGTTTATTTCTCGCAAATTTCCCATGATTTTATAAACTTTTTATGACAAACTATACACTTGCAAGGTTATAAGTATGATATTTACCGGGTAAGAGTTGGTTTTCAAGTTATGAAGTTTTACAGATTTCCTTCGATTTCTTTTTATGCAAAAGTTGTCTTAAAAGTTATACTTTCGAACAAACATATTACTTTTATTTAATTATATAAAGCTAAACAAGTGTTAGTTTGAGTTTTATTGAATAAACTATACATTTCAAATAATTTATGCTTTAATTAGTATTATGTATATTTAAATGGTTATAACTATGTATAGTCATCTCAGATTAAAATAATTAATTGAATCACAGAAAACATAGTTATTAAATTTGTTAATTTTATTGGCCATCAATATTTCTCACGCGTCGTAACAATAATTTTATTAGATCATCACGTGAAAAATCTGAAAACACAGTATGATGTGAAATAAATTGGGTTTATATTGGCATTAAAAAAATTTATTATTTTTGTACCAATCATAAAAAAAAAAATACTTTGTAACTACTATATTGTAGTTTATGATTGTTCATATTAATCACAGACTTGCTTATAATCAAATTTGCGAATAAGAATTTAGTATTTAAAAATTTTCTTTCTTAAATGCATTAATAACAATAAATTTCATATGACCAATAAAGTATCATTTTTATTATCTTTAGCCTATCTAAGTTATAAATTTAAACTTATATGTTTAGTCAATGAAAGTAACAGAATTAATGTTATACGGCGGTGACTTCGTCACCGCACATTAACTTAATATAGTTTAATAAAAGAAATTTAAATCAATAACGAATCTATTAAAGATTAACTCCGTATTTATTTAATGTTTCAATTGCTTTAGGATTAACTTGTAAAGCGGAAAGTTTAAGATATTCAATACCTCTTTCTTTATCTTGTTGCACTCCCACATTTCCATTATAATAAGTAATACCTACGTGGTATAATGCTGTAGGATTACTATTTTCAGCGGCCATTTTTAAATATTTCCAACATTCTTTTTCATTAAAAGGTAAATCAGGATTTTCAAGATTCTCACTATCATAAGCAAAAGCATATTCTAATTGAGCTTCAGCTATTCCAGAGTCAGCTGCAATTTTAAATAATCTTTTTGCTTCAATTTGATTCTCTTCAACAAAACCCTTCCATAAATAAAGTCCTTTCCAATACATGGCCGTTTTATTACCAAGATTTGCGTGTGCATTGAAACATTCCCAACAAATTTTGTAATCTTGTTCTGATTTCGTTTTCTTAGCTTTTAAATTATGATGTTCAATACCTTTTGATAATGGTAAAAGATCAAGGACATACTCATTAACAAATTCAATAGTATTATTACTGGTAGTGGTAGAGATAGTAGAAGAACATTTTTGAGATTCATAATTTGTTTCTTCATTTAAATTTAATAAATTATTTTCGTAAGATTTATATAATGATTCAAGAATTTTTGAGACCTTTTGGGTTGACGGACGCTTGCGATTTTCATGTTGCCATGCCAATGTAATAATTTCGGTGAAACCATCAATTATATCACGTGGACAATTTACAAAGTCTAATGTTTCTCGTTTTCCACTCATAACATGTTCAATTATTTCATCATATTCCATGTCTTTATATGGTACTCTATTAAAAGAAAGCTCCCAAAGAAGCATTCCAAAACTATAAAAGAAAAAAAGAATTTAAAAAGTTGTTTCTTATTTATATAATTTATCTTTAGCCAACCTGATTACATACCTAAACATTTCACACGCATAAGTATATGGTTCTATTTTCGTATTTTGATTTGATTTTTGATAAGATTTAAGTTTCTCAGGAGCCATCCAACGCATCATTTGTTTCGAACTCTCATCATCATGTACTTTGGTAGTTACATATTTTGTTTTACGGCTTAAAGTAAAATTGGTTATTTTACATTTAAATCCTTCAGCTACCTTTAAATTATACAGATTAATAAAATCAGCATATAGTCAATATTTAATTAATAACTGATGAATCAAAGAACTTACCAAAATATTTTCACATCTAACATCATGATGTAAAACACCTGTGGTTGATATAAATTTAGTTTACGACGTAAATATTAATAAAAAATAACTAATACTAAATAAACAGAACTTACGAATATAATTCAAGAAACAAAGACCACGAAAAATATCTCTCGCCATACTTAATTTAAGTTTCCAATTAAGATTCTTACTCTCATAAAGACTTTTTAAATCACCAAATTCAGCCCATTCTAAAACCATAACATTTTCAGTGTATATATCCAAATTTGAAATTCCAAAAAATTTAATTATATAAGGACATTCATTTAATTCATTCCAAATTGTTAGAGTTGCACCAGCTTTTTTTGAATCCGGACTAGTATCGTTAAGTGAATATTTAGTTGGCTTACAAGCGACATCAAAATTTTTATATTTTCTTAATATAACACTATTACGTTCTATGATGGGTTCTTCTGGTACAGTAAGATGTTCCGGACCAATTTCAGGTGGTTTGGATTTATCCAAAATTGAAGAATTTTTCTCTAACATTTCAATTTTTGCAGTAATAATAGATAATTTTTGATCAGTTATATTAAAATTTTGTTTAATATCTTCATAAAGACCTTTTAATTGACTTAAATCACTTTTTATCTCTTCATTTTCAATTTCACGACTGATGACATCACCAATAGTAATAACAAGTTGTAATGATTTATACCAATGATCAAAATCATCCCTAATTTCATTAAGTTGTTGATTAATTACATTAGCGACGAGATATTTTTTAAAACCTTTAATTTCAGAAATTTCTTCAACAAAATTTTTAATCTTGTCTAATACTTCAATAAAATGCATAAAATTTTTAAAATAACTTTTTTCTCGAAATTTTTCAACATTTTTATCCATATGCCTTTTTAAATAATTTATTGATGTTAAAGCTAATTCCACTCTATCAGCGAATACTCTACAAATTTTTTTATTCGTTTTCGCTTTTTCATAAATCTCTAATATACATGATGCTATATTAATTGCTATATCAAAATGTGGAATTAAATTTTGAATAATATCTGCAGTTGTTTGTATAACTTTTATTCCATGATCTTTAACACTTTCTAATACATCAACGTTAAAACTTGAAAATGTTTCTTTCATGATTTTATTTGTGAAATTTATTTTTTTTTAAAAAATAATTGAAAAAATAATTTAAAATATAATTGAATTAGAAGAAAAAATTCTGACAAGTTCATTTATAACTTATTTGATTTCATTCAAATGATAATCAATGATATTTCGACATACATTATAAAAAATAAACTTGTTACACATGCTCATTGGAAGCTTCCGAACCTTCCAATTCCATTAGAAGCTTCCAATGTACATCACTGCACAATGCACAGCCCGTGTGTTTAAACAAAAAAATTAAGACAAAACAAGTTTTATTGTATAAATAAACAATTTTTTTTTTAGGATAAGGTGATTATTTTAGTCATTTATAGAAATCCTTGGCGTTCACGGCTCACAAGTCACACCTTGTTATGATTTGAAATGGAAAATCTGTTCTGGCCTTCTGGGCAAACCATAAAAATTTCCAAATTTGAAAATTTGAAAGAAAAGAATTTCATTGTTCCTATTCTATTTGTAACATATTCAATAATTTCTTCCAAATGAAAAAATATATTTTAAATAATATTAATAAATTGTGTTATCTTGAATGTTAATGAATCTTATAAATTGGATAACTTGTGAAAATAAATTCTTTGTTTTTCCTCTTGTCTCATATACTTTTAAAAATATACATATTACAAAATTTTTCACAACGACAAGAAAGAAAGGAGTCAAAGGAAGTTCTTGTTTTACATATCTTGATTTTTTACTTTAGGCCAATGTCTCACAACTGTTCAGAATGTGATCAGTGTAAAATAGATAAGCTCCCTTGTCAACCATGTATTAAAGAGCAATATCAAAATCAAAAAAAATATGAAAATCGGTCAAGTGGAAACAAAAAAATTGACGAACTAGTTAAATATGTTAGACCATCCCTTATCAACACTATTCTTTTTCTTGAATGGATTCCCTATGAAGATCTTGAAATAAACGAAAAAGATTTTGCTAAAGGTGGTTATGGAACAATATCTCTGGCAACTTGGATAAATGGTTATGTTGTACGATGGAATCATAAAATGAATCAATGGCATAGACAAGGAAAAATGAAAGTTGTTTTAAAAACTATGAACAATTCGGACAATATTAGTGATGATTTTATCGCTGAGGTATTATCATTATATGTATTTCACGTTAATAATGTCATTAATTGTATTAGTATGCCACACATTTTTAATTAACTTATTAAACAATTTGCAGCTTGAAGCATATTTTCAATGTGCTAGTCGTCATCTTATTAGCTATCTTGGCATCACTCAAAATCCGGATACGAAAAATTATGCAATAGTAATGGAATACGCGGAAAATGGTGATTTACGAGAATACCTTCAAAATAACAAAGCCAAATTATATTGGCGTCGAAAACTTGATATTCTTCGAAACATAGTCGCGGGCTTGGAAATAATTCATGTAACTGGTATGACACATCGTGATCTCCATACTGGAAACATTTTGCAGTTCAAAGATCTTCTGTATCCCTCACGTATCACCGACTTGGGGTTATCTAAACAAGCCAGTGAAGAAAAAACGGAAAAAATTATTGGTGTCATACCTTACATCGCTCCTGAAGTATTAAATAAAAAACCATACACTGAGGCATCTGATATTTATAGCTTTGCAATGATCTTATGGGAAGTGGGAACTGGGGAAAAACCTTATGCAGATCTCTCCTATGATAATGAACTTGTATGTCGGATCAAGAATAATGGCCTAAGACCTGAAATTCCCAAAGAAATACCCGAATGCTATGCAACTTTGATAAGAAATTGTTGGGATAGTGATCCACAAAATCGTCCAACTGCTCTAGACATTAAAGAGAAAATAATGAAATGGCAGTCCGTGCTAGGTTGGTTCCCTACTGAGGAGAGCCGCAGTGATGAGGAAGCGAAACAATTTGAGGAAGCTGATGATGAAAAAAGCAAAGAAGACAGGAGATATCGTGCAGGAATGTATAATCCAACTCCTAAATCGCAAGAGCCATCCGCAGGTAAATTTTGAAGCCATCATCTTATTTATTCGTGCTCTATATTAACATTCATCCTTTTCAGAAGTTGATCAAGATTGCCGTGAACTTCCTGGTAAGAAATTTATATATACCTTTCTTATTTTCTCATTTTCTATATAACGTGTTTTTTGCTTTTTTTCATTATTCTTTATATTGACGTTCATTCATTTTTTTTAATTTGTAGATATTGTTAATAAATGAACATCCAGACAGTGAAAAATCTTTACAACTCTTTTTTCTTATATACTTTTGCCTCTATTCTGACACTCACACACTTTTATTACACAGACATCAGTAAAAAAACTTTCACATTCACATCCTTTCTATTTGAATCCTCCTAATCATTTAATATTTCGTGGATAAAAATTATCTCCATGTCGAGAAAAGCGAATATAATCTGTATGAAAAGCATACCGATGTCGCAGTTTTGGACAAAAATTGTAAATAATTTTAGCTAAAAATGCGCGAAACTTAAATTCTTTTGGTTATAGAAAATTTAAATTTTTTTTCCTTTTTCCTTTTTATTTTTATTTTTTTTTTGTTATTACGATTTATATTATGTAGTATGGCTTTTAGAAATAAATCTACTTTAAACCTAAATTTTCTTTTGGCACATCAAATGGTTTAATGAGACTATCTTATCTAGTACGTTTGCCCTGTAAAAAAAAAATGTCCGGAAATTGTAGCTAAAAACATCCGGAAAATGTCCGTGTGTCCGGAAAACGTCCAGAAAATTGCAATATTCTGGACACTTTCTGGACGCTGGGTCTGAACCCTCCTAGACATTTTCTGGACATTTTCCGGAAAATGGAAATTTTCCAACGTCCGGAATATTGCAATATTCCGGACATATTCCAGACAAATAAACATTTCCGGACGTTTTCAGCTACAATTTCCGGACATTCTTTTTTTATAGGGTTGACCATTTATTGGCTATACACTATAATTCACTTGCAATCTTTATATTTATTTATACAATGTAATACTATAATACAAATAATGATAACGTTTTATGTAAGATTATGAACAGATAATGTACCTTACTTTCACTTGAGGTTAGATATATTACTGTCTTGAACGTCACTGCATAATTATAACATGAGAACATTATTAAATGTTCTATAATTTTACAATAAATAAATTATTGATCAGTAAAAAAACATTTTGTTCAAATATCAGATATGCTTAGATCGATATACTATTAGACTAAGGAAGTAAAAATTAAATGGCGCAAGCAGTAAAGAAGTTTTTCTAATTTTAGGTGACAATATCTTTTAATCTATTTATATTTTATTATCGTAATTCGTGCAACCCATCGAAATCTGAGTTTCCTACATAAGTATTTTTGGCTGAATCGGCTGAAATTTTTATTGAGAAAACTTGGGCGTAATATAAAAATATCACGTATCTGATGTTGTTATTCAAATAGAAAATTGTATTTCATTTAATAATGTTAACAGAGGGGAGATATTATGATAACTTTCATTGTATTTATTTGGAGCAGTATGGCGAACTTTAATCAATAAATCAATAAATCAAGTATTTATTTTTAAAGGAGGTTAAAAAGCAACAATATAAAATAAATCTTGCGCAGAATAAAACAACTCCTATAAAGCTAACTAACGCATTCATTAAATAATGAATAATTAAAGATTGTTGAATGAAATCGAACCATAGTTGTTCTGAAACAAATAATTTATAGCTCGTTTTATTTTTCTTACTTAGGGGAAATATAGTAACTTGAGCTCAATAACATGCAAGAGAATGTAAAGGATATAGAAAAGCGCAGTATTATTATTTGCTTGTTGCTATACTTGCCTAAGACAAGGCTCAATGAGCTGAACAAAATGTTATAACATATTGAAAAATTATGAAAACATATAGCCGAGAAGCAAAATCAGTTGAGGATCTAGTGACTAATAAATACATGAATTGAAAGCTGAATTGAAGAACACAATTCGCTTGAAACCAAATATTTAATTTATCAGTTTTATTCAAAAAATTTTTAATGCATAGAATTTGATATTTTTCGTGATTTCCTAAATGACGAAGTTCAACGTATTGCCATCATAAGCATCAAGGACCTATTATCGATCCTGATGAATTTGTTAAATTCATAGAAACGCGCGAAAATCTATTTCTTTGTCGTAAGTTCTGCTTCCAAGATTGAGGTCAAAAGTTAATTTTATTTAAATACAACGAGTGTAGTCTATGAATTATTGGACACGTCATTTAAAAATTTAAATTTTATCATCAAAAAAAAAAACAGTCAACATTTTCTAAATATTAAGCCCCTAAGTGGAGCTGTTTATCATTAAGGCTTGGTAACAAAGCCTCTACTTATAATAATTTCATATAAAAGCAAACAATCTTCTCTTTTTCCACTTCTTACGAGATCCTTCTCTTCAGATAAACGATAATGACAACTTCTTTGTTCTTAATTACCTGCATTATTCTTGCTTTTTGTTCTTTTGTCTCGTCATCACAAGAATTTAAACTTAGTTCTAAAACTTCCATAATAGTTAGTTCTAAGGAAGAAGAATTTTATGGAGCTTCCGGCCAAAAAAACCGGTTTAAAGTTTTACGAATGGAGCAATAGATCTTATTCCATTGATTCTATTGGATACCGATAGAATATTTTATTGCCAACTTAATAGAATTTTTATTTTATTATTATTTTCTAATTATTGATTAGAACAATAGAATGACAATCATACTGTTAATAACAACTATTTTATCGTTATGCATACTGCTGAAAGTTCTACTTTATCTATACCTGAACAGATAGATTGCATCGTTATATATCAAAGTTAAACGATTATCTTCAGAAAATATTGACAATTCTTATTTCATAAATGAATTGATTGTATATTCGAATACCAATATTCGCCCGGTTTTCATCCTTTTTTTGTCCATATTTCGTCCGATTTTCGTCCGGTTTTCGGGTTTCTTTTCTTTTATTCAAATTTAACTGCGTACATCATTTTGAAAACGGCAATAAATCAATTAAAATTATAATATTTATTCTTTAAAGAAATTAATTTAAAAAGATGGACATTTATTTTTATAATAAATTTACTAAATTTTCACATAATTTTTATTATTACCCTATAAAAATTTTTTTAGAAATTGATCACATGTCGAGGTTATCTTGGAATACAAATTAGAAAATGATCATTTATCGGAGTTTTTTTTATAGGGTTATGTAAGAATTTTTGAACAAGCCTTCAGTGATAGGCTTTATTTGTCGCCTAGTGTAAACTAGATAATATGTATCACAGAAAATCATTGAAATTTAACATGCATAAATTATTTGTGTGACCGCTTGATCATTACGAAAACTAAATGCGACAATGAAATTACCTCATGGTACATGCATATTTGTTTTCACAACTAACCTATATATAGGTCGTTTAACGAAATCAATGAAATTGAGTTTAAGACATGATATTAACTCACAAATCAATATATGAAGTGTTTCACAGAAAAATGTAATACCAAAATAAAAACATGTATAAACGATAATTTAGATAATCTAAAAGCATTTATAAAAACCGGTTTTAAAGTTTCATGAATGGAACAATAGATCTTATTCCATTAATTCTATTGAATACAAATATAATATTTTATTGACAACTTAATAGAATATTATTTTTTTATTGTATTCTAATTATTGATTATTGATTAGAACAATAGATCTGATGCTCATTCTGATGCCCGTTCTATGCTCATTCTCCATTCTGATGTCCATATTCTGATGCCATTCTGATGTTCATTCTGATGTTCATTCTGATGCTCATTCTAAAATAAGCCGCCACTAAATTCAGCTTATCTCCATTATTCCGTATAAAGTGATTTTGGTCTGTCATGTACAGTACGTTAAAAGAAAAAGTATAAAAATTCTGTATATAGATCTATAAAATTTTTGGGCCTTTTCCTAATTTAAATTGTATCTAAAAGAAAGGTCTTTATCCTCTTCACTAACCAGTTCAATAAGAATTCAATAAAGAAATTACTTCGATAATCAAGTTTGCGCATCTACTATAACGTTCCTTTAAAGAACTCTAACCCTCGACACTCGTGTAATAATTCGTGAAAATCCCACTAGGTCACCACCATCACATTTTCTAACTATTGATCAACAAGATCCACAGACCCGGTGTGATCCTCCTCTAAACAATATGGATATTATTACAAATCTTTATCAGTAATCGTGCTTTAAAGGAGTTCAAATACGACAATTTTGAATGCGTAGAAGCGATTCCAAACGTAGGGCCACATGAGATCAAAAAAGCCTATATAGAATCTCAAGGCAGAGTCATTATCAAATATATACTAGATTAGAGTGACGAAGATAAATATTATAAAAAGCTTCACAGAGAAGTGATTAACATTATAACGAGCCCTAAATCATCGATTGTTAATGTACATAAGTTCTATATTTCAATTTTCCACCTAATTTTTAAATGAAAACAAATAGGTATGTAATGAATTTAAAAGACGTTGACCAAAATAAAAACGTAATGAGATTTTATGGCGTTACAAAAGGTTACATATATGATTTCTATTTTAAACATCTAAATTCTCGCATTTAATCCGATCTATAATTCACTTTATCACATCATTATTTCAGAACCTTCTAAGAAGTATTACTCTATGGTGTTTCAGCAGCAATGCTATGGTGAAAATCTTAAGGATTATTTAGAAAATAAAAATAATATTGAAAAAATGGATTGGACTCTTAAAATAAAAATAGCTGCAGATATTTCCAATGGCTTAGTAGAATATATCCATAAAGCAAATATTGTACACCGTGTTTTGGTGAGTATTAAAATTGGCAAAAAATAATCGATTTATTATTAACAGCCAAACTAGTTTAGACCCTGCTAAACAATTCATATTCTTAATTTTTATTGCATTATTTACTAAAATTTATACATAAATGTCATGAATAGTGTCCAAAATACATATTAGATCATGATGGCACATTTGTGATTATAGGATTTAATCAATCCGTGTCTCTTGATCATCTTTCCGAACTTGACGATCTTAAAGAAATATCTGATCCTGGGGATAATATTTACGTGGATCCGATGTGTTCTAACGCTGATTATAAATACGACAAATCTTCAGATATTTACAGCCTTGGATTGATACTATGGCAAATATCTAGTGGCAAAATCCCTCATGAGAAAAATAAGGAAATTCCAGTCAATTCAACTCCAATAGATTACATAGAGCTTTATGAAAGTGCATGGAGCAACGATCCTAAAAAACGACCATCAATTGAAGAGATCGCTCGAAGCCTTGGAGACATTGATATTAACCATTTATATCAAGATTCTGATTATATTCCAAATGTTTACCTTAAGAGAAATAATGCTCCGTCAAAGAAAGAAGCTTGTTTATTTATTAATAAAGGTTTATATGAAGAAACCCCATATCTCTTCCTTACCCAAAATGAAACATTTGTTGGAAGAACTGAATCAAATCATATTATTATAAAAGATCAAGAACTTGGTAAACAGCATGCAAAAATTAAAAGTTTTCAAGGAAAAGTCGAAATTTTCGATTTGGGATCTAAATCTGGGATTTATGTAAATGATAAAAAACTCGAATTTCGAGCTTCTCAAACTTTAGAAAAAGACGATTTAATTAAATTAGGAAGAGCAGTTTTCCAATACCTTCCCGCTGGAAAATATGAGAACCGTATGGATAAACTTTTACCCGTTTACAACACGGATTATTTGCGGAAAAGCTTGGAAAATGAATTCGAAAATGCTAGAGAAAATAAACAAAGTTTGAGTTTTTTGTTTTTTGATGTGGATAAATTCGGAGAAATCAATAAACAACATAGCCATGAATCTGGAGTCCACATTTTAAAAGAATTGTCCGAGTTAATTAAAAATGAACATATTGGTCCTAAGGATATTTTTGCACGATATGGTGGAGATGAATTTACTATTCTTCTTAATAATACTACTGATGCAAAATCGGCCTCTGAAATTGCTGAAAAAATTTGACATTCTGTTGAAAAACACTCAATTACTTTCAATGAGGAAAAATTTTCTATTACGCTTAGCATTGGTGTTTTCGAAATAAACTCATCGGTAGAAACTTCTACTGACTTATTGAATCATGCTGAAGAGGCTTGTCGAAAGGCCAAAGAAAGTGGCCGCAATCGGGTAATAATAAACCAGATTAACTAACTTTCCCAAATTTGAAATCTGACTCGGGGACAATATATAAAATAAACTACGAAATTGGTCGATTATACGAAATTAAGCAACTTATTGTAAGTGCGGCGACATTTATTACGTAACATCCATTTGTTATAAGTCTTAACCCCCATCCCACATAATATATAAATCTTATGTTATATTCACCCTAAAATATTATGTAATAAATGCTAAAATTTTATTATGTAATAAAATTAAATAAAATATAAATGTCACGTTCCGTGTTTTCTATATTTTTACGTGTTATATATTTCTTTGTTTTCTTATTACTAAAAGTACTAGATGAGTAGTAGCCAATAAAGATGCTACTGTGTAAAGGTTGTTTGGATTATCTTGATTATTTTTGAATTTATGTAATAATTTACATGGGGGTAGTGATTTACGTATTTGTTGTTTGCAAGAATACCCATTTTCATCGTCATTATTTTTTACGATAAATAGGTTATTAGGCGATGATGATTAAAATTCAATTATGGTGAATTTGTGATTATTTAATGTATTGTAAAAACAGCTTGTATTATCGTATTATTAAAATATATTTATCAATTATTTGATGAACTTGAATGAAATCGTAAATTATATTATTTAATTGTGTATTTTTTATTCGTTTGTATTATTAAATTAATGATCAATTCTTAATTTTTTAATCGTGATATTGTTGAATTTTTACTTATCTGTTATGTAATTTAATATGGGTTTTGTTTTTTATCGCACCTGCGTTCCCTGTAAAAAAAGTCAATCCGTTTTTTTATTCCATCTTTTTTTTCCGTAAAAGGCTCATATTTCCGGAATTAATAACTTTATATCACGGAATTTAACGGATTATTTACATTTTCCGTGAATGGATCCGTGAAAGGCTAAATATGCATAGTGTAAGGTTTCTTATAGTACATAGTAAGTGCATAAGGTCTCACGCCAGGATTTTTTAAAAATAGGAAATCTAAACGAAGTCATGTGATCAAAATGATCGACCAAAAAAGGCATATCGCGGGCGCGAAAAAAAACACATTCCATTTAATATTCTAATATTTTTCTTTGAATTCATTGAATTTTTAAATCGTGCGTTGCTTAAATTGTTTAATTTTTTATAATCTTTTGTATTAATAAATGCAATTTTAGCTTATTTATCTCGTGATATTTATCATTTAAATAAAATAATTCAAGCCTTTTTAGCTTTTCTAGATATGACGAACCTCGACCTCATAAATCATTCCTATGTTTCATTCCTTTTAACATGCTGTGCCTCAGGGCTCAGGCGTCAGGTGTTGATTGACTTGTCACATATTCACCATTGTCACCTGTATCGCATAAAGCAATTATTCTATAAGTAAACTTTATAAATTATAAATACTATGAAAATGTTATACTTATTTTTGATTTAAGTAAAATTAATTATATATCTGATATTGTAAAATTTACTTGAAAAAACTTGTTGATTTCAAAGTTTTTTCCATGAGTTTGAGTCTAAACAATATGAGATTTTATGATTACACATTTTTAATGTAATAAATAAATTTATTTAAATAATAAAAAATTTATTAAAACTGGAAATTTGTAAATATTTTTGTATTTAAAACTTCATTTAAAACTTCATTTTTATATATTATATATTAGAATAAAATATTAATGTAAAATATATGATACCAAAAAAATTTTGCACTAATAATAATAAATACTTTTCAAATAAAGTCGTCCAGGTCCATTTCATTTTTCATTGTGTGAACTGTTTTCATCATTCATAATAAAAAAAAATCAAATTTTCCCTTTTTTATCGACAACAATAATAATAGGGGGATTTAACCCCTCCTATATGTAACACAACGATTTTCATCACATGAATATTTCCTTAAAAGTATTCTATTAAATTCAATCGTAAATTGTATAAATTCAATTGAAAAATAATAGTATCCCCCACTTTTTTTCTTCCATTGCTTTTGATTATACTATTTAAACAATCTAATTTTACCCAGGCGACACATTTAAATATTTTTTTAATATACTACAAGTTTTTAAAACCCTTCATTTATAAATAAAAAATTTCGTACACAGCGTCAACCGACACCAGGTACTATTGCCCGTGATATACGGTATTTTTATTAATTCAGATTATTTGATTTAACAGTAAATAATTTTAATCAACCTCACTGAAAAATTTAATTTGCAAAAAATTTTCTTTGATTTCTTACTTTTTTCCTCTATTTCAAAAACAATTATTAATTGATATATAAGACTTATAATTAAAAAAAAAACATAATAATTTATGTTTGTTAGGTTTAATCTTGAAATAAAAGATCTTAAAAATATTTTTTTTTTTTGAAATGTGGAAGGGTAAGTAATAGGTAAATTTGTATTCGGATGGTTGTACGTTTGCCGTTTGAATTAACTATGAGTGTTTTTTATAGGACATGGATTTACGAAATTTGAATAAGATTTCAAATGCGAAGGAACGATATCGATCTCGAAATGTAATTACTAAGCTACGAGATTTCGAATAAACGGTAGGAACTAAGTATAATTATTTAATAAGTGAATAACTTTAAGGAAAACTACTAATTCCATTAAAGAAATGGTTTGCGAATGAATTAGTGTTATTTATGTTTTGTGTTGGTAATGTTCTAATTTGTCTAATATTAAGATTTAATCCAAATATATTGCTTCTTAGTTTTCGTTGAATTCGGCGTTTACGAATACGATATGACGATGAGTTATCGGTCCGGTCATTAATAGAATAAGTGACTGATAGTTGGTTCATCTTTAATTTTTTTTTTTTCGATATATAGAAATTCTATACTATTACTTTGAAATAAAGAGCAAAGCAGTTATTTATAACATTTGAATCTTTTAGAATATATTAACTAAATCTTAACCTATTTCCTCAATGAATAGCAAATGAATAACTATATTTTGAATATATGGTCGCACGAACACGGAAATATTTCTGCACAAAGAACATTCCAGAATACATAACAGATAATATAATAAAGAAAAAGGTATTATAAGAAAATTATTTATAAAATCAGGATATACAGTAGTATGTTGTATAACTTTAAAAATATAATGAAAAAGATTCTTTTGATTTATTATATACGATTAGATACTATAAAGTATTCATTATTTTTTCTCAATTTCCAGGTACCAATTACACCTATTTACTAAAAATAAACTAAAAAACTAGTACTATTCATTTTTTTTTTCACATGCTAATGGATTTTTTTTATAATCAATCATGAAATTGATGAAAGAATTTTTCAAAATTGTACTTTAATTAGTTAATATGGTTTGACAAAGGGCGTTCGATAGTATTTTTAAACCGGAAGTTAAAGAATTACCCAAAGAAAGAAACCACCTTTTAAATAAGTGTTGTATTTGTGTAAAAAGGATTAATTGGAATAAGAATCAGTATACATTTCATGTGAGTATATGAGTTCACTGAGTTTTTATAGAAATATAACGGAATCATCTCGGGTCAGATCCTAAAGAATTATAAACTTAATTTCCCAACTTGGATATTAGGGAGGCGCATTTTTTGTGGCGTGTGCATTAATGTAAGTAGGTGCAGCGTACATTACTTTTATTCCCCGCGTATTTCGTTGAAAAAATTAGGCGGCATTTTTCTTAGTAGCACTTATCATTAATTTAATTAATATATAAAGTGAATATGAAATTAGTAGGTTGCGCAAATGATATGCGCTTTGCGCGTATAAGAATTTTTTAAATTTATAATATTGGGCGTGTTTGGGCGTGCGTATCAATTACGGTTAAATGTTACACATTTCTTTTCTTAGAATCACTACAACATACTAATTTAAGAGCTTTACTTTTCATTTTTTTGATTACATAAAATTTATTAATATCCTTAATAATATATTATGTATTCTTTGGCTAATTTATAAAAGTAGAAATGATAAAGGGCAGTGACATATATTATCTATATTAGTTTCATAAGGAGGCAACCTCATGTAAGATTTTTAACCAATAATATTCAATTATTAATTTTGACCAATAAAAATGTTTAATTTTGTATCACGAAGATTGTACTTATAAGTCTAACAAACAAACAAAATCTAAATTTTAAGTACAAATATTTTTATTTAATTAATTATAAATTTTATAATGAGTATCATTAATAATTATTAATTCGGAAAAAAAAGATTTGATTGGGTATTATATTTTTATTTTTATTTCACAAAGTGAACGTGGTAACAGTACAAATTACAAAGATTTTATAAAAAAAACCCGAAAAGCAATTGAGTCTGCAATTCTAAAATCTGAAAACCAAACCGGTACGTAGCCGACGTCACCTTGGTGGGATTTGGGTATTATATCTGTTGCCGTAACAATTTTATAATTAAAAATTTCTACTCCCACGTGACCGGTGACATTTAAAGTATGTGAAAAAAATAATTTTGTGAGGCAAAAAAAAAACCCAAGTCCCTCAGATAAATATGTGATGAATATTTTAGGTCACGTGGGTAGAAAATTTGTTGCTGTTACTGTAACGGGTTCTATCACGTGATATTTAAAATTTGTCAGCGGACGATGGTCCTTTCATCCGAACTAATCTTTAATTAGTGTTATAATTACTCCAAAAATAGTCGAATAAAAGCATCATCATCATTTATTTCTCAAAAGAGATTCATTTTGTAAATAAAAAAATTACAATTAAATTGTTACATATTAACAATATTAGCCTATTCATAATTAGTAATTTCACAATTAATTGCATTTCTTTGTGTAAATCCCATTTTTCTTCTATTGATAACTATATATATTTTTTTATCGTTATTTTTTTTACGCAAATTATTATCAGCTGAATGCCTGAAACAAAAGCAGAGACCTGTTTTATTTTATTCTTTTTGTCCATTCTTTATTTTCCTTTACTTTCTCAATCTTTATACAGTATAATGATTATATATTTTCATTATTAGTCTTAAAACTTTATTAATTTTTAGGTCAATTCATATTATTTCCGATTGACCGCAGTTATGCAAAATGGCGTAGATCTCGGTTCAACCAAAATGATCTTCCAAAAAAAGCTATCATTACGAGAAATTTGAATTCCGAGGGAAGAAATTATCTTAAAATGCTATTTCTTTCAATTCCAAATTAAATTTTTATTAATTTATTTTTTTCTTTTTAACCTTTAAAAATACGTATTATAAAGTATAATTAATTATATTACATTATTATAAAGAACTTTAAACTATAAATAGGATCGTGAAAACTTCTAATAAAAGCTCCAAAAATCAGAAGAATCTCAAACTTAACAAAGAAAAGCATATATTAGCCGAGATGTACACAGAATATATATATATGTATATATATATATATATATATATATTTAAAACATCACTTTATAAATGATACTTTTTATACTTGATTGATATCACTTAAATGTAAAATAACTTCTTAAAAAGTTAATCATTACATTATATTTGTGCAATTCTGATAATCTAGATACAATAGTAATTATGCAATTTTACATCAACACTTGTCGATCATTAATTAAAATAATTTTGTGTACCGATCATTATTGAATCACCCCATGGCTAAAATGAGAAATTCGTCATCATCATTTCAATATTTTTTTTTTTCTTTTTGCATATACAAGAAAGTTCGTCTCAAAAATGTAATTTTCTTCCAGATTGAACTTAAAAGTAGGTGCTTAATACAATTTAAATAATAAAAATATATGTAATTTTATGAGAGGAAGAAGATCTCTTAAGTTAAAAAAGCTAATTAGTTAGGTAGTTTTTGTGTAAATCGCAAAAAAACAAATTTTTATAATAAAAAAGAAATTTCTTTATTCCAATAATACTTTAATGGGAGATTTTTTTTTAACCAGTAAATATTTAATTTTTAGGTATAATTTTGTGAAATGAACAACTTTTATTAAGCTTAAAAAGGGTTGATTAATCAACCAGATTTTTTGTTATTCATAAATTTTGTTAAAATTTTTTAATTAGAACGCTAATAAATCTTTTTTTTTTATTTATTAAAATAATTAAATAATATTATTAGATCTTTTTTGGTATTATAAATTGTTTTTTTAATTGAAAATTTGGTTAAACATAATGGTTTTTTTTATTATTTAAATTAAATCTTCTATACTAAATCTTTTGCTGAATTAGATTTTAAGAATTTTTTATTTTTCTTTTTAATAATTTGTAAGTATTTACACAATCACTCTACTTTAACACTTTAACATGAAAATAAAATAAAAAATTATTTATTCATAAAGAAAATCTTGTTAATTCTAAGTCATAAATACAAATACTGCCCAGTAAATAGTTTTTGTATAAATTTGTACCAAATGGGCTCATCCATATATAATTGGCTCTAGATTGGCTTAAATTTTGATTAATTTTTGCATAAATTTGAGCTAATTTTGAGCCAATGAGCCCGTTTGGTATAAATTTATACAAAAACTATTTACTGGGCTGTAAATAAATAAAATATATAAGTAAAATGTTTTTAAAATAGCGTTAAAATAAAAGATATTTATGAAATATTTGAAAAAAATAAGCAAAAGAAAATGGTTGAAAAGGTTTTCTTATTGCTTTACTAGTTTACTGTATCAAAATAGTCATATAATAGACATCATTTCTTTGGCCAGATTGAACTGAATAAAGCAAATTTTTAATTCTTAAAGTTTATAAATGTGTTCTTAAGAACCTGACGAATCATGTCCATAATTGTTAAAAATAAAATAGTACGGTGTACCGTTTGGACCAAAAATGAACAAAATTGTGAAAATCCAATTTTTGTATTACGGTACATTGTGTAAATGCATATTTTAATACGATCAGCAGCAAACAAATCTCTTAGTGGTGTAATTATAAATACATGAGGAATCCAATTCATTATAATATTACCTGATATAGGGGACCGTTAAAGCAGGGTAGAATCACGTGACTTTCGAAATTTTTCTTTTTTTAAATAAAACTCTTTATTATATATAAAACCTTCCAAATAAACATATACTAAGTGCATTTTGACCTGTTCTGCAAGTTTACTTAGAGCACAAAATGAGGTTTAGAACACCGTTTTCGATTTATTCAACTTTTTCAATTTCGTTAAAATTGATCTATCCTTTTTTGGGTATGATCAGCAAAATTCGTTTG
This sequence comes from Rhizophagus irregularis, assembly GCF_026210795.1. Classification (NCBI taxonomy): domain Eukaryota; kingdom Fungi; phylum Glomeromycota; class Glomeromycetes; order Glomerales; family Glomeraceae; genus Rhizophagus; species Rhizophagus irregularis. The sequence continues at coordinate 4,944,068 of NC_089435.1, read as the reverse complement.
CTCATATGTAAAGTCAAAAACATTGTTCTTTTTCCACTTTTTCTCCCTAAGTAAACTTGTGGAGCAGGCCGAAATACACTTATCTAATGATTTTCAAGTTCACTTTAATTTTAGTTTATAAAAAATTTATCAAATCATAATAATTTTAAATCGCGTGATTCTACCCCGCTTTAACGGGCCCCCTGATATAGAAATTTAACATAGAAACTATTATTTTAACCATTCTCTTGTTACTGTTAAGGATCTTTGTTTTTTATGCAACTTCGATAATCGACCTCGCGGTCCACATTATATATTTAACCAATTTTATGCAAAAAGTGAAAGATATATATATGAAAATTTCTTAAAATACACTAGTGTGCGAAATGCGGATCACGTGACTTTAAATTGTTACCCATCCTCTAGTTTTCCATTTTACTATTTATTCTAGGGACGAATTTTTCAGCGAAGCCTTATTTGTCACATATTATATGTCGCGCCCTATAATTTCGGCCAAATTTTATAAATTCCAGCCAAAATTTACTTGAATTTCCATTTATGGAAATAGGCGCAACGTTACACAGCCCAAAAAGGCAGTTTTGATTCTCAGTAAAAATGAAAATTCGTTGTACAAATTTCCAAAAAAGGAAATTATTTACGCAGATCACCGAGTATGATAAGCACGTGATCCGTGTGATGTACTGTATATATTATTATACTATTTTGTTTATTTATCAATATTCATGACCCGCAAGACTTTCATCAGCAAGGAAAATTCATTCTTTTGAAAGATAAATTCTTGACTTTTCAATCAGCATTTAAGTCATTTATTTTTGAATTTTTCAAATGCAATTTAACACGATAATACACTGCATATTTATTTAGGTTCATTCTTGTTGTAACAATTTATTTCTTATTGGATCATCTTTTTTTACACAACATATTTTCAAGCCAAAAAATTAATTTAATTATTTGGGTAACGTTTTAACATTATTAGATTTGTTATTATTATCTTATGGTTTTATGCAATGCAATACATGTGGAAATTGTGCTAATAAATTTGCATAGGGTATGTGGGTGTGCATTAATTATATTATTGTGAAAAATAAATACTTGAATATTATGATCCCACCATTCTATGCAACCATGTTTTTAATGCTAAGTGTAACACTAAAAATTTAAATACCGTAAAATTCTTTTTTTAAAAAGTGAATAATATTTTTTTCTTTAAATATTAAAATATTATTCATTTTTACTATTATATAAATTACGATCATGTCAGGAAATTCTTCAGTTTACTTCATATTATGGATACTATTACAAGTATTAGTTAAAGTAAATTGTCAAATGACGCCCTTTAAACCAAGTGTATATAGTCGTCATACTGCTACACTTATTGATAATAAATTGTATATTTTGGGTGGACTGGGTTTAAACAACAATGGACTAAAAGAATTTTTTTATCTTGATGTTTCTGTACCATTTAGTACTCAAGAATTATCATGGCAAGATTTATCAAATATTAATATGGTTCCACTTCATTTTTCTGCAATGTCAGTTAAAGGTGGTGTAAATAATGATACTCTATTTTTATACGGAGGATTAACAGCTGATCAAACAATGGCATTGGTTTATACATTTGATTCACAAAGTATTGTATGGAGTATTCCAAAGATAGCTGGAGTTAATACAATTAGAAAACGGAGTTTAACAGGCATTATTAATAACGACGGAAGGATGTATTTATGGGGTGGGTGCACAAATACTGATTTTGTAAATGACATGCTTATTTTAGATACAATAAATCTTAATTGGAGTAAAGGAAGTATAATTAATGCTCCAACTCCAAGAACTGATTATGGGGCCATTTTATTACCTAACAATAAAATTATTTATATGGGTAAGCGACATATTATATTTATTTAAATATATTTGTTATTTTATTAATGAACACTTTTTGTTTAGGCGGTAATGATGCTACTACTAGTTTTGATACTAATACTTTGAATATTGTTAAAGGAGCTGCTTTAACATTAAGTGAGGTATATTTACTAAATATATAAATTTTTTTTTTCTAAAAAAATAATCTAATTAATTATAAATTATTTGTAGATTTATGTATATGATATGATTAATGACAATTGGGATACAAAAGTAAGTTATGCATATTATTATGATGAAAATTTTTGTGAATTAATTTCAATTATTAAATTTAGGTAGCATTAGGAAAAATCCCTTCTAATAGAGGTGGTTTTTCCGCTGTTCTTGGTATGTAATCAAACAAGAACGCTATGATTATTATTTAAGTTTAATATTAGTAATGGTAAATTTTCATTATATATTTTTAACAGGTTTAGATGGTAAAAGAATCATAATTTTTGGAGGATATTTTATAAATCCCGGATATTTAGATACTTCACTTTATGTATTAGATTTAGCTAATTATAATTGGTACATTCCAAAAATTTCTGGAAAAATCCCAAAGCCTAGAGCTTTTCATCAAACAAATGTAATTGGAAAATATATGGTTGTATCATTTGGTAAATATAATATTCCTTAAATTATTACTTAAGCAGATAACTAGTTTTAACAAAAACAATTTGATTTAACAGGAGAAGGTTATGATAAAACAGTTGAAAGTGATATATTATTGCTTGATATTAGTAATAATGAAGAATATATATGGACAACAATATTTGATCCAAAAATGCCATCGCCACCACCATCAACACTACCACCATTACCACCACCTTCGCCACCACCTTCGCCTTCATCTTCGCCTTCACTTTCTTCTTCACCACCACCAAATAATTCAGGTAATATAGCTGGTATAGTTGTGGGATCTTTATTGAGTGGTATTTTGTTATCAGTTGGAAGTTTCTTGATATATAAATGGAATAAAAATAAACAAAAAATTATTCATGAAAATGATGATTACAGTCAAGAGGAAAAGGAGCTTCCTATCATAAGGGATATTTATAATAATGAAAAAGATATCAATAATAATGAGCAAGAAACTATTCAAATTGATCAAATACCTAGAAATGAAAGTACGTCTAATTATAAACCAATAATAATTCCACCTCCAATAATTAATAAGAATAACTATCATAAGCAAGAAATAATTCTAACACCCGAAAATGAAAATACAACCAACCATGAACCAATAATAATTCCAGTCAATGATCATCATGGGCAAGAAATTATACTAGCACCCGAAAATGAAAATACAACCAACCATGAACCAATAATAATTCCACTCAATGATCATCATGGGCAAGAAATTATGCAAACGTTCCAAAATGAAAATACTAGTGATCACGAACCAACAATTCCAGCTCCTGCAATAGTTAATACTAATAATTATAATTATGAGCAAGAAGTAATTTCAACACCTAATAATAATAGGATATCATCACAAATTTTTAAAGATGATATTCTTCAAGCTGTTAAAAATGAAATTGGTCAAAACTTGAAAAATGAACTCCTTCAAGCTGTTAAAAATGAAATTGGCCAAAATTTAAATAATCTTAACATCACAAGGAACAATACAAACCAAGATTAATTAATAATCAATTATTAATTTATGATAAAAATGAAAAAAGAGTTCTATATAGTATATAAAGTCTTCGATTATTATGTAATAACAACACAGTACTTCTCGTTTCTACCAAAAAAAGGAAATTCACTCCATTCTTTTTTAAATTATTTTATATAAAAAAGAGTTTTTGTACTGAAAAATTTTATTATATCTTAGGCCAAATTGATAGTTCGGTTAGTTCCTAATTTTTTATGCTATGTACTACTATGTCTCTAATAGTTTTAATTATTTTCTTCAAAAAATAAAGTTTCGTTATCAATAATATCTATTCATGTGTTAAAATGCTAAGATAAGTTAGAGATTATTAGAAAGAAAATAATAATACGTACTATGAATATGCCTGGTTATTTGCATGATAAACAAATAGAAATTAAAATTACCGGTAAAATACTGGTAAAATTTTATCTGATTATTCCGACGGAATTATAGGATTTTCGACCTTAATTCTTTTAACGTTAACTTTCGATTTTACTTTATAAAAATTATATTAGCAATTATGAAATATATCTGAAACTCGACTTTAAGGGAATTTGAAACATAATTGTATGGTATTAAAAGAAACTTCGTCTCACATTATTTAATTACAGAAAGATTAACAAGCAAAATTAAATACATGTATGCAGAAATAATCTCATTATAATCACGAATTAATGTCAATATGTAGAAGACGATTTCTATCTCGCATACAGTTACACTCTCTTTTTGGGTTCACTCCAACCAATAATTTATTATCGATTATTAGCAATATCGCATTTTAGTAGTATATTATATGCAAATTAAATTTAAGCCAAAGCTAGTATCCAAATCCGCGATCTATTATTTCTATTGACTCACGAGATTAAAAGAAAAAATGCTTTATTTGGATCTCAATCACGATAGTACTTTTTGTTCCGTAAAACGGTTTATGATGTTTTAAATTCAAATCTCGAGAATTAAGCTAATCAATGGCAAATGATGCGCCACTCCGAATCCTATATAATTTATATAAAAATCTGTAGCAAATGGCGCAGACACATGATGCTGGATGATTTAATTTAAATCCACCTTTTTATGCAGGGTAGTCTTAACGTCACGGTCGCACAAAGCTTTTTTTTATTATCGTAGTATAAAAAAAGCAACCCCTAATTTTCAGTTTAATAAAATTTTTTTTAAAGTTTAGTGATATCCAGATATTAGTAATCCTACTACTTCAAATTTAATATTAACCACTTATAAATAAAATTTTTTCTACACGTGATTGTACCCTGATAAAATTTTTTAATTATGTAATAAAAAATTTATTTTTATTGTTTATTTACTGAAATTTCCTTAAATGGGGGACCCCCTTAAATGATATAGATTTTAAAAAATCCCCAAAACAGTAATTCGCCTATAATTAACTTTACGTTCCGTACCTTATATATAGGAGTAACGGAAATTGACCTAAATTAGTAACTTTACGTTACTTACTTGACCAATTTCCGTTACTTACTTGCTACCTACCCTGGTTAAAATGAGAAATTTCTAATAAAAATAAAAAGCGTCATCATCATTTCAATATTTTTTTTTTTCTTTTTGCATATACAAGAAAGCTCGTCTCAAAAATGTAATTTTCCTCCAGATTGAACTTAAAAGTAGGTGCTTAATACAATTTAAAATTTAAATAATAAAAATATATGTAATTTTATGAGGGGAAAAAGATCTCTTAAGTTAAAAAAGTTAATTAGTTAGGTAGTTTTTGCAAACAAACAATTTTTATAATAAAAAAGAATTTCTTTATTCCAATAATACTTTAATGGGAGCTTTTTTTAACCAGTAAACATTTAATTTTTAGGTATAATTTTGTGAAATAAACAACTTTTATTAAGCTTGAAAAGGTTGATTAATCAACCAGAATTTTTGTTATTCATAAATTTTGTTAAAATTTTTTAATTAGAACGCTAATAAATCTTTTTTTTATTTATTAAAATAGTATTATTAGATCTTTTTTGGTATTATAAATTGTTTTTTTTTAATTGAAAATTTGGTTAAACACAATGGTTTTTAAATTAAACCATCTATACTAAATCTTTTGCTGAATTAGATTTAAATTTTTTATTTTTCTTTTTAATAATTTGTAAATACACTCCATTTTAACACTTTAACATGAAAATAAAATAAAAAATCATTTATTCATAAAGAAAATCTTGTTAACTATAAGTCATAAATACAAATACTGTAATAAATAAATAAGTAAAATATTTTTTTTTATATAATTAAAATAGCGTTAAAATAAAAGATATTTATGAAATATTTGAAAAAAATAAGCAAAAGAAAATGGTTGAAAAAGTTTTCTTATTGCTTTACTAGTTTACTGCTGTATCAAAATAGTCATATAATAGACAACATTTCCTTGGCCAGATTAAACTGAATAAAGCCAAAATTTTTAATTCTTAAAATTTATAGTGTTCTTAAGAACCTGACGAATCATGTCCATTAATTGTTAAAAATAATGGTACATTGTGTAAATGCATATTTTAATACGATCAGGTGTAATTAAACTAGTCCAGTCACACCGACAAAAATTTAGCGATCACGTGACATATTTTTAATTTATCACGTCGTCACACCCTCGTCCGAGTTTCACTGTTTATTTTCACGTGTTCGTGCATAATGCTGTAACGCCGGCCCTGCGCTAAATTTTTTGTCGGTGCGACTGGGGTAGTTGTGTAATTATAAATACATGCGGAATCCAATTCATTATAATATTACTTGATATAGAAATTTAATATAGAAACTATTATTTTAACCATTCTCTTGTTACCGTTAAGGATCTATATATTTAACCAATTTTATGCAAAAAGTGAAAGATATATATGTATATATTATTATACTATTTGTTTTTTTATCAATATTCATCATAGTTTCAAGAAAATTTTTTTTTTCTTTTGAAAGATAAATTCTTAACTTTCAATCAGCATTTAAGTCATCTATTTTTGAATTTTTCAAATGCAATTTAACACGATAATACACTGCACATTTATTTAGGTATAATTTAAAGAATTAAAATCATTCTTGTTGTAACAATTTATTTTTTATTGGAACATCTTTTTTTACACAGCGTATTTTCAAGTCAAAGAATTAATAATTATTTGGGTAACGTTTTAACATTATTGGATTTGTTATTATTTTCTTATGATTTTATGCAATACATGTGGATTGTGCTAATAAATTTCATAGGGTATGTGAGTGTGCATTAATGAAAAATAAAATACTTGAATATTATGATCCCGCCGTTCTATGCATCCATGTTTTTAATGCTAATAAGTGTAACGTTAAAAATTTAAATACCGTAAAATTCTTTTTTTAAAAAGTGAATTAATATTTTTTTCTTTAAATATTATTCATTTCTACTAGTATTAAATAAATTACGATCATGTCAAGAAATTCTTCAGTTTACTTCATTATATTATGGATACTAATACAAGTATTAGTTGAAGTAAATTGTCAAATGACACCCTTTAAGCCAAATGTATATTGTCGTCATACTGCTACACTTATTGATAATAAATTGTATATTTTGGGTGGGTTGGATTTAAACAGAAATGTAATAAAAGAATTTTTTTATCTTGACGTTTCTGTACTATTTAATACTCAAGAATTATCATGGCAAGATTTATCAAATATTAATATGGTTCCGCCGCATGGTTTTGCAGCATCAGTTAAAGGTGGTCCAAATAATTATACTCTGTTTTTATACGGAGGAACTAGTACAGATCAAACAATGTCATTGGTTTATACATTTGATTCACAAAGTATTGTATGGAGTATTCCAAAAATAGCTGGAGTTAATACAATTAGAAAACGGGGTTTAACAGGCATTATTAATAACGACGGAAGGATGTATTTATGGGGTGGGTGCACAAATACTGATTTTGTAAATGACATGCTTATTTTAGATACAATAAATCTTAATTGGAGTAAAGGAAGTATAATTAATGCTCCAACTCCAAGAACTGATTATGGGGCCATTTTATTACCTAACAATAAAATTATTTACATGGGTAAGCGACATATTATATTTATTTAAATATATCTGTTATTTTATTAATGAACACTTATTGTTTAGGCGGTAATGACTATGATACTACTTCTTTTAATTCTAATACTTTGAATATTGTTAAAGGAACTACTTTAACATTAAGTGAGGTATATTTTGTAAATATAAAATTTTTTTTTAAAGATAAATCTATTAATTATGATAAATTATTTGTAGATTTATATATATGATATGATTAATGACAATTGGGATACAAAAGTAACCCTATAAAAAAAGAATGTCCGGAAATTGTAGCTGAAAACGTCCGGAAAATGTTTATTTGTCTGGAATATGTCCGGAATATTGCAATATTCCGGACGTTGGAAAATTTCCATTTTCCAGAAAATGTCCAGAAAATGTCTAGGAGGGTTCAGACCCAGCGTCCAGAAAGTGTCCGGAATATTGCAATTTTCTGGACGTTTTCCGGACACACGGACATTTTCCGGATGTTTTTAGCTACAATTTCCGGACATTTTTTTTTTACAGGGTAAGTTATGCAAATTATTATGATGAAAATTTTTATATTCAGTTTGAATAATTAATTTCAATTATTAAATTTAGGTAACATCAGGAAATATCCCTTCTAATAGAGCTGGTTTTTCCGCTGTTCTTGGTATGTAATCAAATAAGAACGCTATGATTATTTTAAAAGATTAATAATATTAGTAATAGTAAATTTTCATTATATTTTAACAGGTTTAGATGGTAAAAGAATTATAATTTTTGGAGGATATTTTATAAATCCTGGATATTTAGATACTACACTTTACGTATTAGATTTAGCTAATAATAATTGGTATATTCCAAAAATTTCTGGAAAAATCCCAAAGCCTAGAGCTCTTCATCAAGCAAATGTAATTGGAAAATATATGGTTGTATCATTTGGTAAATATAATATTCCTTAAATTATTACTTAATCAGGTTAACTAGTTTTAACAAAAACAATTTGATTTAATAGGAATTGGTTATGATAAAACAGATGAAAGTGATATATTATTGCTTGATATTAGTAATAATGATGAATATATATGGACAACAGAATTTGATCCAAAAATGCCATCGCCACCACCACCAACACCACCATCAACACTGCCACCATTACCACCACCTTCGCTACCACCTTCGCATTCACCTTCGCCTTCACATTCTTCTTCATCACCACATAATATGTCAGACCCACATAATATTTCAGACAATATAGCTTGTGTAGTTGTGGGATCTTCATTGGGTGGTGTTTTTTTATCAGTTGGAAGTTTCTTGATATATAAATGGAAAAAAAATAAACAAAAAACTATTCATGAAAACGATAATAATAATGATTACAGTCAAGAAGAAAAGGAGTTTCCTATCGTAAGGGATATTCATAATTATGAACAAGATATCAATAATAATGAGCAAGAAACTATTCAAATTGATCAAATACCTAGAAATGAAAGTACGTCCAATTATCCAATAATAATTCCACCTCCAATAATTAATAAGAATAACTATCATAAGCAAGAAATTATTCTAACACCCGAAAATGAAAATACAACCAACCATGAACTAATAATAATTCCAGTCAATGATCATCATGGGCAAGAAATTATGCAAACGCTTCAAAATGAAAATACTAGTGATCACGAACCAACAATTCCAGCTCCTGCAATTGTTAATACTAATAATTATAATTATGGGCAAGAAGTAATTTCAACACCTAATAATAATAGGATATCATCACAAATTTTAAAAGATGAAATTCTTCAAGCTGTTAAAAATGAAATTGGTCAAAATTTAAAAAATGAACTCCTTCAAGCTGTTAAAAATGAAATTGGCCAAAATTTAAATAATCTTAACATCACAAGAAACAATACAAACCAAGATTAATTAATAATCAATTATTAACTTATGATAAAAATGAAAAAAAGTTCTATATATATGTAAAGTCTTCGATTATTATGTAATAACAATACAGTACTTCTCGTCTCTACCAAAAAAAGGAAATTCACTCCATTCTTTTTTAAATTATTTTATATAAAAAAGAATTTTTGTACTGAAAAATTTTATTATAACTTAGGACAAATTGATAGTTCGGTTAGTTCCTAATTTTTAACGCTATGTACTATGTCTCTAATAGTTTTAATTATTTTCTTCAAAAAATAAAGTTTCGTTATCAATAATATCTATTCTTGTGTTAAATTGCTAAGATAAGTTAGAGATTATTAGAAAGAAAATAATAATATGTACTATGAATATGCCTGATTATTTGTATAGAAAACAAATAGAAATTAAAATTACCGGTAAAATACTGGTAAAATTTCGACCTTAATTCTTTTAACGTTAACTTTCGATTTTACTTTGTAAAAATTATATTAGCAATTATGAAATATATCTGAAACTCGACTTTAAGGAAATTTGACATAGTTGCATGGTATTAAAAGGAACTTCGTCTCACATTATTTAATTACAGAAAGATTAACGAGCAATATTAAATACATGTATGCAGAAATAATCTCATTATAAAATCACGAATTAATGTCAATCTGTAGAAGACGATTTCTATCTCGCATACAGTTACACTCTCTTTTTGGGGTTCACTCCAACCAATAATTTATTATAATATCGCATTTTTAGTAGTATGATATTATATGCAAATTAAATTTAAGCCAAAGCTAGTATCCAAATCCGCGATCTATTATTTCTATTGACTCACGAAATTAAAAGAAAAAATGCTTTATTTGGATCTCGAATCATCAATCACGATAGTACATTTTGTTCCATAAAACGGTTTATGATGTTTTTAATTCAAATCTTGAGAATTAAGCTAATCAATGGCAAATGATGCGCCACTCCGAATCCTATATAAAAATCTGTAGCACATGGTGCAGAGAATAAAAAAAGCAACCCCTAATTTTCAGTTTAATAAAAATTTTTTTTAAAGTTTAGTGGATAAACTTAATATCCAGATATTAGTAATCCTACTACTTCAAATTTTAATTATGTAATAAAAAATTTATTTTTAATGTTTATTTACTGAAATTTCCTTAAATGATATAGATTTTAAAAAATCCCCAAAACAGTAATTCGCAATTACCCCTAAAAAACAAATAAAAGCACTACGAAAAGATATTTCATTATTTTGTATTACCCATTAAAAACCCTCCTAAAAGAGGACCCGTTCACATTACCGACAATCATATTACTGACAATCATTTTACCGACACTCATTTTACCATCAACACTTACAGTATTTATTACTATTTCACTACCCACTTCAGTATGAAAATTATAATACATATTTAGTATAAAAGAATTTACCATAATATATTATATATAAATAAAAAATTGATTAATATATAACAAATGTAAAATACTACGATATTCATATATAATAAAATAACTTGAATTTTATCAATTTTATTTTTTAAAAAATTTATTTCAGCTTCATAATATATTGTACTTAGAATTGTTCTTAAAAATTTTCTTAATTTAGTTTATATAATTTGCTTTTTTTGTAACTAATTGAATATAATAATGTACTGTATATTATTTCAATTAATAAAAAATTATATTATTATTTGTCGGTAAAATGATTGTCGGTAATATGATTGTCGGTAATGTGAACCAGACCCCTAAAAGAACTGATTCCTACACTATTTAATTTATTATTAATTATAACTTATGTAATTGCAAGCAAGACTCTCATAGGCGAAAAAATTCATAATTTCAAGAAATATTTATTGGAATTTTTCATTGCATGTTAACACGCCCTGTAAAAATTTTATACATTTACATTTTTTAATAGGACGATATTACACTGCATATTATTATTTGGGTTTAAGCGTTGATCACAAGCTTTACTATTAAATCGTAACAATTATTTTCAGACTTCTGTTTTTTGAGACTTACCATACTAAGTTACGATTTGTCACATCGAAGATTGTTAATAGGCAAACGCTTCTGGCACCCTTTACAATAGTTAAATTCACTAGTTATATATTCCATTTTATTTTTGTATAAGAGTTTTTTTATAAGTTTACATTAAGTATAATGCAATTTAAGTGTCAAAAGACGCGTTGTATAATATATATACAGTATATATATATCAGTTAAGTGATAAACTAGGGAAACGGTAAACCATTACGTAGTCCGGAGCTTAGGTAGATAACCACATGCTCAATTAACCGATCGAGATAATTTCATGTAATATAAGAACCAATTAAACGTTGACTCAAAGAACAAGCGGACGGACAATGGGATATTTTGTACCACCACGGCTAGAACATATAGAGTCCTTTGCTACGCTCCGGACTAATAACACGACGGGCCAAACACGTGATTCAGAGTGGGCGAGATGCTATTGTATGGTTCACACCGTTTATGTTTCACACGGCTAAATATCACCATACTCTACTTACCACGCCGACCTGACCATACTCCTTTCTGTAATACCAGCGAGCCTTTGTCACACATTACAGATATACGTTCAATTCACATAATTCGAAATTGTTATCTTCAATTCCTAATTTATAACCTGTTTAATGATGAACCTCGAATATAATACAACCTCATAAATCATTCCTGAGATTTCGTTCCTTTAAACTATTTACCTAATTTTTAACATATTGTATAATGAATTATAAATATTATGAAAATTTATACTTATTTGATTTATGTGAAATTAATTATATATTGTAAAATTATCTCGAAGTTTTTCCATGAGTTTGAGTCTAAACAATATGAGATTTTATGATTACATACTTTTTAATGTAATAAATAAATTTATTTAAACAATAAAAAATTTATTAAGACTGGAAATTTTAATGTTTAATTATATCTTAATGTTATATAACAAGTCTAAAATTTAAGTAATTTATATAAAATCATACTGCAAAAAGTAAAAAGGTTTTACTTTTCCCGTAAAAAAAATATCCGTTAATTTGTCAAACAAATTAAAAATTTCTCAATTTTACAGAAAAAAACTTGGAAACTAGAAAATGAAGTTGGGCCTGTGGCTGTGCGAGAATTATCTGGTCACCTTGATCATCTTTTTGTGTATAAAGAATGACTCTCTCAAGAAGCAGGAGGCGTACTCAAGAAAAAGAAAACTCTTCTACCGATTCCATGTAAATTTATTGTAAATATTTTTGTATTTAAAACTTCATTTAAAACTTCATTTTTATATATTATATATTAGAATAAATATTAATGTATAATATATGATACCAAAAAAATTTTGCACTAATAATAATAAATACTTTTCAAATAAAGTCGTCCAGGTCCATTTCATTTTTCATTGTGTGAACTGTTTTCATCATTCATAATAAAAAAAAATCAAATTTTCCCTTTTTTATCGACAACAATGATAATAGGGGGATTTAACCCCTCCTATATGTAACACAACGATTTTCATCACATGAATATTTCCTTAAAAGTATTCTATTAAATTCAATCGTAAATTGTATAAATTCAATTGATGTATAGTATCCCCCACTTTTTTTCTTCCATTTCTTTTGATTATACTATTTAAACAATCTAATTTTACCCAGGCGACACATTTAAATATTTTTTTAATATACTACAAGTTTTTAAAACCCTTCATTTATAAATAAAAAATTTCGTACACAGCGTCAACCGACCCAGGTACTATGGCCCGTGATATACGGTATTTTTATTAATTCAGTTAAATTTAATTTAATTTTGCATAAAATTTTCTTTGATTCTTACTTTTTTTCCTCTATTCAAAACAATTATTAATTGATATATAAGACTTATAATTAAAAAAAATAATAATTTATGTTTGTTAGGTTTAATCTTAAAATAAAAGATCTTAAATTTTTTTTTTTTTGAGATGTGAAAGGGTAAGTAATAGATAAATTTGTATTCGGATGGTTGTACATTTGCCGTTTGAATTAACCATGAGTATTTTTTATAGGACGCCAATGAATTTGAAATATCCGAGCTTTGTCGTTAAACGGATTTTGCTATCTAAATTAAATATACGGATTTACGAAATTTGAATAAGATTTCGAATGATGCGAAGGAACGATATCGATATCGAAATGTAAATACTACTAAAGCGCGCGAATGGTAGGAACTAAGTATAATTATTTAATAAGTGAACAATTTTAAGGAAAACTAGCTCCATTAAAGAATTGGTTTTCGAATGAATTAATGTTATTTATGTTTTGTGTTGGTAATTGTCTAATTTGTCTAATAATAGGATTTAATCTAAATGTATTGCTTCTTAGTTGTCGTTGGATTCGTCGTTTACGATATGATGATGAGTTATCGGTGTCATTAATGGAATAAGTGACTGATGGTTGGTCCATCTTTTTCTTTTTTATAATTTTATTTATTTATTGATTTATTTTTTTTTTTGATATATAGAAATTCTATATTACTTTGAAAACGATAAATAACAAAGCAGAAAAACATTCGTTATTGAACATTTAAATCTTTTAGAATATCTCAACCTACTTCCTCGATGAATAACAATTTATAACTATTTATTGTCGCACGAACTGGGTCGATTTGTGCATACCATTATTAGAATGATCGGAATATTTAACCACAAAGACCATAAATCGGAAATATTTCTGTGCAAAGAACATTCCAGAATACATAACAGATTATTAATAAAGAAAAAGGTATTGTAATAAAATTATTTATCATAATGTAAAAATATAGTAGTATGCTGTATAACTTTAAAAAATATAATGAAGAGATTCTTTTTTATATTATACACGATTAGATACTATTACTTATACTGTACTGTAAAGTATTCATTATTTTTTCTCGATTTCCAGGTAAAAATGGTTGAAATAATTAAAATTACAATCATTTCACATGTTAATGATGGATTTTTTTATAATCAATCATGAATTGATGAAAGAATCTCCCCTTTAAATGAAATGTTATATTTGTGTAAAAAGGATTAATTGGAATAAAAATCAGTATATATTTCATGTGAGTGAGTTCTGAGATTTTATAGAAATAAATTTTAATTTCCCTACTTGGATATTAAGGAGACATGACGTGCGTGGCGTGCGATTAAACGTTACACATTACTTTTCTTATTTGCAATCATTGCTAGAATTCCTGTACTTTGATTACATCAAATTTATTGATATCCTTAATGAACTTAAATAATATATTATGTATCTAATTTATAAATGTAAAATAATAATGGCAGTGACATATATTATCTATAGTATTAGTTTCATAAGGAAGCGCCCCAGATAAGATTTTTTTGATGACCAATAATATTCAATTTTTAATTTCGACCAATAAGAATGCTTAATTTTGTATCACGGGATGATTGTAAAATCTCAACATCCTTTTCTTGAGATATGTATTATAATCCTCCAAATTAAAAGCATCATCATTATTTAAATAATTTCCTAAAAGAGAGTTAAATGAAACCTATTAATAATTAGTAATAATAATTAATTGCGTTTCTTTGTGTA
The DNA here is from genome assembly GCF_026210795.1 of Rhizophagus irregularis. Lineage (NCBI taxonomy): Eukaryota > Fungi > Glomeromycota > Glomeromycetes > Glomerales > Glomeraceae > Rhizophagus > Rhizophagus irregularis. Next base: position 4,928,983 of record NC_089435.1, on the reverse strand, counting down.
AATCCCATTTTCGTGAATTTAGCTCTTATTGATAACTATATCAGATATATATCGTTATTTCTTTTACGCAAATTATTATCAGCTGAAAGCCTGAAACAAAAAGCAGAGACCAAGTTCTTTTTGTCCATTCTTTCTTTTCTTTACCTTCTCAATCTTTATCATACAGCAGTATTAACTTTATTACTTTTTTGGGTTAATTCATAAACATTTGCATCTTTTACCGCAGTTTATTAACAACAATAAAAGCAAAATGGCGTAGATTTCGGTTCAATCCCGAAATGATCTTCCAAAAAAGGCTTACATTACGAGAAATTTGAATTCCGAGGGAAGAAATTATCTTAAAATGCTACAGTATTCCTTTCAATTCCAAATTAGATTTTTATTAATTGATATTTTTTTTTTAAACTTTAAAGAACTTTAACTATAAATAGGATCGCAACAACTTCTAATAAAAGCTCCAGAATCAGAACACAGCGTATACTATATATATACAGTAAATATATTAATTTACTATAAATACCGTGTAAACCAACTTATTTTTAAAACATCACTTTATAAATGATGTAACCTGATTACTAATTTTTAGAAAAATTCATTATTATTTATGGGAAGATACAATAGTAATTATGCAATTTTACATACAGTATATGGTATGATTTTTACAAAATGGAATATCAGATATCATGTTTTTGCAATTATAGTTGTTTGTGTATACGAAACGTTAAATTTTACCCGATTATGACAATGCCCAATCTTAGACAAATATTATATACTGTATAAACATAAATTTGAGAATTCTCAAGAGAATTAAAAATATTAATTCATTTAAGATTAATTAAATTTATTAAATTTCTGGCATGTATAAAATCTACTACTGTAAATATGCCGAGATATTTCGGAAAATCTGACAAAATTTGAATGTACATTGAATGGATATACTGAAAAAGTATCTATAGTTTGGAAACAAATTTTACTACAAGGACGTTATTTATTTTATGAAATAGATAAATATAAACAATACTCAAAAGAATACTATAAGAAATAAAATAACTTATAAATTAGGTTCAACTAAAAGTTATTAATATTGAATGAATCATTAAAATCCAAAAGTATTTGAAGACGGGTTTGGCAATAATATTCGATCTTAAGTTTTTGTTGGAACAGATTTGCTCTTTCAAAACTTCTAAAAGAAAAAATTTTTTTCTAATCAATTAATACAATAAATGTAAAAAAACGTGATTATTTTTTAAGAAATTTAAGGAAAGAAAATATTGACAAATATATTTATATAGAGTCGTCCCCCCATATAGTCACCCCCTGTATAATCACAACTCCCTTATAAGCACATTTACATTAATCCCAAGTTACTATTATTAAAAAAACCTTCCCTTTAATCATATCATATATAATTTTTATAGTCACACCATTTTTTTTTGGTCCCGAAGGGTGCGATTATATGGGAGGATGACTGTATATGATAACACGTTTTCGTATATAAGTTCCACTGTTGATATAATGGTAATTTATCAACGCCCACTTTCTCAAAAAATCTTTTTATCAGCAAGAATTAAAAACAAATTATTATCACGCATAAAATCATAAACACGTTATATTTATATTTACAATGCTTACCTTGCATCAAATTTTGACTGGCAGAAAAAAAAGCATGTATAAAGGTTATCATATGATCCTAATTATGTAATGAGCAATGATCGGTGTTGCGTACTTTTATATTAAGTAATTCCATTAATGCTGGCTATTAAAAATTTTGGGATTGCTTAATAAATTTCATATCAAATATCCTACACAACAAACACCTATATTAAAGGAGTCTTCTTTTATGAATGATAAACTTGTTGTCTTGACTCAATCCCGTTCTATATAGGGATGGGGACGGTTCGTTCGGTTCCATTTCGGTTCCACGTCGGTTCCCATTAAGAAAAATATGAGCTACATGTGTCAAATTAAAGACACAAGTCGAACATATATTGATTATGAATTAAAAAAATTTTGATTGGTTAACAATCAATAGTTGGTTCATGATCATCATAATTTTGATGTTGATCATATTTTGAACCGGTTTTTAGAACCGGTTCGGAACCGGTTCGGTTCAATTTTTAAAAGCTATTAAAAATTGTTTTGACTTATAAATTTTCTTTTTTTTTATTTATTGTAAAAATATTAGTGTTTCTCTATTCCCAATAAGATTTTTGGCTCATATAAGTTCGAAACTCACGAGATTTTGATCGGTTCCAAAAACTGCTCAAAATTACGTAATCGAACCGACCCCATCCCTAGTTCTATAATTAGTAACTTATCATCCATGATGTTCATAATCGCATATTTAATGTACTGTACGTGGCGCTAATGTACGTGGCGCATGTTTTTAAAAGAAACGCGTATAAGTCATATAAAACTTATTTCGTCGTTCTAAGTAAACTTGCAGAGCGGGTGAAAATACATTCTTAGGCGTAATTTTTGGAAGTTAAAAGTAAAGTTTATTAACCCTTTTTTTTCAAGGTAAAAATTTTTTCGTAAAAACAGTCGTGGCGTATGTGCTGATCATCTGCCAAGAGTGCCAACCATTTCCTAAAATTTAAAAGTACAATATAATCGGCATAGCATGTCAGGAAACGGTCCGTAAGCGAGTCTTTGTCACACATTACAGATATGCGTTCACATAATTCATATTGTTATTTTCTTTAAACTATTTACCTAATTTTTAACATATTGTATAATGTATATGCTGTGCCTCAGGCGTCAGGTGTTGATTGACCACGTCACCAGTCGTCACCTGTATCGCATATCATACAAGTAAACTTTATATCACATAATATTACGAAAATTTTTATACTTAGTATTTATGAAATTAATATTAATTATATATTGTAAATTTATTTGAAAAACTTGTTAAGTTTCTCCATGAGTTTGAGTCTAAACAACCTGAGATTTTAGGATTACATATTAAAATTTTTGCACCAATAATACTTATCAATAAAGTCGTCTAGGGTCATTTCATTTTCCATTGTCGAAAAAAGAAAGTTATTGTTGTAAACTGTCGCTCATAATAAGAAAAAAATTAAGTTTTTCCCTTTTTTATCATTAATAATGGTAATAATAGGGGTTTTGACGCAATCTTGACCTTGTACAACATCTCTTCTGGCCATATAACGATCACATATACGCATATAGCAACGTTATTTTTTATTTCCTTAAAAGTATTCTATTAAATTCAACCGTAAATATTGTATAAAATCCTATTGAAAAATTTCAAGTTCTTTTTTCCATTGAGTTTTTATGTGAAGCTTATTTCATGTTTTTTTTAATACTATTTTTATTAATTCGGATTATTTAATTTAATAATTTTAATCAATCTCACCGAAAAATTTACATATATATTTTTTAAAACTTATTTAAAATTTTACGAATAAAGAATTTTCTTTGATTCTTTTTTTTTTTCTTAATTCAACAAATAATTAATCATATATGAGACTTATAATTAAATAATAATAATAATAATTTATATTATGTGAACCTCCTAGTTTTAATCTACAAATAAAAGATCTTGAAATTTTTTTTTTTTGAAATATAAAAGGGTAAGTAATAAATAAAATCTTGTATTCGAATAAGTTGTACATTTGCCATTTGAATTAACTACGAGTATTCTTTTATAGGATGCTAATGGTATTTGAGATATTCGAGCTTTATCATTAAACGGATTTTGATTTGCGAAATTAGAATAGGATTTCGAATGTGAAGGAAGAGAATTAAATGTAAATTATTATGCTACGAAGGATCTATTAGAAGGTAGTTAAATGCTACGAAATTAAAAAAAAAGATTCGAATAAACGCAAGCGAACGTAAGCGAAAAGTCTATTAGATTGGAATTAAATATAATTATTATGTAAAAAAAAAGATTCGAATAAACGCAAACGAACAAGCGAAAGGTCGAATAAACGCAAACGAAGGATCTATTAGAAGGAAATTAAATGTTACGAAATTAAAAAAAAAATTCGAATAAACGTAAGCGAATGGTCTATTAGAAGGGATTAAATTTAATTATTAGGCTACGAAATTAAAATAATTCGAATAAACGTAAGCGAATGGTCTATTAGAAGGGATTAAATGTAATTATTAGGCCATGAAATTAAAAAAAAAAGATTCGAATAAACGCGAAAGGTCTATTAGAAAGGAACTAAGTATAGTGATTATTAAGTGAACAATTTTAAGGGAAATTGGTTCCATTAAATAATTGATTTTCGAATGAATAAACGTTGTATATGTTTTGTATTGGTAATTGTCTAATTTGTCTAGTAATAGGATTTAATCTAATTCTTAGTCGTCGTCGAATTCGACGCTTATGAATACGATCCTGTATATATGATGGTTGGTTCATTTTCCCTTTTTTTTTTAATTTATTTATTTTTGATATTTAGAAATTCTTTGTAAGGAGACTATAGAATGATAAAATTTCTATGTTACTTTTGAAAACGATAAGGAACAAGGCAGTTTATATAATTTCGAGAGTCTTAGATTATATTATACATGGTCACACGAACAAAAATTTCTGAAACGATGATGCATATCTCCATTCATCACATAATCCCATTATCAGAATTATTAAAAATCAATTTCAAAATAAATCGGAAATACTTTCCGTGATATAAAAAAGAGAAAGAAAATTATTTATTGTAATATAAAAAAATTGTAATTTTTTTTTAGAATCAAGATATACAATATGCTGTATAATTTTATAAAGTATTCATTATTTTTTCTCAATTTCCGTGGAATCTTTGTTTGACAACTATTTACTAAAATAAACCAAAAAAAAAACTAGTACTATTTGGATTTTTTTTGTTATCAATCATGAAATTGTTAAAATTGTACTTTAATTAGTTTATATTAGGGTTGGCAAAGTGCGTTCGATAATATTTTGAAACCGAAGAAAGAAACCATCTTGAATAAAATGTTAATATTTGTGTAAAAAGGATTAATTGGAATAAAAATTAGTTTATATTCCATGTGAGTCATATGAGTTCACTGAGTTTTTAGAAATATAACGGTAATACTCGGATCAGATTCAATTAATTTGGATTACAAGCCCGTCCCAATTTAGGGGGGCGTATTGTTTGTGGCGTACGTGTGTGCGATTTGTCTCACTAATCAAATTTAGTGATAAATACGAATTTTAATACGAATTTTGATCAATATGTCGATCAAAAAATAAGTGATAATATCGGATGCACAATGACGCACATGACGCACATGATAATTTAGTGGCTTATCACTCCGTTTATGGTTTCGAATTGGTTTTTTTTTTGGAAGGAATTGGTTTTTTTAAGTAATATATCAAAAGTTTATAATACTTAATTGGCGAAACTATTTTGTTATAAAACAAAAAATGGCAGAACAATTATTCCTATTGCACCAATTGCACCAGAAAGAATTAATGAGCTTTATATTATATAATGCCTCTATGATCATGTATAAATAGTTTATCAATAGTCTAAATAGTCTAACAAAGTATAATTTTATCACCTTTAAGGAGGTAATTTTTCATTTAATAACTGCACTTTTTTAATTTTCCACATTAATTAATTTATAGTATTGATAATGTATATAAATATTATTTTATTACGCGTATAAATAATAATATAAAATACTATTGGATAACTATAAAGTTTTTCTATACATGAATAACATGATCCTATGTAAATAATGAGTAATTCTTGCGAAATTTGTTGATCATCATATGAAATAAACGAATTTTAAACAATTGTACTGTTGTTAGGCGTGCGTACCGATGGACCTACACATTTTTTATTAGAATCACTGCAACATACTAATCTAAGAACTTTTGCAATTAACGTTAGAATTCCTGGTGCTTTTTAATTTTTTGATAACATAAAATTTATATTAATGAGCTAAATTAATATATTGTGCATCCTTTAGCTAATTTATAAAAGTAGAAACTAGACTCCCCCAGGTAAGATTTAATATTCAATTATTATATATTATCGGTTTGACGGGACCGTTCATGCAATTTTTATAATAAACTTCCGTTACTATCCAATAATTTTATTATTATGCTAATACATAGTAATATGAGATAACCGACCTAAATAACAATTAAGTAAAATCTGCATGAACTTATGAGGATAACTGATAATATATATTATATTAATTTTGTGTCACATAAGATTTTGCTGGCCCTAGTGTATACAGTATCATTTTTTGGTTTAATTACTCTGTTATTTGGTTGGTATAAAAAAAAAAAATTGACAAAAAAGTTGTGACGTAACAAGATTTTTCTTGGTCTATTTAGCAAATCAAGTTAATATTATGACGGTCATTTGACATAACTTATCATACATCCTTTCCTTAAATTATAATGAAACTATAACGTATCATTAATAATTATTAAGTCGGAAAAAAAAATGATTGATCTATCTGTACCTGAGACATTTAAATTTGTACCCTTCGGTTAAATTAACAGCCGATTAAACAGAACTTCCTTTTATGTACATATATACACAACATTCAACATTTTTCTATTGTTTCTATTGTTTCTACAATGCGAACAAGGAATAAAAACCAAAAAGAAAGAAGAGTACTAAATCAAGATCAAGTTTAGTGTTACTTGATGAGATTTTCATTTTAAGCAGCAGGTACATAAAGCCAATTTATAATTCTCTAAAAATGGCCAAGAAAAAAAAGTAAATTGTTCGTCATCATTACTTCCCAAAAGAGAGTTATTGTAAATGAGTTCAAAAAGTTTCTTTGTGTAAATCCTAATCCCATTTTCGAATTTAGCTTTATTGATAACAAATATCTTTGTATTATCTGAAACAAAGAGCCGAAACTTTTATATATATTTTCATTATTATTTTTATTTAGTCTTAAAAAACTTTATTTTTTGGGCAGTTTATTTAAAGTCTAGTAAAAGAATAGATCTTCGGTTCAATTATCTAAATTAGGTTTTTATTAATTACTGTATGTATATAAAGTATATTACATAACTGTATGTAGACTATAAATAGGACCGTGAAATGTATATATATATTTTACTATAAATACTGTTTTTATTACATTTATATTGAAGTGTAGCCTGACTCTACTGTAATTCTGTAAATATGCTGCGTCATATCCAAAAAATATTTACTATTACGTTGCCCAAATATCTGGTCCTGTGACCGACATAACTATTCCCCAACCAATAATATACTGTATATTTAATAAATTATAAATACATGCAGAAGCCAATTCATTATATTACTTGATATAGAAATTTAAAATAGAATCTATTATTTTAACCATTCTGTTTTTTATGCAACTTCTACGGATAATCGACCCTGCGGTCCACATTATATATTTAACCAATTTTATGCCTAAAGTGAATCGTTATACTATTTGTTTTTTTATTTATAAATTCAAACATTCATGAAGGTTATGTAATCGCAAGACTTTCATCGGCAAGGAAAATTCATAGTTTCAAGAAATTTTTTTTTTTGAGATAGTTAACTTTTCAATCAGCATTTAAGTCATCTACAGTACTTTTGAATTTTTCAAATGCAATTTAACACGATAATACACTGCATATTTATTTAGGTTTGATCATTCTTGTTGATCACAAACATCGTAACAATTTATTTCTTATTGGATCATCTTATTTTACACAGCGTATTTTCAAGCCAAAAAATTAATTTAATTATTTGGGTAACGTTTTAACATTATTGAATTTGCTATTTTTATCTTATGATTTTATGCAATACATGTGGAAATTGTGCTAATAAATTTGCATAGAGTATGTGGGTGTGCATTAATTATATTATTGTGAAAAAATAAATACTTGAATATTATGATTCCGCCGTTCTATGCAACCATGTTATAATGCTAAGTGTAACGTTAAACATTTAAATACCGTAAAATTCTTTTTTAAAAAAGTGAATAAATATTTTTTTCCTTAAATATTATTCATTTCAATTATTAAGTAAATTACGATCATGTCAAGAAATTCTTCAGTTTACTTCATATTATGGATACTAATACAAATATTTGTTAGAGTAAATTGTCAAATGACGCCCTTTAAGCCAAGTGTATATAATCGTCATACTGCTACACTCATTGATAATAAATTATATATTTTGGGTGGATATGATTTAAACATAAAACGCATAAATGAATTTTTTTACCTTGATGTTTCTGTACCATTTAATACTCAAGAATTATCATGGCAAGATTTATCAAATATTAATATGGTTCCACCTCATTCTTCTGCTGCGTCAGTTAAAGGTGGTCCAAATAATGATACTCTATTTTTATACGGAGGAGCTAGTACAGATCAAACAATGGCATTGGTTTATACATTTGATTCACAAAGAATTGTATGGAGTGTTCCAAAAATAGCTGGAGTTAATACAATTAGAAAACGGAGTTTAACAGGCATTATTAATAATGACGGAAGGATGTATTTATGGAGTGGGGAAACAAATACTGATTATGTAAATGAAATGCTTATTTTAGATACAATAAATCTTAATTGGAGTAAAGGAAGTATAATTAACGCCCCAACTCCAAGAATGAATTATGGTGCCGTTTTATTACCTAACAATAAGATTATTTACATAGGTAAGCGACATATTATATTTATTTAAATATATTTGTTATTTTATTAATGAACGCTTATTGTTTAGGTGGTGATAATGATGTTGCTACTACTTTTGATACTAATACTTTGAATATTGCCAAAGGAACTACTTTAACATTAAGCGAGGTATATTTTGTAAATATATAAATTTTTTTTAAAAAATAAATCTAATTAATTATGATAAATTATTTGTAGATTTATATATATGATTTGATTAATGACAATTGGGATACAAAAGTAAGTTATACAAATTATTATGATGAAAATTTTTATATTCAGTTGTGAATTAATTTCAATTATTAAATTTAGGTAACATCAGGAAAAATCCCTTCTAATAGAGCTGATTTTTCCGCTATTCTTGGTATGTAATCAAAATGAGTATGCTATGATTATTATTAGAAGATTAATATTAGTCAGTAATGGTAAATTTTCATTATATTTTCAACAGGTTTAGATGGTAAAAGAATCATAATTTTTGGAGGAATTTTTACAAATACTGGATATTTAGATACTACACTTTACGTATTAGATTTAGCTAATTATAATTGGTACATTCCAAAAATTTCTGGAAAAATCCCAAATCCTAGAGCTCTTCATAAAGCAAATGTAATTGGAAAATATATGGTTGTATCATTTGGTAAAAATAATATTTTATGATACTCTTCTATTTAATTTGATTGATAATTATTTTAACAAAACAAAAAAAATTTTGATTTATTAATAGGATATGGTTATGATAAAACAGTTGAAAGTGATATATTATTGCTTGATATTAGTAATAATGAAGAATATATATGGACAACAATATTTGATCCAAAAATGCCACCACCACCAACACTACCACCATCACCACCACCATCAACATTGCCACCATTACCACCACCTTCGCCTTCACCTTCGCCTTCACCTTCTTCATTACCACCAAATAATTCAGGCAATACAGCTGGTATAGTTGTGGGATCTTTATTGAGTGGTATTTTATTATCAGTTGGAAGTTTCTTGATATATAAATGGAATAAAAATAAACAAAAAACTATTCATGAAAATGATAATAATAATGATTACAGTCAAGAAGAAAAGGAGCTTCCTATCATAAGGGATATTCATAATTATGAACAAGATATCAATAATAATGAGCAAGAAACTATTCAAATTGATCAAATACCTAGAAATGAAAGTACGTCCAATTATGAACCAATAATAATTCCACCTCCAATAATTAATAAGAATAACTATCATAAGCAAGAAATTATTCTAACACCCGAAAATGAAAATACAACCAACCATGAACCAATAATAATTCCAGTTAATGATCATCATGGGCAAGAAATTATGCAAACGCTCCAAAATGAAAATACTAGCGATCACGAACCAACAATTCCAGCTCCAGCAGTAGTTAATACTAATAATTATAAGTATGGGCAAGAAGTAATTTCAACACCTAATAATAATAGGATATCATCACAAATTTTTAAAGATGAAATTCTTCAAGCTGTTAAAAATGAAATTGGTCAAAATTTGAAAAATGAACTCCTTCAAGCTGTTAAAAATGAAATTGGCCAAAATTTGAAAAATGAACTTCTTCAAGCTGTTAGAGAGGATAATCTTAACATCACAAGAAACAATACAAACCAAGATTAAATTACATGATAAAAATGAAAAAAAGTTCTATATATATAAGGTCTTCGATTATTATGTAGTAATAACACAGTACTTATGCTTTATCTCGCCTCTACCAAAAAAAAAAAATTCACTCCATTCTTTTTTAAATTATTTCATATAAAAAAGAACTTTTTTTATTGAAAATTTTTATTATAACTTAGGCCAAATTAATGGTTCCTAATTTTAACGTTATATAGTACGTTAGTATATAAGACTATGTTTCTAATAAATTTTAATTATTTTCCACCACTATTTGGTGTCAACTGAAACTAACAAATAATACCAAATTAAATACATAATATGAAAAAAAAATTTTTTCATGAAAATGAATCATGAAAGTGGTTCTATAACTATTTAATTTGTAGAGAAATATCTTATTGGCAAAGTAACGATGGTGAAGCAATAGAAAACTTGCAAAAATCATTAATTATAAATCCGAAATAAATAATATATACTGTTTAAATACTTGGAAATAGTTACTTACCTACTGGTTAATAAAATGGATTTTTCGAATTTAGAAAAATGGCTATAATAATCCGAATCCCACTACTAGTAAAGAGTCGCTACTAACGAATCGATACTTATAAAAATAATTTTACTACAGTGATCGTACCTTGATGAAATTTTATTTTATATAAAAAAAAAATTATGTTTATTTATGTTAATAAAATATTCGTTCAATCATTTACATTAAACATTTTTTTTATTATTTTTCTTTAGAATTGTACTCCTGACTTGAAATTTGAAAATGGCAAGTTAAAGAGTTCGGGTTATATATTTTTTTTTATTGTAGGAACATCACTAACATTCACTAACATTTCTTTTCTCTTTTTTTCTTTAGGTAAAACTCAAGTCAGCTTAAGTCCATAACAAGAAATAAAAAGGAAATATAAGATAAGGAAAAATCTTAGCAATAATAAAGAAACTATAATAATAAGAAAGAACCAAGATAAGAAAGAACTGCTGCTGTAACAATAGGAAAAGAAAAGGAAACATTAATATTGCTTTAAAAAACAGTAAAAAAGTAATAAAAATAAAAAAAAATAAAAATAAAAGGAAGACCTACAGACCTACCTCAATAGTTAGAAGTCAGGACTGTCTTAACTTATTGGTTGTTCTTGTTTTTAATTCTCTCACATTTCTAAACAAGCGAAAAATATTTAGGGGAATTTTTTTGGCTTTTAAGGTATATATAACCTGAATCTCAGTAAAAGTTTTTGTTAGGTTTTTGTAAAAAAAAAATGTAAACAAATTACATTGCAGAACTTTTTATAATCGAAACCATATCGTGACTAAGTCGAAAATTTATTGCAGACCTTATAACTAAGATTTGGTCACGATATGGTTTCACATAGTCACGATAAGATTAAGTTGATCGTATGTATAAAGTTTACGCGTATTAAGGAGATCATCACCGGGTCTTGTAAAAATCGTAAGTTATGTTGTTATAGTCAAGTTTAAGTTATAGTCAAATTGTATTAAATGTATATTAAAGTTATATTATGCCGGTAGATAGTAAATAAATAGTACAATTATATTAAAGTTATAGTAAAATTTTATTTTCGAAGTTGTAAATAAGTCATTAAGTAATAGTAAAGTTCCTATTCTAAGCTAATTAACCCTAACAATCATAAACCCTAACAATCATACTTCTCATATTTCAAAAAGAAGAAATCTGACCGGAACCTGCAAAAATGTCATTAAGAGAAAGAAAAATTAATGAAATGTTTCTCAAATAAAAAATTACCCCAAATTCATACTTCCCGAAAAATGGTCCAGTCGAAACTAAGTTCAAGTCCGTTCTAAAAAACAAAGTCCAATTGTTTCAAATTCGCTGCACCTAAAGAAAATTCAAGTCCAAATCTAAAATAAAAAAATTCAAGTCAGTCAGCACTAAATTCACCACACCTAAAGAAAATAAAGCCCAAATCCATCTTTAAAAACTTACAAAAATAACATCAGCAGTTGAATCAAAGAAACCTACAAAAAGAAAATTTGAATCCAAAGCCATAGTTGAAATAAATCCACAAGAGAAAATTCTGAATCTGAATTCAAAGCCAAAGTCAAAGTCAAAGTTTGAATCAACCTACAAAAAGAAAATCAAAATCCAAACGAGAGGTCAAAGTCGAAGTTTAAAGTACTTACAAAGAGAAAATTCCAGGCTGAAATCAAAATTGAAAATTTGAAATACCTACAAAAAAGCAAATCTGAAGTCAAAGTCAAATTAAAAGTCGAGTCAACCTTTCAAAAAAAATCTGAAGTCAGAATCCCCCAAAGTTAAAGTTCAAAATGAAGAACCCACAAAATGAAAAATTCCTAAAGTTCAGGAACGAAGTGACCTAAAAAAGAAAAGAAACCCCTAGCCGAAGTTGAATTGAAACAAATTCCAGAGTCCAGGCTGAAAGTCTTAGACTAGAATCGAAATAGTTAAAGCAAATGTGTGCTTTCCGCCAGGATAAGACTTTAAGAAGTACCTACAAAAAGAAGATTCTCAAGTTAAAGCGGAAGTACCCACAAAAAGAAAAAAAATCTTAAGTTCAAACTTGAAGCGAAGTACCTTACAAAATGAAAATAAAATGAAAAACAAAAAATTAATAAACATTTCGTTGAAGAAAGTAAAAAGAAAAATAAAAAAACACTTACTTTAAATCCGCGTCCAAGCCGTACAAGACCTACAAAGGAAAAAATAAAAATATTAGTAAAACATTTTGTTAAAAATAAAAAAAAAGTAAATTTGAAGGTACAATATATTGTACCTTCGAAACAGGAGTCCAGTCGCGTCTTGGACCTACAAAAGAAAAACATGAAACCGTTAGTAAAAATGGTTCGTTAAAAAAAAGTAAAAAATTCGAAGGTATATACTACCTTTGAACTTATACCTTCGAATTTCCATATAACCAAAACCTAAAAAACAAAACTTACCAAGTTCCGGAGCTATAGTAAAGAAGCCGAAGTCCTACAAAAAAGATTTCTTTAGATTATCTCTCATATCACGTATCAGAATTGGATAGTCGAATTCTGAGGAGCTCTAAAAAATAAAGGAAAGAAAAAAGGACAAAGAAAAAGAGGGAAAAGAATAAGGGAAAGTAAAGGAATGAAGGGAAGGGAAAGAAGGGAAAGGGAAAAAGAAGGACAAAAAAAAAATACTAATTTTTTATATAGATCATTATTAATTTAGGTCGAATAGTTTAATTTTGGCCGAATATAGATAGGCCAAATTATTATAAGGTCGAATATTCATATTTCGACTAGTGTAATTCATAGCGTTATCACTTCTAAATTACTATTTCATTCATACGGAACTTTTATTATTTCATTACAAATCTATTATTATTAATTATTGGCTAATACCCTATCGACATAGCCCTTTCTATTACATCCCCTATTGGTCTACACCATTGATGCTTTTATCCTTCCAACTCGATATTAATGCATGTAACATTTGTACATTTCTTTTGTTATAATATCACCATTTTCTGCTAAGCAACTATTTTTTTTTGTAATGTATGCATTCTTATTCTCATAGTAATTCTCACCGCATCATTATTATTTAATCTATATAATACATTTTTGTGTGGAGTTCAACTTGTCTTTTCATATTTTTACTAATCTTAATCATACAGTACATAATATTATTTGACGTACAAATTGTTTATTTACCTTTTGTTTGAGTAAAAGAATATTGGAATTGTAAATTGTGATATGTCATATCACCATATTTATTTTGTTTATTTTTAAACTTGTAGTATAATGTTATGTACTTGTGTTAAATAAAATATAGCAACATATGATATTTCAAGCTGAATTGAATTTTATTAGTTAAAATTTGTGATTTTTTTCTTGATATTCTCACGGGTGGTGTTTTATTTACTAGTTAAAAAGATGGGTAAAAAGTCTATTAAAATTGGAATAAAAAGTCTATCATTATTAGTCAAAATAAGTACTATATTAAAGTTTAAAGGGCTTTATGGTACGGATATCGTGAGAGAGTCACTGGAGTATCATGATTTTCACGGCGCCAATAGGAATTATCGCTACCAATATTGGTTTATGTTCATAAAATACGATCAAAGTGAGTTTATTTATATGAAAGCATGATCTTGGACGTCTGCATAATAAGTCAATAAGCTATTTAGTTAACATATAATACAGTATTTTATTGTATAATAAAATCTTCACAATAGGCATTTTATTATGATAGATAATTATTTTATTATATGATGACACTTTTTTCTTCAATAATTCTATTGTATTTTATTATGACTTTTTTTTCATAACAGCATTTTTTATTAATATTAAAACAGCGTTTTTTATTTACAATTTTATAATTTTTTACAATGAAATTTATATAAATCGTTTTTTTATTACAATGAAATTTTATTATAATTTCATATTAATTAACTTTTATTTAATAAAAGAGATGACAAAAAACAAAAAAATATATATAAAAAAACAAAACAAAAAACTTAAGAAATCGGTAGATTCATCGTTAAATAATATCTAATACATCGAAAAAATATCTTGAATTAATTTCTTCGATGATATTTACCATCTATCAATAATTTCACGATGAACGTCTGAAATCACATCATCACGTGTTGGTTACCAAATTGACTTATAACAAATCACGGGTTTCTGCAATGTAGTCTTTAAAATTTAAAAGAGAGAAGTATAAAAACTTTTACCATTTGATTAATTAGCGTAGTCCTATTTTTTCAAATAGTTTCGACTGAAGAGTGAGGTCTCATATGGGATAATAGTTTGAGATCTATACACGCATATTAGTTATTTCGCATGAAAATGCCATCTGCTTTTATTTGTAATAGTCTTAGATTTACTACTCTTTTAGAAATAAAGTAAATAAATAAATAAATAAGTATAAAAACTTTTACCATACAATATTCGGCAGAACAGAAAAAAAATGATATTTATTTTTTTTTTCGTTGCACAAAATTTAATTTATTTTTAGTTTATTTATTTATGGAGTTGTCTAGCCACCACCCAGGGTGGTATCATGTTTTTACTACCCTAGTCACGTGATTGATTTATAAAATTTGATTGGTTAAAACCACTTGTAGCACTTATAAAACATTTTTTTCGCTTTATTATGGGGGTTTTTTTATCACACTTCTCTTAATAAAAAAAAATTAAAAAAAAGCACTTATAAATTTTATTTAGCCATTGTTGACTATTTTATTTGATCAACTAAAATTGAAGTCAAAGAATTATAGACGTAGCATCAGAAAAAATGAAATAGTAAATATCGGAAAAAGCAAAATATAAAAGAAATGAAAACCAAAAGAAACATATTTATTATTTAGTTTACCACTAGCATCATTTGATTCTTCGTTAGCATCTTTATTAATGTCATTTATCTCGTCTTTGTTTAACTTAAAACATCATATAGTTTTTCATTACGGAATTCCAAAGTAAGTGGAATAAAAAGGAATAAGGAGAATAAAAGGAAATGAAAAGGAACAAAGAGAATAAAAAAAAATAAAGGGATAAATGAAAAAAAAGAGAGATGAAAGAAATGAACAAAACGGAGGTGAAGAAGATGAAATGAAAAAAAAGAAAAGAGAATAAGAAGAAACAGATTGAAAGGAGGAGATGAAGAAATGAAAAAGAAGAAGAGGAACAAGAGGAAACGAAAATAAAGAAAGAACAGAAAGAAAGAAAATGATAAAGAAAAATAAAAAAGGGAGACGAAGAGGAACGAAAAAAAAGAAAGAGAATGAAGATGAAATAGGAATGAAGAGAAATGAAAAAAAAAGAAAAGAGGATGAAAAGGAAACAAAAAAAAGGAAGGAGACGATAAAGGAATGAGAATAAAGGGTGAAAAGAAACAAAAAAAGGAGAGTAATGAAGAAGGAATGAAGATAAAGGTATCAAATGAAACAATTTAAAATCAAGGTATCAAAAGAAACGAAAATCCAAATATTAAAAGATATGATGTAAGCCCAAAGCATCAGAAGAAATAAAATTGTCACAAAACCCAAGACAAAAAAAGAAGCAAGTCAAACAAAATAAAATAAAAAACCTGACCAAAAAAAAAAGAAAAAAGAGACTGGTAAGTTAAAGAAAATAAATTCCTAAAGACCGAATGCCTGAAATACTTGAAAGGCTGAAACTATTTACTAGAACACCAATGCTAAAATTCAAGGCCAAGTTGAAAGCTAGAGAGAACTACCTAAAAAAAAGAGGACAGTCAACATTAATTGATAAATAGAAATAGGAACAATATTAAAAAAAAACTTACTGAAAGCTCTGAAGCTAAGAAAAGAAGTACCTACAAAAAAAAGATCAGGTAACGTTAATTAACAAAAAGAAACATATATGGTGGCATAAAAGACTTACTGAAAGCCCCCTAAGCTGGAAAAAAACTATCTATGAAGAAAAAAGAGGTACTTAACGCTAATTAACAAAATATATATATATAATATTAGAAACTTGCAAGAAGTTTCGAAGAAAAACCGCAACGCGTTAAAAAAATTTTTATTTGATAAACAAATAAACGTTAAAAAAATAATCGTCACGTGATAGGGTGGTAAAAAATCATGTACCACCCGGGTGGTATAGAGACTTTTCCTTTATTTATTATTTGGTTATTGTTTATTTATTTATTTAATTTTATGTAAAAAACATTTATTAAGCTTTTCTTGATAATGTAATTTTGAAAGTAAATGAAATATATAAGGGAATTTGTATAACCCTTTTTTTTATATTGTTGTCGAAATGTTTGAATATTATTCAAAAAACCATTGTTCTTTAATGTGGGAATAAAAGAATTGCTTAAATAGGAACTTTATATTTGGTTCATTGATTAAAAAGAATTTTCGAAAAATTTTAAAAAATTTAGGGCGTAACAAGACAATAGGTTTCCCTTGGTTTAAATTAAAGTTTGCATGCAGAATTTGACCAATATATTTATTTATCGAATAAAATTTATTTTGACAGATATTTTTTTTTTTTTAGTTTAGTAATAAAAAAATAATATTTTACAATTGGGTAGTCATTTGACGTTGCCTTGTGACTTCCTCAATCTAAAATTATCATTTATAATGTATTATTAAATTAATTTTCTTTTGTTGAGCACATTTAATTTAAGGCAGTATGCACGTTATTATCAGAGATTAATTTACCTGAACTCGTGGTAACCGGAAAAAAAGATATTTTATTATATTTATAGTTCTCCTGCCGGGTCAAATCGGGTTGGGTTTTGAGAATATATTCGGCCCGATCTGAATGAAAAATGGTAAGACCCGTAATTTATTCGAGTCTCATATTTTCGTAACCGAACCTTGACTCGATCCTATTGAAAATATTCTCCATATAAGTACTACATGAGTTTCATTTATCGGTTAAAGAAAAAGTGGCTTAGTAATTTGCCACTAATGATGAGTGCGTGGTCATGCAAGACATGTAATACAAAATAAAATTTATTATTATAAGTTCTGAAACTACTGACTAGTTTAATATAATAGAAGTCAAAGATTTAGGCGTTAACAACATAATTCTAACTATTAGCTTAATTTCGGCCGATATTATAATTTGGCCAGAATTAAAAATATCGGGTCAGGTCATGCGGATCACAGGTCATTAATTTAAAAGTCAGGAACTAAATTCGAGGTATCAATTTTGATAACCACAACGATATATTTAGCAAACATAAAAAGAAAGTGCATAGGCGGAAGGAAGGAAATAATTCTATAGACCTACGCTTCTCTCCGAACGATAACAGGTTTTAATCTTACAAATTTTAAAATACGATAAATTATTAATTGGGGTTACCAATATTAACTATAACAGTATATTTATAAGAGGCTCAATTAAAATAATATAAATATTAATATCTTTGGTAATATTTTCATCTATCAGCGTGGTTATTTATTTTGCAGTTACTTCATATGACAATTTTAATTTTTAAATTGATAATAATAGGATTTTTTTTTTGCTAGAAGGTAAAAATTCTATTTTGAAAATTTACAAGGTAATTAATTACCTTCCATGTTCTACAAGCATTTTGGAGGTGGTTAATAATTCAAAGCATTGTATTAATAACTAAAGAATCGCGAAGTCAACAAAGATGAAATTCATTCTTTATACGCCTTCATATTTAAAAATACATAAGTATTACTGCGAATTAATATCTAGCGCTACCCCACCCCATTATGTGGAATGTCATGTTACATATATTCGGAATATTCATTGCAGCCGTTTGAAATTATTCAAATAATTTATCCTTCATCACTATTTGTACCAAACTACCAAATAACTAGAATACTAAAATAAATGTTTAATAAAAATATGAAAATTTTTTTTTATCTTTTTTTTTCATAGTACTTAAGGAGCAATGTGGATTAGGAAGCTTATTTTAGAAAAAAAAAATTTTTCGACTTTTTTTTTATGAAAATGAACCATGTAAGTGGCGTGATTTGAATGATTGAACGAAACGTAATAAACATTTTTTTTTACATAAAATAAAATTTCATCATAGTACGATCACTTACAGTAAAAAATCATTAGCTAGTTAGATGATCACTAACTAGAAAAAAATTTTTAGACAAGAAAATTAGAGACTATTTTTACTCTACGATAAATAATGAGTCCAATACTAGCCCAGACCGATATTTCTATTAAGCATAACAATAATGATTATACCTAGTAAGTTTATGTAACAAGGTGGAGTAAACGAAAATAGTGTAAATGAAAATTTTTATAGGAAAAATTTAAATAAAGCTATAAAGTCGATTAAAATAGCATATGATGTTATAATTAATGCATCACTTTTATTGGATGTGTATATCAGTCACAATTAGCGTAAAATGGCCATTACGTTGATCCAATTATTTGGTCCTGTGATATAAATTATAAATACATGCAGAAGCCAATTCATTATAATATTACTTAATATAGAAATTTAAAATAGAAACTATTATTTTAACCATTCTCTTGTTATTGTTAAGGATCTTGTTTTTTATGCAACTTCGATAATCGTCCTCGCGGTCCACATTATATATTTTACCAATTTTATGCAAAAAGTGAAAGTTAATTCAATTGTTATACTAGTATTTGTTTTTTATTTATAAATTCAAAATATTCATCATGAAGCTTATGTAATAGCAAGACTTTCATCGGAAAGGATAATTCATAGTTTCAAGAAATTTTTTTTCGTGAAAGATAAATTCTTAACGCATTTGTCATACTTTTGAATTTTTCAAATGCAATTTAACACGATAATACACTGCATATTTATTTAGGTTTGAGGAATTAAGATCATTCTTGTTGATCACAAACATCGAAAGAATTCGTAACAATTTATTTCTTATTGGATCATCTTTTTTTACACAGCGTATTTTCAAGCCAAAAAATTAATTTAATTATTTGGGTAACGTTTTAACATTATTGAATTTGCTATTATTATCTTATGATTTTATGCAATACATGTGGAAATTGTGCTAATAAATTTGCATAGGGTATGTGGGTGTGCATTAATTATTATTGTGAAAAATAAATACTTGAATATTATAATCCGTTCTACTTTACAGAAACCTGGTGTTTTGCGACTTAGCAGTCATGAGTTCGTCACCCAATATTTTCGAATTCGTATCTATCTTTCGATGACATATTTTGCTAAGTTTTCGATAACATTCCGATAAAGTTTTGACAAAAACTAGTCTTGAAATAGTGGCGAGCTCGAATAATAATCTTTAAAAGATAGCAAATAACATCGAACATCAGTCAGAATATATTAATCAAGACATTTGTGTGACGTATCTGCGAGTATACAACGATGAGTCAAAGATGTTAAAAATATTTTTTTTTTTTGTTTTGTATTTATAATTTTTTATTTATTTTATTTTATTTTATTTTTTTTTTTCGAAGTGTTAAAATACTTTAAATTTTCTAAATGTATTTGGTCTTGTAGGATATCATAAAATACATACAATACATTAATTGTAACTAATATTAATTTATTAACATGTACAATTGTAAAATTTAACCGTAAAATATAATATAAATTTATTTATAAAATACAGTACATTGCAAATACATTATCTAATGTTCCAATGTTGTTCTTATTATAATTGGATAGCCGCGGATTTTTAAGCGATCAACGTACTAAAAATTTCCGTTGACATAGCGCCCCTGGTGACACAACTATAATAAGGTGGGAACCTGATTTGGTCAATAGTATCACCTGATTGATCCGTACTCACCATATAACCCAACGGCACCCAGAAAAATTCTTCGATCACGTGATCTGTTTTTATTTATCACATCGTCACACCCTGTCCGAGTTTCACTGTTTATATTTATCCGAGGGACTTAGATTTTTTCAAGTAGATGAAATTCTATTTGTCACGTTTTATTCATCACATCCTAAATTCTTCGATCACGTGTCAGTGCATAACGCCGGCCGAGTTCGAAGAATTTTTCTGGGTGCCGTTGGGGTAGTTCGTACTCACCTGGAGCAATTCTTCCTACAAAAAAAAAGTGTTAAAAGCCGTTTTTTAAAGGGTTAAAATAATAAGTTGACTTAAAGAAAAACCCACTCGCCAAATTCTCATGCATCTAAAGAAATCCGAAGAACAACCATCCAAAAAAAGGATAAATGAAACATTAGGAAAAATTTTGTTAAGAGAAATAAATTAATCAAAAAATAGATTTGATCTTGAATAATAGTACAAAGGTACTGTATACAGGGCGCTCGTCTTTAATCCAATTAACAGTTTGACTTAGCTTAAATCAACCCTCTCATAGAAATTATAGACCCACCTAAAAAAAAATGAAATATTAATAATCGTTTTGTTAAAAGTATTTTAAAGAAAAACAAAGAAAAACTTACCGAAATTCATGTACAAAGAGCCAAAGAACCAACTATCTAATAAAAAGAAAGAGAACAAACTGTCAGTAAATGTTCACTAGAAGACAGAGTAGAAAATTTGCGCTTACCAAAATTTCACGTCCAAGGAAACCTAAAGAGCCGCCTAAAAAAATGTAAAATGTTAATAATAATGTTTGTTTAAAGAAGGATAAAATAAAAAAAAATTGCACATACCGAAATCTTGTGTCAAAAAAATTTTTTGAAATTTTGAAACTAAAAAAAGTTAAAAACTCGAAATTTTTCAAAAAAGTCAAAAATGAAACAGCTTGATTAAACTTTTAAAAAAGAAGTTTGACAGTTTGATAGAAAAAAAATAATAATTAAAAAAAGCACTGATAGTTCGATAGAAACTTTTTTTTAAAAAAAAAATTACTCAAAAGTTTAAACTTCTCAAAAAAAAAGTTTCTCAAAAGCTTAAAAAGAAAAAAAAATTAGATAGTTCGATTAAGAAAAATTAAAAAATTTCAAAAGCTCAAAACTTTCAAAAAAAAAAAATTAAAAAAAAGAAGGTTTGATAGTTTGATCGAAACTTTTAAAAGAAAATTATAAAAAAATAGTTAAAAAGTTTCGACTTTGATCAAAACCTTTAAAAGAGTTTTAGTTTGAAACTTACTAAAAGGCTAAATCCACTCGTCATAACACATGTGATGTACAAATACCCTTTTAATTATTTTTTTTTATAATAAAAATTAATAAAGTACAGATGGTGGCCTAAATGATCCGGCCAGTTTATTTTGCCAAAATTACACAGATCATTACATGTTGATATGATATAAAATACTTATAATTTTGTATTAATAATGACAAAAAATAAATTTCCATACTTCAATTCTTTCATATCATTTCAGAATTTTTTTGAAAATATGGAACCATTTACTGCATGAATTTTTACAATTACACAACAAAAATTTATAAGATTAAAAATATTGTAATTCAGTCAATATCGATCAGATAATCATGAATTTACCACCATCTGAATCGTCTCAACGAGCGAATCTAATGAGCCAAAAATTATGAAAATCCAATTATCAAAAACAAAAGATATTGTAGAAAATGTTTAAATTTAATGTTTAGACTTTTAAAGTGTAATTACATGCCAAAGATTGAATTCTACAACTGCAAAATCATTATAATTATTATAATCCTCTTAATGAGACAAATATAATAAATCTAAAATCATGAAAATCCAATCACTAGATCATTTTTAAATTTAAATTATATGAACTTACAAAGCTTCAAAAACTTGCATAATAATTATATTTGCATAGAACCTATAATTATAAAAAATATTGTTATGTAAGACTTATACAATATTATACTTACTATAACTTATTAAATTTTATGTTAAGAGTACTTAGGAAGAATATTGAAATCACATGGAAAAAAAAATTTTCTAGAATATTATTAAAAATCCATTAATAGCATACTATCTCAGTATTGATGCCATTATTGCAAATAGAGATAGAATTTATTATTAAATTTTTTATTTAAATTAATAAATAAAAACGTAATGATTATATTTAACTTAAAATTTTATTTTTAATATATAATATGTATGTAAATCTTTTTGCATTAAAAAGTGGCCGGATCATTTAGGCCACCATCTGTATATGATAAATTAATAGTAAATTTTAGTACCAGCAAAATCATAAGCAATAAAATTATAATAATAAATTGTAAGCGATAAAAATTAATAAAATTTTACAATTAATTAATTTAATTTAATTTAAGTATCAAGTTAGATGTGTATTTAAATTTAAATTTAAGCTATTTTGTTTAATTAAACGCGTATTTAATTTAAGCTATTTAATTTAATTCAAGTATTAAATTTAGCTATTTAATTTTTAAAAAGCTATTAATTTAAACTATTTTATGTATTAAATTAGACGCGTATTTAAGTATTTAAGTCAAAAGAAAATTATATATGTATACAGTATATATGTATTAATTGTAATTTTTTTAAATATAAAAGTACAAGATCATAAAGTTTATTTCCTAAATTCCTAATTTATTTTAAATAAATTTTTATTTTCCACACCTAACTAATATAATACGAAAATTATTCCTATAAAAATTATAAAAATAAGCACAAATTAGAACAAAATTACAAATGTTTCAAAATCGTTATGCTCCTCTTAACCATTGTAAGAAATCGCTATAATACATATAATCCTATCATATATCGAATGAAAGAATTACTAAGCAGATGACGTCATATAACTTTTCAGTAAAATTCAATTCATCAAGTAAATCACGTGATATTATATTAATAATAATTGAACGTCTGAACGATTAATTAAACTTTTTTTAACTCTACTCTTTTCCTGTTTCCCACACTTCCATTTTCACACTTTCGTCTTCCCCTTTCCCAATATTTTTCCTCTTCTCTCTTTTTTAGACGACTTCTCAGTTCTTTGGATGTGGTATTCTGGTAAGTTTTGTAATTTTTTTATTTTCTTTATTATTTTGTTGCATTATTCTAAATTACAATATTTTTTTTTTATTTCATTCATGCAAAAAAAGAAAAATTACGCTCTATCTTTTAAAAACAGCTACTAAATCTTTTTTTCTTTTTTTAGGTGGTTTGTTCTTCAGCTCATGGACGCGTGTGAACTTTAGTGAAGTTTTTCAAACTTATCTTAATGAAACGTTTTGCTAACATTTTGTTATTTTTTTCATATATCGAAGGTAATATCAAAATTTATTTTTGATTTTTATGTAACAAAACATCAACTAACATTTCGTGTTTTGCATTTTGTAGCTTAGACAGCTTTGGACGGATGTGGATTTCGGTAGGTTTTTTTTTAACACTATTTTTTTAATGAATTCTTTCATTTTTTTAGACAGTTGGACGTGCGATTTATATTATTTCTTCAATAAAACATTTGCTAATGTTTAATTTTCTTTTTTTTAGAGACCCGGTTGGTAAGTTTATGAATTTGTTTCAAAAACTTTAAAAAATGTTATTTAACGTTTCTAACTTTTTTTAGGTATCTTACCCGATTTTTGGATTATGGAACAACTATTTCTTTATTTTTTTTGTAGGTTTCCCTTTGGACTTTATTAGATTGGCGGTAAGTTTCAAAACTAACTTTGAAATTTTAATTTTTTCTATTAAAGAATCAAAGTTGTTTACTGTAGTCACTAATGATAGAAGCTTTTAAAACTATACGGTCAATTTTTAGTCATCCATACAACAACCAACAGTTTGCCTTTGTTTCCGTTAATGGATTCGAAATTACCAATCAAACTGTGCTGGAATGCCCTGTGTTCAAGCTCCAGTCTGTGAATAGATAACAACGTGTCTTTCCTATGAGCATGATTCGTACAAGTACTATGCATTTTATTCACTATTGTAATGAGAATGAATGCATTGATGGTTACAATCTAGAAAACGAAAGAAATCTTTATTTCTTTAAAGATGCTTAAATATGTATTTTATATGGTTTATTTTGATTTTACATTTACAATTAATTATTACAAGTAATTTGAGTTATCTATACTCAGTTTATACATGAATAATGTTTCGATATGATTTATCATATACGTGGCCACAATGTGATTAAGATTTATTATAAAAGCTGTTATAGTGTAATTAAGATTTATTCTATATATGCCTACAATGTAGTTATAACGTTTTTAAGAAGACACTGTAATTTATTAATGATTTATTAAAGTTTTATTACATAATTTGTTATGCCAATCAACAATTTATTGAATTTTATTTACATAATTAGTTATGATGACGCTACGATATATTATATAAGTTGCTATCGATGATATTGCGATTTATTGACGATCTGTGAATATCGCCTTAATATCCAGTAACTAAAGTACTAAACCTATGACGAAGCCGTAACTAACTCATGACTAACTCATGACTAACATGTGATTAACTCTTTTCCTGATTGTTTACAAGTTGGCCATGGTTTAGTCACGACTTCGTCTTGGTTTGACATGTTTCTGTAAAGTATGCAACCATCATGTTTTTAATGCTAAGTGTAACACTAAAAATTTAATTAAATACGGTAAAAATTTTTTTTTTAAAAAAAGTAAATAAATATTTTTTTTCTCAAATATTTATTTCCTATTAAATAAATTACAGTTATGTTAAGAAATCCTTCAGTTTATTTCATATTATGGATACTACTTCAAGCATTAGTAGTTAAAGTAAATTGTCAAATGACGCCTTTTAAGCCAACTGTATATCATCGCCATACTGCTACACTCATTGATAATAAATTATATATTTTGGGTGGATATGATTTAAATAATAACCAAATAAAAGAATTTTTTTATCTTGATGTTTCTGCACCATTTAATAATTAAGAATTATCATGGCAAGATATCAAATATTAATATGGTTCCACCTCATTCTTCTGCAACGGCAGTTAAAGGTGGTCCAAATAATGATACTCTATTTTTATTCGGAGGATTTACAGTTGATCAAACGATGGCATTGGTTTATACATTTGATTCACGAAGTATTATATGGAGTATTCCAAAAATAGCTGGAGTTACATTTAGAAAATGGGATTTAACAAGCATTATTAATAAAGACGGAAGGATGTATTTATGGAGTGGGGAAACAAATACTGATTATGTAAATGAAATGCTTATTTTAGATACAATAAATCTTAATTGGAGTAAAGGTAGTATAATTAACGCTCCAAATCCAAGAATTAATTATGGTACCATTTATTACCTAACAATAAGATTATTTACATAGGTAAGCGACATATTATATTTATTTAAATATACTTGTTATTTTATTAATGAACACTTATTGTTTAGGATTATGCTATTACTTATAATGCTAATACTTTGAATATTGATAAAGGAACTGGTTTAATATTAAGTGAGGTATATTTTGTAAATATATAAATTTTTTTTAAAAAAAATAAATCTAATTAATTATGATAAATTATTTGTAGATTTATATATAGTATGATATAATTAATGACAATTGGGATACAAAAGTAAGTAATGCAAATTATTATGATGAAATTTTTTATATTCAGTTGTGAATTAATTTCAATTATTGAATTTAGGCAACATCAGGAAAAATTCCTTCTAATAGAGCTGGTTTTTCTGCTATTCTTGGTATGTAATCAAATGAGAACACTATGATTATTATTAAAAGATTAATATTAGTCAGTAATAGTAAATTTCCATTATAATTTATGGAGGATTTTTTATAAATCCTGGATATTTAGATACCACACTTTACGTATTAGATTTAGCTAATTATAATTGGTACATTCCAAAAATTTCTGGAAAAATCCTGAAGCCTAGGGTTTTTCATAAAGCAAATGTAATTGGAAAATATATGGTCATATCATTTGGTAAATATAATATTTTATGATACTCTTCTATTTAATTTGATTGATAATTATTTTTAACAAATTTTGATTTATTGATAGGATATAGTTATGATAAAACAGTTGAAAGTCGGTGATATATTATTGCTTGATATTAGTAATAATGAAGAATATATATGGACAACAATATTTGATCCAAAAATGCCATCACCACCACCATCAACACTACCACCATTACCACTACCTTCGCCACCACCTTCGCCTTCACTATCTTCTTCATCACCACCAAATAATTCAGGTAATATAGCTGGTATAGTTGTGGGATCTTTATTGAGTGGTATTTTATTAACAGTTGGAAGTTTCTTGATATATAAATGGAATAAAAATAAACTAAAAACTATTCATAAAAATGATAAAAATAATGATTACAGTCAAGAAGAAAAGGAGCTTCCTATCGTAAGAGATATTCATAATTATGAACAAGATATCAATAATAATTAGCAAGAAACTATTCAAATTGATCAAATACCTAGAAATGAAAGTACGTCCAATTATGAACCAATAATAATTCCACCTCCAATAATTAATAAGAATAACTATCGTAAGCAAGAAATTATTCTAACACCCGAAAATGAAAATACAACCAACCATGAACCAATAATAATTCCAGCCAATGATCATCATGGGCAAGAAATTATGCAAACGCTCCAAAATGAAAATAATAATGATCACGAACCAACAATTCCAGCTCCTGCAGTAGTTAATACTAATAGTTATAATAATAATAGGGCATCATCACAAATTTTTAAAGATGAAATTCTTCAAGCTGTTAAAAATGAAATTGGCCAAAATTTGAAAAATGAATTCCTTCAAGCTGTTAAAAATGAAATTGGCCAAAATTTAAAAAATGAACTTCTTCAAGCTGTTAGAGAGGATAATCTTAACATCACAAGAAACAATACAAAACAAGATTAAAATAATAATCAATTATTAACTTATGAT
The DNA here is from genome assembly GCF_026210795.1 of Rhizophagus irregularis. Taxonomy (NCBI): domain Eukaryota; kingdom Fungi; phylum Glomeromycota; class Glomeromycetes; order Glomerales; family Glomeraceae; genus Rhizophagus; species Rhizophagus irregularis. The sequence goes on along the minus strand of NC_089435.1, from coordinate 4,901,463 downwards.
AAAAATGAAAAAAAGTTCTATATATATAAGGTATTCGATTATTATGTAGTAACTGAACAACACAGTACTCATGCTTTATCTCGTTCCTACCATACATTCACTCAATTCTTTTTTAAATTATTTATATAAAAAAGATTTTTTTTTTATTGGAAAATTTTATATAACTTAGGCCAAATTAATGATTCCTAATTTTAACGTTATAGTTTAACAAGTTTGTGTCAACTCAAACTAACAAATAATACCAAATCTAATACAGAATATGGAAAAAAATTTTTTCATGAAAATGAATCAAGAAAGTGGTTCTATATTCTATAACTATTTAATTTGTAGAGAAATATCTTATTGGCAAAGTAACTATGGTAAAGCAATAGAAAACTTGCAAAAATCATTAAATTATAAATCCGAAATAAATAATATATACTGTATAAATACTTGGAAATAGTTACTTACCTGGTTAATAAAATGTATTTTCGAATTTAGAAAAATGGCTATAATAATCCGAATCCCACTCCAAATCTAACTACTAGTAGTAAAGAGTCGCTACTAACGAATTGATACTTTATAAAAATGATTTTACTACAGTGATCGTACCATAATTGGTTTAAAAAAAGTATTGAATAAAATTGGATTATGAAAATTTCGTGGTCTTAGATAATTTTGGCCAAATTTGTAATTCTGGCTGAAATTAATATCATGTGATACCGGGGAAAATAGTTTAGCCACTGTGTAAAACTTTTTTTATTGGCTAAGCATAGTGGCACAAAAATTTTAATGTTACACAAATTTGTAATTCTGGCCAGGATTATTGCCGATCAGTTGTAAATCCAATCCGGAATCTAGATTATTTGACCTGGATAAGAATCCGGATTGATCCAGATAAAATCCAGATCCTTTTTTTGTGTAATCCAGATGACGGTTTTCACCCAGATTATACATGCTGCCCAAATTATTTTGGGATGTCATAATTATAATTTGAGATGCTATAATTCATTCGGTTTATATATAATTTACTATGTAAAATGCCAAAATAATTTGGGATGCCATAATTGAATTTGGGATTTTACTTATAATTACGGCAGTCCAAAATAATTTGGGTGGCATGTATAATCCAGATCGAAGCACTACTCCAAATGTTCCATCTAATTGTCCGAAGTATGAGGACATACTACTTCTACACATTTCAAATGCAATGTCGTTCTGTACTATAGCCTGATCGACAAATGAAATTTTGTGTTACATATATACAAATTTAGCCATGTGTTACAGATCTCGTGATATCAATAAAATTTTAATAAATAAGAAAACTTTAAGCGGGCTAAACTTTTACTTATTTTGATAGAAGAAATAATATTGAAAATATTATGTTAAGGGTGAAAACTGATTATATTGTGACTTAGAACGAAAGTATTTAGTGAGATATCTTAGACAAATATTACACAAGAATTTGGACATGCACAGAACGCTGACAATTTTTTTTAGTATTAAATGTACAATTATTAATTATACTGAATACTTCAGACGCTCTAACGGTTCCTGTTTCCTAGTAATAAAATATTTTTATGACCAAATGACCAAGCAAGATTTCTTTGAGCTTTTGTTGAAATACCTATCTCTAATCTATTATTAATTGTTTCAGGTTGATAATGAAAGTATGCTTCTTTTAATACCAAATTTCCATCATTACCAAATATTTGATCTAAATTATATTCTACTTGTTACTCTTGTATTTATATTAAGATGAGTTTTTCTAAAATTTCTCATAATATTTGATAGATCAGATGCTTTTAATAAAAGCCTATGATTTCCAATAATCACTTTACTATTACATTTCTGTTCAATAAATTTGAGCATTAATTTTAATAAATTTAAAGCCATTTCTTTAACACAAGGATGTAAATTAAGTACAGGTGGTAATACCCTTATTGCTCTTTTACAAGATTCTGAATGTTCCAAGTAACCCATTGCTCTTATATAAAAACCAGTTGCTTTATTAGTAGTGTTGATTTTTCCCAGTACCTTTGGTATTTTTATAAAACTTCCTGTAGTACATTGGTATAATATTTTATTCATTGTTTTTAAATCATTCCTTTTTTGATGTATTTTCCATTTTGTTAGACCACTCTTAATTTGATCTGGTAAGAGATTATATTGCTTTAAAGATGCCTTAGCCTCATTTTGTTGCTTTTTTTTCAATACATTTCAACTAATCAATTGTTTTCTAATAGTAAGGTTAATTTTTGCTTTTGAGTTTTATTTAATAAAAGATGTTTTTCAATTTTATTTGACATCTTTTTAAAATTAAAAAACTATAAAACTCTGCTTTTCAAAAAAAAAAGAATTGTATTGTCTTTAAAATAATATATAAATAAAAAAAAGATTTTATTAGTAAAAAAGAATTATAGTTATTATTAAAACATTTAAAATACAAAACATAGTATTACTTTTCAAACTTGTAATAAGTAAAAAAAAGCAAAAGTATTTATATAAGTTTGAGTTGAACTTTGAAAATTTTTTTTTACGTCTTTGTCGTACAAAAAAAAAGAAAAATAAACAACCTGGTACGGCTTAATTTTGAGGTAACAAAACACGTGACTAAAAATAGTAAACTCAGGCAGGATTACCTAGGGATAGATAAATATACAGAGCCAACTTAAGTTACACAAACTAATGGATCATAATTTGAACTGAAGTCATATATAAATTTACTATTAATTACTATATAATGATCTATACAAGTGCAAATTGCTGATGATTTTATTTTAATAAATTGTTAACCCTCATATCAAATAATTCGATGTGCCAAAATGATGATCATATCCTGGAATGCATTAGATCATTGACAATCATATCTTAAAATGAAAAATTATGAAAAATTGTGCGGTTTTATGGATTAGTTAGTGCATTTTTATGGATTAGATGTTGCATTTGATCTAACCATAAGTCCAAATTTGGATAAAAAAGTCTCACATAATTTTATATATATGTTAGTATAGCGAAGCTAACGTTTAACAGAGAAAAAGAAATTCCAGAAAATTGGAAATATCAATATCAACCTATAGATGAAATAAATCCAGAAATATATAAAAATATATTAGAACCGATCACTGATGAAGAATGGCAATTTTTTATACATAATTTACCAAATAATAAAGCATCTGGTCCATCAACCATTACTTATGAAATGATTAAACATGCATCACCAGAATATTTGAATTTAATTAAAGAAATGATATCAGGAATCTTTAAACATGGACAAATACCTAAAGATTGGAGATTAGCTAATGTATATCCCATACCAAAGCCGAAACCGTGGGGATGTGATTTAGTTAATACCAGACCAATAACTTTGCTTGAAACAGTACGAAAACTCATGGTAGCAATATTAAATCAAAGATTATCAAAAATCTTGAAGAAATACAATATTTTAAAGGGTAATCAATTTGCAGGCCTTCCTTTAAGTTCAACATTTGAACCAATAAGAATTATTAAAGAATTAATTAATGATGCTAATGAAAATAACAAAGAACTTTGGTTATTGGCATTAGACATGTCAAAAGCGTATGATAAAGTTAATATAAATATGTTAAGTAAAGCTCTACTAAGATTAAAAATTCCATTAAATTTTATTGAATTAATATTAAGTCTATTTACAAATAGGAAAAATCAAGTATTCACAGCTGGAGGATTAACCCCTGAATATGATGTTCTTGTAGGAATTGATCAAGGGGAAGTAATTTCTCCTCTTTTGTGGTGTATATACTATGACCCTCTTCTATGCGAATTAAATAAACATCACTTGGGATACAAATTATCAACAAAAAAGATTGTAAATATTTATGAGAATATCGAAAAGGAACATAAGCTATATATTTCTAATTTAGCCTACATGGATGATACTAATATAATATCAGGAAACAAACATGAATTGGAATTACTTTTATCTATTGCAGATGAATTTTATACATTAAATGATATACAGATTAATAAGGATAAAAGTGAATTACTTTTACGATCAAAGAATTATGATTTTGAAAAAAAAGAAAAAATTCATATTAATTTTGGAGATAAAAAAATTAGTATATTTCCAGTTCCAAAAGAAAACTCAATTAGGATTTTAGGAGTATGGTTCAATGCTTATGATGATAGAAAATTTGTATTAAATCAATGCAAAAATGATATTCTTAATTTAATTACAAATACTTTAAGAAGGAAAGTTATTACAGATAAACAAACGGCTTACATTTTTAACTCAATAATACTTTCTAGAATAGAGTATAGATCTCAAGTAACGATTTTTACAGAAAAAGAATGTAATCAAATGATGGTACCGTATAGAAGAATGTTTAAAAATAAACTTAAATTTGCATCAACAGCGCCTAATTCAATAGTAGAGAATAATCTAATATATAATATACGCTCTATCTGGGCCAATCAGATTCAAGCAAAGATAAATAATTTCTTTATACAAATAAATGACAGAGGTTTATTAGGTGATATTATGAGAATTAGAATAATAGATATTCAAAATAAGTTATGGTTAGATAAAAGTCCTTTAGTAGATATGCCATATCAAAAAAAAGAGATTAATGTATTTTTACCAAAATTTAAAAATAATTTTATTATAAATAATATTTTTTTAATGAAGGAAAATAATGTTTCAATAGAATTAGATAAATTGGATATTTCCAATTTGAATAAAATAATAGGTGGGCATGAATTAATTATAAATATAATTACACCAAAAGTTTATATAAAATATTTGAAACAATTAAGAAAATATAAATTAATGTTTTTAGATCAACTAACTACATTAAAAGGAGATTATTTTTTAACTTTTTGGCAATTTAAACAACGACGTTTTGTTGGAAATTTAAGATCAAGTAATATTACCCCAAAAATTTTTTCAATATTAAATGATATTACAATAGAAGATAAATATACGAATTTATTGAAACCACGTTATCGGTATAGTAATGTAATTAATAATTTAAAAGGTTACGAATTAATTTCGCCAAATGAATGTAAGAAAAAACAATTTATAATGTTTTGGAATAATGGATTACAAATAGGAAGAATTTTTGATGAAGAAAAAAAGGGAGAAGAATACATTATTAGACATTATATTGTCACAAGTGATAAACAAAGTATTTATATGGAAGTTCAAACTTGTTCTGGTTGTAATTTTGCAAATGATACTCGTGAATCAAAAAAATGTTTATTAAAGCTTAAAACATCTAATATGTTTTTAGTAGGAGAAAAAACAAAAAATTTTACAGATAAATTTGAAAAAAATAAAACATTAGTTCTACCAAAAACTCAATACGTAGATATTTTTCAGATAATGGAAATAAATCAACATTTAAATTTAAATCCACAATATTATCAAGTTATGGACTCAAGGTTTATAATGAATTTTCAGAATCAAAATGTTAATATAATTGATAAATATATAGATCTATCTTTAAATAAATCAGATTTATTATATTCTCAAAGATTAATACTATCATTAAATGTTAAACAATTTTTAACTTATATAGATGGATCAGCAAAAAACATAGGCACAGATAAAGCTGAATCAATTTTTGGTTTTAGTACATTTGATTTGAATTCGACATTTATATTAGAATTTTTTTCAAGTTATAATAATTATATATCAGTAACAAAAGCATCAATTTTAGCATTATTATGTTCTATAATTATATTACCAGAAAATAGTAGAATAACTATTCTTACAAAAGATAAATCATTAATAGAAACATATAATAATTATAGAATTAATAATTTTTTTTCATTAACGAGTCGACAAATTTTTAAATTAAAACACCATAATTATATGTGGATTATAATTTTTGAAATTATTAAAACATTATCATTAGATGTTAATATCTTACTTGTTCAGGAAAATGATCTTAATTTTTCGATATTTAATCAACATTTGAAAGATAAATATAATTACATACAACATTTAGGAATTAATATTAAAACAACGTCATTATCATTAATTAAATTTTTTCCTAAATGGAATGGTGTACCAATAGAATTAAGTTTAAGAAAATTTTTAAAAATATATACAAATATTTTTAATCTGGAACAATTTTTAAATCTTAATCGAAATTATAAATATCGAAAACTACAAGTAGATTGGGAAATTACATTTTATCTACTACAAGGAGATCAAGGTACTATGCATACAGATTTTTATGAATCTAAGTTAAAGCGAAAAAAGATTCAATTTCTTATTGAAGAAATACCTACAATAGAACATATTAAAAAATCATGTTTTTCAATTTTTAAAGATCGTTTTTGTCCAATATGTAATATAGAAAAAGAAGAATTTAATCATGTTTGGACATGTAACCAAAGATCAGAAGACAATTTTATATTAATTCAACAGATAAAACAAATTTTAATTGATAGTATTAATGATCATATAGAAAATCAAGCATTATATGTAGAAGATATTGATTTGCCAGATTTACCTTATATTTGGGATAATTCAATTAGAGAAGATTTTTTTACAAGTATTGATATAATAAAAGGAATAATTCCTTTAAGTTTATGTAAATTTATTAATGGAAAATTAAAAAATTATAAAAAAACAAAGGAAATTTTATATAATTTCCGGAAAATTTCTTTCAATTTAATTAGAGATTTTTGGAATGAACGATGTTCTGTCTATCATGAAATTAATATCGCATTAGGAATTACAAAAAATGTTTTAAAAGAACAATATGGTAAAGAAAAATGTATAACAACAAAAAAACCTCCTATAGATAAAAAATATAATGATACAGAAGGATTAGTTAATTACATTAGATATGGAGGAAAAATAATTGATTACTATAATTGTTGTGTACCATAATAGCGTAGCTCTTTGTTATTATGTTTATAGAATTTTTAATTTATTAGTAGTAGTGTAGTTAATTAAAGGTGCAGTAGGTGTTAGTGTAGTTTATAAACGCTATTAAGGTTGATACGTCTTCCAGTAGTCCATCAAGTAGATGGGTGAAAGTTGTTTATGGGTCGGCAGTGGGATTTAGATCGTCTCGTAGAGCAATTAATTCTTATCCCCCCCACAACTATTTAGTAACTAGTTAGCTAGAGCTTTATTTTTGTAACTCGCGTTTTGTATCTTTATTCTAAAATTAATAAATATATGAGTTGAACCTTAAAAAAAAAAAAAAAAAAAAAAAAAAAATAGCGAAGCTAACGTTTTTTAGATTTTTTTTTGATTGAAAAAGGAAATAACTTTCCATTTTTGCTTTAATTTTTTCTCTTTTCGTAAAAAACTTTTTTTTTGTTGAAAAAAAAATCAAAAAAAAATTATAAAAATGAAAAAAGGAAATGGGTTTCCTTTTTAATTTTTTTTTCTCCTTTTGTAAAAATTTTTTTTCATAAAAAAATCAAAAAAATTTATAAGATGAAAAAGGAAATGGGTTTCCTTTTTAATTTATTTTTTTTCTTTTGTAAAAAATTTTTTTTCGTTGAAAAAAAAAATTAAAAAAATTCATAAAAAATATAAAGGAAATGGTTTTCCATTTTGATCTATTTTTTTCTCTTTTCGTAAAAAAATTTTTATCAAAGAATTCATAAAATTTAAAAAAGGAAAAATACTTTTAAAATTTTCAAAATGAATGTTTTCTTAATTAATAAATTTTTGATTTTTTTTTTAATAATAATTTTACTCCACTAAAAATATTTTACTAATAAAATTTACAGTAACTTTTAAATATTTATTAAAATTAAAAATAAATATTATTATATCTTCAAAAATTTAGATTATAGTACAATTTAGGATTAGTTTATTATTATTATTTTTTTAACAGATCACTATATCACTATTTACAGCTGATTTATCGTAATAATAATTTTTTTTTTTAATAATTTTTTTTTTTATGATGTATACAAATTTGCAGATCACTATATCACTATTTTACAGCTGATTTATCGTTCTTAAAAAAGTGATTAATCTTAATAATATTATTATATCTTCAAAAAATCTAGATTATAGTACAATTTAGTATTAGTTTATTACTAGCAGTCATGCACCGGGACAAATGAGTTTGTTTATTAAATAGAAAAATTTAGTATTATAATGTAATGCAATACTAAGTAAATTAAAGATGGTTACAGTAGTTTTTTGTTTATAATTAGGAATTTAATATGGTAATAATTAGTTAACAAAAAATAATAAATAACATGTATTAAATTATATTTATAATATTAGAATGATATAAATTATATTTAGAATAATATAGTTTATATTAATGATTTGACGTTTGAGTGTATTTTCACCCTGGGCGATTTAATAATTTTTCACATTAAATTTTATTGGCTAAATTTGTGCTGATCATTTTACATTTTGAATTCATTCTTTTTAGGTCTTTCGATTCTTCTTTATAACTACTAAGGTATGTTTTTTATTTTTTTGTTTTTGTTTATTTATTACATGTAATTTCCGTTTCCTACTAACTTTATTTCTCCTTTTAATTTTATGGGTTTGGTTTTTACTGTTTATCTCATTTCCGTCCCTTCTCCATTTTTTTGTTTTCTTTTTGTTTCTTCATTTTTTTTGCTCTTTTTATTCTTCCCTTCCTTCGTTTTTTCTGTTATTTTTATTTCCTCTTTGTTTCTTCGTCTTTTCATTCCTTTACACTACCCTTCGTTCCTTTCATTTTTATTCCATTCCCGTTTCATCTTTTTTGTTCCTTTACACTATCCTCTATCATTTCATTTTTTTCCCATTCCACTTCTTTTTACATTACCCTTTGTTCCTTTCATTTTTTTTTATTCTCCTTTGCTCCATTTCGTCCCTCCATTTTTTTCATTTTTTTTCATTCCGACTTGATCTTTTTCGTTCCTTTTATTTTTTTCGCTCACCCTTTGCTCCATTTCGTTTCTCCCTCACTCTCCTTCATTTCTTTTATCCTTTTATCTCCCTATTTTTTCATTCACCCTCATTTTTTTGATTAATTTTTTAGAAATATTTTTGTAAAACTTTAATATTATGAAAATACTACAAATATTTTTTTTTAATTAATTATAAATTTTATAATTATTTCTTATTTTATATTACGTCAATCTTAAACTTATAACCAACTTAAAAAAAATATTTGAATAATTAAATGTATTAGAATCTATTCATTTCATTTATTATTATTTTGGTACTTAATTTAACTAAACCATTTGAATTAAAATTTTTATTCAAAAATCTGATAGTTATTTAGACAATTTTGGATATGGATTTGGTTATAATAATCTATTATTAAATCAACAATTTCTTTAAAAAAAAAATTGACATTTTTATATATTTTATAATTAATTGATTTTTATGAATTTGAAAATCAAACTATTTATCCAGCATTTAATTTAATTGAAAAAATCTTACTCGTGTTGGTCAATTTTCCTATATCTGATATGTTTGTTATATTGATTTTTTTAAAAAAAATAATAATTTTGTAAATATATTTAATATAATAAAAAAATTTGGGGGGAAGAAAAAGAATAAAGAAAGGAAATCAGTTTGAAAAAAAGGGAAATTTCCGAAAAAAAGGAAAATTTTATTAACTGAAATTGGATTAGTTGATTGGAATGCACACGAATCGAATAGTTTTTGACCATAAATAGATCAGGCGGAGGCTTATCACGGGTTTTAATTGTATTTCAAATTACACAATTTAAATTATTTACACAGAGACTATAAATCCAAACGTCAGACAAATTTTTTTAGTTATATAGATTTTTTTTTAATAATAATTTTTTTTTTAAATAATAATTTACTAGTGAATAAAGCTTTACTATTTGGTTTCCGCTTTTAGATGGTTCTTATTATCTTATAACACAATGAATGAATCGAATGGTAGCTCCCCTACTCCCCTGCTAATAAGTCAATTTCTTGTGACACTATTAAATTACACCAAGATGATACAATATGTGGCTATACGTGATATGAATTTTATCGTTATTGCATTTCTAGTTCTAAAGATAATTTGAATTAGCGACTTTAATTGATTATAGACTATAAGATAAACGTTAAAAATGGTGAGTAACAAGAAAAAAATTGATGCTGTTGTTATTTTTAAATAGAAATTTTATTATATTAATAATTCTTATTTCAAAATAGCCTTCTACTTCTCATGAAAAAACTAATACTTCAATAAATCGGCAAAAAAAAGTTGAAGCATTACAAGAATTTGTACATATTTGACCAGAACTTAAAGGAAAAAAAGTATACTTTTTTCCAACATTGGATAAATACTTTGAAGGTATACTTTTATATGATGTGAAAGAAAAAAAAGCATATGTATATAGTATTAAAAATGATCATAAGTATGAAACATTTTCCAAATGGATAACTGGATTAAAAAAACAAGGATTATTTAAAGGATATAAATCAGCTCTTACAACTATTTTTTTAGAATCCAATCCTACTAGTATACCGATTGCATCAATTTTATGTAAATCTAATTATACGCCATACTGAAAAACTTCTAATTGCGCAGATATTCAAAATATTTTTTTATTAATTCAAAAAGAAATTTTACCAGGTGGAAAATTTATAGGAACCATTGTACAAGAAATTAATAAAGGTCTTGAACTTCACTTTTTTAATAAAAAAAAAAAATCAGAAAAGATGATGATAATTTTTGCTAAAGGTGCTTTATTTAGTTACGAAGTTTGGGTATTTAATAAAATATTACCAGAAGTAGATCTTCCATTTCCAATTAAAGCAATGAAAAGAACTCTTAATGAAATCAAACATATTTTTTTTCTTAAAGTTTATTATAGACAAAGTACCATTGGTAAATATAAATTTATAATTTGAAGTATTTATATTTTTATTTATTATTTACTTATTATTAATTTAAAATTCAAGGTTTTGAAAATATAGTTTGTATTAGAGGAAATCAATTAGTTAGCAATACACAAGAGCATGCTGTTTTGGCTATTTTGGAGAATAAAGGTCAATCAGATGAAGTATATCGACATATAAATTGCATGCTTGTAGTAAAAAATAGTAATGTATGTGAAAATTGTTAAAAGGTGCATAAAATAATACAACAAATTCATAGAAGATTTTTATCTGGTGTAAATTCTGTGAAAACTATACATGCTTCTAAAGAAATTCTTATAAAAAAAATTAATCATCAATGCAAAATAATTCAAGAACAAAATTTAACTATTACAAATATAAGAACTTGCTTACAGAAGAAGATAGAAGAAGAAGGAGGCGAAATCTCTGATGAGATGGAAAAAATTGCTTATACAGCTACTGAAAATGTTACCAGTAAAAACATAGATATTTCAAATTTTCATCCTATTTTTCAAGAACTAATTTGTATTCAAAGTGAAAAACCAAATGGAGTAAGATACCATCCAATGTAAGATTAATTAATTAAGTAATGACTTTATTTTATTTCACAAAAAAAACTAATTTTTTTTATAGGTTTTTACGTTGGGCAATATCTGTATATAGTAGATCTGGAAATGCTGCCTATAATGCAATGAAAACAATAATGCGTTTACCATCAATTTCTACCCTTAAAAGTTATATAAATGAAAGTGAACAGCATTCAGGATGGCAAGATAAAATTGCTTCTCAAATGTTAGAAAGTTTAACAACAAACAAAATTTGGGGATATGGACGAGTAGGATTTTTTTCACATGATTCCTTTAAAATTCAAAAAGGTATTGAATTTTATTTATTTTATTTTTAATTTTACATATAAATAAATTAATTAATAATTTAATTTAAAAAGGTCTTCTTTGGAGTCAACGTGAAAACTGTTATGTTGGATATTTAGATTTTGAAAATGAAATGCAGGATTATCAATCATTTGCCTTGCAGTGTCAATGTGAAATATCAGGAGAAAATAATTCATTATCTAATACTATATCTGAAAAGCAAAAGCAAAAGAATGAACTTGCAACTCAGGTTCATCAAATTGTTTGGCACTCAACAACACATAACTTTGCCTTTCCAATTGCTTATTATGGTATTAATATATTAACAGCACATAATTTAAATACTTTAATATTCAACCTTGCAGCAAAATTAGAATGTATTGGCATACATACATATGGTTCAATTTGTGATGGTGCAGGAGAAAATAGAACTCATATAAAGAGTTTTGATTGGTATGCATCAACCTGGTCTTCTGGTGATTTGGTAGAAATTAATTTTGATAAAACTAAAAAATCATTTTATGCAGCAGAAATCATAGGTAGTAATTCTGAAAGATCAAAATTTATTGTACGTCAGCTTAATCATAATAATTCTGAAATAATTACAATTGATCGAGCTTATATTCATCCACCAATGCCTTTAAAATTAGAATGGAATGTTAATAAGTTATGTGAATTTAAAAATCCAGATGATAATCAATGGTATTTAGGAAAAATTATTGAATTTTGATCTGATTGAAATAACATTATCTGTAGAAATTGTAGAAGGAATATATGCAAAAAGAAGATGGAAAGTTTTTAGTTATCATGTTAGTAAATTTCTTAGACCTATTTATAATAATCCTATTACTGGGGAAGAGACGAAGAGTGGTTCTTTATTAGTGATTCAATACACGTTTTTAAAAAACTTAGAAATAATCTATCAAAGAGTCACACTGGTAAAAAAAATGCTAGAGAAATAATGATTAATGGAAAGGAAATTAGTTGGAAACATATAAAAGGTGTTTATGAATATACAAATCAACATGCAACAGCAAAAGCTACAAAACTTACAAAGCGACATATATAGCTTACTTCATGGAGTAAAATGCGTGTTGACCTTGCTGAACATACATTATCAAAAGAAGTTGAAGATGCATTAGCATCTATCAATAAATTTAAAAATATATCAGAAGGAACAAGAGTAAGTTATTATTAAAGAATATTATTTATTTATATTTGAGGTATTATTAATTCCAATTTTTTTTTTTAAGGAATTTATTAAATATGCATGAAAATATCGCCAGATTATGCATAGTAAAATCAATTTTTGCTCTATAGAAGATCCGCGTGTTAATACTTTAAAAGAAATTCATAATTGGTTTATATATAGGAATAAACAAAAGACAGGACATATGGAATGGATCTCACCACAATGTCAATTTGATTTGATTTTATCAATTGATGGTTTTCTTGGACTATTAGAATTTATTTTGAAAAAATATCCTGGTTCAATAGTTCAGTCACGATGTATTTCACAAGATATACTTGAAGGTCTTTTTGGTGTAATTCGTGAACTTGGAGGAGATTCTTCCACACAAACACTAAAATCATATGGACATACTTTAAATAAATATCAAATTACAGCATTAGTTTCATCTGAAATAAAAAGCATTAATTATGGAATAGCTAATAATACTACTGGTATTGGTATTAATTCTTTAACAAGAAGGTATATACAGTATTTTCAATTTTTTAATTATAAATAAAATTTAATTAAATGTTTTTTATTTAATTTTTAGAGATTACCGAAAAGAAAAAAATTACATAATGAAGAAAACAAAGAAAATGAAAATGATCTTTCTCAAAAATACAATATGCGATTGTTACAATTATCATCATTTTCTTGTACTATCTTTAAAAATCTTTTTACTGATAATTTAACTATGGGAAGATTTACATTTCCGTTAAAGTCCTTTAATGATAATGTTGATTATGAAAATCTTAGAATTTATCAGCTTCAAATTGAATGACAAAATCTTATTGAAGTTATACTTTATTTGGATTCTATTAATGAATTATTACAATTGTGGAAAGATAATATTAAAAAAATTGCTTGTGAATCTGTTCCAAAGAAAATAGGGGTTCAATGGTTAACTATTTGGAATTCTACCTTTGAACTCCGTTTGAATAACTATCAATGTTCTGGTAGCTGGTATCAGGAATTTTTGGCAAAAACTAAATTGCATGATTCTTCAGTCTTAAGGCTTATTGTATATTTACTTTTGCAAAATGTAATTAAATATACATTCAAAAAAAGCGATGAAAAAAATCCAACTAACTTTGCTGCAGACTGTAATATAACGCCAAAGAATATTATTATTTTGGAACCAGCTGAAGCATCAAAATTTTCCTATATCGTTGGATGGATTATTTATAAATTAACTAAAAATGATCACGTAACAAAATCACACTTCCAGTTTAAAGATATTTGTACCTATCTTGAAATTTTCAATTCGAAACAAGTAATCTATGAGAAGGATGTTTGATCTCAAATAACAAATGTGATTCCTGGACAAAAATTCCTAGCATCACGAAGTTGATCAAATGTTAGACTTGTATTCATCAAACACAAATTATTTAATAAATGCTTAAATTTTGTATTTACTGAATGCTTAATGTTTTATGAATACCTATTTGTATTTAAAATAAGTATTTAGTTATCATTATAATAGATTACAAATTAAATATTTATCATTAAATACTTTATAATTGCTGCTTTAACAAAATGCTTAAAAAATATTTTAGATTAATACTTATTAATTGCTATGAAAAAAAATACCAATTAAGCATTTGAATTTATCATTAAAAAGGTATAAAATATGAGCATTTAAATTTTATTATTTTTTATATTAAGCCTTAGAGGCTTTTCATAAGTACCTTTAGTATAATAATATAAACTTTGACTTAGTGCTCTAAACAGGTCAGGTGATTTCAGGTGACCTGATCAGGTTGACCTGAAATATCCATGATCTAGTACCAGGTCGGGTTAAAGTTTCAACCCTGGTTTATGGCATTTTTTCATATTTATTTATGAAAAAAAACGCCATTCCGGCATTTTTTCACTTTATTTATGAAAAATGCCGGTTTATGGCATTTTTTTCATATTCATTTATGAAAAAACACCATTCTGGCATTTTTTCACTTTATTTATGAAAAATGCCGACTTATGGCATTTTTTTTATATTCATTTATAAAAAAAATGCTAATCCGGCGTTTTTTCACTTTTATTTATGAAAAATGCCGGTTTATGGCATTTTTTACATATTTATTTATGAAAAAACGCCATTTTGGCGGTTTTCACTTCTTTTTATGAAAAATGCTGACTTATGGCATTTTTTTTTATATTCATTTATAAAAAAAATGCCATTTCGGCGTTTTTTCACATTTTTTAATGAAAAATGCCAGGCTGTGGCATTTTTTCATAATTATTTATGAAAAAAAACGCCATTCTGGCGTTTTTTCACTTCTATTTATGAAAAATGCCGGCTTATGGCATTTTCATTATTTTTTTGAAAAAAAAAACGCCATTCCAGCATTTTTTAACTTTATTTATTAAAAATGCCAGTTTATGGCATTTTTTTCACTTTTTATTTATGAAAAATGCCAGTTTGTGGCATTTTTTCATTATTTTTTATGAAAAAAAGCCAATCGGCGTTTTTCACTTTTATTTATGAAAAATTACCCATCCTGAAAAAATCAGGTTTGGTCAAACAGGTAGATCAGGTTAGTGCAGTTCGATACAGGTCACCTGACCTGATTCGACCGAAAAAAAGTTTCAGGTCAAGTTGGAGTTCTAATTACTTTGTTAAATTAGTGTTACAGGTACCACGTGATATAGATTATCAAATTGATAATTTTTATAAGCTTATCTATCGGGATTTACATTACATTTCCTTTTCCCATTTTCCTTCCCTTCGTTCTTTTTTTTTTGTTCTTTTTTTTATTCTCTCCATTTCCATTTCCTTCAATCTTTTTCTTCTTCAAATTCGTTCTTTCCTCTTTTTCATCCTTTCCCTCTTCTGTTTAAAAAAAAAGTTAAAATCACCTACAAAAAAAATCTAAAATTCTTTTTTAGACGGTTATTTCAGTCTCATTGGACACAACATTTCCGGTAAACTATTTTTTTTCTTCAATTATATTTATTTTAACGAGCTAGTTTCTAATGGCTCATTTTTTTGATTTTTTTTAGACAGTTTGTTCTTTTTTTGTATATTTAGATGCGTGGAAATTCAGTTTCATTTTTTTTTTTAGACGGTCTTTTGGTTTCTTTTGACATGTAAGTTTTCGGTATATTTTTTTATTTTCTTTAATTTAACTACTCTGACGAACTGTATTAACAGTTCACTTTTTTTTCTTTTTTAGAGCTCTTCAAATTTTTGTCACATTCCTTTTATTAAAATAATTGATGATGGCTTAGGAATTCGGTAAGTCTTAATTTTTTTTTACTAAATTTTTTATTTTTAACGAACTATACTAATAGTTCGTTTCTTTTTCTTTTTTAGGCAGATCTTTCTAGTTTCTGAAGTTTAGATGGCTTGGATTTGAGTACTTGAATTTGGTAAGAGAGGGGCTATTTTTTATAATTCTTTAATGAAATGTTTACTAACGTTTCATTTATCTTTCTCTTTTTAGACAGCTTCTTTTTCTTCAAGTCTTTGTACGCGCAGATTATTGTATATATTTTGTTTTGTTTTTGTTTTTTAAACATCTTTATTATAACGAAATGTTAACCTAACAATTTCGTTTTTTATTTTTTTAGGCAGGTCTTCGGCTCTTTGGACATGACATTTCGGTAAGTAATTTATTTCTTTTATTTTATTATTTATTTTAATGAAATGTTTATTAACGTTTTGTCTTATTTCTTTTTTTTAGTCAGCTTTTTCAAACCTTTTTTGACGCAGATTCGTAAGTTTTTTTCAATTTATCTTATTTTTTTCTTTTATTTATTTTAGCGAAACGTTTACTAACGTTTCATTATTTTCTTTTTTTAGACGGATCTTGAATTCCGGTAAGAAATCAAAAAAAAATTTTTAATTTTATTTATTTAACAAACTGTCTAACATTTCGTTATCTTCCTTTTTTTAGATGGCATGCTCTTCGGACCTGGATGGCATGCATTATTTGAATGAAATCATTTCGTTACAATCCACGACTAAAAACAATGAAAATCAAGATGGGATAATAGAAAACACGTTGGATTAGGTGAGCTATTTTTTCGCTATTATTTGTTTTAACGAAACGAATGAAATGTATTCTAATATTTCGTTCTTTCTTTTTTTAGATGGGCCTGGACACGCGAGATTTTGGTAATTGTTTTTCTTTAAAAAATTTTTTTTAACAAAACGTTTGCTAACGTTTTGGTTTCTCTTTTTTCTTTTTTTTAGGTGACCGGTTCTCTGGTTCTCTATTGGTAATTTTAATAAAGATATGGATAATAAACATAATAATACACTTGAAAATGAAAAACAGGTCCTAATAGTAATACATCAAAAAAATAGATAGCTACATTGTTTTCAATGGGTTTTTTTATTTTTTATTTTTATGAAACGTTTATTAACATTTCATTATTATTTTTTTTAGGCGGATCTTGGATTCTGGTTCTCCGGGTCTGAACATGTTGGATTTAGGTAATTCAATTTCGGTAAGTATTGGAGTTTCTTTGATTTATTTCTTTTAACGAAACATCTTACTAACATTTGATTTTTATCTTTTTTTTTTCTAGATGACCAGATGACCAGATGACCAGATCTTTGGAAGCGTAGAATTTTGGTAAGAGGAATCTGAAGTATTTTTTTTGACTAGTTTTATTTATTTAATTTCATTCTCTTTTTTATTAGACAACCTGGTCTCTGGATGCATGAAAATTCGTTAAATAATTGGAAATCTTTTAATTTTAAATGGCAGGGAGGGTCTTTGGAAGTGTTGAAAAATTTAATTAGTTGTAATATAAAAATATATCATATGTAATATAACAGAACAATATGTATAAATATAATAATAAAATTGAATAGTAAAATAATAATAAATATCAATATTAAAATAGCATAATATACTATTATTTATTATATAATTAATTTAAGTATTTTAATTATACTAATTTCTAATGCAAATTTAATACATAATATTATTATTCAATTAGCAATAAAAAAATAATGCTTATCGAATACAAGCTGCGTTGAAACTTGTTTAATAAGCGCTTAAATTAAATATTCTTAAAGCATTTAATAAACGGTTGGTAAATGCTTAGTTTAACTTCGTGATGAGAGTTTATGTATAAAATGGAATCATTAATTCTTTTAAATATGAAGAATTTGGGCCAAATATCCTCCAATATATACATAATAGTTTGTTTTGCAACTTACCATTGTTTCAATCTTTCAACTCACTTTTAGATTTTGCTAGTCAGCAACTTTTGACTCATAAAACAAAAGATGAAAATCAAGAATCAAAAGATGAAAGTCAAGAACTAAAAGATGATGTAAGAGTTTTTCTTTATGAACGTATTATTTCCATCTACATGAAAAGCAGACAAAAATCATGGCGAAAGTTTAATGATCTTATTCCTGAAAAAGGAACTTCAAGTCTTTGTGAGAATTTGAAGGCATTTTACAATGATACACAAACCCTCCCAAAAAGTGAAAATAAATTTTCTTCGATAAAGAAAGCCAATATTCCACAAGATCTTTTACTTGGTTTAGTACAGCTTCGAATTTGAGCACAGCTGGATGGTGCTGAAAAAGCATTTTCAAAGATAATTCAAGTATCAGAATTACAGTGGTTACTTTGGGTATTTGGAAATAATATTAATGCTAAAATTAAACAAAAAAAAAATTTGATACCTTTAATTTTTGATCATCTCAAAAAAGAAACTCAATTTTGTGAAGAGGCTATGTTAAAAAGACAAATGTTTACATCATAAACTATAATTTTGTTGGAAAATAGACAAAAACATGTAGAGAAATTATTTTGATAAAAATAATAAAGTTTACTGTTCACTTTCAAACGTAATGATTGAAATAAATGTTACCTATATATTATTTTAAAAAAGAAAGCGAACTTTAAAAAGCTACAGTAGACCAATTTTAATAAAAATTGCACCATCCATTAGAGCTCAAGTTGTTGACCTTAACTTTTAAAATCAGCTACTCTTTTATATGCGCATATCAAAAAAATAAAAAAAAACTAAAAATTTTGCACGATTTAATATAGTTTTTTTTGTGTAACTGATTTTATTAAGACTTCAGTTCAAATTTATAATCCGTTAGTTTGTGTAACCTAAGTTGGCCCCTATCTATTCCCTAGGGATTACTGCTCCAATATTTTATTTTTTTATTATGATTAATGAATTAGTATTTATTTACTTGTATTGTTTCGTTATTTTGAGTTAATATTTATTTTGAATAAATTACTTTAAAATTAAACATATAAACTTTAAATCCACGTATACACTTTATTTTCGTGATAAATGTAATACGAATTACTGTTACTATCACGTGACTTTGATGCAGATCGATAGTAGGGTGTCCAGGATTTGACGTCGTGATGGCCCAAAAATCAGGCGTGAAAAATCACAAAAATCGTGAAAATCGTGATCCATAATTTCAGCCAGAATTACCATAATTCCGATTATGAAAACTTTTTAATAATTTATATTCTATACAAATTTTATTTATTTATTTACAATTAAGTAATAAATTTATACATTTATATTATTCATAAATCATCAATTCATTATTATAATCATCATTATTACTAAGATTAAAATAAAGAAAATTAAGCATTTGAATATTTTCTTCTTTAAGCGCTACTCTTCTATCTGATAAAATGCTTTTATAACTAGAAAAACTACGTTCAATATTTACACCACAACCATATATATATTAAAGCCAGTGAACTAAGTTCTGGTAATATATGTCTTTTTACCTCGCCAATACAAATCCAAATCATCAAACTCTTCAATAGATTCATTAAGTCCACAGTAAATAACCCATTCTTGTATTAAAGTATCAGTAGGAAGATAAAATTCTTTGATAATTCTATAATTTTCCATATTATGATTAGATGAATTAGATTGAATAAATCTTGGATCAAAACATTGTATTGCTTTGAAAAATAATAAAGCTGGATGATGAGATATATGTTTCTCACATTTTTCATTTGCCAATATAAAAGCTCTAGAAAATAATGAAACAAAAGATGCAATATCTTAATTTTCTTCGTTTAATAATTGGAATATTTCATTTGAAATTGGAGGATTCCTGGTTCCTAATGATAAAAAAGCTTGAAGAGATACTATTCGTGAATAAACAAATGGAGCTATAGCCTTGTTTCTTATTTTAAAGAATTCCAAATCATTGATTAATCTAAATAAATAAAGTATTATATTAGTAATATTATTATAAAATTATTAAATCCATTAAATTCACTTACCTTTTGCTATTACATATTCCAAAACATTATAAATTGTTTTTTCTTACATTCATTTGGTGAAATTAATTCGTAACCTTTTAAATTATTAATTACATTACTATACCGATAACGTGGTTTCAATAAATTCGTATATTTATCTTCTATTGTAATATCATTTAATATTGAAAAAATTTTTGGGGTAATATTACTTGATCTTAAATTTCCAACAAAACGTCGTTGTTTAAATTGCCAAAAAGTTAAAAAAATAATCTCCTTTTAATGTAGTTAGTTGATCTAGAAACATTAATTTATATTTTCTTAATTGTTTCAAATATTTTATATAAACTTTTGGTGTAATTATATTTATAATTAATTCATGCCCACCTATTATTTTATTCAAATTGGAAATATCCAATTTATCTAATTCTATTGAAACATTATTTTCCTTCATTAAAAAAATATTATTTATAATAAAATTATTTTTAAATAAACGTTAGCTTCGCTATACTAACATATATATAAAATTATCTGACTTTTTCATCCAAATTTGGACTTATGGTTAAATTAAATGCAAAATCTAATCCATAAAAATGCATTAACTAATCCATAAAAACGCACAATTTTTCACAATTTTTCATCATTCTTCATTTTAAGATATGATTGTCAATGATCTAATGCATTCCAGGATATGATCATCATTTTGGCACAAAAAAATCTATCGAATTATTTGATATGAGGGTTAATTAATTGTTGATCACAAACATCGTAACAATTTATTTCTTATTGGATCATCTTTTTTGCACAGCGTATTTTCAAGCCAAAAAATTAATTTAATTATTTGGGTAACGTTTTAGCATTATTGAATCATTATCTTATGATTTTATGCAACACATATGGAAATTGTGCTAATAAATTTGCATAGGGTATGTGGGTGTGCATTAATTATATTGTTGTGAAAAATAAATACTTGAATATTATAATCCGTTCTATGCAACCATGTTTTTGCTAAGTGTAATGCTAAAAATTTAAATACCGTAAAATTCTTTTTTTAAAAAGTGAATAAATATTTTTTCTTAAATATTAATATTATTCATTTCTACTATTAAATAAATTACGATTATGTCAAGAAATCCTTTGGTTTATTTCATATTATGGATATTACTTCAAGCATTGGTTAAAGTAAATTGTCAAATGACGCCCTTTAAACCAAATGTATATAGTCGTCATACTGCTACACTCATTGATAATAAATTATATATTTTGGATGGATATGATTTAAACAAAAAACAAATAAATGAATTTTTTTACCTTGATGTTTCTGTACCATTTAATACTCAAGAATTATCATGGCAAGATTTATCAAATATTAATATGGTTCCACCTCATTCTTCTGCAATATCAGTTAAAGGTGGTCCAAATAATGATACACTATTTTTATACAGAGGACTCACAACTGATCAAACAATGGCATTGGTATATGCATTTGATTCACAAAGTGTTGTGTGAAGTATTCCAAAAATAGCTGGAGTTAATGCAATTAGAAAATGGAGTTTAACAGGCATTATTAATAACGACGGAAGGATGTATTTATGGGGTGGAGGTGAAATGCTTATTACTAGTCGAAATCAAAAAAATCAGACATATGGAAAATCAGCTAAAAATCAGACCAAAATCGACTGACATTACAAATCAGCACATCTGATTGATGCCAATCGGACAATTTAATGAAAATCCAGAAAAAAATCATCATATTTGATTGACGGCTGATAAATGCTAGTTGAAATCAAAAAAAAAATCAGACAAATGGCAAATCAACCTAAAATTTGCCCAATATTCAAATATGAACTTCCAATTTATGGAAAATTGACAATTCAATAAAAATTCAATAAAAATTTGATAAAAATCCAGAAAAAAATCATTATATTTGATTGACGGCTGATTGATGCTGGTTGAAATAAAAAAAAAAATCAGACAAAATGACAAATCAACCTAAAATTTACCCAATATTCAAATATGTACTTCCAATTTATGGAAAATTGACAATTCAATAAAAATTCAATAAAAATTTGATAAAAATTTGGCAAAAAATCATTATATTTGATTGACGGCTGATTGATGTTGGTTGAAATCAAAAAAAAAATCAGACAAAATGACAAATCAACCTAAAATTTACCCAATATTTAAATATGTACTTCCGATTTATGGAAAATTGACAATTCAATAAAAATTCAATAAAAATTTGATAAAAATTTGGCAAAAAATCATTATATTTGATTGACGGTGATTGATGCTGGTTGAAATCAAAAAAAAATCAGACAAAATGACAAATCAACCTAAAATTTACCCAATATTCAAATATGTACTTCCGATTTATGGAAAATTGATAATTCAATAAAAATTCAATAAAAATTCAATAAAAATTCGGCAAAAAATCATTATATTTGATTGACGGCTGATTGATACAAAAAAAGTCATCAAAATTAACTTTTGAAAAACATGATTTGTCATTAAAATTCAGAAATTCGGAAAAATCAACACAAAATTTATAGTCAATTACTCAATTTATTATAAATTTATGTCTAAAACTTATAAGTTTATAATTGGTATTTTCTACTAATTGGATTTACGGCTAAATACTCTCTTGCATTTTGCCGGTTTGAGATTTGGTAACTTACTGGTACAAATCTACCTAAAATATGATGCACAGGTATTATACAATCACGACTTATTGGATAAAATTCGGTATTCCACAACTCAACATTACAAATTTCATTACTGCTGAAATAGTATCGAATATTGGTTGAATTTGCGTGTTTATACTAACGAATGTATGCTAGAAAATGTTTGACAGGACCATCCGGAAAGTCTACTACGTGAGTAAAATAATACTGAATTTGACCTGGGTAGGTGTCAACATCTTCATCATCCGTAATAAATTTCGCTAAGACGTACGAACTTTTTACATGTCTTAACGATAATGACGATCCAAAGACTTCTGAACCAATCCGACACCTTCCGAATTGGTTAATTTTGACCCTAATTATTATATCGTTATCTAAACCTTCTACAAGAGGCCTCCGAAATCCAAATGATTCGTAAATCGCATTGTAATATTCGACCATTAAATTTAACATTTCACTTGAAAGTAGTATATTATGAGATACCGGCTTAAGAAATTCACCTGGGAAGCCTTCTTTGCCAGACATCTGTGAATCTTTAATATTTTGTGAATTCAGCCAAAATCGATGCATCTCATCTGACGAAAATTCATCAGTAACTGAAAGGGACCCGATAGTACGCTGACTGTTTAGCAATTCAAGACCTTTTACTTCGATACCTGAACTTATGATATTTTCGATTTGTTTATCAAACATTAATCGACGCATAAGTTCAGACTCAATTTTCCTGTTGCTGTTTGGTAACGAACCTAAAAGTGCGAAATCAATAAATTATAAGCTAATATTGAAATCGTTAAAATCGTTAAAAAATCATTAACGGATATTTACCTAAAATACCGTTCATATGTTCGAAAGAGAAACACCAGAACGCATATAATGGTCCATAATCAGATGAGCAATCACGCAAATGCAGAGAAAGATGAAGATTCAGTGTGATCTTATTTCTGCCGTGGTGATTCTCAATGAGCTTGACTATTTCGATAAGACTTCTATGGGCTTCATCCACCAAATTAGATTCTAGAATCCGATTTACCAAAATCGAACAAACTCTGACAAAATGATTCAGGATTCTTCTATCTACGTCTGAAAGGT
Organism: Rhizophagus irregularis; assembly: GCF_026210795.1. Classification (NCBI taxonomy): domain Eukaryota; kingdom Fungi; phylum Glomeromycota; class Glomeromycetes; order Glomerales; family Glomeraceae; genus Rhizophagus; species Rhizophagus irregularis. Next base: position 4,877,557 of record NC_089435.1, on the reverse strand, counting down.
GTTCCCAAAGTGATACAGTTGAATAAATTGTAAAGAATATTTGCCACTGATTGGCCGTAAAATTGGTGAATCCCTCTCCACTATGAATTTTTCCTGGAATTCGACCTAAATCGGATGGTATCTGAAACTCGTCCATCTTTTTCTGAATTTTGTTCAAAGAATTTGGTGTCAAAATACCCCTATCGATCCAAATTCGTTTTACTATCCACTTCGCAATGCCCAGAAATAAGCAATGCATTGGATCGACTGTAATAAATCTAATAGAGTCGAAATATGATAGATGCAACAATTCGGACTATCTAACGCCAGTTTCTTTGACGAAGCGCTTTCTAGCAGTGTCTGAGTTGCATCTTCGCCAACCTAATGCGTTTTGCCGGTGCTCATTCGAATCTCAAGCAGAATACCCTACATTAAGGTTGCCTGCCGAAACTAAAAAGGAAATTCCGAAAGGTTTCGGCCAATCAAATCAAATGCCGAAAATGCCGAAATTAGGCCGAAACTCGGTCTTAATTTTGGCCAAAATTAAAATTCGGCCGAAATTATGATATTGTGTCACGTGACGTTACACAAATATCCAAAAAAGGAAATTTTGTTTCCCAGTAAAATCGGAGAAATGTGTCGCACAAATGTTACACAAATTTCCATAAAAGGAAATTTACATGTCGATCATTATTCCGGCCAGAATTATAGTATTAATGTTGGCCAATAATTTCGGCCAAATTTCGGCCTTTCAGTAAAAGTTTCGGCATTGTATAATTTCGGCAAATTTACTTTTAATTGCCTAAATTTTCGGTTTTAAAAAAGTTTCGGCCTTGGCCTAAACTACTTGATTTCGGCAAGCAACCTTACCTTACATCATCCATTCCAGCAAAATTATGCTGCCCATTTTCATAATTTGCTTTTTTCTCACACCTGTGACATGAAACTAAGGCAGAAACATGACCGCAAATTTTTCTTGCAGCGGGAATGTCACATGATACTAAGATTAAAGCGCCACGAACTCTCTTTCCATTTTCGCATTCATAAGTACGATTTAGTGTTAACCCAACCTAGAGTGTTTCCAATTTGTTAACTATTGGTGCTAAATAGTGGTTCACTTTATGTAGGCTGACCTCCTTTGGCCCAGGTAAAATGCCGAGAGTCAATAAATTTTCACGTCTAAATCGAATATCGCGTGGCAAATTGCATATAGCGGCGTATATGACACTGATACTATAAATGGTACTATCATATGGCTGAAACCAATCAAGATTCAGCATAAAGCCAAGATGAGAATCGGCCACTTCACTTCTGAAAAAATTTGGCGAATCTTCATTGTCCGATTCTTTAAAATTCTTCCACACTTGCCCATCATATATATCGGTCAAAATATTATCAAAATTCGACCGATTAGCCCAATGTCAGAGAGAATTTTCAAACCCAGACCGACAAAACATAGTGGCAAGTTCTTGATTGATTCCAGCAAACGGATACATTAAATTAGGTCGTATTATTGTTCAATTTGTCGATGTGCTAATTTTTTCAGATAATGCCGTATTGCAAAGACGTAATTTGTGAACTGAAGAATTGGGAAATTCTATGTGTTGACATTTCATTATAGCAGGATTGTCCTCTTGTTTGAAATCTACCACTTCCTCTTTTTTATATAATTTGTGACATTTCGGACAAGGTACAAAACTATGAAATTGGTCATTTAATCCAAGCTTCTTTCTTGTTAAGTAAAGCGAATCTGGGAAATCATTAAAATCGTCACTACTGAACTCGCACAGGGCCAATTTCATAAATTTTATTAGAGTCTCAGTAGCTGTCTTTGCGATATTAAATCTTGTTCGAAAGTTCATTATCCAAAGTAAAATCCATAAAAATCGATCATAATTCGATTCTAAATATGGTGGGTTTTGAAATGGTTCATAACTAGGTGGTGAATAGTCTTCAAAAATTTCAGAAATTCCAGAAATTGGATCATTATCTGATTCACTGCCTATAGACAATGTATCACTGTAGATATCTTCCTCTGTAGTATATTCGGATGATGATGAATCTTCTGGATCTTCTGAAATTTCTGGATGATTTGTATACTTTCTTGCACGTTGTCGAGGTAAGAAGTTAAATTCGACATCTTGATGTTCATCATCAACATCATCTTGATTACTGTTATCTGATTTTTCCGATTCTTGTCTAATAGATTCATCAATCATTCGTCCAGCTGAAGCGGGTATTGATGTTTCACCTATTTCAAGTTGACGAACTTGAGACAAAATTGTACCTTGCGAATCTTGGTATTCTTAATGTCTAGAATCGTGAATTTCTTTTGTGCGAGAATCCACCAAGTTGCCATCACAATCAGGACAATTACAAACTACTAGTTTTCTTTTATTACTTGTTGGTCCAGCAGAAGATACTATTTCTTCGTTTATTATACCAGAAATTGATCTATTTCTACGAGTAGAAGATGGCTGATTTGAAGGTGATTCTTCATCATCAAGATCGTCAAGTATACTAGAGACTGACCTTTTTCTGCTCATTTGTTTAGTATTTAAATAAGTTTAATAAGTTTGGCAAAATCCAAATTTGTAAAAAGGCCGATTTTTATAAAATTTGAAATAACACAAAATTTGTATAATTTGTATGTATAATTAATGTAATCCTGGCTTCTATAATTATTTCAATAATTTTTTAGGATTTAATATTTTTTTTTCGCAAATTTGGCAATTTTATATAATAAATTTGCGAATTTTCTAATTAATATACTTTTAAAAATTGCAATATGATTTAAGCTTATTTTACAATAAAAAGCTTATTATTAAAATAAAAAGCTTATTTTATTTTAAAATAACTTTTATTTACAAGATAATCACTTTATCATCCCTTTATCATTTTCGGATGCCAAACAAACCTTATCAAAAGAAACTGTAAATTTTAGCGAAAGTTGAAAAGTAACAATTTTGTATTAATCGAAGTGGTATTGCTATAATAACAATATATTTTCAATTTTACTGCAAATTTTGACAAAGTATAACTTGCCGCATTAAAGTATATCAAATTTTAACGCAGTAGAATGCTAACAATTTTTGTAATTTTAATTTATTTGTCTTTTTAATTATGATTTATAATTGATTTTTCAATCGAGAAATCAACGCAGGACACTAACGATTTTCTTATTAATTAATTGATTTGTCTTTTTAATTATGATTTATAGTTGATTTTTCAATCGAGAAATCAACGCAATAGGACGCTAATGATTTTCTTATTAATTAATTTATTTGATTTTTTAATTATGATTTATAGTTGATTTTTCAATTGAGAATTCAACGCAGTAGGACGCTAAAAATTTTCGTAATTTTAATTTATTTGTCTTTTTTAATTATGATTTATAGTCGATTTTTCAATCGAGAAATCAACGCAGTAGAACGCTAACGATTTTCGTAATTTTAATTTATTTGTCTTTTTTAATTATGATTTATAATTGATTTTTCAATCAAAAAATCAACGCAGGATGCTAACGATTTTCTTATTAATTAATTTATTTGATTTTTTAATTATAATTTATAGTTGATTTTTCAATTAAGAATTCAACGCAGTAGAACGCTAACGATTTTTGTAATTTTAATTTATTTGTCTTTTTTAATTATGATTTATAGTTGATTTTTCAATTGAGAAATCAACGCAGTAGGACGCTAACAATTTTCGTAATTTTAATTTATTTGTCTTTTTTAATTATAATTTATAATTGATTTTTCAATCGAGAAATCAACGCAGTAGAACGCTAACGATTTTCGTAATTTTAATTTATTTGTCTTTTTTAATTATGATTTATAATTGATTTTTCAATCGAGAAATCAACGCAGGATGCTAACGATTTTCTTATTAATTAATTGATTTGTCTTTTTTAATTATGATTTATAGTTGATTTTTCAATCGAGAAATCAACGCAATAGGACGTTAACGATTTTCGTAATTTTAATTTATTTGTCTTTTTTAATTATGATTTATAGTTGATTTTCCAATTGAGAATTCAACGCAGTAGGACGCTAACGATTTTCTTATTAATTAATTTATTTGATTTTTTAATTATGATTTATAGTTGATTTTCCTTGAGAAATCAACGCAGTAGAACGCTAACGATTTTCTTATTAATTAATTGATTTGTCTTTTTTAATTATGATTTATAGTTGATTTTTCAATCGAGAAATCAACGCAGTAGAACGCTAACGATTTTCTTATTAATTAATTGATGATTTTTAAATTTATAAATAGGACGATATGACGATATTGAACCCGCTTCGATTTTTTAAACGAATATTGAGTGAATATAAAATGTCAAATAATAGCAATAATAAAAAAAACAATAAAAAAAATAACAAACAAAAGCAACAGAGGTTTCAAGAAGAAACACCTGACAAAGGATCTAATCGTCAACGGAGAAGAACGGAAAAAGAAAGTAATCCGAATGAGACAAGTGACAAGACCAATAAGTCAACTAGCAAATCGTCACCCACCAAGTCAAACAAACAAAAGCAGCAAAGGTTTCAAGAAGAAACACCTGACAAAGGATCTAATCGTCAACGGGGAAGAACGGAAGAAGAAAGTAATCCGAATGAGACGAGTGACAAAACCAATAAGTCGACTAGCAAATCGTCACTCACCAAGTCAAACAAACAAAAGCAGCAAAGGTTTCAAGAAGAAACACCGAGCGAAGAATCTAATTGTCAACGGGGAAGAGCGGAAGAAGAAAGTGATCCGAATGAAAGACCAATAAGTCGACTAGCAAATCGTCACCCACCAAGTCAAACAAACAAAAGCAGCAAAGGTTTCAAGAAGAAATACCTGACGAAGGATCTAATCGTCAACGGGGAAGAACGGAAGAAGAAAGTAATCCGAATGAGACGATTGACAAAACCAATAAGTCGACTAGCAAATCGTCACCCATCAAGTCGATCCTCAAATCTGCAAAGTCGACTAAGCTGACTCAAGAAGAGTCTGACGATGAGGTTATAGAAATTGAACCGCCAAATATTCCTAAAGGTAATTGAATTTTGGAAAATTGCTGATTGACATGTACGATAATTAATAATTTTTATAGATCAACAAGAGATGTTATCGGAAATGAAAAAATGATATGGGAATATTCGAATTCCACAAAAATTCGTATTAGTGGTTAAAGACGATCAAGGTAATGAAAGGATGATCGATGACGATGATACTGATTTAGAAGCAGGTACGATTTTGACTTCATTCGTATAAATTCAGAATTATTTGTAAAAAAATATTACTATTAATAAAATTCTTTATTTAGAAAATCTAAAATTAAAGAAACAAATTGAAGAAGTACAAGTAGAGAATGCAAAGCTTCAATGCGAAAATAACCGATTATTCGACGAAAATCGTTTTTTGACTCGAATAAATGAGGCCTTTGCAGACGAGAATGATGATCTACGCGAAAGCTTAAACAGGTATTCGAGAATCTGTCTGCCTAAAGCCATTCATAGGCAGACGGATCTCGAACAGCCGGCAAAATGTCAAAAAAGAATTAAGACAAAAAAGTCCAAGCAATACGAGAAAGAATCAGAGGAAGAACGGTTTAGTTCTAACAATAATGATGAGTACGACGAAAAAGAAGCTAGGGTATATTAATTTTATTTGTCTGATTCAGTTATTTAAAATTGCAGTATTGAGTAATTAAGTACCGGTTATCATTATTTGATTGTTATATTTAGGCTGAAATGAAGTCTATTTTGAAAACCATCGATGAAACTCGAGGACTAGATTACAATGAAACGTTCAATAGCGTGAAAAATCTCAAGATTCGTCGTAAGCTAGTCCCTGAATTGCGTTCAGCCCTTGCTCCGTATTTTCCCGCTTCGAATAAGCAACTTACAAAATAGTTAGGTTGTCTCCACAAGTCTCGTCGTTCTCATCAAAGATTAATGGATAGGGGAAAAGCCAATGAAAATAAACACCGGGTGCACTCAAACAATCGAGTACACGACGTTAGTAATGATTTATAATTATTATGCTGAATTTTATTCCAATTATGTATTGAATTTTATTCAAATTATAACGTATTTTAGAAGAAAATCCGCCGAATTAAGGCGGCAAAGAGATTATATAGTTTTGACGATGAACGGATAACAAAATATGATAAGCGTAGATTACTAAAGATGTTATCCAATCGCTTATTTCATTCTTCAGAAATAAGTGAGACAGACGAAGAAGACCCAACAAAGTTCATAATCGCTATTTACGACTATTCGTGGAGATCTGATGAGGTTAGAACTTCTGAATCTTGATTTTTCAGACGAATTGCTGGATTTAATTTTTATATTTTATTGTTTCTTCAGCTTAAAAATTTGCTACAAAATGTACTCAATATACACTCGTCAAATAAGTCGGAATGGTTTTATATTGTACAACAACAAGATTTAATATTCGATACTGATATTGATCAGGATTTAATCACTGAATATGATGAAAAAGAAGAAGAAGTTAGTAGAGGGACAACACCAGCAACTGGCAACACTACCGAAAATGATGAAGACCATAACAAGGAAGGAGAAGAAAAACCATCAAAATCAACGGTCAGCAACAATCATAATAATTCAGATTCTGATTTACATATGGATGATGCGCAATGAACGAATCTGAATTAATTTGGTAGAAAACTTTCTTTTTTTCGTCAAAAATCTATATATATATGTAATTAATATTCCAAATTATTAGTATTAGAATTTTCCATAATTCAAAATAAATTTGTCTTAATTCAGAAAAAAATTAATTACAATTCGAAATAAATTTACTGCAAATTTACCGCAATTCAGAATAAAATTTACTGCAAATATACCATAATTCAGAATAAAATTTACTGCAATTCAGACGCAATTCAGAATAAAATTAACCGCAATTCATTAAATTTTTACCGCAATTCAGAATAAATTTACCGCAATTCAGAATAGAAAATTTACTGCAATTCAGATTAAAATTTACTGCAATTCAAAATAAAATTTACCGCAATTCAGAATAAATTTACCGCAATTCAGAATAGAAAATTTACCGCAATTCAGAATAAAATTTACCGCAATTCAGAATAAAATTTACTGCAATTCAGATTAAAATTTACTGCAATTCAGATTAAAATTTATCGCAATTTATCAAAATTTATCATAATTCAGAATAAATTCACTGCAATTCGGTAAATTTATGAATATATTTTTTTAAACAATTCGGATCAAAAATACTAAGCAATTCAGATACAATTTGGATATTCTGATCAGCGTTGATCGGCCTGCCAATCGGAACTTTGCCTAAATTAATAAATCGGCCATCTTTATCACCAAATTCAGCCTAAAATCGGACATCCAATTTCTAGCCGATTTGGACTATTTCGACCAGTGTATTTTAGATACAATAAATCTTAACTGGGGTAAAGGAAGTATAATTAATGCACCAACTCCGAGAGATAGATATGGTGCCACTTTATTACCCAATAATAAGATTATTTATATAGGTAAGAGAGTAATTTCTATGTTATATATTTATTTAAATATGTTTTGTTATTTTATTAATGAACGCTTATTGTTTAGGTGGTAGGAATGGTAATGAAATTATATTTGATACAAAATCATTAAATATTGGTCAAGGTACCGCTTTAACATTAAGTGAGGTAAATTTTGTAATGTATAAATTTTTTTAATAATCAATTAATTAAGATAAAGTTATTTATTTAGGTTTATATATATGATACGATCAATGACAATTGGGAAACAAAAGTAAATTATATAAATTATTATTATATAAATATATTAAAAATTGTGTAATAAATAACATTATTGCTAAAATTAGGTAACGTCAGGAAAAATCCCTTCTAATAGAGGCGCTTTTACCACTATTCTAGGTATGTAATCAAATGAGAAGTCTACGATTATTATTAAAAGATTAATATTAGTAGTCAGTAATGGTAAATTTCCATTATATTTTAACAGGTTTAGATGGTAAAAGAATCATAATTTTTGGAGGATATTTTATAAATCCTGGATATTTAGATACTACACTTTACGTATTAGATTTAGCTAATTATAATTGGTACATTCCAAAAATTTCTGGGAAAATCCCAAGACCTAGAGTTTTTCATAAAGCAGATGTAATTGGAAAATATATGGTTGTATCATTTGGTAAATATAATACTCCTTACTATTACTTAAGCAAATTAACTAGTTTTAACAAAAACAATTTGATTTAATAGGAGTTGGTTATGATAAAACAGTTGAAAGTGATATATTATTGCTTGATATTAGTAATAATGAGGAATATATATGGACAACGATATTTGATCCAAAAATGCCATCGCCACCACCACCAATACCACCATCAACACTGCCACCATTACCACCACCTTCACTAGTACCTTCTCCTTCACCTTCATCTTCACTTTCTTCTTCATCACCACCAAATAATTCAGGCAATATAGCTGGTATAGTTGTTGGATCTTTATTGAGTAGCATTTTATTATCAGTTGGAAGTTTCTTGATATATAAATGGAATAAAAATAAACAAAAAACTATTCATGAAAATGATAATAATAATGATTACAGTCAAGAAGAAAAGGAGCTCCCTATCATAAGGAATATTCATAATTATGAACAAGATATCAATAGTAATGAGCAAGAAGCTACTATTCAAATTAACCAAATATCTAGAAATAAAAGTATATCCAACTATGAACCAATAATAATTCCACCTCCAATAATTAATAAGAATAACTATCATAAGCAAGAAATTATTCTAGCACCTGAAAATGAAAATACAACCAACCATGAACCAATAATCATTCCAGTCAATGATTGTCATCATGGGCAAGAAATTATGCAAACGCTCCAAAATGAAAATACTAGTGATCACGAACCATTCGAACCAACAATTCCAGCTCCTGCAATAGTTAATACTAATAATTTTAATTATGGGCAAGAAGTAATTTCAACATCTAATCCTAATAATAATAGGATATCATCACAACTTTTAAAAGAAGAAATTCTTCAAGCCATTAAACAAGAAATTGGCCAAAATTTGAAAAATGAAATTCTTCAAGCTGTTAGAGAGGAGAATTTTAATAACAAAAAATAATACAAGATTAAATTAATAGTTAATTGTTATTTTATTATATTTAATGATAAATATGAAAATAATATAATGATGAAATAAATTTTTTTCTTTAAATATATAATGTACCAAATATGTGTAAATCTTTTAACGAAAATATTTACTATATGCTTATATCTCACATTATTATCGATCTGCAGTCGACTGAAATCTCCAAATACGTATGATACTATCCAAAATATATATTATTATATATTTTTTTTTTTAACGAAGTGCAACTTTATTTAGAAATCACCCAATCCAAATGATCGACATAGTTTATAAGCTGAAACTTCGTGCACAAAACCTCAGCTAAGAAACTGCCCATGGGCAGATTTGCCCATGGGATTTGATTGGCTAATACTTAGTTGGTTTATATCGGCTAAATAAAGTAATTCTATAATTTCTGAATGCAGATTTGCCTATAAACCAGCATGCGAGGATTGCATTGATATAAATTTGTACTACCTAATAACCAAAAAAAGTCAAAAAAAATTTTAAGGTTACACAGTAATTCTGACTGAAGTTGAAATCATTATAGCCAGAATTAAGCTAATTCTGGCCGACCAGTTTCTGTCTAATAATTCGTTCAATTAAATTCCATCAATTCCTTTATTACCCAATGCGCAGTAATTTTTGTTTTATATGAACCAATCAAATTTCATCAAATTATTTACCTAATGGACAAAATTGCCCATTTTATATGAACCAATCAAATTTCATCAAATCGTTTACCTAATGGACAAAATTGTCCGTTTTTATATGAACCAATCAAATTTCATCAAATCATTTACCTAATGTGCAGTAATTTCTGGCCAAAATTAAAGTAACCGGCCAGAATTAAGTTAATTTGGCTGAACAAAATTGTCTGTTTTATATGAGCCAATCAAATTTCATCAAATCATAGACAAAATTGTCCATTTTATATGAGCCAATCAAATTTCATCAAATCATGGACAAAATTGTCCGGTTTATATGAGCCAATCAAATTTCATCAAATCATTGACAAAATTGTCCGGTTTATATGAGCCAATCAAATTTCATCAAATCATGGACAAAATTGTCCGTTTTATATGAGCCAATCAAATTTCATCAAATCAGCTGACAAAATCGTCCGTTTATACGGTACCGAATCAAATTTCATCAAATCAGCTGACAAAATTGTCCGTTTTATTTATATGAAACCAATCAAATTTCATCAAATCAATGACAAAATTGTTCATTTTATATGAGCCAATCAAATTTCATCAAATCATGACAAAATTGTCTGTTTTATATGAACCTAATCAAATTTCATCAAATCAACGGATAAAATTGTCCGCTTTATATTGAGCCAATCAAATTTCATCAAATCATGGACAAAATTGTCCGCTTTATATAAGCCAATCAAATTTCATCAAATCACGACAAAATTGTCCGCTTTTATATGTGCCAATCAAAATTCATCAAAATTCGTCCGCTTTATATAAACCAATCAAATTTCATCAAATCATGGACAAAATTGTCCGCTTTATATAAACCAATCAAATTTCATCAAATCATTGACAAAAATTGTCCATTTTATATAAACCAATCAAATTTCATGGGCAGTTTCTTAAATGAAATTTTGTGCAGAAACTTTCAGCTTATAAATTATATTGTTTGACCACCGGTCCGAATTAAATATAATTCTGGCCAAATCGTTCTATTTATTGCAAAAACTGGTTACCTGCATACCATTGAGTACTTTATCACGTGAAGTGGTTCTTGCAACGCACTACGAGATCTGATTGGTTCATATAACTTACCAACATTTAATTACAAATAAGGCAATTTTATAACTTTTGACTGGATATTTATTCTAAACTCAACAGTATACTTGTCGTCGAAATTCATGAATTACGGCAATTTTGGCATTTCGGCTATACCGTAATTAATTCGGCGAAATCCGTAAATTATCCGTAATGCCGTAAATAGGTTTATAATGCCGGTAATGCCGGTAATGCCGGCCGAATTTTGTTGTTATATCACGTGACGTTACACAGATTTCCATAAAAGGAAATTTTGCTTCCCATCAAAAATGGAGAATCGAGTTACACAATGGTTACACCATATTCCAAAAAAGGAAATTATCGCGAAGATCATTTAACTCTGGCCGAACTTAATGCCTTAATAAAATTTTACGGTTTTTACGGTCGGCAATGCGGCACGTGCCGTAACCGTGGTAAAATCCGTAATTAATTTCGACGACACCTATACTCAACAGTAAGGATTGCACTAACATACATTTTGTACCACCTTATAACTATAAAAAAGGCAAAAATTTTTTGAGGTTACACATTAATTTGGCCAGAATTAAGATAATTTCGCCCAGCAAAATTTGGCCAGAATTAAATTTTGGTTAGAATTATAAAAACAGACATTTATGTCTGTTTTTGTAAATTTAGTTAGCATTATAAATGTAAATATTATAAATTGCATTAATTTATCATAATCCAGTAAATAGAAAAATCAATTATAACTTATTAGCTTTGTCTCATTAAAGCATGTTAAATTGTTAAATAGTGGTATTTATTATCAATAGATGGGTATTTAGAAATATTTAAGAATACTACAAAAAAAAAAAATTCTTTTCAAAAAAATGTTAATATCTTATTATTTGTTATTCCTAAAGGTATAAAACTCCTACCATTTAATACATCTCAATACAATCCAACAAGCTGTGTATTAATTTGGTATATATATTTAACCAAAAAAATTTTTTTATTGTATTTTTATTGTATTTAAATATAGACATATAAAAAGATATTTATATTATTTTTGTAATTTATTTAATATATAATTATAAAATTTTGTAAAGAAAAATATATAAAAATTTATAATTAATATAATTACTATGATTTATTATTTTAATGTATCATATTTAGGGAAGTTTACTTTAACATAACATATACAGTATAATTATATTATATTATAAATTATTAATAAAGAAAATATATAAATAAATTTCCAATATATTTACTAATTATTATAATTTATTATTTTAATTGCATGAATTTATAATACAATTGCAATTTAACATTTAAAAAATGATTTTTTGTATTTATTTTTTACTAAAAAGCAAATAAAAAATAAACAAAAAAATTAATGTTTTATTTAAAATAATTTTTAAATAATAATTAAAAGATCTAATTTTCTGACATTTTATTAGATTTAAAAATTATCAGAAATTTAAATTCTTCAATTATTAATACATTACATATTTATGAAAGTTAAATAAATATACTTATTTATTAATCTATTTAATGTAATTTAGCAATTAAGTGAATTAACATTAGGTTTATTTTAATTTTAATTTTTTTTTTATTGATCCAAATTATTTTAAAAATTGATAGAAAATTAAATGATTTGGCTTTTTTAATTATTAATATATATTATATATTTATAGAAGTTAAATAAACATACTTATTTAATCTATTTAATGTAATTTAGCAATTAACATTAGTTTATTTTAATTTTATTTATTTTTTTTTATTTGATCTAAATTATTTAAAAATTGATAGAAACTTAACAGTTAAAGGATTTGGCTCTTAATTATTAATACATTACATATTTATAGAAGTTAAATAAACATACCTATTTAGTGGAATTTAATTTAAAATTATTTTATTAATATAAAACTTAATTTTTGTTTTGTTTTTATTTACAGTATTTATTTATTAATTTTATTTTATTAGACACAAATTATTTTAAATATTGTTAGAAATTGGATCAACAAAATCATTTATTAAAAAATTTGGATTTGCGAAATGTACTGAATATAATTTGTGTCTAATAAAATAAATAAAAATAAATAAATAAATAAATACTGTAAATAAAAACAAAACAAAAATTAAGTTTATATTAATAAAATAATTTTAAATTAAATTCCACTAAATATGTATGTTTATTTAACTTCTATAAATATGTAATGTATTAATAATTAAGAGCCAAATCCTTTAACTGTTAAGTTTTTATCAATTTTTAAATAATTTAGATCAAATAAAAAAAAATAAATAAAATTAAAATAAACTAATGTTAATTGCTAAATTACATTAAATAGATTAAATAAGTATGTTTATTTAACTTCTATAAATATATAATATATTAATAATTAAAAAAGCCAAATCATTTAATTTTCTATCAATTTTTAAAATAATTTGGATCAATAAAAAAAATAAATAAAATTAAAATAAACCTAATGTTAATTCACTTAATTGCTAAATTACATTAAATAGATTAATAAATAAGTATATTTATTTAACTTTCATAAATATGTAATGTATTAATAATTGAAGAATTTAAATTTCTGATAATTTTTAAATCTAATAAAATGTCAGAAAATTAGATCTTTTAATTATTATTTAAAAATTATTTTAAATAAAACATTAATTTTTTTGTTTATTTTTTATTTGCTTTTTAGTAAAAAATAAATACAAAAAATCATTTTTTAAATGTTAAATTGCAATTGTATTATAAATTCATGCAATTAAAATAATAAATTATAATAATTAGTAAATATATTGGAAATTTATTTATATATTTTCTTTATTAATAATTTATAATATAATATAATTATACTGTATATGTTATGTTAAAGTAAACTTCCCTAAATATGTGATACATTAAAATAATAAATCATAGTAATTATATTAATTATAAATTTTTATATATTTTTCTTTACAAAATTTTATAATTATATATTAAATAAATTACAAAAATAATATAAATATCTTTTTATATGTCTATATTTAAATACAATAAAAATACAATAAAAAAATTTTTTTGGTTAAATATATATACCAAATTAATACACAGCTTGTTGGATTGTATTGAGATGTATTAAATGGTAGGAGTTTTATACCTTTAGGAATAACAAATAATAAGATATTAACATTTTTTTGAAAAGAATTTTTTTGTAGTATTCTTAAATATTTCTAAATACCCATCTATTGATAATAAATACCACTATTTAACAATTTAACATGCTTTAATGAGACAAAGCTAATAAGTTATAATTGATTTTTCTATTTACTGGATTATGATAAATTAATGCAATTTATAATATTTACATTTATAATGCTAACTAAATTTACAAAAACAGACATAAATGTCTGTTTTTATAATTCTAACCAAAATTTAATTCTGGCCAAATTTTGCTGGGCGAAATTATCTTAATTCTGGCCAAATTAATGTGTAACCTCAAAAAATTTTTGCCTTTTTTATAGTTATAAGGTGGTACAAAATGTATGTTAGTGCAATCCTTACTGTTGAGTTTAGAATAAATATCCAGTCAAAAGTTATAAAATTGCCTTATTTGTAATTAAATGTTGGTAAGTTATATGAACCAATCAGATCTCGTGTGTGTTGCAAGAACCACTTCACGTGATAAAGTACTCAATGGTATGCAGGTAACCAGTTTTTGCAATAAATAGAACGATTTGGCCAGAATTATATTTAATTCGACTGCGATCAAATAATATAATTTATAAGCTGAAAGTTTCTGCACAAAATTTCATTTAAGAAACTGCCCATGGGATGAATGCCCATGAAATTTGATTGGTTGGATTTAAATGATAAAGTTTATAAGCTGAAGATTTGTGCAGAAAATCTTAGCTAAGAAACTGCCCATGGGCGAAATCTGCCCATGAAATTTGATTGGTTTATATAAAATGGACAATTTTGTCAATGATTTGATGAAATTTGATTGGTTTATATAAAAGCGAACAATTTTGTCCATTGATTTGATGAAATTTGATTGGTTTATATAAAGCAGTCGAATTGCGAAATTGAAATTTGATTGGTTCATATAAAAGCGGACAATTTTGTCCGATTACGATTCGATGAAATTCTCGATTAGGCTGCTATATAAAACAGACAATTGTCCCAGCTACCGATTTGATTTGAAATTTGAAATTAGATTGGCCCATATAAAACAGACAATTTTGTCCAATGATTTGATGAAATTTGATTGGCTTTCATATAAAAGCAGAGACAATTTTGTCCAACCGGCTTTGATTTGATGAAATTTGATTGGCTTCATATAAAAGCAGGACAATTTTGTCCAATGATTTGATGAAATTTGATTGGCTCATATAAAAGCGGACAATTTTGTTCCAAATGATTTGATGAAATTTGATTGGCTCATATAAAACGAACAATTTTGTCCATGATTTGATGAAATTTGATTGGCTCAAGTATAAAAGCGGACGAAATTTTTGTCCGCTTCGGATTGATGAAATTTGATTGGCTCATATAAAATGGACAATTTTGTCCATGATTTGATGAAATTTGATTGGCTCATATAAAATGGACAATTTTGTCCATGATTTGATGAAATTTGATTGGCTCATATAAAACGGACAATTTTGTTCAGCCAAATTAACTTAATTCTGGCCGGTCACTTTAATTTTGGCCAGAAATTACTGCACATTAGGTAAATGATTTGATGAAATTTGATTGGTTCATATAAAAACGGACAATTTTGTCCATTAGGTAAACGATTTGATGAAATTTGATTGGTTCATATAAAATGGGCAATTTTGTCCATTAGGTAAATAATTTGATGAAATTTGATTGGTTCATATAAAACGGAAATTACTGCGCATTGGGTAAAGGAATTGATGGAATTTAATTGGACGAATTATTAGACAGAAACTGGTTGGCCAGAATTAGCTTAATTCTGGCTATAATGATTTCAACTTCAGTCAGAATTACTGTGTAACCTTAAAAATTTTTTTGACTTTTTTTGGTTATTAGGTAGTACAAAATTTATATCAATGCAATCCTCGCATGCTGGTTTATAGGCAAATCTGCATTCAGAAATTATAGAATTACTTTATTTAGCCGATATAAACCAACTAAGTATTAGCCAATCAAATCCCATGGGCAAATCTGCCCATGGGCAGTTTCTTAGCTGAGGTTTTGTGCACGAAGTTTCAGCTTATAAACTATGTCGATCATTTGGATTGGGTGTTAGAAATAAAAAAAATTACAAAAAAGGAAAAGATCTACATTATATAACATTTAGTAAAGAATACGATCGAACTATACTATAATATTATTAGGGACTTAAGATTTTATGTTCAAAAGAACTATCTACCATCCTGCTCACCCAAATAGGTTCACTAAACTATCCGCATAACTACTACTATTCGTATGGACTTCGGTAATGTTATATATAAACCCACCTCAACTCCTTTAATTACTACTACAACATCAAAGATAATAAAAATAATACTACGAAACACTACCGTAATCAACAATATTATAGTATTACCCCAAAATAAATATGACTTTAAAGACTTTGTAGATTAAAGTATTTCTTATTTTTTGATTTACATGTTTTGTCAATAAACTGCTCTTTACCAAAATGTTTTTTAACATTTTTATCAATTCCCAAACCTCTATCAATTTCATTAAGTTTATTACACCTCACTTTCCAAAAAATCATAGATTTATCCAAAATTTCATTCCTAAAATTATATGACAAAATTTCAACTTTTGATTTCGTAGATAATAATTGTTTAAAAAAATTAATTAACAAACAAGGAAAGAAACCTTTAATTAAATCTATGAAAGTTATGTGATCCTCTGATACTTCAAGTTTCCAAATATCATTGAGATTTTTAATATGTTCAAAAGTAATATGATTAATAGAAGAGCGGGAGATAAAACAATTTGAAAAAGAATTTGTTAATAGGATCTAAAATTTTATTAATTTCTAAAAGAAGCCAATTTTGTACTCCTGAAATTAAATCATCTATATCCTCTCGTCTTTCTTCACAAAACCAGATATGATTGAAATTTTCTTCATCCTCTTCACACATAGGACAAAACCTTTCTTTATATAATGAAAATAAAGTTTTTTTAATTTGTTCAACGCAAGGAAATTTTTTAATCATCAACTGAATTTTGCATCTTCTAATTTTTGATTCTTTGAAATCAGTACACAGTGAAATTCGATAAACTAGATCTTTGATAAACCGGATTTGGGCCTAAACTGGACTTTTTTGCTGGAACCAAATCACATATATTAAAATAGGTTCAATATACTAGAGTTTACTAGTAAAAGCTCGATATTCGCTATAATGGATCAATTTTCCAACAAATGATTCGATAAACCAGATCACGTAATCATTAACCAATAAAATTTAAGTAACGTGATGCGGTAAATCTTAATTTTGGCAAGAATTATAAAAATAAAAATCTTAATTCCAGCCGAAGTTATATATTACTTATATATTCAATTAAAACATTTTATATTCATTTTCATGACCTCTGTGACTTAAAACTAGGATGAAAAATTAGGATATAGTGTATATTAGTTTTATTAGCATGAATTTTTTTAAAAAATTCAGTATAATAAATTTTCAATATATCGAAATTTTTTCACTATACCGAATATCCCGATAAACTGGATATTTTTAGTGGAACTGATAGATCTGGTTGTTAAAATTGTCACGTTAATCACGTGATACATAATTTCATATAAATAAGGGCTTTTCCCCGAAATTTGAATTTTTCTTCCTGCTTGACATAAAATAAATATGTATATCCATTAGTGCCTATTCATGATATAGTCACAATATATCAAACAACGCAATCACAGTATTGTAGATGTATTGCAATTTTGTATTAACGTATAATGCATTGTTACGTTACTGGGATGGTTGCATGGTACTAAAAACCTGCCCGCATAATAAATACTGTAATCTCATTACAAAATTACCTTTTATAGAAATTTTCCGGGTCCATATTGACTGGGTTGTCACCTTGATGTATCCTAGAGCAGTATATCTCATCTATACAGTTACGGTGTGTTACACACTCTTTTTGGGTTCTTCCAATAATTATTACTATCTATTGCGGTTTGGTAGTACAAAAATTGAATTAGTCAAAGTTAACCAGATTCGGTATACCCTTTAATTCTTTAATTTATCTTTTCTTTGATATACAAGTTAAAAGGCTGCAAGCAATGCTTTATTTGCGTGTTGAATTACCAAAAGGAAAATTCATTATAGTATATCCTATTCCTTTGTGATAATTTGTAAATCAAATCAGCATCTGCCTACTTAAAGCGGTTGGAACGAAGTCCCCGACCTTGAGACCTGAAGGCCATAGGTCTAAGGACCAAGGGAAATAAGGGATCACTTAAACCTTTGAATTTCAAATGCACGCTAAATATTACACTGCGCTGTGTTTGGTGTAAAGTAGGGTTTAACTTGTTAATGACAAGCTTTATAATTTTGAAAAAATTTGACTTATAAAATAGACTTTATTTTCGAATCAAAATATTATTTTAATAATTTAATAATTTTGAATTAGTTGATAAAAAAAAATATAACTTATTGATATTTTATTATTTTATGTCACATCGAAGGTGCAATATGTGTGGAAGTAACTGAATGTTGCATGGGCTAAGGTTTTAATTATTATTGTGAAATAAATACTTGAACATTCAGTTATGATCCGTTCTATGTAACCATGTTTATAATACTAAAAATTTAAATACGTAAAAATCTTTCTTTAAAAAAAAATTAAATAAATATTTTTTCTTAAATATTTATTTCTGCTTATTCAAGAAATTTTTCAGTGATTTTATATTATGGATACTAATTCAAGTATTAGTTAAAGTAAATCGTCAAATGACACCCTTAAGCCAAGTGTGTCACGCCGTCATGCTGCTACACTCGTTGATAATAAATTATATGTGGATAGGAACAAGCATCAAAAGTATACACTCATATTTCTGCAACATCAGTTAAAGGTGGTGCAAAAATGATACACTAGCTATTTTGTATGGGGATTCACAACACTTGACAATTGATCAAACATGGCAATGGTTATGGAGTAGATATTAGGATGGGGAACGACTTACTCGGTCTGAACTAATATTATTGAATGAACTGACTTAAGTCCGCTTTGTGTTTTAAATTATCACTAGTAAATAGTATTTATACGTATATAATTTTATTTAAAAATGCAACATTTCGCAATGACTTCTTTTTTCCGAATTATATTTAACATTTCTTGCCTGAATTCTTGACTAAAATAAAAATCATAAAAAGCGAATTAAACTCATATACCAATAAATCGAATCAAATAAATTGTAAGGGTAAGATCAATTTATTTTGAATATCTTAGTTCACCGATAACAAAAGGAATATAATTTATTTAATATTAAAACTATGATTACTATAAGATAATCATCTTAGTCAAATATGAAAAAAGTTTATCAATCAAAAATCAAATTATATGCCACAATATTTTTATTTATAAGATTAACTCGAGGTGTTAAACTTTATGTATTAATATTCACTTAATGTCTTATCAATAAAAAACTATTTATTACATAATGATTATAAATTATAAATAAACATTCAAGTAATTCACGTAGATTACCAAACGCGAGTGTTCCTAAAGAATATTATTTAGCCATAATAAAATGACTCTGCATAACCTTATATTATTTATCATTTATATTACTACCACTATCTTCATCATTATTATCCTTATATAATGATGTCATCACTTTTGATCTAATATTTTGTTTTAATTCTTGTTTAATGTCTTGTAGAATATCTTGTTTCATTTGATCTATAATATTTTCATCAATATTAAATTTTGATGATAAATTTTCTTGTCTGATTTTTTGAATAATTTCATTATCTGTTGAGTTGTTTCCTAATTCACGTGTTGTCCCTTGTTGATTATTATAATTTGGTGAATTTGGTATAAATTCTTGTCCATGATTCGAAATTATTAATTCTGTAGGGATCGGTTCATTATATAATTCATCATTCATTATTCCAGGATTTGAAATATTTTTTTTTACTTTTGACATTATTCAGTCCATGGGTTGTAATTGCTTTAGAATTTTCTTGTTTATTTTTATACATTCTCACTAAAAAGTAGCATAACCCAACTAGGAAGATTAAAATTAAACCACTAACTATCCCTCCAATAATTGAAGCAGCTATTATATTTGAAGGAATTGAAGAATCTACAGAAGTTGCTGACACTGGCGCTGATGCTGAAGATGATGCTGATGCTGCTGATGGTGGTGGGCTAGCTGTTCCTGCTGGAGTAACTCCTCCTGGTGGTGCCTTTGCCGGTGATGGTACAGCTCCTTCTGGTGGAGGACCTGGTACATCTGCTGGAGCTTGAGTATTTACTTCATGTATAAATTGAAGTAAGATTATAAAAATTATAAAAATCAAAATAAATATTTTTTTCATTATTAGCAGAGGAAATTATATTTAAGCTTGAGGTTTATTCATATAATTTGACTAAAAAAGTAGTAAAAATAATTAATTTTGTTCAAATTTATATGCAAAATTTGTTATCATGGCACAACTAATAGTAGTAATAGTTCCAAAATTTATCCAATAGTAGTGGAATAATTTTAGTATTATTTGGATGTACCACTGATGCACCTAATAAATTCGGTCGATCGCAATTTCAAATTATGGAATTACAAAAAGTAAAAAAGGAAATTAAACAAAAAGACTTGATTTTAAATCATAACAATTTCCAATTAAAGCTCGTAAGTCTTGTTGTAATCGGTAATCAGCATATTGTGAACGTAGAACATAAAAAATTTTCTGGAATAAAAAAATCTAGTATGATAGATCCCAAAATAACCTAATTATAAATGACTTAGTTCTCTTGGGTTCTTTTTAAAACATTTAAAACAATGAAGGTTGATAATATCACAAACGATTAACACAATACAGGTTGCTTTCCGGGATATATGAAAGTACAGGATAACCTTATACCCGAGGTACCTTTTAAATTTCGAATTCATCCCTCTCATTATATTCATGATATCCAGAATATTGATTTAACAGATTGCTTTAGTATTAGGGTTACCGGTATCTGGTATCCGCTCAGAAAATATAACTAATAATTCCAGCTAATGGGTGCAGACGCTCCAAAACTAATCACGAACCAACAATTCCAGCTCCAGCAGTAGTTAATACTAATAATTATAATTATGAGCGAGAAGTAATTTTAATACTTAATAATAATAGGTTATCATCGAAATTCTTCAATTTATTAAACAAGAAATTGTCTAAAAGTTGAAAAATTCTTCAAGCTATTGGAGAGAATTTTAATAAGTATAATATTATAAAAAATAATACAAGTCAAGTTATTGATATTCAATTGTTTACACAGTATTTTCAATAATATGGTAACAACCAGTTTTTTAAATAACATACACTATATTCGTATATTTTTAACACATGCTATATATCTCGCCTCACCCTAAAAAGAATTCGATAGCAAGTCGCTTCATTCTTTTCTAAATTATTTTAGACTTACTGACCACGTGATTCTGAGAGAAAATTACGTCATCGGTTTTCAGTCAAAATGCGTAAATGCTGGCCATAGGTCACGCTGGGGTAGTCTAAATTATTCAACGAACTGTTACACGGAATCGACTATCGACTATGATGAGAAAACTTTTGTCCTTGCATTATAAAACAGAGAAAAAGGTGCGTTGACTTTTAGCCAATTGCTTTTTATATACGGTCAAATATTGCAGTTTTTTACTTTGACTGGATATGAAACGTAATTTAAAAATAAAGAGAAGATCAAAGTTATAATTTTAAAATTTTTAAAAAAATGAATTTGTAATATGATCCCTGATTAAAATAAGAAACAATTAATTAACCAAATTGTGAAGGTAAAGTTATTTTAAATATCTGAAGGTAATTTGCGATTATTATATATTTTTTTTTTAATCATTTCTATTATTAATTAATTCTCTAATAAACTGTGATGCTACTTCCCATCTAAAATTTTATTTGAATTTTTATTTGATATCTCGTATTACCGAAAAACTTAGTTAGTTGCATTATAATATTTTTTCATTTATTTACTATTTTATGATGATGTTTTTTTATTTCCATTTATATAAATTATATTAAAACGACGACTACATTAATAATATTTTTTTATATATATAATAATCTTTAGGTGTTAAACTTTATATAATTATGTACCTCATTCAGTTTAACTTTTTTTTTTTTGACTTGGAATTTTTGGGTGTTCACTCTCTTATAGTAAGATGGTGGGAATAATTTGTTCATAAAATAAATATATTATTTATTAACATTGCTATTACTACTACTATTATCATCAATATTATCTTTATAAAACGATGTCATTACTTTTGACCTTATATTCTGCTTCAATTCTTGTTTAATATCTAGTAGAATGTCTTGTTTCATTTGATTTATAATATCTTCATCGATATTAAATGATGATAAATTTCTTGCTGGATCTTGACTTAAATTATGAACCATTTCTTGTCTAATATTTTGAATAGTTTCATTATCTACTGAGTTGTTTCCTAATTCGCGTGTTGCTCCTTGTTGATTGTTATAATTTGGTGCAAGTTCTTGTCCTTGATTTGGAATTACTAATTCTATGGGAATAGGTAACATCTTGTTATGATATAAATCATCATTCATGATTCCAGGATTTGAAATATTATTATTATTTTCATTCCCAGGAGTCGCAATTGCTTTAGAACTTTCTTTTTTATTTTTATACATTCTCACTAAAAAGTAGCATAACCCAACTAGGAAGATTAAAATTAAACCACTAACTATCCCTCCAATAATTGAAGCAGCTATTATATTTGAAGGAATTGAAGAATCTACAGAAGTTGCTGACACTGGCGCTGATGCTGAAGATGATGCTGACACTGATGCTGAAGATGATGCTGATGCTGCTGATGCTGCTGATGGTGGTGGGCTAGCTGTTCCTGCTGGAGTAACTCCTCCTGGTGGTGCCTTTGCCGGTGATGGTACAGCTCCTTCTGGTGGAGGACCTGGTACATCTGCTGGAGCTTGAGTATTTACTTCATGTATAAATTGAAGTAAAATAATAAGAATCATAAAAATCAAAATGAATATTTTTTTCATTATTAAAGGAAATTATATGATAAAAAAAATAATTTATATAATATATTCATATAATTTGACTGAAAAAGAAGTAAAAATAAGTAGGTTTGTTCTTATAAATTTATATGCAAAATTTGTTATCATGACACAACATTTTATTTTTTGTGTAATAATAGCTAGCAATCTTATCCAATAATAGTAAAATCTATTTATTTGTATGTACTTTAATAAACTCGGTTGAACAAAAAAAAAAAAAAATTTTCATAATAAGAAAACTTTTTATTCTTGCAATTATAAAACTTGAACAATATTATGAAATTACAAAGAGTAAACAATGAAGATTCGGTTTCATAGCACAATAATATACATACAGTAGTAATTGCAGTATGATAATTTCACTTAATAATTTCACGTAATGTTTTTTTTAGACGCTCGTAGGAGTCCTATAAGTTTACCATACAATCGTTATCCTAATGACTTATCCTATTACGCAACAGTATTACAAGTATACGGAACTTACTGATCAATATTACATGTCTTATCTTTTTTCATCTTGCTGCGGCATCTTGTTCTTTTAAAAACACAAAAGGCAGAAACAAAGTAAACTGTTTATTTAAGTCCTTTACTAATTATTACTTGAGGTTTTTATATTTTTCCTAAAATTTCTACATAATATTCTCCCTATGTTAGTTAACAAAGGGATGTTTCTAACTTTTATGAGCGTCCAAACTTTGGTATATAGTAACTTAGTAGTCTCAAGTTTCGAAAATTAATAAAGAATAATTTTCTAACGTTATCTTTAATTTTATTCCCAAACTTTTATCATTTTTGTATGTGAAATAAAATTTCAAAAATAGACAAGTTTTTCGTTTGTGATCCTTTATTCTTCTTTTTTACTGTACTTTATATATATAAAAAAATAAGGAAATATTTTTTTTTTAAAGGTAATCGTGAATTACAGTTTATTTTAGCTAAAAAAAATGGAATTTCCGGTTTAGGAAAAAAAAAATGTAATTACGGTAGAATAATTGAACGAATATTCTAAATAAACAGTAAAAAATAAATTTTTTAAAAATTTCATCGGAGTACGATCGCGTGTAGTAAAAAACATTATTTTTTTTTATGAAATATCAATTCGTTAAGTGGGCGATATAGTTAGCATATGAATTCCACTAGCCAAAACAAATTATTTTGTATTAAACTGAAAATTAGTAGGGGTGCTTTTTTATTCAGCGGTAAACAAATAAGGTAACAAATTTTATAAATATGCAGAAGCATACTCATTATAATATTACTTGATATAGAAATTTAAAATAAAATCTATTTAACCATTTATATTACTGTGCAACTTTAAAACTTTATCGATTATATAGATAAATCAGTTTTCATGCAAAAAAAAGTGACGCCGTTTCAAAATGGCTGAAATTGATGTCGATTACGCAAGGTAGTGACAAAAAACAAAATATGTGTAATATTTGCGATATAATGGAATACATTTTTTTTATGCTGAAAAGGTTGAAGGTTAATCAAGGGGTATCGTTATTGACCTGTGCAACATCAAAGGTTGATGAGTGTCACAAAATCAGGGTGGTTTCTATAATCTTGTGTTAGTGTTTTTTTACCATCTTACATCAATTATTAATATTCATGAAGCTTATGTAATTGCAAGCAATAATAAGGAAAAATTCAAGGATTTTTTTATTTCTCTTTTATTTTTATTTTTTTATTTTTTGAAGAGCAAGTTTCGAAACTTTCAAAGTCAGCATTAAAGTCACCTCTTGAAAATAACTTGTCTATTAAATCTTTGAATCTTTCAATGCTTAACACCATATTTACCTGGGTTATTGTTTATTGTGATCATACTCGGTGATCACAAGCTTTTATTAAAAATTCCTTATTAGAACTTCTTTTTATTTTTATACTGATTAAGTACTGATTATTTTCAAGCCGAAAAAATTATTTTAATTATTTGATATTTGTATTGATATTGAATTGGTTGACAATACCTTATGATTTTATGTCACATCGCATACGAAATTTATGCAATAAATTTATTTATTATTAATTCTCGAATATTCATATTTCATACTTTTAATACAAAGTGTACCGCTAAAAATTTAAATACCGTAAAAAAATAAAGGTAATTAAGTGGTTTTTCTTAAATATTTATTTCTATTTTTACGTCCAAATCTTGCTGATATTAGCAAAGTAATTGGCCCAAAATTTCGCATAAAGTTCGTTTAACTAGACCGTTTGTCAATCATAATCATGTCAAAAAATTCTTTAGTTAATTTCATATTATGGATACTTCAAATATTAGTGCCAAATTACACCCTTTAAACAAAGTGTACTACTATATACTAGTCGATACGGCTACACTCATTGATAATAAATTATATATTTTGGGTGAATTGGATTTATCGCCTTTTTCAAAATAGTGTACGCAGTTTATTTGTGATTGTATATTCGAATACCAATATTCGCCCGGGTTTCATCCGTTTTTTGTCCATATTTCGTCCGGTTTCGTCCGGGTTTCGGGTTTCTTTTTTTTTTATTCAAATTTAACTGCGTACATCATTTTGAAAATATAAAACTATTAAAAGAATTTTTTTTTATTGATGTTTCTGTACCATTTAATACTCAACAATCATCATGGCAAGATTTATCAAATATTAATATGGGTTACAACATATCTTTTTGCAGCATCAGTTAAAGGTGCAAATAATGATAAACTATTTTTATATGGACTAATAACAACTATGGCATTGGTTTATACATTTATTTAATTCACGTAATATTGTATGAAGTATTTCAAAAATGAATGGAATTAATACAATTAGAAAATATGTTTAACATGTGTTATTGACTGTATTACTATAATGGAAAATTTTACTTATGAGGCAGAACACGGGCAAGAAATTATGCGAACGCTCCAAAATGAAGATACAACTAGTAATTACGAACCAGCAATTCCAGCTCCAGCAATAATTAATACTAATAATTATAATTATTACGGGCAAAATAATTTCAACATCTGATAAAGATGTTATGCGGTCGGTACTACCCAGACCTTGTCAACATTATTTAAAATACCAAATCAGGTAATCAAAACTTTATTACTGGAAGACGGGAAGAATTCCGGCCGGTCTTTGGAATATTGCAACACCGCCTTCGCCTTAAAATCTGTGGCGCAGTAGGTTAGATTGGACTACCCCTGCGTACCTTCAAAAATGTCACGAAACGGCCGGCATTACGGCGTTATGCACTAACACGTGAAAATAAACAGTGACGAATAAGGGTGTGACGAATACGTTTTTACTTACTCGAAAAAAACTAAGTCCCTCAGATACTTATGAAAAATGGAAACAAGGAAGGGTGTGACGGATGTGACAAAAAAAACAGTCACGTGAATTTTCGTGACATTTTTGAAGGGTACGCAGGGGAAATCGTTAGATTGCAAAATTTGATCTCAATCTGATCAATCAGTTCAGAGTCTTACAGCTGATTTCATAATATACGGGACACCTAATAGTTACCGAGAGACAACTCGGTACATTCGGTAAAACTCGGTAAAGTTCAGAATAAGGTAAAACCATATCGTTAGATTCGGAGCACTGGTCCGAGAACAGAACAGTGTAGTTTTTATTTTATTCTGAGTTATACCGAATCTTACCGAGTTTCTCTCGGCATGGAGTAAAAATGATGGGTGTCCCGTATATTATGAAATCAGCTGTAAGGAAAAAATTTTTTTTTTTTACCCGGTCTTACCCGGCTTTTTACATTTTATCCGATGTTGCTCTTGGAAAGGGTAGGACTGGGCTCAAATTTCGTCATTTGACGGTCTTTGCTCTATGCTACTACTATGAACAAAATTCTAAAGGTGCAAGTTTTGTTACTTTTCCAAAGACCGACCAGGACAAACAAGACTGAAAAGACCGACTTAACATCTTTAGCTGTGAGATCATAGAGAAAAGAATCAGTTTAATATTACAAAAAAAATAATACAAGATTAAATTACAGTAATTATCAATTGTGTAATGAAAATAACTGAAGTAAATAATGTAATCTTTTTTTTCTTAAATAACGTACAACTGAATATATGTGTATATCAGTATATGCTTTTTATCTCGCGTCACCCAAAGAGAGAATCGATGTCATTATTTTTTAATCATTTTATGTAAAGGGAATTTTCGCATTGAGTTGTCACAAAAATTTTATAACAATTTAGGCCAAATTTGTAGTTCCTAATTTCAATTATTATCGTTATGCTTTCTAATAACAAAAATAAAATTTAAATCTTATTCGAAAATTCATGAATTAGAGTTTATTATTAGAAGAAATTATAACATATATAAATATAAAATGCCAGATTATCTCCATAGAAAATAAATAAAAACAACCGGAAAATGAAATTATTAGGATTTAGCTCAATTTTCGACTTTTTTTCTTTCATTAATTTCATCGTGTAATAGACTATATCAGAAATTATAATGATGGTTGCACGGTACTAAAACCCATACCATTATTATTTACGGAATGACATAAACAAATCAAATGTGCAGATACCTTGTATAGAAATTTTTCCTTTAGTAATTAATGTCTTACAATATGCAGAAGAGATTTTTCTATGCATCCACACAGTTTGTGGTGTGTTACATTTTCTTTCTGAACCAATAATTATAAACTAAAATAAAGTAAACTAAATTCGTTATACCCTTTAATTTTTCAATTTATTACTATTTTTTCCCTATAAAAACGAAATGTGTTAAATTTGTTGTTCATGTGTAATAAATGTCTAAAAATGCACCATTTTGTTTAATTTTCGTTTTTTTTGTGATTAGATATAAATCGGACAAAATGGTGCTTTTTTAGACATTTATTACACATGAACAACAAATTTAACACATTTCGTTTTTATAGGGGTTTAACTTGTAAGATTAAAAGAATGCAAACAATGCTGCCTCGAATTACCAGCAGGAAAATCTCCTGTTCTAAGAAACGTTTTATGATATTCTGTAAGTCAAATCTCAAATCCAGCATTCAGATTATATGTCTACTTGGAGATTGAATGTGTGCTAACATGAAATTACACCGCATGAGTATTTGGTAAGTTTTAATTGATCACTCTTTAATTTTGAAAATAATTGTAACAATTATTTCTTGTTGGAACTTCCGTTTTACACTGTTTATTTTCAAGTCAAAGATATTTTTAATAATTTAGTAATCATATCTTAATATATCTTAATATTTTGAATTGGTTGATAAAACAATAACCTAGGAGGAAAATAATAACATACTATATAAATATGCCTGATTATTTGCATAGAAAATAAATAGAATTTTATTAAAACAACTGGTAAATTTTTTTGTGGCTGATTAATTCCGATGGAATAGCTCTATTTTCAATCTTAGTTTTTTTTGATTTCGATTTTGCGGTGCGTAAGCCATAAAAAAATTAAAAAAATGTCCGACACGGCTTTAAGGGATGGTTGTGTTATAAACCCTGCATTATTGTTTAAGGAGACTAATGAACAAAATAAATATGCAGAAATCACATTATAAAATTACCTGATATAGAAATGTTCAATTAATAATTACTGACCGTATTCATACATACATCTTTCAATTGTAGGAACATCACGTTTTTGGTAGTTAATTTTTAATTTATTATTTTTTTTTGATTTACAAGATTAAAAGATGTTTTATTTGTATCTCGAACCACCAACAGAAAAATCATAACAGAACGTCTTGATTTGTTAAAATCTATCTACATGAAGCGATTTACTTATATCTTTAAATTCTAATGTCATGTTATATTACACTACATTTTGGGTGCATATTAGTATGTTTAAGGTTTAAACCTCCTTGTTTTTTAAAATACTTGTTATCACAATGAAGATTTATTAAAATGTAAATTATACTTTGTAAATTAAGATATTGTCTTATTAAGCCTGTTTATACATTGTTTTTTTTAAGTCAAAAAATTTACTTCAAAATTTCGAGTGATGTTTTAAGATTTTAAATGTGTTGATAAAATAAAAAAATCATCTTATTAACGGGACTTTCCGTATTAAGTTATGATTTTATGTCACATCGAAGGTATAGAAGATGTAATACATGTGGAAGAAATTTATTATTATTATTGTGGAATAAATGAAATAAAAATTTGAATATTATAATCCGTTCTATGTAATTATTTGTAATACTAAGTGTAACGCTAAGAATTTAAATACCGTAAAATTTTTTTTAAAGAAAGTAAATAGATATTTTTTCTCAAATATTTATTTCTACTATTAAATAAATTATAATCATGTCAAGAAATTCTTCAGTTTATTTCATATTATGGATACTACTTCAAGTAGTTAAAGTAAATTGTCAAATGACGCCTTTTAAGCCATTTGTACATCATCGTCATACTGCTACGCTCATTGATGATAAATTGTATATTTTGGGTGGTTCCGATTTAAACGAAAAACTATTAAAAGAGTTTTTTTATCTTGATGTTTCTGTTCCATTCAATACCCAAGAATTATCATGGCAAGACTTATCAAATATTAATATGGTTCCGCCACATGATTCTGCAACAACAACTAAAGGTGGAGCAAACAATAATACACTATTTTTATACGGTGGATTTTCGAATGATCCAAAAATGCCATTGGTTTACACATTTGACCCACAACACATTGCATGGAATCCTCCAAAAATAACTGGAATTAACACGGTCATAAAATATGAATTAACAGGAGTTATGAATTATAATAATGGAAAATTTTATTTATGGAGCGGAAATATTGATGTGGGTATTTCAAACAATATGCTTATTTTAGACACAATAAATCTTAACTGGGAAATGGGAAGTATAGTTAATGCTCCAAGTTCAAGATGTAATTATGGTGCTGCCTTATTACCCAATAATAAGATTATTTACATAGGTAAGCGAGTAATTTTTTATGAACATATATTTATTTAACAAAAATTATATTTCACACTGCAGTGTTCAACAAATTTGCGAAATAAAAAAAAATCAAAAAACTTAAGCGAAGTATATGCTTCAGCATTAAGTACTTTGTGAAATATAATTATTAAATTAATAGAATCAGCTCAGCTAGACTATTAATAATATAGAATAAAAAGTTAGGTAACAAATAAAAAATACATAAATCATATAACTGTGGTCTAGTACAAAAAAAATAGTATTATTCAAATTCTTTTTTCTGACCATTTTCAAGAGTGCTGAGCAATTTTAATTAGTACAACATGTTTAGTTTAAGTTATAATTTTTTTGAAATCACATACTATGATGTTTTAGTAAGTCGTTATTTAATTACTGTTATTTTATTAATGAACGCTTATTGTTTAGGCGGTATGAACGATGATACTATTAAGTTTGATAGGAAAACTTTGAATATTATTCAAGGTGCCGCTTTAACATTAAATGAGGTAAATTTTGTGATATGTAATTTTTTTTTCTAAAAATCAATTAATTTTAAAAATTATTTATACAGGTTTATATATATGATATGATCAATGACAGTTGGGATACAAAAGTAAGTTATACAAATTATTATGTAAAAATATTAAATTAACTATTATTAAAATAAAATATGTGTATTAATTTTATTACTGAAATTAGATAACATCAGGAAAAATACCTTCTAATAGAGGTGGCTTTTCCGCCATTCTTGGTATGAATTATGAGAATATTATAATTAATATTAAAAAGAAAATATTAATGATAAATGCAATTATTTAACAGGTTTGGATGGTCAGAGAATTATAATTTATGGAGGAATTTTTAATAATCCCGGATATTTAGATACTTCACTTTATGTATTAGATTTAAATGATTTTAATTGGTATGTTCCAAAAATATCTGGAAAAATTCCAAAGCCTAGAGCTTATCATAAAGCAAACGTGATCGGAAAATATATGGTTATATCATTTGGTAAATATAATATTTCAAATATATTAATTATTCTTAAGCAAATTAATTTTTTAACAAAAAATAATTTGATTTAATAGGATATGAATATGATAAAACAGTTGAAAGTGATATATTATTGCTTGATATCAGTAATAATGAAGAATATATATGGACATCAATGTTTGATCCAAAAATGCCATCCCCACCGCCATCATCACCACCACCATCATCACCACCATCGACACCACCATCAACACTTTCACCACCACCTTCACCTTCACCTTCACCTTCACCTTCACCATTACCATTACCATCAAATAATCTAAGCAATACAACTGGTGCAGTTTTGGGAACTTTATTAGGTGGTATTTTATTATCAGTTGGAAGTTTCTTGATATACAAATGGAATAAAAATAAACGAGAACAAAGTACTATACATGGAAATGAAAATTACAATGATTATGGTCAAGAAGAAAAGGAGCTTCCTATCATAAGGGATATTCATAATTATGAACAAGTGATCAATAATAATAATGGGCAAGAAATTATTCAAATACCTAGAAATGAAAATACAACCACAATAATTCCAGCTAATGATCATCATGGGCAAGAAATTATTCTAACGCCCGAAAATGAAAATACAACCAATCATGAACCAACAATAATTCCAGCTAATGATCATCATGAAAATACAACCAATCATGAACCAACAATAATTCCAGCTAATGACCATGGGCAAGCAATTATGCAAACACCCGAAAATGAAAATAATGTAAATATAACTAATCATGAACCAACAATTTCAGCTCCAGCAGTAGTTAGTAATTATAATGATGAAAGGTTATCATTACAAGCTTTTAAAGATGAAATGCTTCAAGCTGTCAAACAAGAAATTAATCAAAATTTGAGAAATGAGATTCTTAAAGTTGTTAGGCAGGAGAGTTATAATAATATAAAAAATAATACAAGACAAGATTAAAATTATTAATTACTATTAATAATAAGTACATAGAGGAATTTATATATGTATTAACTATATACTTTATAATGATTTTATGCTATCACAATATGTAACCTATCCGTTATTATAAAATCGTATATTAGTCTATATTTATCAACCTTTTAAACTAACATACTATTACATACGTCGGCACCTGCCCTGTTCAATTCTATTCTGTTCCGTTCTGATCCGATTAATTTTAGCTAATTAAAAAATTGAATAAATTGAGTGAGTGTTTAATCTTTCCGTTTATTTCCAACCAAGCACATCAATTTTCAATCCGATTTTTAAATTAATTTGATTGGCTAAAAAAATTTAGCAAAAATCGGATCAGAACGGAACAGAATAGATTGAACAGACTAGTATCTTAAAAAAGATTAATGAATTTCAAAAAATATTTAACTTTGAACATTTATTATTATGTCTAATTTAAAATAAACCATCATGGACAAAATGACATATAACCAAATTCAGTTGTTTTTTAATCATTACTACTATTACCTCTGATATGTTGTCTTAATTCTTGCTTTTAGGATTTCTTGTTTCATTTAATCTATTATACTTTTTATCAACATTAATTGATGAACTAGAAACATTAAATTGACTTGTACTTTCACTACTTTGAGCCATTTCTTGTTTAATATCTTTGATAATTTCCTCTTTAAGGTTTTGTACAAATTCAGCTTCTATTGAATTACTCATTATGTCGTCCTTGACTTAAATTTGCTGGAGAAGCTGCTGATAATTTTTTTTATAGTACCGGATGCTTCAACATTTCTTTTTTATTTCTATTATATGTCTCCGCTGAAAGGACCCCTATATTTATAGAAGATTTCCTCCGGTTAAACGCAGTTATTTGCTCATAATAAAAAAATATATTATATGTTTCCTTATCATTTAAAAATCTATTTTCGATTATGTTTGAAATCGGAATCTCTTAATTTTAAAAGTTGTAGTTATGGAAATATAAAGCAACTAATATAAAATAACATTATTAGACTTACTAACTGGTGAAAATGTCATACTTTCCGGAGTTTTTACTGGTCCCAGTGATGTTACTGATGTTATTGTTGCTGATTCTTTTAGTAGTGCTTTGGTAATACAGTCAGACATCTATAATTGCACTCTCCATAATTGCACCTACTATGTATACCCTCTTTAAAATAGAACTGCTACTACCAAAAGTATCACCACTAAAGACTCACAAAAGGACTACAGTCAGACCTTTATAATTGCACCCCTTGGACCATATGCATAATTTTCAAAATAGTGCATTTAGAGAGGGTGTGCATTTATAGAAGTAAAATAATTAGAGATTATATAAGCTTTGGACTGAACTACTAGAGGGTGCATTTAGAGTAGTGTTTAGACTTCAGACCCGTAACCCGTTATTATAACGAGTTAGAGTTTGGAATCGATTAAGGTTAATCGATTAATTAATCGACTAAGACGGTTAATCGATTAAGGTATCTCAAAAATCGGTTAATCGATTAAAATTATCAACCCATAATTCTGGTCAAATTATCTAATGCGCCCCAGAGCTGTGGATTTTTGGTCACGTGTTCTCCGAACTTGGAAGAATTTGTATTAATTTTTTAATGATAATAATAATAAATAAGACTTTCCTATTACTAAATGTATGATCAAAAACAATTTGGTGCAATCTGCGGTCAAAAAAAAAATTTTTTTAATATTTTAATATTAATCGATTATTAATCGATTAGGGCCCTTGGTTAATCGATTATTAATCGATTAAGGGTTTTTTGGTCGGTTCCAACCTCTATAACGAGTTATAACGGATATCCGTTAATATCGGGTTTACGGTTTTAAATTTTACAGCAAAATTCGAAATATAGTGGACACTTGAAAATTGTGATTGTCGGGATTGTCGTTATGAAAAGACATATAACACGTGACATATATATATATGATGGCGTAGTATAAAGTATAATAGAGTATAATATGTAAACATATCAAATATAACATAAATTAATAAATTAAACTTTTTTTCAACAATATTACTTTATTTGATTTTTATTGAACAATGACATTTTCTTTGGAATTTTGTTTGAATGCCTGTCCAATTTGTCTTATTTGCTTAGATTGTCAAAACACATATGATCAAAAATGCACTTGTCAAGCAAGAGAAGTAATATGGAAGAGGAAAAAAGCTAAACGTAATTATGCAGTAGAATTTGTTCACAGACCCCTCACACAAAAAGGTGCCACAAACCAAAAAGTTGTGTTGGACTCGGAATTTGTTGACTGGGTTTTTGCTAATATTTCGAACTTTTACCAACTCAAAATGATGTAAATATTTGTCAAAAATGTATACTTCTCTATATGATAAGCCTTTCAAAATCCTTTCAACTGTTAATGCTTATTTAGTATTGATTTTGGCATCATACAAAAAATCAAAAGAAAATAACACGGGTATATTTAATTAAATTTTAATATAACATAATTACATTATATAGTATATACAATTACCACGCCATCATATATAGTACTCTGTCTAATAACCCACTAGCCGAGTAACCTGAGTACCCGACAATCCCTACAATCAAAATTTTCAAGTGTCCACTATATTTCGAATTTTGCTGTAATGGGTCAACCCGTTTACCCGTTAAGAACCCGGGTCTGAACACTAGACTTCTTTCGGTGGTTCTTTTTTAGAAAATCCTTTTGGTAATTGCTAGTTAAATTATTATTATTTATACAATTTTAACAAATTTTATGCGATTTCAGTTCAGGTAGAAACACTTTTTTTTTTTTAAGAAAGATTATTTATTACACAAAAAATTAATTTAATAAATAAATCCAATTTTTTTTGCAATCAATAATATATGAATATAATTTCGAAATAATCAATTTATAATTACTTATTATCGTATAACGGGGGCCATAGTATCCGGGTATGGAACAATGCTGGAATGCCAATCTATTAGAAAGACCTAACATTGTTATACTTTTGGAAAAAATAAGAGAAATTAAATTATATTATCAAAATAAACAAATGAATTACCTCAATCAATAATAAAAATAGATAATGAAATAAACAATAACACGAGCAGTAAATCATTTAAAAGTAAAACTCATAAATTTGAAATTTACCTGAACCATAAAATGCAACAGAAGGTATAGTGATTATTTAATAATTATTATTTATTTAACTTTCTATTTAACATCATTAGTGTTAATGATATCCTTTTTTAACTAAATAGAAGAGCACAAAATCATATTACTAGAAATTCTTTTAAAATATAAAAATTCAATGATACAAATTTCAGAGGTTTTGACCTGCCATTGCGTGAGTTTTTATTATTAGTAGATAATGTATAAACAATTGGGTTATTTATTAAATTATTTTAAATAATAAAATCGGTAGAAAATGGAAGTTCTTTGGGGTGGTACTGTGGCCCGCAAAATACGGTAACCTTTGAAATGGAATAATGGAATCACAATTATAATAGTGCGATAGCAACCATTACTACAACTTGCGTAACTATACGGTTGAATAATAGTTGCATGTTACTTCATAAAGATATTTAATGTTAAATATAATATGTATATCTTTTTGAATTTAAAAATTAAAAGTGAGATTAATTTTTTTTATGTAATTTTGTTAAATTGTATAATTCCCTTTCTCTAATTTTAAAGTCAACTAAAATTCTATTAATTTATTCATGTAAAAACACTTCACTTCACTCTCATTTTGCTCTATTATCAGTTTATCATAGCTATTATAAATTTATAATAACAAAAATTTTTACTCAACTCGTGACTTTGAAATAGAGGATAATATAAAATTTGATAAAATGAACGCAAAAAATCCTTAATAAGAATTAACAAATTAATAAAATAACAATGAAAAATTGTCTCCATCAAGTTTTACTTCAAATTCTTGCTTATCCTATATAGTAAAAATCTAGACAGACCGCGAGATTTTTATAAAACTTGAAATATTGAGATTATTGTGATTCATACAATTAACACAGGTCATCAGTCACGGAGTCACCAATCGGTTATCAAAGAATAAATATGTTAATTAAATGATAAGTTTTAACAGATTTTAAAAACTAAAAATCATAAACCCAAATTGCCAACATCATAGTTTTAGCATATTATATTACTTTGCTATTAAATTTCTTTATAACTATGAATCTCTAAATTATTTTCTTAATATTATTTATTACCTTTCTGTTTATGAAAATTCTTTATTAAGTTGATATAAACTTCAGTTATATTTGGAGTTATAACACTATTTACCAAATCTATTAATTCTTGTTAAGATAGTCGTATTTTAATCGTACTTATCATTAATCTCGGGTTTTAGCAGACTATTAAAATTCATTAACTTTAATTCCGAATTCATTAGTCAAATTTAGTTGACATCTATAAATCTATTAAGAATTAAAAATTCTCTCATTATATATATACAATTAATTATTTCTTAATCTTATCAATATAAGAAAGAAAAGATTTTTAATTATTATCGTTATTACCCTCTCCATATTAAACAATGAAAATATAGCATAGCCAAATGTGTTAGAGTGTGAAAATGGCTCGTATCCGATATAAGTTCCTCAGTAATAATATGTACACTCCCCGGTAAAAAGTATCCGACCACCCTAAAAATTAAAAAATCTTAAAAAATTCAGTGGGCCCAACAATAAATTTATATTTATTTTAAAAGTTTGAGACATGAGACACTTTTTAAAAGTGTTTTTTTAGCTTAATTATTAGTAAAAATTCGCGGACATTTTTAATTCTAAAAATGGCAAAATTCTTAACTTTTTAACTAGAGCAGTTACGGCCAAATGAATTCCAGAAATCAATTCTTTGACTAAAAAATAGCTTATGTTTAAAAAATCAGAAAGATTGGACTGGTAGTTGCCGAAAAATCCACCACTGAAGATCATAATTTTTATACTAAAATTTGGCAAAAATGGTGATTTTACCGTTTTTACATATAAAAATTATGATCTTCAGTGGTGGATTTTTCGGCAACTACCAGTCCAATCTTTCTGATTTTTTAAACATAAGCTATTTTTTAGTTAAAGAATTGATTTCTGGAATTCATTTGGCCGTAACTGCTCTAGTTAAAAAGTTAAGAATTTTGCCATTTTTAGAATTAAAAATGTCCGCGAATTTTTACTAATAATTAAGCTAAAAAAACACTTTTAAAAAGTGTCTCATGTCTCAAACTTTTAAAATAAATATAAATTTATTGTTGGGCCCACTGAATTTTTTAAGATTTTTTAATTTTTAGGGTGGTCGGATACTTTTTACCGGGGAGTGTAGGTCTGAATTCTTGTCCTTGATTCCTAGGTTTAATTGAATCATTTTCAAAGTTCAATTGTGTGAATTCTTGTCCTTGATTCCTAGGTTTAATTGAATTATTTTCAAAGTTCAATTGTGTGAATTCTTGCCCTTTATTTAAATTTAATAATTTCGTAGATGATGGATTAACTGTTGGTAACATGTTATCATACGTTCTTCCGGGATTTTTCAGTTGATTTTCAAAACTTGGCAAAAATTCTTGTCCTTGATTTAAAATTACTTCATTATTTGTATCAGTTGCTTTAGTTGCTCTTTTATTTTTATAAATTCTCACTAAATAGAAACAAAAAGCAGTTAAAACAATCAAAACAAGACCACCAACTATCCCTCCAACAACTATATCATTTGTAGATTTAGTTCCTTCTACATTGGTTTCTGCTTTTGATTTTCCTTCACCAGTTGGTACTTTTCCAACATCAGGTACCTTTCCAGAATCGGGCACCTTCCCAGCACCTGGTAATTTTCCATCAGCAGGTGCTTTTCTATCGGCTGGAGCTTTTCCATCAACAGGCGCTTTTCCATCATCAGGTGCTTTTCCGGCAACAGGCGCTTTTCCATCGGCTGGAGCTTTTCCATCAGCAGGTGCTTTCCCATCAGCTGGAGCTTTTCCATCAACTGGTGCTTTTCCATCAGCAGGCGCTTTTCCATCAACAGGCGCTTTTCCATCTTCTGGCGCTTTTCCATCAGCAGGTGCTTTTCCATCTTCTGGAGCTTTACCGTCAGCTGGAGCTTTTCCATCGGCAGGCGCTTTTCCATCAACAGGCGCTTTTCCATCAGCTGGAGCTTTTCCATCAACAGGTGCTTTACCATCAACAGGTGCTTTACCATCAGCAGGTGCTTTACCGTCAGCTGGAGCTTTACCATCTTCTGGAGCTTTTCCATTTTCTGGGGCTTTTCCATCAGCAGGTGCTTTACCGTCAGCTGGAGCTTTTCCATTAGCTGGGGCTTTTCCATCAGCTGGGGCTTTTCCATCAGCTGGGGCTTTTCCATCAGCTGGAGCTTTTCCATCAGCAGGTGCTTTTCCATCTTCTGGAGCTTTTCCATCGGCTGGAGCTTTACCATCGGCTGGAGCTTTACCATCGGCTGGAGCTTTCCCATCAGCAGGTGCTTTACCATCAGCGGGCGCTTTTCCGTCAGCCGGTGCTTTTCCATCAACAGGCGCTTTTCCATCAGCTGGAGCTTTTCCATCGGCTGGAGCTTTTCCATCAGCAGGTGCTTTACCATCAGCGGGCGCTTTACCATCGGCTGGAGCTTTCCCATCAGCAGGTGCTTTACCATCAGCGGGCGCTTTTCCGTCAGCCGGTGCTTTTCCATCAACAGGCGCTTTTCCATCCGCAGGCGCTTTACCATCAGCAGGTGCTTTACCATCAGCGGGCGCTTTTCCATCAGCTGGAGCTTTTCCATCATCAGGTGCTTTTCCATCAGCTGGAGCTTTTCCATCAGCTGGAGCTTTTCCATCGGCTGGAGCTTTACCATCGGCTGGAGCTTTCCCATCAGCAGGTGCAGCGGGCGCTTTTCCGTCAGCCGGTGCTTTTCCATCAACAGGCGCTTTTCCATCCGCAGGCGCTTTACCATCAGCAGGTGCTTTCCCATCAGCGGGCGCTTTTCCGTCAGCCGGTGCTTTTCCATCAACAGGCGCTTTTCCATCCGCAGGCGCTTTACCATCAGCAGGTGCTTTTCCATCGGCAGGCGTTGTTCCGGCATCAGGTGGAACTTGAGTGTTTACTTCAAGTATAAAATGAAGTAAAATTATAAAAATCACGAATTTCAAAATAAAATTTTTCATAATTATAGTTTTTATGTAGTATCTACAGATCAGGTGATTTGTACCTGAAATTTATTTAAACCAGTTTCGTAACAAATTTTAAAAAATGAAAATAAAAAATGTTAAACCCATTTTTAATAAAATTTTGTTAGTCCGTTATTCTTTTTTTTAAACTTTTTATAACTCGAAAATATTAAAAAAAAAATAGGGGGTTGTTTTTTTTTTAAAAAAAAAATATATAATAGTATATGATAAACAATGAATTTTTAGAATATTCTACCGTTACAATGTTTCAGGAAAAAAGCATAATGTCGATCGGGGCTAACAATAAACTTGCGCAGTATTTATAATTTTCCGATTTTACATCGTATACCGATCATCAAAAAAATTCTCATTTCAATTTTTGTATGTAGTGATGATATCTTCAAAACTTATCAAGCGTATTATATAAAAAGGGAATAAAGTTAGTTATACTTGAATCTGCAGAATTTTATGACACTGAGATATTGGGATGGATATGAAGTATGAACAGAAGAAAATATATCAAACTAAAAAAGGTTACGTATTTCATTTTAACGCCATTTGTTACCATCCATGCATGTGGATGTATCCTTCTCCGGTTTAGGGTTAGAAATTTTCTTAACATTTTAAAAATAATTCTAAAATTATTTATAGCTATACAGCATATATTTTTATAATATATGGCCAAAAATGATATAATTGCTGCTGATAAACCGTTTCTTAATGATCTATGAGAAAATTTTCTTAAGGCGTTATTTAATTTTATTACAAAAAAA
The DNA here is from genome assembly GCF_026210795.1 of Rhizophagus irregularis. Classification (NCBI taxonomy): domain Eukaryota; kingdom Fungi; phylum Glomeromycota; class Glomeromycetes; order Glomerales; family Glomeraceae; genus Rhizophagus; species Rhizophagus irregularis. The sequence goes on along the minus strand of NC_089435.1, from coordinate 4,837,659 downwards.
TTTTGTTAATTACAATACATTCTATAAAATAAAAAGTTCCAACGGCCCATTAGAGTAAGCTTGTGGAATATTGTATTGTAATCTTCTGAGCTATAGTCCAATATAATGAAATGGACAATTATTTCAAAATTTCTCGTGGATATTTTTAATATTTATAATAATAATTTCATATTAAAATTTCCGAACATTATACTTTAATAATTAATATTCATAAAGATAATGTGACTTTAAATATACTAATATACTCTACTAGCTTTTCATCATTTTCCTCTGTAGATGAGTTCACTTTGTGTGAAAAGAAATTATTTTATTTCTGAAGCGTAAAGTATAAATTATGAGTGACATAAATGAGATTGCAGTAACATATATATAGGCAAGCTATTGGACTAATCTTTGCCGCTACAACAGTTAGATTTCTATTCAAATTTCTGTTAAATATAAATAATGTTATATTGGTTTTAATCTTCTGTGCAAAAGAGATATAATATTTTTTATTGTATCAAATTATATAAAGCTCAACCTCAAAAGAACTGAATATATATTTCGTCATTATACAATTTCGATCCACCCAAGGAGAAAGTTATGTAATACTACTCCAAATTATATTACATTATATTAATTTTGATTTGTTTCTTTCTTTTAATTTGACTACAAATTTTACATAGATTAAATTTCTTGTATCAAAGTTTTTCAATTGCTTAAGTATATTATAAAAAAATAAAAAAAAACGAGATTTTAATTCATATTACGGATTTACCATTTGCCATCATATTTAAAAATCATTAATGTTTTATTGATCAGTTTATAGCCTGTAAAAAACTTTATCCGTAATTTCTGTAAAAACTCCGTAAATATGATAAATTTACGAAAAAATAACAAAATATATAAGTAACTTGGATAATTTCCATAGTTTAGGGATATAAAATCCATTAGAGGGGATAACTTGGTGCTCTTCAAAAATTTACTGATGATACATGTACTAATTTCTTCTAAGAGTGCTGAAGCAAGCGTTTTACTGATTTTAGGGAATGGGAGCCAATAATTGGATATGTTTTACATTAAAAAAGTACTTGAAGCTTTTTTGTAATTGTGAAATTTATTAATTAAAAATTATGGTACAAGTGCTGCCCGCTATAACGACACTCTTTGGGCAATTAGTAAATTTTTCTAATTTTAAGTAGTTATCATATAGGTCTGAAATGACTTCATTTTTTGATTAACGCGTTTCGCATTTTACACGTTTAACAATTAAATCTATAGTATAAATTATATGGAAAATTTTGAAATACTTAATTATAAAAAAAACAAATTTAAAACAAACAGTATACCACGTCCTACTTCAAATAACTTCCCTATAAAAAATTTTTATCCGAATATTTCCATTATTTCTCCGTGTATTCCGTAAAAATTCCGTGAAAATGATACATTCACGGATATCCGTGTTAGCGAGATGAAAATTTCCATGATTTAAGGCTATAATTAAAATGATACATTCACGGAAAAAACATGGAAAGATAAAACACGGATCAGATTTTTTACAGGGCTTACCCAACTAACGTTTCAAGCCTGTGGTTTTATGCTACGCAACTCTCCCCAGGCGTCACTTCATATGGCACCAACAACCAAAGAGGGGAGGAAGTGACGAAACAGTGAAATTAAGAACGAGTGAAGGAGGCGAACAAAAGATCTCACCATCTTTTAGCTCTGAAAATCTTTTTTTTGGTTGGACTTGAAGAATCATAATGATCAGTTTTAATTAAGGTACTATTTATCTTTAAATTTCATGCTGTTTGAGAAGGAAAATCCAGACCACCATAGCATGACAATGATGTGAGGACTATTGTTCTATTCATTTACAGGAGGAATAATTATGAACCTTCCTCACGGGTCATGTGAGGTCTATTTTTCTAAAGGAGGAACAAATTATCAGCCTCAAACACTGTGATATCTTGTCATGGATATATTTTCATTGGATTTAGAGCTCTAGCATAGAAGCTCATCGTGGCCACAGTTATGTGGTCTTAGACTGCTTACTATGAACATCTATCTCTGTTTTCAACAAATAAATTGTGTGTCAAGGTTTTGCTGCCCAAACATTCATGTTGTTTAGACTCACTTGTTTCTTTTTTTTAGATGATGGTTTGTGAATTAACCACCATTGATAATAATCGGAGAATCATCTATCTTTCTATCAGTCACAAGAATAGTGTTAAATGAGTAGCACTCCACTACTGCCTAAATATATCAACATATAACATTAAAGTGTGTTAAACCATTTACTTTAGGAAAAATATAACAAACTGGTGTTCCAAACAATATTTAACTTGCAACAGACTATCAACATTATCAATTATATATTCTTGTAATCCTGCAATTATAACATTATTCTTTCTGTACACCAAGAAAGTGCCACCTAAGGGTAAATATAAATACTGGTATTTATTCATTTTCTTATTGTCCAAATTTATCTGTTTTAATTTATATACTACCGATTTAATTATAATATTTTTTATCAAACGCCATGGATATTGGCATCATTGAATTGTAATTATTCGTCAATGGATTATGATGTGTGGATGACCACTCCATTTGATACAAACGTATCAAAAGCAGATTTATCTATAATTATAGAGGCCTAGAATAAGTAATTTCATAGCTAGGCTTTAGCGATTAAATTTATAAATATATGTAATTTAATGAGAGAATATCCCATATAGCACCAAAAGTTTAAAAGTGACATTTATATGAATTATAATTAATGAAAAGTTCATATTCCCTATAATGATCTAGAAAAGAAATTGATTACAAAATTATATGTTATTAAAATTTCGAAGCAATTGATAGAAGAAAAAAAGTTACAGGTTTTTTTCTTAACGTCATTTAAATATAAGGATGAAGATTATAATATTAAAATGGAAGATATGAAGAAAGAGTTATATGAAGAATATCTTAATTTAGAAGATATATGGATAATATGGAACAGTATACTAGATGAGTTTAATTTAAAATGGAATAATATTAACATTATTTACAGTTGTTATGAACAGTGGGGGGCGAAAAATCCAACATATATCGCTAATAAGGTGGAGATCTTAATGCTAGATCAATTAACAAATTTATTTTGTTATGAGTATCTGTTACAATATAGAATGGGCGCTTACATTCAAATTAATTAAGAATGGAATTTCAACTAATAAATTCTCAACGAACGAGTTAGATACAAAGTACGAGCCTTTAGACCCTTTAAACATTACCAATTTATGATATTTTATAGCTAAAGGAAAGTTGGGATTAAATCTAACAAATGCGTGAGGTGTCATTTAGAAGTTGAATCATGGAATCATACATGGAAATGCTCTAAGAATATATTGTAATTACAGAGTGGCAGTCCAGCTCTACCAGCTCAAGCTCTACCAACATATGCAACAACTAAAACCGTAATAATCACAACAACAACAGCGGTAGCAGCAAATGTATCAGAAGTAGAATCAACGGTAGCAACAGAATTTAAAATGATAGTTGCTGAGGGATACTTGGTGGTTTAATTTTAACTTTTCTAGTTAGTTTATGCTTTTTTTTAGTAAGAAGGTGTAAAATAAAAAAAAAGAATTTACTTCTGGACTGAATAATGTAATAATTTCGAACCATGAACAAGAATTTACACCAAATTTACCAAATTATAATATTCAACAAGGAAGTGAAGGAACGACACGTGAACTAGGAAAAGATAATGAAATTATTTAAATATTAGACAAGGAAATTTATCATATATCGATGAAAATGTTATTGAACAAATGAAACAAGATGTTCTACGAGATATTAAGCAAGAATTAAAACAAAAGATAAGAACAAAAGCAATGACGTCATTGGTCAGAAATAATAATGTTGAAGATGATAATAGTGATAGTAAAAATGATAATAGATAAAATAATATTTTAATTAACAATATTTTATTGTCACATTCTAAATTTAGTCCATCGGTGATAATAAATTTAGCGGACGGATATTTTGCTCGTTTAGAGATTTGCATATAGAATATAGGGTTTTTTTTTATTTTATCATATTAAGAAAATATCAAATCGGTTTTAAATCAATTGTTTATCGTGTAATAAATAAAGCTTAATTACTAGTATTTGCTATATGTTTGCTAGTTACGTGAAATTTTATTTGACCTGTTTATTATTTTCGCTAAACTTAATGCATGTTAGGAATTATTTAATAAAACTTCACAAGGAATGAAAATAAATACATGACATAAGATATGAAATTGAAATGATTTAGTAACGAATTTCTTGCGAAGCAAGCTTCTAAAAAAAAAATGAATTTCAAATCAAAGAATCTCGATGTTGCACAAGAATTTATGATATTGTGCAGTAACTGGTTGATCATTCCGTCCTATGAAATGATTGTTATTTATTTTTGATATAGAATTCGTTAGTTTAATTATTTTTATTATTTTCATTATATTATTTTATTATGTATCATTTTATATTTGTATACTATTTGTATACAATAGATTATATTGTAAGGATATTTATTATTAGAAGCAGGACGTGGTCAATGGACTAATAAAATCAAATATATGTATAGTCTCATGCAATTTTACTATTACAGATTTTTTGTAAATTTGATACCTATATTTATAATTAAGTAATATCATAATTTTGAAAAAATGTATTAATCTCGTATACAAATATTTAAATTTCATTTACCAAACATTTTTTCAAAGAGATGTGATGTCCGAATCTCATTTAATTGATTTTCTTGCATCTCTGAAAGAACTTCTCTTGATTTTTTTTCTTTGGGGAACGAATTTCTTTAAGGCCATCCTTAAGGGAATCTTTTAGATTTTCTTTTGATTTTGAACTTGTATTTCACGTGCTTTTTTTTAATTGTCTTGAAATAGGAGGCATTTTCCCATTAAAAAATCCGAAATCGCAGGTAAAGCCGTAAGTCCGTACTCCGTAACTATCCGGATATCTGGAAAAAAAGAATTTATCCGGGTTCAGATTAACAATTTATAGTGATTTTTATAAAGTATATACATACATCATTAATTCCTTGTGTCGAGAAGTGAAGAGAAAAAATGCGGCGATGCACTTCTTCAATCAGTTTGTCATGAATTAATCGAGTAATGTGCTAGTCAGCTAGTACAGTAGATTGTACATATATTTGCGCGCGTGTAAGGACCAATCAGGTTTAAGATCAGGGCTTAACAACGATATCGAGATCAAAATAATAAGCGTACAAATAACATTAAGGTGGCAGAACAAAGAATAGCCAGAATTATTTAAAACTATTTACATGTGTTAAATTAAAAGCGTTCGTAGTCAAAACACTGATGCGTGAAAAATGCACGTGACGTGACTGATAATGCGCATGTAAAGTTTTAGTAGTATATGTTTCATATGACGATAACAATAATGTTAAGAAAAGTTGTAGAGTTCACCTCATTCCGAATTTTCTGAGGATCCTTTCTATTTCATTATTGATAAAGAATGAAAGAATGATTTATAATAGTAAACGCCAATTAATATGACAAATAATCTATAAGCATAAATTAATTATGATTTTCACCATAACATTGCATGGCTAAATGACAGTAGAAAATTGTAAGGTTAAAAATGTTTATGTTATACTACAAAACTTATTTATTTTTTTTTTTCAAAAAAAAAATAAATGAATACTGTACATGAAATGAAAAATAATTAAGAAGAAAGGGAATTTGATGTAAATCGTGGAGTCAAATTAGAGAAGAGGGGAAGTATTTGTAAGTTTAATATGCTTGTAAAAAGGTTTACATTTAAGATTTAATAAACATAGAGATAATCTAATTTCAATATACTGTATATAATCCATATTCCAAGATTATTCATAGCTATTATATGAATACATGAAATGAAAAATAATTGTTAATTAATAATATAATAAGAAAATTCTTGCTTTTGTAAAACGATGCCGATTTGGTTTTTGCATGATGGATTAATTAGGGAAGAGATTGGGAAGTATTTTAAGTTTAATATGCTTGTAAAAATGTTTCCATCTAAGACTTTATAATATTAAAATATTAGAAGTAATCTAATTATAATATACTATATATAATTCATACTCATTACTAAGATTATTCATAGCTATTATATTTCAGCTTTTCATAACAGATTTACTTTAAAGCATCGCCTCTTTCATAAGTTCAAATAGCTCAAATTAATAAAAAATTTATAATAACTTCCATCCAATTATACGGAATTTAATAATGTTAAAAATCAAGTTTAAAATTCCACATAGTTGTTTATATAAAAATGTAAATAATGGAGATTGTGAAATAAAAGACAGGGACGATCACCTTTGGTTAAACCATGTTTGCGAAGGTCATACCAAACACTGTGTCATCATGTCAATATCTGTGATGCATCCGGGAAAAAAATCATATAAGTGTGAACAATCAATTACTTTGCTAAATATTCTAGTTCATATCAAAAATCTTTGTTTCAATAATAATTTGAGCTGTGGCGTGATTGCATTTAAATTTCACATTTTCGATCTTTTCGAGTAGTGTATAAGAACCCGGTGGTGGTGGACGATTTTCACAATCATTATGATTTCCCTAACATATTGCTACAAATACAAAATAATGATGGAATTTGAAAGAACAGAATAAGTGATTTATACAAAGATTTATATTAAAAATAAATTAATATTAAAGATTCTGATTACCTTATCATTACAAAATAGGAAAATATTAATACAATCAACGGAAAAGATCCTTTATCAATTGCTAATTTCGCCGTTTGTCGAATCAATAACATATGATTCTATGGTACCTCCTATAATATCAAATGAATTTTGTAAATAAACATAGCAGAAACAACAAATATAATTATAACAGATATATACCCATATTTAAAAAGTCAATAGATTTGTAAGTTCTCCTTTTTATAGTAACTTGTTAATTGACTTCTTTCCTTTAAGAAGTACTTTACATAATTTTGCCAATTACACAGCTAAATCTGGCCTTAATAAACCACTTACACTTTTATTAAATTTATTAAATTTCAGGGTGTAAAGTGTATGTGTATTTTCCGCCAAAAATAATTTTTATAAACGAATCTAAGTAGCTGTGCCTATATCCCATTAAAGCATAAAAATTCGCATTTAGAAAAATGGCTTATTATATATACAATAAACAGAACGAAAGTTCAGTTACTATCGTATACCTATTTCAATGAAGTGAATGCTCTAATTCTTTTAATCATCATATGTTTCATTTGGATCACCATCAAACGTTATTTTCCTGATGACACTATAAAGCGATACAAATTTAGCAAGGTTGTTTCGATACAAATTTTTCATCCACTTCATCACTTTATCACTTGGACACTTGGGCACTCTCATGATGTTGTCTCAACATTATTTGTTAAATTCCGCTAGATCAAAACACATATGACGAAAATTCATTTTGGTGAGCCTAATTATTGTATATGAAAATTAATCAATGCCAAAATATCTCCATAAGACTCTTGATGTCTTCATTCGCTTCTCACTATAAAGTCGAAAGGATCTTTTGTAGAATCCGTGTTTTCAACGAAGTAAGAAAGTTAAGATATTTCTTGATAAAATGACATTTGCTGTTTTCATACTAACTTTTTTTGATTTTGATACTTTTGGGGTTGTTTGTAAGTTTCTTTACGAAACTGTGTAATATAAAGGATATAAACAACCGTTTCATCAACCGTCACAATCTTCTAAAATCGCTAAATGTTTCGAGACGGATCCAAAAAAAATTCCTTTTTATTTTTTGCATTATCTTGGTTGTAATCGATATCTACTCGGAGGTTGATCGTTTGTGTAATTCACATGAAAAGATTTCTCTCGACTGTTTCAAGTAGTTCTGCCAATTCGCTGAGTTACTTGATAGGGATGAAAAACTTGAACGTGGAAATTTTGATCGCAAGTCTCGAGCAATTTTCTAGATTCAGTGGAATCATTATATTCAAATAGCTCTTTCACGAAGCTTACTACTGATTCTGGGCTTTCGTATGAAGTTCAAGCTGACACCCGCTTGTCAAAAATTTCTTATACTTTCAGCGGGCATCTGTGCCCGTGAAGGTGTCTGACTTGTTGAAATATATGAATTTTTATGACGGCGAAGTAGTTAATAAAGTCTAAATGTCGTCAATACGAGATGTCACGCACATGGTATCATGTGATATGGTGATCACCATCTAAAAATGGCGACGCGTAAAAAACTTTGCAGTTTGCACTGTATCTGATATTGCATCTCTTTCCGCGGTTGCCACGCAAGTCCTGATCTTATAAGGTATCAGAGTGGTTATTTTGCGGTGGGCTTACAAGTCTTACATGAGAGTGTTCCGAGCAAGCAATTTATAAATATTGCATAAAAAAGTAATTTTTTTGGTCTCTTAAGAAACAGTTTGGTAATTCCGTTTCCAATTTTATTTTTAATTATTTTTTTTTATTATTACTATATATAAATATATAAATATTTTTTTTTTTACTGAATTAAGGAATAGGCTGTAACATAAATAAATGAAATGCTTTCGAGGGAAGGAGTACACAGATTTTTAGGCAATACTGTATAATTCGGCATATAATTTCTATAGTTGATCGAATCATCTTTTACTGCAAAAGTTCCAGAACAAAAACCAAGTATACCTCACTTTTATTTTTATTATTCAATCGAATGGTAATTTTTAAAATTATTTGTATTGCACATATTTTCGTCATACTGCGCTGTGTCAAATTATCACTTCACCAATTTGACAAATGAAGTTATTAATGTGCCGATATAATAAGATTGAAGAGAAATATGACCTAAATTTTCATGGACATCTAATATAACAATGATTTTGATCAGCATATATAGAAGAAATCAAAATGATCAGTGAGCATTCACTTTTTATATGATTTGTAATAGGCTTAAGAATCGATTTTGGAATGGAAATTTACTTTAACTTGGTCTTATGATTTCACGAAAATCTGATCAATGGATTTGCTCAAATCATAAAAAAAAAAACTTTGAAAATCTGAGTTAGTGGGATATTGTAATAGTGCTTCAAGAACAACTTAAAAATCTTAAACCGAAGTAACAAATAAACGTGAATTGATTGAATTCATAAAGAAAGATCTTAAAATATGATGTGATGTTAGAAAAAAGAGTATTAGCGGAATTCATTATGCAACTTACTTTCATATTTTGAGTAATCTTTACTCTTTTAAATGGAAAAAAAAAATTCTTGATGCTACCTATATATAAAGATCAAAAGTTTTATTATCATTACTATGTATAAATTTCATTGAGTATAGACGGGAAGTTTCGAAACAAATGCTTTATTGTGTTTCTCCTTCTCTTATGATCGTAATGTGTTTCTAAAATTGATCAAGAAATAAATGGGAGTTCACTTTGGAGTTAAAGGTATAATAGATTCATTATGTATTGAAATTGAAAATGAGATAAACGAAATAATAAATAACAAGGGATTGTTGGTAGCAGAAAAGAACGTAGATTCAGATCCACACACATATAGCTTCTGGAATGACGAAGTGACTCGTGCTCAAAAAATGGAGGAAGACTCTTTATAACTAGATGATTTGAATCTTATATATACATATTTCTCACAGTTAGTTCAAAATTAAAAGAGCAAATATACTTAAATAGTAGGAGATCAGGGTGAAAATGATAACAATTACTATCATCATCAACAGCATCTAAGGGGAATGAAGAATGTAAAAGTATGGATCACGAATTTTTGAGGAATTTTTTAAATACTCCACCGGTTGAAAAATATAAAAGTAAACCATTTAAAAGATCGAAGACCTACGATTTTGAAAGCAAGTCAGATCCACTTGCCATGTTTGAGTTAAAGTTGAAAGCTGCTTCTCTTTACCTCTCTTCTGTCAATGAAAAACTGGATGAACAGATTTGTTTGGTTATAGCATTTCGTACATTGCGCAACATCAAATCACAGATGTTAGAGAGTGAACAGGACCCCGGATGATTATAGTTGAGGTCATATCCGACTATGTTTTAAACTTTATACATTATTTATCTTATAATTTTATTAAGTTAATATTATAAAATAATATAGAAAAAAATGGTTCTTTTAAAGAAAGAATCTTTTGATACCAAAATTATGCAAATTTACTGATTAAAATTAGAGATAAAGTCGTGTAACAAGACAAAATTTGGCAAAAAAATATACTATCGGTATACATAGAAATATTCAAAAAAATAAAAAACTATATTATTAAATATTACTTTTTAAATTACAAAGTTATAAATAGTAGGAAGGCAACTATTTTATTAAAATTTTACATTTATATCTTTTAAAATAAATTCAAGATGGTAATAATAAATTTTTGAAAATTCTTAACATAAGGGATATGACCTTGATTATAATTGTCCGAGGTCCTGAGTGAACGACATCTTGTTGTCGGAGGGTCAAGGTCAAGAAAGTATAATATACTATACATACTGACAAAAAATATATTTATACTTATTTATAATCTGTCATGCCAAAAATTATTGTTAAAATAAATTACGAAATTTGAGGACACAGTTACAAATCTTGTGTAGAATTAAAATTAAAATTTCTCCAAATAATATGTGGCAGTGGATTTTTTTAATTTAAACATTTCAAAAAAATTATGTAAATGTTGTAATAATGTTATAATTAGGACAATTTACCAATACTTATTTCATTCAGTTTTTTTATCTTTTGCTTAAAAGGTTGGACAAACCGCTATTAGAAAAATTATAATGATTTCCGGGTAGAATTAAAAATGTTGTGAAATTCTGTCCTAATGCTGGTATAATAACAACCACCACTAGTAATATTTATTTAAAAAGTTATTAATTGGCTATTTATACTAAAAAATTTTCTCAACTCAATTTTTTTTTTGATTTTTTCAATTTTATTAAATTTGCTTAATTTACAATTCACCTAAGAATCAGAGCAAATTATTATATAAAAATTGGAAAAAATAATTAAAAGCATTATCTCATAATTCAGTAATTGGATTTTGATGAATTTTTAAGTTAATTTGTAATTTTCAATGTTCTTTATGTTCTTTTCAAAATAAAAAAAAAAAATATTTAAAATTGGATTAATAAATTGTAAGATAATTGTCAAAAATTATTTAAATAGCTTTCAAATTTCAAATCTGCTTTTTTTTTGCAAAAGTAATTTTTTGTAATTATCTCATAATATATTGGTCCAATTTTGAATATCTTTTTTTTTATTTTAAAAAAGGTATTAAAAATTATAAAATAGTTTAAAGATTTATTGAAATCCAATTACTAGATTATAAGATAATATTTTTAATTGCTTCCTTCAATTTTATATAGGAATTTTTATAATTTGCTCTGATTTTTACTAGATGAATTACAAATTAATTTATTTATTGATTTACTTAATTTGTTAAATTTATTTTATTTACTTATTTTTAAAGATGGTGCCGCAAATAAGTAATTGCGGAATATTTGCGATATGCGGTATTGCGGAATATTGCGGATTTTGAAGTCTATATATCCGCAATTCCGCAATCCGTAATTAGACGCAATTCCGCAATTTTTCCGCAATTCCGCAAATGATCCGCAATTTCGTAATTAATTGCGGAATTGCGGATTATTTGCGGAATTGCGGATTGCCCGCAAAAAAAAGAACAATTTTTTTTAATAAATGTAATTTTTTTAATTAACTAATAAAGAAACCGATTTCTTCTTATTACTAAAAGTAAAAAAAATTCGGTTTTTCATTAATAAAATTTTTTAAAAAAAGTCATTTATTTTTTAGAAAAAATATACCGGCCAGTTAATTCGACGGTTATTGATATTAATAGTTAATGATCTGGATTAGATTATCGGATAGCATAGTACAAATCAAATAAGAATTGCATTACGCAATTTTAAATTTTTTTTTCATTTTAAAAAAAACAACACCGTTCTTTTTTTGTAAATTCCGGCCTGGAACTTGGAAATGGAGACCAGTGAGTATTTTAAGGGGGGAAGCGGAAGGGGGTTTTTTTTTTGTTTTTTTTATGTAAGAACGTTTATTAACGTTCTTTTACTTCTTTTTTTTGTAGATTCCGGCCTGGAACTTGGAAATGGAGACCGGTGAGTATTTTAAAGGGAGGGGAAGCAATTTTTTTTGTTTTTTTATGTAAGAACGTTTATTAACGTTCTTTTACTTTTTTTTTTGTAGATTCCGGCCTGGAACTTGGAACTTGAGACCGGTGAGTATTTTAAAGGGGGAGTGGGTTTTTTTATTTTTTTATGTAAGAACGTTTATTAACGTTCTTTTACTTCTTTTTTTTTTATAGATTCCGGCCTGGAACTTGGAAATAAAGACCGGTAGGTGTTTCTAAAGAGGGAAGCGGGGTTTTTTTATGTTTTATTTATGTAAGAACGTTTATTAACGTTCTTTTACTTCTTTTTTTTTTGTAGATTCCGGCCTGGAACTTGAAAATGGAGACCGGTGAGTATTTTAAAGGGGGGGAGCAGGGGTTTTTTTATTTTTTTTTATGTAAGAACGTTTATTAACGTTCTTTTACTTCTTTTTTTTGTAGATTCCGGCCTGGAACTTGGAAATGAAGACCGGTGAGTATTTTAAAGGGAGGGGAAGCAGTTTTTTTTGTTTTTTTATGTAAGAACGTTTATTAACGTTCTTTTACTTCTTTTTTTTTTGTAGATTCCGGCCTGGAACTTGGAAATGAAGACCGGTGAGTATTTTAAAGGGAGGGGAAGCCGTTTTTTTGTTTTTTTATGTAAGAACGTTTATTAACGTTCTTTTACTTCTTTTTTTTGTAGATTCCGGCCTGGAACTTGGAACTTGAGACCGGTGAGTATTTTAAAAGGGGGAGTGGTTTTTTTTTGGTTTTTTTATGTAAGAACGTTTATTAACGTTCTTTTACTTCTTTTTTTTGTAGATTCGGCCTGGAACTTGGAAATGGAGACCGGTGAGTATTTTAAAGGGGGGAGCGGGGTTTTTTTATTTTTTTATGTAAGAACGTTTATTAACGTTCTTTACTTCTTTTTTTTGTAGATTCCGGCCTGGAACTTGGAAATAAAGACCGGTAGGTGTTTTTAGAGGGGGAAGCAAGGTTTTTTATGTTTTTTTTATGTAAGAACGTTTATTAACGTTCTTTCACTTTTTTTTGTAGATTCCAGCCCAGAACTTTGATTAGTATTATTAAGTTCGCCATTGTTGTCTGTGTTTGATTTAGTTTTTGGTGCAGTTGCGCCATTTCAGAAATTATGGTTTATTGTTTCTAATAAATAATAAATAAATAAATTTATTAAAAAATTTTTTTTGATTAAATTTATATTTATAAAACCGGTGTGTTTTTTATTAAATTATCATTAGAAAAAAATTTAATTATCAGCCAATCAGAATTGCGGAATTGCGGGTTACTAACCGCAATTCAGCTCCAAAATCCGCAATATTGCGGATTTTGGAAATTATTTGCGGGCCCATCCTTACTTATTTTATACTAGTATTTTATTTATTTAATTCTGATGATATAGTAATGTAAAAATTGCAAGTAAAATAAAGTAAAAGTATATTACTAGTAGAGTAATAAAGTAAACTAATATTACCAAAGAAAAAAAGTAAAGTGAATTATTAATAAATGTCAACTTACAAAAATTTTAATAATTGTTTATATAATAATAAATTATTATAGAAGCAAAAAATTTTTATTTAGATTTTGTAATAAATTTTACTTAATAATTGAGAAAATTATAAATGCCTGTTATTAAAAATATATTATTTAAAAAAAAAGTCTAATTAAATAAACAAGTAATTAACTTTATTTCTGTTATGTAAAACTTTATAAATATATAAAATATGTAATAGTATAAAACATAAATAATACATTAAATTAAATAAACCATTAAATTTAAATAGATTTATATTATTAGTTACTAGTAATTTGATTAGTAAAATCCATAAATTCAGTATAAATTCATTATTTATTATTTACTAATATATAAATATATAGTATAATATTAAGAGTTTTTTAACTATTATAATAATTGAATCAAAAATTTTAAATAATTTTAGTATATAATACTAGTATAAATTAAATAATAATCTTTTACATTATATCAATCCATATATAAAAATTCAAATATAAATTCCATTTTGAAAAAGCTGATTTTATTATTAATAAAAGTCTATTAACTAAAGAAATTCAATTTATCACATTTGATATTTAATTTATTTTTATTAGGCTTATAAAACTTTTTTTATTATTATACTATACTAATATATAAAATATAAAAGAAATTCAGTTTTACTTTTTTGTTTATTAACTGTTAATCTATCCTTAATCAATAGTCTTTTATGATAAATGGTTTTTCTATTTGTGTATTTTTAAATTGCTGTAGTAACTTTTATTTATATAATTTCAATAAAGCATTCTAAATAACATTATAAAACATAAAGAAAAAAAAGTCAGTTTCACTTTTAAGTTTATACAGTCAACTCTTTAAATGCATCCCTTTAGAACAATAGAACTATAATGAAAATTCGAAAAAATGTGTATTTAAAAAGATATGTATTTAAAGAGATATTTTATATGATCTTATATACTTGAAACTGAATAAGAGGATGCATTAAAGAAAAATATATAATGTATACATTTAGAAAGAATGCACTTAGAGAGGGTTGACTGTATACTTTTTAACAAATAAAAATCTTTTATAACCATACTTTTATATTATGTATAATACATACTATAATACCATATATTGTGGGCCCTATGTATAGTATTCCCCTTTTTTTACATGAAAAAAGTTACTTTTTCTATTGATTTTATTATTTAGAGAATCAGATTTTGCCCAGGAATTATATGATTATTATACAAGCTTTTGAAATATATGTTATTATAACAGATTAAAATTTTGTGTTATAGACATGGTAGTACAAGGTCAACCCTCGAAATTTGTAACATACCCGGGGTACTATGGCCCGCAAATATACGGTACATATACCGTCAAACTGCAAACTGCGATATGTTAGGATTCATACGAAAACCTTTGAAAAATATTGTTATATCAAAATTATACCGATATTTATATATTCTCTCACATAGTGGGAGAGTAAAAATTTACTGGTATATCAAGTTTTTAATATATCGAATATCCGTATATCGAGGGACTGTATTAGACGGGACCAGGTATACTTTATCTTTCCTAATGGTTTGATAGATTTAAGTATAACAAACATTGCACGATTTTTATTTACCATATTTTTTATATTAATTTTACGCGTTTATTAAGATGCTTAATTTCTTCTAAAATTAGCGAATGATTATTTTTAAATTATTATTATACTTTATACTGTATATTATGTTATTATGCAGCCAAATAGGATCATGTTGTTTTTAAATTAAATATCTTTGATATTTTGACGCATTACGTCATATAGATTAATTATCACATATTTACTGTGCTTTTCATATGGAACATGATCTTGGACGCCTGCATAATAACACAGTTATTAGGTATGGTGGTTAAAATATCATCCGAACTGCTTCGCCCCCTACCATTATTTATGTAGTCCTGTTCAATTCAGGTTAGTTAGTTTTGTATATATTTCATATTAACCAAATCGATCTATGTGTGACAAGAATAAATCATTCGTTTATTTCGCATCACAAGAATCAAAATAATTCGGGCTTAATATTGAGATTTTGAGAATATAACTCAGAAAGATGAAATGTAAGATAAAAACGAGAAAAATAATTATTATTTGCCCAATTTCAGCATTGTCATAAATTTTGGTAAAATTTCTACGATTCTGGTAAATAATGATGACGAGAATTAACATCACAATAACATCTGTAAATGCTAATTGTTTTTAAGCGTGTTTCTGATATAATATAGCAAAGAATTTTTTTTTAAAAAAAAAAATGTTTATTTCTTGATATATGATGAAAAGTTGAGTTGGGTATATAATTAATAGCAACTTAGTTTGTGAGACTTTTGAGATGGTCATGTCGCTACTTGCTTGCGGTAATATCTCTTCGATCGATGACACTCGATTATTATTATAAAACCAAATATCACTATATTTTAAATTTCGCTATTCACATTCACGTGATAATTTACAAAGAGAACAAAATATCACGTGTTCCGATGAGAGAAGATACAAAGAAATGAGCCGATTTACCAGGAATTATTAATTTACCGATTTATTTCATTATTTTCAAAAAGACCAGGGAAATATTTTATTGGAAGACCCAAAAAAAAAAAAGATTTCCAAATAGAAAAAAAAAAGATTCAAAACATTTAATTTAATATACATGACTTTGCATGATTTTTAAGAAAAATTTTCAACAGTTGGGTGATCGAAATCCCATATAGGGAAATTTGATTTTGTAATATTAAGAAGAAAAAACAATGAATTAATTTAAGCAAGAATTGTATTGATTCAAAAAAAAAAAACAATTTACAGCATTTTTTACGAAAATTTTTTAAAAAGAGCGGGTTAACTTTTTATTTTTTGACTTGCATAAGTTTGCTTTTTTTTGCATACAATTATTTTTTTTTGTAATAAAATTTTTTTTTAATAATAAGATTCTTTTAAGTTTCAACGTGCTAAAAAAAAAAATTCTCTCAAATGAATTATTTATTATTACATGTAAGAAAGAAAAATTTTGGAAAAGTTTGCGAAAAAAACAGAACTTTTTTTTTTTTTCGAAAAAATCTGTAAATTATAAATTATAATAATTGACCAGTTAAACTTGCCAAAGTATCGAATTCTATAAGAGAAATCATTTTTCTTTTTTATTTTGTTATTAATTATAAATTCTATACATGGGCATTAAAAATTACGTTTCTTTATTTGGTATAAATTTAAACATACGAAGAACTTTCCGCCTTCTATTTGTAATCAAAGACGCATATATATTGGTAATCTACAAATCAGGACAAAAAAGACAATAGACAGATTGAATATTGTGATTATTGGCGATAAACATAATCTTCATAATCATAATCTATTATTACTCAAAATAGTTTATCTTACCCCCGAATATCATGCATAAAAAGATTAAAGTTTCAATTATTTAATAATTCCGAAAGATTGAAATTCCGAATGATTTAAGATTCCGAGTGATTAAGATTCCGATGATTGATAATGGAAAGGTATTACGATTTAAGGAAATCAAATGACTACTATGGAAATGAACGTTAAATTAAGTAAATTGAATGACTCGATTAGCCAATCAAATGAGAGAATGAGACGGGAACTTGGACCCGATTTCAGATTAGAAAAAAATTGTTCGAGTCTAGAAGGAAAAAAAAAAGTATCCCTGTGCGTAACTTCTTAAGGTTTCCTTTTTCTTATTAAGGGATTTTCAAATTGCAAATTAATTTGTAATTAGTTATTTATAATGTCGTGCTTATTATTGCAAATTTTTGTGTTTCTTTTATTAGTTGAACCTTATTGCATCTAAAATGTAACATAACACAACCGATTACAGATAGATGAAAGATCGACAAACGTGAAAAAAAAATCCTCTTATTCATAACTCTCTAATCTAATGTACATATATGTTTATTTAGCAGATTATGCATGATAGATAAAAAAGGTCGCTCACTCTAAACCACAAATACTTTTGTCTTCTGATTATATGTAATTTATTTCCATACGAAGTTATTGCCATAAACATTAAATGACGGATAAAGCCGATATTTTTCTCTTTTCCGTAAGTTTAAAACAATAAAAAGTTTTCCGCAAAGAAAAAAGAAAAAATTTGCCTTGTTACTATAAAAACATAACAATAAACGAGAACTTAATTTTGTTGATCCGAACGCGGAGTTACAAGGTTATACGACAAAAAAACTTGTGGAGAATGTATAACTAAATAAGCATGTGTGTCATACCGTCATACCATATTAATTTTGTCATGCATTATGTGATAATAGTGACCCGAATTGATGACCCATAAATATTTTCGTTTATTGTTTGTTCAATTTGTCTTTTCTTTTTTTTTCTGAGGTTACCGTAAAGAAGAAAGTCTTTTATAAATATATGCATTTAATATATAACAGTTTCCAAATATGTCTTCGAGCACTTGAAAAAAAAAATAAATATTTAACTTTATTTCCATTTTTGTACTAAATAACTAAATGCTGTCACCCGCATATGTTTTCTTTTTTTTCTCTACTCCCTTGTGCGTTTGTTTTGTATATTCTGTGTTAAATTAGTTTGCATATTGTACTATAATGAGGGGGGGAAGAAGGGCGAAAATGTGAAATAATGACCAATGAACTTATTGAAGATTAAATTTTTTTTTTGTACCTCGGCATGAATCCAGTTTAATTGTTACATTTTGTTCCTTATTAATAAGATTTATTCATAAACTTTTTGTTTTACGTCAGAATTTTCGCCCATTACGTTCTCCAATTTTTTTTTAATTGTTTGTTACATTTGATCAAGTAAATTTTTGATCAGATACCTAATTTAGGTTCAAAATTAAATACAAATCTTTTCCCAGGGTTGGACCAAGTGTTGGACTGCATGAACCGAAGGGCCGAACCCAAAATCGGTTAATCAATTAGAAGTTTCCATTTACCAGAGAATAATAATAAATGATTAACATAGAACATAATTAAAAATATAATTTTATTATTGATTGTCGGAGAAAAAAATAATCTTTACCAAATATGGTATTCCATAAACTAATAACTTATTTTTCCTTTATAGAAGTGTAAATAAAAGCTCGGTTATTTCATTTCATTTCGAAGAACATATCTATTTTACATTTCATAACTCGTGGCGCCATTAAGTGAAACATAAATGTCAACAATATTGTTTTTGGAAAAATTTTTTTTTTCTGTACCTTGGTTACTTCTCCCCTTCCCCTTACATGATGGTCTCACAAATTTTTTTTGTCACATGTTACTCCTTTATGTAAAACACACGCGCAAGTACATATCGAAGCACACGTCGAAACGAAAGAGAACAAACGTTTATTGAATTTGCTATTATCATCCTTTTTTTTAGGTTGTGTGACACATTGTGATGAATAATTACAATTATTTTGTTTGCTACTAATAAATCGAGTAGATTGCCGGTAAAAAAATGTTTAAAAAAACGTATGTCCAAAAAAAAACATTTAATATAAAAAATGGCTTAGAAACCTTTTTCGCGTGTGAATCGGTAACTCTTTTTTAGAGAAAGTTCTGCGATGGTGATTATAAAGTTCAACGTTGATTGGGTGAAAAATAAAATTAATATTTGTAACATAAGGTGATACACTATGTATCATTGATGTATAAATATATATAAAAAGTTGGTGATATGCAAGTAATATATTTACTGCTTTTGTATTTGTAAAAAAAAGGTTGGGCGTTGATATAAATTGCGTATCCTTGTACAAAACCCGTATTCCAAAAAAAAAACCAGCCTATTTTTAAATAAATAAAAAAAAAATTTTTTTTTTAAAATACTCGGTAAGTTTTTTTTTATAATGATCGCTGATATCAATTAATCCCTGATTGAGCCATGCACTTAAAATTAGTATATGCAAAGTGATATAAGTAATTTATTGTAATATATATATATATATATATATTTTTGTACTATTATGTACTATTTATGCGTTTCAAACATAATCGCTGAGAGTGGCTGTAAAAGAGATACGGGTAAAATAAATAAATAATAATAATAACAAACAATATATATTTTATATGAATTTATTAAGTGAAACGATCAAAAAAAATCCTAATAAATACAGCCCATTTTTCCTTCAACTCAATCACCACCAACAAGGTTCAAAAAAAAATTAAATCTTTCATTACAATAATAAATAAAAAATAAAAAAAACCTTGTTAATAATATAAAATTAATAATCCCCTCTAAGATCTAATAATAATAATATATAAAAATGAATAAACGCATCTTCATTATTCTCGCCATTTTCTTCGCTTTAGTTACCTACGTTGCTGCACAGTAAGTTTCCTTCACAATTATTATTCAAGAAAAGAATAATTAATATAATATGGTGAAGTTGTTAATCAAATCACTCTTTTTTATGATAACAGAGGACCAGCTGACGGAGCACCAGCTGACGGAAAAGCACCAGCTGACGGAGCACCAGCTGACGGAAAAGCACCAGCTGACGGAGCACCAGCCGACGGAAAAGCACCAGCTGACGGAGCACCAGCCGACGGAAAAGCACCAGCCGACGGAAAAGCACCAGCTGACGGAAAAGCACCAGACGCAGCCGACGGAAAAGCACCAGCTGACGGAAAAGCACCAGCTGACGGAAAAGCACCAGCCGACGGAAAAGCACCAGCTGACGGAAAAGCACCAGCCGACGGAAAAGCACCAGCTGACGGAAAAGCTCCAGCTGACGGAAAAGCTCCAGCTGACGGAAAAGCACCAGCTGACGGAAAAGCACCAGCTGACGGAAAAGCTCCAGCTGACGGAAAAGCTCCAGCAGGTGCTGCTCCAGGAGGTGCTGCTCCAGCTCCAGGTGCTGCTCCAAAAGACGGAAAAGCACCAGCCCCAGCTGACGGAAAAACACCAGCAGCATCACCAGCAGGAGGAGCAGCCCCATCAGCATCAGCCAAAGCAGCAGCATCATCCGGAAATTCTCTTAAATCATCTGGATATTCATTCGCTGCCATTGCCGTTCTTGGAGCTATCTTCGCTTAAATTAATTAATTAGATTTAATAATTTACCATCATAAAAAAAAAGATTTTTTTTTTTTGTAATAATTATATACACTTTATAAAGTTATTATATTATATTTACCGTGCTTAATAATAAATAATAATAGTGATACGACCAAAAACAAAATTCCGAACATTAATTTAAATAGTTTTTTATTATTTCATATTATATTTTTATTAGATTTAGTTCCTCTTTTTAAACAATAAGGTCTTTTTTGATTAATAATTATGGGTTGGAAAATAGTATAATAATTAGTTTCCAAAGTAAACGCGTTAATTTCTAATAAAAATCCCAACTTACTTCGCGTAATAGATATTTGTAATCGTTTTTTTTTTGGTTTTTCATTTTTTATTTTTCTTAATATTATAATCCTCTAATAACCCACATTCCGCACGATAAATAAATAATAATAATAATAATAATATTAGTAAAATAAAAAACAACGCGAAAACGCTTGATCTCTAAATTCCCAAAATTTGTTCGTCCCAATCTAAGTGGTCGATTTCCTTTCCGATATTATCTCATTAATGCAAATATAAAATAAAAAATTATTTATAAATCATACCAATCATACCAGTGGGTGTTTTATTCTACAATATTAGTAGTAGTTAATAATATAATAATTAAAATTCATATTATGTATGTATTAAATTTTTTGCTAACATTTGCAGTATAAAAAAGTTACAATTTCTTTAATTTAGGCCATAGTTTTTGCGAAAACACATACTAAGGTGTTAAGCACCATTGTTTAAAAATTGAATATCTAAAGTCAAACATTCTAATTGCAAAGAAACACAAACTATCTTTTTATTTATTTGTTTATTTTTTAACTAGGCCATTGTCATCTTTATTACTCCTAACCGATCATTGCAGCACAAAAAAAACACAACCAGTCACATGATAACAATATGCGTTTACTTTATTATATATCTCAGAATCAGATGTATGTATATAAACTTAAACGTGCCGCGCTCTGCGCTCTTATACTGCTTTAAAATTTTCAGTACAGACATAATAACCAAAGCAAATAAAGGTTGGAAACTATTATATTTAATTGAAATATTAATAATTAATTATTTGTATAAATTTATTCAAATGTAAGAACTGAAAAATAGATTATAAACGAAAAAATTAAAAATATGATCTATTTGATCTATTTAAAATCCAAGTATTTTTAAGTATAAAATCATCTATTACCTTATATCTAATATATTAGATTCTCTTATAATTTTTATTCAATAGTGCTAAAATAATAATAATTCTACACAATACAGTCAGACCTCTATAATTGCACTCTCCATAATTGCACCCACTATGTATACCCTCTCTAAATGCACCCTCTGGTTCTTATATGATCTCTAATTATTTTACCTCTATAAATGCACACCCTCTTTAAATGCACTATTTTGAAAATTATGCATATGGTCCCAAGGGGTGTGCAATTATGGAGGTCTGGCTGTATTTAATAAATTGTATAGATTAATTAAAAAGTTTCTATACAAAATTACATAAATATTACTACATGCTAACAAAATATTAGCAAGTAAATAATTCATATACAAAACCTATAAAACAACTAATAATACTACTTTCTTGACTTGTTTTTACCGTCTATAGTTTTAAAATGTATTAAAATATGATAATTAGTGTATTAAGCGCCTAAAAACAATTTTTTACAAATAAATATATGATACACAACTTTGAAAATATCAATTATCGTCTTTAAATACGACAAAAAGCATTTCTTATTACTACTTACGGTGCCATTTTGGCGTTATTCAATAACCCAAAGAAAGTGTGATCGAAGATCTAAAGTGTGATCTAAAGTGTGATCTCAAAGTTAAGCAGTAAATATACTGAGTTGTTTCTAGTAAAAAGACTTCGAGTTCGGAGTATATAGTGTGTATAGAGTCTATTTATCGGAACATAAAAAAAAGATTAAAAAATACTTTATTAGAAAAAAAAAAGTTTCGTATGTGATCGGCGGCGTGGCTTGGAAATTTGTGTCAAATGATCGAATGACCGAAACGGCAATAAGTTTATATAGTATGGTACATTCGTGTATTACGTATTATACTGCCTAGTGCTCTCTTTGGAGGAAAGAATTGTCACGGTATGCAGTTATATTTATCTTGCATATGTGTTGGAACGATTGTTTTTTTTTATTTTTCTTCTTTGTAATTCTAATTAGACGAATTAGACGGCTCGAATGACTAGGCACCTTTTGATTATATGTTACATATAGGAGCGACTGCGAGAATTATGACCTGTCCTAACATAATAATAAAGAGGAATTAAAATTGATTAAAATTAATTCAGATAGATGACAAATTCAATCCGTTTATAATTTCCCTCTACTTGAACAAAGATTTTGATTTTACATTGAGATGTAGTCTTCGGGTATCTCAAAAAAATAAGTATTCGGGTGACGGGGCATTTAAATTTAGCATCGCCCATTAGCAGAGTAACTACTAACTAGAAATGGATATTTTATTTTTTCAATATAGTAACATGATTATATTTTTATCTTTTTATCCTTTTTTATCCTTTACATGCGATAAAAAAATTTTCTATAATCAAAAATTTATAAATCTAAAAAATTTTTTCAACAAACCCATTTTTTTACTAACTCAATTGCCGATAAATATGCAATTTAATTTCAGTGGAGTTCATATATGGTAAAGTTGCTTTTTGATAGCCTTATATTCTTAACAAATTAAATATTAACTAATTAAACTTGCGTCGAGTAAAATTCATATTTCATAATAAAATATCTAAAAATAAACCTAATTTTATTCGTGTAATGATACCAACCAGTTTTTGCTAAAAGCGTTTGTTCCTTAAACGCCAAGCATTAAATGAAGTGTAACGTTTCAAAATGTATCCCGGGAACACTTCCAAGAAAGGAAATATAGGTTGAGAGAAAAAATCTAATAAATACGAGCCTTTTTTCCTCTCTTTTTCAATCATTCCACTTCTTTTCAATCATTCATATTCATTAACTCACAAACCCACATAATATTATAATAATAAAAATGAAATTCACTAAACGTACCTTCTTTCTTCTTGCTGTTCTCACTTTGTTGATTGCCTGTGTTGCTGCACAGTAAGTTTTTTTTTCCCTGAAAAAAAAAATAATAATAAATTTTTTAATAGTTTAATAAATAAAAAATATTTCTTGTTTATGATAATAGAGGACCAGCTGACGGAAAAGCTCCAGCTGACGGAAAAGCTCCAGCTGACGGAAAAGCTCCAGCTGATGGAAAAGCTCCAGCCGACGGAAAAGCCCCAGCTGACGGTGCTGCTGACGGAAAAGCCCCAGCCGACGGAAAAGCCCCAGCTGACGGAAAAGCTCCAGCTGACGGAAAAGCTCCAGCTGATGGAAAAGCTCCAGCTGATGGAAAAGCTCCAGCTGACGGAAAAGCTCCAGCTGACGGAAAAGCCCCAGCCGACGGAAAAGCCCCAGCTGATGGAAAAGCTCCAGCTGATGGAAAAGCTCCAGCTGACGGAAAAGCTCCAGGTGCTGCTCCAGGTGGTGCTCCAGCTCCAGGTGCTGCTCCAGGTGCTGCTCCAGGTGCTGCTCCAGCAGGAGCTCCACCAGCAGGAGGTCCAAAAGGAGTAACACCAGCAGGCACAGCAACACCACCACCACCACCACCAAACAGTGCTGCTTCCGCACCAAAAACATCATCAACAGGAGGAGCAGCAGCAGCATCATCCGGAAATACTCTTAAATCATCTGGAGTTTCATTCGCTGCCATTGCCGTTCTTGGTGCTATCTTCGCTTAATTAATTAATAATTTATCATCAAAACATCAAAAAGAACATTTTTATTATAAAATTATATAGAAATTATAAATAATATTTATATTTAATAATAATTAATAATATTGCTGTGACGGAAAATAAAAAATAGATTAATATATATAAGGTTTTTTTTGGTGGGTTGAAGCGTGCGTTAATGTCAAATTAAATAAAAAAATTAAACCTTTTTTGCTTGAATAATAATAATAATTTGCAACGAAAATTTTTTTTTTGAATAATTCTCTAATACTGCGTCTTATGAAAGTTAAGATTTAATTTTTTTTAAAGTTTAAAAACGTATTACGTGATAAAATTAACATAATGACTTAAACTGTGTTTTGATCGAAATCCTTTTAACCAAGCCCTAAGCTTTTGAACAAAAATATTCAACAAAATTTACCATTAACACAGATAAAGATAAACCGCGAAAATTTTTCGCTTAATCTACTGTAAATTCCAAAATTTGTTCGCGTCACCTCTTGGATCAATTGTTTTATAATTATTTTGATCACACCAAAATTTGTTCGCGCCACCACTTGGATCAATTGTTTTTTTAGTAATAATTATTTTGATTGTATCCGGTTAAGTTTACTGCTAAGAATTTTTATATCCGGATAACCACCAAAAATTTTTTTGGTTAAATCCGTCATTTTGGCGGATGTTTAACGGTCACTTGCTCCTCACAATAATAAAATTACTAATAAAAAGTAAATTCTAATTTCAATGATTTTCTGGTATGAATATTAGCATTATACCATTTCTGCCGGAATTACGGTTAATTTTGGCAGGTATGTTCGGCATTAGGAATTTATGAAGGCCTAATAGAACATCCGTTTGATTAGATACAATAATATCTGGATATCCTTTAGGTCATATAATCTATATGCGATATCTTATTAATACTGGATATCTGCCAATATAACAGGATAGGACAAACTCGGATATAAACACTGTATATAACTGTAAAGAAAAAAAAAGTATTTTATTTCCCAAATAGAAGGTAAAAAAACGGATAATATTAATCCGAATGAATATTCAAACTTAATTTTGTGCACTCTATGGACAATAGAGAATAACTCGTTGGAAATTTTGAGGATCCGAATAATCATAAATTTCCGAAACTTTAACATAATAATGTAATAGTTAAATGCAATTATGGCATCATAAAAATCATCTGCGGCGAATAATTCTTAAGATTTATCTATTTGTAATATTCATTCAAAAAATTAACCGGATGGATAACCGGATGAATCATAATCCAATAACAGAATTAAACTAGCTAGAAAAGGACATTTTCACAGTTTTTATTTTTTCAATCATTTTTTTTTGAACAACTTAAAATTTGCTATATATAATTAATCTTATTAATCTGAAAAAAAAAGTCAAAAATAAATTAAATTAAAATTTACAAGATTTCTAATATTGATCCTTGGGTTTCTAATAATATCTAATAATATGCAATTTATTATTATTTACGAACCTTAACAATAGGCGTTCGTTTATAATAAAGTTTCTTTTTTTTATGGTCTTTTATTTATATCAAATATTTTCGTCGGGTAAATTTTTATTTATGATCTAGCTTAAAAAATTCATTTCAGAATAATAAACATCTAAAAATAAATATCCCTTAATTTTTTTTGTGTAATGATTAATACAGTTTTTACTAAAAAGCGTTACTTTTTTTACCGCCAACCGGCAAATGTGTCCCGGAGAAGTTTCCGTTAAAAATCTAATAAATACGAGACCTTTTTCTTCTTTTTTTCAACCATCTCTGTTCATTAACCCACTTAAAATTATAAAAAATGAAATTCAATAAACGCATCCTCTTTCTTCTTGCTGTTCTCATTGTATTGATTGCCTGCGTTGCTGCACAGTAAGTTTTTTTCCCATGAAAAAAAAAATAATAAATAAAAAAATTAATAATGATTGAATAAATAAATCCTCATATTTGTGATAATAGGGTACCAGGGGCACCAGCACCAGGAGGCGACGGAAAAGCTCCAGCAGCACCAGGAGGTGACGCGGGAAAAGCACCAGCACCAGCACCAGGCGGAAAAGCTCCAGCTCCAGCACCAGGAGGCGCTCCAGCTGGCGGTAAAGCTCCAGCAGGCGATGCAGGAAAAGCTGCCCCAGGCACTCCACCAGCAGGAGGTCCACCAGGAGTAACACCATCAGGTTCGGCATCACCACCGGCAGCAACACCATCAACATCAAGCGGGACTGCTGCCGCACCAAAATCATCACCAGGAACAACAGCAACAGGATCCGGAAATTCTCTTAAATCTGAAATTGGAGTTTCATTCGTTGCTATTGCCGTTCTTGGTGCTATCCTCGCTTAAACTAATTAATAATTCTATCATCTATAATATTTTTCTTTGTAGTAATTATAGACATTATAAATACTATGATCTGTACTGTGTTTAAAAATAGATAATAATAGCGTCGTGATCGAAATAAAAAAATTTCGAACATTAGATTTTACTTAGTTACCAAACAATAGATCTTTTTTTTTGGTTAATAATTATGGGTTGGAAAATAGTATAATAATTTGTTAATTTTAATTCAACTTTATCGCGTGAATAATAATAATAATAAAAGGATTTTTTTTTTCGTATTTTCATTTTCTCTTGTTTTCTTATATAATAATTCCCTAATACCCGCGCTTTAGTTTATCAATCGTATTACGATAAAATTAATTCATATAATAAAATCAATTTCGGCCTGAAATCTATGTAACACCATTACATTGATATGTATTGATATGTTTACCAGAATTAAGATAATTCAGCCAGTATTACCTTAATCTTGGCCAAGTTTATAATTTATAACAAACATTAACAAATAAAAAGTGGCTCATTATCATGTTTTACAGTTTCGGATTCAACTTTTTTTATGATCTTATCATACAAGTTTTAACATATTCCTGCAATCTTGTCGCATTTTTGTTCATTTAGAATTACAGTATTTATATTTATATCATTTTTTTATTGGAATTTATTGTTTCTTCAGATTTTGATTAAAAAAAAATTTTATGTTACAATAACATAATGTAACGTAACATAGAAAATTACCGTAACGTAACAATAAAATTTATAAATTACGGTAAATTTTACATCCCTATTTGTGATGCACTTTATATGTATCTCATATAATTAAAATGTCAATCTCTTTATTTTTTGTTTACTAAAATACGTATGATTCCCGCGTATTATTATAAATTCTATTTTCTGCTACATTGCTTAGTAAAGAATTGTCTCCTCCAAGCGACTAAATTTACTTTGTTTTTTTTTATTTTTTCTTCTTTGATGTCCCACCAGGCCAGAGTAATGACAATCGGCCACCGGCGGAGTTAGATTAACTGGAAACAGATATTTTCATAATTTTATTTTTCATATTTTTCACAATTTTTTTTAACAAGATCATTTGTATGTTTTTTTATCTGGAATCGATTTAACGAATATCGATTCTAAGCGGTCATTTTTTTTAACATATTGGCTATCTGACTTCAAAATAATTTCCAATGTCGTCGCGTTTATTTTTACCTTGTTTTGTTTTTGTTTTATTTTTAGATATTATCTTTAAGATAAATATTTGAGCATTTTCTGGAATTAGAAAACTGGTTGGCTGTTTTATGGTTAGAGATTACTTTTATTTCAAAACCCCCCTTTTTTTAATAATAAATAAAATTATGATTTGAATATTTAAGTCTCTTAATATGCAATTTGTTATTTACAAAATTTCAAGTGGGCGTTTCAAACATATTATTTATAACAAAATATAATTAAATTTAAATTTTTATTTGGATGAATATCTGTTATGACTAAAAATATCTAATAAATTAAATAAAAAAACAAGCCCCTTCCTGATTTTTTATGTAACGATATCATTGCAAGCCGTTTATTTTATTTCGAAATGTGTCCCAGTGATGTTTCCGTAAAAAAAAAGAAACATAAAAAAATTTTAATAAATACGAGATCTTTTTTTCATTTTATAACCGACATAAATTATAAGAAATGAAATTCAATAAAATTATAATCTTTATTCTTATTGTTCTCATTGTGTTGATTGATGGATAAATAAATAAATAAATAAATAAATACAGTATACGTCTCTAAT
Organism: Rhizophagus irregularis; assembly: GCF_026210795.1. Taxonomy (NCBI): domain Eukaryota; kingdom Fungi; phylum Glomeromycota; class Glomeromycetes; order Glomerales; family Glomeraceae; genus Rhizophagus; species Rhizophagus irregularis. The sequence goes on along the minus strand of NC_089435.1, from coordinate 4,809,030 downwards.
AGGGGACCAGGAGAACCCAGTACCACCAGCAGGAGGAGCACCACCACCGGGAGCCGGGAGGTGATGGGAAAGCACCCAGAGCACCCAAAGGTAAAGCACCTAAAGGTAAAGAAGCACCTAAAGGAGAGGAACCTAAAGCTAAAGGCAAGGCAGTTGGCCCACCAGCAGAAGGCGCTCCACCACCAGATCCAGCACCACCACCACCAGCAGAAACATCATCAATCATACCACAAACAGCGAACGATGACGTGTGATCAATTTCTATGATTTTTTATTGGGTCATTTAGTTCCAAAGCAAGGTTAATTGCCAAAGTAAAATCGTGATTTAATTAATTGAAAAATCGATATATGATAATTCTTTAATACCGCGTTTTACGAAAAAATCAAAAAAAAAACGAGAGATTTTTTTCTCTTAATATAAATTCCACAAATGTTTTGGGTCAATTTTTTTTTTATCCGAAATTCCGAATGGTAAATAGATGACTATTTGATCACATCTTTACGAACATAATCTAGCATTTATTCGTTAGCATAACCATCAAATTAATATTCTCAGTTGTTAACGGTGACAAAACATGCAATGTTGAATTATGGAGTACATAATAAAATCTGAAGTTGGCCAGTTATGTGTTAAACCGATTCTGATCGTCTGATATTCATTTGTGAATATCTGAATTGAATTATTAACTATAGTCATCCCACAATCCCACAATATAACAGTATATACTAAAATGTCAAACAATCTAATTGCACGGAAACACAAATTCTCTCCTATTTATTTTTGAAAATTACACACCGGCTTCCTATTAGTTTATTAAAATACACATGACACAATTCGCAACTCCAATCATAATTTTTGCTACACTGCCTAGTGAGTACCTCTCATAGTGATGAGGGAATGTCTCCATGCGGTTGCATTCATGTACACTTTTTGTCTTTAAAGTTATATACGGTAAATTATAAAAAAATCATTTCATAAAAATATAGAATACAATTTATTATTTCAGTGGCGTTAATTTTGATAACCTTTTATTTATAACAAATATATATATATATAAACTAATTAATAACTTAAAAATGATCTACAAAAATTTAAATAAAATCTAAAAATAAAATATGAATATTTTTTGTTGGACCCGATTTTTTTGTGTAATGATACCATTGTATAATAAATGAATTTAAAACGCACAAGTATAGCCACCAGTTTTTGCCAAAAAGCGTTATTTTAACGCCAACAAGTAAATGAAGTGTAACGTTTCAAAAATGTATCCCGGAGATGTTTCCGTAAAAAGGAAATATGGATATAAACAAATATTCGAAAAAAAAAACTAATAAATATGAGCCCTTTTTCCTTTTCTTTCCAATTATCTCTTTTCTGATAACCTTCATCAAATTATAAAATGAAATTTAATAATCGTATCTTCTTTCTTCTTATTGTTCTCACCGTATTGATTGCCTGCGTTGCTGCACAGTAAGTTTTTTCCTAAAGAAAAAAATTTTAATGACTGAATAGATAAAATAAACTTCTTGTATTGTGATAATAGGGGACCAGGAGGAGCACCAGGAGCACCAGCACCAGCACCAGGAGCACCACCACCAGATGGAGCACCTAAAGATGGAGCACCCAAAGATGGAGCACCTAAAGATGGAGCACCCAAAGATGGAGCACCCAAAGATGGAGCACCCAAAGATGGAGCACCTAAAGATGGAGCCAAAGGAGCACCCAAAGATGCACCCAAAGATGCACCCAAAGATGCAGGAGGTGATGCTAAGGGTAAAGTAGCTCCGCCAGCAGGAGGAGCACCACCAGCAGGAGGAGCACCAGCAGGACCACCACCAGAAGGAGCAGCACCATCACCAGCGAAAACAGCCGCACCTACTCCAGGTGGAGGAACAGGTACATCAGTTGCTCCAGCAGGAGCATCAGGAAGCACACCTGCCAAATCAGCAACAGGAGCCGGAAACAGTCTTAAAGCCGAAGTCGGAGTTTCATTCGCAGCTGTAATTCTTGGTGCTATATTTGCTTAAATTAATATAACCCTTTAATAATTTTCCCACTACTTGCTTATATACAAAAAAAATATATATATTATTATTATTATTATATTCGATGTTATAAAAATTAAGGTTGGGAAGTTCTAATTGAAATAAAAGTCGGGAGCTTATTATAAATGTAACTATATTACCTGTACTTTTTACGCGTTTTATGAGAATTTAGTAGAAGAGACGCGAAAGATTTTTTCGATTAAGTTTATTTTTAAAATGAAATTGATACGTAAAAAAAAAAAAAATAAATAAATAAAATTTATTATTACTTTTTGCCTACATGAAAGGAAATTTTAGAATAAGTGTATATTTTTTTAAATTTACTGTTAATTGATCTTTGATTGATCTTGATTGATCTTTTCCCTTTATGGATTTATCAGTATATATTTAATGAATCGATTATTTAACAACATAAATGGCTTAATATATCGGGAACAAAGCCACCTTATATATCATACTAAGCCTCCACTGCCTTTTTTTTTCTATCAATCTCATGTTTTTATGACGATAAATAATATAATCATTAAATGGTAAAATATGTAGTGTTATATGTAAATATTGCACAAATTTACAAAAATGTGCCAAAAGAGTTGTGTCACATAAATAATCTTGTTCGCATGACTTTTTGTATTTATTTGTAAACACAATGAGAAAAAATTTCTGAACTTTAATTGAACCTTTTTTTAGAACAATAATGACATAAATGATCATTCGATTTTAGTTAGTGGGCCATTTTCCAAATGGAATTTTCATTTTGGAGAATGCAATTTTTTTAAAAAATATTTATATTTAAGTTCCCTTCTCATTTTTAGATTGATTGTGGACTGGGACCATAATTGAACATGGATAATTCGTAATTAGGGTTGCGATCGACAATCAAACCGTCTAAAATCATGTGATTCAATTGTGTGACCGAATGGTGAATTGGGGGGTTTTTTTTCTTATAAATAATACTTTTTTTTTATTAAATTCTAAGAATTTTTTAATCACATTTATTATGATTTTAACGCTTACTTTTGATTTTTTCTCTTTGAATATTCAGAACAATTTTTTATGTAGCTCGTTCACTTACAAATTCTGCATAAATCTTTCGACTTGATCATCCCATTCATTCATCAATATGATGATCTAAAAGATTATGTACATATTTTTTTTTTATGGTATCATTGATATAATTTGTATACTTTTGTATGAATCATCGAATTTAAAGCCCAAAATGTTTTCAGTTTAGATTCTAAACTAATTATTTTTTTAAAATTACAAATGGGGAGAAAATCCGGCTTAGTATGAATTAAATGATTTTACAAATGTGACTTAGTTTGGCTTAGTTTGGTATTGTATTTGTGACTTTTTTCTTTTATTATATAATAAGAATGGGGCTTTGTGAGAAATCCGGGATCTCACTAATTTTGGTTAAAAAAAAAGAATTCTTTTTTTTTCCCTAGGAAAATTCATATTGTTTTCCGATTGATCATTTCGAGTCCGATATACATTAAATTTCTAATTTTATTTGTAAAGAAAAAAAGTAGTCATATATAACCAAATGGGAAAATAAAAAGCCTCAAACAAGTTATTTTAAAGATAGCCAAAGTTAATAACCAGATTTGGATTATTTTTTAGTCATCACATCGAAGTTATAAATTACAAAGAGGGTTAAAATTGTAAGAATTCATTAAAATTTCCGGATATAAAAGTACGCAAACAATTCAATTTATGACTAAATGTATGTATTGTTACGTAACAGCACGTAACTTTTTTTTTTTAATTTTTAACTAATTAAATTGATGTAAAATTCATAGGTGCGTCTAAACCGATATAGTTACATTAAATCCTCCACTTCCTAGTTATTTTGAAATTCATCATTATGAGCTCATTGATACTTATCGTTCCCATTTAATAAATAATTTTGCCTAATAATTAATTCTAATTATATGATTTATCCAGATTACTTTCTTAATGAAAGGTCATCTTTTTAGTTACTTAAAATTAACTGAAGATGGTGTGCATTTATTTATAGAATAAAAATAATTATGCAATATTCTGGAAATCATTAATACTAAATTTAAAGTTAGAAATCCTATCCTATTTTTTTTAAAAAAAAATATTACCCTAATCAAATATTTGTTAATAATTTACAGTATTTATTATTTTTTTAAGAATAAAACATATATATTTAAAATATATAAAATAATCTCTTATTGGTTTTTAATTATTATAATTTAACTTATAATACCAGTTTAAATTTAAATATTGAATTTTTAATATTAGAAATTTTTTAATACAAATTTATATAAAAAAAATTTGTAATAAATTCAAAAAATATTTGCTTATTTAAAGAAAATTAAAAAAAAATTTTAGTATTGAAAATATAAAAATAACATAAAATTTAAAAAAGAATTATCAAATTTTACCAGCACTCTATTTTTTTAATGCTAGTCGATCGTCATAATTTCAGTCATCAGTGATCATCATCCCGGTGATAGTTAGAAAAATTCTTTTAAAAATATTAGAATTTTTATTATTATACTTAAAGAAAGCAATGCTTTTTATTTAAAGGAAAAATTATAAGAATCAAACCTATAATAAATAATTTGCACTCTATCCAAACAGCAAATATACCTTATAAGTGTTATAAGTATACTAAATTATACTTAATATAATTTTTAAAAAATTGCTTATTTTAAAATTATATATTTTTATTTTGGCAATTTCTATTTATACACGGGGTGTTTAAACACAGGTCATATTAGTAGATTAAAAATGGCATTCAAAACCTTCTTTAATGTCTTAAGTAAACTTGCAGAGCAGGTGAAAATATATATATTTATTTGTAATATAATAAGAATAAAAAGTAAAAGAGTATAATGTTGGTAGCATTCAATTTCAAATTAAAAAACAAAAAATTAGTTTATTAAAAATTATATTTATATGACCTGTGTACAAACATCCCGTGTAAACTTAGAAATTTTCTTTTATTTTTTATTAATTATTTATATAAATATCAAAACTTTTTTGTTAAATTAAAAAAAAATTATTTTTTTAAAAAATATTAAATTTCATATTATTTATTTTTTAGGGTTTAAAATTTAAACGCACCTGCATTTGAATGCACTCCCATGGTATAAGTCAAAAATGAAGTTTTAAACCCCCTTTGTCATAGTAAGTAAAGTTGTAGAGGAGGCAAAATACACATATAATATGAGTTTATTTATAAGTGTATAAGGTATAAATTGTGTTTATTCAAAAAAATCAGAAATTCGCCGGTATCACATGATAAAATGATCAGCATTTTTATTATATAAAAATTTCCAAAATAGAGGGATGCATTTAAAACACAGGTGCGTTCAAATTTTAATCCCTATTTTTTATATAAAAATATATTTTATAATTATAAAATAATATTTTTTAAATATATATATATATATTGTTATATAAAAATACTTATATTTTTTTTTATAAAATAAAATAATTTATATATAAAATTATTGAATTTAAAATTATATAATATTCCATTATATATTAAATTTAATATAATTATTATACTAATTATTTTTTTTTACAAAATAATATAGTTTAAATTACTTATAAAGTCATAGATTAAGAGTTTTTTATATACTTACTATAAATAGATAAATGATTTATTAATAAAATACATATGGAATTTATTTGAATAACAAAAGGTACAGGATTTCTTTGATAAATGAATTAATAGATATAAATTTGTTTTATATTTATTAAATTTATTAAAATACTTTTCAAAAATCAAAATGGTTAAAATTTAATAATAAAGATATTTTAAGGATATTTTAACATTTAATAATCAGAATTTAATAATTTATAACTTATTTAAAAATTTTAATTAAAATGAATAAAAGTATACTAATAGTATTTATATTAATTATTTTATTTTTACTAAAATATTTAGACATTTTATTTATAATTTTAGTATTTAGTGATTAGATTTTAATAATTTTTATATCATTTAATTTATTTATTAAAAGAATTTAAAATTTTAAATAATATATTTATAGTTTTAATATTAATTCAAATAAATTTAATATTGATAAATTATTGTAATTTAAAATTTTATTATTTTATAATTATTTTTTTTTTTTTTAGCCAAGGTAGTGCAATTTGTAAGTTTATTAATTATATGTAAGAATATAAAAAAACATCTGTTATATAACTAATTTATTAAAATTCAAAACCAGTTCCCTATCCAAAAAATTGCTTTTGTGCCTTACCATTACCTTATGAAATTCACCTATATTCTTCAATAGTAGCTATTAAATTATATAGGATCACTATTTCATAAGACTTAAGTAAAACCCTCTAGATAAAAAAAAAAAGAAAGGTTATATTATATTTGTATATTTTGTATTATTATATACCTTCCAAAGTACCCTGTTTCCTTCTCTAATAAATTGATTAATGTATTGTTTTGTTTTTTCTAATGCTATTGACCATTGTTCATTATGTTTCAACATTTTCCTTTTTTCCAAGTCAAACGTGCCCTCTTCTGTTTGTATAGTTAGAATCCGTTTGTATGCAATGCGTTGATATGCTAATGGCCTTTTCCTTAAATCTTGTTTTTTTATGTCTTTAGTATGTTCCCATTCTGCTACTGCCTTACAATGTGGTTGCCAGATGATATTGTAAAATTCACTAACAAATACTTCTAAAAAAATATTTTATAATTATTTAAATTATATAATATTATATAATTTTAACTAATTTTGATTTTAATTTTAATTTAGACTTTTAAAACTAAAATATTTTGATTTTAACTTTTAATTTTAATTTTTTTTGCAAATCTAAATAAAAAATTAAATTATAAAGTATTAATATTTATTAAAGATAAAATTTATTAGAAATAAAAATCATTTTACTTTTATTATTACTATAGGATAAATCTAATTGTAACAGCCTGTTACGCGTCTTATTTGTAACAACTCCCAATTTTATCCAATTAAAATTTAAGATCAGGCGTAATGTAAACAAAAACAAAAGATCAGTTGTGTAACTAAAACAAAAGAATTTTTTAAAAAATTTCAAGAAACTGCTTATAACTTAAAATTTTGTCTATGAAACTGTTTTAAGTACATTAAGTAAAAGTTTTCCAAATTAAATTTTGCATATAAAAATTTTATTTGTGAAACATATATTAAATTTATTATTAAAAAAAAATAAAAAAAGGATGTTACAAATAAGATATGTAACAGGCTGTTACAAATACATTTTTTCATTACTATATTCTTTTAATTTTAAACATCAATTAATATTTAAATTTAAAAGTATTTTTATTATAATTTCATTATATATATTTTTTTACTAAAGTTATAATGGTATTTAAAATTAGATAGTACTTAAAATTAAAAAAAATTGCAATCTTAAGCGGAGTCCTACTGAAACTATATTAAAAAGTTGGCGAAACTCTAAAAAAAAGTAAAATCTAATGAAATTTACTATAAATACTGAAACTGCTAAAATTTTGCAAAATTATAATAAAACTATGGTAAAATCTTGGACATAAAATTTTGGAAAGAATTGGCAAGTAATCTTAAATTATATAAATTATGTAATTTAATATAATAGTTGTATAATTTAAACTTTTTAATTATCATTAATTTGTATTTTTCATATTTACCTACTTTTTTTTATTTAGATTTTTTTATTTTTTTTCTTTAATATTGAATACAAAACCCTATAAATAATTTTATTTATTTTTTTCTTTCGTATAAATTTATCTTATAGAAAAACTGAAAAAGAAATCAAAAATATCTATTTTTTAGAATTTACTCAAAATATATAATTAAATAAAATAATACTAGTAAAATACTAATGTTAACTTAAAGTAATATTAGCTTTAAAGTAGTATTTAGTTTTAAAGTATTTTAAGATTAAAATAAAAATAATTAGTTTAATAATACAGTCCCCTCTCGATATAACGAACCCTAGGTTCCAGCTGATCAGGGCTTCGTTATAAGCAACTTCGTTAACACTATAACGAATTATTCGGTATTGTATAATGAATTCTTCGGTATAGGAATATCGGTTATACAGATCATGTGACTTGTTGATCTGATTACCGATAATTTAACATTTTTTTTAATCTTTTTTTTATAGGGGTGCTTTCTAAACTTCAAAATAGATGCCTAGAATGAGAAGTAAGTGGGAACTGGGGGGTTTTTTATATTAATTTCATTTAAAAACATTTACTAATGTTCTTTTTTTATTTTTTTTATTGTAGGAAACTTCCTGGACTTCGAAATGGATGCCTGAGACGAGAAGTAAGTGGGGAACTCAATTTTTTTTATTTAAGAACATTTACTAATGTTCTTTTTTTATTTTTTTATTATAGGGAACTTCCTGGACTTCGAAATGGACGCTTAAGCATAAGAAGTAAGTGGGGGAACTCCCGATTTTTTTTATTAATTTCGTTTAAGAACATTTACTAATGTTCTTTTTTATTTTTTTTTATTGTGACTTTCGAAATGACGCTTGAAACAAGAAGTAAGTGGGGAACTCGATTTTTTTTATTAATTTCGTTTAAGAACATTTACTAATGCTTTTTTCTTTTATTTTTTTTATTGTAGACTTCGAAATGGACGCTTGGGACCAAGAAGTAAGTGGGACAACTCAATTTTTTCTTTTATTTCGTTTAAGAACATTTACTAATGTTCTTTTTTATTTTTTTATTGTGGGGACTTCGAAATGGACGCTCGAGACAAGAATGGCAAAATAACTCAATTTTTTCTTTTAATTTCGTTTAAGAACATTTACTAATATTCTTTTTTATTTTTTTTTATTGTGGGGACTTCGAAATGAACGCTCGAGAACAAAGCAAGTAAGTGGGACAACTCAATTTTTTCTTTTTTATTTCGTTTAAGAACATTTACTAATGTTCTTTTTTATTTTTTTATTATAGGGAATGCTTCCTGAAGTGTTCTATATAAAAATGTTTATTATAATTCCTTTTTTTTGTAGGAATGCTGTTTAACAATAACTGACTATATAATAAATAAATTATTAATGATATATTAATTTAACTAGGAGTGTCCTTACCCCCTCTGATAAATATAAATTAATAACAATTCACATCGAATCCTAATACAACCGAATTAATGTAAATTAATGTAATTCTGCCTAAATATTAAATAAAATAGCCAGAATTATTAATCCTGATACGATCCCGATACAATCCTGATCCATAATTTAAATATAAAACACAGGGGTGATATTTAATGTCATAATGCATCAATATTTATTAATAATTACATTTAATTATAAAGAAATTCTTCGTTATAACTGAAAAAAATTCGTTATAAAAAAAATCCGTTATATCGAGAGGCATTTTTATATAAGAAATTCACACACTTTACTTCGTACTACGTTATATGGTAAATAAATAGTAAACTTCGTTATATCAAGGTTTTTTTCATATTTAAAATCGGTACCACACTGTATGATCCGTTATATCATGTTATTCGCTATATCGAGGTTCGCTGTAGAGAGGGGTGACTGTATTAGTTTGGAGTAGTTTAAAGTTAGGATAAGAAGAATTAGTTTAAAAATGTATTTTTTTTAAAGTAATAAATATTAGTTTAAAATAACTTAAAATTAGAATAAAGAGAATTAGTTTATATTACTTTATAATAAAATTAGTTTAAAATTAAGGTAAAAAAGTAGATTTAAAATAAAAAATTTAAGATAAATGAAAATAATAATTATTTTAACTTTTCTTTTTATTTTTTTGTAAACAATTGTAATAATATTTGTGATAAAGTAATTTTATCTAATAAAAATAATATATACTATTGTATTTAAAGAAGAAATTTTAATTATAAGAAAATTACAAAACTTTTATAAATAATAGGTAAATTAATAAATAATAAAAGTTTTAAGTTATTAAATCATATAGGTTACAAAAAAGAAGATATTTATTATTATATATATATTTATAATACAAAAAAATTGGTTGTTTATTATTAATGTTTTATATTTAAAGTCAAATAATTCTGAAAACTTTGTAATTATTAATAAAATCATTGTTGAAATTGTTGTATTTATTTACTATTTGTTTATTTTACATATATTATTATTTTTAAATTAACTTATTTTATTATTTTAATTAAAAATAATATTCAATTTATTTAATTTGAAATAATTGGTTGAAAATAATTAATTAGAATGTATGAATAAAAAGAATGTATTAATAGAATAAATGGAATAATTTAGCATTTTATTGGAAAGGTTATTGGGTAAAATTTTAAATAGATCTTGACAGTTACTTAAAAATTTTTTGGTTGTATTATTATTTATAATAGTGATATAATCATTTAGGTAACAGATTAACTTTTTCTTTAAAGAAATAGTCTTTTTTTATAATGCTTAGTTTTTATATGTATTTTGTTTTTCTTATTTTTATAAGTTTAATATATATAAGTAAGCATAGTTATATTAAGACAAGGTCATATCTATCACAGGTCGAAAAGTGAAAAATCAGGCATCAATCAGTCACCAATCGGTCACCAATCAGGTAGCTGATTGGTGATGATTCCAATGAGCTATATTTCATTTTTTTCTGATCACTGGATCAAAAGTTAGCAAACTGCCTGATTGATGATGGTATTTGGCGAAAATGCCAATCAGTCACCAATCAGTCACCAATCAGCTACCTGATTGGTGACCGATTGGTAACTGATTGATGCCTGATTTTTCACTTTTCGACCTGTATATAATAAATTAATAAAAAAAAAGAATGTATTAATAGAGTAGAAAATTGTATTAAATATAAGAAATATATTAATAAAATACAATAATATTACTTTATAGAAACTTGAAGTTTTCAATCAATATAAAATTAACATATATAGTTAAGTTTAATTTAATTATGTTGTTACAATATCATTTTAATGTTATTTTTATTTTGATATTATTTCAATATTATTTATTAATATTAAAATTGAAACAATATTAAAATTATATTATTGCAATATTAAAATATATTGAAATGGCATATCAAAATAATATTGAAATAATATTGAAATAACATATTTAAATTAAATTTAATGATATCATTTTAGTCATTTTGATATTATTTAATATTTAAATATTATTTTAATGTCATTTTAATATCATTGTAATATTATATCAATAACATTAAAATAGAACTCCAGACATTACATATACAACTTAGTGATAACTTCTTCATAAATTGACCTAAATTTCACAAAAAAAATCAGTTTTTTGCAATTATTTTGATATCCAGTAGTCCAATTTGTACGAACTTTTTTTGTTTTAGGCTCTTATTGAGCTCTACAAAAAAAAAAATCGCATGAATTGGATCACTGGATACTGAGATAATTGCAAAAAACAGAAAATAAAAAAAGAGCAAATTGGGTCTTTTTTGACAAAAAGTCAGTTGTGAAAGGACCCCGCTTACTTATAAGATAGGTCACCCCCAGGCCTAAAGTAAAAATCATATATAAAATTCTTTGCAGATTCTACTATAAAAGGAAATTTTATGTTATACTATTGTTATGATTTTTTTCCTTTTTAGCTAATTAACCAATAGAATTTAAGAAAAAAGTAAGGTAAAAACTATTAGTAAAGGGCCAATTTTCTACGGTGACCTTTATTATAAGTAAGCGGGGTCCTGTTGTGAATTCTATAAAAGATGTCCAGGGTTCTATTAAAATTATATTAAAAATATATTAAAATAACATTATTTGTAAATTTTGAGTTTCTGTAAAGTATATTAAAATTTTAATTTAAAGTCAATTATAATTAGTAAATACTAAAAAAATTATATAATTTTAATTTTTAATTTTTTAAAAAATAAACCAATTTGCTAAAAATATAATTTATAATTTATTTCAAAAATTTCTGAAATTCTGATATAATAAAAATAATTTTATCTAATATAAATGAATTACTTTACTAAAAATTGCCAATTTTTTGAAATAATTTTGTAATCAGTAATTTTAAAATATTACTAAAATACATTTAATATATTAAAATGTTTTTATTATACTTAGTTATTATTTTGTGATTGTATTATATCTAGGTCTATAAAAATATTTCAAAATAATATCACAATAATTTTTCAATACTTTTATTATTATTTTATATTATAATATAATTACTAACTTTAATATTTTTTAATATTTTAATTTCAAAAATACCTTAAATATATTTTGATATATTTTAAAAATTTTACAAAATAATGTTTTGAAAACTATTGTATCTAGGCCTATAAAAATATTTCAAAAAATTGGCAATTTTTAGTAAAGTAGTATAGTAATAAATTATTTACTTATTATATTTAAAAGTGATTTGTAAAAATAAAAAAAATATAAAAGCTAATGAAATCTATTATTTTAAAATATATTTATATATATTAATTTATAAAACAATAATTATTTTTTTTTTAAAAAAAAATTATTTAGCTGTAATTCTGATTAATATAATTAATATATAAATTTTACTTTTTTAAAATACTTATAAAACAATTTGTTTAATATTATATAATAAATTGATTAATAAAAATAAGATTATACAATTTAAAATATACAAATTTTTTATTATTATAAATTTTATTTTTTTCGGGTGTTCAAACACCGGGTTTTCAAAAAAGTAAAGTTTCTACGCTGATCATTTAATGTTTGGTAGAATTAACAAAATCAACTTCGATGCTTTAAGTAAATTTGTAAAACAGACAAAAATACACATATTGCATGTTCCTTTTAAAATTATATTTATTAAAAATTTTTTTTTACATAACTCTTTAATAAAGTCACGTAATACATGTATGAATACTCAGTGCAAATTAAGAAATTCTCTGAATTCATTATTCGATTCCTTTTAATAAGATGAATAGTATAAAAATTATCAAAATCAGATTATTGGATGTTAAAATAATTTATTTTAAAATTTAATACTATTTTTTACTATATAAATTATGTAAATATTTTAACTTTTGGAAACAAATGGAGTGAGAATTGATTTAGGAAATTTATTTTTTACTATTTTTAATCTAATAAATTCTTGCATGTTCTATAGATTACAAAAATAATATAAATAATTTTTTTTTTTAGTTTATCTACTTTTTTTCAATTTTTTACTGCATATAGTTTTTTTTTAATTTTAATAACTAGTAAATTTAATTTTCTTTTAGTCTTTTTTTATTTTTATAATTCAGTTAATATATCTAATCTTATTATATTTTATCAATCGAGAAAAATAGATTTGAATCTCAAAAATATTATTTCAAGATCTGTATTGTAACTGTATTCAGTATATATAAATTTGCTTCGAAATGAGGGAGAATGAGTTGTTAATTATTTGCAAATACCTTTTCAAGATCATCCATTCTAGAAAATTTAAAATGTCAAATGAAGTTCCACTAAACTCAAAATTTGCTTACTATCAATTGCGGAAATCTAAAGTTACGTTGCAGACAAAATCATGTGTCTCATTGTGACAAGAAATTTCATCCTGCATAATCGGTTTCATATGCCGAATTCAAGTTTAAGCAGTATTGCAAATATGGTAAAGGATTTACAATGGGGAATTCAATTGAATTGGAGGAGATTAGGTTATTGATTTTGAATTTTTGATAAAACCAAAATTATAGATTTGTAATAAATAAAAATTTGTTAAAAGCACAGTTAGAATAATAAATGAGTTTTGTACCTTTAATTAGTGTACACCCTCCTAAATGCACCCTTTTACTTATAGTATTGCCTTAATTTTATATAAACTTATATATATAAGTGCAACAGTCTTTCTAAATCTTTGTTCTGGCCGCGGGAAGGGTATGTCATCTATTCGATGAGATAATGTACTAATACGCTTTACCACATTTGTGTTTCAAGGTTGACGCAAATGACACATTTTAAATTGTAAGTAGCTGTAGCCAATTATAGTTTTTTTAAAAAAAGTGACCAATAATAATGTAATGATCGTTCATCACTATAATAATTTTCCAATCGTCATTCTTTTAATGTACTACAGCCTTCAAATGGAAATTTTAAATTCTAATGAAATGCAAAAATTAATTAATTGAAGCATAAACAAGAAAATCTCTTCTATTAATACTTGTAGTCAGTATTTATTTTTTTAAAGAAAGGTAAAGAAAATAATAAACAAATGCACATATACTCATCCTACCTCGTAGTACGAATTAGTTCTTTTGTCTACTAAAAAACAATCATATGTATGATAAATTATATTCACATATGTAGTAATAGCAGAATTATGGTATGACCAGATATTATTAGTCAATTTCAATAGCAAAAAAATTCATTAATATTTGTGGATCGTGAATGTATTTTCCAACCGTACAGTACATTTAATATAAATACTTGTTAGATGATTCAAATTGGTTAAATGTGATTCTTTTTTCTCCCTTGTTAAACTTTATTAAAATTAAAATCTATTCGAAAGATGAGAACTGAGGAACGATCAAATTATTCGACATATTACACATTTCGTAAAATAAAATTATATCATTTATTAATTACGGCATTTATATTATTTTTATTCATAATATCTTATTATAATAATTATTACCATAACGATGTTAACGATAATGGATATTCTTCAGAAATTCCATTTGTTGATAATTCAGTACAGAATATGACATGTCCGCATTATAAAATAGCATTGTTTATTTTTTCACAAATGGAACAAGTTGACAAACGTATGCTAATGAGGGAAGAATTATTTGGTATCACAGATAATTTAATTCCTTGCATGAAACAAGACACAACTGAAATTTTTTATAGATTCTTGGCAAATAAATCAAAGAAAATTGATATGAGTATTCTACATTCGTATACGGCCGAAAAAATGGAGTTTAATGATATTATTGAAATTGATATTCAACATAGTGATGACCTACACCATTATTTACTGGAAAACGTAAGTTTCGATATATGTTTCATTAGTGTCACATGATAAAATTCACGTGATGTCACTTACTAAATCTAATCCTTTAAATATATTCAGGCTAAATCGTTACAAGAAGAATGTACAACATTTGATCATTTAGTAATAATAGACACATTTACTATGATAAATCTCGAAAAAATCAAAAATAAAATTTCAACTTCGACACTAGTAACGGATACACAAAAATTGGTTTGGGGGTCATTCAATTCTAACAGAACGGAAAACATGGCAGTAATAATAGGGGCATCAGCAATACAACCAATTCTCGATAATTTGAAATTTAAATTAAACCACACAAGTATTTTATCAAGTCTATACCTTTATCATAAGAAATATCCAAACAAAAAAATTCCGAGCGATTTGATTTTTATTAATGATCCAATAAGTATAATAGAATGGCCAAATACAATAACTAGTATTGAGTGTGCTGATTGTGTTGTTGCAATTGGTCATATTTATCAAGATGTGGAAATTAAACAAATTAAAAATGAACTTAATATTCCAACAACACTTCCTTGTAATGCTCGCTCTGATCTTAAAATGTACTCAAAGGAGACAGCATCCAAATTTAGACCAAATGTAGCTGTAGTAACAAGTAGTTTCTTATATAAAGATAATTGTATGTTAGAAGCTGGATTTCTTTCTGCAAAGAATAAACGGGAATATGCCGAAATGCATGGTTACGCATTCGTGTCTCGTTCAGCTGAATTTGCACAACAACTTTATCATGATAGAAAACCAGTTTGGGGTAAAATTGATGCCATAGAAAAACTTTTGCCCTATTATGAATGGTTAATATGGCTTGATATGGACGCTATTTTCGTTAATAGATCTCTTACTGTTGAACGCTTTTTGGAAATGTGCGAAGAAAAAGTTGGCGGAAAGGAAGAGTTTGAAAAAATTAATATTATTGTAGCCAGACCTATTAATGATAAAATGATTAATGCTGGTGTTTTCTTAATTAAAAATTCCGCTTGGACTAGAGATCTTCTTAGACGTGGAATACAACCTAGATATGATTTCTCTTACACTGGTAGTTTAGAACAGGAAGCCATGCGTGATGCTATTAGACATCCATACTGGAGAAAAAATGTAAGTACTAAGAATTCTTGTCATTTGAATTTGAAGTTTTTATTCTAATTTACTTTATCATAGGTTTTGAATTTGGAATATGATGATCATTCATTAAATACTTTCCCTGATAGATATGTTCGTGGTGATTTTATTGTACATTATGCACCTATAGGTGGTTGTCCTGCTGCTCCTGTACTTAGGGGTTTATCAAATGTTAAAGTGTTAGAGGAATTTCCTAATGCTGAAATCTCAATTCCATTTTAAATAGCATATGATTTTTATTTTAACAATTAGATTGTTTAAACAAATAACTTACAATCTTAAAATAAATTGTCAAATAATTTTTTAATAAAGAATCTAATTAGTTTATATAAATATCTGATATGTAATAATAGAATTAAAATTCAAAATAATTTATATATTGTTCCAATGAAACTATGTATTTCAACCAATCAATATTCGAGAAATTTCAATAAAAAAATAAGAAATTAAACAAGCTCGAATGCCACGTTGCTGATCATCAATTAAATATTATATAAGCAAAATTTCTGATTTACATAAACGTGATGTAAGAAATGTTGGACAAAGCAAGGACCCGAAAGGTCACTGATCAAAATTTAATTCGGGTTTTACAAAAATGGAATAGTCTATTTGTGAATATATACTGTATAAAAACCGACTTGGAACAATTTTAATCCTTTTCATACCGTCCACACGATGGAAAAAATTCCACCTGAAATTTTTTTGGAAATTTGTATTCATTTATATGTTAAAGATCTCTACACATTAACTCTCGTTTGTAAATTGTATCGTAAAATTTTATGGACAAAAGCTGTTTCTATACAAAAAGTTTGGACATGTTCAAGAGTTCTTTCATTTGATCCAATTTTACCTTATCCTTCATTACCACCATCAAAATTTATGAGTGAACAAGAATATATTTGGTTTACTTTGTTAGCTGATAAATGTAGTATTTGTAAAATTAAAATTGAAAAAAAAGATTTGTTTGGTTGTAGATATTGGGAATTTAGTAGATTTTGTTGTAAAGAATGTATCGAAAGAAAAACTGTCAGGTAAGAAAAATTTTTTTTTTGAATAATTCATTATAGCTTAAATGTATTTATACTAATTTAAAAAAATGTATATATTTTTATAAAAAAAAAAATTTATACACTTTATAGTATTTCATACATTAAAATGACTATGCCAAATTTACCAAAAGAATTATTAGAATGTTTACCATATCATAAAAGAGATGAAAAACTTTATTGGTCGGATGATTTACATTCAATTAAAGCCAAATATTATAGTTTTGAAAATAAACATGAAAGAGACAATTGGGTTAAAGAGAAAAAAGAAGAGGTTAATGAATTTATGGATGAAATATATAAATATAAATGGCAAGACCAATATGTATATTTCTTTCCTTATGCTTTTAATGTAAATTAAAGAGCTGGTAAAAGGAAAGGTAAGGAAAAGGAATTTTTTGAATAGAGATTTTAAATATAGAATATATAATTAGATTAGATTATATTTAGAATTAATTATATTACATATAGATTACTAATTTAATTTTCTTGATATTGATTTTTTAAATAATATTTATTTTATAAATAAGTTGATATCAACTTATTATATATCTAATATTATATTTATTATTGAAATTGTGTTGTTTATTAAAGTTTATAATACATTGAAATAAATTTGATAAAAGGTAAGCTATACAAAAAAAGACTTTATAATATTTCTTTTAATTGACCTTATTTTATTGGTTAGTATTCTTGAGAGAGGTATATATTTTTATTATTTAAACCACTATTTCAATATTTCAATGTTTATAAGTAAATAAAGATATTTATGATTTTATTATTGAGATTTATCAATAATATGCAGAGAATAATAATAAATTATTTATTGTATCTAATTACAATTTTGGTTTAGTTCTTGCAATAGTTGCAGTTATTAAACCTATTTTTTTTCAAAAAAAAAAGAAAGAAAGAAAAAATTTAGTTTTAAGATGAGAGTAAAAAAAATATTAATATTTACCTGCTGGGTCAGCTACAGGATAGTAAATATCAGTGTCTTTTCCAGTATTTTTTAATCCAAATCTATCAAGATCATAAGTAAAATAATGCTTATTTGGTAATTCATAATGAATAGAACTAAGTTGTTGAAATTTTTCTAAAGCAATTTTAGCCATAAGATATAAAGTTGCTTGCACCGAAGAACTATTGTGTGTAGCAAAAGTATCTAAAGTAATTTGTCTAATTGAATCAAAAATATCGTCAAAAGGAATTTGTGAAATCAAAGATATATTAGAAATGTTATAAGTCCAAGTTGCATCTACACTGGTTGAAAGGATACGGTCATTAGTCTCTTGAAGAGTTGTATCTATACATAGGAGAAAAAAAATAAGATAAAAGGATTTTATACAAAAAGATACAAATATATTTAACTTAACATTTATCTCTCAAGAATCCGTAGAATGCTGAACCGGTAGTTTTTAACACCAACATATCCTTAAGGCCTGACTCAATTTCAATAGTCACATCTTTTGGTCCACCTTTCTTTGTAATAACGACTTTAGTGTTTCGAGTATCCTCACCATCTCTTAAAAAAGAATGATCATGTAATTTTCCATTAACAAGCATTCTTGTCCACTTATGTTTACTTATCCAAACATTAGCTTTGGATACATGTGAATAAGTTGAAATAAAATGTTGTCCAATTTCTGTGGCAAAAATTTCAATACGATTAACATTAGATGATTGTTTAGCAAGAATATAAATAGTATTTTTCATCGTATCCGTTGCGACAATGAGCGAATTATCAGCTTTTGTATAAGAGTCGGCAAAGTCGCCTTCTAAAAGAACACGAATCTATTTAAACAAAAAGTATTATTATATTAAACTTGCTTAAGCACCTAATACAACTAAATAATTTATGCATTACCGTAAGTTCTACAATTTCATGCCATTTGCCCGTACGTATAACCTTAACTAATCTAACTTGATCTTTTCCATAACTTTGTTCTTTAAGATACACTCCAGACATATCGGTAAAATTAAATCAACCAAATCAACTCGTAAACTGTGATAAATGATGATCCTCACCAAACATTATCACATGATATTTATTTATTTATGATTTATGATCTTCATTACAATCAATCGAATGTCCTTGATTTTAAAATTATAATGTCTTCACACTATCCCTCGTATCCCAGAAGATATTCACCAGACAATGAGAGCAGGAAACATAGTAGATATTCACCAGACGACGAGGGCAGGAAACGTCGCAACAGATATTCTGACGAAGAAGACAGGAAACGTCGTTATAGATATTCTGACGAAGAGGAGGACAGAAAACTACGTAATAGATACTCTGTAGAAGAGGATAAGAGGCACCGTAGTAGATATTCTGAAGAAGAGGGTAGCAGACACCGTAATAGATCATCCGACGAAGAGCAAGAGAGAAAATATCGAAATGAATATTCTGACGAGGAGGACAGAAGACATCGTAATAGATTTTCTGACGAGGAGGACAGAAGACATCGTAATAGATTTTCTGACGAGGAGGACAGAAGACATCGTAATAGATATTCTGACGAGGAGGACAGAAGACATCATGATAGATATTCTGACGAGAAGGACAAAAGACATCGTGATAGATATTCTGATGAGGAGGACAGAAGACATCGTGATAGATATTCTGATGAGGAGGACAGAAGACATCGTGATAGATATTCTGATGAGGAGGACAGAAGACATCGTGATAGATATTCTGACGAGGAGGAGAGAGGACGCAATAGATCATCCAAAAGAAGATATTCATCCGAGGAAGAAAAGGAAAGGAAGCATCGTAGATCATCTGAGGAGGGGGAGGGAAGGAGACATCACAAATCAAACGAGGAAGAAGAGGAAAGGAAACGAAAAAAAAATCAAAAAAAGCGAAAAAAGAATCGAAGAAACACAAAAGAGTATGTAATTATGGGTAGCTATTATTAAATTTCATATTTTGGTTTTTATGATCTATATCCAATTTATAATTAATTAATTGTCTTTATAGGAACATAAAGCAGATCAATTTTCATATATAGATTTGTCGATTTATTCAAACAGCGACAATCCATTTAATGACGCTAATTTAGGAGAAAAATTCGAATGGACTAAAAAGAAAGATCGCGAGAAGAAATTGGGATTAACTCCTGAGGAGATTTTACGTCAAGAACAACAACGTCGTGAAGAAACACAGGTTGAGACCTTTTCGAATCCATTAAGAAATTTACATATCGGTTTTTTTCTTATTTCATTATTTCACATATCTTTGTTATTAATAGCTCGAACTTGAAAAATTGAAAAAGAGGAGAGTAGAACGTGAAATAGAACAGCAACTAAGAGATGAAGAACTTGTAATTATTTAGCTCTCGATTGTTCATTTATGTTCTTTAATATTGTTTATTAACAAAATTATAATTATAGTCACGGATGCAACGTGAGGCTGAAATCGCATCTATGGGCGATTGGGCAGCTAAAGAAGATGAAGTAAAATTTGATTCAATCTGCGAAAGATATTCATTTAATTGATTACTAAGTGGTTTTCTTTTCTCTATTCACTAGTTTCATCTTCAACAAGCAAAGCGCCGCGCAGAAATTCGTATCAAGGAAAGTCGAGCAAAACCAATAGACATTCTTGCTATCAACCTGCGATTGGCTGATGAAAATGAAGATGTGGATGAAGCTTTAGAAATTGATATAGACGAACCTTACACTATTTTTGAGGTAAATATAGTCACGAATGTAAAATTGGAAAATTCACAATTTAACATAATTTTATGATCATAGAATTTAAATTTGCAAGAGGTTGAAGAATTACATCAAGACATTCAGAAATATTTAAGCCTTGAGAAAAATCCGAATAATCTCGATTTCTGGAGGGTAAGTATTATTACTACAATGATTTATTGGCCTTTTTATTTGGATTGTATCTAAAAAATTTTTTATCGCTATATAGGCAATGATTGTAGTATGTGATAACAAGCTTTCTGAACTTCAAGCAGAAGAAAAAAATCTTACTGGCAATGTTACCGCCGTTGTTAAAGATGATATTAATAAATTGTTGGCTGGTAAAACTTATGAACAATTAAACAAACTGCAGAGTCAAATTCAACAAAAGTTATCTGGACAAGAAGCTGTGGAAGTTGAATACTGGGAACAGCAGTTAAAAACTATAACTGTTTGGAAAGCAAAGGCTAAGTTAAAAGCAATGCATGAAATTGTGTTGCAAAAAAGATTGGAGCAACTAAGGAGAAAACAGAGACAGGAGGCTATAAAAGTACAAGAAGAATTAGAAACAGCACTTGCATCACATAGTGTGCAGATTAAAGCAGAAGGGCAAGGGACTATTGACAATGATGCAATAGAGGAAGAGGATTATTCTTTGATTGAGGAATATGATAAATTAATGAGCCCAAGACCTTTTGACAAATTACCCAGAGAGGATAAACAATGTGAAATTGTTGATCTTGGCGAAGATATGAAATCATTGGTATGTTAATTTTAAATGAAGAAAATCTATAAAATTTTTAATACTTTGCTTATTTTAATTTTATTAAAGAGAGAAAAACGTAAAGAGGTTCTTCGTAATCAATTTATTCCTATGAAAGTTCAGCAAAAGAAACCTACCGTGGAGGAGGAGGAAGAATCATTAGTAAGTATAATTCGAGGTTTATTTTGCTACTTTATATATTATTGATTTTCTAAATTATTTTGATATATAGGTTTCAAAAGTATTGTACGAGCGAGAGGCTGCTAAAGATTTGGATGAAGATGAAGCTATATTTAATATAGAGGAAGAATTAGCTAAAACGGTGAATTTTCAATTTTATATAATCAATTTTTAACCAGCCTTCAATTTACTTATTAAATAATTTATTTAGACATATCTATGGCAAGATAAATATCGTCCAAGGAAACCACGATATTTCAATCGTGTTCATACAGGATACGAATGGAATAAATATAACCAAACTCATTACGATAGCGATAATCCACCTCCAAAAGTTGTTCAAGGATATAAATTTAATATATTTTATCCCGATTTAATTGATAAATCAAAAGCACCAACATATAAAATTGAAAGAGAACCTGGAAACAATGATACAGTCTTGATCAGATTTATGGCAGGACCTCCTTATGAAGTATGTATGAAGTTTATTTTTAATGTTGACAGCTTAGATATTTTAAAAACTTGTCTTCTATCATTTAGGATATTGCTTTTCGTATTGTTAATCGTGAATGGGAATATTCTCACAAAAAAGGCTTTAAATCAAGTTTTGATCGTGGAGTTTTACAGTTACATTTCCATTTTAAACGTCATTATTACCGTCGTTGAGTAACAAAGCCGAAAGAATTATTAAATTCAGATCAGAGAACCATTGATAATACTTTAGTATCTCTTGAATACTATGCTATTTTTTTTTATAAATTAATGTATTTCATAAGAATAAAAAAAAATTTCTAATAATAGTACATTCATAATTTAATGCAAATTTCGGAATATCACAAGAAAATTGTTAAATGTGAAGCTTAATTTATTTGAACAATCAATAGCTTAGAAATTTATCTAGTACTGATTCTTCTCTCGATCGCTTTGTCAGCGATCGCTACATTGTATAGATGTTACACTGATATTAAATAGTGAATGTTACTAATTATATTTGATTAGTAATATGCGGGTGATTAATAAATTAATTTCCGTATTATATATAAATAATATAATAAACGATTATCCATAATTTCAAAATTTCTAGTGTATAATATTGTACAATTCTAATGTTTCTTAAGCCAAGTAGGCATTCTTGCGTAATCGATAATTAAAATTTCGTACACCAACACAATGGTAAATCCTCAATTACCAGAAGGCACACCTATAAATTTTTGTTAAAAAGTTAGCAAAGTATATATAATAATTGAATAGACGAATATAAGACCTAATATTACCATCCGATATAGCATTGACACAGATTCTCAACTGAAATTGCTTGTTGAATTAATTTTTCAACCTGTGAAGGCACATCTAATACTTGATTCGGTTTAAAATCTTTGCCTACAATTAATTATTAATGAGAATTACTATTTATAATTATTTAAGATATAAATTCTTTTAGGCCAGTCCTAACCTGTTAACTTATTTGAAATACGATTAATTATATCACGGGCACGACGATTGCTTGAACCTGCTACTGCATGCATGTTTTCGCCATCTTATAAAGTATAATAGCATTAATAAGTAACTCAATTATAATAGTAATAAAGATAAAGTAAACAAAGATCACCTTGTCTTGGACTCGGATTAGCCATAATTCTCCAATTTATTAAAGGATCATGTACGAAAGCCTCAAGAACAGCCATTAAACTTTCCTTGTTCTTTCGTAATACACTCATCACGGCTTCACATGTAGTACGGAAATTCCCTTCTATACCACTTACTTCCATTGCATTAACTAACATGCGCGTTAAACGGAATGGAATTTTTTCTGGATATTTTTCACGAGTCATCGCAACCTATGATAGAAAAAGATTTAGTAATATAACAATAACACATTTAGCAGTATGTTATGTACATGTTATTATTGAAAATGTACCTCGAAACAATCACCAAAATCAATATGCACAATCTTCCCTGTATAACGATCAAGCATGATATTTGATGGATGTCTATCTCCCAATCCAAGGATATAGCCAACCATTGACATTAGTGCTAAGGATCGAGTATAATTAGTACGTCGCTCCAACCATGCCTCAGAGTTTTTACTCTTAAGCCATAAAACTTTATATAGATCTTGGCCTGTTGTATTAGCTAGGGCAAATTCGAACACTTCCACTTTTTCAATTATAGTGCATTGATCATAATCGGGTGCCATCTGCATACGATGTTATAAATTTGTATTATAAAAATAAAATAAAATTGAACAAACTAACTTAACTAACATACCTGTAGCATTAAACGATGTTCTATATTAAGGAGGATTTTTTTGCTCTCACGATAATCGCGAATTAGAGCGTGAAGAGTGTCACAATTTGGTACCCATCCTAAAAGACCGATGTTAGGTGTGAGAGGAGTAACAGTATATCTTTGTATGTGTAAATGTCTCTTAAATGTCTCAGAGTCTACGGAGAGGAGAGTATTAACCAAGCCGAATAATTGCATTACACGTTCGTCTTGTCGTAAATCTTCGTGACCTATTAAATATAATAAAGTATTAAAATAATTATTCGTAGATAATTATAAATAAATAACACGACTATTACCTTTTAACAAGAATTGATATTCTTTGCCATCATTACCAATCAAATTTAGTTTTCTAGGGCGCTGTTTAGAAGAAATAATATTGACTGTAGATATAAAGCTTGCTATTTTGGTTACAGGTTCTCCGCTTTTGTATGTACCTAAGAACAATTCGGAAATTTATAAATAAAAAAATTTTGTAAATTGTTATAAAAAATTATAAAACAACCTGGAACTGCTAGTTCTAAATCTCTCGCTGCTAGTAATTTCGGAGAAACATATTGAAGTTCAAGAGTAGTAATAGTTCCCACTTGTGCAGTTATTTTTTTAAACATCTAATTTTTGTGTTTATAAATGAGTATTATAAGTTATAAATATTTAGAAGATAAAGGAAAAATAAAAAAAATCTCTTACCTCGTGATATATTTGCCAGGCTTGAGATAAGAAAGTCATATCTCCCGTTTGCTTGTATTTCTTACACCATCCACCAGCTTCTTGAAGTTCCCTTCCATATGCTTGTACAAAAGCTACTTCTCGCAAAGTTTCAGGACCACGATCAAGGCGTTCCTGCAATTCATCCAATATATTGAACATAGCTTCGAAGTTACGTTCAATAAAGAATAGACGAGAGGCTTCTTCCAGATTTTCCATCCATATTTCATGCCATAGGATCGCAACACGAATAAGTTCTTGACTAACGAGTAAAGCCTAGGAAGTTTGATGGCATTGATTGTTATGGAGAATGGCATTATTATGCAAATAATGATGATAACATAAATACCTGATCGACGAGAACAGCACTATGTGCACGTAGTTTATCCATAACTGATTCAGCAGCGGTTTGTCGATAAGAACTCGGAGATTTCGAAGCGACAGTAAGAGGATAAATCAAAGCCTGAGGATGCTCCTTTCCGACCTCGGCTAGCAAATCGTGAATAAGACGGCGCACTTGTTGATTTGGAGCGTGAATGCGTGCAATAAGCTGCCGAATTTGTTTATATGATTATGAAAAAATATTATTATTAAAATAAAGGTATAAATAAAAGATAACATTTATTGCATGAGCAAACCTGTGGAATAACTTCAAGCCATGTATCAATATTGACATTACTGAATCCTTCTTTAATAGCATTGCATACTTCTTCTTGATAGCCATATTTGAACCAAAGAGTAAGCAACCGCAAAGTATCTTGCAAACAATTACCCCTTGAAAGAGCGATTGATTTAAAGAAACCTACAAAAATGAACTAAAGTTTAGTAAAAAAATTCACAGAAAGGCTTTAAATGATTACATTTGAACGATTATTTTATACCTTGAACAGATGGTACTACATAACGTAACACTTCTTGATGAATATCCCCGTTAACTTCTTCAGTGACTGTAATATTTTGATCGGCCGGCGTATTATTTTCGGTAGAGTTAGATTTCTCATAAAAAGAAATGACCTCAAAATTTGCGAGAGCCCATGCATGCCAAGCTTTATACCATTCTTTATCATATTGTGTTGCGAGTAAATATGATTGCAAGATATCTGGAATAGTTTCCTAAAAATTTTGCAATTCAGATATTAGGTAAATAATTAAGTAAAATGTTCAATTTTTAAACATACTCTATCCCAATCATCCTGTAAAACTTTCTGCCATTCTCCTTTCTTAAGGCAACAGCGTGCGAGTAAACCAGTGTTGCCGACTCGGTGATGATCATTAGACATTCTTGTCGTGAAATCACGTAAATAGCCTAAAGCTTCTTCACGAACTCCACTAGCCCACATCCATTTTAAGTGTGCGTAGACAACTTGCGGTGAAGCTCTCGCAAGAATCTATACTCAAAAAATTATTACAATATAGCGAACAAAATCAAAAAAAAAAAATGAAATTTCTTATATAATTAACATATAATTACCGATGAATGAATAACTTCCAATTTTTGATCGCCAACTAAAAGTTGTCTTAATGTTTTTTCCGCTAACTCAAGACGATCGCTCTTACGGCATAAATTAGCAAATTTAATCCACATTTCCATATTTTCCTTTGGTGAAATTACCAATGTGCGAACTTTGAGAATTTGTTGCCAAACATCCACGTTACGTTGGCACCCTTTAAGTCTACAATAATTTTATTTTATGAACATTAACAAAATAATTCAACGTTACCAATACGAGCTTTTTTGTCCTCGTTAAATAAAATTATCTTAAAATAAACATATCTACCTCTTCATCCAAGTTTTTCGGATGGTTGCCTGGCGATCAGGCTGATCTGCATATTGTTTGTATGTTATTATTTCTTCTAATTCCGCTAACATTTGAACACGAACTACAACACTAACGAAAATTACAAATTAGATTAAGTGATTATATATGTTAATCAAAAAAGTCATATTATGTCGTGTCTGTTGGTACTTACTTGTAGGCTCGATTATAACTTTCTCCAACGAGAGCTGTCAATTCTGTGTCTAATAAATCTCGAGTTTTATCAATGTGACGAACAGCCTCGGAATATTGGTTCTTATGTAAAGCAATAATAGCTTGATAGAATGGTCTATAATAGTTATCGGGCTTAATATTTTCAATGTAATCCTCCATTAAACTCCACTGGCCTAAAGACCATGCACCAGCAGCTGCGAAAGTAGCCATTGACTTGCGATTTGTAATATCCGATTCGGGCCATTTTTCTTGGACAAGTTCGGAAAGCCCATCCCAATTACCCAGTGAGTGTAAGCAACGCATCACACCAAGAGTTGCTTCAAAATCATTTGGATCATCAGTTCGCCTTTTCTCATATGCTGTCAAAGCATCCTCCCAACGATTCAACTTTTCGTACCAATTTTCTTTTAATTGCAAATCCTGTAAATTTGGATTCTGTTGTGCATGTGTAAGTATACCTATGGCAGCATCTGGTAATTGTAGTTGATTATTGATTTGAATCAATTTTTCAATTGTTTCTGTGGACGCTTCACTTATAAATTCCAATTCCTTATAGTGAAGGGCTTTAGCATACGCATGACAGTTTTCTGCGTGATTACCGAGTGTTTTTATGTCAATCGGAAGAGGTTTATCATAATGTTCCATAAATTCAGCCAAATTTAAAATGGTCGAAACAATTTCTGCAGGAATATTTGGTGCTCTCAATGCAGACATTAAAGAACTTACTAATTCATCCTAGAAAAGTTTGAAGACAATCAATAATAGTAAACCTACCGAATGCGATATAAATTAATTACAAATTAAAATGTTGATTTTAGGTTACCTTATATTGGTAGTATAATTCAGACCAACAAGATATGAATCCTGCATTAAATAATTCTCTCGCAAGTTGATGATAAACGCCAGCTAAACTTGCACACGCTCTAAGAGCATGTGATGGAGATTCTTTAAGTAATTCCACACTTAATCTACGTATCCATTCATGCCAATCATCTTTAGTAGATCTTTGAGAACATTCCCATGCATTTTTCAAATGCTGCTGGTTGACTGGCAATTTTTTAGCATTTGTTTCTGCTGCGGGCGTTTCTTCTGCTCTTGATTCATTAAATCTTTTACCGAAATAATAATAATATATATGTAAATATGTAAAATAATTATATTCCGTGTATTTTCATAATATACCTTTCTTCACTTCCAAATTCTTGCGGTAATGGTTCTCCTTTAAGAAGTTTCGAAACTAGAATCTCATAATCATTATTTTGTATACGATGTTTCAGAATTACCTTATACGAGAATTTAATTAGATAATTAAATAAAATTTAAGCAAAAAAGTGTTAAAAATATAAGAAAATATTTTTTTTACTTTATTTATCATTGGAATAAATATAGCATAGTCCGATCCGAGTTGAAAAACAAGAGCGCAAAGCGTTTCCATTGCAGCTATCCTCAAATCACCATATGGAAGTGCTAACACACGAGCTAATGGATGAATTATTCTAGATGCATGATCCGAAAAATTAACTTTTTTAGACATTGAACCAATAGTTTGAACTGCTGCTTTGCGAAGTTGAAGTGGTACATCTGGCTTCTCAAAAAGCTTGACAACAACAGGGATAACAAGATGCATATATTCTTCAATATTTGTACCAAATACTACAAGAGCATGCAATACTTTAAGAGTTGGCTGACGCTTTTCACTCTTATCTTGGTCAAATATTTGTAACATTATAGGCAATAACACTGGCAAATGATTTTTAAATTCACCATCAAGAGCCTTGGCAATTTCTTCAACAAGGTTAATAATTGTTATCTGAATTGTGGAACTTGGATTCCAGAAATTCTCAACCAAAGCAAAAATATCGGAAAGATAATTCCTGATGTGTTGTTGAACAATAGAAACCAGGATACCTAATTGCTGGAAATAGAATTCAAGCATGCCGGAGGGGCACGTACGCATCACTCCTAAGAACGCAGGTGTAATCTATTAAAATTTTTTTTAAAATGTTATTAATATAAACATAAACATGAACTATAAAAATAAATGAAAACCTACCTGTGGTAAGAAGGGAACACATTTCAAGCTTAATGTTTTGAAAATATACATTACAGCTTCAATAACAGCGGTGTGATGGGCATTTAATGAAGAATCTCGAAGAATTTTCATTAATGCATTAATAACTACGGTTGGATAGTAATCTTCTGAAGAAGGCCCTAAACCTATCATTAAAAGTGTCACATCTGTATTTGTTGTTTTAGGATCCGATAACGAATCTTCGGATGAAGCAATCGTTATCTAAATAGTATGTAAGTCGATTAATAAAGTATAGAAGTATTTATAAATTAATACAATTGATTATAGGAAATATATTAATACCTTATGACGATAAGGATCTAATGCTCCGAGAATTCCCACTAATTTAACAGTTTCGCGTCTGATGGAAGGTGACTGTTCAGTCTTTAAAATGTTGATTAGAATAGAAAGTAATTGAGGATATTTTTGATATGGCTCAATTACAAAACCGGTGTTGCTTGTAAGTTGTCCCAAAGTTTTAAGTGCAGCGTCTCGTTTTACAGTTGAACTTTGATCTTGGAGAGCATCAATTATCAAAGGCATCAAATTATCCAAATATGGTGTTAAATCTTCACCTCCAACACGCGCTAACTCACCAAGTGCAGCTAATACACTTGATGCTACAGCAGGGTTTGGATCACGAGATCTCGGTAAAAGGGCTTTTAATATCGATTCTACATAAGGTTTTATTAACCTTTGTGAAGCCGAGACCAAAAGACTCAACAGTCGTGCACTTTCTTCTTTATTACGGCTATAAAGAAAAAAAATAATTATAACAGATTACAATAAAATAAATAATATTAGAAAAGCATGTATAATGATTTTTTATTCTCACCTCACGCTGGAATATTCTAGCTCCGTAAGAAGCTGAATGAGCGTTTTACGTAATGATGGCATTACGTATGCTGGATTATGGGAAGCAAGACGACCTATAATGGTAATTGTAATTTCTCGAATAGTAAAAATTTCATCATTCAAAGCAAGGAACAACGATCGAATATTTTCAGCTTGTGCCAAGTGTTTATCAAATCTCTCATTGAGATTTTTCAACACAGTCTCTCTAATATTCGGATCTGAATTAACAAAGAAATATTAAAAAACAATAAAAAAAATATTACTTAATTCAAAATAATCAATTTTCTTTAAATACCAGGATCTGCAACACCAACTGTTAAAAGCTTTTCCAATACTTCATTAACTACTAAAATAGCGTGATTACTAGTTTGGTCCAGTATTGGATCTCGAGCAAATAACTGACAGCAAGTCAATGCAGCTGCTTCTCGTACTCCATGGTTATCTTGCTCAAGATACCGAACTACACAATCTCTTACAAACTCATTTAAAATGTGGCCTTCAAAATTGAAACTCCCGAGTGTCTTAAGAGCTAATGTTACCGTCTCTACATCTTTCATTTCTGATATATCAGTTTTAAGGTGACGTCTTAAGTCAGGTCCTTCGGATGCAGGTGATCCAGGGGCACGAAATGTTTGTCCGCTAAGAATTGTAGATAACATATTCAGAAGACGTTCTATTTAATTGTAAAGCAATTATATTTTAATAATAAGAATAGAAAGAATATAATCATAATAATATAAAATTTGGAATAAAACCTTGAATATTCGGTAACAAAGGAGGAATAAATACGGCCAGCTCCATTAAAGCTTGTCGCAATGGTTCACTTAACCCACATGCAAACATTAAATCCAACAGTTCATGCATATGCATGGTAAGTGCCTGACCAACAGCACGCGCCAACATCCCAATACATTGAAATAATGGAGCTTCGTTACCGCCGCGGTTTCGTGCTTTAGGTGTAAGCCCTTCCTTAATATTGCTTAATATGCCATCTAAATATGGACCTATATTACTACCTACGGCTATAGCCACTTGTCCTATAGCAATAAAAGCTATTTTACAATATTATTACTTAGTTATAAATTCCAAAATAGGGACATCTTTATTGAATAAATCATACGTACATATAGATCTGTCTCTTTCTTTTTTGAGTTGTGCTAATAAATATAGCATGCATTTGTGAACATATGTAGCGACAAATTCCTTGTTGTCAAATTCTGCAAGAACCGGTATTAAAGAAATCACAGTTCTCCGAATAAGACCATCACGATGATCTTTATAGCGAAGCACAGTTTCACACACATTCTTATACCTTTCATGCATAAACTAGTAATTAAAATTTGCGGAAAAAAATCAATAAACTTAATTAACTGTAAGGGAAGTATTAGTTTAGAAAAGTAACGAACCGATTTTGCATGATGTAATAATTCTCGATATGCTAATAATGCCCCATGAATTTGATCAGCATTACCGGGCTTTAAATTTCTTGATGCTTCATCATATATTTTTGTATACCATTGAATCCTCATTGAACTTTCACGCTCATATACAATTTTCAAACATGCACTTAAAGTCTCTGCAGAAGCCTCTCGAATTATCTGTTTTTGATCTCGTAATCCAACCCATATATTGTCCAAAATTGATGATACATAAGTATATATTAAAGTTGGCGCGTTTTGCGCTAATTCTCGTAATACAAGGGCAGCAGCATACCGACGCGATTCATTTCGGTCACCTTATATAAATATTATTTTAATATTATATGCGTTATATAAATTCGATCGATCCGTCTCCTACCTTGCAAATACTCCAAAGCTGTATTTACTTCTCGCGACACAAATATAGCTGTTACGGCACCACTTGGCGCAGCCAGCTTGCCTAATGCTTTAGATGCTAAAATCATTATTTGTTGATCACCGCTTGGAAGAACCATTTTTAAGTAATTCGTAAAACGGGAAAGAGTTGTCGTTTCGATATTATTATTTATCAACGAGTCTGGAAGAAAATAATTATAGTTCCATGAAAAATTTTCAAGTCACTAAACAGATTAATTACCAAAAAACTTTTACATACCAATTGCAAGAATGCCACCAATTTTGTCTGGAGTATCTCCCTGCATCAATTCAAAAATTCGCTTATTGGCTTCATTTAATAAATTAGGTTGTCCTTCGACCTATTTTAAAAAAACATGTTTATTTATCAAAAATCGTGCTCGATAAATAAATAAATAAATAAAAGTCTAAATTATATGGTTACCAAAAGTCGAAGCTCTAAAGCCGCTTTTTGTTGAACAGCCTTGTCTCTGTAAAAGGCGATTTAAACAATTTAGATCAAATTAATCATGCCCTATTATAGAACAAATATGCCTTACTTGTTTTTAAGTCGATTGATTATATCGTCCATAGTAATAAATATTAATCGATTCTAAGTATTGACGATTATTTAAAGAGTAGATTTTTAAAAAATTAGATCGGCGTAACTGATAGTTAAAATTAAATCATGTGCATTAAAATATTCATGACTTAAAGACACATGATTTTTTTTATCACTTACTAGGTTACAAAAATATTCAGAAAATACTCTTTGTGGGAAGGAAATATTTCATTCATTTTTCTATTATAAAACATTATGGGTTTATGTTTATCTGCTGAAGAAAAAGAATCGCGGTTACGGAGTTATCAAATTGATAAACAGATTGAAGAGGATAGCCGGAGATTCAAGAAAGAATGTAAAATTCTCCTGCTAGGTATATAACTCATCTTTGCTTGCCTCGTTGGAAACTCGACGCAAGCAAAAGAAATAAATTTTCTTCTAACTACTGATTAAGAGTTAGAGGAAAGTTGCAACAACTAGTTAATTAGTTTTCTCAGTCGGTTTTTTCGGGGCAAACCGTAGCATTTACTTGCGCATTGTCATTTACAGGGTCAGGAGAATCGGGGAAGTCAACGATAGTTAAACAGATGAAAATAATACATCAAAACGGTTATACAAAAGAAGAATTGGCACTTTACCGGATAACAGTTTATAAAAACCTTATTGACTCAGCACAAGCCATTATTTTTGCAATGAAGAAATTTCGAAAAGAGCCTCGAAGGCCCGAAAACAGAGTGAGTAATTTATGAAATAAATGTCAGAAAATGTATCATGTTAAATCCAACATTATTACTGATTTGTTTTTTTTTTATTTTAGGCTTTTGCTGATAAAATTTTGGATTATTATGTTGAATCCGACCCAGCGTTTCAACTAAGTCAAGAAATAGTTGAAGCAATTGATTCTGTATGGCATGATCCAATAATAACAGAAATTTTGGATCAACAAAGCCATTTTTATTTGATGGATTCAGCACCTTAGTTAGTATATGCTATATATGATTATACGAAACTATTAGATAAGTTCATCAGAATTGGGCATTTACTTACATTTTTTAATTGTTTTGATAATTGTGCGATTATAGCTTTTTTGCTGAAGTAAGGCGGATTGGAGCTCATGGTTATATTCCAGTTGAAGCGGATGTTTTGCGCGCAAGAACCAAAACTACAGGAATATCAGAAACAAGATTTAATATGGGTCAACTGAGCATACAGTACGTTTTTTTTTTTAAAAAAAAGTAAATAATATGTGTGGAGCGAAGCAACTTCTTATCAATATTTTCCTTAATTATTGAACGAATACTTTATTTAGTATGTTTGATGTAGGAGGCCAAAGATCAGAGCGAAAAAAATGGATTCATTGTTTTGAAGCCGTCACATCAATTATCTTTTGTGTGGCATTAAGCGAATATGACCAAGTTTTGTTAGAAGAATCAGGCCAGGTGTTATTATTATTATAAATAAAATTTATATTTTTTTAACGAATTTATTAATTTATTAACAATTATTGATATAATTCTTTTTTTTTTATTTCCACTATTAGAATCGTATGGCAGAAAGTCTCATATTATTTGAATCAGTTATTAATAGTAGATGGTTTTTGAGAACTTCAATTATTTTATTTCTTAACAAAATTGACTTGTTCAGAGCAAAACTACCGAGGGTACCTCTTGAACAATATTTTCCCGAATATTCCGGTAATTCATTTATTTCGTATAATTTAATTCTGTTTCTCTATTATTAAATTATGAGTCTCTCTTGTTTAGGGGGTGCTGATGTAAATAAAGCCGCAAAGTATATATTATGGCGATTCACACAAACCAATCGAGCTCGACTCAATATATATCCACAGTGAGTAACATTTTCACAATTATTTGATCATTTAATTGTACAGGAATTAGTTATATTTGACTTTTTATCTGTATTTGAAATTTATGATAGTCTCACACAGGCTACTGATACATCGAATGTAAGTAAAAGTCATTAAGTGGTTTTTATACTGTTATATTTTATGATACTAAAGTTTTTTTTTATAAATTCTACTAATTTTATTATTTAAAGATACGGTTAGTTATAATGGTTTTTTTTTGTTTTCTCCCTCTAATAGTTAAATTATATATTAAATTTCTTTACACTTTTTTTAGACTTGTTTTTGCGGCCGTAAAAGAGACAATTTTGCAGAATGCATTGCGAGATAGTGGTATCCTATGATGGATGGAAATAAATAATTGTATTTTTTTTTTGCACTTGCATTTGCATTTTCCTTTTTTTATTTTGTAATATGATATATTTGTATATTGCACATTTAATTTGCGGGATGGTGGTGGCATTAATAAAGCCGTTGGCTATTTTAATGATCATGGCATTTTATTTTATGAAAGTAAATGCAAATGATCTGAAATATCTGAGACAATATAAACATAAATATGTTAGATATTTGTTAATAATTCTATTTATTAGTAACAAATAGGATTTATAACAGATATCCATAATTGATTCTAAATTAAATTAGCAATGTTTATTTTTAATTATATAAATATTTCAGTAGTGATTGTTTATAATTCTCGAACTGAAATTCTTTGTAATTATATTTACCTTAATAATTATTATAAAATTTCTGTAATACATTTTTCAAATAAAATTTTTCGCTTTATTTAATTATAATAATAAATTAAAAATTAATATGATTCGAATGCCACGTTAGCAAATAATCTCAATTACAAATTTTAAAGTCGGAAAATAATTAAAGTTTGATTACATTTTTTTGTACTAAGGATCTCCAAAAGTGCTAACCGAGATTAGAAAATACTCTTAATACACACTACACACGTGTAAATGTTTTTTTTAGAGGGAGTTTACATAAATTCCGAATGGATTTTTTTTTTTTGACGAGAACTCGCAATTCTACAATTCTACGTAAAAAGTTGAATTAATAATTTATTATAATTATATTTTATATTTAATTAATTAAATTATAAAATATTATAATTTATAAGTTTTTCCATTTTCAATTTTTTCATATTTTAAAAAAGTTTCTTCAAGATTCACGTTCTGTAAGTAATGGAGAGTAACAGTAATGGCCGTTCACGTCCAGTAAGCTTACCTAAAGCTCCAAAGAAAGGTGGAAATATATTGCTCCCTAAGGTAGTTCAGACTCGTAAACTTGTAAGCCAAATATTAAATGACCTAAAAAAAAGGAAAAAACCTCCTTCTCCTTTTCAAAATATGGTTAATCAAGCTGATTCATTTCATGAAGTTAATACAAATCCAAATCTGCAAAATTTTTTTAATACCGATGATACTTGCGATTTATTAAGTCAACTTAGAGATGTATTGATAGTTTGTTCGATGAATGGAATTTACTTTGGAGATAGGTAATCCTTTTTTGATGTGATGCATTTTTATCTTTGATGTAATAGTTGCGTGATTGTGATTATTTATTAGATTAAAATTTAATATTATTAGAATGTCTGCCACGCCACCTGAGTCTCCCTATACTTCACGAGACCCTTCACCAAATCGATCTCGTTCGCCATCGCCATCACGATCTAAACGCGATTTATCAAACCGAAACAAAAGTTCTGGCATACTAGAACGCATTTTAGAAGTTTTATACGATATTGTTCAAAATGATTGTCGATATAAAGTTATTACTCCAAGACCATCTCGCCCACCTAATGCATTACAATCAATAGTACTTGATGTCGCTCATTTACTGGTTAATCAAAATCCATATTCGCCGGGTTGGTTGTATGAATTGGGGATGGCAATGATGCCAGGATTTAATATTTTTAATGATGTTTTACGTGCGAAGCTATTGATATTTTATGCTGATTCCTTAATTCCACAATTGATTGCTTGTCAAAGTGATACGAGTGATGATATAATTGTCGCCTCATCTTTGCGTCGTGGGAAGTCCAATGGAAAGATCACTACGAATGGCAGGTTTTAACGAATCTAGAACTGAATTTTATTCAATATTTACTCATATTAAAATTATTTATTCTTGTAGAATTTGAAAATTCATCATACATAAACATAACCATAAACTCAGAAGATCCAATACCACCCGGTAATTTACCAGATTCAGAACATTTACCTAATTCTAATGTTGATAGATCAGATGATGAATATAGTTTTAATCGTAGACAAAGCGCGGCTAGAAAGTTATCAAGGAGACTTTCTATTTCATATACTGGAGATCTTGACATTGATGCTTATTATGTTGATTCAATGTTTACTCCTTTATTGTATTCGATTA
This sequence comes from Rhizophagus irregularis, assembly GCF_026210795.1. Classification (NCBI taxonomy): domain Eukaryota; kingdom Fungi; phylum Glomeromycota; class Glomeromycetes; order Glomerales; family Glomeraceae; genus Rhizophagus; species Rhizophagus irregularis. The sequence continues at coordinate 4,772,684 of NC_089435.1, read as the reverse complement.
TACAATTTATTTCAGTTGAGGATTCTCCTTTGGATACATTATATCAGATGCATCGGACTATTGGAATTATGATTCTATGTAAACCAGACCTCTATAATGATGTTATAGAAATCATGGCACATGGTGATACAATGAGTCGTAATCGGGCTGTAAACATTCTATTTTATTTTTGGAGAAATAGTACAGGGCATCCTTCAGTTGGAGAAGCACTGCCAAACGTGGGATATATGCATGATTTGTCGGTTAAGGAGAAACAAAATGATACATCAATAAAAAATTCAAAGAGAGCTTCAATGTCTGTTATAAAAGATGTTCATCTCCACCAGTTTTTGCCGCACATTTTCCTTGACACTCGAAACGGTAAAGAAAATAAACACGCTTCCCTTACTGTTACAAAACATGCTTCTATAGTAGATATGCATGGTCAATTTATACCTACTGAACATCCAAATGCGTGTGTTCAATGTTTTAAGCCAATATCTGGTTTTGGTTTACGGTGTGGTGGTTGTAAGCTAAATGTTCATTTTACATGTTATAATTTAGCTGATGGAGAATTTTTGACAGAGTATTCAGTGGAATCAGGAGAACACAAATTGTATAAATTGTCAACTCCAAGATATTGTGATATAACTTACGGTCAAAGAGAGGTTATTTGTAATGATTCTTTGAAAAACATTGATTATAAAACTGCCATTATTTCAAAGACTGTTTCTGGACACTCTTTTCGCCTTGTGAACCTTTTTACTTTAGTATTATGTATGGTGTGTCGCATGCCTTTATGGGGCGTGATGCATCAAGGCTATCGATGTGGATCTTGTAATAAGTTTATACATTCTCGATGCATGAAATCAAACGAATCGGAAGTACAATTTGCTTGCCATTCTCCATCCATGAGTGAAGGTGATGCATTGATTGAGCATGAAATGCTTCGACTTAGTTTTAAAACTTATTACGAAAATATCTTGGTACCTGAAGAAAGTATTTCCTCTTATAGTTTTGAAGAATTATCCATAATGATGACAACATTACAAATGCAAGAAAATATATTAAATAATGGAATTATAGCAGGATGTTTGATTATAAAACAAAAATATCATAATCCTCTTTTTCCACGATCAAAGCAATTCGATAAATTTGAATTACAAGAGTATTCGGAACTTTACCAATCATACCTTGAGGGAAGAAAATTGCCATTATCAGTAATAACAAATGAATATTGGGAAGGTATTAGTAAAGAACCTCCTTTATGGATAATTTCTTGTGAAGATTATCTTGCACATTTAGCATCCATTATTAAAACTTCGTATGATTCAGAACCAGGATTTATAGATAGTCATTTAAGTGTTTATACTGCAGCTACGTTAACAATACCTTCTCCAGATGATTCTAACAATCCTGCCGGGATTTTAACTATAAAGGAAATGATGAAGTGGTTGCAAAAAAACCTTGGATTTCATAATTCTTATACTTCAAAGATCTTATTACAACAAATGGCTAACTATGGATTTTTAGAACGAATTGATGGTCATCCCATATTATTTTGTGACGAATCCGTAGGGGAAATTTTGGATCATGATTGCACTTTTCCATTACCATTTGCAATTGAATGTTCTCCAACCGTAGAGTCTTTAATAACTGCAATTACTGCATGTTTATCTGATATTAACATTTCCATAAACGAATGTGGATTATTATTGATGACGAAACGTTGTTGGCCAGATTCTTTTCTATCAAGATACATATTGGAGAGATTAATCTATGCTGTGATTGAATGGGTATGCAGTGAAGATGATAAATTACTTATAATTGCTCGTGAGTATACTCCATCTCAGCTCAAACTTCCTGGAGTTCGTGATGAGATGGAGAATAAAAGAAATGGAGCAAATCAAAGACAACCATCGGCGATGCCAAGTGTTGCTGGAGGTGGTGCTTATATTGTTTGTCGTAAAATGTTGAAAGAAAAATATATAATAAATTGGATGTCTGCAATTCATGATATGAATCAAGGATTGTTTTGTGACATAGTTTTCGATCAAATAGAAATGTTGTATGAAAATAAAAGTGAGCAGGATGTAATAACGGTATGTATAAAAGAATTACTGCTATAAAATGATCTTCCCATCTTATTGAATCATATTATATAATTTATAGGAAACTGAATTTCAGAGCCATGATCGTATATTAAAGTGTATGATTAGATTATGGCACGCAGGTTTACTTTTCTCTGCCTTTAAAGATATGATTGCACGATGGTTAGATGATGTTTATCATATCATGAAGCATCAATCTAATGTATGATATTCTTTTTTCTTTTTCATTTACTATAGTGATTTCTAACAAATTGTTTTATATTTTAGATTTTTGTGGAATTGAAAACCTTATATAAAATATTTAATGCATCAAAATCATCAACTTATCGATATAGCACTACAGATCAAATATTGTTGTCGACTGAGAATAATAACAGCGATGTTACAGATCCAATTTCCTTAGTTACACAGCTTTTCAAAGAAGGAGATGCTGTTGAATTAACTCGAGCATTACAGTGGATGGAAGTGATGGTTCGTACTGGGTAAGTATTATTTATCCTTTATCCATTTATCCGATTTAATTCTAATTGATAAATTTTTTTTTTGTAGTATTGGTCTTCCAGGTTCAATATTTTCCGATTTCCTTCCACTTTTAGCCAACCTTTCACCATCAATCGAACAATACACTACATTTATGGAGGTTATGTGGTATCAAGTTATGATTGGTCTTGGACATCTACTCGTGCGAAGTAACATCCAAAGCATTATATCAGATGTCAATGAAGCGGCTTTTGAAATGATCAAAAAGATAAACGAAGGAGGATATGGTGCAGAAATTGCAAGGTTTAAATATTTATGATTTTTCACATTTTTGTATATGTCATTCGCATTTATTTACATTATTTACTAAATTTAAAGTGCAAGATCCTTTGTCAAAGTTACAATTGTATTGGCTTTATACTCTTATAATTGCCCATTGGAAATGATATATAATGTTGGAATATTTGATTCATTACCTGAAAAGCCAATTAATTTAAGGTGGATTTCAAATATTTTTTTTTAGTTTTATATTTCCTAGCTTGATCGAAACTTAATGTTCATTGATGTCCATTGATTAATAGCCACCCAAAAAGATTGTCTAATTTTAAAGACTCGACTCAAGGCTCTAATCTTACTGCTGATGACCCTTTAATTCAATGCTTGTTGATGTATGCTAAATTTGATAAACTAGAAGTTCGTGGAGACATAGTAAAAGGATTTTGGAAATTTATCACATCTGCAGGTCTAATTTTCAATAAGAATGAATTTGTCAATAGTTGTATTCCTGAACTTCTTCCAAGGTAAATATGTATATTAGTAAAGTACAATTAATATTGAAGTTTATTAATTTTATAAAATGTTGATATAGTGTATGGAAGGAATTATCTCCCTTACATGATACATCATCAGATATAACTTTGCAATTATTGATGAAAATTGTTTGGGCAGATTCAAGGTTCTTTCTTGCTTCAGTCAGTAAAGTATTTGAACATTCTGATTGGGAAGTTAGGTAACAGTTTTATTAAAATTATATTATATATATTTTGAAATACTATTATTTTAGTTAATTTTAAAATTTTAATTTAAAGATTTGATGGTCTTGATAACTTGTATGGATTATTCTCTAAGTTGGATGAAAAACATGATATACAAGTAAGTGGAGTTTTTGCCTATCTAGGACCAATATTTAGCTATTTAGTCGGATGTTTATGGGACGAAGAGGTAGGTTCCTTTTTTTTTGTTTAATATACGTGAATTTTAAAATTCCATTTTTTTTTTTAAAAAAAAAATAAATAGTTAATTAAATAAATAAAATGTTTTTTTTTTGTTCTCATTTCTCATTTGTAGGAATTTGTTAGAACAAAAGCTATTACTTATATAAGATCAATGCAGCCACAGCACGTGCGTTTAGCTTTTAAATGCTGGGAAGGATATTTCAAAACTGCAAATGTTCGTGAAAAAACGCTATTGTGTAAATTAATGATTAAATTGAATGCAAAATTTCCAGATTGGGAAGGTTCGAAGTCATTCATGAATTTGTTCCAATGAATTGTTTTTTACGATAATATTTACCTGAAACTTTTTTTTACTTACTAAAGTTATTGAGTGGAATACACTATTAGATGCTTTAACTCAAAATGATGAGAATGAACAAGTTTCCACTTCCGATATTTTGGTATGAAAATTTAACTATTGTTTTAAAAATTCATAATTAATGTAATTAATACTATTTATTATTACTTAGGAAAGCTATATGAGACCAGATAGTATTTTGGTAATTGGGTTGAAACAAATTCAGGACGGTGGAAATTCTACTCCAGGACAAAGAGTTGCAGAATCGCAAAATCTGAGGGTAATTAATATGCATTAGTTATTCAGATAAATTATTAGATTTATTTATTATTTGTTAATTTTTTTTTAGGTTATAGTGTTAACACTTGCACTGCAAATGTTAGCAAATGGTATTGAAGTAACTCAAGATCAAATCATTAAATTAAAGCATTTGGTGTTAATTCATTTAGGATTTAAAAATTCTAAATTGGAAATGGTTAATGGAAAGTCAAATGTATCAATCGGAGATTTTGAATATATACCTGATGATTTTGCACAAAATATGATTATTACATCATGTTTGGGAAATCTTAAAAGAGTACTGGATACGCCGATTTACTTAAAGTCATCAAACAATATTTTAGAAGATACAAGATTAGCAGCGGAACAGGAAGAAGAATTAGCAGGTGGTGTTTTTGTAGATGTCGTATTAGCATTATTTAATTCTTCGGTAGACATGTCAACTCTAAGCCATCTTATGCTTAAGAATTGGATTGAGTTACTACTTATGATTGTTTATAAGGTAAAATATTTGTGATTTAGCAATTTGTATTTTTGATAATTATACTCTTAAGTTTTAATAATATTTTTTTTATTATAGCATAAGATTGAGGATAAACGCAATAGACAATTAGAAGAAAACTTGGTAAACGCTATGAGAAAAGCTTCTGAATTATTATCCAAAGATGTAACAGAAGAAAATAAACAACTTATCATAGAAGTTTCTACCACATTATTAAAAAGAGCACCTATGTTAACGGTCAATATTTTGGGAAAATATATTATTACGTTGGGAAAATTATTGACAAAGCTAAGAAATGATTCATCAAGTTCTTTGGTTATGAGCGCAAAAATATTTTTACGAACAGCGTTCATAAGTTTTGCAAGGAATGGGTTGTTTGTTCTAATTTTTAAGGTATTCAATTATTATGATAATGATAGTGTTTAAAAAAAAAAATTTTTTTAATTTGAATTTTATTTCTAAGAATCAAACAGTTGCGGATGAAACAAATACTGAACTAGACATGTTTAGAGTATTACGTGATATAATAAGAGATGAAGTTATTCCAACACATGATGAAAATATTGAACCGACTTATCTTTGTGTTGAACCAATAAGAGATGTTATAAATCAATTATTTAAGTTCACAAATCGTAAAATTGTATCTACTGTATTACATAACTTGAATAAATATGTGGAATTAGTTTACTCAAAACCATATAGTGAACAATTAATGATAGGTAAGCGGATAATTAAAAATAAATTAATAAATAAGTAAATAAATTTTCAAAAAAATAATTTATTTTCTTTTATTTATTTTTTAGATTTAGGATCATTTTTAATAAAGTTGAGTAAATATACGACTGAATGGAAAAGTGTCGATTGGGATGTTAATCCTATACTTAATATGATTTCCATTATATTAAAGAACAATCCGCTTCATGCGAAGGTATTTGTTTTATTTATTTATTTATTTACTTATCTTTTAAAAAAAAGATATTTTCAATTTTACCTTATTTGTATTTTCAAATAGCATTTGATTCACCCTGTAAGGAATTTCCTGAAACATGTAATTAATAAATGTGGACCTACTATAGAATCATTTGTAAAATTATTGGCAGCTTATAGTGCAATAAGTGAAGTAGTTTCACCATCTGATCAAAGTAATGCTTTTGGTGAAGTAATACTTGAAGAAATAAAAATATTTTATAGAGGAGCAAGGAATAGATTGAATAGAGATACATTGATAATATTATTACAGGTATTTAAAAGGGCACATAATACTATATATATATATATTTTTTTTAAATATTATATAAATAATTTTTTTTATAGCTTGTATTATGGGACATGCAACCATCAACGTATCCATGGTTTAGAAGCATTGAACAAAGAATTAAAGTTAATTCGTCAAGTCAACAACGAAGGCCTTTTTTTTCAAATGTATCGGAATATCTATTTGAGGATTGCACAAATTTTTTGGAAAATCCTCCTATAACGAAACAGTACTCGAAAAAAGATTTTAAAATCGGAGTATGTGCAAGTCAATTAGCTGTTGCTATGTGTAGTGAAAAATATGATCTATTGACAAAGATATTTTTATGGCAAAAGGTATTAAATTATTATTTTTTTTTAAAAAAAAAAAATAAAAATATTTTAAACAATTTGAACTTTAATATTTATTTTTTTTTTTTACTATAGTCGACAGATTCTAGACGCACAATACGATTATTAAATTGGATATTATTAGGGATTTTAAAAGCAGATTCATCAACAGGATTAGTTACAACAATATTTGATTTTCAAGATAACATTACAGATTTATTATCACTTGCACTTAAACAACCATTTAATGAAGTAATAGCAGGAGATGTGAATTATCTTTATACACATTCAGGGGAATTAGCTTATCAATCATTTGTTTTAGTAAAAATTTGGACAGTGCTTTGCTTACAAACTTCGAAACTACAAGAAAATAAAATTAGCGAAGCACCTAAATTGCATCAAAGATTAGCTAACAATTTAACTATGGCTGAAAGAAGATTTTGGAATTCTATTTGGCCTAGTATTAGGAAACAATTAATTAGCGTTACTGAAGATAAAGATGTTTTGGTAAGGAAATATAAATAAGCATTTATTATTATTATTATTATTCAAATAAGATTTCATTATTTTTTTGTGTTTTTTCAGCCTAATGGAGTTCCTTATTGGGAAATGTTTATGGACTTGATAACATTTCTACATTTAATTGGAAGTGATATTGTTATGTTGTATTCTCAGGAATGGTGTACACTTTTGGATAGTCTTATTAATAAGGTAAGCATATAAAAAAAAATTTCAATTATCTATTTATTAAAACGATTTTTCATTATTTTTCATACAGAATGAAGAAGTAACAGAATTCCATCATAAGATAAGACAAGCAAGATCGATGTTTGATGATCCACCATTAAAGATGCAACAGGATATGTTAATTACTCAATTATTTGTGGAAATGAGAGAGGCTATGAGATTGTATTTCGAGATAAATAGTAGCAATGTTGGTGGTAGATTATTTCCGTATTATTAATAATAATAATTAATTATTTACGTAATTATATAATTTTATTAACTTAATTAATAAAAGTATTAAAAAAAAAATCCTATGCTACTCATTTAAAAATATATGTAGTCAAAACTTACTATATATCGTCTAATCAAATGTGTGAAAAAATATTTTTTTTATATTAATAATTTTTTTGTCATATAAATTATTTTAGTAAATGTACTGTTTGGCAAGTGATTAAAAATCGTAGTGAACATAAACATTCACAAATTTATCCTTTTTATACAGTCCGTCGTGCGGCAAAAGTAAGGAGATTTTTAACATTGTACGACTCAGTTTCCTTGATGTATTTATCACGTGATTTCTAGAAAATCTGAGTATAATCCCTTATGATTAATAGAGCATTAATATTCACGTTTCTGAATCTCATTTGTTTGATTGTAGAGGTACTTCTTTCTCGTTAAACAATAAAAGGAAAATAAACAATATCTCTAGATGGCGAAGTATCGTCTGTAATCGTCCGCTTCTATTGAAAGAGAGAAGTTTCAATCTCACTCATTATTCCCTTTAATAAGGCGAAAAAAAGATTCCAGAAATCAATTGCAATAGATAAAGATTTTCGAGATGGTAAAAAAGTAATAAAATTGCTCGAATTATTCTATGAAAATGATACCGAAGAATTACAAAAACCAGAACGTGGTAATAGTCGAGTTCATTATATACAAAATGTTAATAACGTAAGCATCTCATTTCTACTGACATTTAATAATGATAAAGATGGTTATAACCATGATAAATTCTTTCATTACGTCATATGGATTGAGATCATTACATAATAAGCATCGAAACTTGAATATTTTTTGCAAGAGCTATAATTTAGGTTTCATCTATACTGCTATCTTACATATAGGTGAAGAAACTTGAACGAAAAACAATCCAGCTTGTACCAATAAATCCGACTTTTTACAAAAAATGAGTAGCATCCAAATGGACCTTGGTATTGCCTGTGATAAATGATATTTCTACTGCGGATTATTAAATTTTTTCTTATACGTTCATTAATTGATGGGTTATCACTAAAAGACTACTCTTTAACAAGCCCACTATCACCAAAATTTTACATTTTTTTGTAATCCGGTTGGATTACAGTAGATAGCCATGATAATTTTACAAAGAAAGATGCAAGTAAAACAGAACCTTCCAAAATTTTCTCACCTGTTTGTGATGATTCTATGAATAAACTCGTACTTAGATTCATTTTTAATGTTTCCCTAAATTCATCTACATTAAGATAGCATGTGTGTAAGTAAAAAATAAATACTTCGCTTTTATTTTATTGCTTTTATTGAACTTTTCAGCTCCTGCTTCTCTAATGATATACTCATTTGCTGTGTCAATTGTTCAGAATCGCTAAATTTTTATTTTGGATTTTTCATTAAATCAAGCCATTCTTTAGCTAGTTTGGGTAATTGGTTTTAATAGTTTTTATTGTTTTTTAATTAGGGTTTGTTAACCAATTTATTAATAAATCATAAGTTATAACATATGTTTTATACTCTTTCCTTATGCTCTAGTATTTCAAATACCTGATTCTACATGTTTTTATGTGATAGTGGTCTAGCGATGAAAGATCATCTGACTTGAAATCAGGTTTTGTATATTGGTATGAAGTGTAAAAGATGAACTGTTGGCTGGCATGTTTTAAGACATTCAAGTTTTTTTTTTTGAAATAATTTTAATTATATCGAGCACAGAATTGATATTTTGGTAATAATCCTTATAATTAATGAATTTTATTAATATAACCAAATTTTTTTATTAAATAAAAACTATTATTAAAATTTATTATACTGCAGGAAGATTATACTTGTTCTTTTATTTGCAATTCTGAAAAAATCTATGGAGAAAGATTAAGAAATCTATTCTATGTAAATAAGGCTAAACGCTTCAATATACCCGGAAACACGTAAAAAAAAAAATGCCAAAAAAATATTACATATTCAAATTACAAGAATAAAAATCAACTTTATTTTTTTTCGATCTTCAAATCAATTACAAAAATTCAATTGAGTCGACACCTCAAATCCTAAATCCATATTTATACCATACTAAACCATTCGGTAATCGGTACTATTACCTCACACATATAATTATTACTCTTCGGTTATATCAAAAAGTTCTTGTTACACAAATCAATAATCTGCGAAATCATTGAAAAGTTTATAAAATTTATATTTTTACTTTCTTCGAAATATGAAAGAAATTAACTATGAATGCTCATTCCTTCATCATCTATCTATTGCGCCTTTCTCAACATCAAAAAAATCAAGCTTTTTCATATCGGGAACTGTCCTAAATTACGAAATACAGAATCCTGACATTATATAAAACAACTACTGTAAATTCTGATTGACACATGTTTAAGATCTCGATCGCGAACCACAAAATCCAAATTCCGATACTTTGTCTATTTTGATACGCACTTTATTTCAAATTAATATATAATACCGAAATTTTGTATTCTGGAATATGTCGACATTTTTTTTGTACAAGTTGTTTCTTGATTTTGTTAATCGAGATGTAACATTGGCATTCTGAATTTCACCAGACCCGACTATTTACTAAAGTTTTTTGTTGTTAGCAATTACTAAAATATTAAACAGGAACAGCCAATTTGTTGTTAACAATAAAAAATTTTAGTAAATAACCATAACCATCAAAATATCATATGATCGGTATACTGCGGATACTAGATTAATTAATATTGAAATTTATCTGATATACGCAGTCGCAGTATACGCATCATATACACTCTATAAGACAATTTTAAATCAACCTATTTACTTAAAATCCTCTTTTCAAATAAAGAAAAAAAAATATTATTTTTTTTTTGTAAATCTTTCTTAAACGATACTCCCATGACACATTGAAAATGCGTAGCGCGTAAAAAAAATGCATTATAAATTCGCTCTTTATTAGTTATATCTGAATTGTATGAATTTTTATATTAAGTATAAGTTATTTGATTAATTAAGATGTTGATAACATTTGAATGTATAATTAGTTACCATCATTCATTAATATAGACGAAAATTACATTCCATAGATTTGAATTCCCTTTTGTCATATTTATGAAGATTTTTCCCTTAAATATTATGGTATAATTTGATTTGGAAGTCTGGTATTCCTAAAAATTATCCGTTTAAAGCTGCGTGCTTATATCCAATGATATAAGTTACATATTAATTACCATGCTGTAATTGCTGTATGTAGATGAAGTAAAATATTACTTAGGGACTTATAATTGTTGCTTTCAATGCTTTCAATGAAAAAAAAGATTATCATGGATACTTCCTCTTCCAATTATTCTTCCTCATCGTCATCATCATTCCTCGCGTCCTCTTGAAGCTCGTTCGTGCGGCAACATCTTAGGACCAGCATAACCTACAATAACGATCGATACTGGCAATATATGTATAACTGTTGTATACCTGATGAGTTCTTAACATAATAAATGGAAAGTAGTACAATGATAAAATAAAGTTTAATGATGATACTAATAATACGCCGCGTAAAATAAGACCTCGAAATTAGATCAACGAACAATATCTTCCAAAACGTCTTGCCCCCTTGATAGATGAAACTGAGATTTTAGTATTCGAAAAATGTTTGAATATGATTCGAATTCGTTTCGCTTTTTCATGTAAATAATTTGTTCGTTAAAGAATCGCCAATTATATAATACCTAATAATAGAATTACACAATTACATGACATATGATACATTCGAATTAATGTTTGGAAAACCCGGTGAAAGCTATTCGAAGCTAACCAGTGTACTGTATATTGTATTACGTATATTATGAGTAAAGTGATAATGTGATAAATCAATTGTTCAAACTCTGATATTTCAAATTGCTGTAGAAAATATTTTATCCCAAATGAAACATGTGATGATATGCTGTACTTATTGTACTTATTGTTTGATGATTAGAGTTAAATATCAATAAATACCGAATTAACATTAGTCTGGCATTCAACGATGTACATAAACTTATTAACTTACTTTGGCGTCTCATAAATAAATGTAAACAATATATAACCAATCTGATCACATATATGTTGTAATCCAAACAACGACCATTTCCTAAATCAACATGGTAACTGAAACATATTTCAACCCTACAAACTAATTCCCTAACAGATAGGGGTTTTGGTCTGGGGCATAAAGTTCGTTCCCAAGTTGAATTATGACATAATAAACATACTAAATGGAAAACTTAAGTAGATTACGAATTCCCTAAACTAGTTAAGTTTGTGACTGGGGAATAGGGGCATAAGGATCGGTTGAAGTTGGTCTTCGATTTGGGTTAATTTTACCTTATGGGTATAAATTTACCTTATGAGTTTGTTTTGCTTTTGTAAATTGTGAATGGGATTTTTTTGAGACTTATTGAGGAAAAATCCTTTTTAAGAATTATCTTTGGGAGAATCACCTGTGAGAATTATCTTTGTTACTTTGCATGCAAGAATTATATGGTAATATCCTCGAACTATCCTAAAAATAGATTTATATATATTGAGAGATCCTGGGAGAATTTTTCCTTGAGAGAATTATCATTGAGAGAATTATCTTTAAGAAAATTAACTGAGAGAATTAATAATGCTTGCGAGAATTATCTTTGTAAGAATTTTTGTTTAATATATTTTATATATCGTATATCACGGCCCATAGATACCCGGATACAATTTTAAATTTTAAATTTTTTCATGTACCTATGTATAGCAGTGATGTGCATTGAAATATTTGGAATCTCCAATTCCAAGCCTTTCCAATTCCAATAAAAAAGTCGAAAGTATTTATAGAACTCTGTTTAATATACAGTACATGTATTCTATTTTAGATATTTATTTCTTCGTAAGAATTCTTTTTATTTTATATTTGTAAGAATATTGTTTATTTTTTTGTAGTTTGTAAGAATATTGTTTAACATATTTTATATATTTATTCTTTTGTAAGAATATTGTTTAATATATTTTATATAATTATTTTTAATAAAAAATTCTTTCTCGCTTTTTTTTTGATTCGCATTTCTTGCATGAATCATTACCCGGAAGATCATGATGAAGAATTCTTTGTTTTCTTTGTATTCATGAAATCTTTTGAAACATATCCTTAAAAATCCCATGCATTAAAGATTTAGTAAAAAAGTGTTATTTACATTACATGTGAAGGCTGTGAAACTGTGAAGAGTGTGAAGAATATGAAGACTAATGAAAGGTTATTGAAACAAAATAAAAAAAAGTTTAAAATTTTAAAATTTTTTTTTTTTCTTTCACATCTTTCACATCTTTCACATCTTTTTAAAATTTTATCAAAATATTTGTGATAAAAAAAATAATTACCAATGAATGATTAAAAATTTTTTTTTAGATGAATCAATGGCGTTATTAGTTAAAAATAATAATAATAATATATATATATAATAAGGGTTAGACACAATAAAACAATAATTTACATCTATAGAATTTCTTAATTTGGAATTCATTTCTAAATTTTCTTTTTGAGAATTCTTTTTTATTTATTACCTTATTATGGAGTCCTAAAAAGAATTTTAAGTAATCATATAACATTTATATAGGGAAAATATTGTCTTACTTATTAAGTAAAAACGGGTTAAATTAAGTTTAAAATAATAAATAAGAAATTCCGTCTTTTTCCAGGTATTCCAAGGTATTTCATTTTTTTTTTTCTTATCAAAAAGATCATCTTTTTCTTTTTCGAAATAGTTTAGTGTATATTCTATTCTAGATCGACAAAAAAAAAATTTTAAAATTCTCTTACAGCATATTTACATTTATTTTATTTATTGTTGTATTGTATACGTCAAACAATAAATAAGTAAATAATATCTCCTGCATTTACTGCATTTATGTATTTTAATGTGGCCACTTAAAATTTGAAATTCGAAAAAAAATTATCAAATCAACGAGAGTAAGATATTGAAAAAATTTTATGAACATCAAATAAATTTATTATATTATTACAAATATATGTTATGTATATAGTTAACTAAATTTTTAAATTCTAATTTTTCTAATTTCTAATTTTCTAATTACTAAATTCTAATTTTTAAATTGACTAATTGCTAATTGTTATACCAGCTAACAATCCGTTGACATGGCATCTTTACCATTAGATAAATTATTTACTTCATAAGCCATCCTTGAAAAAGTACTATTTTCAGTACCAATAAAAATCCCACTATGAGCTGTTATTAATAAATCTATTAAAGGTATATAAAAATTTGATAAATTAATATTTTTATCATAATCACTTGATAAATTCTTTAAAATTTTTAAATCTTTTTCAAAATCAAATAAAGTAAAAATACATGATAAATTATTATAAAATTTTGAAAAATCTTTTTTTGGTTGATTAGAATCTGTTGCTATATAAATTATAGGTAAATTATTTTTTAAACATTGATCCAAATTATTATGATTTTTTTGATTTTGATTTTGACTTTGATTTTGATTTTGATCTTGAATTTGATTTTGATCCTGATTTTGATTATTATTAACATCATTATTATTATGATTATTATTATTACTATTATTATTATTGCTATTATTATTATTATTATTATTATTATTATAATTATAATGACCATCATAATTAAATAAATTTAATTTTTTAATTAATTTATTAAAAATTAAATTTATATTCTTTTTACCAAAATCTTTAAAAATCCCATCACCTAATCTAATATGTAAACCAAAATAATTATTTTTACCACCTAATTTATTAATAATATTATTAGTTATATTTAATATATTCTTATTATTAATAATTAATTTATTATGAATAAAATTTCTAAATTTTTTATTATCATCATTTTCTAATGATAATTTATAATGACTAAATAATGAAGTGAAATGTAATAATTTTTTTTTGATTTTTAAAAAATCTTTTATAAAGAATTTTTTTTGAAAATTTTCTAAATCCTCTTTTGATTTCTTATTATCAAAAAATTTATATTCATAAGTTTCATTTTCAATAAATAAATAAATATCTTTATTATTATTATTTTTAATATTTTTAATATTTAAAGTATTTTTTAATTTATTTAATGAAAAATTATAATCTCGATTAATCATTTTAATATGTTTTCTTATTTCACTTAAATCAAAAATATCTTCCCAATTCATCATTGTTAAATTATCATATTTTGAATATTTTTTATCATTACAATATTTATTATCATCATCATACTCATCATATATTGTTGTTGATGAACAATGATTTTTTCGATAATTTTTGGCTTCAATCATTTCATTTAAATTATTAGATAAAGGATAATATGAATGATAATGTGGTACGTAATTAATTAATACAGGTGGCATAATTAATGTACGATTTGTTATATATGATAACATTATTGCATTCATTAATGCTCCATGTTGATTGTGAAATCCACTATGAGGTAAATATGTCAAGAATTTTTCTGAGGGATCAATGATGATGGAAGTTGTGTTTGAAGTGGTTGTGGAAGTGGTAGTAGAAGTGGTAGTAGAAGTGGCGGAAGTGATGGGAGTGGTGGTAGTAACAGCGGTATCAATAGTATCAACAGTATCAATAGTATCAATAGTATCAATAGTATTAATATTATCAATAATATCAACGGTATCAATAGTATTATCAGTAGAATATGATGATGATGAAGTTATTGTAAATAAAAATTCGGTTGAAAATGTATAAAATGTTAAAAATAATGTTAATATTATTATTGGAAAGATTGTTTTAAATAAAAATCTGTTTCTTGAATGTAATCTTTCACGTGAATCGATTTTTTCATGAAAC
Organism: Rhizophagus irregularis; assembly: GCF_026210795.1. Lineage (NCBI taxonomy): Eukaryota > Fungi > Glomeromycota > Glomeromycetes > Glomerales > Glomeraceae > Rhizophagus > Rhizophagus irregularis. The sequence goes on along the minus strand of NC_089435.1, from coordinate 4,757,374 downwards.
ATTTTTTTTTTATAAAATGATTGGGTTTTTTTTATAAAATGATTGGTTTTTTTTTTAAAAAAAAAATTTGTTTTAATAATAAAATGTGATTTTTTTTTTAAAAAAAAAAAGTAGAAAATTTAAAAAAAAAAATTTATTCCAAAAATAATCCATAAAGGGCCTTTTTATATTAAATATATATAACGGACTTTTTTTGCATTGATTTTCATTATTGGTGACACGAGGCTAATCCATAATTTAAAGGATACCTAAAGGGAAAAACAAAAAATTAAAATTTTAATTAAAAAAGAAAAATTTTAATACGTACAAATACAGAAAAATACTACAGGAAAAAAAATTTATTTTTTTTTTAAAAAAAAATACGAAAATTCTAAAGAGAATAATACATTTGAAACTTTCTTTTATGAAGATCAAAACAATCTTCAATAAAAATATAAATCTCATTATACATATACATATATACATATATAATGTATGTAATATAATATAATAATAATATCTCGTATATCATCATCTACTGTACTTGCATATCTTTCTGAATAGAAACCCTGGTTTTTTTTTTGTTTGTTTTTCAAAACCTTTATTAAAATTAAATCGAACAAAGAGATCTTACATTAATTCCATTTCGATCATTTCGATTAGTTCCTTTGATGTAATCTGATGTATCTGATGTATCTGATGTGAGGGATTTATGTTAGTGTTACTTAATCATCCAGTAAATTTACATTTTTGATATTTTTTGTTTAATTATGCCAAGAAAAAAAAAAACGAGGTAAACGCCAAGAAAGATCACAAAGTTCACGTTTTTTACACAACTCACACAACTTCACACAAAACTCACGTTTTTTGGAAGATCATCTATATAATTAGTCAAAAAAAAAAAAAGATTTCTTTAATTCTCAAAATTTTCAAGAAAAGTTTTTTTTTCTCATAAAAGAAATAAAAATACCAAGATATTTTTTTTTTTAATATCAAGGATCGTATATTTAAACCATATTTTACATTATTAAAAAAAAATAAAGTATATATAAAACATATACTATAAAATACTATAAATATTATAACAAAAAATTCATCCAAAAAAAAAAAAATTACTTTGTAATTTTTTTCGTTTTTCGTTTTTTTTAAAAAAAATTTACACATGCAAAAAACTAAAAAAAAAAGAAAAAATATAAATAAAATAAGAAATAACAAAAAAAAATTATACATAAAATAATATTTTAGTTAATTAAAAATAAAATGATTTTTTTTTTCTTAACGTAGACTATTTTTCTTAACGTTGACCATTTTTCTTAACGTTGACCATTTTTCTTAACGTTGAACATTTTTCTTAACGTAGACCATTTTTCTTAACGTTGACCATTTTTCTTAACGGTACCCACCCTTCTTAAAATCTTGCAATATTAGAAAAAGTATTATTATCAGATTTATCATATCCTCTCAATTCAGCAAAAATTTTCGCCCTTTTGGAATCAGTGGGATCATTACAAGGCCATCTAGGTAATCCAATAAACTTGTCTGCTTTAATGCTTACCAATTTATCTATAATATCCCTAATACTACTTTCTTCAAGTTCATCCTTTAATGTATCTTCAAAAGATTTCATAGCACCCAAAGAATCTGCAGTATAATATGGAATTGTTGAAGTTATAAGTTTAATAGTTTCAGTATGAATATGAGAGAAACGATGAGTTGAACGAATAACTGGATGAGTGGAATTTAAAGAAATGATATCATTTAATCTATATAAAGGATAATCTGAAACAAAATATATATTTTCAATATCAGAAACATCAATAGTTTTTTGTACTCTTGATAAAAGTCTTGAAGAACAAATTGGTAAAGCAGGATCTTTTGTATTTTCAAAATCCCATAGAATAGCTATATAAGGTCTTAAAGAATTTATAATTTTTGTAGAAGCATCTTCAATAATTGATGAATAAGGTAAATGAGGAGGTAATTCATTTAAGAATATAGATTCTCTAATATCATGTCTAATTAATAATACATCAGAATTATCTTGTAAATTATTTAATAAAAATTTTTTTAAATCATTTCTACCATCAAATCCATCATCATTTACAATCCAATTATTCCATGATAATCTTAATAATTTAAAAGGTGTAGTATCATTTAATTTTAATTTAAATTTATCAAGACACCAAACTTTTTTTAAAGAATTTGAATAAGGAGAAATATTAACAATAGAATTTTCTTCACCTCCATCAGTTATATAATAATGAGAAGTTGAAGGTTTATCATATCTTTGATAAGACCATTTTTGAAATTCATCTTGAGTAATAAATTTTACATTAGGAAAATTTTGTTGTAATTTATTTATATCATAATAAAGACTGAATGGAAAAGGTTGACAAGTTGAAATCTTTTTAGATCTAACATTGGTTAAAACCATAATTCTTTCAAGTGATTCTGCCAATTTCACGTAAGTTAAAAATTCAATGTCCGATATTGAAGTATCCATATTTGGTGGAAAATAAGCTAATAAAAATTTACATTTTGATTCATTACAATATTTTCCATTAACCTTTTTATCATGTTCGTACACATTTGTTGTATGATTAAATTCATCAATATCAAATTTCTGTTTGATAGGTTTATTATTATTATTATTCTAGAATTGGCGGGAATAACGTTTTGCGGGAATAAGAATAACATTTAGTGGGAATAATGATTAGCGGGAGCGGGAATAAAGTTTAGCGGGAATGGAACAAAATTATATTAGTATATCATAATATGAAAATGTATTAAAAAAAGTATACACTTATTATATCTTACCTCATTGCAAAGAACTTTATTAACTTTTAAATATTCACCAGGAAATAACATTCTTGGTAATATTACAAACATGAAATTTGCAACGCTACATATAAATATTGCACAAAACACGAAATATGAAACTCTTTTTCTCGTATCCCTAGGGATTGAGAAAATACTTTTTTCTTTCGTCATCATCAAAAAAAAAAAAAAATTAATTTGTTCTTTTAAAATAGTATATATAAGTATTTGATGAAATGATGAAATGACCAAAAAGTTAATTAAAAAAATTTTATATATATTTTTTTTTTATTTTTTATATTTTGTTCTGATTAATAATAATAAAATGAAAAAAAAGAGAAAACTTTCACTTTTTTTTGAAAAAAAGGTACAGGATTTCAAAATTATTGCAAGTATTTATAAAGGTGACAAAAAGAAAGTTGTTATTTAGTTGTATTTTAAAAAAAAAAAAGTTTTACGAGATAAAAAAGGGAAGATTTTATTCATATATAACACCAATACAAAAATGACAATCGGCTAATTTAGATTAAACTAAATATGTACTAAACTAATTAATTGCGACACCATGTATATACTAACTCTATATAATAAATAAGAGTTCAACACAAATATTAAATGCATAAATAACCAATTAATAGATAATCTAATATGTATGACGCATTTATTAATTTGAACGCATTTTATAATTGTGACTTAATAGGTAACAAAACCGAGTCTTTTTGTCATACAAACAAAAAAAAAATTATTTATTATTATTATTAACAAGTTATTACGTTATTTTAATTTCATCCAATTATAAAATATTTTAACGATAAAGTTTGTAAAAAAAAAAATAGGGAAATAGTAGATATTACCATTTTTAAAAAAAATTTTCCCTTCTTTTAATCGTTAAATTGTATTACATTTTTGAAACACGAGATGTTGAAGTACTTTGCATCAAATCATCACACATGTCAATAAACGCGTCAACTAAACTTAAAAATACTTTAAAGGTGATGATTTAATGATTATCACAAATAATTATTATCATATCACCAATTCGGATAATTAAAAATTATATGTAACAATGGCGTTGACTCTTTTGTGTACCGAGTAATAAAAACATATTACTAACTATTATATAAGAACGGGAATATACGTAGATGGATGAATGAATTATATTTTTTTTAAAGACATAACCGAATCCCCTTTTTTTTATAAACGGCGTTTATGGGAACGTGGCGCAGGTTCTGAAGATCTGTGCACAAACAAAAAGTACACAATACAAAATCCGAGATTTCCGAGAATATTTAAAAGTGGAAATCACAGCCGATACAGTTGAACTTAGCGATAATTAAGTAATATCTTGAGATAATTAAGGTAAAACAATCAATAATAATCAAAATACTAATCAATACTTTGACACGAAATTCTAATTTTAGTTTTGCTCTTTCTGGTGTATCACTGTATCACGTACCACCACTTTACCTACTTTAGGTGGTAATCACACGTAAAATATGTTATCGGAATAAAATATTAATTATACAATGAATAAAATTAATAATTATTAAATAAATAATTTCTTAACATTGTTCAAAAAGTATACATTGATACAATCAAAATCAATATTGTCGAATATATTAAATACAATCAAAATCTTAATGTTTAATCTTCGTGATAAAATTGAATTCGGATGTTCCGTTCTTGATAAGAAGGATATTCTTTGTACTTTTTAATTGATAAGCGTTTGTCTATATTTATTCATATTTGACTTTATCTTTAATCTTGTCTATTTTTATTAATAATCTTCTAATTTTACATTGTCATCCGAAATTCCGAATTACAGTAAAAAGAGTCAATCAATTCAATATCAATAATAATGTTTAACTAAATTCAGGAATTCTTCCGGTTTTTTTAAAAAATTACTCGTAAAATACTAAACATGTTTCCTTTGTTAATGATTATTTATTTTTTTCTCCTGCAGAAAAATTTTCTAATTTTTTATTTTAAAATCTGATAAAATGTAGTTAAATTTTAGTTAAAATTTAGTAAAAATTTAGTTAAAATTTATATGTTTTAAAAATTTATGTTAAAATTTTATGTTAAAAATTTATGTTAAATTTATAAATAAAAATCTGGTTTTTTTTTCAACAATAAAGTTTATCTACATGACACGATATGTGCATCCGATCACGCATGCTTATTTCAATTATCGCACTTAAAAAGTTCTTAAATGTTTAAAAGTTTTTTAATCAATATAATGAATTAGGAAAGTTGATACCTTTTTTTAATTTTTGTCAATTTCTTTGGACATCTGAAATTTCCAAATTCGTTTTATTTTTCGACAAATAAAACCAAAATTGGTGATTAGGTGATCAAATAATTAAATGTTTTTTTCTTATGAAAAATATGAAAAATAATAAAATAATAAAATAATAAAAAATAATAAATATAAATATGCATGATAAAAAAAATGCATGAAAAAAAATGCATAAAAAAATGCAAAAATACAAAGATGTAAAAACAAAGATGTAAAAACAAAGATGTAAAAAAAAAAATTGTTCCTTCTTATCATGAAAAACATATAAAGATAACGGAAGAGATCTTCCGAAATAAATGATCTCATATATACATATATATATTTATTTATATATATAATCTTTTTTTTTATAAATAAAGTTAAAAAAGAGTTCATTTTAAAAAGAAACTTTTAAGTTTTTAACGCATCATATTACATATTCTCTCATTTTTTCACCATTTTAAGAATTTCATTGTTTAAATTTTTTTTTTTCTTGGCATTATGATAAACGGTAATATTTAATATTTTATAATTAAAAAAAATAAAATAAAGTTTTTTTTTTAAACATCAAATATATTACAGTATATATGTATGTGTATGCATGTTTTTAAACCATACGGTTTTTTTAAGATATACAAATTTTTTTAAAATATACCAGTACCAGATACGTTATTCTTATAAAAATTTCGATAAAAAAATTTCGATTTTTATAAATTAAAAACATGATTAAAAATTCGTTCATAAAAAATGATAATGTTCCTTGGTATTCAAACTTTCATGATTGATAATTATATAATACATAGTAATATGAGATAACCGACCTAAATAACAATAATGTAAAATCTGCATGAACTTATGAGGATAACTGATAATTAAATTATCGCCGTTTTCAAAATGATGTACGCAGTTAAATTTGAATAAAAAAAAAAAGAAACCCGAAAAACCGGACGAAAACCGGACGAAATATGGACAAAAAACGGATGAAACCTGGGCGAATATTGGGTATTCGAATATACAATCACAAATAAACTGCGTACACTATTTTGAAAACGGCGATAATTGCTTTAATATTTATAATATAGAATTATTCTTATGATGTGATATTAATGATATTAACGATAAAGATAAAGATATTGGTGAACAAATATCAATAATTCATTCTCAAATTGAGTGTAAATTATAAATTCTTCTTGTATTAGCAAATTTTAATTAAAAATTTAAAAAAAAATAAAAATAATCCTAATCTTTTTATAGTTACATTAAAAGTATTTTATTATTAAAAAGTATTATTAACATTCAATGTATTTATTATTAAAAAATATTATTATTATTTTTTTCTTGTCAAACTTGTCAAATCAATCAAAAAACCGACCCAATCGGACGATGTAAAGTGTGTAAATCCGATGTCGATCTATACTACATACATAATCTGCTTTTATAACGCTTTTTATACTTTCCCATAGATTAAACCGACAAAATCTTCGTTATCATTTTTTTATGATATTGGTGAACAAATTTCAATCGTTAAATCTCCAAATGTAGGTATAAACACATTGTTATGTTGTCATACCATGTACAACACTTTCATGTATTATCTATTAACCTAAAAATTTTATACCTTATTCACTTATCATTTTTATATATGTATATTTTTGCACTTATTCATTTTTACACCTATTCATTTTTTTACGCCTTGTTCATTTTTTTCATTTTTTACACGTTGCTTCATTTTTTTCATTTTTTTTACACGTTGCTTCATTTTTTTTTTCATTTTTTACACGTTCATTTTTTCATTTTTTTACACGTTGTTCATTTTTTTCATTTTTTTACGCGTTGTTCATTTTTTACATATTCAAAAGGTGAACCCTACAAAACTAACATTAACTCCTGTGACACTATCAAATCCGCCGAATCAATCAACTCCTGTGACTTTATCAAATCCGCCAAATCAATCAACTCCTGCAATTCTATCAACTCTACAACCCCTCCAAGCCCATTAAATCCATCAGCTCCTATTCTATCAAATCCTACAACCTCTCCAAACCCATTAAATCCATTACTCTATCAAATCCTACTACTTCTTCAAACCATTAAATCCATCCCTATAAAAAATTTTATCCGTTATTTCTGTAAAAACTCCGTAAAAGTGAGCCTTTCATGAATTCATTCATGGAAAATGTAAATAATTTGTTAAATTCCGTGATCTAAGGTTATTAATTCCGGAAATACGAGGCTTTTATGGAAAAAAGATGGAATATAAAAAACGGATCGACTTTTTTTACAGGGCATCAAGCAACTCCTACTCTATCCCTATTACTATTACTCCTTCAAATCCATTATTCCGTTAAATCCATCAGCTCCTACACTATCAAATCCAATCCTGCTACTACTACTCCTTCAATTAGTGATATTGAAATAAATTGTCAATCTGATACGTGTAGATTCTTATTCGCTTATTATCCACCAGAACAGGAAACTCAAGCAAATCAACATTTCTTAATCATTTTTACAATTACTAGCTGAAAGATTAAATAGAATTATGGTATTAACTAATTAACTAATGTTGGAGATTCTCATATATTTACTTGTAGACCTTTCCCTTTTGATTTTTATTATAACGTAAAAAACTTCAAAAAAGTTTGATAAACCCAATACTTTTCATGGTTTCATTTCCAAAATATTTGATAAAAATTGTTAAACCTTATGTCAAAAAATTAAATCAAAGAAATTGTTTAAGATTTTTTGATTAAATGATACAACTATATTTAAAGGTATTAAATTCTGGTGATGGTGATAATCTTTTAATACCGTATAGCACTGACTAAGAGACCCCCCTTCGCCCATATAAAATACCCATCTCGATATACCATATTTTATTTCCTAAAATTAGAATATTTAACCAATATTATAAATCAAATTTAAAATTTTCATATATTAAATTTGTCTCATACTGACAGGATGAACGTACACACCCGGGTATAATTTAATTTTTAAATCGCTGAAATTGAGCAGTGCTATACGGTAAAAGAATTTAATAATACAAATGCTTGGAGAATGGAACATGGAATACAAAGATTAATGCCTGCTGATAATTTAATAAATGATTTAAAAGATAAACAATTTAAAAATGATATAAAAAATTTTTATTTAGCTACTGATTATCCTTTAACAAGAGATAATATACTACTTAAATACTATTGCTATAAAAAAAATTAAATTCTACAATAAATTTAAATACTTGGGTTTTCAATGAATGCTTTTAATTATTTACCAAAAGATGATAAATTTATAAAAAAAATGAATTAATGGGTGCTGATGGTTTACAAGGAATTTTAGACAAATTAGTTTTAGTACAAGCTGATTATTTTGTTTCTTGTCCAAAATTTCGTGGTCGTTATCAACCTAAATTTACAAAAAAAGTACGTGAAGCTAGAAAGAAAGAAATAAAGAAAAAAATCAACTCATTTTGGGATGTATGGTATAGAGTTCAATAATAGAGTAATGGTATAGCGGTAGTGGTAGTAATATTGATGTAACGGTAATTGATCGGGTAACGGTAATTTAGCGGCAGTGTAGCGGTAGCGTTAGCGTTGGATAATTTTTTTGTTTAATTAATTAATTGTAGAAAAAAAAAAATTTTTTTTATTTATATTTTCCTATGATTATCCCTATTATTTGATGCATGTATCGACAAGAATAAAATTTGTTTCTACCTTTAAATTACCGCTAAAGATTGGTTACTGTTACAGCAAAATTCAAAATATACGAGACACTTGAGAAATTTGGCAGTAGGTTAGTAACCCGGCTACCCGACAACCCGACAACCCGACAACCCGACAACCAGACAATCAAATCTTTCAAGTGTCCCGTATATTTTGAATTTTGCCGTAAAACTAATGTAGGCCAACGGTGTCGTACAATCATTTCACCTACAATTATCTCACCGACAGGATCATTTTACCTACAATCATTTCAAGACAACTATTTCACTGACAATCGTTTCATCAACATTCATTTTACCGACAGGATCATTTTATCTACAATCATTTATTTCATCGACAGTTTTGAAATTCTAATCCACTTACACTAACCTTATACTAACCCTAATTCTAACCCTAATTCCTAATCCTAATTTTCTTACCTAACTCTAACTCTTTTCCTAAATTCCCTTGTCAGTGGAACATTTGTCTGCGAAATGACCCTGAGGTAATTGTCGGGGAAACGAATGCGACCCGTTAAGTAATACACAATTATACAATGTAATACAATACATTAAATTTATAAATCTTGTTATTGTCCAGTCGATTAGAATTTTGATGACCAATATTTTTATGAGACATCCAATATTGAAATCGTTATTAGTACCTATTGGTCACCGCAGTATTCTCAGTTATTTGGATGATCTTCGACCGATATTCCCATTCATTCAATAACTTATTAATGATCTACAACACTTAAATATTTCGGTAAAATAATATTTTTCTATTGTAATTCGTATTTTACTGGATTTTAGAAATCGGTCAAAAATCTAATTTCTCTCTAAATTATTTAAAATATTGACGACATTTAATTGTCACATAATTGACGCATGATTGACGCATAATCGGCACTTAAATCGAAACTTGATCGACACTTAATCAACACTTAATCGACAATGAATAGTAAAGTTTTTAATGATCTACTAAAACTGCTTTTTCATTCTATAATCAACTTATTTTTATATCATTCATTTAAAATAGGATTAATACTATCAGTTGATCGTTCTAACGAAATTTATCATTACTATCAGTTTGATAATTCTAACGGAAATTTAAAGTTATTATACATCAATTAAAAACTTAATTTGGGTCTTCCGTATCATATACTCCGTATTTTAAATTCCGGTAATACGGTCATTCGGTTAATCCAGAATAATCAATGTTTTAGTCACTCCATTTTGAAATATTTGAAATCAAAGTTGAAAGAACGGATTATTATAATTCCAGGACAATCCTAACAATAAATAAAATAACTAATAATCTATATCAATCTCCTAATAAAGTAATTTTGCAATAAGTTTTTTTTTTTTATCTTTTTTTCAAAAAGAAGGTGCTCTGTTTATAGAAATCCTTTTTGATGTGCATAATCGATTTTATCGTGTTACATATGCACTACAAAAATCCTTTTTTTTTTCACTTTTTTTCATATATGATGTATATGTAATGCATTAATTAAACGGTATAATCACATGTTAATTACTTTTAAATTACCTTCAATCATTTAAATGATAATAGGCTAAACAAAAAGGTACTCCACATTACGTTTTAATAGATCAATTATGGTATTTTGGCAGAATATTTTCTTTAAAGTTTCGAAATCAATGAAATCAAAATTGGTTATCATTAAAAATTCATTCCGGTAATTTCAAGTCGTTTTTGCGTGATACTGTACATTGCATATAATGTTTATAAAGTGATAATTATTATTTTATCACTACAAAGTTCAAAGAAACATTAGAATAATCATCAGTTTCGTTTGATATATTGATTAATGAAGATATTAATAAAGTAATATACAATAATATATGAAATGTATGAACTAAGAAAAGATTTGTTTCACAAATAATTTCAAATTTTAAAGTTTTTTTTAAAATTTTCTGTTGATCCGTTCTTTTTACACAAAACGTAACATTACAAACACAATTCGCAAAAATACGTTATCCAGATGACACTAATCCACGTTTTTTTTTTGAGATTACTTTCAAAATTCCTCCTTTTAACTTTTCTAACGCCTTATCATTTTTCTTTGTAATATATATATATATATTTGTTTACATGAGCAATATTAAGTTATTATGGTGTATATAGTACATAATAAAACATAAAGGGAATTCAAATATTTCTTTAAAAGAATTAATGTCACAAACATATTGTACATCTAGTACTATATCTAATTTTAAAATATTCATTTCTTAAAATTAATGCAAAGCAGATATCTTTGACAGCTTTACAAAATCTATAAATAGTTAAAGAGTACGTAGAACCGTAAACAAATGTACCCGAAATAAAGTACACAAAATAATGTACCCGAAATATTAAATGACATGCAGCATATTATATTGTATGCTACATTTTCTTTGCAACAGAATTTTGATTCGTTTAAATTTCTATTCTGATATCATAATATTTAATATTTTTGGATATATTTTCCCATGTTTTTGTTATTGTATCATGCGAATTTCAAATCATTATACCATTTTTTACCATATTAACATGAAACAAAAAAGATTGATAATCAATTATAAATTGCAAAAAAACATCTCTAAAATAAGAAATATGTATTAAAATTGTACCTTCTTTAATTGTGTTCGTATAATATTAGTAGTAATAATAGTAAACATAAACATAAAATTATTTTTTCTTACGGGCAAAGCTCTTACGGGCATAACCCATCAAATAATCACAAAATGTATTTATATTATATTTGTCTCAATTTTCAATTCCCCATTTCTTGTCAACCATTTTGTTCTCTTTATAAATCAAATTATTTCATAAATAAAAAAACTTTTTTTTTGTTCTCTCATATTAAATTATATAAATTATATATTTATTACATACTATTTATTATATATTATATATTATACGTAGAAAAAGAAAAGAAAATAACTCAAAATGTTCAAACAACCGATTGTAAACATAAACATTTCTTGGAATCGAGAAACATTTAAATTGCTCTTAATAATATTCATATTTTGGAGTCTTATTAGTTATTTATACTTTTATAAAAATAATAATGTTAATAATGATAATATAACTAACTCATCGACTCAACCTGATATTGGAGAAATTGGAGAACCAATTTCAATTATTCAATCGCAATCACCTTCACAATCACCTTCACAATCGCAATCGAAAGATGTAAGTATCATTTCTTTCATTAATAATTTATCGGGTACTTATTATCAACGGATAATATATTTATGGAAAGTGTGTACGGAGATGCAATACCGGTGTAACGGAGTAATGGAAATTGGTGTAATCTTGGCAAAATATAGTATAATCGCGTAATCAACAATATTATGAATATCTGTATATCCGATTAAGATACCCGACGGAATTGTTTTTTTTCGATTTATTTAACATTTTTTTTTCGATTTATTTGAAGGCTATAATGACATTATCCCCATCAACTCCAACTAATACTTCATCCCCATCAACGCCAACAACATCCCCATCAACTAATACTACATCAACTCCAACTTTTCATGTTGACATCATAATAAATCAAAAATATTGTCAATCTAATACATGTAGATTCTTATTCGCTTATTATCCACCAGAACAAGAAACTCAAGCAAATCAACATTTTTTATCATTTGTACAATTAGCCGAAAAATTAAATAGAATTATGGTATTAACTAATGTAGGAAATTCACATATATTTGCATGTCAACCATTTTCTTTCGATTTTTATTATAATGTGGACAAACTTCAAAAAAGGTTTCCAAATGTTAAATTCATTACACAAAAAGATTTTCAATTTTGGACAAAAGAAAGAAAAGAAAAACCCGATACTTTTCATGGATTTATTACAATCAACAAAAATCATTCATATACAGTAAATCATGTTCAACCTTATGTTGAAAAATTAAATTTATCAAATTGTTTAAGATTATTTAATTTAAGATTAAATGATACTACAATATTTAAAGATATTTATTTAAGTAAGGGTAAAAATCTTGAAACTTTTGAAAATTTAATATTAAAAGAATTAGATACAAATGCTGAAGTTTTATTAATTAAACATGAAATACGTTATCCTTTATTTAAACCTCTTAGTTCATTAGATTATGCTAACCATATTATAGATGCTGCAAATTCTATATCAGAAAAATTAAGACCTTATATTGCAAGTCATTGGAGGATGGAACTTGGTAAACCAAAAATGATGCCTGATTGTGCAAAAAATTTAGTTAAGTGGGTTAAAGATAAAGAAAGTAGAACTGGTATAAAAAATTTATATTTAGCTACTGATTATCCTTTATTAGGTGAGAATAAAGCTCAATCTACAACTTTCCACGTGATAACAAAATATCATATTAATGCTATTCAAATATTAAATTCTTCTGTAAGTTTAAATACTTGGGTTTCTTTACATCCATTTGATTATCTTCCAAAAGATAAATGGATAAAAAAAGAATTAATGGGAGCTGGTATACAAGGAATATTAGATAAGTTAGTATTAATACAAGCCGATTATTTTGTATCTTGTCCGAAAGTATGTGGTCGTTATATATCAAAGTATACAAAGAAAGTACGAGAAGAGAGAACAAAAAATGTAGGGAAAAAATATTATTATTTAAAGAACGTTTGGGAGATGTGGTATGAAAATTAAAGAAAATTTTATTGGTAGCCCTATGATTTAGTTAGACATTTTATGTACATAATGAATAAAATCAAATAAAATAATTACGATTTTAATCAAAGTTTAATTGAGAACTTGGGGAGCGAACCAATAAATTTGTACATACTATGTTCATCGAAAAGATTAATTTTCTTTGGAATTCGGTTGTCCTTTTGTTTATCTTTTAAGGATTTTCGGTTCGGGACTTCGGTTATCGGCGTTAAAACTAATTAATTTTGTGTCACAAAAAAAAAATATTTTTGAAAAAGTCATTGACATGCAACATAAGAACATTCCTATAATTGTTATTTAATGCATAAATGCGCTCTATGGTATTTAATCCCAACTGTTTAAACATAATTTACATCATTTTAAACCTTAAAAATCAACCAATCAAATTTTCTTTCTTTTTTAATTCATATCCTTTTTAAATCCTACCATATCATTTTATTTCCATATCATTTTTTTTACTCCCATATCATCTTTTAACTCATTAATTATTTCCATATCTTTTCAATCCATATTTCCATTCATTTTTTTTTCTTTTTTCCGATCCATATTTCGACCCATTACTTTTCATTTCATTTTTTTTTCTTTTCCGACCCATTACTTTTCATATCGAAATATCATTCCTTTCTTTTTTTCGTCGCTTCACGAAGATTTTCATGCTTCCTACAAGTAAACTGAATAATTAAAACATATTATATTTTATACCATCTCCCCTTCATACATACCACCATCATCTTTCATTATTCCTATTATCATTCCCTTTCTCAAATCATTATATTCTAAAACTTCATTCTTTGTACTGTATATCTTTTTGAAAACATCATGTTAAGGAAAGTAGTATTGATTGTTACAATCGCATATATTATATGGATTACATCATTTTTAGTATTTGGTACGGATGATACAGATACCAAACAAGTAAGTATTTTTACATTACAGTCAGGACTCGATATAACAAACTCGATATAACGAACTTGGTATAACGAACTCGATATAAACGAGCTCAATATGATATATGATGTAACGAACAGTAATATGGCGAACTCGATATAACGTACTCTTAGGTTCACCGAAAATAATCGTTATACCGTTTATATGTTCATATTTAAAGTGAAATTCTTCATGTCGTATTAGTCGTTATATCGAGTTCTAAGTTTTAATCGAGTAACTGTACTTTTTTATTAATATAAATCAATTATTAATTTTTTATTTATTTATTTATTTATTTATTTTTAAAAAAAAGTCATTATCATTAGAAGAGATTGCTATAACCAAAGAATTTGATAATGAATTTGATAATGACAGATCAAAATTAATCGAACATGATGAAAAAGTTAATTTAAAATATTGTGGTGAAAAGACTTGTAATTTCATGTTTCCATATTTTATTCCTGAACAAGAAACAAGAGCAAACCTTCATCTTAGATCTTTAACTTTTCTCGCAGAATCACTTAATCGTATAATGGTATTACCTAATGTTGGAAATTCAAGAATAGATTGTTGTACGAAATTTCCTTTTGAATTTTATTATGATTTAGAAAAAATGAAAGAAATGTTTCCAAGAGTAAAATTTATGACACAACAAACTTTTAAAGAATGGACAGAAGAACTTTTAATTAAACCTGATACTTTACATACTTGGTTAATAGAAGATGGTAGAAATGATTCTTATTCTATAAGAGATCATGATTATATTTCTATTGAACAAGGTGTACAATATGGAAAAAAACTTATTAATAATTTATGTTTGGATCAATTCAATTTAAATATATCTGATTATATTGAATTTCATTCTGGAAAAATTATGATAAAAGATTTTGAATTTAAAATGTTTAATTTTTTAACGGAAAATCTTAAAAATAGAAAATCTCCTGTATTATTAATTCGAAATCGTTGTAGAAAACAAATGTTTCCATTAATTGAAGAACAAATACCATTTGCTCCTCATATTTTAAATCAAGCAAATGAAATTAGAAATAAATTACAACCATATTATTGTATTCATTGGAGAATGGAACAAGGTATACCTCAGAAAATGCCAAATTGTGCTAGTGAATTAATTAAGATGATTAATAATCTTAAAACAAAAGTAGGAATAAATAATATATATCTTGCAACAGATTATCCTATTTCAGGAGGTAAATCAGCTTCAAGTACATTTTATAGAGTAGAAAAATATCATAAATTAGCAATTCAAATGCTTAATTCAACATTTGATATTAATACTTGGATTTCTTTAAATGCTCTCAAAGAATTTAGAAATAATGAATATTATGATTCAGAATTTAATAATTCAGGTATACATGGAATTTTGGATAAATTAATATGCATACAATCTGATTATTTTATAAGTGGTCCTAGAGATTGTTGTAGAATATTATCAACTTATACTAAACTTATTGGTGAAGCAAGAAAAAATTTAATAGACAGTGGTGATACGAGAATTCGGAATACTATCACAAGATGGAAAAGGCCCAGTAAATAATTATTGATCAATTATAAATTAACATGTTATCTTAGAAATTTACTTATATATTTGAATAAGATAATTTTTTGTATAGATAAATTTATGTATTATTAGAATTAGAATTAAATAAAATAACAGTATGTATAATTAATTAAATTATATATACTTATTTAAAGTCATTACAACTATAATTAAACGTAAACATGGTCGAAAACCGATATCACTATTCTAACTAATAGGAATTGATGCTACTAATACTGATTTCAGTATAAAAATATCGGTCAATTAATCACTAAAAGGCGTTACGGAATTAAAGTCACATGCCTTAAAGTCGCGTGGGCGAACCTTTAAATTAGTGAACTATCCAAATTATCTCTCATATCTTTTCGTTTCTAGAATTTACTATCAAATTTATTGTTGAAGGGATACACACACTTCGTTATAACATCGCTATACAATATGCGCGAAAATTAAATAAACGACTCGATCAACGATTCGAAAAACTTAAATTTTTAATAAATTATTAAATTAATTACTTTTATACAATTTTTAGAAATAAAAATTACAATACATTACAAAGAATATCCCTTATCCCGTACTATAAAATTTATAATAAATCGTATACTACATAATCAGTTTCTAAATTTTCATGCGTCGAAAATTCAGGCATGCCTATATCGACATACTCAGGAGGTGGAGAAACCATTGAAGCAATCGCATAGGATGGGGGTCGATCAATTAAAGTATCAGAAAGAGATTCTTGACTCGGTTTGATAGATTTTGTCGTTACTATGATCGGAATTTCAAAATGTAATCGTTTCCTTTCAACCTTAGATACAAGTGTATTTCTTTGAGAATTTATGATATTTGATAGATTTGATAGAGACATAGTTCTTGAACTATGTCTTCTATTTGGATTTCTTCCAAAAGATATTCTACGACTACTCCTTCGATTTGTCGCTTCAGATAAAACACTTTCATTATCGCTGCAAAGGTTAACTGCCTCCGTAACGCAAATGGTAAACGATAACTTATGAATAACATCAATTAATTCAGAATTTACATCACAATTAACCCATGGACATAAACGAAAATTAATCATAATTGGGTCTCCATCATTACTATCTGGATCGATTTTAATTCGTCTCTTACCGAGAGGATAACGTTCTTCATTAACATTCGCTATAACAGCCGTAGCCTCTTCACCAGTTGTGTGATAATGAATATGTTCTTTTAATCCATATTCGATAGCTTCAATAGCAGTA
Organism: Rhizophagus irregularis; assembly: GCF_026210795.1. Taxonomy (NCBI): domain Eukaryota; kingdom Fungi; phylum Glomeromycota; class Glomeromycetes; order Glomerales; family Glomeraceae; genus Rhizophagus; species Rhizophagus irregularis. The sequence goes on along the minus strand of NC_089435.1, from coordinate 4,740,177 downwards.
CCAATATTGTCAGATTTTAATATTAATTCATTTTGAACTAAACCACCTTCACGAAATGTCATAATAGGAGTACTAATTTGATAATGAATCTTTTCATCCAAAATTCCTTCGGTAAATGTGGTATGATGTGTTTGTGCTGCTCGCGTTTCGTCCATTAAACAACGTTTAATGTTTACAATTTTCTTTACTATTAAATCGTTACGGAATATTGGTCTTGAGAGAACTGCTGTACAATAATATTCAATTTTTCCACGTGATCCTTTGAATGATGATGGTAAATTTCCTGGAAGTTCAAATTCAAAATAATATTCATGTGTTCCGGCAGGAATTTTCTTATTGGATGTTGCTGAATCATGAAATAAACATTCTTTTCGAAATATGGTTTTAATTTCGCTGTCTGTTATTTTTTTGTAAACGAAAAAAATTTTATTAATTAAAAAAAAAAGGTGGATAAGAATTAAGAATTAATATATATTATGTCAAAAAATTATTTATTTACATTCTGGCCTTGAAGATGACATAGGAGGTCCACATGCAACAATTATTTTCCCAGCAAAGACAAATAATAAATATTTTGCTTGAATTGCCTTTGTATTATTAAGAACGACCTTTCCTCCTAGTTTACATCCTAATGATTCTTCAGGAAGACCATACATTGTACCTTCAAAATCTTCATCCAGGAATATTTCCAACGAAGCACTTTTTTCATTTTTATCAAACATTCTTTTTTATTTTTTCTAAAAATGAGTAAAGAATGTAATAAAATCAAACTTTAATAATAATTGTAGTAGATTATTATAATAATAATAATAAATAATATAATAATAAGGAATGTTATTTAATAAAGGAATGTAGCTCCTTAAGATTATAAATTTTTAATTTTTTTTTTTCGTCGAGAATTTTAAAGGAAAGAAAAAGAAATGCGCAATTAAAAGCCATAAAGGTCAATATTTAATAGTACGGATGATCAAAAAATAATTCAATCCCCATTCATGATTTAACGATTCATCCCATTTTCGATCGCGATTATGATATTCACACTTAGGAGTTTATTCGTGTAAATTATGTAAATTATGTATAAATATGTTCCATTTTGTTTAATTCAAAAATAATTCACGAGATGATTCTCATTTTTTATACTATATTTATATAGAAACATTACAACATTTTCGGAGAAATTGGTCAAATATATATAACCGATCCATAAGTACTTTTTTTCCATGACAATCAGACAATAAGTATCCTTATCTGGACACAATCACATGATATGCCGTTGTACAATTATGATTTATGAAAATGAACTACCCACCTTTTAAAAAATCTTTTCAACGAATCTCACAAACTTTATTTTCTCTTTTTAGAATTACAAAAAAAAAGAGAGGGGGTTGATTATTATTTTATTAAAGATAGAAATTAAAATCTAGATCAAAAATAAACTCAATATACAGAATTATGGTATCAACAGAAATTTTCTTATTTATTCCATTGTTACTCATAGGTCTTGTGATAATATTTTATAGAAGACCAGACCTTATCTATAATTTATTATTAGTAATCTTACATTTTATGTATTCGCTTTATAAATTATATTTGTCAATACCATTACTTTTTTTAAGAAACCGTACGCCAACATGTGCATCACAATTATCTGGTGATATTAAATATTTAGATAAGATACCAAAACATCTTGCGGTAATGTTTTGGAGTGATGATATCCAAGAAGAAAGATTGATTGAGGCGGCGCAGTTGTGTTGTTGGGCTTGGTGTTTTGGGGTGAAAACAGTGAGCATTTATGAACCTGAAGGTATCTTTATAATTATTTTATATATGTTAATGATTTGATTTATTACTTACCTTACCTTTTTTTCCCTTTTTTTTAAAGGTCATCTGAAAGAATATATTCAATTACTTCAATATCACATCAATTCCGTTTCACGAGAATTCATTTCTCTAGAAAAGATTTTACCGACTATTCAGGTAACGTCACCTAGTTCTATATCATCACCTATAGAAAATGAAACAAATCAATCAGGTATTAATTTAATTTATTTTTATTTTTTAATCATTTCTAAAAGTTATTAAATCGATAAATTGAAAACATATTTTTTTTTTAGATTTACTTGTTAATCTGATCTCACGTTCTGATGGTCGTGCACGAATAGTGGAAACGACAAAATCTTTAACTAAAGATGTTATACAAGAAAAGATAAAATATGATGATGTGAATATTCAAGAATTAGACAGGAGGTTAAAGAGTATGTGTGAGAAGGGGTATTTTTTTTTTATATAAATTATTTTGCCTTACCATATTTAACTTCTTTTTTTTTATCATTCTAAAAGTATTCCAAATCCCTGAACCACAACTTCTCATTTCATTTTCTTCAAGAATTGATCTTGATGGATTCCCACCATGGCAAATTCATCTAACTGAAATATTGTAAGTTTTGATTTTTTTTTCGAGATTTTTAATTTTTAATGAATATTTTTTAAAATTTTTTTCTTTTAATTTTATTCTATATAAAAAGTCATGTACCTGATAATCCAAACTTTAGTTATTCCATCTTTCTACAAGGACTCCGTAAATATTCAAAATGTAATCAACGATTTGGTAAATAAGGAGTGGGAACTTATTAACTAGTTAATAATAATTTATTAATAAATAATTTCCTTTGAGGAATTTTTTTTTTAAAAAAAAAAAATTTATGAAATTTGACTTTTATTTTGGTAATTATCAGTAAAGGTAATTACATAAGTTTACATAAGTTACTTATTACGTAATTCGTAATTATATTAATTCGATTAAATTAAATCTGATAAATAGTTCTTTGTAAATATAATATAGAAAATTACTTAATAAAATTATTTAGGGTTTAATTTGAAAATAAATAAAATAAGTTATTTTTTGAGAGAATTATTATAAATATCATTTTAAATTACTTTATATAATTAGCCAATAGACGGAAATATAGAATAATAGACTTAGAATTTTATATTATATACACCGTATTAATTATTATGATTTTAATAAATCTTTTTATTATTTAATATCCACCTTGTATTTCAGTAATTACAGACTTTGCTCTATCTTCACTCATAATACCAAATGAATGTATTCTCATATTAAAAGATCCGGTTCCACCAGTTAAAGATCTTAAAGATGATGAATATCCCAATAAAGTAGATAAAGGTACATGAGCTTTTATAATTCTTTTCGGTTCAATTACCTTTTGTTTCTCATTTGATGAAATATATGTTGAATCCGGTGGAGCATAAATTTCTATTGAATGATCATAATCTATTAATTGACCTGAAGTTTCTAATCCCAAAATATTTCCTCTTCTTGTTCCAGTTAAATCAGCAAGTACATCACCTAAATGTTCTTCAGGTACTTCAACTTCTACGTCCATTAAAGGTTCTAATAAAGCTGGAGCTCCATTTTTCATAGCTTCACCAAGTGCTTGCGAAGCACATGCACTAATGGCCGTCTTGGTCGATTCTAATCCAAATAATTTTGGAGAATGAACCTTAATATAAAGACCTGTAATTGGAAAACCTAATATTGGTCCTCTATAAAGGGCTGATAAAATTCCGGAATGTAATGCATCTCTTATTTCTATTTTATCTAACTTTGTCAAAGAATTCTGATTATTCGTTTCATTTTGTTGTTCTGAATTTAAATCATCAATTATTATTTCTATTCTATTACCACCTTCCTCTGAAATCCCTTTATCATTCTCAGGAAGTGGAGTAATCATTAAACTAATTTGAGCTTTTTGTTTTTTTCCCATTAGTTCACGATCATATAAACAAGTATGTTCTAATTGTTCTACTGTAATAGTTTCTCTATATGAAATTCGCATTTTTCCCATTTCCGCATTAACTTTAAATTCCGTTAATAATCTATCTTTAATAATTTCTAAATGTAATTCTCCCATACCACTAATTAATGTTTGTCCAGAATCGGAATCTACATGAACATGAAGAGAAGGATCTTCTCTTAACATGTTCTTAAGAGCATCTTCTAATGGTTTTTCATCTGAAATCGAAGTTGGCTCAACAGAGTAAAAAAATACTGGAGATGGAATATCAATACTTTGTAATTTAAGATCCTGACGTGAATCATTAATTTGTATGAGCGTATCACCTGTTCTTGTTTCTTTAAGTCCTACAATTACTCCAATATTACCAGCTGAAATTGATGGTATTTCTTCCACATCATTAGCATACATTTGTAATAACTTATTTACTCTTTCTCTTTTACGTGAGCTCGTATTAAATAATGTCATTCGATTATCAATTTTACCTATAATAAAAGAGAAAAAAAATATTTTATGAGTGCTATTAATTTTTCATCAATTTTCCGTTCATCATGAACCACCATAGTACCCAATCGAAAAAAAAATTTTGTAAAAACATTCGCGTTATGACTATGCGCTATCACTCTTTGATACTCTCACGTAATATATCATAAAAAATCTTTATATATGTTACCCGAATATACTCGAACAAAAATCATCGGACCCCTTTTATGATCATGAATGACTTTAAAAGCGAACGCGCAAAGTTTTTCCTTTTCTTTTAATGGAATCTCAACTATCTTATCTGATAAAGTGGCTAGTGGAGGTAAACGATCCAATGGAGAAGGTAAAAAATCAACCACAGCATCCATTAAAGGTTGTACACCAATATTTTTATAAGATGCACCACAAAAAACTGGTACAGCTTTTCCACTCAAAGTAACCCTACGTAATGCTTCTCTTATATCATCAACGGGAACTTTCATGGGATCCTCGTTTGCTAAAAATATTTCTAATAATTGATCATCAATTTCAGATAAAGTTTCGACTAGATGAGATCTTCCTTTAACTGCTTCCTCAAATAATCCAGAAATTGGATATTGTTCAGTTAAAATAGTTTTATTTATAATAGAACCATTAGGATTATTATTCCAATCCAATACTTGCATATCAAGAAGATCTACAATTCCAAAAAATAAATTATTTCCTATAGAATCTTTTTTCATTATAGGTAATTGACAAACAAGAGGTCTTGTTCCTAATTTATAACGCATCTCTTTAACAGTTCTTCCAAATCCAGCACCAATTCGATCCATTTTATTAACATAAGCTATTCTTGGGATACCATATTTATCAGCTTGATCCCAAACAGTTTGAGTTTGTGCTTCTACACCGGAAACTCCATCTAAAATTGTAATAGCACCATCAAGAACTCTAATACTACGTTCAACTTCAATAGTGAAATCAACATGACCTGGAGTATCTATTAAATTTATTCTATGATTCTTCCAACCAAATGTAATTGCTGCTGAAGTAATTGAGATTCCACGTTCACGTTCTTGTTTCATATAATCCGTGATTGTATCTCCATGATCCACATCTTAATAAAAAAAAATATATATATATGTAACGTTTATATATATATATATACATATGTAATATTTTTTGTTATATAAACGTGAAATACCTCCTATACGTCTTGTGAAGCCTGCATAATGTAACATTCGTTCTGTTGTAGTCGTCTTGCCTAAAAAAAAATTCTCGCGTAAAATTGATGATTATAACAATATCGGAATTATAATTAATAATTTATTACCTCCATCGATATGAGCTATAATTCCAATATTCCTCGTTTTAGATATAGAATATTCTTGAAAAAAATGAATTTTTTTTTGATTTAACATACATACTTTTTTTTTTTTTTTTTAGAAATTTAGAGAAAAGAGAAAATTTTTTGTATTATATATATATATATTTTACCTTTAATAGTTGTAGTATAAAACCTTTGATTTATAATAGTTTGACTTTTAAATTTTAATAAAGTATGATTTATGTAAACCGACCTCACATTCTGAAAGACCCTCTTCATTTTTTCTTCATCACATTATGTTATTGCTAATAAAAAAAAAAGGTACTATATTTTTATACTGGTTTTTTTTTTATTTTTTCCATCTTTTTTTATAATCTCGCAGATCACTACCTTAGATCAACAAATTTATCAAAATTACAATTTACAAATATTACAAGAAATATATATATATATATATATATAATAATAATATACATAAAATCAAAAAAACAAAAAAGAAAACAAAAGATTTTTAATTTAACATTATTTCTTTCTTTAAACCATTCCATTCAAAAAGAAAAAAGAAAAAAAAGAAAAAGTAATTATAATTATAATATTTAATATATTGTATATTATTAATCCCAAATCTACATAAGTTTAACATTATTCTCGGGAAATTTTTTAATAATTTCCAAATGTTCATCGGATAAACCTTGACTAAAACGAAATTCCAAAATTCCATTATTTTTCCCAATCATTAACCCATCAAGAAATTTTTCTAATACATCAGGACTAAAAACCCAATTTAAATAAACTTTAAAAGTTTTCAAACCTTCAGGAAAAGTATTTTTCAATTTTAATAAATAATCATCAACATCCATCGCAACACAAACATTATATTGAGAACGATTCATTAAATGAATTTTTTTTAAATCAAAATTTGGATGATAAATATGAAAATATTCTAATTGTTGACAACCTTTAAATAATTTTTCAATTTTAATACTTTGATGTATTGTCATTGGAGCTATAAATTTTTTAAGATTATGACAATAATCTGATAATAAATCTATTAATGTTTCAATATTATAATTTTGTAAATGTATAAATTGTAAAGTATGAAGAGCAGAACTTGAATATTGAAAAATTGGTTCAAGAATTTTTAAAGGTAAATCATATTGTTTAACTATTATAGTATTTAATTTTTTAAATTCTCTAAAAGATGATTGAATCTCTTGATGATTTAATTTTTCAATAAACCATTTTTTAATGGTAATCTTTTCTAAATTTTCAAATGTAGTTAATTGTTGAAGAAATTTTGAAAAAAAGATTGAATCAAAATAAATATGTTTGATAATTAAATTTGTTAAAGAATTTTTTGCATATTCTGAATTAACAAGTCCATTCCAAACCACTTTAAATCCTTCAAAATTATGAGAATCTATTGAAAGATCTTGTAATTTTGGTTGAACTTGAATAATTTTCACCAAATCTCCATAATTTGTAGGTTTCACATATTCCATTTGACTTATAATTAATGATTGAATATTTTGACAAAGTTTTGAGATCGTCTTAAATTGATCTGAATAATATTCATTATTAACTTTTAAAGTATGAATTTGTGGTAATTTATTAGATGCTCCATAAAGTCGAAAGATATTAAAATCATTCGCTATGGTAATATCTAAACAATCAATATATGCTGCTTGACCCAAAAAATTCCTACATAATGCTTTACTTAACTCTTTTTTCATTCTTTCCCGTGGTGTTTCCGCTTCAATTTTAGAATTACACCATTCAGCAGCTGATAAGAATATTCGATTAACTGGAATATTTCTTATATATGCAGGATAATTAAAAGTGACAGATTGTGTTAAAGTTGAAGAAATCCGTAATCTTTTTTGAATCGCTTGTGGAAGACATGCGATATATGTATTTATTAAAGCTATTTGTCTTTTTGATTCTTGATGATTCTCAAAAGGACTTCTCCATAATTCTGGTATAGCTGACACACACCAATGTTTATTAACAAATGCACAAGAATATAATGATTTTTGATCTTTATCTATATGTTGAAAAATATTTGATAAACAAACGTAAGGTAAAGCGGAAGGCATGATTTCTTGAGAAAAAAATTGAAAAAAATTAGGTTATGAGACTAAAAAAAGTTAAAATTTTTTTTTTTTAAAAAAAAAAGCGATTCGACCCTATTTATACTTAAATTTTTATATGGTTACGCACTATCACATGATAATTACCGATATAGTAAGACAGAAAGATATAAAACCGGTTTATGTTGATCAAATACTTATTTGACGCAGACGACTTTTTTGAACCATTAATTACTGTGTAAAAAAAACCTTATTAAAGAATGATTTTGTATTTCTAAAGTATTATATTTTTTTCAATAAGTAAATATAAATTTCTATTAATTAGTTTTTTTTTAAAAATGTATTTATAATCTTATCAAGGTAAAGATGTTCATCGGTTCTAGCCGTTCTGAGCTGTAATCATTATCGGTATAAATACACAAAATATCCTCCATCGGTCTTACTATTATTGAAATAAAGAATGTTGCGCCATCGAGTACATGTACTGATTGTACTGTGTGTACTGTGGTATTACCTATAATCTTTTGTAAAAAATTTTTGTGGATAATAACAATATTTTTATTATCATCCAATGAAATAATTTATATAATTTATTAAATACTGATGATGTCTTAAATAAACGAAATAATTGAGTTCTTGTTTTAAATAAAAAGCGGTTCTTTTTTGGAAATGGATTTACACGCGTCTATGATGAGTGTACAAAATAAATTTTACGTTATGAACTATAAATGTAAGCAGCTACTGTAGATTCGTTACACAACTTTGATTATATCAGTGCTCGAAATTTTATTCAGTGAAACATTTGTTATGAATTAATTTACGAGTTACGACATAAGTGTTTGATTAATTCGAATGCTGTGTGATACCCAAAAATATCTGTATCTGTATACCCATCAGATTTTTTATCCAGAAAGGAACGCATATTAAGCAAATCGTATGGATAATGAATCGAATTTGACAAAACTTGACATTAATATAAAAAATTATAAGAAATTATAAAAAAATGCTATAATACTGATGTTTTTTCTACGCCGTTAATGATTTTAAATGAAAAAACGGATCTTAATAAATGACATTCTTGCTTTTTGAAATATGGTCCCTTTTTTGTTGCTATTTTTGCATATTGAACTGATAAAAAACCATGCAAATTTAATATTTTATTTTAAGCCAGCAGGGATGATAATATAGCTGCAATATTTCAAGAAAAATTAGAAAATTGAAAAGTCACAAATTCGGAGCAAATAGTTGAGAATTCGGTGTAATATTTCTTTTTAATATCATGGATGAATTCATGATTCAACAATATCCGCAAAGTATATTATATAATCCATAAATAAATCGAAATCTGCATGGAAAAATTAAAGGTAAAATATATTCAGTTCGCATTAGCTCAAAAACGTACTGTATGTGTACAGTTCGAAAAACATACTATATGTGTAGTAAAATATTACACCACTTATAACCAATGAATTTGCAAGGAAAGGAAAGTTATTTATAAATGGTTTATTACAATTTTTAGCAGAAGTTAGGGTTATGTTCATGACTATTACTTAATTTTCCCATATTCATTGATTTTATCGGATCAAAATATCTCTGCGGGGAAACTATCAATAGGAGTGTTAAGGTTCATCTACAATAATCGTTTCACGTTTTTGTATCTTTGTCAAAGAAGCTCTGGAAAACTTGGCCGTATCTCGAGATGATACAAATGTTTTTTCTACATAACTTATTTAGATTTATTTTGTTATATAATTTATCCTATTCGTTCGGCTTCTTCGGAATTTATTCAAACGATTATCCGGATATAATATCCGATTTATTAAATTCGGTTATTTAAATCCGAATCGGATAGAATCAGATTTAAAATCCGAAAGACGACCTTTAAACCCAATTGACATTTTTTAAGTCCTACTTATATATAAAATAAAATAAAAAAAATATTGATACAATCGTACGGAACTACGGATCCTTTAATTAATGTGTGATTTATCCAGTAATGTTTTGTTAAATTTAGTCTGTACCTGAATTACACACATAATATCCAACTATAAGGTATTGCCATAGCTATACTATCTTGGGAATAAAATAATCACTCGTTTTATCGAGCTTATTGGTTTGTTATAGAATGAAAAGCACGTAATTATAATTGACAATAACAAATAAAATTACGAATTTCATTGATATGCTACCATATATCATATATGTCATATATGCAAGGAACATGAATAAGCAAAAAAAGTATACGTTTTTTTGTTATTGTAAAAAGTATCAGCAATTCATATTTGTGTCAGATGGTTAGGATATATATATATATGTGTCAATATATTACTATATATAATACAGTATTGTCTTTGTAAAAAAGTCCATCCTGTTATGAGCTACCGCAATATTACAGTTTCCGTTTGTTATATCCCTGTCAACATTTAGAATAAGCAACCATGCAAAAAAGCTAGTTACAAAACTAACTTTTGTCACTGCGCCACATGTTCAAAAAAAAATCCTACAACGGTTATAAAATATTAATATAAAGATTTCTGCGCTTCTTTTATATAGCCATTTTTGATACATAATAACGTGTATTTATAAGTATTTATTTAAAAAGTGTGATATAAAGAAGAAGTACGATATTTTTACGCGATCATATGCGGAAATGTGATGCATAAAAAAATCAAAAGATGTTTTTCTTTACCTACAAGAAAAAAAAAATTCATAAAAAATTTGAAAATAATTCTTTATAAATAAAATTTTAGATGATTTTTTGTCACCATTTTCAAAATGATATATCTGATGTATCCTATCAAATATCCGTTTGACTGATTGACTTCCGGTTGTTGTCTTGTAATCGTCCTGTATTCATTCGTTCGGTAAAAATACATCATTTTGAAAATGGCGATAAGATAAAATAATTTTCTAGAATTATGATGATCTAAACACTTATAAACAACCTAAAAAAAATTATCATTATTAAAATAAATTTTCATATGGAACTTACAGATTCGATTGTATTACAAAAGTTTTCTGATTTATTAGAATAATCATATCTCGAAAGATGTTTCTAGCTAAAATTGTAGATATTATAAATAACAAAACGTAGATTTTCTTTATTGAATAATGAAAAAAAAAGATTTGGGCGCGTTACAGTCGTTACACCCTAAAATATCTTAACCTTAAATTAATAATTATCCTATTCCCTAATAATTATACAAATATATATTACTTTACGAACTTTGCATGAATAAAAAGGGGTAATACTGTATAGGTATATAAAAAATAATGATCACTATGATCGACACTAATTGTTTACATTTTGGCGCAGTAAATTACCCAAATATACGCTTTTATTATTATTCCCCCCCCCCTATTTTTTTTTTTACATATATATATATATATATAAGCCTACCATTTTGATATTATATTTTGTATTTTTTGATTATCATAATCATAATATAATTTTTCTCTTACATTAATAATATCTTTTATAAAATTATTTGAAGATTTTAAAGTACATTCTGAAGGAGCAGTAATAAAATAATCAGAACTTGTACATACTAATTTATCCAATATATTAGTAATTCCTTTCCCCTTAAATTCTTCAAGATTCTCCTTCCTTCGAATAATTTTATCAAAAGCATTTAAAGAATACCAAGTATTAATTGTCATTGTTGTATTTAATAAATGAATTGCTCGACGATAATGTCTTGTTTGACGATAAGAAAAAGAATATGATGAAGAAGAAGATTGAATAAAATCCAAAGAAACAGGATAATCTGTTGCTAAATATATATTATTATAATGAATATTTTCTTTTAAAATTTTTAAGGTATTAATAAGTTTTTTAGCACAATCTGATAAAATTTTTGAATCATTTATATCAATCATTTTCCAATAAATTGCGACAAAAGGTTCTAAAGCCACATTAATTTTCCAAGTTTCATGATTAATACTATCTGAATATGGATTTGATAAAGTAGTAGTAGTAGTAGTAGTATTATTATTATTATTATTATTATTATTATGAGAAGGAAAGATTTCTTTGTTTATCTCATTTTTAATTAATAATATTTCTGAATTAGAATTTTTTAAATTTGAAATTAAAAATTTGGAAATATTTTTACGATAAGAAGATTTTAAAAGTAAATCTGATCTAAAAAGAATTTTTTGATAAGGATTGAAATTATTATAATTCATTTCAAAATTTTTAAGACAATTAATATCTCCTCCATCATTATCTAATTGTATATCTTCTACAATAGGAACGTCATTTGATGAATTGGATGATGATGATGTTGATGATGATGATGATGATAAGTGTAAATAATGAAAATTTGGTTTTTCAATCCTTTCATTGGTCCAAAATTGAAAATTATCTTGTGATATTAAAGATAAATTTGGAAATTTCTCCTTTAAATAATCAATATTATAATAAAACTCGAAAGGGAATTTATTACAAGAATCAATTCTTGATGTTCCAACATTAGTTAAAACAAGTGTACGATTTAATTTATTCGCTAAATGAGCGAACGTATTTATAAATTGTACATTTGTTTTAGTTTCTGGTTCGGAATTTGAGTAAACGAATAAGAATTTGCATTGAGAATTTTGACAATATTTTTGATTAATTTCATTATCTGGATTGATATATGTGTTTTTGTTTATTATTATTTCTAAATTTTCTAAATTTTGTTGAATATTTGGAATATAATCATTTCTTTCTCCGAAATCGTCAATTGATTTCTTCTCCTAAAAAAGAAAAAAAATAAAAAAAATAAAATATTAATAAAATATTAATATTTTTTTTTTTGATTAGATTCAATTAAACTTACCTTTATTAATTGATGAAAATCAGGTAAAGTTTGTTGTAATTCGAAATCATAAATCATGAATAAAATATAATTTGGTAAAATGAATGCAAGCATTAAACATAATGAAAAGGGTTTCATTAATTCATGAATTGTAAAATAAAATAAATAAAATGGATTATTAGAAATTATTTTAGTCATTTTTTTTTCATGTTTTTGAAAAAAAAAAAAAACTTGTTTTTTTATGAATTTATTTTATAAAATAATAATATATATATATATATATATAAATATATTAAAAATCTTTTTTGATTTTCAAGAAGTTATTAGAAAACTCAAATATTTCTTTTTTTTTCGTTTAAAAAATATAAAAAAAGATGATAATTAAACATAAATAGATAAATAATGGGAGAAAAGGTTTCGTTAGAAAAAGCAAAAAAAAAAAAAAAGAAGAGTTATTTATTATACTATGAGAATCAAAATTCGACTTTCAATGTAAAAAAAGGAAGTGACGTTCCAAACTTAAAGTTTATTTTTGCTTTTTTTTTTTACATTCATATAATGGACGTATTACTAAGGCAAAAAAAAAAATTTTACCGTAAAAAATCAATAAAAATCAATAAAAATAATAAAAATAAAAAAAAATAAATAAATTTAATATATATATTTAATTAAAAGCAACATTTAATAGGTGATTATCTTCATTTGGGAAAGTTCCACTCATTATTGCGGATAATAAAATATCCATATTGTTGTTTCATACACAGTATTCTGACAAAGTAACTTCCATTAAAAGGAAACCATTATTGTATCAATGATAAGTCGGAAAATTTTAGATCTTAAAATCGGTTAAATACGGACGCCCTCTTCTTTCATATGTTCACTTCCATATCTTTTTTTTTTTTCTTTGAAAAAAAATTGATTGATAACACGAAACTTGTTCTAAAAACTAATCTTCTTTAGGTGCGACTAAAAAAAGTTTATTATTTTTATTATGTAAATATCAGTTGATCACCTGCTATTTCACATCATTTAAAAAAGAGTTTCAAATGGTAAAAATTTATGTTTCATAAATCACATTCATTTGCGTCATTTTTTTAATATTGTAAATTTATTTTTTGATTTTATTGCTTAAAATGTTAAAATATTTATAGACTATGTGACGCAGTTTACGCCAATAAAATGTTAAAAATAGTTTATAAATTTAAAAAATTTAAAAAAAGTTTCACAAAAAAAAAATATTTGGCAGATTAAAGGTTATCAATGCAAGTGCGCCTTAATATTACCAAAGTCAGTGTATCATCAAGTATCTAATAAATGTAAATCAATACACGTGCTGCGTGTAAGATTTATTAGAACATAAATACGGTAATGATTAAATCGTGTTATGCATGTTGGTTACTAATTTTTTATTATTGTGTCAAATAGCGCGCGCAGTTTAATTGTTTCGGTTATTTATTCAAAATCTGTCTCATCTGTTTATAGACAATGATATCTATTGTCCGTGAGACCGTACCATCACTACCGTGTTAGGTCCGTCAGGTACCCGTAACCTATGTTACCTGCCTGTGATTCCTATTCAGGTATGTTATTATTGTACTTTGTGATGATATTCCTGTTATTTCTTGATATTCCTGATATTCCTTGATATTCCTTGATATTCCTTGATATTTCCTTTAAGCGATTTATTTCGCGTTTATACCGTTTATATTTATATATAGTAATAATATTATAAAAAATGATAAAGTCCCCGTAAAAGGATGTGTAAAAGGATGTAAAGGAGTAAAATATAGTAAGTCTTCTTATATACTGTCGCGTAAAAATTCTAAGCTTAAGTCTATAACGTAATAAAAAGTTTAGTAAATATTAGTTATTTGATAGGGGGGTTAGAATATCACCGAACTGCGAAGCAGTTCGGATGATATAAACTATTGATTAAAATAATTATGCAATGGTAGTTTATTTATAGCTTAATAAAAAAATATCAGCATGATGAAAAAAGCATGATCCTATTTGGCTGTAGAATAAAATTAATTATTGATTTCTTTGTTAACTTACTAAAGTTTGATAATATTACATTAGACGGCATTGAGTGTTGAGATAAGATTGTAATGAACTAATGATACCCCGGTAAAAAGATTTCGATCTTCGCTTTTTTCGTCAGTAAGTACTTCTATTATTACTTCGTTATTACTCCTATTACAGTAGTAAAGGTACCACCTTATAAATAGCCCTACTTTGCAAGATTTGACCAAATCAATTATCGATTTGGTACTTTTCTCTGTCGTGTTGAAAACAAATTAACTGATTACGGTTTAGTCAGTTTTATCTCTTAAATAGGGCAAAATAGCATATAAATGGCCCTACTTTTCGAGATTTGACTAAATCAGAGAAATCAATCTTTTTGATTATCGATTTGGTCCTTATTCTCTATCGTGTTGAAAACAAATTAACTGACTAAGGTTTGGTCAGTTTTATCTCTTAAATGGGCCAAAATAATTAAATTCCATAGAGTCTTTATGAAAGAAGAAAGTGTCCTAACCATTCCAGAGGGATGGGCTACCAGCAACGGACACGCAGACTTCGCGTCATATTGATACTCTGTTTTCTTAAAATTTTGGTTTCTTTTTTGTAGTTTACTTCGTTATTATTTCGTTGTTTTTTTTTATTACACCCTCATATTAGCTTATTAGGTATATATTTGATAAAGAAATTTAATATCAACACCATATAAATAGCCTAATTTTCGAGATTTGATCAAATTAGAGAATCTTAATCTTTTTTGATTATCGATTTATTCCTTTTTCTCTGTCGACTTCTATTATTACTTCTATTATTAGTAAAAAATTTCCATAAAAATGATCCCACTTTTCGAGATTTGGCCAAATCAAGAATCTTAATCTTTTTGATTGTTGATTTGGTCTTTTTTCTCTATCGTCTACTTCGTTATTACTTCTATTATTACTTTATTATTAGTAAAGAAATTCCCGTAAAAATAGTCCCACATTTCGAGATTTGACCAAATCAAGAATCTTAATTTTTTTGATTATCGATTTGGTCCTTATTCTCTGTCGTGTTGAAAACAAATTAACTGACTAAGGTTTAGTAAGTTTTATCTCTTAAATAGGACAAAATAATTAAATTCCATAGGAATCTGGAGAAAGTGTCCTAATCATCCCAAAGGATGGATTATTACTTCATTGTAATCATTTAAGGTCTTTAAGCAGCGAGGTCATAGAGTTCGTAGTAGGATTTCAAAGCAGTGTCTGTTGCTAAAGACATGTTGGTTACATTACCAGCAACGGACACGCGAACTTCGGATCATATAGATACTATGTTCTCTTAAATTTTGGTTTCGTTTTTGTAGTTTATTTCATTATTACTTCGTTATTACTTCTATTGTTATTTCTATTGTTATTAAAGAAATTTAATATCATCATGGCCTTAATTTTCAAGATTTGACCAAATCGATTATCGATTTTGTGTATGGCCTTGAAAGATAATTTAAATTTTAACCATTTAAAAAAAATCAAATCTTGAAATTTATTGGTACTTATTTATAACTGATTACGGTTTAGTCAGTCTTAACTCTTAAATAGGACAAAATAATTAAATTCCATAGTCCTTATGAAAAGAGCGATTACCAGCAACGGACACGCGGACTTCGGGTCACCGTACGGATAATAATGTATTGGGTGCATATTGATTAACGTGTTAAATAAATGTTTAGTAATATGTCGAAAGAAACTAAAACTTATTGTCTTAGTATTAACAATGCGAAAGAATTTCTTTTGTCGTTTATTTTGTTATTGCTTCGTTATTACTTCTATTATTGGTAAAGGAATTTAATAATATCACCATATAAATAGTCCTACTTTTCGAGATTTGACCAAATCGAGAAATCTTCATCTTTTTTGATTATTCAATTTGGTATCATGTCGAAAAAAAATTAACTGGTTGAGTTTTTAGTCAGTTTTATCTCTTGTAGGCAAACTAAACCAAATAAAACGTTATGATTAAATTCTATAGTTTTTATGAAAGAGGGAGTATCTAAAGAATGGGATTACCAAAGACGAACACGCGGTCATAGGGTTGTTTTCTTAAAATTTTTGTTCAACTAAAATGAAATTGCCTTTTACTATATATATATATTATGTATGTTATCGGGTTTTTAGACTGAGAATC
Organism: Rhizophagus irregularis; assembly: GCF_026210795.1. Lineage (NCBI taxonomy): Eukaryota > Fungi > Glomeromycota > Glomeromycetes > Glomerales > Glomeraceae > Rhizophagus > Rhizophagus irregularis. Next base: position 4,723,496 of record NC_089435.1, on the reverse strand, counting down.
ACTTCATTGTGGCATTTACCTTTACCTGATATATATATATATATATATGGAATCGATTCAATGTGTTAAGTTTTCGTTAATTAGAATTTAATATCATAGTAATTACATCAGTCATCTCGGTTTTAACGAGAGGTGTGTATCGCTTATTAACTGAGGAAATATCACTATGACGAGCGGTATTACTATAATTGTTAATTTATAAAAACTTGTAATAATTAATAACGATAAAATATAATTATGTCGGTTAAAATTATACGCGATCGGGAGTATAATTCAGCAAGTCAAAAATGGGTCATTACGTGGCATTTTTTTGACCAATCATTTTATCCTCCGTGGGTAAAAATTTCAAAAGTTTCTCCGTTTATGCTTCTTTTATAAATTTGTTAATTTATTTTTTCTCTCCTCAAATAATAATTATAATAGGGGATATTTATAATGATATCAGATTAATACACGAATATTTTTTTCATAATAATGCAGATACAGTATATGGTCCGTGGTTATATTATGAATATTAGATTAATAAAAAGAGTATGATAACGGTGTATAAAAAAAAAGATTTTATTATTCATTAAAGAGATTATTTATCTTTAGAAATGGGCTTAAGTAATAACGACATTCCTGAAGTAAATTTTATGATTTTTTTTTTAGAGAAAAAGAGAGGAGGAAATTTACTTTTGATTATTTCACCTATTTTTAATTTGTTAAGGTAACAGAATTCTTCCTTTTTCATTTAAAGCTTTCCTTTTTCGTTAATATCAATAATATTAATACAACCTTTTTTAAATATTTTTATGGGGGAACCTAGATTAATTAATGATTGAAAAAGATATAAAAATATTAGAAAATTTGAATAAAAAGGATATAACAATGAAAACAATGGTTTTCGTACTACTTTCATTTGCATTTTTCATACATGAACACGTAAAAACGATATTTTTTTTTTTTTAACTCAAAATTAATTTTTTTTTTAATTTTTTTAATTTTTTAATTTTTTAATTTTTAATTTTTAATTTTAGTATTACAAAAAGATGAAATTAACCGATTCCTAAATTCGTTTCTTTTAATAAGATTCACGGAATCTCATTTTTGCAAAAAAAAAATTTACAAATGAAAGAAAAAAAAAAATTTTTTTTTTTATAATAATAATAATAATAGTAAATATATAAATATATACAAAGTGAAAAAAAAAATAACAACAAAAAGAAGGAAAGAAAGAAATTAAAAAGAAAAAAAAAACTAAAATAAATTAGATTTAGTGAAAGGACTATAAAAAAATGGTAAGTAAAAAAAAGTTTTTTTTTTTATATATATATATATACATATAAATTAATCATTATCATTGTTCATTTGAAATAATGGTGATAATGGTGGCTAAATAATAATGTCCTAAAAACACCTTTTTTTTTAAAACACCTTTTTTTTCCCTTATTTTATCACACTTATATTAGGAATGATTGGGACCAATCTCGCCAATGAATTTCTTTGCCAATGAAATTTCTTTTGCCAATAACCTGCCCAATGAATAATTAATCTTTATCTATTAACAAAATGCTTGATTTTTTTCGTTTCACCTATAATAGGTATTAAGGATTTTGCTTTTAAATAAAGATCATTAGAAATATGACCATCTAAACAAGAATGATTAAATCTCATAATTCCAACCCTTTTTAAATTCCTGTTTTTTTCAGCATAAGAAATAATTCCTTTCAAATGATCATCATCCAATGAAATATAAATATCTAATTCTTGAATAGGTACAGAAAATTCTTTGTAAAACATTTCATAACCGGTAAGATCAACTAAAAATGATATTCCAAGACGGGTTAAAGAAATTGGAATCGAAATCGCTAATTTAATTAATTGATTTATCTTATTTGAAGATTCAGGTGATAAAGGATCCTCATATCTTCCAGATTCAATAATAATTAAAGTTTTAAGTAATTTTAATAAAGAAATTATTTCATATAATTTAATTAAACCAAAAGTTGAAATTTTTAAAGATAAATAAGTTAAATTAATTGGACAACTTAATTTTAAAAAAGAAATAGTTCTACAAGTAACAAATTCCATTGTAAGAGATTCTAATTTATGTTTTGATAAATTAATAAGTATTGCCATCGCATCTTCAAAATTTTGTATATTCCTTTCCATCTCAATTTGATAAGCTAATAAATTTTCAATATGTATTGGAGGTAAAGAAATATGAGAATTATAAAGTTCACATAAATCTTCAACTTCAAAATATTCCGTTAATTCAAGAGTTTTTAATTTAACACAATGATATAATATTGGTAATAAAGAATGAAAATTACTTAATTCTATAATTCTAAGAAATTTTAAAGAATTTGCTTGACTTTGAATTGAATTAATAAAAGAATAATCAATATATTCTGTTACTTGAAGGGAATAAAGATTTTTTTGTGATTCAATTAATTTTGCCAAAGATTTACTAACTTTTGATGTATTAGTTGAATCAAAAAAGATATCAATAATTAAATCTTGAATATTATTAGAATATTTTGATAATTCAATAAAAAAATTTGAAATTTTATCACCAAGTGATCCATCAATATCATGTCCCCAACTAAAATATTTTAATTCTAATTTTTCTAAATTAATTAAAACTTTTTTAATATTATTAAATGTTAAAATTTTTTGAAATATATTATATTCAAAAGATTTTTCTTCTTCATCATGATATTTATCATGACTTAAATTTAACATTTTGAAATTTTTTGTACGAGTAAAAATTAAATCTCCCATTAATTGAAATATAAAAATATGTATATTAAAAGGTTGTACAAAATAATTAAAATATGATTCGGTCCATTTTTTTATTGCATACTCAAAATTTTGATAATCAAATCCTTTAATATAACTAGCATAATCAAATAATGCTATTTTTATTTCAATTGAATCGTTAAATTCTTTCATTAATTGTTGTTTTTCTTTTTCTTTTAAACATGATACCAATGTATTTATAATTATATATGATTTCTTCATGTTCTCTTTTTCAAAAGGTCGACTCCAAAGTAAAGGAATTGTAAGTTGACAAAAATTTCGGTCAACAAATAAACATTCGTAAAGTGTTTTCTTATCATCACGAAGAAATTTTAATATATCCGCTATACAATCATAAGGAAGTATTGATTGCATATTATTTTAAAATATATATATATATATATTTTTTTTTTTGTCTTGAAATATTTATTATTTTAAAGTTTTTATTTTTATTTTTTTTTTTTCGCTTTCTTTTTTTTTTTTTTTAATTAAAAAGGGAAGGAGGAAAAAGAACATAAAAAAAAATATAACAAATTTTTAATTTGTTTATAAGACTGGTGCCACATTATTCCTCATTAAGAAATTTGAGTCACGGAAATCAAAATTACCTCACGACGCCATGATTTTCATTTAACTTGAACAAGTAAGCCACTTAAACGCAGTTCTTTCTTTTTGAAGCCGCAGTGAACAATTAAGATAAACGTATTTATTATTCATTTTCATTTAATTTCATTTATAATCTGTTTTAAAAAAGGAAAATTTATTAATTAATCTATCCTTCGAAGATCAATACATTTTAGGTTTAGTCTATTGATCAACTTCATTTTTATATGGAAGTTCTTTTCCTCTTGTCCGATTGATACTTTTCTGGGACATAAATGAAATTTCAATTTAGTTGTTAAAATTATTCATTTACACATGAATGGGCCAGGCAAAGAAAAGTACATCTGTACATGTGATGTCATTCCATCATAACTATACAAATATTAAAGAATTGCCACAGAATTTGCCACACCACACCATGTAATTTATTATCATTTTTATATCGAAATATTTATTTATTTCTACCTATTTTTGACTAGAATTCCTTCAGGTTTCTTAATGATGTTCTCTTATAGATTTGTCCTAGAGGGAATATATAACAATAAAGTGGCTGCTACCGTACTACGTATTACCAATAGTAGTAGCATATATATTTTGAGTTTATCTTTTGTATGTATCCTTGTAAAATAATTTTTCCGTTTTTTTATCCATAGTTGTAGGACAACATTCCCGTAATTTAAAAATGATTGCTCGTTTTATGAAGTCATAAATACTGTATAAGTGTATAACCAACGGAGATATAATCTAGATCGCATTTAGGGATAATTTTCGATCCGATTTGATTCAAATAATAACCGATAACCAAAGTAGTATTCACCTTAATATGTTGCAAACTTGCAATATTGATAATATAGATTAAATATTTTGAATACAATAATTTATATTTTGTATTTTCTGAACCTTTATTTATTATAGTACATTTATCATTATACATATCATTCATTATATATCATTCCAATTTTTACACGCTTTTTCTAATAATAAAATATTTTCTTTGAATCTTGTGTAAATGTTGTACACCTAATTTCCTTTAATTAAAAGTACTGCCGAAACTAAATGTTTAGGCGTAGCCGAAACCGAAATAAGTAAAGTTTATATTTAAAGTTTTGATTCGTGAGACAATAATATTATAGCCGAAGATCATAATTAGGTTTAGGAGAGGGCTTTTTGAAAGAAGTCCCCTAATCAATCTTTAGAAGTTCCCGAAACATGCATATTATTTAATTATTGGGCACAAAAAAAATTTTATAGACAATTAATAAAGAATGTTAATAAATAAATAATTTGACTGTTATAAATACAATAGCTAATATTACAATATACAATTTTTTTTTCCCCAAATCTGGATAAACAAACCTGCTCAGAATATCGTTAAATTAAGACATTTTCAGCTTGGTTCGATTGATTAAACTTTTTGACTTTCACCTGTCCGAAAAATACGATGTATATTCGGTCCGTTTGGTCAAACTTCACTTATTGAATGAGTTAGTTCAAATATTCAGTATTTTCAATTTGTGGGAAAAAATTGTGAGATTATATTTCTAACTTTGTAACAAAAATTGTCGGAAGACATTTCGGATTGCAACAGGTTGCAATCTAACTTCAATTATAACGAAACCGCTTACAAATACAGAAGTTTAATATTACGACATAGGTTGTTAAATGGTCGCAACATCATCAGGCCACATTATTAAAATATTATTCTCACGGTAAAGGGATTGAGTATATTAAAAATAGGCGTGGGAAATTAACGTTGAGGGAAAAAATGGGTTGATAAAATTTCCTTTCGTATCAATTGTGACTAGATTGATTAACCTTTTTGAGTTTCTTTTGAGGATTATTTTTATTCCAAGAGAGTTTTGTAAAACAAATTTTTTGTAATATGTGTAAAATATGATCTAATGTAGATGAACGATAACTTGAATATTGTACGAATGAAGTTAGTAAATATAAAAATTAACATCGTATAAATTATTAACTACAGAATCTCTTACCGAACGTTAGTTTGATGATTCGTTATTGTGTGTGTTTTTTTTCAATTCTTCAATTACTTTCTTAGATTGAGATAGTAAGTATCCTTGTCTTATCTAAGCAAAAATTAAACAAGTCAATACGCGTTAATTTTCTAAAATTTAAATTGTTCTGACATTATTCTTCCTTCTCGTCCTTCTCATCAAGGAGGATCTTCACAAAATCAATAGCAATAACGTAGTAAATTTTACAATTTGTACTGAATTCTAATTATTGCTTGCTCAAATTACATTCTGGTATAGTTGTTGAGAGTTCTTAAAATCTTAAAAGCTAAAAAGCTAAGTGAAATCTACGAGGTAGTTGAATTCATTCATTATATTTTAGATGTTCTATAGGAAAGACGAAATCTTTTTAACAATTTGATCTTCTCTTTCCTGTAACGAACGTTAATGCTTTCAGGATCTACATCACTTTGGTTAACTTCAATTTTCTCAAGAGCTTTCAACCTGTTAACTGTAAAGTATAATTTAATTTTGATGGAAAAAAAAAAATAGATATAGCAGAAAACTGATTTAAAAGAAATAAATTACTCTCAAGCAAATTCAATTGTTTATGGAATTCTTCTTTAGTTAGAAATGGACCATCATCTACAGCTTTAGTTCGTACGAGTTTAAGAGTTTGCTTATTTTTTCCTTAAATTAATAATAAGAATTCAGATAACATTAATATCAAATATTCTTTTAATTTTATTATTTATATGGTACCTTCTTTTAGTTTGCATGACCGTTTTTTCATTGTGGGTTTTATTGCCTTTACATAATTTCTTTTTTTAACTTGATTTAAATCAAATAATTAATTAAAATTGATAATATTAGTAATAATAATTAATAATAAAATCTTCTTTTCGTACCACAGATGGGATCCTTCCATTTATGATTTGTTAGAATTACAATTCTTTTAATAAAGCGATAGACGCCATATATAAAAATAAGAATAAATGGTACAACATAAAAGAAGATTGGAATATTTAGAATATCGCATAAAGTAAAAAATTTGTATAAAATTATAATAGAAACGATAACAATGAAAAGATATATTAAATATTTCATCTTGATCAAATTTAAGAGAAACATTTTTTCGTTTGAATCATATTGCACTTACGTATTATTATAGCATTACGTACAATACCACGTGAAACGCCACAATATAAAAACCAGAGATATACTGTCTACTTTGTCAAGAGAAAATCACTACAACTAGGGTTCACAGTCAGTTTGAAAAATGTACCTTAAATAAAGATATTATAATCTGTTCGGACATGTTTTTTGTGCAAGGCCTGCGTTTAATCAGTTTTCCAATAATGAAGGATGTAAGTGGTAGTAACTTTAAATTTGATTCGTGATTTTTTTCTTTACTAATCTCTAATTGTTTTTGCGGAAGTTGATTCTAATTGTTTTTACGGAAATAGTTTTAGTTATACTCATTATTTAGATAACTTTCGCTTAAACAATTTTCAAATATATTAAAAAAGATTTCTTTCCTTTGCTTTAGGGTCCTGTTTTTATAACTTTTGCAATTAAAGGCTTAACATTGCTTGAGACGATACGTATTCTCCCTTGTCGATTCTCCCGTATAATACATATTACAATATTACAAAGTACGCCCGCAGTTCTATTCCATTGCAAATATAATGGGAATGCAAATTTTTAGTCCATAAAATTGGTTTGATTTCTTAATTATTTTTGTTTTTTTTTTTATTTTGTTTGATTTTTTTTAAATTTTTAAAGAAATAATTGTTTTTTCATCAACTTTTTCATATATATTCATAGTGATTCACCAATTATAACTTGGTTACCAAATCAACTCAGTATTATATTAGTATAATAGATATATATAAAGTCATTTTAATTTTTAAAAATAGGTAGATACAACAGAGATATACACGCGGGAGAGAAACATTACACTGTACATTGAAAACCCTATAATCTGAATTCAGTTTAACGTAATGTTCTTATCTTTCTTATCTTAACCTTAAAAGATCCGTCAAAAATATAAAGCCATGGCTATTCTTTATCACGAATTTCTCCTATTTTTTTTTACGAGATATCTATAACACATTTAAAAATGGATATTTTCATTGAATATAATCCGACAATAATTACAATAGTTATAATAATCATACGAATTCCTATATTTGTAAAACATTATAGTATTTATAGTGTCTTTTACGCCAACCAGATATTATTATTATTTTATCATACGATCAATTTTTCTTGATTTCAAATATCATACGATTTATTTTCTTGATCTTCTATTTGTTATTTAAATATTCTCGGATTATCGGCAATTTGTACCTTACAAGAGAAAATTGCTTTAAGCCGATCAATACTATATTAATACTATATCAATATTTTTTTCTTTTATTTTACTATTTTCATCTTGGAGAAAACAATGAATTCCCTTTTTGATGAGAAGCGATGTAGTACATGTTTATTTCAACATCACGTGAATAAAAGTTTGTCTCCTTGAATTGTTGATCACGGGATGCATCTATTTAACATGCTCATTGAATGTATTGGCTTAATTTTGAGCACCATTGTCCTACGTAACTATTAAATCATTATCAATAATTTGACTCGTAATTTAAAATCAAGTCCATATAAGACAATTAGGCTTAGATTTACAAAAGATCACGATCCGAATTTTTCACATACTATTTACAATATCATCGTGTTTTAAAGTTTATGCACGGAAATCATATTTTTAGAAGCCACATTTCCTAACTTATTTTTTCATATTCAATGGTTCAACCAGAAAAAATATTATTCATTTCTCCAGATCAAGAATTACCGTAAGCTTTCTTTATTTATTTTACTTTGTAAAAAAAAAAAACAAATAAACAATAAGGTCATAAGAATAAGAATTCATTCAAAAAATCACTTTTTTTTTATTTTTTTGATGATATATCAGATAAACAAAACTTATTATTATATAAGTAAATTGATTATTATTATACTTAATAATAATTTTTTTTAAAAAAAAAAAAATTCTCTCCCCCCGTTAAAATCAAAAAAAAAATGATGGCAATAGAACTTCCTCCAGAAATTTTAATGATAATTTTTATTTATTTAACTCCTTCTGATCTTTATACAATTTCTTCAGTATGTAAAAAATTTAGATCCATATTATGGCCAAAAACTGAAATATCTCAACATATTTGGCGTAAATCAAGATTACATCATATACCATTCTTAAATCGTTCTCCACCAAAGTTATGTACTACAACGTCAGGTACCGAAGTGATGAGTGAACAACAATATCTTTGGTTGATGATTATATGTGAAAAATGTCAATTCTGTGAACAAAAAGACAAAATTAAATTAACTCTTTATTGGGAAGCCAAATTTTATTGTTGTTCAACCTGTTTACAGAAAAGAACTATTAGGTAAAAAAAAAAAATTTTAATATGTGTAAATAAATAAATAAATATATATATATATACCAACCCATATGTACTAAAATGTATATATATATTGTCCGTATAATATATACCATATATGTATATTAATTTTATTTATTTTCTTATATTCTTATAGTGGTTATAAATTAATACAAGGATTTCCAAAAGTTTTAATAAAATTCTTAAATGAATTGCCAAAAATGCCCGGTGTGGCTAATTGGGAACCACAATTGTATTTTGAGTCTGAAGCAAAAAGGTTATTAGAAGAATATAATCAAGTGAGGGAATATGAAAGAGATGCATGGATTGAAAGGAAAGAATCTATAACCAAAGAAACAAAAAAAGAAATTAAAATTTATAGAGAATTTCATTCGGAATTTAAATACAATTTTCGTGAAGTGGCTCGAAAAATGGCACTAGAAATAGAAGCAGAGGATTATGAGGATAAAATCATGGGTTTAAAAGAATTCAAAAATTTTTACTGTACTCAATTGGCAACCCCTTCCAAATTTATCAAACATACAAAGGTTTAATGAAAAGCCTTTAGGTCTAGACCTAATTATTTTATGTCACCAGACAATCAACTCCTTTTTATATATAATATATACATATTTAAAGTTGATTGTGATTGTTTTATTTACTTATTTTAAAATACTCATTTTATTTTCCTAATCAAATTGTTCGAATAATAAATAATTAATTTATCTTTATTTTACTTTTTGATACAAGTAAAAAGATAAGAATAAGATCTTTATTATTAATAGTTTTTCTTCTTTTAAAACTATGAATAATATTTAAATTTTGTTATTTTTTAAATTTTTTCAATTTTTTTTGTTGGAATTTTTTACAGGGTATTTTTTCGTTAATAAAATGATTTAGAGAAAAACTAGCTTAAAAAAAATGATAATAAACTAAAAAATATACGCAATAAAGAAAAAAATATGTAATACATACAGTAAATGATAGAATTCAACGCAAATAAAAACAACGCAAAAACCGATGTAACAGAATAATAAAATTTCGATTATCATTTTTTTAACGCTAATTTTTAATCGCAAGAAAAGAAAAAAAAAGATAAATGTCTACGGGGGAAATTTTTTTCATATGAAAAAAAAAGTATAGACATTCAATGAGTAAGATAATAATTCAAAATAATAGATTAAAGGAAAGGATATAATATATATTTCCGTCGCAAATTCAAAATCGCAAAAAAAAAAAATAAATGATTTAAATGATAAAACTCGAACCATTTCTTTTTTTTTTTTAATCGCCCGCGTTTAAATAAAGAATGATAGATAATGTTGTGTGTGTTTTTCGTTTGCGTAAATTCATTTTCGTGGTTTAGGTCTTCTCACTCTTTCGACGCTTAATGCTATTCCATTAACTAACACGGCACCTTCGCTAACAGCATTATGATATGCGGTTGGTGAAGCAAAATCCGCAAACGCACAGGCCTATTATATATATTTAATTAGTTTAATAATAAATAAATTAGACATAAATATTATTGAAATATAACATTACCTTTGAAGTTATAATATCAATACTATCTACTTTGCCAAATGAATCTTCAAGACATCTCTTTAATGAATCTTTGTCGATTTCACTTGTAATAGAGCCGATAAAAGCGCGGTAACCTTTTTGTTAAAATGCTTTATTAAGTAAAATCAGAAAATTAAATATAACCGCAGTAAAGTAAAAAAAAAAAAAATTACCTCCACGAGTTTTTTTATTATTTGGATCATTGGAAGTCGTATCCCATCCGTTATAGTTCGTATAGTTTGTTGAATATTGCCTACGAGGTGAAGGTTTTGGGGATGTTCCAACCGTTGATGATTTGTTCTGTAAATCTTGTATTAGTTCCGATTGAGATTGTACTATCTTTAGATATTTGGCCACGATAGCTTCTTGTTGTTCAAGTTGTGCTTTAAGAACAACACAATTTCGACAAGATTTTTCGTTCACGTTCATTTTTTTTAATACCGTGTTTCTGTTAACGAAAAAAAAAAAAAAATTTCGACGGAAAGGAAAAAAAAAGGGAGAGTTGATTATTTAACTCAAGTTGGGTAATTTATATATATAATACACAATTAAGTATTTGTCAGGTGATACAAATCTTGTGTGTTTCATAAAAAAAGGGATCTTCAAAATAAATTTTTTTTTGTATTAAAATAATATATAACGGATAGAACCGAAAATATACGAAAAAAAAAAATTTTTATTTTTTTTTCTTACTATTGTTGTACGACTGCGCCTTTTTATTATTTTATTTATTGCAAAGAATGGAAAGAATGGCTCATACGGTAAGCTGGGAATAAAAAATTTCCGTACTGCGGAAATTATTTTTAACTTGACAAATATTTGATCGAACGTCAAATTTATAACTTTTTTTGTAATGTAAAAAAATGGTTATTGTAATTGTGCTTTTTTTTCTCTTATTTGGTATATGTAATGGAGTTATCCCTTAATCGGGAATAGTATAATAGTATTACATTTATCTCAATTTGGTTAAAGTTTGACGAATTATTTAATTAAAAATTTTTTTTCTCAAAATTTGTTACACATCATTAATTAATATTACCGCAGTATTGTAGTAAATCTTCACCATAAATCAATTTTACGGAATCTTAAATAAAAATTACTCCGTATAAAAAATGGTTTACGTAATAACCTTCATACTATGAGCGAATCATAATAACAATAATTTTTTTAAACTTTATTAAAATTCTTCAAAAGGATAATGGTTTACACCGATATAAAAAAAAAAGGGTCTCGTATTTACCGTATCTGCCGCAATTATCGCAACCGTAACGATTAACAGTTCATAATTTATTAAAATTAACAAACATAAATATTTTTTAAAAAAGTAATATGACTCAATTTACATAAATGAAGATATATATCACTATAACTCATAATGAACAACTTTTGTGTAACACTTGTTCCGTCATTTATTTTGCCCAAATCGATACGTTACATATGACACAAATGACACATATATTACGTGGAAAGATAACTTATAGCAATTGCATTATCGTGTTATCGTGTATAATTTGTACGCATGTTCCGCATGTTCATTATGAAATAGTTCGCGTTTACAAAGTTGTCCTTTCATCATTATGCCAAGGTCCTTTTTTAAAAAAAAATCACTTTGTTTTGATGTTAATTTATGATTATCCGTTTTACAATGAAATATATAATAAATACAACGGAATGAACGGAATAATGTTTATTTTGATTTTGATTTGCAACATTAAATAAACCTATATATAGGAAACTACGTATTAATCTTTTGTCAAAGAAATCAATATTAAAAATGAGTCACAAGTGTCAATCACGCGACTATTGTTGTGTCATAATTTAAGTTTTAGAAGTGGTCCGAGCAAAAAAAAAAATCGAAAATTGGCGTATATGAACACATGATTTTTTAAAGTTTTTTTTTTCGGGCATCTAGCCATCTACGAAATTTCTATTTTGTATATAATTATTTATTTATGGTAAAATTATTTTTTATATACATTATTTATAGGTTTGAAATTTTTCCGGCCGGATTCCTCCGGTCCTGAATCTGTAAAAAAAAGTTGGATTGTTCAAAATTTACTATTATATAATTTATATAGTTTGATTACTAATAGCAAATTCACGTGATTTCTTTCACATCACGTGACTTAGACTGCTTTAGTTTGAATTACAGGCAATACGCATCTTAGTTTGTATACTAAGTTATAGATATGTACTTTAAATTCTTTGTAATTATTTATAATTCAATTTATATAATAATTTTGATATAATTAATGTGTATATAAAAATTAATTTTTTATTATAAATATAAAATTAATACAATTAATAATATAAATTTTATATTTTATTTATACTTAATATTTATATAAAAAATATTTTTATTATAAAGTTAATAATTTTTTTTTTTTTAAATTATAAATGCAGTCTTGTCATATTATAACTATGCTTACTTACATATTAAACTTATACAAATAAGAAAAAACTAAAATGCAGTTATATTACTATTACAAATAGTGATACAACCAAAATCTCTAGGTGGTCTAAAAATTTGCCCAATATCCATCCCAATGAAATGCAAAATCATTCCATTTATTCCAAAAGCTTTTCCTGAAGCTTACTATTTCAGCATTTTCTTTGTTTCATTTTATACTACTCAACTTCATTTTTTTGTTTTTACTGTTACCAGTATTAACATTAATATTCAGAACTGAAAAAAATAAATTAATTATTAAAAATATAACAAAAAAATATATAAAGATATGATAAATATATATACAAAAACTTACTTTTATAAATAAATGAATTAACATTTCATTTTTTCTTATTTTTAGATTCTGCATAAAATTCACTGCTATAATTTTCTGCTTTTTATCCAATGCTTTTCATAGTATTATATAATAAATCACATTTCTAAATTTTATTATTATTATCCAAAGCGTAGCAGAAGATATTAACGGTTAGACACATTGTAATGCAAGGTATGTCTATCCATGATTAACCAATAAGATGTTATTATTGATTATTATCACGTGATCAGATTTTTGGTGACACACCTGATGCATGATTTTAAATAAGTGCTTCAGATATTACAACAAATCCCGTTACCTAGTTAATAGAATATGCAACAATATGATTTGCTTTATTTTAGAATTACTATTTTTTGCAATCTATTTGTCACAATATTTGTATTCCAATACTTTTAAATTGTAAGGTTCATATTTAGCATAAATTTCTATCATTTAAGTAAAATTTAATTAGCCATCTAGAAGAATATATTGAATATTTAAAAAAAATAATGATTTAGAAGTTAAAATCAATTTTTATTAATAAATGAATACTAGATTATTTAAATAAAATAAAATTAATCTGTAGTTATTGGAGTTAAAAATAATAAAGTACATTAAATAATTTTCACTAAATCAACTTGTTTAGCAAGCTCTTCAATATTTAATTTAGGAATATTATTATCTAATGAAAAAAAAGAATCAATTTATTTTGAAATTATATTAATAGCCATAGAAATATTATTTTTCTTTAAAAATGATTTTTTTTTTCAATTCATTATTCATTTTGCAATCCATTAAAATATCATAATCTTTCTGATTTTGAATTAAAACTATTAGTTCCATGTAAATTAAGTTAAAGTTATTTTCCACTGAAATATATATGTCCAATGTTTCATATAATTCTGTTATAAAACTAAAAAAATCGTTAAAAATACTTCATATAGCAAAATCTATTGGCCAATCACATAAAAGTTTAAGTTGCTTAATATTTAAATTCAGAATTTATATTAAAATATTTTTAAATGATTTAAAAGATCTTGTACAATACATTTTAATATCTGTTAAAAATCCAAATGGATTATAATTAGAGTTCCTTAAAATCAAATTAAATTAAATATAATATTTGTAACAGCCTGTTACATATCTTATTTGTAACATCCTTTTTTTATTTTTTTTTAATAATAAATTTAGTATATGGTTTACAAATAAAATTTTTATAAACAAAATTTAATTTGGAAAACTTTTACTTAATGTACTTAAGACAGTTTTATAGACAAAATTTCAAGTTATAAGCAGTTTTTTGAAATTTTTTAAAAAATTCTTTTGTCTTGGTTACACAACTGATCTTTTGTTTTTGTTTACATTACGCCTGATCTTAAATTTTAATTGGATAAAATTGGGTTGTTACAAATAAGACGCGTAACAGGCTGTTACAATTAGATTTATCCTAAATATAAAACTAATTTGAATTTGCCGAATCAAAATTAATTTAAATTAAGGATTTTATTTTTATTACACCTGCATTATGTTGTATCCTTATAATGTATTACATATAAAAATTAAAAATGACATTTTAAATCCTTTTTGATATATTAAGAAAACTACTTATAAAGCAGTCAAAAATATGCATAGTATAAAGTTTTTTATAGTATATAGTAAGTGCATAAAATCTTATATTAGGATTTTTTAAAAAATGCGCAATCTTAATAAAGTCATGTAATCAAAATAATTTATAAAAATTACCAAAAAAGGAAAATGCAATATATTATAGATGTGAAAAAAATATATTCTTTAAATTAAATTCAAATCAAATATTAAATATTTATTAAACTGATTAATTAAATTAAAGAATTTTTAAATCAAATCAAATCAAATTTAAAATATCAAATTAAATTGTAAAACTTTAATTATAATAGTGTCAGCAAAAGTTTTAACCATCTAGATGATTCACCAATTTATATGAAGTTTTAAAATATAAACAATTAATATATTATTCTTTTGGAAATAATTAAAGATAAAAGTTTAAAATAAACCTAATTATGTTAGATCACCCTAAATTTCTTTATAAATAAAAATTTAATTTATCTATTAGATGATACTTCATCTCTATTTGATTGAAATCTGAATAACTAAAAAAAATTTTTATTATTAAATATTAAATTGACCTCTAGTAATTCAATTTTAAACAAACATTATATATATATATATATATATATTTGTAAAGCTAACTTTGCAGAATTAAATAACTATAAATTAAAAAAAAATTCATTAAAATTAGATTACTAGAAGTTAAAATAATTGCATTATAATAATTGTATATAAAAATAACTAAAAAAACAGAAGTTTATCACTTAATACATTTAATACTAACAATAATTTACATATATATATAAATGGTTACAAAAATGTGATAAAGTATTATAAAATATGTTGCTAAAAATAAAATGTTAAAAAAATGTGATATAAAACAAATAGAGGTAAATTATAATAATGTAAATAGAAGAAAGAAAAAATACATGGATTAAACTAATATTACAGAATCTTGCTTATTTATAAAATAGGTCGCCCGCAGTACAGGTAAAAATTATACTTCTCCGCTAATTAATTATGTCGTATTTTGGTGAACGGACCAATTCACTATTTATTATAAAATTACTATGAATTAATTACGTCTGTCAAAATACATTACGTCTGTCAAAATAAATTTAATTAGTATTTTGTCATTTTGACGAAAAGTATAGTAAAAATCATGTATAAATTTTTTTGCAGATCTTACTATAAAAGGAAATTTTATGTTACATTGTTATGATTTTTTTTTTTTTAACTAATTAACTAATAAAATTTAAGAAAAAAGTAAAGTAAAAACTATAGTAAAGGCCAATTTTTTATAATAATCTTTATTATAAGTAAGCAAAATCTTAATACTACAAATTTATCTAATTCTATATAATAAATAATCCTTTGCTATACTTTAAACAATTGAATTATTTATATTTTTTTTTAAATATATAAATATCATATAATATATATAAACTTGATTTGAAGCTTGGCTCCTTTTATCCTTTTTCAAATCAGCTAATTTTTGGCAATGCCTTTATTCTATTATTAAACTTGTATCATTTTATTTGGCTCTTTTTTTTATATTTGTTATTTTCTCCAGAGTTTCTTATTTGATTTATTTTTCTTTTTATATAATATTTCAAAGTAATATATAATAAAAATTTTGTTTTTAAGAATTGTTACAGGTTAAGAAAAATCCTAAACTTCTAGCCATTATCTAAGATTTCTGAATAATTAAGATTCTTATCCTTAAAATCATTTTTCTTTAAAATTTTCTGTTTAATGAATTCAAGTATTTTAAATTATTTTTTATAACTTTAAAAAAAGAAATTAGAAATTTAAAAAAATTTAATCTAAAAGGCTTGTTTTAAAAAAGTAATGGAGATAAAATAAATATTATTTTTTGAAAAGATATATATAAATTCTTTAATTAACTATAACCTTACAAACTAAATATTATAGTGAAAATGCAAAATACCAATAGTCACCAACTTATTCATTTTCTTATCATTACATCATTTTGATTTTATTATATCAACCAAAATATTTTTTAAAGTCTTCAGCAGTATTTTAAAAAATCCAATAAAAAGTTTTTATCTCCATCATTTATAAAGGATCTTGCAATTTCAAATGCATCCAATAACTAATAAAATTTAAGGATAAAGTAAAGAAAAAACTATTAGTAAAGGGCCAATTTTTTATAATAATCTTTATTATAAGTAAGCAGAATCTTAATACTACTAATTCTATATAATAAATAATCCTTTACTACACTTTAGACAATTAAATTATTTATATTTTTTTTTAAATATATAAATATCATATAATATATATAGTTTTAATTTAAAGCTTAGCTCCTTTTATCCTTTTTCAAATCAGCTAATTTTTGGCAATACCTCTATTCTATTATTAAACCTGTATCATTTTATTTGGCTCTTTTCTTTATATTTGTTATTTTCTCCAGAGTTTTTTATTTGGTTTATTTTTCTTTTTATATAATATTTCAAAGTAATATACAATAGAAATTTTGTTTTTAAGAATTGTTACAGATTAAGAAAAATCCTGAACTTTTAGTCATTGTCTAAGATTTCTGAATAATTAAGATTCTTATCCTTAAAATCATTTTTCTTTAAAAATTTCTGTTTAATGAATTCAAGTATTTTAAATTATTTTTAACTTTAAAAAAAGAAATTAGAAATTTAAAAAATCTAATCTAAAAGGCTTGTTTTAAAAAAGTAATGGAGATAAAATAAATATCATTTTTTGGAAAAATATATATAAATTCTTTAATTAACTATAACTTTACAAACTAAATATTATAGTAAAATGCAAGATACTAATAGTCACCAACTTATTCATTTTCTTATCATTATATCATTTTGATCTTATTATATCAATCAAAATATCTTTTAAAGTCTTCAGCAGTATTTTAAAAAATCCAATAAAAAGTTTTTATTATCTCCATCATTTATAAGGATCTTGCAACTTCAAATACATCCAATTCTATATTATAAGTTAAATAATGAATAATTTCATTAATTTTTCTGCTAGTTAATTTTCTTTATTTTGATTTTTTAACTTAGTTTTTCCTATTTGCTAAAGTAATTGATAATGCATTTGTTTTTTAGATATTTTTGAATATTTTATTAAGAAATTAAAGTAATTTTTAAACAGATTATAAATTGTAAACCAATTTTCATACTGATTTTAATATAAAAAGTCAGATGGATTTTTATAAAGGTTTCATAAATGTTTCAAAGTAATTTGAATCTATTTTTTAAAATAATGTTTGGATCATAAATTTTATTTACTTTTAAAAAATTGCATATTAGTTCTTAGCAAAGTTAAGCAGAATCATCCTTCATTTCTTCATATATTTTGGCCAATTTTTTCTGATTTATAATCAATAAATGGCAGTAAAAGCTTTTCATAAATTTCTTTCTCACTAGTTAAAGTGGAAATATGCTATATATTTATATTAAAGAAATCTTATATTCATATTGATTTACCAGTAATTTTAATTAAATCCATATTGGCTGATTGAAAAAATTAAACCAATTAATATTTAAGCTCAATTGATGGATTCATTATTTAACTGATACTAGATTACTTATTGTCATTAATATACATACTGCCCAAATTATTTTGGGATGCCATAATTATAATTTGGGATGCCATAATTCATTCAGTCTATATATAATTTACTATGTAAAGTGCCAAAATAATTTGGGATGTCATAATTGAATTTGGGATTTTACTTATAATTACGGCAATCCAAAATAATTTGGGTGGCATGTATAGTCATTAATATATTAAATTATAGGAAACTTTTCTGATTAGCTGATATACCAATTAAAATGTATATTGCAAAAAATTTATTATAAATTTATTCAATTTCTATAAAATATACACTACTTAGATAAAAGTAGTGGATCTTCTATTTATGTTAATTATTCAAAATTATACATAAAAATAATACTTAAAATTAAAATATATGATAATATAGACTCTATATTAAAAATTTTATAGTCTTAGTTTTTATGCAACTATATTAATTATAGAAATTTAAAAAGAAAAATATTGATAATTAGTTATAAAATTAAATAAATAATCTGTTATTATCTATTTATTTAAGAATTGTATATAATAATAATAACAGAAATTTTAAATGGTATATAAATTATAAATCATAAAAAAAAAATAAAATAACAGAAATTTTAATATATATATAATAATATAGAATTCTGATTAAAATATATGCATTAAATTTCTTTATCCTTGTTTTTATTTTTATATGAATTATATAAAAAATTGAAAGAATTTTAATTTTTAAAACAATAATACTGTATTTTCACATTTTTAAAATTTTACATAATAAAATACTTTAATTTATATATTATTTGAAAATTACAGGTTTAAAAAATAAATATTAATATTTTTATTTTTTAAATAAATAATTATAGCTATATAGTTAAAAGCATAAAAATTTGACTTTGTATTCTTTAAAGTCTATATTATTATATATTAAAATTTTAAGCATTATATAATTTTTAAGTAATTAATAAAAATAGAGTATTCACTATTTTTATTTAAGTAATTTGATAATTACAAAGCTTCCTTTTTTAATGAATATAGCTGTGTAAAAGTTAGAATTGTGAAATTTCAAATGTATATTCTTTGAAATTTATGTTATTATATATTAAAAATTTTTTTTTTTTTTTTAAAATGTTGAATTATGTACCATTTTATTAGAATATATTTGGACTACATAATAATCACAAATATTCTATGAATGATACTTCCAGCTCCAGGCCAGTCCAATCAAACATTAGATATTATATTACCAATAAAATTAAAATTAAGAATAAAAGTAATCAAAAAGCATAGCAAAATAATATACCATAATCTAAAAGTATAAACAAAAATAAAACATTAAAAGAAAAACAAAAAAAAAATTAAAAATAAAATTAAAATTAACAATAATTAATAAATTATATGTCTAAAATTATAAATAAAAATAAATATAAATGAGAAAAGAATAAAAATATTATTTTTGTATCTATTAATTTTTTGCTCATATATAACGTAATCTTCATTATTAACTTTCTTTTTTATCAGAATCCAATCCTTACATATGTATTTCCTTACAAAGGTGTCCATAGATTTCTTTACTAAAGAGACTGATTTTTGTAATCGATCTACTTTTCCTATTTGTAAATCTTTAACTTTATTTGTAAGTTGATTTGAATTGTCCTTTACTTTGAATTCTGAAAGTTGATTTGAATTGTCCTTTGCTTTGGATTCTAAAGTAATTTTATCTGTTTGAGAAATACCTCTTCTTTTTTCCTATAAAATAACTTGTTCACATCTTGGTTTCCATATTAATTCTTTAAATGCTAGAATGAATCAAATTAAATGTTGGCCATAAATGTCTGTGCTTCAGCAAAAAATATCTTGAAGTCTTTTTGTAATCTTATTGTTAGGCAAGTTTCAACATTTACTTCTAATGCCAAATGTTGGAACTTTTGAAATTTTTCTGATTTTGCTATAATTCCTAATATGTTTTGTAATACTTTTCTAATAAAATCTTCACCTTAGCATCTAATTTGTTTTTGTTTCAAACATATAATTATAGATTCTTTTGTTGTAATTTCCAATATTTTTTGCCAAGCTACCTCATATGCCTGACATTCAAACTCATAAATGATTCCAATTTTCCTTCTTATTACATTTCATAATACATTTCATTTCCTTGTAGAGTTTTAGTTTTCTTATTGCTAAAATGGATCCTAATAGAAGGATTTTATGAAATAATTTTGCTATAAAAGTCCATAAATAGTTGATTCTCATACTATTGCAGTGAAACCCCTTGCAATAATGGAAAATAAGCCAAGTAATTTTCCAGTCTATCTGATTAACATCTCCATAACATAATTTTTGATTATTTTTTAACAATGACCATTCAGTAGCTTCACTTGTAGCTAATATTTTCAAAATAAATCTTCTAATATTAACTTCAATAGGTTTATCTATAAAAACAGGAAAATAAGTTAATATATTATTAATAAAATCTACATTATTCCTGAATAAATTGTTTCCATATTGTCCTTTCTTTGCTAATTCATCAACTATATCATTGCCTATTATGCCACTATGATCCTTTATTTTAACCAACTTTAAATTTATAGGTGCTTCTCTGATCAGCATAATTATTTTAATAATGATTAGATTATTGGTCTTTTTAAGCCATATTCTAGTTGTTGAATTAAAAGCTGAATTAATTGAATTAATAGCACCTAAGCTGTTTGTATAAATAGTTACATTAGAATTTTCTGATGCTGTTAACAATACTAAAAAAATAGCTACTATTTCTCCCCTGGTTGATAACGGCCATAAAGATAAATATGAATATACCGAAAATTCTCCTAATTCATTACTTGTATAGAATGCTGCCCCTAAATCCACAGTAGTATTATCTGCTTTATGTAAAAGGTCATTATTATTTATAGTCCGATTAGCCAGTGATCCATCTGTATAATATTCAATATTTTTCAATAACTTTAATTGATGTCTTATATTTGTAAGTTCTTGTTTAAGTGTATCTTGCTCGATCCATTGATTGATCTATAGACCTAAATTATCTCCATTCAAATTAATTGTAGGTGTTTTTTCTAATTGTTGTATATCACTATTTGCTAAAATATTTTTAGTTCTATTTAACGATTCCACTATATAATACCAGTTGATATGTGTAATTGCACCTGTTGATAAACGAATAAAAATTGGTAATACTAATGCATTATGTTGGGTTATTGTAATTATCTTGGAACATTTCTGTTTCTGAATAATTGCTTTTTGAGAATTATCTGAATATATTTCAATATTACAAACTTCTATAATTAAACATTCAATTTTTTCATCATTTTTCTTTATTTATGTTCTTTTCTTAACAAATCCTACTGAGACTTCATTGTTTTTATCTTTTATTATAACATATGGGTATTTTCGCTTGTCTTCTGATACTGGTTGTAATATATTATTCAAAAAGTTAAATAAGGAATGTCTAGGCATTTCTGGTGCTGATATCCTTTAATCCATCGGGTTAATAATTGAAACCATTTGGCTATGCGTCCTTTTGCTGATAGTCCTACAATGAAACGATAATATACCCAACTCATAGTATGTCCAGAAGGTAACATTAATTGGCTAGCATATATAAGTGGGTATGAATTTGAAGTTCCAATTTTTTGTAATAAATTAAGGCATCTATGTGTTATAAATATTTCTCTAATAGCCATGTTTCCATCATTAATAGTTCATGTTGACCTATTTATGTCAGTGTTGGCCAGTGACCCAAATGACCTCAAATGACTCAAATGACTGGTCACGTGTCATTTGGGTCATTTCAACATTAAATGACAAATGACCTAGTCATTTAAAAATTACATCATAATTCTGGCCAGAACTATTCATACAATTTCACTATTTCATGGATAAAATTTTCACATGATATTAGAAGTTCATAATTCTGGCCGGCATCATTAACTTGGCCTGAATTATAAAGCATTAATTTTAAATGACTCAAATGACAAATGACCTAAATGACTAGGTCATTCAAAGGTCATTCGGAGGTCATCTCAAAATGGGCAAATGACCTAGTCATTTGCCATCACTGATTTATGTAATCTTGTTGTATGATAATATTTAATTTCTGGGCTATAATAATATTATATAGACTTAGGTTAGATTTTGCTTCTTGATGTCCTAGAAATAATGATCCTGATTCATGTTCAAAAATATTGTCATATATGGCCAATTGCAACTGTGCAGTCCTACATCTTATCATTATAGATCTAGATGTTGGTGAATTACTATTTATTAGATATAAAAAAGCAGCGATCTGATTTGCACATATTTGATTTCATGAATTACTAATTCCTAAGATGTATTGATGATATATTGCTGATGTTGGATAACTTCTAGACAACCTACATATCTGCCTAACTAACTTGATCACTGGAGTAAACAAAAGATTCCATTCATTTTCTGATAATGTCATTAATTGGGCCACATATACCACTCTTGGGATAAGAACGTGATTAATAAGATATGCAATATGTTCTACTGTAATACGTTTTCTTCTAATAGGATTCAAAAATTTTTCAATTATATCCTTGATTCTTTTGATTGATCTTTTCCTTAAATTGGAAGAAGAGAAATAGTATCCTAAATACCGTATCTCTTTATCTGTGGCTTAGACCTTTGAGTTGTCATATCCAATAGTGATATATAATTCATCTTTAGGTACTTTAGGATTTATTACCATCAGCTCAGACTTTTTCCCATTTATATCTACATCATGGAAATAATAGAATTGTGTGGCTATATTAATTGATGCCTGAATTTTATCCCCCAAACTATCCAAATAACTCGTATCATTTATATAGGCTATAACTGGTACCCTTAGTCTATATTGTTGCTATGTTGATCGATCCTGAATATCCAATGGCCAAGTATTTACCATTTCATATCCTTGTTGTTGATTGCATGCTTGTTGAATAGTTACAAGCAAAGAATCGTAAAAAATTCTCCAGGGTAAAGGTGAAATCGCATCACTCTGGTCAATACCGTCTCCCTCTATAAAGGTTGGACTAGGGCCAAATGCTGTAATTACACTCATTTGTCTATTTTTGAATAATCCTGTAATCTATAAAATAAATTTTTCTGGTATGTCTAGCCTTTTTAATGCAAGCTGTAAACTCTTTAGGCTAACTAAATCGTATGCTTTCATCATATCTTGGTTTACCACCTAGAGTTCTTTTCCATTTTCCCTTGCATCTTCAATTATATCATTCATTAAATGTAACAGTATTGCTATGTCTTCTCCCTTAAAACTGCAAAAATTCAATCTGCGTAAAACTTTATTATATATCAAAATTGTACTTAATCGGTTTGTCAATAATTTAGTAACAGATTTCCTGATATTATCTAGTAATACTATGGGACGCATGTTGGCCAAAATATAATCAAATTTTTGCGGGTTTGGAATCGGATAAATAAGTGACTGTTTCCACTGGTCTGGTACAACTTCTATTTTCAAGGACAAATTAATGATCTTTAATATGATGGAGTTGAATTTGTTTGAAATGTATTTGATTATAGTATATCTAATACCTGAAGTAAGGTTGCTTGTCTAAACCTCTTCAAAATCCTACGATTAGTTTCGTCAAAATTTTACTATAGATTTATTATAGTTTTGGCAGAGTTTTGGCAGTTTCGGCATTTATAATAAGTTTCGGCAGTTTCGCCTTTCTCCAAAGTTTCGCCAGTTTTTTAATATAACTTTAATATAGTTTTGGCAGAATTTCGCTTTTCGGCGAAATGCCATCTTGCCTAAACCCCTAGGTTTCGGCAAGCAACCTTAGCCTGAAGGACCTGGCACTGAGTTTATGTTCACCTGTTCAAGTGTTTGCTGCCATTCTTCTAACATTATCTCATCCATTAAATTAGCTATACATTCAGTAAATTTACCTTTTGGCCTATATATATTGTTCCAGAAAATGTCTTGCTCTATCGATTTAGTATTGTGTTTTTGTAAAATTCCTGCAAAAGTATCTTTTGTATAGGTTCTAATTGTATTAGGATCAAGCGCTAGTTTAACACTTTCATTCTCGTTGGATATTACTGCTCAATCAATAATAATGTGCTCCTTAACAACATCTTGTGTGGAAAGTAGCCATTTAGGAATATCTGAGTATATAATGTTGCAACGTTTTTCTATGCTATTTTGGATCTTGCTTAAACGTTGTACTTGTAAATAATTTTTGTCTATTTTAACTCTTTTTTTAACTACATCTTTAACAATATTAATCCATGTGTCACTAAAAAGGCTGTGTGTAGGAATAATAATTTCCTTATACTTATCTATGAATTTATTGTATTTTTTCCTTTTATAATCATCATTATATTTATTAAATCTGTTCAGCCAATAATCTATTCAATAGGCATCTTTGGCGGCAATAAAATCCTGATCTTTACAGATTTTTCTAATTAAACTTCCCAATTTAGTAGTATGTCGCATAGTTTTATCTGCAAATGTTAACTTATGTCTTGTATTGCGGCTTCCTGGATATTTAACTATTTTTATGGAAAGTTCTATATTTATCGCTATAGATATAGCACTTATAATATTATCCCAAAGTTCATTAAATCTACATTTTATTTTTTCTCCATCAGCGTTCTTTTCGTCACCTAATTGTATTTCATAATTAACTTCCTCTATTAGTTGTTGAAAGTCCTATGCTTCTATTTTCCTATCTAATGTTTCAATAAAATTTTCTCATTGCATATTGGTTATTTTACTGATATCCACTATACGTTTATCTTGATGTAAATCTGGATCCTGTAATTGATCTGGGATACAATGCCAGAAATTATTCCTAATAAATCCTGATATATTTAGCGTTGTTGATATAATACTATGGTGACTGTTTGTGACCATCTGTAATGAGTGCACCAAAAATTCTACTGAAATCACATTGGGTTCATGTATGATCCAGATTTAATCAATCCTTGATTTTGAGATAGGAGCTGATCTATTTTTGTTTTTATTCCATTTCTCATGTGTGAATAACTCTGCATCTGGATAGAGAACTCGGCACACATCATAGAGACCTAACTGCGATAATTGTATTAAAAATTGAGATCCTGGTTGTTCAGTGCTGGCGATCGATCTATTTTATTATTAATTGTGTCATTGAAATCGCCTAATACAACATGCAGTACTATGGTGTTATGAACTGATCGGTTATGTCCCTTCATAGCCATTTTCAATTCATCGATCAAACTTTTTCTCATGTCTTGATCGTTAGGAGCAGCGTATATTGACCATACCCATATTTCTCTCTGTACAAACAAGAATTTAGCTATTATGATATATAAAGATATGCACACTACTGAGTAATAATGCTTCATCCATCTGTTATGGATCACAAGTGCTGTTCCTGATTCTTTAGTTTTTTGATCATGTTCACTGAAGATTATCGAATAGACTTTTGACTTAATGTCCTGGTTTATATAATATTCCTGTTAATAGTCTATATTAGTTTCTGATATAGCAATAATATCGATGCTATTTTCATTAATGAATTCCAATAAGTTATGAAGTTTCTGTATAGACAGGACACTAGTAATCTCATCTATATTGTGTGCTGCAATGTTCAACTCTAAAAACATTGAATCTTTCATTTCTTGTTTATTCAAATTCTCCTTAACAAATCTTAGTTTTTGTCTTGCTAAGAATACATTAATACTTTCTTCACTTGTCAATGAATTAACTACTTCTTCTATGTTGTCTTGATTCTTTTAAAAATCCCTCCTTTCAACCATTAGTTCATTTGTTTCTAGATGTATATTTTTTTTTTCTGCTTCACCACCTGCTTTGTATCCTTTTTGTTATTGTTGTGACCATTCGTCACTTGCGTGCTGTGTTGAGGACGCGTTGTTGTCTTGATTACTCTTGTGAAAATTGTCCAGAGCTTGGCATTTTTCCCTTCCTTCCATTATTACTACATGTGTAACTTCATTTATCATCTTATGTAACCTTCACTTTTGTTTTTTGCTTAGACCGGCTAAAGAAAAAACTTCAATTATAAATAAATTTAATATTAATTTTTAATCTGAAAGAATATCTTTCCAGTTTATTTAACCATTAAAACTATAACAATACAATTATCATATATTAAAATTTTAAGTATTATTATAGTATTATTATTATATACAATTTTAAGTAATTGACAAAAATGAAAGAACTACTATTTTATTTAAGTAATATATATATTTTCTGAAATTTACAAGTTTTTATTATATAAATATATTTTAAATTATGATAAAATCTACTTTTTTAAACTTATAACATATTAAAAAAAAATTTTTATATCATAAATTTATATTATAATATTCATTATTTTAAATAAACATGTAATATTTAACATTAATGAGCATCATCAATGAAATTTTTATCATAATATGCAGTATTTAATAATGAAAATTCAATATTTATCAAATAGTACTAAACATATCTACTAATGGTAGAATTAAGAATTTGGATCACATGATGTTTAATTAGCTGAGTGTGACGTTTCAAACTGTTTCCAAATAAAAAAAAATCAAATATTATATTAAAAATAATAATTCTTTCAAAATTTCTATTATAATATTTGCTTTTTCAACCTGAAAATAATGAATACACCCTAAAAAAATAAAGAAAAAATATTATAGTTAGTTTATTAAAAAAAAAGAAAAAAAAATCATAATATTTAATAAAAAAAAAAACTAAAAAATAATAAATTATTTAAAAATAAATACAAATAAATTTTAACTAAATATTTTATTAATTCATAATTTAATTTGTTACAATTTATTAAAACTATTAATTATGATTTTTTAAAGATTTCTATTGAGTAATGTATTTTTTTTGCTATAAAATGTTAAAAAAACTTTCAAATAATAAAAAAGAAAGCTATTACTTGTATATAAAGTAGAAAAACTACTCTATATACTTTTAAAGCTATTCAGCTTATTTAATTTAAAAAACTGATTAAAAACTAATGAAAAAACTAATAGAGAGTTTGTGAAAGAAAAATATTTTTATCATTATAAATAAATTAAATTTATATTACACAACCTTGATTTGATTTGTGAAACATAATTTTATATTTTGAGTTGTAGTAACTCGTAAATTTTGTAAAATATCCTAATTTTATTAATTCTGAAAATCGGCCTATATGGTAAATAAATTTATATGATGTTTTTAAAAATAAATTTTTATATTAGCCTCTATTTATTATTACGTTATATACATCAGAAAATTTGTTTAGGCGTAATTTAGTGTAATATTTCAGAGGTGGTGTAAAATTTCGAAATATTACACTAAAAACGTAATATTACAAAGTTTACGCTTTTAAATTTGAATAATTATAGTAATTTAAGAATATCTTGCTATCTACTGATCCAATCAAGATGATCTATAGCTCATTGGAATCAGCTTATCAAGACGAATCGAATAGTAGTAAAATTGCATTTCTACAGTTAATAGAACGCTCTATAGTATACAATAAAGTTTTAAATTAATAGGAAGTCATCTATCGAACGTAGAGATATGATTTTATTACCATTCGATTCAGTTTGATGAGCTGATTCCAATAAGCTATAGCCTATAGATCATCTTGATTAGATCAGTAGATAGCGAGATATTCTTAAATTACTATAATTATTCAAATTTAAAAGCGTAAACTTTTGTAATATTACGTTTTTAGTGTAATATTTTGAAATTTTATAATATTACACTAAATTACGCTTAAACAAATTTCCTGATGTAGGTTATAATTGGCCACAATGGGACCATGCCATAAGTTAATTAAAAAAGTTACAACTTGACAAAAACAATCACACATCTGGCAAATCCATTCAACTACAATTAGTCAACTCACACAAAAAAGTTGTAAACCAAGATGATGATTCTAAAGATAGTCTAACAGCTTTCGCTCCTCTTTTTCCAGCTATTAGCAAAAATAACTATATGACATCTGTGGCTCATTTTTGTTAATCCTTAAAAAGTACCTCAACTTGAAAAAAAACTTCAATATTATGCTTCTATTAATTTAACAAAAAAAGGTCACTATTCAGAATTTGATAAAACTTTAGAAATATATGGAGTTAGGTATGTTAAAAAAAATATAATTGAAAATGTCATTAATCAAGAAAATCTAAATCTTCAAATTAGGGCAACTTAGGAAGAAAAGGAGAGAATTGATGTATTATTAAATGAATTTTAGATTCTAATAATTATAATAGAAAAAATCGTAAAGTTGATAATAGAATTGACTCTCTATATAAATTGGTAGAAAACCTAATAAAAATATTTGAAATAAGTAATTATATAGAATACAAGGTTTTTAAAAATAATTCACCATCATGATTAAGGTTGCTTGCTGAAACCTAGGAGTTTAGGCAAGATGGCGTTTCGCCGAAAAGTGAAATTCTGCCGAAACTATATTAAAGTTATATTAAAAAACTGGCGAAACTTTGGAGAAAGGCGAAACTGCCGAAACTTATTATAAATGCCAAAACTGCCAAAACTCTGCCAAAACTATAATAAATCTATAGTAAAATTTTGATGAAACTAATCGTAGGATTTTGAAGAGGTTTAGACAAGCAACCTTAATCATGATTAATTCAAAAAAAATTGGAAAAGTTAAATAATGCTTATAATAAAGGATTAAAAAGAATAAAGGAAGTTTATTGTCAAGAAGTTATTAAACTGAACAAATAAATACAAAAGAAAGATAACATTTAAAAGTAGTTAAAACAGATATAAAATTGATAAATAAATCAATAGTATCTTTACAAAAAAGAAAAGTACTTGAGGGAAATAATGAAAGCACAGCATCTGGTTCAGTACCAATTAATGAAAATTTTCAACAATTAAATGATATAGATCTTGCTCCTAAACGTAAAATAATAGTTATAATAAATGAAGAAAAAAAAATATTAAAACTTTATTGCTTAAAGAAACAATGCCAACCAAAGAAGAATTTAGCAATATTTTAGTTAATTTACCTTCTACATACATAGGATATTCAAAGAGTTAAATGCTATTATTTAAATAACAAAAAAAAAATCAAATATTTTTAAAAATAAATTTACTAAAATTGACTCTTCTCTTGTAATATAAATTTAAAAATTTGACTTTACACAAAAGTTCTTGTATAAACCACTTTTTATATTTTAAGTTCAAAAAAAATACATTTTGCTTTATTTAATAATGTAAAGAATAGGCTTCTAAAGTTTCAAACTTAGAAGGATCTTAAAAAAAATAACTTAAAAATTCAAAATTTTATGACTTATACATTTTTTTTAAATGATGAACATATTAAAAAAAAATTACATGATATAGCACATGATTAGAGAATTAATTTTATTTATTAAATTATTATACTAATGTAATTGTTTATCAACTTGTAATAAAATCAAAGTCTTCTCTTTTATGTTATACAAAATTTTTTTACTAATAAATTCATGTAACGTGAATTTATCTAATGATTGTTAATAAATGGTTACTAATAACTATTCTTTTTTTTTTTATAAGTTCAAGTAGATTTCTGAATTCTGAAAAACAGAAAAACTAAAATTTTTAAGTAAATACAAATCTTAATTTTATTTTTTTTACTTTTTTTAATGTTAATAAATGATTACTAATAACTATTCTTTTTTTTATTTTTTTAGGTTTGAGTAGACTTCTGAATTTCAAAAAATAGAAAAACTAAAATTCATAAGTAAATACAAATTTTAGTTTTAGTTTTTATTTTTTAATATTAATAAGCAGTTTTTACTAACTTTTTTTTCTTTTTTTTTATAGGTGAATTTCTGAAGAATAAAAAAAGAAGATCAAGATTTATAAATATATATAAATTTTAATATTTGAAATAGATTAGTAAGTTTCAAAATTTCATTTTACTTCAAAATTTTTTTTTAATTTCTTTTCTTTTTTTTTGCAGGTATTAAGGAAGCCTTGCCAAAACTATTTTTTCAAAATTTTAGTTTAATCAAAATTCAATCTAAAACTATTTTTTATAATAAACTTAATTGCCTAAACTGTTTTTATGTTTTTTCAAAACTAATTATAGTTTAGAAAAGTTTCAGATTTACCAATTTTTTCATTAAAATTAAAGTTTTTGAGTTTCAAATTTTTGAATTTTATTGTTAAATGAGTTTCGAGCAGGTATATTTTTTGGGTAAATAATGATATTTTACAGAT
The DNA here is from genome assembly GCF_026210795.1 of Rhizophagus irregularis. NCBI lineage: Eukaryota > Fungi > Glomeromycota > Glomeromycetes > Glomerales > Glomeraceae > Rhizophagus > Rhizophagus irregularis. Next base: position 4,692,994 of record NC_089435.1, on the reverse strand, counting down.
TCCTTTTAGATATAATGAAATTGTGGATTATTATGTGTAATTTAATTTCAAATTAGTAATATTTATTTATAATTTAAATAAATACTAATAATAATACTGTATAATTATAAAGTATTTAAGTACAGTCAACTCCCTCTATAGTCACTTCCGTTATAGTTACATTCTACTATATAGTTACACCAGTTGAATGTTCAAAATACTTTATTATTAAAATCTATCCTATATAGTCATAATCTATCTATAGTCACTATCACACCTATCCTCAAAAATCTTATATTAAAAAAAACCGTTTATAATCACAGTTATATAAAGAATATATTAAATAACTTGACATCTAATAATCGTACAATGATGTACCATAGCTTGTTAGAATTGTCTCACTAAGGCGAATCGAATGGTGGTAGTTTTATCCTTTTATTTTACTAGTGTTTATGGCCAAGCCTCTCTCTACCTCTTTTTGAGGTATCCTTAGACTAGTATCCTATCATCTTCATGAGTAACATTATACTGAGTACTTAATTTCTCAGGTTAACAGCACCACTTTTTGAAGATATCCCCATTGTGCCACTTTTAAAGCTGATCTGAAGTTAGGAATACACTACCTACTCATTCTATACCCATTGCATGATACTGGTACTCAATTTATTTTACTACCTTTGGAGAGTACTTACTTTAATGGAGGACTTTTGACAGGTAACATCAACCATCTAGTACCCTTCCATACCACAATTTTAGGTACGAGGTCTCACTCAAAGGTCATTACAACCTGCGATTATCCAGCACCAATAGTACAGTTGTTTACCCCAAGTGATATATTTTGTAGTGACTACTCAAACAGGAAGTAGCAGGCATCTGTCCAGGATCACGCCTTATAGTGGGTATCAATCATCAGGGATTACCAACCAGGACTCAAAAAATGGGAAATCGAACCTTATAATCATGCTACCTGTTCTGTGCACAAATATCTTGGTTAGTCTAAGACCTAACAGAAGGTCAAACTACCACCAAGACATTGCATTTCAACTTTACCATCTAGGATGAGTGGATGACCATCTAGCTATTACTGACCTTAAGTGGTATCGTGGAGTGACTACCTGAACAGGAAGTCCCCCTAAGGTATAGTAGTGACCTCAAGGACAGGACTGCGTACATGTTAATGGCCTCATAGAGAACATTAGAAGAACACCATAACCTTAGTTGAAATGTGCAGCCTAACCATACATACTAATTCACCATAAAACAATCCAATTACACTAATCCCTGTACCTTCACGCTATTAGTTGTAGCGTTTGCAGTAAAATTCGTTTTATTTTTGTGATCGGCAGAATTGAACCTGTGACCTTATTTTACTTAGGCTATATGAGGAAGTACCACTTTAACGACTGCACTAAGGTTATCAGCCCTTGGTTTTATCCTTTTACTGTGCAAACAGTCTTATGACTTTATCTTTTATTCATATTTAACTTCAAAAATTTAAAGATCGAACAATATTACAAAAATAAGAAAATAAACTAATAAAAAAATAAAAAGAATAGCTTCACGACTCACACAAGTAAAGAAATCTAAACTAAAATAAAATTAAAGAAAGAAAAACTAAACTATTACAAAGTCGCATATCCTAACTTTACCTGAAGGCCAGTGTGAGTCAACTATCCAACATCCAAAAATCCAGTCTGTTACTAGAAAGAGACTCTAAGAGCTTAAACTGTTAAGCGGCGTAGAAAATCCAAGTGCAAGATCTAAGATTCACCCCAGATTATAGAAGAGGATATCCAAGAAATCCAGGAATTCTGAAAAACTGTCGCCAAAGAAGAATTATGATGATGAGAAGAAATGGTAGAAAAGGAAACGGTAAAAGAGTTACGTGATGTTCACTAGCAGAGTTAGCCAAATTTATTTTTAACCAAAGTTTTATGTGTAAATTCTGTTTGACATAAAATGTAAAATTTTGTAATTCAATAGGATAAATTCATCAATCATCATAGCGCTGTATGTAAATTTCTGATACAGAATGAATGAATGATAAAATTAATATTCATAAAATACAAAAGAAGAGAATTAGAGGAGCTTTAAAATAAGCATAAAGAAAGGTAATAAGGAAGAAAATTGGGTAAAAGTAATTAATAAGAAGCCAGTGCAATTAGCACAATAAAAATGCAGAATAGACAAAATTAGCAGGTAATTTTCACGGTGTTTAAAAATCAGAAGGAGCAGGATAAATATGTGAATCAAACCAAGATGCGCAAATATCTATTAACAATAAAGTATCATAAAGTTTGACACGGCCAAGTTTGAAGGAAAAGCATGTATTACTATTTCAAAGATGTAAAAAAGTCGAAGAGAAGGTTGATCTGATAATAACAGATTAGATAGCTTTACAGAGATGTTTCCATGATACTGAAGAGGTGTTGTGCTTGAAAATTATTAACCAAAGGAAATTATAAGAAAGTACATAAAAGGAAGCACTATTCGAAAGTATTCTTCAGACTATATCAACAATGAAACAATTAAAGCCAAAAGCTTTAAAATCTTTATGATTGATAATAATAGGGCAGTTCAAACTGATAAAGGAACCAGAATTGGGTTTGTCAGTTATAAAGTGGCATATAACTATAGAGGAGGGATTTAAAACCACTTTTTAGATAAAACTTATGAAGCGAGAGGATACAGACGCAATAGAGAAGTGGTGGGAGCGGAGCGTTCTTCCAAACAGAAGGAAATATCAAGGTGCGAGAAGATTAAATTATGTATACTCAGGATAATTGAGTAATCAGTAGTAGATATAGTCAAATTGTAGAAGGAAGGTGAAATGACAACAGCACGTTCCTTAGTAGCCATCCACATTGAAGAGTTTAAGAAATCAGGATGAACAACATGCTGTAAAATTTGAATCAGCCCGAGAGGAGAACTTCATGACAATGTTGACAGACAAGTTGTTTCTTCGTAGGATGAGATATGGATTCATGAGCAGAATATGTGATAAGAGTTCAAGTTGTAAGCAAGCCATTATCGTATTTAAGAACATCATAGAAAGCATAAGATTTGTGGTAAAAAGTTTCTAGGCGTTGAAAAGTCACAGTTTTATAAAAACCATCATTTTGTCTTTCAGATATACACTTACAAGGTAAGGTGAAAGGAGAAGAAGATGGGAAAGGTGGAGTTTAGATAAGTTTCTTGTCATAAATATGACAAGCATGACAAAAACGGAACATAATATAAGTAGCTGGAGTCTTGCAATGTGGGCAACTAAAATAAAAGCTAAGGTAAAAGTAAGATTGCTGATATTGAAATTAAATAAAAGTATGAGTTCGTCTATTATTTTGATGAGAGGACGATCAATGAGCAAGAGAAGTTACTCGTTGTATAAGCAAAAGTTGACGTAACCTATTAAAATATTTGTGCTGAGTACGAAAAGAAATACGATTCTAACGGTAAAAGAAAAAGGTTAAAAATTTTGATAAAATAAATTTAAAATTAGGTGAAGGTCAGTCTAATATAAATTAAAACGGATCAACAGTTGAAAGAAGAGGAGAATTGGTATGAATTGTATAACAATTATTCAAATCAGAAGTAGGATCTAAAAGGAAGTAACAATTGCCTCGTTGAATAAAATATAAGCGATTAGATCTAACATTTTGAGTAGGTTGTATCTATCCATTCAGAACAGTATGCAACGTGAAAGTGTAAGAAGATCACTATACATTATCATAACAGAGGGCTGAAGCAGAAGCTGGAGGTAAGGAAGCTACAGGTATATAATTCAGAGAAGAGACTGGAGGAAGAGCAGGACTGGGAAAACTTATAATAAAGGTCACCGGACAATAGTAAAATGATGGTTTTGCCCAAATTAATAAAAATTTTTCTTAAGTAATTAAACTAAAAATCTAACAAATCATACAGAAATGTCTGAAAAATAAAATGAATCATAAATTATTCTTTTAATATCAATATTAACTGAGATCATTAAATTTTCCGAAAAAAATTTTATAATAACGCGAACCACTTTTTAAAAAATTTACTAATTATGCGAACCACCTTTTTGTGTTACACAGAATATATAAAAATCTAAATTGAGTGTATAAATCATGCATTTAACTCTAAACTTAAACAGATAAGTTTAATCCACACATTTTGGCTTCATTAAAAATTGTATATATAAAAAATTCAATGGATTTTACTAGTGTGCCGGGTACTACAGTGACCTCCATTATAGGTTTTCCCGGTCCTGGAAGAGCGCTAATATCACTATCAGCAGTGTCAAACGTCACTGAAATATGAGGAGTAATTATAGAAGAATCAGAAAAAATTTTTTGAAATAAATCAACAGATCGGAGAGGACGTGACAAGAGTCAAACTGATGTACGTTGTAGCCATAGATACTGAAGTAATCGTATAATATGGAGGAATAATATGGAATAAAAGATCAAACGATAGAAAGTCACATGATTGGATGAAATTAACCGGAAAGGATAAACTTTTAGGAGAAGGAATGATCTACATGATGTAATGTTTATTAAATGATTAACGGAGAACCAATAGATCAAGTGGGGAGTTGATCGATGTGGCTTAGCAACAAGTTTATCAAGTTCAACAATAGGAACAATTAGGAGGAGTAATCATAAGCCACAAATGATAAATCATATAAAAAGGAAGGATAGCGAATTAAAGGAACAAAAAAAATAGGAACATGTAAAATATTGATGAACTGCAGCCGCAGTAGAAGAATAGCTGACGAGACGCAGTAGAAAAGATAGCACAGCCACAAAAGATGGATCTTTATGATATAATATTTGAAAGATTATTTTATTTTAAAGAAAAGATAGCACAGCCACAAAAGATGGATCTTTACGATATAATATTTGAAAGATTATTTTATTTTAAAGAAAAGATAGCACAGCCACAAAAGATGGATCTTTACGATATAATATTTGAAAGATTATTTCATTTTAAAGAAAAGATAGCACAGCCACAAAAGATGGATTATATCTTTACGACATAATATGCGAAAGATTATTTTAAAGAAAAGATAGCATATTAAAATAGTATAACATATTAGAAAAGATAACATATAAAATAGCATATAAGATAGCGCATAAAAGATAACATATAAAATATTAGAAAGAAATAAGAAGTAGGAAAAGAAAGAATAAGAAAGTTGGTTTAAATAGGAGCGGGATGGGAGGTGAATTCCACAGTCGTCAGATACGATGTAAAACTTTAAGTAAATTAGTTAATTGTGAATTTTATGAAGAATAAATAAAATACCCTTTATATGAAAATTAATTGTTTCGATTGTTTTTGTTACTATTTTCTTATGATGAAAAAGTAATTTTGTTTAATTAATTGTTAGTAAAGCGTAATGTTATTTTAAAGGTAATAGGTTCGCCCTAAACTTTACTGTAATGTTCGCTTAATTAATTTTAATTGGACAAATTCATGGTGAATTTAATGTCATAACAAGAATTATGAAATGAATAAAATATAAACTTTTGTAAAGAGAACTATCGTATTTTGAAAGAAGATAATGGATGAAATATCGTGGCGAGAGCTATCGCAATTTGAAAGTTAAGTAGTAATAAAACTAAACCAAGCAAGAATGTTAATGTTTCGCTGAGAGCACATATAACAGAAGCAGGGAACCTTGTTTACCGCCGGGTGGCAGACGGGGGTGACAACGTATTGTAGAAGAGGACAAGACCAAACGTGTAAAAAATAAATTCTTTTTAAATTTCTGTGCACATTTGAAAGATGCAGGGAAATCATAGAAAAGACGTCAGTATTTACAAAGAAATTTAGGAGTGCGCCAAATATAGCAACTGAAAAATGATTGGTACGTTGTAAAGAAGGGATGCATAAATCTAAGATAACATTAGGATTAGCCTCATGGTTAGAAGTCCAAACAGTTAATGGAAGAGGAGATGGATCATTATTTACTGAATCATCATATGATGGATGATCGTTAGCAGAGAGAATTGTGATATCATTTTTTGAATTTGCAGTAAACGAAAGAAAGTCTAAACGTAAGTATAGAAGGCATTTTTGTTCAAAAAGAGAGTCGTCTAGTTGGTGGAGAGGGCCAAAAGCCAAGTAAACACATGATTTAGCGGAAGAGCTATCAGAAAGAGAGTTGAAATGGGCTAATAAAGTTTTTTGTTTGAGAATACACTTAGCGCAGAGGTCCTCAACCTCGTGAAGTTTAAAAAAAACTTCTTCCCAACTCAAGGTTGAGAAGTCGTAGGAAGAGGTCATCGGCCTGAGCAAGAGAAAAAAAAGAGAAGAAATAATTATAGGTATAAACAATATATGGATATATCAAAATTTCTTTTGTAACAATATTGTTATAAGAGTAACGGGAGAGAGTTGTTTTAGTTTTTAATTTTATCCTTTTACTGTTATGCAAATGGTCTTTATGACGTTTTTTATTTATTTTTATAGAAATATACAAATCAAAAAGAAATATAAATTCAAAAAAAAAAACAAATAAAGAAATAAAGAATAATCTCATAGTACAAAACAAAACGAAGGTTAAAGCTCTAAAAAAAACTATAAACAATCATTAATAAAGGCACTACATCCTCCAGATTAATATAAAATCACTGTGAGGTGACTAAATAGTTTCTTATAAAAAGAAACTGAAACTAACAAAACCAATAAAAGGTAATAAAAGCAAAAGCTACAAAAAGGTTAGAAAAACCAGAAAAATATTACCTACAGAAAATTCTTAACGAAGAAAAGCAAAAAGAAAATAAAATAGTTGTAAATAAAGCAAAATAATAAAGAAGGGAGAATTATAAAATAAAACTATAGATCATATAGAAGGGGATGGCAAACTAAGAAATACCACACGCCTTAAATAATTACACAACTACAAATCAAACAAATGACCCAAACAAACAAAATTAAAAAAAAAAAGTAATCTAACCAGGCCAAGAAGGAAATAGGTTAATAAACCTATTAATCGAACAAAAAAAGGTCAGTTTAAGAAGACTATCCATAATTCTTAAGTGAAGCCGAAACCAAAGAAAACAGGTGAGAAATATCCAACTGATAAATATCATGACAGGAAGAAGAGAGGAACGATAAATTTTCCATTTATAATGACGTTGTCACCCCCGTCTGCCACCCGGCGGTAAACAAGCTTCCCTGCTTTAACGTATATTCGTTCTCCACGAAACATTAATATTCTTGCTTGGTTTAGTTTTATTACTACTTAACTTTCAAATTGCGATAGCTCTCGCCACGATATTTCATCCTTTCTCTTCTTTCAAATTTACGATAGTTCTCTTTACGAAAGTTTATATTTTATTCATTTCATAATTCTTGCTATGACATTAAATTCACCATGAATTTATCCAATTAAAATTAATTAAGCGAACATTACAATAAAGTTTAGGGCGAACCTATTACCTTTAAAATAACATTACGCTTTACTAACAGTTAATTGAACAAAATTACTTTTTCATCATAAGAAAATAGTAACAAAAACAATCGAAACAATTAATTTTCATATAAAAGGTATTTTATTTATTCTTCATAAAATTCACAACTAACTAATTTACTTAAAGTTTTACATCGTATCTGACGACTGTGGAATTCACCTCCCATTCCGCTCCTATTTAAACCAACTTTCTTATTCTTTCTTTTCTTACTTCTTATTTCTTTCTAATATTTTATGTTATGTGTTCCCTTTTATGCGCTATCTTATATGCTATTTATATATTATCTTTTCTAATATGTTATACTATTTTAATACGCTATCTTTTCTTCAAAATAATCTTTCAAATATTATGTCGTAAAGATATAATCCATCTTTTGTGGCTGTGCTATCTTTTCTTTAAAATAAAATAATCTTTCAAATATTATATCGTAAAGATCCATCTTTTGTGGCTGTGCTATCTTTTCTTTAAAATAAGATAATCTTTCAAATATTATATCGTAAAGATCCATCTTTTGTGGCTGTGCTATCTTTTCTTTAAAATAAAATAATCTTTCAAATATTATATCGTAAAGATCCATCTTTTGTGGCTGTGCTATCTTTTCTTTAAAATAAAATAATCTTTCAAATATTATATCGTAAAGATCCATCTTTTGTGGCTGTGCTATCTTTTCTACTGCGTCTCGTTAGCTATTCTTCTACTGCGGCTGCAGTTCATCAATATTTTACATGTTCCTATTTTTTTGTTCCTTTAATTTGCTATCCTTCCTTTTTATATGATTTATCATTTGTGGCTTATGATTACTCCTCCTAATTGTTCCTATTGTTGAACTTGATAAACTGGTTGCTAAACCACATCGATCAACTCCCTACTTGATCTATTGGTTCTCCGTTAATCATTTAATAAACATTACATCATGTAGATCATTCCTTCTCCTAAAAGTTTATCCTTTCCGGTTAATTTTATCCAATCATGTGACTTTCTATCGTTTGATCTTTTATTCCATATTATTCCTCCATATTATGCGATTACTTCAGTATCTATGGCTACAGTTTGCCCCCCACCTAAAATTTGAGTCCCATCAAATTCGAACTATTACTTCAAAATTTGTCCTATCAATATATTCTTTCAGTAATTCACCATTTACTGGTGTTTTCAATATCTTCCCTTCCATAGTTTTAATTCTGTATGATCCTTTAGAAATTATCTCATGTACATAATAAGGTCCTTTCCATTTTTCTTCTAACTTTTCAGACCATTGTTTCTCTTTTGCTACGTCATAATATAGTACTTTATCTTTGATTTGTAATTTCTGCTTTATTCTATTCTTTTTATCATGGTACGATTTTTGTTTTTCCTGAGATTTCCTGACATTTTCTTTAGCTTGATTCCTAATGTTTGGTAATCCTTCGATCAACTCATTAACTCTCTCTGCCATGGTAATTTCCTTATCTTCTAAATCTAATAATGTCTTCATTTGTCTCCCATATATTAAATATCCTGGTTCCATTTTCGTTGAATCATTCCTTTTAGTTCGATACGCGAACAATACTCCTGGTACTTTCAAATCCCAATCTTCGATATTACTTAGCTTTGCTAATGATTCACATAATGTCTTATTAAATCTTTCTATTAACCCATTAGTTTTTGGATGATAAGGCGTCGAAAAGTTATGTTTTATCTGAAATTCCTCCATTAATGATTTCACTAATTTATTATTGAAATGACTTCCTCTATCACTCAATATCTTCTTTGGACATCCATGCCTACATATTATATCTTCATAAATAAATCTTGCAATTTCCTTAGCATCTGCTGTTTCCAATGCCTTTGCTTCAGGCCATTTTGTAAAATAATCCATCGCTGTAACTATATATCTATTATTTCTCTTTGTTACTGGTAATGGTCCCACTACATCAATCCCAATTTGATAAAATGGTTCTATAACTTTGATTACATTCAGTTCATGTTTTCCTATTGGTTTCCCTCTTCTCTGACAATTATTACATGATTTGACATAAGCTTCCACATCTTTTCTCATTCCTTTCCAATAATATTTATCTTTGATCCTATTATACGTTGCATCTATTCCAAAATGTCCTGATAATTCATGATCGTGAGCTATGTACATTAATCCTTCAAATTCGTATTTTCTTATCACTCTTAGTCTTTTCCCATCTTTTATTTTGTAAATTAATCCTCCTATAATTTCATATTCCCGTTCATTGTTGATATTTCTCGCTATCTTATTATATTCTTCCTCTTCCATGTCTATGTTGTAATTCTAAAAGCTAAAGTGTTGTAAAAGGTTGAAATGTTGTAAAGGGTTGAAGTGTTGTAAAAATTAAGGTATTGTAAAAATAAAGCGTCGTGATAACTGTTCCATATATATTTTTTAATTTTTATCTCTCGATTTATTTTTGATCCTTGGTATTTCTATCCTTCTTATATATTTTTCATTTCCTATAATCAATTTAGATCGTACCCATCCTAATCCTTTTTCCATTAATCTTTCTTCTATTATCATATTGTCTTTATCTTCCATAATTAATTTCACCTTTTTCTCTTTTAGTCTTATTATAATGTGTACATCTACTAGTATGAAGTTTTCTCCCTCTTCAATCCTTAAACGGATAATTGTTTTGTTCCCTTCTTCTTTTATAGTTACTTTCCATATCTTGTCGACCTTTACTCGATATGTAAGAAACCAATTCTCATAACGATTTACTAATACCATTTTGAAAATATAATTCTAAGCTCTTTGGTGTTTTTCTAACTCCTTATATACTTTTCTCCAACTACTATCGTCGTTCCTAACTTCAATTTGACTGTATCTTTTGGTATCTTTGTATACATCCTGGTTTTCCTTAAACATTTTAACCATGTCCAAATATTCGTTTTTCTTTAATGTTGGGTATGACGATTTCTCCATTTTCTTCGTTTCTCTTCCAATATAATTTTTTCAACATACATTGCCATCTTTTTCCAAAAATATCACTATTGATTCATCTATTGTTTCTTTTAATCTGAATATTTCTTTTTCCATCTCATAGTTCCCATGTGGAATAATTAATCCTCTGTTGAAACTTTTCGTCTTCTGATAATAATATTCGCAATATGGCGATTTGTCTAGAATTATTATATCTGTATCTCCATCATATTCTAACATTCTTCTGTTTATTTGTTCTACTACTTCCTTTCTAAATTTCCATTCTGTTTCTAACTTTGATTCATAAAATTCACCTTTGTCTTTTCTTCTCCTTTTGAATGTATTAAATCTTACTTTTAATCCTTGTTTTTCCCACTCTTTAATTAAATTTTGTACTATACTTGTTTTTCCTAATCCATCCACTCCGTCGATTATAATAACTTGTGGCTTATTTTCTCTTCCCAATTTCTCTAATAATTCTTTTTCTGTCTTTTCCTCCAAATTCAAAAGTATTGCTTCTTTATCGGTAAAATATTTTTCATCATCCCATCTTCCTTTAAATCTTTTAGCATTATACCATTTATTCCTAAATTTGATATATCTCAATTTCCCCTTATTACTTTCTATTTTTGTTATTTCTTGATTCTCGTTCCTTTCTGTTTCTTTTTCTTTAAATCTCAGTCTTGATAATCCATCTGCATTTTTAATTTTCTTTCCACTTCTATGTACTATTTTAAAGTCAAATTGTTGTAATTTCATTACCCATCTTGCTCTCCTTCCCGTTTGTTCCTTTCCATCTGTTAATCCTTTTAATGCTGCGTGATCTGTTATCACTATAAATTTCCTTCCTACCAAATATTTCTGAAAATGTTGTATTCCCCAAAATACTGCTAAGCATTCCAATTCTGTTGGTGGATAATTCTTTTCTGCCCCAACTGTACTCCTACTTGCGTAAGCTATTACAACCTCTTTATTTTCTTCATTCATTTGAGCTAACACTGCTCCTAATCCTATCTTAGATCCATCAGTTATTAATATAAATTCTCTACTGAAGTCCGGATATACTAAAATTGGATTTTCTGTCAATTTTGTCCTCAATACGTCAAATGCTTTTTGTTGTTCTTCTTTCCATTCAAACTTTTCATTCTTTCTCGTTAAGTTAAGCAAAGGTTTTGCTATTTTCGAAAAACCTTTTATAAATCTCCTATAATATGAATATAATCCTAAAAATGATCTTACTTCTGTAACAGTTTTCGGCCTCCTCATATTTTCTATCTTCTCAACTTTCTCTTTATCCGGTCGCAATCCATCTCTTCCTACTATATGCCCTAAGAAATTTATATTTCTCAATCCAAACTGACATTTCTTCAACTTTACAATCATATTATTCTCTCTCAATTTACTCAGTACTTTATCTACATGTTCTATATGTCCCTCAAAATCTTCTGAATAAATCATTATATCATCTAAATACACTGTAACAAATTCTCCTATATATTCCTTTAATATTTTATCCATTAATCTCTGAAATGTTCCTGGTGCATTCTTCAATCCAAATGGCATAACATTGTATTCATATAATCCTTGTGAACAAATGAATGCTGTTTTCTCTTTATCTTCTTCTGCCATTTCCACTTGATGATATCCCGCTACTAAGTCCAAACTTGTGAACCAACTTCCCTTTCTAAATTTTTCTAACAATTCGTCTATCCGGGGTAAAGGATATTCATCTGACTTTGTCACATTATTTAGCTTTCTATAATCTATACAAAATCTATAATTTCCAGTTTTCTTTCCTGCTAATGTTACTGGAGATGCCCAATTACTCCATGATTCTCTTATCTTCCCCATCTTTAACAATTGTTCAATTTCTTTCTTTATAAACTTTCCTTTTTCATCAGTTTCTTTATATCTCTTTTGTGCTATTGGTCCTTGATTTTCTTCAATTATTATCTCATGTTTAACTGTATTTATCCTTCCCAGTTTCTCTTCGTCATATTCAAATATATCTTCATATTCCCTTATCAATTTTTTAAATGCTATTCTCTCCTCATCGCTCATTTCTCCCAGATGTGTTTTCTTTTCAAATTTTTCTTCTTTGCTCTCATTTAGCATCTTTACCGTCTCTCCTTCATTCAGAAAGCCAAGACCATTCATTTTTCCTCATCTCTCTTTTCTCTATCAGTTTTTACAATCGACAACAACTCTTCTTTTTCCATCTCCTCATATTCATCTTCACCCTCTGACTCTTCACTAGAATTGCCATCTATATCATCTATATTCTTTGGATCTTCATTAAATTCACCCCTATTCTCTGACTCCTCAAATTCAACATTTTTCTTTCCTCTAAAATCAATTGGTATTTCATATATTCCATTATCCCATTCTATTGTTAACAGACCTTCTTTCATATTTATTATCCCATATCTTAATAAATCAGTTCCTAATATCAAATCTTTTCTTCTCGAGTCAATTACTTCGAACTCTAAAGGTATTTCTAAATTTTCATCAATTTCTATTCTAATTTCCACTCTTCCTAATGAAGCTATGTTATTTCCATCTGCTATTGTTAATACGACATTACTTTTCCTCGTTATTGGTATATTTAATTCTTTTCTCAGTTCATTCGTTATTACTGAAGGTCCTGCTCCTGTATCAACTGATGCTCTAATCATTTTTCCTTCAATTATTATATTACATCTTGTTGCTTGTGATTTTCTTCTTTCTGATTAATATTCTTCAATTCCCCCGAGTGTAGTCAATATCTCAAACCATTTAATAATTTCTTCCTTACTTCTGGTCTTTCATTCATCATTTGTCCCCAATTAATTGGTACACTTGAATTTACAAATTGTTCGAATGGATCAAAATCTCCAACGTTTGGTATATCTCGATTTAACTTCACTTTCTCGTTTGTACATTCTCTAGCAAAATGTCCTTGTTGTCCACAATTGTGACACCTATTATTATTCTTTCTAGTTTCATATCCTTTCTGTAATTGTTCTTTCGTAAAACCTCTCTTATTATTCCCCTGTGCTTTTTGTTGTTGTCCTTGCCATTGTGCATTTCTTCTTCTATCTCTTTCATCGTTCATAACCTTGTCTTTATTTCTTTCACTCTTTCTAGGTGGTACTGGAAACATATCGTATCTTTCCTCATCTTCATAGTTATTCACTTCGTATCCATCAAATCCATTATTATTATAGTTATCATATCCATCACCCTCATTATATCCATCATATTCATCATTATATTCCATATTATACACATTATATCCTCCACCATAATATTCTTCATCAAAGTAATTAACTTGATTATTTTGGCTATATGACCCTTTATTATTTCCTCCATATGATCTTCTTTGACCTTCCCTACAAACTCTAGAAGTATGTCCTTTTCTTCCACATGTATAACAAGTCATTCTATCCCAGTTCATATTATTTCTTTGGACATTATTATTTCCGATCGGTCTCCTATCATTCCCATTCCTTTGGATTACATATGCTTCATTTCTCTGCATTACATGTGCTTCCAACCTTTTCATTCCATTAATTAACTCATCCCATTCATCACTTTTAACTTCTTTATTTTGTAACTCTTTCGCAATTGGATTCATTCCTTTATACTTATTTGTCTCTTCTTTCAAAATTTCTTCCATGTTTTTCTCCTGTCCTACTCGTTTCATATCCAACCCTGTTGTTTTCATCATCAACTCATCTCTCGCTTTCTCTTCACTTTTTGCTTCGTTAACTGCATCATTCAGATTCGTCGGATTACTTTTCCTAACATGATAACCTATCATGGCGTCTAACCCTTGAATAAAATAATTCACTTGATATAAATCCTCTAACGCATGACCTCTAGTTGCAACTCTTAATATTGACCTAAATCTTCTAGTATATTCTTCGACACTTTCATTTGTTCCCTGTTTAATTCTTGTTAATTCTGACATCTTTCTTCTTTGAACATCATTCCTAGTAAATCTGTCGATTAATCTTCCTTTTAAATTCCTGTCCTCATTATGATCACACCAATTCACTAAATTAGCTGCTACCCTTTCTTTTTCCTCATTATACCATTGTAATGCAATTCCTCTTAAACAAGTTATAGCTATGTTTGCCTTATTTTGTCTACATACACCTCCTCCAACATTTCCTTCTGGTCGTCCACTTACTGTAAATGCTATCTCAAATTGTCTAATCCAATCATTAATATCTTCATCCTCTTTTCCACTAAAAGTTGGCATACCTACTATTCCCCCATTCCTGCAGTCTGAATCCTATCCGCCAAAGTCTGTCCTGCTCCTAACGCATTATCTAATGCATTTGGTGCCAATTCCATAGCATTCTCCATTATTCTTCTTATTTGTGCTTCATTTGCCATATTTACTATATTCTCTTGAAATAATTCTTGTAAATTGTAATCAGATATTTCACTTTCTGTGTCAGAATTTTTAAAATTTAATGAACTATTCGAATCTGAATTTTGATTCAGACCAAAACCTCCTGTATTTATAACATTTTCGATTTCATTTTCAGACTCTTCTTCTTCAAAATCTTCATCACTTCCATCCCATATTTCATATTCTTCTGGACTTAATATTTCTCCAATCTTTTCTGAATTATCCGTATTATCTTCTTCTGATTCTTCATTATCACTCTTTTCACCACTTTCTTCACTTTCTATTACTCCTGCTTGTTCTTTCAACAACTTATCTAACTTTTTCTTTAGTTCTTTTTCTGACTCATTTTTATTTTCTTGAAAGATTTCGATAAATTCTTTATCTAAAATTTCTCCATCTGTATATCCCATACTAGTTAATCTTAACAATTCCTCTTCAATCATCATTACTCCAATATCTTCAAAAATCTTCTGTAATCTTTTTACCCGATCATCAATTTCATCAATATCTTCTTCTTCACAATCTTTGCATACAGTTCCTCCTAATCTAAACATATCATTCATCCATCTTATTTCACATCTTTCGCACCAAGTTGTGTTCTCATTTAACCATTTGTGCACCTCTTTTCTTAACTCTCTATCTTCTAATTCTATCATTCTTATATACCTTTCTATGAATTCTTCTGTTACTATTATTCGATTATTAACTCCAAAATTCTTTATTCTTTGAATTTCCGATACATCTATTTTGTATCCTAACTTTTCTAAGTTGTTTTTTAATTCTGTTAATTCATCTTGTTCATCTTCCTGTATTTCCTGGTTACATTCTTCACATCTGCCATCTTCTTCTGATATCACATAATCTAATTTCTGTTTATTGCATCTACCACATATTTTTGTACTCAAATCTATCCATTCCTTTATGTCCTCAATCTTATCGAATCTCCTTTCCTGAAAAATATAATATCTTATAAAATCATATGTTAACAGTACTCCCGTTTCTATCTTTTCTTTTATTCCAAATTTCATCATTTCCCTGATGAGTTTTTCTTTCGGATCCACTATCAGTTGTCTTAATCCTATTCTTATTTCATTTAACTCCCACGTTTTGTCTTTTACTATTATTTCTATTTCTTCTTCAGAATCATATATTTCATTATCTTCCCCTTGCTCTATCTCCACTAACTTAAATTTTTGTGTTCTTTCCATCACTACTTTTAAATCCGTTACAATCCATTCTATTACTCCATCATCTATTCTTGTTATAATAGGATCTTTTTCATACATATCTTCGCTATCCTTAAATGTCATACTATCTGTCAGTTTCTTTACAGTATCTTTTTGCAAATTCTCTCCTTCAGATAACATCTTCTCGAACCATCCTAATGAATCATTTTCATGATATGTATGTATTCGTTTACCTTCATATTTGTCATTCCACCAGTACCTGAATCTTTCAAATCTAAGATATAAACTCCCATTAAAATTCTTTTTCATTTCATAACTTTCTAAGCTATCTTCACTTTCTGAATCTTCTGGTTCTTTTGTAAAGCCCCTAGTATCTATAAATATTCTTATTATCTTTTGTACCATATTCCTGTGATATTCGTGAACATTTTCTATGTCTATATTCCCATATTCCATATTGGACATTAATTCTTTTACTTTCTCCTCATTCGTAGCTATTCCTTCTTCTTCATAAAGTAATTCCCTGAATGTCTTTATTGCTCCCATCTTTACTCGTAATGGTTTAACTTCTTTCGATGTGATCTTGTACCATTGCCAAAATTTTTTAAACCTTCTTTCAACATCCCAATCTTCCAAAATATATTTGTGTTCTATTAATTCAGGATTTCCAATTAATCTATCAAATACTTCATTCTCTAAATCTCCTTCAATACAATCTCTTACAATTACTAATATAATTGTTCGTAATCCTTTTTCTTTCATTTTTGGTTGTATTCTATATCTTATTGATTCTGTTATTCTATCCATTATGTCCCTACATTTTCCTTTATGTATTGTATCTTCTCTTTCCTAATTATTCATACTTAATAAATCTATTACTCCCTTGATCGTTACATTATTATATATTATTATTGTATCTTCGAACTTAAATAATGCGTCCCAAAATTTCTTGAATACTATTGGTTCATCTACTATTGGATGACATAATTCACAATTTAAACATTCATCTAATTCTCCTGTTCTTAACTCATGTTCTTCTTTATGTGTCCTATATTCACTTTCCCATTGATAATACCATTCCATCGTATACTCTAATTAAATTATTATAAATATTCATCCAGAATTCAAATTGAAATTTCGCTCTCTTATATATCATTTTTATCGCTTCTATTTTGATCTTCTAACCATCCTTTACTATATTGTCCTTTCCTATTACCTATATTGAATGTATAATCTTTCTTTCATTATGAATATTCATTTAACAACTTATTTTTTCTAAATCTTTTACTTATTCATAATATTCTTATGTTAATCTTTCAATCTTTAAATCCTCTTTTTTTTTTTTGATTTTCACAAGTTTCTTCTGCTATTTTTATCTTTCATAACTTCATATATATATTTACTGCGCCATATTTCACCATTAATTTTTGCTGCGCCCTAAAATTTCAAAAATTATTCTAAGTCCACAATCTCCTCAGACTGCGGAGGTTTTTACTGCGCATTCTAAAAATTTCAAAAATTTTCTAAGTTTTTACTGCGCCTCAAAATTTTCTTTTATCATCAAAATTTATAATTTTCGCATTTCACGAACTTCAAAATTCTCATAACTTCTAAAGTTCGTGAATTTTTAGTTCTTTTTCATTATATATGTAATCTTTACATCTATATATTTAATATTACGCAAAATATCTTCTTTGTTTAATCTTGTACTAACTCTTATTATAACCATTATGTCGACACACAACATATTATACTTTATGCGACACACGCATCTTCACTTATGCGACACACGCATCTATACTTATGCGACACACGCATTTATACTTATGCGACACACGCATTTATACTTATTTAACGGTGTTTCTTCTTATTTATTATCTTTTACAATTTAATAACCTATACTTGGCTTGCCTTTACCTTCCCAATGAAGTATAGTAGTTTCAAGGTTTGTTACTCACATTTCATCATTTGACCAGCAAATATTCCTAAATTTCGCATTATTCCATAACGTTCATCGTCTTTTCGTGAGTTCAATTGCGCATTTTCCTAAATGCTTTCAGTTTTATCTGAAGAAGTTATACTCACGATGATAGTTTCTCTTTTTGCCTTGTGAATTCAATTACGCATTTTCAAAATGCTTTCAGTAGGGAGATGTTCCACTCACGTCTGAGTCCAATTATTTCGATTCCCATCTGAAGAAGTTATATTCACAGCCGGTGTTTTTGTAATAGGTTCCCACGTAACCCTTGTGTTTTAAATAGGTTCCCATGCAACCCTTGTGTTTTGGTAACAGGTTCCCACGTAACCCTTGAGTTTATAGTTTACTCGTCAGCTTTTCGTTACAACATTGTATCCCCAGGAACTTCTGGCATCTGCAAAATACAATGGTGCCCCTCCCAGAATACAACATCTTACGAGGGCTTCCTTAATTTCTTGGTTTTACAATTATTAGCGCAAAAACTTTAAAGACGACAACTTTTGTGACTTACTACAATACTTTTCCGGATATTCTTGTAACAAATCTATTACTTTGAAACGAGTTCATTATATTCCATCATATCACCGCATCCTTCTTTTTATAATTCCTAAGGTAGGTGTACAATATCGCTATTTCGCCCGTTCCCATTTTAAAGTTTTTCAGGTACTTACAACCTTTTTTCCCAATATTATATTTTAATTCTAACACCTCTTTTTCTGAGTTCAGATTCTTCGGAATACCACGTCGGTACCATGATCAGAACGATCTTTTCCTTCGCGAGTGATCAATTCACTTAGTTGTTGACCGATTCCTTCTTAATACCGCATAGGTACTTGACTATAAGAAGATAGTCAAAATGTCGACGCAAAGTCAACATTTCCTTTCTCGGAGCATGCACCAAATTGTCATCCCCGTCTGCCACCCGGCGGTAAACAAGCTTCCCTGCTTTAACGTATATTCGTTCTCCACGAAATATTAATATTCTTGCTTGGTTTAGTTTTATTACTACTTAACTTTCAAATTGCGATAGCTCTCGCCGCGATATTTCATCCTTTCTCTTCTTTCAAATTTACGATAGTTCTCTTTATGAAAGTTTATATTTTATTTATTTCATAATTCTTG
This sequence comes from Rhizophagus irregularis, assembly GCF_026210795.1. Taxonomy (NCBI): domain Eukaryota; kingdom Fungi; phylum Glomeromycota; class Glomeromycetes; order Glomerales; family Glomeraceae; genus Rhizophagus; species Rhizophagus irregularis. The sequence goes on along the minus strand of NC_089435.1, from coordinate 4,673,940 downwards.
CTATGACATTAAATTCACCATGAATTTATCCAATTAAAATTAATTAAGCGAACATTACAATAAAGTTTAGGGCGAACCTATTACCTTTAAAATAACATTACGCTTTACTAACAGTTAATTGAACAAAATTACTTTTTCATCATAAGAAAATAGTAACAAAAACAATCGAAACAATTAATTTTCATATAAAAGGTATTTTATTTATTCTTCATAAAATTCACAACTAACTAATTTACTTAAAGTTTTACATCGTATCTGACGACTGTGGAATTCACCTCCCATTCCGCTCCTATTTAAACTAACTTTCTTATTCTTTCTTTTCTTACTTCTTATTTCTTTCTAATATTTTATGTTATGTGTTCCCTTTTATGCGCTATCTTATATGCTATTTATATATTATCTTTTCTAATATATTATACTATTTTAATACGCTATCTTTTCTTCAAAATAATCTTTCAAATATTATGTCGTAAAGATATAATCCATCTTTTGTGGCTGTGCTATCTTTTCTTTAAAATAAAATAATCTTTCAAATATTATATCGTAAAGATCCATCTTTTGTGGCTGTGCTATCTTTTCTTTAAAATAAGATAATCTTTCAAATATTATATCTAAGGTTGCTTGCCGAAACCTAGGGGTTTAGGCAAGATGGCGTTTTGCCGAAAAGCGAAATTCTGCCGAAACTATATTAAAGTTATATTAAAAAACTGGCGAAACTTTGGAGAAAGGCGAAACTGCCAAAACTTATTATAAATGCCGAAACTGCCGAAACTCTGCCGAAACTATAATAAATCTATAGTAAAATTTTGACGAAACTAATCGTAGGATTTTGAAGAGGTTTAGACAAGCAACCTTAATTATATCGTAAAGATCCATCTTTTGTGGCTGTGCTATCTTTTCTTTAAAATAAAATAATCTTTCAAATATTATATCGTAAAGATCCATCTTTTGTGGCTGTGCTATCTTTTCTTTAAAATAAAATAATCTTTCAAATATTATATCGTAAAAATCCATCTTTTGTGGCTGTGCTATCTTTTCTACTGCGTCTCGTCAGCTATTCTTCTACTGCGGCTGCAGTTCATCAATATTTTACATGTTCCTATTTTTTTGTTCCTTTAATTCGCTATCCTTCCTTTTTATATGATTTATCATTTGTGGCTTATGATTACTCCTCCTAATTGTTCCTATTGTTGAACTTGATAAACTGGTTGCTAAGCCACATCGATCAACTTCCTACTTGATCTATTGGTTCTCCGTTAATCATTTAATAAACATTACATCATGTAGATCATTCCTTCTCCTAAAAGTTTATCCTTTCCAGTTAATTTTATCCAATCATGTGACTTTCTATCGTTTGATCTTTTATTCCATATTATTCCTCCATATTATGCGATTACTTCAGTATCTATGGCTACAACGTTCAAATTTTGAAAAATCAAAAAAGAAGCTGATAAAAAAGGGTTTATATTCAGGAATATCATTTGAAAACATTATAGTAGAAACTGCTACCAAAGGACCAAGATCAAAGCAAAATAGAGGAAAGGTGATCGAAAAAGAAACAATAGATTATAGATTTTAAGAGAGGACTCATAAAAGAAGAGTCATCGAAAGATGAAAAGGAGAAAAGCAAGTCATCATCAGAATCATACGGTTCGTACTCAGAATCATCATTCAACGTAGATGCGTCAAAAGTACATGGCAAAAGAGGAACATCGTAAACTGAGAGAAGTTTGTCAAAATCTATAAAAGAATTGATCTGTCTAGAAGGGGTACAATGGGTAGAGCAAATATAGCTTTAGCAGCAGCATGTAAAGCAGGAAGTTTAGCAACAAGACGAGTAGCTGTAGCAATAGAAAGCCCAGTATCTGACATTAGTTGAGCAACGCTAATTGAAGTGGAAGGGACATAAGTAGAGAGATCACTATCATCATCATCATAATTCAATGGACGAGAAGAGTGACACTGAGTAGCATTATTTTTATAATCAATTGGAATAAGTTGAATAGGATAGTCAGGGAGAAGAAATTCGTCCATTTCACCATCAGAGTCAAAAGTATATGGATCTGGTCCTATAGGCCAAATCTGTTGAAAAGCAGGGTTTTGTATTACAGATTGAAGGACAGGATCTAGCGTCATATCAGAAAAGTCATCTTGATGATCATCAGGCATAAATGCAGGAACAACTGTAGGAGGCATAAATTCTGAAAATAAAGAATTTCTGAAATCTTTCAATGTTGATCTTTCAGAGGGGGTACGCCAAAAATCCACAAATTTCAAATATTTTTGGTCACGTAAATGAAAAAATTTAAGATAACGAGAAGAGTCTGCTAACGCAAGACGATAAGTAGTGAGGACTTTATTATCAGGAAGATACAAGGGAATATATGAGGATTCATAATCCTTCAAATTTTTTTCATAAGTAATAACACTTTGCCACCTATTAACTAGGGGCAATTTGATATAAGCAAGTTGAGAGTCCATTAACTTGTCAGCAAGTTTGCACCATTTTTCATCATGGGCAATAGAAGGGAAAAAGGAAGGTGAGGTTAGATTACTAGTTTTTTGTTTGGAACAGGAACGAGAGAATTTTTCTTTCTGATGTCCCATAAAGAAAATGGACCAAAGAAAATAGTAAATAATATAAGAGAAAGCTCTCAAAAAAAAAAAGAAAAATAAAGTAAAAGTAATATTAAAATAGTTCTAGGCAAGTTTCAAAGGCCAAAGGCCTAAGGAAAAATAAAAAAAGAAAAGAAAACCCCAGAAAAATAAAAATATTTTTTCCAACAAAATACTGTCGTAAGGGCAATAGGAGAAAGTTTAGTTTTTAGTTTTATCCTTTTACTGTGCAAACAGTCTTATGACTTTATCTTTTATTTATATTTTAACTTCAAAAATCAAAAAATCGAACAATATTACAAAATAAGAAAATAAACTAATAAAAAATAAAAAGAATAGCTTCACAACTCATACAAGTAAAGAAATCTAAACTAAAATAAAATTAAAGCAAAGAAAACTAGACTATTACAGAATCGCATACTCCAACTTTACCTGAAGGCCAGTATAAATCAATTATCTAACATCCAAAAATCCAGTCTGTTATCAGAAAGAAATCCTAAGAAGTTGAACTGTTAAGCGGCGCAGAAAATCCAAGTGCGAGATCCAAGATCCATCCTGAATTATAGAAGAGGATATCCAAGAAATCCAGAAATCCTGAGAAACTGTTGCCAAAAAAGGGAGTTTTATCCTTTTACAATCACTGGCTGATGAATTATTCAACAAAATGTTAAGTATCGGCATTATTATATTTCTTGATTTACGTTTACTGCGCCATTTAACATTTTGCTAAATTTCTCAGTACTTAGTGATTGTAAAAAGATGATTAATAGCTCGTTGGAATCGCCCATCAAGACGAATCGAATGGTGGTAAGCTCATCTCTCTATAATCAATATTAACAGAGTTACTACTTAAAAACCATTTAATATTTTTTAATTTTGAAAATTGATCTAGTGATTGGATTTTGATGTATTTTATACCATTAGATTAGTTACATTAAGATGAATCGAATGGTAGTAAGATCGTCTCCCTAGGATCAATATTGGCAGAGTTATTACACAAAAACCATTAATATTTTTTTAATTTTGGAAATTAATCTAGTGATTGGATTTCTGGATTTTAATATATTTTATACCATTAGAACCAGTGTTAATTTTTCGATAAAAAGTTACTGTGTGGATTGCGCACAATTTATTGAGTCTTACTGTGCGGCAAAGTGGTATGGCTATACTACTATAATAGGCACTGTAATACATATGCGCCCAATCATATAAGGATATTTCAAAATTTTTTGTGCGCGTACGCCATACATCCTTTCTAAAAAAGGTGTGCGCAAAATTCTGATCAGTGTGCGCTACGCACATGCCGCACAGTGAAAAATAAATACTGATTAGAACCGTCTCATTGAGACGAATCAAATGGTGGTAAGATCATCTCTCTACAATTAGTAATATTGGCAGAATTATGATATAATAAAATTTTAAGTATAATTTTGGCCAAAATTATGTTAATTTTTGGCTGGAATTATGATATACTAATATAAGAAATTTTTTATATAGTCACTTTATAATCACCAAATATGGACTGTCCCAAATGTGTGACTATAAAGAGAGTTGATTGTATTTAATAAATATATTTAAGGGACAGATCATCACTCAATAAGAGAAATTTACTAATTCCGATTTATGCAGATCATTGCTAAAAATGGCTAATACTCCTTTTTTACCGGGTCATCGGCTCACCACATGATATGTTATACAAATTTTAAAAATGGTAATTAATAGTATCAATCCTAGCTAAGCCACTTGCAAAATTTGACGTCGCTAAAGTTCCACATCTTTGACTTTACTATGGAGGAACGCGAGATTCTGGCTATAAATTTCCAGTTGATTCAAATTTTAGATGATTTATTTTTGAACAATTTCGATCAAAAATGAGCTAATTTTGCTTCTTATTTAGTTTTTAACCCTTTATTTAGTTTTAATTTAGCTTCGTTTTTTTATTTTTTTTTATCTTTTATATACTGAATATTGTTCTTAATCACTAATATTTTATATTATTTACAAAGTTCTGCTTATTATACTATATTATGGTGCGTTGTTTACCATATTTTCTGTAGCTTGTTCTTTGAATGTTCGTGTGTAAGTTGAAATCCAGTTTTGTATTGTTGCTATCTTAGGAATATCATCAGCTTCTAACTCTCCAGATTCAACAAATATCAGTAGTTCATTATACATCTCCTTTGCTGACATTTTATCCTTTTGATTGAGGTTTCCGTTCAAAAAAAAACTTTTCAACAACTCTTTTACTTTCTTTTTCATTCTTTTTCCTTTTCCTTTTCCTCCTAGTTTTTGATTGCTTTTTAATGCCCATCCCATGGAAAATTGAAAATTCGCATCAACAGAACTAATTCAACGCAAAAAAATGTAAGATTATAATTTTCAATTATGTTTGTTATGTTTGTTTAAGCTACACGTTTATTTACCTTACATCTTCTAATTCATCACTACTATTATTATTATCCATAAATTCCGGTATACTGGTTGAATTTATATCTATAAAATACATTATTAGTCAAATATGTTTATGAAAAAAGACATTTATTTCAATTGATTACCTAGCAGAAGAATTGTCCAAGATGATTCGGGTTCAGTTTGTTCAGAAATCTTTGGATGGGAACGAACAATTGGTTTGGTGCAAAGATTGGCAATTGCAGAAGGAGAAAAATTATTCCATGGACCAAAATGTGGGAGTGATCGCGCACATATATAACCTATCATTTCACCAGAAATTGGCCATTTCCAGTAAAACAAATTTGAAATACCTTTTATTGTTTTGACGTTTGGTTTTGTATTTAGTTCTTTTTTGCTAACATTATTTGAATTTTCATCTTCAGGTCCAAATTGACTTCGATTTGGTTCTAAATTTGCCAGTGATGTACCAGATAAATGTTTAGCTGCTTCCACTATATCCTCTCCATCATGAATATCATATCCAATCCGAATATATCGTTTGATTGAATGAGAAATCTAAAAAAAAGGTAATTTTAATGTAAAATTTATTGCAATAGCTTTATAACAATAGTACTTACTGCAGCGTGATGGAAATCAATGGTTGTTTTAGCTTCACCCAGTTCAAGAAATTGCCAATCACAAACCTCAATTTGATACCATTCATTCCAATGTGAAACTATGGCCATAAGTACTGATGAATGGTAATGTGCCCCATTATCTGAAATTATTCTAATCCATTTTGGTTTATTTTTTATTGTTTCAAAAACAGCTTCAAATGAGGAGGCAGTAAACCAAGCATCCTGCTTGGTGTCAGTTGACCAGTGATCATAAGCTCGTATATCTAACTCTGCACAATTATTTTTTTTTGTAAAAACTAGGATTGTGTGAAGAGTCCAGCCACGTTTGCCAAAAAATTCTGCTTTAGTTTCCCTAGCAGATCTTGGCAAAATTCTCATCTTGTAATCAGCAATAAATAATGCACCATTCTCATCAAGATTGGCCAATGTAGCTTTAAATTGAGCATTCAAGTATACTTTTCGTGTTGTATGGGCTAAGAAATACTGCAAATGTTCTTTTATTTCTTCTAAAAAAGCTGCTTGATCTTCATTTACATGTGGGTGCATAAATTCAAAAAATTCAAAAAATTTATCACACTCTGAGCATCGTGACTTATGTTTTTCCAAACATTTTCCAAAGGCATATGGTAAACAATGAGAAATACAGGGATTATGTTGTGTTGTACCATCAGCATTAACTGCCAATTCTCTTTCATAACCACGATGCAAGTGACGCTTTAAAGTGTCAATTTTTCGCAATGCATTATTTTAAAAATATTAATAAAAGGTAAATTATAATATTTTCAAACTAAAATAATTTGTTTATTAAAAATTTTACTTACTAACTGATCTTTTTATGAAAATATATTGTGTGCAATAGCTATTAAAGACTCAAATGGAGTATAGCCATATTCATTACTAAGGTTGCTTGCCGAAACCTAGGGGTTTAGGCAAGATGGCGTTTCACCGAAAAGCGAAATTCTGCTGAAACTATATTAAAGTTATATTAAAAAACTGGCGAAATTTTGGAGAATAGCGAAACTGCCGAAACTTATTATAAATGCTGAAACTGCCGAAACTCTGCCGAAACTATAATAAATCTATAGTAAAATTTTGACGAAACTAATCGTAGGATTTTGAAGAGGTTTAGACAAGCAACCTTATTCATTACAGGTAAGGCAAAGTCCACCTATATCATTCCGATATTTGATATTATTACAATTTGCTAATCGGCCCAAAAATGATGTCTTTTTCATACCATTAGGAAAAGTTTCTTCAAATTTTTTCCACAGTTTGATTTTTTGATCACGCATATATAATATTGGTGATCCATTCTTATCCACCTGGTAAGAACTTTGCGTAACTATACTTCGATCTTGAAAAAACATTAAAAATTGCTTTTCTTTAATTTCAGACATTTGTTTAACAGTTCTTTTGGGTTTTATTAGGCTTGGTGCTCCTGGTCCATTAAGTCTTGCATATTTTCGTGCAGAATTAATTATATTATTTCCTACCTATATGTAAGTATTTAGTTATTTTTAAGATTTATTTATAATAAATTCAATAAATATAATTTTTAACTTTACCCCAAACTTCTCATTGAGTTTTTTATATGTAAAATTTTTGGCAATTATTGAAAGAATCCTAACTTTTCCATCAACTCCTCTTTTATTTGCTTCTAAAGCTTTTTGTAAACTTTCCCAAATTTTTTCACTTTCGCTATTAGGTTGAGATTTCTTTTCCATTACCAATAACATTTCTGATTCAAAAAGTTTTACTAGATTATCCCTATCAGACGAAGGATCTGATGCTTTTGTCCAAAATTCAATTATATGCTTTTTTTTACAAGTGGAGTGATATTGGTACAACCAGCGGCACAAAACATTGCTCACCACGCGTTTAATTCTTTTTCTTAGAATTGGTAATTATTTGGATAAATTTGAAATAAAATTGTGGGAAATTGAATTATTGTATTAGTTTGTTTATACCAATTTGTAAATAAGTTTGACCAATCTGAAAATGTACTAGTAGCAATTTTACGTTTTTTTATATTTTGCTCAAATATAAGATTCAATATATCAATATTTTCCCAATTATCACTTGTACAAGTGATTAAATTTTTACTCTTTTCTAATTTACTTTTTTCTAATTTATTCAGTTCTTCCAATTTTTGTTGAACATATGGATCAGTAATTCCGAATAAAGCCACTCCATCATATTTTTTGTGAATATCAATAGTTTCCCAAATTTTATTAGGTGTAGTATTCTTATTATGGTATAATTTAACACCTTCATTATAAATGTCTAAACTACATTCATCTTCTATGGATTGTACAAAAAGTGATTGTTTGCCTGCATATTTTGTTATAAGTGTAGAAAAATATCCTGGACCGGCACCATAATATCCTTCACGAGATGAACCACCAATTTTACTAACCACAATTATTATTTTATCTAAACAAATAAATATTGGAATAAATGAAACATCAGCTACTAACTCACGAACAATTGCTTCATTATCAAATCCCATAACAATTAATCCTGAATACTTTGTTGTTTTATTACCAAAAATTTGTATGTACATGTTATTAATAGCTGCACTCGCTGACGCTTGAATTCCAGAATCTTTACCATCACAAACACAACGGAAACATGGATTTTGTGTTTGCTCATCATTAAGAATTGTTATTGCAAAATTTTTACTGTTAAGACAACAATTAACAGACATAAATAGTCGGTAAGGTATTGGATTAAAGTTGGTTTGAGCAAATTTGCGTGGTTTCCATCAATTTCGTGCATGTATTTCATAGTGTAAATCTTCTGAAATAATTCCCTTGGCCAGAAGGGTTACTTCATACTGTTTTGTTTTGCTCATTGAGGCAGTTTATATAGTAAAGAACGCAAAATTCCAAAAATTTTTTTTTTATTAATTACGAAACCCGTTAAATTAATTATAGTTTGCCAATCATTTTCTCTCATTGAGTGCCGATCTGTCCCTTAATAAATTTGATAATAAAATTAAATAAATTTGAAAATAAATAAGTGGTTGCTAAATTATAATTCAGCTTACTAATTTTTAATGTTAAATATCTGATATTGGTCAATTTAGGTCTAAATATTGGTTAAATAATTAATCTGAATTTGGAATTATTAGCACCTAAATTGTGCCAAAAATATCAACTTTAATTTGATACAGATTAGACCATCTGTATGATATTATTTACTATATATATTTTTTCTATTCTGTAAGTTTACTTAAAATATTAAAGATGGTTTTGAATGTCATTTTTAATTTATTTGACAATTTTTTTTTTAGATTTTTTGTTAAATTACATGATATATTAATTCTAGTCAGAATTAAATAATCAGCATACAAAATATCCTTTTTTGGAATAAAGGTGAAATTTAAACATCACATCTGGGAGTAAGATTTAAATTTATTTTTAATTAAATTATGCTATTTTAAGTTTTATAAATTGTATAATAAAAATTAAAATTAATAAGTAATTTCATATTTTTTAAAAATTCCAAAAAAATATAAAATATAAAAAATTTGCTTTTATATTATAATTATAAAAATAAGATTGTAAATTATTTATTATACTAGTATTATATAATGATTTGCATAATTTTGGATAGTTACTCTTTGTATTAAAAAAAAATAATATTATTTAATAATTAGTATTTTATCATTAAAATATAAAGCTTTTAAAAATATGTAAATTAATAAAAATTTTCATTAAATTAACTTTCTTTTTAATTTGTATTATATAAATTTGTATATTTACTATATTAGAAGCTTTAGATATTATTTAATAATTTTCTAATTTTAATTTAATTCTAAATTCCATATGCTACTTTATAGCTAGAATTTCCAAAATCTTGTCCTTTTTAATTAATTTTATTATTTTTATTATATGATTATAATGTTAATATACTATAAATTAATATTTTTAATATTATTTAAAAATTTGGTCTATAATTAAATAAATTATATAGGTAACTCCACATGTCAAGCTATGATCCAGATTATTATGGATATTGATTTGTTAGAACTAGAAGAAATTACCAAACTTTTAGAAATATAACTATTTTCTTGTAAAGTTACTTTAATTATATCTTACAATTACTCCAATTACAATGTGTAAATAATAATATTACATTTTTATCATTATTGTTTCTATTATCTATGTGAATTAATGTCTCCTAATAAAAGTCTATGAAGTAAAATATTTTACAATCTAATTATACAAATCTATTACGAAATGGTTGTCATTGGCTTATAATCGGAACGAAACTCATCAAATAATATGGAAATTATTATACATTTTTGATTTATAATTTCCATTTGTTTATGTGTAACCCAAGAATCTTTATCTATAGCCTTTGAATATTCCATTTGAGCAGATTTTATATGTGATAATAAATAACCTCTATTTCCTAAACTTAAACAAGTTGATAATACATCTTCAGGTACATTATATTTTGTCACAAGTGTTTGACGACTATAATTAACAAATGTAAAAATGTGAGAGGAAAATAAGTAAATGTAAATTATAAAAAATATCACAACTAAAAACTAATTGACACATACCTTTCAATTCGCTTATTTAGACATTCATCACAGCAAATAATTTGAAATTCCCAATATCTTTTCAATAAATTTTTATTACTTTCTTTACAAAATTGGCATTGTTTAGCTAAAACCGTAAACCAGACATATTGTTGTTCGCTCATACCAACAAGTGGAATAGATTTTAGATTGGGATAAAATTTATTACGAGAAATACGCCAAACTTGCTGTGTAATAATTGATTTATCTGACCATAAAAAATGCCTTAACTCTTTACATACTGAAGAAAGTGAATACAGATCTTGCGGCGATAAATTCTCACAAATTTCCGCTAATAATTCATTTGGAAGTAATAATATATTTGATTTTAACCGAAGTGTATTGTATTTCATTTCAAATCAAAGGGAGATAAATTTTATATAAAGTGGCGTTAAATTAAACGTCTGTCCTTTAGGAGTAGAAAACCCTAATTACAAAAGCAGAAAAATATGGGAGAAGTAAAGTATTGTGGCTTGAAATTGCACATAAAAGAATTGGCCCTTTATAAAGAATCTTCGTCTACAATTTAAAAGACTATATCGGGTATTTAATCAAAATTACGCCATTATACTATTACATAATTTTGTACGACAAAAGAAATCAATAACGGAATATTTGAATCATGACACGTGAATTTATTCCTACATGTGAATATCATATCATAATATTCACGTTATAAATAAATTTATGGAGTTTCCCGACAGAATGAATTATTTCAACAAATACCAATTTGTCATCGTTATACAGTATATAATACTACCCAGAAATTTAAGTGTCGTGCTAATTTATTTAGAAATTTCCTCTCTTAATTAATGTACTTGCGTTAATTCAATCGATGATGTTAAAAACGATCCATTTATTTTTTCGGGTAAGGTAAGACTAATAAATGACCTAAATATATCAAAATTCTGTTTTTGCCTAACAATTTGTAAGATGCGAAGCAATTTAATTTAATATTATATGATGTAAAGTTTAGTTCTTGTTATTCTATTCTGGCAAAATCTTCTGGATTCTCGCTATATCAACAATACGATTGTTCTGATTAATTTATAACTTGAGCGCTCTAAAAAAAATCCGGAATGAGGTTCCAATTAAATAATATTTTTCTTCCAACATTCTGTAGTAACACCTATTGAGGAGATGACCAGAAATGACGTAATGGAACTCCAGTGTAACTTAATCATATAAACGTATTTAAAATTCGTAATTATTTTATCATTAATTACATATTTAATTATAAAAAACTAAATTTGAAATATAATGTGATCCATTGCATCCTTTGTTTGTTGTTTATTTATATAATGCCATCTTATTAAATAATCTTTTTTAAGAAATAAACCATTTAAAAAGTAAATAATTAAGAAAGTTGAATTATTAAATAAAAGTATTGAAATACTATCTGAGCTGCAAATTGTTATTTATTTATTTTTCTTATTTATAATGTATATTTTTACATTTACTTCATCTAATTAAAAGTATATACTATATACTATTAAAAAGTTTTTAAATTAATTATAATATTGCAAAAAAAAAAATAAATAAACTTTTTTTTGTGAAAATATAATTTCAACATTTTGATTAAAATGAAATTATATTTGTACAGTTGTTTAGCAAAATTAAAATTACAATTCAATTTATTTTATACTAAATAAGTTTTAGCACATAGTTTAATTATAATAAATAGTTATTGGATGGGAAAATAGAAATATTAGCTGAAAACCAATATGGCAATATTTTCTATCCAATAATTTAGTTATAGTTTGATTATTAGGAATAATGTAAAAACCAATAAGAATTAATGTTACTAATACTGATTTTAATCTTGGATATCTAATAAAAATATTGGTTATTAAATCCTGCATATTTCTAAATAACTGAAGTATTGAATAATAACAAATATTAATAATTTTAATATAACATTAGCTCTTAAGAAAAAAATTTAAAATATTTAATTAATATTTTATTTAATTTATTTAAGTTTAGTATTTTATAAAAAAGAAAAAAAAGAAAATTTCTGGTATTTTAATATATTTTACAATTATTTAATTAATTGATTTATTTTTATTATTGAATATATTATTTAAATAAATTAATTGACAAACTATCAATATTGTTGTTTTTTATAATTTAATTATTAATTTAAATTATTATTATCCAATTATCACTTAATGTCTTAATTATTATTAATGCTATAAAAATTGCAATTTTTTTAAAAAACATCAAAAATCACATAAATAATGCATTTAATAGAAGTTTGGAATAAAATATTATATAGTTAAAAACTGACCAATCAATTTGCATCAAAATTTATATTTTAATAAATTTAATATTATATTATTCATATTTAAATTTTTACTTTGATTTGATTTTAATATATATAATTAGTGATTATTAATTAAAATAATATATTTTTTTTAGTAATAAAATATTAAATATTAAATAAATAAAAATAAAAAAGTAAAATATAACTTGATTATAAAATTAAAAAATAAAACAAAAGAAATAATAAAAAAATCATTTAATAAACTAGGAAACAGAAACCGTTGTAAGTTCATAGCGAAAGATTTGTACAAAAATCCAAATATCTTTAAAAATTCAATTTGTACAAAAAATCTGGCATCCCTAAAAAAAAATGAAACGTTAAAAATGTTTCTTTAAAGTTAAACAAGTAAGAAAAGCCCTCACAATTTACCTTTAAAAAGTCTGGCATGTACGGTCAGCTCTCCTACCGAGCGAACGCCGATATGTGAATAACGTGATATAACGGATCGTACGATTATTGGTACCGATTTTAAATATGAAAAAAACCTTGATATAACGAAGTTTACTATTTATTTACCGTATAACATAGTACGAAGTAAAGTGTGTGAATTTCTTATATAAAAATGCCTCTCGATATAACGGATTTTTTTTATAACGAATTTTTTTCAGTTATAACGAAGAATTTCTTTATAATTAAATGTAATTATTAATAAATATTGATGCATTATGACATTAAATATCACCCCTGTGTTTTATATTTAAATTATGGATCGGGATTGTATCAGGATCGTATCGGGATTAATAATTCTGGCTATTTTATTTAATATTTAGGCAGAATTACATTAATTTACATTAATTCGGTTGTATTAGGATTCGATGTGAATTGTTATTAATTTATATTTATCGCAGGGGTAAGGTACTCTCCTAGTTAAATTAATATATCATTAATAATTTATTTATTATATAGTCAGTTATTGTTAAACAGCATTCCTACAAAAAAAGGAATTATAATAAACATTTTTATATAGAACACTTCAGGAAGCATTCCCTATAATAAAAAAAAAAAAAAGAACATTAGTAAATGTTCTTAAACGAAATTAAAAGAAAAAATTGAGTTGTCCCACTTACTTCGTCTCAAGCGTTCATTTCAAGTCCCTACAATAAAAAAAAATAAAAAAGAATATTAGTAAATGTTCTTAAACGAAATTAAAAGAAAAAATTGAGTTGTTCCACTTACTTCGTCTCAAGCCCGTCCATTTCAAGTCCCTACAATAAAAAAATAAAAAAGAACATTAGTAAATGTTCTTAAACAAAATTAAAAGAAAAAATTGAGTTGTCCCACTTACTTCGTCCTAAGCGTCTATTTTGAAGTCCCTACAATAAAAAAATAAAAAAGAACATTAGTAATAAATGTTCTTAAACGAAATTAATAAAAAAAATCGAGTTCCCCTACTTACTTCGTCTCAAGCTTCCATTTCAAGCCCTACAATAAAAAATAAAAAAGAACATTAGTAAATGTTCTTAAACGAAATTAATAAAAAATCGAGTTCCCTACTTACTTCGTCTCAAGCGTCCATTTCAAGTCCAGGAAGTTCCCTATAATAAAAAAATAAAAAAAGAACATTAGTAAATGTTCTTAAATAAAAAAAATTGAGTTCCCCACTTACTTCTCGTCTCAGGCGTCCATTTCGAAGTCCAGGAAGTTTCCTACAATAAAAAAAATAAAAAAAGAACATTAGTAAATGTTTTTAAACAAAATTAATATAAAAAACCCCCAGTTCCCACTTACTTCTCATTCTAGGCATCTATTTTGAAGTTTAGAAAGCACCCCTATAAAAAAAGATTAAAAAAAATGTTAAATTATCGGTAATCAGATCAACAAGTCACATGATCTGTATAACCGATATTCCTATACCGAAGAATTCATTATACAATACCGAATAATTCGTTATAATGTTAACGAAGTTGCTTATAACGAAGCCCTGATCAGCTGGAACCTAGGGTTCGTTATATCGAGAGGGGACTGTACAAAAAACCTGTGTTTCTAGATAAAAGAAAATAAAAATGAAATGCTAAAAACATTTTTTTAAAGCAAAACAAATAAAAAACAACTCACCAGTCCGGTATGTACAAGAAATCCAGAAACCCTAGGAAAAAAATAAGAAAGTCGTTTAAAAGAAAAATATATTTACTAGCTGAAATCTAAAAAAAAGGTAATCATAAACTTTTTTACTTGTTTATTTTTGATGTAGCATGAAATTTCCAATACACATTTTGTGTGGACCAATCAGAAATAACGTGTGCAGATAACCAGATATCACTACATGACACTAATTGTCATCGACCTTCATAAAATTATATAGTCCTTCGCTATGCTTCAGACAATAAATAAATATTATTTTATTTACATATTTGATTTTTTAAATCTGGATTGCATGCTAAATTAACTGGCTTACCATTTTGACAGATAAGATTTCAACATAAATAAAAAACATAAAAAAGAACTGGTTATAAGCCATGACAATTATTAAAACCACCTTCTCATAAATTCAAAATCAGAAAATAATGTATTCTATTTATCTTTTCTGAGCAATGTAAAAAAAAGAGCCTGTTATTTTGAAGTCAAATCCTATCTAGAATTAATTATCAAATCCATCTTAAAGCATTTCAAAATTGTATGAGTATATTTACTATAATTAACTAAATTATACGATTAGTCATGACTCATTGATTTATGAGTCATGACTAATATATATTATAACATATTTTTAAAATAGTTTTAAGAGGATTGATAATTATAATTTGATCATAGGATTCATCATGCCCTATCTGCAATGAAAAGCATGGGAATTATGGATTACATAGTAAATGGTATAAAAATAAAATGGAATATTATAAAGCGCCATACTGATCTAAAGTCTGAGTTTAAACTCCAGATCAAATCCCAGATTTATCTGGGGTGAAAATGGATTAATCCATATTTCATCCCAGATTTTCCTATATTTCACCTCAGATTTGATCTATATTTTATCCCGGATCTGATCCACATTTTACCCTAGATTAATTCCTTAAATTTCACCAAAAATTACATCACACCCAATTGTCAAACCCTGAATTAACTGAATCCATATTTCATCCCAGATTTAATCCATATTTTATCCCGGATTAATTCATATTTTATCTTGGATTTGATTTATATTTTATCCCAGATTTGATTTTATCTATATTTGATTTTATTCTGGTGATATAAATCCAATATTACGAAGTCAATTATTGATTTTAGCCAGTTAAAATTCTTGCTGATCAACCAATAAAATTAAATTCTCCTTACGCTACTCTTTTTAAAAAATTTTTAAAAAAACTTTAATAATTAATCTTAACTCTAGTTAGTATTATAAATTTAGCCAGAATTATGATTACTAAATATATAAATTTCAATATTATATAATTTTAACCAATCAAATTTATCATAATTTTTATATTATATAAGTAAAAAAATTGAGAAAATTTTTTATTTACTTAATCAATTTATTTTATTAAAAACTATTTAATAATGAAATTTTATAAAATTCTAATTATTAGATCATCATATAAAATACAAGAGATACCTATTATAGAGGTATTGCACTGAATAAATAATAAAAATATTTTATTTTAATCAGCCTGTTAATAGGTTAATAATAAATTTTTAAAAAAATCTCAAAATATTTTTCAACATATTTATTTATAAAAAATGTATAAAAATAAGTTTTTTACTTCAAATCACCAGGTAATTATTTTCATTAGCCAGAATTATCAATTTTTACTGGCATTATATTTTTTAATGCTGGTTGATTATCATAATTTCAATCACCTGGTGATCATCACCTCCAGTAATAGTTAGAAAATGAATTATATATATGATTATTATAATACTAAATATTTTCTCAATAATACCAACAAATTTTCTTTCCTATATAATTTAAAAATATTTATTGTTTATATTTATCTAAAGGGCTTGGTTTTTTTTGCCTTCTAATTATAAAATTGTTAAATAAGAAAAATAAAATAAATAATACCAAATGATTGATATGAAAATTTTCCTTTTAAAAAGTCATAACTTTATGTATAATTTTCCAATTTTATTGGAACTAAAATTTCAATAAGTGTAATGTCAGTTCCTATAAAAATGAAAAAAAAAATAATTAAAAAATTATTTTATTTTTGAAAAATATTTTTTGAAAACTTACCTAAGATTTCGGTCATATGATATAACGTGAGAATGGAACCAGCATTACAAACTTGGCAACTTGGCTGAAATTAAACGTAAAGGGTATGACATCTGGTAATAATTTAAAATCATGTAATCTCTATATTTAAGGATAGCCCTGAAATTTGAAATTAATTTAACAAAAATCTGAAATCTGAAATTCTGCCAAAATTAATTCATAATTAAAATTAATGAACCTGTAATTCCAGCCAAAATCGAAATTCAATAGTTCCTGCTGGAATTAAGTGCATAATTCCGGCTGAATTTACATATTTAATTTCAATTTTGGCTGGAATTTCAGATTTCAGAAGTTTGGATTTGGCTGGAATTACGGATTATGAGTTCAGAATTTTGGCAAATCTAATTTCAGGGTCATCTTTATCTCTATTCAAAACATCTCATGTAAACTTTAATAGAAATTTTACTTTATTTTAAAGTTATAAGAGAAGTTTCTAAAATGATCTCATAAACAAAAAAATCTGATCACATGACTTAAAACCTATGATATAGTCTAAGGATAAAATATAATCCGGATAAAATATAGATCAGATTTGGGATAAAATATGGATTAATCCGGGATAAAATATAGATCAAATCTGGGATGAAATATGGATTAATCCGGGGTTTGACAATTGGGTGTGATATAATTTTTGGTGAATTTTAAGGAATTAATCTGGGGTAAAATGTGGATCAGATCCGGGGTAAAATGTGGATCAGATCTGGGATAAAATATGCGGGATAAAATATGGATCAAATCCGGGGTGAAATATAGGAAAATCCGGGATGAAATATGGATTAATCCATTTTCACCCTGGATAAATCTGGGATTTGATCTGGGGTTTAAACCCCAGACTTTTGAACAGCATGGCGCCTCATAGAATATTTGTCTTACCTGCAACAGTTCAAGCAAATTTGCAATCGTAAGATGTTCACCATGCGAGATCGATTACCTAGATATCGGGCTGTGCAATGAAAGATTTTTTTTCCAAATACATATCTTCCGAATAAGCAGTATGGAAAAGTGCCAGCGAAAAAAAATACTGGAGAGGAAATTTCCAGTCAAGACATTTATGCAGTTAAGGTGAATTTACTTTCAGTTGTATTATACAGTATATTTGCAAGGAAGCAATAAGTTAATAGACAATTTTCTCATTTAGGATTTCAAAACTCATACTAGCATCACGGAAGGGCTAGCAGTATAATGCTTTGTTCATATGAAATTTTTTATCACTTTGGTTTGATCATGTAACCTGTATTATGTATTTTTTTCTCGTACGATCAATAAAGCAAAGACGCAATAAGGGCCAAATTTACCAGTTATGGGTTGTGGGACCATGTATGCTAATATTTTTCGGTCAAGTTTTATTGTAACGAAATAAATGATCCAGAACTTGATAAATGCGCAGTATCATTTAGTATAGATGTATCACAGGAACAAGTAACTGCGCAAAATAATTTATTCTCAAACTTTCTCGCATATTCTTAAAATTCTTACGTATATTATTATTAAAAGGCCCCTTGATGATCTTTACATATGGATAGCTTTTATTGTTAAATTAAGGAGAGTCCGTTGATCAGATTTTCGTGATGCGATCATTAACGTAATAAGCGTATTCCAAAATCGATCCTGCAAATTATATAAAAAGATAATGTCCCAGTTAGTGAACCCTTTTAACAGCCTTGTATAAGTAAAACGAAAAAATCAAGCAAAATAATCAAAACTTAACATTATTTGCATCATCAATATTTACAGTTAAACAAACTCGTATATTCTGCAAAGTAATAAAGGTAGGTTACTGGTAGGTTGGTTTATTGTTCAGTTAGCTTCTTGAAACATGTCACCACAATCTTAATCAACTTTCCGC
The DNA here is from genome assembly GCF_026210795.1 of Rhizophagus irregularis. Classification (NCBI taxonomy): domain Eukaryota; kingdom Fungi; phylum Glomeromycota; class Glomeromycetes; order Glomerales; family Glomeraceae; genus Rhizophagus; species Rhizophagus irregularis. The sequence goes on along the minus strand of NC_089435.1, from coordinate 4,655,328 downwards.
TATAGTTGTTCCAAAATAAAACGGACATATTGCTCTTCTTGTTATATATCGGCATTTTGATCTTCGCCGAGAAAATTACTGACCATCATCACGCGTACAATAGACGCAATACATGAATCTCGTCAGTCGTCACATGCAACGGCACAGCAAAAGTCTTGCTGTCTGGCGCAGTGCCGTCAGTGCATCAAAAAAATTTATCTTATATAAGCATCACGTGCCGAATTCTTGGAACTTTGCGCAGTATCGTACCGGTAGGGATGTTAACGGTTCGGTCCATCCGGTTTTCGGTCCAAAAACTGGTGGTTTGAGTACAAAACCGAACCGTTATAGGTTTAGAACCAGAGTTTGAACCGAAGTTTGGACTGAAGTTTAGACCGAAGTTTAGACCGGATATTTATAGTATTTTATACAAAATTGTGTAATGCAGATCATGAATTTAAATATATCGTATATCGTCAAAAAATTTTTTATTATAAGAAAAAAAATTACCAACAAAATTTCACATAATGTAAAAAAAAGGAAAAAAAAAAGACATATTGCAAGTATTGATTCAATTTTCCATTCTTTCTTTTTCTGATATCCAATTTTTCATGCATATAATTGCCCTTGCCGTTTCAGGATCTAACCTATTTCTAGTTTTTGAAATAGTTAATCCCGAAATTGAAAATGCCCTTTCTGATGGAACCGACGTTGCTTGGATTGTTAAATAATCCTTAGCTATTTGAGATAGTACTTGGGTAATCCTTTTCATAAGTTTTCCACCAAATTAAAGAACCTGTATTACTATCTACTGGAGAATTTAAGTATCGATCTAATTCATCATGCGATACTTCTTGACGAATATTATTTGGATTAAGTAAATTAAGAAAATAATCACGAGATGATCGTGCTGGTGCTGATGGTATGGTTTGATTATTTAAGGGTAAATATGACAAATATAATTCTTGTAATTTACTAATAATTTCAGTTATATCATTATGACTAAATAATGTGGTTTTGTAGCGTGGATCTAATATTGAAGAAGTAATGGAAGATTGATTCAAATATTTGTCCCAATAGGCTTTCAATTTATTACAAATTGCTGATGCTATTGCCTTTTGTGTATGGTGATTTCCTCTTTGATAATGATCCAATTTTTTAAACATTCCATTAAAAACCAATCTTATATCACCTTGTGTAGGATTTTTTGATGATGATAATAAATTGGTTGCTTCATACATAGGTTCTAATACCTTTGCTAATTCCTGTAAAAAAAAAAATAATAATTAATAAATATATAATTATAAAATAAAATAAATAATAATTTATAAAATAAAAAATACCTTAATATGTCGCCATTCAGATATTGTTGGAAATAAATCTCCAAGTTCTTCAACATTTGTTGTTGCAAGTAATTCTGAAACACCCTGCATTAAGATTTGTCTATTAATCATAAAATATGTGGAATTCCAGCGAATGTCTATATCTAAAATTGGTTTAAGAAATTTAACTTTTTTAAGGGTACAAATTTCTGATAATTTATCCAAAAATAATGGTGAATTCTTGATTTTAACAACAAATTGACGAAGTTTTTTGATTTCATTTCCAACATGACTCATTCCTGCTTTTACTGCTAAATTTATAATATGTGCAGCACATCTGTAATGAGTAAAAGCCATATTATTAAACTCCTGATCTAATTCAGTTGCTAGTTGATTACCACATGCTATCATGTTGCTTCCATTGTCTGTAGTTAATGCAAGAATATTATTACTGATACTAAACTCTTCAAGAATTTGTAAAAGCTTGCTAGTAATTAACCCAGCTGTATGAGAACCATTTACAGGAATTAAATCAAGTAAGAGATTTTTTAATTCCCAATTGTTGTTAATATAATGCATTGTTACTCCAAGATAACAATCTTTTGAGATTTCTGAAGTCCAAATATCAGTAGTAAGAGAGATTTTTGAGTTAATTTGTGAGACTTCATTAATTAACACATTTTTTCTCATTTTATAATTTTCTATGAATTTTTCCTTTAAGGTTTGTCTGCAAGGTAAAATATAGTGGGGATTCAATTTATTAATTAATAATTTGAATTCAGGATTTTCAACAATGGTAAAAGGTTGCAAATCAGTTGCAACAAAATCAACCAAAGAATCTGTGATAGGTTTAGATTTTGATGGAGAGTAAGGTTTAAAACGTAAAGTAGTTTGGCGGGTTTCAGGTTTTTTATAATGTGATGGATGTTTTTTAGTTAAATGACGTCGAAGTGTAGATGTTGGATTACCAGGTGAATAAAGTTTTGCACACAAAATACACTTATAGTTTGTAATTAACCAACTTTCCTCATCTTGAATTTTTTGAAAAAACTCCCAAACATCTGCTGACAATTTCTTATTTATAATTCTTTCATCATCAGATGCTAAGGAATCATCTGATAAATTATTATCGTCATTTTCAAAAACTCCCGACATAGTTGTAATAATGCAAGGTGATATAAAAAAATGTAAGAATGTAAAATCCGTTATTCTTTTATTGTAAAAAGTTACGCGTGCAGATACACGTAACCGTTAATTGAACCGATCTAAAACCGGTTCACTAAACCGGTTTCTATCGGTTCGGTCTCGGTTTGGTTTGACGTTTGAACTGAACTGAAACCGGTCCTATGATCAAACTGCGGTTCGAACCATCCAATCATAAACTGTTAACATCCCTACGTACCGGCGATAACAGAAAAAATTAAGTAATAAATTTCTCGTGTATGAGGCTGAATGGAATTATGTGAAAATGAATCGTGATGGTAAGTATAAATCGGTATTATTTTTTTACCTCGGTTGCTAATACTTCCGTAATTATACTATAGGTTCGAAATTTCTTAATCCCAGAGAAGTTCTCTTTCGAGATTACATAGTCTGTGTGTTTGGAAGAGATATAGATAGACAAAAATTTGTAAATATGAGTGGGATAATTTATTTCGGAAATCTAGTATAGTAAAAGAGTGTGGAGTTATAGATATTTTTCGTAAATGTGAGAAAGAAATAACTTGATGCTGGGACTCGCATTAAATACTTCCTCTAAATTTTCGTCCATCAAATTTTAACGATGAGAATCATGTGACTTATTATCATGATTTTTATATAGATCTGTAAATCTATCACGGAGTTCATATGTATAATTCCTTCTCTTCTACATATACCGTATATTGATTATTTCGTGTACAATGCACTATGTTTAAACGCTCTGAAATACAGTGGTAAGACAAACTATAGAAGTGATTTCTTATGACAATGCTTTAACCGGGTCGTTTGTAAATATTTAGTGTTTTGGAAGAATACAGATGAGCCTTCTCTCATGAAGTTCTTGGATTTCCGCTTACGAGTAGGTAGGTGGTCTGGAAGAAAAGAAACGGAGCATGATCGATACAATAAAGACTGGACACCATCGGCAAACAATATGACGAAATGTCGGTAGTCAAGCTGTTAAAGTGGAGACGAGATTTCACGGCAAGTATACTCGTTATATTCCATGATGTGCCTCATCAATTACCATGCAGGCTGCTTGCTTGCATCGGGAAAGGCTGCTTGCTTCTTGATGACTGTACCAGTGCACCACCATTTACTTATTGTCTGTTCCTTATCAGCTATCGTGCACTACAGGGAGATGTTACAAAAAGAATTGAAACCCGTGTGAATGAACGCAAACGAGTTCAAGAAGAACCACTTGAATCACGAAAAAAGAAAAAGGGTCGGTATATATCTTAAATTTTTGTCCACAAAAAAACATAATTTAAATGTCTCGAATTTTATGTGAGTATTTTTTAACGACGATTATTATATCTGCAGAATAAAAAATCAATTGACCCATCTGTGAAAGTATCTTTACCAAAAAGACAAAGGAGCTATTTATCATATGATGATGATGAGCGTTCATCTTCCGATTCTGAAATAGTACCTGTTTCGCTCACAAATGTTTTCGCGAAACTTCCGATGAGTTTCATATTCTGACTCTGATGAATTGAAGGACAAAACGACCGAATCGAGCACATCTACAAAGGAAGTTGAAAATAAAAGACTGTTTCGCTCACAAATGTTTTTCGCGAAACTTCCGATGAGTGTTCATATTCTGACTGATGAATCGAAGGACAAAACGACCGAATCGAGCACATCTACAAAGGAAGTTGAAAATAAAAAGCCAACGACCAAAAAACGACAAGATATTGCAAGTGATGCTCTAAAAGCATATCAAATGCGTGTTTTACCAGGTGACAAGCTTATTTATGATTATATGGACGTGCTAGACTACAAACGAGATGAGGCACCATATCAATTGGGTGATAAATTTTTATAATACAGTTTGTACAAAATATTTGCCCCTTGATTATAAAATATTTATCGCAAATCAACTTCAAGACAAGGAGATAAAGGCAGTAAATTTTACCAAGGGAAGAACAATTGATAAGTTTCTAGTCAATTGTGAGGAAGGTGTCATGCAGTTTTTAGATAAGTTTAAACATATAAGAGACTTGGAATCTTTAGGCAGATGCCTGGGCGAAATTTTAATCAATTACTCTACTGCATCAAACGACTTAATTTATGTTCAGCACCTTCTCCAACACTTCTACTTCTTATATAAAAATGATACTTTGCTCCAAGCTATATCTGAACGTGAATATGGACACCTTTACTGAGGAATGTAACAATGCCTTTGGCTAAATACACAAGTCAAATTAATAAAAATAGTCTTAACCTGTTTGCAAATATACCGGGTGATTTTTGGTTATATTCGTCTGATTTGTGGATATTTAAGGGCGATTTTATGATGCCCGATTTGTGAATAGTATTTGATATTTTACGGTCAATATCATGCAATCATATGGTGATCATAGAATCAGATCTTGACGTTTACGGTCTATATCAAATGATTTTAGAATATTGTTAGCTGATTTATAAGCAATATTTATATTTTTTTTATATATACTGTATATATATACATAATAATATTAGTGTAATGAAATATTTCATAATTTATTTATTTATTTATTTATTTTGGCTGCAGCACATTTAATACTTTATTAGAATAGAAAAACGAATAAATTAAGAACAAATTACATTTATTCTAATTCATTAAGCATTAAACCTTCCATCATATATACAAAGACCTCATAAGTGTACTGTCAGTTGGAAACTCTAGCTAGGGGAGTAAGTGTTGTTTGAAACAATTCTTTCTTAAAGGGGAACCCTCCTTCTGGTGACTTACTGTAACTGCAACATGAACCCTGAAGCTAAAAACAAAATAAAAGGAGTAATAACAAAAAAAGTCAGGGTAAAAATTAAAGGGTTTAAAAAATTATTCAGGTATGAAGTAATCACTATAGTGTTCCATTTGCCCTGCCTATAGCTTACCAAATTTGTACAGTCTTCCTTTCAGTCTTCTTAATAAGAATTTAATTAGTATTTAATTTCAGCCAAAACCATGTTTATCTGAACCGTTAAAGTTTTTTTCCAAAAGACTTGCCCTTCTGTTTTTTGTTACCTGAATTCTTATATACAACTTTTGGATCATTATCTTAGTTCTGCTTGTAGTAAAAATCTTTCTTTGGTGGTCTATTTTTAGACCTATTCATGACTGGTGTTAAGTATCTCTTTCATATACCTGAAAATTCTTGTAAAGTGAAATTCATATTAGTAACCTTATTCAGGTCCATCCAAGAGTTGTAATACATTATTAATTTACAGTATGCCTTGTCTTAAACTATCTTGAAAGCTTTGCATTCTGTAGATGCAAGTAGTAATTGAGCTAGATTTTCAGTAAAATATAATATATTTATCATCATAGATTCAGGAATATTTATTAAGACAGCCTAGAATTTTTTGGGTTCTTTGCATTGTTTTAGATCTCAGATTACTGAAAACTATTATACAGGCAATTTTCTAATGAAGCAGTTTATACTCCATTGTTTCAGTATCTTAAAACTGACTTGAAGAAATTTATTGATACAGTAAACATGATGTATTTCTTCTGTAATTTCAATTTTATTGCTATTATATGAACCCATTTCTTAAAGTAGTTTAGAATATTAAATTAGGACTATTTAAAAAAAACATTATTATAAATAACTATTTTGTGAATATTATCCTTTAAAAGAAGGGTCATATTCAACAGGGCGGACATGCTAATTATCACCTTGCCGATCATTTGCCGATCATATATATTGATTATCATGTTTTTTGAGGGCTTCAAGCAAAGCCATATTTGCTCAAAAAAAATTTATAATCATTTTGTTTGGTAATTTAGGTTATCAAAAATATACTATAAAATTATTGTGGTAAAAAAAAATGTAGTGCCAAAGTTAGATTTAGGCCAAAATATTCAATAATTAGTATTTACAAATCATATGCCTATCATTTGCTAATTTGACTTTGAAGCTTCGGGAGAAGCCACAGATATTCAGGTGAAACTTGAAACTTTTATAATATATTATTTAAGTATTCAAGAATCTATGGCTAAAATAAACATGAATAATTTTTAATAAACAAAAAGTTATCATTAAAAGAATACTTGCAATTATTAAGGTTAATATAAGGCTAATATTTAGTAAAATCTTCATGAACTATTTTATAAATTAATTTATTAATAGTATATAAATAAAGTAAATAAAATCAAAATTTTATACATTATTATATAGAGTTTGTAAAAAAAATAAACTTTAACAGTATTTTTTTGTGACAATATTGGACAAATGATTGGCAAAATGATCAGCAAAATCGTGATAAAATAGAGATGTCCGCCCTGTTGTCATATTCTGTCATAATTTTCAAGATTTTTTTTTCAGTATATGTAATTGTTGCTTTTTAGCTTTTTAGCTTTATTATTAGTAATTAAAGTTGCTTGTCAAAATTAGTGAATTTCATCATGTCGAAATTGTCGAAATTATTTTTCCATTTCGTCATTTGCATTTTAATCAATTTTAATAATAAAATAATTTTGTCATTTCATCATATCGAAATGTTGAAATTATTTTTACCATTTCGATAATAGCCTTTTTATTTTCGGCAAGCAACTTTATTAGTAATAGTACTACTACTTTTCAAAGTAGTATTCTTCTACTGTTTACTTTCAGAAGAAATAGAAAAGTATTTTTTTATTTATTATATATATGTATATTACTGATAATAATATTAATATAAATTTATTATTATTAATACAATTATACTGCAATAATATTTACATTATTATTATTATCATTATTATTATTATGATTATCATGATTATACTAGCCGTTAATCTATTACTTTGCAACGGTATACCGTATACATACATATAAAAAGCGTGACCTGCATGTAACAATTAATTCTGGCCAGAATTATGTGATTGGCATAGAAATTTCCTTTTATAGAATATTTGTGAAACCAAAATTCCCTATTTTGATGGGAAGTAAATTTTCCTTTTTTGGAAGTTAGTGTAATGTCACGTGATAAAGTGCCCAATAGGAGCAATGTTACGTAATTTAAATTTATTTATACAGGGTAGTCTAAACATTACGATTACACACAAAAACAATTATTATATAAGATGTATAGCGTTGGCATTTCGCCGTTAGCCAAGAATTTTTTTGGCCGATTTGGCCGGCTAAAATGGCAAAATGGCCAATGGCCAACCCTGGCCAAATTTTCCGAAATAACAAAATACCAATACTTTATTAGCGGTATTGGCATTTATTTCACGCGCCAAACGGGTAAAACGGCTGCCGCTAACACTGGTATGTATAAGATATGATATAGATATGTATATGTAATACTGCTAGGATATCCTTATATTATTACATTATTGCTGATCATTTTGCCGATCATCTATTTTAATATTATCACATAAAAAATGCCATTTTTTTGCAAATTTAACTATATAAATTTTATTTGTTATCAAAATTCATCCAAAGTCCAAAAATTAATATTTTCAAATCCAAAAATTAACTAAAACCCAAAAATGGGCTGAATTTTAATAATAATTTGAAAATTAAATTATTTTAATAATATTGTGACAACCAGTGATTAAATTTTAATGTTTTATAACTTTTTAGATTCATCTTGTCAAGACAAACATTTTAATAGTAATTTCATAAATTTTTTATGTCAAATTGATTAAGAAATTGCATTTTGAAAATTTTCTATTTATTATATAAATTATAGCAAATATAATTGCAAGTATAAATTTAGCCATAACTTCTTAATTACCTAAAATTAGGAATGATTACTTCAGCCATTGATTTTAAATAAGCTAAACTATGACCTATAAAAGTTTCAAGCTTCGGCCAAACTTCTGTGACTTTGGCCAAAACTTTAAAGTCTGATATCACCCAATTTACTATAAGATCGGCAAATGATTGGCAAGGTGATATAAGGATGTCCACCTGTTGATATAGATATAGATATAGATATAGATATAGATATAGATATAGAAGTATAGATATAGATAGATATAGATATAGATATAGATATAGATATAGAAGTATAGATATAGATATAGATTTTATTGTTAATATTATTAATTATTATTGTTGTTGTTGTTAGATTCTAATGATGAAATTCAAATGGAAAAAATTCACCATTTTGGTATTTTATCATTCAGTTTGCTTTTATTATTAGTATAAGCATCAGAATAGTAATGAATATAAATTAGTCTTATTTTAGCACTTACAGTATATCAATTTTATTGGCTTGATATAAAATCTTTTTAATTCAATAATAAATAAACAAATTATTATATATAGATTATATTAATAAATATAAAGGTTCATTTTTATTATTTTTATTTTAGGTAATAAATTTTATACTAATGCAATATATTATTTTCTATTATATTTCTCAATTTATTTATATTTTTACAATTTTATACTGGGTTTACCTTAATCTTCAAATCTCTTATTAGCTCTTATGTACTTTTATTATCTTTATTATAGGCTTTTAGAGATAAATTCATGGCAAATTTAACTGTTAGTAAAAGTCTTTTATTTAATGTTTTCTTTTAATTTCTGAAAGTTTTTAAAAGATTGAAATACAAATTAATATTTAAACTATTGTATATTTAAACAATTTTATCTTATTTAAAAATATCAATTATTAAAATTAAATTAAAAGATAAAATTTATAATATATAATTATGTGAAGTATTTTTCTGAAACTGTTTGACATTGAAAATAATTTTTTATTTTATCTTTTTTAAGACAGATAATAATATGTCTTTCAGTTATTATTGTATTAACAAAAAATTCTAGAAGAATGACAATAAAGACTTTATTATATACATGCCATCCAAATTATTTTGGGCTGCCGTAATTATAAGTAAAATCCCAAATTCAATTATGGCATCCCAAATTATTTTGGCACTTTACATAGTAAATTATATATAAATTGAATGAATTATGGCATCCCAAATTATAATTATGGCATCCCAAAATAATTTGGGCAGCATGTATACTTTATTAAATTTTCAGAATATAAGTAATGAATATAGTTATAGAATAACAGGTACAGTCACCTCGGAAAGTATCGCACGATTTGAAAATTAAGACAAAAATAAAAATATTCATATTTTTCCACTAGTATATGTATTAATAAAAAGTTTATATCTAGTTTACTTCTCATACTACAACAAATTTTCACAATGCCAGGGTGGCAGCCTTTTCAAAAACAGAACTATTTAAATTTTTATTTTTCCTTCATTACAGCTTTAAGTTCACCTACAGCTCTTGAGAGGGAGTCACACTTCTGGGCAATATATTGGATCGTTTCTAATTGTTCTTTACTTGGTTTAAACCAAATAAATTTATTGGTAAATCAGTAGTTGCAATTTTATTTAATTTTAGCTGATTTTTGGCTTAAGATGAAGGTTATAATAATTTTGCCACTTGTGATTATCTTGACACCCAGTGATCCGAATTTGACGATCAAAGGCTCATTGGATTCGTCTTATCAAGATGAGTTGAATGGTGCTTGGCACATACCTCTAAAATCAATATATGCTAAAGTGTGCATTAAAACATATTTTGGACGTTTTGGATATTAACCTGTGATATACTAATGTTATACACATGATCCAGCTATCATTCAACGCTTTTCGATAAGACAAATCCAATGAGCCTTTGATCATTAAAATCGGACCATTGAATAGTGAGATATTCCTGATTTTGTGAAATTCAGAATTCTGAAGAATTTTCAAGTAAAGAATGTTTTAAGGTATATCTCGGCATTTATTGATCTTAAAGATATGACACAACTAACATTTGACTCATCTTGATGTGACAAATCCAATGAGCTTTTATTTATCAAATTCAGATCACTAGATACTAGGATAATCATAGTGGCTGAATAATTATGACCTCCATCTGTAAGTGATCGTGCAATACTTTCCGAGGCGACTGTACATATAATTTACTAAAAATTGACCATTTTAAATCTGAATATTTTCAGTTACTATCAAAAGAAAGGATAATAGTATAGATTTCTCAAATTTGAATAATAATTGTGAGTATGTATACTGAATTTTTGGAACTATAGTTTTTTTATTAAAATAATATAGTATATTTCATATTTATATATAATTATTATATAAATTAATTTATTTTTTTACTTTGCTTTATCTCTTTTTATATGTTTCTGAATAAATATAATATAATAAGTAATTATTTGTATAACTGTATTTATGTGACAAAATAATTTTAGAATAAGAATTTCCTTTAGTAATATAGTATACAATAATACTAGTACTCAAATGCATTTATTATAATTATATATTGATTAACTATTAATTTTAGATGTAAATTCAAATCAATATTCTTTAAAGTATTACATAAATACTTTAAAAAAAAGTATTAAATTGGAATATTATTGGATTTTTAAATATATGCGAGTTAGAATTATTTTAACAAATAATAAAAAGCTATTTTTCTTTTTTTAAGAATACTATTATTAAGATTGAATTAAATTATAAGTGTAAAAACGCATAATTTTTTTATGATAAGTATAAAAAGGTAGGTATTAGATTTATTAGTTTGCTAAAAATATAAAATAAGCATAATAAATAAATTAATTAAAGTTAGTTTAATCTCTTTATAATTCTTATAGAATTTCTTTATCTTTTTATTAAAATAGTACTTTAATTCAAATTATAAAAATAATTCAGTTAATATATAATGATTTATATTAGACTAAATTAAATATTTAACTAATAAACTAATAATACTATATTTTGTAAACTCTCTGCTAATCAATTCATTCTTCAAAATTTTACAATTAGTTTCTTTGAGATTTTACTATAGTTTTATTATAATTTTAACAAAATTTCAGTAATTTTGCCATTTATAATAAGTTTTGTTAGGTTTTGTTTTTTCTAGAGTTTTGATAACTTTTTAATAAAACTTTCATATAGTTTTGGCAAAATTTCACTATTTTAGTATTTTATCAATTTGCTAAAATTCTTTAGTTTTTCTAGTAATATTAATTATAATATTCACAGAAAACTTAAAGAAAAAACTAGAGAAAAAAAAAATTAAAATTTTTTTATTTTTACCTTTTATATATTAACTAATGATTAAAAAAGTCTGCTTTTTAAATAATTATTCTTACTTTAATTAGTATTTTATAAAAAAACCTTTGTATTACTTTTAAAAAATAAAAAACTAATAGAAAAATTTTACACAATACAAGTATTAAAATCTAGCTATCCAGTATATAGTTGTTAAAACTTTTAGAAATACAGTAAAAGTTTAAATTTTGCAAAAATAAAAATATTTTTGGTAAAAGCTGCTTTTAATATATACAGATGGTGATCAAAAGTATACGGACATTTTAATTTGCCAAAATTATGCCGATCATCACGTGATGACGTAATATAAACAATACGTCATTTAACGCCTTATATCATAATAAAAACCTCCCCAATGTTTTTTTTTTAGTAAACATTCACCAAATATGAAGCCACTCACCCCAAAAACCCGATATGCGATTATTTATGGTTATAATTGTGGACAATCGGGCCGTTTAATTGCAGAACACTTGGGGTGTAGTAAAACTGCTGTTTATGATGTACTTAAACATTTTCGTGAAACTGGCTCTTTCACACCAAAAAAAAAAATCAGGTCGCCCTCCACTCTTTGACTCACCAGCACGACAAGAACTCAAAGCTTTTGTTAAAGAAAATGGTGAAAATCGTCGACTTTGTTCAAAAAAGCTTGCAACTGTTTGGACAGCTCGTAAAAAGCAACCTGTTCTGTGCTTCCATACGCCGAAACCTCAAAAAGGTTGGACTTAGTGCCTGTATTCCCGTCATAAACCTGCAATGACAGAAGCACATCGTCAGGCTCGTCTTGAATGGGCTCTTGCGCACAGAGATTGGACAACAAGAAAATGGAGAAGAGTGCTTTTTTCAGATGAAAGCACTTTTACACAATTTCAGAAAGGTCGTCGGGGAAGGGTTTGGCGTGAACCAGGAGAAGAATTGAATCCTGATTGTATTGCAGTTACCGTTAAACACAGTCCTAGCAGAATGTTTTGGGGTTGTTTCTCCTGGCGTGGGCTGACCAATTGTTCCGTTAAAAGGCTCAGTTACAGGTCAAACTCATGCTAAAATTATTCAAAACTATGTTGTACCTACTTTGGATGAGCATTTTCCACAGGGTAATGGAATTTTTCAAGAAGACAATGCTCCACCACATCGTTCAAAAGTCGCTATGGCCACCCGTGAAGATGCCAAAATTGTGGTGCTTCAATGGCCAGCACAAAGCCCCGATTTGAACCCCATAGAGAACATGTGGGCAGAAATGAAAGCAATGGTGCATCGACGTGACCCACCACCATCTAATATCAAAGTACTTGAGAAATATGTTAAAGATGCGTGGGATGATATTCCTCCAGAATATTATAAAAAATTAATTGATAGCATGCCACAGAGAATTGAGGCAGTTATTGCTGCAAATGGATATAGTATTAATTATTAATATATAATTTTTTTTTACATAAAATTAATAAAGGACAATCAGATTAATATATTTACTTAATAAATTTTATTTTTATTATATTATTTTATATGAAATTTTTATTTTAAAAAATGTCCGCATACTTTTGATCACCATCTGTAGTTTTACCAAAACTAAGAATTTAAAATTTAAACAAATCTTAAAAGAAACTCTTTAAAGTTTTTAAACTATTAAAAAATATCTTACATTATTCAAATGAAAAAAACTTAAATTTTCTATAGTAACTTTTGCTAAGAAAATGGTTAAAAGATCAGTAGATAAAAAATATAGTTGACCTCTACTATTATTAAATATAATTGTATTATATATAATAAGTATTATTTATTTTTTTTTAAAAAAAAAATTTAATTATTTTATATAAATATTACTAAATTTCACCAATAGTAATTATTATTATTAGTAATTATTACTATTTAATTTTGACCAAAAATTATAATTTAATTAGAATTTAAAATACTAGTTATAATTTTAGTTAAAGTTAAAAATACTAATTGTAAAAATTTATCATTCTGTATCCGATAGTATGTACATACAGCTTTTTTAATAAAGAAAGAATCATACATGCACGTTATTTATAACGTGTAGTTTAGTGAAAATTATACAGGAGTATTCAAAAGATAATATAGATATACAAGAATTAAAAGGTAAAATTAATGAGCTAAGTATGTGGGATATTGGGTGTTTATATGATTTTACATTTTTAATGAAGAATCAAGTTAGTTGTTAGTTAATAGAATTATTAAGGTACTATAAAATAACTGAAGAAAAATTGTTGTATAAGGTACTGAAACAAATAACTGGGAGAGCTTTATTGGAATTCAAAGTGCTTATTTGGGAACCAAGGAATGAGTTACAAATAAAGGAAGAAAAGCGGTGCGGTATTAGCGGTAAAGATAAAAAAGCTAAGTCACATAGTAAACGCACTGAAGTGGGTGTTAAAGATGTTGGCTGTAAGATGTTAGAAAGTAATTGGAATAAATGAAATGATTTGGCATTCCATCGAGGCGGTCATTGGGCAAATTTTTAGGTAGATCATGACAGTCACCTTTGAATTTGAGGTTGCATCATGGGTTTTAACTATGATGTGATCGTTTAGGTGATAGGTCGACTTGTTCTTTATAAAAAGTAGTCTTGTTTCATAATGCTTAATTCTTATATGTATTTGTTTGTCTTATATTTTGTAAGTTTATATATGTAAGTAAGCGTGATTATAATAGGGACATGATCGCATCTATAATAAAGTTTTTTTAAAAAAAAAAAAACTAATTGTAAAAATTTTGATTTAAATAATAAATATATTAATAATTATTAATTTAATATTAACTATAATAAAGTCACTTTAATTTAATTGTTTGTTTAATATTTAGAATTTATGAAAAGTTTGAGGAAAAAGAGAAGGTCTATAATAAACAAATAAATATAATATATTTTGAAAAAATTCAGAAAATTTTGGAAAATTGTAATTTAAATAATTTAAATTTAGAATAAATATTTAAACTAGGGTTTTGCTAAAGATCACCAGCGGTGACCGTCACCACATTCAATTTTAATAGAAAATTTAAAATTCGAAAATTGATCAGTGATCGGCTAAAATTTTGATATAAAATTTGATCGCATGCGACCATGTGACACATGTACGTATGATTTTTAAAAAGAGTTTTCACGCGCTCTCTCTAATTTATTGGACTAAATAAAACAACACATCACAGTTATAATGACAAAAAAGGGTCGTTCTCTGATTTGAACCAAATAAAATCAACACATAGCACAAATTTATAATGGACAAAAGCCCTAAACGTCCTTTTTTAGTAGTATATTCCTCAGAAGAGGAGGAGATTGCTGACGTTAACTCCTTACAGAAGGAATTTGAGGAGATTGCGAACAAAGCAAGTACGGACAGTGAGAATATAGTAGATTTTGATGATAAGGTAGTGTTTGGGCTTAAAGTAGGTATTGTATACAATAATTATATGAATATAATGTGTGTTTTTTCATTAAAAGTTATTAAAATTTTTTTTCATTTAGGAGACGCCTTTGAAGAGGTTGAGGGCAAAAATGACTTGTCAAATGTGGAAAGTACAGATAGTGAGAGTACAGAGGTTGAGGGTGAAAGCATCTTGTCGAGTGTGAAAAGTACAGATAGCGAGAGTATAGAATTTGATGATAATATAGCATTTAAGCTTGAAATAGGTATTATATACTATACAATATATGATTGTACAATATGTTTTTTGTCATAAGTTATTAAAGTTCTTGCTCTTTCAAGAGATACCTTCGAAGACTGGGATCTAGCTGAAAGACAAATTGAGAAACATGCAACAGAAACTGGTTTTGAGATTTTAAAGCGTCGACTTGGGAGAAATAAACATGGCGAAATAATAAGTCGTACATTTGAGTGCAAGAATTCTCGTGAATATCATGCAAGAAAGAAAGCAGATATAGAAGACAACTGTGAGCATGAAAGTGTAAAGAAAAACTGCCTTTGGAAAGTTAACCTTTACCTTTCTAGTGGTATTATACGTATTACCTCATTATGCAAGGAGCACAACCATCCCTTAATTGAAAATATAAGAGATATGGCATCAAAATTTTATCGTCTCAGTCCAGAAATGCTTGAAGAGGTCGAATTTCTTGTTAATATTGGTTGTAGTGCAGGTCCAATCATTCATGGACTCCAAAAACGTTTTCCTGATGCAAGAATTTATCCTAAAAATGTATACAATGCGATATGTATTTTTTAGCGTAGCGGGAAAATAGTAAAGACTGATGCAGCTGAAATATATAACAGATTAATACAGCTGCAACACGAAGAACATGGCTGGTTTGTTGAGGTAAGATTGGAAGGGGAAGATAATCATCTTACCAGGTTGTTTTGGATGAGGCCATCCCAAATTGATTTATGGCAAAGATTTCATGATGTTGCGATTTATGATAATACATCACAAACAAATAAGTATCGTATGTATCTATCTCTTATGATTGTTGTGGATAATTATACATGCTCCCAGATGGTTGCAACTGCTGTTATGTCAGACGAAACCAAGGAAACTTACTAATGGATCCTTAAGTGTTTATTACGGGCCACTAATGATCTTGCACTAAGAGTATTGTTTACGGATGCAAATCCTACTATGGTTGCAGCTGTTCATGAAACATTGCCTTCAACAAAACACAACTATTGCATTTGGCACATACACAAAAATCTTGAGAAAAACTTAAAAGGAAAGCTTTATAGTAAATATTCTGATTTTATAGTGGAATGGAATAAATGCCGTAATAGTTTTTCTGAAGATGAATTTGAAAATTGATGGCAAAACCTTCTTATTAACTTTTCAGCAGCGCGAAAATATATTGAATGCGGTACTGATGTGACTAGCTGGGCTTTATGCTACACCCATCGATCTTTTAATGCTGGGATCCAATCAACATCACGTGTTAAAAGTTACAATGCGTTGATTAAGTGATCTGTTAGGAGTTCTACAACATTATTCAAACTGAATACAGAGATTCAGTTGCAACTCGATAAAGAAGAACAATTTGAACGGTTAGAAGAACAAAGCCATAAAAATCCAACTGTAGGATTACCCAATATTGTTAACAGATTCTTTAAACGGATTGATGTAATTATTAAAAAGTATCTTACACCACGAGTATTGAAGATACAACATAGTCAAATGAATGAGAGCTTGCTTTATCGTACTAAAAGAATTAAGGATTGGAAAGATTTACTTAATCATGAGGTATAAATTTGTTATTAGCTAGTTCATGGTATAGATATATGAGTTGATTTAATCTTATCCAATATTGTAGTTAAACTTTATCGATAAAGAATCCAACTTAATTAAAAAGACCAGCATGGTTGATCAAGGATATGATTCTGATCTGATGGATGAGTCTGGTAGCATTGATTAAGGATATGATTCTGATCCGATGGAAGAGGCCAGTAATATAGAATTTGCCGAAGATAATTATGAATCTGTATTATCAAATTTGGCTTCCTTAATTACATATATTGATCAAGAAAGTATTCATGAGGTATGGCATGTCTCAACCATCGAACAAAATAAAGAACACTTCGTGGTTGTTTATGGAAATGCTAATCACTTGTGCACATGTATGTATCTTGTAACAAGAGGAATTGTTTGTCGTCATTTTTTTTCAGTGATGCTTGCTTCAAATAAGGCCATATTTCATGTTGGTCTTATTCCAAATTGATGGTACATTGATATAACATATAAATCCCAAAAAGAAGCTGCAATTATTGTTTGCAATAATGCGTCAGGTGATAGTGAAGTTGTATACGAACACCAAATTGAGATGAATTTTAATATGTTGAATGAAATTCGTCATATTCAAGTATTTTCAGAGACTGTCAAAAAAAATTTGTCTAATCAAGTAAAGTATAGTCAAGGACTTGGATATGCAAAGAAGGCTTTAAATTTAGCTCTTGAAAATAGCTGTGAAAACGAGTTGAATAGGCTTTTACAACATTGGATCAAAGATAAGAAAAAAGAAATTTATGTTAATCAAGAGAATGAATCCAATAAGGAAAACCTTTTGAATATTAGCAATCCTTATAAAGAGCCTTTGTCTAAAGGGTGCTCCTAAAAAGAAGCGTATAAAGAGTACATTAGAAAATAAACACTATCATAATGAAAATATGCATACAACCATGTAAGCTATTAGGTTTTTTTTTATTTTATTGTTAAATAATATTTTTTTTATATGGCTAATGCGCCATTTACTTCTTGGGAATTAAATTTAGCAAATCTCATGCAATAATAAAGATTACAGCTAATGATAAACAACCAATGAAACAAAAAAACATTACAATTAACGAATATACAAATAATGAATTAAATAATGAATTAGAAAGTTCAACTACCAAACATCTTAATAAAAATGTTTGTGTGCCAATACGACACATTAATAAGGGTAAAGGCAAAATGCATACTACCACCACTGAGGATTTACAACAGCAAGATGTGTAAGTATATCCAACTTAATGTGTTTGTTATAATAGATCCTTTAATAATAAAACTTAAATTTTTATTGTTCTTTTTTGTATAGGATTAGTAAATCGGAAGAGGCTTTTGATAAACAAATGAAAGTGGCAATCCAGCGTTCAAGACAACAATACAATAAGCCAGGTGAATCTTCTCAGTATAATGATAGTATAGAGATACAAAAGGAAAAAGGAAGTGGTGTAAAATATTCATGTGGTTATTGCAAAGCTGTTGAACATAATGCTCGTAGTTGTAGACTTAAGAATAAGTCAAATAAATCAAACTAGATATTTTTAGTTTTTAATACAATAAATAAATCATTTCAAGATAATTTGATACAATAAAAATTGTAAAGATTTTAGTCAGAAAAATAAATACGAAAAATCAACCATAAAAAATCAATCACGTCAAACAAAAAATTTTTAATAGTGAAAATCACTACTGGTGAAAATCACATGTAGTGAAAATCATGTGTAGTGAAAATCACATGTAGTGAAAATTACCACTAGTGACGGTTACCACTGGTGATCTTTAGCAAAACCCTTTAAACTATATATTAATAAAATCCAGATTTTTAAAAAAATAAAAAGGAAAAGGATATATTAAACAAATAATTAAATTAAAATAGCCTAAAATTTTAAAATTTTTGTTAAAAAAAATTTTGGTTATACGATATAGATAATACATCGTCAGATATCAATCAATAAAATAAAAAGATTATTAAACAATTAAAATTTTATAGTTTTTAAAAAATTATCTGAAAAACAGCTTTTTTAATTTAAATATAGTAAATCTTTTTTTATTTTGTAAATTTATATAAAAATAACTGTTTAATATATATAATTAATTATTTAATTTATATAAAAAATCAAATAGATGAATATTAATAATATAAATCTTTAATATAATTAAAAAATATTAAATTTTAATATTAAATTTTTAAAAAAAATAAACTTTATTTTTTTTTTATATTTAAAATTTTTCTTTTAAATAATATAATTATATAATTTAGTTACAACAAAAAATTTTTAAGCAGCCAAATTTAAAATATTATATAATATATTAAACTTGCAATTTTATTGGTTAGATTTATATAGTTTAGTTTAGATTATAATTTTTAATTTTGACCAGACTTATATATATTTTGGATATTGCTAAATCTCATTGCAGGTGATTTTTACTGCATCAGCATTAGCAAATATTGATGGGTAAAGTTTCATGATATTTTTAATTCTGCTCAAAATTCTATTCTAATTCTGATAAAGTAACAATTATCAATGATGATATTTAGCAATACTTATATATTTTTAGCTAAATTTATATAGTTAAAAGTGATTTAGCCAGATTTACATATAATTTTAATCAGAGTAAAGTGGCCAAAATATTTAATTTAATAGTAAAATATTCTAATTTTGAATTGTTATTACTTTATTAAAAAACATTTTATAAAAAATTTAAAATTATAACTTTATTAAAATTGTTTTATTTTATCATTGTATGATTATACTTTATATTTATCATTTTTTTTAAGTAAGTAGACTAGTAGTAATTTAAATTTTATCAATTTTAGTTGTTATAACTAAGTTGTATATATTGTATAAAAAATGTTTTTTATAAAAAATATTAGATTTTTTTAAACAATTAAGTAAACTAATTTATATAAAATTAAATATAATTAAAAAATGTATTAGTATTTTATAAATAACCTACTTTTCTTATTTTTGCCAAACGATTAAATTTAAACAAATACTTTATATTAAATACTATTGGTCAATTATCTTTATTATATATTTAAATTTTTATTATAATTCTTTTTCCTTTAATTTTCTTGTATTATATAATATTAAATAAAACTATTTATTAAAATGTCTTTATTTTAATATTTCTTTTTATTTTTTTTTTTAAAAGATGCTAGCATTTTTGAATAAATTAATAAAATATATTAAGATAAAAAGAAAAAAATATTGGTATTTTTAATTAAAAAATATTTATAATATTTTTTTATAAAAATAATCAGAATTTTTAGATAAGTTAATAGATAAAGGAAAGGTATTACAGCATTCTGTTTTAATTAAAAAATATTTCTAATAATATCTTTTTATAAGAATATGCTAGCTATACAATTATACCAGATGGGTTTTTTATAACTTTTTTTTGTGCTTTTATAATTTTTTAAATAATTAGTAAAATTTATATTAATAGGAAATAAAAAAAATTAATATTACTAATAGTATTTTTAATAAATATATAAATACTTATACATTTAACTATTTGATTTGATAAAAGCTAAATAAGATAAAAAAAAGGGTAGATTTTTGTAATTAACAATAGGTCTTCAATCAACTTTGACCGGCATTAAAAGTAAAATTAACCATATAGGAAGTAGTTAGCCTAATTTATCTTATTCATATCTTTTCGCCTGTACAAAAAAAAACAAAATAAAGATGAAAAGTGACGGGAACAAATTCATTTTCGGTAAATACGGTACATTTTAACGAATTCATACATGATGCATATTTATTTGGAAAACTATAATCAATGTCTTTTTTTTTGATTACTCCCGTCTGGCCGTACATCTTGAGCAATGAAGGACTGAAACATAAAGAAAACTGTGGTATTCTCAACGCAATTATCCAAATTTAGCAAATTTAAAACAATATTTACTCGACTTTTATTGTAATTTATTAATAAAGATAATAAGTTATTCTAAATTAGTTTTAATAAAGCTATATGTAAATTTAGTAATTAATTATTGCAATTAAATTTAAGTCACAAGCTGCAGATTTCTGCTGGTCATTGATAAAATATTTGGATTGGATAATCTAGTACAAATTTTGTGTATACAGATTTTAATAGATATAAATAAGAATCCTCTCTCCCCCCCAGATTTCACACTCAAATACGAAAAAAAAATAGTCATGTCTGACACTGTTCATCAAGTTCCTTCGCGTCTTTTAGACTCTTCAAAATGTCCTAAACCTCATATCGATTCCTTTGAGAAATATAAAAAAATTTATGAAGAGAGTATCAAGGACCCTCAAGCATTCTGGGGAAAAGTAAGTGTTAACATTAGTTCAAATATATTTTATTGTATAGATATTAATCAAATTTAAATTATTAATAGCAAGCCAAGGAACTTCTACATTGGCATAAACCTTTCGAAACTGTTCTGACTGGCGGACTTGAGCATGGGGATGTAGCTTGGTTCCGTGAAGGTGAATTGAATGCTTCTTATAATTGTATTGATAGACACGCTCTTGCCAATCCCGATAAGGTAATTTTCGAATTTCTTAAACATATCCTTTGCATTGATATGTATTAATGTTTTTTTCGTGTCGGTACTTACTATTATAATAGGTTGCAATTATTCATGAAGCTGATGAACCAGGAAATTCTCGTCGTATAACTTACGGAGAATTATTACATGAAGTTAGTCGTCTTGCCAATACCTTAAAGTCATTAGGATTAAAGAAAGGTGATACAGTGGCCATTTATATGCCCATGATTCCTGAAGCTGCGGTAGCATTCTTGGCATGTGCAAGATTAGGCCTAGTCCATTCTGTTGTATTTGCCGGATTCTCTTCTGAAGCATTACGTAGTCGTATTATCGATGCCTCAAGTAAACTAGTTATTACAGCTGATGAAGGAAGACGTGGGGGTAAAACCATCCACACAAAAAAGATCGTTGACGTTGCATTAGAAGGATGTTCTACGGTTGAGCACGTACTCGTATTTCGTCGTACCGGATCTGAAGTTCCATTCTCTGCTCCGCGTGATTTATGGTGGCATGAGGAATTGGAAAAACATCGACCCTATTGTCCACCTGAAATTGTTAATGCAGAAGATCCACTGTTTTTACTTTATACTTCAGGGTCAACAGGAAAACCTAAAGGTGTTGTTCATGCTACAGCAGGATATTTACTGGGAGCGGCAATTACTTTTAAATATACTTTTGACTATCAAGAAAATGATGTTTATGGATGTATGGCAGATATTGGATGGATTACAGGACATACTTATATCATATATGGGCCATTACTAAATGGGGCCACAACAGTATTATTCGAGTCCACACCAGTCTATCCTACAGCAAGTAGATATTGGGAAGTTGTTGCTCAACATAAAATTACTCAATTATATACTGCACCAACTGCAATTAGATTATTAAGAAGATTTGGTAATGATTATGTTAAAGGTCATGATTTATCTAGTCTTAGAATTATTGGTTCCGTAGGGGAACCGATTAATCCTGAAGCTTGGGAATGGTATTATGAAGTAGTAGGAAGAAAAGAATGTTCAGTAGTTGATACTTATTGGCAGACGGAAACCGGTTCTATCGTCCTCACACCTCTACCGGGAGCAACTCCAATGAAACCAGGTTCTGCTACTTTCCCATTCTTTGGTATTGAACCTGCAGTATTAGAAGCCGAAACAGGAAAAGAACTTGAAGGGAATGATGTCGAAGGAGTTTTGGTAATTAAAAATCCTTGGCCTTCGATGGCAAGAACCGTTTATAATAATCATCATAGATATATGGATACTTATTTAAATGTTTATAAAGGTTATTATTTCACTGGGGATGGAGTTGGTAGAGATCATGATGGTTTTTATTGGATTAGAGGTCGTGTAGATGATGTTATTAGTGTCTCAGGTCATCGCTTATCTACTGCTGAAATTGAATCTGCTTTAATTTCACATCAATCTGTTGCAGAAGCTGCTGTAATTGGTGTACATGACGATTTAACAGGTCAATGTGTACATGCTTTTTGTACCCTTAAACCTGATCAAGGTGGAACTGATGTTAGCGAATTGGTTTTACAAGTTAGGAAAGTTATTGGACCTTTTGCTGCTCCAAAGAAGATTTATATTTCTAGTGATTTACCTAAAACTCGTAGTGGTAAAATTATGAGGCGTGTTCTTAGAAAAATTGTTTCTGGAGAAACCAATCAATTAGGTGATTTAAGTACTTTAGCTGATCCTTCTATTATTCCTGTTTTAATTGATATTGTTCAAAAATCATAAATTTTTGTAAAATCATGTGTTTATTAGTTTATTGTACGATTATATTTATATATTTCATTTACCTATCTCAATTAAACATGTTGAATTTCGTTCTTTTGGCTACTGAAAGTCGTTTATTTTGGTTTTTATTAAATAAATTACTATAATTTTAATACAATTTTTTTTTGTAATTATACAAACACAAGCTAAAGGATCTAATTATAAAATAAATAAAGAAAAAATTTTGGTAATAGACAATATGTCTATTATAATAAATAAATTTCAAATAAAAAATAGTAACTTAATTACATCAAATTACCCGGAAAAAAATAAATATTAGAAATTACTAAAGAAATTTTTTAAAAAAAATAAAAAAAATAAAAATAAATTATATACAGTTATTCTCAATTCCAAACTTTGTAACCAGACAAGCATGAAAATAAGAATTAACTTTTAACAAATGTGTTTTCACTCAACTAAAGAAAAAGAAGAAAAGACATACAAAATATTATTCATCATTATTTCCTTCTTCAGCCCAATTACCATATTCATCATCATCATCATCATCATCATCATCTAAAAGCTTAACGTAATTTTCAGGTATTAAACCAGTTTCTTCGCCTAAATTAGCCATTAACCAACCATCATATTGTCGACATTGCACCAAAAGAATATCTCCTTCATGAAAACTTAATTCACTCGAATTTTCTGCTACAAAATCATATAATGCACGTGCACGTCTATTAACATATTCACTATCTTCTTCTTCTTCCTCCTCTTCAATAATTTTTTGGCCCCAATGTCGAGGATCATCTGTAGGAAATGCAAAATCCCGAATTTTTATTTCAGGATATATGCTGTTAACAATATCTTCTCCTTCTCCTTCTTCTTCATTAGTTAAGGTAATGTTAGATACTACATGAACAATAAACGAATTGAAATAAATTAGAATAAATTTGCTAATCTTTAAACCATACAAAATAAATTATTTAACATTCTGAATAATTTTTAATAAGGTTTCATAATAATCTATCTCGTACAAATTACTTGACAAAGGTGGAACTGCCTATGCTCAAAGAAACTAAAATTTTATTTGTATGGCATAACAAAGAAAATAAAAAGAATTTTTAAAATTTACCTTTTGCGCACTATAATGAATTAATTCAATATATAAAGATGTTAAAAACATGTTTTTATTAAAAAAAAAAAGAGAGAAAATTAAAATCAGAGATTTACCGAGCGTGGCCGTTCCTTTTGTGCTTCTTCTGATTCATCATAATCCTTTCCACCACCATAAAATTCGGCCAAAGTTTCTGAAATTTTGCTTAGAAGTTCTTTATTAGGCATATCATCTAATTCTTCTTTACTATTAGAATTAACATTATTACTTTTATTATTACTTTTATTGTTATTAGTATTATTATTATTATTACTATTATCTATAGAATTTTGATCGTTCCCATTCGTCATGGCAACAGTCTTGATATCAGTTCCGTTTGTTATTACCATTGGTTGTACTTCTGAAATTTTTTTATCAATTGGCTGGGGATTATCATTATCATTATTTTCATTATTATTTTTATTATCATTACCAACATTTTTGTCAATTAAACTTGCAGCCGTGGTATCTTTAACATTTTTATTACTCTTAGTAACATCTATTAAAAAGTTTTTTGATAATTTATTTTAATATCGATTGGCGTTTTTATAAAAAAAAAGATTTTCTTTTGAAAAAAATTATTATTTTTACCTTTTGGAGTATCAATAAATTGTTTATGTTGCTGAATTCCAATGTCAAGTGTAGTGGGCGATTCTTGTTTCATTTTTGAAATATTCTTTTTATTTATTTTTCTTTTTTTTTTCCTTTTTTTTTTCCTAAAAAAAAAGCGAGAATATTTAAGAAAAAATTTATAAAAGGCAAATGACAATAAAATTAATTGTAATAAAACGGTTATTTGTAACACACAACTCATGAAATGAAAAATAATTTGTTTGATCTACAAATTACATCTAAAGTCGTGTAACCTTGTTAATACAACGGATGATTCTCATAATCGTAAATATCTCCTTGCACAAAAGGATGTGGGAGCATGAAACGATCAACTATTTATGTTGATAAAAAAGGGTATTTTAAATAACACAAACAATATTTTTATTAAAATTTAGGTTGCATTGTTGTTAGAAAACCTAAACTATATGGCGTGTTACGCAATCAAATATATCAGCGGCAGGGAACTAAGCCAAAGAACTTCTAGTGTATTATATATTAATTCCTGATGCCTAAAAGTTGCTCCGCATCGAATTCTTTTAATTCTTTTTAATGTGGCGGTAATCAAAAAGTAATCGGCAGATGATGTTAACTTTACAAACAAGAGTCTAAATATAAAATTATGATAACAACTGATTCGGAAAAATGGACTCTAGCCTAAGAATTATTATTTGTTGATCCATGATTTATAAATATTAAAGTCTAGGCATCAATGCATTATGGGTTTATGACACAAAGAAAAGGGAGACAAAGTCACACACATATTTGCGTTACCTATTACAAGTCTTCGCCTCTTCGGTTGATCGTAATTTAAATATAATATAAGTAAATATGTAGGTTTACAATTCCTAATTTCCATTTATCAATTATATTTAATAATAAACTACGATCATTATTTCTATTCTATTACTGCAATATTTTGAGTAAATGAAACTCTCGACTAACCCTTTGGTCCCGATATATAAAAAAATTTGAATGTACACAAATTAATTTATCCAAAATTTCTTGTATCCCAGAACCATTTAATTTATTATATTTTTAATTGTTCAAGGTTCTCTAATGAAGCCCAGATATTTATTTTGTAAGTTTAATTTAATGTTCTTATAGCTTCATGATGATTTCTTTAAATGTACTAGACTGTGAACGATGATGAAAGAGGACAAATAAATATTGTTAATTCCTCCTTTCATAACTTTATATAATATTTAATAAGACTTTGAACACATTTTGGTAATAATTCAGGTGTTGTTTCTAATTTCCAATGAATTCCAATGTATGATGAAGATAATTTATCTTTTATTTTTTGAGCTTCATTTAATATATAATCATTATAAGGTATAACTGGCATATTTGAGGAAACAAAGGATTAACTACATTTCCATTCGCTAATATAATTTCTTCGATTGGGAGAACTTTGGTAAGTAATTCGGAAAATTTAACTCAAGATTTTTCCTTCTCAGGTCCATTTCTTTAATAATCATTTTTGCATATTAATTACTCTGGAATTAGGATCTTTGATATTTATCAATGATTCGAATTTTGAAATACATTCATGTACAACAAAATTTGGTTCTGCGTTATCATATTTTAATACTAGAATGTAATATTGATATAATTTTGTTATCGTTGTTATTTTACTGTATCCTCTTAATTTGATCACATTCTTTAAGCCCAAAATGAAATCGCTTTCTGAATCAAATAAAGCATTAGGAAATTCTTTTCGAAATAAATTGGTATTATAATAAAAATCAAACGGAAATTTGAACTAGTTATATATACCAAAATAAAAGAAGTTATAAATAACCGTATCATATTTTTTTTCTATTTCTTTCATACCAAAAAGATGGCATCACAACTGAATTCACAGAAAAAAATATATTTGGAGTCAAAAATTATTTTTAATATTGTAATATGCTTTCCCAAACTCTCGTGACATAAAGATATTGCAAAGAACCCACGTACCGTATAAACTTATGTAACAGAACTTTCGATTTTTCATATAACCAGAATTATAAAATTTTTAATGTTTTCATGTTCGTATAGTAGCATATCATGGAATAATTCTAGAGGTGTTATTGCCAAAAAAAAAAGATTTTTCTAAAGTTTATGATAAATCTGATATCATTTTTTTTTTTTGACAAAGCATATATCATATGTGCAGAGTGTATATATACAGTATGCTGCATAATGTATCATGACGTAGGATAAACTGAAAGATTTTGATTAGAAACCTTCCAATCGGTTGATCGAAACTTAATTTTGCAAATGTAAAATATCTTTGTTAATAATGACGTAAATATATGTTCAGTTAAAATATTTGATATTTTCGTTTTCTGGATAATCCAGGAAAATCAAAAGTAATATTTTCTTGCCAATCCTGAACAATCGCCAATAGAAAAAGAGGTCTGGTTCATTTCACCGACAGTTTTGAATCTTGATCCACTGATCCTTAGCTCTATTCTAACCTTAATTTCTTTACCTAACCCTAGCTCTAAACCGATGATCGTCGGCGAAACATTGTGACTATTTGTTGGTGAGATAATTTTCGGTGAATGATTGTTGGTGAAATGAAAGCAATCCTAGAAACTAGAAAAAGTTATTATTTGAAATATCATTTTATATATTTGAATTTAACGGACGTTCCGACCAAGAGAGAAGGTTATTTGACTCCTTAAATTCTTTCATGAAGGATTTTTATGATAATATAAAATTACAACGTCATTTATATCAGATATAATATTCTTAGAGTAATAAGCTGCATGAAAACAAGATTTAATATTAAATAAATAGCCACAGTGATGCTTAAGTCCTATTATTAAGAAAGTGGATAGATGTTTTTAGATGGGGGCTCAACACTTCGAATTATTGCTTTTTCCATGCATGGATAATCGTTCCGGTCTTGAGGCAAAAAAAGAGAAATTTGTGATATTCTACTTGTATTAAAAATATTCGAATGCATATGACTAGTATTGCTGTAGAGTTCTATTTTAAACGAAACGATGAAGGAAAATATGGTCAGGATGGTTTTATTTGAATTAGATTAGTAGGTGGTTCATTCCGACAAGCTTTCTGAGCATCTTTTGAATTAGCCGGACGAAGTAAT
The DNA here is from genome assembly GCF_026210795.1 of Rhizophagus irregularis. Taxonomy (NCBI): domain Eukaryota; kingdom Fungi; phylum Glomeromycota; class Glomeromycetes; order Glomerales; family Glomeraceae; genus Rhizophagus; species Rhizophagus irregularis. Next base: position 4,627,438 of record NC_089435.1, on the reverse strand, counting down.
TTTGTTATGAAAAAAACAATAATTTATTATGATTATATTTAATAATTTACAAATAAATTCTCCATCTATCAATTATATTTAATAAACTATAGTCTTTATCTTTTATTCTATTTCTTCTTTCATCCGCAATAGTTTTGGTAAATGTAGATACAACTCTTGAGCAACCTTTTGGACCCGATACAAAATAATTTGAATTCATACAAACTAGTTTATCCAAAATTCCTTGTATCCCAGAACCATTTAATTCTTTATCATATTTATCATTTTTTCTTAATTGTTCCAGACCTCCTAATGAAACCCAGGTATTTATTTTAAAAGTTTCATTTAATGTTCTTATAGCATCATGATGATAATTAGTGATTTCTTTAAATGTACTAGATTGTGATCTTGATGATAAAAGGGGATAATCTGTTGCCAAGTAAATATTTTTAATTCCTTCTTCCTTCATAACTTTATTTAATGTTTTAATAAGACCTTGAACACATTTTGGTAATAATTCAGGTGTTGAACGTTCTAATCTCCAATGAATTCCAATATAAGAAGAAGATAATTTATCTTTTATTTTTTGAGCTTCATTTAATATATGATCGCTATAAGGTATAACTGGCATAATTTGAGGAAACAAAGGAAAAATTACATATCCATTCACTAGTAAAATTTCTTCATCAATCGTGAGGACTTTAGTAAGTAATTCGGAAGATTTAACTCGAGATTTTTCCGTTTTCAAGTCAGTTGTTCTGATAAACAATTTTGTATATTTTACTCTGGAATTATTGGAATCTTTAGTATTCATTAATGGTTCGAACTTAGAAATACATTCATGTTTATCAAAATTTGTTACTGCATTATCATAAAATGTTTTCATATTAGTATTTTTATGATGTAATTTAATGCTAGAGTGTAATATTGATAATGGTGGTATAACTTTGTTATCGTTATTATTTATCTTCCTTTTAATTTGATCACGTTCTTTAAGCCAAAAAATGAAATCATTTTCTGATTTAAATAAAACATTAGGAAATTCTTTTTGAAGTAAATTGGTATTATAATAAAAATCAAACGGAAATTTATTACAAGTACCAATTCGAGAAGAACCAACATTTGTTAAAATCATTATACGATTTAATTTTTCAGCCAATTGACTAAATGATCGAAAATGTAAATTCGCTTTAGTTTCTTGTTCTCCAAGAGAATAAACAAACAAAAATTTGCATGTGGGTTTACCACAGTATTTTTTGTTTAGCTCTTCTAATGGATTTCTATCATCATCAGTTATGGTTGTATTTGATGATAACGTTAATGGTGATGTAAGATGAACTTCTGTAAGCGTTTCTTCGTTCTATTTAATAACAAATTATTTAATTAATAAACATTCGAATACATTAGGGAGAATATTCAATAAAATTTATTTACTTTATTTGATAATAATTCTTTTTGTTCAAAATAAAAAGAACTACTTATATACCACAATAAAAAGAAAAAACAAATTAACAGAAATGAATTTCTTGTTATTTGGCTCAAAGACATTATTTTCTGTAAAGAATTCAATTGTGATGCCATCTTTTCTAATACCAAGTTATAAACTGAATTAACTTTCTATTTAAACCATTTTCGACAAAGAAAAATAAATGATATATAAATCAATATACTACGATCCATGTTGTTAATTGTTTGTTTATTTTCTTAACATATAAAACTCAATCACATCTGTATAAAAATAATTAATGCTTTCTACATAGTAAATGAAAAAGTAATACATAGTTAAAAAATAAATAATAATTTGACTTTTTTTGTTCAACCAATAGTCAATATACTATAATATTAACCAAAATAATTTAATTTCATTTCCGAATAAAGGAAAAGAATAATGACAAATATTTTAATTATTTACCGTAATAAACTTTTTTTTTTTGAAATAAAATTTTGTCTCAAATAGTCAATCCATTTGAAAATTAAATTTTGTTTTATAAACAATAATTTTTTTTATTAATTTGTAACCTTTAATTCAATGATATTCTGGTTTTGACTTCCATTCAATCATGCATTCATTTTTGGTTTTGATCATTGAATCATTATTATGTTTGTTGATTGTATCACCATTTTCATTATTTCTACCGTACGAAACGGAATGTTTATTCCTTCTATCATTGTGATTGGCTTATTTTATTTTATAAACAATAATTTACAAATTTTGATCGACCCGTTATGATTGCCTTGTTAAATTCCTTTATTTATAAGAGAAAGAGAATTGAAAAGGGGAAAAATGATACGGTTATTTATAGCAACAATTATTTTAAACTCTCGTGATACATGGATATTGCAGCAAAGAAATCCATGTACCAAACTAATTTATAATAAAATGTTAAATCCTTTGATTTTATATAACCAGAATTATAAATAAATTTAATTCATCTGTACAGCACGTAAAAAAAGAATGGTTTTTAGGTGTGTTACTGTCAATTTTCTAAAGTTTATGCTAAAAGTAAATTTAAAAATTTTTTTTTTTTTGTCAAAGCATCTATGCATATATATGTATACATTAAGGTAACATCATCAGGAAATTTTTTACATGGAAATCCGCATCAAATATTGTGGAAATATGTGATAGTTCCAATATTTTCCAAATACCCCTATCGGCGTAGATCCAAATTCGAGGATTAAAATATGTGGATCATATATGGGAATGCACATATTTCTGAACTAATTCATATGGAATTAGTACATGGATCGATTTACCTAAAAAGTTTCATGACGGTAGAATAAAAGATTTCGATTATAAACCTTCTAATCAGTTGAGGGTGCTACTCATTTAGTTTGTTTGTTCAGTTAAAAATATTGATATTTTTTTTCGTCATAATCCTCCTTGTATTTAAAAATCTTCAAATTCATATGCATAAATATGATATATATATAAGCTTTTCTATATATACAAAATACAAAGCTACTGTTGATAAACGAAACGATGAAGAAAACAAGTCATTTATTGATAAGATAATTTTATTGAATTAGATTATTTAGTAGGTGTGTTTATCTTGGGTCTATAGTAATTAATAATAAAAGCTGCTAAAAGAGTTGCGGCAAGCTTTTCTGAGCTTGCTGGATCAATCTTTTAACAGGACCAAATTAATTTAATATGAGTAATAATGGATAAAGTAGTAAAAATCTATTTCGTTAATAATTAATCTAAAAATTTACAAATGAATTTCCCATCTATCAATTATATTCAATAAACCACTATCTTTATTTTTTATTCTATTACTTCTTTTATCCGCAATAGCTCTGGTAAATGATGAAGATCTCGAGCAACCTTTTGGACCTGATATAAAATAATTTGAATTCACACACACTAATTTATCCAAAATTCCTTGTATCCCGGAACCACTTAATTCTTTATTATATTTATCATTTTTTCTTAATTGTTCCAGACCTCCTAATGAAACCCAGGTATTTATTTTAAAAGTTTCATTTAATGTTCTTATAGCATCATGATGATAATTAGTGATTTCTTTAAATGTACTAGATTGTGATCTTGATGATGAAAGAGGATAATCTGTTGCCAAATAAATATTTTTAATTCCTTCTTCTTCCATAACTTTATTTAATGTTTTAATAAGACCTTGAACACATTCTGGCAATAATTCAGGTATTGAGGATTCTAATCTCCAATGAATTCCAATATATGAAGAAGATAACTTATCTTTTATTTTTTGAGCTTCATTTAATATATAATCATTATAAGGAATAACTGGCATAGTTTGAGGAAACAAAGGATAAATTACATTTCCATTCACTAATAAAATTTCTTCATCGACTGTGAAAAATTTGGTAAGTAATTCGGAAGATTTAACTCGAGATTTTCCCGTTCTTAAGTCAGTTGTTCTGATAAACAATTTCGTATATTTTACTCTGGAATTATTGGGATCTTTGGTATTCATTAATGGTTCGAATTTAGAAATACATTTATGTTTGTCAAAATTTGTTTCTTCAGAAAATGTATTATTATGTAATTTAATACTAGAGTGTAATATTGATAATGGTGGTATAACTTTGTTATCGTTATTATTTATCTTTTTAATTTGATCACGTTCTTTAAGCCAAAAAATGAAATCATTTTCTGATTTAAATAAAACATTAGGAAATTCTTTTTGAAGTAAATTGGTATTATAATAAAAGTCAAATGGAAAATTTGTACAAGTACCAATTCGAGAAGAACCGACATTTGTTAAAACCATTATACGATTTAATTTTTCAGCCAATTGACTAAATGATCGAAAATGTAAATTCGCTTTAGTTTCTTGTTCTCCAATATAATAAACAAACAAAAATTTACATGTGGGTTTACCACAATATTTTTTGTTTAGTTCATTTAATGGATTATTATTATTAACATCATCAGTTATGGTAGTTACGGTTGTATTTGATGGTGCAAGATGAACTTTTGTAAGCGTTTCTTCATTCTATTTAATAAAAAATTATTTAATTAATAAACATTCGAATACATTAGGGAGAATATTCAATAAAATTTATTTACTTGATCTGATAATAATTCTTTTTGTTCAAAATAAAAAGAACTAATTATATACCACAATAAAACGAAAAAACAAATTAACACAAATTTTCTCGTTATTTGACTCAAAGACATTTTTTTTCAGGGAAGAATTCAGTTGTGGTGTTTTCTTTTTGAAAGAGTAATAAACAAAGTCAACATTCTATTTAAGCCTTTTTAACAAATAAAATAAAAATGCTATTTAAATTCGTAATGTATGTTGTTAATTCGGTTACTCATTTCTTGGCAATATCTGCAGTACAACTATAATTATGCAGTAAATGAAAAAGTATTGGTTAAGAAAATTAAAAATATTTTGACATTCTTTATATTTGTTTTTTAATACTATTGCCAAGTAAAAAAAAAAAGCATTTCTTTTTTTATCCTTTTGTACTAAAAGTAGAGTTAACCAATGTGCTTTATTAACTAAAATAATTCAAGAAAAAAAAAAAATAAATAAATGTTATATGAGGGTCTTAACACGCATATGGTGTAACGTTGGATTTATCAAGGTTCACCTAATTGTTAAATTGTTGCCCACATTTTTGTTTTTGATATTATTGTATTTATATTTATTGTATCACCATTTTCATTGTTTAATAATTCATGTACGTCGGAATTTTCAATTATGAACCATTTCTCTGTTAAATTTTCTTTATTTCATAAGAAAAAGGGAATTAAAAGGAAAAAAAAGATACTGTTATTTGTAACAATTATTATTGCTCATGTACCCATAAATATATAAAATCAAGTGTAAAAGATCTTTGATTTTTATATAACCAAAATTATATATTTTTAGTTTCATTTTCGTATACCAATATATTACGTAAAAAAAAGAATGGTTTATTGGTAATGCTTCGACCCGGGCGAACCGCCATCCGGATTAATTAATAATTTATGCGCAACATTTTATACAAGCCATTAATTGTTAAATCTGATCATTGATTTCAGAAATATTTTAAATTTGACGAACCGTACACGGATCGAAGAACTACTGTATTTAAAGTGTGTTAAAGATTTTTCTAAAGTTTATGCTAAATCTGATATTTGCCATACAAAGTAAAATTAGATTTTAATTTTTTTTTTTTTGCTAAAGCAACTATGCATATAATGCATACTAATATATCTTGACGTATTAGAATAAAAGATTTCGATTCCAGTAATCGGTTGATCGAAAATTGGTGCTACTCATCTGGTTATAAATGCATATTCAGTTAAAATATTCTTTACTTTTTCACTTATTTATCATGAATAAATCACTACTAGAAAATTGATTATTTCCTCCCAATTTTTTAACGGATGCAGAAGATTATCCGACTTTAGATCCTTTTGTTAGTTGTAACCCAACACCTCGAATTATTATTACAAAAAGAAAGAATAATTGGACCTATAGTAATGAAGGCTGCTGAAGGAGTTGCGGCAAACTTTTTGAGCTTGTTGACTCAATCTTTTAATTATAAAGTTAATTTAATATAATTTATTAATAATTAAATTAAGGAATTTCCCATCTATCGATTACATTTAATAAATCACTATCTTTATTTTTTGTCCTATTACTTCTTTCATCTGCAATTGTTTTGGTAAATGAAGATGCAATTCTCGAGCAACCTTTTGGACCTGATATAAAATAATTTGAATTTACACAAACTAGTTTATCCAAAATTCCTTGTATCCCAGAACCATTTAATTCTTTATTATATTTTTTATTTTCTCTTAATTGTTCCAGACCTCCTAATGAAACCCAGGTATTTATTTTAAAAGTTTCATTTAATGTTCTTATAGCATCATGGTGATAATTAGTGATTTTTTTAAATGTACTAGATTGTGATCTTGATGATAAAAGGGGATAATCTGTTGCTAAGTAAATATTTTTAATTCCTTCTTCTTCCTTAATTTTATTCAATGTTTTAATAAGACCTTGAACACATTCTGGTAATAATTTAGGTGTTGAAGATTCTAATCTCCAATGAATTCCAATATATGAAGAAGATAATTTATCTTTTATTTTTTGAGCTTCATTCAATATATAATCACTATAAGGTATAACTGGCATAGTTTGAGGAAACAAAGGATCAACTACTTTTCCATTCACTAATAAAATTTCTTCATCGATTGTGAGGACTTTAGTAAGCAATTCGGACAATTTAACTCGAGCTATTATCGATCTCATATCAGTTGTTCTGATAATCATTTTTGTATATTTTACTCTGGAATTAGTAGGATCTTCGAGATTCATTAATGGTTTGAATTTTGAAATACAATTATATACATCAAAATTTGTTTCTGCATCATCATAAAATGTTTTCTCAGTATTTCTAGATCTTTTAATACTAGAATGTAATATTGATAATGGTGGTATGATTTTGTTATTGTTATTATTCATCATCCTTTTAAGTTGATCACGTTCTTTAAGCCAGAAAATGAAATCATTTTCTGATTTAAATAAAACATTAGGAAATTCTTTTTGAAGTAAAGTGATATTGTAATAAAAATCAAATGGAAATTCGTTACAAGTACCAATTCGAGAAGAACCAACATTTGTTAAAACCATTATACGATTTAATTTTTCAGCCAATTGACTAAATGATCGAAAATGTAAATTCGCTTTCGTTTCTTGTTCTCCAATAAGATAAACAAACAAAAATTTACATGTGGGTTTACCACAATATTTTTTGTTTAGTTCTTCTAATTGATTTTTATTATTATCATCATCAGTTATGATAGTTTTGTTTGTATTTGATGTAAGATGAACTCCTGTAAGTGTTTCTTCATTCTATTTAATAACAAATTATTTAATTAATAAACATTCGAATACATTAGGGAGAATTTTCAATAAAATTTATTTACTTTATCTGATAATAATTCTTCTTGTTCAAAATAAAAAGAACTAATTATATACCACAATAAAACGAAAAAACAAATTAACACAAATTTTCTCGTTATTTGACTCAAAGACATTTTTTTTCAGGGAAGAATTAAGTCGTAATGTTATCTTTTTGAAAGGTAAAAGTAATAAACCCTTCCATATATTTAAGCCTTTTTAATAAATAAAATAAAAAGAATTATATAAATTCGTAATGTTTTACGATCCATGTTGTTTCGGTTTATTTTGTTTATTCATTTCATGACAACCGTAATTAATGCTTATTAATTTGTAGTAAATGAAACAGTATTGTTTTTTTTTTGAAATTAATGTTTATTAATTTGCAGTAAGTGAAAAAGTATTGACTATAGTATTTGTTTTTTTTGAAATTGCACACAAGTAAAAAAAACAATTCTTTTTTTTCTATCCTTATGTACTAAAAGTAGTAGTTAACCAATAATAAATAATTCGAGAAAAAAATAATGTTTTAAGGAAGGTCTTTAATGCATATAGTGTAACGTTAGATTTATTACTAATAATAATAATGGATATTATTATGTATGTAATGTCACTCTAATTGTCCCTTTTGTTTATTTGGCTTATCGTAGTAACCATTTTTTAATTTTTTTTTAAAAAAGATTGTATTCTCTAATTTCTCTAATTCATTATTATATTTGTATCCCCATTTTCATTATCTGTTATTTAATAATTCATATATCGTACGAAACAGAATCGGAGTGTTTATTCCTTCTATCCTCGTGATTGGATTCTTTTTCAGTTATAAAAAATCTCTTTATTATATTTTCTTTATTCATAGGAAAATGAGAATTAAAAAAGGAAAAAAAAATAAGATAAGGTTATTTATAGCAACTATTATTTAAACCACTCGTGATATAAGGATTTGAAAGAGCCATGTACTACCAAATAAATATATAAAGCAAATGTAATAGATTTTTCGATTTTTATATACAACCACGATTATATTTTAATAAGTTTTTATCTTCGTATAGTAATATATTACGTAAAAAAAGAATGGTTAATAGGTGTGTTACTGTTAAAAAAAAAAAAAGATTTTCTAAAGTTTATGCTAAATCTGATATTTGCCATATAAAGTAAAATTTAAATTCTACGCGTATATATACACATTATATATATATTGCTGCATAATATATCTTATAGTATAATAAAATCAAACTTTCCCAATCGGTTGATCGAAACTTAATTTTGCTGATTAAAATTTTGTGCTGCTCGTAAAGACGCAAATGTAAAATATTCTTCACTTATTTATCATGGATGAGTCGCTACTAGAAAGTGATTGATTTTGAATTCATTTTTTAACGGATACCTTGACGAGATTTCTCCCTTATCAGGTCCATTTCTTTAATAATCATTTTTGTATATCTTACTCTGAAATTAGGATCTTTAAGATTCATTAATGATTCGAATTTTGAAATACATTCATATACATCAAAATTTGGTTCTGCGTCATCATAAAATGTTTTCTCATCACTTCTATTTATTTTAATACTAGAATGTAATATTGATAATGGTGGTATGATTTTGTTATTATTATTCATTATCTTTTTAATTTGATCACGTTCTTTAAGCAAAAAAATGAAATCATTTTCTGATTTAAATAAAACATTAGGAAATTCTTTTTGGAGTAAAGTGATATTATAATAAAAATCAAATGGAAATTCATTACAAGTACCAATTTGAGAAGAACCAACATTTGGTAAAACCAATATACGATTTAATTTTTCAGCCAATTGACTAAATGTAAATTCGCTCTCGTTTCTTGTTCTCCAATAATATAAACAAATAAAAATTTTACATATGGGTTTACCACAATATTTTTTGTTTAGTTCTTCTAATTGGTTTTTATTGCTATCATCATCATCAACTATATTAGTTATGGTTGTGTTCGATGACAATGTTGTAGTGAAGTAAGATGAACTTCTTTCTATAAGTGTTTCTTCGTTCTATTTAATAACAAATTATTGAGTTAATAAATATTTGAAGAATTATCAAATATATTTACTTTATCTGATAATAATTCTTCTTGTTCAAAATAAAAAGAACTAATTATATACCACAATAAAAAGAAAAAACAAATTAACACAAATTTTCTCGTTATTTGACTCACCCTAAAAAAAAGTTTGTGCTAAATTTGTGCCAAATGGGTTAATCATACGATATTTGTTTAGAATTTGTTCGAATTTTATATTATTTTTTAGTACAAATTTGGAATAAATGTTGTATGATTAGCCCGTTTGGCACAAATTTAGCACAAACCTTTTTTATAGGGATCAAAGACATTTTTTTTCTGTAAAGAATTCGGTCGTGGTGGTGTTATCTTCTTGAAAAGTAAGAGTAGTCAATCTTCTATATATTTAAGCCTTTTAACAAATAAAATAAAAAATGCTATCTAAATTCGTAATGTTTAACGATCCATGTTGTTAATTCATTCTATTTTGTTCATTCATGTTCTTCAGTACAACCATACTAATTAATGTTTATTATGCAGTAAATGAAAAAATATTGACTAAAAAAATTTAACCATAATTTGACATCTTTTGTATTTGTTTTTTAATATTGCACAAGTAAAAAAAAAACATTTCTTTTTTTTCTATCCTTATGTACTGAAAGTAGTAATTAAAATAATTCAATATAGTGTAACGTTATATAATAAGTGGATATCATGTAATGTTATTCTTTTTACTTCTGAAAAATTATATTGTCTAACATTCCTTTTGTTTATTTTCTTTAGGGGTGGCTTATTATAGTAACCACTTTTAAAAATAACTGAATTTTGATGTAAACCAATAACTTTTCTTAAAAAAAATTGTATTCTCTAATTTCTCTAATTAGTTATTTTTTTATCATGTTATACGCTCATATACCATTTTTGGTTTTAATTCATTATTATATTTATTGTATCACCATTTTCATTATTTAATGAATCGGAATATTTATTCTATCCTCGTGATTGGATTCATTTCAATTATAAACAATTTCCTTCTTTATTTCATAAGAAAATGAGAATTAAAAAAGGAAAAAAAAAGATAAGGTTATTATAGCAACTATTATTTTAAACCACTCGTGATATAAGGATTTTGAAAGCGCCCACATACCACATAAATATATAAAGCAAATATAATAGATTTTTCGATTTTTATATACAACCACAATAATTATATGTTTTTAATTAAGTTTTTCATAAAAAAAGAGTGGTTAGGTGTGTTACTGCCAAAAAAAAAAAAAGGTTTTCTAAAGTTTATGCTAAATCTGATATTTGCCATATAAAGTAATTTAAAATTTTTTTTTTTGCCAAAGTATCTACACACATTATATATTGCTGCATAATATATCTCGATATGTAGAATAAAAGATTAAACAAACTTTCCCAATCGGTTGATCGAAACTTAACGTTAATTTTGCTGATGGAAATTAGTACTACTCATAATGACGTAGATGTAAAATATTCTTCGCTTTTTCGCTTATTTATCACGGAAAAGTCGCTATTTGAAAATTGATTTTGAATTCATTTTTTAACGGATGCCCTGATCATGAGAGAAGCTTATTCGACTTTTTAAATACTTTCGTTAGTTGTAACCCCACCTCGAATTACTATTACAAAAAGAAAGAATAATTGGACCTATAGTAATAAAGGCTGCTGAAAGAGTTACGACAAACTTTCTGAGCTTGTTGACTCAATCTTTTAATTATGAAGTTAATTTAATATAATTTATTAATAATTAAATTAAAAATTTATAAAGGAATTTCCCATCTATCAATTACATTCAATAAATCACTATCTTTATTTTTTATTCTATTACTTCTTTCATTTGCAATTGCTTTGGTATATTTAGATATAACTCTCGAGCAACCGTTTGGACCCGATATAAAATAATTTGAATTCATACAGACTAATTTATCCAAAATTCCTTGTATCCCAGAACCATTTAATTCTTTATTATATTTTTCATTTTTTCTTAATTGTTCCAGACCTCCTAATGAAACCCAGGTATTTATTTTAAAAGTTTCATTTAATGTTCTTATAGCATCATGATGATAATTAGTGATTTTTCCAAATGTACTAGATTGTGATCTTGATGATAAAAGGGGATAATCTGTCGCTAAGTAAATATTTTTAATTTCTCCTTCTTCCATAACTTTGTTTAATGTTTTAATAAGACCTTGAACACATTCTGGTAATAATTTAGGTGTTGAAGATTCTAATCTCCAATGAATTCCAATGTATGAAGAAGATAATTTATCTTTTATTTTTTGAGCTTCATTTAATATATAATCATTATAAGGTATAACTGGCATAATTTGAAGAAACAAAGGATGAACTACATATCCATTCACTAATATAATTTCTTCGTCGATTGTGAGAACTTTGGTAAGTAATTTAGAAAATTCAACTCGAGATTTCTCCCTTATCAGGTCCATTTCTTTAATAATCATTTTTGTATATCTTACTCTGGAATTAGGATCTTTGAGATTCATTAATGGTTCGAATTTTGAAATACATTCATATACATCAAAATTTGGTTCTGCGTCATCATAAAATGTTTTCTCAACACTTCTATTTATTTTAACACTAGAATGTAATATTGATAATGGCTTGTCATTATTATTCATTATCTTTTTAATTTGATCACGTTCTTTAAGCCAAAAAATGAAATCATTTTCTGATTTAAATAAAACATCAGGAAATTCTTTTTGAAGTAAAGTGATATTATAATAAAAATCAAATGGAAATTTATTACAAGTACCAATTCGAGAAGAACCAACATTTGGTAAAACCATTATACGATTTAATTTTTCAGCCAATTGACTAAATGATCGAAAATGTAAATTCGCTTTCGTTTCTTGTTCTCCAATAATATAAACAAATAAAAATTTACATATGGGTTTACCACAATATTTTTTGTTTAGTTCTTCTAATTGGTTTTTACTATTATCATTATCAGCAATAGTAGTTATGGTTGTGTTCGATGACAATGTTGATAGTGAAGTAAGATGAACTTCTGTAAGTGTTTCTTCGTTCTATTTAATAAAAATTACTTAATTAACGAATATTTGAAGAGATTTACGAGATTTATAAAAATGTATTTACTTTATCTGATAATAATTCCTCTTGTTCAAAATAAAAAGAACTAATTATATACCACAATAAAAAGAAAAAACAAATTAGCAGAAATGAATTTCTTGTTATTTGACTCAAAGGCGTTTTTTTCTGCGAAGAATTCAGTCGGAGTGTCATCTTTTAGTACAAGTAATAAACGAGATCAGCCTTTTATTCAAAAAAAAAATGATGATATATAATGAAATACGATCCATGTCAAACTTGTTTATTGCCTATATCGGGATTGTTAGATTAATGTGCTCCATCATTTGGCTTAAATACAAGCCTTTTTGACGTTTTATCGTTTATCGTATCAATGATAAAGCAATTTTATTGCAAAGATCAAAATTTCGACAAAAAATTATGACGACAATTTTATAATGACAATACTACGCCATAATGAAATAATTTTGAAGTTATGACTGATATGACTGATAAACTATTTAAAAAATATAGGTTACAAATGAGGATTTTAATAATTTTTTTTTATTTGTTTCATATAAATTAAAGAAACAATATTCATTTTTTTTCTATCCCTAATATAGAAATAATAAATAGTGTTGATCAACCGATGAATTAACAAAAATAAACTAATGAAAAAAAAACGATCCTTTCATTTACAAAAAAAGAAAAACATAAAGACTGCTCTAATTACTTTTTTCTATATAGTCACATCACTAAAAAGATGCCGAAATTAACCAAAATTTAATTTCATTGTATAACGTCTACCATGTTACACGAATATTGTAACACCATTTTCAATTACTTCATACGAAACTCAGGTGACATAATTGTTACATTCTGAGGACACAAAAAAATCTGGACATATTCAAGTACTTATTCCCTTTTTCCCCTCGATAAATTTTCTTATTTCATGAGAAGAGATTTTTTAATGCGGTTTATCTATAGTAATAATTATTTTAATTTTTTTATATACTTTCCCGATACTCTCGTCAGTCGAAGAGCCCTTAATAGTTCGTTAAAAAAAAGGAATGGTGTTACGATTGAAAACTTGGTTAAATGCCAATTGCCAAATTTGGAAAAGCATCGATATATATATATAGGTATCATGACGTAGCTAAAAGATTTACGGCTACCTCGTGTGCTACCCTTATTTTTAATAATGACGTAAAGATTTTGTAATTTAAACTTCTGTTAAATATTCTTTCGTTCTATAAACCTCACTTTCTAACTTTACCATGGATAATCCAGTGAAAGAAATTCCAAAAGTTGCCAATAATATTTTTGCCAATCCTGACAAATCGCTCCTAGAAAAGGAGGTTAAAAGATCCTATATTCCAAATTTTGAATTTCATCATTTTTTAGTGGATGTCTCTCCTAGGCCTGGATCAAGAGAGAGGGTTATTCGACTTTTCAAATTCTTTCGAGGTAAGGTTTTGTTTATTAAAAAAGTAAGGTATTTCAAAATAATTAACATTTTATTCCTATCATTTATAGGATGTTTTTGGAGTAACAAGCTACAAATTAATGAAATAAGTAAGAATTTTTTTTTTATTTAATATCAAATCGGAATTTCTTTATAAATATTTAAACCCTATTAGGTTACAATGAAGAAAGCGGAAAGATGTTTTTAGATGTGACTCAACATCTCCAACCATTACTATATCCATGGATAGTCGTTCCAGTAAGGTAAAAAGGAGAAATTTATGATATCACTTCTTATATTTAAAAATATTTAAATTCATAGACATACGTATGCTTTTCATATATAGAGTTGTTGTTGAGTACTATTTTAGACGAAACGATGCAGGAAAATATTTTATTTGTCGACAAGATGATTTTATTGAACCAGAAGAATTAATGGGCGTAATTGTTCCATATCTCGGACCTATGGCAGTAAGGGCCGCTAAAACAGTTGCAGCAAGTTTTTCTGAACTTGTTGTCTCGATTTTTGAGTTAACTGGATGGAGTTAATTTAATATGAATAATAATAAATAATGATTTATTAATAATAAAATTTACAAAGGAATTTTCCATCTATCAATTACATTTAATAAACCACTATCTAATCTATTACTTCTTTCATCTGCAATAGCTTTGGTAAATGTAGATAAAATTCTTGAGCAACCCTTTGGACCTGCTATAAAATAATTTGAATTTACACAAACTAATTTATCCAAAATCCCTTGGATTCCGGGACCAATAAATTCTGTATCATATTTTTCATTTTTTCTTAATTGCTCCAAACCTCCTAAGGAAACCCATGTATTTATTTTAAAAGTTTCATTTAACATTCTTATAGCATCATGATGATAATTAGTGATTTTTGTAAATGTATCAGATTGTGAACTTGATGATAAAAGAGGATAATCTGTTGCCAAATAAATATTTTCGATTCCTTCTTCTTTCATAATTTTGTTCAATGTTATAATGAGACCTTGAGCACATTCTGGTAATAATTCAGGTCTTGATTGTTCTAATCTCCAATGAATTCCAATATATGATGATGATAATTTTTCTTTTAGCTTTTGAGCTTCATTTAATATATAATCATTATAAGGTATAACTGGCATAATTACAGGGAATAAAGGATCTAATACATATGAATTTACTAATAAAATTTCTTCGTTAACGGAGAGATCATCAATAAGCAATTTAGAAAATTTAGCTCGTGATTGTTCTGTTTTCAAATCAAATTTCGTAATATCCATTATTGTGTATTTTACTCGAGAATTATTAGGATCGGTAAGATTCATAAATGGCCCGAATTTAGAAAGACATTCACTCAAACTAACGACTGGTTTAACATTTCTATAAATTGTTTCAGATGTTATATCATATCTTCGAAGGTTAGAATGTAATATTGATAATGGTGGTATAACTTCATTATTATTTATATTATTCAACTTGTTTTTAATTTGATCACGTTCTTTAAGCCAAAGAATAAAATCATCTTCTGATTTATATAAAACATTAGGAAATTCTTTTTTAAGTAAAGTAACATTATAATATAAATTAAATGAAAAATTTTGACAAACGCTAATTTGAGAAGATCCAACATTTGTTAAAATCATTGTACGATTCAATTTTTCGGCCAATTGACTAAATGATCGAAAATGTAAATTCGCTTTCGTTTCTTGTTCTCCAAAATTATAAACAAACAAAAATTTACATGTGGGGTTACCACAATATCTTTTGTTTAGTTCTTTAAGTTCATTTAGTGGGTTTTCAATGCTATCGTTATTGTTTATGGTATTTAAGGTTATATTCGATGATAATGTTGATGGTGAGGATAAATGAACTTCTGTAAGTGTTTCCGTATTATTTGCTTGTTCCTATTTAACATTAATAAAAGAAATTATTATTACTTGGTAAATAAAATTTCAAAGAGAAGATTTTCAAAAAAAAAACTTACTCCAGTTAAAAATAACTTATTTTGTTCATATAAAAGATACCATAAAATAAAGAAAAAACAAATTAATAACGATGCCTTCGTTATTTGAATCGCTAACATAATTTTCTGTGAAGTTTGATTAAACTGTTTCATCTTTATATATAGTATTACACTAAATACGAAAGTTTATTATTAAAAAAAAAAAAAAGGAATGTTGAATTTTTGAAATGAAGAACGAGTACGAGAAAGCAAAAGTTAAATTTTATTTAATTGATTTCGTGTTGGTATTTTATAATATTTTAAATTCTAAAATTCTAAAATGTAATTGGTTAATCTTTCGTGTAAGGTTTATATTTTTCCATGTGGTTGTACAATTATTTTTATTTTAAGTGTAGCATTTAATTTTATAACGTGCATCCCCAAAATTCAGGTTTACGCAATAACACTTATATTAGACGAAAGAAATATAAGATTCGTATTAAATTAATTAGATTACATTTGTTGTACATTATTATAACTATGATTTTCCCCATCTTGTAATAACATTACGTATTCTCTTATCACCATTGTCTATTAAATCTTTTCTTTCTTCGCTAATAAGTCTAGTATAAGTTGAACGTATCCTACAACAATCTTTAGGCCCACTTAAAAAATAATCGGATTGTATACATACTAATTTATCTAAAATTCCATGTATACCTGAACTACTAAATTCTGAATCATATTTTTTATCATTCCTAAATTCTTTGAAAGCATTTAAAGAAACCCAAGTATTAAAGTTTAACGTTGAATTAAGCATTTGAATTGCTATTCTATGTTCTTTTCTTACACTATAAAATGTATCTGAAGCTGATTTACCTCCTGAAATAGGATAATCAGTTGCAAGATATACATTATTTATTTCTTCTGTCATTTTAAGATAATTAATTGTTTCGATTAAATTTTCAGCACATTTTGGCATTTTTTCTAATATACCTTGTTCCATTCTCCAATGAATACAATAATATGATTGTAACTTATTTACAATTTCATCTGCTTGTTTTATAATATGAGGAGCAAATGGTATTTGTTCTTCAATTAATGGGAACATTTGTCTTCGAGAACGATTTCGAATTAATATTACAGGAGATTTTATATCTTTAAGATTTTCCGTAAAAAAATTAAACATTTTATGTTCAAAATCATTTACATGACCAATTCCAGTATGAAATTCCATATAATCGGATATTTTTAAATCGAATTGGTTTATGCATAATTTAGAAAGAAGGTTTTTTTCGTAACGAACACCTGGTTCGACAGCCATTTGATTATGATCTCTTATAGAATAAGAATCATTTCTACCATCTTCTATAAACCATGTATGTAATGTATCAGGTTTAATTAAAAGTTCTTTTGTCCATTCTTTAAAAGTTTGTTGTGTCATGAATTTTATACTTGGAAACATTTTTTTCATTTTTTCTAAATCATAATAAAATTCAAAAGGAAATTTCGTACAACAATCTATTCTTGAATTTCCAACATTAGGTAATACCATTATACGATTAAGTGATTCTGCGAGAAAAGTTAAAGATCTAAAATGAAGATTTGCTCTTGTTTCTTGTTCAGGAATAAAATATGGAAACATGAAATTACAAGTCTTTTCACCACAATATTTTAAATTAACTTTTTCATCATGTTTTATTATATCAAAATCGGTTTCATCATTAATTCCAGCCGATTGACTTAATGACACTTTTTCTAATTTCTAATAATAATAATAATAATAATAATAAAAAGAAATATATAATTAATTAATTTAATAATAAAATAATCTCTCTTTTTTTCATTAAAAAATTTTATAAAACTTACTTCATTTGTATTCGATATTGAAGATATGATAAGGTATATAATGTATGTATATAAAATGAATAGTATTGTTCTTTTTATCTGTTGAGGATTACAAATGGATTGATTTTGAGTTTTTAACATTTTTGCTTTTTTTTTTTTTTTCCTCCTCAAATTATCCAGGTTTATATTCGAAAAATGAATTGAATTTGGATTTATTTACCTTAAAAAGCTAAATTTAATAATTTATTCTAAAACTCCTTAATTAGAAAGTGCTATTCTTTTTGCAGATTTTAAAACAATTTGGGAGTATTTAGTGTTCGGGCGAAGTAACTCACTAGACCAATTGAGGAAAAAACTGTGCCAAGATAATGTGACAAAGTAAATATGTCACAATGTCACAGTGGTTGGACGCAGATCTTTTTTTACATTATACCCGAAACTAATTTTAGAACTTTCATCATCATTATATAACTGATAAACTTTTCATGATGCAATAATGATCATAAAGAATTTTCTGCTGCAGCGAAAAAATACATATTTCGAATATTCTAAATGTTAAAATTAAATTGATATTATAAAAACATGCCGGAAAGCAATTTATTACAGTACGAATAATATGAATGTGATAAGCACATGTACAGTATATCAATTAAATTGATCATCACTGAAAATCAGGTAAAGAAATTAGTACATTGTAAAATCAAATATTTACCTTATACATCTTATACATCATGTTGTTAGCTAGTTTTTGCGCAATATCCGTAGGGTTACCATCTCCGTATAAAATAAATCGATCGCATAGATTGTGTTTAGCCGGAACTGTAAGACCAAACTCTCCTAGCTTGATAGATAACAAGTTTCGACGATCCTTAATCTCTTCCTCCCTAATATATCTGCAATAAATTGCGTTACATCTACAACAGAGCAGATGTTTAAGATATCGTGAAGGTAATTCTTTGCTTTTTACAACCTCTTGAACATCACAAATATTGACAGTTGATGATTCTGATGATTTCTCCTTTTGTACATCAGATTTTCTATCCTTATGAAGAACCACTTTGAACCATTTACTAGATTCGAAGTCAATTTTGTCGATCCTAACCATATCAACAAGAACCGGTCGGATTTGAAATCCATTACTTCTCGTTCTTTTCAAATGGCACAAGGTGCAGAATCTTCCCCAATTTTTTGAAATGATTGATTTATATGTTTTGTATTTATACGCTCTTGGTTTAGGATCAGGAAGTTGTAGAGTCTTTGTTAATTGCCTCCAAAAGAGATGATTATCTGCCGCGAAATTCCAAGCACGGCATACTTGAGCGACACGTGTAAAATGAACAGGATGTTCTCTCAAATAATTGAATATCTCACAAAGAATTTCTTGAGGCAATGTTATCACAATTGAAGAATTTTCAACAATATAAACTGGTTTTGATACTTTAGATATCATCTTCTTGATCAAATATTATGTTTATATATAAAAAAGTTGATGTCTTATTTTCATAAATAAAAGAAAAGACAATAAAGTAAATAACCTTTTTCTATTATTTTTTTTTTTTGCTTAAAGAAAAAAATGAAGTCGAGCGAAAAAGAGTTATTATAATAACAGACTTTCAAGTTTATTTATAAGTTTAATCACATCATTTATTAAAAAAAAAATGTTATTGCCATAATTGCCATAATTATCAATTTTTTTTAAACTGCGAGGCAGCGGTTATCATAAGTATCACGATCGTCTGATCCCAAAAAAATTATATATTTCATAACACATTCGAAGGCTCTAGAAGACATTATTTCCAGTTTTCAGTTGGGATTTTACTGTTCATTGGATATAATAGGAGCCTTATTGTTAAACGTTACCCAATCCTATTAGAAGATATACGCGAACATGAATTTGAGACGTGACCTTTTATAATTTGATCATAATTTATTATTTTTTTTTATGCTTATAAAATCTTACAAATCTTAGGTAATAATAGCTTAGTAAGTTTAAATAGTGCCGCAAATTATATAAAGAGTGTTTCACATATAGCATTTTCTCATAATATTTTCTCATAATACTTTCTCATAATACTTTCTCATAATACTTTCTCATAAATTATAATCCGCTCGAATAAAATTATTTCGAATTTCGATACGACATGTCATGTACGATTACGATGAAAGAAAAACGAATAAATAGAAAGAGTAAGAAAGAAAAAAATTGGGTCAACCAAAGATTCTCTTACAAATCCATTCTTTTAAGGTGATTTGCCGATGATGCCTTAAAATTTTATAAATGATTGCAGCATGCTGGAATGAAATTTCAATTCCAAGCTTTTGGAAATATATGCTGCTGTCTGGGTACAGGATTTGCGGAAGGGGTTGCGCTGATACGATACCAGTTAAACGCAATTGATTGGTTATCTCAAATTCGGATAACGTTGCGGGCATTTTGGAATCAAATTTTGCTCCTTTTGTTTGTAGAACTTTTAATTAGAAATTATAATAAAAAAAATTTTTTTTTCGTAAAACATATCGTGAATTTTTTACCGTTATTTGCGACTTGATAGGCATGACCTAAAAATGTGTGAGCGATAAAATCGCCCACGACGTAATTTCTGTCAAGTTGGATTTTTTTCGATGTTATGGCTTCTACAACTAACTGGGCCAAATCTTCTTTAACAGTAACGTTCAAAAAGATGTATTGATTTGGACAATTGAATGCAGTAGTTATTGTAGAAACGTCATACTTCAGAATTTCTTCATCGAAAATTCCGATTTGAAAGAGGATCCAATGCATATGGCCATCTCCATAAATATTTTGATGTTCCAACAGTTTCTCATGCAGTCTTGTTCTGGGGCACACTTTATTTTTAATAAATGGATCTCTATTCAAATTAACCGTATTTTTTTTTCTTTTAATTAATTAAAGATTGTGAAAAATAAATATTATTTTCTAAAACATTATAAACTTACAATTCCATTCCAGAATCCCATGTAATAAACAGAAAAACCCTATGTTGTACACAGGCATCAAAAAGCATCTCTTGTTTTTCGAAATTATTATATAATAGACTAATTACGACGGTAGAGTCGACTTATGGGAGAAGTAAATATTTAGCGATTTCAAAAATTCCTTTATTATTAAAAAAAAAATTATATGAAGATAACTTACTCGTTATACCGTAATCATGAGAATCCCAAAGGACGGGGATTTTGATCGCTTCGATGTTTGCTGTTTCATACTATTTTTCCGTTTGTGTAAATTAATGCAAAAATTACTTATTTTGTTCATGAAAGCGTATAAAGGTACCATACCATTCCGAAATTAAACAACCATTTTTTGAACTTAAGTCCGACCAAAGTAGTCATAATTCTGGTCAAAATCGCCATAATGCAGGCCAGGGTTACTTATTCTCGGGTTTGTTTAATTTCGGAATGGTACGGTATAAATAATTAAATAAGCACCTTAATTTGGTCTCTTGGATAACATAATCGAACCTTCGTTGCACCTTTAATTCTTAATCGATTAACAATTTGAGTAGCTAACCGAAGATCATCATTGCAAACTATTGTAATATCTATATTACTGATGTCAACGTCGCCATTTTGCATAGTTCTTTGTATCATGTGATCGTCTAAATAAGTCATATTTTTGACCTCTTAGCTGGTTCTTAAGTTTAGGAAGATTAGTAATTGATCTAATGCCTAAGGACGAGGGAGTTGATTGCCTTAGGCAATTTTCGCGATTCTTCAATCTTAATAAAAACGAAACGAAGATGTGAAATGCTTAGAAGTATTCGGAATTAACAACAAACAATCGTAAGGGATAAGGTAAAAAAAAATTAGGAATACCCACCATAAATAACAAATTTGTAAGACTACGCCCGCTTCATTTCCAAATACGCGTACAGCCAAGTTTATTAAAAAGTGAATTATTGACTAGTGTTGCAGCCATATACTTGCAGAATCAAATAAGAATCAATAGATCCAATTCCGAAAAATTTTTAAAAATATTACTATATTGATAACCGAATATTAAATAAATTTATATAATTATATACGAAAAATCGGTTATGGGCGTAAAATAAAAAATTTTTTTTTTCTTAAAAAAAAAAAAAAAAAGAAAAATCAAACAATGAAGAACTTTCCTTTGTTGTTATATAAAGATGTACAACACATCGTATATGTATTGAATCGCTCTCATCCATCTATTCTCACGCTTGGTCACAAATTATTGAATTTATATTATTAGTTTACCTATTTTTGAACAATGTTCAAAGTAAAAAAAATTGTGTAATTTTCGCGACATATCCCCGCAGTTTTTGGCTTATTAACTTAAATAGTATTTTGGCTTTTTGATTAAAACAATAACGTAGTTGAAATATGTTATAAATTGTATAAAAAAATAAAAAAAAATTTGTTAGTTAATCAATCAATCATTGGATTAGAAATTTTTTATGCATAAAAAAATCTTTTAATGAATACGTAAGATCACTAATGACGTTATAAAGTCCATTTTGTCATACCTTTTCTCCTGCAGGTGTATAATAAAATTGTTCATGTGACAACAAAAATCATTGGGGTAATTTGGGGTAAAAAAAAATCATAACAATGAAGCTGCAAAAAATTTTTTTGATTCCTTTTTCTTTTTATGCAATATTATGTGTGAATTTATATGCAAGGTAGGAAAAATTTATTGTTGGTAAAGGAAATATTACGAATTTGAAATAAAATATATTGGAGGTAAAAATGTCCTGATTTTAATTGGCAAAAAAAAAAAATTATTATTTTACATTCGGGATCAGCTCTTTTTTTGCTTAATTATCATGTGATTCCCATATCATATTTGTAATGAAATTGATTAACTAATTTATTGAAACATATGATAGTGTAACAATTAGCCAATACAACTATGCATATTTATTATATAATAATAATAAAAAAAGAAATATGATAGATTAGACTTTGGCTTGGACTTAAATCAATAAATTATGTAACTTTGGCCAAAATATTCACATACGTAATTTTTCTTTAATGATAAAAGAATGTAATGAGAAAAATAAATTTTTTAAAAAAAAGAACAACGAAGAATAATTAAAAGATGACAATATCTTTTGATTTTGTATGAAAACACGAATGATTCTAAATCATGAAGAGATTAACTCGAAAAAAAATATTCGGGTTTCTACAAGTAATTTAACCACGCGTAAACGAGATATAAACCCTAGATTTTCGCAATCATGTTTGTAAAAAAATAATTTTTTTTAATTATAAAAAAAAATAATGGCTACTCTAACTTATTTAAAATCTACTGACACAGAATACACTTCCATTAGTACTCAATTCATGAGTGGTTTATCCCATGCGAGGATTCATTCCATAATCAAAATTGATATGCCAAGTGATATCGCAAATAGACACGAAACTTTTAAAAGTTCACAGGCAGCCCTACGTTTATATCATGGAACTAAACATTGTTGTGATATTACAAAAATCTCTGATTTTAGCAAGTTGTGTCAGAATAGCGGATGCGGGTAAATTTAAAATTTGGCAATTCATCAATCTATCGCGATATACAGATGCTGATGTTTATTTATTTCTTTTCCTTTAAGTGTTTGTGGTATAATCCGTTACGGTCCCAGGCTTTCAAATGGTTTGTTAAAAACATAAAAACATTTGAAATACGTGTCAAACTCATTTATCCGAAAAACCTTATGGATTAAAATTTTTGCTTTCCGGTTGGATTAGGTTATGTTTGGTTTGGACCCTGTTCCTCCATTTCCGATGGTTACACCGGGGCACGTCCTGTCGGTATCATGGATCCATCTATACAAGTTCTCCGAGCTATTTTCGTAATGGATGTTGTATCTGCTACAGGAAGCCATGGAGCGTACATTGTTCCCAATGGAGAGGTTTGCTTTTGTTAATTTTTTTTTTCTTTTTTATAAAAACTCATTTGGTTTAATAATAATTGACGAAATTTATTGAATAATTAAGGCCGCACTTCCACGATTCCTTATCATTTATTCATATTAAGGATTTACATCATCATTTTTACGGAAATGTTATTAAATTTAAATTTTCTTTTTGTATTTATTGCAATTTACCCGATAATGTAGCTTTTAAAGTAGTTTGTTGATCATATTTCATAATATATATATATATTTATATATATATATATAATAAACAATAAAAAAGAAATCTCACATGATAATTCAATTCACACATATTTTATGATATGTTTTCATTGTTTGTCAAATTTCTTAAAGACTTTTATAATAAAATATATATGTTATGTAGCACGGTTAAATTTATATATTCAAGTATCCATTCAATATTACAATGCATTATCTCTACCATTATCAGCTGCAATATCAACCAGCATCAACAGAATCAACAGAATCAACAGAACCAATAGCACTAACTACAACAACAACAACTGCAACAGCTGCCATACTGCAATACTATTATCAGCTGCAACAGCCATCAACGCAACATCAGCTATAAGTACAATGAGCACAATGACGACAATAACGACTAAATTTTTTTTATTGATTTACAAATAAAGTATCTTTCAGAGTTTTTTGATTAGTAAAGATAATGTAATAATTGCATATATG
The DNA here is from genome assembly GCF_026210795.1 of Rhizophagus irregularis. NCBI lineage: Eukaryota > Fungi > Glomeromycota > Glomeromycetes > Glomerales > Glomeraceae > Rhizophagus > Rhizophagus irregularis. The sequence goes on along the minus strand of NC_089435.1, from coordinate 4,603,105 downwards.
AATTCTATATGACTAATTAATCTCACCCCACGAAAAATAAGGTCTGAGTGATCATCTCACACCTAAAATTAACTAGTAATTATCATTACAATTTCTAAATTTAAGTACGCTATGTCCACTCCCGCCATCCCAAATAGAATTCATCAATTAAAATCAGGTTTATGAGAGAATTTCTACAGTTGGAAACGTTGGCTCGGGGACCTTGGGGCATTGACATTTTAAAGAATGATGAATAAGAATGTATTAACTTCTATTTTATTTACTGTGATAGTCGTAAAATCATTATTCGGTTTGTTTGATGATAAATCTTAAACTAATGTCTTCCATTGTCATTCCATAAGATATATTAAGCATCTTCATTGTGTTCACGCGCTTCGCTTCAATTGCTGAGTCCCCTCTAACACAATATTTTGATTTTGCCTGTGTGTGAAGTGTTCTTCGTTATATCGGTAATATTTTGCAGCATTTATATTAGTATAAAATAATTAACACTCTTCAAATAATTTATTAAATTTAAAAAAATATAAAATATTTGACGACATAACAAATTTTATTCAGTAACGGAAATGCTCTACCATGTTCAACGTCCGTAAAATGGAACTAATACTCAGCACTTCTTAGAACTAACTATCCTTATTTAAGTACAGAATGTATTCACAATTTTAAATAAAAAGGATACGTTTACTTAAGAATAATAAACTAAAAAAAAATTTTTTCACTCTTTCATCATTCTTCTTATAGAAAACTTGATGCATAAGGGAAGATGAAAAAAAAAAAAGTGCGCCTAGAGATTGAATTGGCCAATCATATTATAAATAGATGTTGTGTAATCATGACAATTGTAGTTCACGTGTAAATAAAATTTTAACTTTCGGAGTATTTTGCAATGCTCCTTCAATCTTAACGAAACAATGGACTCTGAAATAGCTCGCACTAATTTTGAGTTTTCTAATAACATTGTTACAATTGATCCCGCTCAGGATCAAATTTACCGCTACAATAATGACGAACAAGTACAAATAAATCAAGAAAAGCCGTGGACTAAAGAGTGAGTAATTGAAAATCGATATGGTGTTAAGTGATCAAGTTATTAGGAATCTCAACTGTACGCGTTGTTAAATTGAATACAGCTGTTTTATCTATAATAATAGTCGAAATAATTTAGTCTTAGAATTCTGTCACGTTCCTTTAAAAAGTTTTGAGTTGATTTAATATCTTCTGATTTAATTTATCTTAGCATTCATTACTTTACAAAAGTCAAGATTTCCGCGGTGGCTCTTATAAAAATGGTATCGTATAAGATTGTATTAATAATCAATTATCTTTCTTTCCTTTTTCCTTTTTTGAAAAGACTAATTTCGTTAATATGAGAAGGTCATGCATGCTCGTTCGGGTGGAAATATTGAAGTAATGGGTTTAATGCAAGGAAAGATAGATGGCAATACAATGATTATCATGGATGCTTTTGCTTTACCAGTTGAAGGAACTGAAACAAGAGTGAATGCACAATCCGAAGCGAATGAATATATGGTTCAATATTTAACAACTATTAGACAGGTATTTTGCAAATAGATTTTTAATCGATTTGGTTAATATACTTATAAATAAGATATTAAATCTTTAATAGGTGGGAAGGTTAGAAAACATAGTAGGGTGGTATCATAGTCATCCTGGTTACGGATGTTGGCTTTCCGGTATTGATGTGCATACTCAAATGACAAATCAACAGTATCAAGATCCTTTTGTAGCTGTAGTTGTAAGTAAACTTATAATGTTTCCTGCAATATTTGTATCTTGTTCTTTTATTTTCAAAAAACAAAAAATATTAATGAATACTAATAGTAAACTTTTTATGGATTTTTAATTAGATCGATCCTAATCGAACTATATCTGCTGGAAAAGTGGAAATTGGCGCGTTTAGGACTTATCCAGCGGTAATATCAATTATTTTTTGATATTTATAAGATCTTTTATAAATTAATTTCGTTGTTTATTTTTTTGTTTAAAGGGATACAAAGCACCGGATGAAGGTCCATCAGAATATCAAACTATTCCTTTGAGCAAGATTGAGGATTTTGGTGTTCATTGCAAACAGTAAATTACTATTATAATCCTAATGTAATTTATTTTGTTTAAATTTTATAACTAAGGTTTATTATACATGTAGATACTATCAACTTGAAATCTCGCATTTCAAATCTACTCTTGATATACATTTATTGGAATTACTTTGGAACAAATATTGGGTTAACACACTATCACAATCACCATTAATCACGGTATTAATACGTGTCTACACATATTTGCTTTGAAAACTTATGCATCATTTAATTTAATCCATCATTTTATTTAGAATCGCGATTATTCAGCCGGACAAATTTCTGATCTTGCAGAAAAGTTAGAACAGACTGAAGCTCAGTTACAACAGAGTGGAAGAGTTTCAGGTTTCCCTGGTGGATTAGGTGGCGGGCGTGGGGTTAGCACTACTCAATCTTCAACATCATCATCTTCCACATCTGGAGGTGCTAGTGGTGCTACATCTACACCTACCCCGGAAAAGAGGAAAATTGAAGAGAGTCCACTCAACAAGGTTACTCGGGATAGGTACGTATTTCCCGAAATTTCTGTTTGGTTTTACTTTAAACTATAAAATTTAATATATTCTTTTATAAAAAAAAAATCGTACAATATAGTACAAAGATCACTGTTGAAGCAGCTCACAGTTTAATCTCACAAGTTCTCAAAAATGTTTTATTCAATAAATCACATTAATTTTTTTTTTTCAGTTATTTAAAGTAAGTGTGTATCCCATTTCGAAAAATATTTTGTTTTCTCAGTTATATAGATTTAGTGACATAACTATCCGTTTTTGCAATTAGGCCGGACAAAATATTTTTTAGATCATTATAGCCTACCATGTCAGTTAAAAATTCAGGGTGTTTTCTATTTAGTAATATTTTGTTTATTATTATATTCAAATTTGAAATAATAAATCGTGATAAAAAATATTCGTAATAAAAAATTAGATAATAAATTTCAATAATCGCATTTTGTTGTGGATAATTATAAATTTTTTATTTTTTATCTGATTCATCTCAATTACTTTTCTGTACATGAAAATATTTTATCATCCAAACATGTAACTCAACAGCAATGCGAAACCTTTTTTAGAATAGACGTGGGTGGGAACACGGCCATTTTGAGGGGACCCGACACTGATCGGCATCAAACAAAGCAAAGGAGGTAATGTTTCGTTCTAGAATTCCCGCTGTCCCAATATTAATCCTCAACGCTCTTTGGCAATTGTTTATGCAGCTACTGATTTTAAAACCTGATTATCCCCTGTTTTTTATTATCATTTAGAAAATAAAGTTATGATCTACACACGTTTTACAATATAAGGCAAATGACGAGCTCCGGTAATAGATTGCCACGTAGAAAATTTAGATTATTGTAACATTGATGATTTTTCGTATATAAAAAAGCCTCTGCTTTTACAAATTTATTTTTTTTTTTAAAAAAAAAATTACATCTCATTAGACTTTAGAAATGGTTAAAAACAATAATAAAGGCACAGGCCCTAGTGATGACTCGAGCTCGAAGTCGAGCGGATTTGCTTTGACGATTACACCTTTCACTGGACTTACTTTGTTAGCGTTACTTGTTGCCGTGTTATTCTCATGGGATCAATATAGAGGTGGAGATTTAGCAGTTTGCGATTTAATTAAACCGGATTATAATGATAGAACCGAATGGATTACTATGCCTGATCATAGAAACAAGGAAGAGTATCTTAAATATGAACCAGGAACCTTTGTTTACAGACACATATATATGGAAAATTTTGAGGAAGTATTTGGCGTGAAACCAATATATTTTCCAGTGCGTAGATTTTTTCCTTTGATTCAATATGTGTTATTATTTGTATTATTTATTAAATGAATTTTAATTTAATTAATCATACTTAATAGATCATTGATGATGATATTTCTCCTTATTTGGCCAAGCATAATCTAAGAGCCCGTTTATTAAATTCCACTGATATTAATCAAAGTACTGTTCAAGCACTTCTTAGAGAATCTGATAATTATATTCCACAAGTTGAAAAGATAAAATATGAGGTCGGAAATGGAACTTTTGTCGATGATGGTGGAATTTATATTCGTTGGATTAATGATATTGTAAGATATGGAATGTATGCTTCCAAAACTTTCCAAAGAAGAGATATATTGGGAGTCTATTCTGGTAAGATAAAATATCCTGAGATCTAAATTAAAGATGACATCATTCATTTAATCGGTGTAATATAATTTGCAGGATTGGTAACACGTCAACTCACTGATCTTGAATATGGTAAGCATTACATTCATCATACATTCATACATTCATGTTGATAGTATCGAATTTACATTAAATATTCGCGTATTTTCCAATGAATAGCTTGGGAATTCAATTATCTTGTTGATGTCAAAGATGAAGAAGATAAGAAGATAAGAGTTTGTATTGATGCAAAACACATGGGAAATTATATGCGTTTCGCTAATCACAGAGATAGTAAGTTTTTCAATATTTTCGGACATTATTATAAATTCTTTACTAATTGGTTATGATTTTTTAATAGCAAATCAAAATGGAGATCAACTTTACGTTGTTTATAATGATCTTTGGCACGTCCTTTATATCGCTCAAGCGGAAATTAAAGTAATTATCATGAATCATTAATATTAATCCATCATTTAACTCATTAAAAAAATATTAATAATCTTTAATTTTTTAAATATGTAGCTCCATGAACAAATTTTTGTCAACTATGGACAAGGATACTGGGAAAACAAAAAGAAATATGACTTTTAAGGAAAAAAACGTCGACATATCTCTAAAAAGTTCGAATAATTTAGTAATAATTTATACTAACACAAAATTTTTTTTTTTAATTTTGTGTCAAATTTAATTGTATTTAAAAAGTAGAAAAAAAAAGAAAAAAAAATTTTTTAAATAATTTGTTTTATTTCAGTTATAGAATATTGATTTATTTACATATGATGAAAGTTCAAATGTAGTTTGTAATTTTGTGTATGTAAATATATATATATATATATATATCTTTTTTTTAAAAAAAGAGACATTAAAAATATATTTAATATTTTAAAAAAAAACTAATGGATAAAAATCGTACATAGATTCATACTAAAAGTAATTATTTATTTTTAATTAATTTTTTTTTTTGTTTTGTATCTATCAATAAATTAAATTATGCACCCTTATATTTATATTTTAATTTCTCTAAACTCCTAATATCTTGTTCTGAATCTTTAATCAAAAATAATGCAATTATGTCAAAAACAAGTATTCCAAGTGGTATCGCCCACCATAATTTTTCCATTTTTTCAGTATGTATTGCTATTATATTTGGTATTATGGAAAGAAATGCACCTACATAAATGTGAATCATGGTAAAATTTGGTGCTTGTAAAAGAAATATTGAAGATATCAAAGCTCCAATCGAGGATAACGTTGCTATCATTTGATATGGTGCATATGAGTAAATATGTTCAGAAATTGGTAACGGAATTATCGGATTTGATGATGATGTCATAATCTCATATAAGAAAATTAAATACCTGAAACGAAAAATAAGTTATTATTATAGTGTATATGGTAAAAAAAAAAATCCATAAATGATTTAAAGAAAACTTACAAAATCACCATCATTAATGATACGAAGGCCAATGCTTTCTAAAATTCAAATGATTTATATTATTATTATTAGATTTATTATTTTATAAATAAATATAGCGAAAATATAATGTAAATAATAGCCATCATAACAACCTTGAAGAAACTATTAGCTCGTTCATTTTGTAATCTTAATTCTTCAATAATTTGATCCTGTTCTTAATATTTAAAAATTAACGAATTTATAAGTTTTCAAAATTTTAAAAAATGTTTAATGTATGAAATGGGAAAAGAACCTTGTTCGTCTAGAAATTCTGCTACTTGTTCTTGACCTTCCCCAAACCCCTGATCTAGAAGTGAATATCTTTTTTTCAGTCCGTCCATATGGTGTGAAATAATTGGTAAAAAATTGCCACTTGTATTGCATATAAACATAAAAAGTAAAGTGTCCCACTTTGTGAAATAGAGAATAAAAGAATCAAATAAATTTATTCGAACAATTTGCAGTAGGCATAAGTTTCTGAAATTAATATAAACAACACGATCGTGGTTTTGTGACGTTAAATAACGTGATTTACGTGATTTAGACCAATCATGTCTAGGTCAAAATTGTCTTGATAATCTGAGAGTAATATTTGATTTTTATTTTGAGATTCCAAATCTACCTTTCTAAAAACCAAACACAAATATATTATTATTAATTATACTAGAAATTAATCATTTGTAATATTGAATGCAATCTAAATAAAATAATGAGTTTCTAAACACATAAAAGTCGTCATTTGGAACACAAAAATTATAAGAAAAAAAAACAAAAAAAAAACCAAAAAAACTTTCTACACTTTTTAAATAAAAATTACAACGTCCCTAGACAACATGAAATAAAATAAATAAATTACAATTACAGTATATACAACAAAAGAAAAAAAAACTTTTTTTTTCATTAAGTGAAAGTTTTATGTTGAAAAAAAAAAAAATAGCTTACAATTGGAAGAAATAATTAGGAAAATTAATTTTAAAGTAAATAATTTAAATAGCATAATGTCATCAGGGCGATGAGAAAAGTGTTCAAGACGAGTTATTAATTATAATAAAGAATTTTAATAAAACCAAAAATTTTTTTTTTTGTCTGTTGGTTCCAGCTTCAGGTGAATTGCTTGATTCATTATTCTAGATACAAACAGAAATTATAGCTTCGAATAATTTCAAAGAGTTATTTTAATTATTCGTTTTAATAAGCTGATAGTTCATTACCAATCTCATCTCGAGAAGTTATAGAAGATTCAGAATCAGATCTTCTATGAGATGAGAAAATATCAGAAACACCTGAAACGCCGGATAATGTTGATGGAATATCCGCTTCGATTTGAGTCATAGTTGATCCGGGATATTGATGTACGTGAATATTAATTGTAGTATGTCCTAGGACAGGAGGAAATAAGTACGAGCCATTATTATTAAAAGAATGTTGTTCATACAGTAGACGAGAATTATCTCCAAAATTAGTTGTTGCATTAGAGGTAGAAGGATTACTAGTAACGGTTGTCGAGGTCGTATATGCAAAGTTTAATGGATTGGAACTTTCTTTTGACATGCGTTTCATAAATGTTTTTCTTTTTCTATCTAGGGGACTACCTGGTTCAACCCTATAATCATGACCATCACTTTGCCCAGATATTGTTCCGGAATTAATCGTTACCGAGCTATATCTATGTTCTTGATCAGAACTAAGACTTGTAGAAAGCATGCTTGGAGATGTTATGGAGATCGTAGGCTGGTTCTCCTTTTTTTCTAAGAATGTTCGGACAAACCATCTTAAGAAGGAAAATTTTTCCTTTTTTCGTCCCATATTTTCTGGACTAATTTGAGAATTGTTCATGCTCAAATGTGAAGAAATTGGAGAAGCTGGAGAAATTGTGATTCGTGTTATATTTGGTGAAGATGGTGGATGATATGTTTGTGAAGGCGGAAAAGGTGAAGAACTTTGAGGTGATTTAGGTGATTTCGGTGAATTTGTTGAATTTCGTGATTGAGATATAGTTGACATAGGAGACATAGGAGACATAGGAGGACTATTTAGTGAACTCGTAGCTTTTAAAGGATTTTTTGAGTAACCATATTTTTCAATAAGATCTTTTTTAACTTTTCGGAACGCGTTATGAATTGCAGGGTCAAATAGAAACGCGATAAAATTAAAAAAACCTGTAATATGTATAGATATGTATATGTATGATTAATTAGATAACGTGAAATTTTATTGCATCTTTACGTTAATTACAAAAAAAAAATTATTTTTACCGGGCAAACAAGTTCCAATAGTAGACCAATAAATTAGTGGTTTTGGTGGAGAATAATTTTTATGATTTCCATGAATAGAATTCCAAGTATAATTCACTATAATACCACAAACAGTAAGGAGAGGAATTGCCGCATATAGAGAAATTCTGCTTACTAATTTTAATAACAAAAGTTTTTGCCTTTTAGCTTTAGCGGATAAAGTTGCGCTACTTTGACTAGGAATTGCTTCAACTAATTGTCGGTGTTCAAAAATCAATTTACATACTACAATTACTAAAACCGTAGTACAATAGATCATTGATGAAGCTACAGGTATGATAAAAGTTGCTAACCTCCACCAATTTGTTTCTTTGCTAAACGTATTACGGTAAATGCAAGTTCTTGTGTCGGTATCATAACCAAATCTATTATAAACTAAAGGTGGAATATTTGTAGCAAGAGCCATTAATAATGCAGCGGGAATATACCATCGATCCGAAAATGATGATACTTTTTTACTATGAAGAAACACTATTTGTAAATTGAATGCTATCATAACTGTTAGGAAAAGATACAATTGCGGGAAGAAGGATAATCCCGTAGCTATACCAGTACATTCAGGTGTATCTCTAGGTTGATAATCCACGTAAGCAATTGTGGTAAATCCGGACAAAACATCAACGAACGATATCATAGCTGTAAGTCTTAGTGATACACGGTTTACAAGCTTTTTATCATAAAAATACATGAAAATTATTATAAGTAATACTATTGTACCTCCTATTATGCTAACTACACTTAAATAATAGTGCAAATAATTATTTATTTGTAACTCTTTTTGATTAGCAACATCGTCTTTATAGGCTTGATTATCAGGAAAGTCTACATAAGGAATAGACGAGTCGGAATATGGGTCTCCAGGAACATTCGTTTCGTTTATTGACATATTCTCTTAAATTTTATGTAAACACTTTCTCCAGGATGTGTTGAATTTATATACTTTATTAAACGTTTATTCATTCAAAGGAAGGTATTTATATTCAGTTATAATCTTTAATAATAATATGGTTGCTCACTTTGTCGGTTTGAAATTCCTAAAAAAAAAGATTCGTTGACGTTTAATGTCGTACGTTATTTTTAGGAATTGTAGGCGGTATTTAAGTATTTTTTTAGGGAGTATTCAATAGCTGTGATAATATTATCTTAGCGTTGAATGTCGAAATATATTGGTAACCAGCAAAGAAGCAAAAGGAAAAAAAGCCTTAGGTAAATACAAGGTTTTATCAGCGCTTTTATTATTTCCAAAAAGCAATTGTATTATACATTTGATTTAACGTGTATAAAAAAAAATTTCTATTATTTACTTTTACTTCTCGATATATGTCATATTAAAATTTCCTATTTTTGCATTGATCTACCGTAACAATTACACGATTGGTGTAACAAAATTAAAAAGATTACGCTCCAAAAAATAAAATCCATTGTTAGACTTAATAGAGTGAACATGCTCTTACAATCCAATCAAAGATTGACATTGTGAAGTAATTAATTTTGAATCCAAACCTCAGATATTTCAGATATAAAAAAGTATTTCCGAAATATCACTGTAACAGTCATAAGATATATAAATATATTTAATGATTTATTTATTATCCCCCTCTTATTCTCTTATCCGTTAAATTTTTTTTTTTTTTAATACTTGGTAGAAAGAAAAATGTGGATGAAAAGTTATGGTGCCATGCGGAACCAAACTAGCCTAACCTTTTTTGGCATACAATTAGCAATTCTCTTAATTTTTGATTTTAACATATTTATATTGTTAATTCTCCTTGTTTGACCAATTTGGTCAACTAAGTAAAATCTATAACTGTATAATAACGGTATTAGAGGTAATCATTTAATAAACTGAAGAAATTTTCGTAATACATGATCGATTTACACCAACATATATGAATGAAATGAAATGTTTGTATTGAAACAATGAACTTAAGAGTAGCTTATGATATTTATAATATTAGACATCTCTAGATTAAGTCTTCTATACTCAATTAATTTTTATTTTTGTTAATATTCCTTAAGATTCTTTTTAAAAAATTTTAAAGTTTTAATTGAATTAATTGAACCATTATTCACACATTTAAATCCCGAAATTCCCAAAGTAAATAATTAAAAAAAAATAATTACATTGCATGTTTAAGCATGTTACAATGTGTATGCTAGTTAGATTCTTTTGATAGTACTAGGTAAATGCGTATAAATTGCAATTTAGTTTCTGATTTCTGAATCAAGTATGATGATTGGTGGAAATTTGAAAAAGGAATTTAAAGATTTAAAATAATATTTTTGATAGTGGCAAGAACAGGATAAATTTAATTCACGTAACAAATTTCACAATTGAAATGGCAAAAGATTGTTTATAAACGTAACGCTATCAATTTTATCACGAAACCTTTTTTCCTTTTTTTATTCACTTACTTCATGATAACGTAACTCGCGTGTAAACATAAGTCATAATATTATCGTTTCATGTATCGCGTTAATTAAAGTTTCGGATTGAATTACAACCGCTTCTGCAATTACGTTTCCCTTGTTCTCTTTTTTGAGTAAGAATTTGTTTACTTGTGTCTTTTAATTATAACAAACTTTAGCGGCAGTTTTGAATATACAACATACTATTAAAAGATTTCAAGTGAGAAATCTAACTTTCTCTAGTTGGCCTTTTTTCTTTGTACATTTTTAATTATTTAATTTGTTATAAAATTATTATCTGTTAGTAATTTAAATTATGTGATATAATTAAACGATTTAGAAAAAAAGCATCCAGCAAAATTTTATATTATAAAAATTAATGCTCACTATTAGAGCATGTTGTGTATTAATTATAATTATAAATGCATACAGTATTTGAATATTTTTAATTATTATTTTCTTTTGTTTTCTCTCCTTACATACCGACACATTATGTTTCTTCAGAGATTTTATTCATTATCATCATGTATTAACTTTGTTATCTAATAATTTTTAAAAGTGATTGAAAATTCTAGATGATAATGCAACGAGAAATTTAAAGTTGAACTACATTAATGAATGATATTGACAACATTGAACGACATGAACTCTGAAAACACGTGTACTTGATTTGTTATTCAAATTGCATGTTATCATTAAATGCATGAAATGATTGTATTAAAAATATAATCGAAAAATTAAAAGTTTATACTACATATTATGCCACAAAGTATTTCCGAAATTATAATAACAAATCGTATTTTATATACTATTGAATGCTTAAGAAAGGAAAATTTTTGATCGCTGTAAATCTTTATTGTTTAATTGATATTAATCTTAATAGTGTTTTGGATATTTATTTATATTGATAGATTAAAAAACGTCCAATCGTTAATAATAAACTTTAAAATATTATATTTTTTTCTATTTCACAAAAAAAAGAAAATTTCAATTAAATCAATTAAATCAATATAATCGATTAATATTACAGTATCTCAATGAGAAGAAAAATTCCGATAATGTGAATTTTAAAGAATAAACCTTTTTTTATGGTTCATTCTGTTTATTCTGTTATGAACTAATCAATGACGGCACTTATTAGATGAGATAATGGTATTTACTTATATTTGTTCCACCCTATAAAAATGCATTCTTAATAATTTCATTATTTTACCATGATTTCCCAGTATTCCATAAATGCAATTATCTATATTATTATTGATATCTAAAATGTAAGAATAAATAAATAAAAAATATGTGGTTTGATTTTAGGTTTCTAATGCCCCAGAATTTGTTTTTTTCCATAAATTTAGGATATATATAATCAAAATTTCAATTAATAAAGTAATCAATCTAAAGATTTTTTACCTTTAAAGATTAAAACTATTATGGTAGTTATTATTAAAATTCTAGTTTATATGTATTTTAAATAAATCTTAATATTAAATATAAAACTTAAGATCTAGAAATCAAACACTTCTACAAATTACATTAAGATTAAATTACTTCAAATTCCAGAACTTTTAATGAACTATATATATTAAGAAGGTAGAGTATTGCATTTTTTCATAAAATTATATACTTCAAGAATAACTAATGCATTTAAGTAATAAAGTACTTAGATTTAACTAAAGAGTCCTAACTAGAAAATTATTTATAAATAATAACTTTTAAAATATAATAACTTTACATACATACTATGTAAAAATAAAACTTTTAATAAATATTTTTATATTTGTTAATTTATTAAAACAAATGATATTTCTATTTCTATTTGCTGTAATAACTGCTTTAATTTTAAAATATACTATTTTTTATAAATTCTAGAATAATAACTTTTAATACAATGAATTTGTAAGTAAATATAATATTATATAAGTTTTCTAGTATAACATTAATTTAATAAATTTTTTTATTAAATAAATTAATTAAACTTGAACTTATAGAAAAGTGGAGGCTAATAAGACTCTTTTAAATATATAACTAAAAAATCATCATAAACTAATGAAATAGCCTAAAATTTTAATAAGACTGATAAGAGTATTATCCAGTTATGCTATAATGTTATTTAATTATGAGTATAATGTTACTTATAATGTTCTGTGATCTTATTATTACTTTATTGCTATTCACTTGATTTTATTGCTCTATAGCTTTTTTATTGCTTTGTAGATATTTACTTGATTTTATTGCTCTATCCTCTTTTTATTTTCTTTTAACTATCTGCTTGTTTTCAATATGCTAACATTAATTGCTAAAAATCATGTTATGATATGATATAATAATATTCTCTTTTTCTATTATATTATAAATATGTTTTATCAATATCACTTTAAAGAAATTTCTTTTTAGTGACCATACTAGTTAATAGCTTCTCTACATTGCCTTTACACCAGGCAAGATATTCTTAATACAAAATAGCACAATTTATTTGTTTACAAGTCATATCTTTAGGCCATGATAAAATATATTCCAATGTAAATAGATCATTATTAGAATAAATTGCTATATTAGAGTTTTTTATTTTATTTTGCCTTACAACATTTTGGCCATTAATTATATCTTTAAATTTAGCATTTTTAGCATTCTCATCTTTTAATCATTAACTTGTTTTCTTAATGAATTGATTTCTAATAGGATTTTGCTTATTCTTAATAGAGGTCTCTAGAAAAAATTTTAAATTTACTAGTAATTTTACTAGTGATCCTATTGGTTAATTGATCTAAAAAGGAAAAAAATCATAACAATTTAGTATAATATTTCCTTTTTTAGGTGTAATTTATTTACATATAATAGGATCTTTAAAAATTTTCAATTATAAATTTTACCTTAAGTTTCTAGTAATCTATCTTATAAATAAATGGAGTCCTTTTTCAATTGCATATTTAAAAACTTGTGAGCTGTTGTAAATTTAAATTCTGTATTTTGCTAGGACTCCGAATATCACATATATAACTCATAACTGATCTGCATGAATTTAAGTACTTTTTGCTCCTGCTAAAATAGACCTAATTTGCTAAAAATCAAATCATCACATTTCAAATCTATACTAATTTGCTAAAACTCAAAATATAAGTTAATAATCTTTTTTTTTATTATCAATAAAAAAATAAATGATTAATATAAATTAAACTGTCAATTTTTATAATTAAAATATGTCGATTATAGATAAAATAATAATTAATAAAAATAATATATAAATTAAATAAAATTATTAAAAATAAAATGTTGCGAAACTAAACGGACGGATTTTGGCCCGCATTATGTTTAATTTTGGCCGGAATTATACTTAATTTTGGCCAAAATATGACCTGGACGAAACTAGTATTTTTAAAAATATTATTTATAAAGTTAAAAACAAAGGATAAGTTAAATTTAAAAAAAAGTACCAATTTGCTTAAATATAAAATATGACTTTGTAAAATTAATACAATTTGCTAAAACTCATAATTATGACTATTAATTAATTTTCAATCAATTTGCTCTTTCTAAAATTATGAGTTTAACCTAATTTTGATTGAATTTGCTAAAACTCAAATGTGAGTTATATATGTGATGTCTGGCGCGGAGTCCTATTTTGCTATCCTAATGAATATTTTACAGATTTTACTATTACTGTATATATTTTAGAATAGTTATTTTTTACACAATTTTAATACTGAAGTATGCCAATTTATGCATTACATATACGTAGAATTATGATTATATTATTTGTTTTGCATCGACTGTTATTACTGGTTACTACTAATTCTATGTATTATAGTCAACCCATTTAGTTGCTAGAAAATTTTGTCCAAGTTATTAAAACAACTAGGACAGGAATTAGAATGGATTTTTATTATCCCTGGTATCATTAGTATTATTAATTTTAAATATTAATTGGTAACAAAATTAATAACATGTTTATTATACTTATTAAGATTATTAGATTTTTTTATTTCTGTATCTAAGATTGCTGGAGAAACTAGGGGGTTTTGGTAAGTTGGCAAAATACTGAAATAGTAAAACTTTGCCAAAACTATATGAAAGTCTTATTAAAAAGTTGTCGAAACTCTGGAGAAAGTAGGGTTTCGATCCTATTTTTTAAAGCAATTTGGATAGAATCTGAATCTTCTCTTACAAATTCAAATTGAATCCGGATTCTAAATTTGACCTTAACTCTGACCAAAATTATAATTTTGACCAGAATTAATATTAAACGTCAAAGATTAACTGTCTGCAAAATTTGCTAGCTCTGGCCAAATTTATAGTGCTGGCTCAAATTAATAAAAACGGATTCATCCGTTATAAAAAAGTAAGATTCAGATGTCCAAAAAACAAGGGAATCCGGATTTGAATTTGGATTGATCAGATCCAGATCGAAACCCTAGGAGAAAGGTGAAACCTGACGAAACTTATTATAAATGTCAAAACTGCCAAAACTTTACCAAAACTATAATAAAACTATAGTAAAATCTTGGAGAAACTAATCGTAGAATTTTGAAAAAGTTTAGGCAGGTAACCTTATCTGTATCACTAGTATTATTAGTAAAAGAGTAGAAAATTTAGGGAAAAAAAAATTAAAATTTTTTTATAATACCTTATGATATATATATGTAGTATATACTATATATGCTATAAAAAAGTAAAAAAAAGTTAAGAGATTCAGATTTTTCTACTAGTGATATTTGACACTAGTGGCATTTATTAAGAAAAATTTCTTTTAACTTAATATTTTTAAAAAACTTACTATTATTTTTCTTAATATGGCTTTTGCCCACTTTTTCAATCAGAAGTAAAAAAATAAAACAAAAAGTCAAGTGATTCGATTATTTTAGCAAAAAATACTTGACTGGTATTCTAACCTAAGATAATATAATTGCAAAAAATAATGAAGATTAATTGCAATTTTTGTTAATGTTCTATTCAATTGCCAAGAAATTTTATTCATAACTATTAACAATAAAAGTTATTAGAAAAAATAAATAAAAAATACTGTTATATATTACATTTCTACGATTCTCTAATTAATGGTCAAAAAGTGGTAGTAATATTTTTATGCACAGATCGAAAAGTGAAAAATCAGGTATCAATCAGTCACCAATCGGTCACCAATTAAGTAGCTAATTGGTAACCAATTGGTAACTGATTAGCATTTTCACCAAATATCATCACCAATCAAGCAGTTTGCTAACTTTTGATCCAATAATCAGAAAGGGATAAAATATAGCTCATTGGAATCGTCTCAATAAGGCGAATCTAATGGTAGTAAAATCACATTTCTAGGGTTAATACTTGATGAGAAATTAAGTAAAATATAAATATAAAAATGTATCATTTATATTTTATTTAATTTTTTATTAACTATTAATCCT
The DNA here is from genome assembly GCF_026210795.1 of Rhizophagus irregularis. Taxonomy (NCBI): domain Eukaryota; kingdom Fungi; phylum Glomeromycota; class Glomeromycetes; order Glomerales; family Glomeraceae; genus Rhizophagus; species Rhizophagus irregularis. The sequence continues at coordinate 4,587,290 of NC_089435.1, read as the reverse complement.
AAAAATTTGATTTTACTACCATTAGATTTGTCTTATTGAGATGATTCCAATAGGACCCCAGAAAATGCTTATATATGTAAGGTACTAAGGTGCTTAGCCAACATAGTAAAGTTTTATGATGTAAGAATTTTATAATGCTTAATTTTAAGAAAATTTTATACTATGTAAGATAATTAAATTGCATATTTTTGGTATTATTTTAAAATACTAAGAGTTTTTAGTTGCTTATTTTTCATATTTATATAACTTTTTAAAATATTATATATTGAATTTATAATTAATTTTTATTTTATTTTCACTAACGGTGAGTGTTAATTTTATACTACATTTCACAATTTTATATAAATACATAAACAAAAATTTTTTTTTGATCAAATTTCATTTTTTTTTTTCAATGTTTTATTAATTATCTGTTAATAGTATCTTTTTAATTTTTATTAAACTCAGTGTATTATTTTTAATATAAAATTACTATATTATACATGTTTATTTTGTTAAATAGTAAAATTACTATAAATATGTTTTACTTTAAATATAATTTCAATACTCACCACTTTGGTTATATCAAATTATCTTTTATGCTTAAGTAAGTTTGTTCAGCAAGTTAAATCTACTTGTATTTTAATTTTCATAAGGCTAAGTATGATATTTTTATAGAAAAACATATTTTTTTTAACAGTAATAACTTTTAAATTTTTCACTTTTTCGTTTATAACTTCAGAGCGTAATTACACCACTTCAGTCAAATGAAATCGACTTTCTAAATTAATTGAAAGTTGTTCAGCAAGGTCGAAACTACTTATATATTAATTTTCATGAGTGTGAGTATAATACTTATGGAGAAAAGTGCATTTTTCATAATAGTACTAACTTTCAAATTTTTTATTTCTCCGTTAGAGCGTAATTACATCTCTTTGGTCAAATGAAATCGACTTTCTAAATTAATTGAAAAATTGTTCAGCAAGGTCGAAACTACCTACATATTAATTTTTATGGGTGTAAGTATAATACTTATGGAGAAATTTACATTTTTTGTAATAGTATTAATTTCAAATTTTTCTTTTACTGTTTATTAACTTTATTAATTGAATATTATTAATCTACTTGTATATTATGTTTAGTTTAGCTTCACAACATATTTAAAATTGGATTTAATAAAATATATTAATTAATAAATATATTTTATAAATTATATGTGTTATAATAAAAATTTAATTAGGTTAGAAGATTGATTTGCTTATTTTTATATAATTTTTAAGGTTAAATATCAACAATGTTTAGCGATTATAGTAAAAACATATGCTTAGAGCTACTAATAAAAAATATTTTTGGGACCTTACCTATATAAGTATTTTCTGAGGTCCTGACCACCTGAACAGAAAATTACTTCAAAGTATGATAGCAGTAATTTTACAGACAGGAAATCCTATAGTAAGGTTTTATATGAAAGTGAAATTTTTATTAATAACATATTTTAGTGGTAGGCAGGGTCTTAGTATAATAGATAAAGCTCCGAACAGGTCAGTTTGTTCTGGATTACAGACAGTTCAGATTAGAGCTGAAATCCGTAAGAACCAAACCAAAAAACCGGCAGTTCGGTTCAGTTTAATCCGATTTTTATAAAAATGTGAAAAATCGAATAGCCATTCATCTAGTGATCATACAAAGTCAAGCCATATATCATTAAATTCGTCTTGACAAGACACGTCGAATGGCGGTAAGATCATGTCTCTAGTATTGATAGATCATACGTTAATTCACACTAAATAATTTATCAATAATTGAAATTATCAAGCTATCTATCGATGCTAGAGATATGATCTTAGCGCTATTCGACGCATCTCAGTGAGACGAATCCAATGAATATAAATTTGTCTGTATATGAAGTTTCACATTTTTTTAAAATTTTTGAGCATTAAAAACTAAAAATTCCGATACATGAATTTATTCGTCATCCAATGGTCGTACAAATATAAATTAGGACTCATTAGATTCGTCTCGATGAGACAAGTCGAATGGTGGTGAGATCATGTCTCTAGCATCAATAGATCATATGTTAATTTATGCTAAATGATTTATAAAAAATTGGCATTAACAAGCTATTTATTGATGCTAAAGACGTGATCTTACCACCATTCAACTTGTCTCATCGAGACGAATCCAATGAGTCCTAATTCATATTTGTATGACCATTGGACAACGAATAAATTCATGTATCAGTATTTTTAATTTTTAACGTTCAAAAATTTTAAAAAAATGCAAAACTTGACATTATTCGCCATCCAGTGGTTGTACATGGACGAATTTATATTCATTGGATTTGTCTCACTGAAACGCGTTGAATGGTGCTAAGATCATGCCTCTAGCACTGATAAATAGCTTGCTAATTTCAATTATTGATAAAACATTTAGCGTGGGTTAACGTGTGATCTATCGATGTTAGAGACATGATTTTACCTCCATTTGATGCGTTTTGTTGAGACGAATCCAATGATATATGGCTTGACTTTGTACGATCACTAGATGGGTGGCTATTTGGGTTTTCACATTTTTATAAAAAATTGGATTAAACTGAACCAAACTGCCAATTTTTCGGTTCTAATACCCAAACTGAACTGAATCAAATTTTGAGCCAGTTTCAGATCGGTTTCCCAGTTTGGCTTAAACCGTTAGGAGCTTTAATAATAGACTAGCTGTTATAAAAATGATTTTTAATTTTAATATTTTAAAGTATAAAGTAAAATAAATGGAATAATTTAGCATTTTATTAGAAAAGTTATTGGGCAAATTTTAAGGCAGATCTTGACAGTTACCTAAAAATTTTTTTAGTTGTATTATTATTTATAATAATGATATAATCATTTAGATTAGCTCCTAAAAATTCAGATCAAATCAGAATTTTAGTAATCTGATCTGATTTTAATAATTTTTTTTTGTTATTGTAAATTATATTAAGCTAATCAAAATAAAAAAATGTTTATTAAAATTGAATTGCTGGATCATATGATATTTATAAAATATACTAGCTTTTTTTTACAATTAATTTAGGTTGTACTATGATTTTACTTACTACTAAGATATGTTGCCAGTAGGAATTTCACTTTTATATGAAATCTTACTTTAGGATTTGCTTAAATTCTATTGGTTAATTAACTAAAAAGGAAAAAAATCATAATAATATATAGTCCAGTGCAAAAGTGTTGATACATAAAAATTATTACCTAAATTGGTAATATTACATAAAAATCAACAATCAAGTTATATGAACATAACTATTATATAATAGGTAAGAAATATTTTTACCTTTAACTTTATCAACAAAAATACACTTTTTTTACTTTATAGATAATACAGAATATGACTAAATTTTTTAATTTTTTTAATTAACAATCAATGAAAAAAAGTAATTATTCACGTTTATCAATAATTTTTAAATATTTGACAATATTGGAAACAACTTAAGATTTATCACTACGTAAAAAGGTTACTACAGTTATTGTTATTAAAGAGGCAACAATTATGCACGTGATTGCTGAATATAATAAAAATAAAATCTTATCACAAAAAAATTATGGCTAACCAAAAAAAAGAGCTTAACTGTGATATTGTTGAGCTTATACACAGTCTTGTTATTTCTGCAAATATTTCTGATGCCCACTTTCAATACATCTATTATGACAAAAACTTGAAAAAAATGACCATATATTTCAAAATGAACATTAGTGTTTCATATACCTTACTTTACTATTATAAACTACAACTGATCAAAGGAGTTTAGTCTACTGTAAAAAGTGTAATTACTAACTGAAAGCCAGCTTTATCCTAATCTTCTTACTATTAGAGACAAATTATTATATGTTTTTAAGATTTAAAGTTACAGTTAGATTTTGAAAAAAGTGTTTTGATAAGATGAAAATATAAATATTTATATGTCAATATAATGAAAATAAAGATTCTAAAGTTGAAGAATTTGATAAATAATAAAAAATTTTATTTAAATTGAAAACTTTAATAAATTTACATTTATGTCTTAAAATTTAAATTATAAATAAAATAATTTAAAAAATTTACTTTAATTTTTAAAAAAAATTTTTTATTAATAACATATTGGTGTACAGTCAACTCCCTCTATAGTCACTCCCGTTATAGTCACATTCTACTATATAGTCACACCAGTTGAATGTTCAAAACACTTTATTATTAAAATCTATCCTATATAGTCACAATCTATCTATAGTCACTATCACACCTATCCTCAAAAATCTTATATTAAAAAGAACCGTTTATAATCGCAGTTATATAAAGAATATATTAAATAACTTGGCATCTAATAATCGTACAAAGATGTATCATAGCTTGTTAGAATTGGTCTGCCACTGAAGACGAATCGAATGGTGGTAGTTTTATCCTTTTCCTTTGCAAGTGTTTACGGCCAGACCACCCATTGCCTCTGCGACTAATCTCGGGTCGTGCTCCTATCATCTTCAATCGCAACCATTATACCGAAAGACTTAATTCCTCGCTAACAGCACCACTATAGAAGACATCCACTATCGGGCCATTTTAGGCTGATCTGAAGCTAGGTACACGCCGCCTACTCATCCTATACCCATTGCATGATACCGATACTCAATTTATTTAACGACCTTTAGAGAAGCATCTACTTTCATTGGAGGACTTTCGACAGGTAACATCAACCATCTAGTACCCTTCCATACTACCATTTTAGGTACTAAGTCTCACTCAAAGGCCACTACAGTCCGCGATTACCTAGCACCGATAGTACAGTTGTTTACCCCAAGTGGTATACTTTGTAGTGACCACTCAGACAGGAGTGAAGTAGCAGATCCGTCCAGGATCACCCCTTATGGTGGGTATCAACCACCAGGATCACCAACCAGGACCTAAGGAGTAGGGAATCGAACCCCATAGCCATGCTACCTGTTCTGCGCACGAACACCTTGGCTGGTCTAAGACCTAACAGAAGGTCTAACTACCACTAAGACATTGCACCCTCAGCTTTACCATCTAGGACGACCATCTAGCCATTATTGACCCCAAGCGGTATCGTAGAGTGACCACCCGGACAGGAAGTCCCCCCAAGGTATAGTAGTGACCTCAAGGACAGGACTGCGCACATGCCAATGGCCCCATGCACAGTGGGAACGTTAGACACTACGACCCCTACTTGAAATGCGCGGCCTGCCGTACACGCTATTACCCATGATGCAGTCCAACTACACTAATCCCTGTACCTTCACGCTATTGGTTGTAGCGTCCGCAGTAAAATTCTTTTTATTTCCGTGGTCATGGGAATCGAACCTGCGACCTCACCATACTCAGGTTTAATGAGGGTCTTAGTGACTAACCACCAAGATAGGGTGACCAACCCTAGTTTTATCCTTTTCCTTTGCAAGTGTTTACGGCCAGACCACCCATTGCCTCTTATGAGACTAATGCGGGTATGCGTCCTATCATCTTCAATGGGCAACCATTATACCAGTACTTAATTCCTCAGGTAACGAGCACCGCTATAGAAGACATCTCCCATCGGGCCATTTTAGGCCGATCTGAAGCTAGCACACGCCGCCTACTCATCCTATACCTATTGCATGATACTGATACTCAATTTATTTAACGACCTTTAGAGAGCATCTACTTTCATGGAGGACTTTCGACAGGTAACATCAACCATCTAGTACCCTTCCATACTACCATTTTAGGTACTAAGTCTCACTCAAAGGCCACTACAGCCCGCGATTTAGGGATGGGGGTTAATTAACCACGGTTAATTAACCATGGTTAATTAACCGTTAATTTTGTTAGTTATGATTGATTTAAAATGGTTAATTAACCGTTATTTATAATTAGCCAATCAAAATGCAGAATTTAAATCATGTGATTAAATGATAATCCATTATTTTGTTACACAATTAAATATTAATTAATATAAATATTGATTAAATCTATGATCTACATATTGCATGATCTTTTTTTTTAAGATAAATTTTTTTTAAAAAAACACTTTTTTTTGCAAATTTATTGTTCATTATCATGGTAAAAAAAAAGGGAACTGTTTGGAAACATTGGACAATAATTACTGAAGCAGAAAGTAATGAAGAAAGTAGTAGGTCTAAGAAAAAAACACATCCTTCTGTACGTTGTAATTATTGTTCTAAAGTTTTTGAACAAGGTACAGCTAAAAGAATGCAAGTTCATCTTAATGATAGTTGTCCTAGAGCTCCAGAAAGTGCAAAAACAAAGAAACAACAAATTCCCTGAACTATTAGAAACTTCTGATGCTACTACTTCTACTTTTATTCCTACAGTAAAAACATCAAAAAAGCATTTAAAAAATACAACAATTGAGAATTTTGTTGATCGTATGAGTGAAGAAGAACAAGATACTCTTGAAATTTTACTAGCTCAAGCATTATTTGCTGCTGGAGTTCCTTTTTCTTTTCTTGAAAATAATTATGTTATTCAGTTTTTTCAACAATTACGTCCAGCATTCAAATTACCTAATCGAAGAAAACTTGCTGATGAATTACTTGATGATGTTTTTGATGAAGTTAAAGCTGAATGTAATGAACAAATTTTACAAGCTAAATCTCTTACAATGGTTTCAGATGGTTGGTCTAATATTAATCGAGAATCAGTTCAAAATTTTGTTATTTGTACTCCAAAACCATTATTCTTTGATGCTATTTATTCTGGTGAAGAATCTCATACAGCTAAATGGGTTGCAGATGAAATTATTAAACAAATGGAAATTGTTGGTATTAATAAATTTTCAGCAGTTATTACAGATACAGCTAGTGTAATGAAAGCAGCTTGGCGAATTATTGAAGATAGTTATCCAAGTATTGTTTGTTTAGGATGTAATTCTCATGTAATGAATCTTTTAATTAGTGATATTTTAAAGATTGATCAAATTAAATCTGTTGTTGAAAATGCAAAAAAGTTGGTCAATTATTTTAAGGCACATGTACAGGCAACAGCTAAATTGAAACGTATTCAAAAAGAAAATTATTCTAAAGAAATTGCATTGGTTTTACCAGCACTTACAAGATGGGGAACACATCTTGCTTGTTTTCAATCACTTCAAAATTCAAGAACAGCACTTGAACAGGCTTTAATGGATATAAGAATTCGTCAAAATATGGATTTAACTTTAAGAGCTCATATTTTATCAGATGAGTTTTGGGAAGATTTAGATATAATAACAAAAATTATGGAACCAATGGTTTCAGCATTAAAGTTATTTGAATCAGATATTTCAATTCTTTCAAATGTTTATTCATATTTCAAAGAAGTAATGAATCAAATTAATCAAATAGATTGTAATTTTTCTGATAAACTTCAAGAACTTATTGCAAAGCGATGGGAATATACTTATCATCCTATTATGATAACAGCTTATATGTTAGATCCACAATTTTTGGAAAAAAGTAAAAATGATGAAGTTGAATCTATTGGTTATGTAGAATTTACAACATTTGTAAATAAAAGATTTAATCAGGAAGAAGCAGTAGAATTATTTGCTGAATTGGTAAATTTTCGTAATAAAAATTCACCTTATGATAATGAAATTATTTGGAAATCTGCTAATATTCTTAATTCATCTTTATGGTGGCAATCATGGCCAACTAGTAAACTTCAACAACTGGCTATTAAAATTCTCTCAATTCCTACATCTTCTGCAGCTGCAGAAAGAAATTTTTCTACTTTTGGTTTTATTCATAATAAAATTCGAAATAGATTGAAAAATGAACGTGTTAAAAAATTAGTTTATATTTATGGAAATCTTCGAATGTGTAATAGACTTGTAAAAATACAAAAAAAGAAACAGATTAGTAATTTTAATGAAAATGAAGAAGATAGTAATAATAGTTCTGATAATGAAAATAAAGAAGATGATAATAATAATAGTTCTGATAATGATAGTATATTTGGATTTGAAGCAAATGTTATTAATTTAGATGATGAAGAATAAATAAAATATATTAAAATTTTATAATATTTAATAAATTATAAATTTATTTTAACTTCCTTAAAATTATATATACAGGTTATTTATGGGTTAATTAACCGTTAACTAACCGTTAATTAACCGGTTAATTAACCAAATTCATAACTAACGGTTATTTTACCAACCCTACCGCGATTACCTAGCACCGATAGTACAGTTGTTTACCCCAAGTGGTATACTTTGTAGTGACCACTCAGACAGGAAGTAGCAGGCATCTGTCCAGGATCACCCCTTATGGTGGGTATCAACCACCAGGGATCTCTCCTCGAAAGGACCCAAGGGAGTAGGGAATCGAAGCCATAGCCATGCTACCTGTTCTGTGCACGAACACCTTGGTTGGTCTAAGACCTAACAGAAGGTCTAACTACCACTAAGACATTGCACCCTCAGCTTTACCATTTAGGACGACCATCTAGCCATTACTGACCCCAAGCGGTATCGTAGAGCCGACCACCCGGACAGGAAGTCCCCCTAAGGTATAGTAGCGACCTCAAGGACAGGACTGCGCACATACCAATGGCCTCATAGGGAACGTTAGAAGGACACCATGACCCTTAGTTGAAATGTGCGGCCTAACCGTACACACTAATTCACCATGATGCAGTCCAACTACACTAATCCTGTACCTTCACGCTATTGGTTGTAGCGTCCGCAGTAAAATTCTTTTTATTTCCGTGGTCATGGGAATCGAACCTGCGACCTCACCATACTCAGGCTTAATGAGGGTCTCAGTGACTAACCACCAAGATAGGGTGACCAACCCAAGTTTTATCCTTTTCCTGTGCAAACAGTCTTACGACTTTATCTTTTATTTATATTTAGAACTTCGAAAATAACATCGAACAATATTACAAAAATAAGAAAATAAACTAATAAAAATAAAAAAGAGTAGCTTCACGACTCATACAAGTAAAGAAATCTAAACTAAAATAAATTAAAGCAAAGAAAAACTAAACTATTACAGAATCGCATACCCCAACTTTACCCGAAGGCCAGTGTGAGTCAACTATCCAACATCCAAAAATCCAGTCCGTTTACCAGAAAGAGATCCTAAGAGGTTGAACTGTTAAGCGGCGCAGAAAATCCAGGTGCGAGATCTATGATCCACCCCGAATTATAGAAGAGGATATCCAAGAAATCCAGGAATCCCTGAGAAACTGTCGCCAAAGAGGAGTCGTGATGATGAGGAGAGATAGTATTAGAAGAAGAATTTGTAGAAGGGCCACGTAATTTGGAAGCAGCCGAGATACCCTGCGACTCTTCCCAAGCATGAAAAAGAACATTCCGGCATAGCCAAATTTCACCATATAATTCGACTTGGAAGTCATTAAGAAGGGGAGAAATAGTCTTATATATAACAGAAAGAGAGAAATGTTGATTCAAAAATGTCGTTAAATGTGCAGGCAACAATCCTCGAGTAAGCCAAAGACAGGATAAAGAAGGAGCTTCATAGTTCCAACATTCCAAAGCAAAGAATTCAGTTTGAAAAGAAATATCCAAAGATTTCAAGGATAGAAAGGAAGATAAACAAGAATCTCTAAATTTAATGACTTCAGACCGGTGTGTTAAACAAGGATTTAATTCCGGTAAAATATAAGGACAAGTCCAAAGATGATTCAAATCTTCTGGAGCAGAGTTACACTGCAGACAAAGCCAGTCAGGAGAGTATAAGTAAGGTTTGCGTTGTTAAAGAGTAGTTAAGGTAGGCAACATATCCAAAAGGAGTTTGATACGGAAGATCCAGAATTCCGGACGACCATTCTTATGTGAAGCAAAACCTTTGATTTGTGAAAGGCAAAAATATATACCAGCCCAATCAAAAAGTGAAGGAGAACCAAGAGCAGTAAAACGTGCCAATGAACAAAAAGATAAAAGAGCATGAGCGTCTGCTATAGAGCGAAGAAAGTGACGAATATTCATGTCAACAGGTAAAGAATTAAAAGTTAACAAGCATGGAGCGTGACAAAATGCCAAAGGCGAAACAGAAGGTTGTATAGATGAATGAGCATCTTTTGCCAAAGAATCCGCTTGTTCATTATAAATGTCATCGCCATGAGCAGGGACTTTAATCAAATCGACATGGAGGTTACGATCCATAATAAGTTGTCGAATAGAAAACCAAAGAAGATGATTAGGTTCTCGAAGCAACTTCGGTGAGAAAGGAACATCAACAAAACGTGTCCATAATGAAATTAACTGACTACAATCAGTATAGATAGAAATTGAAGAATCACGGGAGAGGGCGGTCAATCCTAATAAGACAGCATAAATTTCAGAACGTAAAGCCGAAGGGAAACAAGAGGGAAGATGCATGGATGAAGATTCAAGGATAAATCCATCATCATCGAGAGCAATCCAAGCAGAAGCCATGGAAGAGGATAAAGAATCATTGGCAGGACGGAAAGAGCCATCGGTATACAAAGATTGCACAGAAGACGGCAAAACATCATCATCTAAATGGTCCTTAACAGAAGGAGAAAAGGTGAAAGAAGCGGTTGAGGGCGGGTTCATCAAATGAACAAGAGCCAAGGACGTGGCATAACTCCATGAAGTAGAAAGAGTGATGGGGAGGTAGGCCGCAAAAACTTTGGCGTTTCTAGTAGGGTAACCCACAGTTTCCGACAGGGTGATATTGAAAAAACACTTCTCACTATTACAACGTTGTTTGATAGCAGATTTCTTGGATAAGGCAGGAATGTTAAGAGCACAACCAGGACAAGGGTTATAGGATCGTTCATCAGCCGAGGGAGATACAGGAAGCCAATGCGACATAATAGCCGAGTTTTGTTTCTTGTAGGTGATACACACACGACCAACAGATAAAGTTTGGGTAGCAGAGTCAAGATTAATAGCCCATTGAGGATAAAAAGAATAATCTTTAACAGTATGATCTAATAAACAAGGAGAAACTAAAGTAAAAGAAGAATTAATAAAATATGAAGATAAAAGTAAAGTAGAAGAAAAAGAAGAAAGAAAATTATTATTGATAAAAGTAAACCAATTAGGAATCCGTCCTTTACGACCAACGATGCCAAGATAACGAAGGTCAGGCCAATTCATAAGATAACGTCCACAAGGAGAAACCAACTGAGCAAGCACAAATATATTCAGGTTTTTCCAAAGTTTCCAACTTGATTGAAAGATGGAATGAGGTAGAATAGATCGAAGTGGCAAAGCAGGTTGTAGATCACGCCTCGGAGGCCGGAAGGAAAGAGACCACGTGATGTTCAAACGCGAAGAAAACAATAACGAATTAAACAAAGTGTGCGTTCGCAAAGAAACGATTTGTGACCATGGTTCTAAGTTGATAGTAGTCGGGCAACTCTCAGCACCCAAATATCCTTGAAGATAGGAGATAGCATAAAGGGCAAAATTTTTGAAATCAGGGTGAGTGAAGATTTTTTGCCAAGATGCAATATGGGAAGAAAGAAAGCGATAAAAAGCATTTTGAATAGAAAAGGGGAGTTTGAGGAATAATAAAGGTAACGGGGTAGTTGCAGCAAGACCAGCTTTTCTTCGAAGTACCGAAAACATAGGCTTGACAATTGTTTGAATAGTACTTTCAGAAAAAAGGGTAGTTTGAAGGCGAAATTCCAATCGCGGAAGAAGGACAGCATTATAAAGATAGGCCACATGCTGTGCTAATAATTTCTTCGGTCCCAGGAGAGCTGCCATATCTTTAACCATGGAGCGCACTTGTCTGAGAACAAAAGCAGAAGAGGCAGATAAAGAAAACCATACTCCTAAAAAACGAAACGAAGTTTTAACAGATAAAGAAGAAAGGGAAAGGAAAGGAATGGGAACTAAAGGAGAAGGGGAAAGATCAAAAATAATCTTCGAGGAGGGGGAAGAGGATGAAAGGAGAACATATTTCGCAGAATTAGCTTGAACATTATTTAAAGTATAAAATTCAGCAGTAATAGAAAGACGGTCTTCTATGCCAGATTTTGAAGAAGCAATGAGTGTAGAATCATCCATAAACGTTAAATGTGAAACCGGTAAAGAATGTTGTTCAAATTCAAGTGGAGAATAATTTAAAAGGGCTGAAGATTTTAAAATAAAGGGATCTCGTGCTTGTTGATTCAAAACAGTAAGTAAAGGATCCAAATAAATAACCCAAAGAAGAGGGGAAATGATTTCTCCTGATCGATACCAACACGTACTCTGTAAGCAGCTGTATCGCCATGACAAGTAATTATCTTATTATTTCGTCGTGTAAAAAGATTTAAAATAAATCGCACTAAAAGTGCAGGGATATGTAACCTATCTAAAGCTAATTTAAGCATATTTAAATCCATAGAATCAAAAGCTTTAGAGATATCTTGAGAAACGATCCATAGTTCCTGATCATCAGTAGAGTCATGTTTATGTTGATGAATAATCGCATCCAGCATTTTGATAGGGACATCAGTAGAACCACCAGGTAAACCAGCAAAATTACCACCTTGAAGAATTTTACTATCAGCAAGGATGTTGGAAAGACGATTCGTGACGACCTTAACTACACATTTTCGAACTGTTTCCAGAAGGGTAATAGGTCGAGTGTTCTTAAGTTGAGCATCAAAGTCATGAGGTTTAGGAATAGGATAAACCACGGCTTCACGCCAGTCAGCAGGAATATCACCGCGAGAAAGGCAAGTATTGGCAAGTAAAAGAGAAAAATCCAAGGCTTCACCGGACAAGTGTTTAATCATCTCATAGGAAATTTTTGAAGGGCCGGAAGCTTTATTATTTGGCATGGAGGAAATCACAGCAGACCATTCTTGTAGGGAAATAGGCGCCAAAACAGGATCATATAATGAAGCAGACACATTTGTAAGAGGAGTGTAAGCTTGTTGCCATCGGGCGGGAAATGAAGTGATGGAAGAATAGTGGACCAACGGAGGAGAAACAATTGATTGGAAATGAGAAACAGCTGCATGTTTAATATCCGAAGGATCCGTTAATAAAGTAGGAGTTGAGTCCAAAACGACCAGAACACGGTCAAGAACAATTGAACGTTTTTCTACTGATAAGGCAGAATCGATAAAGGTGCCGAGCGAGTTCGAAAAGTGTTCGTCACGTAGTGCAGTATAATATTCCACTGAGTCCGTAAGATGTTGGGCGAATTTAGTAGATAAAAAGGCAGAAACTAAATTCTTCTGTGATCGTAAAAACGATTTAAATACAGATGCAGGGGTGGTGGAATAGGTAGGAACTGAATAATCAGGAAGTAAGGAAGCTAGGTTCTCAAGATGGGAAGGCAAGGCAGCAGTCATTTGCACAATCTGAGCGGGCCGATTAGAGCGACGAGTAGTAAGGCGATATAAAAATCGATCTAAAAACTTGTTAATAGCAATAAGTTTAGTTAATTCAGGAGAGTACGAATGTCGGTGTGTATTAGAGACTTTTTGAAAAGGTAATGTTTCAATTGCAGCACTAATTATGGCAGCTTTCAATGCATGCCACATACGATCAAGAGAAAGGGAGGAGAAATCAGAATTAGGGCGATAATGGCTATCTAAATAAACTCCAAGAGAATCATCTACTTCAACGGTAAAATTATTCCATTGTTCAACTGAAGTGGAAGCATAAGAAAAAATAGTACGCATTTCTTTTTTTTGTTTAAGACGAGATTTAGCCAAAATGGCCAAACAAGAATTAAAGTCAAAAACAGTTGTAAGAACTTTGTGGTCGGTGAAAGGTCGATCAAAAAGATTCGGACAAGTAACCACTTGCGAAAAAAGACCAGGGGCAGGAAAACCAGGCGAAGACCAAATATAATCCAGTCGAGAAGATCCATTATCATAAAAGAAAGTGGGATCAGGACCATTTGTAGAGGAGTGAGCTTGATGATCGGTAAAAAACCGAGAGGAAAGCAAGCGAAGAAGCTTAAAATGATTAGGTGAATAATTAGAATGAGCGATTACATCAGCATTGAAGTCGCCAAGAATAACTACAAAATAATTATTAGCTCGGGCATAATCGAGCCAAGAAAGAAGTTTGGCAATAAGATCATTGCAAATAGATTGATGAACAGAGCCGGAAGGGGGATAATATACAGAAATAATAGAAATTTTAGTTTGATGAAAAAACAAATCTAATTTAAGAAGTCGACCGTTCCAAGGATCAATTGTTTGAACATGTTTATGAAGGGGATTACGTAATAAAATACCAACACCATCATGAGGGCGAGAAGAAGAAGATGAACAAGCCCAATAGGACTTAAAGTGATGTTGGGAGTGTTCATTTTTAAAAATAAATTTAGCATTTGAAGGGGAAAGACGCGTATCATTAATAGATAAAGCACCAAAAGAGGAGTGAAGAAAAAAATTAAGCAAATGTTGTTGTCGAACCGGGGAACATAAACCATTAACATTTAATTGACCAAATTTAATAAGGGGAGAGGGGTGAGGGGAAAAATTATGTTTATTGTTGTCCATCATTATTACACACTGATAAATCGGTAATAAAGAAGGGGGAAAAAAAAAAAAGAACAATTATTGATTGGCTTGGCCTTGTTGCCGAGCCAAGATGAGGTTGTTTTGTTGGATTCCTTCTTTAATAGAACCAGCCAAAGAGGCAACAGTATCAGAAAGAGAGGAGAGACGCTGTTCCATATCAATAGGGGAGGAAGGAGTGACGTTGGAAGGTGGGATGGGAGCAAAATGAGGAATCGGGGAAAAACCACTTGTTGATTGCAAAGGTGGAGAATTAACATCAACAAGGATATTATTATCAGTTCGATTCACTGTATCATCCCATCCTTGCATAGAGGAAGGGATGTAGGAAGAAGGTTTAGCGACAAAAGGTCCAGGAATAGGAGTACGAGCAGCCATAGCAGATTCCAAATTAGTGATGCGGCTGTTCATAGAAGCAAATTGTGTGGTAAGAAGGGCTAATTCTTCAACTACTTTTTCAAGAGCAGCACCAATAGATTTCCAATCAGTAAGCACAGTAGGAGGAGCAGGATATGTAACATCCATGCCATCAGGCATAGTGATCAAGTTCATTTGCATCAGGGAATACGACGACGTTGATTATTATTGTTGTTGTTAAGATTGTCACGATTCCATGGTCGATGTTGAGAACGAGAACGAGATTGTTGTCGGTTATTAGGTCTGGATTTAGAACGATGGCGAGAAGCATTGGTACGGCTTTGTCCATCATTATTGTTATCAGGGCGGGCAAAACGGTTATGTCGTTTAGCAGGATGAGAAGGAGGTAGATGCTTATTATATAAAGCACGTAATTTATCATTAGATTGCCAAGGGCGAGAAGGGCGATTAGGTCTAGATGAAGAACCACATCGATCAGGGTTACAGTTCGGGCGACCACATCGATGACAAAGAGAAGTAACTTCATCCGGAGAATGCCAAGTAAGGCCAACTTTCTTAAGGGCACATGAAATAGATTTAGCGTTTTCCATAGCCGTTTCAGAGGCAAAATGGCAATAAGCGTAAGGTTTCGGATTGTAGGAATTCATAGAGAAGGGAACATTGACAGATCTAGCGGAAATTTCATCGGCAATTTCAGCAAGATCGACCGCTATAGTACCACGCGGAAGACCGGCAAGTAAAGCGACATAAGCGCGTCTTTCAGCACGTTGGTCAGGTGAGAAGGTAGCGGGGCAGATACGCAAACAATGTCCTCCACAAAGGACGCCCCAGGTAGAGTCGAGGTCCCGTAAAGCACCAGTAGATTCAAAGGTAATGTATGCAGTACGATAAAGTTTAGATAAACGGGTATGGCAGCAAGTAATATTGCCGTAACGAGAAAAAGTACCACGCAAAAGAGCGTCAGTTATAAAAAGGGGGATATCGGTAACCACCAGGGTACGCGCGTGTTCGTCTGCCTTAATAGCCTGGGGGTCATATGCATGGAAATGCAAGCCAAACAAGGAATCCATAGCGGAAGCTGTGGCTTTGTCAAGATCATCCTTTTTTCGGAAGTGGATGATGATCCTCTTCAAATCGTTGGAACCACTACACGTGGCACGACTACCATAAGAGGGAAACAAGGAAAGTTGCCTATCAACCGCGTCGCACGCGTCGCGGTTCGAAGCGAAGTGAGTCCAAAAGCCTTCGACGTCATTAGGAGCAGCCGAGGCGTAAAAAAGTGTAGGTTGAGACTGTACTGCAGCTTGGGACGCGTCCGGGGAGGCAGCACGTTCAGGGAAGGAAACGGCGGGAGTAATTTCTGGGCTTTTGCCTTTATCGTTAGGAGCGTGTTGAGAGGCATCAAGAGAGGAGGTATCAGGTTGAGAAGGTATCTCAGCGGAAGTTGTCTCAACAGGGCCAGGAGGCGTGAGAGGTTTATCAACATCCATGACAGAGTCTTCAGCACTGACTCTGGTACGTTTATTAGTAGAGGTGGTCGAAGGTGGAGTGTTCGAAGGGCCAGACATAGAGGAACCTTGACCAGAAACGTTGCCAGTTGGAGAGCTAGAGGCAGGACGTTTAGATGTAGTATCTTTGTTAGACTGGTTATTTTTCTTTTTGTTATCTTTACCCATTTGTAAAGTGTCGTAGTAGTTATCTAAAATAAAGAAATTATAAAGAAAAAGTAATAAAAAACTCCGAAAAAATTTTTTATTTTTTCGTAAATATTGTCAAGTGAGCAGAACGGGAGAGAGTTAGTTTTTAGTTTTATCCTTTTCCGATCACTGGCTGACGAGTTATTCAACAAAATGTTAAACATCGGCATTATTATATTTCTTGATTTACGTTTACTGCGCCATTTAACATTTTGCTAGATTTCTCGGTACCTAGTGATTGTAAAATGACGATTTATAGCTCGTTGGAATCGCCTCATCGAGACGAATCGAATGGTGGTAAGCTCATCTCTCTGTGATCAATATTGACGGAGTTATTACTTAAAAACCATTTAATATTTTTTAATTTCGGAAATTGATCTAGTGATTGGATTTCGATGTATCTTATACCATTAGATTTGTCTCATCAAGACGAATCGAATGGTAGTAAGATCGTCTTTCTAGGATCAATATTGGCAGAGTTATTACACAAAAACCATTAATATTTTTTTAATTTCGGAAATTAATCTAGTGATTGGATTTCGACGTATTTTATACCATTAGAACCGTCTCATCAAGACGAATCGAATGGCGGTAAGATCATCTCTCTACGATTAATATTGGCGAAGTTACGATACAATAAAGTTTTAAGTATAATTCTGGCTAAAATTATGTTAATTTTTGGCCGGAATTATGATATACAAATATAAGAAATTTTTTATATAGTCACATCTCTTTATAATCACCAAATATGGACTGTCCCAAATGTGTGACTATAAAGAGAGTTGACTGTACTAGTTTAAATAACAGGTTAACTTTTTCTTTGAAAAAGTAATTATGTCTCATAATGTTTAGTTCTTATATATATTTTATTTTTTTCATTTTTATAAATTTAGTATATATAAGTAAGCATAGTTATAATATGACAAAATTACATTTATAATAAATTAATAAAAAAAAAAAATTTTAAAGCATAAAGTGAAAATACTAAAATTGTTAAATGATTCAAATATTCAGAACATTTTAAAATATATTGAATATATTGCACATAATGATAAATGAAAATATTATTATTTATCTAATTTGTAATTAAATTAATAAATGATCTTAAACTAAGTATACTTCTAATTTGTAGTTAAATTAATAAATGATTTCAAACTAAGTATACTAGAGAACTTTTATAAGTTTTAGTAAAAATTTACTCATTAAAAATTTACCACTAAAATGTACACTTTCTGGTAAAAAGTATCCAATCACCCTAAAAATTATAAAATTATAAAAAATTCAGTGGGCCCAACAATAAATTTATATTTATTTTAAAAGTTCGAGACATGAGACACTTTTTAAAAGTGTTTTTTAGCTTAATTATTAGTAAAAATTAGCAGAAATTTTTAATTTTAAAAATGGCAAAATTCTTAACTTTTTAACTAGAGTAGTTACAGCCAAATGAATGCCAGAAATCAATTCTTTGACTAAAAAATAGCTTATGTTTAAAAAATCAGAAAGGTTGGACTGGTAGTTGTCAAAAAATCCACTACTGAAGATCACTAAAATTTGGCAAAAATGGTGATTTTACTGTTTTTACATACAGTAACACCTCTCTAAGTGCACCACCCTTGGGACCATAGTAAAAAAATAGTAGAATGTGCACTTAGAGAGAGTGTGCATTTATAGAGAGTAAAATATTAAGAGCTCTTATAAGTTGGGATCAGATCCACCGTGCACTTAAAGAGAATTTATATAGTGCGTGCACTTATAGAGGGTGCACTTATAGAGGTATCACTGTATAAAAATTATAATCTTCAGTGGTGGATTTTTTGACAACTACCAGTCCAACCTTTCTGATTTTTTAAACATAAGCTATTTTTTAGTCAAAGAATTGATTTCTGGCATTCATTTGGCCGTAACTGCTTTAGTTAAAAAGTTAAGAATTTTGCCATTTTTAAAATTAAAAATTTCCGTCAATTTTTACTAATAATTAAACTAAAAAAATACTTTTAAAAAGTGTCTCATGTCTAAGGTTGCCTCTTCAAAATCCTATGATTAGTTTCGTCAAAATTTTACTATAGATTTATTATAGTTTTGGCAGAGTTTTGGCAGTCTTGGAATTTATAATAAGTTTCGGCAGTTTCACCTTTCTCCAAAGTTTCACCAGTTTTTAATATAACTTTAATATAGTTTCGGCAGAATTTCGCTTTTCGGCGAAATGCCATCTTGCCTAAACCCCTAGGTTTCGGCAAGCAACCTTACTCATGTCTCGAACTTTTAAAATAAATATAAATTTATTGTTGGGCCCACTGAATTTTTTATGATTTTTAATTTTTAGGGTAGTCAGATACTTTTTACCGGGGAGTGTATATTCTTCAAATATTATGATAAATATTACAAATAATTTGGTTAATTAAAGATTAGCAATTTGCAATTCTAATGGTGAAATGACTTATAAGGTATATACTTTACTTGATATTTTAAATAATAATATAGAATTTTACAATTCATAACTAGTAGGCAATCTATATTCTTTTGTTATACAATATATATTTTGCTTTATCTATTGAAAAAACTGAAAAATCTGAAATCAAATGCAAAAATTATAAATTATTGGAATTAAGAACTAAATAATGATTATCTATTCTGAAAAGAAATATTGATTGCAGCAGATAATAATAATATTGTTAAAGAACTAAAAAGCTGTAAAATACTTTTTAAAATGTATTTTAGTTCAGAAATAAAGAAGTTCTTTTAGTGATTTTATTTTTCTTAATTGTAATTTCTTTACTAAATAATTTGTAAAACACATTTGTAATTATATTAACATTATTAAAATAATAAAATTTATGTATTAGAATATCTGCTATATTATCATTAATATTACTTTGTATATAACATAGTGTCATATTTGTAATATTTTTATTTACTTTACTATACAAACATCAAAATTCTTTCTTGGCAAAGTAATCAGCATCAAACAAAATTTTCTTCTATGTGATTTTGTGGCATACTTCTAAATTTTGATTGGCTTATAACATTTATCTTTAAAGACAAAAAAAGATATTTTTTTCTTAGAATATTATAATAAAAAATTTTATTTTATTTACTTTTACAATAAAAACATTTAAAAATATCACTTTTACATTTTATTAAATTTAATAACATATTCTCCCAATTTTAAGCACCGCCCAATTTTAAGTACCACCTGAAATTTTGGGGAAATTATAAGTACCACCTTAAATTTGAAAATTTTTATTATTAATTTTCATTATATTTTATATTTTACATTTGATAATTTGATAATTTTTCATTTTTAGCAAGAATAACTTCTTCAATTATTCATGTACCGTAAAGCAAACCAATATATGTGAAGTTTTAAATAAATCTAATAAAATTAAGGAATACGATACAAAAAAAATTCACCACCCCTAATTTTAGTAAAATTTTTTCCCTTAAAAAGTGGTGCTTAAAGTTAGGAGAATACTATTTACAAAATTTTTAGTAAAATTGAAAAATACTAATAATTTTACATCTGCGGAATGAGTTTGCTTAATCTTCAAAGGCCAATAAAAGCGCCAAAATTACGCTGTAAGGTAAAATCCAGTTGCGTGTGGCACAGTGATTTTACACAAAAATGTTCATACCTTTTAAGATATTTTGATAAAAAACTAATATTTGGGTAATTCTATATATGCTGAAGAACTTAGCCTAAGCCTCCTAAACTTATTTCATTTAACCAAAATACTGAAATTACGCTATAAAATTGAAAAAATAAATCTTTAAGACTTGTTTCATTTAACTAAAATATTAAAATAAAAACCATGAAAAAACGCGTCTACTTACTTATTTATTTATTTTACTTTAAGATTATTCTAGTCAATCTATTTCACAAATAGGAAGCGGCACATGTCCAACTATACTGACTATTAAAAATTGAGCTACAATGCCTATCCAAAACACGATCAAATCAGGCCCATCCTTCAATGAAAAGACTGCGAAATGGGAGACATATGCTGCCATCTGAGTTATAAAGAATGAATTTCTGCCTTGACAGGTGAATGAATTTCTCCTTTGTCAAGAAAGCATTTATTTACGAAGCACTTTTGGACTTCCAAATAAATTAATACACCAAGTCACATGCAATCACAGCAACCCAGTCCACTCATATAACATTCGTTGTCTAAATTTTTATTAATAATTTTTGAGGCGACAAAGGCTCTTTTCATCAGCTTCCAATCTCCTTTTTCTAGATGATCTGTCATCTTGTCCATGAATATTGTTAGCCAATCCTGATAAGTAGCTAATTGCCATGTGAAAAAAATAAATCTACATAACCATCACAGAGTAATTTTATTGAAGTTATATCGAAAAGAAGCGGTGATTCTCCAGTAAACTCATCATTCTCGAACCCATTTTGCTTTGCAAAAACTCTTTTACTTCTCGCCAAAATGACTGGTTTTAAGAGCATCCTTTGTTTTCTTCACCAAACATATTTATCAGCTTTTTTTCGCCATCCTTCAACTTTTGATAAAAATGGGATTATGACTTCATCCAATGCTTATCACTTATTTGTGATGTATAATCCGTATCTGAGAGGTCAAAATGGCCGCGTTTAATTATACCAATCCCCCTTAGGTTATTGCTTAAGTTTATACCATCCATTTTCCAATCTTTGTGAGTATTAAGCGTGAAGAGAAATTTGATAAGATAACACAGCAAATTATTTGTTTGTGTATTGCTGTTATTATGTGTACTTGATTTGGCCTCATTTTGCTCGTCGTTGTCATTTTCGTTTTCTTCTAAATTATTTGTTTCTTTCTTTAAATGATTAAGTATATTATTGTGAATGAAGTTAGTTGACAGATCGTGTCTTCTGTTTCGTCATGCTTAACGTTTTCTCTGTAGTTATCCTCTCCTTCATCTTTCTCTCCTTTCTCATAAATAAAAATCTATCTTATCGTTCCTAAAAAATTGTCTCGCTTCAAATATCCCACAGAAATGTTACGAAATTTAGTATTGTCACGTATTCTGAAGTGAATCTATGCCACCAAAATACGAATAGAAATCTTTTGCAACTAATGTACTGTCTGTCATTCCGGTATTCTGTAAACTTACGCTTGTATTGTAGTTTTTTATTTATTTTATTCTTCAAGAGTGAAATATGGACTAACTTTGTGTAGGAAAAATACTAGAGGTAAAAATACATAGTAAGAATAACTAACTAAAGTAAGTTAACAGACGTGTTCCCCATGTAAGGGGATCACCCTTCGTAAAAAAAAAAAGAAAATAGAACAGAAAAGCTACCCACAGTTTCCAAATTTATAGCACGTGATAGATAATCAATCATAATTATGAAGTAAAAAACGCTAAATTTATAGACATTTTATTCATATTTTCTTGCAAAGGCCAAAATGACAAGAGTAATATACCTGCTTTGATTTGTACATCTATAGAGCCGGGAAAAATGGATTAGGCGGATTATACGAATTTTATTGAGTGATTGACAAATTTTATACAAGAATGTGAATTATTCAATGAAGTTGGGTCATAGTGGACTAATATACACAATTATTTGTTCGGTCCGTTTTTTCTTATTTGTTTGGAATGCACTTTCAAGTTGTGCCAGATTCTAAGGAATAAAATGCGTTAATATTATTGAATCTTCTAAAAACGCGAGTCTAAATAGTAGACTTACTTGCGCATATCCAATCTTAATATTATGAGATTTTCCTTCAGAGGTCTTCTAGAGCTTTGATTGCATAGTCAACTCGACCGGTTGAATCATCTCCTGAAATATCCTTCCGCAACACTATAAGAATATCTTGAGAAGTAAGTTTTTAGTGATGGCGATTGATGCGTGTAATATTGTTGGAATAAATTCACAACACGTCGCTTCGTTACATCGGTCATGGTTTCCACGTTTGAAAGCTTTAAAATTATATCCTCCATACAGTGATTAAATGCCTTATCATCGTCACTCCAGAAATACACGTTTAATTCTGCAGATAATTATTGGCAAAGGTAATCACTTTGGACGAAAACCTGTTGATAAAGCAACATGAAATTATTTTTATTTTTTCACGCTGGTGTTTTTGCAAATTTTAAGAAATCAAGTAAGATTGATTGATTTTTTGTTAATCAAAAGGAATATTTATATGAGAACATTCACTAATTTATATATTCTTAGATCCAAATAATTTAAATTTCATAGTTGTCAATGGTTGCATATAGTAAAATATTTTTGAAGTAGCTTTATCAAACAAACTTTTGATAATTATGTTATAATGGTTGATGGTCAGTTTTTAATTATCCAGTTTGGTGATGTTGTCTTCCTTTCAAGTAATATCAACAAGTACAATCTTTTATCATTTAATTCGCTTAATCTCCATGCAAATTCTTCACCTTTTTAACCTGAAGTCCAAACTATCTTGAAAGAGGGTACAAAATCAATTACGGGTTTTTTAAGGCTCTTCGTGAGGGTAGATTTAGAATCATTTTGGTGATAGGTAAAAGCTGTGATGCCGCCAAGTTTAGCTTTGACTTCAATAGGAGTGTAAATATCGGTTACTCATTATTATTTATAATAGTATACTTGAGGAGACAGCAGGTGACATTGATCAATTTTAAATTAGATAATTTTATTAGCTGAAATTTTCTATAATAAATAATTTATGCATTTAAACAATTTTGTTGCATATTTTATGAATCTATATATTTTTCTTTATATTACATTAATCATTCTTTGATTCGCTTTTCTCTAAAGTTAATTTAAACGTCCGTATCATTTTGAATAAATAGGTTCTTAAAAGATAATCAAATTTTTTTGTAAAATATAAGAAAAATTCAAGAACTGAAATATGAGAATCACTTTATATTGAACTACATTTCATATTATCTCAGTCAAAATCTACAATCAAAGTAAGATTAAGACCCCATTCTTTTTTTTCTCTGTGTCCATTAACTTTTCTACCCTTTAATTTCGCATATTTCTCTATAACGTCCAAATAATCAGCGCTACTAATATAACACATCCAACTCATCCTCTTAATATCAACATTACAATTCTTTAAAAAATTACTTAAACCCAATGGTGTACAACTCCATCCATCAATATCAAAATATTTTAAAGTTTTTGGTAATAATTTTCCAATTTCTGGAAAGAATAAATCAATTTCCCATGGCAATCCAATAGAGACTGAACTATCCCATTTTTCTGCTGTTATCTCTAGTTGTTCTAATTGAGTACAAGATTTTAGGAGTTGTAATAATTGATTCATCTCCGAATGATTTTGAATTCTTGCTTTGTAATAAGTAATGTTCGGACAATATGTCGCACAAATTGAAATAATATTAGGATAATTAACCAAATCCATATTTAATCTCACATTTCTTAATGTTGCATTTGAATTCTTAATAATAGTTATTAGTGCTAAGTAAGGATGATCTGGAATATTTTGATCATTGTTTTGAATTATTCCTTGATAAGGATGATCTCCTAAATCATCATCAATTACCCTATAATTAGAGAAATAAAGAGTATGTAATTTTGGGAATATCGTATTTCCTAATGGTTTCATAATGTCATTTGTTAAATTATAACAATCTTCAATCTTTAAAGTCTCTAAATTTTTACAACAAATTAGTCCTTCAAAGGTTGAAGAATCATCCAAATAATTATAGAAGTGACATCCATGAATTTCAACATAAATCAAACTATTCCATTGATTACCCAAAGATTTTAATATCTTTGATAAAGATCCCCACCAGTTTCCAATCGTAAATTTTTGTAATCTTTTTTGAGATGTAATTAAATTTACAAGTGATTCACTTTCAGTAGAATCATTATCCTCAATAATCATTTCATCAATATTTTTACAATAATGAACCATTGATCTGAATATTGCATCTTTATCATACGATCCTCTCGAAACAAATTTCTTTAATGGAGCAAGACAATGTGATGCTCCGGGGTACTGTGTTAACAACATACATTCAGCCAAATTTCCATAAGGTCCATATCTAATTGACCTAGTATCCAAAGACAAATTTTCTAATTTATTACACTTTAACATAAATAATTTACTTAGCTCTTGAAGTAAAAGTAGAGTTTGTCGTCCTCGTTGTTTAAAAACTTCAAATCCGATGAATTTATTTGTTGCATTATTTTTAAAGTCACACCATTTTCTTATTAATAAATAAACTTCATTAAAATCCAATTCTCTTAAAAACATTGGATAATCGAAAATCGGTGAAGTAGAAGGTATATGAAGTTGTAAAATATGTTTTGCTTCTTTGGAAAAAAAAGGAAAGTATGCGGGTACAAGTTTTTCCGTTTGATGCATAATTGCTAGATGAAAAGGACTTTTCCATAAATATGGAATCATCGTATTACACCAAACTCTATTCACTAATATACAAGAATGTAATGTTTTAATATCATTTCCATCAATCGAAGAAAAAATTTTGTCCAATAATTCTGTTGGTAAATATAATGACATTGTTTAAAAAACAACAAAGTTCAAAAGCCAATGCGTTTTAAAAACAAATTGTTTATAATACGCCCTTATTATGACGCCCTTATATATTTATGCTTTTGATTGTATCACAAGGTTTTTTTTTTTATAGTTTGATCATGTTTTCAAGTCTGATGACCTTATTTCAGCCAATCATCTTTCACAAGATCTTGATATATCACTGCTTATGGAAAAAATAACGTAATAAAAAAGTACTAGTATTATAACTCGATGAGAGTACCATTTTCACTTCACAATTACTCTATTTGTGTCGCTAAAATCTAATATAAAGATCCTGGTTTCATTTTTTTTTAGACTAGTACTAATTTATACTAATTTAGAAAGTTTAGTCATAAATATGTAAATAAAGAAATGAAATATCCGATATTCATTTTGCAATAAATTAGTGTTTCATTGTTTCACCTATTTAAGAAAAAGAAGGTAAAAAAAAAAAATACTACACTTTTTTTTTCTCTTACTCTTTCTTATTCAATCGATTTTTGACTGATAATATATTAATTAAAACAAATTAAAATAAGATAAAAAAAAATATGGCATTTCCTCCGGAATTTGTTGTTCAATTCTCATGTGTTTTTGCCATGTTTTTAATATGGTTTTTTTCGTTAGTACCAATACGAAGAGCTCAATCATTACATGAAGAAGGGTATGATAATTCAAATCCAAGAGACCAGTATACCAAATTAGTTTGTATCTTTTAATTTTTCTTTCAGATTTATCAGATGTTTTTTTTTTTCTTTTTCAAATACTAAATATCAAAATCTCTTTTTAAACATTATATAGTCTGATTG
Organism: Rhizophagus irregularis; assembly: GCF_026210795.1. Classification (NCBI taxonomy): domain Eukaryota; kingdom Fungi; phylum Glomeromycota; class Glomeromycetes; order Glomerales; family Glomeraceae; genus Rhizophagus; species Rhizophagus irregularis. Next base: position 4,561,433 of record NC_089435.1, on the reverse strand, counting down.
GGGAAAAAGAGCAGTTGCAGCGGCAAATAATACATTTGAAGGACTGGCTTTTTTCTCAATAGCAGTATTTACACAAGCATTCTCTCGTTTTCTACAACCTGCATCAGGAAAAGATGATAACAAAATAAGAACTGTTGTTGATATTATCTGTATTATTTATATCATTCTTCGATTGGTAAAAAAAAAATTTTTTTTTTTAAAAAATATAGTATTCGTCATTTTTCTTTTTTTTCAAAAATTAATTTGATTTCTTTTCTTTCATCATGATTGATTATAGATTTATTTGCCTTTATATTGGTATGATGTTGCAAGTGCTAGAAGTTCGATTTGGGCAGTTGGAACATTATGTATTATAGCTATATTCGTGATCGCATTTATATAAATAATTGAGTAATTAGTTGTGATTTATTTAATTTACCAGATTAGTTAATTTTATTTAGTTTTTCCCCAACTAATAGTTATTTGTATATCAAATTTAATTTCTTTAGATTAAAAAAAATTAATGTTTGTTATAAAATTTGGAATTATATCATTCATTATCTATAAAGATAAGGAAATATTATAACATTTTATTAAACAATTTAAACAGATTAATTTGAAAATTAAGGTTTGATGATGTATAAAGTTTCAATCACAAACATATACAATATACAATATTTTAACAGATTAATCAAAAGATTAGAGAATTTTTTAGGAGGAGTCAGGAACTTAAAAATTTCAAATCTGTTACAAGGTTTGGAAAAAGTAAGTTTGTACGAACTTTCGTATCGAATGGTGGTAATTTCATATCTTTACGATATTGATAGTATTATTACGTTATAAAAAATTTAGATGTTTTGTATTGCATCCAGTGTTCTTACAATAGTGATCTTTAAACTCATCAGATTCTCGATATGATGTTAAAAAAAAAATTTGTAATTCAAATCGTAAAAATCGTGCGTAGAGCTTCATAGTCTATGAGAACAATGCTTAGAAAATTTCCTGATGCCCCCTTTGTAAAATTTTCGACTTTGATGGGTTTAGTCTCAAATTTCTACTTTTGATATCCATGATCGTCTCGCATTCTTAGCGTAGAAATTTCAATACTCCGCTTAGATTAAAATGACAATTTTACTATACGTCAATTAATTAATTAATGCTGACTAAATTTTTAGTTTATTAATATTACTAAAATGAACTATTTGGCTAATAACGTAATTAGTTGAAATGATTATTAGCTAATAACGTAATTAATTGATCGATCACTAGAATGAACTATTTAGTTGTACTCAATTCAAATTTGAATATAATACAACATATAAAGTAAGTCAATTTAAAATTTTATCTCTTGTATACGTTTAAGTTCATTAATGTATACATTTCTAAGAAAACATTCGTCTTTCAAAACGCAAGAATTACGATTTGCATCATATAAAATAAAACATCGTTCGTCTATCGGTCTATGGGCATCAACAGATATTATCAAAGGATAAGGATATATATAAATTTCATGGAAATAACCTTGAGATTTACTGATTCGCATGAATTTGAAAGATGATGAAACTGAAAAAGAAAGATGCAAAGTATATAAAATGTACGCAGAAGAACCTTTAACATAATTTTGTATTTGCCGATATTAAACACACTTTTTTGCATATAATGTTGACCAAAGTCATCATAATGCCGGTTGAAATCTGGTCAGGCTCTAGAAAATGCTTATTTAATTACAACTATTCTTTTGAGATTGTCTGTCTGATCTAATTGCGAGAAAGGTAACTTTCAGCTATCCTCATGCTTCAGGTCAAAGAGTGCCTTATTATACTGTTCATATGTGAAGGAAGAGCGTCCCAATCAGAAATAGAGTCATTCTTGATTACCTGATTTTCGTCTCTTTGAATATTGTCGTCATATAAGCACCAACCCGTAACTATATTTCTATGGTTGCAAATCTTTTGAAGGTTTAAGATTCAAGACTATATTTAATATTTAAGAATTCGATAATTTTAAATATTAAAATTTTATGAATTTGATGAATTTAGATAATAAATTTTTTTTTGATATAATATCATATGAACTTCGAAAAAGTTTTTTCTCGAAACTGAAAAAAAATATTGTACTGATTTTAAGATCAACTCCATAGATTTCAACTTTTGTTCTCTCATAATAATGAAATTCGAGAACATATGCTTAAATGTGAAATTTTCTTATTCAGATAATACTTCTAATACTTTAAAGAATACGTTACAACAAAGTATTCCATTTATTATATTTACCAATTTAATTTCTAAAGAATCTTTAGATAAAATATTACCATACAAACAAATTTGCTTAAGGAATTAATTTAAGTCAAACAGATTCTAATAGAGAACAGAGTAACTCGTATATCTAGAAAGATTAATTCAGAAAATCATTACATTTCAACATGCTGAATTAATCTCAAATGAATTGATAAATTAGTGACAAGTTAATTTCTTTATAGGATCTCGTCCCTTAAAAATTTCATGAAATTTGCGCTAATCAATCTATTCACATCATTGAGATATTATTTCTCAAAAATTGTTGTGTATTTGCTTGTTCATAAATTTCAACTAACTCCCTTACATAAAGTTACTAAAGTGACGAAACCGATGTAGTGGCGCAGCAACACGATTTATTATTAAATTATTTTTTTTACATGACGCGACTGCATGACTACATACTGATGCATATGATTATCAACTCAATAAAATTCCGAAATGATCAAAAATAATTAGTTTAATTATAGGTAAAAGTTAAATAAATAGATAGATAGATGAATTACAGTATAAATTTGTCAAAAAAATTTTGTTATGTATTACTGTACTTAATCATGATTTTACGTCCGCAAGAATCATTGATATCATCTGATATCAAAACTTGTACAACAAAAAAAAATATATTTATTTTCCTCGCTCTTTCCCCTTCCCTTTCTCATCTTTTTCTCTTCCCTTTTTTTTCGAGGTCCTATACAGTCTTTTTCTTTTTTTAATCACACATCTCTCATTATTCCTCTATCCTTCGGGAGAAAGGTAACCCACTTTAACTTTTTTTTCACACAATAAAGTCCCTATCTAGGTGTCCCTATCTAGGTCTAGTCCAAGGTTAGAGCAACATACATCAAACAAGCAAAAAAAAACGTCGTAAAAAAAAATACAAAATTATGGTATCCGTCATAGGTATGTACTGTGTTTATTGTGCGGGACTGCCTACAGACAACATATAGGTAACGAGTTTCTCTTGGAAACTTGTTTTTGTAGGTAAAAAACATATTAGAAACCATCCTTTCAGTATAGACGATTTTGTGGTCCTTTTTTACGCGTTTTCTGTCCTGTCAAAGCATTATTGCCTTCACATTTAGTTTCTTTCAATTTTCTTTAGGCAGATGGATTAAAATCAATGTAAACAGTACTTTTAAGACTATCAAGATGACGCCAAATTTGATATTTAAAGGACAGATTAGAGCTGTTATTTGAGGCTAGGACACATCATTGAGTGGTAAGTATAAATTATAATAGTTCGCCGGATGGACGTATGTGTAGGTGTGCACTGCAGGGTTCACTGAAAGTCTTCCGGATGGTGAACTGTTATGATTGACATAGGGGTTTATGTGCTCGTAGTACGTACCATATGCTACAGGCTAGTAGCCATCTGCTTTGTGCACAAAGTCGTAGCTACAATGATGCCATATAGGTGATCCCCAAGCTGATTCATATGGAAGGGCAGGCTGTGGTCCCGTTGGAAATGACACATATCCCTATGTCATGTCACTTACTTAGTTGTTGTTATTGAATACTATATGAGTCCATTTACCATAGATCCTATGATGGCCACATGGGTGTCCTGGGGTTCCCTGCTTAGGCATAATTAACAGGGTGGTAAACCTCATATGGTATAAGGTGATAGTGACTAAAAAACTTTGTAAATTTTTGTAGGGCATGTATCAATTCATTTTTTCTTTAAAATAAGCGTCTTAACGTTGGTACACTTCCTATGCAATTATGGCTATTAATCAGGATAATTCTGAAGTATATATATATATATATGGCGGTTGAAGATATGAACTGGGATATAGATTTTTTTTTATAGACAAATAGAGCTTTTCAATTATGGGAGTTTTCCTTTATATTTTGGTTTTCTTTTTTTTTCTTTTTTATTTTGAACTACTAGCTTTTTTTTTTGAAAAAAATCATATCTCTTTTCGTGTTCATCTTTATAATTGACTTGCTAAATACGTAAAAAGTAAATGTAAATTTTGTGTATGAATGTATATGAACGTATAAAGCTGTATATGATAATAAAGCACATGTCTATAATAGGTCGTAGCGATCATCGTTAATAGATGTATTACAAGATTCTCCAAAAACAGAATAGAAAATATATAGGATAACATATTGTAAATAGTATATTGACAATTTTTTTCGTGAAATACAATCTTTATTTTATAGAAAAAAAAAAAAATTTTTTTTAGATTCTTTCTCATAAATATCCTACTTTTAGACACATATAAGCATGTAAGAACTTTGTATTTTAATATATAAAATATTTTTTAAGAAATTGTATTTCCAACAAAAAATCTAATAATGATAAATATTTAACTTAACTACGTTGAAGTTATATATCAATAATGAACATTTTGAGTATTATTTTTTATCAAACATTAATGATCTTCTTTTCATAATCTTATATATTTTAATAAATAGTTATCGGATGATTAAAACCAAATAATTGATCTAATCCACATTAGACTATTAGTTGAAATTCATTCACTAATAATATTATCAATTTGATTGGGCCGTTCATGAATAAATCCTCGCTACTATCTAATAATTTTATTATTATGTTAATATGAGATTGTTGAGATATACGATCAAAATAAAAATTACTGGATTATAAACTGATGATAGTAATTAAATCAAAGTACCTAAAGAATTCGATTGAATCATAAAAATATATTGAATCTATCTATATATTACTGCACACATGCATGACGAGAATATGATAGTTAAAATCATCAAGGACATTATTTACAACTAAAACTTCCATTGGCAAATTAGCAAATACTGTATTTTTATGGGAAAAAATTACAATCGCACATTAAATGTGTTATTAATTACTATAGGGTATAGAGGAAATAATGATGGTGTTCAATTTAGTAATTTAGTAGTAAAAATTGTCAACCGTCAACCGGCCAAAATAATCATTGCACATAAATCATAATCTGGGTAATACATTTTAACATATCACTGATAGATCTGTAACAGATCGCGTGTCATATTTGCATAAAGAACGTTGTACCCTCATAACATAATTACGTAACTTCTTAAAAGCATGTCCTTGAATGGGACAGCCTGGGACAGTCCAAGTCCTTGGTCAAGAACTTTTAATGTCTGGGTCATATTTATTAATAAAATATGGCTTATTACAGTGAGACAAGTTAAATAATTTACATTGATAGGAATATTATAAATTAAAAGATTTCAACTTAATGTACGTAATTGAGACAATTATCTTGGAGTCTGGGGCATTAAAAATCCTTGGGAGTTGGGACACTATAATCACAACCCTGTTCCCGGGCATTGAAAATTTCACGTGATTTTAACCAATCATATCATTCAATGTAGTAGATCATGTGAACGTGAAATTTATCACGTTAACGCCCTAACGCTTGATGACCAAATTCTGCCGCTTGAACCGAATGACCGGCCGATCTGGCTGATCTGAACCGACAATAAAGTCAGCGAAGTGAGCGAACTTACTTATTATTTCAGCCGGTCAGCCCACGGAAATGAAAATATCCTCCATAATTTTACAAAATCCGTTCTTTATCTTTTTTTCGGTAGTTGATAAGAAATTTTTTATATAGGTTTTCACCTTTTTCACCTAGAAGCGTGAGAAGCGTGTGATGCGTGCGATGCGTGCGTGCGTACATTGGTTATACGTGTTACGCATTTTATTATGTTCCACATGACAATAGTTCTAAACTAATATATAAATACATGCCGATTATTCAGAAATATTGACCGATTGATTATTCTTTCTGGATTGTTTGATAAATAATTATGTCATAGATAAATTAGGATCTAAGGAAATCATTTTTTAGAATTTCGAAAGATTATCATGTTTAGGTAATTGGTTCATAATTATTATTTGTACCCTTTTTATCGAACAATTTTTTTTTTAAACAAAAAATATATACAATATATTATATTTTAATATTTATATTTTATTTATAATAGAATTTTTTTTTTTTACAAATAATTTTATTAACCAAATATCGTAATTATCAAAAGTTGAGTGTGTTACACCAATTTAATGAAAATAAAGGGGTTGATGTTAATAACTTTATAAACTTTATAATTCCTTTTTTTTTTTCCTTTATTGGTCCAACCTTAAAAAAAAAATAAATAAATAAATAAATATAAAATGGATAATCGAATTAATCGATCATTCATTTGACGATTTGTTTATATATAATTATTATTTTTTCCAAATTTATACAGTATATTTCGAATTTAAATATATATTTCGATTGGTAAAAAAAAAAAACGACGAATATTTTTGCTTTGAATAAATTTATCTTTTTTTTTTTTATTATTTTTAAATTTATTTTTATTTTTTTTTTATTTTTTTTCTTTTATTTAAAAATCGATCGGATATATATAATATATATATATATATATATTGTATACATATTATATATATATATATGTTGTGTATATATATATATAATATTTATTTAAAAATTATTATTCAGAAAATTATTATTAATAAAAAAGAAATTATACAAAGAAAAAGAAGATAAAATTACATAATAAAAATCTTAAAAAAATTAGTGTAATAACACTTTTAAAGGTTTTTTTTTTTATATCTAAAATAAAATATACTCTCCCCCCCTTTTTAAACACCGAATAAAAAAAAGAAAGAAAGAAAAGAAAGTAAGAAAAAGAAAGTTTAATTGCATTGTCCTTTGCATTGTCCTTTGTAATTTCTATTGTAAAAAAATAAAATTACTTTTTTTCAATTATTGTTTTAAATTTCAATTATTAAAGTAATAAATTGGAAATAAGGAATGATGATAAAAATAATAATAATGTGTTTGTTGTTATGGTAAATGCGTTATTAGTTTGTTGTTGTTGTTGTTGTTGTTCAGTTGTTAATTTTGTTTTATTAGAATTTTGAGATGGTTTGGTCAAGGAATCTTGATTTTGATTGGAAATTATTTTAAAGGTACTAGAATTTTCTTTCATAGGGTATCTAAAAAAAAATAATAAAAAAAATTGATTTAGTTTTCACGTTAAAAATAAAATAAATAAAATAAAATAAAATAATAATAAAAAAAATAATAATTACCCAAGAGATTTAAATATACTAATAATTTTTGGACCAATTGGATTTGTATATTCGGGATCACCATTTATAGGTGATAAATCATCAAGAATAACTTGACGAGGAGCTTTAAATCTCATCAAGAAATCGGTAGTATTACCAAAAGCATCAAAATCAACATGACTAAAAGTTGAACCAGGTTTAAAAGGTACCAAACCGGTTTCAATTAAAACATTTTCACCATCAACTAATCTAATTGCAACTGAACCTCTAGTAATGGAATTTTTAAACATTATTTCGGTCTCTTTATATACAGGAGATTTAGTAAATGCATCAAGGAAAGCTTTTTGATCATCAAATTTGGTATTAAGAGGGGCAAAACCATTTATTTTTTTGGCAATAGGTGTAAGAGAAGAATTGTCTTTTGTTAATACTAAATGTCTATCCAAAATATATTCCTGAAAACCGGTAAATGTGATAGGACCTTCCTTTATTCCATCAGTTTCTTCCGGATTAGTGAAAATAAATGATGGAGTTGGAGTTAAACTACTTGCATTAGCATTAAAATAATCATCCCAAGAAGTGATAAAACCTAAACCGTGTAAAAATTCATGTACCAAAATTATTTCAAAATCTACTTGATCTTTACCAATTGGAGGATCACCTCTGAACCAAAAAGCATTACTATTAGAATTAAAACCTGCTACAATATCAACAGGGGAAAATTCTGGATGTTCTGATAATTGTAATTGTTTTACTAAAGCTTGTGGAAACAATCTTGTTTCACCATCAGTATTATCTTTTATAGGAAGAAGCCTAGAAGGAGCAGCAGCTCCAAGAGGTTCAGGTTGACCAACTGCACATTTTATGAAAGTACCACATAATTTTACAAAACTAGCATTGACCGCTATTGGAACTTTTAGATCGAATGTGTTTTCAACTATTGTTGCTGCATTTTTAAATGCTATATCTGCTTTTTTACATGTTTCTGGAGTACTCTTTTCATCACAAGTAAACATTATTTTTATCATACTATTAGAATTATCATCATCATTAACTAATGAATTTGTGATCTTATTAAGAGGTTTTTTTTGTGATTCGGATACAGAAGGACAAGCCTTATTATGTGTTTTACCGAATAAAGGTGGTTCTATACATTGTGAAGATATAGAAGGAATATGATTAAAAATCAATAATAAGAATGGGAATAAAAAAATGGATTTATTATTTATATGCATTCTTAATAAAAAAAATAAAATAAATTGGAGGAGAGGGGGAGAGAAATATTTTGATGTTAGAAAAAAAAAGAGAGAATATTAGTAATATATATATATATATATATATATATATATATTAAAATTTTAATTTTAATTTTAATTATATGATTCTGCGCTCTGCGACAGATTTTTAACGAGGAAACCGAAAATTTGTTGAAAAAAGAGGATATATTTATATAAAAAATTTTTTTTTGGTTACCACATATGGATTGTACAGATCTTCAATTTAATAAGTCTATAAATAAAAATAAAAAAAAAACAACAATATGTAAATTTTCGGTTTCTTTGCCTGAAACGGATAATATTGTCTAATTGTTAATTCGTAACACGTAACAAAAAAAAACTCGGATAGTGTATCGGTAAATTTGTTTCAAAAGAAGGGAAAGGGGAGGGGTTTTTTTTTTTTGATGAAATATACATTATTTTATTTATAGGTATTACAATAGAAAAATCATAAAAAATATGATAATTGTTTTTTTTCCTATATAATTTAAAATAATACATGAAAAATTCCCTTCGGGTTTAAAATTCTTGGCAAAAGATATTGAGTATTGAAGAAATAAAACAATTAATGCCGCAGTAATTATATTATGAAACCACGCCTATATAAAAGAACCTATAACCCAAATTTAGTATGTTACATAAAAAATTGTTTAATTTGGGTAATAAACATTAATGCGGTGTTTAATATCGAAAAAAATGGACTATTACTTAAATATGTTTGGCAAGTTTGGTTACACGATATGCAATATTAGCTAAAAAGAAGTGGCTCCTTTGTATCATGCATTGTTGTCAATATGCGGAATATTATATCTGATATATATATATGTATATTACATACAATATATATATATTTTAAACTATTTCTGACTCTTACGTGTGATAGGATTTTTGTTTCAATTAATTAACATCCCTTTCCTTTTCCCGAATATTCACTTAATTTACTTGGGTTAAATGTTATAAATTACGTTTCAGGTATTAAAAAAAATGTTACCATATTTTTTATTTTTTTGCCTTTTATGTAAATTCGAGAATAACATGGTATGAACTTGTTCAAAACATGAAATAATGAAATAATGATTATATTATTATCGTTCAATCATATTAAGAGAATAATTACTTAACTTTTTTAATAGAAAGTTTTAAGAATCGTTGTTAATATTCTTTTTAGAGAAAATTTCTTTATCAAACATAAAATAAAGATAAAATAAAGTAAAATAAAATAAAATAATTTATTTATATTAAATTTAATAAAATATTTATTATATATATTTTTTATTATTATAAACAAATTACTAAAAATATGCGGTGTTCAATTTATAAAAAATAAACCAAAAAAAAATTTTAAAAAATTTTTGATGCCATTCGTATTCCCTTTTAGATTTTATCATTTAGTACGGTAACAATTTCTGTAGTAATCGAACGAATTAAATAATTAGATCGAAAATTAAAGATTCTTAGATTAGAATTACTGTAATAATCGAAATTCTCATTTATTCTTACTTTTAAGAACTTTCATCTAATAGTTGAAGAGATGGTCTAAAATCAGAATAAAATCCGAAATATTATCATTCCTTATTTTAATACATGAAGAACAATGAACATGAAAAAAAAAAAGAAAGAATAATATTCTTCTTAATAAAACGTGCTAACTTTAAATAAATGCAAATTGAAAATTAATTTTATTTAACAAAGATTTAAGTATTGTACTTTTTTCACAAGAATATTAAAAATTTAATTTAATTAGTTTCATAATTATATGCAGTTAGTTATGCAGTGTATTAATTATAACCAAGAACTGGTCGCCGAAATTTCGATTAACCAAATCTTTGATCTCCGGATTATCCCCGTGTGTACTGTTCCAAAAGTTCCAATTAATGTTATGCTATTTATTTTACTGGGCAGAAATAACCAAAATTTCGGTAACAAAAATAAAAATAATTCCAGACAAAGAACCAAAATTAATTGTGTAACTTGTAATTTATTATTAAAAAAGTGTGTCGTTAAAAATAAAGTAACACGATGATCAATTGTTAGATTCAAAATAGTTAGTCAGAACTAATAAGCAATGAAGAAAAAAAGTACAATGAACAACTTTAAAGACATCAATGAAAATGTAAAAAACCAATTAACGTGATTTCATGCTCACCAAGTTTCTTTATTAAAGAAATAATTGACAAAAATTTTTTATCTGAAATTGATTTTGTGAAACATGAGATATAACAATGAATTAATTACGTGAAATATATTTTTATCATAATATTTTTATTAATTATTTTCGTAAATGTATTTATAATTAAGTTACAAAATTTATAAATTATTCTTTATCTCTTTGTCAAAGAACGAGCGTTTTTCGTTATTAATAACAATTAATGATTGATATTGATGTATTGATGTCATATACTCATATTTCGTTTCAGATAATGCATTATTGATATTAATAGTTAAAAAGGTGATTTAATCGTTTCAATCTTTAAGTAAAAACGAAATTGTCATACAATTTCTAAAAATATTCGTCCTGTATATAGAAAATAAAGAGATAATTGCGATAATATATCTGATTATCCATATAATTGTAAATAAATCTGTAACCTGGAAACATTACTGGTATTTATGTATGCAACGTATTATAAAATGTAAATTACTTTAAAAAATTCCGGATACAGCGCGACGAAAACCACATTTGGGTCAAGATGATCTTTAATGATAAATATTTTGCTTAATCTCACGTGATGAAACTAAATTCACATGAATCAATCACGCCATAAGAATTATAAATACATAAACTAGTCAAAAAAGACAAAGATCAGTTTTACGTAAGCAATTTAGGTCAAAAGGTTTAAATTTAGATTACAAAGTTTTAATAAATATATTCTTTGTAAAAGAAAAAATAAACAAAGTTTGTGTTCATGAAGATCATCAATTTTTTTAAAATATTGAAAATCCGAATATTCATGAATCTTTGTTCCTTAGTAATTGTGGTTTTTTTTTTAGTTATTTTTTTTGATAAAATTTCAGTTTCAGATGATTTATTTTTGGTAAAGATTGTACTCAGGATATCATTTTAAGTAATTGAGAACAATATACATCAATATACATGTATACATTTCTTTATCATGACATTTGTTTATTGCCGGGTTTCACAGTTTAATAAATTTATGCCGTGTAAAATGTTAAATTAGGTTTAATTTTTGATTCTCACATGCAATCAAACGTTCGACATGATTAATTTCACCGAAAAGTACGTTTCGCCGAAACTACCATTTCGAATGGACATTTCGCCAAATGGATAATTTGCCGAATGAACATATCGCCGAACATTGGGAGTCTTGGGTGAATTACATTCACAAGACATTGAAGATATTATATTATAACATCACGTATACGAACGAGGTTTGAAGTTTTAAGAATATTCTTTTATCATGTTGATGACGCATTCGTTTCAGAGTTAATGATCCGACTTAAATATATATTATCATCAAAAAGTCTTTTGTTTCCTATAATTAGGATGAATTATTGTAATTATTTGTTTCTATCTGACATTTTTTTTTTTAAATAAAGACTTTGATTGAAATTCGATCGGTCATTAAGAAAAAGTTAATCAATTATAAAATTAGAACAAAGGACATAATTTATCTGTTATTAAAGATATACCGTAATAACCGTATGCAGGTTAATAAAATTCATCTTTAATAATTGATAACTTATGTTATAATTACCGATTTTTTACTTTACATAAAATCAATATACGGCTTTACGCAAATCAATATACTTTACGTAAAATTTGGTCGTGCATATGCAATGATTGAATTAAATAACATGCGTCAAACAAAAAAACCATATTAGGTTAAAAATGATTTAATACCTTTTTTATTTTATCGATCATTTTTACCGTTTATGTTTATAATTTTACAAATTATTATGTGGTACCAAATGTAGGCACGAATTATAATATAGATCGAGCGCCAAAAAAGAAGTTTAAGTTTTTTTTTAAGAGAAAGAATTTTTTTTTAATATATATATTTTTTTTGTTATTAGAAATTAATATTTTTATGTGTTGTAACATTACTATGAATTAACTTTTTAAAGATATTTATTATACGTGAGTCTGACTTTCAAACGGGACATTTTAGAAAGAGTTGAATCAATTTTTAGATTAGAACAAAGGACATGAAAAAAAATATTTGTATTTATTGGTTTCAAATAGTTATTATATTTCGCAATATTTCCGATTCATTGGATCATTGGATCAATATTTCTGATTCATGGGAATAGTATTATATATTAATTAATTAATTTTAATTAATTTTAAGGTGTACCAAATATAATTTAAAAATTTTATTGGTTTTGTAAATCTTTTGATCTACGTAAATAATCTCCAATTATGATCACAAGCATAAAAAAATAAAAATTATCCTTTAATAAATTAATAAATTATTTGACTTGTACTGTAACCTGTAATATGTTCAGTCGATGCGGACTGAAATTTTATGATATCCAATATTGAAATCTGTAATTAGTAACATTAATTTCTATTGGTCACCGCAGATGGGGGTTATCGGTCTTCGACCGATATCTCTATTCTCCCATCCCAAAAAAATTTAATGCTTAATTGCAAAATTATATTCCAAGGATGCTTCATTAGAATACGTTTAATACTATGATGCATAGATTTAATCAAAGAATGTTTACCTATTGACAAAATTGACGACTGATACTGTACACGACTACACGTCTAGTCGTCTGAGAAATATATATATACACGTAACATACTATCTCGTAAATTCAAGATGATACAATCAAAACGAAATTGTTTTAAAGATAAAAACGAATAAAAAATAATTTATTTAACAATTGGAAAACTCTTCTCTAATCCTTTCGCAAAGTAATATATACTAGAGTTCCGAATGGGTCAGGTCAGGTGATAAACCTGACCTGAAATTTTTTTTCAGGTCAGGTTATATCAGATTATCTGTTTGACCTGACCTGAACTGAAACCTGAAAATTTTTCAGGATTTATATTAAAATATCAAAAAAAATGGTGCAAAACATTTTTTCTGAAATATTGCGATTCAGTTTTTTATATTAAAATCATAAAAAAAGGTGAATCGCAATACCGCAACTAACTTTTTAAATACAAAATCAATATAAAAAAGCGAATTCCGATACCGAAATTCACTTTTTATATATAAAATCGATATAAAAAAGTGAATTCCGATACCGCAATTCACTTTTATATATATAATCGATATAAAAAAGTGAATTCTGATGCCGCAGTTCACTTTTTATATATAAAATCAATATAAAAAAGTGAATCCCAATATCGCAATTCACTTTTATTATATAAAATCAATATAAAAAGTGAATTATAATACCATAACTCACTTATTATATAAAATCATAGTTTCAGGTCAACAGGTCATTCAGGTTATACTTACAACCTAAACTGATGCTGAATTGCAATTGCTAAACCTGACCTGAAAAATTCAGGTCAACCTGTCAGGTTACCTGAATTTGGTCAACCTGTTCGAAATTCTATTTTTTTCTCACGAAAAGAAAAAAAAAATTAAACAATAATGATGCAATTTTTTATTGTTTTACAAAATTATACTGGCTAATTTTATTTATTGTTTTACAAATATACTAATAATTATTTTTTTTCACATGAAAAGAAAAAAATTTTTAAATAATTATTTTTCGCATAAAAAAAAATATACAGATATATTTGATATATTTAAACAAAACAAAAAATTGATAGACCTATGAAAGCTTTCCAATTGTGCATATACTATATCAAAGACATATCGGCTAAATGATAGCTTTTCACAAAAAACCTGATTTTTTTGTATTATGAATATTACAAATATCAGATTTTATGTAATGTAATATCATACTTAATGAGTATATCGATTCTTGCCTTAAATGTTTAAGAAATATCAGAAAATTTTCAATTTTCTGATATGATCTGATATTTATTTGATGTTTCATATACCGATGCTTCTTTATTCGACCAGTGAGCGTATCACTGAACTTGAGGCTAAGAATACAAAGCTTAGAAAAAAGAATACTGAGATCCCTATCTTAGAAACAAGCTCTCAGTGTCTAATGCTGAAATAGCTAAACTTAAGCGCAGGAATGCTGAGGTTCTAAGAGTCGAATGGGAAATATAATGAGATGCATGATGCTGAAAAAGCCAAACTCAAGGCCAGAATTGAGGAGTTGGAATCTGAGTTTAGAGATAGAATCATGAAAGTGGAACAGAAGTAGACTCTAAATAAGCTAAGAGGCGCTTCGCATAATTCTTCTAACAACAGTTCACCTTGATACGCTATATCTTTAATAACGTTATTATTATAAAAATCACTTATATATATAAAGACTGATACAAAGACCGGGTCAGTTTTAGGACTGGTTCTACTGTGCCAAGTAAAAATGAAAGACCGCGATCTGGTCTTACAAGTCCTAGGACCGACTGGTTCAGGTCCGAGTAGGACCAGTAGGACTGATGACCATCTTTACCCTAAAATCTTAAATGTTAGAAAATAGAAATATAAAATGTCATCCAATTCTTTAAAGAAAATAGGTGGACAACTTATTAGTAAAATATAGGAATGGATTATAAAAGGAGACCCTGTACCTAATTCTAAAGGATACTACTCAGCAACTTGTTCATTTTGTGAATTTTATTGGATCACAGCTAAAGTGGCAAAACTTAAAAGACATCTTGCTTATGATTGTAACAAGATTGATTCTGAAACAAAAATCAATGTCTTAATGATGTTAACAAGTAATGAAAATTCAGAGAATGGTAGTACTATAACATCAACCACTAAATCTAGTAAGAAACAAAAATCAAGTGATACTAGATCACAGACTTAGAGCTCCGAACAGGTCAGCCAAATTCAGGTAACCTGACCTGACCTGACCTGAAATTCAGGTCAGGTATGAAGATTGACCTGACCTGATTGACCTGATGACCTGAAACTATTGATTTTACTATATAATAAAAGTGAGTTGCAGTATTGCGATTCACTTTTTTATATTGATTTTATATAATAAAAGTGAGTTGCGGTATTGCGATTCACTTTTTTATATAGATTCTATATAAAAAAAGTGAGTTGCGGTATTGCGATTCACTTTTTTATATAGATTCTATATAAAAAAAGTGAGTTGCGGTATTGCGATTCACTTTTTTATATTGATTTTATATAATAAAAGTGAGTTGCGGTATTGCGATTCACTTTTTTATATTGATTTTATATAATAAAAGTGAGTTGCGATATTGCGATTCACGTTTTTATATTAATTCTATATAAAAAAAGTGAATCGCAATACCGCAACTCACTTTTTTTATATAGAATCTATATAAAAAAGTGAATCGCAATACCGCAACTCACTTTTTTTATACAAAATCAATATAAAAAAGTGAATTGCAGTATTGGGATTCACTTTTTTATATAAAAATGTTGAATCGCAATATTTCGAGAAAAAACGTTGCAAAAACGTTTTTTCATAATATTATATTAAAAAAATGTTTCGTAACGTTTTTTTTTTTGATATTTCAATAATAACGTTGCGAAAACTAGAGCTCCGAATGGGTCAGGTCAGGTCAGGTTAATTGATAAACCTGACCTGAAATTTTTTTTCAGGTCAGGTCAAGTCAGGTTATATCAGGTTGTCTGTTTGACCTGACCTGACCTGAAACCTGAAAAATTTCAGGACTATTTTTATTAAAGTATTGAAAAAAAATAGTACAAAACTTTTTTTTTTAATATAATATTATGAAAAAAAACATTTTTGCAACGTTTTTTATTAAAATATTGAAAAAAATATTGCAAACCGTTTTTTTTAATATAACATTATGAAAAAAATGTTTTCGCAACGTTATTATTGAAATATCAAAAAAAAACGTTACGAAACATTTTTTTAATATAATATTATGAAAAAACGTTTTCGCAACGTTTTTTCTCGAAATATTGCGATTCAACATTTTTATATTAAAATCATATAAAAAAGTGAATCCAAATACTGCAATTCACTTTTTTATATTGATTTTGTATAAAAAAAGTGAGTTGCGGTATTGCGATTCACTTTTTTATATAGATTCTATATAAAAAAAGTGAGTTGCGGTATTGCGATTCACTTTTTTATATAGATTCTATATAAAAAAAGTGAGTTGCGGTATTGCGATTCACTTTTTTATATAGATTCTATATAAAAAAAGTGAGTTGCGGTATTGCGATTCACTTTTTTATATATATTCTATATAAAAAAGTGAATCACAATACTGCAACTCACTTTTATTATATAAAATCAATATAAAAAAGTGAATCGCAATACTGCAACTCACTTTTATTATATAGTAGAATCAATAGTTTCAGGTCAACAGGTCAATCAGGTCAGGTCAATCTTCATACCTGACCTGAATTTTTTTTAAAAATTTCATACCTGACCTGAATTTCAGGTCAGGTCAGGTCAGGTTACCTGAATTTGGCTGACCTGTTCGGAGCTCTAGCGAAAACATTTAAAAAAAATGTTTTGCAATATTTTTTTTCAATATTTTAATAAAAAACGTTGCAAAAACGTTTTTTTTCATAATATTATATTAAAAAAAAAGTTTTGACCGTTTTTTTTTAATACTTTAATAAAAATAGTCCTGAAAATTTTTCAGGTTTCAGGTCAGGTCAGGTCAAACAGACAACCTGATATAACCTGACCTGACCTGACCTGAAAAAAAATTTCAGGTCAGGTTTATCAATTAACCTGACCTGACTTGACCCATTCGGAGCTCTACTGACAGACTTGAGTGGGATACCACGCTATAATATAATTATATTATAGCGTGGTATCCCACTTGGATTAGGTTATAGTACCACACTATAATTTAAATATCATATTATAATCTGAATACCACGTTATATTCTAGATACCACACTATAACCTAAATATCATGCTATAATCTAATTACTATGACCTAATTACCACGCTTTAATCTGAATACATAATCTGGCTACTACACTATAATCTACCCCTTTTATTTTGATGCTATCTTTATTCACATTCTAGCTATATTTTTATACCTTTCTTGATATCTGTATTTTTCTCTTATGTATGATTTTATTACCACGTTATAATCTAAATACCCCCACACTTTAACCTAGGTACCTCTCTTTTCTTCCTGTTTCTACTCTATTTGTAATTTAAGTTATATATTGTTGATACGACCTTTCACGTCTGATTGAATGTCAAATTCTATATTGAAGTACTTACCGTTTCTTTGTGCCTATTTGGTTGCCTTTCTAGATGCTGAAATGTGGTAAAAAAATATGGTGTCGAGTGGCGCAGTATTTCGATGTAAATCTGCGATTAATTTTGGCTGGACACTATGTCATAATTCCAGCCGATCTTTTGGGCATGTGATTTGAGGATCCAGCCTAACGGCTTGGCGTAGTAGTGACCTGATAGCGACCTGGTAGCTACCGTAGAACTGTCAGTGGAACTGGCAAAACTGTGAGTGCTCTATTAGTTTGCCAGTTCCAGTTCACTTTTATGCCAGCTTGGATGCCGAAATATTACCTAAAGTTCTGGCTGAAATTATGAAATAGTGCTGGCCAAAATTAATCAAAATTTACTACACATCATTTTTTTTTTCTAAAATGGGTGTCGCGAGTAGATATGTATATTGTTAGGAGTGTCATATGATAGTAGTCCCAGAGGGCTCAGTGACTTATGCATATATTGTTAATTTATTGCGCCTAAAGTTTTTGTGATACTCTACGCATATATTGTTAGAAGAATCATATGATAGTAATCCCAAAGGGCTCTGTGTCAAGTGATACTCCATACACATATTGTTAGGAGAATCATATGATAGTGATCCCAGAGGGCTCGGTGTCAGATGACATCCAGCACAGTATCAATTCAGGGATATTCTATTAGTTCACCTACCATGAATGCTGAATTATTGTATCCAAAAATCTTGCCAAAATTATCGTTAACTTACTGCGCCTAAATTTTTGATATCACGTGGCCAGGCTCTAGTCTTCCCTTTCCGCAACTTTTAAGGGATATTTGAGGAATATTTGAGTGGCATTTGGGGTTTGGGCTAGTGGATCATTTGGTTAGAGAATTGGAGGTGCCAACTTCGTATCTCTTTTTGGTATGCCTCTATATTACGCGAAGGCTATATCATACCCGAGTACTTATCTAAAAATGAAGCCTTCTGCCATTTTTATATAATATAATTCTGCAGAAAGCTTCATTTTTACAGATATATCTGGATGTCTTTCTTTTACATTTTTCCTACTAAGTTCGCTATCATTTCTTTTTGTATTTATCGAAAAAAAATAATTAAACATTTCCGAATTTTATAAAGTAATATAAACATTTTCAAACTAACAACATGCATACACCAACTAATTTTGACCAAACTGATCACACTGAAACTCTCACCCGCTATGACGGTGCCGGCCCCGATGAATATTTAAGTGATTTGAGCAGTTGTACTGATAATAGATCTGACTTAAGGTCAGATGGTTATAATGACTATGAGTCTAATTATGGGTCAGATAATGAAGAAGCTACCTGCGCCTCAACCAGCATTACCACGATCCCATCATTTCAGTACTCTTTAAGGCAGGAAAAGTTTAATGATAATTTTTCTTCCAAGGACTTGCTAAATACCATTCAGGAAATTTTCCTATCACCACCTAGAGATATGTCAGATATCATAGGTTCTTTGGATGATCTCCCAATCTATTCATTCCTCTTTCTGAATGAAAAAGGCTCCTGTTTGTATAATGCCTACCCTATAAAAAATATGCATACGGTTTTTACACTGTATACATGTATCTTTGATACGGTTCGTATTTTTATATACTGTATAACAGTATAATGTATACTGTTCGCAAAATGTGTTTAGCAAAAAATACAATAAAGTATACGGTAAATATACTGTGTGATACGGTATCTAAATTCATACGTTTGAAACGTATACTATTTCTACTGTATATCAGTATTTTGTATACTGTTCGCAAAAAATATTATAAATGAAGGATACGGTATATTTAATCCATACGTATATAATGTATTATTCTAAAGACTGTGTATACTATATTAAATTCATACGTTTATAACGTATTTTCTATAGTTGTACTGGATATTGTATTTGTTTTTATTGTTTTTATTAACTTTACAACTTTATACTAGATACGGCGTTGTCAACCCTACATACGGTAGACCCCACGCCCAACTTAAAAGAATACACTCCAGTAGGTTAGATGTCAGTTATAAAGTCACACTACGAAAATACCATACAGAAAAAATGAAAGTTATGGAAAATCCTGCTAATATTACTTACGATCACTCAGTGACACTCACCAAAATGGGTATATTATAAAGAATATTCCAAATTGCGATTTGATATCGAACGAACGCCAAATCAAGTGAAATGATAGAATAGACTATCGCATAGTATTTTAAATCAGGAAGATTTTTCGAATCAACTTGAACCCTTCTTGTTACATGAACGCCAATATAAAAATGGTAAAAAATTCAATTCCATAATATTTAAACAGATACAATATGTCACCGAAAAATATTTTAAAGAAAAAACACGCTCGGAAGGCATGAATATGATCTTTCGTCATATACCACATCGCATTCATTAATAAAATTCAGGACAATTTCCTTAATAAATTTTTTTTAAAGTACAAACCCTGATTAGTAAAATTTTCTTATTACTGCTTATTTTTAACGTCCAATTTAAATTACGATCATCAATAAAAATTCGCGCGAAATTTTCTTAATAGTATTTAATCTTTAAAGCGCAAAATACTGCTTAATTTTAATGTTCAAAGTCCGATCTACATCTACTGCTTAATTTAAGAAAAATTCGCGAGAATTTTCCTTAATACCGCTTATTTTTTAAGGTTCAACCGATCTACTGCTTAATTTAAGAAAAATTCGCGAGTATTTTCCTTAATATCGTTGAATTTTTATTTTAAGTTCAAACTATAAGAAATCTGTATATGGAAATGATACGTTTTATATATATTTGATATACGTTTTTATAAATTCCGTATTAAATTCCGTATACGGTAAAAAAAAAAAATAAAAATAAATTCCGTATACGGTAAACTAAAAATCACAATTTCTAGAAAAATTCTCGCGAATTTTTCTTGATACTGCTTATTTTAAAGTTTAAAGACCGATTAGCAAACTGAAATCACGATTTCAAGAAAAATTCTCGCGAATTTTTCTTGATACCGCTTATTTTTAAAGTTTAAATAAATTGAAATCACGATTTTTTAAGAAAAATTCTCATGAATTTTTCATGCTCGCTTATTTTAAAGTTTAAAGACCGATTAGCAAACTGAAATCACGATTTCAAGAAAAATTCTCGCGAATTTTTCTTGATACCGCTTATTTTTAAAGTTTAAATAAATTGAAATCACGATTTTTTAAGAAAAATTCTCGTGAATTTTTCTTGATGCTGCTTATTTTAAAGTTTAAAGACCGATTAGCAAACTGAAATCACGATTTCAAGAAAAATTCTCGCGAATTTTTCTTGATACTGCTTATTTTTAAAGTTTAAAGACCGATTAGTAAACTAAAATCACGATCACTAAGAAAAATTTGCGAGAATTTCTTATTTATGTAAATTCAAAGAAAAAAAAATTTAAGCAAATATTTCTTATTTATTAGAGAATTAATAATATGAATTTTCAAGGTAAAGATTTTTATTACCAATTTTCATATTTATCTATTATATAATAATATTTTTTTTTCAAGGAGTACTTCAAAAAATCTGACATTTCTATCAATACCAATTACTTCCACATATTGTAAAGGACCAAAACTATCAAAAAATTTTAAATTCACACTACTATTTTTCTCTAATTTTTTGATTTTTCGAATATATGCAAACATTCGCTTCTTGATTTTGAAATTCATGAACCATAAAATATTCAATTTGTCCAAAAATTTCTTCTTCTCTCAAATTTAGAGGAGCACGGTAATTTCTTTCTTGTAAGTCAACAGTTAAATTAATCTATATAATAAAATTATCTTATTAATATTTTGAATTTTGAATATATAATGAAACAATAATAATAATTAATATATTTATTTCTTACAGCGACGCAAAAATCATTTCGACTACTATCATTTTCTTTTTTCCACCACTTAGATGATATAATGTTACCATCCTTTGTACGAAGTTTTCCATACTTAGCATAGTTTTCTTTAATGTTCTATATAAAAAAAATTATATATTATTTTTTTTAAAAAAGAATATTCTTATACATATTATTATGTGAGTTATAATATAAAATCACTGTAATTTCGCTAGTATTCTTTTGAAATATAGCTGCATAACATTGCTTTAACTTTATGACTTCATTTTTTGTTAATATACAATTAACAAATGGTGAATAAAATTCATATTCGTGAACATATAATTCATTAGAATATACTCTATGCACCGGCCATGTTTTTTTTTCTTTTTCTTTAAAATTGGAAAAAACTTTTTCATTATATATTGGTAAAAGTTGCAGATACTTAAATCTTTCTTGCATCAACACATTATTAAACAAATTCACATATGGTAGTTTTCAAGAGCTAACAAGTGGAATTAACATTCCACAAAACCTCTCCATCGAAAACTGCCAAAATCCACGACAAGGGCTAAAGTCTTCAATCGAATCTATTACATGTAATAAATAATGAAAAGAAATTAAAAATGCCGGTAATCTTTCTCCTCCAATGCCATATGAACTATTGCACAAAAAAATTCACGCGATCAATAAAAATATCGTTTAAAGAAAAAGGCATATATAAATTTCATAAGAAAATTACTTTGCATAATGATTGTAAAATTCTATTAATAAATTTCGAATTAAATCTAGCTCTTCAAATTCTATTAGAGGTTGAATGCATAACTTGACAGCTTCAACAAATCTTGACCATCCTAAGAGGTTACTATTATTTTAAGTTAAATAATGTTATCAGCAGACTTTTTATTATTTTATCTGCCAACAATTTGATTTTTTTTATTACCTTTGCGGCAATCGCCCTTTTAGTAATGGTAAAGAGAATAAAATGATCCAATTAACCCACTCTACAGCTTTAAACCCAGCTTAATATTTAACGATATTGCGTGGAGGAGGTCTAATATCAGGTGGCATATGAGATCTACTTCGTTCCATGATTTCACCAATTTCAACCCATGTTTTAGAACTTATTGTATATTCATTTGAGTTCCATTCATTATTTTTTGGATAGAATTTTCCTATCCAATGTCGAAACATATGGGGTGCAACATTTTCGAAAAAAAGGTGCATTATATCTACTGGAAATGAACGTGTAAAATTTATAGAAGATAACTCAAATAAAATACTCTTTCCTTTAATTCCTAATTTTTTTTATTAAACAAAAAATTTTTAAAATTGAGAAAATATATTAATATTAATTACTAAGAATTTATTTTTATTTTAAAATATTGGACCAACTGCAGTCACGTATATAAGTTTCTTTACGATCTCTCTCCAGACGTTCTATTTGATTTGTGCTATTCAGTATTTCATCATGTGTTCGAATTGGTAATCGTTTAGGATTAATATTTTGTTGCAATGGATAATACACATGTCTATTCGTTTCATTTAAAGTCCCTCGAAGATTACAAAATCTGCAACCTGAGTATGAATTATGTCCTGTTAAACATAGAACCTTTGAAAGGGCAGGGATATCGCCAGTCCAAGCCAGAATGTAAGCACGTAGAGTAAACTGTTCCTCTTTGTTACCATCGTAACAAGAGATTCCATCTGTAAATATTAAAAATATTATTAATAAATATTACATTTATTACGTACCATTTATTTAAAATATACCTTGTAAGGATTTCATTTCTTGAATTAATGGATAGAGAAATGAATTAAAATCTTGAGGTTGTTTTAGCCTCGGGATTATTAAAGTTACCATTAAATTTTCTTTTTTTACTCTTAATTCTTGAGGTAAATTATTATTTAGAAACAGGAACACCTAACAATAAGGTTGCTTGCCGAAACCTAGGGGTTTAGGCAAGATAGCGTTTCGCCGAAAAGCGAAATTCTGCCGAAACTATATTAAAGTTATATTAAAAAACTGGCGAAACTTTGGAGAATGGCGAAACTGCCGAAACTTATTATAAATGCCGAAACTGCCAAAACTCTGCCGAAACTATAATAAATCTATAGTAAAATTTTGACGAAACTAATCGTAGGATTTTGAAGAGGTTTAGACAAGCAACCTTACCCAACAATCATCGGTCTTTTGACGAAATATTTGGTAGCCGTCGCAAGAAGCAGTAAATGCGATGTCTCTTGGATCGGGAAAATATTCGTCATTTAATAATTCTTGATAAATCTGTCCATCAAAGATGTTACCTATGTTATTATGAGCAAATTCTCCTTTATTACAAGTACAGTCAACTCCCTCTATAGTCACTCCCGTTATAGTCACATTCTACTATATAGTCACACCAGTTGAATGTTCAAAACACTTTATTATTAAAATCTATCCTATATAGTCACAATCTATCTATAGTCACTATCACACCTATCCTTAAAAATCTTATATTAAAAAGAACCGTTTATAATCACAGTTATATAAAGAATATATTAAATAACTTGGCATCTAATAATCGTACAAAGATGTATCATAGCTTGTTAGAATCGTCTCACTGAGACGAATCGAATGGTGGTAGTTTTATCCTTTTCCTATCACTGGCTGACGAGTTATTCAACAAAATGTTGAACATCGGCATTATAATATTTCTTGATTTACGTTTACTGCGCCATTTAACATTTTGCTAGATTTCTCAGTACCTAGTGATCGTAAAAGGACGATTTATAGCTCGTTGGAATCGCCTCATCGAGACGAATCGAATGGTGGTAAGCTCATCTCTCTGTGATCAATATTGACGGAGTTATTACTTAAAAACCATTTAATATTTTTTAATTTCGGAAATTGATCTAGTGATTGGATTTCGATGTATCTTATACCATTAGATTCGTCTCATCAAGATGAATCGAATGGTAGTAAGATCGTCTTTCTAGGATCAATATTGGCAGAGTTATTACACAAAAACCATTAATATTTTTTTAATTTCGGAAATTAATCTAGTGATTGGATTTCGACGTATTTTATACCATTAGAACCGTCTCATCAAGACGAATCGAATGGCGGTAAGATCATCTCTCTACGATTAATATTGGCGAAGTTACGATACAATAAAGTTTTAAGTATAATTCTGGCTAAAATTATGTTAATTTTTGGCCGGAATTATGATATACAAATATAAGAAATTTTTTATATAGTCACATCTCTTTACAATCACCAAATATGGACTGTCCCAAATGTGTGACTATAAAGAGAGTTGACTGTATAATTGTGCCTATATAATAGTTCTTTAGATCTTTCAGGGTTTTTAAATTGAAGCTTTAAACGCTCAATTATAGAAATAAAAGGTAGATTTTTTCTCGCTTTACCATTACTATAATATCGATCCTCCTTACAAAATTTACATTTTGTTTCATTTTCTAAAACTCCTACGAATGCACAACATGAATTAACGCACATATCATATATTTTTGGTTCAATTCCTACTATTGAACCAAGCTTTCTTTTTACTTTATTAAAACTTATTTTATTTCTATTGAAGGCTTTATATATATTATTAAATGCTGCTTCAGAAAAATTAAAATTCGATTTCACATATAAAAGCCTTAATCCTTCGAACAATTCATTAGAAAAAGTCGTATTATCTAAAAAAAGTTGGTAAATTACTAATTTAAAATATTATTATAATTATTTCGAAATTCACCTTCTTTATCATCAGAGGTATCAAACTCTAATTCACTTTGAGAATCATAATGGTTTAAGTCATCGCTTTCATGATAGTAATCATCAATTTCCTCATCCTCATCTTAAAAACTGGAGAGAATTTCCATAGAAGCCTCATCATTATGTAAGGTAGTAAGATTTTCTTCCTCTATAAGAATTTCTTCATTGTCAGATATTTCCGATATTTCCATAGGAGATGAGCGTTCTTCATATGAGTTTTCTTCTTCATTTTCTTCATTTTCTTCAAAATAATTTTCTTCAGAATGAAGACTTTGGTATGCATTTTCTAGTTCTTGCTCCTCTTGTTCTTTTTTCATATGACGAATTACTGTTGTTCTATGAATTTCTTTTCCAATACCATTTGTTAAAGCTTTACAGTGAGTACATGTACACAAAGGCATACTAATTAATAAAATATATATGTATTTTGGTCTTTTAATAAAAAAGTTTTGTTGGTACTATTTTCTTCGAATTTCAATCTATATATAATCAAATAAAACTAGTCCAAACGTCAGACAAATTTTTTTAGTTATATAGTTTTTTTAGTTATATAGATTTATCAAAAAATTTATTATTGATTTAATACAAAATATCTATATAATTATAAACAATCTCACAAAAAAATTCGTTAATATCAAAAAAATTTTTCACAAATTTATTAGTCAGAAATAATATTGAAAAAATCAATCTTATAAAAAAAATTCTCATTAAATCGAAAAAAAAATCTCAATAAACAGAAAAAGTTCTCACTAAATCAAAAATTCTCACTAAAAAAAAAATTTTCACACAAATTTATTAGTCAGAACAATATCATTGACTAAAAAAAATCTCACAAAAAGCCGTAGGACATAGTTCTATAGTCTTAACCCAAACCAAAAAAAAGAATAAACTATTCCTATAAAAAATTTTTATCCGAATATTTCCATTATTTCTCTGTGTCTTCCGTAAAAATTCTGTGAAAATGATACA
Source organism: Rhizophagus irregularis (assembly GCF_026210795.1). Lineage (NCBI taxonomy): Eukaryota > Fungi > Glomeromycota > Glomeromycetes > Glomerales > Glomeraceae > Rhizophagus > Rhizophagus irregularis. Next base: position 4,534,983 of record NC_089435.1, on the reverse strand, counting down.
TTCACGGATATCCGTGTTAGCGAGATGAAAATTTCCATGATTTAAGGCTATAAATTCCATTAAAATGATGCATTTACAGAAAAAAATATGGAAAGATAAAACACGGATCAGATTTTTTACAGGGTATATTTTTTGGGTTAAAAAAAAATCCAAAATTTTGATAAATTCCGATTAAAAAAAAACCCCTAAAAAAAAATCCAATAAGAATAAAAAAATTTTGGTTAAGTTAACCAAAAGAAACAATAATGATAAAAAGAGGGATAAAAAATTAATAAAAAAAAGACTAAAAAGGTAGTTTCGGTTTTTTAGTAAAAATTATTATTATAGAAATAGTTCGTGGTAACTAAAAGAGTGGAAATGACTGCAAATAAATGCATAAGAGAAATTATACTTTTTTTTGTTAGTATTAAAATCCAGTTAAAATTTAATTAACTATAAATGTATTAGTTTAAAGATTGGCTATCGTAGTTAGTTAATTATGATATGATAATTACGAAATAGATTGAACGCAAGAATATCACACTTTTCAATATTACACAATTCAAATTATTTATACCAGGTAATCTAAATATGACAAAATTTTTTTAATTAGATAGATGATGGGCTGAGATCCGGATTTCTTAGCTTTAACATTCGAAAAACAATATCTGAAGGTACCATATGTATCATCGAAAAGAAGAAATCTGTAATCTAATAAAGATGTTTAATTAAAATTAAGCCGTGTTTATTAAAAGCTTTGACCGTTAAAAAGCCTTGATCATTAAAAAGCCTTGATTATTAAAAGCCTTGATCATTAAATTAAATAATTTGATTAAATTTTTTATTATTGTTAATTAATTAATCCGTTATTATTTTAAAATATTAAAACAAATATTTTTAGTTTACATCCGGATATGTACAGCATAAAATATACAATAAATAATAATAAACAAATTTTTTATAAAATCTAATCAAATGAACTGGTGGCGTCAAAAGATTTGAATTTAATTGATTCATAAAAGATGGCTGAGATCCCGTTCACAACCTCAATCGTATAATAATAAATCGACCAAATTCTTAACAGTATCACGCTTTGCTATTTATAATAAGTTTAAATTATGAGCTGATGTAAAAAAGGAATGAGGTTAAATATCACATGCACTATATTTAGTTTTTTACGGTCTTTAAACTTTAAAAATAAGCGGTATCAAGAAAAATTCGCGAGAATTTTTCTTAAAAAATCGTGATTTCAATTTATTTAAACTTTAAAAATAAGCGGTATCAAGAAAAATTCGCGAGAATTTTTCTTGAAATCGTGATTTCAGTTTGCTAATCGGTCTTTAAACTTCAAAATAAGCAGTATCAAGAAAAATTTGCGAGAATTTTTCTTAAAAAATCGTGATTTCAATTTATTTAAACTTTAAAAATAAGCGGTATCAAGAAAAATTCGCAAGAATTTTTCTTGAAATCGTGATTTCAGTTTACTAATCGGTCTTTAAACTTTAAAATAAGCAGCATCAAGAAAAATTTGCGAGAATTTTTCTTAAAAAATCGTAATTTCAATTTATTTAAAATTTAAAAATAAGCAGTATCAAGAAAAATTCGCAAGAATTTTTCTTGAAATCGTGATTTTAATTTATTTATTAGTCAGTCTTTTAAACTTTAAAATAAGCAATATCAAGAAAAATTCGCGAGAATTTTTCTTGAAATCGTGATTTCAATTTATTGGTTGGTATCTCTAATAGTCTCCGGATTCTTGTTTTTTCGTTATTAATTTCTTCTTTTTATATGTGGAGCTCGACTATTTTCAGATTTTAACAACCGAACTATCAATCTAATCGCTCGCGACTTGACTGTTTGGCATTATAACGAACAAATTTTATTATTTTGAATAAAATTAAATCTATACCATAATAGATTAATAGATGTTGTAATGCAATTTCGAATATATTATTATATCTTACAAAAATTCATATCTACAATATCGGCATAAACCCGGATATATATATATCATGTGATTTAATCGCTTTCATTCATAAATTATGATTGGATAATTATCACATGGATGCCGATCATTTGTTTGTTTTTGCATGCACGCGAATGATATAAATTGGGAAAAATACAAACTGTTTCTCTTTTACTCTTTATTCTTTATTTTGCTTTTTATTCGAATTATTATCTCAAATATTGCACTTATTTATTTATTTCATTTTTTTATAGAAGAAAATTTTAAACGATACCAAATAAAAGGTTGCCCAATAGATATAGAAAGAAATACATTTCACAAAAAGAAAATATTTAACGTTTATGAAGTAATATTTTTTTAAACTTAAATATAATTAATTGTATTATTCTTTATTACTAATTTTTTATCTTGTCTTGAACTTTTCTAAAATAGATTTATTTATAATTTAATAAAATAGGTACAGTTACTTTTATTTTCGGTCTTTATTGCTATTAATTGTATCGCTACTAATTGTATCTTTTTTTTTTATCATTACTAATTGTATCTTTCTTTCATCGCTACTAATTGTATCTTTCTTTTATCGCTACTAATTTTTTATCATTACTAATTTTCTTCTTTTTATCACTACTAATTATATCTTTCTTTCATTGCTACTAATTTTTCTTCTTTTTACCACTACTAATTGTATCTTTCTTCTATTGTTACTAATTATATCTTTTTTTTATCACTACTAATTTTTCTTCTATCGCTACTAATTGTATCTTCTTTTTATCACTAATAATTTTTCTTCTTTTTATTACTACTAAATGTATCTTTCTTCTATTGTTACTAATTATATCTTTTTTTTATCACTACTAATTTTTCTTCTATCGCTATTAATTGTATCTTCTTTTTATCACTAATAATTTTTCTTCCTTTTATTACTACTAATTGTATCTTTCTTTCATCGTTACTAATTGTATCTTTTTTTTTATTACCGCTAATTTTTCTTCTTTTTATCACTACTAATTGTATCTCTTTTTATCACTTCTTCTTTTATAACTACTAATTCTTTCTTTTTTTTATTTTCTCTATATTTAATTATAATAATTTTATTACTATAATAGAAGTATTCTTTTATTAGATTTTAATTACACAAATTATTAATTGCATATCAATTTAAATAATAAATTATCTGTTATATTTATTTATACATTATATTATTAATAAAATAAAAACATTCTATGTAAATACGTGTACTAATGGTATATTTTTAATATGTAAACATACGGATTGCTGGGATATCATGCTGTTCGCAAATTAATCAAAGTAGGAAACGTACGGTTCACACTAGGATATCGTGCTGTTCGCAAATTAATCAAAATAGGAAACGTACGGTTCACACTGGGATATCGTGCTGTTCGCAAATTAATCAAAGTGGGAAACGTACGGTGCACACCAGGATATCGTGCTGTTCACAAATTAATCAAAGTGGAAAACGTACAGTGCACACTGGGATATCGTGCTATTCGCAAATTAATCAAAGTGGGAAACGTACGGTTCACACCAGGATATCGTGCTGTTCGCAAATTAATCAACAGTGGGAAACGTACAGTTCACAACGGGATATCGTGCTGTTCGCAAATTAATCAACAGTGGGAAACGTACGGTTCACACTGGGATATCGTGCTGTTCGCAAATTAATCAACAGTGGGAAACGTACGGTTCACACTGGGATATCATTCTTTATGTCAGTATAATTTTCACGTTAAACATATGTGCGTTAATACAATATGTATGATACGGTATGCAGAATACCGAATATATACCGTATGTGTAATACGATAATAATACATTATTCATACTTTAAAGATACTGATCGCAAAATACGGTTATACCGTATGATAACAGTATGTATATTTTTTTATAGGGCTATGACCGAGATGAAGTTGAAAATAAATTGGTTATCAAAATTGATCAAGATGATCGAGCCCCAAAGTTTTCTGTTGTAGACGATATTTCAGAAGTATATGGTTTAGCCGGGATTCATGAATGTATTAATGGTCAAAAGCCTTTAAGAGCCGTGATTGATATAGATGTTTCGCAGGAAGATATGAAAACAACTGGTGTTAAGGCGCAAGAAGTATTCATTCGAATCTGCCTATTTTTCATAAAAGCCTTGTATCGAATTCTTGACTGTAGTTGGGAAAACATTCTCAATGGGTTAGTTATTGCTACATCTTCAGATTCTAGCAAGTGTAGCTACCATATTTTATACGCACCGGCTCTCCTTATCGATCATCATGAACTCAAAGCATTCTTAGAATTAGTATATAGCTTAACTGGAGAAAAATTCGGCAAGTTCATTGATCGGAAATTGCCTGGTCACAACTTCAACCTTCGTCTAATCAGATCAGCAAAAAAAGGTCATGTAAAATGTATTCTTCAATTCTCACTAGATAATGGGTGGAATGCGTTCTATCACGCTAAAGTTCAACCACCTACTAGCTTAAGGCTTGAAGTAAGACCTCAAATGCTTAGTACAGAAAAAAATAATAATCCGCTAAGGATAATCGTGGGTCAGGATGTATTACAAAAATGCGCGGACCTAGTTTTGCAAAAGTATTCTAACTATCTTAGGGATTGGACTATTGAAGAAAAAGATTCAGAAAACTTCATATATTTTAACCGGAAAGCTTTACTAGAATGTTCACAATGTAAACGTATACATGACAAGGATCAGAAGTGGTTCGGTCGTGTATGCGCTAGTAGTAGTAAATTCATCGTAAAATATTTTCGGCAAAATAGTGATGAGCGCGGGGAAGTTTTTGAATGCGACCCATTTATTGCAGAAAAAATTCAGCAAGAAAATAAAAATCCTCCACACCCCTCTCACAAAGTAAAAGGTCCAGGTTTCCCTAAAGCCTTCATAAAAATGCCATCTTGAGTCAAGTATAATGAGACCCTTACAGCGACAGAAGTATATGAGGAGAGGTATGTATGTAAGACAATTACCCAATGAAGGCGATATTTATGTGGGGTTGCCTTGGGAAACTGGGAAAACCTATATTCTTGAAAATTTGGCTATCCCTAATAATGTAAATTTGCTAGTATTATCTACACGCCACTCTTACTCAAATGCTGTTACTACAAGACTTAATCTCAAGTCATATTGTGATATTGATGGTAATATAAATCTATCTGATCATAAGAGGGTGGTTTGCCAGATAGAGAGTTTACATCGCATTACCAATAACTGAAGTGTAAATGTAATAAAAAATGTAAATGTCTCCCGAGCCAGTACAATTTATGGCTTGATGAAATAGTGTCTATAATTGCTCAGGCGCAAAGTCATATAGCGGGGCAATCAATAGAAAAATTATATAAATTAATCCAAGATGCTAGGCGCATTATCGTCATAGATAGTGATCTAACTGACCTTAATATCGAATGGATTAAGGCTCTTCACAAAAATATACCTTTCTCCATTATTCATAATACTTACCAGCCTCAGAAAGGTAAGACATTTCGCTTGGCTCCCAATAAAGAAGCTGTGTTAGCTGAACTCTGGGATTGGGCCAAGCAAATATCTTCACTACCTTTTGAGAATTAGAAAAGTGCTTCGCTTATCTGCCATCTCAGGAAGAATGTACAAGGAATCGTTCGTGCTCTTAAGACTGATTTTCCAGAATTACGGATCAAGGAATATCACGGTAAATCCGATCCAGCAGAAAAGGCCTATGACTTTAGCAATGTAGAAGAACCGTGGAAACACGTAGACCTAGTTGCCTATATTAGCACTTTAAAAATAGGAGTATCTTGCACTAACCCAAAATTTGAGCGAGCATTCTGTCTCTTCAATAGCTATATAGAAACTAATGCTGGAACAAATCAAATATTGTTTCGCATGCGATGTATTAAGGATTATATATGTCATATTGAGCAGAGATCTTCTAACGTTCCCATTACAGAAAAAGGGTTATTTCAGTGGTTATTAAATGCCAAACGGGAATGTCTCCCCTGAGAGCTTCAGAATAGAGGAATATTTCCAGATATCAATTCTATTATTCGAAATAAGGATGTACCAACCATTCGATTATGGGTGGCCTATATGTTAGAAAAATTTCGTTCCCAGCGCTTATTTGGTTGGAGGATGGTTGATTTCCTTCGAAAAGCTGGCATGTGCGTTTCGATCATAAACTCTGGCCCTAAATCTGAAGAAAGTACATTATTGCAAGTGGTAAAAGCAAAGTGTTCTATAGTTAAAGTGGAGGAAATATCAGATATATCTAACGCTACTATTGTCAATCATGAGACAGCTGAATTTTTGGAAAACAAGCCGAAGAAGACCTTAGAAGAAATGCGATCTCTAGACCGGCATCATATTGTGGAATGTTATGAGATTTCTCCCGAATCATTGACTGAAGATTTCATTTCGAAGTATGGGGATTATAATCATATGAGATGGTTCAGAGCTTATAGACAATTACGAGATGCTGGCATTAACAATGAAACGGCTGTTGAAGCTATCACCCATAAAGATTACAGAGAAGATAGGCTTACAACTTTCACTCGTGCTGAGAGGCATCAAATTTGCCTGGAATTGTTAAAAACTTGTACACCAGCTAAAAATATCGACGATAGATCAAGATATAAAGCTGATGATGTTAAAACACGCCTGAATTCTCCTGAATCGATATTGTATCTTCAGAATTTGGTATCAAAAATGGCTCAAGTTTTTGATAATTCAGATACATCGCGCAAAGCTAAAAAATCAGGATTGAAAACAGATCGGGCAAAACTTGGTTTACTAAACTCAGCACTACAAGCAACCTATGAGTTGAAATTTAAGACTATAGACAAGAATCGTAGATATTACCACCTAGTAGGTTCATTTGATAATAAAGACGCGATCCCAGAAGGATCCACTCCTAGATTACCTTCATATCAAACGGGTGAAGAAATTTATTGGAAAAACGATGAAGATACTCGATATGGTTACAGTAAACTCACACCCGATGAATTAATATTAGATAATCTCACTAGTTCTAGCAAAGTGAATATCACGCAAATCACAGAAGATATTCAGGACTTATTTGATATGTTCTAATACTATTCGATTATGAATCAGGTAGATGAAGCCTTTTGCCATATTTTTATATAATAATTCCGCAGAAGGCTTCATCTTTTGGTATATATTATTAAAAAAATATCTCTATTCTTGCATCACTCCAGCCAGGATGCAGGCTTCTGCCAAAATTTTATATAATAATCATCTAATGAATGAAATAAAATTTTTTGCTCACTCCTCAGCAGACAATTCAGAGGGAATTTCGGGTTGAAGGGCCTCAGCCTCACACTTCTGCCTCATTCGATAATTCAGTGCATGAAACTTTGCAGAATATCTGGAACAATATTTGGAGCAATACCCCGAATCAGCATCAGTAGGAAATCCACAAATAAGGCAGGGTTTTTTTTTCATATTTTTTTCATATAATTTCCAGTGCCTTGCACAGCCAGTTAAACAAGTGCAGACTCCCCCACAAATGGAACCATTTCTCTTGATATACGGGCAAGTAACACGATCCATATAAGTATTTTAGGATATAAAAACCTTTTTCACTTTTAATTTCATAATAAAAATTGTATTTAAATTATTCGGTATTAAGATAAGTCATAAACAACTTTTCATACTGACGCTATGGATACATTAGATCAACTAACAGAAGTTCGCGAGCGTCAAACCTGTGAAAAAATCTATAATCCCAAATCTAATCGCATGATCATTATAAATGGGCCAGCATATCGTAAATTATTATGTGATGGTTATATGCATTGGAGAGAAGAAAGGCTTTTGATTCCGCCTTTACATGAATTACCAATATTAAGAAGACATCTCTCTTTCATTTCCTATCGTATTTGGGGTATCGTATCAGAAAGGAGTTTACTAGCAGTGGTTAACAAAAAAATAAGCCTATTGCAGATTTTGTTCAAAGCTAATTGGCACGATTTTACTTTATGCTAACTATTAAAATTATGCTGGAGGCATGAAGAGACGAAAGTTTAGAGAAATAATATACTCATAAAATTCCTCTACCATCCGAATCTAGCTCCTTCGAAATATAGACCAAGTGCTTTATATGATGCATTCACCAAGACAAACGTTTTAGGACTGGAACATATATTAGCTCTAGCGCGTGCACTTTACTAAAATGTGAATCGGTATAGATAATTCGTTTATAGCCTTGGAATGGGGGTTCTATGACTATGTCTTTTTTTCCGCATATCCTATTTACCCACAATTTTCAAATATATGCAAAACATATTTCAGCTGGAGCAGGTGGCCTCAAAAAGACCTCCCATAAGTTATATATTTTCGAATTGAACTTTATCCCACAATATATAATCTGAATACCACAGATTAATCTAACTACCACCATAGTCTACTTACCACATCATGTCTGCTATTACAACCAAGTTCGTTACAGACCACAGACTTACCAATGAAATGAGTCTCGAAGAGCTTAGCCGGTATGCGCCAGAAATACTTGACTCTTACCAGGTGATAGAGAGAAAAGGCGTCAGGCTCACGATCATCTTCAAAAAGGATATAACTTTAGTAAAGAACAAGCATTTGCGTTGATACCTTCTCAAAGAACTAGTCGAACTAAAAGTCAAGTAACCCCTAAAGAAGGAGATACAGAAGCGGAAGTGAATATATGCTGTGCTAAAAGCGCCTACCAAGTATCAGATATTATCCCAGAAGGAGAAATTATTAGAGAAACGGCTCAGCGTATTATGCGGGATAGCCTTAGTGAAAAAGAAGTAAAACTTATAGCTAAAGCATTAGCTGAGACATCCCCTAATCCGGTTGCCTGCACATCTAGTCTCAGTAGGCTTCAAAAGGAATTGCGGAAGCTTAATGCCCCAAAGGTAATAATCGAAGCTACGAAGATTCCAGGGATGACCACTTTATCAAATAAAATCCAAAAGGAGAAGAGTTTATTATGCGAAGATGAAGGAATTCATTATCTGAACCACTTCTCGTTAGAATTGGTTAAGGAGAGATTGGATTCGTATGATGTATCTAATACACCCGACAAACAGGCCCTAGCTGATGTAATGATTATGCTCTGTATCCGTCCAGCTGAAATTAAAGATTTGCGTATATCCAATGGAGGTGTAACAGGATATGTAAAAAACCAAGATCAACAGGATATTCCTCGAGTGTTTAGATCACTTGAAAAGAATGAAGAACGGGCAAAGCAATTGCTTACATAGATTCAGGAAGCAATATCTTCCGGACGGTTAGGAGACCCAGGGACGCCTGGAACTGGAATCTTGAGTAGGTTTCTGAAAAAAGCTGAATTTCTTCCCGAAACTGGTAAGCCATTACTTTCTAGTTTTTTACGTAATTTAGGAGCTGTATTTGCGGTTGTAGCGAGTGGAGTTAGGAATCTATTGAAAGCTAATACTATTGCTAGTTAAGCACTTCGACATAGTCCTAAAAATAACACTGCGCCATCGCAGAGGTATACTATAGTAAATTACAGACCTCGTGGAATGCCTTACGATCAAGCAAACCCATTCATGTTCTTCGATGAAAACTAATCACATTATTCACATATAAGGGTTAGAGGGATCCCAGAGGGATCGAATTGGGATATCAATATGCATAATTTTATTTTTTTTCGTTCAAGTCAAGATCTAGCATATAGAATACATCACGAAAATGATAGCCGATCAAAAGCATTCATCCGATAGTATAGCTAGCGAGCAGGAAGTTATTAGATATACGAAAATATTAGCCCAGGCATTTGGACTAAATGAGCAAAATGCAGAAGTATATAGTGTACTTTCCAGTGAAAATAGAGCACTAGCAAAAAGGATAGATCATTATTGTTCTCGGCATAGAAAGCTTAAAAAGAGAGTTAAACTACTAGAAGAATGTGTAAAGTGACTGGATGATAATGTAGACGAACTATTTACTATGGAACATTGCAATTGTAGTAAAGAATCCATAAATACTTCGTCTGAGTCCAGTTCATCTGAGGAATTCAATTCTGATCACGCGCTACCAGAAAAGAAAGTGGATCCAGGCAAAATAATATGCGCGAAGAGAGAATCTGATAATAAGGCGAAGCCAAGAAGGTATCTGATCCAAAAAGTCTGATTTAACTAGTTATCACTTCGTGCTATAACTAACCATATTTTCTGATTGAAAATTCTTCTATCATATAAAAATGCATGAATCGAATTTACTTGAGCTTCTTCCATCAGAGTTGATATCATTTATTTTAAAGTATCTTCCAGATCTAAAACATGCTAGCGGTATAAATGACATATGGGAAAGAGAGGTGAATCTTGAACAGCCCAAAAAGGTAATTCTTACAGATTTTTGATTTAGGATTGACATATGCGCTAATGCAAATTTCATTAGTGAAAAAATTGTGAAAATAACATACGCAAAAGACAATAGTATTCCTAGAGTATATGGGTTTCTAGATGAGTCTTATTCCACATTAGGAAAGGTTAATCTACGTATTATCTTAAATGATGGCGAGAAGCATAAAATCATACCCACTGAATTTATAGTTACTGGACCAGATTGGCCTGATCAATTTCCTGAAATACTTTTGGGCTCACCATGGATGCGAGAAAATAGTGTACGCTTAAATATGTGTAATTCGACACTAACAATAGATGATAATTTTGTGATCCTCCCATATCAAAGTCAAATCTGGTCCAACCAATAGTCCGGAGTAGTGATCATTGATGCAAAATCACATTTTTTCGATTAAAGATACAGCATATATTATTTATGGCACATTTAGGTGTTATAAATTTACCAGAACTATTAGAGTGGATTCTATATTTCCTAGCGGTAGATAAATTTTTTTATCCCGCCCTATTTGTTTCCCGATTATGGTACAGATGCGGTGCACCTATTCTGTGAAAGCATATTGAATTGAGAGGAAAAGACTTATATCCTGGACAATCTCTTCCAAATAATTATAAAAATTACTATGCAAAGGACAAAAAAATATAAATTAACTAACCTGTTCTAGACTATACTTTTCGTCAAAATGACAAAATACTAATTAAATTTATTTTGACAGACGTAATGTATTTTGACAGACGTAATTAATTTATAGTAATTTTATAATAAATAGTGAATTGGTCCGTTCGCTGAAATATGACGTAAATAATTAGCGGAGAAGTATATTCTAGACATGGGCATTGGTCCGTACCAGCTGAATTTTTTATGAAAACTTCATGCTATTGTTGAGGAGAGACCTTCAGAAATAACAGTAATCCCTCTCTAGTAAAATAAACCGTTTTATCCCTATTGATGAATTTCTGTATTACCAAACTTGGAACGTCTAAAACTTTTGAATATATCAGTCGTTGGAAATGTCACATGCAGATCATTTTTATATTAAATTAAGTTTGTATAACATTGATTGCACCTCTTCATTTTGTAACCAATCGTCGAATTCCAAACCATCATGCTTATGTAAATTATGAAGTTGATAGACCATCATGTGTTCTATCAATTTTTATCATTATTTTTTTTTTTTATAAAAAAAAATTTTTTTTTTACTTTTATAGAAAAACACCTTAAAAATGAGCGGTTTTCAAGATCCAAGTTGGGATATGTAGAAAAATACATTTCTAACAGTATAGATATATGTAAATCTACAAGAGGAAAAAATTTTTCTAAGGTCGTAAAAGTGGTTATTTAGACAGTTTTCACGTAAAGGATGAAAACCCCGATTTTTTACTATGGTAAGAAACTTTTATAAAGTTAAATGCGGTAAAAAGATAAATAAAAGATATTTTTTTTTTGTAATTTATAGTTTTTTATAAGCTGTATAATATTTTTTTGGGTTACATTTTCACTAATTTTTTTTTTGTTCTCTCTTTCTAAGCATTCAAAGGATAAGAATATTAAATGATTGATGCCACACATCCTTTTATTTGCAACCGTAAGTCAATAACTTTTCTTTGTATAAATTGTTTTAAAAATTATTATTTTTTCGCGTAGACCAATGTTTTTTTTAATATTAGAATGATAATAAACATGTAGGTTGATAGGTTGATTTAGCAAATTCGTAGGATGATCAAAGTATTTTAATTACTTTTTAATAATTTTTTTTTTATTAATTCTAATTGTATTACATTAATTATTATGTAATTTAAAGTTTTATTATATACTGTATATATTAAAAAAATAGTTTTTTTAACGTGTTAATCAAAGAATTATTTGTATAATATGTTATGTAGTTGCTTCTTCATCACCACTTCCTCTTCCTCTTTCCCTTCCTCCTCCCCCTTCCCCCTTCCTCTCCCCCTTCCCCTTCCCCTTCCCCTTCCCCTTCCCCTTCCCCTTCCACTTTTCTTCGCCTTTTCTCTTTCCTCCCTTTCTTCTATTTTTCTTTCTTTTTTCATTTTAGCAATATCAGCAAGTGTAACGCGTGTAATGTTCCTTGCTCTTCTTCCAACAGTCGTATAATTTTCTGTCAAAAGAATTTCTTGATTTACTATTGTTTGCAACCTTTTAATACCAATTTCATATGCAGCAACAGGACCCCAGAAAATACATATATAGGTCATAAATAATCTGCACAAAATTATGGGTATTTCGCTACCCTTAAAATCAGTTGAATTCGCCAAAAATTGAATTATTACATACAAATTTAGTATTAATTCGCCAAAACTAAAGCATGACTTTATTTTTATATGTAAATAAATATGTAGAAAAAAAATTTATTTATTATATTTATTAAGATTTTATTTATTATTACTTTTAAGGAGTGCATTAAAATATTCCTTTGCTTGTCCTTTAAGAATTAATGCTTCTTCACTAATAATAACATCTTTTAATACCAAATGATGAATAATATGAGAAGCTTTAGTATGAGAAAAAATTAAAAAATGATGATCCCGAATCTCTGAAAAAATTGCACCATTAACATGAAAGAAAATTTTCATAGATACATAAGAAAGAGATTTGAGATCTGAAACAGGAGTATCAGTATATGAATGCATCAAGGACTTTTGTTCATACATGGCAATGATTTGAGCAACACAAAATGTATTGTCAAATTTAGCTATTACGAAAGATCTGATTTGTAACGGTAAAAAAGCAGAGTTATCAGCACGTGGATGATCTAAAAATAGAAACAATATGAAAAAAATTCATCTTTTAACAATTAACGATTAATAGATTAGTTTACCTTTTGTGTTATTATCAGTCTTTTTATTTGATTTCCATCTATTTTCTCGTGATTTAGTCAAGGTAGAATCATCATTTTTCATTAAATATGAAACCAAATTACTGGCTATATTAACATCAAGTTTATCTAAAGTATTATTTTCATTGTTTTTAAAAACAGTTTTTGTTCGTTCAAGATTTCTATTCGTATAGGCATCATGGCTTTGACGTAAATCCAAAAAAAAAATCAACATTTAATTCACCATCCAATATATAATTACAGTTGAATTTAGGATCTATTTATAAATATAAAATACAAAATTAGCAATAAAATGAAGAATTAATTACTGTTATTACTTATTATTTACCATTTGGAAACCATGGAATGTCAGGTAATTTTTCTACAAGTTCTACAATTACTTGACAATTATAATTTTTTTCCATCAGAAATGTAATTTGCGAATCATCAGAATTAATTTCTTCTTCTCGATTTATATTCATTTTAGATATTGCGTGATTTATACATTGATTAGTTGACAAATTATCCACATTAAGTTCATCATTACTATCCATAATTCTAGGATTTGGATTATCATCCTAAAAATCATCAAGCTGTAAATCCGGAAATCTCTTATGAATATTGAAATAATAAGCATCAGATACGGCTGTCATTTCCAAATATTTTGCTAGATGAATAGCTCTCTTATAACCTATACTAATTGCATTATCAATTTCAATATCAGATGGCCAATACCGTAAACATTCAAGATTATTGTTTGAAAGATTAATTTCTGCATATTCATTAAAGTCATAACCTGATAATAATGTAAGTTTCGTGATAAGTAAAAAATAATATAATTTTTTTTTTGCTTTTTGTCATTAATGTTTAAATTTCACTAAAAATAATCACAGAATATATGTTAATCATAAAATTTACCTTCACGTACAATTTTTTCCTTTCTAAATAGCAAATTATCTGATTGAACAGACCTAAGATATTGGTTAATTTTTGGAACCATTTGAAGAATTTCCAAATAATTAAAATCAGAACGAAATTGTCGAGAAATTCCAAAAATATGTTCACAAGATTCGGTGCCATCTTCCATGGTAATAAAGGTATATTTTTATAGTAATCTCTGTGAATCTTAATTAAAAGAACCAAAGATTCAACTAAACTAATCATAATATTAAAAGTTTGCATTGCTAAAAAGTTTTTTGAAATAGATATATATGAAGGATAAAGATCACTAAGAGTCTCGATATGATACTTCCACAAATGTAAAAAAAAATATGCTGTCATAGCCATTTCGATCCTCTCATAATGTGTAATGTTTCGATTAAGGTAACTATCGAGAAGCTCACCTAAAATAAATTAATATTAATTAATAAACCAAATTTCAAAATAAGTAATAAAAGATTTTAAAATTAATACATTATACATACCCATAACAAAGAGATATACAAATAATCCTCAAAATTCAGATGATAATCCCTTTTCTCCATCTAATACTTGTGCCAAATTTTTTGAGCAAAATACTCTATACGCAGCATTATCATCCTGACGGTCCAATTTTATTACATCTCGCTTATACATAATGCTATTTTCTTGAAAAGATAACGTTAACAGCTGATCAAATCGTACTGTAGAATTACCAAATGTAAGTAAACGAGCACCAGACATAGCTGCATTTCTTGCTGTTTTTTTCCCATATTTAGGATCCTGAATACGAACTATAGGTCCAACTTTGGGAAATACAGGACAGTTGAAATTAATTCCATATCGGGAATTTCGATGCTGAACACGGTTTCTTGTTCTAATTGATTGTAGTAAATTTTGTGCCTGAAATTCAGCAGCAGCACCATCTGATCCGATAGAAATTATAGGTAATTCAAAATCTGCTGCGATATCAATAAGTTTCTGATGAAGTGCTAAAATTTTATTAGCACTGTCATTTCCAGTTGGAATTAATGCCACAATTACGGGTGGAAACCTTGGAAGAGGTACCTAATAATTTAAATCAATTAAATTTAATAATAGTAATTAAAATTCAAATCAATTTTTTTAATAAATTTACCTGAAGAACGTAAACTCTAACATATTTTGCAATCGCATTTCTTTGCTTGATATCAGAAATCTTTTTATATATATCATCATAGGTTTCAATTTTGCAATCATTTCAGTATAGAGTTGATCCAACAATACAACCTAAATTTGTTGAATATTGCAACCCGGACTTTAAAATTGTACAATCCGTCATAGCTACAACAGGACCTTTATAGTGTAATGAATCTAAGAGCCTTTTAAATCGAGCAACATTCTCATGACAAAGATCGGGATTGTTAATAGCGTCTTCAGAAATACTTCTATGATACCTATATAGTACATATAAAAAATTATGCTTAATTATAGATATAATCATGCTAATTAGATAATTTTAATTGTACTATCATTATTACCTTATTGTACGAATTGTCATACCAGCTAAATTCTGATGGAACAAATCCAATGCTTTTAAACTAATACTTCCCAACACTATAAGAAAATTTAAAAATTCAGTTGGATATTTGAGATTTCGTAAGCCTTTTTCTTGTTCTTTACGTTCTGCAGCTTGTAACATAATATAGCAAAGTCCTTTAAATACTGGTTTTTGGTCAAATGCACCTTGAACAGCTTTATTAGCAAGTTCCATCCAAAATCCTACAGATGAATCCTCGGTATTAAGGAATTCATTTAATTGTTTAATATGACCATTTTTTAGATATATTAATAACGGATTATTTTCATAATAAAATTTCGGTGTAAATTTAGTATTTTTTGGATCGGGAACTACACAATGCAAACGATTCAAAAAAGTTGAATTAAAATAAATATGGGAACATGGTGAACAGGGTTGCCCATAAGTTTTTTTCTCACAGTTGACTGATCGAACGCACATTCCTAAATTAAACGTCAGTATTAATAAATTGATAAATGATCGTCATACGGTTAACTAATTTTTCTTACTAAGACGATCAATAAACCATTCTGATTCAACAATCATTTGCTGATTAAAATCGGTTATTTCCTCCTTATTGAGCTTTTTAGAATTAAATGGTAGTTTATTTGGAAACTTATTTGGAAACATTTCTTTTCCAATTACTTCGTCGTCGTACGCACCTCCATATGTAGCTGGTGTTCGATTAATATAAGTAACAATTTGTTCAGAATGGAGTCCAGGACATGGTTTATTTGGAAATGATGGCGGTGATGGTAGCGGTGGTGGCGGTGATGAGTCTTCTAAGTCTTCTCTTACTTTTTTAGGATTAGGTAAGACAGGAAACAAACCAGGTAAACCAAGTTGTCGTTTTTGGTTATTTATTTTACATCTAGAGTTTCTAGAATGTTCGTTAAGCCTTTTCTCATCATAGTCGTTATCAAGAATAACCTTTTGTCCACATTTGCAAAATACTTCACGTTTATTAATAATAGCTGCACAAAATTTATTATCACTTAAGCGAGTTCGAGTATGCTTCCACTTCAACATTATAAAAGTAAAGTTTTAGTTTTTGTAAAAAAAACGCGTAGTTGGTTTCAAAATATATACTTCTGATCGTGAGAAAGGGTGAAAAAAAAAAAATACCAAAACAGGATAAATTTGCTAGAACGAATAATATGACTATGAGAAAATCCATTCAATTCGCCAAAACGTATAATATGATTATGAGAAAATTCATACAATTCGCCAAAACTAAAAATTATGACTACCCCTTAAATTTTCATGAATTCGCCAAAACTTAAATGTGACCTGTATATGTATTTTCCGGGGTCCTGCAGCAACTAACTGATCAATTCCTTTATTATTCAAATTATTACAGAATTCAAATATTGGATTTTTGAGAGGATTTTCAGATTCAAATGCATTAATCAACTGATGTACAAGTTCCCAAATCTTTTCCTTTCGAGATTGAATATTATGTGGCTTGGAACTTTGAACATAATCATCAATTTAATCACAAATCAACATATCTGTTCGTTCTTTTTCTAATTGGGTGGCTTTTATTTTTAACTTTAATTCTTCTGAATCTGTAGGAATTCTTGTTACATTCTGTTTTACAAATTTAACGCCATCTGTTTCCAAGGCTTCGTCATATGCAAAAAAATGTCCAGGGTTTGTTAAATTAACGGATGGTGCTACACGAAGCATTGCATGAAGTCTAGAATTATTCTCAATACAATAAATATGGTGTGTTACGGATCTAGCATAGTTTGATTTACCAGCAATGGAAAATAATGGAGAAAAGGCTTTTAAGCTTTCATGCTGTAAATCAAAAATACCCCATCGGATTCCAAACCAATGTGCACGCCAGTAACTAGCCCACTGAAAATATAGGTACCAAATTTTTATAAGTTTATTTTCTTCTAATATATCATTTAATAATTGTTTCTTTCTTTTTTGCATATAAATGAATTGCCAGCCCAATTGCAATCCAAATTAATTCCAGTACTTTTGAAGTAGCCCTAAAATCTACACCCTTCTCCAATTTATCCAAAAATTGAACGCCTAATATTCCTGCCATATTAAATATACCGTAGCCTGAAAATATTGTTATTAGCGTAGACATCATATCTTTACTTGTATGCCACTGCCCAAGTATCATTTTTATTTTATTATTTGTTTTACAAAAACTAATCCCACGTCTAAATATTGCTTCATCAGCAACAACATTAATATAATTATTATTTCCAATACTAATTTCATTTTCATACATCTTCAAACATTTACGTATTGCGAATCACTCACGCATGGTCCTGCACTGTTAATTACGAATTATGATGTTTGGCGAAAAATTACATCCAACTTTAAAATATGTCATAATTTGATTACGTATATCACTTTCATCAAAATCTGACTGGTATGTAAAATTTTCACTAAAGGCAAGCAGTTTTTCAAAAACTAAATTAAAAGTATGAAATGTTTTTTGTGAAAAAGAATTTTGTCTGAAAAGTTGTTGCTGATCATGAATTATTTCTTGCACTTCCAGAATTTCAGGTAATTCAGGTAATTGATATTGAAATAACATGCGTAATGTAGCATGTGAATTACCTCTAATAGCATCAAAAATGTTTCCATAGCCAAATGTAGTTTCCTTAAAATCTATATTGTCAATTATACCTAGATTCCAAATAGTTTCTCCATGAAGAATTCAACTAGTTGGATCCACTAAAAGAGCGCGAATTTTTTCTAAGTTACGTTCGTGTCTTTGAGTATGGCTAGTAATATTGACTATTTTTAAAATCCCTTGCAAAGATGACAAAAGTTTTGGCTTATGACAAAGACTTGCCATTGTTCGAGGTAACCAGATATTCCATCCTTTAAATGCAATATTTAAGATTATTAAAACAAAAAATGTAACTTGTTTATTAATATTATCATAATTTAGAGGTTTTGGTTGTTGTTCACGATGCTTTTTTTTTCAGTCTATAATTTTCTTTTTTGTTTTATATAGAGTTTCTAGAAGACCATTATAAAATTGTACCAAACACAAAGGAAATGATGCACAATATTCTTCTATAGAAATAGGTGATTCAAGCGATTTTTTATGAAGTTTTAATTCATTTTTTGCAAGTATTGTTGAATGTGCTAATGCTTCTCCAAATTCAAAAAAATTTTTTGGTGTAAGATTTTTAGGATTTAATTTTTTATCTAAATTATAATTAAATTTCATTAAAGCAAGAATAATTAGAATAATAAATAAAGAAGATATTTCAGTTTTTGTATCTGCCAATGGTATTAATATATCTGATGTATTATTAGATTTTTCTTGATTAAGTTGAGTAATAACACGAACTAAATGTATTAAAACTTTTTTTTGCCACATTGATTTTTCACAAGTCGCAATATTAAGAATCCAATGTCCGATTGCTTCTAATATTTCTTTAATATCATTTTCATGATGTGACATATTGTCACAGTTTGGATCTTCTTTTACACCTCGTCCAACACGTTGGTAAACATACCCACCCTTTTTTTCATAACACACCATACATATATATCGTGCATATTTACTTGATTCTGTTGAAATTACAAGAGGATGGTATTCTTGCAAAGCGCCACATTTTTTTTGTCCTATACAAGGAACTTGAATATTTTTACCCATAACTATATATGAATGATGTATACAATTTTTACCACGACTAAAAAAAAACTTATTTTTGTTACAAAATAAACAACGGCGACGATGAATAATACTTTCAGTATAATCTTTAGTTTGCTTTAAATTTGTTATATGTAATTTATTTTGATCAAACATAAAGTGTGTATAACAGACACCTAAATTTTTAATTGAAAAATGCTTTTTCTTAATCTCTTCTTCATCAATTTGCCACATACCAACCATTTGCCAAAGTCTTCTTAAATTTGTTGTAGAATTACATCGCTGAATTTTACCTTCAAATACATCGATTATTACACATGGACTTAATTCTTGTTTATCTTTTAATTGAGTAATAATTTCATCATGTTCTTCATCAGATTCTGATTCAGAAAAATTACTTTCTGTATCACTTGTTATACTTTCATCCTCTTCGTCAGAAGTATTTTGTTGAGTAAATTGTTTAACCTTCGTGAGCGTATTAAAATCTAATTCAAACAAAGGTTCATTATTATTATTATTTTCTATGTCACTTATATCCTCATAATTTTCATCATAAGTATAAAAAACTTCGTCCTTATCTACCAAATCTTCATCAGCTACCAAATTTCCTTCTAAGCTCTCATATTCGTTAAAAAGCTCATCATTATTTGCTGGGTTCATTATCAAATAACTGTCTAATAAATTTAAAATTAAAAAAAGGTTATTTATTGAATTTTTAAGTAAGAAAAATACATATATTTCTACTAGTATTGGTTTAGAGTTTTAAATTTCTTACCGCGTTTAATAAATTCTAAAGTTTCTTCTACTTTTCGTTACTTTTAACAATAAAAAGTATGTCAACTTCCAGGAGAGATCCAAGTCAGGTAATAAACGCTATAAGAAAACTTTTTAATAAAATTAAAGTAGAGGTCATGTGCCTTTACTTTTGTTATTTAAGTTTAAACGTCATATTATAAAAATGTAGTGTTACGTTATACCTTTATTTTTTAATTTTCGCAAAATTTAGGCCGGCATTATAAAATTTACCAGCATTACAAAAATTTTGGCCGGAATTATTAATTATTGATCGGCAAATTTAACCCGATCTAGTTAATTTCAGCCAACTTAAATTATATATATGTGATATACATTTAAAGATATTACTGCGCCACAATTTTTTTTTTGCCGACCTTTAATAAAAAAAATTTGCCCACTTTTTTTGTGACATTTCCAGTGACTGATATGCTCTCACATCTTTCTCAGCATCTTCTTTTATCGTTTCTTCATTAGTATAACCGACAATATCAAGATAAGCTTGAATCATGCTTATATCCGCTTCCAGATATAAAAGCAAATGGTATTTTTCACTTATTTTTCCCTAAGTGAAAATTCCCCTATTGATACATCCATAAGATCTTTTCTATATCGATGTAATATAATAAGCATTGGGTGGCCACCAGTCTCAAGATCCTCCTCTATCGATATAATTTTCTCCACCAAATCAAACAATAGTTTACTTGTATAATCAAGTGAATAATCAAGTATTTCCGCTTTCTTGCTTTGATTCAATGCTGTTTGGATTGCATTGTCATTAATACCAAGTTTTCTTTCGGCTATGCGCTCCTGAATAGCTAATACTTCCATCTTCTTGTACAAAAGAACTTCATATAGTTGATTTTCAAGTATTTCGCTTTGAACAAATTCATTATTAGTATTTCTTGTCATGATTGTGTTTATCTCTGGTTAGCATACATTCAATTTTGAGTCCGGAATACTGATCATCAACCCGGAGCGGTGATTACCAGCTCGGAAGAATTTGCTGAGCCATGCACAGCGCCATCGAATCACATAAAAGGTCTGTGCGACATTTTCGCATATTAATTTCGCATATATATTCGCTAACCAATACCCCTATCTTTTTTTCCCCAAACAAATGTGAGAAAAATGTGAAAGGAGGTCTAGTTGCAACACAGGACCAGCTCTAAAAGTAAATAGTGCCGACAAAAGTACTATATGTTATGAAAGGCTGAGGGAGTCACAATTTTGAGATAGCCAGGCGTAAAACCAACTATATGTATTTCCGGTAGATCTACATGTGAAAAGGTATGAAAATTCCATTTGCATGCGCTTTCATAGAACTCTTAGCTTCAGACAACAATACTAATTACGCTTCATACCTCCTTAATTTTTTCCCAGCAAGTTATAAAGCATGTAGGAGTATGTGGAAGTTTCCCGCGAAAAAATTAAGGTATGTATATGCTAGAAGTTATGTATGTATGGGAGCGAGTTTTTCTCACTATGGGCCTTATATTTAGGGAAGTGAAATGTTCGATAAGACCGAGGTGCCTGATAAGCCCAAGACTTCTGACAAGCTTGAAAAGTTTCTCCTTAGTGAGGAAGCGAGTGATATCTTCGAAGTACCGATATCTAATGCTAATAACAATCGAGTTTCTTCTCTTGCGGATGAAATTCCTAATTCTCGGATCAATAAGCATCGAAAAACTTGACAATTTGCCAAGTGAATGTTGCAAGAAATAAATTGATCATAACAAAGCAAGCATATTCTCAATAAAATCGTGGAGTGTAGGTCTAATTATAAGAAACTTAATCCTCAAATACAATATATTATTGATCAAGTCAATCCGAATGAAAATCAGAATCACGTTCCCTCAGAAATAACAGCTAAGGCAGATATCCATACTGACTATGATAAGGTATATTATGATGGTGAGGCGTATTTTGATGATCCCATATTTCAGTCAGAGAAAGTAACGAATGAAGAGGCACCAAAGGTACTAGATAAGGTGAATGATGACTGTAGTCACGACAGTGATTTTGAAGAGGAGGTATAATGAATATGATGGGTATGGTAAAGGTTATTATTGTGACAGAAGATACGAAAGGAAAGTCTCACCAGTGATGAGTCCTATTATTTCTCCGGTAACTGCCTAGTAAAATTATCGGGCGGATCGCATACTCGCACAGGGACGTTGATTTTATGCAAATTGCAAAATTAAATAAATTTACCGCATAGAAGATGCTGGATTAAGAAAGCGTTGCATAATTTGGTATATGTTATGTCAATTGATCTCCTTTTGGGCGACAAGAAATAATTTTACGTAAAAATCACGTATTAAGTTCACGTAAGGCTGGGATTGGTACGGCCTGAACTTATATTTGTAATTTGAGCTAGGAATTACAGATTTGTCCCGAATTAACGTCCCTGTACTCACATAGGTTTATTTTTTTCGATTCACGTGGGTGGCTTATGTGTCATACCTTTATTATTGGTAAGTGATTTTACTCATAAATATCATGTTTGTTTTACGTACAGAAGTTTTTCTTAATATAAATACAGATTATGGCTACGATTTTACAAAAAGCCGGTAACAATTGTTACCAAAAAAAGATTCTGTTGGGACTACGGATACCGTCACTATATACAAAAGAATATACGAGGACGTATCATCTGCTGTAAATGATAGAGATAAGTTAATTATAATTCAAAGTAAGTAAAGCCCATAATATGAATGGAATTGATTATCCTTGTCGAATCTAACACTAATTATTAATAAAGATACCGTAGAGAAATGTTTTGGGGAAGCTTCTCGAGACTCTATTGATAACACTTGCCAGATCATGGAGCAGTGGCAGAAAGTTATCATTAAAGAATACGAAACAAGATACGGCAAGAGATATGAATCATTCTCGCATCTATTTTATGAAGCGTATGACCTTAGCAAAGAAGGTGATGATGAAATTAAATACAATCTTTTAGAGATTGGTGAAGATTTCGGCGATGTAACCTTTGATGAAATGAGGTGGATGGTCATTTACAGATCGGCTAGAAATAAGATTGCGCATAAAAAAAAGTGGTATCCGGATCATAGAAACTTTCATATACAACACAATGAAGCCCTCGAATGCATAAATTTAGTAACTGGCACCGATGCACACATCTTTATTAGACGACGAGATTTATTTCGTTCAGGGCTTGAAAAAACCATTAATTATTTGTATAGTTAATAAAATTAGTCTTAGTTCTATTTAACAGGGCGGACATCCTTATATCACCTTGCCGATCATTTGCCGATCTTATAGTAAATTGGGTGATATCAGACTTTAAAACTTCGGCCAAAGTCACAGAAGTTTGGCCGAAGCTTGAAACTTTTATGGGTTATAGTTTAACTGATTTAAAATCAATGGCCGAAGTAATCATTCCTAATTTTAGGTAATCAAGAAGTTATGGCTAAATTTATACTTGCAATTATATTTGTTATAATCTATATAATAAATAGAAATTTTCAAAATGCAATTTCTCAATCAATTTGGCGTAAAAAATTATAAAATTACTATCAAAATGTTTGTCTTGACGAGATGAATCTAAAAAGCTATAAAACATTAAATTTTAATCACTGGTTGTCACAATATCATTAAAATAATTTCAATTTTCTAATTATTATTAAAATTCAGCCCATTTTTGGGTTTTAGTTAATTTTTGGATTTGAAAACATTAATTTTCGGACTTTGGATAAATTTTGATAACAAATAAAATTTATATAGTTAAATTTGCAAAAAAATGGTATTTTTTATGTGATAATATTTAAAATAGATGATCGGCAAAATGATCGGCAATAATGTGATAATATGAGGATGTCCGCCCTGTTGTTCTATTTACCGTAGATAATGTTATAAAATCTCAAATGGCAATGATGTCACCATAGCATTATTATTATTAATAAAATCTCTTCATGCAAAAGGTTAAATTGAGAATCTAGTATTTTAGCAAATAGCATCACATGATATATCTTAAATGACATAATTGTAATTAACTAAAATTTAAAATAAATGTTACTGTATACATTAGATAACATTATTGTTAGCTGGTGTAGAATAACTACAATAAATCACTTTCCCAATGAATCCATCATTCTTTTTAATTCTTCAGCTTCCTCTTCTCCCTTATGCGATTCATAATATAGTTGCCACACGAGGTCATCATAATCTATACGGGGATCATATGTTTCTGGTCCGTGTCCTGACGGTCTAATATTGGTTCTATCTGTTTTGGGTTTAATAAGAAAAGAAAATATGTTAAGATGAGCCAAGAAATATTTGAAACAGTTCATCATATATTACTATTATATGAAGGAAAATGTTGTTTCAAATTTCTTACCAGGATCCTTTCGCCGATTTCGACGCATTCGGCTCTCAACAGTCTTCTGGTCTTTCCCAATATGACGACTACTAATGAAACGATAAGTAAGTATTCCCAGAATTACTAAGGAAGTTAGTTGTAACTCCTTTGATTTCAAGACGGTTTTTGGAAAATCAAATGCCGGCATATTAAAAAGAGTCGATTTTTGCATTTCGACAGGTTGAACTTGCAACTTATCATAAAAATCTGTTTATTGGTCCGAACTAATGTAATGATCAACATTGCCATCCAAGTGTAATTACGCAATGGTGAAAATCACCCGACTTGGCATTTCTGGAGTAGGTTAGATAAATAAACGGGAGCCAACTCAAATGTTACACAGGCTGATCAAGCACCAAAAAAACTGAAGCCAAAAAATCAAGGTTACACAGACGAAACGAAAATTTTAATTTTTTCGACATACACGCATAGAAAAGTAGCTGAAAGACTCGTGAGTTCAAAACAATTATAAACTTGTAGCTTGCAGAATCAGCCCAAGCACTAATGAATAGACTGGAGGAGTTGGAAACATGGTAAAGTTACTAAAATCAGATATTAATAAACCGTTGCCGTATGATATTTCCGATCCCGATCTACCATATAATAAAGTTAAACCGGATAAGGGATCGCCAGTCCGGAGCAATAGTCCGAAATCAGAAGCACAATGATGTAATTGTTAATCACACAGGCAAGTCTGTGCGACAGGGGAATTTCTTGCAAACAAATATTAACTTCCTATTCTTATTTTTTCCCAAACAAACATGAGAAAAATGTGAAAGAATGTCTACAAGCAACACAGGACCAACTCTAAAAGTAAATAGTTACGGTAAAAGCATATGTTATGAAGGTCTGGTGGACTCACAATTTTGAGATCGCCAAGCATAAAACCAAGTATATGTCTTTCCGGTAGATCTCCATGTGAAAAGGTATGAGGATTCCATTTGCATGTGCTTTCATAAAACTCTTGGCATCAGACGACAATACTAATTACGCCTCATACCTCCTTAACTTTTTCCCAGCAAGATATAAAGCATGTAGGGGTATGTGGAAGTTCAGCCAACTTTCCGCAAAAATAATATCCGTAAAATGTCGCAAAATAAGGTATGTATATGCCATGCGAAGCGCCTACCCTGAGTGCTTTCAGCCTGGCAAAGTTTTGTATACATGCAAGCGAAAAGTTCTCACAATGGACCATGAATTTAGGAAAGTAAGAAGTCTAGCACCTTCACTTGCTTCGTTCGTAGTGAGGTCAAAATTTTCAATGTAATAATTGATAGGGATTTGACCGTTAGTGACCTGGAAGCTAAGATCAAAACTGACCGGCCAGATTTAGAAGAAATAAACATCGAACTATATAGGAAAGATTTCTTTCAAGAAAATAATGTTCTAATCAATACTGTGAATAGCGATAAACCTGAAAAAAGACAAGGGGTATGGATGGACCCGCAAAAAAAATTTCTCAATGCTTTTCCTTGGGGGAAGAAGACTTTGCATCGCCTTTTCCTCTAGAAGAAGGTAAAATAGCCGGCTTAAAACCTATTAACATCATCATATACCCCCAGGTGGAGTTGGAAAAAAAGCCTCCCTCGGATATTGGACTCTAGCGAATCAGAAAGCAAACTTCGCGCGATCCCTACAGGAGATCCGCTTGCGCTGTCCATTTTCTGAAATAATTAGTATTTTTTTATCATGCTATGTAATAGTTTTTATGTAATGTTAAGCCGGTTCCGGCAACATTTTTATTTCATAAATAAAGTATTATTATTGTACTGTACATGAGAAAGGGTCACGTGTAATGGTGCGGTCCATGGACTAGTCGAAGACGCTAAAGCATAAATCTAATATTTTTATCCGAACTAATCTAGCCACTAGCCTATATAAAAACGTCAGGTGATAAGTGAGAAGAGTCTTCACGGTTAGGGAGGCGCAGTGATTTGCACTTATGATGCAAAGTGGTGATCGGTCTCTTGTATAAGCCGAAAACATGTCTATCACTTTACTATGTCTCGTCAAAGGAAATACGACCGCTAGTGCTTTTGCCATAGATATTGATAGAACAAAATGACTTTGCTGGTATAGACGCAGACAGGCTCAAGCTATGGAAGGTGTCAATCCCTGGCGATCAGGACGATCAATTAAGAAATCTAATACTCCAGGACAGTGACGAGCTGTTGGCAATAAGAAAGATTTCGAAATATTTCCCAGACTCACCTCCCGAAGAACATATCCATGTCATCGTAAAATTGCCACGTAAGTGTCTGGAGTGTCTGGTATAGTCTAATTTTTCGTCATTTGCCCTAGTAATAATAACACATATTCGTTTCCAGTTCTCAGCTTGGAAGAGGCGTTGTCGTGTATTCCGCCACCCATAACATATTCTACGGACTGCGTTACCTCGAAGACCACTACAAAGGCTGTTGGTGACCCGCCTGCAAGTGTACAGCTTTGGGGGGACTTTTTCGATAAAGTGAATCAATTCCGCTTCGACCAACAGCCGATATTTGAGAGGCCAAGATTTAATGATAAATTTGCTGTGGTCGATGAAGAGGATGTTCGTAATGCCATAAATGTTAATATTTGTATGATATTGAATGATCTTACAGGACCAGACTATGTATATTCAAGGAAATCTACTGACACTCCCGGCATACCAGATTTCAACTGTCATCTCGTGGGTTCATTGATCTTGGTGATGGAGGCTAAAAGAAAGCATGTTTTAGAAGATATGGGCGAACAGACATTTTCTGAGTTTTATCAGACGAGTAAGGGCAAGGATGTAGTTCAACAAATCTATAATTATATGGGAGGAAACGAACTTAGATATGGCATTCTTACCACCTATGATAATCACTAGTTCCTACGTCGAGAGCATACAGATCTCTGGATCTCAAAAACTCTCTCACTTCAGTCCGAATCTCCACCAGTTCTCAAGGCATATGCATATCTAACTCGACGGGCGAAAGAGAATCCCAAGTCTCCTAAACCTCAAGTAGTAGTACCGGTTCAAGGGGACAATGATTCACGTACTCTTCGGTCACACTCAAAGTCATCGTCCAACTCCTCATTAAATCAACAACAATCTTCCAGCACCTTTGCGAATCAACAATCATCTTCTAACACTTCTGTTAAGCAGAACAATTATAGCTTCTCAGACTTCAAGTTCAAGAGCATATTAGGTGAAGGACGAAGTGGGAAAACCCTCCTATGCGAATTTCGTGGAGATATGATTGCTCTGAAGAGTGCAGACTTATCGAAGGCTCCATCGTATATCCTGGAAGAAATGCAAAAAGAAGTCGAGATTTATAAAGATCTAGCTGATATTCAAGGTAAGTATATCCCAAAGCTGATCTGTTATGGATATTATGGAGGAGGTATGAGCTTCGTTATCGGCTTGACCATTATCGGCACTATGTTGAGCGACCATAAAATAATGAAACGGCAAAGGTCGAGGGCTATTAAGGGATTAGAAGCGATTCACAAGCATAATATCCTCCACAATGACACTCGGGAGGAAAACATCTTAATTAATGACAATGGCGACATCTACCTGATTGACTTTGGGATGGCAAGTCGGGAGGACACAAAAAAGAAGAGAAAGCTTTTCGATGACACAGGTCGAAATATAATATACCGGTCATCAATCGGTCATATAACTGATTGGTACCTGATTGGTAGCTGATCTGTTACTGATTCATTCATTCAGATACCAACTGGTCATCAATCAGGCATTTATTTCAATCGGCTACACATCAGTTGTATGACCGATTGGTGCCGATTGGTGACTGATTGGTGCCAGTTTAACAATCGGTAAACAATCAGCCATCTGTCATCTATATTGGAAGTTGACCGATTGGTTGCCGATTGGATATTGTTGACCATCAGTCATCAATCGGCTATCAGCAGGTCGAATTATTGTCAATCGGGTACCAATCAGGCATATGTCCGATTGATACAGATTACAGCTATTTGCGAAATAACGGACTACTTACAGCTATTTGCGAAAATAATGGACCACCTAATTCATTTTCGACTGCGTATGAAATTTTCATACGCAGTCATACGCATGGTAATATCTGCTCAGACTGTCAAACTCATTTTTTGAGTTTTTCATATGTAATCATCCGCAGTTATATCACAATAATTCTAGCAGTTAACTATGCGTATATAACTGCGTATGGCTGCGTATGAAATATTCATACGCAATCGAAAATTGAATTAGCTGGTCCGTTATTTTGCAAATAGTTGTAATAGATGATTTGTATGTAGCCGATTGATGCTCATTCAATAAATGTGCTTTATGATTTTATCTGATCTAAGACTTATCGAAGAATAAAAATTCAATACTACTGGCTGACTTATTTTAACTGTTACTAGTAAACCGAACAATGATGGAAATCATAATAAAAATGTATGTACCCACATTCTTTTATATTGCATAAGCTAGTAAATGATTTATTCTAAATAATAAACAATTTTGTCACCAATTGTATTAAAAGATTTAATAATTCTCCTAATTACCCACTGAAAATTTATCATTTGACTATACATGATGAAATAATGTGTACAAAATGAACAAGGGAATATACAAGGAATGATATTTAATAAAGAAAAAATAGGCAGAAAGTTGAAGATTTTTATAAAAAAGAATATCGTTGGATGATTAAAGAAATAATTGAAAAAAGAAATATTACAATAATATTATTTGAAGGAAGTATTTTTAGAAAAAAAAAATTAACTGTATGTACTAATTAATATACATAAAATTCGCAAAAGCAGGGGAGGGGGGATCGGTTATTAGTGAAAAATAGGTAAATAGAATACAAAATATAGGAAATCACCACCATCATAACACCACCACAATCACTACCATCAATCGTCCATTTCAAGATAATTATCGTCAGAAAGTTGGTCAGAAGGTTGGCCAGAAGGTTGGTTGGAAGATTGGCCGGAAGGTTGTTAGTTGGAGGATTGATTGGAAGGTTGTTAGTTGGAGGATTGATCGGAAGGTTGTTGGTTGGAGGATTGATCAGAAGGTTGTTGGTTAGAGGATTGGTCAGAAGATTGGTTAGAAGGTTAGTTGGAAGATTGGTTGGAAGGTTGGTCAGTACTTGTTAATAAAACAGTCTCTTCCATTTCTTCCTCCCCTTCTCCAACGTCAGCATCATATCCATCATTAAAGGACTTTTCACTTTCCGCAAATTTCATCAAGTCATACTGCTGGTCTTGACGCTGGTCCAGCTGCTGGGTGACTGCAATCTTTAACTTTCCTTTATATCCGGAATGAGTCCAATGCGGCGCCAACAAAGGCGCCGCTAGTTCATTATTACAAAAACAATTGCCCGTAACTCGCTCACGTAATTTTCTATTATTTGGTTGTTCAGTTCTTAATCGATCAATATATTCACGCAAAAATAATCGTAACTTAAAAAAATTAAAATAGTTGGTAAAATTAAAAATAGTTAGAAATAGTTAGAAATAGTTAGAAATAGTTAGTAAATAAATTAAAAATAGGTAGAAATAGTTAGTAAAATTAAAAATAGTCAGAAATGGTAAAATTAAAAATAATAAAAGCAGGAAGAAATACTCACTGTGTCAGATCTCCACTTAAGATCTTTGACAAGAATATTGCTTCTCCCATTTTCGCAATCAGTCTCAGATTCCTCAGGTGAATGGTAAGCGTTATTGTCAATTATTAATTGTAAGTCTTCGTCCTTAAATTTCTTGACTAATGAATTTTTCACCATCTGTAAATGTTTTATTAGTCTTCCCCTTTTAATCTTTTCTGTATTAGATAAGAAGTTAGTATTAAGCAAATATATACACTGTACAAAACTTTATTTACTCACGTCGTGGCGTCTGGTATTGGAATGTTTTCTTTTTTCTTGCAATTTTTTTCTTGACGATGACCGATTCTTTTTAAGGTGCTCTTCACGTCGATGACGATGAAGGGAGTAAATTATATCATATAAAATTTCGTTAGAAATAGGAAATATATTATTATTAATATTTTCCATTATACTAGGTATAATATCATTAATAATGCGATTTCGCTGATTAGTGAATGTTTGACCCAAATCAATCCTTCTCCCTTCTGGTAACGCATCATACTTCCAAATAACTTCCTTCTATATAAAATCAACAATATCAGTTAATAAATATATATAAAATTAATTTGAGATATCCTTATTTACCCTTAAGGCTTCTCTTAGATCTTTTGGCATATCACTCTTCATCAAATAGAAGGGAGTATTTGAACTATTTGAGTTATAGGAGCTGTCTGAATCACTTGAATCGTCTGAACTTGATTGGACTGGGGCTTTTCCCTTTGCTTTATCGCTGATGGCTTTTCTGGAATTTTTGTCGCCATCGTTAGTATTTTTTTTTTGATGGCCTTTTTAGTACCCCTGTATTTTTCATTAGTAGTAGCGCTGGTTACAGCACTTACATCTTCTTTTTCATTAGTGGCGCTGGTTACAGCGCCAGCGCTTTCATCTTCTTTTTCATTAGTGGCGCTAGTTACAGCGCTTTCTTCACCTTTTTCACTAATACCGCTAGTTACAGCAGTGTCGCTTTTTTCCATTTTAATTGTTATATCCTCATCTGACGATATAAGAATTGGTTCTTGTTGAGAACCAGCCTGTGAAGAACCCCGTGAAGAAACAGCCCGTGAAGAAACAGCCCGTGAAGAACCTGGCACCCCGTAGGGTTCATTATTTTGCTGTTCTTGTTGTCCTTGTATAATATTCGCAATTTTTTCAAAAAAATATTTGGCTTGTTGGGTAAAAGCTATTAATTTAGATAATCATTAGTTTTTAGTAATATCCTGATATCTGCTGTCCGCCGATCAACTTACCCAATAGCTCATCTACTTTCTCTAAATCTTTCTTATTGGACATATTTAATTCAAATTTTTTAAATTTTTTTAAAAAACATAAAAATATCCACAGTATAGAAAGAAATCAGTATTTTTTTTTCAGATCGATTATTTTCATTATTTTTAACAATTTTAACAATTTTCAATTGTTCTAACAATTAACAATTAAATGATTAATAAATTTAATAAATTAAAATCTTGACAATTAATCATTAGACTAATGATGTAATGATGTAATATTATACGCGAAATTTGCAGAAATTAAGCAACACCGGTATATGTTATATGTTATTTAATAAGATATATCATTGACTTACAACTTTCTATAATTTATTATTTGACTGTAACGATGTAATGATGTAATATGATACGCGAAATTTGCAGAAATTAAGCAACACTGGTATATGTTATATGTTATTTAATAAGATATATCATTGATTTACAAACTTTTCTATTATTTATTATTTGACTTTATTATTTGACAAATATTATATCGAAATAAGACTTACTCGCATATTTCACGTATTTTAATTTTACCGTCTTCATCCTCCTCACCCTCCTCACTTCTGATATTATTTATTTTGACAGAGGATGCTAACATCAGAGCACTGCTGAACGAATTCACTTCTTGATTATTTAATAAAGTTCCCATTTCTGAATTATTAAGTAGGGATAGCTGAGTTTCTAATATATTGATCTTTTGTTGTAGAAAATCATTTGCTTCTTTCTGCATACTCATGATTTCCGTTAACGCACGATTACAGTTTTCTAATTCTACAACCTTTTTCCGAGATTCTATATCCCTGATCGTTGCGTGATTCGACATTATTTGTAAAAAGTCATTTACTCGCGTTAAATTCTTATTCTTTCATATCAGGTTTTGCCTAATGTATTTAAGGCTACTATATTTATGCTTTCGGCCCATTATAACCCCTAGGATTAAAATAAAAATCAATTTATAACCTTTGACTATTTACAAAAAAATGAGATAAAAAAAAATGCAGATATAAAAACAGAATATTGTGATATTCGTACGAAAGACCAATAACTATAAGAAAAAACTGGTATGAATATATAAGATAATTGTTAAGAATGTTTATTATTATATTAAAGCGGAATCGGTTTATATAAAAGAAAATCGATAACCGTAAAAAAGAAACTGACTTGAATGTAATCTTTGTTTTCACCGACCTATTAAAATTGAAGGATATGCATTAAATTTTCAAGTAAATTTGTTCCATTTGATCATTATCGGTATACCTGTAATAAATTTTTGAAATTACAATCCACTTTCAAAAAAACTTTCAAACGTAAGAGATGACCGGCAGAAAGCTGATGAACTTATTTATCATGAGTTTTTTATAATCGGCACGATTTTTATTGCTGCTTACAGACTAATTACTCATGCATGATTACCTTATAAGAAAATCAATCAAATAAATTATATTAGAACTTTTTTATTGTAACTTTAATGCTGCAGTGGCGTATTGGTTAGGGAATGTAATACCTGGATTATATTTCTGAATTCAGTACCTGCTGTATGCATTACTTTCCAGAATATTTGACCATGACCGTGAGTTCTCTGGACCAGTTGGCTTGGATGCCGTGAGTCCTTTGGACCAGCCCGAGTCTTGATATTCTGATCTTTTTTGTATATTAACAACAGCCGAAGGGTTATTTAACTATCATTTTAGTTACTTGAATTGAAATAGTCGTGTAACTAATTAATTACTCAAAATAAAAATATAATACATCGTACACTTCCATTAAATGTTAAAGTAAATCTGCATATTTAAAATTTATATTTTCACCAAACAATAGAATTCTATTATACCAGTAAAAATTCTCACAAATGAAACTGCCTATTTATTGGGATTACAGCATTATATGTGATAGGATTCTTTTTGCCAATTACAAATTCACCAGATACAAAGCGACTATATAAGTAATGAATTGGAATTAAACAATCTCACTCTATCTCATAAAATTCATTTCGCCAAAGTTCAATATTTGAGCTTTTTTCATCACCATCAATACTTGTATAAAATCGGGTTTTCTGGTTTGGCGCCAGTTTATACCATTTAACAAATACTAATCGATGTGTTTTAAGTTCACCCGAAATTCTCACAGTATGTTCAAAATAATACTGTACCTGACCTGGAAATAAGTCAGTCGTTTCATTGTTTTGGATAAATTTTGCCAAAACATTCGCGTTTTTCAGGTATCGGGGTGCCATTGCCGATCTAAACACTTCTGCTGAAATCCTAACCCGCCCAAATTGATCAACCATATTTGGCACAACTATTGCATCTCTTGAACTGGTTGATGTTGACTCAGCAATTGTTACAAATTGCAAGTCGTAAGCAATATTATAATATTCGGTTAGGATTTGATAAATATCATCAGGCAAGGCAACCCGATTTTTACATGGCGTAAGCATTTCTCCAGGAAATGGTTCGCTACCGACAATCGTTTCATCAACTTCTTGGAAGAATACCTTTCTAAATTGATACAGCTCAGTGTAATTAAAATTATCGTAAGCTGCCAAACTTCCAGAAGTTGATCGTGGTTGAATTAATTTTAAAGCTTCAACAACTGAAGCTTAACATTATTTGATTGAACGGATACAAGGTTATCAAGTCTCCAATTCCACATTATAATTCGTAAAAGTTTGGGTTCAATTTGACGATTACTATTGGGAAAAGAGCCTATTGATATATTATTTAATAAATTATTAGCAAGCTTAAACGATTAAACAGTTCACAAAATACCTACCGAAGATACCGTTCATTCTTTCAAAGGAAAAACACCAGAAAGAATATAATGGACTATAATCCGGCAACAATCGGCAATATGAAGACACAAATGGAGGTTTGGGGTTATTCTTTCCAGACCATAATTTTCTTCAATTAACGTTGCAACTTTGAGCAAATGTTCGTGAGCATCGTTCAATATGTCACAGTCAATAATTCGATAAACTAGCAGAGAACAAGCTCTAACGAAATTTCCCAAAATTTGTCGATCTGGTTCAGCGAGCAAATCCCACATCAACGGGATAGCATAAATTAGAACAAACATTTTCTATTGGTCGGCCGTAAATCCGGAAAATCCTTCTCCAGTTGCGATTTTATTTGGAATACGCCCCAAATCCGTGGGTATTTGTATGTATTTTGCTCGCTTTTCCATTTTTTCTAGATCTTGTTTCGTGATCTTGTTGCCATCGATCCATAATTTTTTAATTATCCAATGGGCTATTCCGAGGAACAAACAGTGCATTGGATCT
Source organism: Rhizophagus irregularis (assembly GCF_026210795.1). Lineage (NCBI taxonomy): Eukaryota > Fungi > Glomeromycota > Glomeromycetes > Glomerales > Glomeraceae > Rhizophagus > Rhizophagus irregularis. The sequence continues at coordinate 4,500,373 of NC_089435.1, read as the reverse complement.
ATGACAAGGTACCTTATCAGATTAAAATACGGCAATCGAAGCAGTTCGGACCATCTAACATGGGTTGAACTCACATGACATTTTCTTTCCTCCTCAGATTTACACAGTCTTCAAAGCTCAGCATTCCGTCGATGTTCATCCAAATCTCTTTCTACAAACCAGTCAACCATATCATCAAAGCCGCCAAAATTTGACTTATTTCCATTTCCATTTGAATTTGCAGTTTTATAACACCTATGGCAGCTCACTGATGCTGATATGTGACCGCAGAGCTTCCTCGCCGCAGGAATGTCATTCGAACAGCATATTAATGCCAATCGGATATTTTTTTCAGTGGCGGGAATCTCAATCCCATCCCAGAACTCTAATAACTCATCAACAATCGGAGCGAGATAATGGTTAATTTTGTGTAACTTAACCTCGCTTGGTCCTGGTAGTAGACCAAGCGTCAACATATTTTCTTTTTTAAATCTAATTTCACGCGGTAAGTTACAAATAACCCCATAAATAGCCCCACAGCTGTATACAGATGACTCGAAAGGCTGAAACCAATCAAGATTAATCATAATTCCCAAGTGGAAATCTGCAGTCTCCGGTGTAAAAAATGGGACGTCTGAAGTGTCTGGAAAAGTTTTCCAGATTTTACCGTCATAAATATCTGCTAACATACCATTATTTACATCCCGATTGGTCCATTTTCGTAGTTGTTGCTTGAATTCTGGTCTCTGGTACAAATTGTTTATCTGTATTTTCAAATTCAGCAATGGAAATAACAATTTGGGGCGTCTTTTATTTCCATTACCATACGGTACTTGCACAGTTAATTCCATTCCGCAAAATTTTTCCTTCAGTTTCATTGGAAATTCTATATGCGTACATTTAAATCCTTCATCTGCAACAACATCAGCTATATTATATAATGTATTACAGCTCAGACATACTGCGTAAGTCATAGATTGGTTGTCGATTCGTAATAACTTAGTCGCAGTGTATAAAGAAGACGGGAAATCTTTGAATCTCGTCTGATTAGCATCCATTAATACTTGATGAAAAAACTTTATTAAAGAATCTAGTGCAACATCCGGCAAGCAAAATCTTGCTTGATATTTAAATATCCATGTTAATATCCAAGAATCCGCAATATTAACATTTGTGTCGGGATATGCAAATTCTGAATCATTTTCGGGCGCAGCAAATTGTTCAACAGGATCGTCATCCAAATCCATATTGTCTTCTGGAGAAATGTCACCTTCATATTCATATTCATTAATCAGTTCATTGCTTTCCTTATTGGTTTCCAGTTCCCGAAACTGGTCTTGTCTACGCCTTTTTTGAGGGATAAAACTGGCAAAATCTGATTCATAATTATTATTAAATGATGTTGACTCTTCTTGTCCGGTCATTTCTTTTGATCTTGATGATTCTTTTACGATCGGACTATGATAGATGGTATGTGCTGGCTTAATCCGATTGTTTCCGGGTAAAAAAGGGACAAATCCGGAAACGCTAGACGCTAAATGACGCTCTAAATCTAGATGTCTTTTTCTGGTTCTTTCATCAACATATTTGCCATTGCATTCCTTGCAATCACATGATACTTTATATCTAAGTTTTGTAGACATGATTATGTTTTAGTAAGATCGAAGCGTTCAATGAAAAATTTGAGAATTTCTACGTATGTATCTTATAGCCTATTTATGAATGTCAAAATCGACGAATAAAGAGCTTTTAATATGTACAATTTCATATATTAGTCCGGTCTGAATAGACTATTATTGCTTAATGGCATGTGAAGATAGGAAATTGTACAGGGTATTAATGAAAAATTAATATTAATCGGGTTTTACTATAGCGAAACCAGAAAATTATCACGCGGTCCGTCCATTTTGGTAATTCGCTCAAATGATTTAGTTGCAAAAATATTGGACTTGACCCTTCTGGTGACATCATCTTGACCCTTATTAAAATATATTATGCGGGTCAGCATCGTGTGGTGGGTTAAGAACGATACCGACATTCACGAATTAATTATATTGCAGAGCGAAACGTTGTTCTTTTTTACCATATTATAAGTCTTTTTTTTTTTGGTCTAAAATTTTCAGTTCTTTCAGTCCTTTATAGTAAGTAAAGTTATAAAATCTTGTCGTTGGATTTCTGCAACGACCGAAGTCAAAAGCCCGAAGGCTTCTGAGCCCTCTACTAACAAGGCTTCCTAATAGATAAAGAACCGGACCTTTTTTATCCCAGAGAACCTCGGAGGCTAACTGATACATAACTTTCTCTTTTTTTTTCAACATAACTTTCAATAGAGTTTACAAAATAGGAAACAAAAAGCTTCGTAAGGAAGAGTAAGTAACCCTTCGTGTCAGTTAACTTATCAAAAATTGAGATATATTTATAAATTTATACAAAAAGCAGCCCAGAATCAGAAATCTTATACGAATCTAGTTCGGAATCAGAATCAAAATCGGAATCGGAACTAGGTACATTTAGTATGTCGTATAATTCTGCTTATTGTGTTCTAAACATTCTGATTCACTGCTTAATGGTCAATATACAATTGATAGAATTAAACCCGGAAGGCACTCAAATTCTTGATTCTGATTCTAGGCTAAGAGATGACAAGAAAAGAAAAAGGTCAAAAGAACGACGATACCAACATGTATCTGAAATGCCCAAAGATTTGAGAGAAGCATTAAGGGTAAACAAAACTTTCGCTGTATTTTTTATTTTTTATAAATTTACTGATAATAATATATTTTTAGAGAGATCTATTCTGGAATCAGGCAAGAATGCTTCAGGAAACTCAATTAGATATCGAAAAAATGTTCGAGCTTCAAAAGGATCTTGTAGTTAAAACGATTGTGCCAAATTTAATGAAAACATTGGATCTTGACACCTACACCATAGGGGAAGGTGTCATATACGAGATGATCCATCAGCGGCACCGCCACAAAAGGGACAATCTTCGGGTCAAAAATAAATCAGAAAATGATATAAAGAAAGAAACAGGACGAAAACACCAAAATTCACGATGATCGGAGGTAAATATAAATGTTATATTTTACTAATCATCCTAATCATCATTATTTATTTACGAGTTTTTTATAAAATAGAAAGAAAAAAAAGATCAAAGACGATCAACAATTTAAAAAAAATTAATGATCTGTTGATTGAAAAGTTTAGTAACGAAGAATTGCGGCCAATAATCACAGAAAACGGCTATCATAGCCCAGAAATTTCAGAAAACGAGGACGAGCAAAACATAATCATCGTGCGTAACCTGCGATGGCGCTCCAGTACTGTAAGTGAATTTATTGAAATGGGTTACATATAACTGGCATATGCTAATTCATTTTAAAACAAAACTGCGCAGATTTTTGTACTATGTTGACAGTAATACAACAAAAGGCGACAAAAAGCGTGAACAGGTGTACAAGCCTAGTGAATACGTTGAAGAAACGGTGCTGAATAGCGCGCCTAGTTGGATGAAATTAGGCTACGATGGGCCATTAAAAAATCCAGTTGCCAAGGCGATTAGTAAATTACAAAATAAATGAAATATGTCAGTAAATTTAATAAATATAAATAAATATATCAGTAAATTTAATAAATATATCAGTAAATTTAATAAATCTATCAGTAAATTTAATAAATATCAGTAAATTTAATAAATATATCAGTAAATATAATGCTTGAGTCAAACAGATTGAAAAGAAATTAAAGACTGAGACAACCTTTTTGGTTCAATTTTCACAATACCTAATTTTTTTATTTTATTTCATCAACTGACAATCATACCGATATACCGATATATCAAGCTAATCTAGCTGCGGATTACCAGCCAGATTATTTTTGACATTAATTTAGAAATCGACATATATACGCAAAGTTGCTAAATTTTGTAAATTTCACGAGTCGGGCTAACTAATAAATCGGTATCCGTATTTGCAAATATATTGTTATAATACGCAAATAGTCCAATTTGATTAGTGATCTGGATTATACATGTTGCCGAAATATTTCGGCTATTTTGCCCACATGACAAACTCTTCAAAGCAAAATCATCTGATTTCATAGATCTGGCTGAAATTAGGCTTCAAATAGGTTAATCCGGGTCTGAAGAACCTATGAAAGAACTTTTGAGGAATTTCGACCAACTTACATAATTTCGGCAGGGCTCTGGAATTTCAGACAACCTATATTTAATATATGGCCAAAACTTTAAAGTCCGATTCGAAATTATTACAGATTATGCCGAAATTTTCTGAAGTCTGCTAAAAGTTGCTGCAGATCTGGCCCAAATTATCTGAGGTTTAAAAAAATTTATTGATATATCTATAAGTAGCTATATTTTGGAGCCGAAATGAAGCCGAAATTGAAAAAAAGTTTCGGCAACATGTATAATCTGGATCATCAAAATTTAATCTGATTGGCCAGATCTCTGTTTGATTACGATAAATATGGAAATAAGCACATTTTGTTTACAACAAAACCTTTTTACCTATTTGCGAATTTTTCTTCTTTTTGCCGTTTGCCTATTTGCGAATTTTTCTTCTTTTGCCGTTTTGCCTATTTGTGAATTTTTCTTATACCATCTTACGAATGCGTTGCCTATTTTTTGTTTATTTTTGCTTATTATATCACCATTTACTTTCTACGCCCATAATATATGGTGTGAAATTATTGGACTCATTCACTGACAATGGTTGACATACTGGTATGTCAGTTACTTAGCTGTACGAGTTTATAACAAATTAATAATAATAAGCACTTTCACATTCAACAATCGTGAACGGGAATATTCCAATTTTATTCTGGAGACAGATACGGAAACTGTTATTTATCGCTAACCTTCACTATTTCCTTTTTGTAAAACAGGTTTCATTGAGTTGTGTTTCAAATATCCTCCTGTTTTTATAGGTACGAGAACATGCCGATTTTTTGATGAATTTAATACTTCTTTGCTCCTCACACTCAATCGAAGTGAAATATAGAACGACAATGCATATTTCTTTCAATTTTCATTTTACTGAGTGTAACTTTAAAAATGGTAAGCGAATATTTGTACTGATCTTCACTTCTAACGAAATAAACTTTATTCGTTTTCAGCGATCAGAAATGAAATGTATATATACCGATTTTGATAAACTTCATTTAGAGGCAAGCCTGACTGATGGGTCTAATGGTATTATGGTAAGTAATAATAGGTATACTTTTTTTTGATATAACATTCTAGTTATGTATTTTTTTTCATGCATATTTTTACATATAGTACGCTGTGGTCTGGAACCACCCGAGATTTTTGACGACCTAGGGATGAAGTTGTAAGGTGCTTGTACCTGATAGGCTAGCCTCCTCTGATCTAGGGTCTCATTAATCGGAAGACGAGGTGGTTCCTAAGTACCTTCCACATCAAGGGCGGACATTTTTTGTAAAATCACACGTTGGGAATACTATCTCGTAACGGATACTTCAAAGACAAAAGGAGCGAAAAGCCTTCAGTTTGTTGTTAGCGGTGAAGATGTAGTGGTCGTGCCATTTAATGGTTGCGTTGATTGATTGATATACTCATATTTTGTAGGATTAGCTAATACATAAGATTTCTCAAAAATCGGAAATGAACACTGCCGATTTTCACCCTACTGACATATATTTTTAAATTCGTTTTCTGCAATCAGAAACGAAGTGTATCTACCGGTGTTGAAAAACTTTAAAGGTGAGTTCATTCCTAGCACAATTCGTTTAGATAATTAACGTGACGGTATCTTTAAATTGTTCCTACTTTCAGCAATCGGCAAACTCATCTCTGATATCAGTAACTATGACCAGTTTTATGGTGGGCTAATGGAGTAAAATAGGTATGCTTTTTTTTGATATATAACATAGTTATGTGTATTTTTTCATGTATATCAAAAGGAGTGAAAAGCCTTCAGTTTGCTAGCGATGAAGATGTAATAATGATCGTGCCATTTAATGGTTGCGTTGATTGATTGATTAACGTACACCTTACTCATATTTTGTAGGATTAGCTAATACATGAGATTTCTCGAAAATCGGAAATAAACACTGCCGATTTTCACCCTACCGACATATATTTTTAAATTCATTTTCTTCAATCAGAAGCGAAGTGTAACTACCGGTTTTGACGAACTTTAAAGGTGAGTTCATTCCTAGCACAATTCGTTTGAGATATTTAACGTGTCAATAATTAACGTTTCGGTCAGATCTAAATTGCTCCTACTTTCAGCAATTGGATAACTCGATTTCTGACGAAATGTAGAAGTACTGTGCCGAGGAGCAAAAATTAATTATTGCATTTGTCAGCGGTTCTTTATTAAATAGTTGCTCATGTTGATTGATTGATTAATGTACGTCCTTATTCATATTCTAATTCGCAAGATTTCTCAAAAAATCAGAAATGAACCGTATTTTATTTCATTTTTAGAAACGAATTTGTATATCTATCGATTTTGACGAATTTCATTCATTCGATGATTAACATGATGGTCTTTAAGCTGTTCCTACTTTCAGTAATTGGAAAACTCGATTTCTGACGGACATTCGTTAGGAGTTTGGTAAGCAAGATTTCATCACCATTTATTTCTAATAACTTGTTTGTTCGTTTAATGTATAACATTTATTAATTCTTTATTTTTAAATTCGTTCCTGTTAGCAATCAGAACAATCAGAAACAAAAACGTACCGATTTTCGCTTAATCATATTACTTTTATTATGATTGTATACATTGATATAAGTTCCCATTTGAAATAAATTATATTTACAACTATGATTGTACAATCAAATTTTTGAATATATTGTAAATTGTAATTAATAAAGCGCATGTAGGCTGGAATTAAAACCATTATTTTTAATAATTTGTAATTAATAATGCGTAAATAAATATATAATAAATAAAATAGGTGCATCATAAACATTTTATAAAACTGATTTTACCAATCGGCTATTACAAATCAGCTATTAATCAGTCATCAATACATTATCAATCGGTCATTAATACGCTACCAATCGGTCATTAATCAGATACTGCCCGATTGCTGTCGGATTAAGCAAATCCAATAAGTCATCAATCGGTTATCAATTGACCATTAATTGACCATCGTTCAGCCATCAATTGACTCTCAATTTGTCACCAATCGGGCAGCCCGGATGATAGCCGGTTGTTGTTGGATTTTGGCAGAAATCAACTATCAATCGGGCAGCCCGATTGGTATCAAATTGAAAAAATCAGTTACCAACTAGGCATCAATCGGATTTCTTCGGATTTTTTTAAGCGCTATTATTACAATTCAAGGGAGAGACATTTGTTATTATTGGACGGGATCCAGGCTGTCATTTTATTGCTTTAGGTGGAAAAAATATAATTATGAAAAAATGTAATAATGACAAGTACACATAATGAAGCAACGTAATTTTTTATTTGATCTAATATTTAAATCGGGTTAAATTCTCTTTTCGCGCGTAGTAGGTATACAGTATAAAATAAACCTTTTTTCCAGCGCATTTACGCAAGAGATTGCATATTAAAAAAAGTATATCTAAAAAACTTGATCCACCAATAAAATCTCTTAATAAAATTACTACGCCTAATCATGTCCAGTTTATCATTGCTCAACTCTTCGGGAGTCATGCCTTTTTTGACCTTAACCGCTGTTTTTTTGTTCATTGGTCCAGTGTTAATCATGGGGATCGCTACCATGTGGTCAAATCTCAAACAAAAAATTTCCGATGAACTTTCCGCACATGTCATCAAAATTCTCATCGATCTTGGTATACTAAATAATATACCGGAAATCAGAAAGAGGTCACTTTATGACCAGATCTTTACTGAACTTAATGATAAATTTGACACATGTATTTCCGATATTAATTCTACTTTCACTGCGAAACTCGGCAGGATCAATAATGATTTTAATAATAAACTTAATGAAGAAGTTAATGCGGGGTTCAGCAAAATTAACACTGAACTTAATAGTAAACTTACCGCGGAAGCTGAAAAAAATAAGGCATGTGATGATGACTTCACTAGGGAGGCACAGAAAATTTTTTTAATGGTCAATAACATAACTACGAAAGTTAATAATATCGAAGAAGCCTGCCATAATGAATTTAGCAGAATTAATGTTGTTATCGAAAATCTCCAAAACGAAACAAATCAACATTACGCAGTAGTTCAAAGATCCGATTTTGACCAACAAAGTGTGTTCAATGAATCTGAAGTTAATTCGACCAATGAATCTGAAACTAATTCGCGAGACTCTTCAACTAATTTGTCTCCAAGCTCTTCTTCTGGAAGTTCCAATTTATCTGGAATTTTTGATATTACTGGAGACATTAAAATTCGCTTTAAACAACACTTTGATCGACTTATGAAGGTGAGGAATTATACTTTTGATGAGATGTGTTACTCGATAGCGGTAGATATTCGTAGTCTTGGAGGGAGTATTAAAATCTCAACAGTGAAAAATTTTTATAGTGGTGTTGGTCGCAATACAGTTGGTACTGTTAATCAGATAAACACATGGGTAGCTAGTTTTAATAATAATGCAGAGTAGCGGGGAAGGAACTGCCATTATATGGGTTGGGGCTCGGCAAAATTCCTCCCTTGAAACAACCTGCTACTCTATTATTTTTTACTTTCATTTTTACATAGCAGGCTGGCCCTTTCTCATGTATTACTTTGCAATAAAGAATGTTTTGATTGATTTTTAAAATGTGTGCGTTTTACAAATGTAAATATAAATCAATACATGTGTTATTCAGATGATTATTAACTCTCATGATAGTAAACTAAATGATTCCCGATTTATACTTTCATTTGAGGGAAATACATAATAGCGTCATTATGCGTGTAAACAATCGAAGAATTAAAATGATTCCCGTTTTATACTTCCATTTGAGATAATCACAATACTGTATCTTTTATTAATATGTAATCACATTTACATTCAGGTAAAGGAACTGCCCACTACATGGATTAAGGCTCAGCAGGCTTATCAAGCAGGCATGTTCTTTTATGCCTTTCCTCCCTTGAAACATCCTACTACTCTATCATTTTTACTTTCATTTTTTTCTTAGCCGGCCTATTTCTCATGTATTACTTTACGAAAAATATAATAAATAGCTTTACTTTGATTTTTTAAAATGTGTGAATTGCAAAGGCGATGGTCAGTTGATACATTTGTGCAATCCATAACGCATACACATTTCCGGAAAAATAAAAATCTTATCATATAATCGCCAATGCAAAATGATTGTCATCTGTGATCGCATAAAAACACGATGTATACCTTGAACATTTCATTCTAAGTCCCATTTCCAAGTTCCGTGTAAATATGATTTTCTCATGCACAAACTGATTTGGCACTGATTAAGTATATTAAGCGAATTTTATCATGTGCAAATTGTTTTTGTCTCCATTGAAGCCTTTACTGATATGCAGGAATACAATGAAAAAAATTATCTGAACATCAAATTTTGGGGCGATTAAAACATAAAATTTCTCATGCCAAGTCTTGGTATGTGTGATACATGAATTGTCAACATTGCACATACCAACTTGGTACACAAATCAAGATGGCTTCATCATTATTTAAAGAGGCCTCCTAAACCTCGTTAAATCAAAAAAACTTTGTATTACAACGAAATGTCGTAAGTAAAATTTTTCTCTTGCTAATTATTTATTATTAATACTTACTTTTTTAATAGTTCTTTTAGTGGTACTATAGATGCTGTTCAAGATGGAACCTATACCATTCAACAGAAGGAAGCTCCATATTATTATTGGACAGTATTTGCTGATCGAATTGGTCTCTGCAATCTTGATGATGTAAATCAAGATCAGCGATGGTATGTTAAAAAAGAAAAAGGCACCGGCGGATATACTATTACTAATGTTAGAAGAGGGCTTGCTGTCCAATATAATGGAGACGGGTTATATAATAAAGACAGGTTATACTTTGTATTAGCTGATCCGGAATCTATTAGGCCTCAACTTTTCGCTTTGAACGAGAGTGACACACAAATTGCAACTATTCCTGAAAAGCAACCTGTGGCAGTTGAAGATCATGCAATTGTTATTGCTGATATTAGATCTAGTTCGAGTGAATGGATTGTAGCAAAATCAGGACTGTACTAGCCACAGATAATTAATATTTTTTTATTTGCATTAATGTAACAGCGATATATTCACAACTTTATGTATCAGTTGCTTGGGCAACATTTTTTATTTCAGAAATAATAAAACATCGTTATAATGGGATGAGCCATGTCTCGGCCTTTATTTTTTATTTCACCCAAAGTTCTTTGAGCAATCAAAAAAAATATGAATCTGTTTTCACCTGAACAATCGAATAAAAATGAATATGATATTTTATTATAATATACTTGCTATAGCTATAAGTCTTTAAAACCGCTATAAATCATCAAATTCGCTATAAACTCCCTATATCTGTAAAATGGCTAAATCTAACAACCATAATGGTTTGAATCCTGCAGTAGTGCAGGCATTGAACAATCTGCAATATAAGTATAGTGGTGAAACACCAGAAATGTGGTGTTCTTGTGTTCATTATCCATTTAAGAAACTTCTCGAATATAACCCAAAATACTTTTCGAAGAATGGATTTATTCAAATGATTGAAAGATCATATAAAGATGGGAAATTTAAAACTGGGAGATGCTCATTTCATATTTATTGCACTGTATGTGACTCCTTAGTAATTATTCGTGAAAATACCATTGAATGTGGTAATGATCATCTGAAGAAATGTATTGCTAAAACAGCAAAAAGGCATATTGCATATTCTAATCCTATACAGAAAAATGTGAAAAAAGGAGTATCATCAGAACTAAGTGATGACGAGATTGAAAAGATTTATCAAATATTTGGTTTTATATTCAGTAAATACTGGGCTAAATTTAGTTATGCATATGAATTTGAAAATAGGAAAAGGTATGTCAATTGTTTAATTAATAGTGCAAAAGTTATCCAACGGGCTTGGAGAACTTTTAAGTTGAGACCTGAAACTTGGGTAAAACGAGTTTGAAATATAGTGAGAAATGATAATACTCCTGACGAGAAGAAATATTTAGGTATAACTCCTCGTGATATAAGAATTCCTGATGATCAATATGTAAACTATTTTGGTCGAAGAATTCTAGCCAGAGATGTACCTGCACATCATCAGAATGAACCTAGATTGCGTGATTTGTATTGTCATTATACTCCACATAATTGGGCAGAAAATAAGAAAGACCAGTTATATGTTCGACTAACTACTGTAGCATATATAGTTACTTTTATAAAATCGTATCAGCAAGATTATAGATTCGTTGGTTATAGTGATTGAACTATTATGCTAAAATATCTAGCAAATCCTGGACATTACCGTACTACTAAAGACTATTATAACAATATTGTTACAAACTTTGTTAAAATTTCAGAATATGCGTGATATAAATGTAAAAAGGAAGGTAAACTATATCCATGTAATTCGCTAGAAATTGACATGTTCAAATCTTCCTATATTAGTACTATCGATGGAGACTTAACTATTATAGATTTCTCAGATATTAACAATAATGTTGAATATGTGCAACGAGTTTTTCGAGCCATAAATTATTTATCAAAATAATACAGTATACCATGTATTCAGTATTTAGCATAATTATTATAATAATACAATAAATCGATTTATTTTTACTTTGCTCCGCCACAATTCATGTAGGAGAACAGTGTGCGACATAAATTAGCATGTTTTCGATCCTCGTTAAGTATATATGATGTAATAGATGATACTCCACAAATCATCTGTGAAACTATGCTTGTATGACAAAATAATTTCACACATAAATCGATCCCCCCAAAAAATATTTCGAATTTTTTCTCACGGAATAGCATTACTGATATGAATATTTGCTCTGGAAGGACGGACTATTTCTATTATATTCTGAGCTGAACATATGTTACTGGATCTTAGTATTAAGCGGTCGGGCGGAAAAAAAACTTCGTATATGCATTATCCCCAATACCCTTTGAAAATATCTAGATCTTCAATGCACATTCCACATGCCCTTATTCTCGAACACAAAATTTTGGCGTAAAGTGCCTTGCATATTTCTCCTATCTCTTCCCAAACACAGAACTCGTGCTCAAAGAAATGAGAATGTGGGAATGCGAGACATTTAAAAAGGCAGTATGACGAAAAGGTATTAAAATTTACTGTACATTATTTTTTACTTCGCCTAGCAAGCTTTTCACTAATATTTAACTTTCACTATATTAAAATATGGAAGAATTCCTTTTAACGAGAGAGCCTCTCAGTATCGTCAGGATTTCCACAGCATTGTTCGTATGAGTGGAGCAAGGTGGATGGACAGGTGTTCTTGAAAAGGAGGTAGAGAACTTTGAAAATGTTCTGAAAAGAGTTTTAGAACAAGTCCCCTCAGAGAACATTGAACGAAAAAAGAAGCTTCAAAATTTCGGCACTGGAAAAAAACTGGCGAAACGGGTAATGTGATAAACTATTTTCATAATGAATATATGGATATGATGACATGTTTTTTTTAGGTTTTCTAGTATGGTATTATCACTAGCGAAGAGGCTGATGTCTGTTGTAATATTATTACTTCCCACACAGTAGTAACTAGTTTTATACCATATAGCTACATACCAAACATTTTGCCGGCATTTGAGACTTTATGAAAATGAAAACCTAATCTGATCCCGTGATGTAAAAATAAATTATTTGTCAAACGAGCCTTGGAGACTAATTTTAAATACATTTTAGGTCGCAACTGCATTCAAAGATCTATGTTCACTCTCAGAAATGGAAGCGTTAGTAATCGATACAAAAGCCTGGTATGAAGATGCAAATACAAATTTACGATCTTTGAAGCGTGACATTGGACGATGCATGACTGAGAGCGCTAGTTATGAGAAAACCATGTGGGAGAGAATAGAAACAGAACTTGAGGAAATAAATGTGAAGAATCTTGGATTCGATCATCCGATTTGTTCAGGTGTTCTAGATATCAAGTCAGAACCCTTTACAAATATGCCTGGATCAGTTTCTGATATTTTTAAGGAACCATTTCAAAAATATAAGTTAGAACAGAATCATGATATAATGGAAGCTTATAAAGAATTTATCCAAAACGAAGAATTGAAAATTAACATAGACGAACTTTTGGGTAATATTAATTATGGAGAATGGTTGGATAAGCCCGAAGAATTACAAGATTTAACAAAACGGATATTAGAATCTATGTAAGTCACTGGCGAGCAATTATTGCCGAAATCTGTTTATATAATTTTTTACTTTGCTCATTAACCAATAAATAATTATAGGCTCAAGGTTTGGAAATCGCCAAAATATGATGCATATATAAAGAAGGGAAATTGATAAATGAAGGATCATATGTTTGTGAGGTGCTTGCGCCATTACTAAATATAATGATGAGCGATTTACCAGGAAACCCGATAGCATGGGATATATGGTAGGCTTAGCTCAAAAAGTTTCATTACTCCACTATCATATCTGCTATAATTAATGTTTTCTAAATTAAGGAGTGAAGAAGGGAGTTCAGCTAGTGCCATACGAAAAGGTTCTCGTAAAATTGCCTGAAGAGCCGATTATATGATGGTAGCCCAGTTCAGAAAAATGCTGAACTTGAAATTGTTTATCTTGAGATCGGTAGACCTAATTCCAGTCAAGATAAGCGGGATCGTGATCACAAAAAATTAATACGTTTTTCCAAGGATTCTATCGACACCACGAGGAATATAAAAAACCTTAAAAAGATATTTAACCAACTATCGAGGAGGCAGAATCTGACCATATTCACTATTAACATCGCAGGTACGAATAATTTACTTCTATTTTTTTATATATTCATAAATCATTCATATTCCGCTCGATCCATTTCTAGGCGATGTTATAGAACTTTATGCTATGTGAAAAGAATCAGGAATTTACAAGTACTGTTTAATAGAGGAGGCAACAATTCCGTTGCATATGACTTCCCCAAATGCCGTATACCCGCTTATACATGCGTTGATGACTCTGAGAACGGCCGTCACATGTACGATTCACAAAACATTATATAGTTCTGACTCTGGGGATAGTGAGCATAGTTCTAGTGAAATGGTAGTAACAGTTACGACCCCCAAAAATTCATAGAATAGAGATTTCATACATGTAATTTTTATTAAGTTATATTATTAATAAAGCAGTGTATTAGATAATAAAAAAATTCTTAGCATTTTCCTCGAGAAACATCATTATGTCCCAGAAAATTTTCTTGGCAAATTTCTGAATCTATAAAATTCTCAAAATTTTTTATTATCTATAAGAAATGACCGGTATACTAACGCCATCTTTTCACGTATATTACTCAAAGCAACTTAACCAGCTTTTTCGTTCCATCAAAATAGATACATGGCAACGTCTTACTTCACAAAAACATCCATTATCGATAGAACAGGCAAGTAGTATCCATCCCGAAGTGGAAGATTTGTTAAATAAGGCGGTTGGAAATTATATTAAGCAAAAAAAGTGTCAGAAGATGAAGCCTATTACTAGCGACTGTGAAACTTCGTTAAGGCAAGAAAATGAGGAGTTGTGTATATCAAAGCAGGTATTGGAAAAAAAGATTGAAGAGCTTCTCGATTTGCAAGAACAGTATAAGTCTCGTGAGGTAGCTATGACCAAGTCTTTAGAGGAAAGTGGTGAGAAAGTCGCCAAATTATCAAATTCGGTAGCTTATTTCAAGAGTATAATCCCTGATACGAAAAAAGCTCTTGCATTGGCTGAAAAGTCTATTGACCTATTAGAGAATAAATGACGGCATTTGGAGGATGTTATCTCTGCCAAGGATAGAAAAATTATCGCTTTTGTTGATCAGATTCTTTCTTACACGAAGTACAGTGATGTAACTACAGAACCGGAAACGTATTCCAGCAATTGTGAAAGAGATTTATGGGCGAAACGACATAGAGAATCTGAATATGACCTAGAGGTTCAGAAAAAATACACATTTCGGGATTTGGCAGGTAAATGATTATCAGGTAATTGGTTGTCGGCACAGCTAGTTGGAAGTATTGCCCAACGATTCGATTTCCTTTTCCAAATTGAGCGGAGTGTCCCATCAAAGTGAAAAGGATTCAGATCTCGGTTTATTTATATCGATGACCACAAATTCCTTTTATTTCAAATAACCATCGATGACCTTTGAAGCTTTGTGCGGATCAGCATCTGTATAAGGACTTATAATGTTAGCAAGTTTTCGGGTTGAACCTCCACTACTGAAGAGTACAATATGCGTTGCATTTTCACGAATATCCGTAGAAATCCTGTGAAATTTTTGTGAGACATAAATAGAAGAAATATTCTCGTGGTGACCTCTACTAAAATATGGAATAATTTTTTTCTGTATAGCTGGAGGGTCTGAGCAGACATCCTCAAATATCGTTAGTTTACTTCTTTTAACATTGAACTTTTTTGGATCTGGAATTTTATCAGGAGTGAGTGTAGAGAATGTAATATCTTAATAGTATGGCTTGGATTTATCTTGCGCAAGATATTTATAAAAGTTTCGAACAATTCTATATTTAGGCTCGTTAAGATGGTGGCCACAAAGTATCACGTCATTGCATTTAACATTGCGCTCACCTATTTTAGAACTCTTTTTTTTCCTAAACATATAGTAAAATTTGTTCATCACCAGCAGGTTTAGAATCATATTCGTTTTACCCGAATTGCTAGCCCCTGCAACTATAATTCGAAAAGGCCATGCCGGTGCATGAAGATCACCCTGATATTTTTTCGAGGGCTTGACTTCGTCCGCTGCGAATATTACGTATTTCATGATTTGATCCAACTAATTATTATATCGAAAAATAATGTAACAATTTCTCAAGTTCTGGCAATAAATGCTTTGCCCAATAGATTGGGTTACCCACTTGCATCATCCAAATATCCCTTTTTGATTAGCATATACCTAATGTAGGGAAAAAGGTCACATGTGTAGGGCACCGAGATAAGACATATACCTTCTTGCTTACATATGTCTCGCTTCAGGATTTTTGTTCATCTAAATCTATCTGGCCTCTCTTATGAAACATTGAATTAAGACTATAGTGTTGGGATCCATGATATTCAAAAGCCAATTTTAATTCTTCATTATAACCATCTAATTGCATTCCATTCAAAAATGATGGTCTGCAGGATGGGAATTTCTTGCCTAGCAAATCCTTAAAAATGTATCGGCAATTTCTTTCAGTAGTATGGTGGCATAGAGGACACCACTCAAATTTTTTCATGATATACTTTAATAGATACTCCCATTGATGCACACCATTTTCACAGGACCAGAGGTATACATTATGTCCATTTATTCGCCCGGTCTTTTCCAGACAATGGCCACCACGCTTCTTAGCATATTGATCGGCTTTAGTCAATTTATCATTAGCAACTTGAACATAGTGAACGAATTCAGTAGGATAATATTTCCACATAAATTCATCTGGTGGATATTTGATTTTATCAGGTTCCTCGATTACTTGAAGTTCCTCAAATTTGAAAGGTCTTTTGGGATTTCGTCCCATCAAATGAGCAGTAGATTCAATAGGTCCATTTTCAAGATAGTATAAGATTGGCTGTGGCGGGTTCTTCCTAATAACAACTCTTTTTATCTTATAGACACGCAAGCTCCAGTATGGATCAGTTGCTCTACGCCTATGGTCTCCTTCCAATTCACCTGGTTTTAACAAATATCTAACCGCTGTACCCTTTTGTAACTTTATCTCCTCATCTTTTCCAATTGTGCGCTTAGCTTTCCTAGAAGGTTTTGATTTAACTTCTTCCAAAGTCATAGCATGAGCTGGAGACATCCCAATAAGGTGTGTCTTACTGTTATTCAAATAATCAATATACTTCTTAAGAATTTTTTTCCATAGTCTTGATCGCTCTCCGTCAGTTAATCGTCCCTCTATAGCATATTGGACTTTATATATTAATTCTGCTATTCTTTTCTTAAACGCTTTAATCAAAGCCAAGCTCTCAAAACTATAAAGGTCGACAACACGTATTGGGACATTGTATTGTTGCATTTCTCAAAAGAATGCACTCCGAAACGAAGCATCACCATCAGTCATTAATAATGTTGGCCATGTGAGAGGATTAGAAAGATCCTCAAATACTTCTTTTATCGCATTCCAGATTTCTAAACTATTTCTCGATATTATTGAGCGTGCGTCCTTAAAACGTGTTGCCACATCTATGATTAGAAAAGTATAAACGAATATCCTTCTACCATCCTGATCATCGTGAGTGTGGAGCAGAATGTCACACTGCTGAACCTTGTTTGGAATCTTAATCTTTGAAAAACTTGCTTCAGCTTTGCATGGTAGTGGTTGTCGATAAATTTGATGGATATATTGATACACTAACCACTTTGCAATATCTCACAATCGAAAAGAATATCCTTCTTTCTGGTATGCATTATATAGGTTTTTGGCATTGGTATAAAAGCCAGGTATATTATAAAACAGAAGTCTACAGACTATATGGAGCTCTTCATCGGGATTTATTACAATCTGCAGTTGACTCATTCTTAAACACGATTATATGATGGTTCTATAAATCAGGGCTGAATAATATCATGTCAACATTCGATCCAGCATATTCACAACTCTTAGATACAAACCAGGAGCTTCGTAGTGAGCTTCAGGATGAAATTTCCAATAATAAAAGTAATGAGAAAAAATTTTGTTCTCTTGTGAAGGAGCTAGAGCAATGTTATCAAACTATCTCATTACAGGATAATACTATCATAGCCCATGAAAAAGAGGTAGAGAAACTTAAATCGGAAATATCTGATTTGCGAAAACAGCTTAGGATCTTACAACAAGATAAAAAATTCAAAGATGAGGTTAGGTCTATTCAAGATGGCCGAATCATAGAGCTTGAAAATAAGGTAGAACGTCTTAAGGCAAGAATCCGGATTCTCATAAATAAAAAAATCTCAATAAATGCTTTAGATATGGCAACAGCTGATCTTATTGGAAATATTAACAGAGGGTTAGATCAGATTGAAAATCATATTAGAGGTGCCGGTACACTACTGCCAAATCCTATTAATATTTTAGATGGTATCAGGGGCTTGTTAAATACTATTTGGGTTACTTTGCAAAATGCCACAACTGAGCGGGATTAATATCAGAACATATTAAACGAAACAAATGAGCAGGAATGGGTTCTTATACAGCAGTTAAGGGATATGAGAAATGAAAATCTGCGATTCCAGCAGTTATTAAATGAATCCCGAGCTCAGGCTGAAAGAACTGTAAGGGAAAAAGATAATGCTTAAGGAGAGCAGAACTTGGCTATGCTGGCCTATAATAATGAGAGACAAGAATCTCGTCACTGGATGTTTTCATATCAGGATAAAAATAGGCGTGTCCAAGGATTATTGCGAGAAAAATTTGCTAAACAGCTATTGTATCAGCGAGATACTAACCGTCTTCAGCAAAATACCTGACAGTTGCAA
The DNA here is from genome assembly GCF_026210795.1 of Rhizophagus irregularis. Lineage (NCBI taxonomy): Eukaryota > Fungi > Glomeromycota > Glomeromycetes > Glomerales > Glomeraceae > Rhizophagus > Rhizophagus irregularis. The sequence continues at coordinate 4,481,799 of NC_089435.1, read as the reverse complement.
ACCAATGCCCAAAACCAGGTAAATAGGATGTTAGTTATTATAGCAAGAAAACAAACCCGCATTGGTGGATTGCTACGTGAAAAGTTTGTTTTCCAGCTAGTGATTAGGCAAAGAAACCAGAATATTTTAAATTTGCAGGGACAAATTTTGGCGCTTCAGAATAACCCATTAGGAAATATGGCAGATGCTAGACGTTTACCAGTATTAACTATGATTGCACCGGTTCTTGCAAAAACTAAGCCCTATATAGGCCAAGAACCTCCTGATGATTATTTAGATAGACTTATTCAATCAATATCATTTGCACAAGAACATATGACTGTTCTTGAAAATGCAAATACTGGAGATTTCGATGATGTTGTCAAATGTGATATTTTTAAAGCTCAGATGGGAGGAAAATATTTACCAGTTCCTGCCCAAGATCCATATAATGGAAATGCTAATATTAATTCTCCAGCTACTTTACGTGCTTGGATGAGATCACATTATCAACGAGAAACAGTAGGTAGTCGGCAGTCGGTACTTCAAAGATTAACTCAAGAAAAATTTCTACCCTCAGACACGCCAGATACTTATGAAAAAAGAATCCGACCTTTATTATTAGGTGTAGCGGATGGTGATGCACAAACTATAGGATTTCTTAAGAACTACTTGTCAGGTAATCTTTATACATAGATGCGGGCTATCGCTCCTGCTGGTATTAATGCATTTTTTACAAATCTAAAAGACATGTGGCTGGAGCGTGCTTCCAATTTAAATGGAGGCCAAAATTATCAGAATAATTCTTCAGCTGAAATTGAAAAATTAAATTCCCAAATAGCCTCTTTACAAGCACAACTAACACAACCGGCTCAAGTACTACACTCCCAGAATAATGAAGTCTCGGCCAATTTTGAAAAGTTAAATTCCAAAATAGCTTCTTTGGAGGCATAGTTAGCGGAATCAATGCAGGTGCATTCTAAACTTGCCCAACGTTTACAGCTATCAGAAAATGTAGTTAATTCAAATAATGCTTCAATCTTTGATAATTATATTAATCAAGAATTGGAAAAAAGATTAGGAGTAATCGAAATTAATTTAGCCAAACTCACCAAACTCGTAAGAGAAGATACCATAGATACCAAATCAGCTCAGTATCAGTGTTCAGAATTCTCAGACTATAATAATGGAGGATTGGAAAAAAGATTAGAACGAATTGAAGCCCACTTAGCTAAATTTGCTAGAAAAGATACCAGAGATACCAAAACACCATAGCGACAACGCTCAGAGTCCTCACCTTTTGGAGGATTGGAAAAAAGATTAGGACAAATCGAAGCCTTATTGGCTAAATTCGCTAAAGATTCCAAATCCAGAAGTAGTCGAGTTCATATGGCTACAGTAGATGAACAGTCTGATCCCATTTTTTCTGATGATGATATATCAAAACCTGAGGACAATGATTATAACTCTGATAATTCATCAGCCGGTTCAGACTCCGGAAATCGTGATATGAATATTTACATAAGTCATAGAAAAAAAAAGTGAATTACACTGAGCAACGTGAGTATTCTGATAAATCCTCAAAGTCTAAGGTGTCTAATAAATATGATCTTCGTAAGGTAAAGCAAGACAATAATTTGTCTTCTACCCATAATGCCTCATCAGATAAAAATAGTCATGGTAAGCGTGTGTCTTTAGAAGAAACTATTCGCAAAATCATTCAAATTGAATTTGAGAATTATCTTCCGTACATAATTCAGCAAGCTAAAAAGTGTGCACCTGCCTTAGCTCAAGATTCAGATGAAGAGGATGTTTTGGATGGACCTATGGAGATAGATTTCGTCAAAAAGAAGGAGCCCACCACAAGCATTGCATCTATAAAATGCAAGATTAAGCGTCTTAAAATTCCAGCTATGGCACTGGACTCTTGTGCCGAACTTCCCATTATAACACCTGATATTGTTGAACGCGTAGGATATAGAATCGACAAATCCATAAAACATGATCTTAGTGGTATTGCTACTGTGCCAGTTGAATCTATTGGAGTCGTCCACAATTTACCGATAACCTTAGCTCCTAGATTTACTATATATGAAGATTTTATAGTTGTAAAATACTCTAAGCCAATGCTAATATTTTCGAATCCTCTTCTTAAGAAATATAAATGTGCAATTGACTGGGACAAAGATGAATTAAAGATTTCTCATAACGGTAAGGATTTAATTATTCCAGTCACCATGCACAAAGTCAAGAACAAGCTCGAGGTGAATTGTATAACCACTACTCCCGAATGTGATGAATCCTCGATTCCGGACCAAGTGGACTTGAGCGCGAATGAGACATTAAAAAAAAAGTGAGTTATGAGGAACTTGAAAGAATGTTATATAACACTCTTAAGTCTAAAGAAAATCTCAATGAATTATGTGAGGAGTTGTTATTACGTTATAATGAACTAAATGAAAAATATCTTTTACGTGGCTAGTATCCTATTCATTTCTTCTGTGATTTTTTCGCCTCTCTTATCTTCTTTCTCACAAAATGCTTCTAATTCCTCATTGCTTATATTTAAACTTTTTGAGCTTATTGAAGCTAGTGGTGTCTGAATAACAGGTAACTCAGAGATACGAACGGATTTAGACTTAGTTTTTTTTCCTCCAAACTTTTTTACCTTACTTCCAGAAATAACATTACATTCCACAGGGTCTGCTTGCTGAGGCGAACCAGGTTCTTCCGAAAATCGATTTATGTCTTTAGGATCTATTTGTGGATGGGCTCCTCTTTATATTTGATATACCCGTCGTGATGATATTTTGTACTTGTTAGCCATAGCTTCTGATGCTCGCTTCATTGAATTTTTAGCTTTAATAATATCCTGAATATCTTCAGCTGATAGGGAGGTTGCATCTGAACGCAGATACCGAAGTATTTTTTACAGATAGATATAAAAAAATCTTTCGAAAAATTATCGGTGTATTTTTGATATAATTTCGATATTCAATTGATTTTTGTTCGATATTATCGATTTATTTTCGGTACATTCGGTACATTCGATCCATCTGATATATTCGGTATATTCGGTGTATTCAGTACTATCGATATATTTTCGGTAGATTCAGTCCAGAAATTTTTAGACACATTTTTTTTATATTAGCAACTAAGCCGAAAAAAAAAGGCTATGACCAATGTATATATCTTGAAAAATATCAATAATAAAGATAATGATTCCTTTAAGGGGGTCAGACAACGACTTGGTGGTACATATGAGCAAGAGCTTAAAGAAAAATTATATTCTGCTATTAAATCTAAAGCCGAAATTAATGATCTCAGCGAAAAGCTGGTAGATAAGTACAATGAGCGAGAAAAGGAGTTTGAAAATAAAGCTAGCCAGTTAAACGCGTCCAGTACTAAGGTTAGATCCCAACTTATTTCTGAACGGAAGTCTCATTCCAAAAGTCAACGTGAGCTTGAAGTCAAATATACTGCTAAAATCCAATCGCTCAAATCAGAGATTAAAACACTGAAGAGAAAGGCGACTTTGGCCCAGAAAGCTTCATCCGCTGACAAGGTCCAGATTCTTTCTCTTGAAACTAAAATACGTGAATTGGAAGGTAAGTTGGAGGACATAGATCTAGAGCGTACATATCATGATTTGGATGTAATGGGAGAGGTGATAGAGGAGCCAGTCCAAATAAGCTTATCCGATCCTAAAGAGATTGATTCTCTCAGGCTTGAATTGGAACAGGTGAAGGAGGACCGTAATTCAAAAGAATATACAATAGAATGTATGGAAAAGAGGATAGAGTCATCAAATAGCATATTTAGACGGGAAATAGATGCTTTGTATTCAGCGTGATCAAAATTAAGGGAGGAAAATAGGTCCTTCAGGGACCAGTTAGAATTGAAGGAAAATAATGAAATACCCCCTCCACCCCCGCCTATGAATGATTCATCTCAAATTATTTCTGTAGATGGCGCAGAAACGGTATCTTTACCATCAGCTATTCCTATCGTTGCGAGCTCCTTGATGTCGCCGTTGATAATATATTCCATACTTATCTTTTTACTGATTGCAATTATGTACTTCGTATTTGGGAAAAAAATATGGAATTTGTGGAGTGCTAAGCCGAAAGAAAAAAGTAATACCAAGTATTCTCCTAATTGGAACTATTTTTTATCGTCTCCGAACATTTCTGAGGCTGGGATTTATGATCAGAGGCCAGAAGTTCGAAGATAGAAATTGAAGTTAGCCGGTATTATTACACGAGAAAAAATATGTAAATTTTATTATGCGAAGTGCCTTAACGGCTAAGTATTCTTAGTTGAAATTGCCACATCCCGCTGTTACCCCTAGTCACGTGTAGAGTTACAACTTACTGCGCCAGAAGATCATGTGGAAAATTAGGATCTACTGTACCCAACTGTGCCAAGCCGACCTAGCCGCAGCCTCCTTAGCCTATTATTTCTATTATATTTATTATATTAATTATATTTAATATAATCGATATAATTATTTTATTTATTATATTTAATTTATTTATTATATTTATTATATTAGTTATATTTATTACATTAGTTATATCTATTATATTTATTATATCTTTATATGTAGTAACTTTTATATAAATAACGTTGGTATTTTCCCTCGTTATAAGTTAAGTTCCTTCAGTTCGAATTAGTTAACCTTAGTTCCTATTAGTTCTTATTCTTGTAATTATAAAGTTCTATAATAAAGTATAACCTTTTACACTATAAACGAACTCCCTATTTTAAGCGTGTCTTGTTTGATTGGATTTCAGTCATAGTTAAACGTACTTAATCTCCCTGACTGCAAATCATAGTTAATCTATTCAACGTACTGAATCAGTTAACACCGCTAAGAGTATTTATCCATATAATTCGATGATCTCGTCTATATCCGCTTTGGACGAATCATCTTTTTTGTCATCCTGTAACTTCGATAATGTTCGATAGCGTATAATTTCTAGGCCAACTACTTTGTACCATGTGTTTCAGAAATCTGCTAGTAGCTTACACTCATCCAAATAATATGATATTAAATATTGTTCTAAGGACATTGCTCGCTTCTTAGTAACTAATTTATACATACTGTCTCTATACTCTATATCAACCTCAGAAATTTCTTTAAGCAATGATGAAAGTTTTAAGCGGATGGATTCTTCTTGCTTATCTAGCGCATTGAGGAATGATTGGTAATAAGCATTGTTAGTTAGGTGTTCTCCCTTGTCGGCATAAGTAGTATCAAATATTTTTTTCACGTAAATGCGTGCCCCTTCCCATAAATGAGATATGATGGTTTTATCTTTTTTCGGACCATCACGTAGGCTTTTGATATACCCCTTAATCCACTTTTCAGCCGATTTCTGCGCTAAGGCATCTCTTATTTTTGATACCTCATCTTCATCCATTTTGTCTTCATCTTCTTCGTCTTCATCCAGGTCATTTCCATCCACCCCACCGTCATCCGCTTTATTATCACCCGCTTTATTAGCATCTTTCAACTTTTTTAAGGCCTCCAGCACAATTTCAGATGATGGCTGGAAACTTTCATCATAGTTAATAAATCGTGCACAAAGGCTGACGACGGTTTTCAGATAATAGCTGATATTGATCTTTTTACCTAATCGCCTCACTACTTCTGGATACTCCATTTTATTTCCGACCTTATCTGATGAATCATTCTCAACTACAACATACTCAAAACGCTCACCCGGTTCTAGGATTTCATAAAGATAAGGCTCAGATGTTAGCCCTCTTTTTATGAGCCGTTTGGCATCTGCTTCTTCACGAGTATGTCTGTCTCGCATTTGTGAAATAAAATGCTGGACACTCTTGTTATTCTTATCAGGCTTCCATACAGCAGTTTTAATCACCCCATTAAGATCTATCTGTGAATATCATTTATGGTTTCTTTAAGCACGTTCTCCACAATCTGATGCAAGGTGCGAGTATTATCCAGTCTCATAGATTCTTCCATGACCTTCTTACCCATCCCACGAAAGTGTTTAGACTGCCCCCACTTTACAACCTCAACTCCCTGAATGAAAAGCTTTTTATTAAAGTTCGGCTTGCTTTCATGCGGGATACCATAGTATTTTTTTTTTCCAGTAAATACTACCGGAAATAAGACTTCCTCATATGCCATTTTAAGATAAGGGGATCCGTTATCTTCCTTGAGAAAGTCATTAACTTCATCACGAAGTTTTTCCATTTTCACCATAGAGATTTCTACCATTCGAGACCAATATTCTTCTTTTGAGATCCCGTTGCCACTATCATAAGCCTCATCACACCTCTGGAAGCGTTCTTCTGGACAGACTAAATACAAGGAATCCGTATCACCATATTTTATCCTAAATCCCTTTCTCTTGACGAAATCCGCAACGAGTTTGATATTTCTCTGTCCAGCCGAAGTAACACCCCCAGCAAGTTCACGTAAGAAGAAGGGGATTTACTATCTCCAGCCGTACCATAGAATGAATTCATATATATCTTGAAAGCATATTGTTTCTTATCCAAACAAGAACAGTCGAAACAAATAGAATCATATTCTGCTATGAATTCATGCTTTTCTTTATGAATAAAATGATATAAATTTTTAGTAAAACCGTTATGTTTTTCTACCTCTGCATTCGCTAAGATCTGCTCGATGGCTTCTGATAATGACAAACTTTTACCCATTGAACTTATTACCAAGTCCATGTCTTCCTTTTTCTCTTTCAAAGGTGCAAGACGCTTCTTCATCTCATTTCGTTTACCTGATAAATATTCCAATACGCTAGTATAGAGTCCTTTTTCTTCAGAAATATTGTTATGCTGAACTGACCAGGCACGTTAGGGGTTGTTATTAAATAGAAACTCTATCTTATGAAGCTTTTTGTCGCTTTGTTCTACAGATATGGCATGCTCTTGAGATAAAATGATTTTGTCGGGTGAGAGGTTATATATTATGATAAGATTCGGATATAACGATGCGAAATCTAAACCAGTTACAGGACGTCTATTTTCGAGACCCTTTACTGGTGGGAAAACATAGGCTCCAGGGTATTTTCCAGTTTCTGTTTGTTGGCTTGAAATCATACTGGTTAGGATCCCTCTTTGCCATGCGCTAGCACTTAAAAAATTGCAAACCTTCATACCTCCCGCAAAATAATGTGCATCAAATAATAATAAGAAGGCTATGGATGCCACCTCTCTATACTCATTAATTGCATTATGCTTTACCATTAACCGCTGGCAACTAAGAGCGTCGATAATACAATATTTGGCCACTTCGCGCATTTGTTCGGCCAACATGGAATCTGGCTTTTTTAATGCCCTTTCATAATATTTGTTCATGCGGTGAATAGGCATATCCATTTTACTTTCGAGCCCACATTCATTTAGGTAAAATGCTAAACTACTCTTTTCAGCCTTAGAATAAATTCCCATAAAACAGGGTCGGACGTCAATAGCTACACATCCCGGAATTTTAAGATGTTTCGAATGGAATTTTCCATCATTTACTTTTATCATATTATATCGATATTCCCATTTTATAATTTTTTCCAGGCTCGATGGCTTGAATGACATATGATTGAACATCCATTCGAGAACTCCTAATTTATTAGCTTTCTCTACAATAAACCACCAATCGTATTGAGAATCATTAAAGCCTATGTGTATATCCGGAGCTAGAAGTTTCCAACATAAAGCGAATGCTTTTAGTAAATCTGTCTGGGATCCACATACAATTGTGATTCAGCTTGGCTCTGGTGCTGTTTCAACATCGACAAGACAGATTTGTTTTAACGGTTCGGGATCATCTTTCCAATGCACTGTCATACAAATCATAAACACTCTGTCTTCATCATATTTTGCGTTAGGCACCTCGCCTGTTTTTCGTGAACTATATGTCTCAATATCCCATGTGAGTATGAGGGTTCGATCCCTCGTAAGTGTTGAGGAGAATAATGGATTATTATAATTGTCCTCACTTATATTATTGGATTATAATTATCCACAGATAGTCGAAATAGGTAAGTACCATCTGGGATGAATTCGTATAAATAATTGCTTAATACGGCCCAGCTTGAAAGAGGTAATCGTTCTTCACGAGCTACTTTGCAGTAATAATACTGGCAGTTTAGATCATCTGAGACTGTACGAATGCCGACTTCACGAACTGCTTTTAGGGCATTATACCGATCAAAGTAGTTCCACGTTCTTATACGGATATATGCTTTCTTTTCTGTATAATAACCCTGAAGTGGAAAAGCACGAATATCCTCAACCCCAAATTTTGTTGTATTTTTGAGTGTAACTGATAAAATGCGTGCTAATATGGTCTTAAGTGAAGAGGGGGAATAGTTTTCAGGTACTTCAACATCGAAGAATGGTCGGATGCTGTGATATTCACGACCACCTTTTGCCTATTAATCAAAGAACCAGTGATATGCAAGATATAGGAGGAATACCCCTCGATATCATCACTAACTTCAGTAGGCATGAAATGTATGGGTTGCTTGCCGGATAGGCTTTGTTGAAGTATAGTGGTCATCCCATTATCGAATTCTGCCACAATATCATTACGTGATGGGATACCAGCTAAAGGGCTGGCGCTGTCGTAGCGGGTGAGAGTTCCGGTGTGATCAGTTTGGTCAAAATTAGTTGGTGTATGCATGTTGTTAGTTTGAAAATGTTTATATTACTTTATAAAATTCGGAAATGTTTAATTATTTTTTTTCGATAAATACAAAAAGAAATGATAGCGAACTTAGTAGGAGAAATGTAAAAGAAAGACATCCAGATATATCTGTAAAAATGAAGCCTTTTGCGGAATTATATTATATAAAAATGGCAGAAGGCTTCATTTTTAGATAAGTACTCGGGTATGATATAGCCTTCACGTAATATAAAGGTATACCAAAAAGAGATACGAAGTTGGCACCTCCAATTCTCTAACCAAATGATCCACTAGCCCAAACCCCAAATGCCACTCAAATATTTCTCAAATATCCCTTAAAAGTTGCGAAAAGGGAAGACTAAAGCCTGGCCACGTGATATCAAAAATTTAGGCGCAGTAAGTTAACAATAATTTCAGCAAGATTTTTGGATACAATAATTTGGCATTCATGGTGGGTGAACTAATAGAATATCCCTGAATTGATACTGTGCTGGATGTCATCTGACGCCGAGCCCTCTGAGATCACTATCATATAATTCTCCTAACAATATGTGTATAGAGTATCACTTGACACAGAGCCCTTTGGCATTACTATCATATGATTCTTCTAACAATATATGCGTAGAGTATCACAAAAACTTTAGGCGCAATAAATTAACAATATATGCGTAAAGAATCACCTGTCACTGAGCCCTCTGGGACTACTATCATATGACACTCCTAACAATATACGTATCTACTCGCAACATCCATTTTAGAAAAAAAAAATGATGTGTAGTAAATTTTGATTAATTTTGGCCAGCACTATTTCATAATTTCAGCCAGAACTTTAGGTAATATTTCGGCATCCAAGCTGGCATAAAAGTGAACTGGAACTGGCAAACTAATAGAACCACTCTAGTTCCCTGCCAGTTCCATGACAGTTCTACGGTAGCTACCAGGTCACTATCAGGTCACTACCATGGCGCCAGGCTGGATCCTCAAATCACATGCCCAAAAGATCGGCTGGAATTATGACATAGTGTCCAGCCAAAATTAATCGCAGATTTACATCGAAATACTGCGCCACTCGACACCATATTTTTTTACCACATTTCAGCATCTAGAAAGGCAACCAAATAGGCACAAAGGGTAAGTACTTCAATATAGAATTTGACATTCAATCAGACGTGAAAGGTCAGTATCAACAATATATAACTTAAATTACAAATAGAGTAGAAACAGGAAGAAAAAAGAGGTACCTAGGTTAAAGTGTGGGGTATTTAGATTATAACGTGATAATAAAATCATACATAAGAGAAAAATACAGATATCAAGAAAGGTATAAAAATATAGCTAGAATGTGAATAGAGATAGCATCAAAATAAAAGGGGTAGATTATAGTGTAGTAGCCAGATTATGTATTCAGAGTCGTCGGGCTGGTAGTGTAGTCACTACGTTCCTCCACCTCGGCCTCAACGGCCTCGCAGTACCTACATCCCCCCTCCGTGGGGCAGGTTTACCTGCCGCAGTACGCGTAGTCTGCCACGGTATTTTTCCACTTATTTTTTTTCTACATTTTTTCTTATATATAACTTACTATGACAACTATGGCAACTATGGCAGACTACTTAAAAACGGAATAAAAACGTGAATAAAGCCGAAATCAAACAGAATCTCCTGCCATAGTACCTGCCATAGTACGAAAAATCTTATAATAATACTATGGCAGCCTTAGTCAGCCCCTCAGACCCCAAAACCCGATTCACGCTATGATTACCCTTTATATACTCACCTAGACCCTCCAAGTATGATTCCCTATGTCCTGAACTATGGCAGCCGAACTATGGCAGCCGAACTATGGCAGCCGAACTATGGCACCCGAACTATGGCACCCGAACTATGACCACTTACCCCCGTCAGAAAAAATATATTCGGCAATTGAAGATTAGGTAACTATAAGTAACATACAATGATAAACTTACACGCCGCCACTTCTCTTGCCGAAGACCTCGGGCTTGATCTTGTAGACATCTATGGAATCCGTAAATGGATCCAAATTCAGGCATCACCCCTCAATGACCCGGACATAGTAGCAGAGATGGTCAGAAACCTTCCGGTTAAAGAATTCGGAAAACATCTCAAGATTAACAGACTCTGGTATAACTGTTGTAAAGCCGAGTTGTGGAAGCGGCATAAAGAAGCCGAAGAGGTATACAAACAGGCAGTAGACTACTACAAAGAAGCCATTGACAATTTCAATGAAGCCGATCAGAAAAAATACACCAGGTTTGCAGGGATGGTAGTAATAGAAAGAGCACTCCTCAGATGCGGCTTTATAACGCAAGAGTCCGACTGGGAGAAATGGACTCAAATAACGTACAACATCCAATTGCTTAAGGAAGGTCGCACTCCTGACGACTCGGATGATGAATCAGATGATGGAGAGGTATCTCTCGATGACTCAGATGATGAGGAATACTTTTAGAAGGCGGTACTAATCCGTCTTCCTCTTTTTTGCCTCCTTAAGGCATTTATCAATACACTGCTTACACGTGTCATCAGAATCTAAGATTTTCTGCCCGAGTTTTTTGCATTGCCGATTGTACGCCGTCTGATGTCTTTTAGCCGCAGTTTCTTTTTTCTTCTCCTTGGTTTTCTTTTTGATAACCCAGTCTATCCCAGTAAAAGTATTCTTATGCATACCACAAACTGTGCAATCACCATGCAGCCGGTAACGCCCATTTGTGGTCATATCTTGTATTTCACTAGCAGTCTCGGTTTCCTTCTTACACTTTAGGCAGTAAAATCGTGTCATCTTAAGATTTGAAGTCCAAAATCTTTCCTTTAATTTGTCGTAATATGTCGCATTTAGAGAATTATTACAAATACTACAATCTCTCCGGAGTACCAGCACGAATTCTAAAAGGTGAGGAGCACTACAACCTATACAAAAAGCCCCTAAAGGAGAAGTCATCAGAGCGTCCACGAGTAGTTGTATGAAAACCAAATGCGACGCATCAGGCAGATCTCGCAGAGATGCCAGTCGACCCCAAAGGATTCCACTATTTCCTCGTAGTGGTAGAAGTCGCGGGTAAACGAGTCGATGCAGAGCCCCTAAAGGATAAAACCGCAAATAAGGTTCTCAATGGATTTGTTAAAATCTACAGAAGAAATCGCATTAAGCCACCAACACATCGAATAGAGACAGACTCCGGATCAGAATTCACTAACGACCAGGTACGTGATTTTTTCCTGAACAGCCTAGGGGTAATGATGAGGTTCGGCGAACCAGAAGACACAAACAGCAATCATACGCCTGAACGAGCCATCCAAGCAATCCAGGAACCTCTCCTAAAACGAATGGTGGCACAGGAGTTGAAGACTGGGGTGACATCCGTGGAATGGTCAGAAGATTTCCATGATGTGGTTAGTAAAATAGATGAAATCTGGCAAAGAAATCCTCCAGACATTCCGACTGGGTCACCCAAGGTGTCAAAAAAGACGGAACTTCTCTCTGAAGGAATACATGTCCGAGTCAAGTTAGACGAACCTATTTCAGTACTCGGGAATAAACTCCATGGAAAATTTCGTACAGGTGACATAAGATGGAATCCCAATATCCGTGTCATCAAAAAAATGATCCTCTCACCCGAACAGCCTCCTACGTATCTTCTTGATGGACCACACGGGCGTCTAGGTGTATCCAGATGTGCGTACACTCGAAAAGAAAAGAGTTGCAGATTGTTCCAGAAAATGAGCATCTCCCACCTTGAGTCCGTGATAAAGGGCAAGGGCCAACCCGAAGATTTGTACCTGAGCGGATACTCCGGCATCGCATCAGGAAGGGTCAAGACCAGTATCTAATCAAGTGGGAACGATACCCAGATACCGAAGCCACTTGGGAACCCGCTAGTAGATTAGAGGAGGATGTTCCCGATTTAATTCGCAAATTTTGGGAATAAAAAATAAATATTCCCTATTTTTTGTCTCCTCGATTCACATCAGAAACTATCGGGATAAAAACATTCTTCTCATTACAAGTAAGGGCGATATGTTCACGTGATTCATGGACATCATAATTGTAACGTTTCAGACACGTCCGGCTCAATCCAATCTCCCTATGCTTGTAATCGCTTAAAACTGCGAGATTCTCAGTGATTACACAATCAGGGGTTAGTTTGATTGACACACCTTTTACCATGCCGAATGTCCTACCAGAACCTGGAGCGCCGGATATGTTATGTGTAATACTCTTGTCGATATCCAACCCTAATTCTTCAGCGGCTTCCCTCTGAATAAAAGACGCGTTAGCACAAGTGTCTGCTAAACACTGAATTGCTATCCCATTGACGTTCCCATCCAGCGCTAAAAGATCTTTAGTATTCTCCAAACGAGCTATGTCAATATCCATCGGGTCATCTTCCCTGATATCCTCTTCTTGTTTTTCCTCAACTAGGTCTTCCGGAATCTCCGTACTTTTACGAGCAGACTTTAATTCTTCCCGAAGAATCTCGCGGAGTAATTTCCTAAAATCTGCAGACCTTAATAAACTTAATGAATCATTTTTGGTGACGGCTTTTATAAGTGTGGGCTTACTACTAGTAACCTTCACAGGAATCTTGATAGGAGTCATTTTAACTGATTTTTTTGGAACAGATTTAAGAAGTTTCGAGATACTTTACACCCTTATCCGAGTTTACTTTTTTTTTGTACTTCGAACCGCACAAATCCGAAAACCACCTTCCTCATCGGGAACAATTTTCAAGTCATCAAAACTCGCGGTATTAGTATCAATATCCATAGCATCATCATTAAGATCGAGGTTTCTCATTGCTCAGGCTAATTCCAGATCATCGCGTCTATCTTTAGCCTTCTGAAGTCTCTTTGGAAATCTTTTAGACGTCTCATATCCCATAATAAGATCAATAACATGTTGATCATCCTCACTAGTCCACTCAGGAGCATCAGGGTCACCAGGGTCATCACCAAAATCATGATCTACATAACCATCATCCCAATCAGGATCCTGAACAACGCGTGGCCGTGGCTTTGACCGAACAGGTTTAATCTGTTGTCTATAGACCGGTGGTTTACGAACTGGCTTAGATGCTTGTAATTGTTTAAATTGTGCCTGGAAATTCTTGGTAAGTTCCTCGGCTTGTGCCTTGAGCAATTCTTGTAATCGTTCTTGAGTAATAACGTCTGTCGACCTTTGTATTACAGCACCTTCGTGTGGAGTCACGGGATGAGTATAGCCAGCCAATTCCTCTTTTTAGCCTTTTCAATACCCTGACGCCTTTGTAATCCATAGAACATTTCGCCCTTTCGTCGCTCAAGATCACTCAATCTATCGATTAATGTATTAAGAGGTGCCGCCCGATTCTGGAAGCTTCAATAACGTTTTCCGGCAAAAGTCCTCTATAGAACTGGTCAGTAACCATAATTCGATTATATCCTACAATATCCCCAGCCCTCTCAACTCGCTTATAGTAAGATCGAACAGGTTCACCTTGTTCCTGGTAAAGGTTACTAAATCGTATTTGAAGTCTTTCTTCCACGATGGTTGGAAAATTTGTACGCATATGCATAAATGCTTGATCCAGGAGAATCCCCTGTAAGACTATTGGTTGATTCTGGACAGCAGCATTAAATGGACCTCCATGATTTCCCAACCCATTAACGGGTTGATGAGTAGGACGTCCGCCCGCACGCCTCCACTGCTCTTCAACTTTAAAATTCGTTCTAACGATATCAGCGCGTGATGGGAAAAATGTTTCTCCAACGGTTCTCGCCGCATTAGCTAAAATCCTTGAATATGCATCAACATCAGACCCGGGTAAGTAAGTACCAACATGTAATCCATTAGCAACCTCAGGAACAGCTAAAGCTCTGAACGCCTCGGCGAGTAGCACCGGCTCCACCATTTGCAGTAGCCACTAACCGAATATTCGAGAGTTCCCAATTTTTTCCAGTAAGTTCTGCATCAAACCACCTCGCCGCTTCATCTCTCATACAGCTACGAAGAACCCCCATCGCTCGCACCCGACCAGGAGGCGCACCGGCATCGTCCAATGGATCAATACCAACGGTATTAATATACCCTAAAAAGTTATCAATAAAAAGATTAAGATCTTCATCTTCCCGACCATGAAATATGGGGGCAGCTATACCAACGGCAGCCATATCGTATTTTGTGGATGGTTGAGAGGAGGTGGAGGAAGGTTCAATTGTCTAATCCGAAACCATTGTACTTGGATACGCAGAGCGGCTATTTGTTGGAAAAGTCGATTCCTAAGACGTCCCAATGTCCGAATTCCAAAAAGAACCCGATTATTGGCATATACAAGCCGATTTCGTGCCACATCACGCTCGCCTATAGCTCTATTACGTTCACCTATAGCTCTATTACGTTCTCCTCTCATAAGATTATATTGCTGCTGAAGTCGACGATTAGTCGTCCGCATACCACCAAACTCACGTTCCAATTCAGCCAAATTAGCTTCTAAACTAGTAATAGTATCTTGTACGTTATTTAGCTCATCTTGTGTAAGACCTAACAAACCCGTTTGAACCTCGAGTTCATCTTGTAATTCATCACGTTCTTTTCGAGATCGATCACGTTCTGCTTTTAATATATCGCGTTCTTCGTATGTTTCTCTACAGCGATGAATTAATAAATTAAGAGCATGTTTAAGATGATGGTTTGCATTTTGTACATCTCGATTAACAACCATGCGATCACTGACAGTTAAAAAATCTGTTAGATCCTTAATTACCGCAACTAATGGTATATTATTCATATCACGCAAATCCCTAGGAAGCGGTCCAGTAGGCTCTGAAGGAGTATAAATTGCAATTGGTGTCGACATCGTATTTAAACTAAATTAGAATAAAATTCAAATGGATCTTTATGTATACAATTTGGACGAGTACACGACCGACTCGAGACAGGGTAATGAGTTTGCCCCATCATGGCCTTTCCGTCTTGCCGTAGCAGGAAGTTCTGATTCGGGTAAAACAACTATGATCATTAATTTGTTAATGGGAGACAAGAAGGCAAAGGAGGATGGCGAAAGGTACATATTATGTGATGCGGTAATTCTAGTTGGCAGATACCTCGATGAACCGAAGTGGGCAGTCGTACGTGATTTTTTCAAAGAAGAAGAAATTCCGTTTACCGCAGTATCCCATAGTGAGATTCCAAATGTTAAGGACTTCAACTCCATCCAGGCTACTGTGGTAATCTTCGAGGATTTGATGGATGCGCCTAAAAAAACCCAGGATCTCATCACTGGATTTTTTACACACGGGCGTCACAAAAATATCTCGTGTATCTATGTGGCCCAAAGATTCTTTACCATTCCCAAGGCTATTCGTGAAAATGTGAATTATATTTCCCTACATGGAGGTCACGGAAGTTTGACCGATACTAAGAGGATCATCCGCCAGTATACAGAAGAATCGGAGTCACTAGCTCCAGTAATCGATGACCTTACTCTACAACGTGAATTTATAGTATTTGATCTTAGAAGATCCAAGAGCGATCCGTTATCTATTCGGGTTAGATGGGATACTAGTCTCAGTTCGATCACTGATCAATCTCAGTTCGATCCTAGTTCGATCTCAGTTCAATCTCCGTTCGATCCGAGTTTGAACCCAGTTCGATCTCCATTCAATCCGAGTTTGAACCCAGTTCGATCGAAGTTTAGTCCTTATGGCCAGAAGGCCGTAGCTGAAGCAAAAAAGTCCTCCCAGCTAATCGAGTTTGCTCGGGAATATCCATCGCCTAAAGAAAGAAAACACCTCCTCGTATCCGGTGTTATAGCTAAGAACACAGATACCTGGATTAAGTACGTCTTTCGGGAAGCCTACGGACTATCTGGTAAGACCCTGGGATCAGACTTCCAAAACTTCTTAGCAAAAGTACGGGATAGGACCACAAAGACTAAAATTCCAAAACCTGAGACCGTAAAGGAGTTATTCTCCCGATATGAAGTCCTGAAGTCTAGTCACCCTTTGGATAATAAAAAAATAATAGAAGGCATCGGGGTCCTTTTACAGATCTTTTCTAAGGGTCATATGGACCGTCGAGCATTACGAGTAGGAATCAATAGTATTTTGTAAGAATCTCGCGAAGTTCTTCTGCAGAAGCCCCAAGAATCGCGGCGCTTTTTTACGTCCTTCGAAGTCAATCCGTAACATCCTAGCTTTTAACCCAATAGCTCCTAAGGCTCGAGAGGCAAAGTTTTTAGTCATCGGATTTCATTACGACTTACATACTTCTCATGAATGTAGTGGTTCGTCAATACCATCCGATGTATTTCGTAAGAACTGATATAAGGCAATTTCCCCACCGTCATATCCAATGGCTATAAGCTGTTCAAGAAGCCACTTCCTAGTATCCTCGTATGAATCTCCGTCCATAATTTTCATATCCAGTCTTTGTGTGAATAATTGCGTAAAATCCGCATTACTTGCCCGACGGATAATCTGGACCAACTTATCCCTGGCAAGTCCCAAGGCTTGTAAAGGTTCACTCTCGTCGCCAATCTTCTTTATAATCTGTCTATACAACACGCTGGATAATCCTCTATATGCCGCTTTTGCAGAGAATACTCCACAGTTCTGACACTGGTTTATTACGATTGATGTTGACATGGCTATCTTTCTTTGATTATTCGCTCACTTAGTATCCTTCACAATCTTTTTTATATATTGTTATCTTTAAATACCTGTCATTTGTAGAAAAAAAAATAACTGGCATTAAGGGATCAACCGTTGGAAAGACCGGAAGACCGGAAGACCGGAAGACCGGAGGACTGAGCATTAGGAAGCGCAGTCCTTGCACAACTTGTCCGTTAAGTCACTTGGGCTTACAGGCATGAGACATTCCCTACACAACTCAATATTAAGCTCTGCAAGTCTCGGGGCATGGTCCTCCAAAGTTCGTGGATGACCAGAAGGACCGGAGGAAGGTGTCCCGTTAGTCGTATTCTGCTGTAAGATAAAATCATCATATTCATCTTGGTCAGCTTGAATAGCGGCTCTGATTTGTTGTATATTATTGAAAGTTAACCGCTGGCCATCAAGATTTTCCTCATTATAGCGTGTTTCATTGATGATTTCCTCTATAAGCTCCTCCTCTTCAGAATAAACAAGGTAGTAGTCCTCAACTACCTCGTAGTCACTCTCAACCAGTCTATGATACGTTCTAGTACCGTGTTGAATATAGCGTCCTGTATCTGTATTTAAATATACAGGTTGTTCCTGGGGTGGAGGCGGTACGGTTTGTCTACGGACAAGCCTTCCATCGATATAATCATGAGATTCCATAACTATTCGATTAAAGGTATCTCCACCAACACGGATTGGACGTCCGGTTATAGGATTAGTTATATAAGGGTATGACATGTCTTTTTTCTGTACGTGTCTACATACCTAATTGTTATCTTCAATTTACAATAACCAAGTGACATCGTCATCAGTCCTTGTCAAAAAATGCGAGGATGCCTGATGATGAGGTTACATGGTCATCAGTCCTTGTCGCAAAACACGAGGATACCTGATGAATAAGTTATTGGATTATTGGCCTAAAAAGCATTCATGGAAAAACTATGGATTATATTACAGAAAATGTGAACGGAGTTCATGTCACGTGATACCCTGAACAAATGTGTAGAGTGTCACGTGACTTCATGCGGTACGTAGATCATTTCCTTTTTGGGCGATACCCGTTCCACAAAAAATCGATTTGGTAAGAATGCGTTTGGAATCTTGTGTAACATAAATTTCCTTTTTCGGTAATTCGGGATTACGCGGTAATGCCGGCCGGATCTAAAAAATATGACTCTGCAGGGTAATTCCTACGAAAGTCAAGTGCAAAATGCTTACTCCTGTTGAGTCCATTCATACCACTCCCCAAGGATCGCCTCTCCATCTATGTTCACTTAATGCATGCTCTATGGTTTCCCTCTCTTGGGGGTCCACGACCATCCCATTCCTAAGCATTTTCTCCATAATATAAAGCTGATCCTCGGTGAGGCGGTCTATCCATCTTTTATAGAAGTCGTTTACATCTTCAAATGTTATCCAGTCAACATTTCCTTTTTCGAATGGCTTTCCAAGAGCTCGGACATACCCAATCGTAGTGGCATAATTTTTCCACCTCTTATATGCCTCTTGACGAACTTCCTGCCACCACACTCTATCTACCTTACTCGCTGCAATAAGGTCAGTATCCGGGATCTTTGCGACAATGCGTTCGACTATTTCTACTGGTAACCGGTCCAACATGATGTTTTGTTACTTATACTATAGCTATCTTCAATTACTGTATGCCTATTACACATGGATAAAAAATATAGACTAAATTCGTATAGGATCGTAGGACCACAGGAGCCGCTTATGCAAGAAGTTCTGTTAAGGTTTTCTCAGCCTCGTTTTTAGTAATAGCTCGCTTTGGGGGACCGGTTGATGAGTCCTTAGTCGCATTATAATACAATTCGAAGAGGGCCTCAAGCTTATCTAGGAGAGCTTGTTTATTCTTGTATGATTCGCGGATTTTTGCTATTTTAGCAGTATATGCCGCATTATCTGGGGAAGAGTTTTCTGGCCACGAACTTCACATATGATACAGGAGAATTTGCCGTTTGGATTCGCTTGATATACTTCACGTGGTCCTGGACGAGGTAACTGGTTTTGCTAAACCCAGATACTAATGCGATTACTATAGTATCTTTTAATGCGCGGATAATCTTGGGGACAGTTTCGTCAGAGACAACATTAGGCTGAATGTGCGATGCCTCGTAAATAACCTCCTCACTAGTGCTGTCAGTGCTGTTAACAATGCTTGCGAATTCGGTATATGTTGACATGATTCTTTGTACTTTGTAAAAAATATAAATCTTCAGTTACCTGTTTATTCGAATGAGAAAAAATAAATATGAACCTCGGGGTTTACACTTGGGATACTGCAAGACAGTAGAAGCGTCGCTCGGCCTTTTGCATCAATGGAGAGCCTGGTCTATATAACCAGGGGATAGCGACTTTCTGGATTATCCTAGCCGCTTTATTGTTCCTTCTTTCTATATATCTCCTAAAGGCATTCCGGATCATTTCAGCATGATGAGTATAATAGTCGAAATTAAAATGCTTTGGGCAACTATATAAATGTAGTCGTACCGCTTGATCCATGGAAGCATCGGCTCCCCATCCGCGATCAATAAAAGATTTACAGTAGGTACAGTACCACCTATTTGGTAGTCGTGATACTATTCTCCTAATGTGCACAATATAAGCATATACAGCTTGACGAGACCTTGGATAAGGTAGCCGCCTATGAAAACCTATTCTACTACAAGTCTCATAATATTGCACAGCATTCTGAATGCGCTTAGCCCACGTGTGGAAACTTTCGTCATCTTGTCTACCTAATCCGTCGGTGTTTTGCATTTGGGTATCTTGTAAGATTACATGTTCTATAGGTTTATTCAATTATGCTATCATGGTATGTCGGTAAAAAATAAACCTACCAGTTCTTAGCAATCATGTCCAGATAACCTTGTTCGCATTTTTCACATGGCAGTATCCCGCGGTTTCAAACTTGAAAGTCTTTAGAGTCGTATCTGCATTCTCTGAACAAGTGAAAAGCGCGGGGCTATCTGGCTGTTCTTCTAAAATAAATCCATCCGTATGGATACGTCGTACTTTATCCTTGTATGGTTGAATTGCCTCAGATGTGATTTTACGACCACGTGCTAATAAGAATGGGGCGATCCTGGGATACTCACCTTTGAAGGGATTACCCGGGTTTGTGAACTGGAATCGCCACTGGTCAGATCCTACTGGTATGATAGAGTCGAGTGTATGGCCCTCTGGAAATGTAAATGGGTCTGTTTGATCTGCGGTGAGTGTCTTGTAATTACGCTTCCTCTGGCATAATGCTCCCCATAATGTGTTGAGGACTCGCTTTGCCACGCGGCCAGCTACGCCACCCTGGTTTTTAATTTTGAAGAGGAAGTGTACATACTCACCAAATATTACAGTTCCAGGGATTCTCGCTTCTCTATCATATATCAATGCATTTGGCTTCCCATCCTGTATTAACTGTATATTGAGACCAAGTTTTTTTGCTCGTTGTAAGTCGATGAATGTATAGATTCCCCTTTTATTCTGTCGGAAGAGAATATTATTCCCACTTACCTTGCCCTTGGGCGCTCTCTGGGAGCTAGCACGGAATAATCCATACAAGGCATAACCCCTGTGGTCAACAAAGTCATTAAGTGTCTGGAATTTACCCCGTCTGATTGGAAAGTTCGCGTTCGATTGTTGAATACTCGGGTATAAACTTGTTGCGTCGTACTGTCTTCCATAGCCCTTCCACTCGTTATCTGCCCAGATTAATCCTCCCATCATTGCATCACTTAACCACTCTGCTTCTATCGGGTCAAGAGGATCATTGGCTGGAATCCCTACACTTAATCGTTCGAATAACCAGAGAGCCGTTCTTTTGTAAGACCAGTTATGGTATGATAAGTCGATTCCTAAACCGAACTTCTTTGTAGTTTGTAAGAAGACATCCCGCTCCTCGTGGATTCTCTGATATGCTTCTTCAAGAGTTTCATATATTCCCGTTTTACGGTTTTTCTCAACAGAGATAAAGGAACTCTTGGAATTCTTAGTTTTTTGAAACTGCGCAATTGTACAAGACTTAACCGTTTTGCCGTTGTATATTGTGACTACATTATTGGTCCCATCTTCATGGTATACGATGGGTAAATTACGCTTTCTATCTATTTTACTGGGGTGGAGTCTTCCGGGATTTAACGCGAGTAATGGCCTTCTGATAGGATGAGTGTTACACATCTATCGGACTTACTCTTAGAGATTCGGGTAATGTCCCCCACAATATTAATTGCGAGACTTCCTGCGAGTTGTTCAACCTTGTCCATGCATGAAACTGGGATGGGAGCATCGCGATTGAGACCTAATGCCTTTTTGATATACTCGGGCTTTTCGATTGACTTTGGCATTTTAGAGAATGTGCCGTAGATATTTTTCAGGCATTCATACAGGCAATCATTTAGCTCCCCGTTGCAACCTCCTGCAACCGGTGGGGCATCTCTCACATAAATTATGAATCGTTCAAAATAATCAGGGTCTGCGTCATCCGGTAGTTGTGCTTCGTCGTAGTGATCCAAGAATGAGAAAAGGCTAGCTGGTTGGTTTCCTGATGTCCAACCACCGGGTTTCCAGTTTTCATAGGGAAGTAAAATCTGGAATTTACAATTTGGATATTGGGATTGGAGTCGCTGACCGAGTCTTGCTATTGCTCCTCTGGAAAAGCGGGCGCCAGAAAACTGGAGTTCTTTGATGTCAGGTCGTGTTGGTAAGGCGCGTGCAATTTTTGAATGAGTCATTTGATATACTATGAATTGTATTCAATTGTAATATAGCTTTTCTTTATAATAAGTGTAGGATAATTTAGGACAAAAAAATATAAGATAATTACACGTCACTTATCTTATTAAATGGAGTCAATCATATCACGGACCTCATCAAAATACTCATCATCAAACTCGTCGATGATTCCATTGGCGGCTTCCCATTCACGTTCCATATTAGTCTTTGGACGTTCCTCGGGGATCTCTCGCGCTTTACCCTT
This sequence comes from Rhizophagus irregularis, assembly GCF_026210795.1. Taxonomy (NCBI): domain Eukaryota; kingdom Fungi; phylum Glomeromycota; class Glomeromycetes; order Glomerales; family Glomeraceae; genus Rhizophagus; species Rhizophagus irregularis. The sequence continues at coordinate 4,459,492 of NC_089435.1, read as the reverse complement.
ATCTGCCCTCATAGTTTCATAACCAGAGGGGGTAGGAATAATCTCGGCATTACGATTCTCCTTGTATATTCTTATTAAATCTGCGAGTTCTTTACGGCTAGGTATTTTAGGTAAGTATCCATTATATTCAATCCAGTCCTTGAAGCGGTCTACTACCTCCATAAGGTAGTACTGGTACTCGTCCTCAATACGCGTTGTGGGACATTCCTCTATTTCAAACGCGAGTATTTCCCAGTCATATTCGTCTGACGCGTCTTGGTACTTGGCCCATAATTCCTTACCTGTATTGTAGAGATCATTGAAGACCTGGTCCTTTAAATTTTTAACCCATGGTTTGCGATCCCATCGGTGTCTTTCTTGCCAAGCCCAGTGCGCTCGAGTGCCTTCCTTTGGTTCAGGATCCCGGTCAACTTCTGGTTCTGTGTCGGGTTCTCGGGATAAATTGCTCTTCAGAAGCCGGTTCTGGGTCAGGCTTAGTGACAGATGCAGAAGATTCTGCGGGATACTCGGGTTGTTGTTCAGGAGCTGGGTTCGCAGTTGTAAAATCTGAGTCAGATAGCAAGTCATCTAAAACGTCGTAGTTATCTGGCTCGGGGATAGGTTCTTCTTGGTCGGGTTCCTCGTCAGATAGATAACAATCTGAGAAGTTATCTATAGATTTATCGGTGTTTGACTCATTAGTATCTTCATCGGGATCTGGTTGTTCTTTTCTTAACTCTTGTGGACGTTCTTTTAAGTGGTCAGGCTTGGGTGGAAGCGGTGGAGGAGTCTTGCGAATTACAGGTGCAGGTTTTTCCTCAGCGGGTTCGGGTTTTTTCTCAGTGGGTTTTTCCTCAGCGGGTTTTTCCTCAGCGGGTTTCTCGGCAACTAACTCTACTCCCTCTACTGGTGCTTCCTGTACGTCTTGTACATCTTGGATTACTTTACTAAAATTCTCCACGATTTTTGCTTTATCTAGTATGTAATAGTTTATTCGGGTACCTGAGCGGCTTACACGCATTTTAGGGGCGAATTGTTTAATCTCCATACCGAATTTATTGTCACTTAGTGTTTTGTTTTCACCCTTCTCACTGCACCAATTCTGGTAAGTGCTATAGAAATTTGTACACGGGATTTCAAGTGTGTCGCAATTGTCGGGCCACATCATTTCAAGGTAATATTGTATAAAACGCTGGGGATTCGGGATACTTGCTTCAATTAACTCCCGTTTCATTTGAGTATCAGGAATAGATCGGGGATTGAAGCCAGTTAAGTCTCGGCTAAGTAGATAGGACATGAAGGAACTGGCTGTATCCGGATTTTCTAATACTTTTACGAGAGAACCGAAGTATTCTCTATTGCCCTTATATTTGGCTGAGACGTTGAGAGCTACAAATCTTTCATCTCCCATTTCTATGCGGATTGGCATAGCATGATTACTGATGATCATGTAGCCAGCAAAGTCATCAATAACCTTCACATCTATCCCCTTTTCCTCAATAGAGATGTAAGGCTCGGTGATTAAACTCTTGAGTCGGTTGTTTGCCCCGTGCCATTCCTTGCCTGACATATCGCATTCATTGAGGATGATAAGTTTTTTGGCACGAACAGCCGCATTGAACCTTCCCATTACATCTTCAAGACGAGTAGTGGAGAGGAAATTTTCACGGCCGAGAATACGTTCTCCGATAAAATCGGTTAAGATATTCTTACCACATCTGGGGGGACTGCGCATGATAATTGCTGTACCGGGTTTTTTGTCTGGATTTTGAATTAGAAATGCGAGCCAGTTGAGGATGTATATGGTTAATTGCTTGTCCTCTGCACACCATACCTCATGAACATGTCGGATGATTGGATTAACTAGGTTTGGTTTGATGCGCTTAGCGGGTTGGGCCTTGAAACCTAGGAAGAGATTGAAGAATTCAGGATTATACTTTGGCGCATTTGGGGGATAAGGCATGAAGTTTACATCTGTATAACAGATCTTTGCGATTGATGCTTGGAGAAGAAAATCCTTTAATTTGGTGGATGTGGTCACGTCACTGTCTTCTCCGGTATCTGACCGAATAATTACCTTGTGCTTAGTAGAAATCCCCTTAAGATCTGCGGCGAACTCGAAGTATATGCTTCCATTGTAAGCCTTCTTTTTTCTAATCCACATGCCGGATTTTGTGGTGATGAAAGCCACAGAAGCCAAGATTGCTGGATTGACGCTTTCTTTCGTGTGTGTACCTACACATTTTTTAAGAAGGTCATCGTAGAAAAAATGGTTGTTGGGGTTAAAGATTGCTGGAACTTGAGCGGCCATTTTTTGTTCTATCAAATCGAGTACTAATTTATAGTTACCTAATCTTCAATTGCCGAATATATTTTTTCTGACGGGGGTAAGTGGTCATAGTTCGGCTGCCATAGTTCGGGTGCCATAGTTCAGGACATAGGGAATCATACTTGGAGGGTCTAGGTGAGTATATAAAGGGTAATCATAGCGTGAATCGGGTTTTGGAGTCTGAGGGGCTGACTAAGGCTGCCATAGTATTATTATAAGATTTTTCGTACTATGGCAGGTACTATGGCAGGAGATTCTGTTTGATTTCAGCTTTATTCACGTTTTTATTCCATTTTTAAGTAGTCTGCCATAGTTGCCATAGTTGTCATAGTAAGTTATATATAAGAAAAAATGTAGAAAAAAAAATAAGTGGAAAAATACCGTGGCAGACCATGGTACTGTGGCAGGTAAACCTGCCCCACGGAGGGGGGATGTAGGTACTGCGAGGCCGTTGAGGCCGAGGTGGAGGAACGTAGTGACTACACTACCAGCCCGACGACTCAGATTAAAGCGTGGTAATTAGGTTGTAGTAATTAGATTATAGCATGATATTTAGGTTATAGTGTGGTATCTAGAATATAACGTGGTATTCAGATTATAATATGATATTTAGATTATAGCGTGGTACTATAACCTAGTCCAAGTGGGATACCACGCTATAATATAATTATATTATAGCGTGGTATCCCACTACTTGTATAGATGATCATTATGAAAATTTTCCTACTCTACTAGTCAAAAAAGATCAAAATAATAAAGCATTGGCAAAAATATTTGTATGTTGTAATTTGCCATTTTCTCTTATTGAACACCCTTCTTTATCGAATTTATTAAGATTTTACGTACTATTTATAATCTTCCAAGCCGTTGGGTCCTAATAGAAACCCTTATAATTCAGAAAGTATTCAGAATTACACTCAAAGTTAATAGAATAATTAAGGAAGAAAATAATCTTACCATTGCTTTTGATGGGTGGACCAATTCTACTGGGCAATCAATTTATGATTATTGTTTAATTACTGAGAAGCGTAAAGAATATTTATGGTGTTCAAAGAATTATTCTGATGTCTTCCATCATACTGGCGCATTTCTTGGCAATGAAATCATTAAAATTGTAGATGATATTGATCCTGAAAAAGTGGCTGCAGTAGTTTCAGATAATGCGCCAGATGCACGTGTTGCTCGAAGGATTCTTTGTGAAAAATACTTTCATATTCTTAATATTCGATGTATGGCTCATTGTATTAATCTAATTACGAAAGATGTATGCGAACACACATTTGTTGCAGATACAGTTCGGAAAGTTGGTGTGATTCATCAGTATTTTGCAATGTCTCATGCTCCATATCAATTTCTGAAGGATGCAATTAAAATTTTACAAATTAAAGGAGGAGAATTAAAAAGTCATACAAAATGCGCTGGTCCACTGCATTAATTTTATTGTAAGACTTGAGTTTGCTTTTGCGGGGTAAGTGTTCATATGTATATTACATTATATAATAAATTATTATATAATATTTATTAATTATTTAATTTATTATTTTTTATTTTATTTATTTAGGTTCTTTCAGAACATGGAAATGATATCAAAAATCGGGTCAAAGATATTCTTTGTAACCGAAATTTTTATGAAAATTGTCAAATTATTACATCCATTTTTCATCCACTTAAGGTTACAGTAAGATGTTTAGAATTAAGAACATCATCATTTGCTGATTGCTATATTCATTTATTGTCATTAGCAAATGCAGTTTATCGTATATTAAACCAAAATATAGAATTTAAAAATTATTGTGATTAAATTTAATGAACAGTATGACAAATTTTCTGATGATCTTTTTCTTTTGGCATTTTTTTTGCATCCTCGTTATTATAGTAAGTTGTGATTTATTTATTTTAAAAATTTATCAATAATTAGAATCATTTATCATAAATTTATTCTTGTTTTATTTTTTTTTAGGTAATGGTATAAATCCAAGTAAGATCCATAATATTACTGTCAAAGCAGCACAGATTTGGAAGAATATGGGATATAATCAAGAATCATGTGAAAAACTACTTTCTCAAATGTGAAAATATATGAAAAATAAAGCACCATTTAATCAACATTATAATTATAAATCAGATACACCAATCATTTGGTAGGAAACTGCTCAAAATACTAAGGAGGAATGGGAATTACAAGCTTTAGCACTTCAGCTTTTTGCTGTATGCCTGTATCTTCACACAGTGCTTCTTGTGAACATTCCTTTTCAGTTTTAGGATGGGTTTATGGTCAAAGACGTACAAAATTAGCTGTAGATCAGGTAGAAGGTATGTGTAAATTGCATACTTATTATATTACAAATGCAAAGCGTGAATTGCCTTATTATGCAGTTGATACTTCTGAATGTTCATTATGTGAAAAAATGATAGATACTTTAATAGAAATTAGTGATGAGTTAGTTGGTGAAGGAGATTATGATTTTTTGTATGAGGAAAATATAATTGATACAATTATTGACATGTCTAAAACGTATAATCTAAATGTTGCTTTAGATATAGATATTGATTCACATATTTTTAATATGGAACGAAATGAATCTGAAGAAGATGAAGTAATAGTTAGTCAAAGGAGACAAACTGTTGTATTGGATCCAGAACGTGAAGATTATGATATTGAGGCATTGATAGCTAAAGAAATGAATGATGATAATGGGAGTTAAATTTTATTGATTTTATTTTAATTTTAATATTTTAGCAATTTTATATATAGTGAATTTTAATCTTTAGTAATTTTTTATAATTTTTAGTTTATTTTTTAGTAATTTTTAGCTTATATTATAACAATAATATCATTAATGTAATCATAATTAGTAATAAGAATAATAAAATAAATAAACAAATGCATTCTTAGGTTTTGGCCTATAGTATAAAATTTAAAAATTAATTTTGGCTTATATAAAGTTTCGGCCAGAGTTTCAGATTTCGGTATTAGTTTCGGACTAGAGTTTCGGACTTTCGGATTCGGCCATACCCTTGAGAGGTTTCGGCTACAAGTATAGCGTGGTATATGAAAAATTTGCAATACATATTCCTTCTCATCCTGGACACCCTCTTTTTCATGCATGCCAAATTTTTGAACCAAAATTCATTCATCTTGGTGATATTACATGAAAAGATATACGTCAATATACTGTAGTATAATTATAGAATTAGACAATCCATCTAATAATTTATTAGATGAATGGGCAATTTATTGTAGATCTACGATTGATGTAAATTTAATGGAGACAACTTTAGATGAATATTGGTTAAATATTGCCGAAAGTTTACCCCTTTTATCCCAAATTGCATTAGACTATATATGGTTACCAATTTCTTCTTGTAGTGTAGAAAGAAGTTTTTCTAAATATAATTCGATTTTAGATGATAATTGGCAAAATTTATCTATGGAGTCTTTATCCAGTTTAAATATACTTTACTTTAACAGTAGTTTAAAACAGTGAGATCATTTATTTGTAGTAAGAATATGTTTTTGCGCATGTATATAACTGAAAAATTATAATAAAGTTTCACAGAATTATGCAGAATACATAAATATTATAACAAAAAGTTTGCAGAATAATGTATTTTTTAATGCACAGTATGCAGTTTTAGCGCAGACGGAATTAATATTTTGTTGCCACAGAAAATCATCGTCCCTGACCGCTGACCGCATCAGCAACCAATTATTTAAGGGTGTAAATCAGGGCTATCTTTTTTCGAATCACGTGGGTGGCTTAGCTATTGAAAAGGGGATCTATAATCCCGCACCCGTGGTATAACTGAGGTGATGTTTATTGTCACATGTCACGTGACCGTGAGGAACGCGTTGTTTATATTTATCTCAGCGACTTAGAAAATTTTTTGCAGTCTGATCTCTATTTGTCACACCTTATTGTCACACATTGGACGGGTTTCTGTTACTAAAAATAGTAAAGTCTGGTTACACCACAGGTGCGGGATTACGCAAAAGTATCATTCTTGATAGACATGAGGTATTATTCTTGATAGACTTTACTGTAAAATATATTATGCATATCAAGATTCTCCTGCATATCTATCAAGAATGATACTTTTGCCGGGATTACTGCTCTGAAAAGGGTATATCACGCGCAGTAATACCTTGGTAATACGTCATTAATATTATTAGTCATTATTAGTCGGTAGATCCTGATTCACGATTATCATATATCATGGACTACGTCTCGAACTTTTTGCCTTAAAGAAAAAAAGCCCTTTTTTCTCATAAATTCAAAAAAAAAGAAACCCCATTAGAATAGGTTATCTCCTGCAGATGCGTAGCATCAAAGGAGGGCTCAATGTATTGCAAATAAAAAACATTTAGGGTGCTAAATGACCTGACGTAGTAAAATATTTTTCTCGTGGCGATTGGTAACAATCTTTAGATCATATATACTAATTTTTTATTGTTCGAGCGTACATATATATATTGACACATGGTAATTTAGGAAATCTGGATTGGCAAATTATTGGGCAATAAGATTGCCAGTGAAGATCCAGGAAAACTTTCTTGCATATTCTCAAAATTATTACGTATATTATTGTAAAAGAATCCCTTGATGATCTTTACATGTGGATAGCGTTAAATTCTTTTATTGTTAAATTAAGGAGAGTCCGTTGATCAGATTTTTGTGATGTGATCATATTAACATAATTTTTCCCCAAAGTGTATTCCATGATCGATCCTGCAAATTGTATAAAAAGGTGATGTCCCTGTTAATGAATCCTTTTATCCGCCTTGCACAAGTAAAACAAACCAATCAAGCTTACCATTATTAAAATCATTGATATTAACAATCAAACGAACTCATATTTTCCGCAAAGTAATAATAAAGTTGTTTATTGCTTGGCTAACTTAATGCTCTAATCAACAAATTTCCTAAATACAAGGCGGAATGGAATGTTGTGAAAATGAATCGTAGTGGTAAGTGTGAATCAGAAATATTATTTTTTTATTACATCGGTTGCTAATCTCCCGAATTTATGCTTGTAGATTCGAAGTTACTTAATCCCAGAGAAGTTTTCTTGCGGAAAATAATTTTTTATACTGTCTGCGGGTGAGAGTGATAGATAAACGAAAATTCTGTAGATATGTGTGGGAAAATTTATTTCGGAAATCTAGTATAATAAAAGAGTGTGGGGTGAGAATCTCATAGTTAGCAATAGTGATAGAAATAAATTAAGCGTCAAACTTCTTAAAAAAGAGAGAACAAAGAAATTATTGAAAAATTAATAAAGTTTTTCCCAACACCAGGACTGATCAAAAAATTTTCTTGGCAAAATTTGTGTAAATAAAATTCTTATCTGAAGTAAATGTATTAGTAAGTAGTTTCTGTTTCGAATGATTAATATTATGTAATACGAATAAAAAGCTCAAGTAATAAATTCAATTATCTGCAATTGAAATATTATTTTCTAATTCCTGTTTTTCAATAGTTAATTGTGTAGCTTCTTGAATAATATGTCTTAGTCTTTGATTGGCAATTCTTAAATCTTCCAAACATCAAGACTATGTATCCAGCCTATTAGGATAACCATGACCTTACAATTTCAACATGTGCACATGGCATCCAACTTTCGTGTAAACCAATTAAACTTTGATTCAACTACTTGCCCTACAGGAAGGGTTAGCATCCATACACCTCTTCTATTAGGATAACCATGATCTTACAACTTCAACGTGTGCACATGGCATCTAACTTTTGTGTGAACCAATTAACTGTGATTCAACTACTTGCCCTACAGTAGAGGAAGTATGGTGTCTTGAGGACAAGATCTTCAGGAGTTCAGGTAAAAAATAATTTCTTGTTGTACAGTATAGATATTACCATTTCGCGGAGAAATTTTTGTGACTAATAATTGTAAATCACGCAATTCACGCGCATTCTTGGTTGGCAATGATTTCATCAGTACTTTCATCAGAACAAATCTTCTGCCAAGATCAAAAATATGAGAATCAATACACGTTAACACATACAGTTTACATAACTTTTATATATTTGATGAACCATTTCTTTCAAAGATACCAATGCATTAATAAGATTGCCAAAGCATCATGCATGTTCAGAAAGATGACGAAAAACATGTATAGCGTGGGTAAATGTATTTTATTGCTTTGCTATATATAACATAAAGCTAAATAAATCCATTTTTATCAAATATTAGAATTAAGCTAAATTTACTGCAAAAAAAATGTTCTACAATGTCTAATAAAATCTAATAAAAAAATTTACAAATTAATAACGGTATAAAAAAATATTTTATATTAAGCATTAGCATTAGCAAACTAAAGTTCTTTGGTGAAACTTAAATGTTAAATTCGTTACGTATTGCTTCCTGAATCTCATAAAGATCCAAATTAAATCCTTGATTTATTGCTTGAGTGAAAGGGCGAACGGTACTATCTCCATCAAAGAGTTCATTGGCTGGAATATTCATGAGATATAACCCAATATTGGCCATGTTACAAGCAGGGTAGTTGTTTCCAGTAACTGGGTCTCTTCTGCCAAATCCAATAAAGCAATTCTGAGGTACTCCCATGGTATTGGTAATATAATTTATAGTTGACTGATGTGGAGTCGCCGTACCAAAAGAGATAACTTGTTTCGGAATCAGTGGAGTCTGGCTTGTACGAACGTATTTTGCCACAATTAGTGTAATGGTATTGTTTCCTTTAGGCTTAAAAATCTTGACCAATAATACGATTTGGATGGTGGTTCGTGGAGAAAAATATAGAGCTACTTTTCTATGAAGATCGAGAAGACTCTGACTGTGACCAACTTCGATAATCATCGTGGGGTATGCTGCTCCTAGATTATTTGCTGCTGGCGCACCGGGTCCTGGCCTAATACGATATTTTGGTCGAACCCATGAATCTGGCTCTTTCGAACTATTTGCACCTAGAATCAGAGTCACATCATCTCCGTACACCAAATCCGCACGATTCCATGCGCCCATTGAAACTTTGATTGTTGCTGATACTCTTGAATGAGGAAAGGTAGGTAATTCATACGCTTTGATTGTTCCATTGTCTAAGTATATGAGTACTGAAAGATCTGGGTCACGTTCACGATATTTTAGATAGGCATCAAGTGATACATTTTCTCTTAAAACGAGCTCCCTTGATCCTGTATATTTTTCTGATTCTTCTTGAGGTAATGCAAGCAAGCGATCTTTGGCCAAATCAAGTCCTTTTGCAAGCAAGCGATCTTTAGCTAAAACAAGTTCTTTGGTTTCTTGTGTACTTGTAGTCAGGAGAACCTGAGAACGAGCTCGAGAACAAGTGAAGTAAGCAACGGGCTGTATCTAAAAACGTACGTTGATATTTAATAAACAGTATCAAATATAGAATTATAAACTTTTCACTGTGAGCCTAACCTTCTGCATTGCCAGAAGTTGAGGCCATTGCGTAAACAAAATAGGGAGATTTATTTTGAAATTATCTTAAAACCGCAGATACTTACGTAATATAATTTCCCAGTTACTATAAGTGAGTCACGTGACCCGTCTTCCTTAACCTATACCCCATTATCCTGTACCCGGGGGTGCAGATTCTTAACCTGTACCTCTCAGAATTTGATTGGTCCACACGATACTTTTTTATTAAAAGAAAAAATTCGCACGAGTGTGTATTAACTAACTAAAAATTCAACCGAATTTTTTCATTTATCTCACTTTAAGAAATTTTGCACGATACCAAATTTCATTTTGATACTATGGTGCGCTATACACTTCCATACAATATATTTCTTGCTACCAACTACCATAATCTTAAATATCTAATAAATCCGACTTCCCAAAACTATCCCCTTATAAACTAAGAACAAACAGGCCGAACTATTTTTAAGAAATGAAGAATAAAGTAATACCGCATATTAAAAGTTATTTTCTTCTTGTTTCATCATAGTGAATTTCACAAAATAACTTGCGATCTTCAAATTTAACATCAGTATTTGTTATATTTTATATATTTAATTTTCTCGAAAAAAAGTAACAAACCTGAAGAAGAAGGTGGCGTATCAATAGAATTATCTTCTTTGCTTGAATTGTTTTTTTTTTTAATTTAATATATAAAAATAATAAAAAAAAACAAAAAAAAAATAATTAAATGAATTTCGCCTAAACTTTCTGAATGTAACAAATTTATAGGCTCGTTTTCTTTTCCGGAATTATTTTATATTTAGAATAATCATTAAATTTTAACAAGAAAATTTTTTTAAAAGAATTTGTATTTGACCAAACCTTGAGGATTATTTTCCTTTTCTTCTTCATTGATCTGAGATGTATTTTGTTGACGAGATGTTAATGCAGCCCTTTTAGAAGGTCTAGTGGTTTCAATTCAATCCCACTTTTGATTCTTTTTTTGAACGCGTCCTTGATTATCATTTAAAATAAAAATTATTAATTAATAAATAAAATATTTACTTGAAACAAATATTACCTTTGGCTTTATTGTTACTGGATTTTTAATTTTTCGAGTTTGTGAATTTTTTGAATTTCCCTCTAAAGAATAGAAATTTTTTGCTGTTTCAGGTTTTATCTCCACTATCTGTTTAACCTTATACCAAATTCGGTTTAGGAGATATTCATAATCTTTTCAACGTTATCGGTGTTTACATTTTGCCGATTTACGCCCAGTTCTTCAATATTATTATAAAATGTTCTATACATTTTTCAGTTTATTAACATTCAAAAAATTTTTCTAATATATAAAAGAATTTTTCTATATAAAAAATTTTTTCTAAGGGTAGTACTGACTACCTTTCAGACTCCTTTCTTAGGTTTTTTTTTCACCTTTTTAAATTTTTATTTAATTTAATTTTATTATTTATTTTATTTTGAATTATTTATTTACTTTCAATTCTTCAAATTTCTAATTATTATATAAGTAACAAAATTTCTAAACATAAATCAAAATTTTCTTTTCAATACATAATACTATAATAATATGCAATTAATATACTATTTCCCGGCGCAACGCGACGGGTTACGGCTAAAATATCAGGAGTATGTAAAAAAAACATTTTGTTAAAAACGAACTTTGTTTTTTTTTACATAAGTAAAACCTGTCCCAGATTAGTTTTGATGTTAAAATAGTAAACTATTTTATCACGGGCATTGTCACCAAATAGAACTAATGATTAATAAACTAAAAAAAACTGAAACCCACAAAAATCACGGAGTAGATCAGGCGCAGACATATCACGCGTTTCCATAGTGTTTCCATGTTATACAATTCAAATTATTTTATATATCAATTTTAATTGAACATGGCGCAACACAGAAAAACATGGCAAAATACGCTTATACACATCCCTTACTTCTCCCTCATTTTCACATTATTAATTTAAAATGGCTTTGAAAATTTTAACACGGCGGCACAATGTAGAAAAACGTAGCAAAAATATTCTTGCACGCTTCATCATTAATAATAATATGAAAAAATGTAATTTTAAAGTAATTTGAAATACTTATTATAAAAAAATTTTCTTATATAAACACTTTGAGAAAGAGGTTGTTATTTAGATTAATTACTCTTTGTATGGGATGAGCAAATTGAATCAACAACTTGAAATATCGATCAAATGTTTCAATGATAATATATATATTTGAATTTATAATTATGAATACTAGTATACTATATATTTTACTACCATAATATTGTGGCTCTGTATTCGTATTGATCATGAATCGGTCAATTCAAATTGAATAAAAAAAGATTATAATAGAAATGATTTCATTGATTTTTTAATAATTCTAAATAAAACAAATTAATAAGAATGCTTTTATTATATACATGCATGTATAAGTGTAATCGCCATTTATCTATTTTTTTGTTTTATCATTGCGCCAGGTTCGAAATATATACAGTTGCCGATAAAAAGAATAAGTGAGAGTAAAGTCACATAATTTTTAGTATGGCACAAAAATTTTTCGTACTATTCAATACACACACATACTAATCGAATGTGATATTTTATGTCACAATTCAGTAAACACATTTTCATCTAGCGCTTTGATGCTTCTAGCTCATTATATATTTTACAGCCGAAAAGAGCACATCTGAAATGTGTGTCAGGTTGACGGCGCAGTGTGGCGCAGCGATTTTTCCAAAAAAAAAATAAATTGCAATTTTTTTATTTAAAATAAAACCTTTAAATTCCTGCACTAGATGTATTTTCATCCGCACTGCAAATTTACTTAGAGTATATGCGGGCGGTTTAGAAGGCCATTTTCGAGTTATTTAACAAAAACCGATTTTTTGACAAATCCAATTTTGGAAATGATCGGCAAAGACAATGAAATCAGTTGTTATATACTAAAGTCAAAATCTACTTCTAAAACCTCCTTCCATTTATAAGTGAATTTTGTAAAACAGATGAAAATATATCTAATGTGTAAATTTGAAATCATTATATTGAAAAGAAAATCTTTAACTTAGATTTTTTGAAATTACTGCGCCACACTGCGCCGTCAACCTGACACATTTCAGACGTGCCCGAAAAGACTATCATGACGAGCACGATCGGTAAAAGGTAATTTATTAGTTTTTACAAATTAATTTTCAATTATAGATAATCGAGCTTCTTTATTAAAATGTTCTACCAAAATGCAGTAGATCAGTAGTGTTTGACGAAATACCGTATTTTGCGGGCCACAGTACCCCCCCCATGCACAGTACCCTACAAAAAAGAACTCCCATTTTCTACCGATTTATTATTTAAAATACTTTAATAATACCTAGGTATTACTCATGATAAATACCCAATTATTATATAAGTTTTATACATATCTACTAATAATAAAACTCACGCAATGGTGGGGGGTATAAGGTCAAAACCTCTGAAATCTGTATCATACCGCCCCTGTTATACGGTAACAATTCTCAAAGTCTGTTGATATGCAATCTACATCTGAGGCCATCTTATTGTTAGGATCAAATGGTGCTGCATCTGTGTCAATATAATGAATCAAATTATTATTAAGAATTCATTTAGTAAAAAAGAAAATTTTTTTTTAAGGTGATTATTTACTCGCTAAAACAATAGTAAAGACGAAAATCAACAATAAGTGTTTTAATTGCATGATTGATTTTGCGTGTGTTATTTACAATTTTTTAATTTGTAGTTTGTTTATTTGTTTTTAAAGAAATTTTCTCTTCTCTTCTCAAAGTGAATATAAGAAAATTTTTTATAATAACGCGTATTTCAAATTAATTTAAATTATACTTTTTCATATTATTATCAATGATGAGGCGTACAAGAGTATTTTTGTCAAGTATTTCTACATTGCGCCATTTTAAAATTTTCAAAGCCACTTTAAACTTTTCTACATTGCGTCATGTTAAAATTTCAAAGCCACTTTATATGTAAACTAATAATGTGAAAACTGAATAAGGAAATAAAGGATATATAATTAGAGCTGCGACCCGTTACCGCAATCTCGCAAATAATCTGCAATTACTAATTTGCGGTACCACAATTAATTGTAAATATTTTAAAAAAACGGTTCGGCGTTTTGTTTATTTAATTATTTTACAGTAAAAAAAAAACGTCGAACCGTTTTTTTTTTTTCATAAATAATTAAGCAATTCTGCAATAGGGATTGGACCCAGGTTGGACTATACCCGGGTTACCGCGGGTGGATAGGTATCCGGGTGGTAATAATTTGGAGACAGGTGGGTCAACCCGTCGCCGTCAGGTCACCTGTTTAGTCACCTGTAATGTAAAGTTCCCGTTTAGTATTAATTATTAATAAAATGATCGAATTACTTTCCACACAGCCACTCTTCATTCACAAAAAATTTTTTAAAATTTTAATGCAGTAAATATAAATAATAAACAATGATGAATATACAGATGAAGAAAGCAATAAACTCTCTGATGCTTTAAATATAAAAAAAGAGTTTGAAGAAATAATTGGAGTACCACATGCAAAAAAAGATCCGAATTAACCTAAAAACTAAAAAAACAAGTTTGTTTGAGATTATTTTCAGGTTGTAAATGGGCGTGATATCTGTAAAGTACTTATTTCAAATGGTGAAGAGTATAAATGTAAAAAGTTACAAGCATGATGGTGGAACTGGAAATATGAAGTTGCATTGTATCAGATGATATTCAACTTAAAGACTCAAATCAATTGCATATTGATCAATGGTCAAAAAAATTACACCACATCGTACATCTTGAATTAAAAATGTGCTACAGCTGAATGTAAATAGTAATTTTTTTATATGGATTACGGGTGGGTAGCGGGTGGGTTGACGGGTTGGGTTGACCCGGCTTCCACCCGGGTCCATCTGCAAGGTGACCCGGGTAGAGATTTTTTTAGATGGGTCCAACCGTAATTGCGGGATCAATTACGTAAAATAAATTTAAATAAGAACGTTTGTTTTTATTTATCGATCTTTTTTTTTCAAATTATTTTTTCGGTTCTTATTAAACCGAATTTTTTAATAAAAAACTTATATTTTTAAAATCATTTCATTTCGATTTTTTTTAAACCGTATTATTTTCATGATATGGTTACGGTAAGTATAAGCAAACCGTATGTATAAAGTTACTTCATATTAGTATATTAAGGAAATCGACACCTGATTTAATCGGTTGTACTAAAAAATCGGTATAAACAAATTGTAAAAATGTAAATAGAACGTAGAACGTGCATTTTCAAATTTGTGAATAAATAGTAAATATTTTATTAAATTTAGTTTGTGTTCCTTTTTGAAATTGTTAAGTTTTAGTAAATGACATTAAACGGATATTTCTCACAAAATCATTTCTAAAATTACATTTGCTCCATTATTTGTAATAATATAGACTGGTCAATTTTCTCTATCCGGTCAATAATAATAAAGTATTGCAGCATCCATCCAAAGTCCCTACAAAATTAAGAGATAGAAACGTCCAGTTAATATAACATTTCTTTTAAAAAAAGGAACAAAAAAATTTTTGCAATACATACGAAACTAAGTATTTTCAATTTAAAAGCTCCACCCAAAATCCCTACAAATAAAGACAGAACGTTTAAATAAAAAATAGTTTAATTCAAACTTACAATTTTCACTGTATGCCGGAACCTACAAAAAAAAAATAGAAAGAAAAAGTTAGTAACCATTTCTAAAATTAAAAAAAAGCGCAAAGTTTTGAGCAAATTTCGAAGCTGAAAAATAACACTAAAATAAATCCATAAGTTCAGAATCAAGACCTATAAAAAATTTTTTTTTTGCAAGGAAAAATCACACAGAATCACACAATTATATCTTTTCATTCTGATTACTTAAACTCTATTGGTTCCATTAAATATTCCAATCACTTGCAACTATTTAATAAGAACTTTTATCATATTAACTTTAATACAAAATCCAAAACTACTTATAATAAATCCCAAAATCGAACATTGGATTCTATAAAAGAATAAAAAAGAAATTAGTAAAATAACTCTTAAAATAATGTAGTAAAGTTTTCAAAAGATTTCGAAAACTTACCAAGGATCCATGTTTCGAAACCAGGGCCGGATTCCTACAGAGAAGGAGTCTAAAATAATAAAAAAGAAATGTTAATATTGTTTCGATAAAAAATAGATCCAAAGAAAAAACTCCTCCTTACCAAATTTTTGTGTAATAAATATTCATTAATAATGATATTTTATAATTTTAAAATATTTATTTTTATCATTTTTTATTTCCAAGTGTCCCAGTTCGTTAAACAACCAAAAATACAACCACACGCATGAAACTTTATAAGTATAATCGAGATATTATAAAAAAAATAACAAAATCTGAAAAAGTAAATGGTTTAAGGAATGTTTATCTAACTTCATCTACCAATTAATAATAATAACTCTTAAATTATACCAGCAACGCTCATACCATTGGCTTCTTTATATTTAAATTCTTTTTTACCAAAATTAACTTTTAATCTACAAAAACCATTAGAACCAATTGTAGGATACCACTTATCATAAAATAGACCGGTATAAGCATCACCCAAATTTTTACCATTCATTGTAAAAAAAACTTGACCAGTATTTGGGACATAACCACAACCTATTACATCATTTACTTCTCCCCATTTATCACTATATTTTGATCCAGTATACTTTTCATTGTGGAATATTCTACCTTCATCTGAATGAAATCCAACTGAATGTGTATTACAACCAGGTAATCTTAAAAAAATAGGATTAGAAATCACTTAATTTAAATATGAAAAGGTTTTTTTTTTTACAAAAATAAATACCTGTTGGTTGGATATTTTTTTGTGGCGAGACCAATAGCAATTATTGTTTTATCTTTATTCGAATTTGACAAGATTGTTATTTCATAGTAATAAAACCAATATTTTACTTGAGACGAAAGAAACCGATATTCTTCTGGTGAAACTTGAGCATCTGTTGTTATGTTTGAAATGAAAGTGGCAGGAAATAAGTTATAGAATAATAAACTACAATCATAAGACTAATAGTGCTTACTCAAATCCAATGATCTCATATTACGTAAAGGATAATTTGTCCGTATCATTACATCAGATTTAGCTTTAAAATCAATTATATTATTCAGTTTAACGTTTTTGTAATTTTTAACGCCTGCAAACTCATTATTTTTGTTATTCTCAACGCCTACAACCGTGTTACTATTATTGTTTTCAGTATTTTCGACTACAATCTCAACATCTTTGTCATTTTCATCGTTTGCAGTCCCATCATCATAATCATCTTTGTCATTTTCATCGCTTACAATACCTTCATTTTTTTTATCAACGTTTTCAATCTCGTCGTTTTCATCTTTAATCTGTACAATATTTAATAGTAAAATTCTTGATTCAGGTACAAATTTCCACGCATTGACACCCAATTCTTTTAAACGGTCATATGGCTCTGGCTTTATTTCCAAAAATATTAAAAATTTCTTGAAAATTCTTTTCAAAAACATTTTAATTCTTTTTAGCAAAATCCATTTATCTTCATCTGATCCATATACTAAAGCAAATAAATAAGTTAGCATAAAAAATAATAACAATAATAAATGTAAATGTGAAATTTTACTTTGTGAAATAAATTTTCTTTCAATCCATTTATAACATAAGTATGTGTTAATATTTAAAATAACTAGAAAAATCAATGTGGGTATAGCTAATAAATAATGATTATATAATAATAATAACGATACGTTAATATATTAATTTAATTAAAACATCTCAGTCAATATACTTACCGATAAAAAACCTCATTCTATATATAATACTATTATCAATGTTGAGTAAGATATCTAGGATGTATTAATTAATAAAATTAATATAAAATAATCAAAATAAGAATTCTATTTAAAAGTTATTAATTACCACGCATGTAAGAATGATCAATATTTAATTTTCTATAACTCACATAATCTTTACGATAACTCGATAGTAACCTGAAAATAATTATTCCCACTTCAATTACACTTGAAATGCAAAATAATAAATAAAGACTACTTGAACGTCTTCGTATCGCTATGAAAATAATTGAGATTGGAATAATTATAGTAGTGCCAAATATATTAAGAAATATATCTAAATTTTTTTCATATGGAACTTTCGTATAGAAAAGTAATAGATTTGTATTAAATATTTCATATATTTCTGTCATTAATATCCAAATTCCAAGGAACGAAATCGTAATTAGAAGTAAAATCTTTTCAAGTTGGTATATAATATAGACATCTAATATGTTTAATAAAAATAAATTAATATAGCGACATAGAAAGGATTTAATTTATAAAGTCAGCATACTTTTCTTAACGCCATCCAATTTGGATTCCGGCTTACTCCATTTCCGTAACCTAATAATGATTTATTGGTTGTGATTCGTAAAATTAACGATATAAATTACCCAGATAAAATATAAAAAATACCTTATCTTTAATAATAAAATACAAAAAATAAATTGAAAAATTCCCAAAATTATCACCACAGGCATATATTTAGGTATATAATACTTCAATGTATTTTCATTTATTTTGCTTTTTTATAGTTTTATCACGCGAAACTTTTCTTAAATACTCAATATTTGTTCCATCGCTTAAATCGTTTAGCTCATAATCAATAATGGCTTATCATGCAATAAAAAAGACTTAAAATTAATAACTTATTTTTTTTTCATTAAAAATTAATATTTACGCAGATGCTAAAAATCTTTACCATAATAATAATCAAATTTGAAGATATTGCAAAGCATTAATATAAATGGAATAAAGTTTATGATTAAAAATGCTATATAATATATTATGGTTTTATTATAGACTGCATATAACCCACTAAAAAAAACGAATGGAAATGTGGACCATAATAAAAATTTAGAGTTTACAAGAAAAGAATAAATAAAAAGAAACAAAATTTCGAAAATAATTATAAAAATAAATAAAAATTCTAAAAATTTTCCGTAATTCATGTTTAAAAATGTTCAAGAATTATGTCATCTGCTTTTATATACTGTATATACGGCTGAATATAAACAAATCCATAATATCACATATCACATAATTTTTTATTTATATAATAGTATGTCAGCGAGTTATTTTTTAATTCAAAATGTTATTATTAGAAAATAGACGATCAACTGAACCTTATTCCTTTATTATTTTTAAAAAATTAAGCTCTTTTTCACTTATTATCATACTTATTTTTTATACTTACTATCAGTTTTCCCAATTTTTTAAATCGGTTTCTGAACCCAATCTTATCATAAGTAAACAACCTATAGTAAATCATACCAATATTAATATTACGATGCAAATTTGTGGTCCAATTGTAAATTGTACTTACAACGCTTATGACGGTCAACAAGGAGAATGTAGAATAGCTAATGAAGTTCCTATAGATTATATTCATTTCAATGATCCCCGTTGTCCTCGTTATTCTTTTAACTATCAAGAGGAGTTAAAGATAACAATAATTCCTAACATCACTGAGAACTATTTAGACGTCACTGAAAGCTTTTTAGATGGACTTGAAATAGATAAATATTATCCATCAGACAGAATTTTATATAAAAAATCTGTTTCTTTACATCTTATGAGCGAACAAACTAATATCATATATTGGTCACCTACAATTGTAAAACGAATATTTAGTAAATATGCATATGGTCTTGCAGGTGGAAAGAGTATAGAATATGCCAGCTTTAATGCACATACGAGCATAACAACTTTAAACACTCCAAATATAACAACGCTTGTACTAAGATCCACTTCAATGGATATTCATCATCAAGAAGAAACTTTTTATGATCGTAACTATTTAATTATTTTTTAATTTTTAGTGACAATAATTTTAATTTAAAAAATAATAAAAATTTATCACTTTTTTAGTTGGTACAATTATATCGAGTATTGGTGGATTCTTCAGCTCTTTATCTGGAATTTTTGTATTTTTATTTGGAGCATCTAAATTAGCACCATGGTGAGTGAAATAATTATATATATATAATTCGTAAATATATATTGTTAATAATACTACCTATTTCTTTTTTATTAGGGGATTTTTGCAAATACATGTATTTAATTGCCTATGTACAAAATATCAAAGAAAATTCGTAAGGAAACTTAAAAATAATTACGAACCAATTCCATTCGTCAGTGGAAGAACTAAAAATTTTACTTTGGAAGAACGTGTTCAAAGTATCGAAAATATGCTACAAGAATATTATCTTGATACGGATTTTTTGAATATATTATTAGAAAACAATGGTAAAGTTGATAAAATTAAAAATTGACGACGATGAATATCACCTAGAGGACTAATTAAGCATTATTGTATTATTGTATTATTAAATAAATACCATTATTGAGATTGCTCAAATAGTACTTATCTATTATTGATAATGATTCATTCATAATACTCGGTTTTGCATAAACTAGACTAAAACCGTTTTTTCGTGCATAAAGTTACAAAAAACGAAAATCCAAATAGAATCGTTTAATATGAAACAACAAAGAAAAATTCGGCGCTTATGCGCTACTAGACGGTAACATGCGACAAATAGAACTATAAAATCTGGGATAGCATTTAGTACAAAATACAAAATTCCTTTTTGGAATTTTAAATAACAACTTATAGACAAATTGCACTAATATATAATTATATATTTCATAATTAAGAAATTTGTTCTCGAATTACGAATTTTCGGTTAATATACTAAGCAAATATATTAATATACTATCATTTTACGCAGCTCTAATTTTTTTATATTATCATTTTTTTTATTATGTAATATGAGATTTCAAACTTTGCAGCAATCTTGCGGTAGGACATGTTTCAGAATTACATGGAAGAAATACATCTGTGGCAGATTATTACAGAAATGAATCAATTTACAGTAAGTATATCATTATGAAGTACTTACTGGGAATAGTATATCTTGAAGTATGAGTCATCTCCAACAGTGAAAGCATTACATTTGGTAAAACTAATGAGATTGATTTGATTGTAAAACTATTTCAAGATTAGATAGCTTTATCACAAATTATTTATTACTGCGCCATTTTTATTGTATATTAACTTGAAATAATAAATTATATTCAATATATATGATATTTTATGTATATTATAATCGACAATTATCAAATGAAAAAAAAAAAAGTATTGCTTCGAAAAGCTTTTTTCGTCACTCGCCAAAAAATTTTAACGAAAAATTTTTGACACATTTCAGTATTACATATGCGCGAGTTTTAATTCATCTGAATTATAAAACGTAATTACGATCATAATATTTTATTTATTATTTCCGTAAATGTATTATAATCAAGTACAAAATTTATTAATTATTCTTTATCTCTTTATCAAAGAACACCTAATTATTTGCGTTTTTGTTAATAATAAAAGTTAATGATTGATATTGATGTCATATACTCATATTTCGTTACAGATTTTCAACATGATGGAAAATTCTTTCTTCATAATGCATTATTGATATTATTAGTTAAAAAGGTGATTTAATCGTTTCAATCTTTATTAAGGAAAAACGAAAGAACTTTCCTTGAAATTGTCATACAAATTCTAAAATATTCGTCCTGTATATAGGAAAATAAAAGAGGTAATTGCGATAATATGTCTGATTATCAATATAATTATATACATTTAAATTTTTGTAACCTAGAAACATTACTGTATGTATGTATGCGGCGTACTATAATATGTAAATTACTTTAAAAAATTTCGGATACATCTTTAATTGACGATCCGCGAGTTAACTAGAGAAATTACATATAAAATTTGACGCAAATCATATACTAATTTGTCGTAATACGCCGACTTTAATGATTTCTGATGTAACAAAAACTATAAAGCATAGTTTACTAAAAATAACACAAACAATAAAGTAAATGTCACACTTTTATTTTTCAAAGCTACAAAGTGTAAAACTTTTTTTTGACGAAGTTTACCTTGGAAGCACGCGGCATTTACTATGTTATTAGGTAAACTAAGGTTTTAAAAGTACAAATTATGGAAATATTTTTATATTTCACTAAACTTTCATGCATATTGCTTTATTTTTGATATATTTTATTAGTAAACTATGCTGTAATAACTTCTAAACCGACAAATTCAAGACTTTTTCACACTCATTATACAAGTGATATGGTATGATAAAACTAGTTTTTGTCTTTCAAATCTCAGATCTCTTAGAAATTGGACTTTTTTCCAATGTTACATTATGGTTTTTTTTGCATGAGATTGGTGGGAAAACTGTGGAAAACTATTTCATTAAAGCAAAATGGCGTTATTTAAACATTTGGCTAGAGAAATTCATGAACAACCCCACATTCGGAAATGCGGCTTTTAATTAATAAATTTCCGTCAAATTTTATTATCGTTTTCGCTACTTGACTCGCGGATCACCAATTAATAATAAATATTTTGCTTTTCTCACGTGATGAACATGAATCAATCACGGCATATGAATTATGAATACATAAACTAGTCAAAAAAAGACAAAGATCAGATTTACGTAAGCAAAAGGTTTAAATTTAGGATACAAAGTTTAATAAACACATTCTTTGTAAAAAAGAAAAAATGAAGTTCATACAATTTTTTTAAATATCGAAAACCCGAATATTCATGAAATCTTTGTTCCTTAATAATTAGAATGAATTGTTATTTTTTTAATTATTTTATGATAAAATTTCAGTTTCAGATGATTTACTTTGGTTAAAGATTATATCATACTTAGGATATCATTTTAAGTAATTGAGAACAATGTACATGTACAAATTTTACTAATAAAATTTATTGAAACAAAGATTTTTTATAAACATTTCCTTATCATGAATTTGTTTATTGCCGGGTTTCACAGTTTAATAATTTATGCCGTGTAAAATGTAAATTAGATTTAATTTTTGAGTCTCACATGCCGCAGATGGGGGAAGACCGATATCTCTATTCCCCATCCCAAAAAAAAAATTTAATGCTTAATTGCAAAATTATATTCCAAGGATGCTTCATTAGAATACGTTTAATACTATGAATCTATGATGCATAGATTTAATCAAAGAACGTTTACTTATTGACAAAATTGACGACTGATATTGTACACGTCAGTTATCTTCTAACCCAAATCGACATCAGAGAAATATATATATATATACACGTAACATACTATACATTTATTTTCGATTATATCATCATCAATCCTTTCTACAGTAGTCTTTTGTACCTTTTGTACTGACTCGAAATTGTTTTAAAGATAAAAACGAATAAAAAATAATTTATTTAACAATTGGAAAACTCCTTCCGCAAAGTAATATATGCTATTTTATTAATTAATTAACCTATTATTTTTACTAGTTAAATTCTACGTGTTACAACGTTTCTTTGAAAAAAAAAAAGAAAAAAGGGTTGTAACTACGAAACTTTTACACGTTTACTTCACACTGTAGAAAGTAATAATAATATTTAGGAATTAGATAAAAATTCATCAAAACTTGTTTCAGCATAGATAAATAAAATAAGTTTTTAGTCAATTATCACATTATACTGTATGCAATTTCACTGCGCCAAATATGACACATGACGACGAAAATCAGGTAAAGTTAATCAGAGAAGAAATATTTATAAACATTTCCGTAATGTCGAATGAATTGCCAACTTATTGAAATAATAGTATCAACAATATTATGACACCATGATTCGACATTACGGCAATTCACCATTTAAGGTATATATATATCTCGGTATTACACTAATGCCGGATTATCATGTATCATTAAACGGTTACTTAGCATATTTTTAACATCTTTTATATCATTTATATCATATACGGTAATAATATCAAAATCTATATACTGTATTAATAAAATTATTCTTTTTATTTTTAATATTCATACTTATGCACTAATAAATAATTCTTTTACTATTAAGTTCGCTGCTGGCTATCATTATGTCCCCGACTACACGATTAGATATTAAATTAGTAAAAGTAAAATAATAATTATATAAAATTCTAAAAAAAAAAATTATCGGATATATTATACAATATCTAAAGAAAGAAAAGAGTATATTACTCAAAACAAGCGAATGATTAATTGTATTTAATTAATAATGTAAACATTTTTTTTCAAATGTCTATAATAGATTATATAACTCTCTATATTCATATATGTTTTTTTAAAGAGTCCAGTACATGATTCCATTTAAATGTTCTTTTAGCAATTTAATCCGAAAAATCCGAAAACAAAAAAAAAAAGATAAGATAGGTGATTTTAAGTTTTTTGTCACATTGATTTAACACCATCAATTACGACTTCAACAGTAAATCCATTTCCATTTGAAGAATTTGTATCTTTTGCAGTATCCATTCTCATAACAAGAGCATTTGGAGTTGGTGTTCTTTTTATCTCATTACCACATTTACGAGGAGGAGCTATATCATTCAAATATTCCGTCATCAAACATCTATCTACTAATCTTTTTGTTGTTGGTGATATAGGTTTGAATTGTTGTTTCATTGAAGTTCCAATTAAATCTAAAAGTAAACTATAAATCTGATGTTGTTTGTATCGATGTTGACTCAACTGTGTATTTATAATTAATGGGTAAAGTACCCGTAGATATGTATGACGAAGCTATAAGGAAAGAAATTTATGTTAATAATACAAACTGATTAACATATATTAAAATAAAAATATGTAATATGGGCTTACTGCTTCACTCTCTTCGGGTAAATCATAAAGTTCTCTAATAAATACATCTATAAGAACCCGTAAATCATTCGTGTAAAAATATTCGTACGTTTCAGGCGTGGTAAATATTTCATATAATAGTTTTAATATAAGCATTTGTATATTATGATCAACTAAATAAATTCAAATGTTAAATGTTAATAATACGTGTAAATTTAGAAATTTAACCAACTCAAAATTTAATAGTACCTGTGCGATTCAACATAAATATCACATTTTCGCTAAAAGTTTTGCTACTACCAATTCTCTCTCCTAATACTCGTAAGACAGTATTAGGATTCCAATCATCACACTCTTCCTCTTCTTGCGACATGGCAGCCAACATAAATTGCTCATTAAATGATAACTTGTCAGATTTGAACAAAGTGATTTAAATATTTGATCTAACAAATATAGTAATAAAGAGATCAATTTAAAATATAATCTGCGCACTTACGATCAAACAAATGACTGAATAATTAAATGTTTCGTCTTCATCATCTCTTGTTTTTTCAACCAAATCAAGAAGATGATTCAAAAACAACTCGTCTATTAAATCTTGTTAAAAGAAGAAGAGAATACGAGATGATATGTTAAAAAATTAAAAAAAAACGTTTAATATTAGATATGATAAATTGTAATCTTACCCAATTCGTCAGAAGATAATCGTTGGACGCGACAAATTTCGAAAAGCAACTTTATTGAAATTTGCTGCAATTTACCGCCTAGAAAATAAAGCAATTTCAAAATTCAATAATTACTCCATAAACTTTGTATGTCGTTTAAATAAAACTTACCATCTTTACTTTCAATATGATCTTTTAATTTCGATACAAAATTTCGTTCTTGTTCGTTTACCATTCGTTTAAAAATACATTTATTCTCCCTTCCGGCAAGAAATAGGATGTTATACAATACGCATAGTTCTTTAACATCAGTTTTTTTTGCTGCATGTTGTATAACATGTTCAATAATCCTATCAGAAAAATTTTGATATATGGATGAAACAAGCAATTTGTAACAACAATGCATAAATTCCGTTTCACATTCAGGATATTTATCTAAAAAAAAATTATGAAAGAATATTTGTATCAATATAAAAAAATTTTCATACAAATTTTATCATTAAAATTACCTTTAAAATCAGATACAAATTTTATGTATACATTAATGGAATTCAATGCTGAATCCTGATTGTTTTCACCTTGTTTAAGTATTTCATCTAATTCTAATATAATTCCAAAAAAAAAAAAACAACATAAATAATGGTTCTAAGGGTGTGGTTTTTTTTTTAAAAAAAATGCCGCACCTGACCAAAATTGTTCCATTATGTCGTAATTTTATTACGCAACAACAAAAAAGAAATGCGGGTTACGATATCAAATAAAATTTTTCTTAAAATTGGTTGAATGTTTCGATGTGAATTAAAGATAGTTTTGCGGAGAATGAAATGATTTAAATTAAAAAATGGTTAGTTTATTAATAAATTGCATTAATAAGTTTAGTATCAAAAAGCTAACTTTTAATAGTAATACGGATAAAATTTTTTTTGGACTAAACAAAAAAATTTTTCCCAACTAATAAAATACCTATATAATTCTTTCGAGGAAAGATAAGTGTGTTTTTTTAAAAGAATAAACGGATGAAATTAAGGACTTGTCAAGTATCTTGACAGCAAAACTTCTAGCAAATGTTTTATTTAAAAAAAATTTTTTTTATTTGGGTAAAAAAAGTGGAAAATGAAAAAAAAAGAAAATAAATTAGAAAGTTCGGAAAATTATATATATATAAATAAATGAAATACAAAAAAAAAAATTTTTTATTTTAGTTGATTGGCAACGCCAGTGTTGCATATGATAAAATCGGTGATCATGTCTCACTTATTGGTACGGAAATAAATGTTAATTATGCATCCGTAACCTTTGATGCGTTTTTAGAACGAAACTTCTAACAATTGAGAGCCTTTTCTGTTATGGTTATGACTTTTTAAGTCTAAAATTGATAAGAATTTGAATAAGATTTTATTAATCCTTATTTACCGCAAAAACTCATTTACCTGTTACACGAGATAAAATTAGCCATACAATCAGAAATAATCACCTTTTTTTTTATTCCGGAACTTATTGTCGATCTTTCTTTACTTATTCATAAATTTGCGCGTGACACCACATAAATAGTATAAATATTATAAAATTTTCATTCTTTAGCTTTTCGTTTAATCAAAGCTAAAATAAAATACATTTTAAATGTCTTCAGAACAGCCTTTACACGTTGTAATAAAAATTCCATATAAAAGACCACCGGGTTTCGTCGAACCACCTTCTGTAAGTTTAACAAATTTCTCACATTCATAAAGTATCACTATTAAATTATCTTAACATATAGGTTGTTTGGACAGAGGAAATGGAGCAAAAGTTATGGGAGATACTTACACAAAACAAACGGCAAAGCATCGATTGTTAGTATAAATAAATTTTTTTACTCATCTTTTCTAAAAAAAAAATAATATTTCATTATTTTTATGTTTAGGGTATGCTGCTTCTCGACTTTTAAATGTACCTGTACCTTATCTCCTGCGTCATGCTGCATTTTTATATGAAACGCAATTGCGTGGAGTTCAGATGCAATTACGGCGGGGAGAAACTTTAAGTGCTAGTACTAGTACCGGGACTATTGGTAGTCGCAATAGGGCATCAAGTAGAGCATCTTTAACAAAAGTTTCGATTTTTGATGGTGATGGAGTGGTAACTGGTCATCAAAGACCACCATCTGCAACTTCAAATGCAAGCAGAGAACAATATATTACATCTCGTGGTGGATATGCTGGTTCACAGGACATGATACGGACAGGGAGCAATACTAGTTTAACAGATGGCCGTAAACAAGCTAGTGGGTCAGAATCATCATCTATACATGCGCCCATTACGCAATCGATAAATGAAGCAGGATTGCAAGTTCAAGGTTTTTGATTAATGTGTAATTTTTTTACTTTATATTAACTTTTTATTCGAATATTAAAAATAATTTGATCATCTGGGTATAGGAAAAAATGTTTTTGCTCAAGGACAAGCTACACCATCTTCTAATATATCAGGACGTCAAATGTCTCCTTCTTCATCTGTTTCAACGATTACAACTGATCAAGTTACGAAACAATCTACTCATATAACATATAAACCAAATTATTCAACAACTTTATCTACGATAGAATCATCATCAACAAATGAGTGTTTTGCCACACCTGCTGCATCAGTGACTATACCTCTTTCTCGAACTCTTTCAAATCCATTATCTCTTGAAGCACGTGATCTTTCTAGGAGCATTCAGAATATGAAAATTGATGATGATGATTCTGATGAAGATAATGATTCAAAAAAAAGTGAAGATTCCTCGAATGAAAGATTAGAAAAATTGGAGAAATTGCAAAAGCAAGACATTGCAGCTTTTTTACTACCAAATTCATCGAGTTCAGTAATTCAAACTGATGTTATTGGTGCAAACGAAAATAATGAACCGATAAGTTTTAAGGTTCCAACGATTGATTTGGCAGTAAATTTACAACAACAGCCTGCAAAAGGATTGAGTAAGAAGAAATTTAATTAAACTTAACTTAAATAACCTAAAGAGAAATTATTAATATTTTGTTTATGTTATATATAAGGGATGAACATACCAACAGCAGCTGCAGATTCTCAACAATCCCTTAGTGCAAATGATTCCTCATCATCTTTCAGTGATATAGGTAAGTACTCATTATTTTAAATGTTATAACAATTTCTTTAGTCAGATTTAATAATTTAATTATTTTATTATATTTTAGATTCATTAACTCATTCTGAATTAGAAAATGCTTATTTAGAAGAAGCATCAAATTTTAACGGTTCTAAAACGTAAGAAATTAAACGAATTGAAAATGATTATACATTTTATAATTAATGTTTTTCTAATATATTAGATCCTTATATTCGGTTAGAAAAAGTACATATCCTTCATAGTAAATAATTACAATTATAAACGTTCAGTAAGTAAGATCATAACAAAAAGAGTTTATCATAATTTTTTTTTTAAAAAAAAAATCAAGGACTAAAAATGTTTTGTTTTTGTTTAAATTGAAGATACAAAAGATAATCAAGAACTTTCTGTAAATTACTTATACATTAAATACAAGTTATCGAATTTTAGAGTTTAACTTTAGAAATAATTACAAAAAATTGTTTGTATATTAAACTTAGTATATAAATGTATTATAGAACTTTATTTTTTAGTTAATAATTAAATTAATATTATATTCTTATTACTTTTATTTGTTATTATATTAGTTTAATTGAAGATTGAAGTAAATCCTGTTATCATGTTATCATTTATCAATCAGTAAAGTGACTTTTCTGATCTCGATTTTTCGTCGTCGAAAATAATGTTACATTTTTGGATTCAATTATTAGTATTAAATTTCCAATCCAGGCGATTGTATATTATCCATCATCTATCATATGATCTAATTTACCACCATCTACGCATATAAATCACTCTTTTATTTTGGATTTATTAAAATCTTGTCACACAATATCAAATTTCAATCTATCATTTGGAATTTTGGATGGATTGGATCATACTGTTGAATGTTGATATTATTTTTCGTCTAATAATATATTTATTTAATTAAAAAAGATAAATTATAAAATTATAAATGTTTCAAATTGCCTACATCCAATTTTTTCTATTGTTTAATTTTGGCATGATTATAAAACTAAAAACTTCCAATTTAACATTTTCACTCTTGTTCTTATTGTTACAGGAATAAATAACTGACTTACAATCCTTAACGATATAAATTTTGCTTGTTTATTATGTAAATAATAATTTAATTTTTATTCTCGACCAATTAACATTTTTTCACCTAAATTGATAACAGCCGTTAAATATTTTCTCAATGTTAATGACGGCTAATGTAATAAAAGAAACATCGTAAAGATAATCCGTTAAATAATTATTGTAAAACGTAAAACAATAAACAGTTATGATCAACATTAGAAAATACATACATGATTTGACCACATGGAGTAATCTCGTTTTATGGCGTGATTTACAAGTAATTAATATTATTCCATCATATATTAGAAATTGTCACATTGGTGCTGGTTCTGTTAAAAGGTGATACAAATAATAATACAATAATACAATAAATCGAAGAAATTTAAAAAGATGGTGTGTGATTTATATGTACGATACACAAGGTAAATTCGTGGAACGCACTGTTTATAATGGAGATATCCGTTTATTTTATATACGATAAAATTTAAAATCGGGTCAGTAGATTTTGAGAAATTTTAAATCGTATTTAAGTTGAAGAAAGATTAATTTAAGGAGTTAATTATGGCGCAGCAATTAAAAAAATTATTTACATTAGTAAAATTTTATCATTCATCGTATAATTAATTCTATTGTTGTTGATCGATTAATAATTTTTCCGATTATTTGATTGTTACTTTCATAGTAAGATTCGTCGATACCTTTATCAATAGATAAGTACAAAAAGACGTCTTCTGGTAATAAATTATGTCATTTACAATCAATCCCGAATTTGTTTAATAATAACAATAGTTTATAATCATGGTAATAAGTAGATAGATATAGGTCATCTAAATGCCATAACTTCCCAAAAAAGCCCTAAAATAAGTACCTTTTTAGAAATCAATCTTAAAAGTTGATCTCAATCCGATTCCTATAAACGGACTGATTAATAAGAGAGCCTTTAACATGACGACTTAGTAATTAAAAGATTTAACATATTAATACTCGGAAACGCTCACAAATATTTTAAGGCTACGTCTTTAATTTTAGACGAAGCTATTAATGATTAAGGTTTTCTCCGCAGTAGCACGTGATTCTATATTTATTTGCTGCCTTCTCTATTAAGTAGCCATGGATGATTGGATGATGGACCTCACATATAATATCCACATAACACGTGACAACTGTATCACACGTTCTGGCGTAACTTTGTACAACAAAATACTACAAATATTCAATTTTTGCTACCAAACCTTTTTTTTTACGGTCAAAAAGATCAAAATGTTACGACTCAATATAGACTGTCTTATACTCATTTTTAATGATGTGCGAGACAAAAATTCTTTACATTCTTGTCTTTTGGCTAATAGGGAATGGTGTCGTGTAGTAGTTCCTATATTATGGAATAATTTTTCTTGGTGTAACGAAGACGAGGATGAATCGATTTTTTTCGACATGATACTTTCTTTATTGCCATCCTCTTCAAGACAGTATTTATCTAATAATCGCATTAAATTACCTCCATCAATTCTTTCAAAGCCTCCATTTTTTAATTATATTAGTTTTTGCAAATTTCCAGAGGCCGATGCTATAAAAAGAATTACGGAAATGGTTTTAGACTTTAATAATTATGATAACAAAAAAAAAAATCTTTTAGAACAAGAAATTTACAAGTTATTTGTTAGTCAATGTAATAATGTTAAAGAATTAAATTGGACAAATTCACAACCTTTATCATTATTTCCTGGAGCATCAACATGCTTCTCTCAATTACATAGTTTGTTTATTGATCCTAATTCCGTAAATTCAAATGCTCTTTATCAGATATCAAAAATTTGTAGATATTTGAATACATTGATTATTTATAATTGTTCTCAAGATCTTCCTGAATTAGTTTCTTTAATAGATTCTCAGAGAAATTTAAAGAATGTAAAAATTTATAGTGACAACGATTTGAGAAGAAATTATAAAAAACTAAGCGAAGCATTAGCTAGAAAGAGTAATACGATAAAACATCTTCATTTGAACTTATTAACTGAATCACCTTCATTATCATTAGATAATCTAACAGTATTATCAATTTCTGGTTGGTACACAGATGATGAAATTAGAGGATTTCAACATTATCTTTCAGTTTTAAAATTTCCGGACCTTCAATCCCTTTATGTTACGGGATCAATTTATACTTACGATTTAGCAACATTAATTCGAAAAACAAATGGGAATATTTCGCGTGCTTTCTTTAATGGTATCAATAAGGAAGACATAGTAATTTTGATTCATGCAATTGCTAATAATTGTCGAAAAATTGAGATTCTACATATGAATCTTAACCCTAGACATCTGATCTTATTGCTAAGTAATTGTAAAAATTTGGTAGAAATAAACCTTTCACATGATTACACTGATGATGACTTATCTTCGGGTGATGATTTATTAAATATATTAGCGGATTATTCACCAAAATCCTTGACTAACATAACCATTAGTTCATCGACATTTTCAGCTCGTGTTTTAGACCAATTTTTTGAAAGCTTTAGAAAAAAACCCTTAAATTATTTTCATGTTAAGAATACTTATTATTATCTTGATAAATATGAAGATATAGTTAGGAAATTTATTAATGAAGGAATAGTAAAATATTCAAATATATGTCCATATTCATAGGAAATACAATATGTACACTTAATGAGATCTCTATGAATTATAATTGGTTTGGTTAAGAATGAATCTTTTACTATACAAAGAATTTATTTTGTGTAATAAGAAGTAATCAAAATTTAAATATTTTTTAAAAAAAAAATTCCAGAATGTTAAAAATTTATAATTCAATTTGTATTATTTGTATTAAATCAAATTTATAGTATTTTTACCTAGAAAATTCTGTATAGTAGTTTACCTTTACCATATAATTGATTTTGCTAAATGTATAGCAATTAACATAAACATATAAATATATAATATTATTCAAAAAACTAAAAAACTGTATTTCTTGATTTGCTAAAAAAAAATTTCCTATTCTTTCATCAAGAATTTTTCTGATATCGTACTGCATACTCACCTTTACTTGAAGCCAAAAACAAGAAAATTTATAATCTATTTCAGTAAAACACTTCTATATTATTTTTTTTACACATTTACTGCTATTTATATTTTTATTTAAGAACTTACTTAAGATCAAAACTTCAGAAATTAGGTTGATTTATAACTGTACTCCAGAAATATATTTTTAATACTTTATTAAAGTGAGATTCTGGAGAAATTCCTTAGCTGAAATACAAATATAATTAATTGATCAAATGTTTGTGAAGTATATAAATGCAATGACATGTAATAAATATTTAATTATGCAATTTAACTTGCAAATTAGTTTTACACTTTAATGTAAAGGTTTCAGTAATTATAATTGGATTGCAAAAAATACATAAACTAGTCAGCTTTATTTATGTATTATTGATTTAGTTTAAAATTATAATAAAAAATATAATGCTAAAAGCAAGAAATTATATTATCCAACTTGTTAATTATATTACTTTAAAAAATACTTCATATATTTTCCTATTTTCAATCATGTTCTTTCAATAATAAATTTTATTGTTTGAAAAGCAAGTATTAGAATCATTGAATATTATAGTTGCAAAAATGTTTATTTGATAAATTTGAATACTAGTAGGCTGATTGCATGTAAATGCTGAATATCTTGCTAATACCAGTAAATATTAATTATGTTTACTAATAATATATTTAACAATTATTTAAGAAGTAGTTATATAAACTATTATTCACTGGTAAAAAAATGGTCTATCCTACACATATCCTACACATATCTTACATATATCGGGTACTCAAAATGTAGAAAATCATACACAAATAATACACATATCATACACATATCGGGTACTTATATACAGGGTTGGGAAAATATGGTGTACAAGGTAAAATTTCAGTACAGTACAGTACAGTACAGTACAGTACAGTTAGTACATTGTACTTAAAATTTTAAATACCATATATTTAATAAAGTTACTTCAAATGCTAACTCTGTCAATATTGATTCATTTATGATAAAATAAATACTATTAAATTCCTCTCATTGAGACGAATCTAATGAGCTTAATTTTATTGAAATCTAATCACTGGACCACTTAAAACCAGGGTATATATGATTAAAAATACCTCTGTAATTTATATAAAAAAATGTACTTGTACTAAAAAAACTCAGTACAGTACAGTACTGTACGTACTGTACTAACTGTACTGGTACAGTACAGTACATTTCCCAACCCTGCTTATATATATAGTATACCTATCAGGTACCTAATATATGTATGATATATATATTAGTACCCGATATGTGTATGATATGTGTATTATTTGTGTATGATTTTCTACATTTTGAGTACCCAATATGTGTAAGATATGTGTAGGATAAATCATTTTTTTACCAGTGATTATATAAATTACTTAAATTACACAAATTATTTAATCTTTTAGAAATTTTTTTTTGAATATTTTGTCTTAAAGAAATTTTAGTCTTGCAATATTGAGTTAAATTACTTTTATAGAACCTCAAATATCTATAAAACTTATAACCAACTTTTTATTAAAATTGATCTAATTTGCCTTTTTTTTATTTTTTATTTTTTGCAATTATCTCAATATTTAGTGATCTGATTTGGATGAAATATTTTTTATTTTATAAAGCTTAATATCATTACTACAAATTAAAAAAAAGTTTATTAAAATCAGATTATTGAATATTAAAAAATTATTGATTTTTCAATTTGTTAAAAGAGGCCAATATATTAAAAATTTAGAAATGTCTGGAATTTTTTTTTTTTCATATAGTAAGAGAGCTTACATATATTATGTAATTATCAAAGAGAGAGAGGTGAATAACCAAAATTTTACGTTATACTTAATAAAATTATATGATTTATAAATATTATAATTTGATTGGTTATTAAATCTGACAAGAGGGGGGAGGGGAGTAAGTTTATATTAAACTGAATATTACATAATATATGTAACTCCCCTAATAATAAAATATATTTAATATTTAATAGTTTATATAATATCTATTTTTATACTTATGTTTTTTAACTTTCTACTTAAATTTTAAATAGTATTTTAGACTAATTTGATAATTCAAAGTAAATATTAATTCTAAATTATTATTATTATTTTTTTTTATTGCAGCATATATAACTCTTTATTTATAAGATAAAGTAACCATATATGCACTGTCAGTGAAGAACTTAAACTAGAAAAGTAAGTTCACTTCTCCTAATCTACACCATAAGTGCTCCAAGAATTCATTGCTACTGCAAACGAAATCTCAATTTAAGTACAAAAAGAAAATAAAAGAAATAACAACAGAAAAGTTAGGATAAAAAAAAAAATTAAAATAGGAGTAACTAAAAAAAATATTAGTATTCTACAAATACAAAGTTCTACTATAGTATTCCATTTGCTCTACCTGTAGTTTACTAAGATTGAATAGTCATTCTGTCAGTTCTTAAAGCTTTCTAATATCAGAAAATTTGTTTAGACACAATTTAGTGTAATATTTCAGAGGTGATATAAAATTTCAAAATATTACACTAAAAATGTAATATTACAAAAATTTATGCTCTTAAATTTAAATAATGCATCGGTAATGTTTTAGGAGTCAGGATCCACGTGAGATCCTTATTTTCCATAAATAGTAAAGATTCGTGTGGATCCTTCCCCACCTCAGCGGATCCTTAGAATTAAAAAGTTTAAAGAATCCCGAAGGGTTTTAAATTTTAATTCAAAGATCTTTAAGGATTTAATATAATCGAATTTTTCATATTAATTATTAATTTACATTTAATATTTATTATAAATTACTATATACGATTAAATTATAGATTAACAATAATATAGATTATTACATAAATTACATTTTAACGCGCTATATTTACTAATTATTTATGTATAAATTCTCTTAATACATCGAAATTAAACTTATATTTCCTATTATTTAGAAAAATACATCATATCCTGTTACTGATAATTTAAATTTGCTTAATTTCTTAATAATATGATTACAGATACATAACTGTATAACGTCTTATTATTATCCAAATCTGTTAAATTTACTAAAAAACGATTGATAAATATGATTAGTATTTATAAATGTTATTAGATTATTATTATTACTATAAATCAAAATTACCTTCATTCATCAATTGTTTGATTCTGATTAATATCATTGTTATTTTCGCCAAGTTCTTTATCGACTTGATCATTCTCTTGATCTTCATCACGATCATCATAATGGTGGTCATCACTCTCGCTAGTGTCATCCGAATTATCACATGTTTTACCTAATTCATCTTGTCTAACTTGTTTGGTAATCTCGGACGTTATTTCTTTAAAATTACAGATACAATCCTATAAATGAGATAAATTATCAACCATCTTCTTAATTAATATGAATTGCAATCGCATCTCTTACTTACCAAATATAAATCAAATCGTTTATGGAGAGCATTATCGCTAACAGATATTCGTGGATGTCTAGGATTTAAAACAATTTCACAAACTGCCAACGTGAAAG
Organism: Rhizophagus irregularis; assembly: GCF_026210795.1. Classification (NCBI taxonomy): domain Eukaryota; kingdom Fungi; phylum Glomeromycota; class Glomeromycetes; order Glomerales; family Glomeraceae; genus Rhizophagus; species Rhizophagus irregularis. Next base: position 4,423,567 of record NC_089435.1, on the reverse strand, counting down.
CAGTATCCATCAATGTAGTTTTTTTTCCCCTTTTTTTCCCCAAGCCTTTTTCTTAATTGCTTCAATATATGGAAGAGCACCATCATCATCACTTATAAATAAACATTTAAACGCCTTTTTAGTATTATTTGAATTTTTAAAAGCCGTAATATCTTCAGCTCCTGCCGAAGTATTAATTCGAGTTAAAAGATTTTCGCCAAATATGTCAAACATTGCAGATCGGATATCTTTGGCCTTATCACATCTTCGACTTTTAATTACATCACGACACTAAAGAGAACATTTAATATTATTAGCTAAAGTATCATAATTAATACAAAAAATAACTAATATTATAACTTACTAGAGGTCTGATGCGTCCCGAATAATACTGATTCCATTGTAAACCAAGTTGTTCGATATAACCTGGCTTTTCTTGTTCAAGTATACTTTCGAAACCTTTCTTGAATTCTGAATCATCAGGATAAAGACCAAGAATAGGTAGTTGAATTTTGCATGCTTTTGACGCCAAACTCTACAAAAATAAAATAAAAGAGTGTATATCAAATCATAAAAAGTATTTAATAATTATTTAGGTTTACCTTCCAATAGGAATCTTCAGGAGTAATTAATTGGTTAATTTTCTCTGAAATAGTATTTAGTTTTTCATTTGTTTCTTTTTGGAACGCGTCTTGCGAAGTTTTCATTTCATGAATCGTATCGTATATATGTTTATTTTGACCCAAATTCCTCTTTAAACCTTCAATCATATGCAAATAAAACGTCTTAGAAGTATTAACTGAAAAAAGACCAAGTCAATATTATGTCAGTGATAAATAATTAACAATTAATTTAAATTCGAATATTTGGAGCATTTTCCATTGATCTCAAAGTATTCATATTAGATGATGCATCAGTTAGTGGAGCCAATGTTTCTTCTCTATTATCATCACGCATCTCTTGTTCTTGTATTTGTAAAAGATCACAAGAATCTTCAAAATTACGCGCTACTCTGGATTGTGAACCTGATGCAATAACTTCAATATTTGCATCTTGTCGTTTTCGTGATGATTTAATAGACCTTGCTGCGGCTAAACGAGCAGCAATTTTATCTGCTTCACTTGTTGCTGTCTTAGAATTAGTTACATTAGAAGAATTTTTGCGTCTTGAAATTCTTTGATTAACTATATTAAATAAAAATAAACGAAATGTTTTCTTAATTTTGTATATAAAACGGTATTACGGTAATATACAAGACTATTCTTAATTTCATATATATAACAGTAATATTAAGGCTTGACCATAGCGCCATGCTAAATAAAAAATATTTACCTTTTTCTTTAGGCATGACGGAAAATTCTAAGTGAATTTATTGAAACTTAAAAAGTAGAAGTTTAAGTTACTTTAAACTCCAAATATGATACGAATGAATTATTTTGTTTATCAAAAAATGGTAATTACCCATATGGTGATTAAGATCTGATCATATACAGATCAAATGTATTTTTTTTAACCAAGTTACTAAAGTTATAATTATATAATTATTTTTTAACGTGTAATTATTATAATTATGTATCAATGTAACTTTTGTAAACGTTATTTTTCACGAAAACAAGACCTGACCCAACATTGTCACCAGCTTCACTCATATACCGACCATTCTCGTACATTAAATTGGGTTCAGGATCAACAATCAAGTTCTAATAATAATATACGGCAAAAAACTATTGATAATAACGTTTGGAATGAAATTGAAGGTTTAGATATCTTTTTACAAATGACAAGTGGTGACGACAAACAAAACAATGAGGTATTTGCATAAATTTTTATTAAAAATCATTGTAAAAATAATTTATTAATCACTACTTATTAACTAATTTGTTAAGAAATTGGATTTAAATAATGCAGCAGACGTACCTATAGCCTTCAATGAATATACCTCTTTTCAGAATTATGATTATACAGATGATGATATAAGTGAATATCATGAAATCACCCAATCGCAAGAAAGTAAAAGCATCTCTTCTAAAGCATCAAGCGAAGATTTTTGTGGCGTGAGTTTAGCTGATGCATATAAAGATTTGAATAACGATCCAGAATTAACATTATGGCCAAGTGAAACGTACAAAGAATTTATGATGGCTGTAACACAATATCACCTTTCTGATGCAGCCACTGATTCTATGTTACGTATACTAAAAAAACATTGTACCGATCAACTTTCTGGATCTACTAGAAAAGGGCGCACATTTATTGATAATATGGATGTTAAAGGTTTACAATTTAAAGAAAAAGAACTCCTTACATTTGAAGAAGAAATTTATAAATTACATTATAGGCCAATTTATGATGCGATAAAAAGTCTGGTTTCAAATTCAGATTTGAGTAAAGACTTTCTTTTCAATTATGAAGAACAATGGGAATATGGTCTTGTAAGTATTTTAAGTATATACAGTATGTGTGTTGATATATTTGATATATTATAATAATAATTTTATTCTAGGATGGGTCACTTGTACGTGTATATTCTGAACAAAATACTGCAGACTGGTGGCGTGAAAGATATAATCCATTTAGCAAGATTCTGGCCGTTATGATCTACATTGATGGAACTACTCTTGATACTCTTAGGCGAAAATCTGAGTATCCTATTTTCTTAACCCTTGGAAATATTCCAAATTTACGCCATAATTTACCTGATTCAAAGGTTCTTATTGGATTTTTACCACACTTAACTACGCGAGATAATAAATTGCGAAATTCAAAGGAATTTAAGCAAAAGCAACGGGATTTGAAGCATCGTGCTTTGAAATATTTATTAGGTCCACTTCTTAAGGAGGATGGTATATACTTAGCAATAAATGGAAAAGTTGAGCACTTTACCATTTATTTGTCTAGTATAATTGCGGATATGCTAGAAGCACAGGATATTTGTTGTACTTACAAGTCATATCGTACACGATGTCCCTGTTATAAATGTCTTACGCCCGGTGATCAATTAAATAATATGAATATTAAACAGGATATGATAGATTTACGTAATCATGAAAATATGCAAGAAGCTATTGCTTCTCACAATGCAGAAAATTGTTCCATTCACGAATATGACAATTTTTTCTGGAATTTTAGGTATTAATTTATTCAAATTTATTTGATGATTCCTTTTTTTTTATTTAATTTTAAAATTATAATTTTTTTTTAGAATGATGAACATATATGATGCAGCAGCACTAGATCGTATGCATTTACAAGAAATCGGATTATTTCCATATATGCTTGATTATACAAGAGATATGCTCATGTATCAGTATGGAAATCGAATAATCAGTAAAATGGACAATCGACTGGCTACTATTACACGATTTAATAATTTAAGAATATTAAAAAAAGGTTATCAACAGGGGTACAAAATTTACAGGAGGTGAAATGCGAGATGTTATGAAGATTATTGTATTTGTCTTCGATGAGCTGTACACAACAGATAATAAAATTAATCAAAACCAAACAGATAGTAATTTATATACTATTGCTTCACGTAAAAACCTTATTATACGTTACATTAAATTTATTAAGATGTATATTACGTCACGAAAAAAGAAATTTAATGAAGATGATTTAAAAATCTTCGAAGTATGATTATTTCTTTAGTATAATATTACATATAATTTTTTACTAATTTGTTTTTTTAATATAGCGTGAAATAATTGATTGGTCTAATGATTTTGTAAATATATTTGCGCAATTCTCCCCTAGTGGACTTCAGTTACCAAAGCTTCATATGTGGAGATATCATACTATTCATACCATTCGGCGATATGGTACATTAAATGGGCTGACAACTGAAACGTACGAAACGCTTCACAAAAATTGGGTTAAAAATCCATATAGAATGTCTAATAAAAAGAATACACATAATCAAATGTTAAAGACGGTATGTTATATACAGTCACCCCTCTCTACAGCGAACCTCGATATAGCGAATAACACGATATAACGGATCATACAGTGTGGTACCGATTTTAAATATGAAAAAAACCTTGATATAATGAAGTTTACTATTTATTTACTGTATAACGTAGTACGAAGTAAAGTGTGTGAATTTCTTATATAAAAATGCCTCTCGATATAACGGATTTTTTTTATAACGAATTTTTTTTCAGTTATAACGAAGAATTTCTATAGTTTATAATTAAATGTAATTATTAATAAATATTGATGCATTATGACATTAAATATCACCCCTGTGTTTTATATTTAAATTATGGATCAGGATTGTATTAGGATCATATCAGGATTAATAATTCTGGCTATTTTATTTAATATTTAGGCAGAATTACATTAATTTACATTAATTCGGTTGTAATAGGATTCGATGTGAATTGTTATTAATTTATATTTATCACAGGGGTAAGGACACTCCTAGTTAAATTAATATATCATTAATAATTTATTTATTATATAGTCAGTTATTGTTAAACAGCATTCCTACAAAAAAAAGGAATTATAATAAACATTTTTATATAGAACACTTCAGGAAGCATTCCCTATAATAAAAAAATAAAAAAAGAACATTAGTAAATGTTCTTAAATGAAATTAAAAGAAAAAATTGAGTTGTCCCACTTACTTGTCTCAAGCGTCCATTTCGAAGTCCCTACAATAAAAAAATAAAAAAGAACATTAGTAAATGTTCTTAAACGAAATTAAAAGAAAAAATTGAGTTGTCCCACTTACTTACTTGTCTCAAGCATCCATTTCGAAGTCCCTACAATAAAAAAAATAAAAAAGAACATTAGTAAATGTTCTTAAACGAAATTAATAAAAAAAATTGAGTTTCCCACTTACTTCTTGTCTCAAGCGTTCATTTCGAAGTCCAGGAAGTTCCCTATAATAAAAAAATAAAAAAAGAACATTAGTAAATGTTCTTAAATAAAAAAAATTGAGTTCCCCACTTACTTCTCGTCTCAGGCGTCCATTTCGAAGTCCAGGAAGTTCCCTACAATAAAAAAATAAAAAAGAACATTAGTAAATGTTCTTAAACGAAATTAATATAAAAAACCTCCAGTTCTCACTTACTTCTCATTCTAGGCATCTATTTTGAAGTTTAGAAAGCACCCCTATAAAAAAAAAGATTAAAAAAAATGTTAACTTATCGGTAATCAGATCAACAAGTCACATGATCTGTATAACCAATATTCCTATACCGAAGAATTCGTTATAGTATTAACGAAGTTGCTTATAACGAAGCCCTGATCAGCTGGAACCTAGGGTTCGTTATATCGAGAGGGGACTGTATAATGCAATTTTCAGCCAAATAAATGTAAAAGATTTTTTTAACAATTTAAATATATTATTAGATTCGACGACAAATAATTACAAATACCATTACAAAAAAAACTATAAGTTTAAAACTAAATTCTATGAAATCACTCCTTTGGAAATTGCCAATAAGTGAAATATATACTCTTCAAGAAAAGCTTAAGCATGAAGAAAATATAAATGAATTGTGTATTGAAGGAATGGAACATTTAATTGCTTGTTTAGATATATACTTAGATGATATATCTAATGCATCGGCAAATGAAGAAATTTATTTGAAGATTTATGCTAACGAAACACTGTCAAATGGAGAAATCGTATATGCAACAAGTAAATTTCATGGTTACACAAGATTTAGTGATATTGCAATTGCAATGGGTGATACAGATTACTTAACTGACGGTGGATTATGTTATGGCAAGGCAAGTATTTATATAATTTATTTTAACTAAAACTAAACACTATTTAATATTTTTATTTATTTTACAGGTATTAATGTTAATTGAAGTTTCGTTCCTTCCTAATCATCCTTATTTATCTCTTGCTTTAGTACATTGGTATGATTACTATTCTAAACGATATCCCATAATGTATGAATGTTCCCATATGAAATTTGTAAATCATTATGATTTAATACCATTTGAATCCATTGCAGGTTTAGTGCATATGGTAAAACGGTTTGATTTTAATAATGAATTTTTCGTAAATAAGTTTATTTTTTGAAAATATATATAGTAAATAGTAGTATCCAATATAATGTATAACATTTAATAATAAAGTAATCATAATATTAATATTATTAACAATAATATTCATATTAAATTAATTGAAAAATTTTTTTAAAAAATCCTTAGATAAGGATGGTGCCATAATTGGGCAATTGCGGATTAATTGCAGATCCGCAATATTGCGGATTTGCGGATTTCAGAAGTCCAAATATCCGCAAATCCGCAAACCGCAATTATCCGCAAATCCGTAAAAAATCTGCAAATTAGCCAATTAAATACTGTATCACGATCATTACTCAATCTATATATTTATATCGAATCATCAAATTTAGTATTATTACTCACTCTATTATAATATAATCAATTTATAATGCATCAAAACATCAAAACAATTGTATCTAAATTCTTCTTTTTCTATTTACTTTTTTCAACAATTTATTATTAAAATGTCAAAAATACCTTCTTCGGCTCTTAATTTAAAGATTCGTGGAAAAAAAGTTGAGCTATTGCCTGAAGATGAAGAATTAATTTCGTTAGCACTGTCAATTATTTGGACTAAGTCTAATAAAAAAATTGAATCATGTAATTTTGACCAAGATAAAGTAAGATTATCTTTCAAAAAGAATGAGGGACACGTTTATTTTGACTTGCAAGAATCGGCTTTAGATTTTACATTCATCAATAAGGTATTCCATAAGGCCCTTTTTAAATGATTTTGATTTCGCTCATAATTTTTTTTTCCAGTCCACCTTTTTCCCTTGAATTTTCGTTTCTGGACAATTTTGTCCACTTTTTTTGTCTCGTTTCTGGACAATTTTGTCCATTTTTTTTTGTTCCACTTTTTTCCCTTGAATTTCCGTTTCTGGACAATTTTGTCCACTTTTCGTTTCTGGACCACTTTTTTCTCTTGGTATCAGAACCATTTCATTTTAGAACAAATGATTTCATTTCTGAACAAAATTCATTACTTTTTAGGGTAATTTGGCTGAACTTGAACGCTACAAATCGCTATATGAATTATATAAAGGTAGATACGAAGTAATTCGTTTACAGGTAAATATGTGAATGAATTTTAATATTTATATCTTAATTTTGTTTATATTTTATTTGTTTATTTATATATTTTCTAATAATAGCCAGAAAATACACGTTCAACTACATCTGGTATAACTGGTAGCGTGAATGAATCATTAAGAGAATTGTTACAATATTCAACACCCGAACACACGTGCCTAGAATCCTCTCCCAGCTCGTCATTATATCTTAAACCCAACGATTCAGAACTTGCCCGTGTGTTAAACAGTGATTTATCCATAAATAATCTTTCTACTTCTGACACTGAAACAAAAATTTGGTCGAATTTGAATATACGCTGTATCAAAAAATTTGGCGGACAAGATCACATAAAAAATGATGTTTCTATTTCTGACATAATGTGGGCCAGTACAACCTTACCTGCGTACCGCAGCTGGAACACAATGAAGAATTATTATGATGACATTGATGAATGGATCGCAAAAATTAGTAGCTTCTGTAAGTTAAATTTATCAAATTCTGAAATTGTTCTTGATTATTATATTTTTCTTATAATATTTATATCTAAATTTTCTAGGTACTGCTAATGATGATGAGGATAACAATTTTCAACCTACTGAAGCTGCAAATTCAAGTTCTACTAGGGATGAATCTGGCAACAGTGAAATTAATGTATTTAACCCACCTTCACAATACAAAGTAGTTCCAGCATCAGCACGAGCATCAACCACGGAAGTTGAAACATCGATGAAACCACCAACAAGATCAATAACATCTAAAGTAAAATTAGCAACACAAGTGCCAACTAGGGAAGTGATAGTATCTATAGAACCACGGGTACCAACTTCAGAAATGAAGTCATCGGCGGAGGTACCTCCAGAAATGACATTGGCGAAATCAGCGGAATCAAGTGTGGCAGAATCACAAGTACCTTCGGAAATGGCAGTGGAGGAATCAGCAGAATCAGCAGAATCACAAGCACTAGCTTCAGAAATGGAGGAATCAGAAGAATTAGAAGCATCAACATCTGTGTCGTTATCAAAATCCATTGTACGAAAACGTAATTTCTCAGATGATGATGACGACGACGATGATAAAGCCAAATTATTAAATTCTACCCAATTGTTATTATTCAAAAAGGGAAAGAAACTTCACGATATTTTGTTAGCAGATTCATCGTTTAATGGCGAACTCATTGCTTCTGAAGAATTAAAAGTATCAGATATATCCAATGACTTAAATGAAATGCTGAAAGATGACCCAGTCAAAATCGTTGATGAGAAATCCGCTAAAGATCGAATCGATCAATGGCGAAGGCAAGAATTACAATGTGAAAATTTTGTTATAGCCGCTGAGTCTTTTAATTTATTACATTTGGTGTCCTTGGTCCAAATTTATGATGATCTATTTAAACTTGGAGAAAAATTAAGAACTGACCCTAATAATAATATAAAAACTACAAAATCTTGGGTTATTCAGTTCATGCGGTCTGTGCTTAAAATTGGCGACAAAATGGAACAAAGGAATAGGGTAGGATGTGATCGATTACGAAGGTTATTTAATGAAGGAATCGCGAGTACGCAACTTGCGAAAGCTGGGTGCCGTAAGTGCGATTTTTTCGTTAAACAAGAATATTATGAAGTATTTTTGTCCCAAGTTCCTACATTAGAAACTCATCGATCAATTTCAAGTTTGTCGAACGAACGATTTTCTGAAATCTTGTCTACTGCTAATCCAGATAGTACTGCACAAAAAAAAAAGAGAAGAGTTGAATTTATGGGGGAGGAATTCATTAATATAGCGGATAAATAAAAAAAATAGTGAATACATTGAATATGTTGGTTAGTGGGTAATATCATTATCAACAAAGAAGCATGTATTTTATATTGGCATAAGTTATACGCGTTAGATAGATAATTAAATGTATAGATAATTAAACGTAACATTTACATATTTTCAAATTGCACGGGGAAGCTTCTGTCCAAAGTTTCTAAAGCAAAAAAAAGTAAAGTTTTCTGATTATAAAGTGGACAATTTTGTCCAAAATAAAAAATAAAGTTTTCTGAATACAAAAGTGGACAATTTTGTCCAAAATAAAAAATAAAGTTTTCTGAATACAAAAGTGGACAATTTTGTCCAAAATAAAAAGGGAGGACAAAATTGTTGATATGCATTATAAAATACTATCAAATTTATTAGATATTAAATGTTCACAATAAGTACAAATATGAATATTATATAGGCAAAATAAAAGTCAAAAAAAGAATTAGTTTAATTGTTTCGGATCCCATTCCTCTTCGCCATCACTATCATATCTTCGAGTAATAGTTGGAAGTATAGAATTATCAATAAAGACCCATGGTCCTAGATCTACCGTGCTTTCAATATCTAATGTTTCATCATTCATATTTGTTTCATCAGATTGATGTTCATTAAAACTATCATCATCATTCTCACTCATAATTTCTTCTTCTTCTTCAAATACTGTATTCAGCATGAGTTGAATATCATCATCTAACTTTGAACTGCTATCACCGTTACTTGTATAATTTAAGTCTTTTTTAGCATGTTTGAGAGAATAAAGATATATTTTCGCCATTGTCTCTATAGTTTCTGGTTGCAAATTTATACGTCTCTTACCAAAGAGCCATCCCATGGCTGAAAATAATCTTTCACAACTTGCCGAGTGTGGGGTTATTGAAAATATTACTTTAGCTAGCCGCGAAAGAGAAGAAAATTTCCCATCAACTATGGAATTCCACCAATGGTAAGCTGTGTCATGAACTGAATAAGACGTGTTATATGGTTCAGAATTATCAAAGTATGCACGAAGTTGTGCATCAAGTTCTAATCCAGAATTTTTTTTATGCCCAAGGTTTTTCCAGATTCGAAGGGCACACTTTCTAAGACGCTCAAATTGATTATCACGCATTCCATGTCCTAACAAATTTGCAAATTTATATTATTAAATGAATTTAAATAACAATAAAAAAAATAATTACCTCAGTATTTAGGATGAAGGAAGAAACCTAACAAATAGATATCCTCGTCAAACTCTTTATATCTATTAAAAAAATATTTAAAATTAAACATTAATTTTGAATCTTCTATTAAAGATACTAACTTAATACATTACCGCTTATTAAAAATGCTAATACAAGAGTTTCTTAACTCTTTATAATCATCAGTTGGCATTGACTTAAAAAATGCTGCGATACGAAGAAGATGCAGATAACAATCTGCTAAAGTTACATTACTTCCTTCTAATATGAGAATTGCTTTTTTTATCGGCTCCAAAATATCCGATAAATTACGAATGTCATCAAAAAACCCTCTTTTTTTCAAAATTGCTTTTACAGCTTCATTAGAGATTTCGCGTTCATGATTGTCCAGGACCTAATTGAATAAACATTTTTGTATTAGGTTTAATTATTATCAATTTAAATATAAAGTATACGTACATGTAATAAAGCATCTTTTAATCTGTACACCGAAGATGTACATTCATGGACTGTCGTCCATCTTGTTTCGATGTACGTTTTCAGCCCTCCACCTGCAATATTTTTTGCATCAATCGCTTCTTTAAGCCAAGTGCTGGCAAGGGTTGAATTTTTGAAGTATCTTGTTAAAATATTTGCTCGTTTTACAAGACATTTAACTTGATCTACTTTGACAATATCACTACTTATCAGATTGATGCAATGGGCGATGCATCGTATATTGATAATGGATGGATATTCATTCGTGATTATTCGATGGGCACCTGCGACATTGGCAGCATTGTCACTGACAATAGCGACAATTTTGCTTATACCCACTTTACAAATTATATCATTTATAACTTTTGATAAATATTCAGCGGTATGTGAATTTTTAGAAAGGTCTTCAAGTTGTAATAGATATTCCTTTCTCGATGGTGTCAGCAAAATAAACGCCCATAAGCTATTCCCTCGAGGGTCTGTCCAACCATCAAGAGCTAATAAAAAATATATGGATAGTTATTTTTTTAATAAAATATTTTGAAGCAATTATAGAAATTATAGATTTACCGATAGTAAAATTAGACTCTTTTTCTAATTCATTGTTGACTCGTGCATTGACTCTGGATAATTCCGCCTCCAATAAAGTACCGTTTAGTACTCGTCGTGAAGGTGGATCGTATCCTGGCTCCAGCGCCTTTATCATGTCGATAAACCAAGGATTATCGATTGTGCTAAAGGGTATGTTGCACATCACGTAGGCTTTCATTATCACCCGGTCTAATTCATCACTCCGTCCTTTTTCTATTTTACCTCCTCTGTAAAAATTCTTAATTCCCGTTTGTCGAACCCTTTTGTTAGGATAATCTGATTCATCTTCATCTGCGCTTTCTTCCTCTTATTTAGCAAGATTTTTCCTGACAATTTTGGCAAAATACAATGAAACATCATCGGGGCATTTTTTACAGTGGTTTGCCAAATGTGCACTGAGGACTTGGGGCCTTCCTTGTCTCCAGTATTGTCGACATGTAACTACACGTCGCTGAATAGTGTCCTCTCGACTGCATGTTACCTTGTATCATATGATTACACCATACATTTGATGGTGGTCGACCTTTGCTTACCTTAGAAGGACCGCATGACATGACGTTATAAAGAGTAAAACTTGAAATTAAAAGAGTTTGTCATCAATATCGTTTTAAAGTTTGATTTAGTAGTACAAGATGTTGATTGATTAAGATCACGCCTAATTGTAAATTGTGAAGTTTAAATTTCAATAATGTGAAAATTTGTAAATTTAACTGGACAAAGAGAAAAATTGAACAAAATTGTCCAGAAATAATACGAGGAATAAGGTGACCAGAAATGATACAAGAAAAAAAAGTGGACAAAATTGTCCAGAAGCGATGGATGTCCAAAAATGATAGAAAAAAAAGTGGACAAAATTGTCCAGAAGCGATGGATGTCCAAAAATGATAGAAAAAAAGTGGACAAAATTGTCCAGAAGCGATGGATGTCCAAAAATGATAGAAAAAAAAGTGGACAAAATTGTCCAGAAGCGATGGATGTCCAAAAATGATAGAAAAAAAGTGGACAAAATTGTCCAGAAATATTATGAGTAAAAAGTGTATAAAATTGAATCAAAGAAGTCTTGGTATAGCATGATATCATCATCAGACGAAGTTGATTGTGATGAATAAATAGTATGTTTAATTCAGTATAATAACTTTAACAAAAAAAAAATTATAAAAATAACACTTCTAATTTCAACAATTTTTAATATGTCGGGATGACGAATTCTTTATTTTGAATTGATGGTTTTTTACTTGATATTATTTTATTTAACATTGCGGATTTGTGATACAGTATTGATTTACAGATTCATTGCGGATTTGCGATACAGTATTGATTTGCGGATTCATTGCGAACTTGCGGATTCATTGCGGATTTGCGATACAGTATTGATTTGCGGATTCATTGCGAACTTGCGGATTCATTGCGGATTTGCGATACAGTATTGATTTGCGGATTCATTGCGGACTTGCGGATTCATTGCGGATATGCGGATTCATTGCGGATATGCGGACTCATATGCGCAATTCAATTCTTAAATCTGCAATACTGCAGATTTGGAAAAGCAATTTCGGCGCCATCCTTATCCTTAGAGTTTTTTATTTAAGGATCTTTAAAGAATCTGACAATTAATAGATTCCTAAAAGTTCCTTAAAAATTAGCAAAGAATTTTTAGGATTCCATGAATTTGCGAATCTTTAGGGATTCTATAGAAAATTATGGAATCCTTGTGGATCCTATTCCGAAAAATATTACTGATGATTATAGTAATTTAATAATATCTCACTATCTAATGATCTAATTAAGATGATCTATAGCTCATTGAAATTAGCTCATCAAGACGAATCAAATAGTAGTAAAATCATATTTTCATGTTTGATAGATGACTTTCTATTAATTTAAAACTTTATTGCACGCATACTATAGAGCATTCTATCAACTGTAAAAATGTGATTTTACTACCATTTGATTCGTCTTGATAAGTTGATTCCAATGAGCTATAGATTGTTTTAATTGAATCAGTAGATTACAAGATACAGTCAACTCTTGTTATAATGAACCCTAGGTTCCAGATCTCAACTTTGCTATAGGGTTATAGTGAAGATTTTAAGAGATTTGATTAGTTAATTTGTTATAGCAAGGGGAAATTTATTATAGTTGTCTGAAAAATTCACTATATCAAGAATTCGCTATATCAAGGTTTGATTGTATTATTAAATTACTATAATTATTCAATTTAAAAGTGTAAACTTTTGTAATATTACGTTTTTAGTGTAATATTTTGAAATTTTACATTATCTCTAAATATTACATTAAATTACACCTAAATAAATATTCTGATGAAGTAGTAATTTAATTTTAGCCAATAAAGTAAGTTTATCAAATTCACTACCATCTAAATCCTTCTTCATATTTTTAAAAGTTGTAAAATAATCTTTTTTTTCAGAAGATTTACTTTTCTTAGACTTATTATTTGTAGCATTTGGTCCAATTTTGTAAGCTAGGTCTTAATTCTGCTTCTAATTGCGGCCACTTCTTGGTAATTGATTACGATCTTTTAAAAGTTAAGGTGAAAAATACCTACTAGTCCAAATACCTTCAAATTCTAGTAAGTTCAACTTTATATTGATGATTTTATCCAAATCTACCCAATTTTTATAATACGTGATGAGCTTGTAGGTATTCTTCTTCTGAACTAATTTAAAAACTTTGCATCCCAAATAGAATATCAGTGATTTAAAAGGATCTGACAAATATAACGTCAAAGTAGTAATAATGACAGGTAAATCTTTTACCATAGTCTAAAAACATTTTCTTTCCTTTCTTTATTGAAAATTCTAGTTAGTAAAATACCATTAGACAGAAAGTCTTCTTAAAAGAGTAGTCTAAATTCCTTGATTTTATAAACTTATAACTTACTTGTTGAAGTTAATTGAGACTATAACCGTTAAATATTTCTTCTAATATTTAGTTTTGAAAATGATCATGTGACCCTATTTTTCTAGATGTTAAAGAAGATTGAATTGAACTCAGGTGAAAGAGATATCATACCATAATTTTGTGGATATTATTCTTAAGTATTGAAGTATATACAGTCATTACAGATTATATTTCTTTTATAGATGCGTATTGTTATTTCTTTTTAGCTAGCTGAGCCTTACTATTTGATAACGTACGTTTAGTCATATTTATCTTCTCCTATTACCAGAAGAAGTTGACTAAGTATTATAGTTACTACCTACATCTAAATTCTTAAAGATAATTTCTGCAAATGTAATAGTTCAGCTTTTTTCTTTTGGAGTATAGAGTATGGCTTTGATATTTAATTTTGTGGAACTTTTTTTAAAATTCTTTGTTGAAGATTCTGATATCATGTCCTTTGATTGGTATTCAATATTTTGATCGTCATATTTCACATCCATTAATTGTTATTTAAGGGTAGAGTCTTTTGATCATATGGTTATACATATGTAACATAATGTCAATCATGACCCAAGTCAATTTTATCGATTAAAAAAAAGTGTGACAAAGCCAAGCCACTAAAGAAACATATTATTATTGTTTAAATTTTTTATTTCCATATTTTTAAAGAGTTGTTATACCTGGTTTAATTAGTTTTTTTAATATATGCTTTATTTTCAAAAATTTTTACTTGTCAAGAGTTCAGTTGCAATTGCTTATTATACTTTAAAGTTGCTCATTACTTACGCTAACTCAGTCAGTTTGCACTATTTTCTTACCAAACTTAAAACCAAATAGTCTGGCTTCTTTATCTACAAATTCACTTATACAATAATATAATGGTAAGATAGATTTTTTGAAAGTTTACTATAAGCTATTCCTTAAATTTATAGTTCTATATTATTCTATTTTTAGATTTCTAGTAGTTTTCTAATTATTACTTTTTTTCATTATAGATAAATTATACATATTTAAATAATAGTAATTATGAATAAGTATATTGCATTGGAGTTATCAAGGAGCGAGTTATTGTTATTAAAAAGTGATCTATTTATTTTTTGAATATCAAAAATCATTTACTGAGAATGTTTAAATATTAATTTTATTGTAATATTTTATTTTTTGTAATTTATCTTACAAAATAAAATAATTATAATCATTATAGACAACAAATTAGTGAACCTGTGAAAATTTCTGTTTAATTGTAAAATAAAATAATGAAGTTTTTTTCAATTTTTTCTTTGATTTTTCTTTCGTGCAAAGTATTTCTTAAAAAATTGTCACGTGAAATTGATTGATTTTATTGGCTATTATTGTTGATCATCACATGAAATACTATTTTTAAAATGTTACACAAGTTGATCACTGAGTTAACTACGGAGTCAACAAAAAGACTCTACCCTTAACGTTATCAAAATTTTTTATATCTATTAACTGTACTTAAGTTAATATTAGCATATTATTGGTTAGTTCTGTTGACTCTGCCTGTGCCACTTATTTTTGGAATATTTCTTCAATAAAAACCTTTATAAAGATTTCGTACTCATCAGCAAAAATAGCAAATGCAAACAACAAGTAGGTGAGGTGAATGTTATTCTTAATATCAAATTCTATCTTTAAGCACATTTTTATGATCTTTAACATAATTATAATTCAATATTATTATATTTTTCAGGAGGTAAAATATGTTTTATATAACTTAAAATTTTGGTTGGATAAGTAAATTCAACCTTTTGAAGGATAATATTAAAAATAAAGAAAGCTCTTTTCATTTATACTACATTTTGTGACCTTTTTAAAGTTAATAGCATTTGTATATTTGGTCAAGTATGACATTTTTAAGCTATAAAATTAAAAAAAATAAAATTATTTTTTCGCTAAAAAATGGACATAATAATTGTTAGGAAGAGTTCAATTCCAAATTATTAATTATTAATCATTATTTTTAATTTAGATATAAAAAATTTTAAGCAGTCAAATTAAATACATCAGGAAATTATATAGTGCGAAAAGTTGCGCAAGTTTACACATCATAATATTTTGTAAGCTTCCAGACCTGCCGCAAGTTTGCGTAAGCGTAATATTTTGTAACTTTTTAAAATATTTCGAAATATTACGATATGCAAAGCTTCGTAATTTTACGATTTGTAATATTCCGTAATTTTGCGGTTCGCAATATTTCGTAATTTTACATAATATTTCGTAAGTTTTCAGACCCGCCGCAAGTTTGCGTAAGCGTAATATTTTGTAACTTTTTAAAATATTTCGAAATATTACTGTATGCAAGGCTTCGTAATTTTACGATTCGTAATATTCCGTAATTTTACTGCGTAATACTTCGCAACTTTTTAAAATATTTCGAAATTCTATGATGCGTAATGTTCTATAATTTGACGATTCGTAATATTCTGTGATTTTACACAACTTAATATTTCGTAATATTTCAAAATATTTCGATAAATAATACTTCATTTTCTGTACTATAAGTTTATATAATGTATGTTTTATTAGATATAATTTTATTAAACCATAAAAAATTACAAGTATTTATTAATATATACAGAATACATAAAAGTAAAAAAAAGAAAGAGTAGAATAACAATATTATTAGACGTAAAAAGAAGAGAAACAGCTATAGTAACGTTAGTATTAGATATAAAGATAAAAGAAATATTGTTATTATTGTTAGTATTAAGGTAAAAAGAGTTAAAGAAACAGTAAAAGGAGTAAAAGAAACATGGATATTATCGTTAGTATTAAAATACAAGTAAAAAGAAATAAAGGAAACGTAGATAGTATTGTTAGTATTACGACATAAAGTAACAAAGAGGTAAAAAAAAACGCGTTAATATTAAAATAATTAGTATTAATAAATAAATATTTCTATACCTGCAAAGTAATTGAACAAAAGAATAAAGAAATAAAGAGAAAGGAAAAAATAAACATGTTGTTAGTATTGTTAGTATTGTTAGTATTAAAGTACAAGTAAAAAGGAATAAAGGAAACATGGATATTATTGTTAGTATTACGATACAAAATAACAAAGAGGTAAAAAAAAATGAAAATAATTAGTATTAATAAACAAATATTTCTATACCTGCAAAGCAATAAATTATGAAATATATGTAAATATATTGTATATAATTAAAGAAATAATAGAAAGAAGAGACAAAAAATTTAAAAATATTGAACAAAAGAATAAAGAAATAAGAAACAAAAATAAATAAGACAAAAACGTGTGCATGATTAAATGATTAAATAATTAAATCACATGCAAGGATCAGCCTAATTTGATTGGCCAGAAAATACAATATCGTAAAATTACGGAAATCCGCATTTTAAAAAATCACAGAAATTGTATATGCACAATTACTAAATATTATCCTCTCGTAATAAATTAAAAATTATCAACACAAATTCAACACAAATTTAACAAATTTAACGAAATTTGGCCAAAATTAACAAATTTTTACCAGAATTATCAACACAAATTGAACACAAATTGAACACAAATTTCAGCCACGATTTATTTATGTCACACCCGTGTTGTTAAGAATTAATAACCATTTTATTTATTAAAACTATATTAATTATGGTAAAAAAAATGCTATTATGTGTGATATATATAAAAAATAATATTTATTTCCTATGCAACCCATAATTCTCTAATAAACTATTTACATACCGACCTTCCTCCTCCGTGTTATAAGAGTCAATAGAAAGTATATCATCGTCAGCTATGCCATCATTGGCCGCACCATCGTTGGCCGCACCATCGTTAGCCGCACCATCGTTAGGCCTACCATCGTTAGTCACACCATCATCAGCCGCACCTGCTCTATCGTCAGCTGCTCTATCACCACCATCGTCTACATCATTACCATCATGAGAATCATCGTCCGAATGTGTAAATTTATCCCTATTTTCCAACTTTTGCTAAAAATCAATAAATAAATAAATAAACTGTAATTCAAATAATTCACATTTTGCAAATTGTAAATTAAAAACTTACTAAGTTGTTGATTATCTTCGACTTCATTATACTTTCGCTCATTTGAATGTTTTGATTATTAGGATTTAAGTACGTTTCACATATGCTAATCGCATACGCTATTTGTGTTTTTGAGGGATTTTTATTTTCTTTTCGCAACTTATCAATTATCAGTGACATATATGTCGTAGATTGCCCATCTTTAACCTTTTTAAATAGGTTGTTGTAACATCTTTTCACCTCCGCCTTACTCTTCCATTCCTGAATCTTTGACGGACTAGCCTGAGTGTTAATAGACGGTAATTTATGCCCAGTTGCTTCGAAAACAGAATACATAACGTCTTTAACTCTAGACGTGAACGTCCCTCGTATGCTTCTATGTTGTTGTACTAACTATTAAAAAAAATGTTAGTATGAAATTTAATAAAATTCATAATTGCTTTAACTTACAGTCGGGGCAATTTTTTTTTCGAAAAAAATAATCCATTGATTTTTTTTGAACTGGCGCATAAATTCCGGATTTTTGTCTTTTAAATATTTTTCGGTAGCGAGTTTGTACTCGTCTTGCGAAGGATAAACAAAATTTTCAAATAAAATTTTCGACACCTTCTTAACGAGCTCCTAATCAAACGAGGTTAGCATTTCAGGTTTACATTAAATAATATTCATCTTTATTACCTTTACATACTCCGGATCTATTGTATTATTATTATTTTTGTTATTATCGTTGAGCTTTTTTTCTATGCTCGAGAGATGGGTTTCGAGATTTTTTTGTCCGGTGATAAGAACTTCAAGCTTAGAAATTATCTGCGAATTGGTTCTTAATAGTTTTTCTATTGTTTTTTTATTAACTTTAACAATAAAATATAATTTAACTATATATTATATAATTTCTTTTATAAAGAATATGATACATATCATGTCATATATACCATCAACGCTATCATCGGATATTCTCACTCGCTTCTCAGCTTCGCTACCCTCAGTACTACGTTTTGAAAATCTTTCATTATCGTCAATTCTTCGTTTCTCGCCACGCTTTGTAGCCATTATGATAATAAATTTGAAACGAAAATATGAGAAAAAGGAGGAAATATATGAGAAAAAGGTGAACTAGAAAATTCGAAAAGGATGAGGAAAAAGGGGGAAATACATGAATCAGAAATTCAGAAAAAGGAGGCAAGCTGTCATAAGGTAATTTCCGCCATTCTATACTAAAAAAGAAAAAAAACTTGCGAAATATTGCGAAAAATGGATGAACTAATGCGAAATATTACGAAAAATGAATGTACTAATGCAAAAATTTTGCATCGTGATATTACGAAAAAATATTGTAACACTTTCATAAGAGAACTTTAAAAAAAAACTCTCGTAAAAGCACATAGTACAATCGAAATATTAATCAAATCCAATTTATAAAAAAATAACATGTTACACATGTTGGGGCTTTTATGCATGGAAAAAAAAGTTGCAGCCAGTGAACTCATTTGGCTGATCAGATTGATAGTGATCTTGAGCGCTTATAACCTGATTATCGCATAAATTTGTGGCTGATCATCCGTCCATTATTGTAAAAGTGATTTGCCGTGTTAAGCCAATAAATTTGCGGCTGATTATCAGATGATTAGCCGATTGAATAAGCCATCCGAATTCTTACAGCCCGTTACAGCAAATTCAAAATATGCGAAACACTCAGCACTTTTGCTGTCAGATTCACTTGGCAGGTTGCCGGCAAATTGAAATAGTAAATAAAATAATAAACAATATTTATATGGTACATCATAGACTTGTTACATTTATTTTTAGATTTGCCAACCCACGAACTCGGCAAGTTCCCGACAGCAAAATTGCTGAGTGTTTCGCATATTTTAAATTTTGCTATAATGCGTAAAATTGCGAATGATTCCGCGATATTAGCCACCAGATTCTTACAGCCAGTTCCATTCATTAATGCGTAAATTTGCGTAGTCGTGTCTATTCAAATAACTCAATCAATTGTAATCCATTCAATTAATTCATTAAATTTTTACAATGAATTTGCAATATAATTTTATTAGCACACATAATCTCATATAAATTAAATAGTGAATTGATACTTTTCATTAGAGCTCCGAAAATGACTCGCATAAACTCGCATTTTTGATTCGCATAATTGTAAATTTTCGTTTAATTATATTCTAACTTAATAAAAAGTACTTTAAAATTAAGGTTTTTAACTCATGACTCAACTCAACTCGACTCATTAGGAGCTCTACTTTTCATCAAATTTGACGCGTTAATTTAGTAACATGAGTTTCAAATGCCCCCTTTGTATGCGAATATTCAGTCAATGCTTTGCATATACTCAACACGCCCAAAAATGCTTAAAAAATGTAGAAGTAGAAGTAGAAGATGATGATGATAATAATGATAGTGAAAAATATAGCAGTGAAATGGATACAAGAAGTAATCTAAGTAGTGAATATGAAAATGATAAAGTTGAGGTAATTATGTTATTCCAGATTATTCTTTTTAAAGAAAAAGCTCAATAATTATGTTATTCCAGATTATTCTTTTTAAA
The DNA here is from genome assembly GCF_026210795.1 of Rhizophagus irregularis. Classification (NCBI taxonomy): domain Eukaryota; kingdom Fungi; phylum Glomeromycota; class Glomeromycetes; order Glomerales; family Glomeraceae; genus Rhizophagus; species Rhizophagus irregularis. The sequence continues at coordinate 4,402,944 of NC_089435.1, read as the reverse complement.
GAAAAAGCTCAAATTATACTAACTCATTTTGGTTTATAATTTTAGGTGGATGATGATAATAATGTACAAAATATGTCATTTGACAGTATTGGAAGTGCAATATCAGAGATGAGCCTTGAAGATAGTAACTTTGAAAATATATTAGATTCATCTGAAGAGCCTGAAATTTTTGAAGAACCCAAAAATCTCAATACCAAAACTTGCACAAAATTTCCTAATGATGCTTATAAAGATCTAATGTTATTAGTAACGAAATATAAAATAAACAATAAAGGTGGTAATGAAATAATACGTTTTTTTAATAAACATTCAAATCTTACAGAATCACCATTACCAAAAAATATTGAACAGGGACGAGCATTTATGAATAATATGCAGTTTTCTAATTTAGAATTTAGTAAAGTTCTTATAACAAAACATAAGGATAAAGATTATTTTCTTTATTATCAAAACTTAATACAGTGCATCAAAAATATCTTAACTGTTCCTGACATAACACAAAATTTTGCGCTATCTTACGAAAACTATGAGGTAAATAGTAAATATTAGTTAATTCAATAATTTAAATAATATTTATTTTAATTTATTTATATTATTTTATAGTATAATAGAGAAAGTATTTACAGTGAACAAAACACTGGAAAATTGTGGAAAACTACGCAAGAATCCTTACCTACTGGTTCCAAATTATTATCAATTATTTTATATTCTGATGCAACAACTACAGATACATTAGGAAAAAGTCAATTGCATCCAATATATATTTCATTATGCAATATCCCAATATGGCGTCGTAATAAACAGGATGCAAAGCAACTTTTGGGATATTTACCAATTTTAGAAGCTGCAAATAAAGATCTGGTTCGTGATACCTTTCATAAATCTTTACGTCATTTACTAGAACCAATTATTTTATTAAAAGATGGTATAGACCTTTTTATAAATAATGAAAATACCTGGTTTTATCCTAGAGTTTCAACTATTATTGCAGATTGGCCAGAAGCCGCAAGTTTTTGTTTAGTTTATAAATCCTCCAATTCAAGCCTTCCATGTCACTCCTGTTTAATTAAAAGGGACAATCTTGCAAATATAAACTTATCGGTTAATGATGTAATACTAAGAACTCATGATGAAATGCGTAAATATTTTGAAAATGATACACAAAAATCTGTTTGCATAGAATCTGTACCTAATTTTTTTTGGGATTTGCCGTAAGTATGCAAAAATAGAAATAATTATAATAACATATATATATATTAATTATAAATATTTATATTATCAAGGAATATAAATATCTACTTGGCTACTGTTCCTGACAGAATGCATCATTTAGATTTGGGTTTATTTCGTTATTAAATTATCTTCACGTGCGATATCTTAAAATTGCAACATGTTAATGGTAATAAATTAGTTGAAGAAGTAGATCGCCGTCTAGCAGCAATTCCACATTTTCCCGCCATTAAAATTTTTTCCAATGGACTGCAGTCAATTGCAAGATTAACTGCTAATGAATATCGAAGTTTGATGAAAGTCATGATATTTGTTATTGATAATTTATATGATGAAAATAATAACGAAGTAGATAATTTTGTAAATAATGATGATCTTGTGAAATTGTACGAATATTGGAATGAAATGTATATTTTAAGTAGATATGAAGAATTTAGTGAAAGTGACTTGGAGAAATTTAATGTATGTATTAAAATTTTAGTAAAATCAAAAATTTAAATTAAATAAATTAAATTAACATTTAAATTTTAGGATGCAATACATAGATGGGCGCGGATGTTTGTCAAGGCTTTTAAATTTGTTTCTCCTTCCAATTTGAAGTTGCCTAAATTGCATTCATGAGTTTATCACATTATTGACTCAATACGATCTTATGGTGCAATAAATGGCTATACCACAGAAACTTACAAAAGTCTCCACAAATATTTCGTTAAAATACCCTACCGAATTAGCAATAAAAAAGATGTCGAACCTCAGCTTTTACGAACTGTAAGTATTTGGAAATTTATTTATTGTATATATTTATTATATAACTTAAGATGGAAATTAAATTAATAGATAAAACGTCAAGCAATATCTATTAGAATGTCTCAACATTCAGTGAATCCGGCAAAAACACCTCGCACTTGTAAATTTTCTGCAAGACTCTTTGATTTCTCTTTACAAGATGCAAATACATTTTTTAATGAAAAAAAAGATTCCGTAGACAATAAAATGCAGACCGGTTTTGCTAGATTTATAAGTTGTCTGGATTCATATCTAGATTTACTTGATGGGTTCACAATTATTGGTGAAACCCGAATAAACATATACGGATCGGTAACACTGGAAAATGGTGCCATAATGCGCGCCACAAACAGGTATCATAATAAAGTATGGTTTAGCGACATAGCTATTTCAATGGATTCTGAAGAATCAAATGATTATATATCAGACAAAGGACTTTGTTATGGACAGGTATTTTTCCAATTTATGTAATAATTTATTATAAAGTATTAATAAATATTTATTATTTATAGGCCTTATTGTTAGCAGAAGTATTAACAGACCCACCGCTAAATCTCGCATTAATTCAATGGTACGATTTTAAATCTAAAAGGAACCCATATTTATATGGATGTCCCCACTTAAAATTGATAGAATTATATAACTTTGTAGCTATAGAGTCTATACATGGTGTCGTTCACATAGTACCCCGATTTGATAAACAAAATGAATATTTCGTAAATAAATATATTTTTTAGTCACTTGATATAGGAGTTTTGATTTATTTTAATAAAATTATATCCTTAAAGAATTTATGGTCACGTTTCCCATATTATAAATAAAATGCAGATTTATTTATTTAATTATTAACAACACGGGTGTGACATAAATAAATCGTGACTGAAATTTGTGTTCAATTTGTGTTCAATTTGTGTTGATAATTCTGGTAAAAAATTATTAATTTTGGCCAAATTTCGTTAAATTTGTTAAATTTGTGTTGAGTTTGTGTTGAATTTGTGTTGCGTAATTTTTTATTTATCACAAGGGGATGATATTTAGTAATTGCATATACGACGTACAAGATTTTTTTTTATGATTTTTTTAAGAAATGTACGCAAAATATTTAATCAAAATATAATTGTTTTATTTTTAAATATGATATATTGATGATTTTTTTTTTAAAAAAAAAAATTGATTTTTTTAAAATTCAATAGAATGTGCTAATAATAAATTGGTTTATTTTTAAATATAATATATTGATATTTATATTTAAATAACCAAAACATGTACATGATTTTTAATTATTTTTAATTGAAATCAAACTAAGATTTTTTTTTTAAAAAAAAATTAAAATAAATTAAGTGATTTATATTTATATTTAGAATCATGATATTTATATTTAGATAATCCATATCCGCATGAGATTTAATTAATATGTTTAATGATGAAAAGTCTAATAAATTAAATTTTAATTGAAACGAGAAATAAAATCAAACCAAAGAGGTATTGTTCAAATTTTATTTAAAGTGACATTTTACGACTTTCTTTCAAATTTTTACTCATCCCAAAATCAAATTATAAAAATCAAATCTAATCTAATAATGCCTCGCCACACACGTCGTCGTTCCCACTATAACGTCCATTGGAACTGGGCTATGATGGACGAACTTGTTGACATACGCCGAGACAGAAACCGCGCCTACCACAATATTAATGGTAGAAGCCACCAAGATTTTTGGGACTCTGTTGCCAATAGGTTCATATGACTAATATCTATAATTTCTTTAAGAAAGAATTTAAATTCAAATTAACCAATCCATTTAATTGAATCAGAATAAATAGAATATTTCGAACAAGGGTTTCCGAGCAACAGTGCAGCCAAAAGTGGAGGAACCTCGTCAGGGATTACCATGTAAGTAAATAAATAAAATTACATTCATATAAATTAAATGTATTTACTGAATATTCAAACTGATTTTGATATTTAGAACTATGTCCTTTATCGTAATGGTAACCCTGGGCGGCGGCTGTGGACGCGTACTGGCGCAAGATATTATTGCGAATTTAGAACGAGATTTTGGGAGAGGCCGGGTAATTATACTATAATAAAATTTATAATTAATATTTACGTTCATGTTTTAAATTTGATAAATTTGATCAATTTTAGTCACGCGTGATGATCGTAGGGCAAGGAGAAACTTACCTATGTATCGTAGAAGAAGATAATTATTTTTATTTTTTTATTATTTATTAAGTGAGTAGCTAGGCCCAGTCTGTACCAAATATCGGCTGGAGACTCACGTTTTTTTTGGGCTGTGACTGATACTGACGTCCACGCCGTACAGCCTGGGTACTATTTTATAAAATAGTAGCGAACAAGTATCAAATGTGTATTTTTTTTATTAAGTTATAATAAAAATTAGAATTTACTTTAATTTTTAACATAAAAATTGTAAATAATAAAAAATTCGTAAATAAAAATAAATTTGCTTTCCCAAACTTAAAAAAAAAGGTGTTTATATAAAAGAAAAGGTGTTTATATTATTTTTGATTATTCAATAGTATCACATGCCCCTTGTATACGTTCTACTGCATATGCAGTTTACAATCTCGTAAATTTTCGAAATATTTCAACCGTAATATTACGCAGGTTTACAGTTTCGTAAATTTTCGAAATATTTTAACCGTAATATTACGCAGGTTTACAGTTTCGTAAATTTTCGAAATATTTCAACCGTAATATTACGCAGGTTTACAGTTTCGTAAATTTTCGAAATATTTTAACCGTAATATTACGCAGGTTTACAGTTTCGTAAATTTTCGAAATATTTCAACCGTAATATTACGCAGATTTACAGTTTCGTAAATTTTCAAAATATTTCAACCGTAATATTACGCAGGTTTACAGTTTCGTAAATTTGCAGAATATTTTGACCGTAATATTGCGTAAATCTTACAATATTGAAAACTTACGTAATATTTTAACCGTAATATCACATAAATCTTACGAAATTGTAAACTTACGTAATATTTTGAAATTTTTCGAAATATTATGCCATAAACTTTCGTAAACTTACAAAATCGTAAACTTACGCAATTTTTCGCGCTATAAAATTTCCTGATGACTAATTTAAATTAAAATTTTTAATTCTGGCCAAACTTATATATAATTTTAGCCAAATAATAATTAAATAAAAGTAATTTTAGCCAGATTTACATATAATTTAACTAGAATTAAGTAGTTAAAATATTTAATTTAATAGTAAATATTTTAACAACAGTCTATAGCTACCATTTTTTTATTTTGTAATCAAATTTATTAGTTTATAATGCGGTCATATTATTTATATAAAATAAATTTTATTGGATAATAATAATATAATTTAATTTTTTATTTCTTTAAAATTAGTGTTTTGAAATGAGTTAAATTAACTTATAAGTTGGGTTAAGTTAAATCAAATCAAGTCAAATCAAAACATTACAACCAAATTGAATTAAGTCAAGTCAAAACATTACAATCAAATTGAATTAAGAGTCAAATTAATAATTTAATAAAATCAAGTCAAGTCAAATTAAATCAAATTAACTTTTAATTTTGACCATAATTATGGAATTTCCTTTTTTAAAAAACTATATTACATAAAATTTGAGATGAAAAAATTTTGAAATTTATAAAAATGGATTTTTGTGAAATGCTATCACTAAAAAATGAAATGATCAAATAGTTGAAGAAAATTACATGATTTAACTTAACTCGACTCAATTTAATTTGACTGATTAATTTGATTCAAATCAAATCAAATTTATACTTTTTATAATTTTAACTCGACTTAACTCAATTCAACTTATTCAGAATACTATTTAAAATATGGATTAATTTTACATTCACCTCTGGTAAATTTCACCAGAGTGAATTTCATCTTGATCTGCAAATTATTAAAATTTTTAATTTTACTCTCACCAGATGATTTTGTACTACACACTTTTTATACGTTAAAATAATTTTGTTTTGAAAATAGATTTTTTTATTTTTTTTTGCTTGCTTTTTATTAACTTCGTCTTCTTTAGATAACAATAATTTTAAATAGTTTCAAGGAATTTAAGGTAAGATTTGCTTTCTTACTACTATTTTATTGTTATTATTTTTTTATTATTAAACACTAGTTATAATACTAATCAGTTTTTTATTTTTTTTATTTTCTATATCATTTCTTTTGCTTCCTCATCACTTTCTTATCACTTTCACTTTGTTTCTTTTATACTTTTATTATTACTTTCGCTTTTTCATTATCCCTTCATTTCTTTTACATTCTTTCATCATCATTATCACTTTTTTATTATCTATTTCATTCCTTTACATTATTTCATCATTATTTTTGCTTCTTTATCATCTATTTGTCCCTTTACATTTTTTTATCATCATTTTTACTTCTTCATCATCTATTTTATTTGTTTACGTTAGTTCATCATTATTTTTACTCCCTTATTATTTATTTTGTCCGTTTACATTTTTTCATCATCATTTTCACTTCTTCATCATTTATTTTGTCTGTTTATGTTTTTTATCATCATTTTTACTAGTCGGAATAGTCCATTTCAGCAAAATTTTAAATTGCCGAATGTTGGACGAAATTTGGTCTGACCTTAACCGATCAGTACCAAAAAAATCGGCAACTAATTTTATAAACGATTTGCATCGTAACCCCTGCCACTTGTCAACAAATCGATCAGTAAAATTGGCAACAAATCAGTAAAATCAAATTGACGATTGTTAATAAACCTAATAATTATTACCGATTTTTGTACATTTAGCTGATTTTAATTTTTATAATAACAATTAGTTGATTAAATTTTATTAATTCGTTTTATTAAAAATTGCATATTAAATTATTATCTATGTATCATTTATATACACCATTTACCATCCACCATCCATCATCCATCCATAATCCTCACCTAACCTGATAAAAGTCCGAAGAAAACTACCAAAAAAAGGAGAAAACGGCCAATAACTCATTTTTTAAATAAAAAAATTGGGTTTGAAAGAAATTTACCCGATCTGATAAAATCCGAAGGGAAAACCTACAAAAAAAGTAAAGAAAGGGTTGGTCAACCATTTCTTTTAATAAAAAAAATGAAGTTTTAAAAATTTTTCAAAACTTTATCTGGAATATCAGTATCCACATCAGAACCGATTTTCTATAAAAAAAAATATAAAAAAATCGTTTTTTAGCTAAAAACATTTTTTTTTAAGTAAGTTTCAAAAATCTATCAAAACATTACCTAGGGAAACAGTAGAACTGATTCCCTATAAAAGAAAATAAAAAAAATGTTAATATAACGTTTTTTTTAATAGTTTTGAATTTTTTTCAAAACTAACCAATGGGATTCGGTATTCAAGTCGGAACTGTTTCCCTACAATAAAATAATAAAAAAAATGTTAATAAACATTTTTTTTAAATAGTTTCGAATTCTTTTTTAAAACTAACCAATGGGATTCAGTATTCATGCCGGAACCGATATCCTTACAAAAAAAATAAAAAAAAAACGTTAAAATTAATGTTTTTTTATTAAAGTTTCGAAATTGTTCGAAACTTGTCTTTGGGATTTGGTATCCACGCCGAAACTGAATTCCTATATAAAAATAATAAAAAAAAACATTTTTAATATAAAAACGTTTTATTAAAGAAAGTTTTAAAATTTTTTTTCGAAACTTATCTTTGGGATTCAGTATCCATGCCGGAACTGATATCCCTATAATTAAATATAAAAAAAAACGTTAAAATAAACATTTTTTTTAAAGAAGTTTCGAAACTTACCTGGAATATCGGCATCCATGTTGGAGCCGATTTCCTATATTAAAGTATAAAAAAAACGTTTTTTTATTAAGATTTCCTATTATAAAAAATAAAAAAAAAACGTTTTTTTTTATTAAAAAACATTTTTAAAAAAGTTTCGAAACATTTGTTTTAAAACTTACCTAGAATATCGGTATCCACATTGGAGCTGAATTCTTATATAAAAAAACAAAAAAAACGTTATAAACATTTTTTTTATAAAGTTTCGAATTTTTTTTTTGAAACTTAACTTTGGGATTCGGTATCCACGCTGGAACTGATATCCCTACAAAAAAATAAAAAAAAACGTTAAAAATTAACATTTTTATATTAAAGTTTCGAAAATTTTTGAAACTTAATTTTGGGATTCGGTAACCACGCTAGAACTGATATCCCTATATAAAAAATAATAAAAAAAAAACGTTTTTAGTATAAAAATGTTTTTATTAAAGAAAGTTTCAAAATTCTTTTTTCGAAACTTATCTTTGGGATTCGGTATCCACGTCGGAACTGATATCCCTATAATTAAATATAAAAAAAACGTTTCATTAAAAACGTTTTATTAAAAAAGTTTCGAAACTTTAGTTTCAAAACTTACCTGGAATATTGGTGTTCACGTTGGAGCTGATTTCCTATACAAAAATGAAAAAAAAACGTTTTTAATATCAAAAACAGTTTTTTTTATAAAGTTTTGAATTTTTAATTCGAAACTTATCTGAAACATCGGTATCCACGCCAGAACTGATTTTTTTTGCAAAAAAACAAAAAAAAACGTTTTTTTACGTTAAAAACGTTTTTTTAAAAGGAAGTTTCGAAAGAGTTTCGAAACTTACTTAGAATATCGGTATCCATGTTGGAACTGATTTTCTTTGCAAAAAAAAACAAAAAAAAAACGTTTTTTAGTTAAAAAACGTTTTTTTTAAAGAAAGTTTCAAAATTTTTCAAAACTTTACCTAGGGAAACGGTATCCACGCCAGAACCAATTCCCTAAACAAAAAAATATTTAAAAAAACGTTTTTTAGTTATAAAACGTTTTTTTTTTTAAGAAAGTTTTGAAAATCCTTCAAAACTTCATCTAAGGAAACGGTATCCATGCTGGAGCCGATTTCCTGCAAAAAAATATTAAAAAAAACGTTTTTTATTGTTAAAAAATGTTTTTTTATAAGAAAGTTTTGAAAATCTTTTGAAACTTCACTTAGGGAAATGGTATTCACGCCGGAACTGATTTTCTTCACAAAGTATAAAAAAGAAACATTTTTTAATGTTAAAAAACGTTTTTTTAAAGAAAATTTTGAAACTTTTTTGATTTAATAAAAAGTTACCGAATTCAATGTGAAGAACTAAGGTGTAAGAAAAGGAAGGGAAAAGGACAAAGAGAAGGAAGGAAGGAAGCGAAAAGTTTAAAAAGTTTAAAAAAGTTTGTTTAAAAAGACCTGTAAAATGTCGATCTGGATCATCTGATGATTTCAGTCATTTACCAACTGATTTGCCGAATTATTGCCAATTAGTTATTGATTTTTACCGTTTAGCAAATTTGGCAAAATTGTGTTGATTTATATGACCAATCGGTATAATTTTACTGAATGATCTTAAAAGAACAATTTTCGTATAACAATCGGTATAAGTTGATTTTTCACCAAAAGACTGAACAAGTATTAGTTTAACAATCAGTATCAGTCAATTTGTGATTGATTTTACCGATTTTTGCCATTGGTCAAAAAATGTGACGAATCACATGACCAATTGGTAAAAATTATGCCAAAAGCTCTTAACAGTCAAAAGTTTTGATTTCGACCAGTGTTTCATTTTCTTATTATTTATTTTGTTTGTTTATGTTTTTTCATCATCATTTTTACTCCCTTATTATCTATTTTGTCCCTTTACATTTTTTCATCATCATTTTACTCCTTCATCATCTATTTTATCTGTTTACGTTTTTTTATCATTATTTTTACTCTCTCATTATCTATTTTATTTGTTTATGCTTTTTCATCATTATTTTTACTTTCTCATCATCTATTTTATTTGTTTATGTTTTTTAATCATCATTTTCACTTCCTCATTATCTATTTCATCTGTTTATGTTTTTTTATCATCATTTTCACCCTTTATCATCTATTTTGTTTGTTTATGTTTTTTCATCATCATTTTTACTTCCTCATCATCTATTTCGTCCTTTTACATTATTTCATCATTATTTTCACTTCCTCATCATCTATTTTGTTTCTTTACATTTTTTCATCATCATTTCACTCCTTCATCATCTATTTTATCTGTTTATATTTTTTATTATTATTTTCACTCCCTCATCATCTATTTTATTTTCATTCCCTCATTATCTATTTCATCAGGACCCTGAACAATATATATAAAGGTAGGTTTTGAGTTTGCTTAACCAACATATAAAAATTTTTCCTATGTGAGATTTATTATTGCTTATTTGATAACATAATTTTTAAATAGTCAGATATAATTATTAATAGTCAGATATATATTTGCGTAGCAGAATATATTTTTTTAATATATATATATAATATATATTTACATTTTTCACATTAAAAAAATCTAATAAAATATGTAAACAACATCAGGAAATTTTTTGGGGAGCAGATCTGCGCAGATCTTATATCCTGGCGTAAAACATTAGAGGAAAAATCCAATAAAAAACTGTGTAGATTTTATAAATAACAAAATTCTGCGCAGATTTTTAAATAAAAAATCTTTGAAATATCTCAGCAATTTTTTTCAGTAAAAATCTGCGTCACAATAATACAAATTAATTTATTGCATTAATTACTAATTTATTTATATAATTAAAATTACTTTTTTATTATATATTAACAAGTTTACAAATACAATTGAAATCTATTACTAGTCATTGCTATTCATCATCTCTTTACTACACATTTACATATTGTTAATGGTTTGGAACATTATTCCAGTTGGTTCGATTCCAACAAACAACGGAAATTTACAAATGAAAAAAAAATTTTGAAGCAAGCAGCTTCGAAATATATAATCCAGCAGTCCAGGATCTAAACATAAAAGAAACGATCATTAGTATAATGATCATTAAAAAATAAAACTTTAAAGTATTTACCTTTGAAGTTCTTAAATACTTTAAAGTTCTTCATAATGGGAAACTGTAACCTAAAATAAAAGAAAAAAATGAATATTAGTATAATGTTCGTTAAAGAAAGCAAAACAAAAAAAAAACTTCAAAGTGTTTACCTTTGAAGTTCTTCACCATTACAGTTCACCATCCTAAGAACTTTTAGCAAAATGTGAATCTGAAACTTAAAATAAAAGAAGAATGAACATTAGTAAACGTTCGTCAATAAAATTAAAAAAAAAAAATTATTTTTTTTTTGAAGGTTTGTTTTACCTTTGATGAAAGTCTGGAACTTATCTTTTGGCTTCTTTACCTAAAAAAAAGGAAGTACAAACGTTAGTGAACGTTTGTTTAAATAAAAAAAAAACTAAAAATTTGAAGGTTTTCCTTTGAAATTTCGTCCTAGAGGTGAAAATCTACAAAAAATAAAACTGAAACGTTAATTAACGTTTTGTTTAAATAAAATAAAAAAAAGAATATAATTTCAAAGTATTACCTTCGAATTCTATCTGGAAGCCAAAAACCTAAGGTTGCTTGCCGAAATCAAGTAGTTTAGGCCAAGGCTGAAACTTTTTTAAAACCGAAAGTTTAGGCAATTAAAAGTAAATTTGCCAAAATTATACAATGCCGAAACTTTTACCGAAAGGCCGAAATTTGGCTGAACTTATTGGCCAACATTAATACTATAATTCTGGCCGGAATAATGATCGACATGTAAATTTCCTTTTATGGAAATTTGTGTAACATTTGTGGACACATTTCTCCGATTTTACTGGGAAACAAAATTTCTTTTTTTTGGAAATTTGTGTAACGTCATGTGACACAATATCATAATTTCGGCCGAATTTTAATTTTGGCCAAAATTAAGACCGAGTTTCTGCCTAATTTCGGCATTTTCGGCATTTGATTTGATTGGCCGAAACCTTTCGGAATTTCCTTTTTAGTTTCGGCAGGCAACCTTATAAAAACCTAAAAAAAAAGAATAAAAGAATGTTAAAAATATTCTTTTATAATAAAGATAAAAAAAATATAAGTTTCGTGACAAAAATTTGTCACGAAACTTACTATATTGAAGTTTCAGACCTTAAAGTACCGGAACCTATAAAATAAAATTAAAAGAACGTTAGAAACGTTCTTAATAAAATAAAAAAAATTTTAAAGTTTCGCAATGAGATATTGCGAAACTTACCTTTTACTTGTTTTGGGAACCTATAGAGTACCGAAACCTACAAAAAAAAGAAAACTGAAACGCACATTAGAAACGTTTTGTTTAAATAAAAAAAAATCAGAATTTTAAAGTTTACCTTCGAAATTCTGTTCAGAAAGCGTCCAGAGTGCCGTGTTCCTACAAAATACAAAAACGAAACATTAGAAAATGTTTCATTAAATAAAATAATAAAAATTTTCAAAGGCTTTATCTTTGATATGGAAGTCCAGCTTGTTAATCGACTTCCTTTAACTAAAACAAAAGTAAATAAACATTAGTTTAACGTTCATTATATTAATTAAAAAAAAAAAAATATTTTTTTTTTTTCAAAGATTTTCCTTCGATATGAGAGCCCGGAACTCAGTTTTGGCTTACTTTAACTAAAAAAAAGATGAAATGTTAGTTAACGTTCATCAATATAAATTAATTTTAAAAAATTGATTTTTTTTTTCGAAGGTTTGTTTTACCTTCAATATAGGAGCCCGGAACTCAGTTTCAGCTTCCTTCATCTAAAAAAATAAGATGAAATGTTAGTTAACGTTCATCAATAAAGTTAATAAAAAAAAAAATTTTTTTTTTTGAAGGTTTTACCTTCAAAGTAAAGTCCAAAGCTGTTTTTGGCGTCCAGGACCTATAAAATATAAAAATGAACATTAATTAACGTTGTTAAATAATAATATAAAAAAAATCAAAGGTATATATAGGTTTTACCTTCGACCTTTATCTTCAAAATTAACGTCCAGAGCTATTCTTTGGCGTCCAGAACCTATAAAATGTAAAAAAATGAACATAAGTTACGTTCGTTAAAATAAAATTAAAAAAACAATTTGAAGGTAAAGTTTACCTTCAAAATTAGAGTTCAGTGCCATTCTTTAGCGTTCAGGACTTATAAAATGTAAAAATGAACATAAATTAACGTTCGTAAGTATAAATAAAATAAAAAAAAAATTCAGAGGTAAATTTTACCTTTGAAATATATGTCCAGAACCGTTCTTCGATGTCTAGAATATATAATCGAACGTTAGCAATGTTCATTAGATAACTTAATTAAAAAAAGTTATTCAAAGGTCTTATACTTTCGAAATAAATGTTCAGAGCTGTACTTTGGCTTCCAGGACTTAAAAATATGAAAAACGAATATTAGTGGCGTTTGTTAAATAAAAAAATTATTTTTTTAAAATAAATTAAGTTTCGGAGGTAAGCATACCTCTGAATTCCAAAAATTATCAATAGGTTCCATCTGGAACTTATATAATAATAAAAAATTATTTTTTTTTTAAAAATAAATTAAGATTCAGAGGTAAGCATACCTCTGAATTCTAAAATCTTTGATAGGTTCCATCTGGAACCTATAAAATATAATAAAAAATTATTATTTTTTTTTAAAATAAATTAAAGATTTGGAAGTTAATATACCTTCGAATTTCAAAATCATCGATAGATTCCATCCGGAACCTATATAATATAAAAAAAAAATTATTTTTTTTTAAAAAAATAAATTAAATTTCAGAGGTAAGCATACCTCTGAATTCCAAACTAAATCATCGATAGGTTCTATCTGAAACCTATGTAATATAAAAAAATTTTTTTTCTCTAAAAACAATTAAAGTTTCAGAGGTGATATACCTTCAAATTAAAATTGACAATAGGCTCTATTATGTTTTTGATTTACAAACTGAATGTTAACTGATGTTCATTAAAAAAAATTTTTTTTTTTCAAAGAAGAAAAAAAAAGAATATGACTCTTTTTTTAGTTCTGATTTCCCTGCATGTACCGAATGTTGGACGAATTTGCCTTAAAGACTCCGAAACTTTGCAAATAAATTTTTTTTTTAAAAAAAAAATTTCTCTGATAAGCTTCGAAGCTTAAAAAATAATAGAAATATTTTTTCTTTGGAATCTTTAACAGGTTATTTCCTAAAAGGTGGTGTAGAAAAAATTATTTCACAAAGTTTTTTTCTTTAGTAATAAGTGCTGTAGTAGAAAAAATTATTTTTTAAAGTCTTGTAAAGTTTTTTTTTTTAAAGAGTATTGTAGAAAAAATCATTTAGGTATTAAATCAAGTTAGAGTTAATCAAAGTTTAAATATTAAATCAATAATGAAATTGCAGATTGAACTGATATTTTAATGAAAAAAAAGCAAAAATCTGCAAAATTGCAGACTTCCACATAAATTTCACATAAAAAAAAGCAGAAATCTGCAAAATTACAGATTACCACAGAAATGCATACATAAAAAATCGGAAACATGCAAAATCGCAGATTATTGCATAATTTTGTAAAAAATAAAAAGTAAAAATCTGCATAATTGCAGACTTCCACATAAATTCATATAAAAAATGCGGAGATCTACTAATTTTACAGATCTTCGCAATTCTGCATCTTAAAAAATTTTCCGATGAAAGTTATAAATATGTTTATGTAAAAAAAAATTACTATTTTTAATACAAAGAATAAGTTAATTGTATACATAATACAGGAACCATTTTTAGACGTGATTGTGTAATGTGTTTTTGATAAAACAAAAAACAAATACGCGTCTGCGTAACATTAAAATTATAAATCATATATGCATCTGTGTAACAGTAAAAAAATATATATTGAAAATGAGAGCAACAGGTGGATGGGAAGGGAAAAATAAGTGTTTTTCTGTTTTTTTATAATTTTACACTATAATTTTTGTAATAATCAATAAAAGTTATTTCATTTTTACTTAGAAAATTTTTTAAAAATATTTTTTTAAAAATAAAAATTCTGTGTATTGGTGGCGTTACAAAAAACATGAATAAATCTATAAATATCTATTCAATCATGATAAAAATTTATATGTAAGTAGATTCGAACCTGCTGAACAACTTTATTTAAGAAGGTTTTGGATATTTCCTTTGACTAAAGTGCCTAAATTACGCTCTGAAGTCACAGAACAGATATACGAAATATTAATAAGAAACATTTATAAGTTGTAATATTACAAAAAAATAATAATAGCTTTATCCATACATTATTTCAAAAATTTTTGGTTTAGTTTTTTTTATATACATATTTTATAAAAAAATTATATATACTTTACAGAAACTTTAAGTTTTCAAGTGATATCATTTTGATATTAAAATGATATTAAAATGATACCGTTAAGATAAACTTAACGATATCGATTCTATATTGATTAAAAATGATAAGTTTCTGTAAAGTAAATATATATATGTCATAAAATAAATTGCTTAGCAGTGTAAAAAATTTATGGGTTAGATAAAAGTTTACTTAGCAGACATGAAAAATATTTGCTTATTGACCTTAGTAAATTTTGAATTTTTTATCTGACCTATATATATATTGTTTGGGGAGTATATATTTGCATCTTTACGTTTTTTCATCATCATTTTTATTCTTCATCATCTATTTTGTTTCTTTACATTTTTTCATCATCATTTTCACTCCCTCATTATTTATTTTATTTGTTTATATTTTTTCATCATCATTTTCACTTCCTCATCATTTATTTTATTTGTTTACATTTTTCATCATCATTTTCACTTCTTTATCATCTATTTCGCCTCTTTATGTTTTTTCATCATCATTTTTACTCTCTCATCATCTATTTTGTTTCTTTATATGTTTCATCATCATTTTCACTTTCTCATCGTCTATTTTATTTTTTTTACATATTTTCATTATATTTTCGTTTCTTTATCATTACTTTTGCTCTTTATCATTATTTTCACTCTTTTTACATTTCATCATTATTTTCATTCTTTTATCACTACCTTCACTCTCTTATTATCTATTCAAGTTTATTAAATCATTTGATTATTTAACAATTAGTAACAATAATGTAATATACTATATATATGCATTGCATTATAATTAGAGATGTTAAAAATTAAAAATTGTACTTTGTTCAAAAACAAATTTTAATAAAAATAATTATAAATCACGTGATCTGGTAAAAATTACTTCTAGTGAATTTCACCTCCAGTGAGAGTTAAAATGATTCTTAAAATATACATTTATTACATTATCAGGAATTTTTTAATGTAACTTATATTTTTTTACAATATATAATGCTTCTATACCTGTTAATTCTTTTCTATATATATCTCTAAAATCATGTATAACTTCTAATTGTTTCTAAAGAAATTAAATTCAATATTTTAAAAACTATTTTTTCTAATTTCTTGAAAGAATAATCATAATTATTATGAAGATATAGTTTAGTAATATTCTAAAATATCTCAATAAAATTAAGCTTACAATAAAATTTAGAATAAAAGATAACTTTATATTTACAATCTTAATAATTTTTCTAATTAATGACCTTTGAGCTAAAAAATCTGGTTGAAATGAAAGTATTTGAACTGTACAACAATTATTTGCATATTTTTTACAGTTAGAACAAATATGGTTTATACTTCTTTCTAGTTATAATCCACATTCCTCTTAAACTAAATAAATTTCTTTAGGTCTTTTATTTAAAAAATGTATTAGCTATATTGAACCATCAGGGATCAGGTATTATTCCATTTTTAAATTTTTTTTTACCATTCAGATTAAGATTTATTTTTGTTGCATTATCAAATACAAATACATCAATATCATCAGAATACAATTTTCAAAATTGTAATAGCTTTTTAATAATCTAATTATAAGGTAATTTAAATTTAAATTATTATTTTTAAATATAAATAAAAAATATTTACCTATTTAATTAAATCTTCAGTTTTTCACTGATTAGCATCTGGTTTTATCATAAGTTAATGTATTAATAAAAAATTTTCTTGGCAAATTTCAGCTAAGGGCCCTGACTAAAAATACATATTTTTTTTATTTTGAATACTTTAATATATACAGTATATTAGTTATATATATAAATCATATTATCTAAACTTGAAGTATTGAAACAGCATATCATTGAACTTGAGGCTGAAAATGCTAAAATATCTGATCTTAGAAGAAAGCTCTTAGTTTCTGATGCTAAAATAGCTGGTTGAGTATACACTATAATTAATTTTAATAGTTACATGATGGAATGTCAATTTCAAAGTAATACAAAAAAAGTTTGGTCTAATAAAAAAATGGCAATTTGTACCAAACCTTTTTCATATTTTTTGTATAAGCTTTTTGGAACTAATAAAGAAAGAAAAAAAAGTTATTTATTATAATTTGGTTTATATATTATATTATAATTACTATTTCTAAATTAATAAAATATTTTTGTTTTTTTTAAACATATTAGGTTATAAAATACATGAAACAAAAAACTATTTTAATGTACTATAACTGATAGATTAGTTGATATATTTAATCTTTATATTAGTTTCAGTTCTTTATTTTTATTATGCCAAAATTATTGATTGTAAATATTAGTTTACTATAAGATAGGTTCTCAACGAAGTAGTTAGTTTTTTGTGGTATTTTTTTTAAGGAAAATTAGCAATTTTACTTTATTCTTTATTAAATTTTATGTTTCTTTAATTTAAATTAGTAAAATTTTTTATACATACCAATCATTTTACATGTGACATAATTAGCCATGGTAATTAATAAAAAATGATTATATAGATATATTCTACCCTTAAGCATAGAAATATTGAGTTTCTAAAAGCAAATAGAAAATATAATGAGAGGTGTGATGCTAATAAAAAGGAATTAAAGCAGAAAAATGCAGGGCTTAAGGTTAGACTTGCGGTAGTGGAAAAGAGTTCTGTGGTAGTGGATGGACAACTACAAAATGATAAGAAAGCGATACTAGAGATATTACCAGAGGTATCTGCTGATAATGATTCTATAGTAGACCAGTTTAAGCAATATGTGCCTATTTGTAAAGTAAATGATATGGTATCAGAAGTGTTACCAGAGGTCAACACCAAGTTATCGGCGAAGAGAAAGATGGATAAATCCTTAAATAAAGCATATAAGAAAAGTGTTAGTAATAAAATAAGATAATGCAATAAGAAAAAGAAGCTTCAATATTATGACTTATCATCTAATACAGAAATTATAGTAGATTTGAAACTATCACTCAGTACAGGCAATGATATCTCTGTTTCGTTATCTATTGAGAAGGTGGATACTAAAGCAACTTATTATGTAACATGAAAATAATCACTTGTGCCGATAGTGAGGATGTCTCATTTGATAAAATGTCTGGGCTGATTTCTACACAACCGCTTGATAGAAATTAAATCACTGAACAAATCTTGAAGATTGATTTTTCTAAACCTATTTCTTCAGTGGTATCGGTTGAAATACATGTAAGGTTGCTGGAGAAACTAGAGGGTTTTGGCAAGTTAACGAAATGCTGAAATGCTGAAACTTTGCCAAAACTATATGAAAGTCTTATTAAAAAGTTAGAGAAAAGCGAAACCTGATAAAACTTATTATAAATGCAAAACTGCAAACAAAAGCTTCCAAAACTATAATAATAATATAGTAAAATCTTGGAGAAACTAATCGTAGAATTTTGGAGAGATTTAGGCAGGCAACTTTAACTACATGATGAGTCCATCTTAATCAACATAATTGAAAGCTTTACGCAGAGATTAACTTATTGGATTGATGAAGCTATAAAAATGGGTCTAAAAGAAATCTTATACTTGTATCATATTTCTTTAAGTTTGAAAAAAAAGTTAAAAAGATTACAACTGATGGCAAGACTAAAGATAAGACAGCAAGATTGATGGTATACAAAAATATGTTACAGTATTTACCTAATGTTATTCTGGATACTAATTTGCGAATCTAAACACATCAAGCTAAAAATATTTTTATACTATTTGGAAAAAAAGAGGTCAAGATCAATAGAATTAAGTTAGTTACTTGTAATGTAAGTGATATAAACAATACTCAAATTCAAATATTATAGATTATATAAATAATATATATAACTTTGAAAAGTGTTACCAATGGTAACAATCAGAGTCATGAGACTTTAAAAACTATTCCTTCAGGGAATAATCAGACTAATGTATCAGAGGTGCAAGCAAATACCTTGATTTAGCTGAGGTAAATATTCCAACTGTATCTATTCCATTAACTCATGACTCTAATTCTTCTAACTTTATCCCACTCATTTCTTTTTAGAAGAAGCTGTTAAAAGAAAAATATGAGAAGTTTATTAATTTTGTAATAAATCAATTCAAAAAGACTAACTTATATTTAGATCTTCATGCTAGTATAGATAGGTCAAATAGATTTTTACTGTATCTATTAAATCTGCTCTATATGCAAAAAGAAGCATTGATATCCAAAAGGCTACT
This sequence comes from Rhizophagus irregularis, assembly GCF_026210795.1. NCBI lineage: Eukaryota > Fungi > Glomeromycota > Glomeromycetes > Glomerales > Glomeraceae > Rhizophagus > Rhizophagus irregularis. The sequence goes on along the minus strand of NC_089435.1, from coordinate 4,383,537 downwards.
GGTTAATTGATAGTCAAGACAGTGAAAAATATTGCAGTTATATTTTGAAAAATCCAGTCCAGATGCTTGAAAAGATCTCTTGAAATTTTCAGACAAAAATATATTAGTAGAGGCATTGTAACCGCAGATTTTAGAAAGATATCACAGAATAATTTATCAAGTATAATATATAGTTAGAATTATATTTAATAATATTTATTATTTATTAAATAATTATATTTCATTAAAATTATATTAGTTATTTATTATTAATTAAATTATATAGTTAATTTGTCAGTCATGGCAAGCTAATGTAGTAGATTATGTAAGGAGGCGCAGTAAGTCATATAATATAGTTACACAAAGCAAGAATAGTTGGTAATACAAGTCACGTGATAAGCCACATGACAAGGTATAAAGTCATAGGTAGTATAGTAGTACAAATAATATAATGATGTAATGTATTTAATTAAATTATTAGAAGTAAGTTTCTCAGTAATGATGTATAAAAAGGAGTCAGTTATGACTAACTTTCAGGAGCAGTTTTATCATTTAAACATAAGAATAAAATCCTAAAATTATGAATAATAAAAATTATATTTACATATAAATTACTTTAATTCAAATGTTTAACCTTTTCTTATAAGAAAAAATGATTTTTGGGATATTTTAGGAAATGTTTTGGGTAAAAATGTGTTTACAGGTTAATTTTAGGATATTATTAATATAAAAGTGGAAATATGGAAATTAAGTATGAAAGTGGAAAATGAACAGGAAAATACATCAAGTATATGAAAATAATTTAAGAATAAGGAAATATAAATAAATCAATACAAATATAATGGTTAATAAAAAGAATAATAATAATGACAAAAAACAATAATATTATACATTATAAATCCCATTAAATATGGTTTATCCTTTAGAATTGTACTGTTATTATTATGTAATATCTGAGTAAATTGGTATTATGGCTTAACTTTTATCAAAGTTGTGAGAACTCATCTAGTTGATAAAAGGATAATTGTAGCCTTGTAGGAAATATGATTTTATTAGATGAAATGATAAATGAATTAATAAAAATTAATCAAGAAGAAATAAACCAAGCATTATTCAGTAAATTTATATACAGTCGCAATTTGTGGCAACTGGCAACAGAACTATCTTTCAGTCTGGAGGATTCTGTGACAGCGTGAATGAAGTAAAAATAAATCATATGGAATCAATCACCTCCTTTTGGTTATGTCCACTCACTATTAGTTATCAGAAATTTTGGAATATTATTGTATTAATAACACCTTATCTACAGAAATTGTAATTAAAAAAAATGTTGGCTCTAAATGATTAATGATCAAATAAATAATTCTCAAACTTATTACTAGTATGATTAATAATTAAATAAATAATCCTCAAACTTATTACTAATATGATTAATGATTAACCTCAAACTTATTATTACTAATGATCAAATGAATCATGTCTAACTAATGAACCTTTGTAATACAGTAAACTTTTAAATGAATCATGATTATATAACAAAAAAATATATAAATTACCATATTCTTTTTTCAGATTCATTTTTTTTTCAGATTTTAGATTATCAAAGCAAAAATGTTTTCTTTTACTTCAAAAGTTTTTCATGCTAATAAGTGTGAACATAGTTAATTATTCTGCATTCAATATCTGATGTAATAATACATTGAGGTTCCTTTTTAATAAACAAATAGTTCAAGGATGCGTCTTTCATCACAATTAAATAAATGAAACAGAAAGTTTAAAGAATTTGTAAGATATTTCTACTTAATTTAACTCATTCAGGCAAGATTTTACTGCTTTAAGATCAACATGATTAATAGAGTCTCCAAGACAAATGAAAAAATAAGCAACTTAAATCAAAAACTTACTGGCTTTAAGGCCAACATGATTGATAGAAACGTGACTTTAATGCAAAAATGAAAGTTTTGCCATTTTAAACTAGTTCTCTGGCGATTGGTTCAGTAATTCTAATAATATCGTTGCTCAGAGCTTTTGGCTGGAACGTTAACTTCAAACTTAAGAAAAATAAGAATAATAAATAATATGCATTCTGGTTTAATATAGTAATTCACAATTCACAAATATGCATTCTGTTTTAACATATTTTAACATAGTAGTAATTCACAGATATGCATTCTGCTTTAATAAAAAAAACATTTTGCAACATTTTTTTTAAATTAAACTATCTAAAAAATGGTTTGCAATATTTTTTAATAAAGTTATTACAATTTATTAAACCTTTCAGCAATTAGGTTACCTGAAGTAACTTGAATTAACCTGAATATTTTTGGGTTAACAGGTCTGGTTGGGTCAGAACAGGTTATCCAATCTGAACTGACCTGAAAAAAATATCAGTTCAAGTTAACCAAATAACCTAACCTGACCTGACCTGTGTGAAGTTCTAATGATGCTAATACTTATAATTTATTAAAAGAAATTAGATTTTAATTTATTTAGTATGAAAATAAAATAAAAACTATTTATTTATATAAAAAATTCTTGTTGGCTGTATTAGCTGCTAAAATTAATTTTAAAAATTTTTGAAATTTTAAAATATCTTAAGATCTAGTGATCATAGAAAGATGAAATTAGGTTTGTTAGATTCCTCTTATTGAGGTGCATTTAATGGTAATAAATTATAACTTTAAAATTAATAGATAAAAAGTTATTAATTTATAAATTTTTAGATTTTATAAAATATCCTGTTACATAATATTTGTAGAAGAACAATTTTTATTCTATCAGATTCTTCTCATCAAATGGTGATAATTTTATATTTTTAGGAATAATATATAAAAAGATATTTCAATTTAAATACTATTTGTTGTAATTTGCCGATCATTTACTTTTAAAAAATCATTTAAAATCAAATTAACTTTTTTTCGATTTTTACTTAGAAAATATTTACAAAAATATTTGGTTTATATAATAAAACATTTTAAGACATTTAAAAGTGTTATTAAAAAACAAAATTGCAGGCAAATTTGCCTGCAAAACAGTTTAAGGGATACTCTTAAAACCATTATTAAAAAAGGTAAATGTGATGACAAGTTTATATTAAATGATTCGAAATAGGAAGAAAAAAATTGTGTTATTAACACTACTAAAAATTATTGTTGATAAGTTTGTAATATAACAAAAGGTTTACATTATTATTTAATTCGTTAACTGTCATCAAATAAAGTAAAATAAAAAATAAACTCATTATGTATTAAATATGTTAGTGTTTATTTAGTATCACGAATTAAAGTTTCAATATATTATAAAAATTTTCATTCAAAGCACTATTATAACCATCATAAAAAAGTATATATTACTTTCCTAAATGTTATAAATGATTGTAAATCAGTATTATCCAAAAGAAAGAAGAAAAGAACACGAAAAAATAAAAAAAGAAAAATGGCGTTTTCATATGTTAGGGATAAAATATTTACCATAATCACGCGTATTGTAAACACTAGTATTGAATTTCACCGAAATTTTTTACTTTTAAATATATTATACAAATCAAGGCGAAGTCAGTGAATTTCACCAGAAGCGAGTATTAAAAAAAAATCGTAAAGTATCGGAAAATGATCGACATTGTGATAAAACGAAAGGCCGCTATGCTTGTAATATCAATATTAATTAATATTCTCTTCCAATCCAACCATCATTAAAAAATGTAATGATTCGTTATTTACAATGTGCCGGCATGCAAAAAAAAAGTCCGTTATCTCAAAAATTCCGGATTTCCGGAATTTAAAGTACTAATTTAGCTCCGATTACGTGTACCGTACAATACGTACAATGATAACAAAAACAATCTCTAAGAATATCCAGATCACCAATTGGTGTAACAACCGACCACGTATATTTGCTCCTTTGCCAAACAGCACTTTATTCTGAATTGAAAATGGCTTTTCAAATATTCGTTTATGGCATCAATGGAACTACATCTACGCTTAATGATATCACGACGGAAACTAAGTAAAGATAATACGTGAAACTAGTAATGAAAAACAACTAAATCTGGTACTGACATTTTCCTTTGATGTTTCCAGGATTATAGATATTAAGATAAAGGTGAAAGAAAAGACACCAGGTGTAGAAATTGAGCATCTACGTCTCATCTTTGCCGGGAAAGAACTCGAAAATCATTACACAGCGGGGCACTATAAAATAAAGCAACGCTCTACACTTCATTTGGTCGTTAGGTAGGGAAAAAAAATTTCAATCTGCCGTTGAAGATTGATGATATCTATTTGTTATGTTTACAATTAATAGTTTTACTGCATCCGGAATTTTTTTTGACCATGTTTACATTTAATAACAATTTGTATTTCAGACTCCCGGGCGGCTCAAATGAGAACAGTTATAGCTCCGACGACGGCGTAGAGCTTACTAACGAACCCGACATGATCACGTAAGTACTCCCAGTTGCTCAATCATTCACCAGCCCAATCTAAATCTTTTTATCCATAGTTGGGATGACGACCCAGAAAACTTACGTGCAAAGGTAATAAATATCTTTCAGACGATTTGGAAAACAACATTTAATTTCAAATATCTTTAACCCCCTTTTCAGATGCCATGTGGCCACGCTATTAATCCTGAATCCCTGACTGCCTTTTGCAGATCACTTGTTAGCGAAGGCAAATTTCAATTTTTTTGTCCGTATACTGACTGTGAGTACTCACACGTTTCTGTCAGACGTCAACTGGTAATGTTTCTCACTATTCGTTGTGTATATCAAGCGACAACCGATGTTCGTTGCCTTGTGGAATGGCAATATGCTGACATCCGCAAGATAGGTCAGCTTACTGACGAAGAGTGCAAACATTTTGAGACCAAGATTAGTGAAAATTATGCTCTTCGGGCTCTCGGTGTTCAAGAATGTCCTCAGGTGAGAATTCACTTTTCGAGTTTTTTTTCTCAGCTCTTGTTTACTTCAAGTGCCATCGGTAGTGCTCCACATGTTGTGAGAGAAGAGATAAGAATCGGACATCAGTAATATGTTTGATATGCTCAAGGAGGCCGGGCGCTAGTGAATTCGCATTCTGTTGGTACTGCTTGCACGAAGTTAAGAGTTACCATGGTTATCGTTGTAATAACGATTTCTGTGGAGGTGTCGATCCACGTCTAGCCATTCTCAACAATGCGGTCAAAAAAGTAAGATACCCTGCCCGAAGGCCCCAACTCCACAATTGTATAATTTATCGTTAATATTATTAATATTATGGTTTCAGCAAGTAGGAAACGTATCCGGAGTGCCATCGTGCCGCGCATGCCCGAGATGTGGTACAATTATCGAACATGACCGTAACTGCAAGCATATGAAATGTCCTTGCGATCAGCATTTCTGGTATTTATCTTAATGTCGATAATTCAAACAAAAAACTCTGAACTAATTCTTGTTATATTGATATACAGTTTCATTTGCCTTAGCCTGCGTGACCCACAAACCGGCTGGTCATGCGGTGTATTCAATAGTGTATGCAATATTGCTCCAGTACAGACCACTATCCCCGGCTTATAATATTCTTATTCCATACTTAATATTTTTATTATCATTATTTGTGATCAAGATTATTGGGTCGGTCACGGGGAACATATCGTTTATTATTAAATTGTTTTGTACTTCAATTTTTATCTTTTTTTATTACGGATACGAATAATGATGGGAAGAAAATAAGCCTCGAAATATTTTTGACAAACGTGCTTTTCAATGTGAAATCACATGTTAATTATTTATATTAATAAAGATTTTTGTGATACATACATGTCAAGTATCAATTAAAAATGATTCTTTTTATTTAAAACGCAATTTTTATCGCAAAATGTAATCACGGGATATTATAATATAACCGATAGAAATAATTTTGATTTGAAGAGTTCGTTAAAGGACATTCAGATGATTTTTTAAAAATTACGTTGATCAATTTATACAAATTTTTAAAATTAAGATATAATCATATAGATCCGATTAAATATTATCCAGTATCCACGATGGAATAATATTCCGATCTAAGGAATTTGACGAAATTGGAAACTTAGAATCTTTTTTAATTTAAATCGTAACGGTATATATTAGGAAAATACGTTTTCTATTTTAAATGGAGATAATAAACTTTCGATACTCCGTTTAAATCTTCAAAGATGAAACAACAAAAAGTTCATTTATTATTAAAAGGATTATCAACAGTAGAAAAACGCAAATATAATTTCTAGTATCCCAATAGTATGCGAGAAATTTCGTCATGCGAGATCAATCACCTGAAATGCGCCGGAATAGGGGCTGTGCTACGTACGATTTGCGTATATATTTCGCATTATTTTTTCTCACTCTGAAATTTTAAAAATTTAAAACAAATCCTATAGTATATAGTACGAAGACAGGCAATCCGAAATAGACTTATTGAGGCAACATATAACTGATCTTGAGGCTGAGAACGATAAAATTAAGGCTGAGGATGTTGAGCTTAAGGCTAGAGTTGCGAAATTGGAAGATAAGCAATTGCAAAACGAATTAATAAAAAATTTATTATCTGTATCGCGAAGAAACATGTGATCCGTGGTAGAAAATTCATGGTAAAGACATCTATTTATTTATTGCGTGTCATGTATCCGGACGTGCTATTATCATATCAACAAAACAATATTCGGATAATTAGATATTTTTTGGCAATCAATATTTCATATGATGGGGATATGTGTATGCTAATCGCAGTAATTCGCAAGGGGGATTAATGTAATAACGAAATGCAGTGCATAATTGCTAATGAAGATCCGGGAATCACTTTCTCCTAGACATTTACCAGCACTATAAAACAGACCAATTCAGGCTGTTACTCAACATATGCAACCAAAGGACAGGCAGTATGGATAAAAAACAAGTTTAACTCTTGCAATGAAGATACTCAACGCAAATAATAATACTATCTTTCTTCTATTTATATCCCGGAGATAAACCCATGCATTTTATGTAAAAAGAGATAATTGGATCTCAACCGTATGGGCCAATCAAAGAATTTACTATGGCCACCTGTGGATGTATTTACTACCAAATGTGCCTTGAAAAATATTTGATGGACCACCGTGGTAAAGCTATATGTCCAAATTGGGATTGCAGTAGCAGAGAGATCAAAACTTTTATCCGGTAGTATTGCAAGACAAGTCTACAACTTCTGATGAAAACTCTATCTCACAAACCAGTGCATTTGGGAAATCAGACTCCTGTGGATGGTGATGTAACACCCATGAACGAACTAGGATTGTTAGGCGGAGAGGATCAAAACTTGTCCAAGACTACCCCTATAAAAAATTTTTATCCGAATATTTCCATTATTTCTCCGTGTCTTCCGTAAAAATTCTGTGAAAATGATACATTCACGGATATCCGTGTTAGCGAGATGAAAATTTCCATGATTTAAGGCTATAAATTCCATTAAAATGATACATTCACGGAAAAAACATGGAAAGATAAAACACGGATCAGATTTTTTACAGGGTACTGATAAGGTATCAAGTGACATTCACATGATATACCTCAAATTCGTTTGCGGGAACTCCTTAATGGTATCTTACAATGATATTACTGAGATTTGGGAAGTATCGTATATTGCATCGAAAACTTCCAAATCACACTACGTTGTTATACTTAAAGATGCAATGTTACTTTGCACTTGTATGTTTATTGTCAATCAAGGAATGATATGCCATCATCAATTCAGGGTGCTTATTCAGTCAGACAACGTGATATTTCATATTTCACACATTCATACACGTTGGTTTAATTTGAGTTCAGATCCGCCTACCAACTTAACGGGTTTTATTATGATTGTAAATGGTGAAAAAAATCATACAACGATACCATTGAGTTACATGAATCAATTAAGAACAGATAACATATATACTCTGACGATCAGAGAAAAGGTCAATAAAAAAATTCAATATGGCGCCGCGATATCTATAGTTAAAACGAGTATTCAAATCGCTGTTATGAAAGATGTTACAGCTGAATTAATTAGAATTTTGACACAATTTATTATGAAATATCGTAGAAGTACCGGTTTAAGCATTGAAAAGAGTAAGTATTATTTCTTCATAGATACTACCATATATTGTATAGCATAGGTTTAAGCTTCGAAAATACTAAAAATTTCATTTTTTTTCAGGTACCAAATCATTACAGGATTCGCAAGGATCTTCTATTCAAGATAATCCTCAACCTTTATCCGTTCTTCCTGATATAAGTATCACAAACCAAAAGGACGACCTCCAAAGCAGTATAAATCGACGGTAGAAAATAATCGTATTACATCAGGAAAACCTGATGATGTAACAGTACAGAAAACATGCAGTTATTGCTCCGGAAAAGGTCATAATATCCGTGGATGTCCAAAATATAAAGCTGAATCATCTGCCAACAAAGAAATGAATACTTAGTTTAATTGGGTAAGGCAGTTAATAGTGTAATAGTTAATTGTTGTACACTTGCACTCGAATAAAAAATAAACAAAGATTTAGCTTTTGTATCAATTTCTTTTATTAAATGTATAAATTTATTACAAAGTTTTTACATACAGATTAGAAACAATAGTAAAAATTTCATTTCTGCGTATTAAGAAATTTCGAAGTCACGTAATATATATGATCATGTGACACCGGTGCTGACCACCAGTGGTGGTAAATAGCAAACTTCTAAAAAAAAAATAATAAATGATGATTTTGATTTAAGAAACCGAAAAAAAAATTTTGATTAAAAAACTATCGATGATTTCTATCGAAACTGTATCTCAAGGGCGTAGTAAAATATGGTGAGCTTTAACCTGTCCCAGCATGTCATTTATTTGACATAATTACGTAATTATAATATTTTCTTCGAGATCAATGTTATCATGTCTTCTTCCATGGCACCATTTATCTGCAAATGGACCGATGCTCATTCTAAATCATTGTGCTTTTACACTTAGAAGGAACTCGAGCTTCACATCTACAAATGAAGAAAAAGTGAATAGATGGGGATTATTCTTTACTTTACTCTTACACTAAAGATGGGTAGGTAGTGTTTTAAAAAAGAGGAGAGGCACAGAATTTTGTTTATATACGTATATATATATATAAGAATGTTTACTAACAAAGGGGAAACAGGTTTTGGTTTTTTTATATAAAATATTTATTAACATTCTTTTAACTTCTTTTTTTTGTAGATTTTGAACTGGAGCTTGAAAATTGGAATTGAAAATTAACAAATTTAAAATTAATAAATATTTTTTTCAGATAATAAAGAGCCATATAAATTTGTAATTTTCGAAAAATAAATACATTTTATTCAAATATAAATCATGATTAATCGATCATCCAATTGATTGATAATAAAGTTCAAAAACAACCCATAATAACATCATAAAAAATTTATTTGATATTTAATATGTAAAGTTGTTAATTGACATCCAGTTCGACAAATAATAGTAGGAATAAGTGATGAAGAACTCTTAAGGCAACAAAGTCAGAATGAATTAGAAAAATATAAAAATCATATTGAGCCACTCCAAAGCAAAGTGAATAATCTAAAAACTCAAAATCGGGTTAGTAGTCCAATCAAAAGAATTAATTACGGAAGAATTGCAAAACCAGCAAGAAAAACAAAAAAATAAGAATTTGAATCATGTAACATCTGAGGAAGAAGTTCTCCACAGGAGAAGTATAATTCAAAAGACAAATAGGAGGAAAATAATAAGTTGTCACGAAGTGTAATATGCTGTACCAAATATGTATGGTGTACAATTAGAGAATTATTCGTTTGGTGGAGAATTTAATCCAAAGCAAAAGAGTGATATGAAAAATAAAATTATAATGTTATAAAATGGTTTAAATCAAGAAACAATTGCCGAAATAACTAAAACAGAAAATTATATGATACAAAATGAAATGGGATATTTAAATTCATACGAGGATAAATCAATTATTTCCAATTATCAAGTTTTATTTAAATTTGTTAATTATAATAATTTTGAAATAGTTAGTGAGAGAAATAAAGAAAATTATAACTCTACAATCAATACTTTTTATGAAAGTATAACTGATCAGGCAAAGACGCAAAGTAATAAAGAGATGAATTCGTTAAAATTTCAAAAACTTTATGTTATATTGCTAGCCATTTTTGTTACAAAATATGATCATTTAAATCAACTATCAAAAACAAAATTTTTTTCATATTTGCCATCTTGCGCTTATTTGATAAAACCAAATTTCAACTTTTTAAGATGATTTATTATTCAAATAACAATGTATGTACTACTAATACACAAATGTTTATAATTGATTACAAACTTATATTGCGAAAGATAATACTTTATAATTCCCATGACCAAATTATAAATAATGTAGGAAGCTAGTTATTTACAGTTAACTAAGAATTTGGAGCAATTACTAAATTTACTGCATCAACAACTTAAATTATACGTATTTCTTCTAATGCTTGTCTTGAAGTAGTTCCACTATCAATTCTACGCTTTAGTTCTGTAAATTTTTCTACATCACATTCTCCTTTATTAATCATTTCATCAATCATTTGTCGAATCTTATTAGCGTCAGCATAATAATATCTTTAAAATAAATTATTGGAATAAATTACCAAAAAATAATTTTTCATGAAAAAAAAAAAATCAAATAATCAAATTTACAGTACATACATTACTTCAGGAAACCATTCTTCCCAACGTCTCTGATATGGTAATAGGTAAAATAATTCAATTTCAGCAAGAATCTAAGAAAATTGAAAAATTTTAGTAATTTTACAATAACTAAATCAAATAATAACAGTGATATACCTCCGCTTTTTGTAATAAATATGACACCCTATTATTATCTTCTTCAATTGCATTACTTAATAATCCAATAAACAAATTCATAAGATATACAACAATCAAGAATGAGAATAACACAGTCAATATTGCAAGTGAAGGATCATTTTTATATGTCCAATTGGATAATGCACCTGAATCTCCTATGATAGAATAATATTTTATTAAAATTACTTGCAAAAATATGTAACGAAATATTATGAAAAAATTCATTTACCTGTTAAGAATTTATACATTGCAAAAGCAGCAGTCCCAAAATCTATAAACATGTTGGTATTTTCATCAGGTTGTTGAATCAAATATGGATTTGGATCAACTGTTCCGTTTTCAAATACTTGATGATAAGTAGAAGCTATATTCCAAGGATTATTTGAATCACTATTATTTGTAAGATTTGTATTTGCATAGTCATCAGGAGAAAATTTAGATTCTGGTGATAATAAAATGTAAAATGTATGCGAAAAACTAATAATAATAATAAACAAAACCACTAAAAAAGAAAAAATTTTTTTTCCAACACTAATGATTATTGCAAAGTATATACCAAAAGATTCAAATACTCTAAAAAATAACAGAAATTTTATATCCAAAAATAAGCATGAAAAAGAAAGTAACTGAATATTTTTATTATGTGTTTGAAGCCAATAAATAGAAGTGTAAATTGGAAGCAGAAATGCAATTAAATCTATAATATTAAATAATAATGTAATTAATTATTAGTTTTTCCTTAATAATAAGCAAAGTAATTAAAATATGTGATGTATATTTACCAAATATATTCCAAAAATCACTGAACCATTTAGTAGGATTATAAACAAACTGGCGGATTTCAAAACTCAAATGAATAATTCCAAGTATAATTGAGACGATTAAGAGTTGTTTTTGAACATTATCATCAATGTATTGTTTAGGAATTGTTGCAGCAGCGGTAAAGCATCCAAGTAAACCCATAAATCCAAACCAGATTATTGCATAATAATATTTTCCAAATTTATTCCATTTAAAATTAATTATTGTTTCACCATTCCATGTCTTATAGATATCCCTACTTATTGTTTTAACAAATGGACTAGATTGAGGTATAAGTAATTCTTTAAACAAATTATAGTCTTGTGGATAATTAACAAATTTAATATAAGGATTCATAAGAGTAATTGATGGCATTGTATTTTTAAAAATATTATTAATAAGTAAGAATATAGCATGAAAAATAAGAATAATGGGAACCAGGGGTAAAAGTATTAAGATATCAAATATAATAATTATAATCCAGAATATCATTTTATGATTATTATAAAATTCGCTTATTAATCCTTCACTTTTATACCACCAAGTTAAATTAGAATATTGAAAGGAGTAAAGATGTAAATTACTATTTCTATATTCTTTACTATAAGAATCTACGATTATCATTGTTTCTGATGAATATCTTGAAATATATTCTGGATAACATTTATTCAATAAGGGTATTGTAGAATTAATAATACTTAAAAACATCCTATTGTTTACAAAATCTTCTTTAAAATAATTCATACATTTTTTATAAATATCATCTATTAATTCTATATCATATTCTTCAATTCCAGATGTTAGTAGTTTGACACCATGTTTTAAAAGGATTACTTTATTATATTTTCTAAATTTTTTATAGACATCCCCCGATTTAGTATCATTTCCCTTAATATCTTCTATACATTTTTTATAGATATCTTTTACTAATTCTTCGTTACCAAATATTAGTAATTTACCACCGTATTTTGAAAAATTTTCCTTAATATCTCTTATATATTTTTTATATATATCTTTTACTAATTCTTCGTTATGTTTAATTCCAAATGCTAGTAATTCCCCACCGTATTTTGAAAAATCCTTAATATCTTTTATATATTCTTTATAGATATCTTTTATCAATTTTACATCTTTTTCTTTAATTCCAAATGCTAGTAATTCCCCACCGTATTTTGAAAAGGTTTCGTTATTTTCTATTACAGATGAAATCCATTCATCACAAAATTTGAAACTTTCATGATTCGGTAAAGGCAAAGTAGTTTTTGAAGATATATAATTTTTTAATTCTTCTATATTATCGTCGATCTTCATATAATAGTAATAGTTTAAGGAAATTAATTTGTTGTTATTTTCATTAAAATGATAAATAAAAAGACCTTTTGTTGTCAAAATAATAATATTATTGTCATTAGATAACTCAATACCAAGTGGTTTTTGATGTTCAGCAGAATCTAAATAATCAACTCTTTTGCCAATTAATTTTCTCTCACTACTAATGTCAAAAATCTCCAGTGTAATTTTATTTTTTTTACAATCAAATATCCATTCAAATTTCCCTCGTTTTAAATCATTTTTTATGATTCCTTTTATGAATCTTTGAGATAATGCATTAATATTATCAATACATGGTTTTGATAAGTGATCATCTGTTTTATTCGTTTCTTTGTTAACATCATCAAAGTACCAGTCAATAGTTTCATAATCAAAGTAACAATTTTCGATAGTTTCATTAGAATTTTCGATAATTTCATTAGAATTTTCGATAGTTTCATTAGAATTTTCGATAGTTTCATTAGAATTTTCGATAATTTCATTAGAATTTTCGTAAGTTAAATTCATTTTTAATAACGTTTCAAGTTTAACCTTCCAAATATTTTTATCTAAGATTCCAAATGCATACTCGGTTGTAGTTTGAATGTTATCCGGATAACGCTCCTCTTTTAAATAGCCTGTCGTAATGGAACTTCCAGTACTATTATTACTTATTAAAGGAAGTAATAAAGAAATTAAGTCAGTATGATGCATAAAATTATAAAATAGTTGAGTATATGACGCTAAATAAATGAAATAATAAATTAGTATAAAGCTTAATAATATTATACAATTTTTAACTCTAAAATAATTACCATTATTAATATCCAAAGTGATAGGAATTTTTAGTTCTCTCGAATAAATAATAAGTTTATTTATGATTCTTATACAAATAAACTTCTCGTTACTAAAAATTTCGATAACCGACTTAAAAGTTTAATATATAATTAATTAAAAGTATTTTCAAATAGATTTGAGAAATAATTCAATATCAGATATATTTAATACCTTATAGTCACATATCTTCTCGTCACTATTAAATATTTTTATACTTTTTTCAGTAATAAGATTCCATTCATAAATGGAATTATCCGAATATAAGAAAATTTTATCATCTTTTGATATGTTAATCGCTTCAAAACCATTCGGTATCTTGTATATTCTTTCACATTTCCATTTGCTGCTATTTTTAGAATAAGCATAAATTTTATCAAGAGGTTCACCATATAATACAAGTTCACCTTTTGAATTAAAGTTAAATTTGCAATAATTATAATAGTGAAGGTCAAGATCTAATTTAATATTTTGATTATTCTTCATATCGTATATTCTTACTAATTAATTATAATTTTTTACCATAATTAGACAAAATATATAAATCTGCATAAATTTGTAATAATTGTCACTTACCTTTTGTAATAGCACCTTTATTAGACATGTCATAAAGACGCGCAAGTATTTTATCATTGGAAACACATATTTCATCCGTTTTATTACTTAATTTGAATTTTTTATATAATTTAAGTAGATTCTCATCTTTATCTTCGACATTCCAACCGACAATTGATTGATCATCTTTACTATAAGTAACTAGGTATTTTCCGTCTGGCGATATTGTTATCATAGTAATAGGCTTATTGTTATGTTGATCTATTAATATAATTTATCAATATCAGTATCAATTTTATCGTCATATTTTAATATTATCAATATTATTTACCAATATCTATTTCTGTCGCAACAGCGTTCATTTGTTAGGGCTTAATTTGTTGAAAAAAAAAAATTTTATTTAAAAATTTTTTAAATTGTTCTCATTTTGTTAAGTATATATATAAAAAGGATATATGCGTGTATTATTGATTAATTAAGTACGTCACAAATTTTGTTCAATGTAAACAAATTTAGACTACTGATTTTTTTTTTTACTTTTTTTAGTTTTATTAAAAAAAAGCTTCATCTAATCAAATATATGCGTTAACACGAGAAAAAAAAATTTGTATTGAAAAAATATGCAATGATGTTCATTTGTCCGTTTTCTTACCTTATCAATAGTTTGTGTTTGAATTAAATGGTTATTTATGGAATTGAAAGTAAAGAACACTGCATAAAAAAGAAGGAAATATATTTTTTTAATAAATAATTAAGTTTAGTAGCGTAAAGTTTTTGAATGAAAGAAACCCTGAAAAAAAACAATAAATATTTAACCATTGTTACACAAACGAAAAAAGTAAAATCTTTTTTTTATTCAAAAAGTCTTGCTCAATAAATTTGTTTAAAAAAATTTTAGTTTTCTTTTTCCTTTAATTTTAAAGAATTCGAATCTCTAAAAAAATAAATTCAACTTTTTCAAAATGAGGTTATATATTATTTTTCTTATTTTTCTTATTTTTCTTTCATCGATTATTTTATTGGTATTACCAGAAAAATCATCCTTTGAATCTGAATACCAAGGAAAAGTTCTATTGACTTCAGATGGGTTCGGTTACTTCGTAAGTTTTATAGATGATGAAGTTAAAATAAAAGAATTTTTTGATAATTTAACACAAGAATTGGCTAAAGCAATTCCGGTTAGTCCGGAACGAATAACTACAAATAGAAGATATGAAATTGAAACTGATACTTCATGCATTTTATCTATTGATATTGAAAGGACTAATAATAAAACCGAAAGAAAATCTAGTTTGATCGTTAGTGATTTAGATACTTTAATAAAGAATAAACTTACCACTGTCATTGGTTCTGGAGAATATACAAATTATTTGGATGCTGAATATGGATATCAAATCATACGTAAGAATCTTATTTTTTTTCGAATGAAGGATTTCATCTCAAATAATTTTTTTTTAATCTTATACTTAAATAGCAAGTTGGATAAAAGAAAATTGGAAAAACGTAATTATATCAATTGCAGTAGATGTCTTTTTTTTATCACTTGCTTATTGGGTGAATATATATTTAATATTATTAAAACTCATTAAATTTTTAATTTAACTCTGGAAGAATTCTGACGAAAAATTTTTGTACACCTTTTTTTTTCCTTCTCTTTCTTTTATTTTTAGAATAATACATTTACAATTTATTCTTGTGCCAACGCTATTGAAAGATTAGTTGTTATAATTTGGTATGATTCAGCAAGGTAAAGAAAAAACCAATCTAAACTAAATAAAAAAAAAGAAAATGAATAAAAATTTATTTTTTTTTCCAGTACTTATTTATTCTTTTTCCTTCTCCTCTCTTTCTCCCCTTCTAGTTATTTCCTTATGACATCTTCTTTTATCACAAATTTAATGGTTGCATTTAAAATTGTACGTGATGAACTTATGAGACATGACTTACAAAAATTATTAGAAGAACTTGAAGATGACTTAAAAGAAGGTAACAATCTAGCAGAATATAAATCAGAAGACGGCGGTACAACAGGATTAATAATAAATAATGATGGTGTCAACAGCCAAGAAAAAATTACGAAAGTATTAAAAGAAATTAAAAGAGAGTTAAAAATAATAATTAGAGAATTAGCAGTAATTAGCGATCTCATGAAAGAATTAAAAAATGTTAATGAAAAATTAAATTCAAAAGACATCGTAAAAAAATTGAAAAGAATTAACAGTTTTATAAGAGAATTTATGCAAGTTGAAGGTTCTACAAAAGAATTATTAGATGTTAGTGGACATTTGAATAAACTTAACGAATTATTGAAAGAAATTAAAGATAACGTTAACAAAAAAGAATTAAATAAAATAAATTATCTTATTAAATCCATGAAAAATAAATTAAGAATTGAACAACTTAAAGAAAAATTGAATGAGGCCGAGTATCTTATTATCAATAATGAACTTGCAAGTGAAGATAAAAGAGATTTACTAAAAGAACTTAACGACTTTAAAAAAGAATTAAGAAAATTTAATGACCATGCAGAACCTACAGCAGTGTATGGGGATAAAGAAATGAATAATGCTGTTGAGAAATATAGTGGCAAAAAACAGATTAAAAAGCTTAAAGACTATATTCTGAGAAAGTTTGAAAAGATTCTGAGAAAGTTTGAAAGCTGGTTTGGAAGCCTTAGAGAATCAGATCATCCGGAAAAGAAATATCGAAAAATTTCACAATGGTTAAGAGATTATAAAGATAATCAAGTAATTGTAGTAATATTTGCGATACTAGTAGGAGTTGATGTTATACATTTTAAATTGCTTGGATCAATGTTACGGATTCCGATTCCAAGTCTTAATTTTTTTTGTCTTAAGCCTAAAATTATTGATGTTAATTTTAATGCTAAATTATCCCACGCAGTAAAAGTACAATTATTTTGGGTTGCAATCATTAATTTTTTCAATGATATTGCTATAATATTTACACAGGTATGTAAATTATTTTTACATTACCTTTATTAAACCAAACATTAAAATTTATTTATTTTTAATAGAATTTTTCTTTAAGTAAAGTATCATTAGTTGTATCATTGGATTACATGTCTGTATACGTTTTATTAAAAACTATTATACATATCCTTACTAACTTATATAACATATTTAAATTGTTTCAAACCCGTAAAAAATTTATCTGATATATATAATTCTTTTGATCGGTCTTATTAAAATAAAGTTCATTTAAATTTGTAACATTTATTTAATTAAATTCATGGCATTTTTTTTTTAATTATGTGTATAACGTGTAAAAAAAAATAAAATTTTAATTTAGACTAGAATTATGTATTTTTCAAATTTTCAAAATATTGAAACTGTTAATATGAATCAGAATCAATTTTTTTTTGGCAATTGTACACAAATAAATACATTATTTGAATATAAAGAATAAATTTAAAAAGCATGAAAATGAGGATAAATCATAGGAATCATACAAACAATATTCGTTCAATTACAAGTGTGAAATTCTACTTCTAGTTTTCTTAATTTTTCTCTGGCACCTTCATTATTTTGACCAATTAAAGCGAAATCTCAATTGCGTTAATGTTAACGTTAATGAACATACTGTATAATTATTGATATTTATTAGATTAATACCAGGTTAATAATATTTATGAGCAAAGAATTTTAACACATTTAAAAAGAATATTTATGTAAGAATTTATTTTATTATGAAAAGAGTTTTAAATAAATGAAAATAAATAAGATAAATAAAAGTATTAAACGACGGTGAGTTGGACAAGTTCCATATATTGGGGTGGGGTGTCCACCTACTTCGGTAGAGATTGGACGGGCCAGAAGTCGTTCACCACTTAGTATAAAGGAAAGTCCCCAAGTTGAAGATAAAGTTTTCGTGGGAAAACTTCACACAATTCTATACTAATCACATCCCTTTACCTTAAAATTTTTTTTTTTTTTGATTATTAACAAATTAAATCAACCCTTGTCGGCATTGTGTATCTAAGAAAAGAAAATTTTGGATGTCAATTTTCTCATTGGAATTTAGATTTTTTTTTCAAAATAAAATAGGCACATTTTCAAAAAAAAAAATGAATCCACAAAATTAGTAAAAATAAATTTTAAGCAACTATTTTCACATTAGACTATTAATTACACTTTGAATAACATATTTTAATTTAAAAATGTAAAAAAAAATGTTAGATTCTTAGATAAACACTTTTTTTTTGTCTTTTAAGATATGGGGTAATTTTAGAATATATCACTTGAAAATTTTCAAAAAATTAATCATATTGTTGCTAATATTAGGAATGGAATTTTTTTTAAAACGATCTAAAATCAGGAGTGATACAAATCTGGTGTCACCTGTCACGCAAATAACACGAACTACAAATACCAAATTCAATATTTACAAACATAATTATTTTGAAGAACATGCAACCTGGACGCTAATTTCTTTCTTGAAATACAGACGACAGTATGCAAAGATTTTACAAGAGTCAGGAGCATAGGAACTATACGAAAGCACTTAATAAGATTATTCCAAGTAACGAATCAAAAGAAAAAAGTGCACGAGCTCAAAAATGTCTTGACGAATTTAATGTACGTGTTTTTTATGTAAATATTTATTATTAGCTAAGATAGAAGCTCTGAGTAGCTGCCTGACTACGTCTCGGCCAGTGATAGTGAACTACGCCTTCCCTCAGGGAATAGACTACGCCTCTATTTCCATGTTGCAACTAGGAACTACGTCTTTCTGGTTGTTAGACTACGTCTCGTTTCATGGAATATATCTTATTCCTTTGATTATGATGATGAGTTTGGTTATTTCATTAGACTTATATATTATCTGCTTTTTACAATGACGAAAAATCATCCCCAGATCGAACTTCCTCCGCGTATTGTGACTTCTAATTCAAAGGTAGCACTGGTTCTGGATCGTGATTATGAAAATAGCGAAGAGGTTAGTATAAATACAACACAGATAATATTTGCGTACAAACAAATATATATATTAATTTGATATATTTTACAAGCCAAGAAAACGACCTGCACTCACAAAAACCGGAAGTGAGTCCGAGTATGATAAAGCGATGAGGATGAGTCTAGGTTAAATATGAACGTAGAAGAATTGGGTTTGACGAATACATTAGTCAAGGGGATAAGCCTGTAAGTATATTTTTTCTTACAGTCGATCGCAAGTGTGATTCCTCTAAAACAATAACTATTTTATAGTTCATTTTTTAAATCAAAGAACATATCGTCATTATTTGAGTCATATCGATCCAAAGCGTTAGCTCATGCGCAAAATTCTGGCTTGCTAGTAACGAAAAATTATCACGAAATATTGTAAGTAGGACTTTTAAATGAATACCTTTTTAGTAATTAACTTTATTTTTAGAATGTGATTTTTTTGAAAAATTTAGGAGTCTATCGCATATTCTTTTATTGCAGATGGATAACTATTCAGAGATGCAAATAAAAGTATTTTCTAGGAAACTCTTGAAGATTTGAGAAAGGACATTAAATCAAGTTTTATTGGAATAGAGAAATTGACGAGGGACATAAAATTGATACTACAAGAATATCAGATATATTGAGGTTTATATTCTTTTATTAACATTATCATCTTTTGCAATATTAGAAATTCTTTTGCTGATTATCATTACTTTAGATTGCTCTTGATGACGATGATGGCGGGTTGTGCAAACTTCGTAAAACAATTATAAACTCTTTCTCGAAAACATTCGATTCAACAGCAGAAGATGAATTTTTCCAACGAATGCAGTTTCTATTTCAACACTTGTAAGTTTGATCTCTACTCTTTTTTATTCAAACATCTTTATTAATTGTCTATGGTAAAGTGTTTTCTCTCAACTACTTTGCAGGGCTTACACAATTCTGTTACGTTCATTGAAGAAAAAAATTAGCGAAAGAACTTTGGTGGCGAATTTAATAAGTCCCATATTGCACACTTTCTTTCATAATGCTTATACATCTGACAATTTGGCCAAACACTTTCAGTACTAGTGCAAAGGTCTGAAAGCTTGCTGTCAGTGATCCTTCTTGAGCTAACAACCTGATATGATCAGGAATATCATCAATAACGGTATTTATATTCTTTTTATAAAGAAGTAACGGGTGAGGGTAAGAATAACATGGAAAAGAAAAATATAATTGATCTAATTAGGTTGGAAATATTTATGAAGGATTCACTGAATAGTATTTTGCTTAAGACCAGTGTTAATTGGGTTTTTACTTGGCAAGTTATCGGTAAGCTGATCTTTCAGGAATGCTTACTTTAACTAAGATGATAAAGATCAGGAACCTGAATATCAATGTCTTATTTATCTTGCCATCACTGCTTTTGGTGCAAGAAGATAGCTTCCGTCTCTCTACTTTTTTGTTTATAGGAAATTTTCATATTACAATGAATAGCCAATTATAGAGTAAAAGTTGGAAATGGACAAGTAAAAAAAAGATAACTATTCACTGATGCCAATTAAATATAGCGAAATTGAATGTCCCAAAGTGTATTATGAGATGATAAAAAAGCTAGAAATATTTTAAAAACTACCTAACGCAACCAAAAATCACGCGTATATATACCTTCAAATTCAATGGTTAACAAGGTTGTCATCCCTGGTATTCCGGCAAAATATATTAAGTAAAATAGTTTAGTAAAATTAGCCAGTATAGCAAATTTTTATGATGATGATGGAAAACAGGCTACCAATCACGTTCAAATTTTACAAAAAACGTGTAGAACATATTATAAGAAGTTTTGTTTAGATTATAAATTATTCATGAGAAACAAAAGTAGTACAAAAAAGAAAAAAAATTCCAAAAAAAAAATAAAAGATAATATACAAAAACTTGAAATATACAGAAAAAGAGAGAAAAATATTTTAATTATGATATATAATATATGTATATATATACAAGAAGAAAATAAAACATTTTGATCAGAGGATTTGATTTTAATTTAAATCTTTCAACGATTATGGTTAAACTTGCTTTACTTCTTCATCATGATTGTCAACCTTATTTATTGTTTCAACCGCTTTTTGTCCTGATTGATTGTCAAGTTTACTGTTAGGAATATGTAGTGTATTTACTTTTACTTTTCTATTCTTATTTCGTTTGTACAAGAAGAACATTCCAACAGTGAATGCACAAAGTAAAGAAAATCCAGTAGCTAAACCAATTACTACCGATTTATTCTTAGACGGTGTTGAAGGAGGAGCTGGAGCTGGAGCTGGAGCTGAAGTTGGAGGAGGTGGCGGATAAAAGGTCGTTGTCCATTTAAATTCATTTTTATCACTGATATCAAGTAATAAAACATCGTCTTCAGTTATGTTATAACCGACTCCTATTAAATTTAGGATAAAAATTATAAAAATCAAATCATTTATAAAAATCAAATCAACAATAATGTATTTACCAAAAGTTGTGACCATATAATTTCCAATCACATTTGCTCTATGCATATATCTACAGCTTGGAATGTTTCCAGTAATTTTTGGAATACTCCATTCAAAAGTGTTAATATTTAAAGTATAAAGTGATTCTTTGGGACTGATAATAATATTATTATTTCCTAACCCTCCATAAACTATTACTTGTTCTCCGTCCAATCCTATTAGGATAAAATGATTAATAATTGAGAAATTTGAAAAATTTTATTTATTTTCTTTAATTTTAATACATACCAAGAACAGCAGTTAAACCATATCTATTAGAAGGTATTAACCCTGAAGTTTTCTTTAATTAAAAATCAATTATCATATATTAGTGAGTGAGTCTTTATATAAAGATAATGATTATAACTTACTTTTGTGCTCCAATTATTATTTTTAGTATCGTATATAAAGACCTATCAAGATAAATTAATCAAATTAACCCTGTATATATTAAATAATAATAAATAATGATATAATTACCTCATCTAATGGTAAACTTTCATTAAGGCTATTTCCACCACCTATTTAATAGTTAAAAAAAAAATCACACGGTCACATGTTTTCACATTCAGTTACTGCGTCACGGTAAAAGGTCTTACCTATATAAATAATGTTTTGATTGGGTAATAATGTTGCACCATAATTGACTCTTGATGTTGGTGCGTTTGTTGAACTACCTTTTCCCCAACGAAAATTTATTGTATCTAAAGTAATCATATCATTTACAAAAGAGTCAAATCCCAATAACTTTCCACCAAATAAATATACTTTTCCCTGATAATCAACGACTGCTGTTAAACTTCTCCTCTTAATGTGATTTTCTCCAGAAATTGTTGGGATATTCCACGAGTTACCCTGGGTATCATACGCATAAACCAAAGCTTTGCTTTCAATGTTTGTCAAATTTCTTCCTCCGTACAAAATTAACGTATTATTATCAGCACCACCTTTAACGGCTGTGACACCGATTTGCGGTGGAACGATATTTTTACTTGTTAGGTCACGCCAATTTAATGGCATTTGAGTATTAAATAGAGCTGATACGTTGAGATAAAAAAATTGGGTTCCGCCAACAATCCCACCAATAGTATCATCCATTCCGCTTAAAATATATAATTTATCGTCAATGACTGTAGCAGCATGAAGATGTCGTAGTGTTGGTTTGAATATGAGGGGTGGCGAAGTACCATTTATTTCAATTAATAAGAAATTGAATAATAATACGAAATAAGTTAAAGTGTTCTTTAACATCATGGTTATGGTTTTTTTTTACAAAAAAAAATTACTTTTTAAAAAAATGAAACAAAATAAAAATTGAAAATTGAGTGATAACTTTTTTTTTTAAGAAAAAAAAATTTCTTTGGTTAAAAAGAATACCTTCTGAGAACCAGAATTTATAAGAAAATTATATCTATCTACAAATAGTTTGATGCTACCTTTTTGAGCTCAGGCGTAAATTCGTTTGTAATACCGCAAGAAAGTTTGATAATGTGGTTATTTAACGTATGAAATTCCAAATTCAAACGACATATAACCAAAAACGTAAAGATAATGTTGACAAGTAAAAAAAAATAATTCACTGATGCAAATTAAATATAGTTAAATTGACTTTCCCAGATTGCATTATACGCATATGTATACCTTCGAATTTAATGGTCAATAAGATTGTACTAATTCCCGGTTATGATGCAATTATGTTAAGATGATGATGGAAAAACAGGCTACCAATCACGTTCAAATTTTACAAAAAAACGTGTAAAACATATTTTAAGTTCGAGGTTAAGTTTTGTTTAAATTAAAAATTATTCATAAAGAAAAAAAATTACAAAAAAAAAGATAAAAGATAATATACAAAAACTTGAAATATACAGAAAAAGAGAGAAAAATATTTGAATTATGATATATAATATATGTATATATATACAAGAAGAAAATAAAACATCTTGATCAGAGGATTTGATTTTAATTTAAATCTTTTCAACGATTGGTTAAACTTGTTTCGCTTCTTCATCATGATTGTCAACCTTATTAGTTGTTTCAACCGTTTTTTGTCCTGATTGATTGTCAAGTTTACCGTTAGGAATATGTAGTGTATTTACTTTTACTTTTCTATTCTTATTTCGTTTGTACAAGAAGAACATTCCAATAGTGAATGCACAAAGTAAAGAAAATCCAGTAGCTAAACCAATTACTACCGATTTATTCTTAGACGGTGTTGAAGGAGGAGCTGGAGCTGGATCTGAAGTTGGAGGTGGCGGATAAAAGGTCGTTGTCCATTTAAATTCATTTTTATCACTGATATCAAGTAATAAAACGTCGTCTTCAGTTATGTTATAACCGACTCCTATTAAATTTAGGATAAAAATTTAAAAATCAAATCATCATTTATAAAAAATCAAATCAACAATAATGTATTTACCAAATGTTGTGACCATATAATTTCCAATCACATTTGCTCTATGCATATATCTACAGCTTGGAATGTTTCCAGTAATTTTTGGAATACTCCATTCAAAAGTGTTGATATTTAAAGTATAAAGTGATTCTTCGGGATTGATAATAATATTTTTATTTCCTAACCCTCCATAAACTATAACTTGTTCTCCGTCCAATCCTATTAGGATAAAATGATTAATAATTGAGAAATTTGAAAATTTTATAAATTTTATTTTAATTTAATACATACCAAGAACAGCAGTTAAACCATATCTATTAGAAGGTATTAACCCTGAAGTTTTCTTTAATTAAGAATCAATTATCGTATATTATTAGTGAGTGAGTCTTTATATAAAAGATAATGATTATTAACTTACTTTTGTGCTCCAATTATTATTGTTAGTATCGTATATAAAGACCTATCAAGATAAATTAATCAAGTTAACCCTGTATATATTAAAATAATAAATAATGATATAATTACCTCATCTAATGGTAAACTTTCATTAAGGCTATTTCCACCACCTATTTAATTAAAAAAAAAAAATAAATCACACGGTCACATGTTTTCACACTCAGTTACTGCGTCGCGGTAAATGGTCTTACCTATATAAATAATGTTTTGATTGGGTAATAATGTTGCACCATAATTAATTCTTGATGTTGGTGCGTTTGTTGAACTACCTTTTCCCCAACGAAAATTTATTGTATCTAAAGTAATCATATCATTTACAAAAGAGTCAAATTCCAATAACTTTCCACCAAATAAATATACTTTTCCTTGATAATCGACGACTGCTGTTAAACTTCTCCTCTTAATATAATTTTCTCCAGAAATTGTTGGGATATGCCACGCGTTACCCTGGGTATCATACGCATAAACCAAAGCTTTGCTTTCAATGCTTGTCAAATTTCTTCCTCCGTACAAAATTAACGTATTATTATCAGCACCACCTTTAACGGCTGTGACACCGATTTGCGGTGGAACGATATTTTTACTTGTTAGGTCATGCCAATATAATGGCATTTTAGTATTAAATGGAGCTGATACGTTGAGATAAAAAAATTGGGTTCCGCCAACAATCCCACCAATAGTGTCATCCATTCCGCTTAAAATATATAATTTATCGTCAATGACTGTAGCGGCATGAAGATGTCGTAGTGTTGGTTTGAAGGCTAGGATGGGTGATACACCATTTATTTCAGTTAATAAGCATTGAATTAAATTGAATAATAATACGAAATAAGTTAGAGTGTTCTTTAACATGGCTATGGTTTTTTTTTTACAAAACAATTATTTTTTTTAAAAAAATGAAACAAAATAAAAATTGAAAATTGAGTGATAATTTTTTTTTTTTAAAATAAAAAAGAAAAAAATTTCTTTGGTTAAAAGAATACCTTCTGAGAACCAAAATTTATAAGAAAATTATATCTATCTCAAGATAAGGGTAATCGTATCTACATTTAGTTTGATGATACCTTTTTGAGCTCAGGGCGTAAAAATCTTCGGTTGTAATACCATGTTTGATAATGCTTGATAAATGGTTATTTAACGTATGAAGTTACAAATTCATCAACATCTGATATAACCAAAAACGTAAAGATAATATTTACAACTTAATTCAATTAGACATTTTGGCATGTTACACGAAAATTATTAACGATTAATCGGAAGAAATCGTAAACCAATCTAAATTCAAACGACATATCAATGATATTTATGTGGTAAAAATTTTTTTTTTTTTACAGGGTAACAGTATATAAATTTGTAATTTATTTATATAATTTATTTATACACAATATATTATATATATATATATATATATAAATGGAAATAAAAAATGTATTTATACATTATTAGAGATCATATTTTAATCGCTTTTTTTTGTAATTATTGTTTGGTTTGTTGATCATTATTGCCATTATCGTTAACCATTGTTAAAACTACTTTTTGTCCTGTTTGATTATCAAGTTTACCGCTAGGAGGATGTACTGCAATTTTCGTTCGTCTATTTCTATTCCATCTGTGTAAGTAGTAAGTTCCTGCAATTAATACCATACTACCGACTACAGATGCGCCAATTATACCGATTAATTTGTAATTACGAGATTTTTTACTATCAATTGGCGATGGAGCTGAATCAGAAATAGCATAATAGCCTGTCCAAACATATTGGTCATTATTACTTATATCAAGTAATAAAACATCATCTTCCTTTGAATTATTATAACCGGACCCTATTAAATTAATTATATTTTATTATTAAATTAAAACTCGCTAAAAAAAAAACATTAATAATAAATATTATTTTACTATATTTACCAAATGTTACAACCAGATATTTATTAATTACATCTGCTCTATGATAGGCTCGACTTGATGGAATAGTTCCATTAATATTCGGAACATACCAGTTAAAATTGGTTAAATCTAATACGTAAGTTGCTTCCTTAGAAGGAACATTATATCCTCCAAAAATTATTAATCTTTGCCCATCTAAAGCTATTAAGATGAAAGATTATTATTAATAAAATCTAATTTACATATTCATATTTTAAGAAAAAAAAACTTACCAAGATTAGAAGAAAAACCAAATCTTCTAGAAGGTATATTTCCTGAAGTTACCTACATATTTAATAACAACAAAAAATTGATGAGTTTTTATAAAAAAAAAAATTTTATATACAGTTAACAACTTACTTGAGTAGCCCAACTATCATTTATCGTATCATACATATAAACCTAAAAAATACAAATAAATTTATGTAAACCTAAATATCATGTTTATTAAAATAAAATACAAAAGAATTTACCTTATCTAATCCTATACCCAAATTTTGACCATTGCTACCACCTAAATAAGAATAATGAATGAGATAGTGTAAATAATTTTATATTAAACGATCCTCGCGAAACGATTCTTGATCATCAACGAACTTACCCATATAAATAATTTTATGGTTAGGTAATAAAGTGGCTCCATATTCATTTCTTGGAATTGGTGCATTAATCAAACTTCCAGTACTCCAAGTAAGATCTATCATATCTAAAATAAGCATATCGTTTACATAATATCTCGTTATCATTTCCGTTCCACCCCATAAATACATCTTTCCATTATCTGCAATGCCTGTCAAAAATGCCTTTCTATTAACTTCACTTCCATCATTTCCTTCTAAGGTTGGAATCATCCATGATTTTTTCGGGTTAAATGAATAAACCATACTCATTCTCTCGTAATTTGTAATTCCTCCATATAAAAATAATGTATCATTTTGAGCACCACCTACAACGGTTGCAGCACCATGATGTTGAGGAACGAAATTATTGACAGTATTCCATGTTAAAGAATTAGTATTAAATCCGGTGGAAAAATCAAGATAAAAAAATTCTCTTCCAAGAGTTTTAATAGTATCATCAGATGTATATCGACCACCCAAGATATATAACTTATTATCAATATATGTGGTAGTATGAAAATATCGTTGTGATATGGGAAATTTCACTTCACAATTTATCTCAACCAGTAGGAATTGTAATAAAATAAATAACAAAAGATAAATTAAAGAATTTCGCGACATGATTATAACTTTTTTTTCAATATTTAAAAAAAATAAAGAATTTTCTTAACGATAGCACGATAGTTTATAATTTTTTTTATATTCTTTTAAAAGAAAATGAAAAAAAAAATGAAACAATTTAATCAAAAAGATTACTAAATATGATGATATAAAGGAAGCAGTTGATTATCTGAGGCATGATATCAAATATTTGGGTACACATGAACACAAAAACTGCATATACTTAAACCGATTTTTTAAATTGTTTGTTAATGGAAAAGTCTACTAAAAATATCTATTGTAACAATGAGAACGAGATTAATCTTGACATCATTATTTGCAAATCATTCAAAGAATCGTAAATTTCACTAATCGTGAAGATCGTTACCATAATTTAGCGGCGATCATAATATTGTTCTAGACTTTATTAAGAATAGGCATTAGCATAAATAATGTTCGCTTCTTAGAATTTAGGCGTAATTGCATTTTGATTTGATTATTGAATAATATATGTCACCCAATGTTATGTATTGTAGAATAATTAATTATTAATCGTCGTGATCACAATAATAAATGGTCGAAAAAATATAATATATAAAGTAATAGGAAGATAATAACTAACAAAAAAAGTTTAATACATGACTAATTATATAAACAAAAAAAAAGATAAATGGTGGAAATTTTGTGGTCAACGATTAAAAGATAAATAATAAATGTATAAAATTTACGTAGTACAGTACAATGTTACAATGAAAGATTAATAATATTCATTATATATATCATTACTAACCTTTTTAATGTAAATTACACACTAAAATAATAAACCTTATTTCTTTATCGCCTTCAAATTAGGCTTGATAGTCAGTTTGTCACATGCATCAATACATGATTCGTTATATGTCACAAGCTAAAGTTTAAATGTATCAATTTGAATGAAAAAATCTTTGTTAAATAACAACATTGCAAAATAATGCACAAATTATAATGGATTTTTTTTTAGGAAAATTATTTTTTTTTTCTTTAATAAGAACGTATTAGTCCTTTAGCGTGGGAACTGGGAATCACTGGTACTTGTTATTGTTCCACCACATGTTTGTTGCATCTGTTAAATGTGGTGCGAATAGTAAATACATAATTCGTATTTGGAGGATTTTCACCTAATCAAACAGGCTGAATAACTAGATAGCTGCGAAAATATGATGAGTATGTTTATGGAATGATTTGAAACAAACGGTATAAATGATATTCTTGTTATAGATACTGCACCAATTACTTCAAAATGTCGTTCTGTTTTTGTATTCTCATTCGAATGTTTTAATTTCTAATTGGAATAAATATAATCAAAAAAGAAATATTCATTGAAAATAATATGTATATTTGGATGAAATAAATTACCGGATTACCGGATGATTACCGGATGATTACCAGACGATTATTGGATTAATCACAAATATAATCACAATAGTTAAAAAGTTTAAATGTATATTTGTTTTTATTAACTAGTTCATCAAAAAATTACGATAATCTATAATTTGGACAATATTTTAACCGAATTTTCAAAGGAAGAAATGTTATAGTACGATGTTTCATTATTTTAAGTCCGTTATATCCAGGTAGGACGGAGTGTTTGAAATTCAATGTGCGCACAAATTTTTTAAAACTCCGCACAAAAATAATCTGGCTTGAATTATTTATAATGTTGCATAGTAATGTTGGCCTTATTTTTCAGCGAAATATCCTTTTGGCGAAATGACTTTCAGTGAAATGTCTGTAACCAAAATGTAAATAATTCATTTTTTGTACTAATATAATTATATGACTGCTTCTTAATGAAAATTTTATTTATTAAATATATTTTCACTTCTAAATTTATTCACTTCACAACTTAGCTTAATCTTAAAAATATTTTTCGAGTAATATTACTGTATATACTCAAAGTTGCATTTAAAAAAATAAAAAGAAGGAACATAAAAACTTCAAAAGTCCAACATTTTAAAAAGCTAAAAAAAAAAAGTATTTTAAACAATTAAATATTTGTGAAATAAAAAAAAATAGAAAAAAGAAACATTAATATCTTTTTTTCATTTTATTTATTATGAATAGAAAAAGCTTTTTTCTGTTTTCCATTATCTTTAAATTTAGATTAATTTAAATTCAACATTTTAAGAGTATTGCTAAATATCACCACCGGTAATTGTCACCTTACCAGAATTAGGGTAGAGTTTTGGGCAGAATTAAAAATGTCGCCCATTAATATTTGCTAATGCTGGTATGGTGAAAATCACCTGCAAGTTAAAGAAATATTAATGTATTATTTTTTTAATATATTTTTTTTTTTTTTTTTTTTAAATGTTGAATCATGTACCATTTTATTAGAATATATTTGGACTACATAATAATCACAAATATTCTATGAATGATACTTCCAGCTCCAGGCCAGTCCAATCAACCATTAGATATTATATTACCAATAAAATTAAAATTAAGAATAAAAGTAACCAAAAAGCATAGCAAAATAATATACCATAATCTAAAAGTATAAACAAAAATAAAACATTAAAAGAAAAACAAAAACAAAATTAAAAATAAAAATAAAATTAACAATAATTAATAAATTATATGTCTAAAATTATAAATAAAAATAAATATAAATAAGAAAAGAATAAAAATATTATTTTTGTATCTATTAATCCAATAATTTTTTGCTCATGTATAACGTAATCTTATCAACTTTCTTTTTTATTGGAATCCAATCCTCACATATGTATTTCCTTACAAAGGTATCCATAGATTTCTTTACCAAAGAGACTGATTTTTGTAATCGATCTACTTTTCCCATTTGTAAATCTTTAACTTTATTTGTAAGTTGATTTGAATTGTTCTTTACTTTGAATTCTGAAAGTTGATTTGAATTGTCCTTTGCTTTGGATTCTAAAGTAATTTTATCTGTTCGAGAAATACCTTCTCTTTTTTCCCATAAAATAACTTGTTCACATCTTGGTTTCCATATTAATTCTTTAAATGCAAGAATGAATCGAATTAAAATGTTGGCCATAAGTGTCTGTGCCTCAGCAAGAGATATCTTGAAGTCTTTTTGTAATCTTATTGATAGACAAGTTTCAACTTTTACTTCTAATGCCAAATGTTGGAACTTTTGAAATTTTTCTGACTTTGCTGTAATTCCTAATATGTTTTGTAATACTTTTCTAATAAAATCTTCACCTTGGCATCTAATTTGATTTTTTTAATATATTTCTATTCTGAATTTCTAAAAAAAAGTATATTTTTTAAACAATTAAATATACTGTATGTGAATAAAATAAAAGAAAAAAAAAGTAAAAAAAAGTAAATTTATTTTTAAAATAAGAATATTTTTAAAAAATATAAAATTATTTGTTTATTAATTTTTAAAAAAGCAAGCTTGTAAAAATAGTTTAAAAGATAATTTTTAAGTAAAAAAAATTATAAAAATAAACTATAAAATGTTGTAATATTGGCACTCCTTTTTTGTATTTCTTTTATTAGTAATATCTATCAATAAAATATACGAGTTTTTTAATTATAAGCCTGAAACTTGGAATATTTTGACTTTTTTGGAAAAATGTAATATACTATTATTCAAATAAAAGATTGAATCATATATATATTACCACTGGTAAAAAAATGATTTATCCTACACATATCTTACACATATTGGGTACTCAAAATGTAGAAAATCATACACAAATAATACACATATCATACACATATCGGGTACTAATATATATATCATACATATATCAGGTACCTAATAGTAGAGGTGTGCTCCGGTGAAATCCGCTCAATCCCCGATCAAAAAACGGATCATCCGGATTAAGAATGAATGGATTGCGGATAATCCGGATGGATCCGTTGGATAACATCGGATTGATCAGATATTACACGGATGACCAGATTGACCGGATTGATCAGATAATCTGGTCAAATTCATAACTTTTTTTTTTTTTTTTAACATAAATGTTTTTTTTTAAAAAAAAACACCTTTTTTTCTTTAGGACGGACTTGGACTTGGACTTCGAATGACTTGGACGGCTTGAATTTCGAAAAGTAAGTGTAAATTTCTTTTTCTTTTGTCTTCGGAACGTCACTAAACGTTCCTTTACTTCATTTCTTTAGGGGACGCCTGCCTGGAACTCAATTTCGGCTTGGGCTATAAAGGTAAGTTGGGGAGGGTAATTTTGATTTTTTGTTTGTCTTTGGGAACGTCATTAACGTTCCTTTTACTTTTTTTCTTTAGGAGACGCCCTCCCGGATTTGGATTTCATAAAGGTAAATTGGGGGTGGGTATTTTTGGGGTTTTTTTTGTCTTTGGGAACGTCATTAACGTTCCTTTTGCTTTTTTTCTTTAGGTGATGCCCTTCCTAGACCTGGATTTCAGTTTAGGCTATTAAAGTAAGTTGGGGAAATTAATTTTTGTTTTTTTTTTGTCTTTAGGAACGTCATTAACGTTCCTTTTGCTTCTTTTCTTTAGGTGACGTCCTTCCTAACCTGGATTTCGGCTTGGGCTATTAAAGTAAGTTGGGGAGGTTATTTTTGAGTTTTTTTTTGTCTTTGGGAACGTAATTAACGTTCCTTTTGCTTCTTTTCTTTAGGTGACGCCCTTCCTGGATCTGGATTTCGGCTTGGGCTATTAAAGTAAGTTGAGGGAGGGTATTTTGCTTATTTTTTTTTAGGAACGTCATTAACGTTCCTTTTGCTTCTTTTCTTTAGGTGACGCCCTTCCTAAACCTGGATTTCGGCTTGGGCTATTAAAGTAAGTTGGGGAGGGTGTTTTATCTTTTTTTTTTGTCTTTAGGAACGTCATTAACATTCCTTTTGCTTCTTTCCTTTAGGTGACGCCCTTCCTAACCTGGATTTCGGCTTGGGCTATTAAAGTAAGTTGGGGAGGTTATTTTTGAGTTTTTTTTGTCTTTGGGAACGTAATTAACGTTCCTTTTGCTTCTTTTCTTTAGGTGACGCCCTTCCTGGACCTTGATTTCGGCTTGGGCTATTAAAGTAAGTTGGGGAAGTTAATTTTTGTTTTTTTTTATCTTTAGGAACGTCATTAATGTTCCTTTTGCTTCTTTTCTTTAGGTGACGCCATTCCTAACCTGGATTTCAGCTTGGGCTATTAAAGTAAGTTGGGGAGGTTATTTTTGGGGTTTTTTTTGTCTTTGGGAACGTAATTAACGTTCCTTTTGCTTCTTTTCTTTAGGTGACGCCCTTCCTGGATCTGGATTTCGGCTTGGGCTATTAAAGTAAGTTGGATGAGGGTGTTTTGCTTATTTTTTTTTAGGAACGTCATTAATGTTCCTTTTGCTTCTTTTCTTTAGGTGACGCCCTTCCTAACCTGGATTTCGGCAGCATATTAAAGTAAGTTGGGGAGGTTATTTTTGGGTTTTTTTTGTCTTTAGAAACGTAACTAACGTTCCTTTTGCTTCTTTTCTTTAGGTGACGCCATTCCTAACCTGTATTTCGGCTTGGGCTATTAAAGTAAATTGGGGAGGGTGTTTTATCTTTTTTTTTTGTCTTTAGGAACGTCATTAACGTTCCTTTTGCTTCTTTTCTTTAGGAGACGTCCTCCCGGATTTGGATTTCATAAAGGTAAGTTGGGGAGGTTATTTTTGAGTTTTTTTTGTCTTTGGGAACGTAATTAACGTTTCTTTTGCTTCTTTTCTTTAGGTGACGCCCTTCCTGGACCTGGATTTTGGCTTGGGTTATTAAAGTAAGTTGGGAGGGTATTTTATCTTTTTTTTTTGTCTTTAAGAACGTCATTAACGTTCCTTTTGCTTCTTTTCTTTAGGAGACGCCCTCCCAGATTTGGATTTCATAAAGGTAAGTTGGGGAGGTTATTTTTGAGTTTTTTTTGTCTTTGGGAACGTAATTAACGTTCCTTTTGCTTCTTTTCTTTAGGTGACGCCCTTCCTGGACCTGGATTTCAGCTTGGGCTATTAAAGTAAGTTGGGGAAGGGTTTTTTTATCTTTTTTTTTTGTCTTTAGGAACGTAACTAACGTTCCTTTTGCTTCTTTCTTTTGGAGGACGCCTCTTGGACCTGGATTTTGGCATGGGTTATAAAGGTAAGTTGGGGGAAAGGTATTTTTGTTTTTTTGTTTTTAGGAACGTAATTAACGTTCCTTTTGCTTCTTTTTTTTAGGGAGACACCTTCTTGGACCTCTAAATCTTAAACTTTTTATAAATATTGTGTCAACTAATTTGTTAAAAATCATTTGTAATAACGTAAAAATAAATACTATGTTTATTATTATAAAAATTCTAATTGTTAATTAATATTAATAAAAAGTATTAAGTAGAAAAAACTGAATTCGGATTCACCGGATTCACCGGATTGACCGGATTATTCAGATATCCGGTCAACCATCCGGTCAAATTGGTGAGCAAGTATTGACTGGATATCTGATGATCCATCCAGTCAATCCGATGAATCATCCGGATCAATCCGAATCCGGTCAAATTTCAGATGGATGACCGGATATCCGGATTGACTTTACCTGATAGGTATACTATATATATAAGTACCCGATATGTGTATGATATATGTATTATTTGTGTATGATTTTCTACATTTTGAGTACCTAATATATGTAAGATATGTGTAGGATATGTGTAGGATAGACCATTTTTTTACCAGTGTACATTCCTTAAAATTATTTCTGATATTCAAAAAAGTCTAAAATATAAATGAGCAAAGAACTTACTTGAATAGTACAGATAAGCAAGTTTATTTTTTTTATTTTTGTTAAAAATATAGATACAGTCAAACCTTGATATAGCGAACCCTTAATATAATGAATTTTTCAGACAACTATAATAAATTTCCCCTTGCTATAATGAATTAACCAATCAAATCTCTTAAAATCTTCACTATAGCCCTATAGCGAAGTTGAGGTCTGGAACCTAGGGTTTGTTATAACAAGGGTTGACTGTAAGTATTTTGGTAGTATTACAGTCACACCTCCATAAGTGCACCCTTTATAAGTGCATTCCCTCCCTATATACACGCCATGGTTTGGTCCCAAGCTAAGGATTTAAAGCTAAGTGCACACTTTTATGTTCTACATGTGCATGTAATTCTGAATTTCAGGTATATCAGAACACTCTTCATAAATGCATTCACATGACAATTATATAATATTGACCAATCATTGATAGTTGTTTGGTTTTTTAAAATAGATAAATTTGACAAGTTACATTTTTTTAAATAAAAAATATTTTTCAATCTTTTTAATTTTATTATATTATTTTACATCACAGATCATTTTTGTATGTACAATTCTTTCATTAAAATGAAAATATAAAATAAAAGTGAATTTAAATAAATATTCTCTCCAATTACTAATATTGATTTTTCCATTGGCTGTTTTTTAAGTGCACACCTTCCCTAACTGCATGTACATGGCCAGGCCTCAGGTGCGTGCACTTATGGAGATGCGACTGGTGTATGAAAACTTTGAATTATATATATGTTTATCAAGTTTTTGGAATAAATTACAAAGCAGTATTAGAATATAAAACTATATTTTTGGAAATTTCTTAAATTTGAGATTTTGAAATTTTTAAAAGTAAATTAATACCAAAATTATTTATTAGGACCTTAATTATAAACTTGCTTAAAATCAAAAAGAAAAATTAAATCAGTTAGTGGACTGTTAGTTTATATTTACTAAGTTATGACAAATAACTCAATAATTGGAATTAATAGTAGATCTTTTAATATTAATAGTAAGTTAAAGGTACAAATGCACAATTTTTTTTTTTTTAGCAATAAGATCATACCAATTCAATTTTTCATTTACCCCTCCTCCTGTTTTTGGATTTTTTATGTAAAAAATACATGTAATTTAGGCCAGAATTAAACAAATCTTTAAGTTTTGACTGGAATTATCATCTAAAATTTTTGCTTACTTTTTTGGTCAAAATTTTGGCCAAAATTAATGGTAATTCTGGCCATATATTTTATTTTATATATTATTTTTTATTCCTTTCTTCCTCCCCTAAATTGGGACTCTCTATATTATATTAAATAAAGAATTGGCTTGAAGTAGCCTAAATTATATTTCTTTATATATAGGAAATAATATTAATTAACTAAAATTAATTTATAATTTTTCTTATTAAAAAAAATTAACTAAAAAAAAAATCAATAAGTTATACTGAAAGTTTAAAAGAAAAAGATTATTATTAGATCTAGACTATATAAAGAAATCTAAGATAGTAAATAATTTAATGTTTTTTTTTTATTATTTTATATATGATCATATTTTGATTTCTGTTTCAGAATTTATTAAGAAACAAAAATCAAGATCAAAATAATTATATAGAAAGCGAACTGATAAATGTAATACTATCATTTCATCAATAAAAACTTTAAATGTACTAGATTTAAAATATATTACTTCATATAATAAAATTACTTAAAGTGTATCTAGTGCTTTTTATAAGCCATATTAAATCATTTAAGCTTTGCTTAAAAAAGTCTTATTAAGCTTTATTAATTAATTAATTAATTATAATCTTAGCTAATAGAATTTGTTAAAGACTTGTAAAAGCCTGTCCTTTTGGATAAAACTAAAATAGTTCATAAAAAGTACTAAACATATTTTAATGATTCCTATTAAATACTATTTTTACTTTATATAATATATCATATTCAATTATCTAATTAATTCAATAAGCTTCAATTTTTATATTGCAAAAATCTATTATAACAAAAACTATGTATAAATATTCACTATACCTTATTTGTATATTTAATGCAATAATAAATTACATCAAAAAATCTGTTAAAGAGGCATTTATATAGAAATAAAAAATCTATTACAAGCAAAAAACTGATTTATTTGGCAAAAAATTATTGTTAAGAAGTTGAATGCATTATTTGAAATAAAATATATAAAAATCAAGTCAAAAATCATTTTAAAAACAGATATCAATAGTTACAACTAAAAAGAAAAAGCAAAGTTTAACTAAGACTTAAAAATATATATATAAGGATCAGGTGATAAAAAAAATTTTTACTATAGGCTGTATGTATTTTTTCAGAACTGGAGTTATAATAATGTCGGCCAGTTAAATAATGTCGGCCAGTTACTATAATAGAAAATAAAATTCTGACTGGCATTATTTGATAATTGCCATGGTTCATGTCCGGTTTCTTTTTATATTTTTTTGTTTAAATTGGAACGAATCCTATCTGTCAAAATACTTGAAATTTGGCATGCCAACGCGTTTTTTGTATTAATATGTAATCATAGATAGTCAACTCTTGATATAATAAACTTACTTTATAATGAATTTTTCTCAATATGTAATCATTATAATAAATCATCCAATTAAATTCCTTTAATTCTTTATATCTGAAGATTTAGTTATTGCATTTAAAAATTATCTGTTGTCTGAATTTAGAGCAGTAGTTTATTTAGTTTCAGATCACATTTCTAGTTTGGTATTAATTCAAATAAACTTTTACTTAATAAAGTTCTGTATTTTTAGGGAATGGATTATTATTGGAAAACTTGGAATATAGAAAGATTAGATGATGAAATTGCTTTAAAATACTCATAATAATTAAACTGATGCTATTGAATTGTTATGAAAAATTAAAACAACATAGTAACAAGTACAGATACGGTGATAATTTTTTCGCGAGTAAAATATCCTTTCTAGGACGAAGCAAACTTAAATTTAACTCATTCTAACAATGAAAAAGGTTAGTAGGCAGCCGTTATGTTCATTATTTTTATAGCATTATGCAACAAAAGGCTACCTAAACTCGTATGATCCCGTGAACGACATATGGCCGATGCTTAAAAAGAAGTTCTTTAGACACTTGCCAGAGCGTTTCAACCTTGTTATATTCCTTCTGTGTATGCCACGCTAGCGAGCCCTTTACCGGATCTTATTAATAATTAGCCTTATATATATATATATCTAAGTGATAATAAATCCTAACTACATGAGCTCAGACTTTAACATTCAATATCAATTTTTTTTGGTACTTGGAGGCTAATGTCACATCAGTTTAGAATTGTTGAACGTTATTCTGTACTTTTTGTAAAACTTGGACGTGATTGGCCATATTACGCATTATTCTTTATATCAAGGAATTCGATATATCGAAAACAAATTTATCATAAATTATAGTAATCAGTCCAGTTCCAATTTCGTTTATGGTCTGGATAGGGTATATCGAATTTTACATTTTTTATTCTTGAGAATTTGCAATAGTTAGAGTTATAGATTTCCATATATGAACAAAGAAAACTGACAATAAAATTATGTATTATTTTATTCAACCGAAACGAATTCTTAATGAAATAAAAATGAAAAAGGAATAAACTAAATGATGATAAAATAATGAATCAGGATACAATAAAAATTAATAAATCAAGGATCAAAAATAAATAAAACGTGTGTGATTGATACACATGGTACAATAGCATAAAATAAACCCGTGATATTTCTTTAAGACTTTAAAAATATGATTTTTTAAACGAGAAGGAAATTCATTTGTCTTTAAAATCTTTTTTTTTTTAAAACTAAGAAACTGAAGCGCTTCTCTCGTAAAAGATCGTTGATAACTTTTAACTTGTTAAGCCTAAGTAGGTGCCAGTTTGACGACAAGAATCATAATAAAGACATTTTATACACACACCCCGTGTGTGGGGCTTTTTGCCTTCCGCTTTTTTTAAAGGTGCGTATTCCAATATTTTGTTCTCCGGATTCTCGCATTTTTTGCACTTTTGCGTGTAAAAATCACCCCGGTTTAGACTCTCCCCTGGAATTTCATCCATGAACTTTTGGAGTGATATCCAAGTAAAAGCGCTTGGCCAAGATACATCACATCCACAACAATTCCAATCGCCATACACTCTGTAATGATTGTTCCATCCTAAATGGCAGATAATCTCAATGGCAGGGATTTCCTAAGTATAATATGAGAAATTTAGTTATTTCGATAAATTATGGTATTACGCTTCCACAATTCTCCCACATGTACGATCTCATACGGGTATAACACTGGTATAACTTAGGAATGCAACCTACATTTTTATTTTTTGGCTGCTGTGTATATAAACGGAAACTTGAGACTTGACTCCATTGATTACATTCCTTACAGAGTTGCCTGAAATTTTTTTCACTTGATTGATACTTTTCGAGTTCTTCAAGAGTATATTTTTTTAGCCATTCATTTTGACATTTACATTCCCATTGACATTCCCATTCGTTCCGGCATTTTGATTCATGATTACACTTCCATTCATTTAGTTTTGTCCATTTATTTTGACAGTGTCGTTCGTGATTAGAAAGATAATATCTGCATCGACAGTTACACATCTTTTTCCTACATTGTTCTACTTTATGACATCGGCGATTGTGTGGACATTTCCATTTATTTTGATATTGCCATTTGTCTTGACATTCCGATTTATTTCTACATTGAGGTTTGTGTCCGCATTTCCAGTTTCGACATATCCAATGTCCATATACCAAATATTTACTGTAAACAGTTGAGTTTACTAGTTGACGGACGATTTGAATAACCTATGAAATAGATGTTAATTGAAAGAAATTTCGAAAATGCAAAATATTCTGTAATAAATATTATATACATTTGATTCTTTTGACATTTGCTGTTGTTCGTACAATTGAATACTTGAAAACTGACACTTGGAGTTGCACATCCAACACTTTCTCTTGAAAGAATGAAACTCCGTTTTATCTAAATACACCTTGAATGATTTCTGGGTATACAAACTTTCCCATTCATTCGAACATTGACGTGATTGACATGACCAAATGCCATACACCCTGTATTTCTTGTTATCGTCTTGATTTAGCTTCCTTAAGCGTTGTAAGGTTTCGTCAATCTAAAAGTAGATGAAAATTTAAAAATTTTTGTTTAATTTTGAAAATCCAAAAAATTTTCTTTATATTTGACTGACATTCTGTTCATTTATGTCACGTATCACGATAGGAGGTGGCAAGGAATCCTATTAAATAATTAAGATAATATCAGTTAACATAATTGCTAGATTTTCTACAATACATAACAAATTGAACATACCATCTCAAATAACCAAATATTTTAGTAAATGTTATTTGTAAATTGACAATGAAAAGTCACTTTATTTATTCCAATATCAAATTTACATCGTATTATGGGAAAAATTTTGTATCTGACGAAATGTTTTTGTGTGAGAAATAAATAAGGATTTAAAGAATTTTGATCACACTGGTTACACAGTTGATTATCGCAACATTTTATTCCAAATATGGAAATATATAAAAAGTATAACAATAATGCGCACGATTAACAATGATGTAGAGATAAAATAAAGAACCTTCTTTTGATGGATTTATTCAAGTAATTGAATCTACATCAAAAATCCTTAAAGAGCGAAGGAAG
The DNA here is from genome assembly GCF_026210795.1 of Rhizophagus irregularis. Lineage (NCBI taxonomy): Eukaryota > Fungi > Glomeromycota > Glomeromycetes > Glomerales > Glomeraceae > Rhizophagus > Rhizophagus irregularis. The sequence continues at coordinate 4,343,284 of NC_089435.1, read as the reverse complement.
CATAAAATATCGAATGGTTAAGAAAAATTTTTGACCTTTACATGGAAAGATTATAATAGCAAATACATATATGTAGTAATTTACAATTGTGAAATTTTATTAATAAAAAGGAACGAAAGAAATTTTTTATTTTTTTTATTTTTCATTATTTTTTAGAAATGATCGAAATCATAAATCTATGACCGTGACATTTTATTCTGTGGTAATAATATTATAATGTGTTAAGCAGCAAATATGAAACGGATTGGAATATTATGAAAAAATATTGCTCGTTTTTTACCTCATCAGACTTTTGTAATGATCAAAAAGCTGTATGTCAGAATAGATTAAAGAACAACAAGAATAATTCTTTACAGATGATATTTATGCAATAATAATATACATAAACTTACAGATTAGTTACCATAGTTCTTTAACTATTTTTATAAACTTTCCATTTCTTCATCATGTTCTCAGATGATAACTAACGAATACTTGCTTATTTAATTTATTTAATTCTTTTGTAAAAATCCATTCATTATAGAATTCCTTAAGTGATATTATTGAAATTTCTGACCACCTATTTCTTATTAACATATTGAAACGGGATATCACTTAAAGATTATTTTTTCCCTCTCTTTTGGAGCATCTAAAAACAAATGGGAAAAAAACTAAACGTAGCATGAAGTGAATATGCGATAGTCGCTGTGCAACATGTAATAACCAAAGGATGATTCAATGTTCGTTGCAAGAACAGGTATTTTTCATCATTAAAAAATAGAACAATAATTCCATCATCTTGGTAGATTAAAAGATTACAGTCAGTTCCTTTTTGTTTGCGCATCTTTTGAGAACGTTAATAATTGTAATCTGACCTAACTATCATGAATTTAGTCCAGTGAAGGTCCTGACTCTGAAGCTAGCAATATTTGCATTAGTTTTTAGAGACTTCTACTATTTTCCAAGGAATGTACTCTCTGCAAACAAGATCTATTACAAATATTTTGCAGAAATTTCTGAGGCATTTCAAGATTTCCCACATCTAGCATCAGACACCATTACAAACATTGATGTATTTGATCTCTCCCATTTATCTCGAATAGCTTACAAACATTTCTTAATTTTTTTCCGATTCTGGTGATTCTTGATAATTCCAAAGAAATACACTAATATATTTAAAAGCGGCTAAGGATGCCGTTTAAAATCTAAAGGTACGACATGACTTCAAGCCTTGGCCTTTTATTTGGATAATCTATAAATATAGAAACAAGCTAATTAGCAAAAGAATGTGACTAACGTAATTTCTTATTCGAGAGGTAACATTGAGACACACTTATCAGTGGCTGTAAATGTAAATGATATTATCTTGAGGGCCAGCTGAATAAACCGCTGTAACTACTAGTTGAGGACAGTTTCTCACCTCCGGGTTCACCTTTAATGTTTTGGTAGGAGGCTTCTCAACAGGTAATTTCCTCTTAACATTTCCTTCACTGAGACTTTAACCTTCCAAATCCTTCCAAATATTAGACAATATGATCATAGAGAACGAAAGTTGTATAAATGATATGAAAGGGGATCCTGTGAAGGTTGATGGAGCAACTATGGGATAGTTTGACAATTTCTATTTAAGGCTGGAACGAAAAAATTCTAAATAGCATGGCTGTTAAATTATAGATGTCATCATATGAATTTTTTTTCTGTCATACTGTAGATCTAAAATGTGCATATTTTTAAAGATTATTTTTATTTTTTGCGATACTTTCATGTGTAATACTGTTATCTTTGAGCCTAAACAAAAATATTATTACTCACCTGAAGGCAGTATGGGGAAATGTCGACGAAAATACCGGAAACGAACGTTCTGAACGAGACATTAAAAGGCACATTTTTTGGTTGTAGCTGTGCGTTTATATTGAAAAGATTCAAACTAAAGCCCAAATTTTTTGCTCGGAATTCGATCATATTAAGGTAATCATGTAAAGAACTTTACTAAAGTATAGTTAATTTATTTCTGATATTGTATATCTCGTGAACGTATAACTGACATCAATTTTTATCCTATCTAGATGACTGAAACCGGATCATAAGATTATTGTGCTGTAGATAGTTTGAATAAACGAAAAATTGATGTGATCCGTAGACACTATATTACTTAGTAAAACAAATCTATGTATCACGGTCACGAGCCAAATCATTTTTTTTTTCAATAATTGGATTTTATTATATAGTAGGGAGTAGGGACATCAATGTCTGGTATGTAACCCTTCATATGATCGAGAATTTATTCATGCGTTAACGAAGTAAGAACTAGCCTTTCAACGGATTTACATTTTATTATTCCATTTCGATTATAACAGGATATAAAAGGACATATGAAGCAGAAGATGGAAATAAATCTCGAGTTAATCTAGTCAACTTATCCGTATCGCAGCCATAGCATGGTTTTTTTACTCAACTTTCCCACAAACACTAGGGATACTTGTTGATCTAGATCTCCGTGATGCAATCATACCCTTTTAACGGATGAAGAATTCGATTCTTGGGCTGCTACGAATCGTACAAGAAGGAGTTAAGTTTCAATACTTATCCTTTTGTTGAATAAAACAAAATTGAACAGCAAATAACAAAATTAATAAATTTAAATTACTCTTTGCATCAAATATAATTGAATGTAGGATAATCTACAACAAAATAATGTATATTGACACACTATTCATCGAGAAAATCATCACTGGCGCGTGTTGCTTTGCCAAATCATGGTTTTCGTCAGCAGTGAAATTATTTAGAAGTTCCCAATTCAAATATAAGATTTAATGGATATCTTGCAAATGATCGGGCATTTATCATAGAGCTTATTTGGTGACCGTCATAATACGAAACTGCTATTCTTAATATTTTTGTAAATTTGTCACATATAGATCCGCAGAATTTTTTTGTGATGGGAGTTTAATTATTAGACTTTAGTGTAAGGATTCCACTAAAAGATTTTTTTTTTGATGTGTGAGATATTGTTCATTTTATATTTATTATTTTATTCTAGATCATTCAAATGTTCATTACCAATGATCTTAGATAATTTTCAATCTACTGAAAGGAATGGACAACATCGCTTAAAGTTCCCGAATACAAAATGTGGCCATTAATATCAAATGCGAATTATCAATAAAAATAATTAAGCGAGTGTTCATATTAGTAATTTTCAGAGATCGGTTGTACATTAACAATTTATTAATTCTTTTTGACAATTTATTATTTATAGTCAATTCTTTGTTGTTTTTCAGGAAATGGAAAAAATTCAGAATAATATTTAACATTAATTTTATGGTTAAAGAAATTGTCCACGAAATTTGTGGATATGTTAAGATAATACCAGTAAATATTATTTTATTCAATCATGACGTCGACGATGATGATGATTTATTTTACAAAATATATTTTAATTTATTTTATTAGAATGAAGCGGATAATCGTCTAGTTTCTACACTAATTTAAAAAATTGTATTAAAATAAGTGAATTGAAGATGAAGCATAAAAGTGAAAATCTAATGATTGGAATTTGTTGCAAGTTTGTGTAGCGAATCGAATAATCTTAAGATTTTGAAATTGTGAATTAATAGAATGATTAAGAACGTTTCAAAATACACGAAATACAGATTGGTAATGAAGAAATGGAAATGGTTATCAAATTATACTAACACGACGTAAACTGATATATTTGGGTATTTTTAATCATGATTGTAATTATTCGTCAATTCGATCATCTGATCACAATACTATGTTATCAGTATGGATCGGGCATAAAATAGTCTTTAAATATCTTGTAAGAATAGCTGACGAAGACAATTTCAAGTTTGATATTGTTATATTAAAGAAATAGATGTTGTAAAGCGAAAATGGCTGGTTTTTATCACATAGGATTATGATACAGGATTCCGTTATAATAATGGAATTGGAATAAAAGAACCGTAGAACTGGCTCGATTGGTTGGGAAAGATATATACAAAGCGATTGATTGGTATAAAAATTTAAATCGAGAAGATAAAAGATATAATTGTATTTTTTTTTCGCGGATATATGTAAAATTATGTAATGCATTGCATTCTTTACTGAAGCATGGTACATAGAATAAATTGTACGACGTATATTTATATAATTTAAGGACAATTTTGGAAGTTGTGATTAGATTACATGAATAATGTCTACGCGAGACGATTATGTTAAGTCTTCATGAACTTATGTGGATAACAAAACCGTTATAGATCTGTACCAGGAAATATGGGGCAGAATTAACAAAATGGCTGAAATTGCAGATCTTCTGATGTAATTTTTCAACTGTAAATTTAGAAATCACCAAAACTTTTATTTCACAAAAATTGAGAAAACTATCCAAAAAGAAGAAATATTAAAAGAAAGAGTTGCAAACGCAAAGCGCACAAAACTTCAATTCAGATATTAAATCTTCTTTCGAATTTTCACCGCATTTGTACTGGTACTTATAAATATTTAATATTTTAAGTGAAATATAGAAATATTTCGAGAGAATTTATTCATAAGCGAATATTTAAAAAATTGATAGTTAGTAAATAAATTAAAACTTAATAAATTATCATAAAAAAAAAACTATATAATTGATTTAATTATTTTTCATATAGGAAGAGGCACTATCGATTAAATAACCAGTTCCAGTAATTAATTTTCCAAAGACAAGTTTACGAACGATAGTTTCATAACACCAACTAATTAAAGGTACACTTTGAAAAAGACCTTCAAGAGTCCAACTATCTTCCATTCTGTAAATATAATAATATCCATCTCTTTCTTCACGAAATCTAAGAGTTGTTATAGTAGGTACGACAAAATGAAGAAAAGGGAAAACTCTTGGACATATATGTTGTTTTATATTTATAACAGCAGTAATTCCACTATAAATGTAAAATCAAGAGTTAAAAATCAAAAAAAAAAAATTTTTTTATACGATGAAATGATAATAAAAAAGTTATCACATACTCGAAAACTATATCTTCTTTATTTTGGATTTCAGGTTCATGTTTATTAAAAGTAGCCCAAACACGAAAAACTTTACGAATGTTATGAGATCCATAAACATTTAATAGTGGATGAGATAAAGTTGCATCCTCAGTAAAAAATGTATCTAACACTTTTTTATATACTGCTTCATCATGAGAAAGAAGATCCGCAACAATTTCTAAAAAGATCAATATTAAAAAAATATTTAAATTTCACTATTTAAAATAATAATTAATAATAAATTAATTTTTTTACCTGGTAAAGTTTGATCAGAGAAATTAATATCCATGAATTTTGACGGTTTAAAGAAAAAAAAGACACTTTCTTTTTATGAAATGTTATTTATATATATATTTGGGAAGAAAAATTCACATGCACATACTTAAATAATCTTCCCACGGTTATTAAAATCCCATGATTGTCATAAAAGGAGTGTGAATCTTACGTGATTATTGTGATTATTTGATGAGCTACGCCACATAATTTTTTTAGCTACTACTTTTCGATTTAATTACAATGATTAAAAAGTTATCTAGCGTATAAGTAATTAATATTTCTCTTATACGCTCCTTTAATAATATTTATATTTTCGTTATATCGTTATTTCGAAATATGCAACTTTCTTACATTCCTTGTGAAACAACATATTCATTAATAATATTATTATTATAATGTAATACTAATATGCAAATGCTTTTTATCAAATAATAATTTTTTAATCTTTTGGCGGTCATATACTGTATATATGGCATATACTGTATATGTAGAGAGAGAAATAAAACTCAATATATTAAACTTTAAACGCAACAAAATAATGATAAAAAGCAAAAGAAGTGAAAAAAAAATATAAATATATTAATCTTTACGTGACATTTTGGGTGATTTTACATTAAAAACATGTCATACTTTACTAGTGTAGTAGCGTTTCATGATATGCAATTTGTATTTATTGTTGGTGTAAATAATAATACGAAAATCCCATTAATTTCCAAATTTAGAAAATTTGTTACCCAATAAAAATTGGCTTGTAATTGTGATCTTAACTTAACCTCCTTTTTCTTTAAAATATCTGACGCGTTTGTCACCTGGTATAATTCGTCATCTCGCAACCGTATCTCGCCGTCATCTTATCGTCATAAATATATTTCTATGTATAAGATATTTTTTTTCTTATTATGATACCTTCTTTTTTGCGTTTCTAAAAAACATGGCAATGATCAATTATAAAAGTTAAAACTATTAATGAAAGTCCCTACTTAAAATGCGAATATACATGAAAATAAGCCGATCATGTTCCAATTCTAAAGTAAAATTTTACTATTCCAATTACAAGGATATAACTGATTTATCCCCTGTTATTCACACAATTATCAAATTCTCATCAGAATGAGGTATAAAATATAAATATAGTATATTTTATTGTTGTATCTTATTTTTTTCGTTTGATTTTTTTTATTCTTTACATCTAAAAAATTTTTAAAGAATGAGTAAAAAGCTTCAACTACACTTGAAAGATATATTGACATTACAGAATAAATTGAAAGAAAAATTTTCTCATTTGGAAAATGCAAATCTTACTGAACTCTAGCTGATTCAAGTAATACTCTTCGAACTGGCCAACTTGCTATATTCATTAGGCCAGAATACTTTTGTCGGAACATCAGAAACCCACATGGTAGATTTAGAATAGGGATGTTAAGTAGTTCGTACAATTTTTGAAATTATTAAATACAGATGAGTCGAATTATTTTACTCCAATAAGTAAATTTACCTAAAAAATTGATGCCAATAAGTTTAATTCAATAAAGTAAAAAATGATCTCCAAAATGGTGCAATTGCTTCGAATTACTTTAGAACCGAAGTTTCGAACCCGGTTCCTAATAACTAAAACTATTGATTTCTCATTATAGACAAGTTAAATTGTTTAGCTTCATTAATTAAACTTGGCTAAAAGGTTATTATAAACGAAATTTACTAATATTATAATAAGAAAAAATGATACTCAAAGTAATTTATTGTTTCTACTTTCTAATGAAGATTTTCCGCTGCTATAAAAGAAAATGGCCAAATTAGACCTATTGGATTCTTCTTGTTGATGGTTTCAAAGCTATCTATTATAGTATAATCATTATAAGAACAATCTCATAAGTAAATTAAGACGTTAACCAGCAGTTAGGAAATCAACTTGTTAAAATTAATTGGTCGTAATTCTGGCCAGATTTATAAAATGTGGCTCAGACATACGTAATTGCGGTCACGTGCTCCCAAACTTCATACCGTATTCTTTTAAACAGTTAAAAAAAGAAATATAATTTTATCGACAACTAGTAAAAAAATCTGTACAATTTGTAGCCAAAAAAAAAATATTTTAATATTAACTGGTTAGTTAACTGGTTGAGCACTTGGTTAACCGGTTTTTAGCCGGTTAAGATAAATCTATTTTCGTTAAAAAAAAAAAAATTTTCGACTTATTATTATTAAAAAGTATATTAAGGAAGGATATCGGATGTCCTGGAAAAATCCGTACATGCGTACATGCTTGGAACACGTCTAGAAAATGTTCTGAAATGTATTCTAGATAAATCTGGAAACTTATTTATTGAATTTTAAAACTTTCAGGTCTAGTATAAAATAGTATAAAAGTATTTACATGTCAGTGAAAGGATTGTTAAATGTTTTTAATCTTATCACCTGATAAAACAAACTAGTTGAGTATAGTAAGTACTTCCGTCGGGTAATCCGGATTAATATCCATTTAGTATGAATCCGTATTTTTATTTTGCTAAATTAAGACTAATTTTCACTTAAAAGAAAAAAAAAATTAAAAATTCATTTTTTTTAGCCACAATATACGTGATATTATTTTATTTAATAAATTAATTCCCTAATTCAATATATTTCTTTCATTTCTATTTTTATTTATTTATATAATACAAGATTCGCACAATACGTAGTACATATGTAATTCTCGGTTTTGGATTGTTCTAATAAAGCATTTTTATATTAATAAGCTTTATTTATTATTTTTTTTGATTATATTTGATAAAACCTTCTTTTAGGCAGGTCAGGAATTATCGGTTTAAACCAGGTATGGTGATCACCTTATAATTGAATTAAAAATTCCCCTTAATAGGAGAATTTTTAATTCAAACATAATTTTAGTACGACAAATAAGTTAAGAGTCAAATGAGTCAAATCACGAGGACTAATACTATAAAAATGCAGGTCGAAAAAAAAAAATTCCCATCATTCCATCAAAATAATCATATAACACTCCCTAAATTAAAAAGATAAAAAGAGTGAATTTATCATTAAAAAAAAAATAATAAATATATAAAATAATATAAAATAAATAATAATGAATTCTAAGATTGAAAAATGTTGTGTTGTAAGTAATTCTTTTGAATATATAAACGTGTCGAAAATTATAATAGTCAACTCTCTCTAAGTGCACGTTCATTATGGTCCCAAGGGGAGTGCACTTAGAAAGAGTTGACCGTAATATTTGTTACCTTTAATAACTTTTTTTTTTTCAAAATTATTTTTCTTATAGAAAGATCAAACTAAAACCGGAAAACAAACAAGAGACGAACAACAAGCGATCGAATCGGTAAAAGATTATTACAGTAATGTTCTTAAAACCAACAAAGATTTAAAAACTAGCGCATGTTGCGCAAAAGATTCCATCCCAGAGAACGTAAAGGCAATTATGAAAGATATTCATCCTGAAGTTCTTTCCAAATTTTATGGTTGTGGTTCTCCTGTCCCTCCCGCGTTAAAAGGAAAGACAGTTTTAGATTTAGGATCAGGTTCTGGTCGAGATTGTTTCATTTTATCCAAGTTGGTTGGTCCAGAGGGTAAAGTAATCGGAATTGATATGACTGATGAACAACTTGAAGTTGCTAATAATCATATCTCTTACCATATGGATCGATTCGGATACGATAAACCTAATGTGATTTTCAAAAAAGGATATATTGAAGACCTTCAAGCAGCCGGTATTGAAAGCGAATCAATAGATGTTGTAATTTCAAACTGTGTTCTTAACCTTTCTACTAATAAGAAGAAAGCATTTTCGGAAATCTTTCGAGTTCTCAAGACAGGAGGTGAACTATATTTCTCTGATGTTTTTTCAGGAAGTAGAATTCCAGAAGCTCTTGTAAAAGATCCAGTTCTATTTGGAGAATGCCTAAGCGGGGCGCTTTATATTGAGGATTTTCGACGTTTACTTACAAGCTTAGGTTATCCTGAATATCGAATTTTATCAAAACAAAAGATCGACTTGAATGATTCGGAAGTCAAACAAAAAGTGGGAATGATCGATTTTTATTCTATCACAGTTCGTACTTTTAAATTACCTTTCGAGGATCGTTGTGAAAATTATGGACAAGTAGCAACCTATAAAGGAACTATTGAAGAAGCTCCAGTTTCTTTCGTATTGGATGATCATCATGTGTTTAAAGTCGATGAATCTATTCCAGTTTGTGGCAATACATCCATGATATTACAGAAAACTCGATATGCGGAACACTTTGATGTTATTGGAGATACAACCTTACATTATGGGCTTTTTGATTGTTCATCTAAATCGGATAGTAACTGTTGTTAATATATACAGTATATAACACGTAACTTGTTAATAATCAGGTTGTATAAACAAGGTATAACACGTAACTTATTATTAATAATCAGGTTGTATAACAATACTGTATATATATCACGTAACTAAATTGATTATCTCTCTTCTGATATTTATTATAATTTCTTTTTTTATTTAAAATTTGACCTATTTCTTATTTCAAGAATTTTCTGTATACAAAAAATTATTATTAAATAAAATAATATTATAATATTTTATTGTTTACGACAATTATTACAATTATTATTGTGTCAAAATGCCAAGTAAAAACCACTCGGTTTAAAAGAGCTAGATCCGACTTTATCGATGTTGTGAAACCATTTAATTACAAATTACAAAAATTTTTGATCCATCAGAAATAACTGATAAAAAAAAGTATGCCTTCCATAATGAATAGTTAGCAAATTCTGGAAATAATTTAAAGAATTGTGTGCAACGTGAGATAAGAGATTTTGAATAAATTTAACAAAGAATAATCTGTAAGGATTATCTAGAATTTTCATCATAGAATTTCCATTACAAAAAAAAAAAATTTTTTTTTGCTACATATTAATTTACGTACAAACAGAACAACAAATTGTTTCAAGTTAAATTTAAATAATGATGATTAGAAACTATTTGTTAAACGTTGTATAACAATACACTGACTGTGTCACAATATTCAAAATAAAGAATATTGTTTTGTTAACAATAATTAATCAGTAAATAATATTACATGAATAAAATTAAATTGGTCGAACTTCATTAAAAATCATTAAATAAGTTGAATGAAGAAAAAAAATTGCGTATTTGTTTTGAAATATTTGCGAATAATATGAATAAACCAATCACTTTATAAGTTTATCGGACTTTTTTTAAAAAAAAAATACTGCGAAATATATTAGTGTATTAATAATAGATCATCATAGAAATAAATACATTCTTGATGAAGATGTTAATATTAATAATTGTAGCATTATTCTTAATCAGCATCATAGTCGAATAATTTATCAATAATGATGGTGCTTTAATTCTTTTCTAATATAAATTCTGCAAAATTAATATCCAATTACTATTTTGTTTATTTTTTGCGTACATCATTTAAAAACGGCAACTCGGGTTTTTAATTTTAATTTTTGTTGTACAAACGTAAATATATCTCGCAGATCACAAATAAACAAATAATCTGATTTTAATTCTTTATTGCGCCATGAACATTTTATATTATTTGTATTCTGGTGAAATATCGGATTAATAAAAAAAAAAAGAAAAAGAACTGATAACGGAATTTTTCATTATAAAATTTCGAAATTTTATGAATAAAAGATCATGATCAATAATGATCAATAATCTTATAAACCCTTTAAAAAAAAACATTTTATGAGCATAATAACAAATAATTTGAAATGATACACTGCAAAAATAACCACAAATGCCGCTTCAAAATAAGCTTTCCGATATTTATTTAAAAGTCTGTGTAATGTTACAACAAAAAGTTGCAACGTTGAACATTTTCCCGTAATGTTACAAAGAAGCCATCAAATTATAATGTTGATGCAATATTTTCAAATTCATCGGAGTTTTTATTATATTTAATACATTGAGGGGATATATGCGCATTCATTTAAAACATTTAAATGATAAAAATAATTAGCTCATGACATATAAATGGTGTAATTTGCATTATTATTATTATTATTATTATTTTAATGATTTATATATGCTTTATTGATATTAAGTTTATATACCATACAAACAAATTATCATGAAAACAAATTATCATGAGCTATATCCACCCAGTAGGATGCAATCATCAAAATTTGCATTACTATTGTTGTCGTTTTAACACTATTATACTAGTAATTTTATTGCAACAATATGACAACGCAGTATTGCGCAACATATGACCAAAAAATAACTGATTACATTTAGATAATGAATTGGTTACATATATTTATATTTTTATAAAAAATGGTTACAGCTTGCAATTTTTTTTAAATTACAAATTTCTTAGCAAACTATTCTTATTTGAAAAAAGCATAAATCACTTTATCAATAATAAATTATATACGGTAATACAAATTGTATAAATACTACAGAATTATTTATTTATATCTATTAATAACCCTACTACGAGATTAATACCATCGAAGAAGCCTGCCGAAAATGATTTCACCTCAATTAATGCTTCCACTGAAGTTCATGCTGTTGTCTGAAGAATTCAGCCAGTCGAAACTAATCAGCTGAGTGTGGCTAGCCAATCTTATCTGAAAGTTCTTCCGGAATTATGTTCTACCATCAGGAAATTTTTTCCACTTAAAATCCACTGAATAGTTCTAAAAATTTTCCAAATACACGTGGTATTTTCGGCGTAGATCCACAAAATTCGATGTGAATTCGCGTAGGATATCGATCTACCTAAAAATTTCATGATGACTGTATGCATTCATTATTTTTAATTCGCTACATTTGGCAAGTTCAGGCCCAATAACATTCAGAGGTGTTAGCTTATCGTCTGGACTCGGACGATAAAGAACAATTTGGAAGAGATGTGCCTTCACGTAGCATTGGAAATTCGTGCACAATCAAAAAGAATACGGTTCAAGGGTTTTATGAAAACAAGAAACATCACGAAAAAAGATGGTTACATTAGCACATTAGATGATATTGGTTTATGGATATCAACGAAAACTTAGATAGTATGCGGAGTAGCAGGAAGGAACTCCCTCCTGTTACTATGTAAAAGACGTGAAAATCCGCATTTTACATAGCTAATCGGCTTTTTTATCTTTTTTATCTCACAAAAATATAATAAAAAAAAGCTTTATTTTGAATTTTTATCGTGTGCGTATATGATCATAAAAATAAATTTTTTAAAAACACAAATTTGGGACGCAGGTGGACGAAGTGCGAAATAAATAAAAAGGATCGGGACTTTACCATGATCATGACGAATTTTCTATACTAAGATCTATCTATAGTATCTGATTTTTCCGTAACATTACTCAATGACCCCACCCTTTTATTTCCTCTCTTTATCTACGTTAACAGCTGAATCTGGCTTCTGCACCTCCTCCAATAATCATGCAATATGACCTAGAACTCTTTCAACCATACTTTCCATATCCTCACTATCATACACGACAATATCGGGTTTGATAATTTGAATCTCAGTCTTCCTTGTTTATAAAGTGAACATAATATAAAATACCATTCTTTCGCATCTGTAATAATTCCAATACTTTATCCACAAATGATCCCTCTTCCTATCTCACCTTACGCCTTCAAGCGAATAATACCCTATAAAAAATCTTCATCTTTTACTTCTATCCCTCCAACAGTTTTTACGGTCTGGACTCTGGAGTAGATCAATTGCGAAATCAACTGGGCTATGTCCTAGTCGAAGCTCAAAATAGATTCGCACCAGCAACTAAGTATAAACACACATATTGTGATTTCGATGCTTCATTTCCGTTGATTGGAATGGTCTTGAGATGGGCCTTCAGTTTGACTATAAGATTTTTAAGTAATACCTGAGAAGGTTCGTCCTTCAGATCTTTGCACTCGCAAGTGAAAGGCGGAAAGACAGATAATGAAGGATCATCTGATTTACCGAGCCCGTAAAGTTGGCATACCTTCAGGAAAGACCAATCTGAAAAGGGTTTTGATGGCGCCTCGATAAACACAGTAAACTTGAGATTATTTTTGACACGAACAGCTGAAGCATTTCACAAAGAGCTTGATCGTTCTTAGGTGAATATTTTCCGCTGTCATTTAACATGTTAAGCACCGCTCCATCATTCTCGAGTGCTGAAGTCTGATTTATAGCGCGTATAGAATTTTTAAAGCCTTCGAGAGTTGCGTGCTCGATATTCACGGTCCACTTTGCACCTTTCTTTGACTTCTTGGGCAAAAGATTTTGATGAATATTCGGTAAAACACCACCTTGAGCAATCTTCGTCCGTTTCGAACTAACGACGACATCGAACTCTGTAATGCGACAACCGGAGGTAAGCTATTATCCCGTTTTCATAACTTGAACAGACTTGTCGAGTAATGCCTGCAACGGAGCGAGTTGGTCAAGCAATTCCTGCTTACGGCTCGAAGTGGCAGTTGGCACAGGCTGTTCAACTATAACTTAAGTTTCGTATGGAATATTGTTTTCTTCTAGAATGTTTTTCACTCGAAGTTGTTTCGCCAAACGTACTCTTACTTTTACTTCGGCGTAGGTGTTACAGTCAGCGCATTTATTATCCTGTGTAAGAATATTAGGTAATCCGCAATTGGAACATATTTTTTGAACTAAATCAATCATATCTTCTGTGGAGTGATTCTCGCACCCGAAAAAATAGAAAACTTGTATATGTATAGATACAAATTCTTCATAAACCATGTGTGTGTTTTAACACGATCGAGGAGCAAACTTTTCTCCGGGTTGGATTTAAGTAAAGATCGAATGAGATCTCTAACTTCTGAAGAAAATTGTTTTGGTATTCTATAATTAACAAGTTCAATTTTTTCATAGGTTCTTTCTACGTCTTTATCCGTAAAAGGAGCCTTCCCAACCTTAAAAGGGGGTTTTCATACCACTCCAAATGCTCACAAATCCGTCTTGTTGTCATAGTCTAATTCTTTGACGATTTCAGGTGGTAAGTAATTAAGTGCTTGAATGAATCGCCAATCCGAAATCCGAAATCTTTATTTTTGACATATAATTGTCTGCTTTATGTTCTGTAAATGGAAGATGATCATATAATGCTCCATTTAAGGCATATTCCAACACCAAAATACGTGATGTTTATCGTAAAAATGTGTATATAAGCGTAAGACATTTGGATGTCTCAAACGCGACTGAATCTTCACTTCACGTCCCAGTTGTTCTTCCATATTATCCTGTATAATTTTTTCTATATACATTTCTTTGATAGCAACAACCATATTACTTGTTTTTTCTATTGCTCTATAAACACGACCGAAACTACCTTCGCCAAGAAGTCTCCCTATTTCAAAATCATCTAGACTCCATACTTTATGAATACTCTTCTTAGGCGTGATCGCCGGCAACTTCAGCTTGAGCCTGTTGCAGGAAAATTGTCGAACTCTGGTGCCTTTTCCGTCTTGATAACTTTTTTGAGGTCACCGATAAGACTATTTTTTTCTATTATGGATAGGAAAAGCGTTCGCGAGCGTGTTTTCTTTAACAAGTCTGATGGACATTTTCGACTTATATACTATTTTTTGCGAAATGCTATTGGTCCAAATTAGACATCAGAACAAAGAGTGAAAAAATTTTATTTGTGGGAATTTTGCGGATATTTCAGTTGTTACACAGATTCTGCCGTGTGATCCATTATTTTGTCGCACAAGAATACATATTCTGAGCTGCTATCCAGGAAGGCATCTCAATCATTTTTTTCCTGAAAGTTCCAACATATACCCTTGACATAAGTCAAGATGTTAACTCTTCGGATTAAACCGATGTCCCCTTGTTGATCTTCGCATATGGGTAGAATTTAAGGAGCGCGAGTTGATCTGATTTTCGTGATGCGATCATATTAACATTCCGAAATCAATTCTTAGACACACTGCAAATTATATAAAAAAGTGAGGCCTTAGTTAGTAAACCCTTTTATCCGCCTCGTGCAAGTAAAATAAAAATCGAACGAAACTAATAAAACCAATCTAACTTGCCACTATTTGTATCATCGATATTTATAATCAAACGAACTCGTATATTAGTAATAAGGTATGTTTGGTTTATTATTCGGATAGCTTCTTGGAACACATCATCGCGATGTTAATCGATTTTCCCGCCTCTATAGATGTTCCAGAATAAAACAGACATATTACTCTTCTTGTTATGTATCGGCATTTTGACCTTTGAGAAAATCACGCATATAATAGGCGCAGTATCATAAAATAATTCCCCATGATGAGATATTATCTTATCTAATCGACTTCAGCATCGTCAGCGGTGTAAATTTTATGGATCGGTAATTTTGTCCTTTACTATTTTTTTGCTTCAGTTTCTAATTCCGAATTTATTTTGTATATTCGAAATTACTTAATCTTGGAGCTCTCTTGCGGAACTTAGCTAAAATAGATACTTTCTATATTATCTGTGTGAGTGAGAAAATTTTGTAGATATATTTATAAGAAAACTGAGAGAGTAAAGAAATAACTTGATACTGGGACTCCCTAGGATCCGCGTACTCTCTCCTTCTTTGGTAGCATCATACATCTCATTGCCAACTCTATCATTTCTGAACCATTATGTATCGTATCTTAAAGTCAATAAAATTTCGCCTACTTTAGGCATTTACATGATTAATTTTTTGGAAATATACATCACGTGTTTTTGATTGATATGGAACATAAGGAGTAATTTAGGATTATATTTATCAGTGTTGATTTTAATCTTTGCCATACGGTAAAAGGAGTTGGCTGTGTATAATTTTTCTTCCATATATGTCAGTGAATGAGAAAGACAGGTTGTATCATCTAAGTAGCCTATTACCGAGATATAGAAGTTTATCGTAGAAAGCAATTAATTATGATCTACAATTAAATAAGATCACGTGTGCTGATTGCTTGATCAGATTTATATACTTAAAATGTCTGAAGAAACTCTCAAGACAATACTCCCTTCCCATTATAAAATAGGAATAAACTCAAAGTAATTCTTATTGTTAGTGTGCTTGTTATACTTGAAGACTTCAAAGAATTTGTGATAATAATTCCAAAATCATACAAATTTAAACTGATGGTAAATAATTCCTATTTATGCACTAACCAGTATGTTATTTTTTGATACCATGAGTTTAAATGTTAACAAGAGTACAAGACTCCCTTTTCCATGCTGAGTTATGATAAAAATATTTAAAGAGAAGTATTGGTTATAATAAGATCATACTTATTTATAATAGAAGTTTCTGTAAAAAATGTCAAATTTATTTATTAGAAATAATTTTACCAGCAATTTATTGGTTAACTGACTAAAAAGAAAAAAATCAAAACACTTAATGCAGCATTCCTTTTTTGTATGTAATTTATCTATATATAGTAGGATCTTTAAAATTTTTTATATATAAATTTTACCTTATAATTTCAGTAACTTTTATGCAAAATCTTATATTAAAAATTTGCCTAAATTTTTCTATAATTTAATAAAATTTCTCTAATATTTGAATATTAATTCTAAAATTCAGTTGTATAATTTGTATTTTTTATTTGATAGTTTTACAAAAAAAAAAAAAGCATTAGAAATATTTTTTTTAAAAAATAAAAATATTATTCTTTTTACTTGTATAATTCCAAAGTTTAGTTGTATAATTCATATTTTTTTGGCATAAAGTTGCTTGCCTAAATGGCTAAATCTCTTCAAAATTTTACAATTAAGTTTCTTCTATAATTTTATTATAGTTTTAGCAAAATTTTGGCAGTTTTAGTATTTATAATAATTTCACTTTTTTTTAGAGTTTCACCAACTTTTATATAGTTTTAGTAAAGTTTTGCTATTTTAACATTTTTCCAATTTGCTAAAATCCTCTAATTTCTCCAGTAACCTTAATTTGACAGTCTTAAAAATTACTACCTTATGTTGTAATAGTAAGAGATACAATAAAATCCCAAATAATACTAATACAACTCTCAAATAAATTTTAAATATTGAAGTAAAAATACAGTATATTTTATAGTATAATTTTGTCAATATAAAGCTAAAAATGCAATTTACTATTATTAGAATCTTCTTATCAAGATGAATTTAATAATATAAATTTTATTAAAATTGAATTACTGGTTATATTAAAAATAGAGATATATAAGATAATAAAATTTTGAAAATACCTTATAATAATATGCAAAATTTTAATATAACAAACTTAAATATAAGTTATATTAGTATTGTTTAGAATCCTGTTGCAACTTATTATTACAGTACATACAACTTAGTCTCAATAATTAAATTTGATGAAATTTAAATTACTACTATTCAATTAAAAAAAAAAATAAACATGATAAAGTATAAATGTATAATGATAAATCAGATTAAGCTTAATAAAACTATATTTTTAAATTTCCTATAAAGTAATTTTTAATAAAGTAATAGCAATTCAAAAGTTGAAATATTTTACTATTAAATTAAATATTTGGCCATTTTATTCTAATTACAATACTGATAGTAATTATAATAGGACCCTAAAAAATATATAATTAGGTAAAATCTCAAGTTGCTCCTTCCTTTTTAGATAATACCAGCCAGAAATTTAATTTTTTAATTTAGAAACTGGTTAGTATTATTATAGTTCTGGCCCTGAAAAAATGCTAAGAGCCCATAGTAAAATTTTTTTAGCTGGACCTTACCTATTTATGTATTTTCCAGGGTCCTATTATAATACTATATAATAATTATAATATTGTATTGTAATTACAATAAAAAAAAAGAAGCATTAAAATATTTTTCTTAGAATAAAAATAAAAAATATTTTCCTTCTTATATACTCATATATTATAATTCCAAAGTTCAGGCTGTATTATTTATTTGGCAATTCTATAAAAAAAAATAAATTACTAATTTACTATACTTTCAAAAATAATACAATCATCAAAATTATTTAATGAACTAGATGAGTATTTAGCCCTAATTAAATCTCATTAAAAGATAAAGGCAAGAAATAATAGTTTAAGTAGATAATTTAAGATAAATTTTATACTGATCTTATTTTGTTTAATGATAGTTCGAGAACACAAAATTAAATATTAAATTACAAAAGTTAAATAGTAAAAAAGATTTATTGCTTTTACTTTCAATAATACTAAGATCTGTTAAAAGACTTGTTAAGATCTGTTCATCCTGTTCATATGATTTCTAACGAACAAAATATTCCTATCAAAGAAATTTAAACACGTATAACTAGTAACATATGAAATTTATTTTAAAATTGATTTATTATCTTTTTTCATAGAGATTACGTTGTGGACAGTGAAAATTCTTGCGCAGTAAAAATTCTGGAAGATTTATCAGATTTATCATATACTTTGTACGATCTAATTCGGAAAGAATTTTTTTTTTCTTTTATATTCTAATTACAATATTTCATCGCAAATAAAAATTAAAAAAAAATTTAAAAATTTATATTTATTTCTCCTTATTTTTATTTTTTGATTTACCAAATTCCTAAAAAAAAACTAAACCAATTACTCTTCTCTTTTTGCTTTCTTAGGAAAGATCTTAAGCGGATTTCAATTTCTATTTTTAAAAACCATGAAGAGAGGACGATAAACCTTTAATACTTAATCACTCTCCAGGAGCAAAAACATTCCTTGTCAACATTCCCAAATCCCATAGACATCCTTGTCTAATAAACTTGTGAAACTTAAAGCTTCTCGGTAACAGACAAAATCCGTTGCTAGAGAATTTCGAAAGTGACTTCTTTTTCCACATGATCATCACGTTGCTGAAGTTGATTTTACCAATCCGTATGTTCCACAACAATCACCGCTTTTTTGTTTTTATCGCAAGAAAATCTCTTTTTTGCAAAAAATGATTTTTTGTAAAAACTCCAAAATGTTCTTAATAAACTCAAAAAATTTCGTCACAGGTATAGAAAGAAAGCTGACTAGTTAGTTACTCCAAAAAACCTAAAATACCTCCACCTACAATACCTTCATAACACTCAACTGTCTTTTTTCTCTGTAAAATTTCTGTTAAAGAATCAATAAGTGAGAGTTTTTTGACTTTTGTCTTTTATATTTATGAGATTGATAAATTCATTTTTTTACTTTAACTAAAGAAATATACTAACATTTCTTTTTGTTTACTCTTATAGTTTTCAGTTTCTCAAGTATGGAATTCTAAATAGTAAGTTAGTTTCTTTGGGTGGGTTTCGAAATAAACTTTAAGAAACGTATTGATGTTTCTTTTATTATTTTTGTAGGTTCTGACCTTTCTGATATAACGATCCAGATGGTAAGTTTTTCAGAAGGGAGTTCGCCACTAGCTTTAGCACTACTAATGCTTCTTATTTTTTTTAAATTAGTAAGCTTTGGCATTCTAAATACCCTTAAGACACGGGTATGTTATCACATTGTAGAAGTAAAAGCATTTATTTTTTAATTGTTTTTTTACTTTTATTTAAGGAGCGCTTATTAACGTTCCTATGTATTCTTTTTTCGTAGGTTTCACTTGACAGCTCCTTAAAATAGCATTCAAGCGGTAGATGTCATATTTCTTTCTTTCTTTTTTTTTTTATTTAAGGAAATGGGCTACTAATACTTTTCTTTTACTTTTTATAGATTCTGGGCTTTGATTCTGAGATAACAAGTGTAAGTTTTGATATATCAAAACTTTATTTTTTAGGAAACGTTTATTAACGTTTCATTCTTCTTTTTTTTTTGTAGGATTTGGCTTCAAGTTGCTTGGATATGGAGGATTCAAAATTGTAAGTAGGAAGGGTTAATTTTTTGTTGATTTAGAAACATAACTGATATCATAACTGATATTCCTTCCTTTCCTTTTTTTAGGACGGACTTTTTGGTTCCTTTATTTAGAACATTGGATGTAATTTTAATCTTTAATTTCAAAATTATAAGTTCTTTTTCGCATGTTAGTTTTACCATTAAATGTTTTTATTTTTTTAGACTTTGAGATCATTATTTAATATAATCATGTAGAATAACGCGTACTTATAACAATAGAAAAATTACATGTAACAAACAATAAAATAAATAAAACAATTTTTATAATTGCAATAATTAACCACTATTGATATTAATACGGTTGATCGGCTACCATTATAATAGGGCTATCGGGTATATGAAAGATGCCAATTTTTAACACTACAAATCAATCCAAAAACTAATTTACATGTAATTTTAATGGTCACATATATTGGGTAAAAAGTTTCACTTAGGAAAATTTTTTTACTAAGTGATTATAATGCATCATCAATAAAGCATTCATGTTTCCATTTTTTTAAAAAAATACATATTGCTAGCTATTGGACGAAGTCTATAGTCCAATAGTCCAAATTTTAATGGAATTGGTAAATCCAGTAGTTCAATGGTCCAAAAGTCCAAAAGTCCAAAAGGCCAACACTGAAATTATTTATAGAGAGTTGACTGTAGTGTCATTTATCAAAAAAAAAGAAATAAAAAAAATTATTATATTATTATTATTTATTTTAGTGTTACTAAATAAAGGGGCATGTACCCGTCTTTAAAAAAAAATTATTGATTTTGATAAAAAAAAAGCCAAACCTTATGAAATTACCAATTATAGGGAAATTTTGGCATGCTGATAAAAAGTAACTTGAAACCGATAAGTCCGCATAAAGTATATTATAGAAAGTACATCATGTTGGATGATGTCTTACGACATCATGAAAGAATTGTATGTACAGTATTTACCATATTTTATTGTTTTACCATAACCAAAATTTTTTAAATAAAAAAAAAATTGTTGTGATGACAAATATTTTTTATACGTTATAATAATTCTAAAAAAAGAAGAAAAATGAAAGCTGATTTTTTTTAGTGGCTGGACAGTGAACACGATTGCCTAATAAGGAGTTTTCTAGCAAAGCCAGAGTAAGGTATTGAAAGAAAATTGATATTTGCCCAACACAATGAATGTTGTATAACTTCTATTCGCCGAACTTCTCCGAAATAAAAAAAAATGAAGTATATCTACCAACTTAAAAGAGCAAAAAATAAATCTCGAGAATTTTTAAGGAAAAATTTTATTTTTTGAAAATAAAATCTTTTCGTATTCTGATATAAGAAAAAAAACATGGGAAGTGATATAGAAAGTGGAAACTATACATACATAGATTATGTGGCAATTAGCCCAGATGGTTCGATGGTAGCTAAGTTTAGTCCACGTAATGGTAACGTTAAATTATTAAATATATTCAGACTTTCTACTACTGTATACTAAAAAAAAAAATTAAAAAGTTAAATTCCCTCTAATTTTCAGATAACTATTCCATAGTAATTAAAAAGGTGACGACAAGTGCAATAATATCCTTTCACGAGAAAAATTGGTTTGAAACATCTATTCCTAAGAATTTACTTGGATGGTCTTTAGCGGTTTCTGACATCATTGACAATGGAAATGATATTGGCTTGGTTGCAATTTCTTGTATAACTAACAATGACATGTATCAAAAAGAAATTAATATTAATAAAACTAATATAATATTAGCTCTAGTAAAACACCGCATTAACAAATTATTTATAACTTTCAGTCGCTATTTTCTCGTTATCTTTTTTCTCCTTTTTATTTTAATTGTTATTTTCCTTCCCTTAATGGATACATTTATGTTCTTTCCCTCACTGAGCGTATTTATTTCCATTTTTTGTACGGTACTTATTACCGATTTATACTCTTTCTATGCCCGTAGATTTAAAGTTGATAAACAATTTCTATCGTCTTGGAGTTCTAGCGAAGGGATGACAAAACTTTACGAATTTTCATTTAGAAATAATCGTATCACCCCAATGCGCCGTGACTATCGTCTTGGTGGAATTGTTAGTTTTTTGAAAAATTCCGAAAGATCTTCAAATATTGCAACACTTATCTGCATGAATTATATGAAAATACAAAAATTAAATATTAAACTAAATGGAAAATCTGAAGAATGTAGCTATATGTTACCTAGGAAATTATTTAAAGAATTAGAAAACGTCAAAGATGCAGAGAAAAATTGGAAATATCTTTTGAAATCTAGATATCAGGAATTTTTAATGACTGACACAAGTGATAATGAACAAATGCAATATATTGAAATATATAATATTAATACTTCAAAGTTGATGAACGTTTTTCACAGACATCATGGAGAAGACGATTTTTTAATTTCAAGAAATAATGAACCTGGAATTTTTGCAGTGTCAACTGATTCAAGATTATTTGCTTATTCTTATGGTGATAATGTCATTGTACTTTATTTAATGGAAAGTGGCCTTGAAATTGTTTCAAAAAGATTTGACAGTGTTTGTAAAATTAAATTTTTAGAATTTATTGAAAAAGATAAAAAATTATTCATTATCGAAAAAGACAAAGATGGTTCTGTTAAATTTCATATTTGGCTTATATTAGGATGTCTAAATGATTACTTTCCTAATATTTCTAAAGATAATATTACTCTATCAGAAACTCCTCTATCAGAAAATGATATTTCAACTCTATTGAATTGTAGCGAATATTATCATATTTTAACAAAAGCAAATGGGACAATAGTATTTCTTAACGACAAGGAATTTAGAATTATATTAGATACAAATATAAAAAAGACCACTATTGGAGAAAGTGACAGGGTGACCGATGAGCATGAATATAATTCACATGATTTAGAGCCATGGAATCAGAATAATAGTAAGCGTGTTATTGGTAAATTTCTTAATAACGATAAGAGTGCTCTTCTTATAACTGGTCAAAATAGTATCCAAGTCTGGAAACCTAAGTCTAAAAATTTCAAAAATTTGAATGATTTCAAAAATTTTGAGAATTCGAATCTCGTTTATATTCTTATAATTGAGCGTAATCCACCAAAGTTTCAAATTAATGATGATATGACTACTATTATAACTCATGCATGTAAATCGCTCACTTATTTATATATGCATACAAAGGATATTACTTCTAAAAAAAGGAATCAAAAATTTGTTAGTGGAACTATAAATATTATTAAAGATTTCATTAAAAAGTATCCTGATAATTGGAAACTTATGGAAGTTCAATATCCTTTAATGGCATACTTAATTTATTCACGTTCATTTTCTTTAATCAAATATATTCTATTTGATAATAATGACCCTCAAGAGAAAAGTGCTAAAAAGTTACATAGGCCCCAAAGTCGATACGGTTCTTATCCATATTATAATGATTTGGAATCGTATCTGAAACTGTATGTTGATTCGGATTTTTGTTTAAAATCAGCTAATAATTTAGAATTATCTTTATTAATATGTAAATCTCGTGATTCTCGTCGAAGTTAGTATTTTTTAAGTTTATTTTTATCATTGTTATTTAATGTACCTTGATTTAAAAAGTTTTTTTTATTTACTATAGATCGAGATTCTGTCATGTTGGCATATTTATTAGAGTATTATTCTGAAAATTCCATGGCTCATATTGGTTGGATGATTAATGTTACAAAGATTCTGCCAAAATTATCCGAACATGGTTATGGTATGATTATTATTATATAATGATTTTTTATTTTAATTTATTAAATTTTTTTTTTTTATTAAAATTTTTTTATTAAAATGTTATATAGATAACTATTTGAATTCATTATACTATAAACCTTGTTTCGGAGAAATGAAATATAACTTTTCAAGCAATATATTTCAAACATTGGCTAATAAGGATACATTAAAAGTATATGTACCACTTACGCGACTTATACCAATAAATTCTTTTAATATTTTCAATTATGCAACAATAAGGTAAATATTGTTTAAACTAAACTCACTATTTTTTAAATCAGATATTGATATATTTTTCTTTAATATAGTGATGATATATTGTCCGATATTTATATGGTTCCACTTCCAAATTTTACAACTTATGATCCAAAAATTAAAGCAAAAACTGGAATTGTATATTTTTTGAGAAAAATCTTATTTCCACCTGGTTACAAAAATTTAGATAATAATAAATTTAGTTCTTTTCTTAAAATTGAAAAGAAAAAAGGTACATTTTTTAATATCCCGGCTATGGAAGCAGTTATGAACTCAAGATGGAATCAAACAAGAAAATATTGGATATTACCTTTAATTTTATACGTTATATTTTTAGGCTTATTTTCTTTTCTTTCTTGGTGGTCGTATTTAAGTGATAAGGAGGATTTGTATTTTAGTGATGTGAGGGAATTTGTACCTAAACATATAATTGGTCTATTTTACTATACTGGAATATATTTACTAGCGATTGAATTTTCGCAAATGAAGAAGTATAAAAGCAATTACTTTACATTATTTAATATACTTGATTTAAGTAGTATCGTTTTGGGTATGTTTAATTTTACTTTAATATTGATATTTAATGGAAATTACGGTGAATGGATTATTCTTGCAGCATCAGTAACTACCTTAATACTTTGGATTGAATTGGTAATGTTTAATGAATTTTATTTTAAACAAATATTTGTTTTTAATTTTTATGCTAATTTATTATTTATTTCCTAAAGCTCTTATTGTCACGATTATTTTCAATTATGGCAATAAACATATTTATTTTTGGAAATATTTTAAAAATTATTATACCATTTTTCGGATTTATGCTTATATTAACAATTGGATTTGGGCATTCAATGTAACTTTTACGTTTTTTTTTACTTATTTTTTCTTTGTATTAAGTCTATTTAAAAGAAAATTAATTTTTTTTTCATATTTATAAAATATAGGTTTGTTCTCTTTGGTCATCCATCATTTACTAATCTGAATCCATCAAATCCAACTTTTACATTAAAAAATGGAAATGAAACTGAGAATTTAACTTTAACAGAGACCAATCCGGATAATCCTTTTGATACAATGTGGAACGCTATACTTTCCACATACTATTGGAGTACACTTAATTTGAATGTTTATGAATATTGGCCGCTAAAGTTATTATTCTTCTTAGCTCATGTTACTTTAGTTCTTGTTTTATTAAACATGATCATTGCATTAATGAAGTAAGTATATTTATTATTAGATATATATTTATTTTAATAAATTTAACTTTTTTTTAAATTTTTATAAAAAAAAAAATTATTAGTGGCGAATTTAATAAAGCTAAAGAAGATGGTAAACTTGGACTTTTAATGTATAGAGAAGAACTTATTAATGATTATGAAAGGCTTGATGATCCCTTTAGCAATCAATTATATAATGATTCACCATATATTTGTTTTCTCCGAGATTCCGATTTAATGAAAAAATGGATAAGTAAATCTCAAGAACTTAAAAAAACAAAATTGTATTCATGGTTCAGTGAGAGTACTGGTGTTGATGAAGAAAAGATAACTTTTAGTGATGATGATGAAAATATTAAATCTTGGTATAAAGCATTCATATCAAGTAATGAAAATTAAAGAATAGCCTAAGAATAGCTTATTCTAGCTTTCAGTTTTATCAGTTATGGTTTCTACTTTCTAGCTATTTATTATATATATTTAGATTATTTTTGTTAGATGAATATATTCCTATATATATTTAGATTATATTTAGATTTTTTTCAATAGAAATTTTCTTTTTACTTTTAACCTTATTATAGAAATCTAAAAATCATTACAACGTTATTCAATTGTTTTTCATTAGCCTAGTGTTACTAACAAAAAATGTATTCATAATCTGATGTATCAGATATCTGTAAGGATAACAATTAATAGACTTATTCGTTTAAACTTTAAAGTATTCTTTTGTCAATCTTTCCATTATATATTTTTGCTCTCGTTGAAGAAATTATTACAAGTCTTTAATTTAAGTTAGGCCTTCATACTTCTCATTCTATGATTTGAAATTCACTTGTGAAAATTATAGGACGTACGCGATTTTTATTTTTAAATTCAAAATTTCTAACCAATAAAAATTTAGCCATCTGATCAATAATTTTGGAGTATTTGTGATCCTTTAGAGATTCGAATATTTGCAAAAGGCATGCTGGTAAAATTCAATGCAAAGAAAAGGATTTCATAAAAAAGTTTGGAATATATTCAACGCATTTTACCTTCTCCCTATTTACATGCGCTTTTCTATTAGAGGTGCAGTCAAAAAAGGAAAATTACATAATTACTTGATTTCTAATATAATAGAATATACAAGACATACAGTATATTGCTTTAAAATGAAATTTGAAAAAAAAAATTAGCAATTTTTATTTATTAAATATGATTTTCCATGCTAAATTTAATAACTATGATATCATTTAATCATGATTTATTATTATAAATGCGTAGTATAAAGCTTTTAACATATGTGGATTGTATATTCATCCTATTCCTTATGAAATGTTATAATGATAGTGTAAAAAATGACATGTATGCACTTCTCACAGCTGAATCAGAAGATATAATTAATAAATTGTTTAATAATATTTAAATGGCTGATGAAAATACTTCTGGTTTGTATTTATATTTAATAATGGTGCAATCCAAAATTCCAATAAGTTTGTTAAGATTTATTGTATTGGAAGAGGGAGGCCGGACTTTTTTGCTGGAGTGGAAAATCAGGTATATATGTAATTTGGGTTTCAGATTCTTTTTGAGATTTCCGGCCTAAATTTTGGATTATGGTCAACAGCTATTGCTATAGCGGATAATCAGATATGATTCGATAAACCGGATCTAACCAATAAAATTTAAGTAACGTGATGCGGTAAATCTTAATTTTGGCCAGAATTATAAGATCTTAATTCCGGCTGAAGTTATATATTCATTTTCATGGGGTCGCGTTTAAGCCGACAATTACTTCAACAATTATTTCACCGACAAACGTTTCACTGACATACAGTATATATAAAATTAAATATAAAAATTTTATAAATATTTTTACAATATATCTTTATATGAAATGGGGAATTTTTTTTGTTAGTAACACGTATTTCTTTGTTAGATTTTATAAAATACAAAAAAAAAACTAATACTATAGATTTTAGGGGAATAGCACATAATTTTCACAATAGTTTGTTTTTTTTAATAAATGTATTAATGTTTTTGTTATGATGATCAAAATTAAAAAAGTTTTTGTTAGTTTTAATTATTTTAATGAAATTTATAATAACATATATAAAAAAATAAAAAAAAAAATACAATAGATATAACTATATGTTATTTTATCTACTAACCCGTCTAAGATGGAAGTAAGTCAATATTTATTAGATCTAAACTAAATATCTAAATAAAAAGTTTTTATAATAAAATATCTCATATTTGAAATGATTGTCGGTGAAAAGTTTGTCGGTGAAATGACCCTGTTTTTTCATGACCCTTTATGACTTAAAACTAAGATGAAAAAATTAAAATATAGTGTATATTAGTTTTATTAGCATGAAAAAATTTTAAAAATTTGGTATAATAGATTTTCAATGAATCGAAGTTTTTTCACTATACCGGATATCCTGATAAACCGGATATTTTTAATGGAACTGATAGATCCGGTTTATCGAATTTCACTGTGCATAAGAAATGAAGAAAATTACATTGTACTAAATAAAATTAATCTAAAAATTTCATGGATTACTAACAAAACCATATTAGATTTAACACCAGAACAAAATCCTAATTATGATTCTACTCAGATCTAAACATCTCCCAAAACAACCCATAACCAACATATTGGCGGCCTTCTCTAAACTACAAAGATTATATAATAAATTTCAAAATAATATCTTATTCCAATGGCTTCAAATAGCTTGTGTATACTGCGGAAAACTTTTACTTCTTCAGCTTAATGGGATCATCTAACCGTGAGTACTGGATAGAAATTTACTTGCTAGTTATTTCAATTAATATCAAATATGTAATAATGATTTTTTAAAATATTTCGCAAAAATTAACGTTTTTATTTTAAAAAATTATATTTTTATTAATATGTATTTAATAATTTTAATAATCATACTTCGTAAATTTAATTTATTAATGTTATTAGTTAAAAAAAAAATTCTTATATTAAATAAAAATGTAATGTTCTGCATATAAAGCATTTGGGATTTTGTATTAAACCCATAAAGATAAAAGATAAAAGAGGATCCGTACAAAATCCTGAATGTCAAAATCCCGAAAAATTGACCAGTATTAAGCATAATGATGGCTGGTTCAGGATTTACGGGATTTTTGAAATTCGGGATTTTATACCAGACCCCCCATACTGTGTAAAGATATAATTTTTTTTTAATAACCTGCTGATTAGAATTTAATAATTATTTTTATTCATGAGGATATTAAGTGTCAGGATAAAAAAGTGTCAGGATAATGAGCAGTGCTTCGATCCGGATATATATCTGGATGAATCTTTATTTATTTATTTTTTGTATAGCACCGTAGCTTTATATAATTAAGATTTACAAATTATTTATAGAAATATATATATTTTTTTCACTAAAGTGCGACCATAAACAAACATTTTAAATACTGAAAAGTGAAAACAACCGAAAACACTTGCATCACATGTTGATCAACTGAAGTTTAAAACGTTAAGAATCATTTTTGCATTCAAACAAAATAATAATTATTATCTTTAAATGAAAAATTACTCAGATTAAATTACAAAAATTGAGATATTATAAAATTTATATAATTATAACAACTTTTTTTAAAAATTAAAATCTTAATGTTATAAAATTTGATTCAAATGATTCTTTAATTTTTTAAAAGAAGTAACAAATCTCTTTTTAACATTTTAAAATTGCCTTACTAACTCAACACATCTATCTATAGTAATTCTTTATATAAAAATATCAAAATTTAAAGAAATGTTAAACGATAGTAAGAGACAATGCTGAAATAATTTGAAATTGTTTTTTTTAAAAATAAAGTATTGAATAAATTGAAATTATGAAAATTTCGCGGTCTTAGATAATTTCGTAATTCTGGCCGAAATAATATCATGTGACACCAGAAAATAAGCAATGTTACACGAATTTGTAATTCTGGCCGGCGTTATGAGATCAGCTGTAAATCCAATCCAGTTCAGTTTTTGTGTAACCCGGATGATTTTCATCCAGATCGAAGCACTAAACAATGTTTTGAAATTCGGGATTATGATTTATTAGATTGTGGGCGTCGGGGTGTGTTTTCATAACGGGATTCTGATCATCGAGATTTCCATTTTTTTTGTTTGAAAAAGGACAAATAAGATCGTGATTCCATGTTAAATGTATATTACTATGAAAATAAATTAAGTAAATAAGACCTCTCCATAGTTAAGATAATTTTCACAATTACGTCAAGACCTCTCCCTACCAACATATGTTTGTGTATTTTTTTTAAATTGAAAATTTCGCATTACTGCCATTTTAATTATTTAAAACAGCGATCGAAAAAGTTAATCTATCAATATGCTTTAAAATAAAAAACTAGGCTAATTATTAATATATTTGTCTTGAAAAATTTAATACAAAACTTATTTGTGAAGCAAATATTAAGGGCAGTGACATTTATTACATAATATCCATTTACTATAAGCTTATACCCACCCACCCCCATGTAATATGAAAAATCTTACGTTACACTTATATGTTATATAACCTTCAAATACCCTCCCACCCCCTAAAATATTACGTAATAAATGACACTGCCCTAAATTCTATTTGTTAAATTAAAAATTTGTTTGATAATATATGATAATCTTATGATTTTTGATTACGGACATTGGCTATATATAATAATTATGACATTAGCTCAAATATGATTTGTATGAATACGTTTGTAAAAAAAGTCGATCCTTTTTTCTGTAAAAGGCTCATATTTCCGGAATTATATCACGGAATTCATCAAATTATTTACATTTTCCGTGAATGGATTCGTGAAAGGTTCATTTTTTACGGAGTTTTTACAGAAATAACGGATAAAATTTTTTATAGGGTGACAGAATTAAAAAAAATATTTTTTTGGTTGACAAGATAATTTTTTTTCTTGATGGCAATAGTTTTTTCGAAATAATTCATTCGATAATTCGATATCATAAGTATAGGAACATGGTAGAGTGTTAAAATTAATTTTGATATACATATCAGATATAGTAAGAATTTACAGTGCTAAAATTACACGTGTTGATCTGCGTTGCCCAAATAAAATCATTTTTTTTTTTTCAAAATGGCGGAAAACTGGAAATATGATTTTTAATGGAACTCAGGAGGCTGGTTCACAAAAAGGAAGTACTCTGAGACCGAGCTATTGATAATTACGTTTAACGAAACATTAACAATATTCACAAAAAAAAAAATATTAATTAATTTAATTTGTGAAACTTAATCAAATCTATTCATAGTATAAAAAAATAAATTATAAATTAGTTCATCAATATTTAATCATTGTTATTATATTTTCGTAGTTTCAAATTTTTAATTTTTTGCAAAAGAATTAAGTATTGAAAAATTTTTTTGAATTCCGAAAAAATTGAATTAGTTCCATAGAGTTCTAAAATTCTAAAAAGTGTGATTTTATCTTGGATTAATCCAAATTTTATCTCAGAAAATTCAGGGATTAATCTTGAATTTTCAGACTTTTGACCAGGACGGTGCTTCATATTCAAAATTATATAGATTTGTTATTAATAAATTATTATGAAAATAATTAAAACAATTTTATTAACCATAATTAAGAAATATATTAATGATAAATATAAATATTGTATTAGAAATTAAAATTAAAATTAATAAAACTATAACATACAAACAAAATTAATTAATAAATTAAATAGTAATTTTTCATTAGTTGAAATAGTCAAAGATAAACGTAAAATTAGGATAATAATTTTATTAAAAAAAGGCCTTCTTAAAGAATATAAATAACTAAATACAAATAATTTTAAGTGCAATATGTCAAGTCTTGTTGATCAAAAGACCACTTAAAAACATTACCAGTTAATTTAAAACAGGTATCTAAGCTAAATGGTCCTCTATGTTTTGGTTTTCTCTTGCTGCCCATAACCTTTGCGTGAAGCCAGTATGGATTAGCTTTTATATCTCGAGAATGAAATGTTACACTTGGATCTCCATCTTCGCAATTCAACCATCCGGTATCCATTACGATATTACCATAACTATCTGTAGCCCAAACTTTACATTGCGAAAAAAACACAAATATACCGATGGTAGCATTAAATGCTATTGCTTCAATTTGTTCAAGTGCTATAATACAAATTATGGCAACAATGGTTAATGGGATGGAAAGTTTCATGTTGATAAAAGTGATTGGTTGATTATTTTATGAAATTTGTCTAGGAATTTTTCAGACTATATATACGTTTTTTTTTGATATGTAAATATTATTATACATTAGATCGTCAAAAAATCTTTACCAATAATAAAGATAAAAGTCCAATATTTACTCCTAAGATCAATCCTTACATCCCTATAAAAATGAAATGTATTAAATTCCTTTTATATTTGTGTTCAAATCCGAAAAAGGAAAGTTTGAAAAAAAAAGAAAAAATAATCGGAAAAAAAAACTGAAAAAAGGAAAGAATTTGAAAGTGGAAATTCTAAACATTAAAAGAATTTTTTTAATTCGAAAAAAAAAATTAATAATAAAAAAAGGGGAAAGAAAATTAAAAAAAAAATGTTCGGTCTTAAAGGCAGACCAGGGGAAACAAAAAATTGATTGACAGACCGAAAAAAAAAATCGATTCGCGTTATATTTACAGAAGAGTGATCTAAACATCAAAGAAAATTTTTTAATTATATAAATATATATATATATATTTATTACCATTCATTATTTTTTTTTTCTTTCTCGCACTTTATCAAGATTTTAAAAAGAAAAAGTTAAATGAAATTGATAAAAGTAATTTTCATAATAATACATTTACTAATATTAGCTAATACTATACGTTATGCTATACGAAATTATTGAATACAATTCACTTTCCGATCCAGTTATCACTTTAACTATAATAAGACCGAGAGTAATCAAAAGAACAATTACGGCAGTAGGAAAATTAACGACCAATAAACAAAACATAACATACTCCTTTTCTAGTACGTTGTCTTTTTTTTAGTAGCTAAGATTGCTTTGAGATAATTCGTCTTTTCTTTGTTGCTTTTAATGCTATTAAAATAAATATCCGCCTCTGGGGCCAAATCGTCGTAAACATCTCGTAATTCTTCTGGCAAATTTCGAAGAAATACAAATGAACCTTTTTTTAAATCTTTTCCTACTCCATCGTTTTCTTGATCATTTGTTCCTACTCCACCGTTTTCTTGGTCAATCTTCTACTACAGTGAGTGACCATGTTATTAGTAGATTTAAAACATGTATTCCTAAATATTATAATACATACGTAATCCAATAGCTTCATTCATGATTAACGTTAAATATTATTAAAAAATTTTATAGACTTAGCCGTCTCTAATACAGATTTTACAAATTTCAAAATATGTTTTGTAAAATCTGAGAAACAAGTTAATCAAGGAGCAATTATGTATGATTTATTACGTCATAATAGTTTACATGAACTTAATTTGTTCTTGTTTATTATTAAAATCACATGATTGTGAGTAATTCAAATTATCGAATCTTAGAATTATGGGCGTATGTACTGTACCACTAATTGATAATTTGTAGATCTGGGAGTTGATACAAATGTATGTCAAAGAGATATGGGTAACGTCTTGTTTTGGGATGGATCCCGATAACCACTCTAAGAAATAAAAAAATGTGGGTAACGTCTCCCCGATAACCACTCTAAGAAAAAAAATATGGGTAACGTCTCTTGATAATACCAATGTTGTGGAGGACTGGAGGCAGCACATGCATTAAGCAATCATTGTGGAAAGAATCTCAAATTACTAGTAACTGTTATTACTCAGTATGTAATATATATTTATATATTCAATATTATAAATATTTATTTTTTTTAAAAAATAATTAGTATCACTTTAATTTAAAAAATTATTTATTTATTTATTTATTAGCCCGCATACAAATTAAAAGGTCAAATACTGCAAAATCAGTCCCTGTGAAGCGTACACAAAATGTGCAATCCAATAATAACAAGAAAAAGAATAAAAAAGACCATTGTGATTGATACTAATGTTGAAGGAGATTGTTTTGAAGATGATAATTATGAAGAAGATAATCATAATAAAGAGAGTGAGTTGGCTTTAAGGTTTAAAGAGCTTGAATATTGGGAAAATGATTAGCATTAAAAGAACAAGAAATTGCATTAAGGGAACATGAAGCTAAAATTCGATGAAATGGAATTATGTAATTGTGAAAAAGAGAGTCAATTAAAATTGGTTAATTCATCAATAGTATTAATAAAAGTATTTCAAATATAATACTTCGTTTTAAAAATTAAAATTTTTATTATTTTCTATTTCAATACTATATACAAAGTTACAAACTTTAAATTTATAACAACAATACACGGTTGCATTTATATGGCAGTTGAGTATAAATTTTAAATTAATAAATATATAATATTCATTTCGATTGTTAATTAATATACAGATAAGTATAGTATAACTATAAAAACCACGATTACAGCGCCACACAATACTTATTTAGATAACCCGTCATTAGTTCATATCCGGATAAAAGTAGTTATTTAAGTAAAAGTCAGAGTAAGTTAATTAGTTTAAATTTTAATATTCGTAGCATTAAAGGGCTTTTTGAACAAGCTACGAGTCTATGAATTCTGGTCATAAGTTCCCGAAATATTTTAAATTATCCAAAATCTACAATCCGCGGATCTAACCTCAGATAATCAAATTTATAGATCGGTTATTTCGAATGTTTATTGAATACTTCTACCTGCAGACTAAGATAGGATTCTGCAACGCCAGGCACACTGCCCCTAGGTTTTAGGTAGGGTTGCTTGCCCGGCATTCGGCCTTGTCGGACCATTTTCTGAATACCAATTTCCTGAATATACCTTTTCCCGAATCCAATTTTCTGAATGCCTATTTCCAGAAATTGATCATTTCCTGAAATTCCATTTTACCGAATGCCAATTTCCCAAATCTCAATTTCTGGAATTATATGAAACATCCAATTTCCTGAATTTTTATCCTGAATTATTTTATCCCAAATTCCAATATCATGAACCTTGATATTCTGAATGGACATTTTACTGAATTTAATATTATTTTGTATAATTTTAATATGTAATAAACTAACTTGTATTAAAACAATAAATAATGCAAAGCGAGCAGATTTTATTATTCAGTCAAAGTATCTGTTTGAAATTTGTACCTGTACCAAATCTTTATCTCCTAAAATGTAAATTAATTATATTTACTTGATGTTTAGGAAAATATTATCAACTCAGTGGGTCGGAGAAAAATTTTATTAGCTAAAAATGCAATATAATTGATTGTATATATATTTCCTTATGTTTACTTCATATTTACTTCAATTGATCGTAATCTTGTACAGGCAAGGGATGCTTGAAATAGCCACTCCCCAAATTACATAATTATGACAAATAAAATTCATATTCAATTGTTTTATATAAAATGGTAGAAATTAGTCTTTATCAATAGTTCTTATTTTTTAAATTTATTATATAGTTTATTTATAGATCATATGAGAAAATATACAATTTATTATATAATTCAAGAAATTGTCCATTCAGAATATTAGAATTCAGAATATTAGAATTAAGGATATTTGAATTCGGGATATTGGGATTCAGGATATTGGGATTTAGGATTCGGGAAATTAGACTTCAGGAAATGGGATTCGGGAAATAAGGATTCGGGAAATTGTATATTTCAGGAAAATGTTCAGTTCGAAAAATTGGCATTCAGGCAAATGACTTCGGGAAAAGATATATTCAGGAAAAAGGCATTCAGGAAATCGTACTGTAACCGCATTCGGGATCCAATAATTATCAATAATTAGTTCAATTTGCCGATCCATCGTAATTAGATCATTTTGCTGATCATACCTGTTATAGGCGTAATATTGATTTAACGGAAGACTTTTAATAGAAAATAATTATATTGTCGATCCATTGTTCCTCGTATTCCGAATGGGCTCTTCTTTTATTTGAGATCATTAAGAACCTGCATCACAGATTTGTTGGGAAGCGCGAAATGTATACCTCTAATACAATACATAATTATGAAAATAAGAGAACTAGCATTAATAGAAAATAATTATATTGTCGATCCATTGTTCGTATTCCTCTTCTTTTATTTGAGATCATCAAGATCCTGCACCACAGATTTGTTGGAAGCGCAAAACTTAGAAGCACCAATGCTTGAGTGTTTTATGTATACCTCTAATACAAATACATAATTGTGAAAATAAGAGAACTAGAACTAGCATGTGGAAAAAATTATTATAAATACGGGCGTTAATTCTTCAAAACAAAACAAAAAAATAAAAATAAAAAAATCAAATTAGATCAAAATAATAAATCAAAATTCTAATCCTAATCTGACCTTAATCTAACCCTAACTCCAACCCTAATCCTTATTCAATTAAACCACCTGAAGAAAATGAACCGCTCTATTCATCTTTTTATCTTTGGTTTCTTGAGCCTCTTGGTCTTATTCATCTCTGGTACCTCTGCCGCCTGCAATGTGAACATAGGATCCAACTGTGACTGTAAACCTGATAACATTAAAGGCTGTAATCCCCAAGGCATAACTGTTGGAGGTGTTGTCTGTGGTGAAAATATTAATTGTGAACGTCTTCAACATAGATATCAAGTTGATATTAATGGAAATTTTTGTCATGTTGGCAAATGCACTAGAGCGTGTGTATGCCCAATAGGTAGTGGTGGTGGTGATTGTAGATGCAGTACTGGCCAGTGATCCAAATGACCTCAAATGACTCAAATGACTGGTCACTTTCGAAATGGCCGAATGGCATAGTCATTTTGCCATCACTGCAGTGTTTGTATCGACTAGTTTTCTTAATTTATGAATATTTTGAAAGTCATATTTAAATTATTTAATAACAAAATAAAATTTCAATTTAAAAATATTATTCTCATTATTGTGTATACGTTTTTTTTCCCGTGATATTTAAATTTCAAAAAATTATTTTTTTTTTTAAAAAAAAGTATTATGTTACATAAAAATTTTTTTATTTTGTATAAAATAAGTGCAATAAATCGAGTCTGATAATTTTAATGACATACGCCATCTAGGATCAGGACAAAGTAATAATGATTTTGAATAATTGCCTAAACTATCTTTAAAGCGCCGATTTGTATCTTCATTCATTATAAAAGCCTTTTCCATATGGAAAAAGATCAGGAAATAATAGTGGTTCAATATTTTTGTCATAAAATGGTTGACCCGCATGCATACGTTGCTGACACCAACAGAATTAATGATATGACAAAATAAGATTTTACTAATCTCAATATTTGTTTATTAGACACCCAATCGATGACGTGGTTTATGCAATTATCAATACTTCGTAATATTTTTAAAATTATTTCTTAAAATTTAATCAAAAACGCGCCAGTTAAGTCGAGTTCTGTATTAGGAAAAGGATCTTTAAAAGTAATTATTTTTAATATAAGAAATAAAATGAAATATTATCAACATTATCCGTAAATGTGAAAATGTATGTACAGTAGATATGCAACTCATCTCCAGTCTAGATCGCGTTATCTTATTAGATCATATGATTCCAGAAAAATCAACCGACCATGACTATCATGGTCAACAAGACATACAAGATAAGTAATATTTTCTTATAAAAAATCAACCTTTTTTGCTTTTTACTTTTCTCCAAAAAAAAAAAAAATACTTTAAGCAATAATATATCATGATATTTTACAGTGACTCCGTGAAATAACTATTACTTATAATCATGGTTCCGGCCATAAAACTCAAAAAAACATGATTATCTTATAAACAGGAAATCCATTCATAAATTGTCTTAAAAGAAGAATTAAGAATCCATTTTACATCTGTTTTTCATTTATTTGTATATTTGTACTAATGTTAAAGTTTTATCGAAAAAATTATTAGTATAGAAATCATTGATAAATTAGGATATATATTTGAAAAACTATTAATTATTATTAATAAATTATCTAATACAACACTAAAATTTGCAATGGCTCATTACGACATTACGCCTTTAATCTATCAATAATTGCATGTTTTACGCGTTCTTCACAAAACTTGAATCTGATGTTTCATATCATATCACAATGTCATCTGTATATTTGAGTTAACCGAAAAAAAATTCTTAACTCCTTCATACAATTTTTCAGGTCCAGAAATACCGTTCACAAAAGAGTCAAGGTCTTCTTTGAAGAATTCCATTCTGGTTCGTCTGTATCATTTGCGGACAAAGTGGTTTTATTCATCTGAGGTAATGAAGCGAAGATACTATCTTCATCATTTGTATTAGAAGCAGAATTGTCCCAATCTATTAAGAAATAACGATCAAAGTTTATGTCTAAAATAAAGAATACAACTTGATTAATATATGATGTCTAAAGTATATACTTTGAGATTTTGAATTTTTAATTTTTCTTTGGTACAACTTTCTTGCAGCCTCTTGAACTATTATAACTTTGCTACTGCGCTTGAACAAAATCAGTTTTTATTCAGCTATCTTGAACTGATGATAATTGAACAGATGTATTTAAAGCTCCACGTTACTGTAAAAAATAAATTATACCTTTTATATATTGTTAATTTTGATAATAAATTACTTAAAAAGGTGTAACTATACACTTGATTTAGAAACTATATAGGTAGTTTGCATGGAAGGAAACGCTACGACGACCAAAATATGGTATAAGTAAGCGAGGCGCGAGTAGAAAGACACAAAAAGCCAGCCATGAGTAACTTTTTGGATAATGTTATGCGGCATATGGTTACGGAACGATTTCCCGACATCTATTTTCCGACGTAACCTTTTCCCGGCAACGATTTCACCGACAGGACAAAATCCCTAATGGACATTTTCCCGAATAACACCTTTTCCCGACATACATTATCCCGACATGATATTTTCCCGAAATCAAATTACGAAAAATGATCACAAAAATACTTTATAATAAATAAATTAATAGTAAAATTAAATTTTATGTTTATTATATTTATCTAATTTACTTTTGCGTAATATTTTCTTAATTTTTTTTTTATTAAATGAAAAATGAATTTATTATTTTACAATTATTACATTTTATCACGTAATTTATCTTAATTAATTGAGATTTTGAACACAATTACAATTTCACATATTAAACATATTAAACTAAAATTACGTATTTTATATTAATTTAAAAAAAGATCCGGACTAAAAAAGAGACTGGATTGCAGATTGCAATCATTGTATCATCTTGAATGGCCGAAAATGAAACATGATTAGTAAGCTTTTTTTTCGTTAATTAGCAAAAAAAAAAATCCAATTAAAATTTCATTAACCGGAATTGTATATTAGCGATGAAAATCTCTCAGATTGGCTACACATGACCCGACAGCTGCGCAATTCAAAATTATTTATACAAAACGTAACGGTTACACATGAATTTTTTAACAATTACTTTCGATTATTTTTACCCAGTTTATTTTGTATATCTATTTGTAAAAGCATTTGTATAGTTATTTATCATAAACCAATATTTTATTATCAATAAAACTAATTTTAAAAAATTTAAAAAATTTAAATTTGCGATTTATAATGTATTAGTGTTAAATATATACCCAACCAAAGTTA
Source organism: Rhizophagus irregularis (assembly GCF_026210795.1). Classification (NCBI taxonomy): domain Eukaryota; kingdom Fungi; phylum Glomeromycota; class Glomeromycetes; order Glomerales; family Glomeraceae; genus Rhizophagus; species Rhizophagus irregularis. The sequence continues at coordinate 4,304,302 of NC_089435.1, read as the reverse complement.
CATTTTCATAAATTGAATTTGGGAAAATGTCATGTCGGGATTTGTCTTTCGGGATATTTATCATCGGGATAATGTCATGTCGGGAAAAGATGTTATTCGGGAAAATGGTCGGTGAAATCGTTGTCGGGAAAAGGTTCCGTCGGTCCGACAACGTAAAAATATACGTAAAGCTATTTTAAATGAATTACCGAGCCTCTTGCTTCATATAGCAAACCGCTTGATAATCGTCAAGAAACAAGTTTTGAAAACGTATCGATATCTTGTTAAAATTATATCATAAATCTCAAGAAGAAAAAGAGTAAGGCAAAAAATTGTGAAAAAAAGAGTAAACATTTCATGTGCGTCGGATTCCGCTTCATTTTACCGTTTTTGCGTAATTAGTAGATACTGAAAAAAAATTATTTTGCAATTTTTTCAATATTGGTAAAAAAAAGAATAAGCTAAAAAAATTATACACCAATATTCGATGAGAGTGCCGTTCTTAAGTAGGATCGGCAATTTAATATTTTCATTTCTTTTCTTCTTACATCTAGGCTGTATTTCGCTATAGTTAAAAGTATATAAATTCACTTTATGAGATATCACATTTATTTTGAGAAACAATTATTTTAATTAGAAAAGAATGTCTCATTTATGGTAACAAATTATAGAAGGTCGAATACTAACATCATGAAACGAAATTATCTGTAATTTTACTACGGTTTATATTATGAATGTTATCTATCTACAAATGAGTAATTTCATTGTTATTTAACTGAAATCAAATTTGAAAATGGATGCTTTATAGTCCATAGTCCATAACTAATTTTGTAACCAAGTCCTGCAGATCGGCTGAAAGAATGAGATCAAAAACATTATATATCAAGAAAAATCAACAAAGAAAAAATATATATATATTCAAACACTTTATTCCTATCATATCAAATAATTCTTTATTAAATTTAAATTTCGTGCTATGGGTTTCATTAGTTGAATTGCATTGTCAATTAATGCTCTTATAATAAAAAAACTTTTTTTATCCGTTCCATTTATCTGTTATAAGACTCAGGAATTAATTATCATAGCAAGACTTATCGAATATGCTTATCGAATATACTTATCGAATATACTTATCGAATATTGACATAGTCCCACTTCATCATGTTGCAATGTCAGTTAAAGTAAATTATTTTATTCCATATACATCCGGAGCTAATGCTACTAGAACGTTTGGCTTAACAGACAATGAGATTATGAAATGATATATTTATGGAACGGGATGTAGAGGCAGGTAGTTTTGTTAATGCACCAACGTCAATATGTCAATATGCTTTTTTTTATTTTTTTATTTATTATCTGATAATAAAATTAATTTGGTAAGATTATAACTTAATTAACGATAATTGAAAAGTAAAACTAATACTACTGAAATTTAGACCATTGCTAAGTCTCCTGCCTCATAAAAGTACCGATAATACTTTGATTAAGACTAAGACCAAGAGAACTACTGGGTGATGTACTACTACTGTATGCAGTGCTATAGCGTAATAGATTTTCCGTAATATTCTTATTTATTAAATTGTCTAATTAAATTTGTCTAATTAGGAGAGTAGAAAACCAACATTAGAACTAAGATTTCTTTTAACAAATGGTTTGAGAAGATGTCTTTGTACAAGACAATCATTTATCCATTTTCCTAGTTCCAATAGAATTTTATTATTTTTAAAAAGATATCATTGGTAAATCTATTACGATTTATTTTAAAATAACAAAGCTGAGAAATTAAGTTGAGAACTCATGACAAAGGTGTTACATTCACACATACTGTACGTTTCATTACATAAATTCTACGCTAATTAATCAATTCTAATGGGAAACTTTTTAATAGATTTTTTAGAACAACGTTTGGACGAAAGTTATTTAGAGATCCTGATTCAAATTCAAAATTGTTTCGATTATTCATTTAATTGTAAATATCACAGAGTATTATGTACAATTTTTTTTTTTGTTTGTATCAAAAACACCTTATTTTGGAAAATCAAGGAGAGTGAAGAATAATATCAAACAAAATGTTTCAAGAATTTATATCTTCAGGTTTTTCTAAAAAGTTTTTATTTTTAAAATTTCTAAATATTCTCCGGTATTATTGTATTTTCAAATGGTATATCCAAGTTTAGATTTGATCATTTATATATGCTACTATTATATAGTGTAACATAGGATATTTCATGCATGTCTGGTGTCAGACGTTTCATGATGCTATGCAGAAAAAAAAAAATTTTTAAAGAAAAAATATTTTTTTTTTTGCTTCGCCTTCAAGATTATCGATGATAAACGAGGAAATAAAACAATTTTGGTAATTATTGATCTAAAAAAAAAAATTCTGTTCGGTTCTAAATGAAATCTAAATTGGTTTTTATCTATGTCTCTAGAGTCTAGACGTGTAAAAGTTTTCAAACATTTGAAATATAAATACAACCAATATTTCCGTGAATTTACTGAAAGTCAACAATAGTTTCTATTCTTTGGAATACATTTTTAAACACTTTTTAAAAACTAATCTATAATCTATATCAATCGCGAAATAATAAAAATGGTCTCTGCTAAAACCATAAACATTTTAGCAGCCTTTTTTTTCTCTAGGCTCGTTTATCTTTCTCTTACTAGTGAACTTGGGTACAACCGTTATTCAATCAATTTTCATTATGAAATATGAAATTAATAATATAACAACACAATTGGGATTATACGGTTCTTGCGTACATGATAACATTAACGAAAATTTTAAATTACAAGATCTTGAAAATTTGTTTACTTGTACAAAAGGTGGTCTCATTGGCGATTTTGGACATTCTGGTACAAGATTCCTGGGGGCTATGCATCCAATTGGTAAATATATTTAATGTAATATAAGTTTCCTAAAAAAGATTATTATTAATGAATACATATTGTTTTTTTAGCCTTAATAGTATCATTAGTATTGGTTATTATTGGCATTGTTTCAATTTGTAATCCTTCTGAAGATGGTTGTATTCAAAGAGTTTTTGCAATCATTTCTATAATTGGATCTATCGTCATTCTTTTAGCGATTATAGGTGATATCCTCATTTTTAAAGATGATAATAGTCAAAAAGAACAGTTTGAACAAAACTTTAATAAAACTACTGGTGGAGTGATAAGTCCTAATAAAAATTTTGGACCAGGATTTGGCCTTGCAATTGCAGATTTGATATTCATGTTGATATCCAATTGTTTAGCCTGCAGAAGTCGAAATTTAACTGTTAAAGTAAAACAAAAGGGTTGTTGTTTTTGTTAATTTTCAGATTGTAAATTTTGTTTTTTCTTTTTTTATTATTTAAATGTTCATATTTGTTATATAGTTATTTAAATATTCAGAATATTTGTATATTTTATTGTAATAATTATTAAATAAATCTATAATAATCTTTACTATAAAACCATATATTATAAACGAGTAATGTCATGTTCAAACTGTTATTTTGAAAATAAATTTATCAATACTGAAAAACTATTAAAAATTTATTAATTTATTATTAAAACATTTTTTATTTAAATAGATCGTAAGTTATAAGTTATTTATTTAATTTTTTTTTTTAAAAAAAGTCAGTCATAAGTAAAATCTATTTAAAATATCGAAATTACTGTCATTAAACCAATTTTTTTTTTTATCCAATTAGATAACATACATTCAATCAAAAATAGGTTTAGGCACATTCAGGTTTTTTAGCGAGTAAAGTTACAAATTTAGTATCTACACAATTGAACACAATCAAATATTCATATGGTCAGCAGAATTGTACGACAATGGCAAATGATGGACCTTCTAGGGATTCATTTACACATGCATGTATGTTACCTTAATTCGAAAATTGAACTCATTTAACGTGATTTAAAGATAAAGATTGTTTATTGTTAAATAATAAACAAGAAAAAAAAAGATCTTTTTATTGAAATAAAATACCGATTATCAAAAAAAAAAATTTTAACTGTATATGATCGACATAGATTGAAACGACCGAACGCCAATTTACTATTTTCCTTGGATAGATAAAAAGATGAGTTCGTACCAAATTAAGTTTAGAGCAATAAATAAATACTTATATTTATGTAGTAACGTTCACTAAAAATATAAACTTTCTTTTGAAACACACTTCGTTTCATCATATTTTAACATACTGCTGTATTTCATTACTATACTATTTTTAAACATACTGTATATTATCATGATAAAGAATTCTTCGGTATATATCGTGTTATGGATTTTAATTCAACTATTAGTTGAAATAAATGGTCAAATGAGAAATTTTAAACCAAAGTTTCACGATGATCATCTGAGACGATATCTTCATACAGCTACATTTATTAATTCTAACTTGTACATTTTGGGAGGTCGTAGCAATTATGATAATGATACAGGAAAACAATTTTTTTATTATAAATTTGATGCTCCGCTTTATGTTAATAATATGTATTGGAATAATGAAACAAGTATTAATATTGTTCCGTCACATAGAGGTGCTGCGGCTGTCAATGGTGGTACAAATAATGAAAAGTTGATTTTGTATACCGGAAATTCAGATAATTTTACTGATCCTTTAATTTATTCATTTGATATACGTACGAATTTATGGACCAGTCTAAAAACAACTAATAATGATATTATTATTGGAAAAAATCAATTACAAGGAGTTGTAGACCATAAGAAAAAAATGTATTTATTTGGTGGACGAGCAACGAATAATATTGATGGCGATTTAAATGATATGCTTATCTTAGATACAATAAATCTTAGTTGGAAAAAAGGAAATTCAATTAATGCGCCATCTCCAAGGAGAAATTATGGAGCGACTTTTTTACCGAATAATAATAACATCATTTATATTGGTAAGTAATAAATTATATTTTAACTTAATACTAGGTTCTATACTTAATATTTGAGTAATTATCATTTAGGTGGCGTAAATGGTGGTGATCATTTACCTTTAGATGAGGTACTATATCTAATTGTTATATACTAGTAAACTATTATCATATTTGTAATATTTAAACACTCAATGGCATTTTATTTGTTTAATAGGTCTATTTATATGATACAATTAATGATGTTTGGAGCAAAAAAGTAATTTAACATTTAATAAATTGTGAATTTACAATGATAATTAGGTTCTTTAATTAAAATGATTTATTAAATTTAGATGACTTCCGGAAAAATACCTTCTAAAAGAGATGCTTTTTCCGCTGTTCTTGGTAAATATTTATAACATACAAATGAATTTGATTAAATCTTTGATTGATTAATTATTTATTATATTTTCACTTTTCAGGATTGGACGGTAATCGGGTGATCATTTTTGGAGGGTTTGGCATTAGTTCTAAAGATGCACTTTATGTATTAAATTTAACAAATTTTGAATGGAAAGTTCCTTTTGTCATTGGAGAAATTCCAGCATCCAGATATTGGCACAAAGCAAATGTAATTTCCGATTATATGGTTGTAACATTTGGTAAATATGTTATTATTCAGTATTGTCAAATTTAATTGGATAACAAAAGAATATAACTTATTTTTTTTTTAATAGGAACTGGTTATGAAAATTCAAACGACAGCGATGTTTTATTTCTTGATATTAAAAATAATGATATGTATGAATGGTCACATATCTTTGATCCTGTTCCATCAAAATCACGAGTACAATCAATAACACCTTCAACTAGTAATATTAATAATAGTAGTAATAAACTTGTTATAATTTATTCGGTCATAGGAAGTTTAATTGGTGGTATTTGCTTATTGGTTGGAATCTTTATTTTACGCAAATGGAATAAAAATAATAAAGTGAATAACATTCCTGATGGAAAAGAAGAAGGAGTTATTGCAGGACAAGATGTAAAACCTACAAATTAGATAAGATATTGATGTATAGTATATATGTATATATATATATGTATATTTATTTCTTGATATTTTTTTTTTTATTAAAAAAATTGTATAATTTATATGTTCTATTAAAACTATTTATTGAAAAAGCCTGTTCTATATTTATCATATCAAATATTTAATTGTAATACGAAAAAAAAAATTTTTTACACGCGATCAGTTAACAATAATACATGTGAAATAGTTTTAAATTCCGTTATCAATAATTTATATTTTGTAAAAAAAAAACATGCATTAAATGTAAATGTAAAAGAAAACTATTTTGCATTCTTTGAATTTATCTAGAATCAAATAATCATCTTAAAATGGTATTTATGAATACGATCATTTGATCTTTTCCTTTTTGCCTTGTATTTTTGCTTTGTAAAAAAAAAGTGCCGATCATTGTTTCGAACAAATGAAATCCTAATAATAGCTAGATCATTATACACAATTGAATATAAAGAAATTGGCAAATTCACTTACTTTTAATGGATTACGACTTATCTAAAGACACCTTATAAACGAACTATTTTGAATTCTTTTATGCTAACCCCTTAATTTATGCGTTTGATGAACATAATAGAAAAAAAATATTTAGAAAAAAGATTAAATGGAAGCTTAGAAGAAATTATTACTCAAACTTTATCTAATGCAACGCCATTATATATATATATATATATATAAATTGTGTAATTAATTTTCTTTTTGTTATTTAGAATATTTACCATTTTAGGGAGGCGCTAAAGTTGAAGTAGTGTTACGTGACAACCTTATTAATTCGTCATTCATGTCACGCTTCTGTTTTCAGTTTTTTTTCAGTGCATGAAAGATTATTTGTAATTAATTTCTTGATGCTGTAATTTCAATATCAGATCACATGATACTACTTCGCTTTAGACCCGTCCTATTTCGGAACTAAAAAAAAATAATAAATAAAAATATTAAAAATAAAAAATAAAAATAGAAAATAGACAAAGAATAACTATAATTTTTATTATAAGAACAAATCTAATTTTTAATATTTGTTTGTTTTTTTAAGTACCATTAAATGCTAAATTTTAGATTTTTTTTATTTTCAGAAAAAATGATTTCGATGATTTTACATAAGACCAGTTAATTATCTACGTAAAATTTCAAATCTATAATCTTCACATTATATATCCAATTTCTATTCCCTCCACAAAATTTTACATTAAAGTAATTAGCATTAATTATTCCTTCTTACATATAATCAAAAATATTTATACTATAACAGATATATCACTCGCAAAACATAAGATACTTCTATTCTTTACCTCTGTTACGATTAACTGTTATTTATTTTATATAGAATAAAAATAAAAATAGTATTGATGACTTCACGTTTATTTAATTAGCGTTGAAACTGTAGAGTAAAATTGTTCTAATTTCCAAAATTTCCAAATATTTTTACCGAGATTTTTACAGTAATTGCGAATTAAGTAAAATTAAAAAATTTATAAATTTTTAATAATTTAAGTCTAATAAAATAAAGATAGCTCGCGAAAAGAAATCATGAGGATTTGATTTTGTTCATTATTAATATGATAGAAATTTTGAGGGGAGAATTCTGAAAAGGAAATTAATAAATATTAAAATTTTATTTTATTTTTTTTAAAAAAAAAAATAAGATTCACAAAATTTAAATTTATCTTTGCGCTTAATTGTGATTCATGGATAAATTTATCCATATATACTAGTGTTGCTTGCCGTAAGTAACAATTACGGCATTTGGATTACAACTTGGGTCGTAATCCTAATTTCGGATTACTGCTCGAAATTACGACAATTGCTTAATTTCGGCCAAATTCATAATGCTGGGTCAATTTTATTATTATTACATCTTTAATATTTATTTATAACTGAATTTTTTTATTTTATTTTTTTTTTAAAAAAAACATCCATAAATATTTATACTATTAAATTTTAGCGTAATTATTATTTTATTATTATTATTTAATTTTAGGTTTATATAGATTTTAATATTATTTTTAAATTATAGACGTGTATCAAGTGATGGTTCCCGAATGCACAAACGATATGCAGAATTTTTCTACAATATTAACGAAATTCGAAGTTCTTAGTAAATTCCAATAATATCAATAATGTCCAATGAAGGCATTTTAAACAAGAAATGAATCTTAATATGTTGCTACAGCCAAACTTTCAATGTACTGATACTGGAAAAATATTGGGACCATAATGTGGGCCAGATTGTAATTCCAAAATGTAATTCTGACCAGAATTAAGATGGCGCAAAAAGTTCAAATTTTATAACTTCAGCCAAATTGTTAGTGTTGGCCAAGTAATACTAGCGTAACATAAAATATCGGATCACATATAATATAGATTTTTTTTTATCAATTGTGAAATGGACACGGAAATTTTATCGGTCGAGGTTTGACTATATTTTCCTGCTTGTCTTTTATTCTATCTTTAAAAGAAAATTCAATATTCGACATTTCCCTTATTACAATAAAAAATGAATAGTCACGTAATATATACGGAACAAGATCTATTACAAATACGGCACTTTTTCAATATTTTTCCATAATATGACGTTACATCCTTATTTAACTAAATTCCTTACTATCTCTTTTATCTTTAGTATTTTGACTTCAGTTCTTTACTATCAATTGCTTGACGTGAAATAAACAAGCCGTTAATACATTTATGTGAAATGATGTGTAAATTAATAAAACAGAACATTAAGCCTCACATGCCAAATCAACTGAGTTAAGACATAGGGACTTATTTTTTATAAAGAGTTTGCATAATTTTATTATCTGGTTTGATGCTTTGGTTTGTAAGAGACGTTCGCTTGTTTTCCAGACATATATAAAAACAAGAGATAATTAGTTCTATTGTTACAGGTATAAAACGTATGGTGGATGTCTCCTTAGGAAGGTCAAAATAAATATTCACTTTGAGCTGTTTTGGACTTTATACAGTGAAGGTTTAAAGAACATCCTGTCGTTAAAGTTTTTAAGGTCGATCATTTATTTGGATATGGTTAACCATATTGTCAGTCGCTTAATAAGTTACTAGGTTAGACTACGAATCCTCTTCATTCTTCAACCAGGATTCCATTCACAAATTGGTGGTAGAAGATTTCATTCGAGTAGAGGTTAAGTGTTAGGTAAATAAATTAGATAGCATTTTATTTGGGAAATCCTTATATTATGTACATGTTTCACTTTTTGGATACAAGCTAGTGGAAAATTGACTCAGAAGTCAGAACGCCAACGGGTAATTTCCGTTCCTAGGAAACACAATATTTTACGCAGAAAGCGTCTTGAAGATCTGTGACTAGGGCTAATTATTATTTCTATTGACAATCTCAATCAAATGAAAGTTTATTTCCTTACGCTTTTTCTGTGCAGTTTTATAATAACTAGTATGTTCTCAATAAAAATGTTGAATCATATAAATGTTTATTCGCAATTTTTTTTAAATTAGATCACATGCCTGCATTATTTTAAATGAAAATTAAATCACCTTATTCAATGATAATATCGTCAGCTGACTACTGTAGTTTATGAGGTAACATTCTCATAGTAAGACAAATAAAGGAGATAAATTAGTATCAAAATTGGTAAATAATTATAAATAATATTTCTATTAAATCGAATTTTGGATAAAAATAAGTTTATAAACTTTGAATTAATATTTTCATCTACGAATTTCAATAAATTTATAATCAAGATTATCAAGTTGTAACGTTAATTAATAAATCAAATAATTACTAAATTACATTATTTTATTGTCTATAATATTACGGGTTTCATAAATCATAATATATAATATATGTATATGTTGTGCCTCAGATCGATTCTTGCCTCAGATTGAAGCTCACGCACCTCAGTTTGAGATTGTCATCTGACGCACCTCAATTGCTAATAAAAATGAGCTATAATTAAACATCAAAATTTCCAATTTTAATGTATTTTTAAGTACTAAGTAAACTTATTTATCATTATTTTAAGTATACAATCCTAAAATTTCAGATTAATTAGAATCATGCTCATTAAATCTTTTCATTTGAAAAATGACTTAAAATTTAATGATTTTTCAGATAAAATACAAGTATAAACTTCAATATGAATCAGATTTACATAAAGATTTCAGGAAACATGTAACTCATTATGGCGCACAAGTTTGTTTATGTTACAAAAAGTGGTTTAATTATTGAGAAAAAAAGTTTACTTATAACAGACTTTATTGAATGATTCAAATGAGGTGCGTCAGGTGACAATCTCAATGTGAGGTGCGTGAGCTTCAATCTGAGGCATGAATCGATCTGAGGCACAACATATATACGATTAAAATTTTTTGTCGCTAAAAATAGATTATAGGTTTTGATAATTTCGCTTTTCTATAACTTTAAGGAAAGTTTAGCCACAAAAGATCAAGATAATAAGCCAAAAAAGTCTAAAGTCACGAAAATTCAAATCAAACTCTAAATATATTACTTTTGTTACCAAATACTGGTATCAATAGATGATTTTTAAAAATATTCAAAAAATTCCAAAATTGTTAAAATTCAAATAAAAAAATTCATTTTTTAAAAAAGACAACTCACGCTGACTCTTTTATAAAAAAAAAATACTCCTAAATAAAAAAAAAATGAGTCGTATCACTTTACTCATCTTTATTCTCTTATCAATTCTCGCTTTTTTTTGCCATAACCGGATTGGTAACTCCTTTCAAGGATCTTGAAAAATTTCAATCCAAAGAATCTGTTACATCTGATGCTCAAGAACTCAGAGAAACTTCAGCTCATTTATTTGAACATGGACTGCCTGAAAAAAGATATTGAAAAATGTCAATCTCAAATGGAAATTTATCAACACCATTTACATGTCAAAATATCTTTGGTATTCTTACTTGTATAAAAAATTGTTTTAAGTATAGCAAAGATTGTGTTACATTTAAACGATGTATTAAAAGATGTATTTCAAATTGTTCAAGTTTGATTTCTTAAAATTGCGTATCGCTCGCTCGTGTACTGTATACAATTGCTGTATACAATGAACGGTGATACAGCCATACAGAATTCTTTTAGCTATAATTTTAGATTTTTATTAAATTTGTTATTTACATATCCACAAGATTTTATAATGTATTCTTATATATATATTTCGTTCTGCAAAAATAAAAATAGCACGTGAGGTCAAATTTTGGATCCAACAAATCAATAATAAAATTATTGATTATTATAAAAATTCCTTCTTAACCAAAAATTTACTTTCATAAATAATAAAACCTGTTTTAATGAAAGAAAAAACCGGTTCCTCAAAAAATATAATAAATAAAATTCACCTGGTTTTTAAATAAATAAATAAATAGTAGATAGGCATAAAAAATTTATGGTATAAAATATATTAATTAAGCATAAAAAAATAAAAGAAACTGACACTTACTGGGATAATCTTACCACCGTGTTACGAATATTAAAAGTGTTGATTACACTGCATAAAGTGCATAACACTTTATGCAAGTGACAAATAGAGATCAGACCGCAAAAAAATTTCTAAGTCATATAAACAACGAGGCCGCCGCCATCACGTGACCATGTGACAAAATCATCACCTGTACTACGCGAGGTGGTGTGGTAAGATTTACCCACTTACTGTGGTACTGCAGTGCTGTGCCAAATCAATTTGTCCGAACTCAGTTAACCAACCACTTTTAGCGTTATAACTAGGTTTGTATTCACATAAAACTAAACCAACTTTTATATTAAAATAGTTAAACGAGGATTTTGCTAAATCATGTGTTAATTTAATATTCGAAAAAAAGCATTTTATTTTATTTTTTTAAGGAAACTTAAACATAGAATTTAAACGAGAAGAGAGAAATAACTTATTTTTATAAAAAAGAAAAAATAAATAAATAATAATAATTCTGAAGTATGACAAGAACCCACGTTTATATATCTTACACATTATTCCCTATACCCTTGAAGGAGAGTAATAAATAGAAGTTCGTTTAATCTCAATAAATTATTCTTAAAATAGATTATCGTCATTCTCAAAAATTGTGTAGTCTAGTATATTTGGACAAAAAAAAATACCAGATAACCGGATAATATTGAAAATGGGGATGGTATAAAATAATAATAATAATAATAATAATAATAATAATATGTAAATCTATCAAATCCACTCTTTAAAAAAAACTTATTCGGTGAATCATATAAATATTGAATTTATATTAACATATTGTAACATATAAATATGACATCTTTCTTAAAGCATATAATGACATACTAGCTTAATACTATAAATTATAATTTGGGTTTAGCTTGATGTAGTTGAGGTATCATCAGGACTGTTTGGAGGAACTGAAGATGCATCGTAAGCATTATTATCTGAATATTCTTGGATTGTGGGCTGAATATCCATAGTATTGAAAGATTGCTGTGGGATGGCATCTTGTTGATAATCAACAGGTTGTAGAATAGGAGAAATTGAAGATACATCGCAAGCACTAGTATTATCTGAATATTCTTGGTAAATCGGTTGAACATCAATAGTATCTAAAGATTGTTGTGGGACGGTGTTTTGTTGATAACCAATAGATTGTTGAACAATTTCTTGCCGAATTAAACGTTGTACATTATAATGATATGGAAGTCTATGATTGGGAATGTGAGATAAATCAATTCTATTATTTAAGAGTTGCGCGATTTCTGTTAAATTTAATTCGGTATAAGTAACATGATAGATATATACATCATTTGGTAAAGGAAGATAAAATTCAAATTTTATATTATCGAAAGATTGTTGCGAGATGGTATCTTGTTTATAATCAACAGGAATAAAAGAGATTGAAGATACGTCATTAGCATTATTATCTGAATGTTCTTGGAAGTTAAGTTGAATATCCATAGTATCGAAAGATTGTTGTGGGATGACATCTTGTTGATAATCAACAGGTTGTTGAATAGGAAGAATTGAAGATACATCGAAAGCATTATTATCCGAATATTCTTGAAAATTACGTTGAATATCCATATTATCGAAAGATTGCTGCGGGGTAGATTTTTGAACAATTTCTTGCCGAATTAAATGTTGTATATTATAATGATGTGGAAGTCGATGATTGAGAAAGTGGGATAAATTAATTCTATTATTCAAAAGTTGCGCGATTCCTACTGAATTTAATTCGGTATAAGTAACATGATAAATACGTGTATCATTTGGTAAAGGAAGATAAAATTCAAACGTAATATTTTGAGATGCAAGAGCAGTCATATCAATATTATTAATATGTGAGGTGTTTAAATTCATATTAGGGTTTGAAGTGTGTTGTAAGTTTTCATTATTGTCAATAATTGAAGGATTTCCTGTTGAATAGTCTCGTATAATACGGTTATTTAAATTCGTGTTTTCCATATTAAATTTTATAATATTATTTTAATATTGAATTTTTTTTTAAAAAAACAAACCCGTATTTATATTAAAGAAGCTAATCAACAAATCCATTATTTATCATAAAGTAATCCATTTTCTTATTTTCTGTACTAAACAAATTTAGTATATTTGTAAGGAGGTGATATGTTTTTAAACTAAACAATATAAAAAAAAAATAAAATAAAAATAAAATAATATACGTTTTATACGGTTTAATTAAATAAACAATAATGTTTTTGCATTAATAATTCGGCTTTTGTTATTACCAAATTCAGTATAATCATTCATCTGACACCCGTACAGTAGCACTGTGGAGTTACTCCACATTATTCGTATCACCTATGTACTATCAAAATATAAGGGCGTACGTCGAGTACTACTTACTAAGTTATGTTACTCAAAAATACTTAACTATAAAACTTAGATCAATAAAAATTAAATCACTAATTAAAATAAATTTCTAAAATTACAAAAATTAAATTCAAGGCTTCAACGCAGAAATTTGTGGATCACTAAAAATTACCCAATAAAACTAGTGTACATTTGGATCTGTGAGTTTTAAATATTAGAATATTTTTTTTGTTCGTGTAAAAAAATTTTTTGATGATCAACACAAAAGTAAGAAATGTAAATTTCTTCATGATCTATCAAGTCAATAATAATTTTTAGTAGCACATAGGAACTCAGCACGCACAAAAACTTTCCATAATGATTGTTCAAAATCTCAGTCTTATGTACTAAGTAACCTTATCAGAAAACAACGAGGTCGAACTAATAAAGACCATTGGATCCTATTATTTGTGTAATTATGTCATAATGCAAACTTTGTTTTCATCCTTTTTTTCATATTTACCCAAATTTACCTTATTAAATTCTTTTCGTCATACAATATATGAAATAATATATGAACGTCCTAATAGTATCCTAATATATTTAAGAATAAATGGACTTTTTTACTAGAATGCCTAGATCAATAATAAATTAGGGCATGATTGGCAATGGAAAATTTCTTGATCAACAAATGATCAACATAAAAAATATCCATTTTTGCAGAAAATGTTCGACAAATGACTATTTGGGTGAAAATTTCATTAATTTGGTATTTTGATCAATTTATCAAATGATTTTTTATGCGTAACGAAAGTTTGATTTCATTCAAAGATTCTGATTGGTTTCATAAGAAATTAATTTCGCGACGTAGTTTCACAAAAATTTTCAAAAGAAATGATCATCTTTTCATGTTTCAACCTTGCTCAAGTGAATATAACGGTTTTTGTAAGAAAAAGAACCAAGTTTAATTAATTAGTTATTCACGATTAGAATCAGATCATTGTTCAAAAAGTCTAGCATGAATTCAATATAACTTGTACCACGTTTCTAAAGAATTTAAAGCAAGATGTGCTTGCTTGCATTTGGGAAATTGCGTAAAAAAAAACGTGCTTATTTTACTTTCAATAAACAATAAAAATATTTTTTTCTTTAAGATGGAAAAACATTTTATTTTATTGGTCAAAATAATTTTTTCTTTTGACTATTTATAGAATAAATGATTAATGCTATAAAGGTTTCATGTGAAACCAAAAATTTGGGAAAAGAAAAAAAAAAATATTAAAAATATAATTAATGGTAAAATACTTAATATACAGTATATATAATTCTTTGGATTATTTTGCTGCTTTATTATTTGATTTTTGGCATTCTTGCATTCTTTTTAAGTATACTAGACAAAGCTAAAAAAAATACTCATATTTTTTTGCAATACCTCCATATACAATTATTGTAAATACTTACCACAAATTTTTGCATAATAAAAATACGGATCTATTTCATTTTTTTGTTGTACATCACCATTAATAATATCAAATGAATTATCGATAGTTTCCTCTTCAAATATTAATTGATCAAGATAATTTTGCTACTGTGATACGATGCTGATGCTGCAGTAGCATCTGGTTAATTTGAGCATATGAATTATCATCAATATTATCATCATTTATATTGTCTTCATCAATATCCGTGTACCCCAATATGCATATTTCGACTTGTATTAATTTATTTATTTTTTGTAATTTACGAATTGTTGAAAAATGGAAAAACTTTAAAAGTGAGTCATACCTTTTAATATGATGAAAAACATCAGTTCCATTAATTAAAGGTTGGTCATTGTTAGATAAACCAATCTCAATAGGAAATTTTCTTGAAAAAAAGCTTTATCATCCTAAATTCATTAAAACAGCTTTTAATAATAAATATGTAAAACAATTGTAACTGTAATAATTAACATATTTACCATTATAATACCAAGATCATTATAAACTGATGGATGATTATTATAAGTTTCTCCAATCCAAGACCGATCACGAAAAGCACCATCAAAGTATAGTTCAATAGGTTTAGCATTTGATCTTATTAATTCTAAAATACATCACTTTTAGTTTCTTTTTGATCTGATGGTATACAGCTAAAACCAGTGATGGAATACCTGGTAGAATAGCTGATAATGCATAAACAGTAATATATGTTATTGGTCAGTCTAATAGGATCATGCAGATTTTGACGGACTGATATTTTTGTTGATGGCTAAATAATTGATATTTGTCTTTTATTGGTTAAATATCAAATATATTTGCAGTTTAATTATACTTTTTATATACTCTTACTATAATAATAGCATGATCTTGCGTGACTGACGCAATAACTATTATTTACTTTTTTAAATGATGAAATCTCTGCACAAAGCTCCTCAGCAGTCATTAAATGAGGTACCATTGAAGTGTCAATTGAAACTATGTTCTACAAACTTCGATTATTTCAGCAACATATAGTTGGACCGTAATAATTGTAGGCTAATCACCAGATTCTAATGAGCTCCGTAAATATATGAGGATTAATATCATAAATGTTGAAATTTCATTATCTTCATTTCTTTTTTTTTGCGTATAAATCGAATTGTTAGTCCAGCTAAATTTGCAGTGATCCATCGAACTGATAATGTACTTATCAAAATTAATACAATAAGAAAATCTGCAAAACTATCATATCGTCCAACGTTCCATCTTATCAAGAACTTTGGCAATAGCTTATGCCATGTCAAAAAATACTGGGCGTTGTTCATTCATAGTTTTGTTTATCATAAAAGTTGTACATTTTCTAATCAATCTTTAAGTCTATTTGCCTCAACAGCCTCGAGAATTTGACCAAGTGCTGGATACGATTTGATAAGTGAATGATAAGAATTATCCTTAAGTTCAAGTGTAAAGAGCCTCAGATGTGGATGATCCAGGTCGGTATTTAATGATATTAATGACAACTTTGTTAAGCTGATTAAAATTCATACAAGCCATTTATGGTCGGAATAATGATTAAACTGACTACGTATAGTTTGAGGAATTACCTGTCCTTCTTTAAAAAGGAACAGACAAACAATTTGAACAATAAGAGTTTGTACGTTTGTTGAAAGTTTCATTAGAAGCAAAAGATGCATATGATGAACAGAAACGACACCAAGTTTTTTCCATACAATTATCATGTTTGAAGTATCATCCAGCCTTTTCATTACCATCAAAAAAAGTATCTTTGCGTAAAATTTGGTAACTTTTGCCAATGCAGCATAATTACGAGAGAAAAATCCATTACAAACTAATTTTAAAAAATATAAATATTAATATAATATATAATGCATAATGTTTTAAGGAAGGAATTAAATGTTATCTTATATTGCGAATTACTATTATCCTTGCACTACAAACCATTAGCATCATAATCACCATCACGACCATCATCAATACTGATAACATATTAAGAAATAAAAGTTGTTCGTGGTTTTTTGTTCACCCTTTTGTCAGTTTCTGCTTTGTTACTAGTACGCATATGATCACTATCATTAGGCCGATGCAAAGTGAATGATTTTCACATATCACGGCTCATCTAATTTTTTAAAATTTTCATCAAGCAGTATTTCATTCAATCTTGGCTTATTTTGTTTTGGAATATCTACTTTTTCGTGAGTAATACCCAGATCTGAATCTTTTATCTTCTCAGGTAAAACTGCACAGCTTTACGTGCTTCTCCTTTCTTTACTTGCATACCACATTTTTTAGTTTTGGAATAATAGTAGAACATTGATTTGCATTTTTTTCCGTCTTTTAAATAAAAATAAAAAAATTAAAAAATTAAAATCCAATCAAACATACTTACAATAGCTTCTCCATTGAATAATTTGCGTAATAAATCAATATCAATTTTTGAGTATCAATCTCTATGGCTTACAGTTAGTACATCCAATAATCCAACGATATTTTGTAAGATTTTTTTTTCGTCCGGAACAATTGGTATCATTTTGCTTAAATTTACATTGTGAATCTTGAGCAGTAAGAAATGTACTATAATTAAATAAGAAATTAATTAATTATGTTTAAGTGATCAAAAAACTATCTACATATATGTATAATTTTCTTTGTAAATATCAGATTCAAAGTCTACTTCGCAATGTTCACCATCTATAAGATCAGAATCAACAAAGAAACAATGTTTGATTCCTTAGCATTATCTTACATATTTATAACAGGAATATTATCAAAAAAAGGGACACTTCTGAATAGGAGAACCACCGATACCAATGAAATACTGTATCTAAAATAAAAATCATTTAATTACTTAATTGATACATCATTAAATGCATCACATATGATTTTTCCATACACCAACAGAAGATGTTGCAGGATATTCTATAGGTACGGTCGAATAAATAATGATTGATATACCAAAATTTTTCGTAAAATATGCCATTTCTGTCTCTTTACACTTTCATTATCACTACTAGAATCACTATTAGTTGATAACATTTATATAATAAATTGATTAGTTTTAAGTTATATTTTAACAAACCTTTTTTAAAACTTACCTGAATATATCATTATTTACATCGTATGTTTCCTCATCTAAGCAGTGTTGGCCAGTGACCCAAATGACCTCAAATGACTCAAATGACTGGTCACGTGTCATTTGGGTCATTTCAACATTAAATGACAAATGACCTAGTCATTTAAAAATTACATCATAATTCTGGCCAGAACTATTCATACAATTTCACTATTTCATGGATAAAATTTTCACATGATATTAGAAGTTCATAATTCTGGCCGGCATCATTAACTTGGCCTGAATTATAAAGCATTAATTTTAAATGACTCAAATGACAAATGACCTAAATGACTAGGTCATTCGAAGGTCATTCGGAGGTCATCTCAAAATGGGCAAATGACTTAGTCATTTGCCATCACTGCATCTAAGATCTCAATGATCTCCATTCTTTATCGAAAATATATTGTAAGAAAATTTTTTTTTTACAAGTATTTAAAGGTATGAAGAAAAGGTAAAAAAGAAATAATTTTTTTGTGACACGATTACAATGATGAAGTCTCATTTTACGCGTGTAAATTTGATTTAAAAGGGTATCATCATCACTTATAATCAAAATTGTTAATAATCCACACATATCTATAATTACTTGACGGGAGTAATGATTAATGAAAATTGATAATACGGTAATAATGAATTTTCTACAGTAATTTATCAAATTTTTTTTTAAATACTTGATCTTCAAATTGCAAAATTTTTTTATTTGATAGCTAAATATCATAGTTTTTAAATATCAAAAATAAACAGTTAAATAGTTTTAAAATATAAAAAAATTTCTGAATGTAAAGCATAACAACTTTTTATAATTATATTACATATTAATTATATTTAAATAACTTTTGGAATTTCAATATAAAATATATCTTTAATTATATTTTTAAAAGCTATATATAATTGGTTAGTTTTTAAATAATTAAAAATTGACTACAATATATTAAATTTATTAAATTTTGAGTTTTGACAAACTTTATATGTCTTAAAAATGCTGATTTTACTATAAATTACTAAGTAAATTTAAAAATCTGGTAAATTACTGTAGGCCTCTGTATTTAATAACTACTTACCTATTCCTTAAATATAAAAAAAAAATTGAAAAAGATCGGATTTATACAACAATATATATTTTGACAATGTTTTATCAAAGATCTCAAGATTCTGGAGATGAAATACATCAAAACTAACCTTAACCGAAAAATACACAAAGTTTAATAAAGCGATATTTTAAATCTAAAATTTTGAAATTTTGATGCATAATCAATTAATCCAAAAGTAATTATATCAGCATTTTAAATTAATCATTATTTAAAATATCTCCTGACTCCTGGATATAAAAGGTTTGGAGTAAGATCGGGCTATGAAATACTGTAGATATTTAGGAGTTAAAGAAGCGATTACAATGGATAAAGATAAAGCCAAAAGACCGATTATTAGAAAACACAAGCACCTTTATTAGCGAAAATAAGCGTTTTCCAAAGTTTGAAATCACGACTTATATTATAATTTTATTATTTTTATCATGAGATCCATTTCGTTTAAGAAAGTTATTGTATCTGTCATATGATTGACGTTCTTTTTTTCCAGGTTTTCTGGAAGCACTATCTGTTAAAATAAATTTACAACCATTTCCATGATGAAAAAATAAAAAGCCTTTTTATAAAAGTAAATGTTTTTTATTTATAATTAGTTGAAAAATGAGATTTCGGTTGATTATAAGTTAAAATGGTAAAAAATTAAAAATTTCGATTAAATTCATAAACTTTACGATAAAAAAATTGTTTATATCCCGTTAAGTATTACTATATTTATCGGCATGACTCTATAATACTACTCTATACAACACCGGAGGTTATGAAATTAACAATATGCCAATATTACAGAGTTGATTTCGGGTTTGTTTCCCTCTCTTTTTAAGCGCGCCAGATATTCCACAGAGGAACAGTCTTGCCGAGCTCTCTCTCCGTCGACACCATTTCCCAAAATCTATCTTCCGCGCTCAGTTGGGGCACCTTCGCGAGTTCTATAGCGGCGGCTCTTTCTTTTGCAGTCTCCGAACCAGAGAGCTTGATTCTCTTTTTAATTCCATCCTTGGAATCCGCAGGCACCGGAACTGGGAGGCCGATGCAAAATCTGTTCGGAGTGAACACGCCCGACGGATCATACTTTTGCTTGATTTTGCACAGTCGTTCGTACTTTCCTTCTGGGTTTTGGTCGTAATAATATTGATGAGAAGCACTCAAGTCCAAATCGTAAGATCCCCATAAAACACGACGGTCATGTTCGCAAAATGCGGCCTCCGGCTTTCCAACTCCCTCATCGTTTTTTTTCTGCCACTCTATCGTCTGCTCGTATTGGTAGCTATGGTAAAATGCATCTACCGTGCAGAGAATGTTCGCGTCTCGCCAACTGAACGACGTGGAGTTTCTCTTTCCGTTTTGGTTAAATCGTGAGTTGTTGCCACCAAAATGCTGAATTTGTGCCGCTACGTTGCATCCAACATCGATTGGACCGGAAGTTTTATCATAATTCCAATTGCGTCCATCTTCGATTCGATCGGAAATCCAATCCGTCCACTTGTGTTCCTTGAGCCTCTGGGAATTTGAATTGGACGAGTATGTACGTTTGATGTACGGAAGTTCGAACTCTCGTGAAATTGGAACAATCCAGTGGCCGGTTAACGTAGACATTGGTGTGTGTTCCTTGTCGCTGACTTGGACTTTCCCTTTGCCGGCGACCTGTTTAATTTTGTTGAAGAAGTCCGGATTATAGGTTTGCTTTTCTCCTTGTAGATTGGCCCACTGCGCGAAAACGACGATCATCGGAGGCCAAGCTACCATTTGCTGACCTTCTTTGCGATGCGCCATATCGTAGGTTAACTCGAAAGTCCTAACCGGCGGCTCACTCAACACTGTGATACAATAGTCATAATCGGCAGGGAAATTTTCATCTTCGACCATTTCTACCATGACATCCAATAAGTCCTTGAGACGTTGACGGTCATATGGGTATGCAGCTCTGAGACCGCGAGAATTCGGGTAGTCTTGGTCTCTGAAGACGTGCAGCGTGGCGTGGGTAAGCACCCCAAAATTTCCAGGACTCCCACCTAACACAGCGAAAAACAAATCCTCGCCCTGAGCAACCCAACGCACTTGACCGTCGGCAGTAATAATGCGAAATTTTATGACATTATCCGAGAAGAGCCCGAAACTTCTAGCCAACTGACCGTATCCTCCAGTTTGAATATGTCCACCCAAATTGACGTACTGACATTGACCATGTGGCACAAATCGATTTTTTTCCCTAAGCTTAGCATTGAACTCGCCCAACGGGAAGCTGATACCGAGCGTCACTGACGTGCAATTCTCATCATCCCAATCAAAATCCTTGTACGTCTGGGATAAATCGAGTTGAATGTTTTTTCCACTTGTGGACGACGCTCCGCTGTATTGATGACCTCCTGTGCGCACGGCCACAGCGATTTTGTTTTCGCTTGCGTACTTGATGGCTTTGATCACGTCGCTGTCGTCTGCTGCCTTTATAATAGCCGCCGGTTGAATGATTCCGTCCTCCAAGTGCGAGCTCGATGCATACTGATAGGATTGAGCATCGTAATCAACATCATTACGTTTGATCACCTTACCCTTGAATTCCGGGAACTGATGTTTATTATTTATTTCAGAAACAATCTCAGGAATGGGAATGTCTGCCATTTTAATTGCAAATTTTAGAAATCAAACGTTGAAAAATGCTTGTATTAAATATAAAATTCAGGTTACACAAGGAGATAATAACGTCTGCTTTGATATTGTCTCAAATTGTTATTTAATTTAATTTTCAAAAAGGCGGAAAAAGTAGACGGAGTTGATATATGCATTCTGTTCTATGAACTAAATAAACTAAATATAGAGTTTCATCATTTATTGATATGTGTTTAAATTTTTCCGTCTAATGAGTTAAATAATTAACCAAACATAGAGTTGCATCATTGAAAATCAAGTTTAGATCAATAACTAAATATAGAGTTGGTATCATTAAAAAATTAAATGTCAATATGTGATTAAATTTTTCCGCAATGAGTTAAATAATTAGCCAAATATAGAATTGGATTTACATTATAGTTTTAGATTAAATCGGTATGTGATTCCGTTCAATGAGCTAAATATAGAATTGGATTTCCATTATTGAATAACAAAAGTTTTAGTATGTGTGAGCTAAATATAGAATTGATTTACGCAAAACAAATAATTAAAGCATAAGTAAAAATTAATATTATTGGCTAATTAATTAGTTCCAAACTAGTGTAAACTTTATACAGATCATCATATCATATGGTGCTGACGAACAACAATTATCATAAAAATAAACCATGAGTAATTTATTGTTATAAATCATAATACTGTAATCATTTCAATTATATTAGTAAACCTGATGCGAACCGTTTTAAAGACAAAGAGATGTACGAACTTTACTTTCTGGATTCAGACGATTTCCTGTTGGATTTATTGTAAACTTTGCTACACCTAAACATTTATTCACTTGGAACACTTGTATCGCGTCATGTTGGCAGGTGGAATCTACCTTTCAATATCAACATTTTCAATAGGTGAATTGAGATATTCTTCAAAAGGATATCATCTTCTGTAAATTCATCATACGTTCTCTCACTTCACTGGCGGAAATAGTCACGTGATGATTCAGACTTGGAGACTGTACTGACCAATGTATATTCATTATCTCTGGATGAATAGTAAGTTTTATAAGTTGTACGAAGTGTTTCACATACTTTATCTTATTCAAAAGATAATAGCTTATTATCAAGTATTATTGCTTCGTGAAAAGTTGTTCCAAGTTCATCCCAATATTTATCCAGTTTTAGACACATTTTTTTGCAACTTCCTGGCATTATGCTTTTGTTGGTCTTGTATTTCTTGTATTTTTTTGTGTTTTTTTTTGCGCTTCATTTATTACATTTGCTATCAACAAGAAATATTGTACAAAGATCTCTAAACGTAGGAAGGATTATTTGACGCTGGAGGAAGATTTGTTGCTTGATAAAGATAAACTGGTTTAAATAATGTAACAAATGTCTAAAAAGAGAGTAATTAGTCTATTTTTTTAAAAAATAAATTTATTTAAAGATTACTATTATAATATATGTTGAATTCCAATATGTTATTGTCATCAATTTACTAAAAAGGGGACGCTGCTCTGACAGTCATTTTTTGAAATCCTAATCCACTTAATTTAACATTATCCTAACCCTAATCCTAATCCTAATTCCTTTACCTCTAATCTTCTTACCTTACCCTAGATTTTTGGCGAAATGAATGTGACTCTTTTCCAGCTGCATCAAGACCATCTCTTGTTACTACTGATTTAGGATATGTGTGCACATATTACGTGACGAGATAATATATTTCCATGATTATTAGAGAGCATTTGTGTAAAATGTTGTCCAAATACATTCATGTTAGAAGCATTGTCTGTGGTCATTACTATAATTTTTTTACAAAGGCCGGGATTATTGACAATAATATATACATTATTTGCTAATGTTATACATGTATGTCTTTCATGAAAAGGAATTAAATCAAGTACATTTTCCATTCATCATCAATCCAATGTAAGTATATATAAAATTTTTTTTTTTTTTTTTTGTTAATAACGCGACATACAGTATATATAAAATTAAAATATAAAAACTTTATATATATCTTTTGTATGAAATAGGGGGGATTTTTTTTTGTTAGTAACATGTATTTCTTTGTTAGATTTAATAAAATACAAAAAAAACTACTATTAATAACCTTGAACAAAGAAAATTTTTTTTAATATTATCTTTATTTAGTAATTATTAATATGTACATAGCCACAATTTTTTATTACCATAGATTTTTATCCAATAATGATAAACTTTTTATCCATCTTTTTAAATAAAAATCATCCGGGAGAATATCAAGAAAAATTATTATTGTTATTTAGGAAGTATAATACAATTAAATAATGTATACATAAAAGGAAAGATATATTATATAAAATTAAATCTTTTTTTTTTTATTCTCATTAAATTCTCATCTTTCATTAAAGAAATTAAAGAAATGGATATTTGCGAGGTTACTCCTTTTATTCGTAATAAACATAAAATTAATATTCATTGATGGCTTCATTATGGTCAAAGACAAAAACAGAAATCATATGTACTATTGGTATTGTGAAAAGCGAGATATGTTAAACTGCAAAGGACGAGCAACAACAATTCAACATCATCCTGTAAAAAGCTACTGATCTGCAGAAGCCAACCGAGTTAAAGTTATAAAAACTATCAAATTATTAAAAGAGAGGTCTCAACAAACAAATGACAATCCTGTACAGGTTATCGCAAGATGTCTACGGTCTACCCGTATCATCCATCACGTGATGCACTTCGTCAAACGGTAAGACGAATTCACATTGATTATCCAATAGAACCACCGAAAATATTTACTTAAACTATACTAATAGGTAACTTGTAATGTTTATATAATAAAATATCTCATTTATTCTTTAAAATATCTTTGTCGGTGAAATGATTGTCGGTGAAATGAACCAGTCGTCCAGACCCCTAACTCAACGAACTCTAATGGTAATCTTTCAGCCTAAACCAGCCTTCCTAATCCTTACCCTCATCCCAGCTCTAAAACATCAGTGTTAACTTGTTAACTCCAAATATAAGTATTTTAAATTTAAATATTATTAAAATAAAATAAAATGTAATATTGATTTAAAACAACTCAATTTTTATTTAAAAACTAAATAAAATAATTTACAATAGTAAATTATTGTATTAACAAGTGTTATTAGCCATGTTAATAATATAGTTCACTTTTTCAAAATTTTTCAACATCTTCAACTAATTAATTATGATTTCTTTTATTACTCTCTAGTTTTTGTTCTTCTAGAAGAGAATACTTTTCTGATAGCATTAATTAGATCGTCAAAATAACATCGTTGAAACTAGAAATTTTCCTACAAGTTTTCATATTTTCTGCAAGTTTTAGTTAACACCCTTAGCTCCATAATAACATGTAAATTCGAATAATGGCTTAAAGGAACTATAACCATTGTAATAGGCATCTTTAAAAATAGAATTTTATTATAAAGAAAACAATCCAATTTTCATTTTAAAAAATAATTTTGTGATCAAGAAATGTATAATCAACTGCACCGTATGTATCAAAATCACATGCTCAAAATCCATCACAAAATCACGTGATACCGGATAAATTTTTTTTTATCGTAGGATAGAAAACAAGTCCCCCATTTTCACTATTTTATTTATTTGTACCTTGTAACGCAAAAATAATTTAAAGTAATAGTTATTTATTTTTATATATGTACTCCGTGAAGTTCCCATACAAAAATCTTCAAAACACTTGCAACAAATACTCTTTTTCGGTCATGATCTACCCATACGTTTAAGGAAATACTTTGGGTGAAATTTTAATAATCATTAATCATTACTGATTAATCATTAATGATTAATCATTAGCCATTAGTTATTATTGAGCAGAGTAGCGGCCCACCCTCCCACCTGGCGAACTTGGTTTTTATTTATAGTTAAAAAAAAATTAAAAAAAATTTGTAATCTAAAATGAAAAATTTTTTTTAACGAATGAATTTAAGACATGTAATAAAAAAAAAAATTTTCATTTTATCCGAAAAAAGGTAATCAAAAAGCCCCCAACGACTAATTTAAAAAAATCTCAGCCACATTAAAAATTGTTTATTATTTAGGAAATATTGAGGCTTAATAATATACATTTAAGGAAAAATTTGGCGAAAATCCTAATTGACAATAATAAGTAATTTAAAAAAATTAAATTAAATAAATAAAAAATAATAATAATAAATAAAATAATTAATTGTCAATAATAATAAATAAATTTTCGTGAAGAAAAAAATAATTTTTTTTTTTAGGAAAATGAATTTATTACGTGTCTACATGCCAAACAATTACGTGTTCAAAAAAAAAGAAAGTTAATTGATTTAACATAATTAATAATCGATAAGCCTCCAATGACTAATTTTAATTGTTTATTACCTTCTTAGGAAATATTAAGGCGTAATGAGCTGCAATTATTATTTTATGATCAAATAGTTTTTAAAATTATTCAAAAAAAAAATTTATTTGCGATCTACTTATACGTTTAAGGAATAATTTGGTGAAAATCTTAATTAATTGTGAAAAAAAAAAAATTTTTTTTTACACGTGAATTTATTTAATCGATAAGCCCCCATTAATTACGAAATTTTGATTTTTTTTTACTTTCTTAGAAAATATCGAGGCTTAACCCAGTTATTACAATATCTGTTCATTGAAATGACGTAATGTATATAAATATGAATAGGGTAATTTTTTTTTTATTTATTTACCTTTATTTCAAAATGATATACATGTTACAAATATGGAAATAAAAAAAAATTTTTATCTTCCCACATGAAGTGAAACGAAATAAAATTTTTTCAAAATGTGCTGATTTTTACATATATGCATGTGTTTCATATACTTTTGATTTTCAATTATCGCATTATTTTATTTTTTTTAATCGTATTTGTTTTCTTTCATTGATTTTGATTATTAAATGTATTAAAAATATGCAATCATTTGTTTGCCACGTACACTCATCAGATTTATTAGTTTCCTTAGCTTTTGGTAAGTTGAACATATTTCTTAACGTTGTGTATGTCTTTTTTCCTTCATTAATATTAACTATTCTCCCTTCTTTTCATTTTATTCGTCATTCCACTTCGTCACTTTTTGTAAGTAGTTTTTTCCACCTTTTAACGGCTTTAAAACTTTGGCATCAGTATCCTAGTAAATGGTAAATTATTTTGGGTCTTTTGGAATTGGGAATTTATTTTCTTTAACTAACTATCTTTTTCTTTTTTTGGTTGGGCTGTTCACTTCTTTTTTGGGCTTTATGTCTTTTTGTTTCTTTCTTATAATGCCATGCTGTTTCATCATTTTTTCCATCACTGTTTCATCTCCTATCATTCTTTTTCTATCTCCATTTTATTCCATATATTCTTTCATCTCCATTTCATCCTATATCATTTTTTCTATCACCATTTCATTCTACACCGCTTTTTCATCATCATTTCGTCCTTTCATCACCATTTCATCTCCTATCATTTTTCCCACCACTATTTCGTTGCCTATCATTCTTTTTCCATCTCCACTTTGTTCCACATTATTCTTTCATCTTTCATCTCTATTTCATCCTATCTTTTTTTTTTCATCGCAATTTTGTTCTATATCACTTTATCATTATCATTCGTTCATCCACCATTTCGTCTTATATCATTATTTCTATCACCATTTTGCTCTATATCACTTTTTTGTCATCATTTCAACCTATACCGTTCCTTTAACTACCATTTCGTCTCCTATCATTTTTTTCTACCACCTTTCGTTCTATATTGCTTTCCATCATCATTTCATCCCATATATACTGTTCTTTTCATTACTATTTCGTCTGAATCGTCTCCTATTGTTCTTTTCCATTACCATTTTGTTTTATATCACTTCATCATTATCATTTCGTCTCCCTTAATCACCATTTCATCCTATATATCACAATTTCATTCTATATTGCTTTTTCATCATCATTTCATCCCATACTGTTCTTTTCATTGCTATCTCGTCTCCTATTGTTCTTTTTCCATTACCATTTCATACTATTGTTTCTTATTACTCTTTTTGTTCTTTATTGTTCTTTCTTATTCTTTATCACTCATTTTGTCCATTATTATTTATTTGACTGGGGTGTTCTCAAAAATTAAAGATGTACGCAATTTTTTAGTCGTGTAAAATTACATAAAGTTAAATAAAATATTTAAATTAGTTATTGGTTAATTATAATCATGTGACACCGGTGCTGACCACCACTCCACCAGTGGTGATAAATAACAAACTTCTTTTTTAAAATAATAAATAAAATTTAAACAATACATCGGGTGAACTGATTTTTTTTCATTCATTATTCTAACAATAATTTACACCATTTACGATAATCTCATGTAAAAAAAATATCATCCTTGAGATTTCTAAAATTTAATTTAAATTCAAATATAATATGCTCCGATCCTTTGATCATTGATCCCATGATACTATTAATTAATACACTCAAAATTTGCTCCCTTCAGTCCCGAGTTCTGTGGTGGGTACTGGAACAAAAAAAATACTGGCTAGTTTTTACTTTAAGCTCAATTACTGTAAAATTAAAATTTCATACACTTGATATTTATTCAACTTTAAATATTAATAGATAATAAAATAGAATTCATATTTCATATTATATGCAGTATTAAGAAATAATCATTTCTGCGTTGGTTATACTTTATTTTGTATTTATGGTTGTGACCACTTGTGGGATAGAACTATAATAATTAATGTTATCGTAATTATATCGCACATTTTTATAGTGTATTTCCTCTGGCTATTTGGTCATTACCTTTACTATGAACATATTAATTATTACAGGTTTAGACTATTCCAAGTATTATTTGATGTATTGAGCGTAACATTTTGAACGTTCGTGGTAATATTAATTCCTATAAAACGAGAATAATTTTTTTATGATAATTGGGTTAACAGCATCAAAATCAACTTCAATGGCAACAGAACCTTCATTAGATCTCGTAGTCTATGCAGCTGGTTCTGTTGTGGTATTATATATTCATTAAAAAAATAAGCAAGTAGGTTTCTTACATGCATCATCAACCGCTTCTCCATCACCCCCTTCAAATCAAGCAACAGCAGTCTCAAGTATATTCACCTGAATTTTTAAGGTTCTTGAAAACATCTGACCTTCCTCCTGGTGAATTAAAATTAAAAGTAAGAGTTCCAATTATATTTCTGCGAAATTTGAATCCATCAGGACTCTGCAATGGTACTAGGCTAATTATTCGTGATCTTTAAAGTAAAGTAGTTGATGCAGAAATTATTACAGGCTCTTATATTGATAAACGTGACACTTACTTTCAATATGTCCAAATTCAGCTACGTGCGAACGTAGATTCTCAACCTTAGGGTGGCTTTTCGAGAGACGTTTAAACCTCAAATTAGCAACATTAGAATCGTTGTGTAAGTTAATTACTTATTGGAAGTCTAATTCCAAAACGGAACTTGGTTATTATGGGATCGATCAAAGGAAAAATCTTAGTAGTGATGATGAAATAAATTCTGCTTCGTGGTCGAATGCTTTCCCAAACAGTCATACTATCACCAACGCACAAACACACAAAATCGCTAATTATAACAGAAGGAGCTAATCAACAATGATCTGATCTTTTGTCATAGTCCAAACTCTTCCGAGAGTTTTATACCTTAAACCCTGTTAAATTAGTGTAGACACGTTTTTAGCATGGTTGAGTTATATGTCAAAATAACATACATGGGGCATCAAAGTGTGCCCAAACCTTCAGATTTGGGAAGTCTGAAATTGAAATTCTGATTTATTCCCAAGTTTATCTTGTATTTGATCATCATAGATAATTTTTGACACGATTTCAAACATACTCATAAATATTTGTACAATATGTTCAATCTAAATTGAATTGTTGGAAACAATAACTTTTATATACACTTATAAAAAATAAATTATAGTAGATACCCTTTGTTTACATACTGTAGATCAATAAATAAATCGCTAAAGGTAAAATTAAAATGAAGAAATTTACTAGACAATGATCTATTAAAATCACTGGTGAATGTCACTTGTTTTGAGAGGTATGTAAAAAAGAATACGAATATGATATTATTGCATAATCTATCTTTTAATTCCTTGTATAACACATAAACTTGATGCAATTTGACTAACGAGAAAAGCTTCAGCCAAATCTCCTAAACATTTCCGTGTATCATTGCCATAACTCAGACCAAAGTTCTTTAATACCTCAGCAAATTCTTCTCGATGACTTACAACTGCTTTTTGACGTCCACGCCCTACAACTATTAGATCTTTTTGTTTGACAATTTCCTCACCACGTTTAACAGCTGTTTGTAAAGGCGTTGAAGAAGAAATTTCCCGAAATTTAATCCTAGGATTATCTATTAATTTACCAGTATTTACTTTGAAATATTCTGATAGTAATAATTCATCAGCTTCCCGAGATAATTCTTGTTCTACACCGGAATTAAGGACATGATCCGAAGTTGTTGACATTTCATGTGCGAGTGGTGGTCGTTGTGGTTCAATATCATTTTGTGGATTAAAGTGAGTTACGAGTGGATCAGCCCTACTTAGTGTTGCGTCATTATCTGTAGGTTCATTAGTTTTCTTTATTCGTATTACTGTGGCTGTAACATTTGGGTGATTTAATAATCGAACAACAAAAGATAAAGCTTCCCTATCATCAATTCCTCCAAAGAAAGGAAAGTAAACATGTATGTCTAATCCATTTGGGAGTGGTGTTTGTAATTTTCTAGTTCCTACTCCAAGTCCTCTATCAATTAAGAAGCCAATACATACATTAACTTCACTAAAAACTCCTTGAACAAAAGAAGCAACTTGCGAACTAGTTAGTTTCTGTTCTTTGGGTACTCCAAGAGGATTTATAGGATCATCGACAATAGAACCTGCACCATTCCATGGAATAATAACTATTTCGGATTCTGTATCTTTAACACTATCCGCGACTTGTCTTGCAAAATTTTGAAAAGGAGCAACTGTAAGGTTGGCCTTGATATTTACAAAATTCAATTGACCAAACATACGAAATACATTCATTATTGGATCACGTAATGTCATTTCTTCAGATTCATTAAATTTCATTACATCCGAAATACGTTGTTTAAGCTCAACTATTCTTAACGCATGAACAACGAGTGGTTCATTGCCGCCATGTTCCACCACAGTTGATGAATTAACTGGTGCTAAACTAAGTTCTTCTTCATGTAAATCACTCTTATTTATAACAACAGTTGATTTAGGTAAAGGTTGTAATAATTGTACTAAGGACATCATAGCTGGTAACCATTCAACCTTGTTCAATACAACTAAAAGTTTGCTGTAATTGGTTTTATGTAATAATTTATTAACAGAACTTTGAGAACCAAGACCAAGTTTTTCATTTCTACTAATTTCCAATTTTTTTTGATATTCGTTTGAATAAATCCAAGTTGCAAGAGGAGATGTTGTAACCGTAGTAACAAGAGCCCTAATGAAAGAAGATTGAAGTTAATGATATATATATATTTGTTGTTTGATGTATACACAAAGAAAAAATTACTTACATTACCACCATAACAACAAATATTTTATCATTAATAACTTTTGAATCATATCCAATATTAAGTATGATCAATTCAACAAGACTTTATAAAAAAAAATATTAAAGTTGAAATCAGAAATCAGAATATAAAAAGCACATTATTCTGAATTTTGTAAAATATAAATAAAATATATTTTACTTACCCTTTACAACTCATAAAGACTCCAATTGTCAAGGATTCTCTAATTGTATACTTATTTAATCTTGCCATTGATCCACATCCAATAATCTTTCCCATCATAGCACATAAAATTACTACAAAAACCCAAAGCCAAATTTTTCCATCATTCAATAAACCTAGTTGAGTTTTTAATCCCGATAGAGCAAAATACTATGATATAAAAAAATGAAAATCATTAATTAATTATTTAATATAAAATATTATTAAAGATATAAAATTAAAACGGTGTAAGTTACATACGACAGGTAAAAACAATACATTGATCAGATCTTCGATTTTTTCCGTAATTCCAACAGCAAATCCACCTTCATGTGGAATAATTACACCGATCATGAAGCCACCAAGAATCGCATGAACTCCAATTATACTAGTCACAAAAGCGGAAACAAGTACAGTAGATAACGTAATAACAGTCATGGATAAGGTAGGTCCATTCTCATTGCTACCAGTTTTAATGATCAGTTTAATTAATATTGGACGAATTATCATGACCACAATAAAAACCCAACCAATACAGAGTAAAAAGACATAAAGGGCTGTTAAGTTATTTGATGAATTGACCAAAGAGACGACCAATGCTAATAAAATCCATGACGTCACATCATCATTAACACTGGCAGTTAATGCTGCAACTCCTACTGGAGAGCGAATTACTTGAAGTTCTGATAAAATACGAGCAAGAACGGGAAAAGCCTAGAATAAAGAAAAAAGAAATATTGAATTGAATAATGACGTAAAAAAAAAAGATGAAAAAAAGTAAGACTTACGGTAATTGACATCGCTACACCAATAAAAATTAAAAAAATCGGAAATTTCTCCGTTTTATCGGTAAAATTATTGTATAATCCATAACTTACAGCCGATCCCAACGCAAAACACAGACTAATACCACCAGCAGAAATACTAATGGCAGCTTTAGCATTTTTCAAGATTGCTTTTGGATTCATTTCAACTCCAACAATGAATAAGAAAAGAACTAAACCCACATTTGCAGCTAAATTAAGTTGAGGTTTAGATGCATCAGGAAATATAGTATTCATATAACCGGGGATTCTGCCAAATACTGAAGGACCAAGGATAATCCCACCAATAACTTCAGAAATAACACGTGGTTGTTTTAAAGGAGATAATACAATATTAAGGAGACGCGTAAAGGCAATAATGATCACAACCTATTTAAAATAATTAAATTTAATAATGTCAAAAATTATCGTGATTAAAGAAGTAAAATTGACTTTTAATTACCTGAATAATAAAAAGTGTTAAAGGATTACTGGGACTATATTCAGTAGGTATAACCCCTGATAAGACACCACCTTCAGACATTTTCTTTAAATTAGGGAGAAATTACAATTCCGTATTATGTTTTGTTTTTAAAAGAAATGTTCCTTAATAATATGATTCGCTAAAAAAAAAAAAATTCGTTAGTTAAATTGATTCGTGATCATGTGACAATGAACCATTAATAAAATACGAATGTTTTTTGACATAATTGTTTGTTTATTACCTTTGAACAATATGATAGGATAATTAACCGATAATAAAAAGTAAATAATAAATATATGTATATTTTTCATTACAAGCAATCGCTTAACAAAATCTTTGGCGTACAGGTTAATTGAAATATTTTTTTTTTGAAGTAAATAATTCGGTATACTAATTATACAAAATTATACAAATTTGTTTATAGATGAACAAAATGTCAACTAGGAAAAAAGGAAAATTTTTTCAATTTAAAGGCTCTATTTGAACTATTATTTTTGTACGATATATGACATCAAGATTTGCGCTCATCATGTTCGTCGGCGGCGATGACGAATTTAAAGAAACGTTAATTCAAATTGGCTGAAAAAAATTAAGCTTTTAGTAGTAGCGATCGACAATTATTTATTTATTTATTTATTTATTTATAAAGACATCGATTGGGATTCAAGGGTAACCATATAGGCCCAAGTTGTGACACAAAAAAGATCTTAGGCATAATCAGACCATGATTTTCAAAGATATCTATACATAAACGTTATGTTAATACAGTCACGTGACTTTGTACCATGTCTTGGCAAAAATTTTCTTTATTATAATAGGGGGTTTGATTTACTGTAGCGCCCCGTTACTGTCTTTATGTTAAAAATAAAAATAGGGGTATGACTGATAATCTCATTGTTCGTAAACAAATGCATTTGCAGGCTATTCTAAAAAAAAAATTTTACGGATAAAATTATGTATGTTGCAATAATGAATTTCGGACAGAATTATAATAATTTCGACTAGCATTATTCTTTATTTTGACCGATGCTATGCTAATACTGCTTAGTATAACCGGATTATATTAATAAGATATTTACTTTATTAGTAAGCATGTAATCAACATTTCTAATCAATATATTTAATAAACTTCGAGTTATATAATCTGCTGTATACCGGAAGTTAGGTAAAACCGTTTATTTAGCCGGTTAATTGACCGACATCAACTTTCTGATATTTATTTATCCTGAATTTATTACCCATGTGAATTTTTTGAAAAGTTAATACGCCGATCATTTCGATCAATGCCGGATTTCTGCCCCCAGTTCTTGAAGATTTAGCTCATTAACGGCAATTAGTAATTTGTATCATAAGGAGTTGGGAATAATAGGGCTTCTTTCCCAAAGGGAAAAACCCCCTAATGTCCCCCTTCTCATGAAATAAATGGGTAATCCCCTGGAGCGTGTCACTCATTAAAGATTAACTTTTAAAACTAAAATTAGTAATCTCCCGGCTATCTATATGAGGCCGGGGAAATAAATAAACGAAGATTCCCGATCATTTATAAACTCAGCTAATCACTCGCAATTTTAAAAAATTAGTATGAAGGTGATCATGAGTGACACTTAGTGCGACAGGGGATTAAAAGTGTCAAAGAAAATAAATATAATACAGTCCCAAAAATTAAGCAGATGCATTAAAAACGGCATTTATGAGTTCAATACTTAAACGGTTTCTTCCCTAGTATATTAGCAAACACATAATAACAATCAAAAACAGTAGTCCTTATTTCGCTCGGTTAAATATCTTTTTCATCCAAACCAAATTTAATACTTTTTTTTTTTAAGTCCATAAGTTATGCAAGTGTTACGTGATCTACGTGTCATATAGGTAGTGTATATAGGTAGTGCAGTGATGCGCTCTTGGAAGATTGGAAGCACTATTGGAAGCACTTTTGGTCATAGAGGTCCGATCCGTGCA
Organism: Rhizophagus irregularis; assembly: GCF_026210795.1. NCBI lineage: Eukaryota > Fungi > Glomeromycota > Glomeromycetes > Glomerales > Glomeraceae > Rhizophagus > Rhizophagus irregularis. The sequence continues at coordinate 4,269,309 of NC_089435.1, read as the reverse complement.
TGGATATGCGGAGTAATTTTAGGTGACGGATAAGAAATCATGGATATGCGGATGTGCGGATTTCTATTCTTTTTTTTATCAGATGACTCATGGCAGTTCTTGATTGGACGATATGTGTTTTATATATAAATAATTATCCATCACGGGTAAATCCAGATTCATTATGATTTATTTGGGTTTTACGGATAACAAATCCGGATTTGTGAATGAGCTTACGGATTATCCGATATTCACGGACATGGATACGGATCGGACCTCTGCTTTTGGAAAGGTTGGAAGCATAATTTTCTAATAAAACCATTTGGCAAATTTTTATACTATTGGAAGTACCGAAGTACAAATGCAGTGTTACATAAATCGGGATACATATTAAATAAAATTGTCGATTGTGACAGGGACAAAAACGGGTTAAAAAAATTTTGCTAGTACGGTAAATGGGTTTGGTACGCCGCTGGGTTATATATAGTAAAATACTCATGTACCACAGATTTACTGGCTTTCAAATACATATTTTTACTCTTCTTAACTTCGACTAAAAAAATTTATCGTTACTTAATTCGGAATAATTCGTGTAATTTGTTAATTTGTCACATATTTGTTTGATACAAGTATCCAAATATATATATGTTATAATGAGAATTCACGCATTCATTAGTCATTATGGTTATGCATCCGACGTAGCCAGAGTGGAATAATTATGCTATAAGTTATTGAATTTAAGTGGATTGTAAGTCAAAGTTTTGAAGTAGTCTGACAATTTGAATCTTCAAGTAATAATTGCATAGTAAAACATAATATTCTTAGCATCTCCAATATCCATTTATTGAAATCTTGTTGAAATTGCAATTTTACTTCAGAACTTTCAGTCATTTCACGTAACTATATTTATTGCTAATTTTAATCATATGAGAAGTTTAAGTATTAGTCAGGTGTTACTTTAAGTGAGGTAAATTTTGTGAATGTAAATTATATAAACGCGCAGAAATTTTTTTATTATAATTAATTAATTAAGACAATTACTTATATGAATTTATACATATAAATTATAATCGAACTATATTTATCAGAACATCAGAAATTAAGATGGTTAAAGAATCATAATTATGAAGAATGCTTTAATCATTCCGAATATTAAGATACTTCACTTTGTATGCTCCAAAAATTTCTGAAAGAATCCTAAACCCTAGAGTCTTCCATTAAGCAAATTTAATTGGTTCTATTATCAGATTTATACGTACGGAAATATATATAAGTCGTTATGGTGCAGAAATTATGTTACCAATATTTTTTTATTATATTTTTTTAGTTCACTTTTTAGCTTTCTTAGCTTCTCCCAATGTCCTTGGGTCTTTCTTAGCGTGTCCTTTGGTCTCCTGTCTTTTTTTTTATTTACTATCAGTCTGTATTTTTTTTTACGTAAATAATATTACTTATCATTTAGCAAATTTATTCTTATACAAAAAGAATTTTCAGTAAAATACAAAAATTAGTGATGTATGGTGCTCTCAGTCTAAAGCTAACTAATGTTTTATTTAGTGGTCAAATTTTCGGACTTATAATCATATCATGTCAAATGAATTTTATTGGTTAACACATATTTATAATTATGCTTTACAAGAATTTTGACGCATAATATCAAAAACAGATGGTGTGATTTTTTATCTACAGCTTCCTCCAAATCAAAATTATCCCAAATATCATCATCCTCAAAATTATCAATTATTTTATCATCAAACTTTCTTCAGTAATTTGTATTTTTTTTTCTTAATTGTTTGCATTTTGCATGTAGATATTGTATACAATTTTTTTTTCTTTTAATACCGATCAGTGTAATGAAAAAATAGGGGGAGTGATTACTTTTTAAGATTTATTGCAGTTTGAGAAATTTTGACTTAAATTATGTAATTTTTGTAATTTTGGGCCACTTTATGATGGCCAAATTTGACATATAATTAATGAAAATACCTGATATTGATTTTATATATTTAATGTTAATGATTACTTAACCAGTAAAGGGTTCTGTCATATGAAAGATAATGAATTTATCATTTAACAGATAGTTTATTTAAAATAATTGATTTTTGGGTTACTTCTATTCTTTTGAAGTCATGTGATAAAATGTGGTTGGCTTTAGACTGTGCGCACCATATTATTCTAGTTACAAAGTCTACTAATGCGCACATATATTTGATACATAATTCTTAAAGTGCAAATTAATAATAACATATAATTTTAGTAGAGACAATATCAATAAATGAAAGCTGGATTAAAATGGTATTGGACAAAGAATTTAAAAATTATACTGATATATTTGTTCAATATAATATAAATTTCATTTTAATAATTAAAAAGAAGTGAAAAGATATGTATACACATATATATTTGTTAAAAGAATTATTGTATATCCCAAGATCATATATTAATGCACAATGAAATAATGAAATCTCTTTCAAATAAAGAAATAAAAGAGAAATTAAAACCGGATTGGATTTGTCATCTGTCCGGATTAATTTTAATCAGTAATACCTACTTAATTTTTCGTATTTCATGCATTACTAGTTTATGAAGATAAAAAAATAATTCTAATATTTTACATTAAAATTATAAATACTTTTAATCTGGGTGATTTAACATATAATTTTGCCCAAATTTCAAAAAAAAAAAATGTAAATTATGGTCACAATCAAAAATGTGAGACATTGTCAAAAAATGTAAGAAAACTTGGTCATTATGCTCTATAATGTCCAAATAAATAAAATCTATATAAAGTGAAATGAATAATAACACAAATAATTTTTTTTTTAAAAAAAAAATTTCAAAAAAAATGATTGATATAAAATATAAATTTTAGGGGGGGCGATTCAACCCAGGTTAACCAGGGGCAAGTTAACAAAACTCTACTTTTAATTTAAAAGAAAAAAGTTAACAAAATCGGTATATTTTAATGCCCACATACATACTTTTTCAATATATTCTTTATAAAAATTTCTTTCTGGGATTTCTAGACTACTAATCTAGTTTACAAAAAATCTGCTCGCTCTGGCATAGAAGGAATTATAATTCCGTGCTTCGCATTATATTTATTCTGGCCGTATTTTATCTTGAAATGTTCACGGACGCAAAAGTGTAGAGAATGTCCTGGATTTTCTTGTCACATGTCCCATACTTAAAGAATTAGAATAAATATTTGAAGAAAATGTTTGCTAATTAAGTTGCATAGAACAGAACACAAGCTTAGAATTTAATTTGTCAGATTAATGCACGGTTGGTTTGCAACCTATCATAACTTTTTCAACGAAACTTACGATCTTTTAATCTTGTAGTAAATCAAAGAAATAGTAAAATTAACATTAAAAGGTTTATTTATTTATTTTATGTAAGCAGGAAGAAACTAAAATTAATTAAAAGGTATGAAAACTTCAATCACGTGCGTCAGATGACGCATGCACTTCGGCGGGTAGGCACGGCTAGATTTTTATTATGGCTGACATTATCATGCCGATCATTATCAATTTTCCATTTGCGTTAAAATAATAAAATAAATGATTTTTAGAAATGGTTATTCATTGACATCTATCAATTTTCCGTTTGCGTTCAGGCGCTTGTTAAATCAATGAATTTTAAAAATGGTTAAATTCGTAAGTTGCACTGTTACCTCCGGAAATTCATGGTCAATTCTCCATTCTTAAATAATTTGGTTTTACCTTTTTCACATTTAACTATTTTTTTCTTTTTTTTTAAAAAAAAACAAAGCAAGATTAGTTCGTTGGGTACTTTATTCCTTTAAAAATCTATTTTTTCATAATTATTTACAAAATAAGAATGGCTCTAACAAAAATAAATGAATGCTGTTGCTGTATTCCGTTAAAATCTGGTGTTGTGATCATAACGTTATTATGGCTTGTATGTTTCAATCTTTTTTTTTTAAGCTGTATGTTTGAACATCTTTAACAAAATACTTTAAAAAAAAAAGATATATGGAGCTTATGCAACTGTAGAAAATGCAATTTATATCTCAGGTAGTTTCACTTTATTTCCTCTTTATTTTTTTTTAAAAAAAAGTATTGTTAAAATGACAAAAAATATAATGTATTTAGTGTACAGAAGAAGATATATTGCAGTAACCATTCTTTATGGATTTGTAACACTTGGGGCAACTTTTGGATTATATGTATTAACTTTTGCAGTATGTAATTAAATAAGTAATAATACTAATATCTTTTGAAATAAAACTCTACTAATTTTATTTAATTTTCATTTTAGAATACTTCTAAAATGTTAAGAAAATATTCTATTATAGCTTTTTTCATAGCAGCTGTTGAAATTATGAAAAATTTAGCAACTATTATTATTATTTCATTATATAAACAAACATTCTCTTTAAAGAAATGTGCAAATAATAATTATGATTATTACGGTGGATGTAATATATTAATCGTTATTGCAGTTATTTCAATTCTTTTATCGGTACGTATTAAACATACTATATATTTTTTTCATAAATTATTTTTTTCTGTCCTATAAGTGAGACATTTTAATGTATTTTTTTATTTTAAATTCAGGCTTACTTTCCTATAGTAGTTTTGGCATATACAAAGAGAAGAAAAAGCAAGGAAGATGCTGCAGCTGCAACTGATGATCATCCATACGGACAAACCATGACGAGCGTACCCTGATTTCTATTATTACACGGTCATATATAGGATAATGCTGATTTTGTTTGACCAATATTTTCATCAATAGCTATTAAATCATCATTCAATTTTGATTAAAAAGAGGATAAATATTTACTCTAGATGTCTACAATATTAGATATATCGAATCATCTAAATTAATGGTAGTATTCATCCAGTGCAATATCCATAAATTATTTATTGTAAGATCATTGAATAGCACATGCTATGTACCGTTATGCAGCATTTCTCGTCTTATAAATACTATTTGTGTATCACAGGCATTCAATTGAGACCCTGACGTTCAAATACATGTTTGTACTCTTAAGTAATATTTTAAGATAAAAGGTTTCGACTAAAAATTTTATTGGCTTTTTTCTTCACTTTAATAATTCACTTTGTTATTTCCTCTTCCTCTTCATCATCCTAATCCTTCACTAGAACTGGAAGAATTGTAATAGAATTTATTTATTTTGCTTTGTCTGCTCGCCCCAGGATCGATATCTTTCCAGGACTCGTTGTAACTGTCATCGTCGAATTGTCTGGACCTGAAGAATTAGAGACGAGAGTTAAAAGAATAGGGATCATTATCCCTATAAAAATTTTCTGGAAAAACTCCGATAAATAATCATTTTCTAGTTTTCCAGATAAACTCTGATATATGATCAATTTTCTAAAAAAATTTTTATAGGGGCTAGTGAATTCCATATCGGATTTTCGGCGGTGGTTTGAATTGACTATCAGATAATACGAAATAGATTTCACACTACGTTTGATTTTATTAATTCCTATTTTTCGAAAATCCCATGAATGATCCTTCTGGCTCTTTGAGTCTGCTTGCGTGATTTTTCTCGTTTAGTACCGGGAAGGAGTTTAATAAGATTACCATAAACCACACCCTTTATAGTACTCCATAGTCTTTTTATTGAATCCTCTAATATGGTAACGTCAACACAATAATTCTTCTTGATTAGCTTGGATTTCTCATTCCTTTGCATCACATGCTTCTTGAAATAAGAAGGTTAGATTTAGGACTGACGGACTATCACGGAAATTTAGTCACATGATTTTTTCTCAGATGACATACTGTATTTGTAACTTTGTTAAAATATGTAAATTTGTTATTTAATGATATGATAAACCAATATTTTTATAAAAAAAATTGCAAAAGGAAAAGAAATATTTTACTAAACTAATAAAGAAATTTTAATAGACGCATCTAACAATTTTAGTATTTTTTTTTTTTACAAATTACAATTAAATTGTGTATTTTTTTTACAAAATAAAACAAATTAAGTATATATTTATTATTTCATTTTTATTTGCTCATTGAAATTAAAATTTTAATTTTTTCGAATAAACAGCTGATTTCAATAAGGACCGATCAGGTGCAGATTAGGGACTAATAATTATCCCGAAATTGTTGTTTTAATTTAAATAAGCCTTAAAGAGAAAAAAAAATATTAGTAACTATAATTAATAAAAAAAAAACCCAATGCATCTTTCTAATTTATTTATTTTAATTAAAAATAATAAATAAAAATAAAAAGTTATTACGCAACATATTATACTTTACTAAATTTACTAAATTAATTTATTTTCATTATCATATTTGATTATGATCATCAATTTATTTACATATTACGACTATTACATTCAATCTACTATTTGTGAAGAAGTTGGGCTTAGTATATAAACGTTCAACTTTCTTGGTTAGTATGATTATCAAATTAATTAAGATAAATAAATACCACAATTAGAGTTAGATATATTGTACGGGCTTTCGGCATTCTTTTCTCCGAGCTAATTACTTAAATTGGAAAATGCTGATCTTGCATTCAAAAACTACTGGAAAAAAAACTCCGATTTCTTTATATGTACGGGCCATAGTCCCTCCTATGTCTCAAAAAGGAAGTCACATTCTCCATTTAGGTGTGACGTGTAACAATACCCTAATTTTTTATAAGTTTTAAACACCCTCTATTAATAGTAAAATTCGCGTAATGGGGGAGATACCCTGGGTACTGTGGCCCGCGATATACGGTATATAGTAGACTTGATTATTGATCAATTTCATTATACTCGTTAAATTACATTCATTTAAATTTGGATTATCGCATATGTATGCACTTCCGGAAACTCCGCAAGATCTACAATTTTTATGCATTTTCTCCAGTTCTCTCTTTCACATTAACATTTTTTTTTTAAAGAAAAAGGAAGGAAAGAAATAACATATTAGTTCGTTGGATTGTTGGGTTCTTTGTTTGTCCTTTAAAATCCTTTTTTCATAATTATTTACAAATACTAATTAGGATGCCTATAACAAGACCGAACTTTTGTTGCGGTTGTATTCCATTAAAAGCTGGAGTTACGATTATAACATTAATATGGCTTGTATGTTTCTCAATTCTTTCAAGGTTTATAAAGTATATGAACGTCTTTAACAAAATATTTTCAAAAAAAAGTTTTATGGAGTTTATGCAACTATAATTAGTACAGGTAAATCTCTTTTAAAAGTCACTTTATTCCCTTTTATTTTTTATAAAAAAAAAAGTTTTTTTTTTTAACAAATAAAATTTAGTGTTCGGAGTGATACAGATTGTTCTTTATGTATTAACAACACTTGGAGCAGCGTATGGATTATACGTATTGACTTTTGCAGTATGTAATGAAATAAGTAACAATACTAATGTTATTCAATAAATAAAATATTCTATTAATTCTATATAAACTTTATTTTAGAATACTTATAAAAATTTGAGAATATATTTTGCCATAGTTATTCTCTTTACATTTCATGATATTTTAAGTAATCTCATAATTATTATCTTTCTATCATCGGATTCATGTTTTCATTACAAATGTGCTAGTCGGTCAAGAGCTATTGCTTCTTCTATTTTTTTATTCCTTTTATCGGTACGTGTATTAAAGTTACTATACTTTTTGTAAGTTATTAGTTATTCTTAAAAATAAGATATCTTAATAATTTTTATTTTATTTAACGTAAACGCAGATTTACTTTGCTATAGTAGTTTACTCTTATGCACAGAGAAGAAAAAGTGAAGAAGATGCTGCTGCTGCTGCTCCATACAGACAACCTGTTGTATATCATCCATACGTTGTAGGCATGACGAATGTAGTACCGGCTACTGCTAGTAATCATCCATACGGAGTATTCATGACGAATGTAGAACCAGTTACTGCTAATAATTATCCATACGGGCAAACTACAATTACGAATATATCGACAGCTGCTGATACTAGTTCATATAGACAAACTAATCCAGTCACTGTTGATAATCATCCATACGGACAAACTAGTGATGATTTGATAAGGAGCGTACCAGTTACTATTGATGTCCATCCATACGGACAAACTAGTGATGACTTGATGTCGAACATACAAGCTACTGCTGATGACCATCCGTACGGACAAACTAGTGATGACTTGATGGCGAGCATACAAGCTACTGCTGATGATCATCCATACGGACAAACTAGTGATGACTTAAATATGAGTATATCGGCCGCAACTAGTGATGATACTAAAACGATTGATGACATTAAAACGAACGATGATATTAAAATGAATGATGACATTAGAATGAATGATGACAATAAAATGAATGATGACGTTAAAATGAATGATGACATTAAAATGAATGATGACATTAGAATGAATGATGACATTAGAATGAATGATGACAATAAAATGAATGATGACATTAAAATGAATGATGACATTAAAATGAATGATGACATTAAAATGAATGATGACATTAAAATGAATGATGACATTAAAATGAATGATGACATTAAAATGAATGATGACATTAAAATGAATGATGACATTAAAATGAATGATGACATTAAAATGAATGATGACATTAAAATGAATGATGAAATGAAAACGACCGATGAAATGAAAACGACTGATGAAATGAAGACAAATGATGAAATGAAGACGAATGATGAAATGAAGACGAATGATGAAATGAAGACGAATGATGAAATGAAGACGAATGATGAAATGAAGACGAATGATGAAATGAAGACGAATGATGAAATGAAGACGAATGATGAAATGAAGACGAATGATGAAATGAAGACGAATGATGAAATGAAGACGAATGATGAAATGAAGACGAATGATGAAATGAAGACGAATGATGAAATGAAGACAACTGACAACATAAAAACAAATGATGAATGAAAACGAATGATGACATTAAAGCGAGTGGTGAAATGAAACCAACTGACAACATGAAAACGAGTGATGACATGAAAACGAGTGAGAGTGTACCTTAATTTCAGTTATTGTAAAATCATGTTATAATTATTATTTGCAATGTTATACATGAACTGTAGTACTTTTCAATTTTAATTTTATGTTCTTAAAAAAAATAAAATAAAAATAAAGGCTTAATCATTATATGGCACTTCTCTCCTTGTAAACAAAAAGACCGATATGCGGCATTACTCGTCTTGTAAATAAACAAACCATCTTTGTACCACAGAGTATCATGAACTTTACTTGAATCTTGACTTTCAAAACACGGTTGTACTCTTAACTGAAGTAATATTTTCAAGATAAAAGGTTTTAACTAAAAATTTTATTGTCTTTGATTCACTTTGTTATTTCCTTTTCCTCTACGTCATCTTCATCCTTTACTAGAGCTGGAAGAATCGGGGATAGAATTTATTTTACTTTGTCTGCTCGCCCCAGAGATCGAATATCTCGTTGTAACCGTCATCATCAGCTTTTTTGGGCAAATTGTTTGGATCTGAAGAATTAGAGACATGAGTTAAAAGAATGGATAATTAGTGAATTCCATATTAGGGGTTTTCAACGAAATGACCTATGTATAATACAGTAGTTTGAATTGACTATTCGATAATTACGAAATAGATTTCACACTACGTTTTGATATACTTGATTTTATTATTCCCATTTTTCAAAAAATCTCGTAAATCTTTATTTGAGTCTGCCTGCATGATTTTTCTCTTTTAGTACCAGGAGTTTAACGTAATCCAACAAGGCTCCTCTTATTTCTAGTCCTTCCTTATAGGCTTTGGTCGCCTAAATGAAACAAGATCAGAGAAGATTTTCATAATTCATACCTTTGTTTTTTTTGCCAATTTTAGTTTCTATAGTCTTTTTGTTGAATTTTGTAATATGGTAACGCCAACACAATACTTCTTAGTCTTGATTAATTTGAATTGCTTGTTCTTTCGCATCACATGCTTCTTGGATTATTCGTATCAGATTTTTCATCACGGAAATTTCAGTCGCATGATTTTCTCAGATGCCGAAGTAACCGTGAGATCAAATACGTCCTGTACGATGTTTCCACCGCTTCTTTCTTCTTAGTATGCGATTGAGATTATTTGTCCTGAGCTACAGAAGATGAGTTCTGTGTAGCAACAGTTTTTATTGCGCTGCTTTATCTTAGTCATTAATGACCTTTTCTTATTCACCTCATTCAAGAAAGCATCTGTTTCCTTGTCTTCCAACAATGACTCAGCGTTTGCGATGGTCGTCCTATTTCATTATTGTACTGGGACTACTACTACAGAGTCGAGTATAACAACAACTAATATTGTTACTACCTCTAGTATCTCTTCCTTGGGAGAGAAATCATGTCCTGACGCCTGTAATCTTGTTCCAATTTCACAACTCTAGCCATAAGCTCAGCATTCTTAACATCACGCTTAGCATTCTCAGTATATACTATCTTCTTTATTCCCTCCAATTCCTCAATTCAGCTTCTAAGTTCCTGAGATTCGCACTCTCATCCTCAAGTTAACTTCAAGCTCAGCATTTTTAGTTTCAACCCCAGCGAACTTTTTTCTAAGTTCAGGAGTTTCAACATTCTCCTTTCAATGCTTGTCAATTTCGGCTAATTAAATTTTCTTAACAAATCGACGGAATGATGAATGTTTTACATTATTTTTAAATTCTGCTTTTATTCAAAATTTCGAATTAGTAAAAATCGCGTAATCCTTCATGACAGCTCGTCAGAGAAATTTGCAAAAAAAAATTTTATTAATACATGTGAAGCCTTCTCATTGCTTTGCAACTCGAGTATTACATGAATGTTTCTATGCTATAGTAAAGTTAATATTGTTAAAGAGTTATATAAACTGACATTTTTCACGATTTCTACAGAAAAGCCAGGGTTCAATTCAATTTCCCGCAAGATTATTCATTGATCTTACCTTTTATTTCCCTCGATCCCCACTTTGTGAAGCGTCCTCCATCTGCTGCGTCTCCTCAATAACCATACAATATGCCTGAGCCTTAGCTTGCAAATTCTCATCTTTGTTCACGACAGTCACAGGTTCCGATATCTAGGACCCCGAAAAATATTAAAATAAGTAAGGTAGCCAAAAAAAATTTACTAATAGCTGTACGCGTTTTTTCAGGGCTGGAATTATTATAGTGTCAGTCAGTTACTAAAACAGGAAATAAATATCTGGCCAAAATTATAAAAATTGTTACTTATTCCAGTAATTTTCAGGATCCTTAATCGTTATCTGGCGAACATTCCATAAAATACCATTCAGACGTATCGGTAACAATTACAAACACCCTATCTACTCCTTTCCTACTATCGATTTTATCGGCTTTGCATTTACGTGTCAAGGTTAACTCCATCTGCACGGATGGGCGAATCGTCTTCTTTCTCTAGACCCTAGCCAGATAGCAGTAAGAATAAATAAAATAATCTTCGATACCCCATAATGCTTTGTTGAGAGGAGTAACATCTTGACGAAGTTTTATTTCCGCCATTAGTAGGTGTTTAACCTTGGTGTTTACGAAATGGCGGTTGGCACGAGTAGCTCGACTATGTATGACATGAAATACTTTCTTCAGCTGGTGTCTCTCGAAAATATATTTCGAAATCTTTTTTTGTCGCAAGAAGCAGTTCTGTTTGGCCCCGGAGCGAGAGATTGTTCAAAGGATCGTTGCGATCGTCAGGGGGTTTTCACTTTCCATAATTTAATGTCATTTAGGGTTTTATATTATTTTTTTGCAAAATATTATTGTTGAAAACTTTTATTTGCGAAAAAAAAATACCTAAAATGATTGTTTTACAGACTGGCCGCGTGATCCGTTTATTTCTTTTGTAACACAAAATGGAGTAATGTACATACATTTTGGCGCAAAAAAATCTTCCGTACCGCTCCGAGCTTTTGAAAAATTGAATCGGGATTAATACTGGTGCACTCGCAAAACCGAAAACTTGTTCACGACTAATCCAAAGCAGTACAGTAACACCTCCCTAAATGCACGCACCTCGGGACCGACTATGCACGTGTACTTAGGGAGGGTGTGCATTTATAGAACAGCCAATAGAAAAATAGATTTTGTTACACAATTAGGTTTCTGACAAAAATTTTTATTTATAAGTTTTAAATTTTTTTTATTAAACTCAAATCCAAATAAAACAACATATTTTGCGAAAATTTAGTGAAAATATGTGTTAATGTCAGTTTGCCGCATTAAACTATTTTTTTTGGCCCTAAAAAATTTTTCAATCTTTCCCACTATCTGTCTCCTTAAAAAAAATCTTCTTGCTATACTAATTTGGGATAATTGATCAAGTAAGATGTTCACACGCTTGTAATTTACTCCAATTCATCTATAATTTAATTTATGATGTTATAGTAGTTGGTACTAACGAATTTCATAGTCAAATGTAATTGCTTGTAACTACAAAATAAAAGTTTACTGTTATATAGTTCGCCATGATTTCACTTCTAAATTGATAAATTAAATTAATTTAAAAATTAACCGTTATCAATGATTGGTCAAAATTTTGCAATAGTCACGTGAATGCATTTATGGAGGGTATTCTAATATACCCGGGACTCAGATTTGCTTGTACGTGCAGAACATAGAGGGAGTGCACTTAGCTCTAAGTCCCGAGCTCGGGATCAAGCTATGGAGTGCATATAGAGAGGGAATGCACTTATAGAGGGTGCACTTATAGGGGTGTTACTGTATCTGCAATTGTAAAATTTGAAAAGTATGATCATGCATATGATGCTCAGTTAATTTTGTTTGATCTTCATTAAATACAGTCTGCCCTTGATATAGTGAAGTTGCCATCCTGAATCTACAAGCGAAGGTAGATTTGATGAATTTGACAATTGATTAAATATCACGTGTTCGGTAAAATTCGTTACATCATACATCGAGGGCAGACTGTAAGTAGGAATTAGAAAGATTAAAGACCTTAAGGTCGAACTTTCTAATTACTTAAAAAATGAATCAAATGTATGGTTGTATTAACAGAGTGAATATTTGTACGGACGGTAGAGTAATGTGGTATGCCACCGGGGCCATATCACATTCTTAATGTATCAATACTTTATTTAATGAGCTGAAAGTAATATACATAATAAAATTTTGTGAAAAATATCGCTGTTACATGATGCAAAAAAAATAAAAAAATTCTAACTATTGATTTCGATAAGCTTTCCGTTTATAATAATATGATTATCATCTGTCTTATAAATTTCATCCTTGATATTCTGGTTTATTCCATCAATCTTCCTGCGCGCGTCATCGAGGTGGATAATGCAACTCGAATCGATATTACATGCTTCTATAGTGTCTTCTAATACATTTATTTCTATAGCTCCGACTATAGCATCTTTTATAACAAGTGCTACGGCACCTAGAAAGATGGATGCGAATAATCCTCCAACTACTCCGCCTATGACTATCTATCATGGAAGCCATGAAAACGGATATAAGGACCGTGCCTGTAAGTAACCCTACTGTAATATCTAACACAATTTTTAATTCTCTTATGGTTTCTAGATTCATTTTCTTAAAGGCTCCCTCTAAATCCTTGATGCCAATAATATCATGTTCTATTCTGGGAACCTTACTTTTTGTATTTTCCAATACTTCCTTGATTTCGTTTAGAGCATTGTGTGAATCCTGATCATATTCGAGTAGACGCAGAACACAATCTTTTTTTGCGTTTTGGATTGCATTGTTAAATGATGTACACAATTCATTCCAAGATCCTTTAAAGTCCTTAAAACTCCGACAGAATTTGGCCTGATAGTTTATCACTGTTTTTCTCCTCTTTGAGTTATCCGGATGATGAATATTAGTAGAAGAAAAAATTCGATGTTTATAAAAAAGATTTATGCTCAATCTGACAAGGAGTTTTGGCGTAACCATTATGAATTTATGATAGACGTTTTGAAATTGAATCTATTAGGTACATCAATTTTTAGGTGGATCGGTCCGAAAGTCCGAAACATATGTAAACATGTTTCTACAGATCCACATAAAATCATGTGGAATTCAATGCATCGATATACATCAAATTATGTGTCACATAGTCATCCTAATTCCTAATACATAAAGTGTTAAGTATTCATTAGTAATGATTCTATGACGATCCAAATTTTTGTTTTGATAATAATTAATTAATTGTTTATCTTTTACTCTGATAATTATCATAGTTATAGTATTCTTTAATTACATACCAGGGATAGCTGAAAACCTAAATTGTTAGAAGGGATTTTTCCTGAGCAATTATGTAGATTTAGCAGATAAAGGTTAGATTTTTAATTCACAATGAAACAAATTTAAAATCTCTTTCAAAAAGAGGAAAAAAAAGAGACGGATTGGATTTATCATTTGTTCGGATTAATTTTAATCCGTTTTTAATTCCTATTTATTTTATTTTAGAAGTGAAAAATTTTTCTTTGACCTTAACTTGACCTTAACTAGCGATACTTGAAACTTGAAGTAAAAAAATTAAAATTATTTGGAAAAAATAGTTAGCAGTTAAATACTTGAAGTAATGTCAATGATATAATAAGGGATCAATTATTAAGAGCATATATTTCAAAAATTTATAGTAATATACTTGGGCTTTATTTTTATTAAATTTATGACTTTCAGTCTTCCAACTTAATAAAGGTACTAATAATAACACACAAAAATACATAATTTTTTAACGCAGTATATATATATTCTGAAGGTCCATCTAGTATTACAGTCAGCTCTCTCTACGTATTATATTTTTTTTCTCTAAATGCACCCTCTTATTCAGTCCCAAGTATATAGAGATCATATATAATTTCTCTCTCTAAATGCCCACCCTCTAAATGCACATTTTTTCAAATTTCACTATGGTCTCAAGGAGGGTGCACTTAGAGAGAGTTGACTGTATATACATTAATAACCAGAGTAGAATCAAAGTTGTCACATTCATTAATAATACGATTTATACTAGTCAATTTTGCAAATATTTTTTGGCATTGCTAAATCTCACCGCAGGTGATTTTCACCGCACCAGCATTAGCAAGTATTAATGGGCGAAGTTTCATGACATTTTTAATTTTGCCCAAAATTCTACCCTAATTCTGGTGAGATGACAATCACCAGCGGTGATATTTAGCAATACTCGTATTATTATTATAAAAGAATTTCTGAATTATTGTTTATGGTACTTTATGTATATTTGCAAATTTATTAATAAAATAACTTACAGTGCATGACATAATGTAAATATGTTATTTTATAATATGATGAATCAATATTTTTATAAAAAAAATTTGCAAAAGGAAAAGAAATATTTTACCATATATTATTATTATTAATTAAAAATACGCATCTAACAAATTTTAGACAAATTAATACAATTAAATAAAACAAATTAAAGCATATTTATATTCATGTATTTTTTTTTTAAAACAAATTAAATATATTTATTATTCCTTTTTTTTTTTTTGCTTATTAAAATAATCTGATATTTAGCATAGAATTTTAAAATATACAACTAATTTCAAAGTCAGTTGTGCTAGGCACAGATCACTTATATCACGAGAAATTATTGCAAAAAGAATTTCAAATTTTTTTTTTAAAAAAAATCAAATCAATTTATTAATTTGTACTAATTATTAATATTTTAGTATATTTATATTTGATTATTAATAATAATAAGTTATTTTTAAAACTTTATTATTTTATTTTGAAACTAAACTTACCTATTTTTATCACTATAAAAAAAAATTCTGGAAAAAACTTCGATAAATGATCAAATGATCATTTTTTATTCCGAATAAACTTAGATACGTGATCATTTTTATGAAAATATATATATATATATATCTGATATATTCTTTTTTGTTATTCCTGAAATTATTGTTTTAATTTAAATAAGCCTTAAAAAGGAAAAAAAAGTATTATTATTACTAATAAAAAATCGATGGCAGATGCGCATCTTTCTTTATCCTAATTGAATAAAAAGGAATAATGAATCTTTTTTTTTTAAAAAAAAATAAAATAAAATACAATAAAAAAAAGAAAAAGTGAATGATAATAATTACGCAACATATTATACTTTACTAATAAATCATTATTTTCATTATTCATAATGATCAATTTATTTAATATTACGTTTATCAAATTATTTTTACCATTTGTTTTTGTATGTCATTTTTTTCATCAACTTTTTTTTATCAATACATATTAACTTACTATCCGTTGAAGCTTAAAAGCATATTCTGAATTTAGAAATAAGGATAAGCTTAAGCTTAAGAATATATATAATTTATAAAAATGAGGAAAAGTCAAAATCATATAACCATATATTGAATTTCTTGGTTAATATGATCAAAATTATACTACAGTTAAAGATAGACGACATATTGCACGGGCTTTTCGCCATTCTTTTCTCCAAGCTAATTATTTATTTAAATTGGAATTAAGTTCAAAAACAATGTGTAACTAAATAAAAAACAAAGCTCCGTTTTTTATGCGTACAAATATATATGTACGTAGTGGACTTATCCATTATTGATCAATTCCATTGTACTCATGAACACAGTCGTAACAAAGCGTTCGCGTCAAATGTTTACTTTTGGATTGCCACTTTATTGTATTTGCACTTCCGGAAACTCCGTAAGATCTACAAATTTATTAACTTTACGAGTAGAAGCCGGTCAATTCTTCATTCATATAAATAATGTAATAATTATATCGAAGTTCACATTAACCTTTTTTTTTCTAAAAAAAAAAGGAAAGAAAGAAGGAAAAGAAAAAGTACATATTAGTTCGTTGGTTCTTTATTTAAAAATCCTTCTTTCATAATTATTTACAAATTAACTAGGATGCTCCCAGGAAAATTAACTAATTGTTGTGGTTGTATTCCATTAAAAACTGGAGTTGTGATTATAACAGTATTATGGCTTGTATGTTTTTAAATTTTTTCAAGTTTTATACAGTATGTGAATGTCTTTAATAAAATATTTCAAAAAAAAAAAGATTTTTGGAATTTATGCAGCTGTAATTAATGCAGGTAAATCAATAATAGTTAATCACTTTATTTCCTTTTTTTTTTTTGAAAAAAAAAGAAAAAAAAATTGTTATTAAATAAATAATAATCTTTTTTTTAAAATAAATAAAAATATATATATATGTTTAGTGTTCGGAGCGATACAGGTTATTCTTTATGCATTAACAACACTTGGAGCAGCGTTTGGATTATACGTATTGGCTTTTGCAGTATGTAATGAAATAATTAACTAAATACTATTATTTGATTAATAAAATATTCTACTAATTCTACATAAACTTTATTTTTAGAATACTTATAAAAATTTGAGAATATACTCTATTATTTTTATTGTCTTTACAATTCATGATATTTTAACTAATTTCATAGTTGTTATCATTATAGCAAGTTCATCAACATGTGGTTATTACGGATGTTCACTGGGAATATTTATTACTACTTCCATTTTTTTATTCTTTTTAGAGGTACGTGTATTAAAGATACTATAAAATTATTAGTTATTTTTAAAAATAAGAAATCTTAATAATTTATAATTTTTATTTTATTTAATTTAAATGCAGGTTTACTTTGCTATAGTAGTTTACAATTATGCACAGAGAAGAAAATTTAAGGAAGATGCTGCCGCTGCTGCTCCATATAGACAAACTGCTGCTGTATATTATCCATACGGACAAACTGTTGTAGACATGGCGAACGTAGTACCAGTTAATGCAGTTAATAATCCATACGGAGTAGTCATGACGAATGTAGTACCAAATATTTATTCATACGGTCAAACTAGTGATTTTACGAAGACTGATGATAGTTCATATGAACAAACTAATAATGACATTACGAAGATAGTACCAGCTGCTGTTGATGATCACCCATATGGACAAACTAGTGATGACTTGATGACGAGAGTACCAGCTACCGTTGATGATCATCCATACGGACAAACTATTGATGACATGAAAAGTTTACCGGCTGTTCCTGATGACCGTCCATACGGACAAACTAGTGATGACATGAAGATGAATTTATCGGCTGCCGCTGATGATGGACATGGACAAACTAGTGATGACATGAAGATGAATTTATCGGCTGCTGCTGATGATGGACATGGACAAACTAGTGATGATATGAAGATGAATATATCTTCTGCTGATGATGGACATAGACAAACTAGTGATGATATGAAGATAAATATATCGGCTGCTGCTGATGATGGACATAGACAAACTACTAGTGATGACATGAAGATGAATATATCGGCTGCTGCTGATGATGGACATAGACAAACTATTAGTGATGACATGAAGATGAATATATCAGCTGCTGATGGACATAGACAAACTAGTGATGACATGGAGATGAATATATCGGTTGCTGTTTATGAAGGATATGGACAAACTAGCGATGATATTAAACCGACTGATGATATTAAACCGAATGAGCACATTAAAACGAATGATGTCATTAAAACGAATGGTGACATTAAAACGAATGATGTCATTGAAACGAATGGTGACATTAAAACGAATGGTGACATTAAAACGAATGGTGACATTAAAATGAATGGTGACATTAAAACGAATGGTGACATTAAAACGAATGGTGACATTAAAACGAATGATGACATTAAAACGAATGATGACATTAAAGCAAATGGTGACATTAAAACGAATGGTGACATTAAAACGAATGATGATATTAAAACGAATGATGACATGAAGACGAGTGATGACATGAAAACGGGTGATGGCATGAAGATTAGTGATGACACGAAAACGAATGATGGCATGAAAATGAGTGATGGCATTTTAAAGATTAGTGATGACACGAAAACGAATGATGACATAAAGACGAGTGATGGCATGAAGAGTGATGACATGAAAACGGGTGATGGCATGAAGATTAGTGATGACACGAAAACAAATGATGGCGTGAAAACGAGTGATGACATGGAGTGATGGCATGAAAACAAGTGATGACATCAAAACGAGTGATAAAATAATTGTAAAATCATGTTATAATTTATTTATTTGTTATGCTACGCATGAACTGTATTACTATTCAATTTTAATTTAGTATTGTTAAAAAAATCATCTTAAAAGTAAAATAAAAGGCTTAATCATTAATTATTAATAAATATACCTCTGTGCGTTTTTTGTACCACAGAGTGCCATTTACTGTACTTGAACTTCAAATACATGTTCTTATTAAGAAGTAATATGCATAGAATTTTCCGGGAAAAACTCCGATAAATGATCATTTTTCTAGTTTTTATTCCGAAAAACTTCGACAGATGATCAATTTTCTAAAAAATTTGTTATAAAAATATCGCTTGACCTTTTTCTTTTTACTGCAATTCAGTTGTAAATTTCACACATTATTGGGCTCAGAGCATACTACACGATCATGTGTATATACTATAAACACAAGTATTAACTAGTGATGGCGTAGTAAAAATCGATATTTATTTGTTAGGACATTTCCAATGCAAAATGTGTGTAACCGTATAACAACAAACAAACGAACGAAAATAGTAAAATTATAAAAGGTAAATAAAACACAGCATTATTAAATTTTTTTTTTATTGTAACGTGAAACAATTATATTTTTAGACAATTGTTAACAAATGAACCTTTGATTACATTTCTTTATAAAAAGAAAGATTTCTAGATTTCTCAACTTTATTATTATTATTATAATGAATGAGTTTATTAAATAATAAATTTTCTGTTTATCATGTTTTTCCATATATATCCAAATAAAAAAAAAATAACACGAACCATTTTTGTAAAATAACCTTCGCCCCCTTTAATGGCTTGGTAATTTGCATAGGACCCACGTGGGACAGGATTTCGCTTTAGTAGTAAACCGAAAAGTCGATCTCCCGGGCTTCTTATAAATAATTTCAAAGTTTTCGGTAGTTTTTAAATTCCCTGCCTTCTTTTAAAAAAAACTTATTTTCCCTTTGAAAGCTAAAGTAAAGTTAATATATAAAAACCCTTCAAAAATGACGAAGAGACCGCATATTAATAATTGTTGCTTTTGTATTCCGTTAAAATCTGGCGTTATTATTATCACATTGTTATGGCTTGTATGTTTTTTTATTATTATCTGTATAATTATTTATAAAATATATTTATACGTCTTTTAACAAGAAAAAAAAAATTCATTTTTCAAACAAAAAGATTTTCGGAATTTATGCGATTATAGACAGTTCATTAGGAATCGCCACACCAAATAAAGTAAATGGTAAATTATTTTATTATTTAACATTTAATACTTTTTTTTAAGTGATTAATATATATATCAATATATTAATTTTATATAATTTTTTTTAATACATATATTAATTTTTTTCAACATATATTAGCGCTTATATATTTCAAAGTACAATATATTGCTTCAATTGTTTTCAATGCATTAATAACTTTCGGGGCAGCATTCGGATTATATGTATTAACATATGCAGTAAGTAAAAAATGTTAAAATATGATAATGTTATTTTGAAAAAAAAAAAAAATATCTACTAATTATACAAAATTGAAAAAATTTTTAGAATATTCCAAGAATGTTGTCTATATATGCTAAAATAGCTTATGTTATTGTTGGAATCAATGTTATAAGTCATATATTAACAGCAGTCGTTTCTGTTGTGTTTAAAGCAGATATATTGAAATTATGTGCAGAATTAAATGCTAATATTATCGCATCTGTTAACGAAAAATCTGGAGCATGTAATGAAGAATATGATGATTTTTTAAAATCTATTATAATGAGTGCCGTTGTTTCAACTCTTATTTCGGTATGTAATAAAATAAAATTATATTTACCTATTACTTTACATAGTTTTTTTTTAAAAAAAAAAGGAAGTTAATATTAATTGTTTTTTTTTATTATAAATGCAGGTATACTTCGCTATTGTAATTGCATCTTACGCGCAGAGAAGAAATGAAAAAGAAAAAGAAACTACTGCTGCTGATGCTGCTGAAACACATTTATATGAAAAAACTAGTAAATTATAAATTTAATTTGTTATTTGTATATGATGATTACCCCCTTTTGAAATGTTGTCAGACAACTTCTTTGTCGGTTAAAACTTTTAAATAATTTTAATAATCGGTATTCCGATATCGGCCGGTTGTGACCGGTTTTATGCTAATGTAATACAGAACAATTAACTGCATATTTGTTTATTTTTGAAAATAAATTTTTTTTCGGTACCTGCCTGAATTAACGTGATTAAAAAAAAAAAAAGTTATTTTTATTTCCTGTACATTTGAAAAATCATTGAAAATTAACATATATATATAACAATAATAATTCGAAACAGATTTAATAATATTAATTTTTGATTCATGAATCAAACCTGCAAAAAGTGATGTAAACCTGCGTTATTACGCCAATTAAAGAATAAATGTATGAGAAAGTTTTTTTTTTAAAAAAAAAGTATGTGAGATTATGTAGTAACACAAATACTGTATGTGAGTCCATATTACGAAATTGGGAATAGTGATCAACTATATAATATTGCACCGAAGCAGTTGATTGATTTTATTCGCAGATTCACGAAATTATTATATTACCATCGTAATAAAATGTTATTCATTAAATTTTAAAAAACTGGTTTTAGAAATCACAGTAAAATCAAATAAAATTATTATACTAATAAAGTAAAATATCTTTTTTATCAAAATATCTTTTATTTTTTAATTTTTTTTTACTTTTTTACATTATTGAAATTAAAAATACTTATCAGTTATTACTTATCTTACTTACTTGATTGACTCTTGATAGGGTTATCTTATCAGTTATAAATGTAAAGGATTACAGCCCCAAAATTCTTTACCTTCTTATCATACCCTAAATTTTATCCTAAACTTTATATAATGTGTGACAAATAAATAAAGATTTTAACCAAAAAAAATAAAGTCCCAAAATATATGCAAATGTGATACATGGTGACAAATACGATAGGATAAAAATTATCGAGAAGATGTAAAATGATGAAAAATTTTTTTTAAGTTCATGCGAAAGACCCCACGTGCGCATGAATATCATGTGGTATTAAACTTTATCTAAGAACAATTTTATAACGAAGTTTCTTTACAATTTCTATTATTTACATCTAAAATATAATTTTTTACGAAATAAAAATGAAATTTATTATTAAAAGATAAGAATTCAACTGTTTATTCCTATTATTTCTAAAGAAAAAAAAATCCATTATTCTTCGTGAAAGAAAGAAGGGTTTAAAAGGTTCGAAATCTTCCCATCTATTCATATATGATAAATCCGAATATCTCCGATTATATTTCACTATGCGAATCTTTTTACATTTTATCGGAAAAATCTAAAAATTTCCATAATTTAGGATTACAAATTCCGTTATCGCGCTAGCTTCATTTATGTCATTTACGGAATAAAACATAAATATGAAACTCGGATCAACTTTTTTACATGCTTTAACCTGTTCTAAAAAAAGAACAAATCCCTTCTAATAAAAAAAAAAATGTGATTCTAAATGAAAAAGGAATTCATAAATCAAAGGAAATCCCGCCCCAAAAAAAAAACTCAAGGGAAAACCCGTTTTTTAAAAAAAAGACTGACCCGATTCCATTTTAAACAAATCAAAAGTAGTATAAAAAAAAATGTAGTGTAGATTGTGTGACAAATAGATGGTGCGATCTTACGCCTTTACGCATAAATTCGTTATTTCAAAAAAAAAAAATTTTTTATCAATAAGTTACAATATACGGGGAAATTAAATTAAGAGTATCGGAATTAAGAATTATTTAACATCAAGCTTTTTTTAGATAGTTCAAATTTATCTAATTATCCTATTGTATTGTATATATCGTAGCGGGAAGTAAATATTCCGGTTCGTGTAATGTATTGATAATGAAATTAATGAAATTAATGAAATCATAGATTCATATTCTCATATTATGTATTTGGCGTATAATGTAACAAATAATTAAATTTTTTTTTTGTGTCTGTCTTTTAACAAAGAACAATAAAATAATGCATAATGTTGTAACACATGGTTTCATTTACGATTTGATGATCGAACCATGTGGACAAAGTAAATCGGGATAACCACATTTTTGATATAGTTAGCGTGTTAGAAAATCAGCTGCGCCACATTAATTTCTTTTACGAACATCCTTACATCCAGTTTTAGTAAAATGATTTACCATGTTTACAGAATATTTTAATATAATAATATTTGTTGCATATCATTCATATATCACGATTGAATTTCATTTGTTTGTATGCAATAAAATAAAAATAATAAAAATAAAAAAAAAATATGAAAAAGAAATAAGATGAACTAATTTTTCACAGAATTCAAAATCTAATAGATTTTACCGCAACGTGGATGCAACGAATGTCACAGTTATAAGGAATTATACATTTATACATTTCACGCGAAACAACTAATACTTTGTAGGTTTAGTCTATAACGCGCATAATTATGGATTAATTATGTGTTCGCAGCTTACTCTTGGCAAAATCTTACTACCATTCGTTCACGATTCTCACGTTGTGAATCCATTCAGTTCATTCAGAGCATCGAAAATATCAAAATTTTATTGCGGTTGTATCATTTGATTGATTCTAATTACACATATTATTCATTTCGAAAAAAGGCGTTTACCAAAAAAAATAAATGATATTCCATAGTCCATTTAAGGGTATTTATGAATGTTGTTTACTATATTCTTGTTAAAGATGTAATAAAAGAAAGTAAAAGACAAATAATGTGGAGAACATTCAATATTGACTATTAAAAAGTAACGTTACATAGAAGAATAATGATTGACGTAATAATGTCGGATAAATATGGAAATATTTAAAAGCAATAAATTTTCCCGGAAAATAACAGCCTATTATTCCACAGAAATAATTTTTAATTGATAAAACAAATAATTTCCGAAAAATGAAAAAAAAAAATTAAAAATTCAATGTAAATTGATTCGAACCCCTGAAATTTTTTTTTCTGGGTTCAGTTACACATGCCCTTTTTTCTATTCGTATTGATAATCTTTTATTACGTAATACTTTTGTGGTTTTTCCGAAGATGCTTTTGGGTAACAGTGATACATTGATACATTCATTATATGACCAATATGATGGTTATTTCGGAAATAGATATTGCATGCATAAATATTTTATTGCCATCAAATTTTCGTAAATTCTTATAAATAATATATATATATAACGTGGTTTTTATCTTTTCACAAGAATTTTTTTTGATTATTATTTTCTATTTCCTGTCGTTGCTTTAGCTATTAAAAGTTCTTATATCATCTGACTTTTATCACAAAAAAAAAAAAGAAAAATAAAACAAATAATATATAAAGCACATTCATTTTTTTTTATCCTTTTGTTTCTTTTAAAATTATTAAAATCCATAACTTTATTCTTTGAAAGAAAAAAGAAAATAAGATAAAAATGACGTCCCAATGTTGTTTCTGCGTCCCATTAAAAGCTGGTGTCGTAATTGTATCATTGATATGGCTTGTATGTTTTCTTTTCAAAATAAAAATATATTGAGTTATAATATAACATTTGTATATCTTAACTAACAAAAAAAAAAATTTTCTTATATAAAATTCAAAAGATTTATGGAATTTATATGGTTATAAGCAACGCTATAAATCTAAACGACCCAGAAAAATATGGTAAATTAGTTCATACCAAATTAATAATAATAATAATAATAATAAAAAGAAAAGTTAACATATTTATAAATGATCATAGATCCGGACTTGAGAAATGTGAATGCATTCCAAATGTATTCTATTACGATAATTGTTCTTTATGGATTAATGACAATTGGAGCAATATTTGGATTGTTCACTATTACCCTCGCAGTATGTATTATATATTGAAAGAAATATTATAAAATAGAATCTTTTCTTTAATATTTTTAATAACTAATTTTATAACTCTATAATTCTTACTTAGAATACGTCCAATATGTTGTTCATTTATACTAAAATAGCCTACGTTATTTTAGCGATCGAAATAATAAGTAGCGTAATGGGGTTTATTGTTATTATTTTATTTTCATCCCCAATTTTATTAACGTATCTCGTTATTCTTGCCGTTTTTTCGATCACTATATCGGTACGTATTATTATATATTTCACTTTTAAAAATAAAAGGAGCTTTCTAACGTTCTTTTTTTTTTCTTTCGTTATGTAATATAGGTGCATTTTGTGATGGTAATTTCAGCTTATGCACATAGGAGGGAGAGGAAGGAGACTGCTACGAATGATAATAAGTTAGATGTTTTATAATTTAAAATATGAAATATCAAATATGAAAGATATATTATATTATTATATAGATTGTTTATACTTAAAATTTAAAATTTTCATCAACACTTTGCATGACGGCATTTCTATGAAAAAGTAACGCTAAGTAAACCTCCTTGAAGTGATATTTTCTCATCAGATACTTTTTGGAGGATAATTTTTAATACATTTATTTATGGTTGAATAAAAAAAAAACTCCCTTATGCATTAATAATTAACATACTCATACTGTATTAGCTAACATATTAGTCAATCTAGTATTCAATTTTTTTTAATGACAATTTTTACAGTTCTAATTAGTATTACATTAAGTACTACTAAAGGACACAGTAATGAACTTAAATTTACACCAATTTATAAAGTAATAAATTTTAAGGATTTTAAAAAATTATAATAAAACTTACTTTCTAATTATGATACTAAAAGTTCTTGAGTAAACAATATTTTTAAAATTTATTTTTAATTGGCCAACAAATATTTGCTAATGTATCAACTTCATAGATACCTCAATCATTTGGTCTCATGACCGATAAATATATCCATTAAAAGTAAGTTTGGTGCACTAACCAAAAAAAGATAAGTGAATTCAAGAATTACGTAATACGTACGTTCACTTATGCAAACTTTACCGACGTAACTGCTGTAACAAAGAAGAACGTCACTGCAGATGCTCACATAGAAATTTTATAATAATTTACATATTATAGAGCTACGTCACGAATTACAACCTTTCATTGACTTAATGAGTGACGTAGTTAAAAAAAGAAAATGTCTGCACCTCTACTTACGACAGAAGCCAATAGTTATTAGGCACGAAATATTCAATTTGGAGGTCGATATTCACACTTTGGTATTCATCATCTAAATAATGTTCAGATTTTGATAGAGAAAGCTTGATACAATGAAATTTTATTGAGCACATTTCCTTTATGCACATAGATATAAGATCTTTAATTGATGATAGTTTATTTGTTAAAGCAGAGCAAGAAATTTGATTTAACTTTTTGAAAAAAAATCTTATTTTATTACGTGATTTATTTGATATAATGTGAGAGCGTAATATAAACACAAAAATAAAAATCACTCAGCCTGCATCACAAACAAGAACTAAAATTTTTCCCTGGTAAAGTTTTATCTTATACGAACAAATAAAACAAATAACATAAGAATTTCATGGAAAATGAAAATGATAGTAAACATGATAGTACACCACGTTACATTTGACAAAATACTGTAAGCTGTAAAAATGGGTGTGATGCGGTGTAATACTACACAAAGATTTTTTGTGGCGCTTTTTTTCATAAATTTTATCGTAAATAACGCAGCCTGCATGTTATGAATTGTACTTTTGTGATTTATCGTGAAACCCCATAAAATCATCGTCCCTGCATCTTAACCTCTAATATATATGATAGTCACATATCATGTGATTTACGTAACAGATGCTGTGGTTATCCCATTTCTAGCTACTGAAAAATATATTCATAATTATAAAGCAATTGATACTTAAGTACTTAAAAACAATCAATAATCAATGAATAAGAAAGGAATTTAACACTTAGATAAAAATGAAATCCAAATCAAATCATGAAATTAAATACCTTGCAGCCAACAAATTTTATGACCTAATGTAAACTCATATATATATAAAAAAAAATTTTTTTTATCCTTTTAAATAAATATATTTTTAAAAAATCGTATTAAATTTCGCCCATCCGATCAATTTTTTTTTTTAAAAAAAAAAAAAAGTTTGAATAATTTTAAAGAAACAGAAACATTTCCAAATCTCCATTTCAATTATTTATTAATTATAAAGTAACATTAAAATCATCTTTTTCTAATAAGAGATGATATAAGTATTGTTATGAATTAAGTTTGCCGGGTCCGGGCCGGGCCGGGTTGGCGTTAAACTCATTTTTTTCTAGAAATGCAAATCAGTGGCGTTGAATTTCTATATTAAGTAATATTATAATAACGGGCTGTTACTTTACTACTTCTTGCATATTTGTTTTGCTTGTAAACGGATCCACTATGCAAGGGCTCTTTAAGTTACAGTGATTAAAATAAAACTGTGGATACCGTGTGTTAATTAGGTAAGAAGAAAGGGTGGTGAATTGGTGTTATTTAAGCATGTAACATATAAAGAGAAATACACTTTCGGCTCGCATTATAATAATTTTGGCCAGTTCATCTTATTTATCACTTGTGTATGTCACAATGTCACATGGATGCCATCATACACTCATTTAAACCAAAACCAAGTTATCATATCTCTAAAAATCTAGATATTATTTATTATTACTTAATAATTTAATTAGTTATAACTAATAATAATAATACTAATTCAAATTTCGTTAATTGGGATCTCTTCAACCAGAAGTTTTTATTAAAAAATAAAAAAGTGCAGGTAATGAATAATTTAAACAATTTTTAACCATTATTGAAAAACTTTATATACATAGAAATCCGGAGTTTTCGCTCGTTCTATAAACTCGAATAAAATTTGTTTGTACAGAAATTTTTCCACTTAAAATCCACATGGAAATCCACATCGAATATTGTAGAAATATGTGGAAATCTGAATAGTTCTAATATCCCTATAAAAAATTTTTTCAGAAACATGATCACGTGTCTGAGTTTCTTAATAAAAACTAGAAAAATGATCATTTACAGGAGTTTTTCCAAAATTTTTTTTTATAGGGTCTTAACCGGGGGAAAATTAACTGGGTAAGGAATTATGTTAATGCTGGTACAATCCAGTTTTGAAGCTTTTACTAGGAATGCCTTCCCAGTTATTCTCTTTTCCAAATACCCTGTGACAATACACGTGATATTTTCGGCGTAGATCCTTCCTCAAAAAATCATGAAGGATGGAATCTAGGATGATTAATAGACAAGGTGTACAAAAAATCATCATGATTTTCCCTGTACGCTTTAGCGCCCTTCAGGTAATTTTCTTTACTACATTGTGAATGGATACATGGGAATCGAGTATCAATTATTATTTTTAAAAAATAAGATTTGAACAATAAATTGATATATTTTCAATAGAAAGAATCGTCGGATTTCTAATTAATAATCTTTGTAATGATACACCTAATATATAGAAAGTAAGTAACGGAAATTGGCTAAGTAAGTAAATTAAAGTCACATGATACTATATTACGTTACTGATCTGTGATTTGTCATCTGATCAACCCAATCATCGGAATTATTTCGTTTTTTTTAATAAAATGTATTAGTGAGGGGTCGTGGCCGACCTAGTGTACTGGCACGGTGCAATGTATGGAATTCCATATATTTCTGAACCAATCCATGTGGAACTACATGGACTGATTTACCTAAAAAATTTCATGATGAGATAAAATTAGATTATAAGTTTTATAATAACAACAACTATAACAACTGAAATAACTGGATATTACCACAAATATTATGTTTCAACTAGTTTAAGAAAAAATAATATATATATACAATTTAGTGGTTCAGTTGTATAAGTTCAACTTTGCTTTTAAATTCTTTAATTAATAATTACAAGCCGAAAGTATAATTTTGCACCATACGGCTTTAATTTTAGTTTCAACATTTGTTTAAGCCTCAAGTATTTTGTCTAGATTCCTACTCACCATTAAAGCCATAAAAATTTTTTTTTTTTACAAAACTAATCACGCGTTTAAGTTTTTCTAGAAAAATGAGCCCTTTATCGGAATAATTTTTTATAAGGTATACCGTACCGCACTGCTTAAGATACCCCGGGTATAATACAAAATACTTGATTAAAACTTATATAATAACCTATGGTATTTAGCCTAATTCTACAATATATATATATATATTGTATCCGGTCTTTGGACGGTATTCTCAAAGGAAGGTATCTTAAGCAGTGCGGTATGGTATATATATATTAAGGCAAAGGCACTAATGCCATAGCTTATTTTACTTGTTTATTTTCGATCAAATAAATGGTACCTGCATGCATTGTATAAATAAGGTGTGACCCATTTAGAATAATGGAAGGATGGACAAGTGAAAATCCTGTTATCCTGATATCATTGATACAATGTGCAAGCCAGAAGATTATGACAAATGATAATAAATGGAATTGGAATTATAAATTCCTTGAATGGGTACCATTCAAGCATTTTACTAGCCTTTATTACGTAATACATATTTGCAATAAAAATTTAAGCATTTTATTGTAATATGTATTATTGCTGTTTTCAATTAGTACGATCACAGCTAGCACTCCTATAAAAATATGATTATCAAAAATTTTGTGATTTTCTAAAAAATCATTTAGAAAATAGAGGATAACCTGTGAATACCAGTGGAAATTATAGAATAATCTCAATTTTTCGGGTAGTTTACTTAATAAGCAAGTTTTTAACTTTGTGTAACAATAATAGTTTTTTATAAGTAAACTACTCAAATAATTGGGAATTTTCCAAAATTTCCCCTGGTAATCATAGGTAATCAACCCTTTTCTAGATGATTATTTAAAAAATCAAATTTTTAAAAATTGATTATTTTTAGGGGTGTTACAGGACCCAGAAATATATATATAGGGGTCAGGTGGCGAAAAATTTTTTTACTATGAGCTGTACGCAGAGACTTTTTATATGAGTAGTACGCATAATTGACACCTGATATTGAAAATCCTGCAAAAATACGCAAATAAAATTTCAGACATTAAGTTATTAATTATTTTATCATGGCTTCTATATTATTTATAAAACCAAATACTAATGTGAAAAAATAGAATTTACCATTTGTTTCAATAATATTTTTCTAAAATTTCACTTTTTAACCTTTAGAAATTTCTTTCAATTAATACTAAATATTACAATGCAGTTAATTAAATAAGTACGTACAGTAAATATATTATATATATAAGATTAGCCAAATTTAGGCCAAAAATACGCAAACTAATTTTTACATATAAAAATTTTGATAAAAAATACGCAATCTTGATGACCTAACTATAGATGAAAAATTCTAAAATTGTACGCAAATCAAAACTTTACTCCGTCTAATTCCACTATGATGGTTTAAAAAAAAAAAAAATTCCACTATGATGGCGACGCATCTGTGTACCCTACCCCTGTATATATATTTCTGGGTCCTGGTGTTACGCTATGATCGCACTAAACTGAAAACAGCGATAATTTTAAATCTTCTGGAAGACTTTCACATTTCATCAAATGATTTAATCGATCAATTAAATCAATAATGTCATTTCCACAATATTACACTTTTGACGAGGTGTTTTTCGACCACGTCCGTCAATTTTTGTAACTTTTTCAAAGTGCTTACTAATTTTAAAAAAGCTGATTTGCAAAGAGATCACTAAAGGTTGTTTATTGATTAAAATATAATTACGTAAATAATCATGCCGATCAATGTTTTAAAACAAAAAAACGTTTTAAAGCAATAAAAAAACTGATTTAAATTGTTTTAAGACATCTTGTTTAAATCACGTGCCATCCATAAAATAAGGTAACAAATTTAATGATATGCACAAACAATCTCATTATTATATTACTTAATATAGAAATTCAAAATGGAAATTATTTTTAGCCATTAGTGTGTTAATTTACAGTAATAATACAGTAGTATATCGTATTATTTGCATGTCAATCATTTTTCACTTTTGTAATTACGAGTATCTCGCCTTATCAGGAAAAATTCATGATACGTTACCTATTTCACTGAAGTCTATTTTACTGAAACCCATTTCATCACCGAAGTTGTTTCACTGAAGTGAAATTCCGTCAAGTGTCATTTCATCGAATAGCATTTCGCTGGATGGATATTTCACCGAACTAGTAGCGAGAAAATATCAATGCGCCGATAAAAATAAAAATTTTTAAAGAACAAATTCTTTTAAAACTACTTTTATATTAAATAACTTTCTTTCAGAGTATTATCACTTTAACATTCAAGTGACTTATATTAATTGTTACGTAAAAAATAAACAACTTAATTTTATTCTATTTTTCTTTTTTTTTAAAAAAAAAACTGATATTGATCGAATAAATTAATCTTCATTTTGCTGAAAATGATTTCTTAATTAATTGGATAGTTTTGGGCGGAATGGACCTTCTATTCGGCAAAATTTCAATTCAGTGAAATGCCCCTTCGGCGAAATCTTATTTCGGCAAAATGGCTTCAGTGAAATTGGTTTAGATTTCGGTGAAACGTACCGTAACCATGAAAAATAATTCTGACTTGAAATCTTAGAGCACGAAAGTCTGCAATCGAATTACTTACTTAAAGCAGCTTAGTTGAACGAATTTCAAATGCATGCTTGCATGTTTACAGGAGAATGTTTGTTTATTACACCGCATATTGTTAATTATTCGTTTATCAAAATCGTTAATTTAAAATTCGCGATAATATTATTGGTTAGTGGAAAAAACATCAATTTCAATTATCAAATTTAATAATATACAGTCCGTCATTAACTCGCATTATGTTAATACATCTGTGAGTAAATAATATATATTTGAATAAATGTTCGATCAATGTAACCATGCAATAAATCTTTTGCTAGTAATTACTAAACGTAACGCTAAAAACATAAATATGGCAAGATTTTCCTTCAAATATTTATTTCTAGCACGTTAAAACATTAAATAAAATATATCATGTCAAAAAATACCTTAGTTAATTTTATATTATGGATTTTACTTCAAATAGTAGTTGAAGTGAATAGTCAATTGGCACCTTCTAAGCCAATTGTAGTATTCGGTCACACTGCTACATTTGTTAAAAATAAATTGTATATTTTGGGTGGTCTTAATTTAAAGAAATATTCTGTCAGAAAGAATTTTTTTATCTTGATGTTTCTGTTCCATTTCCATTTAATACACAAAATTTATTATGGAAAGACTTTAGTTGACAAATATTAATATGCTTCCATCACATACTAGTTTTAAACATCGGCTAAAGGAGGCGCAAATAATGATACACTATTTATATGCATCTGATAAAACAATGGAATCGGTTTACACATTTAATACTCAAAACTAATTTATGGAGTATTCCAAAAATAGGTGAAGCTGATACTATTAAGAAATATGAATTAACAGGAGTTATGGACTATAATGAAATTTTTTTTTATGGGGCGGACGTATCGATAAGGATTTTATGAATGATATGCTTATTTGGATGGTAATTTAGTTAACGCACCGACTTTGAGAGCTCAATATGGTGCTGCTTTATTATTAGCTAAGGATGGACATCGGACTTACCGGTCCTACTCGGTCCCAGGACTTGTAGGACCGGACCGCGGTCTTACATTTTTTTTAGGACCGGTCCCGAGGACTGACCAGTCCTCATACCGGTCTTCATATAATAAATGATTTTTATATTAAATTTGAAGTTAAAAAATTTTTTTTATAAAGAAAAAGACCAATCGGTCTTAAAAATACAGTATTGCGGTCCTTAATAAGTATGCGATACAGGATCAAAAGACCGCAGTCCTACACCAACCGGTCCGTCTTTTTAGGGTGTAAAAAGACCGTAGGACCACGGTCTTTTAGAGCCGATGTCCATCCTTATTTATTGCCCAACAATAAGATTATTTGATATAGGTAAGCGAGTAATTTTGTAAATTATTTACATTTTGCACGTGCTTCATTTATCTACTAATGAACATTTATTATTTACTAGGTGGTTATAACAACGCTACTCTTTCATATGATCCTAAAACTTTGAAAGTTCATGAAAATCGTCTCATTATAACATTAAATGAGGTAAATTTTGTAAATATAGTATATCAAGACAAAGTAATTTTTAATGAAGAAAACTATTTTATAATTATAGGTCTATATTTATGATATAATTAATGATAGTTGGAATACCGACTGTGGTAAGTTATCAAATTATTTTAAATTGCGAATTAACTTTATTAACTGAATTTCAGAAAACAAGAGTGAAAATTCCTTCTAATAGAGGTGATATTTCAATGTAATTAAATAAGAATCCTATGATTTATATTAATAATGAAATATTGATTATTAATTATTCAATAATAAATTTAACGGGTTTAGATGGCCAAAGAATCATAATTTATAGAGGTTACTT
Source organism: Rhizophagus irregularis (assembly GCF_026210795.1). Classification (NCBI taxonomy): domain Eukaryota; kingdom Fungi; phylum Glomeromycota; class Glomeromycetes; order Glomerales; family Glomeraceae; genus Rhizophagus; species Rhizophagus irregularis. The sequence continues at coordinate 4,235,895 of NC_089435.1, read as the reverse complement.
TAATGATCCTGGATATTTAGACAATTCACTTTATGTATTAGATTTGACAATTTTTAATTGGTATATTCCAAAAACTACTGGAAATATTCAAATGTTATTGAAAAATATATGGTTATGTCATTTGATAAATATAATATTCTATATACTATGGTTTAAACAAATTAATTATTCAGTTTTAACCAAAATCGATCAACTTTAATAGGACGTGGTTGTGATAAATCAGTTGAAAGTGATATATTATTACTTGATATTAGTAATAATGAAGAATATATATGGATAACAATATTTGATCCTCCAGACTCAAACGTTATTATACCACCATCATCATCGTCAAATTCATCACTGACTTCATCATCACATCATTATCTTCATCATTACCTCCACCAATAACTTACTTATTAGTTGGAAGTTTCTTTATATACTATAAACGGAATAAAAATAAGAAGAAACAAAAACTAATCGTGGGAAAGATGATTTTGGTCAAGAGATAGTAATTCCTACTGAAAAAGTTAATAATAATGAGGCAAGAAATTATTCAAGTACCTTTAAATGAAAAAACCATTAACCAGAACCAACAATAATTCCAGTCCAGTAATTACTGAGAATATTAATTATCATGGACAAGAAATTATGGAAATATCCAAAACCTTAACCGATTAATAATCGATTGACCAACTAATAATAATCGATTAATTAATCAGTTAATATATGAATTTCAGAAGTTTTGGAAAATTATTATAGTTATTATGACTAAAGATTGGAATCGACTAAAAAAAGCTTTAACCGATCAAGAACTGATTAACCAAGACCGATTAATTAATCGAGTAAATTGTTTTTATTCGTATATTTAGATGTAAGGATAATCTTAAACTTTAACAAACGAATTTTGTTAATAGTATAATGATTATTATGGAGAACATGACAGAAATTTCACGTCTCTGAGCCGCATTGAAATAATTTGGCCAGTTAATTGATAATTTATTTTTGAGATACCTTAACCGGTTAAGAAAGTTCAACAGTCTTTTCTCAACCAAGATTCGGTTTCAGTTTAAACAGATCCGACTTTAGGTTAGGCTTCTCTTAATAACAGTAACGAGAGGTTTTTATAGGTTTTTTACTATGTAAAGTTTGAAAATTTATGATTAAAATTTGTACTAATAGTGAAAAGCTTTTTGTAGAAATTTAGTCCAAGTACTTACTATACAACAACCATTGTATATAATTATTAAGGTCTGGTTCGTTAAACAGCATGGAAAAACTAAGAAGAACTATTAGTATAATTTGTCCAAAGTTGTAGTATACTTAAAATATTTAGAATTTTAAGAGCAAAAAAATTGTATCATAAAAGTTTTTCTTTATATGAGGGATAGTATGATAGAAGTAATAGACCAATTTGCTTCAAGTATTGTACAGGTTGTTGTATAAAAATATTTTACTTTAATATATCAACGCGATAAATTTATTATCACGTGACAATATTACTAGCTAGCAAGTGTTGATCGTCATGTGAAATTGCAAAACTAAATAAAAGTTAATTCATATTTGTTTTTCACTAATTGATTTATTTGTTCTAATCATTAACATAATAATAAAACATGCTTTGACTATTCAATAAAATATTTTACAAATTAAAAAATAAATTAGCGTAACAAAAGCTTATGCATTAAATTTATATGTAATACAAGGCAAACAGGATCAGAGTGAGCGGATTTGTTTGTTTGTTGATCAAGATGATTGAACTAATTACTATCAAGTAAAATAGGCATTATAATATTACTTGATATAGAAATTTTAAAATAAAGATATTTTTATCCGTCCATCTCTGATAAATAAATTCCAACATACGAATGGTAAAATTTTTTACGTTAACCATACGTGTTGATAACAAGCTTTATTTAAATCGTAATTGTAAAGCCGGGGCAAATATTACTGGTAAATGAAAAAAAGAACGTAACTTATTAAACTTAATTCTTGTAGTTTAAGTCACATGCAATGGAAGCGATGTTTAATACATTTGTATAACCTTTAAAAAATTTTCGGTGTGTACCGTTCTATGTAACTAAGCAATAAATATTTTATTGGTAATTACTAGACGTAACGCTAAAAACATAAATACAGCAAGATTTTTTTTAAAAAATAAGGTGAATGAATATTTTCCTTCAAATATTTATTTCTAGCACATTAAGGAATTAAATAAAACATACAGTATCATGTCAAAAAATTCCTTAGTTAATAATTTTATTATATTATGGATCTTACTTCAAGTGATTATAATTGAAGTAAATTGTCAAATGGCACCTATTAAGCCAAGTGTATCATTCGATCATACTGCTACATTTATTGATAATAAATTGTATATTTTGGGTGGTCTCAATATAAAGGAAAATTATGTCGGAAAAGAATTTTTTTATCTTGATGTTTCTGTTCCATTTAATACACAAAATTTATTATGGAAAGACTTAACAAATATTAATATGCTTCCACCACATAGTTCTGCAACATCAGTTGCAAATAATGATACAATATTTTTATACGGAGGCTTTAGACCTGATAAAACAATGGCATTGGTTTACACATTTAACACACGAACTAGTTCATGGAGTATTCCAAAAATAGCCGGAGTTGTTGCTATTGCGCAAGTTGTTTTAAAAGGCATTTTGGCTCCTAATGAAAAGTTATATTTATTTGGTGGATATTCTAGTAGAAAAGCTTATGCAAATGATATGACTATTTTAGATACGGTAAATCTTAATTGGGAAAAGGGAAGTTTAGTTAATGCACCAACTCCGAGAAGTTCGCTTTATTACCCGACAATAAGATTATTTATATGGGTAAGTGAATAGTTTTATAATTTTCAATTGTTTATTAATTATGTTTTATTTATTATTTTATTAATGAGCATTTATTACTTAGGTGGTAATGATGATATTACTCTTTCATATGATCCTAAAACTTTGCTTATTCATGAAAATCGTCTCACTATAACATTAAATGAGGTAAAATTTTGCAACTATAAATTACATAATTGCACAGGAATTTATTTTTAATGAAGAAAATTATCTATAATTACTATAGGTCTACATTTATGATATAATTAATGATAGCTGGAATACAGAAGTAGGTTATATAAATTATTATAGTAGTGAAAATATTTAATTTGTGAATTAACTTTATTAACTGTAATTCAGAAAACAACAGGAAATATCCCTTCTAATAGAGGCAGTTTTTCTGCTGTCCTTGGTATGCAATTAAATAATAATTCTATAATTATTAATAATGAAAATATTAATTATTAATTATAAATCAATTAATAATGTTTTTAACAGGTTTAGATGGTCAAAAAGTCATAATTTATGGAGGTTACTTCAATGATCCTGGATATTTAGACAATTCACTTTATGTATTAGATTTGACAAATTTTAATTGGTATATTCCAAAAACTAGTGGAAATATTCCAGAACCAAGAGCCAGGCATCAAGCAAATGTTATTGGGAAATATATGGTTATATCATTTGGTGAATATAATATTCTATATACTATGGTTTAAACAAATTAATTATTTTAACCAAAATCAATCAACTTTAATAGGACATGGTTATGATAAATCAGTTGAAAGTGATATATTATTACTTGATATTAGTAATAATGAAGAATATATATGGACAACAATATTTGATCCTCCAAAACCAAATGTTATTATACCATCATCATCATCGAATTCATCACTGCCTTCATCATCAACAACATCATTACCTTCATCATCACAAACATCAATAACCACATCACCTTCTCCTTACTTACCATTACCTTCATCATCACAAACATCAATTGGTACAATTGTGGGGTTCTTGGTAAGTGGTATTTTCTTATTAGTTGGAAGTTTCTTTATATATAAATGGAATAAAAATAGGAAGAAACAAAAAACTAATCATGGGAAAGATAATTTTGGTCAAGAAGAAATAGAAATTCCTATTGAAAAAGTCAATAATAATGAGCAAGAAATTATTCAAGTACCTTTAAATGAAAAAACCATTAACCATGAACCAACAATAATTCCAGTTCCAGTAATTAATGAGAATATTGATTATCATGGACGAGAAATTATGGAAATATCCAAAAATGAAAATACAATTAATAATGAACAAATAATAATTCCAGTTCCAGTAATTAATGAAAATAATGATTATCATGGACAAGAAATTATGGTAATATCAAAAAACGAAAATACAATTAATCATGAACCAACAATAATTCCAGTTCCAGTAATTAATGAGAATAATGATTATCATGAACGAGAAATTATGGAAACACCCAACAACGAAAATACAATTAATCATGAACCAACAATAATTCCGGCTTCAGTAATTAATGAGGATGATTATCATGAACAAGAAATTATGGAAACACCCAACAACAAAAATACAATTAACCATGAACCAACAATAATTCCGGCTTCAGTAATTAATGAGGATTATCATGAACAAGAAATTATAACACCCAACAATGAAAATACAATTAATCATGAACCAACAATAATTCCGGCTTCAGTAATTAATAAGAATAATGATCATCATGGACGAGAAATCATGGAAACATCCAAAAATGAAAATACCACTAATCATGAACCAATATTAATTCCAACTCTAGTTATTAATGAAGATAATGGTTATCATGAAAAAGAAATCAGTTTAACATACGAAAATGGTAATACAACCAACCATGAACCAGTACTAATTCCAACAAATGGGCAAACGCTCGAATATGAATCTACAACTAATCATGAACCAAGAATTCCAACCTCAGCATTAGTTACTAGTAATCATAATCAGCAAGAAGTAATTTCAACATCCAATCATGACAGATTATTATTACAACTTTTTAAGGATGAAATGCTTCAAGCTGTCAAACAAGAAATCAGCCAAAATTTGAAAAATGAAATTATTCAAGCGGTCAGAGGAGAAAATCTTAATAATAATAATATTACAAAAAATAATGAAAAACAAGATTAGGATTAATATCATTAAGAATTAAGTATGCTTTCAAGTAACAAGAATTTTACCTTTGATTTTTAATTTTAATAATATTTTTGACAAATATCAATATATAATTAAAAAAATTTTAAATAATAAGTTATGACCAACAAAATACAGTATTTGGTTTTCATCTTAATATATATATTACTGTTCACAATTTCAAAATTACATAATATATAATGTTTCCAATTATCTTTTCAAAGATAAAATTCATTATCAAGTGAATGACCAACAATAAATTTATTCTTTAAACTCATGAATAAAGTTATTAAAATAAGCAGATTATTTAAAAAAGGATGCTTGTTAATAAACCAAGTAAAGCTTTATTAAATCAACCAAAAAATTCTTTTGACAGTTAATTCGACCAGCATTATTATAAAACTGAATTTTGTCCGAGTAATCTATTCACTTTGAGAGTTGAGACATAGTCACATATTGTTAAAACCTCTGCATTTTATTTTACTAATCACCAGCGTGTAAAAAATCTCTAAAAAAATACCGGAAAAAATCCAAATTGAAAATTCCGGATTTGCTTTTCATTTTTCGACTACATACATACGCAGTCATACGCATGGTAATATCTGCCCGGACTGTCAAACTCATTTTTTGAATTTTTCATATGCAGTTATCCGCAGTTATATCACATAATTCTAGCAGTTTACTATGTGTGTATGACTGCGTAAATTTCATACGCAGTCGAAAATCGAATTAGGTGGTCCGTTATTTTGCAAACAGCTGTAAAAAAAAGGATTTCACTGAATATATTCCGGTACTAATAAAATTTCCCGGAAATCTAATATGGCATATCCAAAAAAAAATTCTGGAATCTAAAAATCTTTCCGGTTTTACAAGGAATCTTTCAGAAAATCCGGCAATTTTAGAATATATTTTATACGCTGCTAATTACTATTATTGTGAATAATTGTGATATAAAAAATTAGTTACAGTCAGACCTCCATAATTGCACACCCCTTGGGACCATATGCATAATTTTCAAAATAGTGCATTTAAAGAGGGTGTGCATTTATAGAGGTAAAATAATTAGAGATCATATGAGCTTGGGACCGAACCAGAGGGTGCATTTAGAGAGGGTATACATAGTGGGTGCAATTATGGAGAGTGCAATTATAGAGGTCTGACTGTATTTCTAATCGATCCGAACCTATTAATAAATAGTTAAGGTTTCTGTAAGTAGTGATTAACTCAGTCCTTAAAGATTTAAATTTTATTTCTTCACATAATCACTTTTGTTGTATGACTAATAAAGTCTTCAGTTTGAAGAAAGAGCACTGGCGAGTGAATAATTGGCACAGGTTGAGCCGGTGAGGGTTCGTTTGTACTAGACTGGAGATAAGAGCGGAAGAGAAGACCTTAAGGCTGGTTGCAATAACCTTTTGGGGGACCCAGCATAATAATTATTTATCTACGCGATTATAGGATCATTGCATGATTTTTAAAGAGTATATTGCATACAAACATACAAAGTGTTCCGAAGGGGTCAAGTCGGGTCGGGTTTTGAGCCCTATAAAAAATTATATTATTCAATATAATTTTGATATTGTATATAGCTATATTGTGACGATATCATAATGATATCAAAATGATATCGTTTAAAATAATGAGATTTCTGTAAAAGTATAAGTAGTAAGAGCGTCCTTAACCTTGACTCGAATTAGACCTTCTTAATTTTAATTGGTTTGTAATGTGACACGGCATATTTATTAGCCATTGAATCCATGGAAACCTTAAGGTTAGTATTCAGATTATCTACTTGATGTGGTTAAAATTTTTGGATTACTAAAAATACATTCTAATTCAAATGATGATCAAGATCCGAGTGGCGAAGAAAGAGTCTGTTATTTGAAGTATGACCTATTATACTTTAGATAACTTATACATTAGAACAGTTGTAGTAAAAAGTAACATTTGTTCCTAGGATTATTTAATTATATACGAGGAGAGCTCAAGAATCTAGATAACGAGATCGTTGGCTGAGGCAGCACGATTTTGTTATTTCTTTTAATTGAGTTATGTTGATATCTATTCAATTACGTAATAAAGTCATTTACATTGTATTTACATTCGTTAATTTAATATTTCTTATCACGGAACGATGTTGCATTGTAATTGTAAATTTGTAATTTTGTAATTTGAAGAAATTCGCGGTGGTATTACAGTTTGGTAAGTTGTTTGTTTTAAGCAAAACGAATAATTTTGAATAATATTTTAAATTGGTTGATGGAAAAAAAATTCCTTAATAACGTAGTTTACAGTATATCACATAGAAGGTGTCAATGAATTTGTACAAATAAAAATGTAAATACCGTATTTGCCCGAAAATAGCAACATGACCCGCATTATAACAAATTTTGGCCCACATTATCAAAACTTGGCCGGCATGGTAATTCAAATAATTTCTGAAATGGTATGATCCGTTGTTTGTGCATTAACCTAACAATGTTGTGTCTTTAAGACTAAGCGTAATGCTAAAAATATAAATACGTTAAGATTTTTTCTTTACAAAAATAAATAAATAAATATTTGCATATTTAATTTCTAAATAATATAATTATTATATTAGATACTATTTCAAGTATTGGACACTCATTGATAATAAATTGTATATTTTGAGTGATATGACCCAAAGTCGTGTAGATCTTTCCTTTTTTATATAATTTTTATATAATGCCAGTCAAAATTATTACCTACTTTAGTAACTGACCGACATTAGCATAATTTCGGCCCTGAAAAACATGCGTACAAGTTAACCTGACCTCCATATATATATTTCGGGGTCTTGTATGGATTAGATGGAAACCCAGTAAAAGAATTTTTTTTACCTTGGTATTTCTGTGCCATCTGATACTACAGTAGAATTATCATGGAAGGCTTATCGAATATTAACAAATTATGAACAGGCATGGAGAAGGTATTATTCAAATACCTAGGAATGATGAAATTACAACAAAACGTGAACCAATAATTCCAGCTTCAGAAGTAGTTAATGGTAATTATAGTTATGGTAATTATAGTTATGGTAATAATAAGAGGTTTTAATTATAAATTATTAAAGATGAAATGATTCAAGCTGTTAAGAAAGAAATTGGCCAAAATTTGAAAATAAAATTCTTCAAGCTGTTAGAGAAGAGAATTTTAATAATTTAATATTATAAAAAATAACCAAAGCAAATAAGTCTAAAACAATCAGTATGCTTTAAACTACAAGATTTTTCATAACCTATCTTTTATAATTTAAACTAATTATTAATAAATGATATTCTTGGTTTCAAAAAGTTTTACAAAATTCCAAAATAAATTTAGGTTTGGTGACTCAATTCAATTCATTTATGACAAAATGATACTTGCAAATTAAATTGAATTGAGAAAAACTTGGTCCTGTAATATTTTACCAATTTAGTTGAACCCAGTTATAATCACAATAGTATCATATATTAAAACATTAATGTAAGTAAATCAAAACAATTATTATTATAACAATCATTTGGTATTTATGTAATCTAAGTATATAGTTGAAAATATAATATAATACTTAGCCTACTTCCCTTATAAATTGAAACTTTTATCATAAATAAGTTCCGAAAGTCTTGTTAACTGATAGGTTAATTTAAGCTACTTTCTGCTAATAAAAACATTAACAAGGTCGCTCTTTGCTCAAAAGTCATTAGGTTTTTGTTTATGTATATCTGTCCAGAGCCAGAATTCCTTGTCCAGATTTAGCTGATGCTTGCAGAATCTATCGAAACCATCAAATCCATCAAAACTAATGTGGAAAAAACAAATTTAATCAGAAGCAAAAACTTAATTTATAAAAAATTATGAAAAATTCATTATAAATAGCTTTATTAAATGTATAACAGATAAATATTTTTTTATTATCCTATTTAGTATGTAGTAAAGATAACAAAATTTTAAAGAAGTCTTTTTTTAACAAAAACTGCTTTTTAATTAAAATAAGTAATGGATTCACCTTGAACCCATTTAAAATCTTCAAAATCTTGGCCATACCAATCTACGTCATATTTTTCAATTGTTCCGTTTGCTTCATAATCTTTGATTAAACAACCTATTTGTAGCTGATGATGTAATTTTTGTGGTAACATTATTGTAAAATTACAATATGGAATGATTTGTAATAACATAGGATGTCTCCCTTTCCAACTATCAAGAAGTAATTTTAAAGATTCCAATTTAAGTCCATATGATGAAAATTTAAATTTAAACAAACTAGTTGGTGATGATCTGATTAATATTTTAAATAAATTATTCCAATCAAATCCATTTTCTAATATTATTATAACTAATCCATTTAAATATTGGCAATTAGTTAATAACATTTCTAACTCTGAAATAATATCATTGTGAATTAACAATTTAAGATATCTAAGTAATGGACAATTTTGATAAATTGATTTTATAAGCATCCTATTATCATTCTTATCATAATAATAAATACTAATTTCAGTAAGATTTCCTTTTGTATTTTCAATTAAACTTTTTAGAATTTTAAAAGAAACTTGTCTTTCTCTTAAAAGTGAAAAAATAGGAGCTCCTAAATGAGCTGACGGATCCGGATTTATCATATGTGTAAGTAATGAAAGAGTTTGTGTAATAGGAGTCCAATCTATTCTTAGATATTGAATTGTATCTGAATTTTTAATAAGTGATTCTTCAAGATTATTACAATATAGTTCGTCTCTTAAATATGAATAACAACTCATATAAATATCATTGAGATTTTTTTGAGCTTTAATTAATTCAACCATTTTAAAATCTTGAATAATATCAAATCTCAATTTTTTAATTGATTTGCATATTTTAGATAATCCTTTTAAAATACTTTGATTTGTATTTGCATCACAGCTCAAATATTCAATTGTTGATAAACAATATTCAGCTCCAAAAATAAGATGTATTGGATAACTAAAATTTTGTGGTATATAAAGACCAATGAATTTTGTATTCTTATTAATGAATAATTTTAAAATTTCATTCCTCATAATAGTTATTTTGAATTCTTCAACTTTCTTAGAATGAATCATAAATTCTAAAAGATATAAATTTAAATATCTCCAGTAATAAATATAATTAAATGAAGGTCGTTTATATACTTTTATAAAGAGATCAATTACTTGAACCTTCAAAATATTCTTTGATTCTTCAGATAAATGCGAAAGTATTACATTAAATAATATTTCCATTGCATTTTTTGTTGGTTTATACCTTCCAGCAAGTTTCCATAAAAATGGTACTGTTGTTTCACACCAAATTTTATTTGCTAAAAGACACGAATAAAGGGATTTTCTGTCATCTTGAAGTTCTTTTAGTATTAGGAAAATTATGTCCTTGTTCATTATTTTTTTAAAAAAATCGTCAAAGAAGAGTATATTTAAATATACATATTAAACCTAATATATACTGTATATATATTCAATATACATTAATAAATAAGTATGAATCTAATTGACGCATAAGTAAATAAATCTATTATTAAGGCAATATGATAATGATTTATAATAATAATTTATACTTACAGTATATCAGAGGTATCGATTTGTGTACGTGTCGTCACCTGTAGTGACGCGTCAGGTATCAATTTCACATCAGTGATTATTAGTTATTTTTATATTCTCAGTGTCTAAATAAACAAATAATTTATATTATAAATTTTTTCTATTAGTATACACCATTTATAACCTTTTAAGACTTTTCTAACATCAGATTTTGTATTTTTCTAGAATACTTAATAAAAATAAACAAATCCCGATCAACAGTGCTATACTTTCAAGGGAGGGAGTTCTTACATTTCCGGAAATTTCTATAGCTACTATCTATAAAAAACAAGTTTCCAAATAAATTATCCCGTCCATCACACATATCCACAAATTTTCGCCTATAGATATATCACTTCAGATCATGTTCAGCAAAAAAACTTTCCAAGATTGATTTCGTAAATTCGGGATTATATATTAGTGAATGCTGGGATGAGAAAAATCTTCCAAAAAAAGGAATGACTCATGTTATTGTTAATTCGCCACTTCTGTTTAAAAATTAAGAATTGGAAAGAACGAATCAAGAATTGGAGAGAATGAACCGGGAAATGGTTCAGCTTGTTCAGCAACAAACGGCGGATTTGTCAATTAATCTAAATAGTATCACTTAATGTAGTGTTATGTTCGTTACATCACAGTACAGTTGTATCTCTAATATGATTTTTTTTTTTTAGAAAATGTAGGCTCGATGAGAATTAAAAAGTCGACCAGTATTTTACGGCAAGTTCCTACAATGAGTGCTGGTAAAATTCGCCTCGGACATTTGCTTGATTTCAAAGAACACAAAGAGAAATTAACCAGCATTGCCTACAACTTCCTTCGGAAAAAGGAGAAGAAATTTACAAGGATTTGTGAATCGTCAAAATCAAGATGGTCAAAATCTTCTAGATAACCAAAATAATCGTGCATAGATAAAAATTTTATCTTGTATCATGGGCTAAAAGCCTAAAATTTAATAAATATCATTGGCATCAGATATTCAGATTTGGTATTTCTATGCTTTATTTGGTTTGACTACACCATTTTATAATCGCAATGCGTCTAGAAAAAAGAGATGTTATGTTCGTCATGTTTGATGTTTTTTTGCTCGAAAGTTCTGGCATATATTTTCATCATTGAATTAATGATTTGTGCGGATTAAACCGATGTCCCTTTGATAATCTTTAATATACGGGATAGCGTTAAATTTTTCTATTGTAAATTAAAGAGTGCGCGTTGATATGAATAACGTAATTCCCTTAAAAGGTTTATTCCAAAAATCGAACTTTAGACTCATTACAAAGAAGGAGAGACAGTTAGTGAACCCTTTTATCTGACTTGCGCAAAAATCAAGTAAACTAATAAAATCTAATCAAACTTACTAATATTCACACTCACATCGTTAATATCCTTGATCAAACGAACTCGTATATTCCGCGAAGTAATAATAAGTTATTCGTTCGGCTAGCTTCTTGAAACATGTTATCACGATATTAATCGATTTTCCTGCCTCTACAGATGTTCCAAAATAAAACGGACATATTACTATCCTTGTTATATATATATTGGCATTTTGATCTTCGCCAAAAAAATCTCTGATATCATCACACGTACAAAAGACACAGTATCACAGAATTATTAATGCTGAATTATTAATGTTTGTCGCAGAATCATACTTGCGATAAAAAACTTAGCTGACAAAGTTCTTTCTCAATGTGTCGCTTTACAAAATAAATAGTCTGCAGGTTATGTTGATAATATTATCTTTATTAGTTTACATATCTAAGATTTTATAAGAATACATATGATTATCGAGAATTCCAAGGATGGAAATTAAAAGAATAGCTTTTAAGAATTCAAATTAAAAAGATTTTACAGGAATAAAGAATGTGAAATATGATTCACTGTAAATTAGCAAATTAGCAACTAGGAAGGAAAGTAAAAGAATAGGTTTTAAAAATGCAAATTAGCAAAATTTTACAGGAATAAAGAATGTGAAATATGATTCACTATAAATTAGCAAATTAGTAAGGAAGGAAATAGTTTTAAGAATTGTTTAAGAACACAGGTTACGAATCACGAGTGCGGGATCATCATCAGAGATTGCGGATAAAACATTTTCACTTATTTGAATACCCTCAATGATTTTAAATTTTGATTGTTCTAAACACGTTGAATAAAGCTTTAACTGTTAATATTTAATTTATAAATGTAGAAAATCAATTGTGCTCGTTACCTTCTTTGGATAGCGCAACAAGACTTTTTTTGCTTCTGGCTCCTTTCATGGCTACAGCTATAAAAAAAGATAAATGATTTAAGTAAATAATTTGAGTAAATAATATTATAATAAAATAATTATACTGAAAAAATTACTTTCTTAAACATTTTTGAATTCTCGTAAGAGTACTGTAGAAGAAATAATTTCGCGTAAAAGTATTGTAGAAGTAATTTCGCGTAAAAGTAGTCTTGATGTTACTATATAATGATATGATGATGAATGGAATGATCAGTGTGACGCAAGCAACGTATGCAGGATCTAAAAAATTTTGCCGGATTTATTACTGTTTCATTTTTCACTTAAAATAATAATGTTTTAAAAACCTATTAAACAATAAAAGTCAAATATTTTTAGTATAGCTGTTTTATTTATAATAAACGCGTTTTTTTTTTAGATTTTATAATATTAATTTAGTAATAAATAAAGCAGACTTGAGACTAAGTAGAACAAGTATGCAAACCTTTATTTATTAATGTTACTTAGATATTTGTGAAAAAACAGATTTTTTTAATTTGTTTTACCTTGTTTTTGCATAATTTTGATACTTTAGTTAAATGAAATAGGTGTCGGAAGCTTTAACAAAGTTATTCAGCAGGCATAGAAGCGCTCAAAAATGATTTTTTTTTCTGAATATTTATGGAGTAATTAGTATTTTTACAATAGTATTAATATTTGAAGTTATTTTCGTTAAAAAAGTTTATTTATTTATTAAATTTATAAAGTGTAAAAGAGGCATTTTTTAAATGTTCTTATAATAAAAAACAATAAAATTATTTTAATATTTTTTAAAAAAAAATATGGAGTTTTTATTTTTTTCTTTTTGTTGTCTTTTTTTTTTAAGATAAATGTTGCCACGCGACATAAAACAATCAATGAGCCAATCAAAATTTAGACGCCACAAAAAACACATGGGTGAAAAATTTAGTTGTGTTACTGGGTAAATCGGCTGAATTACCATACGATAAAATCATTTTTAAAAAATTATAAACGATATTTTTTTTATTAGAAGTTTAGGGAAATTCGAGAGAGCTTTTTGAGGGTTCTAATAATTATACTTAATTGGTAACTTGTTATAAACATAGTAAAAAAAAGTTTATGTGATTCATACGATTTTATCGTTACTCGGATTGTATCAACACAATTAGTAGCCAATAAAATAAATGAGTAAGAGTAATTAGTAAAAATATAATCTTGTATTTCAATATGAGTCATTTATTCATTAGTTCACTAGAAATAAAAACAGATTTATTTGACTAATCAAAATGACATATGTCATTTCTAAATGACAATTCAATTAACATTGTCACTTGCGGTTAATGATTTATTTTGCAACATATTACATATCTTTTTTAGGATTCAAATAGTTTGATGTTTGTTAAAATATGTACCTACAGTATATTTAAAATCGTTATACTAGGATAACGGAAACCATTATTAAGTCTGAGGTTTTATTGTTGTACTTTGTCACGTGCCAGATGAAGACATCTGGATATTCATATCACTTTGAATAGAATTATATAGTCCTTCGTTACACTTCAGACTAATAATTAACAACAATTTCTAAAAAAGAAAACAAGTGATATTAGTCGAATTACTATAATAATTGTAAAATATTATCCATTGATAGTAAAGTAGTAAAAAATCCTCATAGTACTATTTATTTTTATTTTTTTTAAAAAAAGTATCATTTGTTTTACTTTCGATAATGAAAGGGTATTGATAAATTTTGTTCTAGGAAGTTTACTCTATGCTGGTATTAGTATTACAGATATAAATAAGGTAACAAATTATTATAATATTTTATGCATATTGTACTTCATGACGTTAACCAATATAAAACAATATCTAGGGAACAAAATTAAATAAAAATTAGCGATATTAAATATATATTAAGAATGATTCTAATTTATGAAAGAGGAGAAAGGTGTGAAACTAGTAGACTAAATTAATTAACAATAAAAATACGCGTGAAAATGAAACCATGAGATAAGGAACAATAATATTACTGATTCCGAGTTAAATTTTTTAGTGAAAAAAGGGAAAGGACGCGAAACCAGATGAGATTTAACGCATAATACGAAAATTGATGGAATTTTTTCACAAAAATAAGGTAAAAAATTTTAGTGAAATATATATAAAATGATTCTAATTGAAATTTTAGAGAAATGAGATATAGGATCAATTCAAAATCACATGGTTTATAAATATATACAGGAGTGTAATAACAGTTATTTGTTACTATTCATTTTGTAGATATTAAATGATGAACATATTATCTACATGGATATTACGATGGTTTTGCCACATCATTCAGAATAGAATGGAATAAACTACTGCACTAACACTGCACAAGATATCCTCCTTTGAAAATACCCCATTATAAATTATCCACCGCTGGTATGTTAGTGGTATGTTAAATACTTAGTAATATTTCTCTTTGATTTCTAAAAATCTGCATACTTTAAAGGTTATTATAAATCAAAAAATTTCATATATTAAATCCTTCTAGCATTGCTGAAATTATAGGAAAAAACACGCAAAATACTAAAATACTAAGGTGAAAGCTATAAAAAATATTGTCTACTGCGATTTTATTGATATTTTAGATATAAAAAAAAAATACTAAAAAGGTATGTCATTTATTTTTTATCTAAAAAAAGATTTTTCTGTTCAAAATTTTTTTTAAAAAAGAAAAAATAGTACAAAGTCACGTTACCGAAAATTTTTTGGTGACCGTCACATTCTCGCGTGATGCCAGTAACACGTTATTTATTGTCCGAAGCATTAGCGAAGGACTATTTACTGCAAAATTTCCCGTTTTTTGTCCCTAGTCCGGCACCTCGGAAATCATGTGACCGATCCGTAAACTTTGATTTCCATATAATTATATTAAGTAAATGTATATTTTGAATCATCTGACGTTGAGTATTAATCCAATTGACCTGAATTTTAAAGATGAACTTTTTTTTAATATTATGAGCAAGTTTGCTTAATCAATCTTGATACATTAAGGTAAAAAAATTTGGGGTTTAATTATGACTGAAAATTTGCTTTAAAAACACAAAATTTTGAATAAAATCCAAGATATCCAGTTTAATATATATCAAATCTATATGAAAATTCTAGAAATGATACAATTCACAACTCTATTAAATTAGATTAATTAGCAAAAAAAAAAATTTATTACATGTTCTAGAATTCGATAAATATCACTTGGAGTAAGGTGAATGTTTTTTCTGATTTCTTCTTTAATATTTTCATTTACACCAAATCGTTCAGTCGTTTATGAATTATAGAATGCTGAAGATTAACTGATGCAATATTGGTTCCCATTTTAAGTTTAATTTTAATCAACCCATTGCAATTAAATCGCTCAATTGGTATTCGATCTCTTTGTTTTTCAATGGATTCATTTTTTCTAGGTCTTTTTGCAAGAGACTTACATTGAGAACATTTATATCGAAATGTTAAAATATCGGATGCTTTCTTTGAAGTATAAGAATCCTTATAAATATAATAATAGCCATCACTTTCACTTATTAAGTCAATGATCATCTTGGATAATTTTTTTGGATCATCGTCCATCATATCAATTGAAATATTGCAATTAAAATCTATTCCAGTTAAATGATTTTCTAAGTATTCATTAGTGTCAATTTCTAAAATCTTTACAAATAGTTGTTTTGACATTTCTTCTAGCGTTAAAAGTTCTGAATTAAATTGACAAGTTTTAAACTGGCGTGTATTTTCATTAATGAAAGCTTCCATAGATAAACTTTTTCGACATTGTTTACATTTCTGCAAATTACTAGTTATAATATCCATATTTGAAGTGGAAAAGTGAAAAAAATATACTTCGTTGTAAAAAGTTTAATTTATTTAATTACGTAATTGTCTATCACAATCATGTGATATGTGATAATCACATGATTTACGCAGAATTTTTTGGGGTGTTCTTGGGGTAGTTGTTGGCTGTCACATTCTCACGTGATGTCAGTAACACGTTATTTATGTTATTATGTTACAAACCCTATTTGGCACATCCGTCCTTAACACCGACGCAGGGGTAGTTCTCCAACGAACTAAATAATTGTTTCGAAATAAATATTTGAATGTGTTTGTGTGTTCCGTTCCATTCGGATATTTCTTTTAAGACTAAACGTGTAACGCAGAAGACATAAGACATAAATACGCCAAAGATATTTTTTTTTAAAAAAAATATTTTCCTTAGAATATAGCTTCTATTACATTAAGTTATTAATAAAATATAGTCATGTTAAAAAATTCTTTAGCTAATTTTACTCTATTATGGATGCTACTTCAAGTGTTAGTTGAAGTAAATTGTCAAATGACGCCCTTTAAGCCAAGTGCACTAAACTGTCATACTGCTACATTCATTGATAATAAATTGTATATTTTGAGTGGTTTGTCAACAATCTCTTATAAATCAGTAAAAGAATTTTTTTATCTTGATGTTTCAGTTCCGTTTAATACTCGAGAATTATCATGGCAAGACTTATCCAATATTAATATGGTTCCGCCACATGGTCTTGCAACATCAGCTAAAGGTGGTGTAAATAATGATACACTATTTTTATACGGTGGAAATAATCAAACGATGGAATCAGTTTATACGTTTGATCCACATCATATGATATGGAATCCTCCAAAAATAACTGGAATTAGTACAATTAGAAAATCGAGTTTAACAGGAGTTATGGGCTATAATGGAAAATTTTATTTATGGAGCGGAAGAACCCCTATTATTTCAAATGATATGCTTATTTTAGATACAATTAGCCTTAATTGGGAAAAGGGAAGTTTAGTTAACGCTCCAACTCCGAGAATTTTTTATGGAGCTACTTTATTGCCCAACGATAAGATTATTTATATAGGTAAGCCAGTAATTTTATGTCATATCATTTTTTGTTAATTTTATTAATGAATACTTAATGCTTAGGTGGTTTGAATGATGTTACTACTGAATTTGATGATGATACCCTGAATATTGATAAAGGAATTGCTTTATCATTAAGTGAGGTAAATTTTGTAAATGCACTGATATTTAAGTTTTTTTTTTTCTAAAAACATTTAAGATAAAATTGATAAAATTATCTTAGGTTTACTTATATGATATGATTAATGACAATTGGGATGTAAAAGTAAGTTACACAAATTATGATGAAATTTTTTATATTTATTTGTGAACCAACTTTTTATTGTATTATACTTAGATAACAACAGGAAAAATCCCTTCTAATAGATGTGGTTTTTCTTCAGTTCTTGGTATGTAATTAAATAAGAATATTATGATCATTTTTTAAAGGCTGAACATTAATTATAAATTTTATTATTTTTAATAGGTTTAGATGGTCAAAGAGTCATAATTTATGGAGGAGCTTTTAATAATCCTGGATATTTAGACACTACACTTTATGTATTGGATTTAACTAATTATAATTGGTATATTCCGAAAATTTCTGGAATAATCCCAAAACCAAGAGTTTTTCATCAGGCAAACGTAGTTGAGAAATACATGGTTATATCATTTGGTAAATATAAATAATTATAATATAAACTTTGATTGGTTATTAGTAGTATCATTTAACAGAAAATATTATTAATATTAATAGGAATTGGTTATGATAGAACAGTTGAAAGTGATATATTATTACTTGATATTAGTAATAATGAAGAATATGTATGGACGACATCATTTGTTCCTTCACCTTCATCCACATCAGATCCACTTCCTACATCATCCAATAATTCATCAGATAATTCTAAGATGGTTGGTGCAATTGTAGGATCTTTATTAAGTGGTATTTTCTTATTAGTTGGAGGTTTCTTTTTATATAAATGGAATAAAAAAAGACAAAGCCAAAATAATATTAATAATTATAATAATTACGGTCAAGAAAAGGCAATACCCACTGAAGGTTCTAAAAATGAAAATATGACCAACCATGAAGTAGTTTCAGCAATAGTAAATAATGATAATTATTATGGACAAGAAGTAGTTACAACACCTACTAATAACGATGGGTTTAAATTCTTCAAGTTATTAAATAAAAAATAAATTCTTCAAGTAGTTAAAGAGGAGGATTTTAATAATTTTAATAATCACAAAAAATAATTTGACAAGATTAAAATTAATGATCAATTAATTTTCCTTCAAAGTGAAAAGAATCTTTTTATGTATAAAATATTTTTTATGTAAATTATAAAAATTTATCGCACGCCCATGTAGAAATCGATTTCTTTATGTATTATTAGCCCTGTTCAATTCTAGATCGGACTGGATTGATCGCAAAATGTGCCCTTAAATGATTGTTACAAAAACGATCAGCGGTCAGTCAACCGATCCACGAAAATAGGTGTTCGCCTCTGATCGATTTTGATAAACTAACGTGATGCGTGCCAGCGACCAACCATATTTATTGATTATGATATGATCCGATCGAGCTATACAAATTGTGCTTAATTGTAACTGCGGTTTGACCGGTTAATTTTTTTTCCGCTCTGAGCGATACGATCTAGGGCTATTATATACTAATTAGTGATAAAAAGATTCATATTAAGTATTATTTTAAATGATGTAATAACAAATCACTTTTTTTTATAATTTTATATATATGTATTATATTTACTCATGTTTACTAATTGGTCGCCAGTGATTTTTTTGATGATATATTCATGCCTGTAATCTTTCTATAAAAAATTTTTCAGAAAAATGATCACATATCTGAGTTTCTTCGGAATGAAAACTAGAAAAATGATCATTTATCAGAGAATTTTTTTATAGGGTAACTCAAACTGCTCAACAGCGAACCTTTTCCATCCCAATGTTGAACTACTCTAAAGAACACCACCAAAAAATTTCGGTAACGTGACTTGACGAGTTTTATTGGTCAGATTCTAAAGTGAGGGAACATTTATCTTAAAAATAATTGTAGTTTTTATAAAAAAAAATACAAAGAAACGTTTAATTTAAATATTTCTTATCAGTTATAGACTTATGGTCCTTTTCACTTTATAAAATTTATTGTTGGTTTTTTTTATTAAAATAAGTGAATAAATTATTTATTATTTTAGAAATTTAACAATAAATTTTCGTGTTATTTATATAATGGTAATGAAAAGATAATTTTTACAATGTATTAAATGGAAAAGTAAATTTGATAGTTCACCTTTATACGTCCAAGGTTGTAAATAAATTTTGTATTTAATATAAAAAACGCGTTTTTATTTTCACAACAAAATAAAATACAATAAGATTAAGAAAATAGAATAAAGTAAACTGGCTGATATTATAGCGTTCGCGCTAAGTTTCGAGTTTCAACTTTAGTTTTGATTTTGTTTAGATTCTTAGAATTCTCCGTCAAAAACAAAAGCAATGAATATTGGCAAAATAGATATTGTACAAATCATTTTGGTAATTGTAGAGTTGAATCAGAGAATATGAAATTTTTATTATAATTAAAATTAACGAATTAATAAAAATAAATAAAGGTACTGTGATGTAAAATAATAAATATGAAGAATATTTTAATTAACATTAAATAAATTCGGAAGGTATAACTTTATTAGATATTTTAAATATTATTTTATTTTATTTTATTTTTTTCTTTTTTGGCGTATGCCCTGAATATTAAATATCCTGTATGTCCTTATAAATGATGGGAAAACAAAAGTTATGTCATTTATTTTTTTTCGATATGTATATTAGCCTTTTTTTATAGGATGTTTTAAAAAATTTTTTTACAGAATAAGGAAAAATCATTTTTAATTTTTTTTTTATGTTTTCTATATATGAATTTCAATTTCATCAGGAAATTGTTCTCACTTGTTCTAATATTAATTCCTATCGGCTTCCATTAATCCTCCACCATTATTTGCTCTCAATACGAATTGATGACTGATACTTGTAGTAAGACTATGATAATTTTTCCTAATATTATCATAACAATTTAAACGCCAAACATCATTAAATATGACTTTTCCCAAGCTGCCTGCGTCATTATAATAACTCGTAAAAGTATTAAACATCTTGTTCTTGATGCAGTTCTAAAGACATACTAGGTAGAAACTAAGTAGACTGATTACCCAAGTCTTTATCGATTACTTTTGAGAAGTGTTATTTTCTCCAGAAGTAACTAATAGAAAATTATAAGCTTATAGGTATAAGCGCCTTTAAGTAATTTTTGTGTTCAAACTTTGGCATTTAATTTCGTCTCAAATATTATAAAGTGTTATGTTAATAAATTATCAGCGTTATCTATTAATGTATTTCAAAAACCTAATAGAAAAAAAAATTATTTTGCAGGAGATCGATCCCTAAAGTTTATAATAACTCTAAGTCTGCCCTATAAAAAATGTTTGTCTGATAAATATTCGGAATGGGGTCGATTTTCCGAACACTCGCACGTTATTATACAATATTTGTTACAATTTAATACAAGATGAGAGTTTGAGAATTTTCGACCACATAAAAAACGTACAATATCATGATAATTATCCAATAAATGTCAAGTAAATGTTCGGAACGGGGTCACTTTTCCGAACAAAAAACCGAACAATGTTTGGACAACTTTTTATAGGGCTGGACATTTCGCCGAATGGACATTTGCCGAAACATTATTTATTGCATTTGTTTATTTTATTGTTTTTATACTAAATACACTTTTTGGAAAAATTTTTGAATTGGTTAGTAATTTTTATTAAATTTGTCTTGTTGTCTATAATATATTAATTGGTGATCCGCGAGTCAAGTAGCGAAAACGATAATAAAATTTGACGGAAATTTATTAATTAAAAGCCGCATTTCCGAATGTGGGGTTGTTCATGAATTTCTCTAGCCAAATGTTTAAATAACGCCATTTTTCTTTAATGAAATAGTTTTCCACAGTTTTCCCACCAATCTCATGCAAAAAAAATCATAATGTAACATTGGAAAAAAGTCCAATTTCTAAGAGATCTGAGATTCGAAAGACAAAAACTAGTTTTATCATACCATATCACTTGTATAATGAGTGTGAAAAAGTCTTGAATTTGTCGAGTTAGAAGTTATTACAGCATAGTTTACTAATAAAATAAATCAAAAATAAAGCAATATGCATGAAAGTTTAGTGAAATATAAAAAAATTTCCATAATTTGTACTTTTAAAACCTTAGTTTACCTAATAACATAGTAAATGCCGCGTGCTTCCAAGGTAAACTTCGTCAAAAAAAAGTTTTACACTTTGTAGCTTTGAAAAATAAAAGTGTGACATTTACTTTATTGTTTGTGTTATTTTTAGTAAACTATGCTTATAGTTTTTGTTACATCAGAAATCATTAAAGTCGGCGTATTATGACAAATTAGTATATGATTTGCGTCAAATTTTATATGTAATTTCTCTAGTTGACTCGCGGATCGTCAATTAATCATTTTTTACTGAATAAATGGTTTCAGGAAAATAAAGTTATTTATTTATTGTTTAACAATTAATATCAGTTACTTGAATGTTAAAGTAATAATATCATAAAAGAAAAGACACTTAAAAATAAAAAGAATTTTTTGTTTAAACGTTTATTTAATTTTTATTTTTATTGCAAAAATGGCAAAGAATGTAAAATATAATTTAAAAAAGAAAAAATGTATTTGTAACAGCCTGTTACATAACTTATTTGTAACATCCTTTTTTTATTTTTTTTTAATAATAAATTTAATATGTGTTTCACAAATAAAATTTTTATATGCAAAATTTAATTTGGAAAACTTTTACTTAATGTATTTAAGACAGTTTCATAGACAAAATTTTAAGTTATAAGCAGTTTCTTGAAATTTTTTAAAAAATTCTTTTGTCTTAGTTACACGACTGATCTTTTGTTTTTGTTTACATTACGCCTGATCTTAAATTTTAATTGGATAAAATTGGGGGTTGTTACAAATAAGACGCGTAACAGGCTGTTACAATTAGATTTATCCTTTAAAAAAAATGAAAATATTAAAGTACTCAATCAAGAATCGAAATAAATAAAAAAAATTTTTTTATTTCCATTGTGTTTATAAAAGTGATAATCGCTATCATTTCTATCATTTTCGGCGAAACATCCCTTCGGCGAAATGTACCGTAACCATTTAAATTCACAGACACTCTGACAGCTTACAGACATTTTTACTTGTTTTTATTGTTTTTCGTAGTGCCTTTTTTTTTACAAAAATGGTTTAAAAGAATACTACTGATAATTTTTTTATAGTTTAAAAATTTTATAAGAATAGGAGTTAAACAGGTATTAACTGAAACAGAAGGAAATCTTTGTATTACATATTTAGAAAGTACAACAGGAAAAACTAGGCCGATTTATGCAAACAACAAAACTTCATTATATTATTACTTAATATAGAAATATAATAGGAATTTATATTTTTAATTATCACTTCAATTATGTAGTTGTAGGCAAAACTTTCATCGTCATTGTTCCAAGAAATTTTTATTTTTGAAAGGTTAGAACTTAAGTTATTTACTTTAAAATGATCTGTTTAAATCTTTAAATTTCAAATGCATGTTAATATTACACTGGATGGATTTTTTTTTTCGAGTACTAAATTTTCAAATTCTTTTTAATAAGGGTGGCATACTGTTTTAGTTTAATCACATCGAATGCACAATACATGTGAAAGAAAGAAAGCAATGTTAATTATTTCTTAAAACGGCTTTCCCCTGCGTAATATTGAAAAAGAAAATGCATTTTGGCGTAACCACGTGACTTTAATATGTACAGGGATGAATCACCATATTCTTATTTTCTATTGATGCAGGGTTGTTGTGAAAAACAAATTTGTGTTTGTGTCCCGTTCTATTCATATCTTTCTTTAAATACGCTAAGAATATTAATACGCAAAAAATTTTTTAATAAATTTTTTCCTTCGAAATTTCTAGTATCTACTGCATTAATGTTTGAATATAATAATGTCAAAAAATATTTTTTATTATGGATATTACTTCAAGTATTAGTTGATGTAAATTGTCAATTAACACCCTTTAAGCCAAGTAGAATATACCGTCATACTGCCACGTTCATTGATAATAAATTGTACATTTTAGGTGGTAGTGAAGCATCAACCAACAATCTAGTAAAAGAATTTTTTTATCTTGATGTTTCCATTCCATTTAATACTCAGGAATTATCATGGAAAGATTTATCAAAAATTAGTATAGTTCCGTTTCATAATGATGCAATGTCAGCTAAAGGTGGTGCAAAAAATGATACTTTATTTTTATATGGTGGATTTACAGATGTTTTAACAATGGCATTAGTTTATACATTTGACCCACAACATAGTGTATGGAATAGTCAAGAAATAACTGGAATTAATACAATTAGAAAATCTAGTTTAACAGGAGTGATAGATTATAATGGAAAATTTTATTTATGGGGCGGAGTAACTAGTAATAATATTATTGTAAATAAATGCTTATTTTAGATACAATAAATTTTAGTTGGGGAAAAGGAAGTTCAGTTAATGCACCAACTAAGAGATATTATTATGGTGCTACTTTATTACCCAATAATAAGATTATTTATATAGGTAAGCAAGTAATATTCTTAGCATATTTATTTCTTACGTGTTTTGTTTATTTCACTAAAAAAATTTTTTATTTAGGTGGTGTGGATGATCTTACTTCCGCATTTGATGCTGAAACTTTATATATTAATAAAGGTACTGCTTTATCATTAAAAGAGGTAATTTTGTAAATGTAAACGTAAACTTACTGTATATAAAAAGATTTCTAGAAATATTAAAATAATTTATTTATATAGGTTTATATATATGATACAATTAATGACAATTGGGACACAAAAGTAAGTTATATAAATTACTATATGAAAATTTTTATTTTTAGTATAAATTAACTTTTTATTAAATTTATAAAGATAACAACAGGAAAAATTCCTTCTAATAGAGATGGTTTCTCTACAATTCTCGGTATGTAACAGGACCCAGAAATATATATATAGGGGTCAGGTGATGAAAAAAATTTTTTACTATGAGCTGTATTTTTTCAGGGCCGGAATTATGATAATGTCAGTCGGATACTATAATAGGAAATAAAATTCTGACCGGCATTATCAGAAATTATCTAAAAAAGGAAAGATTTTCATGATTTTTTTAGTTCAAAATACGCAAACTCAAACCTGACCCTTTTATATATATTTCTGGGTCCTTATGTAACTAAACAAAAATATTATCATCATTATTATAAATTTGAATATTAATAACAAATGTAATTATATTTATAAATAGGTTTAGATGGTCAAAGGATCATAATTTATGGAGGAGTTTTTAATGATCCTGGTGGATATGTAGATACTACACTTTATGTATTGGATTTAACAAATTTTAATTGGGATATTCCAAAAATCACTGGAAATACTATTCCAAAGCCCAGAGCTTGGCATAAAGCAAATGCTATTAGTAAATATATGGTTATAACATTTGGTAAATATAATTTTTATATATCATGTTTTAAGCAAATTAATTATTTTTAACAAAAAAAACAACTAATTTTAATAGGGTATGGTTATAATAGAGCAGTTGATAGTGATATATTATTACTTGATATTAGTAATAATGAAGAATATGTATGGACAACATCATTTGATCCTTCAGTTCCAAAATCATCACAAACATCCAATAATTCATCAGATAATTCTAAGATGGTTGGTGCAATTGTAGGATCTTTATTAAGTGGTATTTTCTTATCAGTTGGAGGTTTCTTTTTATATAAATGGAATAAAAAAAGACAAAGCCAAAATAATATTAATAATTATAATAATTACGGTCAAGAAAAGGCAGTACCCACTGATGGTTCTAAAAATGAAAATATGACCAACCATGAAGTAGTAAATAATGATGATTATTATGGACAAGAAGTAGTTACAGCACCTAATAACGATGGGTTTAAATTCTTCAAGTTCTTAAATAAAAAATAAATTATTCAAGCAGTTAAAGAGGATAATTTTAATAATTACAAAAAATAATGTGACAAGATTAAAATTAATGATCAATTAAAAGTGAAATAATCCTTTTAAGTCTGCAATCACATATTTATTAAACCATAAATTTTACTTTTATTTGATGAATATTATAATTATTAATTAAAAAATTAGGCTCCATCCCCTGTACAAAATACTTTTTATGTAAATTATGTAGAAATCAATTTCTTTATGTGCTAATTAGTGATAAAAAGATTCATATTAAGTATTATTATTTTAAATGATGTAATAACAATCACTTTTTTTATAATTTTATATATTTAGTTTTTAATAAATTCATCATTATTATCAAAATGAAAATAACATGCTACTGGTACTTCATATTCTATTTTTTTTTTAAAAAAAAAATGATTTGTCATAAAAATTTTATTATAACTTGGGTTAAATTTATAAATAACCAACGATAAAATTTTATTCATAAATTCATTAATCAATTTGTGTTAGCATATTAAAAAAAATTATAATATATTTTAGAAATGAATAAATGATTATTTGCATAGAAAGTCTCTCAATTTTCGGCCTTAAATTTTTTAAACCTTCAATTCCTGTATAATTGACAAATCGTGTTACACCAAGAATTAGGAATTCGACTCAGCTCGTGATTTCTTATATGTTTTGACATAAAAAGTACATAATTTATATTTTATAGAATTTATTTTATTTTTTTTTACAACAAAAATTCTTTATTATCTAGGCCAAGCCGATTTAGTTAACTGATTTACAAAACACCATGTTCTGGGAGTGTTTGTCAAATGGCGGAATGATTAATGTTGGTCAGCACTATAATTCTGGCCTACATTACTATATTAAAATAAGTATGATACCTAGAGGAAGATGTAAAGAAAAGGGGATTAAAAAAGATATAATAAAGAGACCTAAACAGAGAGAAGATAGACCTAAAAAAAGACGAAAAAAATAAGATAAAACACCACACACCAAACTCACACCCAAACCCAACCCCACACAAACCCGCACTCCCAACCCACACTCCCAACCCACATACTCTTAAGGAAGACGTAAAGAAAAGGGCTTAAAAGAAGACCTAATAAAGAGAAGACCTAGACAGAGAGAGGATAAACCTAGAAAAAAAATGAAAAAAAGGATGACAAAAAAAAGACGAAGAAAAAAAGAGGTATACTTTTCGAAGATAGATACTTGTTATGACAATAGGTACTTCATTAGCAGTTAGGGAGTAAATAAATTGATTACATAATACTATGACACCTTTTTACATAATATCTTCCGTTTCTTCCGACTGTTTTTTACCACCTTGCTTTTCTATAAAATATTGGAATGATGAAAAAAAGTGTCAAAATTACATTAGAGTTGTCAAAATGACCGAATAATTTTAATGATTGTTTTTTACGGAAAGTTCTGATAGATGGCCTAAATAACGTGAATAACGTCATTTTGACTTTTTTTTTTAGGCCATATTAAAGTACACTAGTCCGTATTAGATTCCAAAAAAATGTTATTTTCCTTATGAAATTAAATAAATTAATGCAATTTATAGTAGATTTTCACATAATTTTATTAATTCCTAAAATTCTTTGTATGTCATATGAATAAAATTAGTTAATGAATAAAATTATTTATGATAATAATAAAACTTATTTTTATTGACGTAAAAATTATATATCTATATATATATATTATATATTTTGCGTGTAAAGTGACTGTAAACTATCAAATTATTAATTACTTATTGATTTCCAAGGTTATATTATTTTGCGGACTAGATTTATTTTTGGCTTTAAACAATACGTTTATAACGTTTGGTATTCTCAAACCTAAATTGCCATCATGGTTGAAGAATTTATGCGACATAAAAAAAATGATTTTTCCTTAAATTTGTGATTACTAATGATTATTATAAATTATTCTGTAAAAAAGTTTAAATTTGAAGTAAACATTAAAATTTCCTTTAATTTCCTTTTTTCTGATTATAGGAGTATTATAGGGGGTAGTCACAAGTCACAACTATGAAAAGTGCAAAATTCTGTATGGGATGGCGTCCAATTAGTTTTAAATCGGTGAGATATAACTTTCTATTACAGACGAAAGAGTGATAAAGTTTGTGTGCAATAACCCGTACTTCATTTATTAATACTTGATCTATGTAAAAATTGACATTACGATCCATTGCTAGGTCACGCAAAAACTTGCAGGTATAATATATACTCGATAATTTAACGACTTTTATTTTTAACGTTACTTAAGATATACTTAAGATATCATAAAAAATATTCTATTTAAATACTACATACTTTAATATGAGGTGACCAACTTGGTCAATATGTTATCTTAGAAAAATTTCGCATGAAAAATAATAAACGAGAGAATTAAAATACTTGCCAACACAGGGAACCGAAAATTTAAAATAAATGTTTACTTTGATAGAATATTTCTTCCTTTCACCTTATAAAAATTTATTGTTGGTTTTTTAATAATTTTTATAATGTATTGAATAAGCTTCCTCAAAACTTACTAGCTCACCTTTATACTCCTAAGATTACAAAAATTTTTATATTTAATATATAAAAAAACGCGGGTATTAAGTTAACCTTTATCAAAATTTTTTTTTTAAAAATAAAAGTAGTCACGTGATGTCAGTAACACGTTATTTATGTTATTATGTTACAAACCCTATTTGGCACATCCGTCCTTAACACCGATGCAGGGGTAGTTCTCCAACGAACTAAATAATTGTTTCGAAATAAATATTTGAATGTGTTTGTGTGTTCCGTTCCATTCGGATATTTCTTTTAAGACTAAGCGTAACGCTGAAGACATAAGACATAATAAATACGCCAAAGATATTAAAAAAAAATATTTTCCTTAGAATATAGCTTCTATTACATTAAGTTATTAATAAAATATAGTCATGTTAAAAAATTCTTTGGCTAATTTTACTCTATTATGGATGCTACTTCAAGTGTTAGTTGAAGTAAATTGTCAAATGACGCCCTTTAAGCCAAGTGCACTAAACTGTCATACTGCTACATTCATTGATAATAAATTGTATATTATGAGTGGTTGGTCAACAAACTTATTTAAATCAGTAAAAGAATTTTTTTATCTTGATGTTTCAGTTCCGTTTAATACTCAAGAATTATCATGGCAAGACTTATCCAATATTAATATGGTTCCGCCACATGGTTTTGCAACATCAGCTAAAGGTGGTGTAAATAATGATACACTATTTTTATACGGTGGAGAAACACTTACTAATCAAGCGATGGAATTAGTTTATACGTTTGACCCACATCACATAATATGGAATCCTCAAAAAATAACTGGAATTAGTACAATTAGAAAATCGAGGATAACAGGAGTTATGGGCTATAATGGAAAATTTTATTTATGGGGCGGAATTACCTATGAAACTATTCTAAATGATATGCTTATTTTAGATACAATAAGCCTTAATTGGGAAAAGGGAAGTTTAGTTAATGCTCCAACTCCGAGAATTTTTTATGGAGCTACTTTATTGCCCAACAATAAGATTATTTATATAGGTAAGCCAGTAATTTTATGTCATGTCATTTTTTGTTAATTTTATTAATGAACACTTAATGCTTAGGTGGTTTGAATGTTGATATTGGATTTGATAATGTTACTCTGAATATTAGTAAAGGAATTGCTTTATCATTAAGTGAGGTAAATTTTGTAAATGCACTGATATTTAAGTTTTTTTTTCAAAAAACAATTAATAAAATTATCTTAGGTTTACTTATATGATATGATTAATGACAACTGGGATGCAAAAGTAAGTTACACAAATTATGATGAAATTTTTTATATTCATATGTGAACTAACTTTTTATTATACTTAGATAACAACAGGAAAAATCCCTTCTAATAGATGTGGCTTTTCCTCAGTTCTTGGTATGTAATTAAATAAGAATATTATGATCATTTTTTAAAAGTTGAACATTAATTATAAATTTTATTATTTTTAATAGGTTTAGATGGTCAAAGAGTCATAATTTATGGAGGAGCTTTTAATAATCCTGGATATTTAGACACTGCACTTTATGTATTAGATTTAACTAATTATAATTGGTATATTCCGAAAATTTCCGGAATAATCCCAAAACCAAGAGTTTTTCATCAGGCAAACGTAATTGGGAAATACATGGTTATATCATTTGGTAAATATAAATATTTATAATATAAACTTTGATTGGTTATTAGTATCATTTAACAGAAATAATATTAATATTAAATAGGAATTGGTTATGATAGAACAGTTGAAAGTGATATATTGGGGGTCTTCACAAAAAACGTGATTGAGATTGAGATTGAGATTTCATATAGAATTTTCAATCTTAATATGTTAGTAAGATTGAAATTCTATACTAAATTTCAATCTCAATCTCAATCACGTTTTTTGTGAAGACCCCCATTATTACTTGATATTAGTAATAATGAAGAATATGTATGGACAACAAAATTTGATCCTTCAGTTCCAAAAACATCACCACCACCTTCATCATCACCATCACCATTACCATCACCATCACCATCTCCTTCTCCTTCTTTACCATTACCATCATCATCACAACTATCCAATAGTTTATCAAATAACTCCAATAGTAATCATATGGTTGGTGCAATTGTAGGATCTTTGATAAGTGGTATTTTCTTATCAGTTGGAGGTTTCTTTTTATATAAATGGAATAAAAATAGACAAAATCAAAAAATAATTAATGAGAATAATAATCATAACAACGAAGAAAAGGCAATGCCCACCGAAAGGGATATTCATGATTATGATCAAGCAATGGGCAATAACGAGCAAGAAATTATTCAAATGCCTAGAAATGAAAATTACGAATCGATAATAATCCCGGCTAACGATCATCATGGGCAAGAAATTATTCTAACACCCAAAAATGAAAATACAACCAATAATGAACCAATAATAGTTCCAGATACCGAATATCATGAGCAAGAAATTATGCAAACGCCTAAAAATGAAAATACAACCAATCATGAACCAATAATTTTGGCTTCAACAGAAGCTAATAATTATAATAATTATGGGCAAATAATTTCAACATCTAGTAATGATAGGTTATCATCACAAATTCTTAAAGATGAAATTCTTCAGGCTGTTAAACAAGAAATTGCCCAAACTTTGAAAAATGAACTTTTTCAAGTTGCTAGGGATAATAATATTAATATTACGAAAATTAATGCAAAACAAGATTAAATCAACCATAAATTTCTTTTAAAATAGCAAATTTTATGTACTAAAACAAAATATAAAAAGAATGCGTATCTAAGTTAGAAAATCGATTATAATAATGTAATAACGAATTTTTTTTAAAGAAAAATCATACACAACATATTCTACTTTGGATTTCCGTTTCCTAGTTCTAAAGTTTTTTTTTTACTACAGTCAACGTCAACCCCCTATATAGTCACACCCTTACCCTTTCGGGACCAAAAAAATTGGTATTGATTATAAAAATACTATATGGTGTGACAAAAGGGGTTTTTTTAATAAGCTTATTAATAACTTGTGCCAATGTAAATGTGCTTATAAGGGCGTATGGGACTATATTTGGGTGACTATAGAGGGGGCCGACTGTACACAGTATACTGGTATAGTACGATGTAACAAATTTATTTCTCGTGTGACTTTTCTGCAACGATGATTTTTTTTTTTAATAATGTATTATAATGATCGTTCAATAAAGTATCTACCTAATAAACTAACTATAACTAATCTATATGTATATAAAAAAAAGAAAAAAAGACAAAAATAACAATACTACAAATAGATGAAGAAAACTTTAAATTTTGGAATCTTTTACGTGAAATCACGTGCCTTCAAAATAAACCCATCTATTTATACTTATCCTTAATTCCTAATCTTTTTCATTTCTCTTCGACCCTCCATCTTTTCTTTATTACTTTATCCTTCGGACTGTTCTGTAATCTCTTTTCACACTCACTAACTAAATCCTTATCCCGATTTTCATCCTTAAGCCGTTTGGTGAATTTTTCGTTCAACGTAGTGTATTTTTGAATGACTTCATGTCGTTCTGCCATACGTATGATTTCTACACCAAATACTAGTTTATAGTTTTCTCTCCTTTTTTCTATTGCCCTCTGACTAATGTCATGTTCTCCGATTCCTATACTTTGTGTAACGCCGCAAGTTCTATAGCTTTCCATTCAATTTTATCGCCTATTTCTTCAAAAATTCTTCCAAGTTCCTTGATCTTTTTATCTAAATTTTCATCGCTGCAAGAATATTACTTAGTAGATGAGGTCTAATAATACAGTTATTGGTTAATTTGCAGGGACAAATATCGTATAAGATCCCCTCTAAATTATCGATTATAGCAAAAACCAATTTGTTACACGTTACTTTGTGTTTTATTACTTCCTTGACTTACAAGATTAAGCAATGCTCTATTTGCAGCAGTAAAAGATTATGGTAAGCCCGTGTTTCTTGTCCTTAATTTTGCTTTAAAAGAAAATTATAGCATGTAAATCAAACATCGGAAACTTTTTAAATCAGCGTTCAGATTTTCTATCTGAAGTAATCTTAAAATGTAATATCGTGTTAGCGTTTAAATTTATACATATTTTTGATCACAAGCTTTATTAAATCTTTGTAATTTCAAAGTTCAATCCAAAACCATTATTTTATGTTTTAATAAGCGTATATCGAAGGTACAATATGCATGTGGAACAGTGGAAGTGTTGTTAACAAATAAATAATGTGCACAAACGGCGCGGCTCGGTCCGATGTTTTGCATCAAATTAAATACTGCTGTTACGAAATAATTTTGGGTTGTGTTCCGTTCCCACAAACCTCTTCTTAGTTATAATCGTAGTGTTAAAATATACTAATAAATATGGAAAGATTTTTTTAATAAATAAATATCGCTCAAATATTTATTTTTAGTTTCTACTAATACATTAAGTTATTAATATATCATGCCGGAACTTACCAGTCCACTACATAATAGAGCACATTAGTTTGCTAGATGATTCATAACATCCGGAATGTTGTTTGACATTTGTCTCTTTTGCCTAGTTTTAACTTTAACAGTCTTATCATTAGTTCTTCACTACTAGTTGGTACCAAAACGAATTTCTGTCCTTAGCTTATAAATGATGTTTGTTACAAAAGAACTAAGAAAAATCAAATGGCTTTGATGATCAAAAAAGAAAGTTATATTATTTAATGTTGTTTGACATTCCATTAGATTCAGTTGGTCGATGAAAATCTATTTAACTTTGTTTTAAGTTTCGAAAATTAATATTGTTTTTGATTATTGACATATTGTAATAACTACAGCGTCATCTATAAATGTACCTCTAAATACTTTATCATTTTTATATAGAAAAAATTTTCTTTTTCAAAAAAAATAAATGCTGCGGAATCTCTTTGAAAAACGGTAAAAAAAAATTCCTCAGAAAATATGATCAATATCTATTAATGATGGAATGTATACTTATTTTTCAGCGCTTATTTTTATTTTTTTTTAATGATAATTTTGTTCTAGGAAGTTTATTTAATTTTATAAAACATCAACGTTATACTATACAGTATATTGATTATAATATTACAATATAGCAATTTACAGAAAATGATTTTAACTTTTCCTATCAATAAATAGGTTATACTGAGTCACCTTAAAATTATCAATACAGAAAAATGTTACGTGAGGAAATAAGATCTTTACGTTTTTATAGCAAGCATCGGTTATTACAATATTTACATAATACTTCTGATTTAACAATAAATTTTGCATACAAAAGTGACAAGTAAATTGTTATACCATTTAAAATTTTTATTTTCAAAAATATTATGATTTGTGTAGCTGCAAACAAAACTATTTTTATTTTTTGAACGATAAGTAATATGATTGTCTTGGAAACTTTCAAAGTCAGTAATATTCAAGTTAGTTATCTACTTGAAAAAACTTGTTTAAATAAAATGCATGTTATATTGTGTTTAAGGTTTTAAAGTCTTTGTTTATGTTGTAGTCATACTTGAAAACAAGCTTGGAAAAATGATCAACTATTTAATTCGAACAATTTGTTCTTGAACAAAATCAATTTATTAAACTTCTCAAATTCTTGAGAATACATCGAAAAATGCGTTTTGGGGTAACCACATGACTTTAAAAAAAAAATCACTATTGCGTCACTTTTGGCTGGAATTATGGCGACATTAAAGAGTGGCTCATATGGTCACGCGATAGTGAAATTTGTGACCGTCACATGCCAGTAACACGGTTGTTTAATTTGGCACGTCCCGTTCCTTGTCCCGACGCAGGGGGCAGTCTTCCAACAAACTAAATAATTGTTTCGAAATAAATATTTAAATAAATAAATTTTGTTTGTGCGTCCAATCTATTCAGAACTTTCTTTAAGACTAAGCGTAACACTGAAAATATAAATACGCCGAGATATATATATATCTTAAAAATTATTTTCCTTCGAATATTGGTTCTACATATTAGCTAGGTTATTAAATGAAATATAATCAATCATGTTAAAAAATTCGTTGGTTAATTTTACTCTATTATGGATACTACTTCAAGTATTGGTTGAAGTAAACTGTCAAATGACGCCCTTTAAGCCAAGTGTAGTATGGTGTCATACCGCTACACTCATTGATAATAAATTGTATATTTTGGGTGGACTTGATTTAAGTAACAAACCAGTGAAAGAATTTTTTTATCTCGATATTTCTGTACCATTTGATACTCAACAATTATTATGGCAAGACTTAACTAATATTAATTTGGTTCCAGCACATTTTGATGCAACATCAGTTAAAGGTGGTACAAATAATGATACACTATTTTTATACGGAGGGGCTACACTGGTTCAAACAATGGCGTTGGTATATACATTTGATTCACAAAATATTGCATGGAGTATTCCAAAAATAGCTGGAATCAATACTAGAAAATCTCGTTTAAGTGGGATTATTAATCGTGACGGAAAGATATATTTATATAGCGGACGTACTGCTAATGATATTGCAAACGAAATGCTTATTTTAGATACAATAAATCTTGATTTAAGAAAAGGAAGTTTAATTAACGCACCAACTCGGAGATCTCATTATGGCGCCACCTTATTACCTGATAATAGGATTATTTATATAGGTATGCAAGTAATATTTGTAATACATTCATTTTTATATACACACTTTGTAATGAAAATTTGTTGTTTAGGTGGTATAACCATGTATTTTCCAATTAAATTTGCTTCATGATAAGCTCTAGGACTTGGAATTTTTCCAGAAAATTTTGGAACATACCAGTTATAATTTTTTAAATCTAATACATAAAGTGTAGTATCTAAATAATTAGTATTAATAATGTATCCTCCAAAAATTATGATTCTTTGACCATCTAAATCTATTGAATTGCAATTAGATTTATAAATTAATAATCGATTATTCAATCTTCGATAATTTTCTTATTTAATTGCATACCAAGAATTGAAGAAAAACCACCTCTATCAGAAGGTATTTTTCCTGATGTTACCTAAATTTAATAAGTTACAATTCAAAAAATTTTTCATTATAATAATAATTTATAAAACTTACTTCTTTGCTCCAACTATCACTAATTGTATCATATATGTAGACCTAGAATATAAATAATATATTTGATTAATTGGTTTTGAAAATTTTTACGTTAGTAGTAATCTATGTTCACAACTTTACCTCACTTAATGGTAAAGCAACATCAGATATGGTAGTTTCACTCATATCATTTGGTAAGTGTAATATCATATGTAAACTTGGATTGTTTATTACTATTTTAACAAAAATTTTATTAATCTTAATAGGGATAGGTTATAATAAATTCAGTTAGTCGAAAGTGATATTTTATTACTTGATATTAGTAACAACAAAGAATATATATGGACTACAAAATTTGATCTTTCAGTTCCAAAAACATCACCACCACCTTCATCATCATCATCATCACTATCACCTTCTCTACCATTACCATCATCATCACAATTATCCGATAGTTCATCAAATAACTCTAATAGTAATATAGTTGGTACAATTGTAGGATCTTTGTTAAGTGGTATTATTTTCTTAACAATTGGATGTTTCTTTATATATAAATGGAATAAAAATAGACAAAACCATAAAACAATTAATGTAAATAATAATTATAATAACTACAGTCAAAAAGAACAGGATATTCACGATTATGAACAAGCAATAGATAATAATGAGCAAGAAATTATTAAAATGCCTAGAAATGAAAATACAACCAACCATGAGCCAGTAATAGTAGTTCCAGCTAATGATTATCATGGGCAAGAAATTATGCAAACGCCTAAAAATGGAAGTTCAACCAACAATGAACCAATAATTCCGACTTCAGCAGTAGCTAGCGATAATAGTAATAATTATAATAATGGTAGGTTATCATCACAAATTCTTAAAGATGAAATACTTCAAGCTGTTAAACAAGAAATTAAAAATGAACTTCTTCAAGCTGTTAGGGATAATAATTTTGATATTACAAAAAAAAAATAATGCAAGACAAGATTAAAATCAATGGAATTTTTATGTACTAAAGCAAAATATATAGTTAAATATTATTTTCAATAATGTAACATTGAATCCAATTTTTTTTAAAATAACTTATACAATATGTTTACCATTACTAAAGAGTAATGACGGGTTACTATACTTTTAAAAATTAACGTTAAATTTCGATAAAGAATTCCGTATCAATTTGCACCAAAATGTATTATAACTTGTGTAAAATTATACAATTTATCCTTATCAAATGAATAACCAGTGGTAAAATATATTCATAAATTTACTAATATATTGTAAAACAAGTTGTTAGAAAGTTTACTGGAAAATAATGTAGAGAAAGACATATGATTATTTGACAAAAAATAAATAGAGCTTCCGGTAAATTTTGAGACCGAGTTAATTCTGATGGAATTATAAATTTTTGATCTTAATTCTAAATTTTTTCACAGCATTGATCAATGATCATCGATTCGGTTATATCATGTGACAAGATCAGATTTTCGGATCATCGCAACGGATCAAAAAAAAAAGAAAATCTTTGTATTATATCGCAAGCTATCGTCGACAAAAAGTTGATGCCCATGACGGATGTATGATGTTTAGACATCACGCTGGTTGATGTTTGGATATCTATTGGACATAAAAGTTGATGTTTAGACATCATTTAACATGATGTCAAAGATATCAATATTATATAATTATAGACATCATGCTAATCATAATTACCATATATAGTTAGTTTTTATTTATGGTAAATTTATCGATTTTCTGGAAGAATTTTTAATTTTTTATAACCATTTCTAGTAATTTAGTAAATTTTATAATTTTCTGAATCAATTTATTTTTTCTTTTAATTACTGAATCAGATGATATTTGTGATTAAAAGTGGGTGTAAAAATTTTAAAAATCGTTCCAGAAATTGGTATACTATGGAAAGCCGTCCTTGACAACAGGTTGATGTCCAAACATCATAATTAATAATATCTAGACATTCATGACTGGATAATGTCTAGATATCAACTTTGACATATTATGCCCGGACATCAACCTTTTGTCAACATATTCGACATCATGTTTAAATGATGTACAAACATCATCCTACATATACCCGGCATATGTCTAGACATTGTTAATATGAATATATGATGTCCTGAACATGATGTATAATGTTTGGACATTATGCTCGGATATCATGTCTGGATAATGACCTAGACATCACCTTATGAAAAAAATGCGTCCAGAACTCATCCTGAACTTGTCCAGAAAATAAGTAGACAAATTCCTAATATTTGATAGTATGTCCGGAAATGTTCCAAAACATGCGTGTTTCTGGATGTTTGGAATATGTCTGGGTTCAGTTTAGTCCAAAATTTGTCTGGAATTTGAACAATCTGATTTTATCTCGAATGCAGATTACCACCGACTATCTACAATTATCTAAAGTTAAAACTAACATCATAGATAGTATTTTTCAAATTTACTTATTACGCCAGGGGGAGGTTTAAACATCAGTTTTGAGCTTTTTGCATTTTTTTTAATTTCCACTTTTAGAAATAATGTCCAGAATATGTCCAGGATTTTTCATGTCTGGAATATGTCTAGTAAATAATCTGAATTTACATGTCCGGAATTGGTTGGCTATATTTATTTTATGTACAAAAAAACTGGACAAATCCTGGACATGAAAAATTCCGGACGACAAAGTAAATCATTTTTCTGGACATTTTCAAGACAATTTTTTGAAACACTGGGACATTTTCGTTGTCATTTTCCGGATATTCCTTCTTCATAGGGTCAACTTTAATATATCTGACATAATGTACGGACATCATCCTTTTATCAACGATGGCTTGCGATATGAATGATCCTACCGAAAAATAGTAGCCGGATTTATATGCCGGGTACACATGCCAGTTACACGTGATTTTGGAACATCAATATAATCGGATAATCGGTTTCTAAACAAAATATATTTTTCTTTCTTTCATTATAGCTTTTATAAACTCACTTATATTTAACTATGCCAAGTCAACAATGTAAAGCTTGTAAAGGGTGTCATGCATGTTCTTCGAAATCATAAAGAATTTCTGCATGAAAAAAGTGTTGCTTTAAAAAAGTGCTTATAATGTCGAAATAAAATTAAAATTGCACGTTCAAATAAAAATATCAAAATTACTATCATTTTTCCTAAATCGGGGACAGTCAAGAACTCGATTATTTTGTCATATTTTGATTGATTGATATTATCGAAAAAACTCATTACATGATGAGAAAAGAATACAATGATTACCTTGACATATTCTTAGGATTTCGTGATACTTACAATTTTGATTTTTTGCTAAAAAAATAACTGTAAAATACTTTTTATCGTTTTATTTGATATATTTATAGTTTTCCTTTGTTTAATAATGATTTTAAACTTTATTTAATAATTTATAACTTCCTAGTTTTTTGTATGGACGAATCTTTTGTTCAAATTCTTCGACAATAAGCTAAAAAAATCTAATGCGCCATGAAAAAAATTCGGTGAGATTCATTCGAACGTTTGTATTAAATATAATGTTTATTTCTTATAATTATTAATGATCCCATCAGACATCCAACAGAATACATTGGATGATTATTAACGAAACGATATACAGTACTTATTTATTAAATATACAGTACAAAGTGTTTGAATATGTAATTCATTAAATAAGTTATTGAATTAAGTATTTTTATTTTTACATCGATAACCATTGGTAATTTAATTTTATCTTTGCATCATAAAACCTACAATTCCTTGATATAGCCTCTAGCCCTCTAAATTTTTATAATAAATTAAAAGAGCTATCATATCATACAGCAACTAATTTGCATACCGTTTATAAGGCGTTTATAATAATGATACTATGTAGGTTTGTATTGTGTTTGATCATATATTGGCCCATATTTAATGAATGTGAAATATTTTTTTGAAGTTTCTTTAAAAGATAGCTAGCTCACTGAAAATTCTATTATTTTGAATGATATTTCATTATCTTTTAAATTTATATTATTAACATTATTTAATACCTGATGTTTTTCTGCCACATGTTAAACTTCGATCCCCGGTTATGATTAATAATTTGTGCACTTCCACCTAAAAACTATAAATAAGAGCCAATTCAAATATAATATAATCAAATTAATAATGATTTTTTTCATGTGTCCAAATTGTATTTCTCTGCATACGAAAGATGAAAACATGCTTCATACAGATTGAAAATTTTGATTGGTTTAAAAATAGGGAGACATGAAAATCATGCATATTATGCATGTAAAATTAATTGCGACACATACAAATGTAGTATTTATTTGTTTAATGTAGAAGTAACTTCTTGTATAACACGGATAAATCACTTAAAGAATTATACCCTTAATATTGATGTTCTTTACACAAAATCTAAGGGCCTAAATCTTATAAACATAAATTATCTTGTGTAACATTTATATACGAAAATTATAATATCAATTATCAAGATTAAATATTCAAATATTATTTTTTTTATTATATTTTAAAAAATTATGTTATTAAAAAAAAAGAACTATTATTAATTAAAAAAAAATACTTATTTTTACCTTCACGTCACTGATTGAACTATGTTGAAAATTTAAAATAATTATACAAACATTTTTATTTATCATGCACTTTCACATTTAATGATATAGATTTCATTTTTGACCAGCACTAAGGCTAATTTCTGCATTTTACCAGAATTGAAATTGTTTATTTGATAAATACGTGATATCGATATTTTTCTCCAATTATTATAAATAAAAATATATCAGATATTTAAAAAATATAAATATATAAAATAAAGCAAAATAACTTATTAAACTGGAATTTTGAATTTTTTAAAGTCATAAAACTAAGTATTTTTAAGAAGTAAGAACCCAATGAACATCAAGAAAAAAAGTGTTAAATTATATAAATGTGATATTACATTTGGGGTTCCTTAATGTACAGTGAGGGTGTACGATATTAAAGTACGAACTGACCGGAATTAACGTTGACGCTATCACGTGCAA
Organism: Rhizophagus irregularis; assembly: GCF_026210795.1. NCBI lineage: Eukaryota > Fungi > Glomeromycota > Glomeromycetes > Glomerales > Glomeraceae > Rhizophagus > Rhizophagus irregularis. The sequence goes on along the minus strand of NC_089435.1, from coordinate 4,195,383 downwards.
GTGCATAACTCCTAAACTCGGGCCAGTTCGTACGTTAATATCGTACACCCTCACTGTACGTTAAGGACGCCCGTTACATTTGACTTGAATTTTTTTGAATTTAACTAAATTTAGGCCGGCATTATATGTTTGGCTAGAGTTGAAAATTTTGGCCAGAATTACAATTTAAAGATTGATGATTTTAAATTGTTACATTAAATTTAATCAATTTTAAATTATATATATGTATATATACTAGGTAACGGTGACCGTTAAACGTCCGACGCGGGCGTCACGCTGCACGTTTTCCAAAGTGAAATCTTATTGGTGTTATATTTTGCAACGATTATAAACATCACGAGCACAACGCCTTTCACATTGATTATGAGTTCATTTTCTCTAATTTTGCGTTTTCTAAGTGTTTCAGGATGAATAAATACAGGCTGGGCTATCTATTTTATATTTTTAATTTATTATTTTAAGATTTTAATAACGAAAATAAATTACACAAGATATAAGTTATATTTTTTCGTTTATTATTAATGAATCTTAAATTACATGAAGAAATAATCTAAAAACAACTAAATATACTTATGAAGGTTAATAAAGTCTAATTTTAAGCTAATAGTATCGAAATTAATAAGCTAATAGTATAAAAAGTAATAAAAAATATATGTGTCACGTGTATATAAGTCACGTGCGGGACAGACAAACATTGCATGCTTTTGTGTAGAATGTAAATCCCACTCCGCTTCGGACAATTATAGGTCTAAATAAAGATAATGCTAATCCAATTATTTATTTTATAAAATCATAGTACAAAAAATTTCTCTAAAAAAATTTTGACATTTCCATAGATTAATACATAATTTACAAGCAATAAGTTAATGTTTCGTTCATAAATTTCACACTAATAAGTCCCCCTATAAAAAAAAATTCTGGAAAAAACTCCGATAAATGATCACTTTTCTAGTTTTTATTCTGAAGAAACTCAGACCATTTTTCCAAAAAATTTCGTCTGTTTTGAGCTTCAACCATAGTTTTAACTTCGACTTTGACTTTGATATCAAGTATTCAGCCTAATTTAAAATAACAATAATAATATATACGGTTGTGGCTACTGTTATTTATTTGTTTGTTTTTGAGATTTGTTCCTGCATAATGGATCAACAGGGTGTTATTAATTACTATGCATACTATGCAGAAGCAACCTCATTACAATATTATTTGATATAGAAATTAGAAATTATTTTTTAATAATGTTGCAACTTTTTTCCGTAATATTACACAATATTCATATTGCTATTATAAAAAAAAATAACATGCTTTATTACTAAAAGCTAATTAAATTCATTACATAATTTAATTTCTTATTTATAAAATTAAAAAAATGGAGCTTATGTACTATTTAATCCGCGAGAAAATTGCCTTGTTTCAAAAATCTTTTTTGAATGAAGAGTTAAAATTTGAGCAAATTTTAGAAACTCGCAAAGTTGCAAACAGATTATCAATTCATACCTGTTTAATATTACATTTAAAATACACTGTATATTGCTTTAAACCTTAATTCTCTTTTCATTCATGCTCTAAAAAATCGTAAATTAAAAATTTGTTATCACTATAATTGGTTAGAATTACCAAATTTAATTTTTGTTAATTACGGAAAAGTGGTCTAATAAACAACCAATATTACCAAGTTATGATTTAGTACAAGCAACGTACACAAAAATGTTACTACATTTGTGAAAGTTAAATGCGCGTAAAAAATTCTTATACGGTAGTATCCGGTGTTTACCGTGCATAATATTTGAATACATTTTCGTTTTGTGTTCAGTACTATTTAACTTATTTAATATTATGCATAATCCTAAAAATATTAAATACGACAAGATTTTTTTTTTAAAAAATCAAATAATTATTTTTCTTTCAAATATTTATTTTTACCGCATCAAGTCATTAAATAGAATACAATAATCATGTCAAAAAATTTTTTAGTCAATATCATAATATGGATGCTACTTCAAATATTAATTGAAGTAAATAGTCAAATGGTGCCCTTTAAACCAATTGGATATTTCCATCATACTGCCACACTCATTGATAATAAATTGTATATTTTAGGTGGTAGGTTAGAAAATGAAACATCAGCAAAAGACTTTTTTTATCTTGATGTCTCCGTTCCATTTAATACTCAAGAATTGTCATGGCAAGACTTATCAAATATTAATATGGTCCCGCCACATGATTCTGCAACATCAGTTAAAGGTGGTGCGAATAATAATACACTATTTTTGTACGGAGGACATACAACCGATCAAAATATGGCATTGGTTTATACATTTGATTCACAAAGTATTATATGGGATATTCCAAAAATAACTGGAATTAATATGACCAAAAAACGGGGTTTAAAAGGCATTATCGATTATAATGGAAAATTTTATTTATGGTCCGGAGAATATGATGTTAACGGTACTTATGTTATAAATGATATGCTTATTTTAGATACATTAAATCTTAATTGTAAAAAAGGAAGTTTAGTTAATGCACCAATTCCGAGAAGTGAATATAGCGCTACCCTATTACCCGATAATAAGATTATTTATATAGGTAAGCGAATAATTTTTGTAACTTTTATTTATTTTTTACATATGCTTTATTACTAATTTATTAATGGATATAGGTGGTGCGAATGAATCTTGTTTCTTTGGAACAACTCTAAATATTGAAATAGGTGTCGCTTTAACATTAAGTGAGGTAAATTTTGTAAATATTACTATTAATAAACTGAATGCGCCAGAATTCTAAACTCCGAGTAAATTATTTAAATAGATCTATATATATGATACAGCTAACGACAGTTGGAATACAAAAGTAAGTTAGTTATTTTAGTCATTCATTATAGTAAAAATTTATATTGTAATTAAATTTTTATTAAATTTAGATAACATCAGGAAAAATTCCTTCTAACAGAGCGGGGTTTTCCGCAATTCTTGGTATGCAATTAAATAAGAATACTATTATGGTCATTTTTTTAAGATTGAACATTAATTATAAATCTTATTATTTTTAATAGGTTTAGATGGCCAAAGAGTCATAATTTATGGAGGATATTTTAGCAATCCTGGATATTTAGATACTACACTTTATGTATTAGATTTAACTAATTTTAATTGGTATGTTCCGAAAATTTCTGGAAAAATTCCAAAACCTAGAGTATTTCATGAAGCAAATTTAATTGGAAAATATATGGTTATATCATTTGGTAAATATAGTATTCTAAATATAAAAATTAAGCAAATTAAACAAATTAATTTTTTTTAACAAAAAAAAAACTAATTTTAATAGGGTATGGTTATGATAGAACAGTTGAAAGTGATATATTATTACTTGACATTAGCAACAATGAAGAATATGTATGGACGACATCATTTGATCCTTCAGTTCCAAAAAATATCATACCATCCCCGTCACCAACTTCATCGCCCATCCCTTCTCGATCATTGCCACCATCATCACAATTATCCGATAATTCATCAAATAATTCTAATATTAATATAGTTGGTGCAATTGTAGGATCTTTGTTAAGTGGCATTATTTTCTTAATAATTGGATGTTTCTTTTTATACAAATGGAATAAAAACAAACAAAACAAAAAAATTATTTATGGAAATGATAATAATTACAATAATTACAGGCAAGAAGAAAAGGAAATTCCTACTGAAAGAGATTATGAGCAAGCAATTAATAATGAACAAAACATTATTCAAATAAATGACAATGAACCAACTAATGATTATCATGGGCAAGAAATTATTCTAACCCCCGATGAATCAATGATAATTCCAGCTAATGATCATGAACAAACGTATAAAAATGAATCTACAACTAATCATGAACCAATAATTCCGGAATCATTTAATAATAATTATAATGGTGAAAGGTTCTCATTACAAGCTTTTAAAGATGAAATGCTCCAAGCTGTCAAACAAGAAAATCAAAACTTGAGAAATGAAATTCTTCAAGTTGTTAAAGAGAATTATAACAAATAACAATACAAAAAATAATACGGGGTAAGATTATAATTATTAAAATTAATAAGTATATGACTTATTATTTACAGTATGTAGTGTACTTTATATTAATTTAATAAATAAAATGCACATATGCACACTTTGATGGTACACCAACTCAAAGACAAGTATTCCATAATGCGTAACTTATCAGTTCAATTCAATATTATAAAATCACATTGTCTGTATTTATCGTCGTGTTCTTTGTGAAGTAATATTAGTATTTCATACTTTTAATTATGGAAAGCCATCCTTGACAAAAGGTTAATGTCCAAACATCATGAAATATAATATTTAGACATCATGATGGTATGTCTAGACATCATGTTTGATATATGTAGGATGATATTTGTACATCATTCAACATGATGTGAAAGACATCAACCGACATGATGTCTAGACATCATGCTGATCAAATTACCAAATATAGTATATTTATGAGTTACACAAAATAAAATTTACTATATTTGGTAACGTGATGTCTAAGACGTCATGTCGGTTGATGCTTGAGCATCATGTTGAATGATGTACAAACATCATCCCACATATATCAAACATGATGTCTAGACATTATCCAACATGATGTCTGGATATCAACCTTTTGTCAAGGACAGCTTTCCATATTTAATTGCAGATCTGCCTAAAATTGGCACTGCGTTACTAATAAAATTCGGGGTTAAATTTGCCGATTTTGTACTAGAACACAAACTTCAAAAAAGGATATCTCTCATAGATGACATATTGACTATAAAAAAAATCATATGATATACTGAAAAAATACTTGAAAAAAACGAATTTGCAAAAAAAAGTTATACATTCGTATGCAAAATAATGAGTTTACTAGTATGCGCGCGCGTCAGATTTACACCTTAAAATATACGAAATTTCAATATTTCATTTTACTATATTGCATTATTTACATTAAAAACCTATAATTTTTAGCTTCTAAAGTTGTTTTTAAAAGCTTTTTTGAAATATTTTTATTATTAAAAACAAGTGAAAGTTGAAGAAAACCAGTTACAGAAATATAATTATAAAATTTTTTGGCAAATATGACTTGTCATAAAATGAAAGAAAATATTGTATTTATGATATTTCTGTTTGTAAAATGGGTGAAACTTATTTTGCGCGCGAGATGCAAAAAATGCTTTTTTTTATTATCGCTATTATCCCCGAATTTTATTAGTAACGCAGTGCCGATTTTAGGCAGATCGGCAATTAAGCTAATTAATCTGGAGCGAAGCGAAATTATAGATTTAATAACATAAAATGTCCTTATCTGCAACTTGCAGAATGTCATTGCACATGATCTCGAAAGTACCCATATTGTTTGTTTCATCACTGACGTCAATAAATAAATTAAATATTGTCGTTTAAACAACAGTTTCCATTCCCTACATTTAATCTTGAAATTTAAATATGAATGTTAATTTATCCAATAAGTTGATTAATTCAATTAATTAGAATAAAGTAACTGAAGTTAAAAACATATCTGCTAACAAAAAAAAATTCTAGATTCTCAACACATTAGAAATAGTGATCAAATAATAACTCCGTCATACAAATATGAATTGATATTTGTAATGCCAATAAATTATCTTAGTTAATTACTTAAAGAAAATTGATAAATAATGTAAATAGTTAAGGAAGGAAATAAAACTCAAATATACTTTGAAAAATTAGATAAAGGAGAATTTCATCAGTAAAGAAATACTAAATTACGAGTAAAATACCATTACCGGTAGAGATGGGGAAGTTCCAAACAGAGCGGTTCCAAACCGGTTCTGGAACCGATTCTAATTTTAGCAGATTCTGAAGTCTGAACTTGAAATACTCTGGGAACTGTTCTAAAAATTGAACCAGAACCGGCTCCGAACTGGTTTGAAGGAACCACTCCAAATCGGATTGTCATCAAAATTATGATGATCACGGACCAACCATTGTTTGATGACCAATCAAAATTTTTCTAATCGATCTTCATTGCATGCTCTACCTGCTCATATTTTACTTAATGAGAACTGAAGCGGGAACCGATGAAGAACTGAAATGGAGCTGACGAAACTGATCCCATCCCTAATTACTGGTCAATACATGTTTTTCATTTAGTGTACAATAGGATCCTGCGATAAAGGATGTTATAACTTATAAAACTTAGCTAAATTACCAAGAAAACCAGGAATTAAAGGAATAAAATCCTTAATTTCAATAATAATTATTAGTTATATAAATATAAATGTCTCAGATGTCCATCTGGCACATAACGTCGTGACTATGTACAACACTAAAATTAACAGCTTGGTAATGGTTTGTATAACTCAACTGATACCTTTTATTTAGGATTGCAATCGAGGAATTGATCGATCGATCGTGCAGGTGTGTAATCGAGATTAAGCTTAATTGATCACATGCAATCGATTTTTAAATCGATCGTTAAATTTAAGCCATTATCAATGATTGAATTTTTATAAAAATTTCATATTAATATTTTTTATGCAAAAATTGAAAAACAAATTAGTTCGACTAAAAATTAGTTCAATTTTAATCAGGCCAATATTTGCGATTGAGTCATTAATTGAACCATTTAATGATCGATGTTAATTGGTTCGATTAAGAGCCCTATTTTATTTATGAAGGATAGTCAATTTTATTAATTTGGTTAGCTGATACCAGACAAGATTTTCTATGGGAAAAAACTATCCCAAGAGCACCCAAAAAATTCTGCGTAAAATCATGTGATTATCTCATAATTGTGATAAATTAAACTTTTAACAACAAGGTATTTTTTATCACTTTTCTACTTTAGTACTAGTAGTAGCGTAGTTAGGAATGGGGAATATATACCCGGTATATATTTAAAGGTATATACCTGGTATATACCCAAGAAATAATATAAACCCAGTATAACATGGTGTATACTATTTTTAGACATGGTATATACCCTTAAAAAATATATAACACATTATATACCTAAGGCTAAGCGTAGTTTTACTCCTAGTATAGTTTAGATCGAAGGGTGGGGTTCTACTTTTTTGGAATGAGAAATGTAGTTCTACTTACCTGAATGGCTGTTAGTAGCCTAGGTTGCGCATGTTGTTAATGTAACAGATGCAAATGTATCGTTCTTATAGTACGTGTACGACATACTATCTTATACGACCTATATTATGTGACATATACAGTGGGTTACAAAAAGTGACCGACCACCTAAAAATTAAATAAATTCAACCATTTTCATTAATATTTTTATATTTAGAGTGAATTTATTTACTGCACCCTGCGTTACAACGCATCCTTCCTTTTTTGTAAATTGTTTATGTCGATCTTTAGTTTATACACCGCACCCCCTTAAAATGGCAAATGATAAACATAAAAATATATATAAATTTGTAACGCAGGGTGCGGTAAATATGGCCCGCCGTAAGGACAAAAAGTAGATACAAAAGTTATTATCTGAATATACAAAAGTTATTATTTGAATATACAAAAGTGATCATTTGAATATACAAAAATGTATATTCAAATAACAACTTTTGTATATTCACATGTATTAAAGTGGTCATTTGAATGTACAAAAGTTGTTATCTGAATATACAAAAGTTATCATTTGAATATACAAAATTCAATATGCTATCAATTTGGCCAAATCTAGAATTAAAAAAAAATTACTGCTTAATTTGGAAATCTACTATATATTCAAATGATAACTTTTGTACATTCAAATGATAACTTTTGCATATTCAAATGATAACTTTTGTATATTTAAATGTTAACTTTTGTATATTCATATGTCAACTTTTGTATATTCAAATGTTAACTTTATGTTATATATTCAAATGATAATTTTTGTGTATTCAAATGATAACTTTTATATATTCAAATAACCACTTTTGTATATTCAAATGACTACTTTTATACATGTGAATATACAAAAGTGGTTATTTGAATATACAAAAGTTAATATCTGAATATACATTTTTGTATATTCAAATGATAACTTTTGTATATACTTTTTGTGCTTACGGCGGGCCATAGGTAAATACATTATTTCTTATATTTATATTAAAATTAGAAATGTAAAATCCATTTTATGAACATTTTTTTCACGTAATTAATAATAAAATTGTGTATAAATATTCAATTTTCAGAGTGAAAAAAATTTCAACTTTTTAACCAGAACAGCTAGAGTAATGTAAATACCAGAAATCGATCCTTTGACTTAAAATTTGTTTATCTTCAAAACATCAGAAAGATTCGATCAGTAGTTGTTGAGAAATCTACTTTTAAAATCAATGAATTTTGGTGAAATTCTTATAATTTTATATGTAGATCATCAAATTTTGCCGATTTTTAAAAGTAGATTTCTCAACAACTACTGATTGAATCTTTCTGAATTTTTGAAAATAAGCTAATTTTTAGTCAAGGAATCAATTTTTTATACCTATTTTACTCTATCTGCTTTGGTTAAAATGTTGAAATTATTTCTACTCTGAAAATTAAGTATTTATATACAATTTTAACATTAATCAAGCAAGAAAATGGTTCAAAATAAGTTTTTACACACTTAATTTTAAAATAAAAATAAAATTATTAATGAGAATATTTAATTTTATTTAATTTTTAGGTTGTCGGTCACTTTTTGTAACCCACTGTACGTCGTATAAGATAGTATGTCGTACACGTATAAGAATGATACATTTGCGTAACAGATAACGTTCACTCCTCTTCTATAAATAAAATAAAATAAAATAAAAAAAAATCACTTTTCTACTTCAAACATGGATATTATAACTAGTAATTGCAGAAATGTAAAAAATGTCGAAAATTTTACTTTTAAATACACACCAGTTTAAACTTGTAATATATGTCTCCATAATGCTGCTTTACAATATGAACAATCTAATCAATTTAATTCGGAACTTTTTAACACTAGAAGAAAACAGCTATTTGAATAGATTTTAGAAATTGCCGTGATACTAATGAATACTTAGAAAATGATTTAACTGGTATAGATTTTAATTGCAATATTTCAATTGATATGATCCAAAAAAAATTATCCAAGATGATCATTGATTTAATAGGTGAAAGTGACAGCTAGTACTGTATTATTATATTTATAAAGATTCTTATACTTCAGAAAAAGCATCTGATATTTTAACATTTCAGTATAAATGTTCTCAATGTAAATCTCTTGCAAAGAGACCTAGAAAAAATGAATCCATGATCGAATACCAATTGAGAGATTTAATTGCAATGGGTTAAATAAAATTAATAACATAATGAATTTAATGAATAATGATGAATCTACTCAATTTACAATTGTAAAATCAACAAGCGATCAAACAATGCAACTATTTAAAGATTACAAATTAATACTACATGAAGCAATTGAAGCATTAAGAATTGTAAAGGAACAAGAAAATATTGGTAATAAATGATGGGCACAAGCAATTCAAACAAGTTTCAAGGGCATTAAAAATTTAGTAACTGATATTAAGATATTGCCGTATAAGAATAATACTAATTATTCCATTCTTTTTTAAATATAGTTTTTCAGTAGATTCTTTTATTCTTTAGGGCACTAGTGATACTTTTCTATTAATTGTAAGATATGTGACTTGTTCTTTTTATTGAAATAATTTATTTTCCTTTTTTTATTGATCATGATTCTTTAGCTTGCTTTTTTTATTCAAAAGGATTAGCAAATTTCTACCAAATACTATTGATATCTTGTGCACATTATGTTTATTAAAACCAATTTCAGTTATCCAAGAAGCGTCTCTCACATTGTTAAAGAAAAATAATAATAAGGGAATAAAAAACGGGGTGATTCTTTAGTTCATAAAATTATATAAATTATAATTATGTTAATGAAGTACTATACAGTATAATTTCACATTAACAACTTTAACAATTTTGAACTTTTAAATGTTATACAATGCAAACAATGAATATTACGAGTGACATATTTAGTTTACCAATAGCAGGACCAGCATTAAGTAGTTTCTGAGACATTGCTAATAAATTATTAAAAGAATCAGGGGTTATAAGAAAGAATCCTTCATTTCGAATAAGATTTTACCATAATTAACTTTTACGTAAATGAACACCAAATCAAGTGACTATCATCTGAAGCAAAAACAGATGAGACACAGAAAATTGAGGCTGTACAACAGTACAAGTGGCTAATAACTTTTTTATTATCTTTTTTTTTTTTAAGCGTTAATTACTAAGACATAGTGAAAGAGGAGAGTACATTAATAAGCATCCAACTGCTACAACAATATACTAGTAACTATGGTACTATTAAAATAGTAGTATGTCGCGTATGAGTTCTCGCTACCAGATACTTAATATACAATAAGATAAAATATAATAATAGCCCTTCCCGGTCGACCACCATTTTCCGTTAGTAGATTATACCTTTTCATTGATCTAACACATTGACCACCTGTGATAAAAACTCTAAACGTCACCTCCTTAAACAACTACTCAAAGAAGCCATAATTTTCTAGTAACCCTAGTATACTAATAATCCTCTTCAAACAGTTCTCCAGGGTATTGCAAATAAACGATACGTAACTTCCTCGAAGTTTATTAACGCGGATCTTCCTTAAGAATGTGTGTAGGAAAAACTATATTACCAAATTGGGTGTGTAGTGTTACGCGATAAAATGCACATCCGATGTTCGACGTTATTCGATGTTTATATAACGATCCGATATAATTTGTGTCCATGTCGATTTCTATCATTACATAACGATTTATGACCGCAGGTTGTGTACATTAAATTAGCCATATAGATAATATTCTTTATTTTATCAATTTTATTATTATTTTTATTATTAGTTTTACATATGTAGCGATAGAATAATCATATATTACAATATTGTTTGTATTATTATTATATTATATTATTTATTGTCTATAATTGTAATTTAAAAGATTATTGATGTATGTTGATGTATAAGATCTATAATAAGAGTTAATGAAGGATAATTTGATTAATAATAATCAACTGATAGAATTTGTCATTCGTAACTTATCAAAAGGAGGGCTTATAATGGTTATTTTTATCACTATTATAGTAATTAGCCATATTACCATGAAACATATTCCGTTATGTGTTTAGAACCTATCGGTAGATTAGATTTTGATATGATAATAGATGGTGTTGGAAAAAGAGATGGAGAATAGATATAAATACCTTTCACCAACTCGTTGATAAAAGTAGGGAGGACCAAAGATTGTATTTTACCAGCTATAGTAGAAATCCTTTTCCCTATCACTTTTTATCATTTATTATCGCTTTGTTGTAAACCCTTAATCCTATCCCTTCATAACGTTATTAATAAAAACCATTATACATCGTATCGTTAATTATTGTTTCTGTGTGTTTTGATATATTATTCATTTATTACTCGACGTGTGTTATCATTATCGTATTTTGTAGGTATTTATCTTGACGATTCTTAACGAACAATACCGGATAAGTAGTATTGAGTAAGAATCCTGTTGATAACCTGGTGTTTATATGACTTATTTTAACCAACCGTCGACCTTTACTTGCCGATATATTTCGGTAACAGTAGCTTCTTATGTTTTTTTCTGTATATATAAATAATAAATTATAAATAGTAAACCTGTCCAAATAAATTAGTTTCTGACCAACTGGGTCTTGTGAATATCATAATGTTTTATTGTTTTGTCGTGTTATGCCAACTTTCCAATCATAATCATAATCATAGAAAAATAAATATTTTTTCATCCGGTATCAGCCAATCATACAGTTTTTTTTTAAGAATCTTTTTAGATAGATTTTTAAATTTTCCAGGTTCTCTTACGTGTAAATTTTGTTATACAAACCGCTATTAAGTCCAGTTCATCACGACGTCACATATCCGAGGCATTTGTATCAAATAATCACTATTGAAATTAAAGATTTTATCTGGTTCTCTTGGTAATTTAGCTAAGTCTATAATGTCCTTCAGAAACTCTTTATCGCAGGGTCCTATCGGTACACTAAATATAAAACATATATTGACCGGTAATAATGGTATCATACTAATTTTACTTCCTACTGATGAAATTCCCTTTTCCTTTTATCTAATTCTCTAGAAAGTCTATTTAAGTTTACTTCCTTTTCTTGACTATTTATTTTACACTATTTATTTAAAAATTTTCATTAAGCAATTCCGGCCGGAATTGAGTTTTTTATTTGGACAATTTTGTCCAATTTTCTGGTCAGTAAATTGATTGTGAGATCAGGTCATCAGGCCGATAGTACGTGTGTCACAGGTATTGTGATTTCAATCACAAATTAATCTAATAATTTAAATACAACCAATTACAACTTACGGCATAATTTCGTATTACACAGTGTTTTCATAATTTTGAGCCGTAATCCGTGTAATCTGAAATACTGTAATTACTACTTACGGCAACCAACATTTATACTTTTAATTAATTATAAAAATTTAGAGGTTATATCAAGAAATTTTGATTTTTTTGTAGGTTTTATGATGCAAGATAAAATTGCCAATGGTTATCGATGTAAAAATAAAAATACTTAATTCAGATAAATACTGTATGTCGTTTCGCTATAAACAACCATCCAACGTATCCTGTTTAATACAAATGTGTAAGTTCCAAATTTTGACCTTTATTTTAAGTGCTAGTTTTCCTTTTTATATAATTCCAGTAGATATTTATTATCTTTGTTTGTTAGAAACTGACTGGCGTTATAATAATTCCGGCCCTGAAAAAATGTGCACAACTAATAGTAAAATTTTTCTCGTCTGGATTGTCTTGGGTCCCTACTTATTTCTTTTTTTTTTTTGTACTAAATAAAACTAATCCCGCATTATTATTACCACCTATGGAAATATGAATATAAAGTTGATCTTACTGTAAGTGTTCTTCCTCATGTAACCTTTTACAGTATAGAGGTAATGCAGATTTAAGCCAAAAACTAACTAAATTCGTCATATCATTTAATTTTTTTATTATTTCTTTGGTACAAAAATGAAGGATGCTTTACAATTAATTTAAAAATAGAATAGTACTTAGTATGCCAAGATTTTTGTTGATCGCAAGCTAGCTTTTTTCAGTTGATTAATTTTAAACAATAAATGAACTTTTTTTCTTTTCTACCAAAATAAAGTTATTAAATAGAGCATAATCATGTCAAAAACTTTAATATATTTTAAATTGTGGTTCTTACTTCAATTATTATTTGAAATAAATTGCCAAATGACACCTTATAAGCCAATTGTCTCAAGTCGTAATACTGCTACGCTTATCGATAACAAATTGTATATTTTAAGTGGATACGACGATTCAGGTTGGTAAAGAATTTTTTTACCTTGATTTATCCGTTCCATTTAATACTCAAAATTTATTATAGCATGATTTATCAAACATTAATATAATTCAATCAATCGTGGGTGCTACATCTGTTAATGGTGGTATTAATAATAATACACTAGTGTTCACCTGTTGTCTACGACAACAGTTAATATGTAATTCCGGCCAGAATTAAAAGATCTGCAAAGAATTTCCTTTTTTGGAAATTTGAGCAACACAATTTTTTTAATTTCTCTGAAAAGTAACAGAAGACAAAATTTCCTTTTTTGGAAATTTGCGTAACCGACAATTTCCTTTTATGGAATCCTGTGTAACCCAAAATTTCAGTTTTTCGCCAGAAATAAAATTTCCTTTTTTGGTCTTGTGTAACATTGGCGACGAATAGGAGTAGGGTTACACAATTCAAATGACTTATTTATATGGTTAATCTAAACATAACGCCCACGTGATTGCAGTGTTTTTAAATATATAGATAGATTAATTATGTATGGAGGAAGAAATTTGATCAACTGATGAAGTAAAAAAACTCTTTCCCCTTTTTTTATTTTGTTAGTTTTCCGCAGTAATTTCGCAAAGTTTTTTTTTAGTTTCTATTTGAAACGCTAAAGGGGACGAGGCCCAAGCGGGCACCTTGGTCTTATACAAGGTTTTTAGTTCTCATCTTATCCCACACTAAGGGACTATGTCAGCTCCAAACTACAACCAACCCAACTTTTCCGTGGCTCCATATGAACCTTCGAAACCTTATCCGCAGTTGGACGAACATTCTGATAGCAGACGAAAAATTCCTGAAGGCAGACTTGCTAAAGATAATGTTTCAGAGACGACTATTAAACCACAGGATAACACATTTCCGACCATCATAGTCAAAGCTCCTTTACTTCCACCGAAACTTTCGACCTTTTCTTTTTTGGTCTCTTTCGAAAAATTTTATGTGACCGCTACGTCTAAAGCAGGTTATAACAAGATCTACGAATGTAGGCGTTCAAAAAGTTTCTTTTTCGAGGTTGTCGATCAAATACCAGACACCAATGAAATTCACCTAAAGATATACACAAACGATCATCATATGTTATCTACTCCAATTCGGTATTATTCCACAAGCAAATTACCTAATCATCGATTTCAAATATCGAAGTGCCTCACGCACTTTTTTTTACATCAACGAGTTATTCCTCGGCGTATTCAAAATAAATTTTTTAACATGATACGACTCAAGTTGTTAGATAGACTCAATCTGATAGCATCACGTGAAAGAAAAATCACGTGTAGTAATAATATCACCAAAACCTTTTTCAACTTCTCTTACAAACGATACAGATTTTATTTTGGTATCTATGTAGCTTGTAACCATCTACCTACAACGAAGTCTCCTCATCAAAAAACAACACCATGCCGTACACCGTGCCCTTTTGTAAAAAATTTTAATCGACACGCTTGTAACCAACATCATTCGGCCATCGCTCAAATAATAAAAACTCCTTTAGAGGATAAGGCAGTAACAGCACCTAAGAATAACATCGTTCATCACAAAAGTTTTCACGCCAACATAATTTATAGGAAATATAACGATAACTCAAAGCAAAAGATTTTTTCGAATCGATTGGGCATTTCTTATACAACGCGTTATGAAGCGCACAACCTTGACTCAATTTTACCACCTTACAAGGCTATTGGTCCTATGTACACCAAGATTTACGAAAATTTCTCTCGTACGTTAAGTTCTAATCCACGTATAGCTGCACGGCAGAATGCTCGTTTTGACCGATCTTGTCGACGTGTTTTCAACAATAATAAACCTAAAACTGGGATGGCTCTTAAACTCTGACATAAGATTAAACTGGCGAATCAACGGAAATTCCTTTTCTATCGATATCAAAAGTTCAATAAACGGATTCCTCATTTAAAATTCAACATGGGATTATTTAAACGCTTCCCAACCGTTCCTTTATTCCGTTTCCCATACGATCAGAACTGTACTCTTCTACATCTACCTGATGATAGGATATTTCCTCCTCACATTTCTTCTGCATTACGCAGTGCCATCAAGGATCAGGACTCCGATGATGAGAATCATTCTTCCGTTAAGGATGGCCGGGATGATACACCTGAAAATTCTTATAAGGATTGGTATATCATGAATCTTATTGACGAACACTATGGTAAAGATGCATCGGAATACATAGATGCCGTGCTTTTATTACAAGACTCTACAATTCAGCTTTCCTTGAGAGACGCATATATGCTAGGTTTAGACGATGATCGCATCAGTGAGATCAAAGCTCGAGATCGCCTTAACGAACGGTCAAATGTCATTAAGGACATAAAAGATCATAACACCTCTGCCAAACATTATCTTAGGCGTACTAATGCTATGGAGTTTTTCACTCAAATGAACGATAATTTTGATGAACGTATGGCCAGTATTCGCAAATTCGCTTATGGAACGTCTAAAAAGACAAGCAGCGACAAACGAACAGTTGCATCAAAACGTCTTAGTACTTTGATAACAAATTTTGGACAAAAATACAAGGATGAACATTACCCCTTTAAACCATACCGCGCTATTATTCGCGCAAATGATATCCAATATATAAAAGATGATCTTGGTGATACCTCCGATGACACGAAAATCATAGAACGTCGCCAAAAAAAGCGTCGCGCCAGACATAATCATTATAATAATTATGGTGACCTCATACCTCTAACAAAAAAAATTTGTCTTTTCGATTGTAGGGATACCAAAGAAGAAGACTTCTTACCCTCTAATATAGATTTAATTTTTAAATTTCGTATTTGAAATAATTTAGTTTCTATATTATGTAATTCATTTTTTGAATTTGTCGGTTCGTATTATGTTAGATATTAACAATTACAAATAGTGTGAATCATTCCACCTATGACAGTATTTACAGGTGGCGACCTTGATGGTTGAAAGAAAAATACGGGTTAATTAGTTCACTTTTTAATTGGTTCATTGGTTCCTTTCTGGTAGGGGAGGGGATCATCCTGGTTCGATGGATTTAAAGAAGTTCGGGTCCGTCCTCGGGGGGATGATAGCTAGAAGTAGGATAGCACGGTTACGTATATGTCCTGTTAATAGTCTGTCCGTCTTCACATAAAATAAATAAATAAATAAATGGAGGAAGAAATTTGACAAATATTGAAAATTTGGCTTTGGTTTATATGTTTGATACACAAAGTAACTCATGGAGTAAAATGGTTGAAGATAGTTATGTTAGTAGGAAGAGAAGTTTATCAGTTGTTGTCGATTACGATAGAAAAATGTATTTATTTGGTGGATGGTTAATAAATAATGAATATACGAATGATATGTTTATTTTAGATACAATAAATTTAAGTTGGAGTTCATTAAATGCAACCGTTCCAATGGTTAATTATGGCGCAACTCTATTACCTAATAAAAACATTATTTATATAGGTATGGTTATGTCGTTAGAATAAGTTTTTACTTTAAAACAAGAACACTATGAGCAATGCATAATTTTACCATTTTACGTGGTAAAGTCTACCAATCAAAACTGTATTGCTAATCATGGACTGTATGTATCCGTGATTACTTAACTTATTTTTGTATTATTAATTTATTATTATTATTTGAAAGAGAATAGTTTGTTTAAATAATAGCAAATTAATTAAATGATTCATTTTTGGATAGGTTTACTTGTACGATACTATTAATGATAAATGGAGTATAAAAGTAAGTCAAAATGTATTATCATTATCGTTATCATTATTGTTATTATAAATAATAAATAATAACTAATTGTTAACTAAAGAAAACTTCTGGGCCATCAATACCTTCGAAAAGATATGGTTTATCTGTCGTCCTCGGTATGTATTAAATAAAAACAAATAAATTGGTTGAATTCTAATTCTAATTAGATTATTATTTAATAGGGTTAGATGGTAAACAAGTAATAATTTTTGGAGGGAAAGAAAATACTATTATTAATCCTAAAAAATCATTATATAATTTAAATATAAACACTTTTGAATGGTCTATTCCCAATGTTTCTGGAGGAATCTCAAAAAGTCGATATTATCATAAAGCACATGTAATTGGAAAATATATGGTTATATCATTTGGTAAATATAATATTTTTATAACGTAAACTTGGATTCATTTTAACTAAAATTAATTTTAATAGGAATGGGTTATAACAAATCAATTGAAAGTGATATATTATTACTTGATATTAATAACAATAATGAATATAAATGGACGTCAATATTTGATCCTTCGACTCCTCCATCGCCATCTTCCCCATTTTTACCATCTTTACGACCATCTACTAATCCTAAAACTTTATCAAGAATTACACCAGCAGCTATGGCTGGTGCAATTATTGGAACTTTGTTTGACGTTATATTATTATCGTTTGGAAGTTATTTTTTATATAAATGGAATAAAAATAATCAAAATAAAAAACATATAACAAGAACAATTTTAATTCCTCATAGTTATAGTAATTGTTAACATCAAAGAGAAGAAACTGACTATAATTTAAATTTGAAATTCAAACAGATTACTAATAATAATAAAATTGTGACGCGTTCACAACTTCGCCAAAATAATTACAAGTCACATGACTTATTTAACATGGGTCGACATTTATGGAACCAAAGCAGAAACTTTTTAATTGTTACATAATTACATAAATCCAGTTAAAAGTAAAGAAAAGAATATTAATTTCGATTAATTTGGGCCGGAGTTATAACTTGACAAATTTTAAATCTTAATTCCACACCGTCACGGCTATTGTATTAAAGTTTCAAAGTTCAAGAATTTTCTGAAATCAGGCAAATAAAAGGAAAATTATAATCCCGTATTGTTACTATTACTAATTATGAGAATATAAATAAAATAATTGTGCAATTACTAATCTTAATTCCTTATGCCAGACATATATAGTATGGAGCCATGAAATAGTGTGATTTAAACCAAATTCGTAATATCATTTAATTTCTCTGACTTACAACATTGATTTGTGAAAATTATTAATTTAAAAATAGAAAAGTACAAGAATTTGTTTCTTTGTTTTAATACTATTTATTGATCACAAGATTTCGATTGACTAGATTTTTTCAAACCAATCATAAATATTGTAATATTCCGTAATATTACTATACTATGAATTTAATTTACAATGTTGCTGAAACAATTTTTGATTTTGTGTTTCACTATCTGCTGCTTATGTAAATTTTTTTCTTTCAATACGGCAAGATGTTTTTATAAGTAAAATAAATGAACATTTTATCCTTTCGATCACATTAGAGTTAATAAATAGAATATAATTATGCCAAAAGGTTATTTAGTTTATTTTATCATATTATGGATCTTACTACTACTTCAAGTATTAATTGAAACAAATTGTCAAATGACGCACTTTTCTCAAGTCGTAATACTGCTATACTTATCGATAATAAATTGTATATTTTGGGTGGATACGATTCAAATGTAAATCCTGTTGGTAAAGAATTTTTTTACCTTAATTTATCTGTTACATTTAATACTCAAAATTTATTATGGAATGATTTATCAAGCATTAATATAAATTTTGTAAAAGGAAATAAGGTCATTTTATATATTTTATTGTTGTACAAAATTATCATGAAGTCATGATTATGTGATAGTATATTTGTATATTTTGTATACGAAAATTTCTTTAATTACTGATCAATCTATTTATATTTGTCAATAATTGTCATCGCGCGTAACATTTTACACTCTCATTGATTGTGTATTATTATATTAAACTTATACAATTTATTTATTTTAAATATTATCTTTTATACAGAATACAGGACGTGTTTCTTCATTAAAATCAACATCATGAAATGATCCAATTAGAATTCATCAATTTGTCGATATCTTCGTACGAGTCATCAGTTTTAAATCTGAAAATTTTATTTAGCTTTTCTAAGTCTAGTTCCATTTTCCATCTGGTGACACAACTAGTGTCGGTAAAAATTTCTCTGTCCGTCACTCTCTACCCTGATGTCTCGCAGTATCTGAAGGGCGTCTACTCCTGAAAAATCTGACAAGGACGCGGATGAAAGGGCGATCCTTAAGTATTTCCTAAGGAGAGATGATCGGGCTCATCATTGGGTGAGACTTTTCTTTCGTCGATAATAATTCCAGAATATTTTTTTTATAGTTTATTTTCATGATTTTTAGCATGCTACTCAATTTTACTCGTGGATTTGAATTTTATCAATTCTGTGATCAACTATCCTGGCGTATTATCACGTGATATTATTAAAAATATTTATTTTGCAAGTCGCCGTTGCAAAAAACTAGTATTTAAGCGATTATTTATTTGAATACTTCAAATAGTCAATGTTATGGACGGCTAATTAGAAATCAAGGTATAAAACTACATTGTAACATATTTGTTTAAGACAAAATTATTCAACAAAGTTTGTACTTAAATTTTCAAAAAAAAAAATGAAATTCTTTAAAGCTCGTCTGTAATATTCCAATTGTTGGATGCGAAGTCGTTCAGCTGCGCTCTCTTTATCAGCAGCAAGTCTGAGTTCTAACCTATACATATATGTAAACTATTCACGGTATCCAGGGACAATAAACGAACCATATAGGATCAGGAGGTATAATATCTCGATATTTGTGAGGAATAAACATGTCCGGTATCGGATGATAAGGAGCAACTGTATATGGAGTAACTGAGGAAGATGAAGTATTACCAGGAGTCTGCTCTTGGAGAGATCCTGTCGTCAGAAGGATTAAAACGTACTACTTCATTTAGTACATAAAAAGGAATAAGAAAACGATATCTATCCGCATCAGGAGCGATGCCTGAATGATGGTATTTCAGATGTTTCACCGGCTTGTTAATATACTGCGACGGTAAAAAATAAAAGACGAAATCTTTTAGCAGTAGCTAGTTTATCAGATAAATCGTGGACCTTTCCAGGTTGTGGTCACATAAACGTTCAAATCTTTTTTCTTGTTTCTTTTTGGTACGTAAATTAGCGTTATATGTAATTTATCTATATATAAGTATAAATTTTTACATCATTAGACTCATATCACATGATGAGAAAAATAATATAAAAGAGGACAAAACCTGATGGTTTCATGTTAAATTTTTTTTTTTGATATTAAGGTTCTTAATATCAAGGTTAAGGTTCTTAATATATTCCTGGCCTTAATATCTATAACTTGTCTGAAAAAAATATTCCAAGAAAGATTAGGTATGTATGGCAAGTATGAAGGGGTGGTGCGCGCTGCAGGGTTTACGACCGGGCCCAGAGGGTACAGCCTGAACGGAATCTTATTTAGTTATTTTTTATAACTAACCATATTTTTTTTGAATTTTGTAGGGCATGCTCAAGGAGAAATGTAAATTACTTTGAATATGTTAGAGAAGCACCTAAATATTTGTTCATAAAATATAATAAATTAACATAATAAAATGTCTTGGTTAGTTGGGCTCTATTATCATTTTTTCTAATAATTTAAATTTGGCGATTCCTCTTTATACATCCTTTACAACCTCATTTTTTTATATGACATGTTAAGAAAATATTCGTAAAAAGAAAGGAGCTGTGTGTCGATCAGATCGATAAAAGTTTATAATGGTGATTCTAGGGTCGTCCAGTTTTTACTTTGTTTTTAATCAAAACAATTGTATATAGGTATCAATTCACAACTTATTCTACTAGTTTGGTTTTTCGTCTTATCAAACATTTTCAACACCTGAATTTTTGCAAAATGAATCATTGGTTTCGACCATTATTATGATTATGCCGATGATGATAGGAGCAAATGCATATTTTATCCCAACTTAATATGACATTTCAACTAGAGATAGTATTAATATTCTCATAATAATTTGTCATTCCTAATGTTTAATAATTTGTAAAATTAAAACAGGGCTAAAAATACGGTTTTTCTTTTATTAGGAATAACACGAAAAATGGGCGATCACGTACACGAAGATTATTTAGTGGTGCTAGTTGATTGATCTCATCCTTTTCTTTATAAATTAAAAAAAAATCTATATTAAGTTTTATGAATAATTGGACAATTTCAATAAGTTATAATATGGTTTAATGTACGATATAAAGGAAACTTTCATGCTATATATATGATAAATGAAATAATTTAATATCAACCGTGACTTGCTTTCTCTCGTTTTAACCTAGTTACAAAGGCGTATGTTGCAGGCCAAAGAGCTGCGATTATTAAAAAGATTATATTACTATGTAAAATGTAAGTGTAAAACACCCAACTGGATAATATAATAAAAAAATGTATACTGGGGACTGGATTGTACGTAATTCCTTACCCGGTTAATTTGCCCCTGTTAAGATTAGCAACACTCATTTAAATATAATTATTGCTGAAAAAAAAAAAATTTATTAAAATTAGATTAATTGCAATATATACTAATTATTTATATATATATAATATAAACATAAATCTCATTTTAAAATTGAACAATTTCATATGATCACGTGTAAATATCACACGTTTGAATAATTTCAGCTGGCATTATAACTTTGCCTGCATTAACCAAATAGGATTTTATAATTCCAGTATCGAGAAAAGACACGTAAACAGTTTGATGCAATATATATTAGTCAATAGTCAATAAAAGAAGATAAAAACAATAATAGAAGTATAATGATAATACAATTGAATCAAAGATAATTTACTTACAAAGAAAATTATTCATCCATATCATGTAGATAGCAAATATTCCTCGTTGTCAGCCAGTTAATTCAATAAGCCCACTTATAATAAAAATTCATCATTAATTTAATTTAATCATTTACCATATATTTTAAAATAGGGATACAAATACAATACCTCATCGTTTTTTGATCTCCAAAATCTCCAAAGTAATTATGCAATGTGCATTCTTTCTTTTCCTTTTAAAATTACTATATTATTTGTATTTACATATAACGAATTAAACATCTTTTGTTTAGTACAATAGAAAATTTTATCAACAGAAAATATACACCTAAAAATTAAAATATATATATATATATATTAATAACTTTAAATAAATAATTGTTTCATGAGCGTGGTGCGCTTTGCAAAATGATTCGGAAATAAAAATTTATCTAATTTCCTATGTCTCAAATTTTCATAAGTTGGTTCTTTAAGATTTCTTTCTTATCTTGAGGATGTAAAATAATCCATTTATATGGAATATTTCCTAGCGAAAATCTTAAAATTTTGAATTCATTATTAATGATGATGATAATATTATCGTTTATAAAAAAAAAAATAAATTCTTATCACTAGATTTTCGTCATTGCTAGATAAATATTTTCCTGTAACTGCATGTTTTAAGAACCATAATCTATATTATTCATATTTTCTAAAACACTTTCACTAAAATATCCAATCAAATCTTTCATAGAATTAATTTTATCTTAATAAAATTATAATGAGCGGATCTTTTTTAAGAATAATTCTTTTTTGTTCGTCTCAATTATTTCTCCTTCATAACAAATTGACGAAATTGATTTAAAGATGTTAAGATGCAAGATTCAAGATTCATTAGAAATAAAATCAAATTCTGAAATTTGAAATCGTTTTTTTAACAGAATTTTTAAATAAAATGAAGTAATATTAATGAACAATTAACAATTTCATCTAAATTTGTTCCAAAGATTTTTAATAGAAGAATGAATCTTAGATTTACAAATTTCTATAAATTCTTCGTTTTTAATAATTCTAATTTCATATAACTTCATTTAATCATACTTCAAGACGTTTGTATATATCATACATTTCAGGTTCCATCGTTGATTACTAGCGGTCCTATAGGTATAGGTGCCGTCAGAATTGCTGAATTGAAATTACGGCATTACGAAATATGGATTTTACCATTTAAATATTTAAACAAAACATCAAGATCAGCATTATAGACTTACGGATTACTAAGCTTTCTTTGTGTAATTTTTGCATATTTGGCATTAAATAATTACGGCATTATGGCGATTTAATATATTACGGTATAAGCTTTCGTGCCGTAATTAATTCCGACGGTAAGTATACGAAATATTTACGACTGATAGAATAATCGTCTTATCAGTTATCATATGATACATAAGACTTTACGTACTACGCCGCTTGTACCGCAAAATTATATCTTATTGTATTTCTTTAATTTTATTTATAAAGAATGTGGAAAATATTTAAAATAATAACAAAAAAAAATGAAACTTTTAATTTTTAGTATAAAAATTGTCATAGTATGTTTTCAAACCGGTTAAAAAAATTTTTTTTTTATTGAATAGTCCCATAAACTTAAAATCAGTTCACACTGTGTTATGATTTTCAATTAACTATTAAGTGTTGTATAACATATTTAACTAGGTGAAATAAGTTCGTGTGTGACACAATTCCTCTAATATATTCCTCGCTTCCTTCATTTTCATTCTCATACATAATGTCATCAATCTTTTCGTCTTTTTTGCTACTAGTATGTTTGATTTTGGATGCATCTGCAAATCATGTAATTGAGTTTCATCAGCATCCTTGTGCGCTGAAACGAGTACGGGTCTAGAATATCTCTCAACAGAGTTTTTAATTATAAATATGATAAATGAAAATAAGTTTATACAATTTATCAAATACATCATCCTGTAGTGGGTCTGTCCATTTGTCATGTAAGTAACCTCTACAAAAAAGAGATGTCCAGAAATTTGCAGTAGAAACGTCCGGAAAATGTCTAAAACGTCCAGAAAATGTATGATCTTCATTTTGCGTTAATTCTAGTGCTCCTACCGGGTCAAGTCGGGTCGGGTTTTGAGGAAATATTCGACCCGATCTGAATAAAAAAATATAAGACTCGTATTTATTCGGGTCTCATATTTTCGTAACCTGACCCTTGACTCGACCGAGTATAATTTAACTCGTGTAACCCGGGTTAGACCCGAACATTTAAGTAAAATGGGTACTAACTTATTTTATGTGAGATTTTCTTATAATAATAACAAAATTAATTTTTTTTTATTTGAAAAAAAGGCAACTTAGTGATTAATCACTAGTAGCCACCTAAAATTTGTATCATGAATGGTTATACAAAACATGTAACACTAGCTCTTATTTTCTCCTAGATTAATTAAATAAAATAAAATTAAAAATACAAATTTTGAACCTGGTTTAATAATAAAGTCAAAGAATTAGGCAAAATAATTAGCAGATATTCAAATCAAAGATAGATTGGAATTCTAAAGCTATCAGAAAATATTATTCTCAAAAGCCAAAGGTTAATTTTTTTATTTTTCTGATTAAGCTATGTTAATATTTGTTAAAACTAATTCTTGGCTTAATTTTGGCCAAAATTATAATTTTGCCAGAATTAAAAACATCCGGGTTGATCCGAGTCAAACCCGGGTCAAACCTGAGTCAAGGAAATTTATAACCCGACCTGACGGGTTGGGTCATGCGGGTCATGCAGGTCACGGGTCATTAAAAATCGTTAGTACCGACCCGATTTAAAAGTCGAGTCGGGTCAAATTAACTCAGGTCAACTCGTATCATTCGGAGCACTAGTTAATTCTTAGTCTTTTATGCCTCATTTTCCCCATTCCTATGAAAATATAGCAGTTAAAAATTATAAACTCTCTAATGGAAAATAACCTTACATAATACAAGTCTTGTACAACCAAATTATGAGAGATTTGGTATGTCCAGATAATATATCAAATTTTGTTGTTGAATAAAAACTTACGCATTTATGAATAGAATGCAATCCAATCTTCTGCAAATTTAGAGTAAAAATCCAAAATTCCTTTTTCATAGGGTAATTTTTATTAAAATTTTTTGAGCCCAACCATTACATATGAATATGAATCAAAAAATCTTTCCTCATGGCCTTGATGATATATACTTTTCCCAAACTTTAAGCTTGTTTTCTAAAAGTATGTTCTGCAAAGATAACCTTTTTTAATTATTATATTAGTTTGGAAGAAAACAAACATTTGAAACAATATAAAAGTAATTAACTGATAAAAAAGTTGGAAAAAAGGATAGTAAACTAACTTTTAAATGTGTCACAAGTGTGTACCTCGTCATGTTGGCATTTCATAACTGAAAAGGTATCATCTTGACGAAAATTTTCTACTATTATAAAGTTTATGACATTTTGTACATGGAATAAAGCAGATAAAGAAAGTAGAGCAAGAAGAAATTAAGAAAGTTTTTGCTTTAAGAAAAATAAATTTTAACTATAAAATTTATGGAATAGCTATTAAAATAGAATGGAAATTATGAAGTATTTTTTTATAGTTGTACGACATATATAGGTAATAACTTTAATCCATCATTATTTCTAATTGTTATGGAAGACTAACTTCTATCAAAATCTTTCAGTTCAGACTTCACATATAGGTTGATTTATAATTTTTAACAAGAGTAAATGTTTACAATCTGTGTTTTCCAATCTTTGAGGGAATAATCAGATCTGAGAAATTATTTTGAATCAAACTTTATTTTGATTTCATGATTATTTGCGCGCTCAAGGCATTTTTGATTTTAAAGAAAAAATAGAGTGATTTAATAAAAAAGATAGAATGATTGGATGGATATTTAATAGTGGAAAAATGAAGATAGGCTCTATATATTTATAAACAAGAATTTATTCCATTCCCAATTACTGTACATGTGCATCTAACATTCCTTCATATTTGACCAGTTCTTCACAGTCCATAGTTTTTAGTAAAAATAGATTCAATAATCAATTTTTTTTTGTTTGGAGTACTAATTATTCATTAGTATTATGTTTATAGAAACAAATGAAGTTCTCTCATCTTAATAATAAAAATTATCCAGTTCTTATAACAAAACACCAACCAATTCTTTCATTTTATTTTGTTCTTTAATAGTATTTTAATGGCTTACTCATCAGCTATAGATCGGTTAATGTTGACAAGCTATATCTAAAAATTTTAAGTCCCAGAAATACTCTACTTCCTTTTTGTCTTTTATTAAATTCACCAGTTGAAAGATATATTAATAAACTGGAGTCAACATTTATGCACCTAAACGTTTATCAAGTTCATCTACAGCTATTTGACCACTCTCTAGTGTAAATCACCTGATAATTAAATAGACTTAAATCGAGATGATGCATCTTGAAAATTACTATATCGTTGGGAATCCCTTTGCAATCATTTCACATCTAGTCGAGATTATGTAAAGTTATGTACTTGATTAAATTTCAAACTAAATCTGAGCAAATGATAGTTGTTAACTATCATCTTTTGGCATTAAACCACCAATTTGATGATATAGAGCACCCTGAATTCTGAAAGTGTAAACCCATCTCGTTTACAAGATTTTCATCAATATTTGCATCCAAAGATGTGAATGCAAGAATTAAATGAACTTAAATGAACTATGTAAATCGAATCAAGTTAAATATAGTTTTTAGATAATCAATATTGATCATTTTCTAAAAAAAATTAGAAATTAATAAATTAGTAACATAAAATAATTAGAAGAATAACAGAAATTTATTATAATATATAAACTTACAAATTGTATTCATTTCTGCCAAATCTCGTACAAAATCTTGAATTATGATCCCATATTGGATGTATTCTTCAATATTGTGATCATCATCAAACTCTTCAATATCATCATTTTGAACCAGTTTTTAACTATATTATATTCTAACTTGTACCTTAATCTCTATTTTCTTTTTTCTTTTAATATTACTTATTTAAATATAGGATGTATAAATTTCACACTCAATTGACTGTTGCATTTGCTGTCTCAGTCTAAAGACGGGGACACCATTACTTATGAGTTCGTAACTATTTGCTCAAACGATTTGATAAGTACTGCGTTGGAATGGAGTTAAAATAGGACCTCCCATTTGATGTAATTGGAAACCTGAAGGAATGTTTACGTGTTTTCTTCATCTTCTTCCTCTTGCCCTGTTGCCTTAATTTTCATTCTAACATCCTTACAACAAACATGGTAAGAATAAAAGAGGAAGAAATGTTAGTATCATGTTTTTAAAGAAAAAAAAAATAAGTTTCGCAACGAAACTTATAAAACTTAAAAGTATGAATGAGAACATCCGACTTAAAAAGATTCCAAAATATAAAAAATACCTTTTAGTTTTTTTTTCTTACAAACTTTTTTTAAAAAAAATTACTACTAAAGATTTACGAAGCAATCACTTTTATCCGATTATTAATTGTTATGGTAATATAATTTTGTCTTTAATCATTATTAACCAATTTTATTTAACAAGAAATCATAAGATAATTGCATGTGATGTGATACGAAGTTGCATTCAAGTTTATAATTACAGTATATGATCAATGGCGTATTTCGACTCAATTTAGACTTCAATATTTTTAACTAATTCCGATTTACAATATCTAGATGCAGATCCGTCTCCTGATTAAGTGGCGTGACTCAAACGTGATAACTAACATCCAAAACTAAACTATCTAGAAATTTTAAAATTTAAGTTTATTCGGATAACAAAAATTTAATGCTTAAAATATTCTTAAATCTTCACATTCTTCACATTTTTTCATCTTTCTTCACATTCAATTCGTTATCCAATTACCGCAAATCGCAACTTTCATGAATTTATTATGTCCAGTTCGTCATTTGCCAAATAATTCATGGGTTCTTTTTTATACTAAATTTTGATGATAATAATTTTTGGCTTATTTCGAACATCGACACTCTTATAAGATGAATAATCGATAATGAATTTTATTAATTTATTAATTTGATTAATATTTATTTTATTATATTATACGAAATAACATGGATCTACCTTACCGGTTTTCAATGTGAAATTTCCTACACAATCTTGTTATTAAGGAGGTATACCAAAGTAAACATGATAATAAACCAGTATAAAGTATGAGGAATTACTATTTATATCTCACCAAACGGGGAGAAGGACGTTAAAACCTGTTGTTAGATAAAAATCTCACGCCATTTAAATAGTCACCAGACCAATACTACTTTACTACTTTATTATTATATGAATTCTACCGTTAACTTCACAAAATCAAATTTAGAGAATAAAACGATAAAATTATTTTGCACAATTTTTAAACTACTACAACAATTTCATTATAATAAATATATACAGTATTGTCACAGATTTTCACAATACATAATTGTGAAATTCCTTAATAAGGTAAAACGGAGTTCGGAATTAGTTCGGAGATCGAAATGAGTAAAATTAACTTTTTTTGATTAAATAATAAAAGAATACTTTTATAACATATACAATTATTATGTATGATCGTCAAAGCTATTATTCATTGTCGAAATAAATACCCTTACATCAATGGGTAAATACAATCATTTGACAATATTATTATTCTTGAACAACAAGTACAATAAATTTGATTCTCTGAATTCATTTATGAGAAAATTGGGGATACTCAAAAATAAATATATAAATAAATATATAAATAAAAATATAAATAAAAAATAAATATGGTTTATAATTAACTCAATTTTTTTAAAAAATTTTACGTAAAAAGTTTCTTTTTTTATTCAAGATGAAAGAATTAAATATAATTAGAGATTCTGATGGAACTTTCTTTTTTATTTTTCCTCAAATTAAAGGAGTTTTTAAATGAAATCAATCTTATATATAAAAGGGATTAATAAGACTATCAATAAAATAATTTTTTTTCTATAAAAAGTAATCGATCAAAATTACGCAAAGAAGGTTGCTGATCAGACAGAATTTTCTATTTAAATATTATTAATAAGCAAATGACATGCAAAATGTAAGTATATATATATATAAATATGTTTGTTAATTTAAAAATTCATATTCTCAATCGTTCTGTTTGAAAATAAAAATAAAAATAATATATTATAAAATTATTATTATTATTGAAACCTTTTTTACCCCTTACTCTTTTTCTCATACTTGGGAATTTCAAATGCGTAATTTAACAAAACTTAATTGGATCACGTGATATTTTGATTGACTAATCAAAGATCGATATTGCGAATGATTAAAGAAGATTCCATCATTATCCACCATAGATAAAACTTAAATCTTCAAACCAAAAAAGAATTTTTTTAAATAAAAATTTTTTTTTTTTTTAAATTACAAATATTAAATTTTTAAAAATATTAAATTAAAAATGTTAATTAGTAAAATTAAAATTGGGACATCCCGAAAATAACTAAAATAGGTAAAGTATTGGGCGTCTAAATAATATTTTTTTTTATTCTCGTTATTTTTATCAAAAAAAAAAAATTTTAAAAATAAATAAAAATTATTTGTAAAAAAAATTTTCTCTATTGAACAAAAATTTCATGTGTTCTAATTTTGGCCTTTAAGCGCAATACTCGGGGAAAATTTCAAACAAATTACTAATGACCCTACCTCGGGGTCCTCCGAAAAAGTACTTATAAACATTAAAATGGTTTGGACTTTCATGTAACAGTGTAACAAATTTTTTAGATCTAATAATGGTTAGATCATTGATCACAAAGATATATGATAATACTAACAATACTTTGCAAATATAAACGCTAACTGAAAGTAAAAAAAAAAAAAAAAATTTTTTTTTTTTTCAAAAAATAATAAACAAAAAAAAAATCAATAATATTTCGAATGGGAAATATTTTATTTATTTATTTTTTAAAAAGAAAGAAAATTATAATTTAATCATGACAAAGAATTTCTTAACATATTTTTTATTATGGATTCTAATTCAATTATTAATTAGAGGAAATTGTCAATCATATTATATATTTTTTCCAATGAAAAGACATGATCATACTGCTACAATTATCGATAATAAATTATATATTTTAGGAGGAAGCGGATATAATGGTGACCATGAATTTTTCTATCTCGATGTTTCAAAGAAATTTAATACTAAAAATTTATTATGGAAAGATTTATCGTATAATAATATTGTTCCTTCACATTATGGCGCAACATCAGTCGTAGGTGGTGTAAATAATAATACTTTGTTCTTATATGGAGTTTATAATAGTGCAATGGCTTTGGTTTATACATTCGATCCAAAATATAATAAATGGGACAATCCACAAATAATTGGTGATAATACTATTAGAAAGCAATTTTTGACTGGAGTTATAGCTAACAATGGGAAAATGTATTTATTTGGTAAAACTTTACCAAATGGGTTAGTATTTAATGATTATTCAATAGATATGGATATGCTTATTTTAGATACGATAAATTTAAATTGGGAAAAAGGAAGCTTATTTAATGCTCCTACTGGAAGAGGTGATTATGGTGCTACCTTATTACCCAATCAAATTATCCTTTATATTGGTAAGTAATTCAATTCTTTATAATTTTATCATCAAATTCTTTTTTTAAATTCCATATATATATATATTATTTAGGTCGTTTTGACATTGAAGGAGAATCGGCATTCCGTAGGGTAAATTTATAATATATATATATATTTTATATCATTTATTATGTTATATTAGTTTATATTATACATACATACCATTCATATATACATACATATTAATTAATTTAGATATATCTATATGATACAATTCATAATAGCTGGAGCAAAAAGGTAAAGCCAATTTAAATTAAATTAGATATAAAATTTATTATTTACTATTTAACATTTATTTATATAGTTAACTTCAGGAGATATAGTCCCTTCAAATAGAGATTTTTTTTCTGTCGTTCTTGGTTAGTATTAAAATATACTATATTATATTATATTATTTATTCATTTCTTATTTCTTATTTTTTTTATTTTTAATAGGTTTGGATGGTAATAGTGTGATAATGTTTGGGGGAAGAGGAAAAACAAATCTTCCCAAGACAGATGCACTTTATGTATTAAATACAATAAATTTTAATTGGTATATTCCAAAGGTTACTGGAGATATTCCAAGATCTAGATTTTGGCATAAAGCAAATGTAATGGACAATTATATGCTTATATCATTTGGTAATTATCCAATTTTTTTTATCAATCAATCATTATATTTATTAATCTATTGTGTTCCTAACAAATTAATTTTTAATAGGTTGCTGTTATAATCGACAAGATGAAAGTGATATTTTATTACTTGATATTAGTGATAATAAAGAATTCAAATGGGTAACTGAAAATTAATGAAATATATATATATATATATCAACTCCTGAAAAATGAAGATTATAAAATTTCTTTTGTAAAAAAATAAAAAATGTATATTAATTATAAAAATATAACTAAAAATTCAAATCAAGTTAATATCTAAGATATCAAATAATGAAATTCTCCAAGCTTAGACATTGTAATCAAACAAAACTCTCGATTATATTATTACATATTCAAAATCAAAAACAATATAAAATATTATATACCATTGTAGCCAATCATAATCTAGCTAGAATATGCAATTTTACCTGATAGTATATTTTCAAAATAGGACAGTTTATTTCTCAAGCGAAAATTAAATTTTATCATTTAATGAATTTATTAAACCGCGTTTGTCATACCACTTGTATATGGGTTCAAGTATTAGTTATTGTACCACTCATTCCATGTAAATACTATTATACGAAGTCTTATTTTAGACAAATTAATGTACGGCGATATGATAAATTTTTTTTTCAACGCATCGTGTAACTTTGAGAATGTATCCAAAACTATAAATGAACATGATGATTATCAAGTTTTTTTTTACGCCCTGATTTTTTAATTTTTTAATTTCACATTGTATTGTGATACAATACCACAATTAGAAATGAAATGCCATTCTGGTGTATGTTTTTATCGACCATTTTGGTAAGATATTTTTTTTTTTTACAACAAACATATATTTGAGGGGAAATAATAATTTTTCGCACTTATTGATTTAAGGTTTACGGATTGATGATAATAATGTAACGATAAAAGCTTAATCATTTTTATGACGTATATATTATAATTTGTTCACGTGGATTAATTAAACTTTCTTTTAATGAAAGTGAATGACTTCGGAAATTTAACTGGTAGATTTTCTAGATGTAACATAATAAATTTCTTGGCATCGCTTATCAGATTCTCACGCTTTGGCATGTGGCTATTATAACTTGCAGCATTAAATATTAACTATGCATAGTATAATTAATAATACTATTTATTACCTATATTTATAATTTTATATAATATTAATTTAGGTCCAAATAATCGAAAATGGTTGAATATAATGCGCTATATCACGTTGGAAGAACTCTATTTTGGTTAGTAGTATTTGCATGGATTAATATACGATTAATTTAAGCTATTTATTGGTTATGTCAAATACTGCAAGTTTCTCTTTCAATATTTCTTTCTTTTTTCTTTCCTTTTTAAAATATTTAGGTTGCCCTCTCGTAAGTTTATCTCAACTAAAATTGTTGCTTGCAATGATGTGATTTTAAGGGTTTTACTGGTGCTGGTCGTCTCTTTGATTAAATCATCAAGTAACTTTTCAGCTCTTTACATCTTTTTTTATTCTGTGTTAGTTGGGCTTTATAGTAGTTAAATAATCATTAAACAGGTAACAATCTACTTTTTGCATGATGGTTTACTTTTCAATCGAAATTACATAATATTTAGACTTTCATCATTAGTGCTACCATTCCATATGACGATGGATTGCTTTGGCAATCGTGGACTCGGTTGACTTATTATCGTACATATGTAATTTATTATTATTTATTTCTCCGTTTTTTATAGGTATTTTACATAATTCAGACTGGTAGATTTCGACGCCCGGTTATTTTGGATGTTTGATAATTATGCACATTCAGAATTAAAAACTAATTAAACATCGCACAAAGTATGATTTTTGCAATGATGGGCAAGATCGTTAGATAGGAAAATCAAACAAGTATTTTATTATCACCTATATATATATATTCTTTAAAATGGAGAAGCGTTAACGATCGGTTTTTAATCAGGATTAATATGAATTATATGAATTGTAAAAGGCGAGTAATTTAATAAACTTTGAATTGCAATAAAAGTATCTTACATAATTTAATAATTTATTATAATTTATTTATTACATTTTTTTTTACATTATTATTTTTATAAATTTCTCATTGAAATTGAAACAGTACTCAACGTTTGATTTGATGAGAGTCATTAACAGTTAATAGTAGTAATTCCCTATCGCACTCATGATTACCTCCGTACTGATTTTTTATGATTAGCTGAGTTTATAAATGACTGGGAATCTTCGTTTACTTATTTCCCGGCCTCATATAGATAGCCGGGAGATTACTAATTTTAGTTTAAAATAGGTAAGTTTAAAATAGTTAATATTTAATGAGTGACACGTTACCCATTTATTTCATGGGGAGTTTAGAATAATAGGGTTTTTTCCCGAAAACCCTAATGTTCCCCTTCACATGAAATAATCTCACTCATGATTACCTTCATACTAATTTTTGAAAATTGCGAGTGATTAGTAGCTGAGTTTATACTTATTTCCTGGATAGCCGGGAAATTTCTAATTTATAGTTAAAAAATAAAGATAGTTGATCACGTTAAATTTAATGAGTGACACGCTCCACATTTATTTCCTTAACCCCTAACCGAAAAAAAAAAATCCTTTTTTTTTTTACAAATAAACCTTTTCCACGAAATTAATCCATGAAATTTTTTTCTTTTATATACACTATACAATATCGGTTTATTGTCAACTAATTAATTTAGAGCTACATGTCGTATCATAAAGATTTCATATTGAGGGTTGAAGGCCTCTTTATCATCGTTATATTAAATTGTCATCATGTTGTCCAAATTCTTTAAAAAGTGTTTCAAATAATCGTCTCTCGTACATTAACCTTTTTTTTTTAAAAAAAAAAACAAAAAAAAACAAAATTTACGTTAAAAAATAATAAAATCAACTATTTTTATCTATAGAAAAAAAAAAGAATATTTCTATTTTAACTAATCTTTAATAGTGTTTGGTGGGTTTTAGCTGTGTGTAACATTTTCCAATCGGCCAAATTTG
Organism: Rhizophagus irregularis; assembly: GCF_026210795.1. Classification (NCBI taxonomy): domain Eukaryota; kingdom Fungi; phylum Glomeromycota; class Glomeromycetes; order Glomerales; family Glomeraceae; genus Rhizophagus; species Rhizophagus irregularis. The sequence continues at coordinate 4,160,970 of NC_089435.1, read as the reverse complement.
ATTTAGAATGTCAGGAGGATAAAAAAAAACAATTTTTTTTTGTTTCTTTATTATTATTTCCTCGAACTTATAAATGAATGATTTAATCGAAAAAAAAAGAATCGCTTAAATATTTAAGAGAAAATTTTATTTTTATTTTTTTAATAAAATTTTTTCATTATTCATTATTAATACTCATAAAAAAAAAAATCATAAAATGATATGGCTCAACGTTATGCAAGTTATCCAAAGACCCGATTTTGATCAACAAAGTGTGTCCCAAACCCAAATGAATCTGAAAATAATTCGCGAGGCTCTTCGACCAATTCATCTTCAAGCTCTTCCGGTTCTTCTGGCTCTTCTGGTAAGATAAAAACAAAATAATTCTTGATAATCAATGCTTTGTATATTAGGGGGTTTGACTAACATTTTTTGATTGTAGGCTCGAGCCAAAGATCCGCAAATATCATTTCCGTAATCCGGGAACAATTTTCAGATATATTTGATAGGATTAAGGGTACAAATGATTATTATTTAGATCAGATGCGTGCTGTTGTATCAGTTGATATTCTTAGACTTGGGAGGGAGTAATTGGGAAAGATACGATAAAGGGTTTTTACCGTGGGGAAAATATAAAAAGCGAAAACTTAGAAAAAATAGGTGCTTGGATAGCAATCTGATATATCACTGAGTAGCGGGGAAGGAACTGCTATTACATGAGTTAGGGTTCGGCAGGCATTCATGCTTTATTCCTCCCTTGAAACAACCTGCTACTCTATTATTTTTTACTTTCATTTTTACTTAGCCGGCCGGCCCTTTACTTTGAATTTTTTAAATGTGTGTTACTTTGAATTGCAAAGGCGACGGTCAGTTGATACACATTCCGGAAAAATATAAATTTTATCATATATATATATATCAACAGGCAAAAACTAACCTACTATTATTGTCTACGCAAAAGTTAGTCGATATGTCTACTGTACTACTGTACTACTACTCTTTATAACGGTGAAATGCCTAGTACATTGCAGATGTACCCATGGTTCGCTGGGTTGATAAATACACAAATGTTGATACTACTAATGTTAGTGTTGGATGCTATAATAAATCCATTAGGAAATACGAAGACCTTGTGAAGATTATACAAAAAAAATTCCTGAATTTTAGCATTCTCAATATTATTGGAATACAAATAGCTTATCGCTATCTAGTTTTACTATTATCGTAAAAATTTTTGGTAATTCTATTGGAAAGATCTCAATAAAGGATTCCTCGTAAGCATCGATGCATTTATCGTAAAAGTATCCCTCAAGTTTTATGTTATGTCTGAAACTGATCCTAGAATGAAAGAGTCTACGAAATATTTATTCTGGATTTTGATATAAAAGGTTTATTATTGCCAACTATTCAACGATATGGAGTAAAGATAATTGATTTTTGATAAATTGTTTTTATATTGTTCCCTTTATCTTGTATGTCCTTCTATACTTTATTGTTCCCTTGAAACAACTACTCGTTTTATTTTTTCATTTTACTCAGCCGTCTGGCTTTCTTTTCATGTAACACTTTATAAAAAATTTAATAAAACCTTTTAAAACGTACATGTGTATACGATGCGCCCACTAACAAAAAAATGAGTTCATTTATTATAAACTTATTGAATTAGGGTGTTGCGCTGCTAGAAAAAATAAGTATTTTTAATCCGGAATATTGGCGTTTTTTCATATGTATATACATGAGAGCAGGGTTGGAAAATTTTTTCATACAGTTCCTCCTTAATGAGATATGTGATTCAGAACTCCAAAGCAGTGGAGAAACTAGCATACAATGCATGTGAGCATATAACTACATATAAATTCTCTTATCTGCAATACAGTATTCCCTATATCACTTCATTCCCCTAAATAAAAACGAATCACATAAGTGTAATTAAAGTTTTATATTTACTTGATTCCGTATAAATTTAGATCATGATATTTTCTCGCCATAAATCACTAAAATTTCTATAAATTTCTATAAATTGCTATAAATCTATAAATCATTAAATCGAAGCACAATATAACTAACTGTATTTATTATGTCAATCGGTGGTTTTACGGGTTATAATGGTACTTATGAGGAGTATACCAATATGCACCACATTAATGATGATGTTCTACCATCACTTTATCAGTGTTTTTTAAGACCAATGCTATACTAATAATTTATACACTGTTCCATAATAGTAAAAAATTGATGTCAACTTTATTATATATAATAAAATGATTTTTTTTTTCATTAGAGATCTTTGAATATATTGTTCGGCATAGCGTATCTTTTATCACCCTCGCCACAATGATCACGAAAGACCAATGCAGTCCTACTCTCGTATGCTATTTGCCAGCGTTCACAATAATCATCAAAAAACCTGATATATTTGCAACTGATCGTATCAGCTCGAAGATTATTAACAACCAAGGTGGATGAACTATTTGAACAAGAACAATTTGAACAACTAAAATTGTAATTTATAGAATAAGGAATAGCAAATTTTAATTAATCACAACGGAATATTCTCTAAATTCATCTAACCTGGTATTTATTGAATTCAATTTTGTTTCGAGTTCTTTAATCTTCTCGGCAATTGAGATTGATGCCTATTAAATAATTGATATCTCAGTTATCTTAATAGACGTGAAAAATAGATTCCGCATTGTGGTTTAACATTTACCTTATTATGCTGAACAATTACATGAACGCGTTCACCAGCAGGTTCGGGGAATTCCTTGCCAACCTTGTTCAATGGGAACAACTTTTCTCCAATTGTTTTGATGTCGGTGTCATTTTTGCAAATGAATTGGTTCAGCTCGTCAAGAGACGCATTAATTTTCCAGAGGCTAAGCTCATTTGCATCAACATCATTGAATGTGTTTTGCTTCTTCGTTTTGATAATTTCTTTAAGTTCGCTAATGGTCTCATCCTTATCAACCTTGACTGTAAAGGCATTTTCAATGGGGTCACCAAAAACAAGACAGGAAAGCCTAATAATACCTGACATTTTCGTATTCAAGGCAAGATACTAATAATAAAAATATTTAAACAATAATTTATATTCTGTTAATGACAAAAAAAAAATTCTAATGGCGTAAATTTATATAAAGTAAGAATTCTGAATGGCTTGTCTATTGTGTCTATTGTGTCTATTGTGATTATCTGTATGACACTGCATAACCATTAAGCGCTCTTTTGGGAAATAGACTTGGCGTAAATCAAACTACATGTGAAAAGCCTTTGTGCGAATTTTATAAAGAAAATTATCCAGAAAAAATATGATTATTTAAATGCAAAATGATCTTCTGACAATCTGTGTGACTTCAAAAAACACGGTGCATACCTTTTGATTCCAAGTCCCATTTTCAAGTTTCATGCACAAATTGATTTAGTGTGGATAAGCAAATTTTCTACATAAAAAGGGTTGCTGATATTCAGGTAAAAAAAATGCGCAAAGCTTCGTCTTCAAATGTCAAATTTTGGGACGATTATATACTCTTATACAATAACTAATAATACAGTGTTTCTCTCGCATTAATCTGATCTAGATGCGGTATGTCAGTAAAAATACCTAATAATTCGAGTACTCATGAAAATCTTGGCAATATGTGCAATCATCATAATCAGCATATGACCATTCTGAGAGATCCCAAGGTTCTGACCCCTTCCGAATTTGCTAGTAAATATGAAATTTCTTGTGATTTGGCGTATATAGAATACATCAAACTGCTTTTGTCTCCATTGAAACCTTTACCGATATACAGATAAAAAGCGAAGAGCGTCTTTTGTGTGAGTTTATTACAATGGAAAATTGTCTGGGACAATTGATGTCATCTACTTTGGGGATCTAATAATATTTTACAAGATCACATCATCTGATCCTCCTCAGAAGATTGATACATTTATGCGACCATACCTGAATAGAGAAGATCAGTACCATAACTATAATTTCTCATATATACGCTAATATGCCTCATATCATAATATCATATCCAGGATGGAGATTGATAGGTTTGGGTACAGTTTTATTATAAACTTCATCTATAATAATACTAATAGCTTCTCCGGGAATACTTATTAGTAAATTTATAGTGATATATACTGATTTATAGCGTTTTTAGTGAATTTTAGCGATTTATAACAGTTTATAACAAGTATATTATAATAAAATATCATATTCATTTTTATTCGATTACAAGCATATCGGGGTCATCTCTCGGCTAAGCTAATTTATTTACATGCAGTTTGTAGCATAACGTGTATCATATCACGGGTATCACCCTAGCTCTCACTCACGCCTCCCAGTCAGTTCCCCGCAACCTTCCCGCAACTCAAATCATGAGATGATCGAACCTGTAAAAAATTTAGACTATCACGCAAATCATACATCATTCCGATCATTCCGAGATTAAAAAAGGAGAAAAGCCCGATATGGGAAAGCTTTATTCATTTAATTGTTACAACTGCATCATGCTTTACAATGCCACATATGCGAAACTACATTCGAAAGCTAATAAAAGTCAAAAAAACAAGTGTTGAGGGTGTTCCGGCGCCGAAACCGTATCACGTGAATGTGGCGCGGTAAGGCTAAGGCTACCCCAAGCATAAACGAAATGGCCGGCATTACGCAACTTGACTGAAATTAAGTGTGGCGCACATGTAACGGATAGTGCGTGACGAGTAGGATTTTGTTACCAGATACTTATGAAAAATGGAAACAAGGAAGGGCGTGCCGCCGGTGATGAAAATCTCACGTGATTTTTCGTGACATTTTTTTCAGGTTACGCTGGGAAAATCGGCCACTAATCCTCGAAATTTTTTATGATGTACGCGACCTTACTTCTCGTTAGATCCGAAAAACTTGATACAGTGAAGGACTTGATCCCATTTTTTTCCGCATTATCAATCTCATTATAATTTATGGAATTGATTCGAAACTACTCCTTTTTCAATATGGAGGATTGCCTTCTTATTTTCGGATTCCTTAGAGTTTCGCTTTCGAATTCCTCGCCGGCTGATGGACATATAGGGCACATCTTACATGGATTATCGATATAATGCAATGTTTATATAACGGGCTTTGAAATTTCCGTAGTGATTTCTTCATATTTGTTAGTTTCTGAATTGACCACGAGAAAAGCAATACTGAAAAATTGGTCACTGCAAAAATTTCAAGTATCTCGACTATGATATTATAGATTTACTATGTGTTTTTTATTGTTGTTTCATAAACATTGAAATATTTCTTTGATTATATGTTACATTTCAAAGTAATTGAAAAAAGTAATTGAAAAAATAAGAGGAATACAGAATATGATATAATTGAAAAATTATGTGCAGTTACAAGTCCAGGCAATTGAAGTAGCAGACGTGCACGTTAGAGTACAACCAGTACATAAACTAGTGCAAATCGCATTAGTAGATCCGCTGCAATCCCATTGACTGATACTTGTGAAAGAATTTGAACTACAATCACCAATGCCACTTACTGGTGCACAGTGATCACAAGTAACAACAGCACGTTCAGCCAGATGATATGCTGAAGCAACGAAGAGAAAAATTGAGAGAACCGAGAAGAACTTAAGAATGTTAAGACCCATCGTAATCTAAAGGGAGTAAAAGATTAACAACATACGAATAGACGAAAACTATACAGACTGCAAAAAACCCTACATGTAAAATAAGTGAAAAGGCAAACTAATTGATTGTTAGTTAGGTTGAAAAGTGAAATAAAGGAAAGGTGGATTCGAATCATTTAAATATTGATTTTTAGAATTATAATGACACCAAAAGAAAGGATTTTTTCGTACATAACCAAATGATAACCCTTTTAAAGCAAAACCATAGTAAACTTGCAAAGAGACAAATGAATATTTATTTTTAGAAATATAAATGATACAAAAGAAGGGATTTTTTTCGTACATCACCAAATGATAACCCTTTTAAAGCAAAACCATAGTAAACAGACAAATGAATATTGATTGTTAGAAATATAAATGACACTAAAAGAAGGTTCTGTTTTCGTACATCACCAAATGAACCCTTTAAAGCTTCGACCCGGATGAAAACCGTCATCCGGATTACACAAAAAAATCCGGATTTTATCCGGATTGGATTTACAACTGATCGGCAATAATTCTGGCCAGAATTCATAACGCCGGCCAGAATTACAAATTTGTGTAACATTAAATTTTCGTGCTACTATGCTTAGCCGGCTAAACTATTTTTCCCGGTATCACGTGATATTAATTTCGGCTAGAATTACAAATTTGGCCAAAATTATCTAAAGATCACGAAATATTATTCAATACTTTTTTTTTAAAACCAATTTCATATTATTTTAGCATTGTCTCAGATTATTGTTTAACATTTCTTTATAAATTAACTAATTATGAAATTTTGGATAAACAAGATATTTTTATATATAGCTAAAGATTACTACAGTTAAAGCTCATTATAGTAAATCTCATTATAGTGAACATTAAGTAAAATTGCATTATAGTGACCTATTGATTTTTTTCTTTATAATTAATTTCTTTTGATATCTTAATAAATCTCATTTTAGTGAATAAAAGGAAAAAAATTACATAGTGAAACAGAAAGTTCACTATAACGAGCTTTAACTGTATTCCAGTAAGAAAAATTATATACTGAAAATATAATAAAGTTTAATAAATGTATTATTTAAATGTATAAAATTAATTTTAACCTGGGGTGATTTAACCTAAGTGATTTAACCTACTAATAAATTTTATATAATTATATAAATTATTCACTTCTATCATATAATAAATTTGATTAGATTGACTAATATTTATAGTTACACTATTTGTACTATCTAAAGCTTTGCGTATGGGGTTCTAAGGTTTGAGCCAAGTTAAGGTCTGGCTTGAGCTTGGCTTGAAAAAATGTACTGAGCCAAGCCGAGCTGAGCCACAAATTTCCTATGGCTCAGCTTGATATAAGCCAAGCTATAATAATTCTTAACTTGAAACAAATGAGCTGAACTGAACTTTAATAAATTTTGGCTCGGAATAATTTGGCTCGAACTACTATTTTGTTTTACTATCGTATAATTTGTATAATTGTATTTATAATTAATATAATCATGTAGAATATTTTTATTTATTTTTTATTTATTTATTTATTCAATTTTTATTTATTTATTGATTTAATTTAATTTAAAATCTAATTTAATTAATAAATTATAATTACCAGTACATACGCGGCACACATTTTTTTTAACTTCATTTATTTGTTAATTAATTTCATTTCTGTCTAACCCTTTCCGTTATTCAGACTTCTATTATGAGCAATTATCAAGTCTACTATTTTACTTTATCATTAAATTTTACCCTTCCTACCTTTCATACATAATTACTGCTTCAGAATGTCCAACAAGCAACCAAAACCTAGTTATCTCCAAGTTCGTCTAATGAGTCTGGCAACCTAAAGAAAATAGTAGAAACGTTAGTACGTTTCTTTTATATATTAAAAAAATTACTCTCCAATTCCCGTCAACATATACTTGCACACATTCCAAATCTGGACTTTCCAAATCTAAAAAAAAAAAGAATCAAAATGTTAGTAACGTTTCGTTAAATAATTATAAAAAAAAAATTATTTTGATTACCTTCAAACATTAGAAGCCAGTCCGTTCTTACAAAAAAAGAAAAGAAAAGAACGCTAGTTAATGTTCTTGTAGTTCTTGTATTGAAAACTCCACCCTTTCCTCACATTACCTCAAAAAGCCATGTGCTGAAAGATTCGTTCCTACAAAAAAGAAAAGAAAAGAAGTTAATGTTCTTATATTAAAAGAATTATTAATACAACACTTTTCTCTATAACTTACCATTTTACGAATTTCAAGTCCAAAAGCTGTACCTAAAAAAAAAATAAAATAAAAAATTCAATGGTATAATAAGACTGTTTGGACAAAAAAAAAAGTTTTTTAAATAAAATGAATAACGGTTTTTATAACCCATTTTTTTTAATAAAAATTGATTATCGATCGGTAAATTGAATTGATAAGTCACATGTACAGTCAAACCTTTATATAATGATATGTCGGGACATATATGAAATTTTTAGAAAATATTGTTATATCAAAGTTATACCGATATTTATATGTTCTCATATATAGTGGGAAAATAAAATTTTATCAGTATATCAAGTTTTTAATAGTATATTGGTATATCGAATATCGGTATATCAAGGTTAGACTGTAATATTAATTTTGACTGTCTGTGACCTAAAGTTGAAATTAATTTTGATTATTTCAACTATTTTAGAGGTCGAAATTAACCAAAGAAAAAAAAATTCTTTTATTTTGCTTGACTAAAGATTTTATAAAAATGGCTTTTTTAATATTTAACTTTTTGTAAATAGATTATCAACTGATCGGTGTGAAAAGTAATTGTACTAAACTAATTTTGGTAGCTAAACCAATTTTAGCTAAACCAATTTTATTAATTTATCAAGTCTTAATTATTTAAAAGTAGTTATCATCTGTATGAAAAAAAAAATTCGAGTTGATAATTTCAGTTATCATTCATGCCAAATAATCCAACTTAAGTCATTCTTTTACATTTTGTTCTTTGTTCTTTTTTGACGGCTTTCTCTGAAGATAAAAAGATTTATATATCTGAATAATGACTAACTCTTCTTCATCTATTCCCGTTCCCACTCCTATTGTTGAACTTGAAGAGGATACTAATTCTTCTTCAAGCAGCAAAAAATCCCTTGTTTATCAATTTTTTACTTATAAGTCTTCAAGATATTATTGCACCTATTGTCCTAGTAAGAGTTTTTCAGACAAATCAACTTCTACATTATGGCGTCATATGAATAATCACCATCCAAAAATTGTTGCTGAAACTCAAAAACAAGAAGAAAAAATCGGTGAAATAGATAAGTTTATAATTTCTAATCAAAAAGAAAATGTAAGTTTAATATTTATTTAATACCATATTAAAGATTCTTATTATTAATATATCAATATAATTATATCATTTTTTTTTAACTTAGCCAAAAAGAATATAGAAAAAGATTGATTCATTGGGTAGTTAATAATAATCAACCATTTAATGTGACTGAAAATAGGGAATTTCAAGACATGATGACATTTATTCAACTAGGCATGCACATTTTCTCTGCTGATACTGTACGACGAGATTTAGATGAAAGCTTTAAAACTGCAAAAAATGTATTTAGACAACAACTGCAGGTTAATAACTAATGTTTATATATAATGATTTTATATTATATAGGTATTAAATCAATCCAAATCAAAACTGAATAATAGGAAGCACCCAGTCACTTATCTTTTACAGTAGACGTTTGGACTAGCAAGAACTAAATTCCATTTCTTGGGATAAGTGTTCACTGGATAAATAACAAATAGAAATTAAAATATACTACATTGGATTTTTGTATTTTATCAGGATCCCATACTGGAGTTAATTTATTACAAAGATTTTTAGAAGTCCTTCAAGAGTTTGATATAACAACAAAAGTAAATGTTTAATTTATTTAATTGTTTATTTACAATTTATGTTTTTTTTCATAATTAACTAATAACTGTTTATTCTGTATCTGGCAAGAATTAGCCCAAAACTGAAAGATCACAGTCCTACGCAAGATAAACCAGTCCATTTTTTGGAATGTAGGACTGGTATAACCGCAATCTTCTAAGATCGGTATCATCCTTATTTCAATATCATTCAGAAATAACAAAATAACAATTTATATTAAATTCTCAGTTAGATATGATTCATGATATTTTAGTTTTAGATTACCATATAACTTATGTTCACAATTATGTACTATTATACTATCAAATAATAGAAAAGTTTATTAAAAATATAAGAAATAGATTATTTAATTTCCATCTAAGGTTCCATTAGTAAAAGTTATATTTAATGAAAATACATATGGCAAGCAGAAAGAGATTTATTTAAAGTATATATAGAGGTATTAGTTATATAAAACAGTTTGTATACAAAGGAAAAAACTTTATGAAAGATATAAAGGTAATGGATTGATATAATACTAAGTAATCTATTCAGAATATAAAGAAGTAGAATTAAATAATTCTAATATAAAGAAAGTGGATCTATTCATGAAGAGATAAGTTAGAGGTATAGCTAATAATATAAAAAAGTGGAAACTATTTAATAATAGTGATATTTTAGTAGTCTTCTATCTAGAGAATGGAATCGATTCTAGTAAAATCAAATTAATCAAAAATCGAATCTAAATTGATTAATCAAAAATTGAATTAAAAAATCGAATTTTTTATTGTGATACAGTAATTCAATTTTTTTTAGCATTTAATATTTTATTGAAATAATTTTTAATTAATTAATTTATTTTTTATTATTTTATATAATTATTACATAGTAAATTAATTTATATATAAAATAAATAGGGCATTGCTAATACCTAGAAATATATATATAAAGATCAGGTGGCAAAAATTTTTTTTACTATGAGCTGTACGTAAAGACTTTTTATATGAGTAGAGTAGGGCAATCTTGGGGGTTCTGGGACAGCGGCTATCACATAGGTCTAACCATAATTTAGTGTACTCCCAGACCACCTAGCCTTGTTTTCTGATATGATAACACTATACCTGTTTTTCTATCCCCAGACCACCTAACCTCCGATTCCTGATATGTTATTACTTGATAGCTAAAAAGAATCCCCAAGCGTTGTAGATAAGATTAACATCATTTATTTCTAGGCATTATTACCACGCATGGATCCATTCCAGGGTATCTTAATTTTATGCTATATCAGATTGCCTTTATAAGTGCCAAAGGTATGAAGCAAAGTGTCTGTAATACCGATGGCACGATTCAGCAATCCATTGTGGCATACTATTTTTATGATACTCTAAAATGGATTCATTCAATGATTTAAGCCATTCATGCTCTAACCAAAAATTTTTAACAGGAAGGCAACTAGACATATTGTAAAGCTTTTCCTGCTATACGAAAAAATCTGGGACAGCGAAGTCTAACCAAAAATCTAACCCAGGTCTAACCAAAAATGTATAGCAGGAAGGCAACTAGATATGTTTTAAAGCTTTTCCTCCTATACGAAAAAATCTGGGACAGCGAAGTCTAACCAAAAATCCAACCCAGGTTTAAACAAAAAATGTATAGCAGGAAGGTAATTAGATATATTGTAAAGCTTTTTCTGCAATACGAAAAAAATCTGGAATAACAGGTCTAACCAAAGGTCTAACCAAAAATCCGACCGAGGTCTAACCAAAAAATGTATAGCAGGAAGGTAACTAGATATGTTTTAAAGCTTTTCCTCCTATACGAAAAATTCTGGGACAATGAAGTCTAACCAAAATTTAACCCTAATCATAAATTGCTCTGATTCTTTGACGAAGCCTATTTTCATACCGATTTTGATAATAACTTCCAATATGAGATTGACATCGACCACTAGATGAACCTGTAGGTTTACCACATACAGTACAAGGAAAGCGTGATTTTGTCTTCCAATGAATGCGACAACCTTCTGGCCTCACACAAGGACGACCACAAGGCTTCGTGTATTATGTAAATATTCACAAGTATATTCTCCAATCATTTTTATTAAGTATAAATAAGTTAAATTAAAAAAAAGTTTACATGATATAAAAATGATGTCTACCCAAGCTATACCAGCTAAGCCAACATACCGTGAAATTGAATCAGCTTTAATTGCTGTAATTAAAGCAGGCATCCTTTACAAGAAACCAAAGGATGGTAAATTCATGTTATGTTACAAACAAAGGATAATCAAATTGCGTCAAGCAGAAGAACCAGAAAATTTTGTTCTTGAAACAGCACAATCTATTCTACCTAATGAGACAAAGTATTAGCAAATCTTGGAAAATTATAAGACCTGGTATAGCAGAGAACCAAAAAGAAAACTTTTGTCTGCTATTAATAAGCTATACAGGTTATACTACGAATTGGCAAAAGACTACTTCCTTACAGACTCCCAAGCAGATGATGAGGTAGAAGACTATCTTAATTCATAAGTACCCATTGTGGTGGAAGTTCTGTATCATCTGGTATAACCAAAAGTTCTTCCCCTCACAAAGGATCTCTCTGATTCTTTACCATCATCATCAATAAGCCAGTACAAAACTGGTTGATTTTTCTGTGTTAAAGACATATGGATATGATAAATCTTAGGTGACCAATTCATATCTCCTGCTCGACGTCTTCCACCTTCCAGATCATTTGGTTCAAGTAAGTACCTTACACTTATATCAGGTGGTAGTTTCTCTTCTTCATACCCAACAGGTCCATCACGAGGATAAGAAGATCTGGAAGACACTCGTGATTTTTTTATAGCTATAGCAGGAGATATACCAAGTTGTTGGGTCACTGAGTTATTTATACTTTCTACAGCAATAGGTAAGTTTTTTACCCAGACTCGAGATCTTGTTTTACCTAAAGTTAGTAAGTCAGATGCATCTTGAGAGGGAAATAGTTTCTCAACTAAGGTACGGTTATATCGCTCCACAATGCCAACAGTACGCTTAGTAGTATGAAAACCCCAATTCTGGCTCACCTACTTATCTCATAATCTAAACCGTTTATTAATATTTTCACCTACTTATATACTACATATTTTATAACCTAAATCACCTTTTTTATATTTTTACCTACTTATATCCTACTTATTTCATAATCTAAATCATTTATTAATATTTTCATTTACTTATATCCTACTTATTTCATAATCTAAATCATTTATTAATATTTTCACCTACTTACCCTCAACCGAACAAGAAATAGGATTTCAAAGCCAACGGAGCCAAAAAAGGTAAGGAAATATTAACCCATCCAGGAAACCAGCCATGGAGTCAATAAAGCGGAATAGCAAGGCAAGCAATTACCCTTATACCGAGAAAAAATGTAATTGAATAAAAGATTCACATATAAAAGACTTACAAGATGTCACAATACAGACCATTACTAAGACGTATACTAGGCCAGTTTGAACTCAACATAAAAGAATGGGTAAAGGAAATAATGTGGTATTTAGATATAGCATATTTAAAAGCTTTAGATTCCAAATTTAGCAAAGAAAGTATGTTAGTATCTGGATTAGAAGAGCTAGTAGAAATATTTGATGAGATGTTAGAAGGTGATGATATATGGATACATCCATCACTTTTATCACGAATAAGATATTCTATTCTACCAGATGAGATGGCAATATATAAAAGATTTTCAGATATCATTAAGAACTTCTCAGAGGATAAAGAATTAGCATATGCATTATTAGACTTAGTAGAAATATTATCAAAAAAGAAACCTACAACATTCAACATTATAGATTACAATATACAAAGAATATTCACAAATCCTAATGATGAATATAGAAATGAATTCAGCATCTATCATATAAAAGGAGATGAAGATATGGATGAAGACACAGATGAAGATATAGATGAAGACATAAATGAAGAAGAGCAGAATGAATTCAATGAATACTACCAAAATCTTGCACCAACCACCGAGAGTCAGCTGGATAGGCTAAAAAATGAGTTGGCTATAACTCTATGTGACGAATGTCTTATGCCAACAAGAAGTCATGAATGCGATTGCTGGATTTTACAAATAGAGGATTTCTAGTTTTCAGTGAAACCATTTTTTTACCTCTCGCAATCTGGAATAGGTGCATCACAAATAAAATCTTCAAAATCATATGGATTAGAAAACAACTTCTGTAAGAACTTATAAACCATATCAGCATCCAATTCAGTCTTAGTGCCAAATATATTAACCTTACCAGATTTAGGCCAGATATGTACCCGAATCTTTGAAGTAAAGATTATAGCAATTTTAGAATGAATATCACCTGCATCATTCTTAATATACTTTATCGGAAAGGGAAGAATCTCACGAATACCATCTATAGATTCTAAAGCATATGCTAAGGTAGAAAGATTAATAAACTTATCACCTCCAATATTAATCACAAATTTATAATTGCGCAGGAGAGCCTTATTTTCACCCACAAGTTCTACAGAAGAAAATTCAGGTAGGGAACATTCAGAAAGGTAACGTAAGAAGATAGCAACAGGATCAAAAGACCCGAAAACTTGTATACTACCAGATTTAGGAAAATAACGAATAGTATGTACAGTATCAGCTAAGATGATAACAAACTCAATGCATGCATTAAAAGTGCTACCATCCCCTGTACGTCGCCGTCTATTTAATGGATTGTCAGGTGTACTTCGTCTGCATCGCCTCTCACCTTTTGGTTTAGACAAGTACTGTTCATAACCCTCAAAAGCTTTATGAATAAAGTTGCTATTAATGGCAATAACATCCTTAGTAGGTTCAAGTTTATGACCAAGCACGGTGTAATCAAGCCCTTCAACATTGATCTTAAATTCAGTAACAGTAAGAGATGGAGTAAGTTCACTAAAAGTAAGCATGTCTGGTTTTTTCTATTGATAGAAAAGAAATGTTCAAATTATTTTATCCTAAGAAAAAATCTAATTAAATAAAACTTCTTCATCAATATCTCATATGAGATACCATGACAAACAATAGCTTACCTTTCAAACTTTTAGAAAAGATATTCAAAACTTCATATGAAGGTACTTACTCCCGTTGGCATTATCTTTGCAATTATGCATTAGTGTGTCGAAAATGGGCTGTAGTAGCAAACTCTCTCCTATGGGGTGAAACAGACCTTTATAACCGCTATAATATTAAGGAGTTCCAAATGTACAAACATCTCACAAAACCAGGGACAGTATGTGGAAAATATATCAGAAAGCTTAATATGGATGGAGTATTTTTATGGCCTATCTGTATTGTAAAAATGCTACAAGCTTGCCCCAATATCCAGGAACTTAGCATAATAGATTATCAATACTATGGTGGAAAAGGTGACGTTAGAGATTTGCTAAGTGAAATCCTGCATATATTACCAAACCTTCAAAAGCTAAATATCAGATATAGTCGATATTTTAAAAATAGAAATGCTATTGAAAAACTCATAAAAACCCGTAAAGACCTAGAAATCAGAGTAACATGGCAAATGTAATATTTGTAAAGGCTAATCACTGCCAAAAAATTTGGGCACTGCCCTGTTACTGCCCGTCACTGCCAAAAAATTTGGGCACTGCCCTGTCACTGCCCGCCACCGCCCATCATTGCCGCAGAAGTTTGGGAAACACATGGATTTTTCCTAGCAAGATGACGCTTTAACTTAGAGGGAAAGTCAAAACTTGCTCCACATAGATGACAGGTTAATCTTCCTCGAGAGAGTGAATTTTTTTTAGGTCGATAGTATCCATCTGCAAGGAAGTCACGTTAGTTTTCCGTTTATGTAGAGAAATTGGAATGGTAATTTTTTTACGTGATGATAGAGGAATGGTCAGTTGCCGATTTTGGAAATCTAGAATGACATTAGCACGATCAATCCAAGGTACACCTAGCAATAAAAAGTCCTTATCACTCTTAACAACCATGAAGTCATCTTCAATTTTTTTAGAGTTCTCCCCATCATATACAAGAATACCAAGACCATATACTGTCCCAATAGTATCAGATTTTGTTGCAACACCACTAAGGTCAGGAGCATTACTTCTATCAACGTCAAGATTTAGGCGCTTTACAATATTGTTAGATATCGGAGAACTATCAGAACCAGTATCGAAAATTGTCGTAGGAATAACTAAAGATTTTTCACTCTCAGGTGCGACTACTTTGGTCTTAATAGTGACTACATCACTAGCAGACTTGCGATTAACAATTCCAATACCTGCTATAGAAGACCATAAGTCATTATTACATATAACATCATCATTTTTACGGATTAAATTTGCAGCCATACTATTAGTTACAACCGAAATCATAGGATGAAGGATAGATGTGAAAAGGTCCTTAACATTATCCCAAACTTTTTCACGTGTTTTTATCGAGGGTTCTCCTTTAAGCTGACTGAGTACTGGTTCTTTATAATTAATGAATTCAGCATTCAGAGCATTGTAAGCAGATATAACAGTCTCTTTTGGTACAGCATTAACGAAGGATTGAACCAGAAGCTTTAAGAGTTGTATAAAAACCTCAAAGATAATACGCTGCCTTTCAAGTTGTGATTTTTTCTTATCAGTAGGCTTTTTATCTACACGTTTCCTTTCTGTAGGCTTTTTTTTTAATCCATAGCAGGCATGTCCAGAGTCTGAATCACTATCAAAGGAATCAGAGGAGTCAGAGGCATCAGAAGAGTTAGAGGAATCAGAGGAGTCATGTGCATAATTTGTTTTCCTCTTTCCCTTCTTAGATTTTGGACAGGAACTCTTAGTATGACCAGATTTTCCACAACTTGAGCATTTCTTTGATTTCTTTGGTTTGCGTGTACCTGAACTTATACCAAATACCTGATTACCACGGTAAATATGGTCAGATGGTAAATTTTTATTAAGTTCTGTATCAATAAATATTTCAAGATCACTAAGGGTTACTTTACTTATATCGATATCTCTTGGAAGACCTAATTTATATGCTAAAGCAAGTAATCTCTGAAATGATGTATCATTTTGAGGACTTGAAAATGGACTAGAAGATGGTACTGGTACTGCAGATGATCTAGCCGTAGTCATAGGAATTTTAGAATTTATAAGATTCTCAATATCTGCTAAAGTTGGACCCTGATATGTAACTATAGGAGTAGGTGGCATATCTGTCCTGTATTTCTCAACTTCTTCCAATTTATTCAGAATAGATGCAACTGAATTTTCTAAACCAATATGTCGCGCATCCAACTTATTTTCACTGGAAAGACCATTTAAGAACTGTTGCCGTACTAATTCATTCTGATTTACCTCTGGAAGAGTTGGATATGCAAGTCTAACCATTCTTCGTAATTTAGAATAGAATCGGCTTACAGTATCACTACCCTGAACAATAGCATTAAATGCAAGCTTAGACTTTTCAGATGTTATAGTAGGAAAGTAATGCTTAAAATGATATATTAATTGTCCAATACGTATTCCAGGAACCACAATTGTACCTCCATTATTAGCATTAGGATTATTAACAGCTATATCAGTAGGACGACCCTCGACTATTGACCAATCTTCATCTCATACAGTATGATCAGGTATAAAATTAGCACCAGTAATAGTATTAACTGCAGCTGCTTGTCCATGTAATACACCAGCCCCTCCACGAAATTGATTCACCGCTACAGCCTGTATAGCGCCATTATTCAAAGCATTAAAAGCAGCAAGATTGGCCACACCAGTATTATCCAGAAGATTTACACATTCCCAATTTTTTCCTTTGATATGTGTTTCATACCAATCTCTAGCATCATCTTCAAGTAAAGTCTCAAAGATCCCATGAATCCTAACACGAGTTCTAGCATTAGCAGCAGGATCAAGTTCAGCAGACTCACACCATTGCCTGAATTCTTGAAGCCAAAGTTCTGGATCTTCACCAGATGCTCCTCTAAATTTTTTAGGTGCATATCCTGCCATTATCAGTTGTTGTATTATCGGAGGGTTATTTTGTAATGCTAGAATCTGTTGATTCAAATTATTGACCTGATTTTGCAAATTTTGACCATGATTGCGACAGTTTAAAAATTGCCCTCTTCATGCTCGAGCTTGCTGAATGATACCATTAGCCCGCCTTCTACTTCGCTCTGTTTCAGTATTATAGTGCTGTAATAATCTATGAGCATTTCTTCTACTCTCATCACGTTCTCTCTGGACATTAGCTAGTTGGATTTGACTGTTAGCAAATTGAGCCTGGATGTTAGCCAATTGGATCTGAGTATTTTGTGCAAGGACTTCCCAATGTTGGCGATGACGCACTTCATTTGCATATGCATCCTCATAAGTACGTCTTGTTCTCAGTATAGTAGCACGTGTATTATTAAGTTCTTGTCTAAGATATTCTTCACGGTTATGTGCATCATCTAACAAACCTTCAAGTCTATCCTCCATATTATCTTGATCTTCTATAATATTTCGCAACTCGTTAGCATATCGGATAATGGCATCAAGACTATCATTTGCAGTATTAAATAAATGATTTATATGAGGGTGTGCTGCTATAGTTGTACGATCAAGGTGAATACGAATACCAGCTACACTATTTGCTATAGTTGTCCGATTATTTAAGATTTCTGTAATAAGGTCAGGAGGAATTGCTGCCATGTTTTTCCGTTATCTATTAGTAAGTTCTTTTATTCGATCTTTGAGTTGAATATTTAGAGTATCAACTTCAATCAGCTGACGTTCTAATGCTTGAAGCCCTTCCTCCTTTAGTGATGCTGTTTCTAATGCTTTCTTAAGTTTTGCACGCAACTCAGCATTTTTTTGCCTAAGTTCTTCTATCTCAGATTCATGACCCTCGATTACACCATACAGGTATTTTATATATTGCTCTTGTGATTGCAATGTATGTGCAAGCTTTGTAATCTGTGTCTTTAACGATGTATCTTCCATTGCCAGTTCTACAGATTTTTATAGACCCTACATTTAATAAACAAATCGAACAAAATTATATTCTTCAACAAATCTATTACCATCTATGTGGATATTATCGTACTCCTGAAAAACTTTGGGCTAAAGTGCAAGCTGAAAGCCATGATTTTAACATATCTGATATTACAGAGTGGTTGTATAAACAGGCTATATGGCAAATACACTCACCTATACCCAAGTATATTCCACAGGTTTCTTTTAATAAGATTACTCGACCAAATATGTATCATCAAGCAGATATCTTATATATGCCCTATGATATTGTAGATAGAAAGCTGTATAAATACTGTCTGAATATTGTAGATGTTGCTAGCCGATATAAAGCTTCAGTACCTCTAGAAGATCGCAGCTCTGCACGTGTTGCTAAGGCATTTAAAAAGATTTATGGTAAAGCAGACTGCCCGCTTATTTGGCCAAGAGTTTTACAAGTAGATGGGGGATCAGAATTTAAGGATGAAGTTATCCGATTAATGGATGAAAAAGGTGTACGTATTCGGGTGGGTACTACTCCTAAGAGTCAGGCTATTGTTGAACGGTATAATCGAACTTTAGCAGAGAGACTTTTCAAAATACAGGATGCAAAGGAACTCCTTACAAGAAGGTGCGAATACTGCTTGGGTTAAGAACCTTTCTGATATTGTGAATGAGCTAAATAATTCTAATACTCGTCTGCTAGGTATGTCTCCAGTTGAGGCAATCCAGAAAGATCAAGTGTATGCACTACCTTCAAAAATTCGGAAGGATAGACCTGTAGGTGCAGAAGAAATGGGGTGAGTGCTGGGAAAAGGGACCAAATTGACATTTCAGTGAAAATTTATTTTTTATTACAAATGGATAAAGATTTATCTAAGAAACATTTTTTACTTAATATCGAAGGGTCATTAGCATAATAAAATGTTGCGCTACGGCCTTATAACACTTTGTTACCCTATATCTGGTTTAGTTGTTTTTAAATAAGGAGATGCAAATGTCAATCAATTTTGCAGATCACTTCCAAAACAGTACTACAACATTTATGAGTGCTGAGAAAAGGGACCAAATTTTACAACCAATTAAAAGTTTTTGTGCACTGACTCAGTGTACGATTTTTTTTTTTTATTAATAAGGAATTCGCGCCTCGCAATACAACCTTTACACGTCAAGCACCGGACTCGATATACGTTAAATAAAGTATCTATCTAAAATACATGATAAAACAATAAACACAGCAAAAAAATAAAGAGCACGCTATATGAAATATTAACGTATTCATGTCTACATCGCACGATACTATTTGACTAAGTAGCCCAACTAAACTAACAAACGCGCCTGCATAAAGCCAATGCCGTTTCGCTCCCCTCCCAGTGCGCTTAACGCCACCGATGTCTTTTACTAATTCCTATAAATAATTTTAAACATCACTAAAACTCCCTCCCAATAAAGACCTCTGACAAGCCCAAATAGTAGAGTTTTTCCATAACTACTTTATTGGGATTTTTAATTATAAATGCTCCTTCGATAATTGCTCCTTAGTAGATAATTGAAACCAACTGGAAACTAAACTAAGCGGTCAACGGGTCAAGGTATATTCATTTGCTTGTTTCCCATTTCGTTTTATTTATTCTAATGCTTCTTTTCTTTTATTTTAGGTTCTTCGGCTCTCCCGGATTTGCGATCAAGGTATTTTCCTTTTTTTTCATTTGTTTATTTCTTTGTTGTTCAATTTCGTTTTAATAATGCTTTCTTTTTCTTTTTTTTTAGGTTCTTCGGCTCTCTCGAGTTTGTGATCAAGGTATTTTCCTTTTTTTTTCATTTGTTTGTTTCTTCGTTGCTCCATTTCGTTTTAATAATGCTTTCTTTTCTTTCTTTTTAGGTTCTTCGGCTCTCTCGGATTTGTGATCAAAGTATTTTCTTTTTTTTCATTTGTTTGTTTCTTCGTTGCTCTATTTTGTTTTACTTTGTTCCTAAACTAATGCTTTCTTTTTTTTCTTTTTAGGTTCTTCGGCTCTTTTCGGTTCTGCAGTCAAGGTATTTTCATTTTTTTCGTTTGTTTGTTTCTTCGTTTCTCCATTTCATTTTAATTTTGTTTCTAATGCTTTCTTTTCTTTTTAGGTTCTTCGGCTCTCTCGGGTTTGCGATCAAAGTATTTTCTTTTTTTTTATTTGTTTGTTTCTTCGTTGCTCTATTTTGTTTACTTTTGTTCCTAAACTAATGCTTTCTTTTTTTTTCTTTTTAGGTTCTTCGGCTCTTTTCGATTCTGCAGTCAAAGTATTTATTTCATTTTTTTGTTTCTTCGTTCCTCCATTTCGGTTTAATTTTGTTTCTAATGCTTTCTTTTCTTTCTTTTTAGGTTCTTCGGCTCTTTTGATTCTGCAGTCAAGGTATTTTCATTTTTTTTTCGTTTATTTGTTCCATTTTATTTATTTTGTCTTTGCTTTATATTTTAGGTTCTTCATATCTAATTATTTTTCATTTCATTTCATTTACAGTTCGTTTTATTTTGCCAACATTGGTTTTTGTTATTATTATTCATAATTCGGTTTATTATCATTATTAGCCTTATTATCATCAGTGTAGTGTATTATTTTAACAAAAATGATAATTTTTTTGGTATTTTGCACTACGGGAAATTTGTAATGTGAATTTTCAACGAAAATAATGAAATTTCTGTATTAGTCTAAAATCTTTTTTTGGTATTATGTTGCAAATTTTGGGAAATTTATTTGTTATATATCGTTATCTATCGTTATCATCGTTATCTTATCATTTTCATAAGACTATATATGGCTAATGGCGTTGACATCTCATCAATTTAAGTGTTGTATTATGTTACCAATCCTGTATATTTAATGTTTTTATACAATAAATCTTTTTTTTTGGAGGTATTTTATTTAAATAAATAGAATTTGCATTAATTTTTTTTTTCATTCTTCTTATCCTTCTTACTAATGGAGTCCACTCACGAAATATTTTATCCTACAATTATAGAAGCCCATTCAATAAATTCATTATCTAAAGAATTTGAACAACTTAAAGCATTATATCAAAATGATGGTGAATTAGAAATTAATGACAAACCGGAATCCACTCCAATTCCTGATGAAAGTGATGCATATTCCGTAGATGAATTATCAGAAGATGAAGGAAATGAAATTTTAACTTCAGCTCAAAAAGAAAAATTTCAAAAATTATATGATATAATGGATGTTGATGATGATGATGAACAAAAAGAGCAAAGTAAAATGGAAAAGCTTTTAAATGAACAGGATGAAAAGGCATTTAAGCTTATTCTTCATTCTGACTGTTGTAATAAAAAATGTTATACAACCAAAATCAATCATGATAATGCTCTTCTTTCTTTTCAAACAATAAAATCACTTCCAAAATCTGAGTTAAATATGTTTTTATTAGGATTACTCCACGCTATGAAATGTTCAGATCAAACCCATCATAGTAAAACTGAAAAAAAATATTTAACTATTAAATATATCTTTGATGAAATTGAAATTTGTGAAACAGCTTTTCTTCATATTTATTCACTAAGTATAAAAAAATGGAAGATGATTCGAAGTCATTATCAAATAAATGGGTTTAAACCTATATTACATGGAAATAAAAGAAGAAAAAGTAGTCATGCTTTAACATTTGAAACAATTTTACATATACTTACTTTTATTATTAATTATGCCAATATTCATGGATTACCTTCTCCAGGTATAATTTATTGATTTTTAATCAAATAACTTATTTTACTTAATAAATATATTAATAAGTTATTTAATTTTATAGGACGTAGTTTTCGTGATGATACAATGGCTATAATTTTTCTTCCAGTTAGTGATAGTTATATAGGATTATATCGACTGTATGAATCAAGTTTAGAAATTGATTCTGAACATTATATAAGTTGTTGGACCTTTTTAAGAGTTTGGAAAAAATATATTCCAGAAATTAAATTTTTATCTCCTAGAAGTGATTTGTGTTTTCATTGTAAAAATATGAGGTTCAATACACAATTTTGGAATCAAGATGAAAAGGATGATAAAGTAAAAGAATGGCATGAACATATTACATGGGCTAATCAAGAAAGAGATTATTATAGGTTAGTAACTTATTAATAATAAATTCTTTACAATTTTGTATATTAATTTATATTTTATATTTATTTAAGAAACTGTATAAAAAATTCTAAAGATCAATTAACAAAAATTGATAAAGAATTAATAATACGTCCTGGAGTTTCAAATTCTTTAGAATTTGAAAATCATATTTCATGGGATTTTGCTGAAGGTGTTCACCTTCCCTACTCCTCACAACAAGAGGTAAAAGTTTAAATATTAAATAATTAAAAACTTAGCATTTTTATTATATATTAATATTATTAATATTTTTAGGGATCAATTTACTTTAAATCACCATGGAAAGTTTCTATTTTTGGAATTTGTGAAGAAGCCTTTCCCCAACAGGTATAGTTTAATTATATAAACTAAAAAAAAATATATAAAATTAAATTAATTAATAATAAAATTAATAATATATTTTATAGAAAAATTATTTAATACAAGAAAATGAAAATGTGGGAAAAGGTGCAGATGCTGTAATTTCTTTGGTCCATCATTATTTTAAAACCCATGGTCTTGGAGAAAAATACCTAATCGTTCATGCTGATAATTGTTCAGGTCAAAACAAAAATAATGCCATGATTCAATATTTAACATGGAGAGTAATGAATGGTTTACATGATCGGATTAAATACTGCTTTATGGTAGCTGGTCATACAAAGTTTTCTCCAGATGGATTTTTTGGATTAATTAAATTAAAAATGCGAGTTTCAGAAGTTCAAGATCTTTCTGATATGGTAGAAGTAGTTCATAATTCTACTACTGGAGGATTTAATACAGCACAAACAATTTATGGTTTAGGTGGAAATCAAAAAGTTCTTTTTTATAAATGGACTGAATTTTTAAATAAAGAATTTACTAAAATACCACAAATCCTTCAGCAGCATCATTTTGAAATTTCAAATGAAAAAAATGGAATAGTAAATGTTCAAACAAAAGTTGATGGAGAAAAAATAGAAATTTCAATTCTTAAAAAAAATATAACTCCTTTAATTAGTTTTCCAAATATATTGTTACCAAAGAAATTATCTGCAGAACGACAATGGTACTTATATGAGCAAATCCGTGAACATGTTACTCATCCAGATAAAAAAGATCAATATTGTTCAAAACCACTTATACCAAAACCTAGTAAAGACAAATCTGAAAATTAGATAGATATTTAAGACTGTTGCTAATTTGCATTCAGGGTGAAATCACCTAAGGGTGATTTCACTCATGATTAATTTATTAAATAAAATTCAATATTTCTCACTTCGTAATTTGCATATAAATCCCCTGTAAATTTTTTAAATTTTTTGATAGGAATTATAAAAAAAATGAGTCGCAACGATAAATAAAAGAGAATAAGTGAATGAAAAAGGAAAAAAGAATGAGGGTGAATGAAAAAAATAGGGAGAGTGAAAGGGAATGAAAGAAACGAAGGGGGAGCGAAGGAGGAACGAAATGGAGCAAAGGGGGAGTGAAAGAAACGAAAGGAACGAAAAAGAACAAGTGGGAATGAAAAAAAAAATGAAAAGAATGAAGGGGGACGAAATGTAGTAAAGGGGAATAAAAAAATGAAAGGAACAAAGGGTAGTGTAAAGAAATGAAAAAGATGAAGTGGGAATGGAAAAAAAAAATGAAAATAACGAAAGGTAGTGTAAAGGAATGAAAAAGATGAAGTGGGAATGGAATAAAAATGGAAGGAACGAAGAGTAGTGTAAAGGAATGAAAAAGACGAAATGGGAACGGAAAAAGACGAAATGGGAACGAAAAAAAAGAAAGGAACGGAAAAAACAAAGTGGAAACAAAAAAAATACGAAAGTAACAGGTGACCAAGTGAAAACCAAACCCATAAAATAAAAGAAGAAATAAAGTTAGTAGGGAACGGAAATTACATGTAATAAATAAACAAAAACAAAAAAAAATAAAAAACATACCTTAGTAGTTGCAGAGAAGAACCGAAAGACCTAAAAAGAACGAAATACAAAATGTAAGAAACGAAATATAAGAATGAAATAAAAAAATAAGAAGAAACGGCCATGTAGTGCTGGACATACCTTAATTGCAAAACCGAAAGAGCCAAAGGACCTAAAAAAACGAAATAAAGTTAGTAGGAAACAAAATGCAAGAAGCAAAATGAAAAAAAGACATACGATAAATTTTGTGGCCGAAAGTCGAAATGAGATTATATTAGTAGGGAAACAACATATAATCGATTTTTGATTAATATCTCATTGCAACCATCGTGTGTACTTGATAATACCCATCAGAGCCGAAGAACCTAAAAAGAAAAAAAAAGAAAGCATTAGAAACAAAATGGAGCAACGAAGAAACAAACAAATGAAAAATAATAAAAATACCTTGACCGCAGAACTGAGAGAGCCGAAGAACCTAAAAAGAAAGAAAAGAAAGCATTAGAGACATAATTAAAATGAAATAGAGAAACAAACGAAAAAATGAAAATACCTTGACTGAACCAAAAAAGAGTCGAAGAACCTTAAAAGAAAAAAAAAGAAAGCATTAGAAATAAAATTAAAAC
The DNA here is from genome assembly GCF_026210795.1 of Rhizophagus irregularis. Classification (NCBI taxonomy): domain Eukaryota; kingdom Fungi; phylum Glomeromycota; class Glomeromycetes; order Glomerales; family Glomeraceae; genus Rhizophagus; species Rhizophagus irregularis. Next base: position 4,135,802 of record NC_089435.1, on the reverse strand, counting down.
GAAATAGAGAAATGAAGAATGAAAAAAAATGAAAATACCTTAACTGCAGAACCGAAAAGAGCCGAAGAACCCTAAAACGAAAAAAAAGAAAGCATTAGTTTAGGAACAAAAGTAAACAAATAGAGCAACAAAGAAACAAACAAATAAAAAAAAGAAAATACTTTGATCGCAAACCCGAGAGAGCCGAAGAACCTAAAAAGAAAGAAAAGAAAGCATTATTAGAAACAAAATTAAAACGAAAGGGAGAAACGAAGAAATAAAACAACCGAAAAAAAATGAAAATACCTTGACCAATGACCACAGAACCGAAAAGAGCCGGAGAACCTGAAAAGAAAAAAAAGAAAGCATTAGAAACGAAATGGAGCAACAAAGAAACAAATAAACGAAAAATAATGAAAATACCTTGACCGCAGAACCAAGAAAGCCGAAGAACCTAAAAAGAAAGAAAAGAAAGCATTAGAATATATTTTTTTTATTCAGATTTTAAAATAAAGATGCGGTTACCAGTATTTATTCTAAAACTGTGTATAAATAAATAACTCATCAAATGATCAGATATAAAAACTGGATTTCGTCTTGTAATAAACTGGTTTTTGTCTTGTGATCCGAATATTTGGAATTTACGTCAGAAATCACAAAATCGCATTTATCTCAAAATGTATAAAATGTCGATTTGGTCCCTTTTCCCAGCACTCACCCCAAATACGTTTACCAGCTGGTTCTCTTGTGAGATACTTACTTGATAACTCAGATTACCAAGGTAGGAGACGTGCAACTGATCCAATATGGTCTACTAAAGTTTATACAATTGAATCTTCCACAGTTGTTGATGGGCAGCTGGTTATATATAGGTTATCTGATGGACCTAAAAAAATATTTACTCGAGAAGAATTATTAGTTGTGCCATCTGATACTATGCTGCCTCCTACTCATATATTATATTAATTTTCAAGTTGTGGTATCCTATAATCTCCATGTGCATACATTGTGATATTATCTTGTGCAATCCATTTTTTATCATCCATAGGGGATAATCCCACCTTCGACATTTCTATAACATTTATGGCATGTCTATCAGATCGGATTGCTCTAAAGGTGACTGTATCATTATGTTTAGGATCAAAGAGTGCCTTATTATACCGCTCATGGTGGAACTCTTTTTTAACTACCTTTGAGGGGACACCTTTAGCCTTACGGATACCATGTTTTGGATTTGGATTAGCTCTCATCCCCTACCTTGAGAATGGAGTACATTTTGGGACGGAGGCCAATAAATTCTGCTATAACTGCTCCATTACATTCATCCTTAAATTTCCCTGGGATTTTCATATTTATGTCAGTCTTATCACCTAATGCTTTTCGTACAGGGATGATCTTTAGGATAATCACTGAAGTCAAATTGGTCTGCCATATCTATGAGGTCTGCATTGATATCCTCAGTTTGGATTTGTACAAGAAGTGAGTCTGTGTCTGTATAACATAACTGGATTTTTTCACCATATCGTACTTTAAGAGTATCATAGTAGAATTGATACATACAGAACTTCGAGAGGTCAAGCACACTCATACCCACATATGTTGGACGGTTAAGCATTACCTCCACTTTTCGTCAGTGGATTGCAACAAGATTTTCTGAGAATATTTTACGACCCTTGAATGCAGGATCTGAGGTAAGCTTTTTATATTTCTTGGGATGGGTTTGGGGTTGTACTACTGAGACACGTACACGTTTTCTGAGATTTTCCATAGTTTTACCAAATACACTATTATTCATGAGTTTATAGAAGTCCTTCTCAAAATCATTCTTAGCCTTAGCACGTTCGGCGGTGTTAAATTCTATATATGGTTTCATCTATGGAGCCTGCTCGAATTTTATAGCTTCATAGACCTTCTTGATTACTAAGCCCTGGCTAACATAATACTGGAGATTTCTATAATGAACTACATATTCATCCTTATCAAATAGGTTAGGGATGAGCTTATCTGTGGGTGTATATCGTTGTCCTGAACGTGCTATTATTTCCTGCTGCTTTTTACTAAGCCATTCCTTCTTAACCTTCATTCGTTCTGGTGCAAGGGGGTAATCTGTGTGTTGTGAATGGAGGGCTTGAGGGTACTCCAGTTTGACTTTAAGGATATATCCCTCAGAAGAATCATCTGGTATTTCATTACTTTCTATTTGCCTTTGAATGTTAGATAACTCGTTTTCCTCCTTTATCCAGTGGAAGTTACCTGTAGGTAAGTATTGCAACATGGCCCATCCATATAGGTTATTTGCGTCTAAGTATAGAATAGATGACTTGGGCTTATCTGCGGTCCATTTACCTTCTCCCATACCTGGATTATTTGCACGAGCATATCGTTTACTTACCATAGAGATTCCACCACGTAATCCTTGTTCTACCATCATATACATATCCTGGTCAGTTATAAGATCCAATCTTTGCCCTGTCATGAAGAATAGTGCATCCCATGCGAAGCCTGGTGTTGAATAGTACCAGAGAGGATCTAACCCATATTTTTTCAAAGCCATTTCTCGGAAATTCTGAAATATATCGGCTAGTAGAAGGACGTCAGTTTTGAGATAAATGTCATGATAATCTTGCATTGTTTTACATCCTGCTTTTTCCCATACATACTGTGCATATTCATATTCTTTATCACTAATGTGGGTTTCATTAAGTTTGCTATAGAATGCTCCTTTAGGTGGTAAACTAGTTTTCTCGAACTTTTTCCAGTCATCCATATATTCATACGGGTAGACACCTTTCTTAAGATAAATCTCGAGTAATTCAGGTGGTATTTGACTTCGTGTTATCTTAAAGTTTTCGGGATGTGTAAAGCATCTACCTGCATCAATTCGCCATAAGTGTTGTGGATTACTACATTCTTGTGCTCTACATTTTTCTGCACCTAGGTTGGATGCTAATTTGTCGAGACTTGATTTCATGAATTGTAGGCTGTCTATAAATCGGAGGGAACCTAACTTGAATGCCATATACTTTTCCATGTTATAAGGGATAGGATCAATATCATCCTCACATTCCATTGCACCAATTCCTTGCATAATTATGTGTCCATCATATCCTGATAAATTGTGAAAGATTACTGGGATATGCATTTCACGAGGTTTTATGGATAAGTCAAGATTACATCCTCTATGTGCTGCACCTCGATACCTTCCTGTAATATGGCAGTGGTCTCTTACTTTATTTCCATCTAAGGGGTTGCGACATATCCAGCAGTTTATTGCATTATCATAACTTACTTACTCTTGGGTTGTTAATGGCATCATTTCCATTGGGTTTCTGAATTCATTGCGAATTGCTTCAGCCAGGACCCCGAATAATACTGATATAACTCACATTTGGGTTTGCGTAGAGTTTATATGAAATTATTTTTTAAACTAATAAATTGAATTTGCATAGATCAGCCTAATTTTAGATAACTCACAAATTATGTTTGCGTAGAATTAACTAAAATAGGAACTAAGAGTTTAGAGATGCGTAGTGTTGATCATTTTTTAACTGTAAATAAATATCGTCAACTCGTTATGTAAAAAATGTTTACATTTTATATTTTATATTCCGTTTGTTTAAATTATTTATCCAAAATTTTTTTAATTATTTCTGGGTTATTTTAATTATGTTAAACAATACGTATTAAATTAAATTCAATAAATTTATATCGTATTTATTCTAATTATGTTAAAATTATATCGTAATAATTGTTGTTTCCCACCCCCTAGCTTTTAATACGTCAATACATTGCGGGTTGTTCTTATAAAAGATAATGAATTACTTGTATTATTACAATAAAGGTAAATTTTCATATTATATAGAAAGAATTTATATCAATTACTTAGTAATTCAATTTTAATTCCCGTAAGTTTCCATCTTACATCACTTGTATTTTTGATACACATTTTTTTTTATCTAAAATACTAAAATTTATATTTTATAATACTGAATTATGACAGGTTGGAAATATTCAAAAGAGCGTTTAAAAAAGCATCCATATGTTGCCAAAGTATTACGTGCAAAAAAAGTTATTTGTATATGTGGAGCAGTGATTAAACTTTCAAGAAAATGGGATGAAGATTATATTAACCGTCATGCTAGAAGTAAAGGATGTACACGAGTTGAAGGTCAAAAAACATTATATAATTATTTTGATATTAATAAAAAATATGATAATTCTAATGATTCCGATGAAGAATGAGAAGATTGGAGTAGTGAAGTTGAGGACGCAATGGATGATGATGATATTATTGGTGTTGACGAGCGTGATGATGAGCATGACGAAGATAACAATTCTATTGATCTTGATTTTAATGAAAACATTGATTTAACTTCAAATAAAAGAAGAATTTGTAGTGGGCTTCGTTCTGCTAAAATTTCAGAATATATTAATCGTACTCCTGCAAATTTTGGTGGTTCTCGTCGTGTAGAAATAATTGCAAAAGAAATATGGAGGAATAGATTTAAAAAGGGATTTTCTAGAAAGAAACTTAATTTAAAAGAAAAAAGAATTCTCAATCATCAAATTTATGCTGAAAGTCAATGGTTTATTGACCGTCAAAGTAATTATATTATTTTTATATTTTTATATTATTTGCTAGTTTATTTATTTTGTTATATTAAAACTTGCATATTTTAGGTGATTCTGTACGTGCTAAAGAATGTAACGGATATGTTAATGAAAATTGTCATAATAAAATCTGTTGTACAGCATGTTTATCATTGCGTTCAAATACTTTATTGGCAAATCGAATTGCTATACCAACACCAAAATCTCAAAATATAAAACATACTCCTTTATTTTGGTTTGAAAATGATCCTATGAAAAAATATTTACAAAATGTTGATTTACTTCAGATTTGGAATATTATCAAAGGAGACGAGTTATCTCATACTAATTCAACTGTATGGCTTACTTTAGCTGATAAAGCAATGAAAGGTGCTTTTAACGATAAACCTGTATTTACTGGACTATGTCACATAATGGTCCAAGCATATTTACGAAAAGAAAAAGACATGGGAAAACAAAATTCTAAATATTCAGAGGAATTCACTAATTTTCTTGTAATTTTAGCTAGTTTTAGTAATCGAGCTTTGGATCTTTTTCGGCAAAATTTGGAAGGAAGAAGTATTCAAAATATAAGGTATTTTATACATTTAATTAATAAGCTTATACTTTAATTTATATTAATAATAAATTTTATTTTAATAAGACGATTAAGAAAGAATGAAATTGATTGTCTTACTGACCCAGAGCTTTGTTATGAGAATGTTGCAAGATTTAAACGATTAATAGATACTTTGCGTTACGATGGTCCTATCACTGCAATGACTGATAATACGAAATTAAAATCTGGTCTTTATTATTCATCACAATTCGGCTGCATTATTGGATCAACATTAAATTATAATGAAACAAAAATCACTAATTATGATCAAATTCCTCAAGTAATTAATAAAATCAAAAGTGAAAAAGCATTCGCAAGTAGTGTTCGAACATATATTTTACAAGTGAGTTAAATTATATATTAGCATTAATTATTTATATTATTTATTAATTTATTAATTATATATTTTATTTAAATATTTAGATTCCACTGCCTAAATTTCCTCCGGTGGTAATTGCATTAATTCCAAATAATGGTTCAGATAAAACATCTACAATTGCTGATTTTCACCGGGAACTTTTAATTAATATCGCACCTCAATTAAATTTGCACATTTTAAGTATTGGGTCTGATGGTGCGCTAGTTGAATTTCAAGCCCAAACAATTATTCAAAGTATGGCAACAAACGAAAGATTACAAATGATTGATACAAGGTTTGAGGTAACTTTTAGTTGTCCAATTTTACCATCAATCGGACCTGTTGTAAGAGTACAGGATCCGAAACATGCTAAAAAAACTTGCCGAAATATAATTATGTCTGGTGCAAGAGTTTTATCACTTGGAAGATCAACTGCACGGTTTGACCATTTTTTACATATTTCTCAACGTCCGGATTCCATAATGTACAAACAAGATGTTGTGAAACTTGATCGTCAGGATGATGGTGCTGCGTATAGAGCTTTCTGCTCTTCAAATTTAAGAAATGTGTATTTGCAACATTTGGAAAATCCCGAAGATGAGGAGATGTGTAGATTTTTTGTTTTATTGTTTATTTTCGGTAAATTTTATTCTATTGTTATTATTTTAGTCAGAAATATATACTAATTAAAAATTCATTATTATTAAGGTGAATTAATTGATTGCTATCTTAATCGACAAATCAGTCCATTAGAACGTATTAAAATGGCTATGACATTTTTTTTTCTTCGTTTTTGGTGCCAACATATATTGAATTTATCAGAAAATTATCCTGATTTCATTAGTTTAAAAAAGAATTTTTTAGCTGATCAAAGCTATTCTATTCTTACATCACTAGCAGAATCAATGATTCTTTTGATAAAAGCTCACTGTGAATATTATTCATCAGTTCCTTTACTTCCATGGATGCATGGATCTGAAGCTGTTGAGCATTTTTTTGGTATTGCTCGTCAAATAAATTCAGACTTTACTTACGCTGAACTGATTCATCTGATTCCAAAAATTGCTCAATGTTCTAAGGCACTAAGAAATAATAATCTTATATACGAAAAAGAAAAATCAGTACGTGAAGGTATAATAAATCTACAAGACATAGTGTAATTTAATTTTACCTTTACTTAAAATTCAATGACTAATGTAAAATTTTCATAATATTTAGGATACCATTACGATTATAATAATATGGATCTAAATATTGAACAACTCAATATTTTGCGTGATTGGCCAACGGACTCTACCATACGTGACTATTTCAAAGATTCTTTTAGTGTTGCGATGGAATTATGTGAGGCGTTAGGTATAGATGTTCCATCAGAGAATAATTTAAACTTAACCTATGTGGAACCGATAATTTTAATTCAAAATCAGGTTGATAATGATATTTCAATGGATAATGAAATTATTAATGAATTACCGGTAGATGAAGATCCACTTTTAAAAGAAAATGATATTTCTACAGCTATTGAGATAGCTTTAAAACAGACCGGGTTTCTTTCTTTATCAGATGATGATATAGTTAAATTAGATGTGGGAGATCTTGCTAAACAAGTGGATGTGATAGTACAAAATACTCGTTCTAATTTAACTCCAGTAAATAATGGTACGTAACTGTCAAAAAACTTGTGTATAAATTATATTTGTTTATTTATTAAATAGGGAATTATAAATTCTATTTATTCAGATGATGTTAATTTAAGTATTCAGTATACTTTAACAGATGGCCAATTAAATTTGGTTGAAATGATAGAAATTCGTGTTAAACATGAAGCTTACTCTTCAAAAAAGTTGGAACGTAAATATCGTGGTGAACAAATTGCAAATAATAGCGATCCAGGAATAATAAATCCGAATAAAGCAAGTCATATGGTTGCACATCTTATTAATAATGAAAATCCAGAAACACGATTTGTTACACAGCGTGAAAAACGTTGGATGATAAATAGAAAAACCATGGCAACAAAGCTTGTTCAACAACATAGAGAAGACTTGGCAAAAAATAAAAATAAGAAAAAACGAAACGTTAATTCAGTTATTTGTGAAAGTAAGTTTTATATAATAAATAATTTAAAATCTATATTATTTTTTAAAATATATATTTTTTAATTTAAACTTTATTTAATTTTCACAGTTCCGAATATTGACTGTGCCAATGTTAATACTGATAATCCCTTATCAAATAATCAATTTGTTATTGCAATTTTCGGTTTAATACTTTGTATTGCACGCGTCATAGCAATGTATTATGAGGTATATAATTATCATTCTTATCATGTAGGAGAGGTAACGGATCTTGATAGTTTATCGTATATTACACTTCATGTATTTTTACCAATTCATTATAACATTTTTTCCGGTCTAACTAATGAAAAATCAAAGATTTTTACGCACCATCAGCCTGATAATATAGTATATCATTTAGCAAATATAGATGTTATTGTGACCGAAAGTTCTTTAAGTTTGAAAGGCTTTGGAAAGATTATATATAATTACTTTAATCGCGATGATATAAAGGAGGCAATAGTTAAAGGGTAGAAAAAATATCATTGAAATTTATATGTAATATGATTTAAATTGGTGATAAATTAAATATAATAAAATTTAAATGGTTTATTGTCCTTATAACTCACATTTTAAATTTGCGTATTTTAAGCAATTTTTTAACTAAGATTTAAGTTTGCGTAGCGTTACTATGAAAAAAAAGTTGCGTAAAGTTAATAGTAAACGCATGCCGATCATTTGTGAGTTATATTAGTATTATTCGGGGTCCTACTTGCATGCGGCGTTTCCAGTTCTTGAATTCATATATATCATTTCCTTTCTTTACTGATGGCATTCGGTCTGCTTGTGGGGTTTTCTTTAATCCTCGACATATTGCTACATGTTTGTCATGGATTTCTTGTTGATGTGTGAAGTGGGAGATACACCATCGGCAGACAAATGTTGCATGTCCATCTTTTGTACGTTTATTTACTAAACGGCTCATATTCTTAATCCAGCAATAGTGCTGCTTTTCCCCGTTACTGATAAGTACTAAATCTATTATTTTACGGCCCTCTGCATCATCCCTATCGGTAACATATATTGGGCATAGGCGGTGGTCACGCCATTCACAGATGCAGAGGGCAATAGTTGGGTTCTGTCGCTCAAATCTTCTTAGAATTACCTCATCAGCTTGTACTGGAAATTTGATACCTTTAAAGTTTAACTCATTTACATACTCCTTATACTTGGAAATTCTTTCTGCGTTCTTTTCTACTGGATGTAATGCTGCTAGGATTGCCCACTGGAAGCATTTGTCATCATCATTAGCTGGATTTACTACTCCCTTTTTCGTGGCAAGATCTTTTGGGAGTGGTATATGTCCTGCTCCTGTGGGTGGTTGGAATTGCGAGATTTCTATAAATATTTTTTCTACACGATAGAATTCCCAACCTGATCCGTAATTTACATAGTCTTCTACTTTCTGCATGATTCTTGCTAATGCAAAGTTAAATGTACCATTAATATCTGTTGATGGTAGGATTGGCATATTGCGAGTTTTAAATGGTATGTTATATCTGTAGATATACTCTACTCCATCATCTTCACTAAAGTTACCATATCCAAATAATGTCTCAAGGTAAGAATCTAAACGTCTTATTGTGGCAAATATTCCAATTCTTACTTTTATTGATCCCAATCGATTTCTTTCATCCCGAAGAATATTCTGGATTGTTTGACTGTGTGCTGTAAGAAATGAAGCATAGTCATGCTCTCCAGGTGTTCCTATAGCAATATCAGCCGTAAAGTTTGAGTCTGTTAACTCTTTTCCTATACGTACCTGATCACGACGTTCAAAGACTACCTCATAATGTGGGTCTGGGTCAATTTGCATCATGCGGGTTATCTCTTCATTGGTTACCGCCGCTTGTGCTTCACGGATTTGGCGGATCTCATCCTCATATTCCTGCAATTTTGCATTTGAGCGGGGATATAGGATGGATTTGACAGGTACCTGCTTGAGTTCAGCTAAAACTGATCGGATGACTTGTCTGTGTTGGGCACTTCTTGCTTGATGTGTTGACATCTTGTATACTTTTTAGATCCCTCTTTTATTCAATTACATTTTTTCTGAAAATAAAATTAATTGTTCGCCTACCCTATAACATCTGCAAATTGAATACGGCGTAATATTACGAAAATTTACGCCTGCGAAATACTCCGTAAATTTACATGACCTTCGAAAAATTACGCAACAGTAATATTTCGTAATTTCAACGCAATATTTCGTAAGTTTACGCGTAATATTTCGTAGAATTACAGTGTAATATTGCCATGTATGTAAATTTTACATCGTAGAATTTCTTAGATTTACGGTGCAATATTTCGAAACTTTTCGAAAGTGTAATATTTCGTAATTTTACGTCGTGGGATTTTCGTAGGTTTACGGGTGCAATATTTCGAAACTTTTCGAAAGTGTAATATTTCGTAATTTTACGTCGTAGGATTTTCGTAGGTTTACGGGTGCAATATTTCGAAACTTTTCGAAAATGTAATATTTCATAATTTTACGTCGTAGGATTTCGTAGGTTTACGGTATAATATTTCGAAACTTTTCTGAAGGTATAATATTTCGTAATTTTACATCGCAGAATTTCGTAGGTTTACGGTATAATATTTCGAAACTTTTCCGAAAGTATAACATTTCGTAATTTTACATCGCAGAATTTCGTAGGTTTACGGTACAATATTTCGAAACTTTTCCAAAATATTATTATTTCGCGAACTTTTTTCACAAATTCAAGTGATTAATATATGTAATTACAAAATAACATTTTTCACTGTAACTTACACGTAATATTTTATAAATTTATGTAATTTTTGTATTTTTATTCGAAATATAGCTACAATAAATAATTTGTATTTAAAACTATCATAATATTGCGTTCAATCTCGTCAATAGAATTTTTTTTAATCTTATTTGTCGCTCATCTTCATTTATTTGACTTTCGTTCTTTGACTTTTTATTTTTCAACTTCACTTCTATTTCATCTGTGATTAATATTTTGCTATATCTGATATTATAAAATAAAAGTCATTTGGATAACATTATTTGTTAATATCAAAAGGATGTGTTGTAAAGACAAATTGTTATTAAAACTTAACCTATAAACATAATTGTAATAAAGTCGTACGAACATTAACGAAATTATGAAGTACATACCTTCAGTCCTTTTACACTGCTATGTTGATAGCATGCGTTAAATTCATTTCTGCATCAACGAATATTACAAGATCAAAAGTTAGACCAACAGTTATCATTATGCGTGATTATTAATATTTTTTATAAAAAAAAAAGTAAACTTACGAACATTAACGAAATTGTGAGGTACATACCTTCCACTCCTTCTACACTATTACGTTGAGAACATGCGTTAAATTCATCTCTACATCAAACAAACATTACAAGTTCAAAAAGTTAGACCAAACAGTTGTGATTATTATTAAAAAGTTGTAAACATACGAACATTAACGAAATTAAGGAATACATACCTTCCATCCCTTCTACACTATTACGTTGGGAGCACGCGTTAACTTTATTTCTACAAGTTCAAAAGGTTAAACCAACAGTTTCAATATGCGTAATTATTAATATTTTTTATAAAAAAGACGTAAACATACGAACATTAACGAAATCGTGAAGTACATACCTTCCATTCCTTCTACACTACTACGTTGAGAGCGTTAAATTCATCTCTACATCAAACAAACATTGCAAGTTCAAAAAGTTGGACCAAACAGTTGTGATTATTATTAAAAAGTCGTAAACATACGAACATTAACGAAATTAAGGAATACATACCTTCTATCCCTTCTACACTATTACGTTAAGAGCACGCGTTAACTTTATTTCTATAAGTTCAAAAAGTTAAACTAACAGTTTCAATATGCGTGATTATTAATATTTTTTATAAAAAAGACGTAAACATACGAACATTAACGAAATCGTGAAGTACATACCTTCCATTCCTTCTACACTACTACGTCAAACAAACAATTACAAGTTCAAAAAGTTGGACCAACAGTTGTGATCATACCTTCCATCTCTTCTACACTATTACGTTGAGAGCACGCGTTAACTTTATTTCTACAAGTTCAAAAAGTTAAACCAACAGTTTCAATATGCGTGATTATTAATATTTTTTATAAAAAAAGACGTAAACATACGAACATTAACGAAATCGTGAAGTACATACCTTCCATTCCTTCTACACTACTACGTTGAGAGCGTTAAATTCATTTCTGCATCAACGAATATTCAAGTTCAATAATTGGGCCAACAGTTGTCATTTTATGTGATTATTAATATTTTATAAAAAAGACGTAAATATACGAACATTAACGAAATTATAAAGTACAAATACCTTCCATTCCTTCTACACTACTACATTGAAAGCACGCGTTAACTTTATTTCTACAAGTTCAAAAAGTTAAACCAACAGTTCATTATGCGTGATTATTAATATTTTTTATAAAAAAGACGTAAACACATTAACGAAATTACAAAGTACAAATACCTTCCATTCCTTCTACACTACTACATTGAGAGCACGCGTTAATTTTATTTTTACTTTATAAGTTCAAAAGTTAGACCAACAGTTATAATTATTAATATTGTATAAAATAGTTAAATTATGGAGTATAAATACTTTCCATACCTTTACCATTATATTGTACGCAAAACTTTCCATGAACAATTATTAATATTATGAAATAGTCGTAAACCTACGAATATTAATGAAATTATGAAATATAAATAACTTCCATACTTCTACTATATTGAAAGTACGCGTTCATTTTTCCAGCAGCTGTTGCAAAGCTTTTTCATGTATAATTTATTAATATTATAAATATTCATAAAGCCTATGAATATATATAAATACTTTCCATGATACTTCTGCTAGTCTTCTGCTACGCAAATGTACAATGAGCGGTCCTTGCAAAATAGAGCGTATAGAGAATATTAAGTTTGTTTATTTAATTCGTGTTTAGCTATTTTTAGATGATCGCATGAACCATGTATATGCCATAATAGGTTAATTTATCAAATTTACTAGATTTATAAAATTAATTCGTAATCTGTGAGTCAAATTATATGATTTTGGTAGAGTCCTAAAGAATTCTGACCTCGACTATTAAAAAAAAATTCTTGCATGATAAATATAAAATTAAGAGAAATATGCATGACGTGTTGATAATATATACTATATAAATAATATAACAAATAACTAGAGGTTAATTTGTAACACTTTTCACAAATTTATAATTTCTTATGGTTGGCACTCGGCATCAGACTTGATAGAAATAAATTTAACTTTCCAAATATTGCGAAAGAGGAACAAAAAAATGAATTTTAACAAAATTGATAAATTTTGTGCGATCAAATTCAAAATAATTTTGTGTTTCATGGATAAAAATTCTTTTATTTGTTTAACAGTTATCAGCCAAATGAGAAAAACTCAAATTAATAAATTTTATATACAAATTAATCGCAAAAACATAAAATTCACCAGTCCTGCCACACCAATAAAAAAAAAATATCTTATGCATACAATAAAATTCACCTTATTATACATCATCATCTTCATCTTCAGTTTCATTTCCGCTTTCTTCTTCCTCATAGCTATTATCTTCAAAATCGGAATATCTTATGCCCGTTTGACTGTTAATTTTTTTCTTTAAAGAATAATATGATTAGCCATGAAATGATATTTTATTAAATGCTACTACAAAATTACAAACTTACTAAAAATTTTTTAACTTTTTGTTTCATGATATTCTTTTTACACCTTATTTCGTCATGATTTGGGTTTAAAATTGTTGAGCAGGTCGCAAGAACATATGCAAGTTCTGCATTAGAATGGTCATTTTGGGAGGGCTCTGTCAATAACGCTTGCTAAAACAATCGAAGAATTTTTGTCCTTGGGATTCATTTTTTTGAACAGGCCTTCAAAACAATCTTTAACTTCGGGTTTTCTCTCCCACTTTGCTACTTCAGACGGCCCGGCATTTGTGTTTATAGGTGGTAAACAGGATCCGAATATAGAAAAAATAGCCTCCCTTGATTTCGAGGACAATGTTCCTCTTACAGACCGTACTTGTTTTGTTAACTTTACAAAGAAAGTTAATACTTAATATTTTATTTTATTTTATTAAACATTTTGTTATCGAATAAGGACTTACTTGTTTATGTATATTCTCGTTGTAATACGTGATCCAATCATCTTCAGTAAAATTAGAGAAAAAACTCGCATGGTTCAGTACTAAATATCCTTCAATCAAAATAATTAGAACGTAAATAAATAATAAAATTAAATATTTCAAAGATATTCCTACCACTATGAATGATTCTTTAACGCTTGATGACAAATTTATTTTATCAGAAAGTAAATTTTTTAATTCGGATTTAAACTCGTGTATTTCTTTACTTAAAGTATCGATTTTATTTTCAATCTTTGTTAATCGATCTACCATAATTACAATAAATATTAATTACAAGATAATTTTATTAATTTCTTAAATATTTGCGAATACCTTCAATTTTTGAATTTACAGGAAGCCATCTCTTAGTCTGAAGAACGTTAACTTCATCATTGATGGTTTTGCTGGTGTTGATGTTGGTTTTACTGTTGTTGTTTCTGCTTCGGCTTCGGCTTCTATCACTGCGCTTGTGATTCCCTTCGATTAGCAATTCCTCAATTTTCTTATGAGAGGATTCTCTCAATTTATTTCCTGATTCCATAATGATACTTTTGAAAAATGGGATTTCTTACAATTTAAGAAAAAAAAATATTTCTGAAGAAAAAAAATTGACCATTATTTATGAAAAAAAAAAACTCTTTAACAATTTTTCGTACTAGTCATTAACAGAAACTTTCGAATACTCAATAATTACATCATGCAAATTTTCGTACCAGTCATTAAGCAGAACCGCAGAAACTTTCTTAGTAATAATTATGTCAGTCGAGGAAATAAAAACAAATGCGCGTGAACATAAGGATAAATCGCATAATTACTCATTATTCTAAACCAGGAAATTTTTTCGTACAATTCGCATAATTACTCATTATTCTAAACCAGGAAATTTTTTCGTACAATTCGCATAATTACTCATTATTCTAAACCAAGCAAAAAAACTTTCTTAGTAATAATTATGTCAGTTGAGGAAATAAAAACACGCACGTGAACATAAGGATAATTCCGATTACTTACTCATTATTCTAAACCAGGCGTACCAGTCATTAAAGCAGTAACCGCAGAAACCTTCGAATATTCAATAATTATATCACTTTATATAAAAATAAATAATTACGCGTGAACATGAGTTTTTTCCTTGTTATTATTATGGATAGAACCGCATGATTTCGATACTTACTCATTATACTAAACCAAGCAATTTTTCGTACAAGTCATTAAAGTAGAATCCGCAGGAACCTTGAACCTTCGAATATTTAATAATTATATCATTGTTATATCATATATGGAAATAAAACATAAACACGTGAACATGAGTTTTATTATTATGGATAGAAATTCGCATGATTTCGATACTTACTCATTATACTAAACCAAGCAATTTTTCGTACAAGTCATTAAAGTAGAATTCGCAGGAACTGCAGAAACCTTCGCATACTTAGTAGTAATAATTATGTCAGTCGTATCTTACATGGAAACAAATAAACATTAAAGTTTTTCTTTGCACGATAAAAAATTTGTATAATTTCGAACATAAGCATGCATACACAGAATAAAAAATCTAATGATACCACTCCTGAGTGAAATAAAATTCAAACTCATTATATATTAGTCAGGGTTGTTTGATCAGCATTTTTGATATTAGTTGGTGTGACCGATCAGACAATGAACTTCAGTCTAACCAATAAAAAATAGAACAATTTACGAATCAATTGTAACTATGAATTTTAACAAAATTACGATCAAATTCAAAATAATTTTTTGTGTTTCATGTATAAAAATTCTTTTATTTGTTTAACAGTTATCAGCCAAATGAGAAAACTCAAATTAATAAAATTTTATATACAAATTAATCGCAAAAACGTAAAATTTATTGATTTGTTTTTTGAAGGAGATGCTCTTTTAAATGATTATCAAATAAATGTAATTTATAAAATTTAGAAGAGTGGGGGCATTTTTTTTTTTGAAATTGTACATATCAATTACTAATTCGTAATATTTGTTATATTATTAATATATTCACCAGTCCTACCAAACCAATAAAAAAAAATAATAAATTTATTAAAACAAATAAACATATATATAATTATCTTATGCATATAAAATTCACCTTATTATACATCATCTTCTTCATCATCTTCAGTTTCATTTCCACCTTCTTCTTCCTCATAGTTATTATCTTCAAAATCGGAATATTTTATGGCCGTTTGATTATTGATTTTTTCCTTTAAAGAATAATATGATTGATTAGCCATGAAATGATATTTTATTAAATACTACTACAAAATTACAAACTTACTAAAAATTTTTTAACTTTTTGTTTCATGATATTCTTTTTCAACATTATTTCGTCATGATGTGGGTTCAAAATTGTTGAGCAGGTCGCAAGAACATATGCAAGTTCTGCATTAGAATTGCCACCTTGGAGGACTCTGTCAATAACGCTTGCTAAAACAATCGAAGAATTTTTGTCTTTGGGATTCATTTTTTTGAACAGGCCTTCAAAACAATCTTTAACTTCGGATTTTCTCTTCCATTTTGCTACTTCAGACGGCTCGGCATTTGTGTTTATAGGTGGTAAACGGGATCCGAATATAGAAAAAATAGCCTCCATTGATTTCGAGGACAATGTTCTTCTTATGGACCGTACTTGTTTTGTTAACTTTACGAAGAAAGTTAATACTTAATATTTTATTTTATTTTATTAAACATTTTGTTATCGAATAAGGACTTACTTGTTTATGTATATTCTCGTTATAATACGCGATCCAATCGTCTTCAGTAAAATTAGAGAAAAAACTCGCATGGTTCAGTATTAAATATCCTTCAACCACTCCATAACATTCATCTTTTGTTGGGTAAATTGATACTTATATTAATAATTTCGAAACATTTTTCACAACATCCTAAAATTAGTCGAAATTCAAAATAATTAGAATGTAAATAAATAATAAAACTAAATATTTCAAAGATATTCCTACCGCTATGAATGATTCTTTAACGCTTGATGACAAATTTATTTTATCAGAAAGTAAAGTTTTTAACTCGGATTTAAACTTGTGTATTTCTTTACTTAAAGTATCGATTTTATTTTCAATCTTTGTTAATCGATCTACCATAATTACAATAAATATTAATTACAAGATAATTTTATTAATTTCTTAAATATTTGCGAATACCTTCAATTTTTGAATTTGCAGGAAGCCATCTCTTAGTTTGAAGAACGCTAACTTCGTCATTAATGGTTTCGTTGGTGTTGATGTTGGTTTTACTGCTGTTGTTTCTGCTTCAGCTTTGGCTTCTATCACTGCGCTTATGATTCCCTTCGATTAGCAATTCCTCAATTTTCTTACGAGAGGACTCTCTCAATTTATTTCCTGATTCCATAATGATACTTTTGAAAAAGTGGGATTTCTTACAATTTAAGAAAAAAAAATATTTCTGAAGGAAAAAAATTGACCATTATTTATGAAAAAAAAAACTCTTTAAACCCAAATCAAGCAATTTTTCGTACCAGTCATTAACAGAAACTTTCGAATATTCAATAATTACATCATGCAAATTTTCGTACCAGTCATTAAGCAGAACCGCAGAAACTCTCTTAGTAATAATTATGTCAGTTGAGGAAATAAAAGCATATACACATGAACATAAGGATAAATTCGCATAATTACTCATTATTCTAAACCAGGAAAAGAAACTTTCTTAGTAATAATTATGTCAGTCGAGGAAATAAAAACACATGCACGTGAACATAGGCATAATTACTCATTATTCTAAACCAGGCAAAGAAACTTTCTTAGTAATAATTATGTCAGTTGAGGAAATAAAACCAAATGCACGTGAACATAAGGATAAATTCACATAATTTCGATTACTTACTCATTATTCTAAACCAGGTAATTTTTTCGTACCAGTCATTAAAGTAGAACCGCAGAAACTTTCTTAGTAATAATTATGTCAGTTGAGGAAATAAAAACACGCACGTGAACATAAGGATAATTTCGATTACTTACTCATTATTCTAAAACCAGGCGTACCAGTCATTAAAGCAGTAACCGCAGAAACCTTCGAATATTCGATAATTATATCACTTTATATGGAACATGAGTTTTTTCCTTGTTATTATTATGGATAGAACCGCATGATTTCGATACTTACTCATTATACTAAACCAAGCAATTTTTCGACAAGTCATTAAAGTAGAATCCGCAGGAACCTTGAACCTTTGAATATTTAATAATTATATCATTGTTATATCATATATGGAAATAAAACATAAACACGTGAACATGAGTTTTATTATTATGGATAGAAATTCGCATGATTTCGATACTTACTCATTATACTAAACCAAGCAATTTTTCGTACAAGTCATTAAAGTAGAATTCGCAGAAACTGCAGAAACCTTCGCATACTTAGTAGTAATAATTATGTCAGTCGTATCTTACATGGAAACAATAAACATTAAAGTTTTTCTTTGTACGATAAAAAATTTATATAATTTCGAAAACATAAGCATGCATACACATTATAAAAAATCTAATGATACCACTCCTGAGTGAAATAAAATTCCAACTCATTATATATTAGTCAGGGTTGTTTGATCAGCATTTTTTGATCACGAATTTATTAGTTGGTGTAACCGATCAGACATGAACAGTCTAACCAATAAAAATGGAACAATTTACGCATTCAACCGTAACTTTACGGAAATCCATAAAACTTACCTTATCAAAAAGGAAAAGTAATAGTCATATTTTAGATCAGTAACGTTATACAAGATATTAGTATCGCTGTCGTTAAGTATAATAAACTTTATTAAAATATGTATTTATTTACAAAATATTCATTTGTTTTATTAAACCGGGGTACTATATGTACGATATCTTGTATTGCTTCTATATCAATAAAGTTATAGATTTCCGTAATTTCTAGTAAGGGACACCCATAAAGATGTGGTTGATTTTGAAATTTGAAGTCATACCACTGAATTAATGCGAGATTTAATGGAATATTTTGATTCTTAAGTTCTATTTTCGCTATTAATAAAACCTTAATTTAAAAAATCATTTTTAAATTAGCAATATTATATAAATATGTAGTATCAAATCAATTAAAAAATTACCTGCCCGTAACAAATGCCTTGATCAGAAGCGTAATCAAATAATTCATCAGAATTCATACGAACAGACACATTACTATACCAAGGTCTGCCATAATAACTGTTAGTAGCACGCATTATTGCACCATTTTCTATTATAACTGATCTGTATATTGTCACTTGGCTTTCATTTGCAATACTTTTGTGATCCATATACAGATTTAAACATTCCAAAAAATTGTCAAATCCAAATCTCATTTTGTGGTCTATATTAGCCTGTTCTACAAAAAAATCATGGGCATCTTTTAATAGAAATTCGAAAAGTATTGCTGTAAATTTAAATATACGAGGGATAGTAGCTGAATTTGGTAATCGATGGGTTATATTTGTTATTGATTGTCGCCGAATCTATAAAAATTAATTTTTTTTAGAAATTTAACATAGTATTGTGTATTTTATATAAATAATACTTGCTATTTTCATTATTTGAACTTCAATATTTTTTTTATTACTTAATCGGTAGGGATTCTTAACGTATTCTTTGTGAAGGCTTTCGTAAGTCTCCGTAGTGTATCCATTAACTGCACCAAATGATCGAATCGAATCAATTATATGATATGCCCACGAATGCAGTTTTGGTAATTTTAACTCCGAGGGGACATACATTGGAGAATTTTTATGAACATTTGAGACCAATTGTTTATAGATTCCTGAAATTATAATTTTAAGTATTAGTGGACAGCGTTGTTTTATAATAATTATGTAGTACATACCCTAAATTTGGCCAAATCACTTTCTTTGAAATTTTCATATCGACTAATTGCATACATTTCATTCCAAGCTTCGTAAAGTTTTGCCAGATCTTCATTCTTTACAAAATTTTCATCATCCTCATTATTTACAAACAAATTGTCCACTACAAAAACCATTACTTTCATCAGATTGCGATACTCATTAGCTGTTAATCTGGCTATTGATTGTATGCCATTTGTAAAGATCTTCAAATCGGGAAATCTTGGTATTGTGGCTAATCGATGATCTACTTCATCAACTAAAGTTTTGCCACATTGCGCCCCTAAAAGTTTTTTCGTATAATCGATTTGATAATGAAAGAGGCCTAAATCGAGATGATGCATTCTATCAGGCACTATGGCTTGATAGATATTTATATTACTTAATATAAATTAATAAAAATAAACTCATGTTAGTGTAATGCTTGTAATGCTTACGTGATTTGGCGAAATGGCTGGATGCCTAACAAATATTATGTAAACTTACGGCAGATTCCAAAAAAAATTAGATATATTTTCAATGCAAACGGAATTTCCCGAGTTTTGATTAAAATACTGCTGCATATTAACATGAGTTCGTGGTGTTATATCATCAATTTGTAAATTAAGATCAGCAAGATTGTCTCTTGTGACTAAACAAAAATGACAAGGATGTTTCGACATTGGTGATTTGTATGTAAGACAGTACGTTGCAGCTTCTGGCCAGTCAGATATTATAGCTGAAACTCTAGGATAAAACCAAATCATTTCGTTATTTAAAAATAGATCAATGCCATTTTTATTTAATTTTAATAAAGGGTCTAGTAACAATTCCAAAGATTTATGGAAGCATTCGCGAATAGCAATCTTAAATGTTTCAGACTTCCTTTCAGTAATATTATTAGATTTTAAGATCGGCAGATACGCTAATAATTGCTTTGCATCTTTCTTATTACGCCTCCAATTTTTAATATTACCAATAGACAAGTAAATGGAATGGAGTTGACTTTTTCCTAGTGTGTCAACATTTGTAGCGTCAGAATATAATATTAAAGATAAAAGCCTGGCACCAGGTGGCAGGGATTTTTCCGCATTTTCCCACCATATCCCAGTATTTTGTTCGCTAAACTCCCTTTCACCGTTATGCTTTAAGTTTATATGAAGATTAGTAAATATCCTATAATATTAAGTTGTATATTTCATACAAAAGTATAAAATAATTACCTCAACTTTCTCAAAAGTTAACGCAAAATTTTGTGATATGTCCGAAATTGACAAAATATTTTTTATACAGTTTATTAAAGACTGATGATAAAGAAAATACTCATTATTATTATAATTCATTATACTAGTTTTAGTATAATTTAAATTTGGTAGTTTCATATTATCCATATATTTGCGGCCTTGTTCGATAGATCTTGGAAGAGGTGATTTATCTAAATTTGCATGTTTATTAAAGAATTTAATTATAGCATTTCCTGTCGCATTGTTAAGTTTATGTTTCGTAACTAATGCCATTAAATCACCATATGCTTCACTTGGGTAATTAACATTAATTTCTGGTTTGGATTCTTCTTCATTCAATTCTGAATCAGAATCTTCCAAGATATTTTCAAAGACATTTTCATTTTCATCGTGGTCTATTTCTTCTATATTTTGATCAATTTCACCAACCTCTGAAATTGACATCATACTTTGAAAACTCTGATTATTTATTTCCGAGTCTGTACTTTTATTATCAGAAAGATCTTCGCATGAATCTTCACGGACCATCTATAAAATTAATTATGTTAAAAAAGAAATTCAAAAAATTTTATAATTTCCTATTTTCTTTACCTCGATATCATAATTATTAGTTTTATGTTCAAATTCTTCTAATTCTTCACTATCGCTACTATCGTTATTAGGCGGAGTACAAAAATTCTTATGTTGAGTGTATGCAGACCTTGTGCTGAAGTACCTTGGACAAAAAGGGCATTTATATAACATTTTTAAGAGTATTTTATTTACTTGAATTTAAACTTTACAAATTAATTAAAAAATTATTTGCTCATTTATGTCAATTTATAAACGTTTGCATAATGGTGTAGTTAGCCGAAAAATAATTAGCCACAACATGATCCGGCTCAGGTGTAGATCATTGTGAAAAGTTTATTTCTTTTTAAATTTTTCTACGAAAAGTGGCGTATTTCGATAATCATAAAGTGAGTTTCGGGCGAAGCTATATTTCAAATTTGAAATAAGCCTCGCCTAATATAAGCCAAAATCTCTAAAATCCTATTTTTGAAACTCTATAGATCAGATCATGTTAATGGAAACATAAGCTGGTTAATCAGATCTACAAAAATTGGTTTTCCCCTGATCGATTTTAATTTTATAATAAACATAAGCTATTATGGATATATAACCAACCCGATCAATCAAAAATTGTGCTCAATTGTAACTGTGATCTGGTTGGTTATACATTTTTTCGGTCAATAGTTGTGCATCAAAAGACCACAAGCATTTTTCTATATATTTATCAATTAATAAGCTTAGAAAAATTTCGTTATAATCATGCACAGCTTATTATTTTATAAAATCTGAATATTTATTGCGAGATATTTCGGATCTAGAAATATAGTAGGGCTTTGCATGAAAGATTATCATTTATCTATTACTTTGTTGTAAATGTAAACAAAAACCTTATAAAATTTGAATATTTATTGCGAAATATTTCGGATCTAGAAATATTGTAGGCTTTGCATGAAAGATTGTCATTTATCTATTAACTTTAATGTAAACGAAAACCTTATAAAATTTGAATATTTATTGCGAAATATTTCGGATCTAGAAATATTGTAGGGCTTTGCATGAAAGATTGTCATTTATCTATTAACTTTAATGTAAACGAAAACCTTATAAAATTTGAATGTTTATTCGGATCTAGAAATATTGTAGGGCTTTGCATGAAAGATTGTCATTTATCTATTAACTTTGTTGTAAATGTAATGAAAACCTTATATTTATTGCGATCTAGAAATATATAGGCTTTGCATGAAATTAAACTTGTTGTGTAGTCGATCATTACGCATAATGATCAAATAATTTTTTTTAACAAACAACAGTATATAGAAAGATTTACAAACAATAAAATATATAAATATGCATTGTTTCTGTTCATCTTCTGTAGGCTTGGTCCTCATCTTTTTTGTCTGCAGATTTAGTCTCTCGAGCGTCTTGCTCATTTTTCATTTCATGCCTTTTTTCTTCTACTGGATTTGCAAATGTTCCCAGATTTTTTTTTTTTTTTTTTTTAGAAATATATGCAAGTTCATGTCTTTTCTATTTTCTTTTTCACACCCCTTAACAAAATCCTTTTCAAAAAAAAAATTTGCAACGCAATGCGAGTCCACTAACAGAAAAAAACTCATGCTATTGTTTCACAAGCATCCTTCAAACTCTCCTTTATCCATTAACCAACCCCTTTCAATCTATCCGTTTAGGCTTGGTCCTCATCTTTTTTGTCTGCAGATTTAGTCTCTCGAGCGTTTTGCTCATTTTTCATTTCATGCCTTTTTTCTTCTACTGGATTTGCAAATGTTCCCAGATTTTTTTTTTTTATACCTTTTTTCTTCTACTGGATTTGCAAATGTTCCCAGATTTTTTTTTTTTTTAGAAATATATGCAAGTTCATGTCTTTTCTATTTCTTTTTCACACCCCTTAACAAATCCTTTCAAAAAAAAAAAAAAAAATTTTGCAACGCAATGCAAGTCCACTAACAGAAAAAAAACTCATGCTATTGTTTCACAGGCATCCTTCAAACTCTCCTTTATCCATTAACCAACCCCTTTCTTTTCTCTCTCAATTCATCCGTTAAACTCCTTTCTTCTCTTCTATCTGTTAAATTTCTCTTTTTTTTTCATTTTTTCAATCATGGACAAAAATAATAATAAAAAAAAAAAAAAACACTGAAACAGTCGAGCATGTAGACAAACGGAGAAAAACCGACGAATCTTCCGATGAATTAATTAATGGTTGGTTAAATTATATATTTTTGAAAAATAAAAATAATTATTACTAATATATTATTATTTATATTATTTATATTCTACTGTTATAAAGAAGCTTTAACGAAAATATTGCGCCAGAATACAAAAATTTTATCCAAACTGGATATAATTATTTCCAACCAAAAGGCTTTAGAAAACAGAGTATCGAAAGTAGAAGAATCGGTCGATAAAAATAATGATAGTAATCAAGGGGATAAAGAATATATAAAGGTAAGACCCAAAAATACAAATATTTACATAAATCATGGTTGAACATTTAGTAGTAATTCCTCATTAAATCATTATATTCTTGATTATAGAAAATAATCAAAGAAGTTGCTAAAAAGTTACTTGAAGCTTCAATATATCCTACCCCCGATGAACTTCGAGAGTTCACTAATAATTATATGAATGAAAACTACGATGATTTTATTAAACGGTTTAAAAGATATGATAAATGGATTATATTTTATGAAAAAAACATTGCTTCTCCCGTAAGTTTTGAGAAATTACGATTTTACATTAATTTATTAAAATTTAAATTTAAAATCTTTTCTTTAGCTTCTAGCTAAACATCGTAGTGCCCGGGGTTCTTTAGCTTCTAAAGTGAAAGACATAATGTATGTCGTTTTTAAAGAATTTAACCTTCCCACAATCCCTGCCGTAAACACGGCATTAAAGGAAAGCGAAATAAGAAAATGGAAAGGGAGCCCAGCCGTGAAAAATTGTTACGGTAATTTATTCAAAAAAATCAAGAATCCGGATCCAGAAACATATATGTCGAGAATCCTCCAAATACTTAAAGGCAAAAATCAATTATCTAATATGCAAATTGCATATGCAATAAGTATTTGTGAAATTATTTTAAATCCGAAAAATTTACATATTCAGGTTACAGAATCTGTCATAAAACCCGTTTTAACGAAGAATTTGGTAAGCATTAGAAATTTGAATAAATAGTAATATTTAAAAACTAATTTTGTTTTACTTCTTAGAAAAAAATTACAAGTAAGGATAATTATTCATATTCCGATAATGACGAAATAGAAGCTTCCCAAGAAGCTGAAGAGACAAACAAAGGAGTTGATGAAGCAGCAGAAGTTGATGAAGCAGAAGAAGTAGAGGACGAAGCAGAAGAAGTATTACAAGAAGAGGAAGAAAACGAGATAAGAGAAGAAGACGAGGAGGAAGGCGGAAGAATTTATATAAGTAGTACGGATGAAGAGACAAAAAAAAGAATGAGGCGATTAAAAAAACAATATAAAAAATAAAATAATAATTGACTACGCATATATTTTTTATATTTTAATATCCCCCCATATATTTTAATATCCCATTTATTTTAATAAAGGAGATAATTTTCAAGTCAATAAATAAATACATGTTCGGGTAAAATATATTTGATCATTATGTAGTTGGCCACTTTATTTTGTGTAAATGTGAAATATTACGATTGTAATAAATAAGAATGATTATTTTAGAAACTTGAATTACCAGATGAGATAAGTTACGTAGCGTAATATAAGTTATTGAATTTATTACAGAATATTTTGACCGTAACGCTTCAAAATAGCCCTGTTCATTTCCGGTCGATCGCATTTTTCGGTGTACAACGCAACCATTTTCTGAACTTTTAGCCCGTTTTGAATACCAAAAACAACCAACCAAAATTAGATAATTTCTGTTTACGTGATATTTAAGAAAAAGACATAAGTTATAATTTCCTTTTTAATCCTAACAAAATCAGTTACAGGAAATACAAGGAGTTTGAACTAAATTTCAATCTAAAGCAGTTCAATTTGCGATTGAAAATAAAAAAATTTTATTGGATAATTTTTGTACAACAAAATCCGACCGAAAAATGTACCCGACCAGAAATGAACAGGGCTAATATTTACGATCACGTATTATTACGGAATATTTTGACCGTAATGCTTGAAACATTTACGATCACGTATTATTACGGAATATTTCGATCGTAATGCTTCGGAACAATTGCGATATCATAATTCTACAGAATATTTCGATCGTAATGCTTCGGAACATTTACGATATCGTATTATTACAGAATATTTCGATCGTAATGCTTCGGAACAATTGCGATATCATATTATTACGGAATATTTCGATCGTAATGTTTCGAAATATTTACGATCACGTATTATTACGGAATATTTCGATCGTAATACTTTGGAACATTTACGATATCGTAATTCTATGGAATATTTTGACCGTAATGTTTCGAAACATTTACGATCACGTATTATTACGGAATATTTCGACGTAATGTTTCGAAACATTTACGATCACGTATTATTACGGAATATTTTGATCGTAATGCTTCGAAACATTTACGATCACATATTATTACGGAATATTTCGATCGTAATGCTTCGGAACATTTACGATATCGTAATTCTACGGAATATTTTGACCGTAATGTTTTGAAACATTTATGATCACGTATTATTACGGAATATTTCGATCGTAATGTTTCAAAACATTTACGATCACGTATTATTACGGAATATTTCGATCGTAATGCTTCGAAACATTTACGATATCGTATTATTACGGAATATTTCGATCGTAATGTTTCGAAACATTTACGATCATGTATTATTACGGAATATTTCGATCGTAATGCTTCAACAATTGCGATATCATATTATTACGGAATATTTCGATCGTAATGCTTCGGAACATTTTCGATCACGTATTATTACGGAATATTTCGATCGTAATGCTTCGGAACAATTGCGATCACGTATTATTACAGAATATTTCGATCGTAATGCTTCGAACATTTTTGATCACGTATTATTACGGAATATTTCGATCGTAATGCTTCGGAACAATTGCGATATCATATTATTACGGAATATTTCGATCGTAATGCTTTGGAACATTTACGATCACGTATTATTACGGAATATTTCGATCGTAATGTTTCGAAACATTTACGATCACGTATTATTACGGAATATTTTGACCGTAATGCTTCGGAACATTTACGATCACGTATTATTTCAGAATATTTCGATCATAAAATTACGTAGATTTACGGAAATCCGTAAATCTACGAAACATTATGCCGTAAATGTACGTAATTTTACAAAAATCTGTAAACTTACGGAACATTATGCCGTGTTTAAATTCCTGATGAAGGATAAAAAAAAGATGAAGGCGGGTTAATATCACCTTCTAAAATTTATCTGGATATAATCTATTCCTCGTCATCTGAGTCATCATCATCCGAGTTACCGAACGCATCCTCATCAGGAGTATCCCCATCCTTAAATAACTCAAAATTGCACATCATTCGGATGTATTCTCCCTTATTAGTTTCTTTCGATATAAAACTACAATGGAGAATAGCTTGTTCTATGACTACCATTTCTTCGAATCTGGTATACTTTTCTTGACTAATTTTAGTTGATTCATCGTCAAGTTTATCAAAATTTATACCACCATCTGCACAATCTCGCCAGAAAGCCCTTTCAGCTTTCTTACATATATTTGCCACCTGTTCGTATGCCTCCTCAGCTTGCATGCACCGCTTCCAGAGTACTCGTTCAGCTTCGGCTCTCCAGATTGGGCTGACTTCTAGAAGATGTGTCCCGAAATTTCTACTTGGAATGTATTCCAGGATATGGCCCACAAGTTCGGGGATTACTGATACTGCGTACGGGGTTTGGTGGCTTTTTAGAATCTCCCTATTGATAGCCATAAGATCAGAGACTGTGCAGCCAAAGATTGTTGCTAACTTTTCTGCGGTATATACCATGTTATGTACTATTTATCTGTATAGTTACTTGGTACCTACCTTTTATTCAATTACATTTTTTCTCGGTATAAGGGAAATTGCTTGCCTTGCTATTCCGCTCTATTGATTCCATGGCTGGTTTCCTGGATGGGTTAATATTTCTTTACCTTTTTTAGCTCCGTTGGCTTTGAAATCCTATTTCTTGTTCGGTTGGGGTAAGTAGGTGAAAATATTAATAAATGATTTAGATTATGAAATAAGTAGGATATAAGTAGGTGAAAATATTAATAAATGACATATGGGCCGATCCTTGGAATCTAATTTTTTTACACAAAAATAATTTTATTAAAGCAAATATAAATTATCATTTATATAAGAATAATAAATTTATACCAGATAATGCAAAAAAAACTAATTAATTATATAATTTTTAATTTTTTTTTAATATAAGATATCATTAAAATTTAAAAGATCAAATATAACTCTCATGACAAAATCATTGATAATTCTTCGTAGAAATAAGCTATACAAATAAATTTACATTCATTTGAAAGAGAAAATCGAGATCTATCTAATGAATCTAAAATCAAGTGAATTGAATCACTAGTTGTTCAGTAATCACGTTCAGTATATTATTGAATTTTATCTAAATTTGATCATTAATTACTTCACATATAGTGATTCAATTTGAATGATCTTTGCTCCCTAAGGTGATGCCAACTTTTATCTTTAAAATAAATTTAAAATAATTCGTTTAATATATGTAGATGTTTAGGAATCATCAATTATATTATTAATATAAAATTTTATAAATTTGATAAAATCTGATATAAAAAAATTTATTAAATACCTGTAGATGCAAGCTACACGAATGAAATTATATTCATTTGAAAGAGAAAATTGAGGTCTATCTAATAAGCCTAAAATCGAATGAATTGAATCACTGGATTGTGAATAATTACGTCTAATATATTTATTTTTAATTTTTAAATTTGATTTGACTTTGATCGTTAATTACGCCTCATCCAGTGATCCAATTTTCCTGATCTTTGATTCTTACGATAGAGCAAATTCTCAGCTTTCAAATGAATGTAAAATGATGACGTTAGCATATCTCCAGGAATAATAATGCACGATTTTGTCACCTGCATAAAGTCCGATCTGAAAATTTTATTTCTTACCAAAAAATGCTTTCATAAAAGAATCCCAAATTCTTTTACTTTATTTAAAAGATTTTATTTGCCATTTAAGGATTTTAGTAGAATAAATCTAATGAAATAATTTTAAAAGATAAAAAACAAATATATAATTAGTTATTTTAAAAAAAAGAATATCTTATTATTCATTTTACAACTATTTTACATCATAATTATTTTTTATTTGCATGTATTTTTTACAAAGAAAAAACAATAAATTAAAGCTAAAAATTATGAAAAAATATGTCTTATCTATGTATATAAAATATTAAGTTTTTTCTTTTACTTACCACTTAAAAATAACTGCTATATTTGCTTATAAACTTTTTTGTCATATTTAATAAAAGTGAATAGAAAAATGATGGAAAAGTGATGGGAGTGATGGGGAAAAAGAAGTGGTTATTACCGTTATTTTTGAATATTGATTAAAAAAATTTTTTTATTTTTTATTAAATCTGAGTTACGTAAATATGTAACACATATTTAATTTAGATTTGTGTAATGTTAATCTTACTAAAATATTAAATTTTTATAAAAATCTTAATTTAGACTAATTCCAAAAATCGGCACATATGATTTAGATTATGAAATAAGTAGGATATAAGTAGGTAAAAATATAAAAAAGGTGATTTAGGTTATAAAATATGTAGTATATAAGTAGGTGAAAATATTAATAAACGGTTTAGATTATGAGATAAGTAGGTGAGCCAGAATTGGGGTTTTCATACTACTTACGCTTAGACTTGGCCTTCTGAATCTTTACACCATGGGAAGTCATCAGCTTTTCACACTCACCTTTAAACTCTGAACCCCTATCTGTAATCAATAATTTTGGCCAAGTGAGCAGACATGTTGTATCATCATATACCTTTTCAAAAGCCCGAGCAATAGTATGAGAAGTTAGGATTCCCTGTTGATCTTTAACACTGGTTGAACCTATAGGGACACTTTCTTTATACCTCGATGCTATATCAATTATATTGAGACAGAAAAGATAAGTCACATGTCCAACCTTGTCATATGGCATATACAAAATGTCAGCTTGATGAACTTCATTGGGAACTTGTATAGAACTAAAACTTACACGAGGGATAATTCGGGGACGAGGTTTGTGGACTTGATGTACTGCCTGTCTTTCAAGCCAATCCTCCACTTCATCCAAAGTGAAATCATATCCAGCATTTTATGATGTCTGATACAATTTTTTGGCAGTCCTCTGATATCCAGATGGTTGATAAAATATTCTGCATAAAGTCGAAGTCACCTCTACATTTCGTGCTTCATCAGAATCTATTGGAATAATAGGAATCAATGGGAGTTGAACAGGCATATCTTGATTTGTTAAATAGCAACTTTGATTTGCGCAAACAGCTAGTTCAAGAGGAAACAAATAATATTTCCAATAAGGAGAAAATCCGTAAACTCACAAAGGAGATAGAGGCATGTGAACGATATATCTTCTATCTTGAAAAAAATCTTGTTTCACGTGAGGATGAGATCGATCAGATAAAAGCAGAGTGTCAGTCCACTTTAGTTGAACTTGGAAAGTATCGAGATCACTTAGAGTTAAAGGAAGAGGCACTTGTTACCCAGGATGAACGTATCATTCAGCTTGAATACATAGTAGATAAACTCAAAAAACGCATTCAAGAATTATCTTTATGTAAAGGAAAGATAGAAATGGATGAAGATAATGAATTATTCAATCCTATTCTAAGAATACTAGACCGCCGACGGGCAGTTGCAGATTGTGTATCTGAGATTCGACTATTTTTTGATCGGAATAGGATTCCAATTCCACAAGACATAGATGATGTCTTTAATGCTACCACTCAAAGTCTTGATGAAATTATTCGTCAAGCTGCTTTAATGCAAGAAATTGGTGTAGACCAACTAAATCAGATAGAAGGATTGCAGACATTACTTGGAGAATCTTTAGATCGTACAAATGCTCTTAATCAAGACTTAATAAGAGTACGTGATAATTTTACATATGAGAGAAATGCTCGTAGACACTGGGAAACTGTTGCACAACAGAATCAAGCACGTATTGCAGGAATACAAATAGCCAATCTAGGTATACGTTTTCTGAATAGACGTAAAGATGCACAACTGGCAAACCAACAGAATCAGATAACAAACCAACAGAATCAGATAGCTGAGCATAGAAGGAATGCACATAGGCTGATGTTACGCTATAATGCTGATACAGAACGTTGGAGAAGAAGGCATGCAGGTTGTATACGTCAGGCACAAAACTGGCAAAGACAATATAGGATTTCACAGACCTAAGTGCAAGCACAAGCCCAAAATATTTTAAATTTACAACAACAAATATTAGCGTTACAAAACAATCCTCCAAACATGGCTACAATACAAGATGTCATGCATACTATATCACCAGGTCTTGCACAAGCACCATTTTACGATGGACAAGAGTTCGCCAGACTCTTATTACCAAAAGCTTGAGCTGTCAATGCAGATGGCTCGTCCACTAGCTTTTGCTGGTTTTAATGTCGCTATGAGGAGCAATGTCATGAAAAATAAAATGTCTGGTAGATTTATTCCCTGTTCCAGTAAATAATCCATATAATGGCAATGCTGCTATTAATACAGAACCAGAGCTTTCTAAACTGGCTGCAAGGAAAATATGAGATGCGACGGTTGGAACAAATCAAGGTGCTATAATAGCACTCATGAACGAATCATTTTCTCCTATAGATACACCAGATACATATGCAAAAAGAATTCGATCATTAGACAAAGGACAAGTATACGCCGAAATTTTACCTTATCTATATAATCATTTGCCTCGACGCTTTTAAACGCAGCGTAGTTGCCGCTCCGCGATCTTGATGCTTTCTTTAATGAGTTGCGTAATAAATGGTAGATGAAGCGAAAAATAAAAAATCCAACCACTATAGTAGAACAACCACAGAATAGAACTGCATTAGAAAAGCTTGCAGATATAGCAGGACGTCTTGGCTATACTGGCGACATAACAAATCCCGTAGCAATACATACTTTCATTGAGAGTGATCTTACCAGAAAGTTAGGTGGACAAACACAACATCTAAGAAAAGATCACTTTGGAACTGGTCAGGTTAAAAGGTGACAAAGACAACCAAATCTTCTCCTAAACGTCATTGCTCAAACTGCGGTAGAACAGGTCATTCCAAGAACAAGCCTGCTCCACGAGTGCTGCTAAGAAAGTTAACAATACTCACATAGTTGACTACGAAGAATCGAAAGCGATGTAAACTGATGAAGAAACTGAGGAAGAGTTAACTGAAGGAAGAAGAGGAGGAGGAGGATGAACCTCAGAATTGCTTTAGTGTAAAAAAAACTCGTCAACGTGGAGTTTCAGTAAAAAACAAAGGGAAGAAATCCCGTACTTCCAAATCTAAAAGAGAACCTATTCTCAAGAAAACTGATGAAGTCTTTCATGCAGCACTGAAGTCTATAATTGCTTCACTAGCAGCACAATGTCCTAAAGAAATCCTCCTACAGATTAATGCTTATACCAATCAAGCATATAAGAATCTGAAAGACCCGCTTTTAAACCATTTTGTTAGTGACTATCCAGTTAGTGAAAGAAAGAAACTCTGGGATGTTCTTTCAGCAAATATGCAAGACATTTTATCTCCTCTAGCTCATGCTGTAAATACAGCAACTTCACTATTACCAACTCCTCCTGCAGATGTACCATCTGAAGTAGAACAGAAAGAAGACAAAACACTGAACCATGCAATACGTGCCTATCAGCAGAAAAACCTATACTGGCCAAGACCCTTAGAAATCAACTTTCTCCAGTTAGATGATCCCAATGATGTAGCGACCATTTCCTGTAAAATCAAAAATGTATGCATACCCTATGCTATGATCGATACAGGGTCTGACTCTTCAGTAATCTCTAAAAATGTAGCTAAGCATCTAGGTCTCAAAATAGATCAAAAGAATATACATGCACTTAATGGTGTAGCTGGATCAACCAAAACTCTTGGCACTATCAATGAAATTCCCATAACTATCGGTGAAGGTACAAATACAGTCACTATATCAGACGAATTCTCTGTTATACCTACCGAGAAGGATCGAAATGGTAAGGACAAATCATTGCTAATACTTGGTACACAGTGGCAGTATCGTGCAGGTTGGGAACCTGTAGTAAAGGGTGAGTTCAAAGCAAATGTAAATGGACAGGTTGTCTCAATTCCTCTCTCTGTACATAAGGCACAACGTAATGTTTTTGCAGTAGATAGCCAGCCTATAAAAAAAAACTAGCTGATCATACCTGTCAGCATTGTAGGAAGGAATTCCCATATCCTTCTAATCTTAGACAACATTTTTTACGAAAAAATCCATGTGCAGTAAAAAAGTCCCATGCAAACACAGGTCGAAGGGGCGCCATTGTCCAAAATTCAAAAAATGCAAATTCCCCATTTTCCTGGAAAATGGTGGGAAATTGTGGAAAATGCTGCATTACGCTGAGCAATTTTTTGGAATAGCATTGTTACAACATTGTCCGATTTAGCAAATCTTATGAAATTTTGAGAAAATGCTACATTATATCTCAAATGTAACATTTTTGTAACATTTCGTAACATTGTTATAACATTGTCATTAAAATCAAATTTTGCTTTTTTTTTGTTAAATGTTCCAATTTTCTTGCAAATGGTGCATTTTTATGAAAATTTCACATTTTACCTCAAATGTAATAACATTTAATAAAATTGTTATAACATTGTCAATTAAAATCAAATTTTGCTTTTTTTTTGTCAAATGTTCCAATTTTCTTGCAAATGGTGCATTTTTATGAAAATGCCACATTTTATCTTCAATGTGATATCATTGTAACAACATTTCATAAAATTGTTATAACATTGTCAATTAAATTCAAATTTTGTCAAATATTCCGATTTTCTTGCAAATGGTGTATTTTTTATGAAAATTCTATATTTTCTGTCAAATGTTGCATATTTTCAGCAAATTTTACGTTTTTTTGGTCAAAATGTTTCATTTTCGTCAGAATGTTAAGATTTTACATTTTTTTTTGAAAATGCTCAGTAATATATAAGGTTGCTTGCCGAAACCTAGGGGTTTAGGCAAGATGGCATTTCGCCAAAAAGTGAAATTCTGCCGAAACTATATTAAAGTTATATTAAAAAACTGGCGAAACTTTGGAGAATGGCGAAACTGCTGAAACTTATTATAAACGCCAAAACTGCCGAAATTCTGCCGAAACTATAATAAATCTATAGTAAAATTTTGACGAAATTAATCGTAGGATTTTGAAGAGGTTTAGACAAGCAACTTTAGTAATATAGCATTACACTGGAAAATGTAGCATTTCACCAAATTACACTAAAAAGCATCACAATTATCTCATTTTTTGGAAAATTCCACATTACATTAAATTATACTAAAAAATGTAGCACTATACTAGATTATGCGGCATTGCACTAAAAAATACCACAATTACACTAGACTAAAGTTGCTTGTCTAAACCTCTTCAAAATCCTACGATTAATTTCGTCAAAATTTTACTATAGATTTATTATAGTTTCGACAGAGTTTCGGCAGTTTCGGCGTTTATAATAAGTTTCAGCAGTTTCGCCATTCTCCAAAGTTTCGCCAGTTTTTTAATATAACTTTAATATAGTTTCGGCAGAATTTCGCTTTTTGGCGAAACGCCATCTTGCTTAAACCCCTAGGTTTCGACAAGCAACCTTACACTAGACAATGTAGCATTACACTAAAAAGTACCACAATTATCATATTTTTTAGAAAATTTCGTGTTATGCTGGAAAATGTAACATTATGCTAGAAAATTCAGAATTGCACTAAAAAATACCACAATTGCACTAGACAATGTAGCATTACACTAAAAAATACCACAATTATCATTTTTTTTTTAAAAAATTTCGCGTTATACTGGAAAATGTAACATTATGCTAGAAAATGCGGAATTGCACTAAAAAACGCGGAATTGCACTAAAAAACACAAAAAAAATACTACAATTACATTGGATAACGTAGCATTACACTTAATTACATTAAAAATTGATGATAATTTTTATTTATTTAATTACGTACATTATTAAATTTATAATATTTATATTTTAAACGCATTATTTAACATTAAACACATTGTTAATATAACACGATGTGTTGTGATGTAATTTAATACTAAACCTTACTACTGAAGACTCCCTCTTTTGTCACTATAAACAGGCGGAGGGAGCAGCAATGGCTCTCCCCCTATAGGTACTTTATGACCTCTACCTGTTTACAGAAGAGGGGCTTTTCGTAAAGTATTAGTTAATAGATATATATATATGTATATATAAGCATATATATACATCTATTTAAAATTATTAAAATAAAAAAAAAAATTCTGGGGCGGGGGAAAGCCCCTATTTATATAAAATTATATATCACGTGCGTCACGTGATATTACTTAATAATTACCGCAGCTTCAGCTGCGGTATAACGAAAAAAAAAATTAAGCTTTTTTTAGCAAAAGCTTAATTTTTTTTCTCACGTCCTCTTTCTTTCTTCCCTTTCCCCTTTCCCTTTCGTTCCCTTTCCTTTCCCTTTCGTTCTCCCCCTCCCTTTTGTTCCATTTCCCCTTTCCCTTTCTCCTCCTCCCTTTTCGTTTTATTTCCCCCTTTTCTCCCCTCCATTTTCCCTTTACCTTTCGTTCTCTTCCTCCCTTTTCGTTTCATTTCCCTTCCCTTCGCCCTTTTCCCCTCTTTCTCTCCCCTTCCCCTTTCCCTTCCCAGAAAATTCCAACGAAATGGTAAGTTTCGAAGCGTTCGCTTCGAAACTTTTAATATATTTTTTTAATTTCTTTTAGGAAACGTTTCTAACGCTTCCTATACTCTCTTTTTTTAGATCTCGATATTCGATTTTGGAAATTTAGGAAATTAAGGGTAAGTTTCGAAGCGAGTTCGCTTCGAAACAGTGTTTTTTTTTTAATTTCTTTAGGAAACGTATCTAACGTTTCTTATTTTTTTTTTGTGTAGGTCTTTCGGCATGCTTCTTTGGGATTCGAAATGGTAAGTTTCGAAGCATATGCTTCGAAACTTTTTAAAAATTTTTAATTTCTTTAGGAAACTTTTCTAACGTTTCCTTTCTTTCTTTTTTTGTGTAGGTCTTTCGGTATTCGACTTCGGGAAGCAAGGAACCGAAAGGGTAAGTTTCGAAGCGTTTCGCTTTGAAACTTTTTAAAAAAAATTATTTTTTTTTTAATTTTTTGTAAGGAAACGTTTCTAACGTTTCCTATTTTTTTTTGTAGAGATTTTTCGATATTCGACTTTGGAAGGCAAATTGGTAAGTTTCGAAGCGTGTTGTTGTACGCTTCGAAACTTTTAAGAAAAAAATTTTTTTCTTTTTTTTGTAAGGAAACGTTTCTAAGTTTCCTTTTTCTTTTTGTAGGAACGCCGGACGTTTGGATGATGAGTTCGAAATGAACTGGTGAGTTTCGCAACATTGTGTTGCAAAACTTTATTTTTATTTATTTCTTTTTAAGAAACGTTAACTAACGTTTCTTTATTTTACTTTTTGTAGGTTCCGGACGTTAGGATGATGGTAAGTTTCGCAATGTTACATTGCGAAACTTAATTTTTATTTTTTTATTATAAGAAACGTTTATATTAACGTTTCTTTTTTACTTTTTGTAGGTTCCGGACGTTAGAATGAT
The DNA here is from genome assembly GCF_026210795.1 of Rhizophagus irregularis. Lineage (NCBI taxonomy): Eukaryota > Fungi > Glomeromycota > Glomeromycetes > Glomerales > Glomeraceae > Rhizophagus > Rhizophagus irregularis. The sequence goes on along the minus strand of NC_089435.1, from coordinate 4,099,389 downwards.
GGAAACGAACTGGTAAGTTTCGCAATGTTACATTGCGATACTTAATTTTTTATTTTTTTTTTATTAAAAGAAACGTTAACTAACGTTTCTTTCCTTCTTTTTGTAGGTTCTGGACGTTTGGATGAAACGACCTGGTGAGTTTCGCAACGAATCGTTGCGAAACTTAATTTATTGTTTTTTTTTAAAGAAACGATATTAAACGTTTCTTTCCTTTACTTTTTGTAGGAACGCCGGAACGAATTCACGAACCGGACTTTGGGTGAAAGGTAATAAAGGGAATTTTATTTTTGTTTATATTTTTTTCTTTATTTCTTAACGAAACGTTAACTAACATTTCAATTTTTTTTATAGATCACCTTAACATCCACTTCTGCCAAATTGGAACTAAAATGGTTAAGAAGTTCAAAAAGAAAGTGCTTGGCAAAGGTGAATGAATTGAAGAATCCATCCAAGTAATTGGAGGAGACAAAGGAAACTCTGGGCATTTGGTGGGGTGTTCTTTTATTATATAACGAAACATTATTTAAGTTTCATTTATTTTTTGTTTTTTTATAGGTTAAAGGAATGAAAGGGAAAGGTGAGAACGAAAGGAAAGAGAAAGATGAGAACGAAAGGGAAAGGTAAAAAATGAAAGGGGAATGTGAAAAATGAAAGGGGAAGGTGAAAAATGTAAAGGAAAAGAGAAAACGAAAGAGAAGATGAAAGGGAAGGGTGAGAACGAAAGGGAAAGGGAAAACGAAAGGGAATATTTCGAAGGTATACTTCGAAATTTTTTTATTTTATTTTTCAACGAAGTGTTTATTAACGCTTCATTTTTTTTTTTTTAGGTTCAGCAGCCATTGAACAGACCGGAATTCAATATTTCGAAGGTATACTTTGAAATATTTTTTATTTTTATTTTTTTCAACGAAACGGTTATTAATGTTTCGTTTTTTTCTTTTTTAGGTTCAGCAGCTCATTGGACGTATGGAATTCAACATTTTGAAGGTATATAACTTCAAAATGTTTCTTTAATTTAATTTTTTTCACGAAACATAAATTAATGTTTCGTTTTTTTTCTTTTTTAGGTTCAGTGGCTTATTGGACGTATGGAATTCAACATTTCGAAGGTATATAACTTCGAAATGTTTCTTTAATTTAATTTTTTTCATGAAACATAAATTAATGTTTCATTTTTTTTCTTTTTTAGGTTCAGCGGCTTATTGGACGTATGGAATTCAACATTTCGAAGGTATATAACTTCGAAATGTTTCTTTAATTTATTTTTTTTTACGAAACGTATATTAATGTTTCGTTTTTTTTCTTTTTTAGGTTTTCTATTTTGGCACTGGTGCGGATTATCCATAGATTATCGGATATCTGATAAATATAGATTATCGTTAAATAATAATAATTGTGCATTTATTAATAAATAAAATTATAATAGATTATAAATCAGTGTTTTAAATTGTCATGGCGTTTACACTAAATTGTTTAAAATTATTACTAAATTTCGCTCAATTGTCCGAAAATTTCACTCAATTATCTGAAATTATTGCAAAATTTCACTAAATTATCTTCAAAAATGTTGCATTTATATCGTTTACACTCAATTGTCCAAAATCGGTAAAACATTTTCACTCAATTGTCTGAAATTATCCTAAATTTCACTAAATTATTCAAAAATCTAGCTAACATTTACCAAAAAAATGCAAAATTCACCACAATTTTCCACAATTTGTATTACGTTTGCACAACATTGCTGAAAAATTTACCTAAATTTTCAACAATTTACATAATATTACTAAAAATACACTACAATTTACCACTATTTGCATTACGTTTGCATAACATTACTAAAAATTTAACTAAATTTACCACAATTTGCACTTCCATCAGCAAGTTTTAAACAGGCGTATAAAGTGTTGAAAAACGCCATGTGTTGCTCAACACCAAAAAGTGTAGAGATACGAACCCTTTGTCAATCAACACCACTTAAAAATGTTGAAAACCGCGTAGTGCAACAGTGTTTTATGTGTAAAACAACATACAGTAAAATAACACTAGTTTAATAACGTGTATATAATGTATAAAAACGTGTATATTGATATTAAAAACGCGTATAGCAATGTAGTTAATTTAATAGTATTAATTTATTAATATATATATTATTGTATATTATTAACATTTCATTAATTGTAAATTTATTTATAAATACAGTTACAATACAAATTACATTAAATTATCAAATTATCTAATGAAAAATCAATTCCTCTTGTTATAATTAGATTGCCGCGGATTTTTAAGCGATCAATGTACTAAATTTCCGTTGACAAAGCGCCCCTGGTGATACAACCATAACAAGATAAGGTTTCAAATAAAAAAAACACAAAAATTAAGTTTCGTTAACGAAACTTACACAATCTTATTCTAAAAATCTGACCGAGGACTACAAAAAGAAAAGAGAAATTTAAAAAAAAATAAAAAAAATAAAATAAAAAAATGTAAGTTTTATTCGAAACTTACCAATTCATTCCAAAATGCTAATCTACAGCAACGCCGCGTCTAACGTTGAGAAATCTAATTAAAAGTCCAACGCTGAAGGAACCGGATACCTATAAAAAAGAGATAAAAAAAACAAATTAAAAAAAAACCCAAGATTCGTATCATAATACGAATCTTTGGTTTTTTTTTCCATTATTCCGAACTCGGAAGCCCACCCGAACCTATAAAAAAAAAGAACGGTTAGTAAACCGTTCCAAAATAATAATAAAAAAACAAAAACCAAGATTCGTACTCGTACTTACGAATCTTGGTTCCTTCATTTGTCCGAAACCCACCCGAACTTCTAAAAAAAAAATACAAGAACGGTTAGTAAACTGTTCATAATAATAAAAAAATTAAAAAAATAAAAAAAAAGTAAAGATTCCTTACGAATCTTTAGGTTTTCCGTTCTTCGGAAGCCCACCCAAACCTATAAAAAAAAATACAAGAACGGTTAGTAAACCGTTCCAAAATAATAATAAAAAATAAATAATAAAACCAAGATTCGTATTCATACCTTACGAATCTTGGTTCATCCATTCGTCGGAAATCACCCGAACCTATAAAAATCAAAGAAAAGAACGGTTATTAGTAACCGTTCATAGTATTTTTTTTAAAAAAGAAAAAAATTAAAACCAAGATTCGGAATACTTACGAATCTTGGTTCCTCTGATTTTTGGAAAACCACCCGAACCTAAACAAAAAAAAGAACGGTTATTAGTAACCGTTCATAATAATATTAAAAAAAAAAATAAATAAAACCAAGATTCGTAATACGAAACTTGGTTCCACTTTTTCCAAAGACCATAAGCTACCCGAACCTAAAAAAATGAAAAGAACGGTTATTAGTAACCGTTCATTAATAAAATTAAAAAAACAAAAAAAAATATAGATTCGTACTTACGAATCTTTGGGTTTTCGTTCTTTGGAAGCCCACCGAACCTAAAAAAATAAAAAGAAGATCGGTTATTAGTAACCGTTCATTAATCAAAAAACAAAAAAATATATATATAAAGATTCTTACTTATGAATCTTTGGGTTTTCTGATCTTTGGAAGCCCACCCAAAACCTAAAAAAAGAAAAAAACGGTTATTAGTAACCGTTCATTAATAATATTAAAAAAAAAAAGAAAAAAAAATTAAACCAAGATTCGTACTTATCTTACGAATCTTGGTTTTCCGTTCTTCGAACCTGAAGCCCACCCGCTGACCTAAAAGAAGAAAGGAAAAAAAAATGAAAAAAAAATTACGAAACGTTAATAAGCGTTTCGTTAAAAAATGTAATAAAAAATCGGAGCGTTAGCGTTCCGATTGAAAAAAATTAAAAAAATTATATTACGAACGTTAATAAGCGTTTCGTTAAAAAATGAAATAAAAAAATTGGAGCGTTAGCTAGCGTTCCAATTAAAAAAATTTAAAAAAAGAATATTTGAAAGCGTTTTTTAGCGTTTCGTTAAAAAAATGAAATAAAAAATTAATCGGAGCGTTAGCGTTCGATTAAAAAGAAAAAATAAAAAAAATAATTAATTGGAGCGTTTTTCAAGCGTTCGATTAAAAAAAATGAATAAAAAAATAATCGGAGCGTTAGTAGCGTTCAGATTTAAAATGAAAAAAAGTTATTAACAGCTTAAAAGCGTTTACGATTAAAAAAAGAATAAAAAATAAAAAAATCGGAGCGTTAGCCCAGCGTTCGATTAAAAAAAAAGAAAAAAAAGTTATTAACGAAACGCTAAAAACGCTTCTTAAAAAAGAAAAAATGTAAATCGAACGCTTTTTCAACGCCCGGATTAAAAGGAATGAAAAAAAAGACAATCTAACGTTAAAAACGCTTTGCTTAAAACAAGAAAAAATAAATCGAACGCTTAATCCAACGCTCTGATTAAAGAAGTTAAAAAAAGAATAAATGAAACGCTTTTCAACGTTTCGTTAAAAAATAAAATAAAAAATAATCGGAACGCTAGCCAACGCTCTGATTAAAGAAATTAAAAAAATTATATTTCGAACGTTTTTCAACGTTCGATTAAAAAAATAAAAGAAAATAAATAATCGAACGTTAGATAACGTTCGATTAAATAAATTTAAAAAAATTATTTAAACGCGTTAAACAACGTTTCGTTAGAAAATGAAAAATAGTTTCGCAATGTTTCGTTGCGAAACTCACCAAAAGTTTTTCTGTAAAAGGCTTATATCTCTGGAATTAATAACCTTATATTACGGAATTTATCAAATTATCTACATTTCCGTTGAATGGAACTCATTTTACGGGAGTTGGAAGGGCAGAACGAAAGAGAAAAGGAGGAACGAAAAGGGAAAGGGGAAAACGAAGGAAGAATGGAAAGAAAAGTGAAGGGAACTAAATGAAACGAGAGAGAAAGGAGAAAACGGGAAGAAAATGAAGGGAAAACGGGACGAAGTGGAAGGAGAAACAGGACGAAAGTGAAAGGGGAAAGTAAAAGGGGAAAATGGGAAGAAAGTGAAAGTGAAAGTGAGAGGGGGAAAATGGGACGAAAGTGAAAGGAGAAATAGAACGAAAGTGAAAGAGAAGCGAAAAAAAATTAAGCTTGCTAAAAAAAGCTTAATTTTTTTTTCGCCATACCGCAGTCCGCAGCGGTAATTATTAATAATCCATTATCACGTGATACACATGATATAGAGTACATTACGCAATGCTGAAATAATTTTTTTTTAAATATTAATTTTAATATATATAATATATACTTAAATTAAATAGTACAGTGGTTAGATCGTGAGATAATTAATAGTATAAGTTGAGGTGTTTGGTTCAATTCCTAAGGTGAGTAAAAATAAATATAATTTAATTTAATTAAGTGTTAATATACAGCGCGTTGAACAACAATGCATAATGTGTTGAACTACACATTAGAGTTGAACAACGCGTATATTAGCATTATGCGTTAATATACTCTAGTATACGGGTGTTGATTAATATTGTAAAACGCGTTGAACAACTAGCTGGTGTTGATTAACGCGTATACTGGTGTGAATCAACACTTTTCAAACTTGCTGATGTCGTTTGCATAGCATTACTAAAAATTTAACTAAATTCACCACAATTTACATTACGTTTACATATAATTACTAAAAATTTAACTAAATTCACCACAATTTGCACTTTGTTTACATAACATTACTAAAATTTTAACTAAATTCACCACAATTTGCACTTCGTTTGCATAGCATTACTAAAAATTTAACTAAATTCACCACAATTTACATTACGTTTACATATAATTACTAAAAATTTAACTAAATTCACCACAATTTGCACTTTGTTTACATAACATTACTAAAAATTTAACTAAATTCACCACAATTTGCACTTCGTTTGCATAAAATTACTAAAAATTTGCCTAAAATTCACCACAATTTACATTACATTTGCATAAAATTACTAAAAATTTAACTAAATTCACCACAATTTACACTTCGTTTGCATAACATTACTAAAAATTTGCCTAAAATTTCCCACAATTTAATGATAATTTACTGAAAAATTTCTCAACATTTGAATTAGGAATTCTGTAGGAATTCCGCCATTTTGACAAAATTTGCCAAATTGTAAGTCCTCCATTATCCCAAAATTGTAACACAATTTACCTCAATTTACCGGGATAATTCTCAATTTGCCAGAAAAATTCCAGGCAAATTTTGCGACAATGACATCTGTTCGACCTGTGAAAGCCCATGCAAAGCCCATGTGCAGTTAAAATTTCCCATGCAAAGTCCATGCAAAGTCTATGCACAGTAAAAAAATCCCATGCGCAATCCACACAAAATTTGAGTGAAGCAACAGTACCCATTCGTCTATTTCTTGATGAATAATGGGAACTACGACATGGAAGCAAGTTTTTTTTCTATTTCTCGTACTTGCTTCTTCATGGTATCAATTTCATGTCGTATCTGATGATTTGTCTTGATCAATTTCTCATGTTCTTTAGTAAGGTTCTGCATGAATCGGCCAAAAGTAACCTTATTATATTCAAGCAAGTGCTTCTGAAGTATGGAAACCTCTTTACTAATCATGTCTTGTGTCATTCTGTTTCTTGGCATATATGTCTGTTTAACAGTTAGTCTCTGACGTGCTAATTTTTTCTGGTATCTTTCTACTTCATGTTTCAAAAATAACTCTACCATGGAATTTACTCCGCTGGCATCGAACACAGATAGTGGACTGCGCTTCCTTGTTGTGAGACGAATCCATGCCTCATGTATTACAGAAGCTGGTAATATAACTAGTAGCTCAGTGTATACCTGGTTGAAAGACATTAGTTCTTATTACGAAAAAAAAATTTGGAATTCCAAAGAATTCTGAAGAATTCCATAGAATATCTTATCATATGACACCTCCCAGAAATCTGTTAGATGTCATGTGCTAATGATTGTCTTTCTCTTAGTATTGAATAATAAAATGCCTCTACTAAGTCATAAAAGGCATTTGGAATGTTTGGTACAGGGCATTTCATATTAAATGCATCAATACTAGTCTTAGAACTTATGACCATTTTAGCTAATGCCTTTATACTTTTTATTGCATCCTCTACATCTTTAAAGAGACCTCTCTGAATTGTGATATGTATAAGGTCATCGATATATTCTTCACTATGTATATCATAGATTGGATCGTCTTCCATTTTAACTATCGGGAAAAAATATAATTTATTATTAATATATGCCTAAGTATCACTAAACTATTCTATATCATTCTAATATTTCTCTGGTAATCTGGTCCCTATAGCTATTTTTTCTGCTGCCTCATGACTTGTACCACGCTCAAGAAGTTTCTTATATACTTGAATACGCCAGTGACCGAATGGTAAGGAGGATATACCATCTGACCAAATCCAGTGTTTTGTATCGATTGGGGATAATGCCTTCTTCTCTGACTCGATTAGTGATATTACATGATTTTTTGTACGCATTCCCACATTCTTGGCATAGAAGATATTATTTTCAAACAGACAGTCCCGATATACTTGAGTCATAGGATCGAAGATTTCATCTTTTTCTACTGTATCATCTAATAAAGTTCCACCTAAAGATGGGAAATATGTGTCCTTAGCCATATCACTCATACCCTTCTTGCTTACTCCTTTATGTTTGGACTTTGTAGACTTGTCTGCCAAGACATAGTGGTAGGATTTTGCACGGATGTGGTAGGATTCAGTAATTACATTTCCAGGAGTCTCATCCTTGAAAAGCCCGATAGTCTTAGTATCATTAAGGTCAAAGAGATCTGGACGCTCTGCCATATCCTTGTAAATATCTTCTGTCTCGACATGGTAGATAAAGGAGTCAGTATCCATATATCCAAGTCGTACTTTGTTTCCATACTTCTCTTTGACAAAACCATACCAGAAGCGGTACATTAAGAGTTTACTGAGACCAAGGACAGATGCACCGATAATGATAGGTTTATTGAGAATAACACTAGCCTTACCCATATGTGCTTCTACAAGTGTGTTGCCAAGTTGACGAGCATACTTGAAGGAGGGCTTGCGAACTTTCTTAAGGAATTTCTTCTCATCATTTTCATTGATCATTCTCATAAGCTTGACATCCTGATACTTACGTACATTCTCCATAGTCTTGCCATAGACTGAGTTATTCATGAGTTTAAAGAAGTCTTTCTCAAATGAATTCTTGGATTGTTGACGTAAATTTGTATTTTTTGCAATATAAGGAGCTAACCAGTTATCTTGATCAAATGATAGGACTTGTGTAATCTCATCTACAACCATGCCTAACTTAATGTAATACTGGACCTCTTGGTAATGTATAACATAATCTTCATGTTTACCAAGATGTGGAACTAACTTCTCTGTTTCAGGGAATCGCCCTCCATCTAAGTTATCAACAAGTTTGGTTATATATGGGCTTAACTTATCCTTTTTTACAGCTATACTATCAACTGCAGGAGGTAAATCTTGTAGATAATCATGAGTCTTAAGGGGGAAGTGCGCTTTGATATTTAGGAAGTAACCACGGGTAGCATCTGGTTTTGTATTAAGAATTACATTAAGTATTTGCTTCTGCTTATCTGGATTCTGTTTGAAATATTCTGGAGATGCTTCCCATCTGTAATTACCAATAGGTAAGTACTGGCTCATAGCCCATCCATACAGATTGTTTACATCTACATAGGAAATCCAGGTAGTAGGTTTAGAGGGATTAAAGGAGTCACCCATCTTAGGGTTATTGGCTTTTAAGAAACGGTGTCCTGCCATAGCTATTCCTCCACATTTAGCCTTTTCAGTAAAATCATGCATGGTCATGTCAGTGAATAGCTCTATTTTAACTCCAGTCATCTTAAGCATGCCATCCTAAGAAAGTGCAGGAGCAGAGACATAATGACTTGGGTCAAGTCCATAATGATGCATTGCTGTCTGTCGAAATTTTGTTCAGATATCTGCTAGGAGAAGAACATCAGTCTTAAGGTAAAGGTCATGATACTCGCCCAAGTTCTTGCAGCCAAATTCCTTTCAAACTTTTTGTGCATGTTTGTAATTATCCTGAGTGATCTTTCCTCCAAGAGTACTATGAAAGTCATGAATAGATGGGAGTTCTGTCTCCTTGAAACGATCATGTGAATCAATATATTCATAAGGATAAACCCCCTTACGTGTGATTAGGTCAATATGTTCAGATGAGAAGTTTTTGAAGTGTCGCTTTGTGAGGGGTTTATCTGTCCCTAAATTCTTTGCAAGGTTTGCAAGACTGGAGGCCATGAACTGCATGCTATCAATGTACTTGAATTGCCCTACCTTCATAGATTTGTAACGTTCAAATGTCTCTGCAATAACTTTGATTTGATGTGCTCCAATTGATCGCCCGACAGATTCACAAACTAAATGGGAGTCATAGCCACGGAAATTGTGGAAGACTACAGGAATTGGAGTCTTCTATGCTTCGATTTGAAGCTTAAGATTGCATGCATTATGAGCAGCCCCACGAAACTTACCTGTGATGTGGCAGTGATCCCAAACTTTTTTGTCTTGCACGTCCTGATTGAAATTCCCATTACATATCCAACAACTAACTGCTTCAGTGAATTCCTTTTTAGCTTCCTCTGTTACAATACGTTATACTTTTACTTCTAATACATCATTAATCCTTTTTAATTCTTTATCAAGTCTGCTGACAAACTCTTCTGTTGCATTTGGTCCTTGGTATAAGAATGGCCGCCATGTCTCATCAGTTTCAATCCAGTGGACCATATAGCAGAAGCTGTTAGCCTTTTGCTTCATAATCTTATGCATATTTCCACCATAGTTTTCATTATACTTTCTGTTATCAGCCTCAAAGTCTGCAATAATTACACATGGAGCATACATTGTTCGGTTAAAATTCTTAAACTCCTCAAAATCATTCTTACCTTTAACTGGTAACTCAACTCTTTGTGGTGACTCACCTAATCCAAAACACCATTCCTGATGATTAGTTAGAGATTTAGACGATGGAAAGCTTTGAAAGCACCGATTGCAAAGATGCTTCTTTCCCTTGTGAGATGTATCTTTGTATATTAAAGCATCAGGATTCTTAATCCAAAGGAAGTGATTCTTCTGACCATACTTTCCTTCATCTGATTTTGTAATATCTGTAAGGACCATGAGGTGAATGATATGTTGACGGTTGTAATTCTTACTTGCAATAACAGGTTTTGGAATACCAGTTTTTTCCTCTCATTCCCATATATTAATGGAGATCTCAGGATTGAGGTCCTCAATCTTGCTAAATATGCGTGGACAAACAGGAGTGGGCATGGGAATTGCATTGAGATTGACTTGTTCCAAGTATGTCTTAAATTTTTCTGCCCGAAAGATTCGCTCAAGTTTTTGTGTATGTCCATCTTTATATGCAAAGTAAGCACCTAAAGCCCCTTGCAAACATTTTTCAGAGGGCAAGCCTGTGTCCGGATCTATGAGATCTTTGTTATCCGGATTGATAGTGCACTTCTTATTTGCAAGTGCCTTAGGTGTAAGAATGTATGAGCCTCCTTCTGCTCGGCGGTAAGTATACGTCTCAATAGTTAATATATCTATACTAACAATTTTCCAACCAGACCCTCCTTTCATAAATTTGACAATTTTATCCGCGATATCCACTGCCGATTTTGTTAAATGATCATCTATATCATTCTTTAAAAGAAGTACACGTATGACTCCTACTATGATAAACTTGTTTATATGTTCCCTATTAACTGTATATGTAGCCAATATAGTGATAGCTGATTTGATTTGCCCTTTTTCTTCAAGTTCACTCTCAAGAATTTCTGTTATTTTCTGACAGGTATCAGCTATTATACTTGGGAAATATGGTATATCTCTAACATTTGGTTTAAGATCAGCTTGCCATACTGTCTTATGTTTTAGAGATTTATGTGAACGTGCAGGATCATGAACTCTTTTTACAAATTGAATATCACACCATCTTCCTCTATAATCTCCTTGCATATAAGCAAACCATTCATTATCTGTTTGGAAAGCTCTTCTTTTTCATGGAGTATATTGATTGTAATCACCAGGTCCTGCTAACCATTTTGCTAGTTCATCAATTAATAAATTAGGAGTTTTCTCTGCAGGAGCTGGGATAACTTCAGGTATGAGTTCCTGGATTTGCTCCGGTTGTAATTGCAATTGTACAATCTCAGGTGTGGGATCCTGGAGTTGCTCCGGTTGTGGTTGCAATTGTACAATCTCAGGTGTGGGATCCTGAGAATTAGCTGTAGGCTTGCATAGAAACTTTCTATTTTGATGTCCACGAAGCTTTTGTGGAGTTGCAAAAGTCTTTCCACATCTATCACAAGTTCGATTACTTGTTGCCATACTGGTTGTGTACTAATAACCTAAAAATTTTTTTCTTCAATTAATAAATTCTAAAATGTTTCCCATCTTATTACTATCAAAATCGGTATGAAAATAGGCTTCGTCAAAGAATCAGAGCAATTTATGATTAGGGTTAAATTTTGTTGTACTTCATCGTCTCTTAGAATTTTTTTTCGTATAGGAGGAAAAGCTTTAAAAAACATATCTAGTTACCTTCCTGCTATACATTTTTTGGTTAGACCTCGGTCGGATTTTTGGTTAGACCTTTGGTTAGACCTGTTGTCCCAGATTTTTTTTGTATTGCAGAAAAAGCTTTACAATATATCTAGTTACCTTCCTGCTATACATTTTTTGTTTAAACCTGGGTTGGATTTTTGGTTAGACTTCGCTGTCCCAGATTTTTTCGTATAGGAGGAAAAGCTTTAAAACATATCTAGTTGCCTTCCTGCTATACATTTTTGGTTAGACTTTTAGGTTAGATTTTTGGTTAGACTTCACTGTCCCAGATTTTTTCGTATAGCAGGAAAAGCTTTACAATATGTCTAGTTGCCTTCCTGTTAAAAATTTTTGGTTAGAGCTGAATGGCTTAAATCGTTGAATGAATCCATTTTAGAGTATCATAAAAATAGTATGCCACAATGGATTGCTGAATCGTGCCATCGGTATTACAGACACTTTCGTGTCTTTCATACCTTTGCACTTATAAAAGAATCTGATATAGCATAAAATTAAGATACCTAGAATGGATCCATGCGTGGTAATAATGCCTAGGAATAAATGATGTTAATCTTATCTACAACGCTTGGAGGGTTCTTTTTAGCTATCAAGTAATAACATATCAGGAATCAAGGTTAGGTGGTCTGGGAGATAAAAACAAACGTATAGTGTTATCATATCAGAAAACAAGGCTGTGTGGTCTGGGGTGAAAGACACTAAATTATGGTTAGACCTATGTGATAACCGCTGTCCCAGTTAACCCCCAAGATTGCCCTACTAGTAGTATGCATAATTGACACCTGATATTGAAAATCCTGCAAAAATATGCAAATAAAATTTCAGACATTAAGTTATTAATTATTTTATCATAACTTCTATACTAATGTGAAAAAATAGAATTTATTTTAATTTACCATTTTTTTAATAATATTTTTCTAAAATTTAACTTTTTAAACCCTTAGAATTTCTTCAATTAATACTAAATATTACAATGCGGTTAATGTACAGTAAATATATAAGATTAGCTAAATTTAGGCCAAAAATACACAAACTAATTTTTTACATATAAAAATTTTGATAAAAAATACGCAATAGTACGCAAATTAAAACTTTACTCTTTCTAATTTCATCATGATGGTGACACATCTGTGTACCCTACCCCTGTATATATATTTCTGGGTCCTGCATTGCTAAATTTTACTGCAGGTATTTTTCACTGCTTAATTTTGGCTAGAATTATAATTTGATCAGAGTTAATCATGTAATTTAATAAAAAAAGTTTTTAATTTTTAATTAATAGTTAAAAGTGGTCTAAATGACCCTAAAAATGGTCAAATATCCATCAATTAAGTATACCAAACTTACTACTTTTAGGGTCATTTAGACCACTTTTAATTATGAAATAAGTGATTTATGCAGTAAAGTTATACAAGATTCAACTGAATATTTGCTTATAAATGAATATCTTTCAGACCCATTTGGCTATTTGTAAAAAAGTTTTATTAGGTTACACAATTAACTCTGGCTAAATTATAATTCTGGCCAAAATTAAGCCAGCAGTGAGATTTAGTAATGCCTATATAAAATAAGTAAAATTACTATAAAAAAAATAGATTTTTCGCCTATTAAAATTGTTGTGTCACAAATTTAATTACGAATGATGATCAATTTTTTTTTATGATGCATAGAATCAATTAGAATCAATTTAATCAAAATTGAAAATCGAATCTTAAAATTGAATCTCAAGATTTGATTAATCACGATTAATCAATTTTTAAATTGATTTTTATTTTGAGAATCGATTCCAATCCTTATTTTTACCTTTTTTATTATTTGTTAAAAATAAAAATTTAATATTTAAAGAGTAATTTATTAAGTCAAGTAATATAGTATTTTTATTTAACGAGGTCTTAAATCAATGTACATTCAATAGTTTGAATTAAAAAATCATACTTAATCATATGTATAATGAAGATGATTTCTCTATAGTATATCAATTTATACAAGAAAGACTTTCTAAAAGAAGATTAGTGACCGAAACAAATTACAAATATATAGATCATCTATATACAAAAATAAGACTGGAATACTTGAATGATAATATAATTTTTAACATAATATTATCAACCAATAGTATGATAAAAGGATGGAAGAATTAATAGAAACAAAAACTGCCAAATGTAAATGGAAAGCTAAAAGAAAAAAATAAAGTTGTATAATAAGTAATAGCTTGATTACATTTAGCTATTTATTAGATTAGAAACAGAACTTTTTGTTCTAAGTTTGTTTATTTTTCTATTAAGTTGTATCCTTTTTTTTTATCTTTTTAGATAGAATTTTCCTTAAGTTAAACATTTTACACATAATAGTATTTATATATAGCTATAGCTTTTAATTAAAAGAAAAATATGGGTTCTAGTTAGAACTGACCTAAAATTTTGGTTGTATCAGTATTGTATCATTGTTTATAATGATAATATAATCGTTTAGATGACAGGTCAACTTTTTTTTCAGAAAAGTAGTTAGTTCTTATATGTATTTTGTTGTTCTTATTTTTATAAGTTTAGTATATGTAAGTAAGCATAGTTATAATATGACAAGATCACATCTATAATAAATTAATAAAAAAAAAATAGTAAAAAAGAGAAGTTGGAAAAAATTAGAGAATCCTATAGTTTATAGGTAATTATAGACAAGTAATTATAAATTTTACATAAACCAAAGGTATAATTAAATTATAACAACTTGAGTAACTGTAAACAATTAGAGAAATATTTAATGAAATATTGTATATTTATTATATCTGAAAAAATCAATTTTTATTAATTATTTATACATTTCACTTATAAAGTGTATTTATTTATTATACAACTCAAATCACATATGCTCAACTCAAAATCAAATTATTGAATCATATTCTTATAAACGAAATAGTGTTGTGAAATCAAAGTAGATTTTAAAGGATTAATAAGTTGTAATGGTTGCATTATACGTTGTATGCTATACTGTCAAGTGTTTAACTTACATCATAGCACTTTGATGTTAATAAAAATACATGAGTTCATATTCTTTGCATTTGTAATTAGTATTTTCTTGTATAATGTTTTAAATAATATACTTTTACCTACTTTTTTAATAATTTATCCAAATTTCTTGAGAGAATAAATTTCTCATAATCTTCCAGTGCTCAAAAGCTGATAAATGTTGTAATTTATCCAAAGGATTATTTAAATCTGTAATAATATCCGTTACATTCCTCAATTTGGTTAAATCAATTGACCATTGCATAAAACTTCCTAACATATACTCTCTCATTGCACTACCCATAAAATCATCATTGGTTGGATTTCTAAAGATTATTGGTTTAACTGAGGCAAAAAATATCTTAAAAAAAAAAATATGCATAAAATTAATAACACATTTAATGATAAAAAAAATTTGAAATTAATGATGAATATATATATATACCATGTTTTGAAATGAACTTTTTTCTGTTGGACCTTCTCTAAAACATTTGTAATATGGAAATACTGCACTAATTGTATTTTTCACTAGCGCTAAACTTTCAGCATGTGGCCATTGTTCAGATCCAACAAAATTCTATAATTTTAATATCCAAAATTAATATTTACCAAATATAATTCCTTCAATTTTTTTTTATTTTAACTTACCAACGCTAAAACACCATCTTTCTTCAGAATCCTCTTAATTTGTTCTAAAGCTTCAAGAGAAAATAACGAAGGAGGAACCGAACCACCAGTAAACACGTCATGTAAAACATAATCATAAGATTGAGAATGTTCATCATTTATAAATTTCCTTCCATCTTGAATATATATATTGTGCTTAGGTTCAAGACCAAAGTAATTTATCGCGTAATTATAAACTGCGGAATCCAATTCTACTATATTTAATAAAACATTATGTGCTTGTAATGATTTTGCCGATACTCCAATTCCTAGACCACTAAACAATAATAAAAAACTCTTTCTAACAAGGTAAAAAAAAATTAAATAAAAAAAAAACAACATTGAGCTTACATTTGAAGTGCTCTTTCCTGTCCAACTTGATTCCGATTTCCTATTAATCTTACGGCTGAAAATTACAAGGGATTAAATATTAAAATATTTTATGATTCCTATTTGTGTATCTCCTTTTTCTTTTTCTTTGATTATACCTTCTAAAAAATAGAAAGACCCAAATACCGAATCATTCGATTTTTTATAAACGCCCCCTAATAATGAGTGACCTGCACGCATTACGCGTATATTTCGAGGTCCTATTTCTTCAACAATTTCAATCCATCCGGTAATTGATTCATTTCGTGCAAGAACCGTATATTCTACGTCATCTACAATTGTTTTCTAAAAAAAATTTGAAAAATCTTTCTTAAGAAAGCAATCATTATTTTAAATATATAAAAGATTACCTAACCTGTGAAATTCCAGTATTGCAATGTGAATTAAAATTAGAATTGTATATTGCAATTATTACGATAAATATTTGTGGTAATAATAAGAAACTTGTTGACCGAATTTTATTAGATAGAGAAACATCAGCTAATTTTTTATATCTTTGAGCTGCATCTTCGATCAAATTCATTTCACCATAAGTTTTTAATAAAAATTTAAAAAGTGCACCAATTAAAGTTATTAATATACTTGCAAAATATAATCTATGGCAAGTTTTACCCCTAGTTTCTATATTATAAAGAACATAGGTTACTGTTGCAGTTATTGTAATATGCATAGCAATGTAAGGAGTCCATCGTATTACTGGGAAGTGTTGTTCCCTTGATAAACGAGCACAAACAACTGTATTAAGATATCCTAATAAGAATATGACCGGGTATGCCAACCCAAGCTGCGTAGCGTGAGGTCCAATATATGGACCGAGTATTTCACTAAGTCTATATAAAACTTTAATATTTAGCGGTGATAACGCTAATATAATTCCACACAAATCAATGCCAAATATTAATGCTCTAGATAATTTTTCATCCCTAACTTTTGAAGTTAAATCTTTTGATTTGGCTACGAATCCGATTCCGATTATAATACCAAAAAATAACGAAGCAATAACCGCTTGATCAAAATATAATGACGAAAAAACATTTCCATAAACTGGTTCAATGTATCGAGGAGATACTTGAAGAATTGTTGACGATAAGATTGGAGTAATTAATAATAGTGTTGTTCTAGGTAATGTCCATAATTGTGTTATAGAGAAAACATGTTCATCCTTTTGTTTTTGTAATGATGATGATGATGATGAGTGTTGAACATTTCGTTGTCTTCTTCTTGACATATTATTTACAAAAAGAAAAAAATTAAATATTTAAAAACTGACGAAAATTACTTCTACTGTTCGGTAACACAACGTTGCACCTATATTTACTGTACATGCACACCGCAAATTTTTTTTGCAACCGTCTGACATTTCACGAATTCCGAAGAATCTAAACCTACCTGATATGAAAGCAAATTTCGGGCTTGTTCTTTTGTGATCGTAGAAAATAAGAGTATTTCGGTTGGCAGTAATTAGTACGCTGGAGTTACAGGTTATAAACCCGTTTTACCGATAAACGCAAAAATAAAATTCGAGTTTTTCACTGGTGCAGCTATGTCTCACCGTAAGTGTTACTTAAATATCTTTTCTCTCTTTTTTTCCTTTCTTCATCAAAAATAAATATTGCTTCTCTTGATTTTAGGCTTCTCCTTCGTATTTTATCATAACTCAAATCAATTCATTCTCCTGCAAATGTTCTGGTCGTCTCTTTGATTAAATCATCAAGCAACCTTTACAATACATTACGTCTTTCTACTCAATATTGGTCAGGATTTTATAGTAGTTTTAATTATTCATCCAAACTAACTTTGCTTGATGGTTATTAAAAAGTTCTAGTGGAATATTCCACATGAAGATGGAATTGCTGAAATCGCGCTTATTTCCCACATATCGTATATATTGTTTACTTTACTTAATTAATTTGAATGTTATACAATTATCATAATTCAGACCAGCATGATCTAATGAATCGCACACATACTCTGAATTAAAAATCAACTTAGGTCTATTAAACACTGCATCTATGGATGATGGCAATGATAAGTTCTGTCAGTATTGGATTGTCAAATCTCAGTCTTAGACTATACTATATTTCCTGATTATTTTCATAAAGAAGCTTTTAGATGTTTTGAGCTGGTCTTATGACAAAATTAAACAAATGGAGAAAAGAATTAAAAATCGGTTTTTTACTAGTTGTAAGTAATTTAGGTTGCAATAAAAATATTTAACATAATTAAAACGTTTTTTTTTCATTAATATTCAACCATATTATCTAATCAATTGTTCTTGTTGTATCGATTCCGGATATCATCAATGGTAGAATTTATGTATGCATTTGTTTTTTAAAAAAAAACGCAATTGTAACCGTATATTGTTTTTGAATTCATAGATTTATCGTTACAATATTCACAATATATTACTTACAACTTATACTGATTTATTTAAATGAAGACCAAAAAAGGTGGAAGTTGTGATGAAGCCGAGCATCAAGATGATAAAACTACTGCTTTGTGACATTTTGTCAATTGCTCATAGATATATTGAATAGGATTGAATGGTTAACCTCGCTTAAGTCAATTAATGAAGAGATCATTCAAGTGGAATGAATATAAAAGTTTATCTTAAGGAGTGATAGTAGGATTGTTGTTCGATGAGTGGCGGAACAATAGCTAGCAACAGATATGAAAGATATGAACCCACTGTTGATTGATGATAATATTGAAAGTGAGTGTTATGAAATTTCATACAGCAACTCCGGAAGAGATCAGGAACAGTGTGATTGAGGATTTTTTAAGAATGCATAAGGCTTCCCCATCACTAGCGCGAATGAGGCCACCCGCTGTGAATTTATTTCCGCGATTATATATGGTGTGGCGTCCATTTTTGATGGTACTGTAAAAGGTTACTCCCAGTATGAAGTCTCCATTGATTGGGTAATCAAAATGGGAGACACAATTATTTCTGTAACCGAGGCAAAACGAGAAGATATTAATCAAGGTGTTGCTCAGAGTACTGTCCAAGGCTCCAAGCACATGCATCTACTTATGATGATGCTGATGTAATGTACTGCTTTGTCTCAATTGGTATGTTTGTAAAACCAATTCGATAGGTGTGACTTAAATTTCTACTTAGTTAAAATTTAGTTACTCTTATTTTATATTCAATTTCAAGTGTTGACCGGTAATATCAAAAGTTCAATGTGGTATCGGAGACAGAAATGATAATGATGATGGGAATCCGGTCGAAGTTTTTTTGTGTTCGCCTATGCCTACATCTCTACCTATCAACTACCCATCATTATCCCGCGACGATCTAGTTGGAACCTATCAAGAAATTATTTGGGCAAATCAAGTGGGTTTTTGATCAGCAAAAATCATCAGTGGGTGATGAAAAGCGGGTAAAACAGAAGATAAATTAGATAGTCTTGTCTTGTTCGAAAAATAATTGTAAAGACACTAGCATAGAAAAAAAATCGTCATGTAATCCGGGCAATAGTCCCGATCATTGTATTTAATTTTCACATGCATCAATAAAAATTTTTTCTTAGCAAAAGTGAACAATTGTCACCGATGATATTTTACAGTAGTCGGAGAATCTGATCATCGAGCGGTCCATTTTCAGGCAATGATGATCCCAAAACCTTTCTAAATAGAAGATTATTTTTACCCAGTTTATTTTGTATATCTATTTGTAAAGCATTTGTATAGTTATTTGTCAATGTCAATATTCGAATGATAATGATTGTTATTTTTCAACCAGTAAAGAGCACAAGATACCACGGAACGACGTACGTTGAAATCTTTAAATGCTCTAACATCAGAAGAGCAATGATGCACGGCAAGAACATCAAGTGACGAAGGACGGTGAGGTAGATGTGTAGCAAATTCCTGCACATCCTAGGGGAAATTTATCACATTACCACGATATGCATGTTGACCACCACGAAGACAGTATACGGAGATCAGAAAAATTTGAGCGATCAACATCTAATTTTTTTGCAGAGAACTTTTTGACTTCATTCCTTTCCATGTGACAGTGGTGACGTTCACCTTGCACAATCTTGATGGAAGGGAAACATTCATTGCATACGGGACAGAAATTATTAGACAACTTATCAATCTTTGAACGAAATTGTGTAAGAGTTTTTCAGTCAGATTCGGGAAGACAATGGTCACCGATGACTTGCGAACGAGCAGCACCCTGGCGGTTGATGCGATCAGTAAGGCGTCTATTTTGTTTTCATACACGATTATTACTCAGTCGCTTCTCACGTTGTTGGGCATTTTCACTCGCTCTTTTAATACGTTTAGACATTCTATCACGTTCCAGACGTTGTTGCCATTGATCAGGTGTTTCATTTTCTCTGTTTCTACATTTTCGAAGGGTATCACGAAGGGGACGGACATCCATTTTATAAAATTAGTAAAAACACGAATTACAAGTTTACAACAGTTGCAAATATAAACTTTACAATAAATTTATTTTATTATTTATTATACAATAGATATTATACTTATATTTCAAGAACTTTTTTAATTACAATTTTATTATTAATCACGCACGTCACCGAAATCTGAATTTACCCAGTATCACCGTCACTAATCCCGTACCCGTGATAAAAATAGTTTACTATTTTTAGCATCACAATTTGGGGAAAGTTTACTTTATTTTTATCATTTATTAGTTGCGCGTTTTTTTCAAGTTTTTTTTATTTCTATAAGTAAAAATGTAATAATTTTATAACACACGATTTAATACTTTTATTTTCGTGTTTTGATCTATTTATATTATAATATATTTTTTTCTTTATTAAATATAAAATATTACAATGAAACTGATTAAATAAAAGGTATTTTTCGTTAGAAATATTTGAAATAATTATAAAAAAATATTTTTATTAAAAAAAACATAATATATTATACATAAAATATATAAAATATTCAAATGAAGAAAGAAAAAAATAAAAAAAAAATAAAGACTTAGAATATTTTATTTTTTTATTTTTTTACAAGAAAAAAAACAAAAAAAAACGCGGTTAACGCGCATAACTTAAATAAATATTTTAAAAAGATATAATAAGTAAACTTGCCCCCAGATTAATTTTGAGGCGATGCTAAAAATAGTAAACTATTTTTATCACGGGTGCGGGTCTGCGGGATTGACTGCTCCGGTGATACTGGGGAAGATCCATACCACTCCTTTAGTTCCTTTACACTGTTGAAAATTAATTCCAAAAAATAAAAATTACACCCCAAATTGAAATGGTCATTTTGCTGGTTAAATTTAACATCGTGGCACACACGTACATTTTTTGTAAAAAATTTACTATCTGCGATATCCAGCAAAAAACCCACATTCAAGAAGACTATCCTAAAAAAAAACTTACCCTCCATCGATTACCCAATAATTCTTAGGCCTGTCCACCGGTTTATCTACCTCCGCTCTTTTCGTCTTATCCTCTTTCGCAAAAGCCGAGACTTCATCTTCTCATTGTTAGCGTCATACTCCTCGACCTCTGCCTTACTTGGAACCTGATTAGGATTGTATGGTATGAACTGCGGGATCATATCCGAAGCGTAGCTGAGGATAAATAATATTTTTACAAAAGAACGGAGTGTTATGACTTTACAAACACCAAACTTTCACAGAATCTTAATTATACTATAAAATTCTTTAATTATGACCATGATACTGAATTTTTGATAGCTAAACTTTTATTTTATATTTATATAAACAAGCAAATTAATTTTGATATATAAAAAATAAACTTGTAATCAATTTTTTTTGAAAAAAAAATGTAAGGAACTAAGTGTGGGAAAGGGACATTGTATTCTGGATCCTTTCTGTTATTGGACCCGTCGGATTATTACAAATCCAATTTTCAACACGTTCAAATACAGATAATGCCGTAACATCATAATATTCGATATGTTTAGTGGTACAATTACATTTAAATTCAACTCGTGATGCGGCCAACAGTTTTTTAATTACTCCGTCAACTAAACGGCAATCAGAATGGATAGGAGTAACATATCCTTCTGCGAAAACCGCTCTGCAAAAGCCTTCCTCATGTTTTGAGATACGATCTTCAAAATCACAATTTTCGTCAGCAATATCGAGACCAATTTTAAAAAGTTCCGGGTGATTTTCAATATCTAATTGAGTTAATAATTATTAAACTTATTAAACTATAATTTTTATGTGTTTCATTTATATACTTACCAACTCTATGCATAACGTAAAACATGCCTTCTTCAATAGGACGCTTAAGATCGAGACACCGTTCAGTAAAATAAGTTGATAAATCGTTTATGAATTCGTCAGACAAAGATGAGTATATAGGCATGGAGCTCAAGTATTCTTTGGCGTGAATTGCAGCGACAAACTTAGGTCTATCATGCTTCGCGCATAGTGGATAAGTCATATATGACTTTATTCGACACTCCAATCCACAAGTCTTAATATCGAAGGCTTGACAATATCCTTTGTTATTCCTAGCTTTATTAGAAGGGTAAAGAAAAAAACATTGCTCATGAAACATTGTGAAACTATTAATTAATGAGTATTAATAAAACATACGTGATAAAAACTTTATCCTATTATTATCGAAACTTCTTCCTATTTTGGTCTCGAAATAATCTCTCGACTTAGCGTTGTTTATAATTGATGAAATCGTACGTTTTGGATTGCTCATTATTGCGATAAACTTATTAATAAAAAGATCAAATTCTTTAAATTCTTTATATTTATCCCTCTGGGAAAAAGAAAGCGTTATTATATGTTTTTATGTCGCACAGGACTAATAAATCAAACAATCAATATTTAACACATTAATTTCGCCGGTACTTTTTATTTATATTTATAATTGTAATAAATTTATTATTGAAAAAATGTATTAATCTTGTATACAAATATTTAAATTTCATTTACCAAACATTTTTTCAAAGGGATGTGATGCCCGAATCTCATTTAGTTGATTTTCTTGCATCTTTGAAAGAACTTCTCTTGATTTTTTCTTTGGGAATGAATTTCTTTTCTTATAATTTTAACTTGTGTTTCACGTGCTTTTTTTAATTGTCGAGAACTCCTTGAAATAGAAGGCGTTTTCCCGAAATCGTAAAAAACTTGCCTTATTTGTCTTTATGTAATACTAAAATGTTAAAAAACTGTGCCTGATTTGTCTTTATGTAATACTAAAATGTTAAAAACATACATAATAACTTTAAAAACAATGTAACACCTCGCTTTTCGAAAAACAACAAAGAAAATTTTTTGAGAAGCAGCTAAGGGGTTATTTATAGTGGGAGTATCCTTGGAGAGAAAAAGAAAGATGTTATGTGAAAGAGATGATTGTTTGGAATGTTCCTGCAGAAATATACAATGTAAATAATGGGAAGAGCTTAGGAAGTTTAAAAATACATCAATTTTAATAGATGATCACAAAAAATTGATTTGATTTTATTAGTCCCCAATTACACGTGACTCGCTTTTCTAAAATAATACTTTATTTATGAAATAAAAGCAGAGAGTTTAATCAAATTAACCTTTACTAAACAACTTAAAATAGTGTGAATCATTTTACCTCTTACAGTATTTACAGGTAACGTCTCCGGGCGAAAGAAAAATACGGGTCTGGCGGTTTTGGTCTCTGGATTGTATTTTGGTTCCCCATTTAGCGTAGTACTACTTTTTCAAATAGTTTTGATCGAAGAGTGAGGTCCTGTATGGGATGAATTTCTGAGATCTGTACACACATAATAGTTATTTCGTACGAAAGTACCATCTGCTTTTATTTGTAATAGGCTTAGTAAACTACTCTTTCAGAAATGAAATAAATAAATAAATAAATGAAATAAAAATCAGACATAAAAAAAAAGCAACTGATACATAAAGTTGCGATGATAAAATGATACAAATAAAAATACTAATTTACTCCTAGGTTTTATGAAAATGTGGATTTGATCCTGTTCCATGGGATTCTTTTCCTGAGGATCATTCACGTAAAGGTCGAAGTTGGAAATTTATTTTCTTTAAAATTTATTTTTTGAAATTTTATGATTTTAAGTACTATAATTTTATTGTTGAGTATAGTTTACTTACACCATACAAAGGTTCGGGACTTTGCCCGTGATACATGACGAATTCACTATACTATTTATACATGCTTATTTTTCTTGATTGACTCTTCTATACAGCGTTTCTTATTTGTGGGTTCTTCACTAGCTGATACCCTATCCTTTAACAAACCCACTATAACCTTCAAAATCCTCCTCACGTTCTTGCGTAATTCGGTTGAGTCCCTGAGTATGTCTTCTGTTAGTGAGATTCGATATTCGTACAGTAGATACCTTCGGTACTTTCGGAATCGTTTGCTGTTTACATAAAAAATTAGGACTATGCGTTAGTAATGCTCTGAAAAAAATCTCACCTGTCACGACATACCATAAACATATTCATACTCTAAGTCGAAGGTCCCATCTGCCTTCCGTTTTATCTAAGTTCATCACCAGATTTCACTCTTCCACCAGGTTTCGCCAGATTTCGCCCATCCACCGCCAGGTTTTGCCCATCCACCGCCAGATTTCGCCCATCCACCGCCAGATTTTGCCCATCCACCGCCAGATTTTGCCCATCCACCGCCAGATTTCGCCCATCCACCGCCAGATTTCGCCCATCCACCGCCAGATTTCGCCCATCCACCGCCAGATTTTGCCCATCCACCGCCAGATTTTGCCCATCCACCGCCAGATTTTGCCCATCCACCGCCAGATTTCGCCCATCCACCGCCAGATTTTGCCCATCCACCGCCAGATTTCGCCCATCCACCGCCAGATTTTGCCCATCCACCGCCAGATTTCGCCCATCCACCGCCAGATTTCGCCCATCCACCGCCAGATTTTGCCCATCCACCGCCAGATTTTGCCCATCCACCGCCAGATTTTGCCCATCCACCGCCAGATTTTGCCCATCCACCGCCAGATTTCGCCCATCCACCGCCAGATTTTGCCCATTCCAGGCTCCACCCATCGGTTTCCAGACTCCACCCATCGGTTTCCAGACTCCACCCATCGGTTTCCAGACTCCACCCATCAGTTTCCAGACTCCACCCATCGGTTTCCAGACTCCACCCATCGGTTTCCAGACTCCACCCATCAGTTTCCAGACTCCACCCATCGGTTTCCAGACTCCACCCATCGGTTTCCAGACTCCACCCATCAGTTTCCAGACTCCACCCATCGGTTTCCAGACTCCACCCATCGGTTTCCAGACTCCACCCATCGGTTTCCAGACTCCACCCATCAGTTTCCAGACTCCACCCATCGGTTTCCAGACTCCACCCATCGGTTTCCAGACTCCACCCATCGGTTTCCAGACTCCACCCATCAGTTTCCAGACTCCACCCATCGGTTTCCAGACTCCACCCATCGGTTTCCAGACTCCACCCATCGGTTTCCAGACTCCACCCATCGGTTTCCAGACTCCACCCATCAGTTTCCAGACTCCACCCATCGGTTTCCAGACTCCACCCATCAGTTTCCAGACTCCACCCATAAGTTTCCAGACTCCACCCATCAGTTTCCAAACTCCAGGTTTCAAATTCCAACTAGCGAAGGATCCTAAAAATATATAAAGTCAACCTTTTATCCGAAGTAGAAACGTAAAACCTATTTGTAACCAGTCACCAGCAAAATCACGTGTACAGAAACTGAGCTCGCCAATCTAAAAAAAGGTAAGTAATCCGAAGTAGAAGCGTAAAACCTATTTGTAACAAGTCACCAGCAAAATCACGTGTACAGAAACCGAGCTCACCAAAAAAAAGGTAAGTATGCAGTTCAAAAAAAAAGAAGAATAAAGTGATTTACCTTTATACCATAGTAAATAAAATGTACATATTCTAGAAAAAGCAGAGAAGAATAAAGCGAAGAATTACTTTTATACCGTAGTAAATCTAGATAAAGAAATACAAGAGAAACACATAATCTAAAAAGAGGAATAAGATGAAGGCTTACCCTATACGTCGTAAATCTAGACGAAAAAATGCAAGAAAAGGTGAGTGTATAGTCTAAAAAAAGCGAAGACTTACCTTTATACCCTTATACTATAGTAAAATTGGATTAATAAACGCATAAAGAGGTAAGCGTATGGTCCAAGAAACAGAGAGGAATAAAACATAAAGGAAGTAAGGAACGCGTTTTTTCATTTATTATGTTATGATTGGATAATATCATGTGATATCATCAATTCTCAGCCCACGTGATCTAATATTCACCGACATCACCCCATCACCCCACTGCGTTTTCACTGTAATAGCTTGTGTGCCAGATTCATGGCACAGCAAATTTTTTTAAAAAACATCATTAAGGATTTTTCTTTAACATGATATTTTTAAACTTATATTGTAAATGTAATTTCGCCCGCTCTGCAAGTTTACTTAGGATTCGGAAGAAGGTTACGAATGCCGATTTTGACTTTACATATGAATGATTGATTTCTACCTCTTTGTCGATCGTTTCCAAAAATGGATTTCGTGAAAGAAAAAATAAGTCAATAATGATATTTAAATTTGCCTTTGTCGCTCTAAGTAAACTCGAAGAGCAGCCAAAATTACATCTATCTAGTAATTTTTGAAGTTATATATTGTTAAAAAAATTTCTACAAAAATGTCACGAAACGGCCGGCATTAAGAAATTCTATATGACATATAATGTGTGACAGTAGGATTTCACACCTCGCATGTAAACAAGGAAGGGTGTGACGCAATTTGCTGGAACCTGGCACACAAAAGGGGTGCATTTTGCTTATCCGAGCCAATCCTATAAAAGCGCTATGTTTGGTTGCAGGAAAAAACCCTTATCTGTTATGTAAATGTTTTAACGTAAAAGTTAATAAAACTGAGGCGGTTAGTGAACTCAGGAAAGCTATCAAGGAGGAAATTGACGATAATGTTAAGGCAAAAAACCTTAAGTTATGGAAGGTCGACATTTCCCTCGAAGAAGAAAACGAAAAACTTAATCTCGTCAACACAAAATTAAACATTAATATTAAAGAGGAGTTTGGTGGAGAGGAACTGCTTCCACTTTCGAAAATTAGCAACACTTTCCCTCTCAGTCAGCTGACGAACACAAACATATTATCCTGTTGAGACGAAAGAAGTTCACTGCACGCAACGTATGGGCGTAAGAGTGTGAATTTTCAATGGACAGTGACCTGAAAAATGGTGACGTTGGAAGGTTTTAAAAGAAGCTTTGTGAATATTTCACATTTTCGGATGGGACGGAAAACGAGCATATTGTAATAGGTAGTGTAATAGGGGGCGCTGGCTTGAAGAGAAAAATTTCGACGGGTAAAATGCGTAGAAAATTAGACCAGGCAAGTTCAAGTTCCCAGAGTGCAACGTTAGAAGCTGATATAGTAGAGATTGTGACGGAGCGTAAAGTTATTCATTTTTCTGCTGACGAGGATTTATTGAGCATTATCTGGATCGCTAACCTCAAGTTGTGGATACGTGTAAGTGCTATCAATATATTTAATTTGATATCTGGTCAGTTAATTTATGCATGACCTGTTTTTAAAGCGCAACAACCCTTTTCTTTCCCCAAGATGAAGATTCTTTTCTATTTGAAGGCTGATAGCTATTATCAATTACCATGTATTGAGGTAGAAGATCATATTCTGCACCAATCTGAGCAAGTGCGAAGTCCAATTTATTTAGATCATGTGGTGGTTCGAAAATTTCGTTGTTAAATTGACAAAAACACGCAAGCATCGAATCTGATTCTTTGAATATTACGGAACCTTCCCGATGGAATTTGAATGCATTATAAATAATCTGTGCTAAATCATCAAGATGAAGATTCTTTTCTGTTTGAAGGCTGATAGCTATGTCAATTACCATGTATTGAGATTGGAAGATAATATTCTGCACCAATCTGAGCAAGTGCGAAGTCCAATTTATTTAGATCATGTGGTGGTTTCGAAAATTTCGTTGTTAATTGACAAAACACGCAAGCTTCGAATCTGCTTCCTAGTATTCTGGCCGAGCGATTGGAATTTTTATACCGTTTCATCTATCGTTGAAGTAAAAAAGTATCGAATTGATATTTTTTGCGAATTAAATTCAATCCAATACGTAAGTTACTTTTGTTATATTCTTATATTCTTAAAAAAGAATAACCTATGATTTAAAAAAAAAAAATTTACAATATTGAAAATAATAATGAAAGTAAATAAGTAGTGGTATTTTATGAGGTCATTTTCTTAAATAAATTTTAAATAACAAAATCATTAGTATACTAACTACCCGTTAATAATACTTTTTTTTTTCTGTTATAGCATGGTCTTTTTTCTTATTGATATGACAAGAAGAAGGAATGAAGAAGAAAGAATTAACCGGGAGTTTATAATGTAAAAAGAAGGTTTAAATATTTTAATTGAATGAGTTTAAATCTTATACGTTACAAAAAGATAATTTTATTTATGATTATTCTCTTGTAATCAAATAATCAATTAATAAATAAATAGCCTTTTTTAAAAAAAAATATTTTTTTTTTATTTATTTGTGTTAAAATAAATTGAAGATGAAATATTTTTATATGAATAAAAGAATTTATAAGTATAATAGTATGATAATTTACAAATCGTGTTGAAATGACTGCTGAACATTTATCTTTATTGACCTTAAAGATTATAAGGTTGACATTATCTGTCAAATTTATTTTTCTTGACTCATTAAAACCATCTGTTGAACATCGTATAAATCGATTGCAACATTTATAGTTAGCATTCAACAATCTATCGAAACATGATAAAGTCTATCGTAAATATATCTGCAAGGGTCTTCTCTTTCATAAAAGAATTGTATTCTTGCACAGATATGTTTGAGGCAATCCAGTTAAGGTTCAATATAATGCCCAAGTGGTGATTCGATACCTCCTCTTTCCGGAAGAAATGGCAAATCTTAGTTTGGATCTCCTTCTCTTTAAATATTGGGAATTATTACATCAATTTGTCCATTTCTGCATAATTCTTTGAATCCTTTCCAAATGGTATTGGTTATCTCGACGGCTTTTATGGCGGATACTGTGGTAATGTTGATACTTAAGCGAGCTACTCATGTCCACGAAACTGGTAGATGTGTGACCTTACAAATCCTCACTCAGTTTTACTGATCACTCATTTCTTGTAGGATGTTAGAGATGGTTTTATTCCTTCCCCTAATGAATGTATTGAAAAGTAAGACTGTAATTCATCAATAACAAATAAGCGATCTAAAAAAAAAGAAATGTAAATATAAATTTAATGTATTAACAATGTACAAAGTATTATCATAATTAAGATCAATCAATTACTTGTTCCTAACCAGAATTCATCAGAAAGTTCACTGAAAAATCGCTGGTTATAATTATATATGGGGAATGAACAGGATATCCCTGCGGTTCATACGAGTTAAAAAACTGGATGAACTTCAATACTTGGTAATTAAAACTTCTTTGATGAAAATATTTTCTGAATGACCATAAGTAGTTTAAAAAACATAAAATTTAAGAGGATCCTTAGGAGGTACAGATATTATCCTGTACCCCTTTATTTGGTTTCATCCAATTTTTATGTATAAAAAGCCGAATAATTGCGAAAGTATGATCAAACTATATAAAGTAAGAGATCCTTAATTATTATCCCATTTGGAGGTATAGATTTTTATCCTGTATAAGAATTAAGGAGAAATCAAACAATACGCGTCTCAAAAAAGTAAGAAATTCTCAGGTGATCAATGTCGATCACTTTGCCAGATTGCTGCGCAGATTGAAATGTAAATATGCTGTATGCTGTAATATTTAGAAACCCCTAATGTGTGATTTTATATTAGTTAATATATAATTTCCTTTGTTTGAACATATAATAATTATAATCCCAAACCATAATAATTACAATTTACATATGAAGGAAATATTTTGATCCTTTGGGAAATTTCAATAATTACTACTTAACCGAACTCCGAAGTCCGAACTGGAGAAAAGCTAACTAAATATGAAAAAAAAATCGGATATTTCACGCAGAAATGAATAAAAAAAATTGATGCCAGATTATAACATTTAATTACATCACTTCGGGTTTGTAGGATTTGTATAAAATGATTTACTACTATATTTCCAGCCAATCATTTAGAATTTCCCATTAAATTACCTAAAAATATATGACAAGAGTGTTCCCGATTTTTATTAATAAAGTTTGTATGATAAGTAGTAAAAAGTTAAGTAGTCGTTCAAATGATTAATATTTGTATTACAATTATTTAACGCCATTTTATTATTATTATTATTATTATTATTATTATTTTTATTATTATTATTATTATTTTTAATGTCTTCTAATTTCAGATCGCTTTTCTAAAAGATTATTATCAGTTATCAGTTTTACACCTGTTACACCAATTTGGGATAGTAATATTTAATTTTTTCTTTGTTAGTTTTATTAGGAAATTATGTATTAACAAAAATTTGGTAGAAATATGGATATGATTTTTCTTCAATGGTTTTCCGAAAATTTAACATAATTACCAACCGAATGTTTATATGAATTATTGATGAGAAGAAATGTTTGTTTGTCAAATTTCCATAAATCGGTAATCAATTTAATACGTACTAATATTTTTTCTATTTACATAATGATCCGTTGATGATTATTTATATATTATTTATATTTTATTTGTGAAAAGGGTTTATCCAATAAGAATTTATTTTATTTTATTTTTTTTACAATAATTAATAATTAATATAAATTTATCTTTAACAAGATAATATCATATCAGCATATCAGATATGAGTAAATGGACGATATATAAGTTCCTGTCAATAAATTTTTCTTTTTTTTTTCCCACAAAAACGTTTGAAATGATTCAAATGAATGTAACTACAAATGGAATTAATCATAGACAATGCCCGTAAGTTAAAAAAAGATCTCAGCGCGTAATATTCGCGATATGTTAAATATATAATTAATCTTATCTTATATTAGGTGGGCGCTTACCATAGAAAATTGTAATGGGGTTCAAATGTTCCGAACTTTTTTGATAATTGGAGCAATATTATATTTAATGTTAACATTAATATTATTGACTTATTATATATACAATTCAATTAAACAAAATGAAAAATTTTATAAAATAATATCTTGGACATCTTTAAATTATATGAAATTTTGGTCAATAATTTATTTTTCAAGTGAGTCATTTAAAAAAAATTATTTTTTTTTTATCCAGAGATAAATTAGAAATTCTAACTTTTCTTATAGTGCGATGTTTTCATTGTATAACCATTATTTTTAATTTATTTGGAGATAATATAATATTTCGAGATACATTCTTTTTAATATCATGGATACCAGGACATCTTTTAGTATATATACATATAGTAAGCATATTTAGAATTCTACCAAGTTTATTATTTAATCAATTTACAGAAACAACATCAAGAATGAAAACAATTTGGATCCCAAAAGGAGAAAAACAAATTACAATTATATTTTGGGCATTTTGTATTATCACAGTATTAAGTTTAACAACAACTAGTTTTATAGCAGCATTTATTAGAAGAAGTGAAGGATTTACGAAGAAATGGTTTTTTGCATTTTCAACTCACGTATTTTTTCAATGGTTATATTGTCTTATAAATGGATTCTTATTTTTATATTATGGTAGAATATTAGTTAAACAAACCAAAAAAAGTATTAAATTAACTGACATTAATAATGACAAAGGAAGAGAAAACTTTAGAGTATTTATTAGAAAGGTAATTAATGATATGATATATATATATATAATATATCTAATATATGATTAATTTATCTATTTTTTTTTTACATTAGATGAAAATGTATAATTTTGTTTGTAGTGCCATCTGTTTTTTTACAGCAATTATTGTCCTTCCATCAACGACATTATTAATGTATTTGGGACTTGATAATTTAATAGATATAATGTTTTGTATTGCTGTTAATATAATTTTTCCAATTTTATTCGGAATGTTATCTTATTCAATTATAACATCGTAAGTATTAATAATTAATTTAATTATTTATATTAAGAAAGAAAATTTCACTAATAATTTGTTTTATATTAATTATATTATTAAGCGAAACACAAAAAAATAATACGGGTAAAATTTGTTTTTGTTTTTGTTTTTTGTTTTTTTTTTTTTTCATTAAAAATGTCATAATAATTTGTATAATTTTATATATAGATGAACCATCTTTTACTCATCAATATTCTACTTATATGCAAACAAATAGTTTCAGTAATGTTTGAAAGTCTTTTTTAATTAATTAAATTCACATGATTTGGATCATATGTACATCATAACTTTATATGAATCATATGATGTCCAAATTTAGTTGGACTGGAATCGTTGCGATCATTTGCCCGAAACCAAACCGGAATAAATATTCGTCCGTCAATAATATTTTCCCCAATTTTTTTTTGTTTGCATAGTATTTACATCTGAAATATTTATAATGCGGAAAAACTTTCAAATGTTAAAACAATAACGTAATTTTACTTTAATAAATGGTAATTACAAGTTAAAAATATTTTCTTTGACCAATAAAATCATTGAATTAATAAATAAATA
Source organism: Rhizophagus irregularis (assembly GCF_026210795.1). Taxonomy (NCBI): domain Eukaryota; kingdom Fungi; phylum Glomeromycota; class Glomeromycetes; order Glomerales; family Glomeraceae; genus Rhizophagus; species Rhizophagus irregularis. The sequence continues at coordinate 4,067,115 of NC_089435.1, read as the reverse complement.
AATATCTTTGACCCGTAAAATTATTGAATCAATAAATAAATAAAAATTGGAAAATCAATATTACGCAATTTCATATATTAAACGGTTTGTATCCCGACTAAATGTTAATTGATTCGTATATATATATGTGTATGTATATAAATTTTATTATAATATTTAATATTTTAGTATTATCGTTATTAAATTTATTGTTTAAAAAAAATATATATATATATATATATATATTTTTTATATTCCGAAATTTATTATGATTTGTTTTATTAATAATCACATGGATACGAAAAGTGAACGAAAAAAAAAGAATCGCTCAATCTTTTGTCGCACAACAATCAAATTCGTGATTACAAGTTTAAAAAGTCATTCTAAATTTATTTTTTTAATAGTGATTTCATGAGTAATTTGATGATATAATCAATCCAATAATCATTTATAATCAAATAATATTATACGCATTTATATTAGTATTACAACTGATCATCATTTTACCGTATTAAATAAATAATTTTAAATAATTCGTCTGTCGATCAAAAGAAAATAAATCGTTGTGAATCGATAAATAAGGAAAAATTCGTTTCGAAATGCCGAAAATACTTATGCATTTATTGTTGAAAAGCAGCAGGCTTAAATGAATTATGCAAGTATATCATCATCATACTTTAAAAACGTTTACAGGACGGGAATTTTAATCATTCTTAGTAATGCGTAATTCTGAAATTTCTTTTTGACTTTTTTTAATTGTTTACTTAAAAGTACCAAATAACTTCGTTCAAAATATATGAGGTATTTAATATACTTAATATACTTGATATATGTAAATTGTATAACATATGTAACATTCCTCTAAATGTTAATATTATTTGATTTTCACTGGTGTACTAGAACTGGGGTACTTTTTGGTACTTTTTTGATCGTCCATTTTAACTCCGAATATCTGGGTTTAACTATTGATTATCAAAATTCCCGATTTTTAATACCATTATAATTTTATTAATTCACATGAAAAGATTTAAATTCTTATAACTTCTAGAATTTCATTCAATTCACACACGGACCATAACGTATATTACTTATATTAAAATCTCGTGGTTTGCTTATCAAAAAAAAAAAAAATCCCTAACTTCAGACAAAGAAATTTTATTGTATAAATCAAAAATTAATTATATAAATTAATTGTTTATTTTATATATATATATATATATATTTTAAAAAAAATTCTATTTTTCCGAAAATATATAAAAATGACGAATGTTTGCATTAGAATTTTTTTTTTAAAAAAAAAATAAATTTTTTAAAAAATTATAATCACTATTATTATAAAAAAATTATTTTATTATTTTGTTTTTTTTTTATTTGTTTTTTTTTTATTTCATTGATTTATTATATTTTTTTAAAAAAATGGAGAGAAATTTAAGTAAAAGTGATATTAAATTTCATCCACTTAATGCGACCAATTGGAAAGAAGATATTGATGAATCAATCCTTGAAAATTATAGATTTGCTGGAGGTCGAAGATTTCATAATGTAGAAGGTGTACCATATTTTTTAGCAAATGATGAGGAAGAAATCTCGAGATTACAAATGCATCATTATCTTTATAGGTACATATGGCAAAGTATATATTCCTCTCCAATGCATGATAAACTTGCTTTAGGAAATCTTAAAGTATTAGATTCAGGTTGTGGCCCAGGAGCGTGGATATTAGATATGGCCAATTCTTATAAAGAATCTATTTTTGTTGGTGTTGATTTATCTCCAACAATGTTTCCTTCTGCCCAAAATAAAAATACTCCTGATAATGTAGCATTCTTGGAAAGAAATATTATTGAAGGTTTTCCTTTTCCAAATGATACTTTTGATTTCGTACACCAGGGTTTCATGAATTTTGCCTTTACTAAAAATCAGTGGCAAGACGTTATTTTTGACATAGTCAGAATAACTAAACCTGGTGGTTGGATCGAATTTACGGTATGTTTATATTGTTTATATACACTTTAAAAACATTTGAAACTTATATAATTTTTTTTTTTTTAGGAAACTGATATTGAAACATATTTTGCTGGACCTCTTACTAAGAAATTTATGAAATCATGTAGGTTTATTTTTAATATTAATATAATTTATTATTAACTTTTTTTAATTAAAAGATTTATTTTTTAAATAATAAATAGTTCATGGTCTTTTGAATGCACGTGGCCTTGATCCGTTTATTGCTTCTCGTATTGAAAGCTACTTACAATCTACTAATCAAGTTATCGATATCCATGTTGAACATAAATCAACTCCCTTAGGTTCACACGGAAAAAAATTAGGAGAATTGGTAAGTTTTTTTTTTAAAACGTCTCATGGTATCCAGTAACAAACATGGATCACGTGATCAATCGTGCCGACCGATAATATCTGGTAATTCCGGCCAGCACGATCCCTTCAATAGAGTTATTCAAATCTTTAATTAATATTGTTTTTTATGTCATGTAGCTTTGTTGTAATGAATGGACATCTATATCTCATGCTAAAGCATATATATGTAAATTTGTGGGTATTCCGATTGAAGAATATGACGATTTTGTAGAAAAAATTAAAAAGGAATATGATGAAAACAAATCTTATTGCAAGTCATATAGGTACGTATGTTCAATGAATATGTACATGTTTCATTTACATACTACTTTCTCTCCTAACATTTTTTTTTTCTGAAATTGTTTTTAGAATTTATGGAAGAAAAAAATATTAAAAAAAAAATTGGAACTTTTCTTTTTTAAAAAAGAATTATAAAAAAATTTCAAGAAAAAAATTATGAATAAGTTAAGTAAGAAATTTAAAAAATATTTATAAGCAAAAAAAAAAAATATTTATATATATAACGGTCATACAACCATAATTATAGTATGATTTATTTATATATATATTATTTTTTTATACTGTAAGCCTCTTTTTTTATAAAATAATATAGAGATTATATTCGAAACAAAAGTTAGATATTAGGGTTTTTTTTTTATGTTATAAGGGTTAATTATAGCGATTTTAATCATTTTAAACAATATCGGGAGAATCAACTTTTTTTTTTATCAAGTACTATATATAGATTTCTTTATAAAATGAATAAAAAGGGAATATGAGATATTTTACAGAGTATAATCACATGATTGTAGTTGGTTTTTAATTAATATGACACAGATTTTCTCATTCTAGTTCATTTTACGCAATTAATATCGTTTGTGGCTATGTTTGTGTCAATATTTTTTTTTTCTGCCCTTTTTAAGATCTGCGTTCACCTTCTTCCTTCTTTAAGATCTGGTTCACCTTCTTTCTTCTTTAAAATCTGGTTCGTCTTCTTCCTTCTTTAAGATCTGGTTCACCTTCTTTCTTCTTTAAAATCTGGTTCGTCTTCTTCCTTCTTTAAGATCTGGTTCACCTTCTTTCTTCTTTAAAATCTGGTTCGTCTTCTTCCTTCTTTAAGATCTGGTTCACCTTCTTTCTTCTTTAAAATCTGGTTCGTCTTCTTCCTTCTTTAAGATCTGGTTTAAAAAAAAACCATCAAAGTAAAAAAGGGTTAAAATCACATTTATTAAAACCTCCATGTCACAAAATCTTCCTGTTGAAATTCTTTGTGATATATTAAACAATTTGGTATTTCAAGATGATATAAGATCTTTTAAGACACTATTTTCTTGTTTGTTCGTTAACAGGTTATGGTGTCAAATAACTGTACCTACCTTATGGAGAAATCCTTGGAACTTTAAAATTTGGAGTAATAAGAATTCTAAATATCGATACAGAGCAATGTTTAATATATTAATTCTATTCTTACCGGATAATTCTATAGAATACTTAAAAGAATGTGGTATTGAAATACAACCAAAGTATTCATTTAGATCCAACACTCGTCAAACTAAAGGTTACACTTTATTCAATTATCCAAGTTTTTGTAAAAATCTATCAATTTATCATATTAATAAAATGATAGATTTTCAAAATCGATTTAAAGATCATAAAATCTTTATTATCAAAGAAATTTTGAAATTATTCATATATGAATCACCACGCATTTTATATATGCATATTGAAGACATTCAACATGATATAACTGGATTATTTAGTAATTGTAAACCTTTTTCACAAATTACTGAATTGATTATTGGTGCAAATATAGATCCATTAATTTTGAATCAATTATCACAATTATGTCAAAATATTAAGAGACTCAAATTAATTGAAGTTACTATTAATCCAAATCAAGAAATGGTTAATTTAGTAAAAGTTCAAAATAATCTTAATTATTTGAACTTTATTTCTGAAAAGACTAGTAGAAAAAAAAACAATCAACACATAGTTTCTTTTATAAATGTATTGAAATTGAAATCACAATCTATTATTTCACTTAATTTTGAAAATGAACTTGCAATTATTTTGAATATATTACCTTATTTTACTCAAAATTTAAGAGAATTAAAATTTAAAGTGGATAATAGACATCAACTTTTGGATAGATTTCATTTAGAATTGAAATCAATCAAATTTGAACAATTAGAAATTTTGGAATGTAATTTACCTTTTAAGGTATTTGCAGAAGTAATAGAAAAATCTGGTAGTGAATTAAAAAAAATTGTTCATATAAAAGGTTGTTATAATTCTAAAGAAGTTGGATTTTTAGTTAATACTATCTCTTATAATTGTTTTAAATTGGAATATTTATATATTGAAATTATAGATACTAATGATTTATTAAAACTTTTAAATTCTTGTCAAAATTTAAAAGAATTAAATTTAAATTTATTATATTTTAATTCTAGAGATCAATCACAATTACTTCTTTTTTTTGAAATTTTGGCAAAAAATTCACCTCAAAGTTTATATAAATTACAATTAAATATTAATATAACTTCTGAATTACTTGAGAAATTTCTTAATATATGGCAAAAAAGACCAAATATGAAATCATTAAATTTAAATGTTATCAATTATCATTATGATAATGAAAAAAAGAAAATTGTACAAAAATTCACAGCAAATGGAGTATTAAGTAATTTTAAATATAATAAAAATATATAATTAAATAATTTCATTAAATATAATTTTTATATTTTATTATTATTTAAAAAAAATTTATAATAAAGTGAAAATTATAAAAAAAGGCAAAAAAAAAAAGATTTGTTTATATAAATTATAATTAAAATAAAATATAATAAAGAATTAAATTAATATATAAAAATTTTGAATAACTTTTGATCTAGCAATCAGATTTTGATGATCTTTTTTATTTTAATCAGAACAATTAAAAAATTTAAAAAAATTATCAAAATTGGATTACTAGATCCCAAGATAATAATTTTTGGAAGTTAAATCAAATTCAAGTTAAGTTTGAATTGAATCAAATTTCAAAGAAAAATTTAATTCATACAGAATATTAACATAATTACATAAAGTTACAGATGATTTGTGGTGTATTACTTATTACATCATATACATTTTAACGAAAATTGAAAATGTGCTAATTTATGTCATACTCATACACACCTACATGCATTATAATAGATTTTGATAATAATTAATATCACAATGCAATTCAAATAAAAATCTTCCTGAGAAATAGGAGTGGGCCAGTATATTACCTTATCTAATTGTCATCTTAACTGATATTTCTTAGCTTCTATCCATTATCTAGGAAAATAATAAACATATTCCTTATATAATGGGATTACTTTGGCTGGATTAATTATTCCAATATATTCTGAGTAACTTTTTCTAAATAAAGCATAAAACTCATTGCAAGCTATATCATACTCTTCTTATATCTCAGGATTAATTAGCATCTGATTATATGTAAGTATACCTAAGAATTTCTTTCTATCAGGAGTATCATCATTCCTCATTATCTTCCAAACTTATTTTGCCAAAGATTCAGGTCTCTTTTTGTAATTCCTGTAAGCTCGCTGGATAACAGTTGCATAAAAATCTTTAAAGCCATATTTATAGTAGTATTTAGGAATCAAGAATCCCCAAGATCGTTTTATTGATCTTTCCTCCTTTTTTCTTATATTCTCGAAAAAAAAAATAACCTAACAGGAAAGACTATCTCCTGCAGATCAATAGACATACGGTGTACCACACATACATGCATTGTGACAAAAAAAAAGTTATAGGCCAATGACGCACATTTGTCCCTATGTCACTATGTGGATCACAGGACGGGTCTGTGAGTATATGCTTAGTGCCTCCGAGATTTTATCCCGAACAAACATGAGAAAAATGCGAAAGAGCGTCTAGTTGCAATGTAGGACCTATGACCTATCCTATTGGGCTCTTGTATTTAGGAATCAAAATGTCAGAAATATAAGCCTTAACTTCCGCAGTAATTCTCAAATTTACTTTTTTTTATTTTTGTGTTTATTTCGTGGTACACCGTACTTTAATACATAATATAAACTATTGTCAAGTTTATGCGATATAAAATAAACTGCCTATTACTAGGGAGCCAGCCACCACAGGAATTCTCAAATTTACTTTATTTTATGTGAAGTTGGCAAGAATTCTCAAATTTACTTCGGCAACGTACCGATATATTGTATTCTCTGTTACAGCAACTGGAAATGAGACGCTCGCGTTGGAGGGTGAAGTTATAAAGTACAATACGGCTGAACTTATCGACTTCTTTGCGGGGAGAGGACATAAGGTGATACGGCTCTCAAAATTTTAGATAAGCAAGAGTTTATCGGTTATGCTTTTTTCGACCTGTCTCAGGAAGAGCTTGAATTCTTGGAGGACCGGCAAAAGCACCCGTGAAGTTCGCCAAGGAGTGTAGGGAGAAAAGAAAGGACGTTCTCAACCTACTGCAGTTAAAGGAGGTGTTGATGAAATATGTCATTAACTCAAATAGTATGGACTATTTTCTCTACAAACCCACGAAATTCAAGACTCCAATAAGCACTTTGAGTAGGATATTTTGTTCAGGGTAAAACATTACGGGTCATTGGTTGTGGATAGTTTGGAATCTAAGCGTAATGAATACGTTTCGACATACTTCATACGGGCATACGGCCCTTCATTGTCACGAGAGACGTCACGGGTAAGGAATTCAGTATGAGACCTGAATACGAAATAAATGTTGCGGGCGAATCAATTACGCAATCAAGGTAACTTTTTCTTCACTAAAGCTAGAAAAAACCCATGATATTATTGTTAATGGCATATTTTCTTTTCTTTTTACAGTATGTGAATGGGCGGGCAGGAGGCCAAAATCTTGTTCGTGTCACAGATGACAAGGTCCAGCGTAGCATACTTGTAGGTTTCGCTCAGGTAATATATTGCTTTGTATTACTTTTCGTTTTGTATTACTGATGAATGTCTCGGATCAGTTTAACTCAATTTCACATATTTTTACCAATTTTGAATGAATTAGCTTGTTGATCATTTCCCTTTCTCTTATTTCTCCTTCATCACTGTAGACCTCTCTCTCATCTCATTCACAAATGTCAAAAATCCTCGAAAAGACTGGCGGGTGTTGGAACGATGTAGATTCAGAGAGTATTGGGCCAGAAAACAAAGTTTCCCTTTATTATTTGAAAAGGAAAGGAGAATTGTTTCGCAACATTCCAAAACATATTTGGAATGAGGAAGTTAAAAATGCAGAGAATTTAATGTTAGTTGAAAGTGGTGAGTATTTCTCAATCCAACATACATGATTGTATGAATATTTATATGACTCTAATATTTCTAAATATACTACAGATAGCACAAAAACTATGTGCTTTAATGAAGAAGTCCGTGACGCTACGGATGACCTTTGTGACATTTTGTCACATTGGAACACTTTCCTTTTGGAACAATACAATGATGAGTTACTTGAAAATGATCGTTTCGAAAATATTAAAGATCTGCTGAATAGCAATGATCAAACTGTATGGAAAAGGATTGAAGAAAAGGCTCGAGATTTAGGTGGGGTAACATGAGATGAAATACTTGAGATGGGCTCCTACAAACTAGCTCGAAATCGTGGGGAAAAGGTTAAAGAAGATCATTGCACTCGAACAATTAGATACAGCTAGTGATTACATGTCACTAACATGCAAGCGAGGATTAGAAAAATGTATTGACATTGTTAATCATTGATTTTATTTTCTGCTAATGTAAATAAAAAGCTAGTTACATATATAGTTAATGTTTGTATATTTGTTCTTTTCTGTATATTAATTGATATAAACGCAAAAAATTTTACCAGGAACATATAAAGATAGAGTTAAAGATCAAAGTCTTCAAGTCCATACTGTGCTATTAGTCTTTCAGCATATTCCCGATCGCAACGTTTAAAAAGTGCTTTACATATAAGATAATCTTCATTTTCATCCTCAGAAGTATCACCTTTATTTTTTTAAAGATAAAACACACATTAGATAATTCATGATATAATTAAAATTTTCGTTTCACAGTTTTTTATGAGGTAGAAAGCAGTAATCATCTTGGAAAGAATACCTTCTTCCTGTCCCGTCATATCATCTGTGTCCGTAAAGTCTAAAACTCTCTCCCGATGGATAAAAATTAGGTGTCGTTCTAGTTTATCAAAGGATCTAAATCGACGTGAACTATCGCAAATTGGGCACTAAACGTGAAAGAAATTAAAGTCAATTTAAAGTAGCAGGCAAAACCAATTTTTGTGCCTACCTTAAATGGCATCTGTTTAGTGTGTTTACGCAAATGTTCTGCAAGAAATAATAATAGATTATTACGATTTATTACAGAGTCAGAAAGTACTTAGGTACTTAGCATATTATTTATACCTTTTAATTGAGGAATATCATTACATCGATTTTTACAATTCTCCCATGGGCATTGATAAAATTTGCGCCCTCGATAAAACGCTCTGCGTAAGAACAGATCAGAAAGTAAAAACCTAATGACTCTCAAGTAATAGTTAGTTTACCTTAAATTGGCCAAATCGTGATCATTGTAGACATGAAGCTGGAGCTCCTTTTGAGTGAAAAAGCGTAGTGGTTTAGAATGAGCATCGGAACATTTGCAGATAAATGGTGCTATGGAAGCAGGCATGATAATGTGGAATATGGTGATATGATCTCTAAGAAGAAAATATTATTTATGGATCAGATTACATAAATCTTAAGGCTATTATGTAATGTTGATGCAACGAAAAAGCATGACATAAAACATATATATTAACCTATTAATCGAAAATTTCATTTTGCTATATATGGTAGTAAATAAATAAGCATAGAGCATGGAACCGGATTGGATAACCCAATTCGAAATTTAATTTGCTAGACTGCGAATCAAATTTCAGATTTGGTTTATAATCTGAATTTATGATCCGATTTATAAAATAGATTTGATTTTAGTATTTGGTTTGAAATTCGATTTATAAATTAGATTTGAACTTGAAAACCAGACCTCAATTCGAATCAAAAAATTTAACTGGATTATTTAACCAAACTGAATTTCAAACCAAATAATAAATCAATTGATTTGTAGTTAGTTCAGTATTTCGCTTAGTTATATTATTAAATATTTATATTTTTAAATAATATTAATTAATTATTTTCTATTAACTTACAACTTAACTTGTATTTAAAATTTGTCCGAATATATTAGGACCCCGCGTAATATATATATAAGTCATAGGAAATTTTGAAAATTTTATAATAGCGCTACGCAAGAGTTTTTACTAAGATAATAAGCAAACTCAACATATGACCGATATTATTATATTAGTATTTTATCCGTTGATCATTAACTATATAGTGTGCACAGAAAATCAAGATTTGTTTTAGTAATACTGATCACTTCTAATATATTTATTTATCGTATTATTTTAAATTTAAGGTTTTTTTTTAATTTCTTATAACTACTATTATGTATATATTTAAAACCGCCTCATTTTTTCAATAATATCATCCCGACCAAAATATTCATTATAATATCTTTTTTCATCCCCTAATAGTTTTAAGATGTTACCATAGAGATCGGCCAAAATTATCCTAAAAATAAGCAAACAAAAAAGATGACATAAAAAAATATGCTGAAAATATGCAAACTAAATATATACAGTAAGTATAATGAAAATTTTTATTGATTCTAAGCAAATCCTTCTTCTAAGGCCACACAAATTCAATTTTTTGGTTCACGTAACATTGAAATTTAAAATCAACCCGGGGACCTGGGGTTTATTGTTTATTAGTAAAAAAAGTTTATATATAAAATCGTGACATTTGATTGGTTGACTTTTAAAAGGGAGGAATTTATTTTCGCTCTAGAAGTTCTCAGCCGTGTGATAAACTTACCCGCCAATAAAATTACGTCCTGATCACATGATAAATTTTTTATATATAAACTTTTTTTTATTAAAATTTGAAAAAGTGACCCGGCCGGGTGAAGTGAACCGAAAATTCAAATTTGTGTGGCCTAACTATACCTAAATTCACACATGGCTAAGCAAACGTTCCTATGAGTAATTATACAGGTCAAAGGTATTTGGTTTAAATATTCAAATCAAATTTTAATGACAAATCAAATTTAAGATTTAGTTTGAAATCTGGTTGATTATTTTAATCTGAAATTTGAATTTCAGATTTAAATCCGGTTTTTTATCAAACTTAGTAAATCACTTATTTGATTATAAAAATCCCATTCAGAATTTGGAAATCTGAATTTAAACCAGAATTCATGAATTCAATTCCATATACATAAAGTTTTCAGTTAATTTCAGTAGAATGGATGCAGAGCATTATCATTATATTAGTGAGGACTTGTAAGTTAGGAACATTGGATACATCATATCCATCCAATCTTTCCTTAACCGATTTTAGTGAGAAGTGATCAGGAAAATTGATCCCTTCATTTTCACATTGCCCACTATACTCCTTTTGAATTTTATTAGCTAACTCTCTTTGAAATCTAGAGATTCAGGATGAACTAGTACTAGCATTAGAGGCAGATTCAGCTAAGATTTTTACTATGGTTTCTACATCTTTTTTGCTAAGATTATCCTGGACAATTTGCTGAACTATCCTTTTGACAGTTTCTTCTTCTGGAATAAGATCAGACATTTGGCATAAATTCACTCCCTCATTTCTGATCCTCCTATTTGAAAAGTTATTTGACTTTACTTCAACAAATTTTTTGATCAGAAACTAATATAAATGCCTGCTCTTTGCTAAAATTATACCTTTTTTAAAAGTGCTGTTAACCCTTGTTTCTTTTCAATTTATCTGTTAAAAGCTTGAGTAATACTGGATCATGCTGGCTAAGTTTTTCATTGCTAATCTCTTTATTGAATTTGTGTTTTGCAACATACTTTATTACAATCACAGATATAATATATAAATTTAGGTTATAAAATAACTATTAGATTGTGTATAACTGTTAAGTTATACTATATCTGAAAAAGTTCAATTCAAAAAAATATTCTGACAATTTACTACCTTATGGTCAGTAAAAGACTAAAAGCTATTAGAGGATTGGTAGAAGGAAAAGAATAATATAACTTATGTAAAGAATCTTTATGGATATCTATCTTATAAAAAGTCTTTATATTTAAAATATACTTAAAATTTTATTAAAATATACTTAATTGATGATCTATTTAAAATTGGCACAGTTTTATAATTATTTTATAGTAATTAGTAAATTGTGAGGTTAATAACGATAATAAAAAAAACCGTTTTTAAATCTGACAAGTATAATAGAATTCCACCCACTACATAATGAAAACATACTACCCAGTAATTATTTTTCTTGTTTTACCAGGGATACTTGTTAAAAGACTTCATTATGGCCCATATATATTTACGATATTGGTAATAACTTTCACCTCTTTTACCTGCTGAATCTAAAAAAGACAAGAAAAATACATATTTTTTCATTCATATTAACCAAAAAACTAAGGCAACTTTTAATAACTGTGAATTTACTACAACAATAGTTGTTGGCAATAAAAATAATAATAATTTTTTACCAGGTTATATATATCAATATGAAGCTATTATAGAAATTGCCAATGATCTAACTAATGCTATTTTTAAAGTTTATTCCAAAGTAACACACTATTATGCTCCATTAATTATGGGATAAAATGATAAAAATATAATAAAAGAATTGTGTAATGATGTTTCTTTTATTCCTCAATTGTTTTTACTTGATAAAATCAAAATATTTATATATGGAACAGAATTTCATGTTGGACCAGGATATAAATCTTCTCTTTTTTATAAATTCAATGGGAATAAACAGGTATTATTTGTTTTCAAAATAGACTTTTTGTGTATTCTTAAAATTTATTTAGATCAAATACTTAAAAGTACAATTAAAAATAAAAATCCAATTAATGTATGGAAAACTTCAGGTTTGATAAAAAAATTCAATGGAAATCAACTTTTTGGTATTGAAAATTATGCAATACAGTTTCTAAATAAAAAGCAAAAAGTGCTAATTTGTTTACTTCAAGAATGGAAAAATCAGGACCCCAGAAAATACTTATATAGGTAAGGACCCAAAAATATTTTTTATTAGTAGCTCTAAGCATAGGTTTTTACTATGATCGCTAAGCATTGTTGATATCTAACCTTAAAAATTATATAAAAATAAGCAAATCAATCTTCTAACCTAATTAAATTTTTATTATAACACATATAATTTATAAAATATATTTATTAATTAATATATTTTATTAAATCCAATTTTAAATATGTTGTGAAGCTAAACAAAACATAATATACAAATAGATTAACAATATTCAATTAATAAAATTAATAAACAGTAAAAGAAAAATTCGAAATTAATACTATTACAAAAAATGTAAATTTCTTCATAAGTATTATACTTACACCCATAAAAAATTAATATGTAGGTAGTTTCGACAATTAATTTAAAAAGTCGATTTCATTTGACCAAAGAGGTGTAATTACGCTGAAGTTCGTAAACAGAAATAAATAAAAAATTCGTGTTAGTACTGTTATTTGAAAAATGCACTTTTCTCCAGTATTATACCCACACTCATGAAAATTAATATATAAGTAGTTTCGACCTTGCTGAACAACTTTCAATTAATTTAGAAAGTCGATTTCATTTGACTGAAGTGGTGTAATTACGCTCTGAAGTTATAAACGAAAAAGTGAAAAATTTAAAAGTTATTACCATTAAAAAAAATATGCTTTTCTATATAAATATCATACTTAGCCTTATGAAAATTAAAATACAAGTAGATTTAACTTGCTGAACAAACTTACTTAAGCATAAAAGATAATTTGATATAACCAAAGTGGTGAATAGTGAAATTATATTTTAAAGTAAAACATATTTATAGTAATTTTATTTAACAAAATAAACATGTATAATATAGTAATTTTATATTAAAAATAATACACTGAGTTTAATAAAAATTAAAAAGATACTATTGACAGATAATTAATAAAACATTGAAAAAAAAATGAAATTTCATCAAAAAAAATTTTTGTTTATGTATTTATATAAAATTGTGAAATGTAGTACAAAATTAACACTCACCATTAGTGAAAATAAAATAAAAATTAATTATAAATTCAATATATAATATTTTAAAAAGTTATATAAATATGAAAAATAAGCAATTAAAAACTCTTAGTATTTTAAAATAATACCAAAAACATGCAATTTAATTATCTTACATAGTATAAAATTAAGCATTATAAAATTCTTACATCATAAAACTTTTCTATGTTGGCTAAGCACCTTGGTACTTTACATATATAAACATTTTTCGGGATCCTGAAAAATCCCTTTATTATAGAATTACTTTTTGATTTTCACCTAAAACGAAGAACAACAGTAAATATTAATTGGTATTAATGCAGATTATATATACTGAAAATTATAAATTCAATATACAAGAATTGAAAGCATAGAATACTTTTCTTTCATGCAGATGACGCTCATATATAACTTTTTGGTTAAATGATGATGAATATTATGTAATTTTTTGATATTATTACTAAAAATAATTTTACAAATAAAACTAATTATAAATTTCATTATTAGTTTCAATTTTGGTCAAAATTCAGCCATTCAGAACAAAATTATATACAAATAGTGCTCTGAAATAAGTTGAGTTGACTCACAAGTTGGTCAAGTTGAGTAGGACCCAGAAATTTATGGGCGGACTTGTGGCAAAAGGGGGGGTTTGGCCAAAATTTTTTTTTTGAAATTTTATTTTAATTATATATTACTTTATTTAACCTTTCAGAAAAAAAAAATTTTTGTTTATAATATATTAATAAAAAAATTTTTTATTTAAGAATTTGCAAATTTTGTATTTTTCTATTATTGCATTTAACAAATAATATAGATACTTTAGAAAAAAACTAATGCTTTAAATGAATTCCTTGCAAAAATTTACTCTAGTTTGCAAAAAATTGATTTTAAAAATCTTTAAAAATGATAGAATAAATTATAATTTATTAAATTAACCAATAATATTAAAGTTTGATTTTTTTCGAAATCACGTGATTGTTCGAGCCCCACCTTTTGCTATAAGTCCGCCCATATATACAGAGGTAGGGTACACAGATGCATCACCATCATAGTGGAATTAGACGGAGTAAAGTTTTGATTTGTGTACAATTTTAGAATTTTTCATCTATAGTTAGGTCATCAAGATTGCGTATTTTTTATCAAATTTTTTATATGTAAAAAATTAGTTTGCGTATTTTTGACCTAAATTTGGCTAATTTTATATATATAATATATTTACTGTACGTACTTATTTAATTAACCGAATTGTAAGAAATTTTTAAGGGTTAAGAAGTGAAATTTTAGAAAAATATTATTAAAAAAATGGTAAATTCTATTTTTCACATTAGTATTTATAATATAAAAACCATGATAAAATAATTAATAACTTAATGTCTGAAATTTTATTTGCGTATTTTTGCAGGATTTTCAATATCAGGTGTCATTATCGTACTTTACCTATATAAAAAGTCTCTGGCGTACAGCCTCCTAGTAAAAAAATTTTTTGCCACCTGACCCCTATATATATATTTCTGGGTCCTAGTTGAGTCGAGTTAAGTTCGATTTAATAATTTTTCCAAATTGATATGACGAGTCGAGTCATAAATTAGTCACGAGTTGAGTCAATTTTGATTTGAAATCAAAATCGATGCAACTTGTGTGACTGAATTGAAATCAATACGTAACACAAATTTTTTAGATTATCTATAACAATTTTTTTTATATCGATTATATTGATTTTTTTTTCCTTCGAGTATTACAACTTCCCAATTTATATGTTAATCAGTTTAAAATGACCAAAAATTTAAGTTCTGGTAGTTCTTCACGAATTACTAGTACTGTTTAGTCTCACTTTATGTTGGTTAAGGAATCAACAAAAGTCTAATGTAATTACTACGAGTGAGTATATTATTTGTAATATATTTTTTAATCATTTTGTATATAAAATTGTATCAATTTAAATAATTAAGCGCTAAGTATAAACGAACTAGCAGAAACATAACAAATCTTCACAAACACTTACAAAGGAAACATTTTAGTAAAGTTGAACATGAAGCAGAAAGCACTGGTGAAATGGATAAGTTTGTTGCGAAAGAAATACCTGTAAGTTTATTTTCTTTCTGCTTTTTACATTAAAGTCATTTAAATTATACATTTATACAATATTTAACGATAAATAAAAATTACAGTATACTCTCAATATACCGAAGCCACGATATACCGAAGATCACCATATATCGAAGATTTTTGTATAACCATTTTTATTAATAATTAAAATCTTTTGATATACTGATTTTACTATAAAATTTTATATAACATTATACCGAAGTTTTCATTTTTACCGTTTATAATAGTATATAATAAAAATAAGTTCGTTATACTGAAGATCAAAATCATATGATCAAATGATGTTTAATTTGCATAACTTTCGCAACTTTATTCTCTTATTTTTATTTTTCAGTATTAACGTTACTTTGAAGTTAAATATTTAGCTACTTTAGCTGCTTTAAAAGATATGAACGTTAGATAATTGGATTAGCAACAAGTAAATTTGTAAAATTTGTTAAACGTAAAATATGTAACAATTTTCATAATATAATAAAGTCACATGATTTTAATCTTAATATAACAAAAAATTATATAAACTTTGGTATATAAAAAAATTTGATATACCAAAGATCACTATATACCGAAGTTTTAGTCTTGAACGGTGACTTCGGTATATCGAGAGTTGACTGTATTAATAAAAATTTAGCATTATACTGCAACAATATTTCGTGAATTTATCACTAAATGAATTGTCTGTAATGACTAACTCTTTACAGTTGTAGAAAATGAACAACTTCAAAAAATATTTTGATTATTATTCCCTAATATTAAAACTATATCAGCAGATACAGTCCGCAATGATATTATAGATGCATTTAAGGAAGAGAGAAATAAAATTCAAAATATTTTACAGGTATTTTTGGTACCTCTATTTTTCATTTAATAATTCTTATAAATATTAACACATTAGAATATTAATAAAATGCTCCAGGTCGTCTTGCATTTACACTTGATGTGTGGACTTCTTCAAACTTCCTTCCATTTTTCAGAATTACAGTGCATTGGATTTCCCAAAACTTGGAATTAAAAGAAATTTTGATTGATTTTTGTAAATTATCTGGCCCGCATTCTGGAGAAAATCTATTTCAAACTTTTATCCAATGTTATAATGATATGAGAATTCTTACTAAAGTAAGTATATTGATATAATCATCATTAATTCTTTATTGTTTTTTATTTATTTATAATTTATTTAATACAAATTTATTTTTATAAAAAATAAAAGATTATAGCATGTATAACAGACAATACTTCTAATACATATGGGCTGATTTGTCTACCTTTAATTAAAATATTGATTTTATTACATTTTTATTATATAAAATACTATATCATATGGGCCGATCCTTGGAATCTAATTTTTTTACACAAAAATAATTTTATTAAAGCAAATATAAATTATCATTTATATAAGAATAATAAATTTATACCAGATAATGCAAAAAAAAACTAATTAATTATATAATTTTTAATTTTTTTTTAATATAAGATATCATTAAAATTTAAAAGATCAAATATAACTCTCATGACAAAATCATTGATAATTCTTCGTAGAAATAAGCTATACAAATAAATTTACATTCATTTGAAAGAGAAAATCGAGATCTATCTAATGAATCTAAAATCAAGTGAATTGAATCACTAGTTGTTCAGTAATCACGTTCAGTATATTATTGAATTTTATCTAAATTTGATCATTAATTACTTCACATATAGTGATTCAATTTGAATGATCTTTGCTCCCTAAGGTGATGCCAACTTTTATCTTTAAAATAAATTTAAAATAATTCGTTTAATATATGTAGATGTTTAGGAATCATCAATTATATTATTAATATAAAATTTTGTAAGTTTGATAAAATCTGATATAAAAAAATTTATTAAATACCTGTAGATGCAAGCTACACGAATGAAATTATATTCATTTGAAAGAGAAAATTGAGGTCTATCTAATAAGCCTAAAATCGAATGAATTGAATCACTGGATTGTGAATAATTACGTCTAATATATTTATTTTTAATTTTTAAATTTGATTTGACTTTGATCGTTAATTACGCCTCATCCAGTGATCCAATTTTCCTGATCTTTGATTCTTACGATAGAGCAAATTCTCAGCTTTCAAATGAATGTAAAATGATGACGTTAGCATATCTCCAGGAATAATAATGCACGATTTTGTCACCTGCATAAAGTCCGATCTGAAAATTTTATTTCTTACCAAAAAATGCTTTCATAAGAGAATCCCAAATTCTTTTACTTTATTTAAAAGATTTTATTTGCCATTTAAGGATTTTAGTAGAATAAATCTAATGAAATAATTTTAAAAGATAAAAAACAAATATATAATTAGTTATTTTAAAAAAAAGAATATCTTATTATTCATTTTACAACTATTTTACATCATAATTATTTTTTATTTGCATGTATTTTTTACAAAGAAAAAACAATAAATTAAAGCTAAAAATTATGAAAAAATATGTCTTATCTATGTATATAAAATATTAAGTTTTTTCTTTTACTTACCACTTAAAAATAACTGCTATATTTGCTTATAAACTTTTTTGTCATATTTAATAAAAGTGAATAGAAAAATGATGGAAAAGTGATGGGAGTGATGGGGAAAAAGAAGTGGTTATTACCGTTATTTTTGAATATTGATTAAAAAAATTTTTTTATTTTTTATTAAATCTGAGTTACGTAAATATGTAACACATATTTAATTTAGATTTGTGTAATGTTAATCTTACTAAAATATTAAATTTTTATAAAAATCTTAATTTAGACTAATTCCAAAAATCGGCACATATGTAATATACAGTAAATTGGGGGTGAGTATTAAAAAACTTTTATTTAATGTTATTATACTATAAGTTGGTAACTGAAATATTTCTTTTAAATTAATATAATTCTTAGCACTTACTATATATCAGTCAGTGGAAATATCATTTCTCTTGCCGATCATTAATTAAAATAATTTTGTGTAACCATAATTGAATATATCACCACGTAGCTAAAAAAAGAAATTTTTAATACAATGCTTATACAAATTAAGTAAATTAATAGTTCATCATGTGTACTATAAATATTCGTCATCATTTCCTTTTTAGTAATATTTTTTTTTTCTTTACATATTACAAGAAAGTTCATTTCAAAAATGAAGTTTTCCTCAAAATGCAACTTAAAGGTGGGTATAAAATACAATTTAAATAACGCAAATATATATAATTTTATGAGAAGAAAAGGATTTATTAAGTTAAAAAAGGCAGTTATTTAGGGAGATTTTGTGTAAACTGCAAAAAACCAATTTTTATAATAAAAAAAAATTTTCTTGATTTCAATAAAACTTTTAACAAAAGCTTTCTTAACCAGCAATTATTTCATTTTTAAGTATAATTTGGTGAAATGAACAACTTTTGTTAAGCTTAGAATGGTGATTATTAAGCTAGATTTTTTGTTATTTATAAATTTTGTTGAATTTTTTAATTATAGTGCTAATAAAAAAATTTTTTTTTTATTAGAATAATATTATTAGGTCTATTTGGGCATTATAAATGAGGTTTAATCGCAAAAATAGTTAAATATTATGTTTTTATTTGTTTATTTAAATTAGACATTTAATGTTTAATTCTTAATATTATAGTAATCATGTAAATTATTATAACATTAAAAAAAACTTTAAAATTTTTAATTTTAGTTCGTTTAACAAGAAAATAAAACAAAAATTATTTATTCATAGAAAAATTCTTATTGACTATTAAGTCTATTTACTTTGTTAAGTCATAAATACAAATAGTATAATATGAATAAGTAAAATATTTTTATATATATATAAAAAGTATCTAAAGTAGCGTTAAAATAAAAGATATTTATTGAATATTTAAAAAAAATAAGCAAAAGAATAAGGTTAAATAAATTTTCTTAATTTTTATTAGTTTGTTGTATTAAAATAACCATATAATTGACTACTTTCTTTGGCCAGATGCAACTGAATAAAGTGAAGTTTTTGACTTTTAAAAGGTTTAAAAATATTTTTCAAACCTTGAACAAACATGTTTACTATTGTTGGAAAAAATGTTACATTGCATAAATATGGTATTACATTTGACCTGAAAATTTCGATTTTAATGTAATTTGGGCTGGCATTACGAATTCGGCCAGAATTAAGAAAATTTCGGCCAGAATTAAAATCTGAAAATTGTCGATTTTAACCATTTGTACCAATTTTGGCCAATCTTAAGTTTACATATATACTATATGCCATATAGCCATACTGTTCCAATAATTTATATTGAGATATCATAGTACAAAAAATCTCCCTCTAATTTTTGGGGACATTTCCACTGACTGATATATTAAAAATTTGTACCTCAACTTTAAACGTAAATATCTCCAGATCTAATGATCCAATCGGCAAGCTCTTTTTTCGCTCATATAGACCTGATCAAGGACTTTCCGAAGAGCCTAAAATTATAAAAAACGGATCAGTGGATCCCAAGATATTTGCATTTAAGCATGTTAAAAAGTTTGTACCTCAACTTTAAACGTAAATATCTCTGGATCTAATGATTCAATTGGCGAGCTCTTTTTTCGCCTATAAAGTCCAGAACAAGGGCTTTCCAACGAGCCTAAAATTATAGAAAACGGATCAGTGAATCTTGATATATTTGCGTCTAAAGATGGTAATATAAATTCTGATATAAAATAATTATTTTTATTGTTTGAAAATATCTATTATGATACCATCTTTTATATGATATTTTTATTATACTTTTATAAACATTTATAGCTACTAAGACTATATAAATTTTTATTTTACTTTATATTTTATTAAAATATACTTACTTTTTAATAATATATGTTAAAAATTCCATATATATGAGAAATGGGTTTTTTATTAGTGAAATGGGTTTTTTCACAGCTCTTTTACATTTAATAATTTAAGTTTCGCAAATGTAAATTTTTGTTCAACTTATTATTTAGTCAAGTGATCATCAATCAGATGATTTTTTGGTATTACAAAACAATTTTGAGTATTGTGCAAATCAATTCAATAACTCTTTTTAATGCAGAGTAGACAAATCAGCCCATATATAGGGTTGATCACCCTATCTCAGTAGTTGGTTACTGAGACCCTCATTAAGCCTGAGTATGGTGAGGTCGCAGGTTCGATTCTCATGATCATGAAAATAAAAAGAATTTTACTGCGGATGCTACCAGGATCCCGAAGAATACATATACAACTCAGATCCAGACCCAAAATTTTAATATAACTTTATACACCTAATTTTATTAGAAGCTTTATACAAAATCATCACATAAGTTCAAATTTTATTATAAATTATACAATTATAAATCTGAGTTTATATAAAAAAAAAATTTTTAAAGAAAAATTTCAAATAAATTTTATTGAAAATTTTAATAAATATTATTAAAAACTATTTAAAAATTCTAACAAATACTTAAAAAATTTTTTTTAAAAAAAATTATTAAAAAAAATTATTAAAAAATAACTTAAATAAAATTTTTAAACAAAATTGCATGTTAAAATTTTAAATACCCGATAGATATTGATGCCCAATATGTATAATATAGTAAGTTTTATGCAAAAATTTGGGTGTATACTACAAAATAAAAGAAAATACATTTTGTTATATATCTCACCACCCAGTGATCGTAAAAAGATGAAACACAGTTCGTTGGATTCGTCTTGACAAGACGAATCGAATGGTAGTAGTTTCGTGTTTCTAGGTGTGATAGATGATGAGCTATACCACACATCGGCACTTTGTATTTCGTCTACTGTGCATTTTTACATTTTATCACATAACTCGGCATCTATCGCGCCTAGAAATATGAAACTACCACCATTCGACTCATCGTATTGAGACGAATCTAATAAGCTGTGTTTCATTTCTCTATGATCACTGGATGCTGAGATATATAATAAAATGTATTTTTTTTAATTTTGTAAATGAATTTTAAAAAAATTTCTTCATTTTTATTAAAAAAATGTCTTTAAACAAACCCTTAAAAACTTCTTAAACAAAAAACAATTTCTATTAAAAAATATTTCAAGTGTTTTTTAAAACAAATAAAAAAACTCTTTATTAAAAAATATCTTAAAAATTTCTTAAACAAAAAATAAAAAAAAACTTTAAAAAATTTTAAACGTATATAAAAAAAAATTCTAATATCCGTTATACAAAATGAAAATCTTACTTATTGTAAAAATCATTATTGTTATACAAATAAAAATCTGACTTTTTGCGTAACTGCTATTTGGTTATACAATTTCAAACATATGACTTATTAAGAAATTACATAGTAAGTTTATACAAAATTGGATCCCAGTATTATATGTATTCTTCGGGATCCTATGCTACCACCAATAGCGTAAAGATACAGGGATTAGGTAGTTGGACTGCACCATGGTGAATTAGTGTGTACAGTTAGACCGCACATTTCAACAAAGGGTTATGGTGTCCTTCTAACATTCCCTATGAGGTCATTAGAATATTCAGAGTCCTGTCCGTAAGATCACTGCTTGCATACCTTAGGGGTAATTTCCTGTCCAGATGGTCACTCAAATGATACCGCTTGGAGTCCAATGTGGCTAGATGGTTATTATAGATGATAAAATTCTGGGTGCAATGACTTTGTGGTAGTTTACCTTCTAATAGGTTTAGGCCAACTAGGATATTACTGAACAGACAGGTGTACTAGGTGAGGTATGGAGTTCAACTCCCCACTAGGCGGGTACCGGGTGGCAGCTTGGGTGGTAGGGCACTACTAGGAATAATCCCAAACAAGCGAGTTATACTATCTCATATTCTCTGTCTCAAATGCCACTACTATACCATTGGAGGATTCACAACTGTCAACTGTACCTTGGGGCTAAGAAATCGTGGGGTTGTAGTGGCCTTGAGTGAATCTTAGTTCAGTTCTGAAGTATGAATGTTGGTATAGAAGGGTAGAGCTCCAAACAGGTCAGCCAAATTCAGGTAACCTGACCTGACCTGACCTGAAATTCAGGTCAGGTATGAGATTTTTAAAAAAAATTCAGGTCAGGTATGAAGATTGACCTGACCTGATTGACCTGTTGACCTGAAACTATTGATTCTACTATATAATAAAAGTGAGTTGCAGTATTGGGATTCACTTTTTTATATGATTTTAATATAAAAATGTTGAATCGCAATATTTCAAGAAAAAATGTTGCGAAAACGTTTTTTCATAATATTATATTAAAAAAATGGTTCGTAACATTTTTTTTGATATTTCAATAATAATGTTGCGAAAACATTTTTTTCATAATGTTATATTAAAAAAAACATTTTGCAATATTTTTTTTCAATATTTTAATAAAAAACGTTGCAAAAACGTTTTTTTTCATAATATTATATTAAAAAAAAAAGTTTTGTACCGTTTTTTTTCAATACTTTAATAAAAATAGTCCTAAAATTTTTCAGGTTTCAGGTCAGGTCAGGTCAAACAGACAACCTGATATAACCTGACCTGATCTGACCTGAAAAAAATTTCAGGTCAGGTTTATCAATTAATAACCTGACTGATCCGACCCTATTCGAAATTTTACTACGGAAGGGTTTCTAGATGATTGCCATTACACCTGCACTGAAAGTTCTCCATTACTAAGACATGCCAGGATGGCATATAAATTTAAGCTTGTCTTGCCTCTAGTATGGATATAAGATAAGTAGGGGGTTATAGCTAGCCAGTTAGTATTTCGTTGATGGATAGGAACTATCCTGAGGTCAAACTAAAATGGCAGTTATAGACTTGTAGTGATAAAAAGATTTGGCCTACTGACATCAGTTGGATGGTAGTCATTGGTCAACATTGGACTACCAAGCTATAAATAGATTCTTAAATGTGAACTTTTACCTTGAAACAAATACAGACAAATCAGCCTATATGAATGATACTTTAATAAAGTCACTAGAATCAGTTTGTCAAGAGAGGAGTATAGATTTTATCACAAAAAACAATCACGTTCGATGTCTGGCTCATATTATTAACCTTGCCACACAAGCAGCTCTTTCTAGTTTAAAAGTTGAATATGTGGAAAATGAAAACATACTTTTAAATGATACTGATGAAATAACTAAAGTAATTCCAAAGGTTAGGTTAAATTGTTAATTTCCAATCCACCACTCAACAATACAAAATTGATTAATAGATCCGTCACAAGCTTTATATTTGAATGACATTGATCGGCACATTTCAATTCTGATTTTGTCCTACATAAGTCATGCTTAATGTAACCATACTTTACCAATCAATAATGCAAAACGTAAATATATCACAAAAAAAAAAATTTTTTTTTGTTTACTATAAAATTTAAAGAATTTACTTTGGAGAAAGTCACCATTCCAGCTCATATTTTAGGTAACCTTGCACCAATTATTTGCAAATTTTGCAAATTTTACAAGGTTTTTTTGTATTATTATATAATATATGGTATATTTTTGCTTAGATTAACAAAATAATATTTTAAAAAAAAGAAAATAAAAAAAATTTTTTTTTTTTTTTTGGCAATGTTTTAATTTTACCAGTTTTATAAAACTATACCTAAGTAGTGTAATACCTTTTTTTAATGTATTTTTAGGGCATTTATATTACAACAAAATGTTTTCAAACTTGTGCAAACACCATTCAAAAGCAATAGTATTTAATATAAAAATGTCTGACAAGATTAATTATAGATTGCTGATCATTTTGTATTGCTGAGTGGTGAATCGGCAATTAATGTAATTATATTATTATATGATTTAATTGATTTTATATTATATTTATATTTTATATCTATAGCTTCGCAAACTTATTATTAAAATTTGCATATCCCCCAAAAATAAGAGAAATTGGCATGTCAATGTGAAGCTGCTCACCTTCCAAACAAAGAACCTATATCTGATGTGAAAACGAGGTGGAATTCAACTTACGCGATGATAAACGAAGTTGTGAATTACGAGAGGTAATTTTTTACTATTAATGATGATTATTAATAAAATTTTTTTATATAAATTGTATTATTTACTATTTAATTATTTTAATTATACTAGGCTTTGGATAATACTGTAACAGCAGATAGAAATTTAAGAAAATGGGAGTTAGTAGATTCCAAATGGAAATTATTGGAAAAAATTAAAAATTTATTACATGTAAGATTTATTATTTTATTTATTTATAAATTTATATCATTATATGTAATTGTCCTATTAATTTTTAATTTTTATAATTATATTAGATATTTTCTTATACTATAAATCATATTTCCCATTTGTGATTCCTAACAATCTCAAACTCTGTGCCAATTTATAATTAGCTTATGGATGAGATCAAAGATCTTTAAACCAACAAAAATACAAATGAAGTTATAAAAATAGCAGCAAAGAATGCTATAGAAAAAATTCAAAAATATTACCACTATACATCCGCCTTAATGTATAATATATCTACAGGTATATTTTTTATATTTCTATGTTAATATTGTATTTTTTCTTCTAATTTTAACATTTTTAATATTTCTTTAGTTCTTGATCCCCAATTAAAACTTCAATACTATAAA
The DNA here is from genome assembly GCF_026210795.1 of Rhizophagus irregularis. Lineage (NCBI taxonomy): Eukaryota > Fungi > Glomeromycota > Glomeromycetes > Glomerales > Glomeraceae > Rhizophagus > Rhizophagus irregularis. The sequence continues at coordinate 4,041,931 of NC_089435.1, read as the reverse complement.
GATAACAATTGGAAAGAAGAATACATTACTGAAATATGAACAAGTGTTTTTAATATACTATATAACACACAATATGCATCTTCACCATCAATGACTATTGAATCAGATCGAAATAGTGAGTCTAACGATAACCTATTCCATCACATATATAAAAAAAGATGTTCAACAAATGAAAATGAACTACATCAGGAAATTTTATAGCGCGAAAAATTGCGTAAGTTTACGATTTTGTAAGTTTATGAAAGTTTATGGCATAATATTTCGAAAAATTTCAAAATATTACGTAAGTTTACAATTTCGTAAGATTTATGTGATATTACGGTTAAAATATTACGTAAGTTTACAATATCGTAAGATTTACGCAATATTACGGTCAAAATATTCTGCAAATTTACGAAACTGTAAACCTGCGTAATATTACGGTTGAAATATTTCGAAAATTTACGAAACTGTAAACCTGCGTAATATTACGGTTGAAATATTTCGAAAATTTACGAGACTGTAAACCTGCGTAATATTACGGTTGAAATATTTCGAAAATTTACGAGACTGTAAATCTGCGTAATATTACGGTTAAAATATTTCGAAAATTTACGAGACTGTAAACCTGCGTAATATTACGGTTGAAATATTTCGAAAATTTACGAGACTGTAAACCTGCGTAATATTACGGTTAAAATATTTCGAAAATTTACGAAACTGTAAACCTGCGTAATATTACGGTTGAAATATTTCGAAAATTTACGAGACTGTAAACCTGCGTAATATTCCGTTTCGAAAATTTACGAGATTGTAAACTGCGTATGCAGTAGAACGTATACAAGGGGCATGTGATACTATTGAATAATCAAAAATAATATAAACACCTTTTCTTTTATATAAACACCTTTTTTTTTAAGTTTGGGAAAGCAAATTTATTTTTATTTACGAATTTTTTATTATTTACAATTTTTATGTTAAAAATTAAAGTAAATTCTAATTTTTATTATAACTTAATAAAAAAATATACATTTGATACTTGTTCGCTACTATTTTATAAAATAGTACCCAGGCTGTACGGCGTGGACGTCAGTATCAGTCACAGCCCAAAAAAACGTGAGTCTCCAGCCGATATTTGGTCACGGACTGGGCCTAGCTACTCACTTAATAAATAAAAAAATAAAAATAATTATCTTCTACGATACGTAGGTAAGTTTCTCCTTCTCCTACGATCGTCACGCGTATCTAAAATTGATCAAATTTATCAAATTTAAAATGTGAACGTAAAATAGAATGTAATATTAATTATAAAATTTTATTATAGTATAATTACCCGGCCTCTCCCAAAATCTCGTTCTAAATTCGCGATAATATCTTTGGCCGGTACGCGTCCACAGCCGCCGCCCAGGCCGATCAGGGGTACCATTACGATAAAGGACATAGTTCTAAATATCAAAATCAGTTTGAATATTCGGTAAATACATTTAATTTAAATGAATGTAATTTTATTTATTTACTTACATGGTAATCCCCGACGAGGTTCCTCCACTTTTGGCTGCACTGTTGCCCGGAAACCCTCGTTCGAAATATTCTATTTATTCTGATTCAATTAAATGGATTGGTTAATTTGAATTTAAATTCTTTCTTAAAGAAAATTATAGATATTAGTCATATGAACCTATTGGCAACAGAGTCCCAAAAATCATGGCGGCTTCTACCATTAATATTATGGTAGGCGCGGTTTCTGTCGCGGCGTATGTCAACAAGTTCGTCCATCATAGCCCAGTTCCAATGGACGTTATAGGAACGATGACGTGTTTGGCGAGGCATTATTAGATTTGATTTTATTTTTATAATTTGATTTTGGGATGAGTAAAAATTTGAAAGAAAGTCGTAAAATGTCACTTTAAATAAAATTTGAACAATACCTCTTTGGTTTGATTTTATTTCTCGTTTCAATTAAAATTTAATTTATTAGACTTTTCATCATTAAACATATTAATTAAATCTCATGCGGATATGGATTATCTAAATATAAATATCATGATTCTTAAATATAGATATAAATCACTTAATTTATTTTAATTTTTTTTTAAAAAAAAATCTTAGTTTGATTTCAATTAAAAATAATTAAAAATCATGTACATGTTTTGGTTATTTAAATATAAATATCAATATATTATATTTAAAAATAAAACAATTTATTATTAGCACATTCTATTGAATTTTTAAAAAAAAATCATCAATATATCATATTTAAAAATAAAACAATTATATTCTGATTAAATATTTTGCGTACATTTCTTAAAAAAATCATAAAAAAAATCTTGTACGTCGTACATGCAATTACTAAATATCATCCCCTTGTGATAAATAAAAAATTACGCAACACAAATTCAACACAAACTCAACACAAATTTAACAAATTTAACGAAATTTGGCCAAAATTAACAAATTTTTTACCAGAATTATCAACACAAATTGAACACAAATTGAACACAAATTTCAGTCACGATTTATTTATGTCACACCCGCTATACGATGTACATGATTTCTGGCCAATCAAAATTAGGCTGATCCTTGCATGTGATTTAATCATTTAATCATTTAATCATGCACGCGTTTTTGTCTTATTTATTTTTGTTTCTTATTTCTTTATTCTTTTGTTCAATATTTTTAATTTTTTTGTCTCTTCTTTCTATTATTTCTTTAATTATATACAATATATTTACATATATTTCATAATTTATTGCTTTGCAGGTATAGAAATATTTGTTTATTAATACTAATTATTTTCATTTTTTTTTACCTCTTTGTTATTTTGTATCGTAATACTAACAATAATATCCATGTTTCCTTTATTCCTTTTTACTTGTACTTTAATACTAACGATACTAACAATACTAACAACATGTTTATTTTTTCCTTTCTCTTTATTTCTTTATTCTTTTGTTCAATTACTTTGCAGGTATAGAAATATTTATTTATTAATACTAATTATTTTAATATTAACGCGTTTTTTTTTACCTCTTTGTTACTTTATGTCGTAATACTAACAATACTATCTACGTTTCCTTTATTTCTTTTTACTTGTACTTTAATACTAACGATAATATCTATGTTTCTTTTACTCCTTTTACTGTTTCTTTAACTCTTTTTACCTTAATACTAACAATAATAACAATATTTCTTTTATCTTTATATCTAATACTAACGTTACTATAGCTGTTTCTCTTCTTTTTACGTCTAATAATATTGTTACTCTACTCTTTCTCTTTTTTACTTTTATGTATTCTGTATATATTAATAAATACTTGTAATTTTTTATGATTATATCTAATAAAACATACATTATATAAACTTATAGTACAGAAAATGAAGTATTATTTATCGAAATATTTTGAAATATTACGAAATATTAAGTTGTGTAAAATCACAGAATATTACGAATCGTCAAATTATGGAACATTACGCATCATAGAATTTCGAAATATTTTAAAAAGTTGCGAAGTATTACGCAGTAAAATTACGGAATATTACGAATCGTAAAATTACGAAGCCTTGCATACAGTAATATTTCGAAATATTTTAAAAAGTTACAAAATATTACGCTTACGCAAACTTGCGGCGGGTCTGAAAACTTACGAAATATTATGTAAAATTACGAAATATTGCGAACCGCAAAATTACGGAATATTACAAATCGTAAAATTACGAAGCTTTGCATATCGTAATATTTCGAAATATTTTAAAAAGTTACGAAATATTACGCTTACGCAAACTTGCGGCGGGTCTGGAAGCTTACGAAATATTATGATGTGTAAACTTGCGCAACTTTTCGCACTATATAATTTCCTGATGTAGAATTGTTTCTTGGATATCCAGTTTTGTCTGCAGAAATTAATATACTAGAATGGTGGAAGGTACAGTATGATCAAAATTAAATAATTTCATATTAATTATATTAATTTTATATTAATTTTTATTTTTTATATATTATTTTTTAGTTAAACGAATCTCAATACCCTCATTTGGCAGTAAGGTGATACAAAGTGGTAAAAATGGTTTTCATAGTCTGGCCGGATTAGTTTTGTTAAGTCTTAAAAAAAAATTTTTTATATTATTACTATGCCGGGTGAGAATTTTTTAAAAATTGAAAAAAAATTTCGCATATAAAATTTTTGAAAAAAAAAATTAAAAGCCGGGTTGCCGGGTTATTGATGAAATTTTTATATTATGAAAACCATAAAATCAAGTTTGTATGGCCTAATAGTTCAAGATTACCTCACTAGTATTTCTGGTAAATATACCTTTAATAAACCATTAAAACTACAGTTATTGGTTTTAAAAATATTTTATTTAATATTTATTTATATTTAACATTAGCAACTAGTGTTCCTGTTGAAAGAGCTTTTTCTGGCGGAACTGATCTTATGACACAAAAAAGATGTAGTCTTTCAGCTGAAACAATCCAGACGTGTATGTGCCTAAAGTCTTAGTGAAAAGCGGAATTATGATAATTTTTTATTTACGTAAATACTTTTATATAATATAATCAATATAAATTTGTAATATGTTTTAATTTTTAATGTTTGCTATTTACATTATTTTATTAAATAAAAAATAAGTAATAATATAAATAATCTATATAAATCATTTACACTTTACAATGAAGAAATATAAAAAATTTGAGTCTGATTCAGTTTAAACTTGACTCGACTCAACTCAAACTCAGAGTTAGACTCGAATTGATTTAAATCGATTCAATTTAATGCTTTTATAAGTCAAGTCAAGTCTAAAAATATTATAATTTTAACTCGACTTGATTCAATTTTTCTGAGTCAAGTATGATTTTGTTCAATAATTAACTTGACTCGACTTATTCAGAATACTATATACAAACAAATGGTTATAATTAAGGTTGCTTGTCTAAACCTCTTCAAAATCCTATGATTAGTTTCGTCAAAATTTTACTATAGATTTATTATAGTTTCGGCAGAGTTTCGGCAGTTTCGGCATTTATAATAAGTTTTGGCAGTTTCGCCTTTCTCCAAAGTTTTGCCAGTTTTTTAATATAACTTTAATATAGTTTCGGCAGAATTTCGCTTTTCGGCGAAACGCCATCTTACCTAAACCCCTAGGTTTCGGTAAGCAACCTTAGTTATAATGTATCTTTACTGAATAAACCAATTTTTCATTGAACAAAACTTATTACTGAAGCTCTAAATGATCTGGATTGATCCAGGTTAAAGAGTAATCTAAGACCAGACTGAAAAATTGCTTCATTTCAGTCCAATTTGGATTATGTTAAAAAGATAATCTAGGACCAGACCAGATCAGACTAATTATTTAATTCAGTCCAGTCCAGTTCTATAATAAAAAATCTGAAATTCTGATTGGCTGTTATAATATCATATGATCAAAATTAAAATTTTTACTAAAATTATAACTGTATTCTAATTCCATAATTCTGGTTCTGTAATGATCTACCTGATATGTGTAACTTTGATTTAAGCCTATATTCACTTTGTGTAATATATATATTATATAAGAAAATTATACGTCTTTATACACTAATATTATACAAAGTAAACATAGGCTTAAAATAAAACTACACTTACTATAGAACCAGAATTATAGAATTAAAATACAGATAAAATTTTGGCAAATTTTCAGTCCAGCCTGGTCCTAACTTGTTTAATTCAGTCTGGATTAGATTTATAATTTTGGACCAGACCAGACCAAATCAGACCAGACTAAATATTTCAGTCTGGATTGAAGCATCAACCCAAACTGGACCAATTCTAATTTTCGTTTTGGATTGCCAGATTAGGCCCAGACCGGTTAGAGCTTTACTCACTACTGAACAATTACAACAATTTGAATTGTTTTTTTCTATAAAAGAATATGTTAATATGAGTTCTTATAAAACTGACAGTGCAAATAATAAATTACCTGTACTTTATTTGTAAAATTACAAATAAGTATTATGGAAAAAATTTCATGAACAATATCCTAATAAAATGTATAGAATTACTTTTATGATATGATTAAATGGTAATTATTTTATATATAAAGAAAATTTAAGTAGACTTTATTCAGAATGTAATAAATGTAGATATCAAGTATTTGCAAATATTAAAAAACTAATAAATATTAATATTACAGACCTGGTACTTTGGGTAAGATAAATGTAGTGTTATCCTGTTAATGATTAAAGTTAACTGAAAAACTTTAACGTTTTAACAAATTCTTAATAGAAGAATCTTAAATTGGTCATAATAATCATGTGAAATAACGTTAGATATTCAGTTAAAGAAAATAGACTTTTATTAAAATAATATAAAACTTTAAATATGATGAAGAATATAGATAATCTTTTAGTTGCAAAACTATCTTGAATTATATTACTGGAAATAATGCTCTTTTCATATAACTTGAATATTACAATACAATTCTTAATTATCAAAACTATCTGTAAACTAACTAATTTCCCTTCAACTTAGTAAAATACTAACACTATTTATAATAAAATAAAAAATAAGAATATTTGATAAAATAAATAAAATAAATATAAATAATTATAACAAATAAAATAAATAAAATAAATAAATTAAATATATCAAATTTATCAGATTTATCAAATAAATCAATAAAATCAAAAAAATCAAAAAAATCACAAAATAATCTACAGAATGAAATTACTACATCACATTTCTTATTTTAACAGTAGTATTCAACTTATAATTTTATTTTTTTGTAATATATAGAATGAATTAATTGTTGCAGCTCAAAATTTACGATGTTTTCTCATTATTTAAAACAATTGATTATAACACAAAATAGAATTGCAACACATAATTCTTATACAGTATATCACATTGCTTTCAATATATTTTTGGCAATTACTAAAAAATACATTCCAATACCCATATCAATTGTAAAATCTATTTGTTTTTTTTAAAAAATTAAAAGAATATTTGCCATTAAATAAATACAGTTAACCCTTGTTATAATGAATCCTAGGTTCCAGACCTCAACTTCGCTATATGGCTATAATGAAGATTTTAAGAGATTTGATTGGTTAATTCGTTATAGCAAGGGGAAATTTATTATAGTTGTTTAAAAAATTCACTATATTAAGGGTTCGCTATATCAAAGTTTGACTGTATAAAGATCTTGATAAATATCAAAAACAATTGATAACATTTATGTTACATCATATCCATAAAACTTACCTAAATGCACAATTGCTTGCCACTTTTGCCCAATTTAATTTTGATGAAGCTTTGATTATTGTAAATATTGTAAATTACGAAATGCATATTAATCCAAAAAAAGCAAAGGAAACAAAAGATAAATGGTTTGGTAAATGTGAATGGACTTTACATTCTATTTTGTTATATACTAAAGATCAAAATACCAATAATATCAATGTCAATACTTTTAATCACTAAAGTGAAAACACTAAGTAAAATACTTAGTTTATGGTATCTTTATTACATGAGGTAATAGAAATACTTGAAAGGAAACCTAATTATATAACTATTATAATAATAGTAGACATTATCACAATACAGAGTTAATGATAATATTATTACATTAGAAAAAATGGTATAATATTTATATTAATAAGTGGATTTTTCTAGAAGCTGGTAAGGAAGCTTACACATATTATTTAATTATTAAAGGGGGGAAGGGAAGTAACCAAAATTTTACGTTACACTTAATAAAATTATATGATTTATAAATATTATAATTTGATTGGTTATTAAATCTGACAAGGAAGGGGAGGGGAGTAAGTTTATATTAAACTGAATATTATGTAATATGTGTAACTCCCCTAAGGCCAAAACAGCAATAAACTCTTATCATGTTTAAGTAAATAATTTACTTTACCTTTTCTATTTATATTATAATTATGAAATTCATTTGTAATTAAGAATTTTATATTGAGTCACATGTAACTTCATAATATAATTATATTATGAAGTCACATGTGACTTAAATTAGGTTATGAAAGTAACTTTATAGTCTACTAGTAACTTCATAATATAATAGTGATATCATAATCTAATTATATGATTTGATAGTAACTTTATAACCTACTATCCATAATCTAATAGTGATTTCATAACTTACTTATAGGTAGCTCCAATTCTTTACATTTACAGTATTATTTTTACTGTTTCCTGTATAATATAGTAGTAATTTCATAGTTTAATGATAACTAGTAGTTAGAGCTCTGAATTTGACCCGACGGATCGGGTGACCCGACGGGTTGACCTGAAAAATTCAGGTCGGGTAGCAGATTTAATGACCCGACCTCGGGTCGGGTCAGTCACAGTCGGGTACCCGACCCGACCCATTGACCCGACATATTTCAGTCAAAAATAAGACGTTTCAGCATTTTATATATATAAAAAAATGCCAAACTGACCTGAATCTGACGTTTTTTCATTAAAAATAATTACAAAAACGTCTTTTTTTATTAAAAACATCAGGTTCGATTAAAGAAACAAAAAAAAATATTTCTTTATTAAAAAACGTCTAACCTGACGTTTTTTATTAAAAGAAACAAAAAAAGAAATAAAAAAAAAGTTTCTTTAATTAAAAAACGTCGGGTTTGACATTTTTTCATTAAAAGAAACAAAAAAATGTTTCTTTAATTAAAAAACGTCTAACCTGACGTTTTTTATTAAAAGAAACAAAAAAAAATGTTTCTTTAATTAAAAAATGTTGGGTTTGACGTTTTTTCATTAAAAGAAACAAAAAAAATGTTTCTTTAATTAAAAAACGTCTAACCTGACGTTTTTTATCAAAAGAAACAAAAAAAAATGTTTCTTAAATTAAAAAACGTCGGGTTTGACATTTTTTCATTAAAAGAAACAAAAAAAATGTTTCTTTAATTAAAAAACGTCTAACCTGACGTTTTTTATTAAAAGAAACAAAAAAAATGTTTCTTAAATTAAAAAATGTCAGGTTTGACGTTTTTTCATTAAAAGAAACAAAAAAAATGTTTCTTTAATTAAAAAACGTCTAACCTGACGTTTTTTATCAAAAGAAACAAAAAAAAATGTTTCTTAAATTAAAAAACGTCGGGTTTGACATTTTTTCATTAAAAGAAACAAAAAAAATGTTTCTTTAATTAAAAAACGTCTAACCTGACGTTTTTTATCAAAAGAAACAAAAAAAAATGTTTCTTAAATTAAAAAACGTCGGGTTTGACGTTTTTTCATTAAAAGAAACAAAAAAAAAGTTTCTTTAATTAAAAAACGTCAGGTTTGACGTTTTTTCATTAAAAGAAACAAAAAAAAATGTTTCTTTAATTAAAAAACGTCTAACCTGACGTTTTTTATTAAAAGAAACAAAAAAAAATGTTTCTTAAATTAAAAAATGTCAGGTTTGACGTTTTTTTATTAAAAGAAACAAAAAAAATGTTTCTTTAATTAAAAAACGTCGGGTTTGACGTTTTTTCATTAAAAGAAACAAAAAAAATGTTTCTTTAATTAAAAAACGTCTAACCTGACGTTTTTTATTAAAAGAAACAAAAAAAAATGTTTCTTAAATTAAAAAACGTCGGGTTTGACGTTTTTTCATTAAAAGAAACAAAAAAAATGTTTCTTTAATTAAAAAACATCAGGTTTGACGTTTTTTCATTAAAAGAAACAAAAAAAGATGTTTCTTTAATTAAAAACGTCGGGTTTGACGTTTTTTCATTAAAAGAAACAAAAAAATGTTTCTTTAATTAAAAAACGTCGTGTTTGACATTTTTTCATTAAAAGAAACAAAAAAAATGTTTCTTTAATTAAAAAACGTCGGGTTTGACGTTTTTTCATTAAAAGAAACAAGAGAAAACGTTTCTTTAATTAAAAAACCTCGAACCTGACGTTTTTTATTAAAAGAAACAAAAAAAAATTGTTTCTTTAATTTAAAAACGTCGGGTCCGACGTTTTTCATTAGAAGAAACAAAAAAAAAGACGTTTTGGCGTAATAAAAAGTGCCGAAACGTTTTTTTGACCCAAAATATATCGGGTCAATGGGTCGGGTCGGGTATCCGAACTGACCCGTGATATTCGGGTCGGGTCACCAAATTCATGACTTGCCTTGGGTCGGGTCAAGTCAATTACCCGACCCGACCCGACCCATTCGGAGCTCTAGTCAGGTTATATCAGGTTATCTGTTTAACCTAACCTGAACTGAAATCTGAAAATTTTCAGAATTTATATTAAAATATCAAAAAAAAAAATGATGCGAACATTTTTTTTGAAATATTGCAATTTAGTTTTTTATATTAAAATCATATAAAAAGGTGAATTGCAATACCGCAATTAACTTTTTATCGCTATTTTCAATTTAGTGCGATTATAGCATAACACCTCTAAAAATAATCAATTTTTAAAAATTTGTAAATACACAGGCAATCTCGATAAATCAGATCCTCGATAAACCGGATTTGGCACTATTTCGGATTTTTCTTCTGGAACCAAATCATCTATATTAAAACAGTCTTGATATATCGGACTTTATTAGTAAAATCTCAATATTTCGTAAATCGGATTTTATTCTAGATCAACTATAATTAAAAAATCTTGATATGACGTATTAATTTTTTCGGAGTCCGAAATAATTATGTCAATCATTTATTAATTAGGCAAACAATTTTTCTCACTGTTTTTTTTTTCAAACTATACTTTAGCATGAGAGAAAACAAAGATACGAATAATAAAAAGAAGAAATCTTTAACATTAGCTCAAAAGAAAGAACTCTGCGAAAAATGAAGAGATCAAAAACTTAGTGGTGTTCAATTAGCAGCACAATATGGAATTTCCACTAGCACAGTTTCTGATATTTTAAAAAGATCAGAACATCGGCTTTCCATTGATACCATTTTACCAAATGCAAATAATTTTCGTGAAAAATCTAGTTTCAAGAAATTTAACTATAAATGGGCCTATTATCCAACAAAAAGCAGTAGAGTGTGCTAACTTACTTGATATCACCAACTTTTCAGTTTCTGCAGGATGGTTAAGCAACTTTAAACAGAGAAATAATTTGCATTTGCATACATATAAAAAAAAGGAGAAGCTGGCAGTGCTCCTATTGATGAACTTCCACAAATGAGAGCTGAATTACGAGAAATTCTTCAAGCATATGAACTGAAAGATATCTGGAACTGTGATGAAACTGCTCTTTTTTTGGTGTTTAGAACCATCCAAAACAATAGCACACGATCCCTGTACTTGGTAAAAAATGTCCCTAAAGAACATGTTAGTATTTTGGCAACTTGTAATGCTTCTGGTGATGAAAGATTGCCTTTAGTTTTTATTCATAAATATGAAACACCACGTGCATTAAAGGGAATTGAAAAAAGATCTCTCCTGTTTGGTATTATTGGAACTCTAAAGCTTAGATGCAAAGAAGTATTTTCAAACATTATCTTGAAAGATTAAATTCCAAAATGCTTAGAGAAAATCGGCATATTATTTTACTAATAGATAATGCTAGATGTCATGAATCTGAGAACATCAATAGTCTTTCAAATGTTAAGGTTCATTTTTTACCACCAAATACAACATCATTTCTTCAACCATTAGATCAAGGCGATTATTTATAGTTTAAAAGCACAATATCGCAAATTGCTATGTCAAAATCGTATTCAAGCTTATGATTTTTATGAAGAGGGAGACCCCAATTGATATTTTTGATTCAATCAATTTAATTGCTGATGCCTGGAAAAAAGTATCTCAAAAAACAATTCTTAACAGTTGGGCTAAAGCTGGATCCTTCCCAATAATAATATGGAAGATTCTGAATGTTCAGACAATTCCGATTATGAAGAAGATAATATTGGACATGAATTACAATCATTAATTGATGAGTTAGGATTCGTAGATCCTTTAGCTGTGAATGACTATATTAATATTGATAATAGAGCATCTGCTGAACAGGAATTATCATTACAAAAAATTGTTGACGTTGTAAAGGGAACAAATGAAAGGGAAATTGAAGAGGAAGAGGAGCAAGATGGAATCTCTACAATAGTTGCGTTAAATAGCATTGAAAATGTAATTAAATATATTCAACAAAAAGATTTAGAAATTGGTAATTTAGAAATGAAAAATTTAATTAAATTGAAAAAAAGGATCTTTTTTGATAATATAAATGAAAAAAGGCAAAGTAAACTAAATGAATATTTTGATTTTAATGTATGACAGATAGTTCTTTTATAATAATAAAATCATATTCATTTTTGAATAAAATTTTGAAAATTTTGAACGAAAAATCACGTGATTTCTTGGTATTTCGGATTTTTCATATATTTTTATATAAATCCGGTTTGGCGAGATTTTTTTGATATATTGGATGTCTTGATATATCGGATATTTTTACTAGAACCAACTGATCCGATTTATCGAGATTGCCTGTGTACTTGTGATTTTTTTATCACCGTTTTTAAAATGGTATGCGCAGTATCGATCATGCATTAAAAATGAATACCCGCTAAGAATACCAGGGGGTTGTTATCACGTGAACATTATCCAATTATCGCCATTTTCAAAATGGTATGCGCAGTATCGATCATTTGATTAAAAAAACCCCAATTTTTGCCGAATATTTTAAATCCAATATATGCGTCGCATTATTTTTTAATGATACCTAGGATTTTCCAGCATTATTTGCACTAGTAGGTTCACCTACAGCTTTTTATAGAGTTATAGACCAAGTTATTACGTAATATTTAAACGTTTTTTTCGTTCAAAGTTTGCGATTATTCGCCGATTATTAAGATTATTCAAATTTTTCAACTTTAGACGTTGTTTTTTCCCAATGGCTCGTGCTTTTAGTGAGGATCTGAAGTGGAGAATTATTTACCTTCATCATGATGGATATAGTCGAATAAAAATTGCCAGATTATTACACATTAGCAAACGCACTGTTGATAATATCTTGCAAATATATGTACAATGGGGAACGGTAATAAATCTATGGCAAAAACCACCAGGACGTCATAAAACACTAACTCAAAATGAAATGAAGGTAATTTATAAGTAAAATAGTGTATTAATTCACTTTTGAATATTACTAATTGTATTATCAATTTAGATATTACGAGAGTTAATTAAGGACAAGGTGGATTGGTATTTAGACGAATTAGTAGGAGAACTTGAGCAACAGACAGGAAAGTTGGTTTCTATTCCAACTCTTTAGCGATCTTTAGTTTACTGTGGAATTAGTAGAAAGAAAGTATGTGCAAATTTATTATTTATTTATTTGTAGTTTTCTTTTTTTGTTATTTTTTTTGTAATTTATTTTTATTGTTTTTGTATAGTTACATCAAGTAGCTTATGAACGGAATGAACTTCTTAGAAGCACATTTATTGCAAAAGTTGGACGTGATTATAAACCTGAACAGCTTATATTTATGGATGAAGCTTCTAAAGATGAACGCACTTTATCTCGTGGATATGGTTATTCTTTAAAAAATACTTTTGCAATTAAAAAGAATGTATTTGTATGTGGAGTTCGTTATACAATATTGCCTGCATTTTCTTTACAAGGCATTATTGCTGTAGACATCATGGAAGGTAGCTGTACGAAAGAAATTTTTAAAAATTTTGTTATTTCAAATGTGGTAAGTTTAGGAATTGTTATAATAATTATTATCTTACTTATTTTACCTGTAATATTTATTTTTTTTTCTTGTATTACTTTGCTGAAACTTGGAGTTTACAATCGATATTGATTAGATATCGCAATGATATCATTACGATATCATTACGATATTTTGATAAAATATAGATTCGATATCGTTAAGTTAGTCGTAACTGTATTTATTCGATATTGATTAGTTCGATATCTCTGCGATATCGCTGCGATCATTATGCGATATAAATATTATCACGTAACCACATCATAGTGATGTCGTATTAACATTGAATTAATATTACAAAAATATTTGACATTTATTTGATATCGTAACCACATCGTAGTGATGTCATATTAATATTGAATTAATATTACAAAATATTTGACATTTTATTTGATATCGTAACCATGTCGTAGTGATATTGTATTAACATTGAATTAATATTACAAAATATTTGACATTTTATTTGATATCGTAACCACATCGTAGTGATATCATATTAACATCGAATTAATATTGCAAAAATATTTTACATCTGTTTGATATCGTAGCCACATCGTAGTGATGTCGTATTAACATTGAATTAATATTACAAAATATTTGACATTTTATTTGATATCGTAACCACATCGTAGTGATATCATATTAACATCGAATTAATATTGCAAAAATATTTTACATCTGTTTGATATCGTAGCCACATCGTAGTGATGTCGTATTAACATTGAATTAATATTACAATTTTATTTGATATCGTAACTACATCATAATAATATCATATTAATATCGAATTAATATTACAAAAAATGTTTTACATTTATTTAATATCGTAACTACATTGTAATGATATTATATCAACACTGAATTAACATCACAAAAATATTTTTATTGTAATATATGTTTATTATTTATTATACATTAATAATAATAATTTTTTATTAGTGAATTATTATGGGTGAGTGGAGTACGTTTCTTTTCTTCCTTTTTCTTCTCTTTTTTATTCTTTTCTTTTCGTATGTGAGTGGATGGATAAAAAATATATATATATATAAAAAAAACAATCATGATTAATAAAATGTATTCTTTGTAAAATATATTTAAAATTTAATACATAACCTTGGGATAATAGTTAGAGCAGGTAATTCCGGGATTTTGTAAAGAATAATAAAAATGATAATATTTTTAAGTTAGTTCTTTCTTTAAATTTTTTTGAGAGTGTTTTGTTTCTTAAAATCATAATATTGTAAAAAAATGCTGGTTGCTACGACTGACGGACAACGACAAATTGTCAGGCTACCCCCGGACAAAGTAATTGGAAGGCGGAAAATGCCATAAATATCCAGCCCTATTTTACAACATTTTCTTCCAGGCTAAAGCAAATATTACAAAAGAAATTGCAAATATATTTAACAAGCAATAGATACATGGCCGTTGAAAAATATATTCACATTTATACCACAGTCTAACAAAAAAATACTCAAATCACAACATATTGTAAAAAAAATATGAAAAATACGCGTATATCCTATTTTCATACCTTGCTTAACAGCTCCACTATTTATTTAAAAAATGGCTTTTTTCTCTTTTGTATGTGGTTAAGTGGGTACATTTTTCCTTTCTTTTATTCTTTTCTTTCGTATGTGAGTGGTGGGTACATTTTCTTTTCTTTATTCTTTTTTTATTCTTGCTTTTCGTATGTGGGTGTTTTACTATGTTGAATATATAAACTAAAGTGTCCCAAAGTATTGTTAATATTGTAAAAAGATAATTAAAGTATACTTTAAAAAGAGAAAAGAAGAGACGAACAAAATACCGTAAAGTGTTAATATAAAAGACAAGAGAAAAGTGTATTTTTGAAAATAAACAAAAAAAATCTCATTAATAAACGCGAATTTTAGCTATTTTTAGATATCACATGCATGTAATTAAAGTGATTTTAATTGGTTAATTTTAATTTATTATTACATCATGCATATGATTTTATTGGTTAATTTTAACCAAAATTTTATACGATACAAATTAAATAATTATTTTATTATATTTATATAATTAATATAATTATATGGCTGTAAAATAAAAATTATTTTTTATCCAAATTCTATTTGTAGTATCATGATTTGGTAGTTGGCACCTTTCTGAATTACAATTATGAATAAAATGTACTTTTTGAACATTATCTATTACAGTAATTGGAAAAATACGTCTCCATTTATCTCCTGTTGCTTGAAGACGGTAAAGTGGACATTTTAATACTGAATGTTCAACCATAGTATCTTCAAACCAATCTACAACAATAAATGCATAATATTTGTTATTATTACCCTTATGTTGAAAGATACCTTTGATTATTGCATAAGATTCTTCATGATCTTCTTCATAAATTGTGATAAAATCACCGAGATGTAGGTGAACTTTTGAAAGAATACCATTTTTTTCTTCAATTGTATATGATGCTAATTTGTACCAACTAATTGAAGAATTTATAAGTGCCGCCTCAAACTTCATATCCACATAAGATAAAAACAATTCAATTTTAAAATTATGCAAAGTCAAGAGAAGTTTATCATGTTCCTACTTTGACATTCTTTTTTTTAAGGAAATATTGGAAATAAAATTTACTGGTGAAGTAACTAAATTAAAAGTTTAGTAAATATTATGCATATGTGAAAAAATAAATATGAAGTACTATAATATTTTGCTATCTTACCTTTTACGTCATCATTTTGAATTTGTTCCTCAATTAAATATTTATCTTCTGTAACATACCAATTCGAAAATAATTGATCAAAATTTGAACTTGTGAACCCAGTACAAGATCTATTTAATCTTGGATCTATACCTCCATCTGCTAAATGTCGAATTGCAAATAAAGTATTGTAACGTTTTAATAAATCCAGGTCTATAGTTTTGCAATTAGTTTTTGGTACCATTCCTTTAAAGATACGATGAACCATCTCTTTTATACCAACCTGAGAGTTGACAAGTGTACCAAAAGTTTTAGCATGCATCAAAAGATGCATATTAATATGTATATTTGGTAAGTTAACAAAACTTGCAAAAACCTATAAAAAAACAAAATATTGTTAATTATTAAATTATTCCATGTTCTGAATTTCAAATTTATAATTATACCTTTGGAAGAATTAAAAACTCTTCTTTAAGACATAGCTGTAATTCCTCATAGCTATCTAACGTAAATTCCTTATTAAAAACTGCTTTCATAGTCTTTGCAACTTGTACCCAACAAGATATAATAGCTTTTAGCACTAAGCTAATTCGAGCCACATCAATCCTTTGTCGAATAGTGGCTGCTTCATTATTTTTGAGGCTTGATTCCTTTAAAAATCGATTTAATAAAAATGGCATAATTATAGCTAGTCTAAGAAGATCAGACATCATAAAGCTATTGTAATGACTAATTGGATTTGGTAGACGAGACCACTTTTTTGGAATTTCAAAATTTTTCCAAATTTTAACAAAATCATCCTCTCCTTCTTGTGAAAATAATTCACAGGTTAGTTTTAGTAGCCGCCCAATCTTTCCTGCGGTGGCATGATAAATATCCTGTGGCGTCTGTAAATGTCTCTCACGTTTTAATTTATCCAAAATACTAGGTAATGATCTTAAACCATATTCTGTACAAAGTTGTCCTCTTTTTGAACTTACAGATTCTTGAGAAATTTTTGAAATTTCTTCATCTGTGATATGATGATAACGTAATGTTGTCACACTATCCTGATTATAGGTACTCAATGATTCCTTTTTAGTTGTACAAGTACGGCAACCTTTATTTGCATTATGTCTAAATTGATTTTTAAATTTAAATCATTTTAATAGTTATTACGAAAATATATTATTAAGATTAATAATTAAATTGAAAAATACCTCAGTACTCCTGCCATATCATTACCTTGAGGTAGATCTGCTGTAACAAGGCCCAACCCAGCAATAACCCATGCATCTTGTCTTTGAACAGTCATAATCTTTCCTTTCTCAAATTTTTTTTATTTCTGAAACAAATGGTACCATAAACTCGTTAAAATTTCCACCAAAAGGAATAAATCCAAGAACAAAATGGTTCTTGATTAGCTTTCTCTGATGCGTTGGCATGTTACCAAACTGTATATAGACGCCACCTAAGGAATGGTATACATTTCTAAATGTACCAAAATCATCATAGTAAAGATCTAAAAACAGCTTATAAACTGGCATAGACGACGGTGGATTTCTGACAGAAATGTAATCTGAAGGATGTTGGTATGAAAGCTTTGCATCACGAACGTGCCAACGGTCATTACATTTATAAATTATTTCAGTAATTCGTAATGAACCTTCTGGAATAATTTGGTGTTTATACGTCATCATTATAGTTACTTTCTCTAAAATTTGAGAGGTAATTATGGTTATAAATGGTTCATCCTGAAACCATACTTCCCCAGTTAGAGAACGACGTCGTCTTGATAGCCCTTTTATATTTCCAGGTAAATCATCATAATTTAAAATTAGTTGAACTCGTAACTCATAGTTTCCATTTTCATCTTTTAAAATTGCTCTCAACCTTCCACGTTTTTTAAGACCATTATCATGATAGTAGACAAAATCACCAGATTGATATATTACTATTTTATTAAAATAAATATTTTAATGTTAACAAATTATAATTATACCAAAGTATATTGTCCTATTACCTTCTGATATTATTATTTCATGTTGTCCAAAAAGTGGTGATTCTCCCCATAAAGTTCTATGCCAATATTCTGACTTTGTTTCAGAATTAACACCGGGTCCGAAATACATATGCTTCATCAGCATTGGATTGTTGAGAACACGCAATATAATATCACTAATTGAGAGTTGATATAAAAGCTTCGAATCTCGCGAAGTTGACGGAGTTTTTTTTGGTAAAATTTGAATAGGCTTTGTTATTATTGGTAGGAGAGGAAGACGTTTTCTCCATGATTGGAATCTACGGATATTTTTTACTACATGAGTAGGTTCGAATTGAGGATTGTGAATGATATCAACAAGGTCTTCATATGCTTTTGTAGAAACATTATGCTTCTGAAGCCAACAAAATAGTGCCGTAGTTGTATAATTATCAAAGTACGGTGCAAATTCACCATTGCAGGACGGTATTTTGTCTTCATCCAAAGCTTCAACAATTTGATGTATTTCTTCCTCTTCGTTGTCATTACGTTCCTCTTCGTCATTGTTACGTTCCTCTTCCTCTTCATTATTACCTTCCTCTTCCTCCTCTTCATTATTGTCTCCATTATCATCATCTTCCTCCTCATCCCTATTGTATTCATTGTCATTTTCCTCTTCCTCTTCACTATTGTATTCATTGTCAGTTTCTTCTTCCTCTTCATTATCAAATGATTGATCATCATCTTCCATCTCATCATTGTAATACTGAGGACCAATTGATCCATATTCATTATCATCATTATTAATGTCCTGAAAACTTAAATCATTATCTTCGTGATTATACTGAAAGTCCATGTTATCGTCATCATTATCAGGTGAACGTACAGGTGAACGTCTCTCACCGGAAGTAGTTGTCTCACCAAGATTGCTGTAAGAAAACCGATTTCGAATTCGAATTGGTTTTATTGGTTTGGCGTGACTATATCGTCTCCTCATCTTTATAACAATTACAATTTAAATTAATTTAAATTTAACTAGAATTTTATTAATTCAATTAGAACTTTAAATTTATTAAGCGTGTCGGCAAAAAAAAAAAATGCAATTGCCAATTAAATAATCACTTCGGTTAAATTAATGCCGATTTGGCTATTAATGGATACACAAAATTTAGGGTCAATTATACTGTATATGGTTAATGACAATTGGTATGACAAATAATATTATCGAATAATGTCATTTATTGAATAAAATAATAAGTATATAATAAAATAAAATAAAACATAATAATAAAATAAAATATAACATAATAATAAAATAAAATAAAACATAATAATAAAATAAAATAAAACATAATAATAAAATAAAATAAAACATAATAATAAAATAAAATAAAACATATAATAAAATAAAATAAAAAATAAAATGAAATAAAAATATTAATGACGTCAGTGACGATGAGATCGAGAATGAGAGCGCCCGCGCTCTCGGTGGTGGTAGGGGGATCGGGAGCGAGAGCGCCTAGAGCGCCTGCGCTCTCTATACTCGTATGTCCTACGATCCACCCTATTTCTCCGGGAGGACCGGACTAATGCTTAAAACAAAGCAATTATTAATATAAATGCAATGAATTAATGAAAAAATCAGTTAAATAATAAATACTTACGCTCAACTCTCCAGAACTCGTCTGAGAGTTCTTGGTGGAACCTCTCGTCATGCAAAGACAGGGTACGAGTAGGTAATCATCAGGATTTCTATTGATTAGCCTCTCTAGATTCTCGTATCCCGCCTTTAGTGCATTCCACTTCTCTCTGCATTGTTTTCTAGTTGGCCTGAATGTGTGGTTGTTTCGTATATCACGAGCAATTCCACGCCATAATTGTTTTTGGTCATGTAACCTCGTTGTGGTGAATAAGGGCTGATAGGTCTGACGACGCTGAATTAAGGTCAAAGCAGCGTCATCGGGCCATTGAATGTATACTGGAAGATTTGCGTTTAAGTTTAATGCTGCCATTATTAAATATTATTAGTTTGATGGGGAAAATGTCAAGAAAAGGCTCTATATTTATAATAAATTTATTATGATTTCTTTGAGTTTATTTTTACGATCTTGTCTAAATTTTTTAGTTCTAATGCAATCCTTAATTAATTTATTTAACATTGAATACACACATAATTTTTTTTTGATTTCTTTGAGTTTATTTTTACGATCTTGTCTAAATTTTTTAGTTCTAATGCAATCATCCTTAATTAATTTATTTAACATTGAATACACACATAATTTTTTTTTGATTTCTTTGAGTTTATTTTTACGATCTTGTCTAGTTCTAATGCAATCATCTTTAATTAATTTATTTAATATTGAATACACACATATTTTTTTTGATTTCTTTGAGTTTATTTTTATGATCTTGTCTAAATTTTTTAGTTCTAATGCAATCATCTTTAATTAATTTATTTAACATTGAATACACACATAATTTTTTGATTTATTAATTTATTTTAAAAATATAGTTACAGTAATACTGCATCACGGCATTAATTAATATATATAAATAAAAATAAATAAACAAATTCTATTAATAAAAAGTGAGTTAAAAATGTTATTTATAATTATACATTAAAAAAAGCAATAAAGAAGACGAAAGTAATCTGCAAATTATATTTAAGGTAAAAGAAAATGTAATATTTTAAACCACGCATGTCCTTCCTTGATTATATTTCATATTACACTGCGATGATATATTACAATTATACTGAATTTTAAGCTAACCTTAATCTACACCGTAAGGAACTTAATTCGATCTTAATTTACTCCGTTTTAGAATATTACCGAACAATTAGACAAATGATTAGTTGCACATGACATGCATTATTTGTATAGTTGATACATTATATACCGATATTTGATTACACCAATATGTATTAAAACTCTTTCCTACAGTATAAAATATCAATATATCGGTATTTTTCAAATATCGTTGTAAGTTGACTACTGTAGATCCCATCTATCTATTTAAAAAATTCTTTTATGTAATCAATCCAGGGGCTTACACTAAATAAGGCTTAGATATGGCTTAGTTAGATAGGATCATCACATGGTTCAGTTTAAAAATAATCGATCTTTTTTATTGATTGGTTTTTTTCCGATCATATTTTATATTTTATTGTCAAGAGTATAATTATTTAAAAATTTAATTTTTCTTGCATGTCATCGTATCACACATAAAAATGGAAATTCAAAACATAATATTCCATTAATTTCTTCTCACTCCTTTTTCTTCTACCGATCATTTTTCTTCTCACCCCTTTCCATTATTTTTCTTCTCATTCCACGTATAGCCTGAAAATATAATAAAATTTGGAACCGTAAAATCGATTTGAGGTAATCTTCCATATAAAAAAAAATGTCACTGAATGAAATTCGATATTGTAATTATTTATTTATATAAACTAAATTTAATTTCCGATCCTCTAGAAATCATAGTTTTTTTCCATCTTTCAACATTTTCAACTGATCCCGCATTCCCCTCAATTTATACGGTACACAACGATATTGAGATCCTGCATACTTTCCAATTACATTCTATAATTAAAATTACAGTAACCAAGATCTCATTTATATTGTGACAACCTCGTTTTATATCCCATATTTGATCAAGGGGTTATATCGACAATCTCGCTCTTTTGATCAAGGAGATCTCATTTATATCATGACAATCTTGCGAGAAGTTTACTTCACTTTTTTTCTCGTTCTCTCATTTTTTCTTGTTCTCTCATTACGATATTATGACTAAACGTAATAATAAAAAAATAGAAATCGAAATAGGTATATATGTAACTCTTCCGTAAAAGTTTTGCTTATATGTAAGAATAATAACCGAAATATGTATAATAGGATCGAAAAAAAATCAAAGGACCTTACCGAGAAAGAGGAGAGAAATAAATATTGAAGAAACTAATCAATTATTATTAGGTAAATATTAATTTATATAGGCTTTGGCTCTTTAATATTATTCTATTAATTTTTAATTGAAATAATTGAAATAATATATTACATACAGATATGAATACCAGGCAAAAACATAACGAAAGTGAAAAGGAAGTAATAGTAGAAGAGGATGTAAGGGATAAAAGTGAAGAAGAAGAGGAGGAGGAAGAAGAAGAAGATGATGATGATAACGACAAGTTATGCGCGGCTAAAACAATTCCAGATCCGTTTCAGTTTTGTACCAAATTAGACATATGTAACTGGCTTGTAAAAAATCCAGAAATCTTACGATTAGCGAATGAGATGAACGAATCATCTTATGTTGTTAGTTCAAAGAATACTGAAGTTAGTATTAATACAATATGATAATATTTATTATGTCTAAATCTCAAATAACGTATCTCAATATTTTAGGATAAAATACGACTATGGGATGAGTCGGTAAAGTGCTTATTTTTATGAGTGAGAAATCCGAGTAGTGAAGCACTCGACAATTTAGTTGTGAAAATTTTTCGGTTTAAAATTTACACTAGCAAAGCTAGAGGATATCTAGATAAAACTCGTAAGTCTTTAACAGACTTCAGAAATAAATTCAACCAAAATATTCTAAATTTAGTGAGGGAATACAAAGAAATCAGAAAGAGCAGGTATTTGTTTATTTTATTGTTTTATAGTCAACAAAATAGTGCTATTTGTATAATTATTAATTAATTAATTATAGGGGTACGACTGGAAATCTTTCCCAAAAAGAAATTAAAGATTACGTTGACGAAAACGTGGTGCAGAAACTTCTAAACCGTCAACTCGCAGCTGTCAATATTTTGGAATTGACAAATAATGGAGGCATGGATACGTTAGTTGAGTTTGTTAAGGAAGCCGTCCGCGTTTCTTGGGACGGTAAAAACTTACCTGGTATAAAGGAGTTGGATACCATGACTAAAAATATAATTATCCCTTCCCGAAGTGGAAGTGATATAGTAAATACCCTAAAACAAGTAAGTTATTTTATTTATTTCGCACATCACGCCTTTGATAATAATATATTAATAAAATTAAATTATAGATTTAGGTGCGTTCTTATAAAATTATATGATGAAGAAGAATCATTAATAAATGATTTTATAAAATTTTAATAAAAAAATAAAATTGAGTTTTATTGAGTATTTCTTTTTAGTTTATTTAATTATATTCTTTTAATGGTATAGACTTTAATAATAATTAGCTTCAATCGAAAAATCACAAAAAGTTTTAAAAGTTTTGAATATCTGTTGAGATTCAATCATATTTGAATTTCTTTAACTTGTTGTGTTATTACCATTAAATAATCAATTATCTATATAAACTGTGTAAAGTTAATTTGGCTCTATTTTGATAATATCCACCTATAAAGAACTCATCTGTGTATTACCTAAACAATTATTGGTTGATCAAGTTCGTATAATACCAAATTTATAAAATTGTCTGATTAAATGATCACGTAATTAAATGATCGCGTATATTAAATGATCACGTATAAGACCTATTAATTCCTAAAAAGTCAATTCAACCACCATTTTATTTAACCGCTATTTATTTGTACGTTTTTTTTTTTTGAAAAAAAAAAACTTTCTTTCTGAAAATTAGAGTCTTCCTCCTATACCGTTTGCCGTCGTGCATAGTGTGTTATAGGAAAAGGCGGACTTATTTGATTGATTATATGGGCATAAGCTTATGTTATATAGGCGTAAAACTTATATAATCAGTTTGATAACGCAACAAAAATCCTTTAATCAAGGGTTAAAATAGGCATGATGGGATATTCTCATATATCATGAGCTCTGTCTGTTCGAAGTGTCATTTTATATATAATTAAGTAGGCTTAAGTCGTAAGTAACTTTTTTATAACATTGATTATTGGAGAATTAAGTGGCAAAAATAATTTTTAGTTTGTAAGACTTTAACTCCATACCAACTTGTATGTGTTTGGGCGTTAATTTATTCCCTAACCCTTAGACCCACTTGTGGGTTAGGTAGGTTGCTTTGCACTTCTTGCAGCCTATCTTCTAATGGGTTTTAGGTCCACGTTTGCCCATTTAAAATTTATTAAACAGGATGTCATCCGTCCAAACACATTGCAACGTTTGTTGATGAAGCTATGGTTGTCTAATAAAAGTTCGCTTTGCCTGGCAATTTATAGTGGATTCAATGGATCAAATTACAAACAATAATAATTTAGTCATATGAGAATTCCAGGCCAAAGAATAAGGGTGCATTGTCAAAGTTGAGAATATATTTGTATTTTTTTTTTAAAGCCGTCATTCTCATGAACTTTTTCATTGTATCCCTAAGTTCAATGATTTTGGTAATGATGAAACTGCAGTTGTTTATAGGGGTTTCCCGCCAAACTTCTGAGGTGAATTTATGTCTGGTGTTTTCGAATATACTTATCCTTTTTGCAATAGAGTCGTAGCGAGTCTTCTTAAAGCGTACCTGTGACACCCCATCCAACTTGGGCAGTGTCGCTGAATCTAAAGCAAGGTACCCGGTTAATCCTCAACTTTGGGTTGATGAGTTATGATTCTGGAGTATTAAGGCATAATGTTTTGACTTACATCACTAATTTAACTCATAATTCTAATTTATTGAATTAGTTTATTATAGATTTATTGATATTTTTTTTATCTGTTATATAATATTTAAACTAATGTATACTTTATCTGTAATTAAAATTGTTATTGTAATAAATAACCGGTAACTTAAATCTATTGAAATTAACTTTTAAATTAGATTACAAATTATTAAAATATTATAAAATTGAATTTAACGATATTTGATTGATTTGATATTTTTATAGATAATATCATTTTGATATTATTTTGATACTGAATTAATATTAAAATAATATTATATTGATATTGCATTTATTAAAAAAAATCATTATTGTTATAACAATATCAAAATGATATCGTTTCGTTATTTGTCAATATCGATTAGATAATTATAAAGTGATATCTTTACGATATCATATTGATATTGAATTAATGTTAGAACGATATCATATTAATATCGTATTTACTTTCTATTTTTCATTGTTGTTATAACAATATCGAAATGATATCGATTTGATGTTTCGTCAATATCGTTATGATGTCGATTAGATAATTATAAAGTGATATCTTTACGATATCATATTGATATTGAATTAATGTTGGAACGATATCATATTAATATCGTATTTACTTTCTATTTTTCATTATTGTTATAACAATATCGAAATGATATCGATTTGATGTTTCGTCAATATCGTTATGATGTCGATTAGATAATTATAAAGTGATATCTTTACGATATCATATTGATATTGAATTAATGTTGGAACGATATCATATTAATATCGTATTTACTTTCTATTTTTCATTATTGTTATAACAATATCGAAATATCGATATGATATCGATTTGATGTTTCGTCAATATCGTTATGATGTCGATTAGATAATTATAAAGTGATATCTTTACGATATCATATTGATATTGAATTAATGTTGGAACGATATCATATTAATATCGTATTTACTTCCCATTTTTCAAAAAATTCATTGTTGTTATAACAATATCGAAATGATATCGATCTGATATTTTTTCAAACAAATATCTTTACGATATCATTTCGATATATTGAATTAATATTGAAATGATATCATTGCGATATCATAATGATATCATTTGCAATTCGATATCGCCACGATATTTATTTAACATCATTATTATATCAATTCGGTATTGTTTAAAAATTCAAGGTTTCTGTAAAGTAAGTTCCTCAAATGAATTCATATCCTGGTGAACAAAGTGTTCTTGTACTTGATAATGCGTGAATTCACCATGATCAAGATCTTGTAGAATATATTGAAGCATTTGGTGGTCGTGTTGAGTTTTTACCCTTATTCGCCAGATCTTAACCCAGTTGAAACTTGTTTTTCCATTATAAAATCATTTTTAAAGAAATACAGGGACTTTGTCCATTCATGTAATGATCCTAAATATCCTCTTTTAATAGCATGTTCTCAAATTACTCTGGAAACAGCTATGAAAGTTTTTAAGGATTCAATTTATATGTAATAGAACTTATAGATAAGAAATTTTGTAAAAACTAGAGTATATAGAAATTTTATTTTCATATTAGTCAAACTGTAAAATGTGAATTTATTATATTATAAATGAAAATATAACATGAATTTTCTTGAAATTATATGTAACGTTTTGCTGCAGCTCTAAATGTTTTTCGCCACCCAATTTTATTTACGCCTAACTGGTCAAATTCTGCATCTGTAAGATCATATATTTGATCTACAGTAATCCGTTCATTTTCAAATATATTTTTAAAATCAACTAATTTTTTTGTATCACCATTCGCACCCAATTTAGTAAAGAATTCGTTAAGGGAAGGAACTGCTAGCTTTGGAGAAGACAATGGTGTATTAGAAGTATTAACCATATTTGAATTTTGTGCAAGTGAAATCATTTGAGGTGTCATAGTAAAAAAAATTGGTGTCATATTAGAGCTTAAAAGTGTTTCTGTAGGTGTGGATGGCTTGAAATTTCCTTTCGTACTGCTAGATTGTGAGAAAATCGGCAAATTCAGTGTTTGAGTATCATCTGTGGTACTTCGAATCTAAAATAAAAAAAACTTATTAAAAAAATTATTAGTTTTTTGATTGGTCAATAATAATTTATAAACATAATTACAATTTCTTTTGCCCAGCATTGCAAGTGCATAGCTGTAAGTTTTATATGTCTTTCATCGCCAATAAAACATGATGCATCATGCTGATTGCATTTGTATTTCTCTCTCAATTCACGAATTATATGGCCTTCTTGTTGTAAAATTGTAGAAAAATTTTCTAATTTTGGTACTGCACTCTTTTTTTTATTCAACTTGATATTCTCACTTTTGGATTCTTCAGAATCTGAGATTTCCTAAAACAATAAAAATAAATAAAAAATAGTTTTCTGTATAAAGAAATATAAAGCAAATTACCTTTCTCTTTTGCCTTTTCTTTTTAAAAGAAACTATAATTGACATGTTCTTTTTTTTATCTACCAGTTTTTTGTAATCTGAGAGGAACTTTTTATAATCTTGTATGTCTTCTAATTGCGCTCCAACCCCTCCTGATTTTTCTGGCTTAAATGATACTGAATAATCAGAATGCATAATTTCTTTATTACCGGTTAATTTTCTAACATAATGGTGAATGTCTGCAAGTATATCATCTAATGATAACGTCTCAATTTCTAACCATTTTGATGGTAATGATGGGCCAGCTGAAGGTTTTATGACCAAATTAAATGATATAGTAATTTGCTCAGTTTCAGATTTTTCATTCACTTCAAATTCATGCTTAGTATTATCATCAGATTCATCTAAGATAATACAATCATCATTTGTTTTATTATTTTCTAAAGAATTTGAAGTGTCCTTAGTAATAATGGATTTTTTCTGCCTTTGAAAATAACTGTGACATGAAGAGGAAAGAGTAAAGTTGAACTTTGTAGTAAGATCAAAGAATAGTTGAAACGAGTGATATTATCTTTGATATATTCATATTGTTTGGAAAATAATTCAGATGCAAAAACTCGAGAGTATGCAACCTTTACTTTGTTTGTCCTATTTTTTTTTACTTGGTTTTATAGTTTTGTCACATGAGCACATTCTTTTTCGAATACTTAATTCATCTCCACAGTATAAACATTTCTTACAGCCAAGGTACGTACCAATGAGATATTCTTTAAGTGTTATTATTCAAGTTGAAACACGAAAAAACACAAAACTAAATTATTATAAAATCTAATAATTTAATTGGATAATGTTCACGTGATAACAACCCCCTGGTATTCTTAGCGGGTATTCATTTTTAATGCATGATCGATACTGCGCATACCATTTTGAAAATGGTGATAAATTATTAGATTTTATAATAATTTAGTTTTGTGTTTTTTCGTGTTTCAACTTGAATAATGATCCTTAAAGAATATCTCATTGGTATATGCCTTGGCTGTAAGAAATGTTTATACTGTGGAGATGAATTAAGTATTCGAAAAAGAATGTGCTCATGTGACAAAACTATAAAACCAAGTAAAAAAAAATAGGACAAACAAAGTAAAGGTTGCATACTCTCAGGTTTTTGCATCTGAATTATTTTCCAAACAATATGAATATATCAAAGATAATGTCACTCGTTTCAACTATTCTTTGGATCTTACTACAAAGTTCAACTTTACTCTTTGCTCTTCATGTCACAGTTATTTTCAAAGGCAGAGAAAATCCATTATTACTAAGGACACTTCAAATTCTTTAGAAAATAATAAAACAAATGATGATTGTATTATCTTAGATGAATCTGATGATAATACTAAGCATGAATTTGAAGTGGATGAAAAATCTGAAACTGAGCAAATTACTATATCATTTAATTTGGTCATAAAACCCTCAGCTGGCCCATCATTACCATCGAAATGGTTAGAAATTGAGACTTTATCATTAGATGATATACTTGCAGACATTCACCATTATGTTAGAAAATTAACCGGTAATAGAGAAATTATGCATTCTGATTATTCAGTATCATTTAAGCCAAAAAAATCAGGAGGGGCTGGAGCGCAATTAGAAGACATATAAGATTATAAAAAGTTCCTCTCAGATTACAAAAAACTGGTAGATAAAAAAAAGAACATGTCAATTATAGTTTCTCTTAAAAAGAAAAGGCAAAAGAGAAAGGTAATTTGCTTTATATTTCTTTATACAGAAAACTATTTTTTATTTATTTTTATTGTTTTAGGAAATCTCAAATTCTGAAGAATCCAAAAGTGAGAATATCAAGTTGAATAAAAAAAAAAGTGCAGTACAATTTTACAACAAAAAGGCCATATAATTCGTGAATTGAGAGAGAAATACAAATGCAATCAGCATGATGCATCATGTTTTATTGGCGATGAAAGACATATAAAACTTACAGCTATGCACTTGCAATGCTGGGCAAAAGAAATTGTAATTATGTTTATAAATTATTATTGACCAATCAAAAAACTAATAATTTTTTTAATAAGTTTTTTTTATTTTACATTGAAGTCTACAGATGATACTCCAAACACTGAATTTGCCGATTTTCTCACAATCTAGCAGTACGAAAGGAAATTTCAAGCCACCCACACCTACAGAAACACTTTTAAGCTCTAATATGACACCAATTTTTTTTACTATGACACCTCAAATGATTTCACTTGCACAAAATTCAAATATGGTTAATACTTCTAATACACCATTGTCTTCTCCAAAGCTAGCAGTTCCTTCCCTTAACGAATTCTTTACTAAATTGGGTGCGAATGGTGATACAGAAAAATTAGTTGATTTTAAAAATATATTTGAAAATGAACGGATTACTGTAGATCAAATATATGATCTTACAGATGCAGAATTTGACCAGTTAGGCGTAAATAAAATTGGGTGGCGAAAAACATTTAGAGCTGCAGCAAAACGTTACAAATAATTTCAAGAAAATTCATGTTATATTTTCATTTATAATATAATAAATTCACATTTTACAGTTTGACTAATATGAAAATAAAATTTCTATATACTCTAGTTTTTACAAAATTTCTTATTTATAAGTTCTATTACATATAAATTGAATCCTTAAAAACTTTCATAGCTGTCTCCGGAGTAATTTGAGAACATGCTATTAAAAGAGGATATTTAGGATCATTACATGAATAGACAAAGTCCCTGTATTTCTTTAAAAATGATTTTATAATGGAAAAACAAGTTTCAACTGGGTTAAGATCTGGCGAATAAGAGGTAAAAACTCAACACGACCACCAAATGCTTCAATATATTCTACAAAATCTTGATCATGGTGAATTCACGCATTATCAAGTACAAGAACACTTTGTTCACCAGAATATGAATTCATTTGAGGAACCTAATACAAGAAAAAAAAATAAATATTACAGGTAAAATAAGTAAGATAATAATTATTATAACAATTCCTAAACTTACCACATTTGAAATAACAAAATTTTTAAAAATTTCTTTTATACAGCTACCTTCCATGATGTCTACAGCAATAATGCCTTGTAAAGAAAATGCAGGCAATATTGTATAACGAACTCCACGTACAAATACATTCTTTTTAATTGCAAAAGTATTTTTTAAAGAATAACCATATCCACGAGATAAAGTGCGTTCATCTTTAGAAACTTCATCCATAAATATAAGCTGTTCAGGTTTATAATCACGTCCAACTTTTGCAATAAATGTGCTTCTAAGAAGTTCATTCTGTTCATAAGCTACTTGATGTAACTATACAAAAACAATAAAAATAAATTACAAAAAAAATAATAAAAAAAGAAAACTACAAATAAATAAATAATAATAAATTTGCACATACTTTCTTTCTACTAATTCCACAGTAAACTAAAGATCGCCAAAGAGTTGGAATAGAAACCAACTTTCCTGTCTGTTACTCAAGTTCTCCTACTAATTTGTCTAAATACCAATCCACCTTATCCTTAACTAACTCTCGTAATATCTAAATTGATAATACAATTAGTAATATTCAAAAGTAAATTAATACACTATTTTACTTATAAATTAGCTTCATTTCATTTTGAGTTAGTGTTTTATGACGTCCTGGTGGTTTTTGCCATGGATTTACTACCGTTCCCCATTGTACATATATTTGCAAGATATTATCAACAGTGCATTTGCTAATGTGTAATAATCTGGCAATTTTTATTCGACTATATCCATCATGATGAAGGTAAATAATTCTCCACTTTAGATCCTCACTAAAAGCACGAGCCATTGGGAAAAAACAACGTCTAAAGTTGAAAAATTTGAATAATCTTAATAATCAGCGAATAATCGCAAACTTTGAATGAAAAAAACTTTCAAATATTACGTAATAACTTGGTCTATAACTCTATAAAAAGCTGTAGGTGAACCTACTAGTGCAAATAATGCTGGGAAATCTTAGGTATCGTTAAAAAATAATGCGACATATATATTGGATTTAAAATATTTAGCAAAAATCGGGGTTTTTTTTAATCAAATGATCGATACTGCGCATACTATTTTGAAAATGGCAATAAATAATCTGCTAGAAAAGGATTGATTACCTATGATTACTGGAGGAAATCATGGAAATTCCTAATTATTTGAGTAGTTTACTTATAAAAAACTGTTATTATTACACAAAGTTAAAAAACTTGCTTATAAGTAAACTACTTGAAACATTGAGATTTTTTTATAATTTCCATTGGTATTCACAGGTTATCAACTATTTTCTAAATGATTTTTAGAAAAATTATAGGTATTCACAGCATAGCAGGCTTTCCGATTTTCGAATAATCACATGATGATTGGCAAATGTGATTTTTGCTTAAATAACAAATAAAATTTAAATAAATCATCAAGTTTTCAAGTAATTTTAAATGACGTAACAGTCATAACACTGATGTAATTGTTTGTTATATAGATATGTATTTTATTGGCTGGATATCAAATGTATTGGCATATGATAATTGTACTAATTTATTTTAATTGTGTCACAAAAAATTTAATAGCGAAGAACAATAAAAAAAATCGATTCTTCAGGTTATGTTTAAACGTATTACAAAGGAATCTGGCTATTGGAGACGGAATCCAGAAGTTATAAATACTTGAAAACTTCTTATAAAACGAAAATAAGCATAGTACATTTTCTTTCAAATTGTAATAAGCTAAAAAAACAAAGAAATATGAGATCTATTTACAACAATGGAAACAGACATATTCAAAGATTTGTTTTTACTTAAGCTTTTTAATTTACTATATGTTTATTGAAATTTATGATGGAAGAACCCATTTGAAGAAGCTCTTTTTTTTGTATATTTAACAACTTCTTAAAAAATTTTTTTTGGGTTTTATAATAAGTTATTTACATAATTTTTCTCTGTTAGGAACTGATCTTTCTAAAATTTTATTTTCTTTGAATAGTGAATGACTCTTTTTCATTTCTTTAAATAAAATACAAAATCTTAAAAATAACTTATTGGTAAGAAATTTTATGATGTAATATTAGTAATATGGTATTATTTTCTCAGTGAGTATATTGGCTAAACAAATAATTTTACATTTTAAAAGATTAAATCACACTCTAATTTTGGAATCAAAGATCTTTCCAATTGATTCACTACATATAGAAATGTTGACAATCAAATTCATAATTAGAAATAAATGTGTTGAATGCATTTATTCATCAACCAATGATTCAACCAAAGTAATTTTTAATTTATTGGATAGGTCTTGGTCTATTCTTTAAAGTGAATATAAAAATATCTGCCTAGTTTATATGTAAGTTAAATTATTTGCATTTTTTTTATAAGAATTATGTTCAATTTTAATTTTATACAGATGATATATATTAAAGTTCTTTATTTTACATCCATATTCAGTAAAATTTTGAATACAAGTATATCAAGTTGCTATTTATTAATTTGGAAAGTTTGAGTTATAATTATTATGTAGAATTTTGAATTCACCAAATATTTATATCAAAAAAATGTATTGATCACGTTAAATTAATAAGTTGTTACATATAAAAGTTGGCCAATAATAATCTGATTTTAATAAAAATTGGTATAATTAAAATTTAATATAGGACATATATATTGATAGAATTTAAGGATATATTAATATGCTGAATTTTTTAAAAAATTAAACAATGTTTCATATCGGAATTGTATATCACATGATAAAATCGAAAAAAATTGTGTGATAAAATCAAAAGCCTGCTATATATGCTAGCATAGCGGACATCTTTACTTTATCACAATTTTATCAATCATTTGTCGATCATTTATTCAATTTTATCATTTCGTTATAATTACTTTGGTTGAAAATCCTACATAATAATAATTTTACAGACAATTTAACATTCATTTAAATTTACTGCATATTAAATTTATCAAAAAAAATTCTTTAAACAGTTAATAAAGTTTTACAAATTTTGTTTATATGTGTTTTTAATAATATTCATAAACATTTGCTCAATGATAACTTTTTGATTACCTAAAATTCTACATGATTATTTTGGCTATTGATTCTTGAATACCTAAATAATATATTTTAAAAATTTTAAGTTTCGCCCGTAAATCTGTGACTTCGCCTGAAGCTCCAAAGTCAAATTAGCAGATGATCGGCAAATATAGGCAAATATCAAATTATTGAAAATTTCAGTTTAAAGTTAACTTTAACAATATAATTTTTTTTTATTTTTCATAAATTATACTACTAAAAAGACATTAGTATAGTTTGGCTAAGAATTTTATGGCTTTAACCATAGCTTCAAAATTAATGTGACATGATATCGATGAATGATCAGCAAAGTGATAAAAGCATGTTCGCTATGCTTGCTATGCTGGTATTCACAAAATTATGATAATCATATTTTTATAGAAGTATTAGCTGTGATCGCAAATAGCAATAAATATAAAATCAATATAAAAAAGTGAATTTTGATACTGCAATTCACTTTTTATATATAAAATCAATATAAAAAGTGAATTATTGTCCAGAGCGAAGCGAAGAACTATATATGTCTATGCACTATGATGATCTATAGAAATAATGTGTAAAATTTCAATTACGTGAGTTTCTCTGTCTAGGAATTCCAAGGTGTTATACTTAAGGTTGCTTGCCGAAACCTAGGAGTTTAGGCAAGATGGCATTTTGCTGAAAAGCGAAATTCTGCCAAAACTATATTAAAGTTATATTAAAAAACTGGCAAAACTTTGGAGAAAGGCGAAACTGCCAAAACTTATTATAAATGCTGAAACTGCCAAAACTCTGCCGAAACTATAATAAATCTATAGTAAAATTTTGACGAAACTAATTGTAGGATTTTGAAGAGGTTTAGATAAGCAACCTTAATTATACTGCTAATCAGCAGAAAATTACCAGAATTCCAAGATGTTATGCTGTTAATCAGCAGAAATTACTGGAATTCCAAGGCATTATGCTGCTAATTAGTAGAATATCGCTATATTTTTATTTATTATACCTCACTTTAGACTTGCAACGGTTCCCATTTCCTAGTAATATACGTCTGGAATGATTTCTATAAATTTATGTAATTAATGTTTATTTATAAAGAAAGACTAAGACCCCGAACAATACTGATATAGGTAAGGTCCAGAAAAAAAAATTTACTATTAGCTGTACGCAGCACTTTTGACTATGATCAGTACGCATTTATAGTTCCTAACCCCTGAAATTTTTACAAAATACGCATTTTAATCCTCTAACTTCAAGTCAGTTTTTAAAATTTTAATTGGCTCTTTTATTAGTTGTATCAAATTGTTCTCTGTCTTCGTCTGCTTTACATCCTGAACATGCTACATATCTATTTAAATAATCTTCTTCATACTTGTGGTTTAATTTGATTATTTCCCACATATACATACTTACTTTTTTTGCATTAATAATATGAGTAACGTATTTATGTTAGCCAATCACTCTTTACCATATTTCCAATGAAACATTATTTATGCAATACAGAAAAGATTTTTTTCGAAAAAAAAAAAAATTTTATTTTAAGATGATCGTTAAATAAAATTAATTATTATTACCTTATTTCCAAAAATATATCAAAAATAAGCAAATCCAACATCATACCATCCTAAAATCAAATCAAAATTACGCAAAATCAAATTCTAACCTTATCAAAATTTTTTGATGATTGTACGCATTCCCAAATTCTAACATATTGAGAGCTACTAAGATGATGACGCATCTTCAGCTCCTACCTATATTAGTATTGTTTGGGATCCTGAAAGACTGTTCCTAGTAATACTATAATTTAGTACTTATTATTAAAGTTGCTTGCCGAAAATAAAAAGGCCATTGTCAAAATGGTAAAAATAATTTCGACATTTTGACATGATGAAATGACGAAATTATTTTATTATTAAAATTAACTAAAATGCAAATGACGAAATGGAAAAATAATTTTGACAATTTCGACATGACGAAATTCACTAATTTTGACAAGCAACTTTACTTATTATATAAAATCATAGTTTCAGGTCAACAGGTCATTCAGGTTATATTAATATTACAACAGAACCCTACTTACTATTAAGATAGGTCACTCTATAGCCTAAGGTAAAGTTTACATATAAAATTCTTTAAAGATCTTACTATAAAAGGAAATTTTATGTTATATTGTTATAATTTTTTTCCTTTTTAGTCAATTAACCAATAGAATTTAAGCAAATCTTAATGTAAGGTTTCATATGAAAGTAAAATTTCTACCGGTAATATATCTTAGTAGTAGGCAGGTTCTGTTACAATCTGAACTAATGCTGAATTGCAATTGCTAAACCTAACCTGAAAAATTCAGGTCAACCTATAAGATTACCTGCAACCTAAAGCTCTAACCGGTGCGATAATCTGGCAATCCAGATTGAAAATTAGGATTGGTTCGGTACAAGGGTTAATCTTCATCCAGGCTGAAATATTTAGTACTGGCCCAGTTTCCATTTTGGTAGGATTATAAATGTAACCTGGACTGAATTAAACAGGTTGAGACTAGACTGGACTAAAAATTTGCCAAAATTATAACTGTATTCTAATTCTATAATTCTGATTCTATAGTGATCTTCCTGACATATGTAGTTTCGTTTTAAGCCTATGTTTACTTTGTATAATATTAGTCCATAAAGATGCATAATTTCCTTATATGGTATATACATTACACAAATCGAATATAGGCTTAAATTGAAGCTACACATATTAGATAGATTGCTATAGAACCAGAATTATGGAATTAGAATACAGTTATAATTTTGGTAAAAATTTTAATTTTGGTCACGTGATATTATAACAGCCAATCAGAATTTCAGATTTTTCATTATAGGACTGGACTAAACTGAATTTTTAACATAATCTGAATCAGACCGAAATGAAGTAATTTTTTGGTCTAATGACTCTGGCAATCATCCTCAATATGACTAACTTGGCCATTTAGAAATTTTTACCATCAACTGCTTTGAACTAAAGTTCAGGTTAGGTCAGATTAGGTTATATCAGATTATCTGTTTAACCTGACCTGAACTGAAATCTGAAAATTTTCAGGCTTTTTATTAAAATATCAAAAAAAAAAAAATGGTGTAAACCATTTTTTTTGAAAATATTGCGATTCACTTTTTTATATTAAAATCATATAAAAAGGTGAATCGCAATATCGCATCTAACTTTTTTTATATAAAATCAATATAAAAAAGTGAATCCCGATATCGTAACTCACTTTTATATATAGAATTAACATAAAAAAGTGAATTCTGATATCGCAACTCACTTTTATTATATAAAATCAATATAAAAAGGGAATCTCAATATTGCAACTCACTTTTATTATATAAATTAATATAAAAAGTGAATTATAATACTATCACTTATATTATATAAATCATAGTTTCAGATCAACAGGTCATTCAGGTTATATTGATGTTACAACCTGAACTGATGCTAAATTGCAATTGCTAAACCTGACCTGATAAATTCAGGTCAACCAGGACCTCGCTTACTTATAAGATAGGTCATCCAGTACTGGTAAAAATCATATATAAAATTCTTTGCAGATCCTATTATAAAAGGAAATTTTATGTTACATTGTTATGATTTTTTTCCTTTTTAGCTAATTAACCAATAGAATTTAAGAAAAAAGTAAGGTAAAAACTATTAGTAAAGAGCCAATTTTCTACAGTGACTTTTATTATAAGTAAACGGGATCCTGGTCAACCTGTCAGGTTACCTGAATTTGGTTAACCTATTCGGAACTCTATTTAGAATTCTAGTTCTAGCTTTCCAGTCTTCTTTGAATACCTGATTTTATAATGAGGGTACTAGTCTTTATACTAGTTTAGATATTAGTTCTATATTAAGAATTTGTACCTATTTGGTTACCTTTCTAAATACCAAAATATGGTAAAAAAATATTGTATCAAGTGGCATAGTAATTTGATGTAAATTTGTGTTTAAATTTGATCAGCACTATGGCATTATTTAGACTAATCTTTAAGGCATATGATTTGAAAAATCCAAGCTGATGCCATAGTAATGATTTAGTAGTGCTTGAAATTCTCCTGAAACTATCATAGAACTGGCATGGAACCCAAGTATTTTTATTAGTTTACCAATTTCAGGTCAGTTTAATTATACCTAAAGTTCTGGCTAAAATTGAACGAAAATATACTACGTAATGTCCAGTGATCGTAATTATTGCATCAATTTTACAATTCAACTTGGTTGTCAATATAAGTATGCCAATTTTGTATTCAAAGTTAAAAGTGCAATTTGTATCATTATAGCCAATCCAGCTCTAATAACTTAGCTATTTTTTCTGTATGTCTAATAACTTCCTGTCACTATCAGATAAATGTTTTTGATTGGTTACTATTGTGATATTTTATACAGTCAAACCTTGATATAGCGAACCCTTGATATAGTGAATTTTTCAGACAACTATAATAAATTTCCCCTTGCTATAACGAATTAACCAATCAAATCTCTTAAAATCTTCACTATAGCCTGATAGCGAAGTTGGGGTCTGAAACCTAGGGTTCGTTATAACAAGAGTTGACTGTATATCTTGTCTTAAATGAAAAAATAAAATTAATAAATAATATCCCAATTTTTTAATCTATATATATAATTAGTTTTCATCAAAGATTTTGATTGCATTTTCTAATCATAAGATTATCCTCTTTTTCAGTAATTTACTATATATTGTATAGTTTTGTACTGGAAAGGCATACATCAGCAAGTTTTAAAAGTGTTGCTTTACATAATTTTAGTGTTAATTAACATTAAGAAGTTGTTTAATACGATACATCCTATTGTTTAATACTGTATACTGTAATGATTAACACTGAATGCTGTTATATACGTATAATTTTACAAGTTTTTTTATGTTGTTTAATGTCAAGTATAGTTCAATATGATATGCAATGTAGTTTAATGGCATCAATCAATGTAAACAAACACAAAATGTTGTTTTATTAAAATTTAGTATAAAAAAACACTAGTTGTTATTTCTATTTATTAATACTATACATATTTTTCAACACATAATGTAGTTTAACATATTGTTAAATGCTAATAAGCGATATATATAAATACAAAGTTTGTTATACTGCAATTTAGTATAAAAATACACCCATTTTTATTAGTGTTTTTTAACATTATACATATTTTTTAATATCAGGTGTAATTTAATATGTATATTGTGTTGTTTAATATTAATAATTAATGTATATAAATACACATCAAAACTTACTACTGAAGACTCCCTCTTTTTATCACTATAAAATAGGCGGAGGGAGCAGCAATGACTCTCCCTTTATAGGTACTTTATAACCTCTACCTATTTATAGAGAAGGGGCTTTTCGTAAAGTATTAAAGTTAATAGATATATATATGTGTATATATAAGCACATATATACATCTATTAAAAAAAATATAAAAAAAAATTTCAGGGAAAAGCCTCCTATTTATATAAATCTACATATCACGTGTATCACGTGATACTGGATTAATAATTACCGCTGCGCCTGCTGCAGTGCTGCGGTATTGCGAAAAAAAAAATTAAGCTTTTTTTAGCAAAAGCTTAATTTTTTTCTCACAACTTTCCTTTTCTCTCTTTCGTTCTCCCCTTCTCTTTCTCTTTCGTTATTCCCTTCCCTTTTCTCCTATTTCCCAAATGGTAAGTTTCAAAGCGTTTGCTTTGAAACTTTTTTTAAGCTTTTTTTTATAATTTCTTTTTTCTCCCTTTTGTTTCCCCTTCCCTTTTCGCTCCTCCTTCCCTTTTTGTTCTCCCCTTCCCTTTCTCTTTCGTTCTCCCCTTTCTTTTTCGCTTTCTCCCCTTCCTCCCATTTCCAAAATGGTAAGTTTCAAAGCATTTGCTTCGAAACTTTTTTTAAACTTTTTTTAAAAATTTCTTTTTTCGCCCTTCGTTTTTCCTCCTCCCTTTCCTTTCGTTTCCCCTCCTCCCTTCTCTTTCTCTTTCATTACTCCCTTCCCTTTTCATTCTTCTCTTCCCTTTCATTTTCCCGTTTTCCAAATAGTAAGTTTCGAAAGCTTTGAAACTTTTGTAAATTATATTTTTTCAATCCTTTTAGTTTAGGAAACTGACGTTTTCTATAATTTTTTTTGTAAGACTCGACGTATTCGATTGGAAAATGAAATGGTAAACTTTTTTAAAAAAATTTTTTTAATTTCTTTTAGGAAACGGCACTAATGTTTCCTATAATTTTTTTTGTAGGTGTTCGACTTCAGATCTTGGATATAGTAGTGGAATGGTAGGTTTCGAAAAGTTTCACTTTGAAACTTTTAAAATTGATTTTTTTTTTAATTTTTATTTGTTAACGTCCCTTAATCATTTTTGTAGGATCGGAGTGTGTTCGGAACGGACGAACAGTTGGGTAAGTTTCATTTCGTTACAAAACTTAAATAACTTTTTAAAATAGAATTTTTATTAAGAACCGTTCTAACTGATCCTTTATTTTTTGTAAGTTCGAGAATATCCGGTATTGGATACGGGTCCTGAAACGGTAAGTTTCATACATTTCGTTACGAAACTACCGTTGTTTGTTTGTTTTTTTTAAAAATTAGGAAATGTTTACTAACATTTCCTTTTTCTTTTATTTATCTAGGTATACAATAGAATTCGTTGGTTTAGTATCGGATGGTAAGTTTCGAAGAGATTCACTTCAAAACTTTTAAAATCTATTTTTTTTTAAATTTTTATTAGGAAACGTTTACTAACGTAGGACCCCGAAGAATACATATAATACTGGGATCCAATTTTGTATAAACTTACTATGTAATTTCTTAATAAGTCATATGTTTGAAATTGTATAACCAAATAGCAGTTACGCAAAAAGTCAGATTTTTATTTGTATAACAATAATGATTTTTACTATAAGTAAGATTTTCATTTTATATAACGGATATTAAAATTTTTTTTATATATGTTTAAAATTTTTTATTTTTTTTATTTTTTGTTTTAAGAAATTTTTAAGATATTTTTTAATAAAGAGTTTTTTTATTTGTTTTAAAAAACACTTGAAATATTTTTTAATAGAAATTGTTTTTTGTTTGAGAAGTTTTTAGGGGTTCGTTTAAAAACATTTTTTTAATAAAAATGATGAAATTTTTTTAAAATTCATTTACAAAATTAAAAAAAAAAAATACTTTTTATTACATATCTCGGCATCCAGTGATCGTAGAGAAACGAAACACAGCTTGTTAGATTCGTCTCAATACGACGAGTCGAATGGTGGTAGTTTCATATTTCTAGGTGCGATAGATGCCGAGTTATGTGATAAAATGTAAAAATGCACAGTGGACGAAAATACAAAGTGCCGATGTGTGGTATAGCTCAACACCTATCACACCTAGAAACACGAAACTACTATCATTCGATTCGTCTTGTCAAGACGAATCCAACGAGCTGTGTTTCATCTTTTTACGATCACTGGGTGGTAAGATACATAACAAAATGTATTTTCTTTTATTTTGTAGTATACACCCAAATTTTTGCATAAAACTTACTATATTATACATATTGGGCATTAATATCTATAAGGTATTTAAAATTTTAACATGCAATTTTGTTTAAAAATTTTATTTAAGTTATTTTTTAATAGTTGTTTTTTTAAGAAATTTTTTAAGTATTTATTAGAATTTTTCAATAAAATTTATTTGAAATTTTTCTTTAAAAATTTTTTTTTATATAAACTCAGATTTATAATTGTATAATTTATAATAAAATTTGAACTTATGTAATGATTTTGTATAAAGCTTCTAATAAAATTAGGCGTATAAAGTTATATTAATATTTTGGGTCTGGATTTGAGTTGTATATGTATTCTTCGGGGTCTTACTAACGTCTCCTTTATCTTTTTTGTAGGATCAGATCGGAATGTTACCTCGGATCAGGAACGTGCTGAAAATGTTTGAAATGTAAGTTTCACAACGTCCCATTGTGAAGTAATTGTTTTTTTTTTTCATTTATTTAATTAGAAACGCTAGCTAACGTTTCTATTTTACTTTCTTTTGTAGGTTTCAAATCTGGAACGCGTTGGAACGCATTGGGAATGCTTGAACTGCAAATTTCGTTGCGAAAGAGGCAGAAATAGCTACCTGCTAGAACTGGTAAAGATAATAATAATAGAATGACTGTCACTAATACAGCCCATGTAAACAGAAGCATACGGTGTATAAAATACCCAGAGTTCGCATATTTAAGATGGTTGTTATGAAGTTTATGGCACCAAGCATAGAAGAGATACCAGCAAGGCGAAATGAATTATAATTAGTTCCGCCTTCAGGATGGTAAGTTTTGAATTTTAAAACAAAACTTATTTTATTTTTTTTATAAGAAACTTTTTCAATGTTTCTTTTTTTTATTTTTATTATAGGTTCTGAAGTTTCGAATCAGTGTATTGGAACTGAAACCGTAAGTTTCTTTATGAGACTATTTTATTTATTTTTTTTATTATTATTTTTAATGTTTTTTTTTCTTTGTAGGTTTCAAATAGAATTTTTAGCAAGATATTTTTTGATTAGTGCGATTTGTTCCAACAATCTACAAAAATCAGTAAAAACGTGAAAACAATTATCTAGCAAAAGGGCTTTAAATCGGGTACCTGGAAATTGGTACTTCCGAAAACTTAATTTTTTTATTTCATTATATGTATATAGATTTACATTAGATATTTACATTAGTTAAATAATTAGATAATTTAATAATAAACAATGCGTATTTTCATATAAATAAATGTATAAATCAACACTTTTTTATGCATTTTTCAACTAATTATAGGGTTAGTTTTTCTATATTTTAGAGCGTTAAACAACACTAGTGTCAATTGGCATTAATTAACACTAGTATACACCGCCCAAAATCTTACTGATGATAGTTGTCTGTATACATGCTGCCCAAATTATTTTGGGATGCCATAATTATAATTTGGGATGTCGTAATTATATATAATTTACTATGTAAAGTGCCAAAATAATTTGGGATGTCATAATTGAATTTGGAATTTTACTTATAATTACGGCAACCCAAAATAATTTGGGTGGCATGTATAGTTGTCTGGTAAATATTAAAAAACTTGATTGGCAATGATGGTCATAGCCTAAAGCTCCGCACAGATCAGGTTGGGTTGGATTACCTGGTTAACTTGAACCAAAATTTTTTTTCAGGTCAGATCAGATCAGATAAACCGTTCTGATCCAATCTGACTCATTTGACCCAAAAGTATTCAGATCACTTCAGATAATTCGAGTTACCTGAAGTTTTATTATTAAATATTGTAAAAAAACGTTTTGTAACTTTGTTTTTATATATAAAATGCTGAAACTATTTGTTTTGGCATTTTTCCTTTTGATTTTATATGTAAAAACATCAAAACTGATATGGTAGCTGTCACCTATAAACCACACTAATATTATGTGACTTCAAATTTTTATAAATTGTAAATTGAATAGTAAAAAGAAAAAACTAAACTGATAAAATGATAGAACAACATGTACTGAACATTTCTATCAGGTTATTTTATAGAATTTAATAAGAATTTTAATTAATATCATTATGGGTTAAAGTTAGATAATTTTAATAAATAGCCATAATAAAAACATAAAACTTTGGACTAGTTTTTATGTAATTTTTATGGATTTTACAAAAATTTTATGGAAATCCACAAGAATTCCATGTAATATAGCAAAAAAAATTTTGCCACTCACGCGGCAATTATTATATTTTAGCAAAGTACTTTAAAAATAAGTTAGACAATATAAATAAATAAAATTTTAAATTTCGGACTATTATTAATATTGTTATTTATAGGTGACGACCACCATAGTTTTAACATTTTTTTGATTTAAAATGCCAGAATTATTAGTTCTGGCATTTTTTTTTATTTACATGTAAAAATGCCAAAACTGATAGTTTTGGCATTTTTTTTTGATTTTACATGTAAAAGCGCTGGAATAATTAGTTCTGGCATTTTTTTTTGATTTTATATGTAAAAATGCTGAAACTAATGGTTTTGGCATTTTTTTTTTGATTTTACATATAAAAGTGCCAGAATAATTAGTTCTGGCATTTTTTTTTTAATTTTACATGTAAAAATGCCAAAACTGGTTATAGTTTCAGCATTTTTTTTTGATTTTACATGTAAAAATGCCAGAATTATTAGTTCCAGCATTTTTCTTTTTGATTTTACATGTAAAAATACAGGAATCATTAGTTCTGGCAGTTTTCTTTTTAATTTTACATATAAAAATGCCAAAACTACATATAAAAATGCTGAAACTATTAGTTTTAGCATTTTTTTTTCAATTTTACATGTAAAAGCGCCAGAATAATTAGTTCCAGCATTTTTCTTTTTGATTTTACATGTAAAAACATCAAAACTGATCATAGTTTCAGCATTTTTTTCAATTGTACATGTAAAAACACCAGAATCATTAGTTCTGGTGTTTTTCTTTTTGATTTTACATGTAAAAATGCCAGAATCATTATTGGTTTCAGCATTTTTTAATTTATTTAACCCAAATATATGTCAGGTCAACAGGTCAGGTCAGGTACTGATCAGCATTGACCTGACCCATGTCAGGTCATGAATTTGATGACCTGACCTGAATATTTTAGATCAACCCATCGGGTCACCCGATCCGTTGAGTCAGATTGCGGAGCTCTATCATAGCCTCTAATAAATTCTTCATACTGTTTAAAATGACTGCAAATACTACTTCTAATTTACGCAAAGAACTAAGGAGTAGTGGTTTATCAGTTTTAAAAAGAATTCTATTTTTTTTAGAAATGTATTAAACTATTTAACTTCTTGTACTCCTGAATCTTTCAACTATTCAGAAGAAATTGCACCTCAAATCTAAGTAAGTAATTGCTTAGCTCATTCCTCATTTTTTT
Organism: Rhizophagus irregularis; assembly: GCF_026210795.1. Classification (NCBI taxonomy): domain Eukaryota; kingdom Fungi; phylum Glomeromycota; class Glomeromycetes; order Glomerales; family Glomeraceae; genus Rhizophagus; species Rhizophagus irregularis. Next base: position 3,997,648 of record NC_089435.1, on the reverse strand, counting down.
TTACTAGTAATTTAATTATCTAAATTTCTGAAGATTATTCTACTGTTTTTAGTTTTTTGAATATTCAGTTACACTTCCATTAAAAATGCATAAGTCTTTAATTTCAGTGGAGTGGATGTAGAGTATTATCATTACATTTGCTAAAGCTTGTGGATTGGATGTATTGGATATGTCATACTCAAAACTTTGGATGATTCAGTTCAGTTCTATTTTTTAGTTCTTTTCTGATTGATCAGAATCCGTTTTGCGCAATAATTCACCATTCAGTGATCACAAAACCTGATCAATAGCTCATTAGAATTAACTTGTCAAGACGATTTGAATGGTACCAAAATTATTTTTCTAGCATTAATAAATGAAAAGTTAATTTTGCCAATTTTCAAAAAATAATTTGCTATTTATCAATGCTAGAAAGATGATTTTGATACCATTTGAACCGTCTTAATGAGACGATTTTAACGAGCTATTGATCAAATTTCTACAATCACTAGATGGCGAGTTATTGTGTAAAACAGATTTTGATTAATCAGAAAAAAACTAAAAAATGGAACTGAATCGAACCATTCAGAGCTTTAATCATACTCATTTAATCTTTCTTTAACTGATTCTAACAAGAAGTGATCTGGAAAATTGATTCCTTCATTTTCACATTGAACTTTATGTTTCTTTTGAATCTTGTTAGATGCATAGGTTGTTTTGTCATTTACAGCTATTTTCTAAATTATTGACCTCCCCCCTGTTATTTTTAAAAAATTTTTCAGAAGCGCATCAAACGCAATCGACCAGCGGTAATTCAGGCTGACTTATAGTGCCGGCTGGAATTATGAGTCATGTAGTTACACAAATTCCAAAAAAGGAAATTTTTGAATTTGCAAAAATCACAAAAAATATTTTTTTGTGAAATGGGTATCGCCCCCAAAAGGAAATAATATCATGTTAGATATCCTTTTTTGGCGATACCCATTTCACAAAAAATATTTTTTGTGATTTTTGCAAATTCAAAAATTTCCTTTTTTGGAATTTGTGTAACCATATGACTCATAATCTCGGCCGGTCAGCCCGAATTACTGTGTCTGACTGCGTCTGACTGTGTTTGAAAAATTTTTTAAAAATAACAGGGGGAGTCAATAATTTAGAAAATAGCTGTAATGTAGCAAAGATTATTTTTCTGGAATATTAAGTTTCTGTAACTCTCTTCAAAGTTTACTAAAATGGGATGTGATAGTGATAAAGTTAAAGGATGTTACAATTAAAACTTTAGCTATCGCTTTTACTTCTTTTTCAATTAGCTTTATTAATACAATACATCTGGCCATACTTTTGATAGTTTATCTGGAATGATATCAGATACTTGGCATATGGATGCTTTACAGTATCTGAGTAGTACACCTTACTCTGGTTTGGTTGGCAAAACAGCTATATACTGTAGTGATCTTATATTATCTGAAGAAAGTTTTAGGTTAAAAATAAATTGGCGGTTCAAAGTTAATCAAGGATTTACTTATCCGTGTTTTTTTTTAATATTGCTTTTTTTAGACATCATGGTTTGTGTCAAATTCACAATTATTATTCATCACTATTGAATTGGTTCATTATATTAATATATTTATTTTTTTATCCAGGCTTATGTAGAATCATTAAAAGAAATTATACTAGATGAAAATTTTACCATTATTAAATTCTTTAGGAAGATAAATCTTCCTTTCATTCAAAGGAACCAGCGAAAAACGTCCTATATAATGCATTAAAAACTATAGAGTCTGAAAACAATAAACAGTCCATGAAAGCTATGAAGCTTCTGATAAATTTTAACGAACTTATTAATTCTAACTCAGTAAGAGACTATTGGAATAGCATTCGTATTTGAAATGAGAAAAATGAAACACAGATTATGCAACATTTAACGAAAGAAAAAGAAGTCAGTATATGCAGGGTTGGGAATTGTACTAGTACAGTACTAGTACAGTATAGTACAGTACTAAGTACTGTACTTGTACTTGAAAATTTAGTACAAATACAATTTTAGTACATACTATTAATAAATTTTATTGGTTAATTTTATAAATATAAACAATATTGATCACATGATATCTACCTAAAATGGTTAAATTATATCCTAAAAAGTAATAATTGTATTAGTACAGTGTACTTAGTACTTGTACGAAATTTTTACTAGTACAGTACGTACTAGAATTTTGCTAGTACAGGTGTACTACCACAACCCTGAGTATATGCATCTGTGTCTTGAGCTAGCAAGACTATTAATTTAACTTGTTTAATTTAAATTATTTAGGAACAGAAATTTGCCACGTAAGATCTAATGCGTTAAATGAACACATAATTGAAAGCGATAAAATTATAGTAGGAAAAAGAAAAAGTACAGATGGTTACCCACCAAGTAAAGTTAGTATAATACTTAATTTTAACTATTGCTTTTACGTCATTGCTGATGTTTGATATGCAATGTTAGCGTACAATATTAACATCTGCGAATGCAAGGATCATAGCTCACCATTCGTCTTGCCTTCTGATTTTAATCATGACCACACTAACTGTGAAGAAGGTAATGTTAGTTGTGCATTTATTAATATTTTTTGAAATGTGAATTTAATTCCTATATATATTAAATATCGAACCCGAATATTATGATACCAGAAAACGTCATAAAATTCATTATTCATGGAAGGATGTCATTGAAAAAGTCAATTTTAGAGATTCTTCCAAAAAGGATGTGAGCATATGATTTGGTAAATACTTAATTGCATTCACCGGTACACTAACAACCTACGCGTTTTTTCAGTGAATTTTGCAAGATTATAACCTCTCTGACGAGTTTCGGAACTTCTAACAACAAATAATTCAATAGGCAAGTCAAGGTAAATCCATATTTGTGTTATAAAAACTGATGTCCAAAAAATTTTGTAAGTTCACATTCCATCTAAAGATCATGAGTTCTTTTCTTTTATCTTCTAGCTAAACATTATAGTGTCCGGGATTCTTTAGCTTCTAAAGTGAAAGACATAATGTATGTCATTTTTAAAGAGTTTTCATGGCTACTTCACGTTATATTTATAATTCTCTTGTAATAAAATAGATGTCCATCAAATATAATGATGATTGAACAGACGAAACCATCATATTTTACTTGCAAATCAAACGATTGGAATACAATTTGCCAAAGACAACCACTTTAAAGTTTATCATCTGTAGCTAATAGCGTAATTCTAGAATACTCTTCGGTAATATTATTTATAGATTGATGTTATATTTCAACACTACTGATATTCCTCATCCATTCTAATTATTAAATTCCTTCACGCTACTTGACAAAATTCAAAAAAAATGGTGCGCAAATTTCTCTAGAATCACGGAGTTGAATGATCAAGTGGACTAAGATAATTTTTGCAAAATTCAAGTTATATTACAAAATTTGTAAGTGTACTTCTGTAAAATCATCATAATTGACGTAATACTATATATATCCTTATAAATGTTGTGTGACTGCTCATTGAATACCCTCCTGGCTGATCATCTCATGATTTATAGAAACTTGTCAGCTCCTAAAATCCTCCTAGAACTATTGAAGAACTGGCAGGAAACTAGGGAAATCATATGTAATACAAATTTTAGCTATGTATAGTTTAGCCGACCATGATGATCGAGTCAATTTAGCCAAATCATGAATCTGTTTTTCACCTGAAGAATTAAATAAAAATGAATATGATATTTTATTATAATATACTTGCTATAAATTGCTATAAATCTTTAAAGTTGCTAAAAATGCTATAAATCACTAAACAGCTATAAATTGCTATATCTGTAAAATGGCTAAATCTAGCAACTATAATGGTTTGAATTCTGTAATAATACAGGCATTAAACAATCTGCAATATAGGTATAATGGTGAAATACCAGAAATGTGGTGTCCTTGTGTTTGTTATCCATTTAAGAAACTTCTTGAATATAATCCAAATACTTCTTTAAAATGATTGAAAGATCATATAAAGATGAAAATTTAAAGCTAGGAAATACTTATTTTATATTTATTGCATTATATGCAACTCCTTAGTAATTATCTGTGAAAATACCATTGAATGTGACAATGATCATCTGAAAAATGTATTACTAAAACTGCTAAATAAAATGCATTTTAATTCTGTACGAAAGAATGCGATAAAAAGAGAAAATGTATCATTGTTCAGTTCTGATGAAATTGATAAGATTTATCAAATATATTGAATTATATACAGTAAAGTTTTGGCTCATTATAGTTATAATTGTTCACATGAAGATAGAAAAAGAATTGTAAATCATTTAATTGATAGTGCAAAAGTTGTTCAATGAGCTTGGAGAGCTTTCAAGTCGAGACCTGAAACATAAATAAAATGAGTCTAGAATATGGTTAAGAATGATGGTACTTTGCTATTGCATTCTTTATTAATTAAATTATAAAAGTTTATATTAAACTTATTGTAAAATTGTGTTTTTAAAAAAAAAGTTTATAAAATAAATTACCTGCAATTTATTTTTAATATCTCGATGACAATTATTGTATAGTTTAAAAATATCATTTTGAATGGTATCAACAAATGGTATAATAATATTTGGATTGCATAAATTTATAAATTGACGAAATTCTGGATATTTGACTACTTTAAATGATTGATTATCAATGGCTATCTATATGCCTAGCTTTTCTTTAAAAATATCATTAGAAAATACTACCTGTAAAAAAAATAAAAATAAGTTTTTTATAAAAAACAAACTAATATTAAGTTAATAATAAATGGACTTACATATTAGAATTTTTATTTTCATCATCAAGAAAATTTCTTATAAACTTGGCTTGTCTTTATACCAAAGAATCAACTTTGTCTAAATGTACTTTTAAATGGTGATTTAAATTGCCTGTTGAACCACCTGAATCTGTATTTTATACTTTTTATAACTAATTAAATATTTAAGATTTAATATACAATAAATTTTGTAAAAATTACAATTACTTATTTATAAAATTATACACATACCTATAGTAGTGACACTTTGCTCATATTACATTTTTATTATCCTTATATTTTTCAAAATAGATCTATACAAACTTCTTTCATTATTATTTTTATTTTTATTATTTAATTTAGAACCTAATACCTCAAATTTTTTTCTTTTTTCATTTTTTTTATGATCATTGATTTCTTTTTCTGATTCTTTTTCATCAATTACATCATTATTTATTTCATTATTTATTTCATTATTTATTTCTTCTTGACGAGAACACTTTGCATTATCTTATTCTTTAGAACTATTATAATATTATTTTAAATTATAATTGTTTATTAGTTATTACTATAATTATTAGTTGTAATTATTGCAAATACAGTCAATTCTTTTTATAGTCACACATTTGAAACAGCCTATATTTGGTGATTATAAAGAGATGTGGCTATATAAAAAATTTCTTATATTTGTATATTATAATTCCGGCCAAAAATTAACATAAATTTTAGCCAGAATTATACTTAAAACTTTATTGTATCGTAATTCTACCAATATTAATTGTAGAGAGATGATCTTACCGCTATTCAATTCGTCTTGATGAGACAGTTCTAATGGTATAAAATACATCAAAATCCAATTACTAGATTAATTTTTGAAATTAAAAAATATTAATGATTTTTGTGTAATAACTCTGCCAATATTGATCCTAGAGAGACAATCTTACTACCATTCGATTCATCTTGATGAAACGATTCCAACAAGCTATTAATCGTCTTTTTATAATCACTAGATACTGAGAAATTTAGCAAAATGTTAAATGGCACAGTAAACGTAAATTAAGAAATATTATAATGCCAATATTAAACATTTCATTGAATAACTTTAGGGCTGATCACCCTAGTGCAGTCATTAAGGTGGCACTCCCTCATATAGTCTGAGTATGATGAAGTTACAGGTTCAATTCCACTGATCATGAAAATTAAACAAATTTTACTGCAGATCTTATGTAATAACGTGAAGATATAGAGATTAGTATAGTTAGATTGCATCATAGTGAATTAGTGTATACAGTTAGACTGCACATTTCAACTAAAGGTTATAGTGTCCTTCTAATGTTCCCTATAAAGCCATTGGTATGTGTGCAGTTCTGTCTTTGAGGTTATTAAATATATATCTTAAGGGAATTGGGACTTTGCTTCGGTTTAGGTAGTCGTTTTAGCATGATATCGCCTGGATCCAATATGGCCAAATGGTTATCCTAGTTCCTTCTTCATCTCAACACATATAGCAGCCAATGCAGGTGTCTTACATTGTGGTAGTTTCAGTATAGACCTTTAGCCTTCTAATAGGTGATAAACCACAAAGGGATATTTATGTACAGAATAGGTAGCATGGTTATGAATTCAATTTCTTATTCTTTAGATCCTGGTCAGTGATCCCTGGTATTTGATGCTTACCATAAGGGGTGATTCTGAACAGATGCCTGCTACTTTCTGTCTGAATAGTCGCTATAAAGTATACCACTTAAGGTTCGTACATGCCCATCCGTACTGGGTGAATCACAGGCCATAGTGGCTGCTTTGAGTGAAAACCTTATACCTAAAATGGTAGTATGGGAGGATACTAGATGGTTAATGTTACCTGTCAAAAGTCCTCCATGAGAGTAGGTGCTTTCTAAAGGTTGTAAAATAAATTGAGTACTAGTATCATGCAATGGGTAAAGAATGAGTAGGCAGCATATTTTTAGCTTCAGATCAGCCTTAAAAGTGGCTCAATGGAGGAAGTCCTCATATATGATGCTGTCTACCTAAGGAATTAAGTACTCAGTTGAATAGTTATCCCTTAAGGATGATAAAATACTGGTCTGATGATGTCTCATAAGAGGTAAAGGGAGACCTAATCGTAAATACTAGCAAAGTAAATACTAGCAAAGTAAAAGGATAAAACTATTACCATTTGATTCATTTCAGTAAGATAATTCTAACAAGCTATGGTACATCTTTGCGTTGTACAATTATTAGATATTAAGTTATTTAATATGTTCTTTATATAACTGTAATTATAAACGGTTCTTTTTAATATAAGATTTTTGAGGATAGGTGTGATAATAACTATAGATAGATTGTGATTATATAGGATAGATTTTAATAATAAAGTGTTTTGAACATTTAACTGGTATAACTATATAGTAGAATGTGACTATAATGGAAGTGACTATAGAGGGAGTTGACTGTATATGATGTAAATTTAATTATGCTTATTGTTTCTTTACGATGTAAATTTAATTGTAACTGAAGAAATTTTAAAGAAAAAAAAGAAATCACACATAAATGTTATACAATCTGAAATTATACAAACATTACATAAACTTATTCTTATATTTATTATTTAATAAAATAAATAAAATTATTAATGAGTTAAATAGATCAAAACAGATTAGATTAAAATTTACCTAGTCTGTTATCAAATAATAGTTACCGTATTTTTTCAAAATTAGTCATTTCTGAAATTAAGCACCTCTACCAACTTTTCGAACTTTGATAAAAAGATTTTTATATAAAATACTAGTAAAAATTAAGCACCTTCCCAAGTTTTTTAATCAAAATCCTTGTAAAAAAGAAGTGACTAATTTTGGAAAAATACAGTATATTAACTAAACCCGTTCAAAAAAAAATAATTTTTTAGTTAGCCATTTAAAAAAAATGTTATTTTAATTAATTATAATAAAACATTATAATAAAAAAAAAATATTAATTATAATAAAAAATAATAAAAAAATAATTATAATAAAAAAATATTAATTATAATAAAAAAACGTTAAGAAACATTTTCTTAATGTTTTTTAAAATTATAATAAAAAAAAAACGTTTCTTACCATTTTTTAAATTAATTATAATAAAAAAAATGTTTCTTACAGTGTGTAAAATCTATATGCACAATATACCATTTTGACAGCTTCTGTTAATGTCTTTAATAGTTTAATTTAATTAACTAGTAATAAAGTAACTAATATATATAATTTAACTATCTAAATAATAAATATAGTAATTAAACATTATTATTCTTAAATATTATAATTATTACACTAATTTGTTATTTTTTTTTGTAATCTATAATTTTTTTTTTTTTTTAATAATCTATATTTTGTAAACTATAATTAGTATACTATAAATGATATTAATTTTTATTAATAATTTATGTTTTTCATTAATTTTTAATTTCTGTTTTCAACTCTTTATTAATTTCTGATTTTTCACTATCTTTATTAGAATTTACTGATAAAATTGTTATACCATATTTTTAAAAGAATTAATAATAATTTCATCAGAAATTTTCTTCAAAATTGCTTAATTTAATTATTATATATTGCTTATTTTAGCATGCTGAAGGTTTTGCACTTTTGCTATATTGTTTTGCATAATTAACAACTTTTATTTTTATCTTATTAGGTATAAAGTCCATCTAACAACTTTTTATATTTAACTTATTTTATACTTTTGTGGCATTTTTTCTTGTAAAAATAGAAAATAAAGTAAGTTTAAATCAGGTTTACATATGAGATAAAGGTCATATTATACTTACATATTATTGTATGGACTATGGAGTATACTTGATAATAAAATAAAATGGCACAGCCATTTTATCTTATTGTTAAGTATATCACATACAATAATTATATTATTATTTAGTTTTTTTTAGTTCATATTGAGAGTTAAAAAAGTTTATATATTAGTTTTAAAAAAAATTATATGTAAAAGTTTAAAAAAAGTTTATTAGTTCTTTAAACTCTCAAGAAGTTACACCTCAATTGCAACAAATACATAATCTAATTAAAGGATCCAGTACTCAAAATGTTAATATTAACATTTATTTTAATAATTATAGTAGTTAATTACATAAAGTAATATATTCATTAGTATGTACTTTAATTATCGTATAATCATATATGGATTATTGTATGTCTGCATAAAAATAAATGGATAGGATGTTCTATGTGGCTAAATGATAATACAAAAAAATCAGATGATTATTAGTAATATTGAAAAATAGTTGTATTTGAAAATAGGCAATCCTATAATAAAAAAAGGTTGCTTATATATGGTAAATTAAAGCCATTAAAACATTAGTTCTTCCTTTTATTAACTATTTGATTTTATTAAATAATTCATTTAAGACTAAAAAATTATACAGTATTTGTAATCAATATGAATATCTGTTGTTTATAACATTTAAATCTTCCAATTGAATTATCAATTTTCATTTTTATTCTATGTAATTCCATTACACTTGAATAAAACTTCTTCAAATTTATAGTAATATATAAAATTGATTCTAAGACAACTTTCATCTATTAATCATAAGTTAACTAGAGTGGAACGAAGACAGAACCACATTGAAGCTGCGGAGACCAAAATAAAGAAACCATTACATATATTATTTCATTACAATCAAAAAAATTTTTACTAAAATTTGGTTTTTTTTAGAATTACGTGCTATGCAAGAATAAGAAATTCGGTTCTCCGTGAAAATATCAAAATATTGAGTTGTTATTCATCAATACTGGAGATCTCCCCATGAATTGTTCAACGATCTCGAAATGAAGAAGTCTGTGGATTATTAATTATAAAACTACTTGGAGAATGCGAGGTCTCTCAGAAAGTGTCTTGCAGCTTTCCTAGGTGATATTTTGCCATAATTAATGAACGATATCTAGTGTTCTTATGACCTATAGCGTGGAAAGTAATACACATGCGTGATTGCTTCTTACGTGCGCAGTTGATTCTTCGTTAATACCATTAATGAAGTACTCATCACGTGAATATCAACAAATCGCTGATCTTTAATAAAAGCAGAGTCAAAAAAAAAATTTTTAATTTCACACATTACATACTCAAATTTGTTTTCATAAAATAAAATGACTTCATCAACAAACACTCAATCAATACCACCTTTACGCTCCCAAAGAGATCTCTGTTGGAAATTACGAGATGAATATTTTGAATGTTTAGATAATATCAATAATTCGAATAATGATGATAAATTATTTGTTGACCCAGTTTCAGTACAAAATGATGAAAACATGCAAAAATTGGTAAAAAAATTTAATTGTTGGAAAAAGAAGGAAGAATATGAAAAATCTTGTATTACAAGTTGGGTAAGTGAAGATAAAATCGAAGAAACTTTAATTATTTTGATGATTTTATTATTCATTAATATTTATAATTTTAATTTAAATTTATATATAATTTAATCATTGAATGATGATATAATTGGTATAATTCAAATTTGAATTCGTAAAAGGTCGAATATTTTAATAAACGTAGACAATTGGAGATTAAACAACGTGAAATGTTAAATAAATGAATAAATATAAAACTTCGTTATATTTTGAGTAGGACTATTTATAGATAATTGATTAATTGATCATTTAATTATAAAGTGGTTTGTAGTTAATTAATTTAATTATATAATTGATAAAATGTTAATAAAATGTTTACGATAAATTTATCTTATTTTGTCACATATGGCTGAAAGTGATTTATAGTTAATCATAAATCTTGACATATATACATTTAGTGTTATATATTTTCGTTGATGTATTAAAAAATATAATTCTCACTTATTAATCAAATATGTGTGATCTAGATAGACTTTATCAAACTTTTTTTTTACACTTGAAGAAGTCTATTTAGACTCTTTTTTTTTTCATGATACAAAAAAAAAGTATAAAATAATCACAGAAATTTTCTTGTTTATTTTAAATCTTTTAATCTCCTTTTTTGCACCTTTTTTTCTCCAGAAAAAAAAATGGAAACTTATCGAGGTTCGTTAATTAATCGTTCGAACTTATACTCGCGTAATTTATTTAAAAAGAAGACTGTTTTCACATTTGACTACTTTCCAGGGAGAGTTGAAACTTTAAATGATGCATTGGTTATTTTTGGTAAGTTTAAAATAAATAAATTGTTCCCAATCGCCAAGTTACGTAATTTTTTTATTATATAATAGAAGCGTGCCGGCAGGGAATCCTTCATAAGACCACACGTCGATTGCTGGAGAAGGAGAAAGAAGAATTACGTGGTGGAAAAGTGTAAGTATTTTATCGTAAGAACTTTGTAGTTACTTTTTTTAAAAAATATTTCTTTTTTTTCTCTCCTAGTTATGTGTTTGATGAAATTGAATCAGGAATAAAACGATGGACAGATGGGAGATTATGGAGCCCAAGTAGGATTATCAAAGATTTCCTAGTTTATCGTGAATTAGCAACACGTGATCTAAACATCAAACGTCATGAACCTTTGGACGATTTGTTACAAAAACGAATCACCACTGAAGGACTTAAAGTACATCAATGTAGCAAAGGAACGTTTTTATTGAGGAAAGATGGTTTATTAAAGAAAACCCTAAGCATTAAATTTAACGAAGAATATCAACATATGATTATTTATGAAGATGCCGTCATTTCACCAGAATCATCTTTACCTCCTCGGGCGTTTGAAGAACTTCGATACCTTCAGCCTGGAGAAGATATTTTAAATTCGGAAAAGATGCCAAAGATAAATAGAAATTATTCAAAAAAAATTCAAAAAAAGAGAAATGAACAACAACCAATACAATATCTATCGAAACAATTTTTATTGGCTCAAACGGATCAACGACAACCGAATTATCAACTTTATTATCAAACTGGCATTATTGGAGGAAGTTCGTTAGGAAGTACACTTTTAGGCGGCGCATTAAATAACGATCAAATATATGTGAATGATAATATTATACCATCTACTAGCACTTTTGTTCCATATCAATATGGTGCTGTAAATTTGACAGTCGAAACTCCACTATTGTGTATTCCTTGGTCACCTAATCAACCAATTAGTTTTAATAGTTCAAATATTAATTCGGCTATTTATCCTTCTATAATTCCACCACTTCAACAAACTCAAATTTTTAATAATTCTACTAATCCTTTGAATGACAGTCTTACAATTAGTAATGAAAATGATTCCGATATAGAAACTGAAAACTATGCATAGTTCAAATTATATAATGTTTTTAATTAATCACGTGATACTACGATATAAATGCCTCATTATTATTCGTAATAAAGTTAATACCAAGAGCTAGGGTTATTTAAAGCACCATCACGTTTCATTTTCCGCTGGAGAATACAGACAATAACTCCCTATAAAATGTACAGACAGTACAGACAGTTTGTAAACTAAAAAATACATAAGTAAAATTGCAGGGAATGTAAAAAATACTTATTATACAAAAGGTTTATATGAAAGTTTTTCTTGTACTCGACATAAAATAAAATGGAAAAGAAAAAATAAAAACAAATTCGTGATCGACTTGATAGGATTATCTATATCGGGTATAATGGCCGGATAAATTATCGTAAAATAATGGGGGGCTTGAAATCCAAAACTATTATTTTCAGTTCTGTCTTATTAACACGAATTAAGCAAATGGATGATATTGCAGTATCAGGTTTAATCATTAAACCCTTTTGTTTTTTAATTTCGTCGTTTTCTTTAGTGTATATTTTTCCTAATTAGTTATTTAAATAATATTCCAGTTAGCACAAATGATATTTTGAATGAGGAATTACTTGTAGTATGTATTAACAGTATAATTTTAATTATATCTCATTATTAGAGTTAATTTATTGTTAAGTTCTGTTTAACTAGCTACCAGTTGGACTTGGAAGACCCTTGTCACGAGAAGAAGTACAACGAGACATAGAAGAAAGATATTTAATACCTCGTACTTCATTCCCAACTTCGTGGTTATTCAAATGTCAACAGTTAGTAATTGTTTTAATGAATATATTTAAAATATGACAGAAATTCTGTTTATTTAAATATTTCTTTATAAGATTATTGGAACGTGAGCCCGATTTTATTTCATTAACTGTATTGGAACCATCAAAACCACGAACTACTTTGGAAATTGCTCGAGATGGTCCTGATGGAAAAATTATTGGATATAAAGAAGTAACTGCATATATTTATATATTTTGAAGCTTGAAAAAAAGTTACTTTTTAAGATTCTAATTAATTTGTTCGTGGTTAAAGGTTGTGGTTACTGATTTGAATTTGACTGTCAAAAATTCAACATCATTATTACGTGAACCTGGATCTATAAATCATTTTGTCAGAGGAGCTTCTAGTCAATTTCCATTCACTCCTGGTATGAACTATTTAAATTATATTAGTTTAAATAAAAACATTTTGACTAAAATCGTTTTTTCTAGGTGGATTGGAACCTGAAGTGATGGTTGACGCAGAAGTGATAAATGATATTATTGATAAGGAAATTCCGTTGAGTTTCGAAGATGGTTTGTATTATTCTATAATATGATGTAACGTAAGAGAATTTTCTTTTATTAAAGCGTTATATAATATAATATTACGTTTTTTTTCCCATTAAATTTAAATACACATATATACTTTTTCGTTCAATTTGAACTTTATCAAGTTGAAATTTTATCGATACCTCCAGGATTTGACCGTGGTTTAATATTTGAAGGTACTAGATGGACAACTTTTTTAATTCTAAAAATTTTAATTGTTGCAATAGTTCATAATATGTTTAGACACGCCGAATCTTTTAATTTAACGTACACTCAATAGATGAAAAAGACCGTCAAATTCGATCTACAAATAAATATGTGGGATTAAATATTACTGATATGATTACTCATGACGAGGATGAACTGACCGAATTCCTTGAACCTTTGTATGAAACGGAAGATGTTCGGGATAATAAAGTACAAGAAGTTAGGATAACACGCTATTGCAAGATATGTTAAATGTTTAATAATATTGAATTAATAATATATTGTTTTACCTAAATAGGATATTGAACTCGTGAAAGTGGAGAAAAATGAAGAAACAGAAGTAACAAGTAAAGATATAAAAGACGAAGACTCTGTTGATAACCTTTTACCAACTCAGGTATGAAAATCATGTCTTAGTGTTGTATAATAAATATTCAAAAGTTGCCATGTATAATATATTCATTTACTTTCAGCCGCCTCCACTTGAAGGCTCAAGTGTAGCAAGTAAAGTAAGTAAAGCAAATTCTCGAAAGCAAGAGTGGGCTCATGAGGTAAAAATGGATATGGAGAATTTTAAAGAACTTGTTCCAGAGCTTGCTTATGAGGTATGTATATTGAGTAACGAGAAACAACAAAAAAAAAACAAAAATGAAGTTAATATTGACTTATATTTTCAATTATAGTTCAAATTTGAATTGGATATATTTCAAAAACAAGCAATTTACCATCTGGAAAATGGGGATTCAGTATTTGTGGCTGCTCATACTTCAGCCGGTAAAACTGCAGTCGCTGAATATGCTATATCTTTAGCTTCAAAACATATGACACGGTAGTTCTTAATACAATACATTTATATTATTCTTACACAACCATTGATATTAAGTCCTCTTTCTTTTTTAGAACTATATATACATCCCCGATTAAGGCTCTCTCAAATCAAAAATATAGTGATTTTAAAACTAAGTTTGATGATGTTGGTATATTAACAGGAGATATACAAATTCGACCTGAAGCTTCTTGTTTGATTATGACAACAGAAATTTTAAGGTCAATGTTATATAAAGGAGCCGACTTGATCAGAGATGTCGAATTTGTTATATTTGATGAAGTTCATTATATTAATGATTCAGAGGTAAAAATCTATTTTAGTTAAAGATTGATATTAGTCATATTAATGTATTCGATTGTATATTTTTACATAGCGTGGTGTGGTATGGGAAGAAGTTATTATCATGTTACCTGCTCACGTAAATCTTGTTCTTTTATCGGCTACTGTACCGAATACAAAAGAATTTGCTGATTGGATTGGGTATAATATTCATTGTGATATTTTACGATCTAAGAAAAATTTGTTTTTTTCAACTCTAATTGTAAATTAATTTAAATAGGCGAACAAAAAAGAAAGAAATTTATGTAATTAGTACATATAAACGTCCCGTACCACTTGAACATTATTTATATGCTGAAAATGAACTTTATAAAATTGTTGATGCGAAAAAAGTCTTCTCAGATCAAGAGTACGTATACCACCACGTAGGGAAAGCTTATAAATGTTTTAGATATCTGACTTTTAAATTATTACAGATGGAAGAAAGCTCAAAATGCATTAAACAAAGAGAAAGAATCGAAAGGAAATGCTAGTGACGCCCGTGGAGGACGTGGAGGACGTGGAGGACGTGGACGTGGAAGTGGTCGCAATGGTACCAGGCAAAGAGGTAGAGGTGGGGGTGGGGGAGATCCTAGAGCTCAGCAACAGGTATTTTTTTTTACATCTGAGATTTTTTTATTTTTATAATATTCAATAATTTACTAATAATAAATACTTTCAATCTTAAAGCAAAATAAAAATTTATGGACAAATATTATTAATTTATTGAAAAAGAGAGATTTATTGCCAGTAATAAATTTTACTTTCTCGAAAAAGAGATGTGATGATTTTGCTGCGGCTCTCAGTAATTTGGATCTTTGTACTAACTCCGAGAAAAGTGAGATACACGTTTTTATCGAGAAAAGTTTGACTCGTCTAAACGGTAAGACTCGGATAAAAATTGTAGTTTTGTAAAAATTTAATTTCAATTTTGAGGAAAATGAGAAACTAATGGTAATGTATCGTTTGTTCTTTAATGTTAGAATCTGACAAGAGTTTACCTCAAGTATTGAGAATTAGAGAATTATTGAAAAGAGGTATTGCTGTACATCATGGTGGATTACTTCCAATCATTAAAGAGGTTAGTATTGTAAAGATGCTTACTATTAGTAATTGAAGGAAGATTTAATAAATATAGTCTACTTAAAATAGATGGTAGAGATCCTATTTGGAAGAAAGCTGGTTAAAGTTCTTTTTGCCACAGAAACTTTCGCTATGGTAACTTGAATTCTTTTCAAAAAAAAGATTGCAATTTTGCTTTACGCTGTTTAAAACATTTTAACTCGATAGGGTATAAATATGCCGGCACGTACAGTTGTATTTTCTGAAATAAGAAAACATGATGGAAAAAATTTTCGTGATTTGTTGCCGGGAGAATATACACAAATGTCTGGACGAGCGGGAAGACGTGATATAGATAAATTTGGTTATGTCATTATTACTCCTAAAAATGGCGAAGTTCCTAATGTGGGTAGAAAATCTATTATTTGTTTTAATAACAATCTAAATTAATGCAAATTTTAATATATTTTTTTTCACAGCCATCTTTACTTGATGAGATGATATTGGGTAAGCCTACGAAATTGGAGTCCAAATTTCGTCTCACTTATAATATGATACTTAATTTATTACGTGTTGAGGCCTTGCAAGTTGAAGACATGATTAAACGAAGTTTTTCTGAGAATAAAAGTCAGAAAATGTTGCCGATGCATGAAAAAAGTTTTGCGGAAGTGAGTTTATCAATAGTAGTTATTCTCTTATTCATTATGCAAATATTATGTTGACTTACAAATATGTTAAAATGGCAGAGTGAAAACAGGCTTAGCACATTTCAAAAACTTGAATGCTCTATATGTACTCGAGATATAAATGATTATTATGATGTTTCGGCGGATATTGTTAGATTGACTTCTTCTCTTTATAATAAACTCATGAATTCGTCCAATTCGCACCTAGTATATAAAGCTTTAAGTCCGGGAAGAATAGTTATTATTAATAACGGCGTAAGTTAATTTATTTCCATATATTTTAACGCATAAATTGTACGTGAATATATATAATATGTCTATCAATGGTCATATAGGCTTATAGGAATGTAGCGGCTGTTATATTGAGGCAACCACCTAAAAATAAGACTCTTTTGGCATCAGCAGGCTCTAAAATTGTTCCTGATGACAAAACATATAAAGTCTTTACGCTTTTAGACAAGGATAACAACATGTCTGAACGAGGTTAGCCTTCTATTTATCTAAGTAATTTTAAGATTTAACTAAACCCTAATTGAATAAATTCGTATCCTATTATCCAACTAGAGAGTTCACCGCTTCCTGTCACAAAGTTATCTATTCCTAATCCAAATTCATATACACACAAAATAGATTCTATACCTTACAGAGATATTGCTTTTATAACGAAATCTTCTATCAAAGTATGCTCTGCTATTTATCATTTCATATTGTGATATTACTTACTTAAATATAAATTTAAATTATAGATAAACTCCGATAATATTGATAAGGGTGATAAAGGTGAAATTTCTAGAATATCTCAAGAGTTATTGCGGTATGCAGATACAACACAAAAAGGTAAGAAAAGATCACATTTTTACAAAATTCAACTTGTATTGGAATTAACTTTTAATGAATTTCTATAGGCAGAATAATTGAATATGATTGGTCAAGAATATCTGAGTTGGATTTTAGAATTAACTTGGAAGAAAGAGATAAGTTAATGGAAAAATTAATTTTATTTCAGTGTATAATGTGTACAGAGTTTATTGAACATGTAAATAATATTGTATATTATATTATATTGTTTTATGGGTTTAATATCTCATTTTACTTATTTTTATTTTATTTTGGTTTATTTTATTTTTATGTTTTAAGTATAAAAATATACATAAAGAACGATTACTTAAAAGAAACTTGGATGATTTAAAAAATACTATATCAGAACAAAATCTAGAATTATACCCGGATTTTGAACAAAGAATAGGTGTATTACAAAAACTCAATTATATTGATGAGGATCGTATCTTACAGCTAAAAGGACGTGTTGCATGTGGGGTAAAATCATATCATTTCTAACGTTATAGTTGAATATAGAGAATAAATATATTAACATGTCTAATTAATTAACTTAGATCAATTCAGCCGACGAATTGATTGTTACCGAATTAATATTTGAAAATGTTTTAGCAGATTATGAAGCTGAGGAGATTGTTGCTTTGTTATCATGTTTCATATTCCAAGAGAAAAATAAAAGTGTTGCCCCGCCAAACCTTACACCAAGGTTAAAGAAAGTATGTATTATGATAAAGTTAATTATAATATCATACAATTTTAGAATAATAATACAATTAAATTAATTTATAGGGATTAAAAACTATATATGATATTGCATGTCGTGTTGATAATGTACAGCTTGAATTTGGCATTTCCCCTTCTGAAGACGAAGATTTTAGAGATTTTAATGATAGAAATTCTAAAGATCCTAAAGATTCTAAAAATTTTAGAGATCCTAGGGATCCTAAAAATCCTAAAGATCCTAAAGATCCTAAAAATTCTAAAGATGTCGATGATGAAATTAAAAATATTAGACATAAGCATATAAAATATGGACTTGTTGAAGTTGTTCATGAATGGGCTAAAAAAACGGTAATAATTAATGATTTTATCACACAAACATAATAAACATCATAACTTTTATATTAACCTTTGATTTTTAATCATTAGGAATTTATAAAGATTAAAGAATTAACTGATGTATCAGAAGGATCTATCGTAAGATGCATTACAAGATTAGATGAAACTTGCAGAGAAGTTAAAAGTGCCGCTAGAATTATTGGGGATTCTTCATTATTTAATAAAATGGAAGAAGCTCAACAACGTATTAAACGTGACATTGTATTTGCTAAAAGTTTGGTAAGTGATAAGAAATTTTCGTTTTCATTAACTTTTTTATGTCACTAAATAAACTTTTGTTCTTTTCTTTAGTATTTTTAACTTCTTTCTGGCTTCATTTGTTGTTCTTAAATAAAGATAAACATAATAATTTTGTAATAAACTAATTTATTAAAATCGCCCTTTTGTTGCTTAATTTTTAATAAAACAACTCGAACGCCAAACATAATTTAAACCTTTGATGTTAAAGTTGTGCATACATTATTTCATTTGTCGCGAAATAAATCATTTAATCGAAACCATAAGATTAACCAACAATCTAGTTATAAAAAACGAGCCATGTTAATTAATTTTCTTTATGTTTCTGTGTCCTGATATTCCTCTCTTAGTAAGATGGATTTTAATATCCAATTTTTTTTTGATGATTCTTCTATCAGCTCTCATCTTAATAACCAGGGTATTTTAAATCATCTATTCTTTCTTGGTTTCGCTGACCAATTCTTTCATTTCATTTTGTTCTATTAATATTTGACTGGATAAATTCACTGAAAAATTATAAATCGGGAAGATGTCTCACGTAGATAATTTTTTATATTAAAAAAAAAAATTTTTTGTCGGGGTATGATACAAAATATGAAAGGTCAACCTTATACTATATCTATACTAGACAATAATTGTAACACTTCAAATACATTAAAAATAATAAATTTATTCTTCATGATGAATACTATTAAATCACTGGCCAGATTTCCAAAAAAAATATCTACATAGAAAGTTATAAGCATTTAAACTCAGATGATTTTCATATTATTGGCCCAAATTTGTAGAGCTTTATCTCAACAGATAATAAATTAAGATACTCTAAGATTTATCTTAATTAACCAGTAATATTAACCATTGTAACACCATGCTTTTAGAAATAACTAATAAATTTGATTAACCCTGATTATTTATTTAATTTCTATCTTTCAAAAAGTGAATTCAATTACCGTATTCTTCCGTTTTTAAGCACCACCCGAATTTAAGCACCACCTCAACTTTTGCCAAAAAAACTTGAAAAACAAAAATAAGCACCACCTCAAATTTGAAAATTTTTTTATATTTTATTCAAAATAAATTTTATTTTTATGATGCATCATTTTACAATTCAGCTAATTCATCAGCTGAATCACTATCTATATCTACAATTTCCCTTTCATTTTCATCAATTTCCTCCTCTTTTTCATCTTGCCAAACAAATCATCTTCTTACCCATCCATTGCATTACAAAAATAACTAAAAGCGCAAAAAAAAAGTGTAAAAAAAAAAACTTCTGATTTTAAGTACCACCCTAAACTTTTACAAAAATTTTCTCCTAAAAAGGTGGTGCTTAAAAACAGAAGAATACGGTAATCTTTTGCAAAATATTTGTTTTTTTTTTCATTTAATGTTTGTTACTGCCACTCAGACTTCTTCCATCCTTGATGTTTCCTCTTGTATACTTCATTCTAAGCTTGCGAATGGTAAAATAACGGCATTTAGTGGTGTGTGACTTTATGATGTCTCAAATATTGTGAGTTCCACCACCACCACCTTCTTCTTTATTATGCAAAAAAGTTACATTTACACATAAGTTTCAAGTGTAAAACAGAAGAAAGATCTTAAGTAGCAATAATAATTCCTTCTTACCAAATATTCTCAACACAAACTGAACTCATCTCAGACATTAGAAGTGGCATCAACTTCAAAAGATCTGGCTTGCAAATTATACTAATGAATGCGTTCACAGAATAGTTCCAGAAATTCGTATTCACCTTATATGGGCCTAATTACGTCAATTCACATATGATCTTATTAAATACTTTCTTAAATTTAATGGTGCAAGACTCTTCAAGATAGCTTCTTTAATGATAAAACTGAACTCTATCAAGATATTCTTGTTATCAACACTGTCTTTATCTATTAGATGCAAGAAAAATAATCAGCAAGATTATTTAAAGTTTATTTATTTATCCTTTATTTATCTAATAATATTAGCTAAATTAGACCAATAAATTCTTTCTGGTAAATCCCACATCCAAAAAATTTTTCAAAAAATAATTTTACAAAAAGTGACTTTGTCACTAAATTACATAAGAAAAAATACATTTTTGCTTGTAAAAATAGAACTTTTGACTTATTGTCTATAATATTCAGAAAAAACCTGGGATTTTTTGAGGAAATATTAGTTTCTTTCTTTTATTTTGCTGACTTGGTAGTAGTATTAAACTCACCACGTTATAGGTATTTTGTTAATTTACAGCAAGGCTTGGCTCACTTATACCGATAAGTTGACTGAACGAAGATATCAGAAATATATTTATTAACATAGTTAATAACAACTTTTATAACTTTTAACATATAAGTTATTCAATTTTCCTTCATTTTTGATGTTAATATTGCCCAAAATGATCGGCATGAAAAAGAGATTATCCATCAATATTATATATCTAAAGGCTGAAAAACTTAAACAGATGACTGGTGCTAATGTGTTATATAATACTTATAAAGGCATGTCATACGCCTTATTAGATTTTAACTCTTTAAAAAAAGATAACACGCAGTTACAAGTATGATTATAGAGAAATATAAATCTCCATATGAAATTACTAGTGACAGGAAAAATGCAAATGTTAAATTTTGTATATTCAAATATCTAATTGCAGTAATACTTACATTACCATTATTTAAAGGGATGAAAACTAAATACTTTAATAGAATAAGGTTTTTATTACTGAAAAAATATCAATTGATAGTTAATTGGTTGTCATCAGAATCATCTAGAAATAATAAAACAACCACCTATATATGGTTTTTAGTTAGACAATCTACTTGGTATTTTAGATTTTATGTACCATATAATATTTGTTTGCATTTAAAGATAGAAGAATATGTTGAAAGTATAAAAAGGAGGTAATACAGAAACCACCTAAAGTTCCATTGGAAAAAGTATTTTTAAAGAAAAGTCTCACACGCCAACAAAGCAAATTTCTTGCCTTTGAGGTAGAAAATCTTATGAATGACCTAGCCTTAAATATAAGAAATCAGTTAATTATCGAGTGATTTATAAAGATTATAAAGAAGCAGAATTAACTCCTGGGACTAAAAAAGCGGAGTTATTTGCTAAACATAAAATCAGAGGGATTAAAAATAATATGAATAAATGGAAGTTTCTTAATAATGGTAAAATAATAACTCATTTTTGACTGTCACATTATATTTAGAAACCTACAGTTGCTATCTTAACAGAACAGTATATTAAATCAAGTGACCTTGCGCTTCTATATAGTAAAGTGAATAGTCATAGTGCTTATAATGAATTAACTGAAAATATCTTTCTCAATCATACTTTTGATGAAGATGATTTCGCCATGATACGAGCATACATCAAATGACTAAAAACAGGCAAAAAAATGGTGCGAATTGCATAAACTATTCGCAAATTTGTATAAACTATTTACAAATAGTATAGGTTAATTCACAAATAGCCAAAAACAGCCAAAAACAGCCAAAAATAGCCATGAATAGCCATGAATAGCCATTGCTTTTCATACCATTTTTTTTGCCAATTTTTAGCATTTTGACCTGTGGAGCATTTACAGATCATAGATATAGTAAATGCAGTAGAAATGATATCATATATGATATGAATCTTATAAATCAATGGTATAATGGGAGTTTTCACAAAAAACGTGATTGAAATTGAGATTGAAATTTAGTATAGAATTTCAATCTTACTAACATATTAAGATTGAAAATTCTATATGAAATCTCAATCTCAATCTCAATCACGTTTTTTATAAAGACTCCCAATAAATCATTACAAATGTTGAAAAGATGTAAGGATTCTAAACATCAATCTAAATGTAATAAATGTAATAATCGTAAATTGTATAATGGTTAATTATTAAGAGTTTACACTTAAAGTGTTTTTTGTATGTCAATTATTATTTCTTTTATCTTTTAGATAGAATTAACTTTATATTTTTCCTGTTTCATCATTTTACACCTGACAGTATTTACATGTAGCTAACAGTAGTTAGAAAGAAAAATACAGTTTACAAGGACCCCAAACAATACATATAACATTGGGATCCAGTTTTGTATAAACTTATTATATAATTTTCCAATAAGTCATATGTTTGATTTTGTATAGCCTGTTAGTAATTTTTCGGTAAATCAGATATGTATTTGTATAACAGTGATAATCTTTAAATCAAGTGAGATTTTTATTTTGTATAATGATACTTGTGTAAATAAATTATAATATATACGTATATAAAAAATTTTTCTTTAAAAAAATTTTAAAAACTTTGTAAATTTACAAATTAGCACATATTAAATACTTTTGTCACAGTTTTTATTACCTGTATTTTGTGAAGATATGGGTATTTTATATAATTCATAATACATTTATTCCTAAATTTTTTCTTTTTACTTTCGTCAAACTTTGGAGTGTAATTTTACCATTTTAGCCAAATGAAATCGACTTTCTTTATTAAGAAAATGTTGTTTAACGATGCCAAAACTACTCGAATCTAAATTTTCATAGTAATTGGAATAATAATTATGGAGTACGCGCATATTTTTATAATTATATTAATTTTAAATTTGCTTTTTTCATTTATTAATTTTGGAGCGTAATTACGGCATTTTAGTCAAATGAAATCGACTTCCTTTATTAAGAGAAAATTGTTCACGGAGGTCAGAATTACCTACACCTAAATATTTATAGTAATCAGAGTAATGCTTATGGAATACGAGCAATTTTCGCACTTTTAATTTTTTTTTAATCATCTGATCAGTACTTCAGAGTGTAATTTCGGCACCTTTATCAAATGAAATCGACTATCTTTATTAATTGAAAGTTGTTCAGCAGGTTCGAAACTACCTAGATTTAAATTTTCGTAATCATTAGTATAATACTTGTGGAAACATTTGTATTTTTCACAACAGTACTAATTTTTGAATTATGATAAGTAAGTTTTTTAAAAATTTTTTTTAAATTATGAATTTTTGAATTGATAAATCATTATTGAAATAATTACATAAATTTAATAAATAAAATAATTTTTGTTTTATATAAACTCAGATTTGAAATTGTATAATTTGAAGTAAAATTTGAACTTATATGATGATTTTGTATAAAGCTTTTAATAAAATTAAGTGTATAAAGTTATATTAAAATTTTTGACCTTAGATCTAAGTTATATATATAATGTTCAGGGTCCTAGTTTACATGCAAGAAGTCACTGGTCAAATTTTTAGGTCTTTCATGACATGTTACCTTTGACCTCAAGGTGACAGGTCGGTCTTTTCCTTCTGAAATTAAATTTATTTAGAATACTTTATTTTATTTTACTTGTAAATATATTGTATTACTTCAACATTATTATCAATAATCATAATCATGCCTTTACAAAGAAAAAAAAAATATTATTAGCTAACTAATATATATTATATAGATATAATAAGAATAAAAAAAAACAGTAACAGAAAATGCAAGAAGTCATTAAAGTCAACTCATCACTTAAAATATCAAAAAAAGGCTAATTTAATTTGATCTCTAAAGATCAGAATGTACCTGAATTTTTTACAAAAAATATTGTTGAAACAATAGATAAGTTGTGTTAGGTATTTTATTTTTATTATTGTTTCTTTTAAAGATATTGTAATTTCTAACTTTATATATTATATATAAGCTTGTTTATAATATGATTATTGCAAATTTCAATTATGATCATTTATCAACTCAATAATTTAGTTTTGATCTCTTCTTAAACTCAAAATTTAATTTCATGAAAAATTACCTATATGAGGTACTTAACCATGCTATTACATATACAGTTCAAACTTAAAATAAAGTTGTCTGTCAAAATAATAAATTTAACAATAAAAAATATCATTTTCATTTCTAAAAAAAAAAGGTATAACATAAAAAGAATATTTGATAGTTATATAAATATGATATAGTATAAGTGTATTATTACTAATATTAAGTATTTGATAATTTTTACTATATTTATTTAAATAGGATAATAAGCAAATTATTCAAATTGTTAAATTAAATCAAATCAAATCAATTCGTCAAATTGAATTAATTTTTATATTGAATCAAATCTCAAATTAAATCAAATCAAATTAATTCAAATCTAAAACTTATCAAACTTTATTTGATTTGAATCAAATCAAATCTAAATCAAATTAAATCAAATCAAATTTTGAATCAAGTTTAAATAATTTGATTTAAAATTTTTAAATTTGATTTGACTGAATCAAACAAATTTGAATTAATTTGATCTGATTTGATTTGTGTAGAACACTAGTTATGATCACTTTTTATTAGTTTATTATAACCTAAAAAAAAATATTATTTTCAAATACCTTTATATTCTTATAAAGTAAGTATACTATTGATTCTATTCAAATCAGCCCAACTTTTATAGTATACGATTAGTTTGTGAATATTTTTTTTTTAAACTAACTTAAAAGTTTTACATTCTGTATAGAAAATTAATTAATGATTGGAAAGAATCTAAAAGATATAGTATTGAGATGGTTATAATTTCAAATACATTTTTAACCATTGTTTAAAATTGTTCAAATTCTTTTTATTGTTAAAGATTTCAGTTAGCTGAATATCAATTGATAGAAAGACTTTTTAAAGAAACAGTTCAAATTCCTTGATTTTATAACTTTATTGCCTATTTGTTAAAATCAATTGAAATTGTAATTGTTGCATATTTTTTCTGACTCTTAATCTTTATAGCAATCACGTTATCTCATTTTTTAATATGCAAAAGAATATCAAGTTGAAATCAAATAGAAAGGATGTTATATAAAGTTATTTGCAGATATTATCCTTTAATACTGATTCATATCCAGTCTATATATGAAGTCGAAATTAAAGCCCAAAAGTAGAAATATTTCGACTTGGGAAGGTCAAAAGTCGAAATTAAAGTCGAAATGGTCGAAATTACATCATAGTCATGTGATTTTTATA
This sequence comes from Rhizophagus irregularis, assembly GCF_026210795.1. Classification (NCBI taxonomy): domain Eukaryota; kingdom Fungi; phylum Glomeromycota; class Glomeromycetes; order Glomerales; family Glomeraceae; genus Rhizophagus; species Rhizophagus irregularis. Next base: position 3,972,020 of record NC_089435.1, on the reverse strand, counting down.
ATTATAATTTAATATAAAATTTTAAACGTGAATAACTCCGTCAATATTGATGCTACAGATATGAAATACATATCATTGGAATCCTCTCGATGAGCTGAATCCAACCGCGTAAAGATCATAAAAATCGAATCACTGGATGCAGAGATCGTTAACTTTGAATTTTAAAATTATTGTTTACTATAAAAATTATAAGACTATTTAATACCAAATTTTAAACGTGAATAACTCCGTCAATATTAATGCTACAAATATGAAATACATATCATTGGAATCCTCTCGATGAGCTGAATCTAACTGTGTAAAGATCATAAAAATCGAATCACTGGATGCGGAGTTCGTTAACTTTGAATTTTAATATTATTGTTTACTATAAAATTATATGACTATGACATAATTTCGACCATTTTGACTTTTGGAGGGGCTCAAGTCAAAATCATTTCGACCATTTTGACCATTTCGGAGGTCAAAATTAACCAATTTCAGTTTCATGTATAATCCAGTCATAACTGATATAATTTATTTTAATAAAGTATATTATTATTTTTTTAGCTGGTTGAGTCTTGCTATCTGATATATATATTTGTTTACATTCAATTCAATTTTATTACTAAAAAGAGCTAAAAAGGTATTACAATTACTGTCTATATAAAAACCATTTCTACAAAGGTAATTGTACATTATTTTCCTTTTAAAGAATTTTTAGCAGAATTCTTTGTTGAAGAAAACAGTTATATATTTGTTGATTGGTATTTTCCAAAATTTCTATTTCTACCAAAGTCATTTAATCTGATACAGGCATATCATTGCCAGTAGGTTTAATGCTTTGAAATGGGTTAAGTTAATTTACAAGTTGGTCAAGTCAAATCAAGTCAAATTGAAAAATTACAATCAAATTGAATCAAGTTGCATTAAGTTAATAATTTAATAAAATTGAGTCAAATTAGGATCTTGAACATCTCTTATAGAACTTACAACTAACTTTTTGCCAAAAAAAAATCCAATTTGCTATTTTTTTATTTTCAATTTTTTGCGATTATCTCAGCATTCAGTGATCTGATTTATGCAAATTTTTTTTATTTTGTAAAGCTTAATGAGAACTACAAAACAAAAAAAATTCACATAAATTGGATCACTGAATGCTAAGATAATCACAAAAACTGTGATTTTTTTTAAAAAAAATTTAGGCCAATTTGCTAAAAAGTTACTCTCTGAGTTGTATATATAATATCTGGGATTCTGTTAAATTGAAAATTATAGAATTTTCTTTTTTAGAAATTATGTTATATAAAATTCAAAATGAAAAATCTTTAAAATTTACAAAAGCGGATTTTTGTAAAATAGCTATTACCAAAAAAGAAAATAATTAGTATAGCTGAAGAAAATTAAGTGATTTAACTTAACTTGATTTAACTCAGTTTAATTGGCACTTGATTCAACTCAATTCAGTTTAACTGGCTAATTCAATTTAAATTGAGTTAAGTTTATATTTTTATAATTTTAACTCAACTCAATTCAATTTGATTTAACACAAATTGAATTAAGTTTACATATAACTCAACTTGACTCAATTTATTCAGAGTACTAAGTGAGTTTTATTGATATCAACTGTTCTTAGCAATGAGTTTTTTCTTTTATAACTGTTTTGTAATCTTTAAAAGTGGAGATAATAAATAACAGGTAGGTGAAGTAAGTATTATTTATTATACATGCCATCAAAATTATTTTGGGCTGCTGTAATTATAAGTAAAATCCAAAATTCAATTATGACATCCCAAATTATTTTGGCATTTTATATAATAAATTATATATAAACTGAATGAATTATGACATCCCAAATTATAATTATGGTATTCCAAAATAATTTGAGCAGCATGTATATCATTTATGATACCAAGTTCCTTAAATTTGTCCTTATAGAATTTTATCATTTTACTGAAACTTTTATATTTTACAGGTGGTAAGATAGAAACCCGCCTACTATTAAGATAGGTTATCTTGTGACTTAAGGTAAGGTTTAAATATAAAACTTTTTGAAGATCCTACTATAAAATGAAATTTTATGTTACATTGTTATTATTTTTTTCCTTTTTAGTCAATTAACCAATAGAATTTAAGCAAATCCTAAGGTAAGGTTTCATATGAAAGTGAAATTCTACTGGTAACATATTTTAGTAGTAGGCGGAGTCCTGGTAAGACATTCTTAATATATTTGTTAATAGTAGTTGAATGTGTTTATTGAAGTCTTTTAAAGGTAGCAATAGTATATTATAAAAGAATCTTTCTGTATTTTTTTATATTGAGTAAATTATTTAACTTTACTATACTCAAATCTTTTTTATTAAATGTCATTTTTAAGCTATAAAATTATATAAAAAATAAAATTATTTTTTACTAAAAAAAATGGATATAATGATTGTTAGAAAGAGTTCCAATAAAATAAAAAATATTTTTTTTTAAAGTAAATTTATTTTTTAACTTAAGTAAAATTTGATATTTCTTAAATAATATTTTTTACCTTTTTTAAAATATTAAGTAAATTTATAGAACAGGTAAAATTATCTATAAATTATAATTTAAAGACTAGTATACAAAATTTTAAGTTTTTAAATTATAGAAATAATAAATAGTAGTATAAATTATATAAAATCAACCATAATTTTAAGAACTTTTTTTTTTTATCAAAAGTTACATTATTTTTATTTGAATATTTTCTATTAATAAATATTTAATAAGTATTTTAAAATATTTTATAATGATGAATTAATGATGTTATTTTAATATATTAAATTCAAGAGGATAAGAAATTTCTTTTTCTTTATATTATTTTTAAAATAGTATAATTTCAAAATAGCAAAGAATTTTAATTTCATGTAATATAAACATCTTTGATTGTATGACAATAAATGAAAAATTGCAAAATTTTCTTTAAGAATATAAAAGCAAATAATTACCACATTTACTTCCATTTAAAAATTCAAATCTAGATACTTACAAAATTGGGATCTTTGCAGTAGAAAAGGATAAAACTGCTAGGAAAATAAAAAATGAATTAATGTTAAATCTGGATTTATTCAAACCTAAAAATCATATTTGACATATAAACATAAATTTAACTTTTTCTGACAGCCTTATCTCTTTTTATTGTAAAGACTCCAGATATTTAAATTAATTTATTTGATCTTTATTGATTAAATTTTAATAAATGTAAATTTACAAGAAAAATGGGGTTTTCTTATAATTTTTATATAAGTAAATTACAATTTTTACTTCTTTTATTAAAAATTTTCAAATTTCAATGTATTTACAATTTAAAAATTTTTTTAAATTTTTAACAAGTATTTTAACTCCGACCGAATTATAATTTTGGCAGAATTGTGACAATCACCACTTAGCAAATAGCAATACTCTTTAATAAATATCAAATTTTCTTATTTTTCTATACTTTTTAACAATAAATATGAAGATATTCTTTGAAAATAAAAAATCTTTCAATATGTTCGTAAAAGACATTTAATTTAAACGATTGTTTGTAAAATGTCACAATACTAATTCTGATTTTTCACAATATCCATATGCAGATCCATCTCACGGTTTTGCTAGAGCGAAGTGGTGTGACGCAATGTCATTCCCAAATACTATATAAACATTATTTCTTTTTCACATTCTTCAGCATCAACTTCATGAATAATGAATTATTATGTCCAGTTCGTCTTTATTGTTTATTTGCCAAATAATTTATGAGTTTAATAATTTATAATGGGTTCTATTAATTTGTTTAATATTTAATTAGTTCGCTCCTTACCGAAAAATCGATAAGCCATTCTCGCAGCTTCTTCCATCGCATTTGATTTTGTGTAACATATCTTGTTTGACATAAAATTAAAATCCTTTCCTCGAATACTACATTTAAATCCACCTTCAACATCTTCAATATTGTAAGTAGGCTTCTCCCATTTTTTTGCTTGACAAATTTCATGCAAAAGACTTACATATTTTTTGTATATGAACGATTTCTTGCGAATCTGCATCGGTTCGCTGTTGCAAGGAGGTGGAGGCAAGTATGGATGATATCCGTGACTCCTCACTATTTTCAGAATCAAATCGCGAAAGCCTTCTTGCTTCGGCTCGGCTTCCAAAAGAACGCGTGAATAATATACGTCGTCTATCTCATCGATTTCCATATCAACAGCTTCTTCGTTACCCTCATTCAATACTGTCCAAGATTCGGATATTGAAGTTTGTTGATTATGGCTTTGTTTTTGGAGGTAATATTCCGTAAATGCGCTTGCAAATGGTGATCCCAATTCCGATGATATATAAGTAGAGCCAGGTGCATTTTGTGATGGACATACTGTTGGACGAAAGTAATTACTATGAAACCCATATTTTCCATTTTGTGCTTTCCTTGTATCGAGTTCACGTTGTTCTTTGTAGCAGAAATCAGAGAATAAGGCTATAAATCCCTTTTCTGCAACGTGATCCTTTGATTTTGGTACGTGTAAAAAGGACCTGTTGGGCTTGAATTCACGAGAGCCTACGCGAAGATCGAATTTGTAACGACCTCTCTCATCAAGATTCTCGTGATATATGGGGAAACCAAGTTTATGGTATTGACAAAACTCGAGTAATAGAACTACAGGTCTTTTCTGTGGGAATTGATTCAATGTTCTTTGGTACCACCTGATCGAAGGTAAAACTTCGCTCTCTCCGACTTTCCCTTTTTTTCGAGGTAATTGTACTGCATTTAAAGTTGCTTGAGTAATCTCCTTCACCAACTTTGCAGGTAAATTATCAATTAGGTACTTCACAGCTTTACGAGTTGCATAGTGTTTTGCCATCTGCTTATTTTGTTGGTAATCTTTACCCTTAAATGTCTTGCCATTGTACTCCAATTTGCAACAAAAGTCGTTCTTTTCATTTGTTATAAAAGTATAAATCGGAGGTTTAGTCTTAGTTTTTTGAGATAGAACATTAATAAACACAACGGGATTCATATTCTTGAAGTTTTTGTTTAAACTATCCAAGTCAAATTTTCTAAAGGAATTGTATGGCATTTTTCGGTAGGAAAGGTTCTTAACGAAAAAACGCGCAATTGTAATATTAAACGTGTGACGATTTGATTTTCATGTGATCTCGCGAATATGGCTGTTCTCGAAAAGATCTAATAATTCTGGAAACTCATTTTTGCATTGGAATATCAAATACGTGACCAGATTCATTAATGTGTGTTCTTTAGAAGGGAAAATTCTAAGTTTGATTATAATCGTTGAATCGTTGAAACGGATTTTTTTTCCGGAAAATTTTAAGATCAAAAAACGACAAAAATCTTCTTTTGTAATTATCACATTTTTTTTATTAAGTAGAAAATTTTTAACGCGAAAAAAGCCAAAATATTTTAATGTTACACGAAAAGCTTATTTGAATGAATAAATGCCAAAATCTATATCAGGATTAAAAATTACATTCTATTATTCTATTAAATGTTATTAAATGCTATATTGTATTAACACTGACTGAAATTTTTACAAAAAGAACGCGTTCTAGTGTTATTGCGAAAAAATTCACAACTTCACAACTATTTTAAGCTAGCCCATGAAAATTTAAGAGTATTTATATAGCAGTTCAGAACTTCAAGTATAGGTGTAGGCTTGAATGCTTTAGTTAAGTAAAATAAGCAAAAAAACTGAAAGTTATTCAGCAAATATTAAAATATTTATATATATTTTTTTAACGGGTTTAAAACGTAAAAGGGAAAAAAATAGAGTTATTATGACTGAGTCTAGCGGGTTAAGAAGGCCGTTTCACTAGCCACGTGATTGGAAGAACGAAGTAGTCTGATGTGATGATGTCTATTCATCACCCAACCTTGATTCTACATTAATGACTCATTTTGATCAGTTGTGTTAACTTACAACGTGCAAAATTACTCGATTTTATCAATGTGAGAAAATATATATATACACACATACATTTTCCTAATCGCTGCGCCATTGTACTTTTCAACGATGACATCTTCGAACACGATTACAAGTTCTTGGGCTTCATTGTCTGATAGAGATCAAGATGAATTTGACGCGGAAGAAGACATTGAAGAAGAAGCAAAGAAGGTCTAAATTTTATTTATTTACTTCTTTCCTTAGTACTTTGTTTAACCAAATTATCAAACTCAAAAACGGATTCTTCGCGGCAGCTTATGACTAGCAATAGAGATGCTGTTTTATTTGTAATCGATGCATCTTCCTCAATGCTAAGAGCAAATCAATCTGATGAAGCTACAGAGATTCCGTTTCGTTCAGCAGTTCAATGTGCTTCAGAAGTAATGACTTCTAAACTTATATCCGATACTACTACTGATCTTATTGGTGTAGTGTTTATGGGAACGGTATTTATAATATCTTATTTTATTTTTGATCTATAAATAATACAATATATCTGAACATAATGGTTAATTCTATAGCAAAAATCATCAAATACACTTCAAAAAGAACATATCTATGTTCTCCATAGTCTTGATTCGCCTGATATTCAGAGAGTTAAAGAATTAAACTATATTGCATCAGGTAAATTAAACAATATAATTTCATATATTCGTGTTATCAAGCATCTTTTATTAATTTTTTTAAAAAAATAGGTGATGTTGATTTCGATAATGAATATGGTAGTACCGATGATGAATATCCAATTGGCGATGTATTTTGGGTTTGCAGTGAATTATTCAATAAAGAGTTAGTTATTATACGTAGTTTTATTTATATATTTCTTTTTGATTTTATTAATTTCACTGCATTTAACTTTTCAGGACTTCTAAGACTCTAAAAACAAAAAGGATATTCTTGATTACTGATCAAGATAACCCTCATGTGTCAAATTCAGTTTTATACAGCACTGCGATAACTCGCGCAAGAGTTTGTATATTTTTAATATTTAATATGTCCTTCTTTGAAGATTTCTCTTAAAATTTTGAAATTTCCATAAACCTTGAAGGATTTGACCGAATCTGGTATCCAAATCAATCTGTTCAGCTTAAATAAACCGGATCATCCTTTTGACTTTAATGCATTCTATTCGGTGAATATCAACATTTTTACATGTGTTATTTCGTTCATATTTAACTGATCAGTATGAGTTCTAGGAAATTATTCACAGTGATGAATTGGATGAGATTCCCCACTACAGTGCACAAAAAAATTTCGATAGTCTTATTTCTCAAATAATGGCTAAAGAATCACCAAGAAGATCTTTGTTCTCGATTCCATTTCGCCTATTTGGAGGGGATGAGGGAATACCTGAACTTACCATTGGTGTTAAAGGGTATTGCTTTCAATTTTTTCATCCAATGTTGAATTGTTACTGGTCTCATTATTTTAGGTTAACTTTATAGATATGCTATGATCATTGAGAAAAAGAAACCGGCGCCAAGAATGATACACATGAGATCAGAAACAACAAGACTTGCCGAATCTAGAACAAAATACGTTTGTATGGTAAATATCTTTTTTTTTTCAAGAATGGTATAAATCAGTGCTAATTATTAATTATAAAAACAATTTGTCAGGATACAGTTCAAGAATTGATGCCTGACGATATAAAATATTGCTATGAATACGGAGGCGAAAAGGTTAATAGTTATGACTTGTTTTATATCGACAAAGAAAAAACTGATTTTTTTTTCCAATTTTTACATAGATAGCATTCACCAAAGCTGAAGTTGCTGAATTAAGAAGATTCGGCCAAAAGGGTATATCATCATATATACTCATTACCATAAATATATTCTATTTTAATTATTCGATTTAAACGATTAGGTCTTAATCTTATCGGGTTTAAGCCTTCGAATGCTGCTAAATTTCATTATAATGTTGAACATGCATTGTTTTTATATCCTGATGAAGGAGTAAGTTTGGTATTTTATTGTAAATAATTAAAATCTTCACCAATTCACTTCCTATTGATTTTATTGTAGCAATTTGAAGGTAGCAGAAGAACATTTGCGGCATTACATAAAAAAATGCTAGAAATGAGCAAAGTGGCTATATGTTATCTTGTCAAACGGGATAACTCTCTCCCCTCTTTTGTCGTACTAGAAGCCCAAGTAATTCAACTTAAACATCAATGAATATTTTTTTTTTACATTACAAACATAATAATATTATCCTTGTTTGATTTAGGCTGAAAAATTAGATGAAGATAAACGACAGATATTTCCCCCGGGATTTAACATGATACCCCTCCCGTTTGCTGATGATATCAGGCCACTTCCGCCCCACGCTGAAATTACACCTGGTGAGATGAGATTTTTTTAAAAAAAATGTTAACGATCATGAATGGAAATTTTATTAAATAATTTACGATTTATGCAGCTCCTGATGAGATGATTGATATCCTAAAGCCAATTGTTGATAAACTACATATGAAAGGCGGATTTGATCCCAATAAATTCAATAATCCCGGTAAGTATTTTTACATATATTTTTTTATTCCTTAACTATCAACTGCTTGTCTGATGTGTTATTTTGTATGCAGAATTGGGACGTTTCTACGATGTATTGCAAGCTCTGGCATTTGATAAGGAAGTTCCACTGGGCGTTGAGGATTTGACAAATCCAAAATATACAACGATAAATAAGGTTTCTTTATATATATATATCTTTTTATTGTAGTATCACGTTTCACATATTAATGTAAATTCTTCATAAAAGCGTGTTGGATCGATTATTGAGGCATTTAATGACGAGTCAGATCGACAGAGTGTAGAATTGCTTGCCAACCGAATGACCATTCAATCTAAAAAAACATCAACAACTCGTGGAACTCGCGGAACTCGCGGAACTACTCGTGGATCTGGTTCATCTGATTCTATAGATATAAAATCATTGTGGGAACAAGACAAGGTATTCAATACTTTCTTTTTTTAAAATGAAATTATTATAATGTAAAGATGAAATACTAATTTTTTTTTTACAATGTTTAGCTTAAAACGGTTTGTGGATTAAATATCTAATAAGTAATTTTAATTTATTGTATCCATTTCTGATTTATATTATTTTTAATAGGCCACAGTAGATCAATTAAAAACATATGTTCAGACCACTGGAGCAAAGCCTGCTCGTTTGAAAGCTGATTTAATTAATCAAGTTGAAGAATATTTATCATCTAAATCATCTAATTAATATTCGTCCACATGTTTCTTAAAAAAATAACCTTTCATTTATTTTAAATCCAAGCTATAATATGAAGTAGATTATTAATACAACGTAGTAATAATAAAGATAAAAGCCCAATTATGAATTCTGGAATTAAATTACGTATCTCCAATATTGAATATAAAAGTGTAATATACTAAAGACGATTAGTTACATATATTCATTTATTATATCAATTCAAAAAAAGAATTGATCAACAATTAAAAGGGCGTCGCCTCCAGTAATTCAAATCTCAAAGTGTTTACAATCCTGCTTCAGCAATGGTATCCAACTCTTTGTGAAACCTACAAATTCTTCGAACATGAGCAAAAAATATGATAAATATTTAGCCAATCAGCGTAACTCTATGTTTTAAGGCGATCTATTATAATAACAATAAACTTTTTATTAGTCAGTACTCAGTATCTAGACTCTAGTGCTAAGTGCTAACCTACGAATTCGCTAAAACCACCCTTCGTAATATGAAAAAAGATACTCGATGGAAAGTCACGTGTATTAATTATAGATTTGTTGTAACACAACGAAAATAATTTTATTCATACCTTTTTTAGACAGATCGCCATTACCTGGATCATATATTCAAAAAACAGTATACAGTATTCTTATTGCAATCATGGCTACCTTCGATGAATTATCTAGCAAAATTGAACAAGTAGTATTTAAATGCCTATCTGATTCACAAGAGGAGACAGAAGATAATATTAGAAACTTACTGGCTCCTCTTGTTAACAATAAAGAGACTCTTGAATTACGTAAATTAACTCTAGAACATGTAATTAAAAAAATAGCAATGAGATATTCAGTGTGTAGTTTTTATCTAATTATTATTATTATTATTATTTTGTCTCGATATTATGTTTGATTTATTAAAGCTATATGCTTTTATTTTATATATAGGCGCTTCAACCTAAAGAGTTAATACCAAACGCTTTTAAACTTTTGGATTTAGTATTAAGATGTCATGAAGTAGACAAAGGTGATGATATACTGTAAATGTGTTAGTTAAAATTCTTTCTTGAAACTTATTTTGTTTACTAACTTCTGTTTTAAATTAATAGAATTATGTGAGCCTACTTTGACTCTAACTGTTCTAGAAGAACTTTTAGAAACCCAACCAATGGAAGTTTGTGAAACATTATATCAATTCTTGGAGACAAATAAACAAAGATTGCTAGTGGTAAGATGAATTGATTTTATATGATTATTAGACTTTATTGAAGATATCTTAAAAAATGACTTTTTCCTCTGACCGTTATAGGATTTAAAACCGACACAAGGCAAAGGATTGGTTCTTTTAAGGCTGTCTAATGAGCTTATTCGCAGAGCATCAAAATCTAACCACAATGCATTCCGTGGAAGAGTCTTAATATTTTTATCAAATTCCTATGCTCTTGGTGAACGATCTGGTAGACTTTACATATATTTTATTCTTAAATTTATACTAATATGAATAATATGAAACCTTTAATTAATATTTCTTTCTGTCATTGATTATCAGGTGTAAATGTTCGTGGAGAATGTAATGTTGAAAACGTAACTAGCTACAATGCATCGCAGGAGGGTAAACGACTTATTATTTATTACTTAACTTTGAGCAACAGACACGTAATAGTAACATATTAACGAAATCTAGGTGAAAAGGCTGAATTTTATAAAACCTTTTGGAATCTTCAGACTTATTTTAATAATCCACCTAAAATTTTCGATGGGAATAATTTAAATGTAGTTCTCGAAGTAAGAATTTTTTTTTTTGTTATTATTTATATTAATTATATTAATTGATCTGTTATAAATATAATGTGCTATTTCAATAATGAAGAAAATGGACATAGTCTTAAGCCAATTCAGTGAAATTGTGACCAATGAAAAAGAAAAGGCCGTTGTAGAAAATAAAGTAAATTCTATGGAAATTGATGGCGATGGTGATATTTTGATGTCAAAGAATGGAAATAACTATAATATTTCAACTAAACGAAAACATAATGAGACTGAAGATAGTTTAGAAGAAACAATAAGTTCTTCAAAAGATTATGTCAAATATTTTCCCAAATATTTGACTAGTTATGCATTGTTTGACAAGGAGGTCCGTATTTTTTTTTACCTAAAAAAAATGAAAACCTATTAAAATTGATAGTAATATAAATTGATTTTTTACTTATTAATTTAAAAACAGATATCAGATCCAAATTTCCGTCGTATAGTCCTATTTCAATTTCTTATAATATTGCAATATTTTACAGGTTTTTATGCTGAAGAACGCGCTCGTATTGAAGAAACAAGAGCAAAATACAATAATGCGAATGCTGTACAACTCCCTAATTTCACAATAACCGAACAACAGGTAAAGTTCTTATTGACATTTTTGAATAAATTGATCATATATATTCATAATCTTTTATTTTAGCAAAAGATAATACAAGAAACTTGGAATAGAATAATCAAATTGAGTACTTTAGAAGGAAGTAAATTCACTACTACGTTACTACACATACTTAATATGGAAAAAAGATGGAACCATTGGAAGTTTGGTCAAAATTGCGAAAGTGTGGCAAAAAAATTTATTGAAAAATTATCTGATGACGATAGGCAACCAAAGCCCCTCTCTAAGTTTGATGCAGCACGAGAAAAGAGGATGAAATTGTGTAAGAATTTGGAACCTATGAAATGGAAAATGGGCACTCCACATCTGACCAAGCTTTGGACAAATACAATGAAAGTTAGTGATGATAACATATTATCTGATTCAACCAGAAAGAGGACTGCACCTACTTTTCAAGAAGTTTACCAGAAAATTAAAGATGATGGTTATCCAGTAAGTTAATATTGAAGTGTTGTAACCTTATCTAAATTATTAGATTTAATAATTATACCTTTATTTTATAGCCGGAAAATGGTATGACATTTGATGAAAACGACTATGATGAGTTTAGTAAAGAAGAAAAAGAAAAGGGCTGGGTAATCAAAATTATCATTTTTTACATTAAACATCAATTATTTATTTTTAATAATTATTTTGTGTTATATATATTATCATAGATGCAAAAATGGTTCGCTTTGCGAGCTGCCAGGGATAATTACTTGTTACATTTTAATAAGCCAGCCAAAAAAGATGCTAAAGAGCTGAAAGACCCGAAAGTTGCTAGTGCGTTGAAAGAAGCAGAAGACAGCAAAGATGAAATTGCCGTCTTGAATATTCTAATTACCGAAAATCCGACATGTAGCAGTGGTACCAGTAGTAAGAAGCAACCACTGGCTGATCCTGATAATACACATGATCATAAAAATGGTGTAAATGAACAGAAGAACAGTGAATATAAAAATGGAGAGTATAAGAATGGAGATCATAACAATCCTCATGTAGAACAAAAAAATGGAGAACAAAAAAACGGAGAACAGAAAAATGGAGAACAAAAAAACGGCGACACGAAGAATGACGACAATAAGTAATAAACATTGAAAAAAAAAGAATTATTTATTTTTTAAGGCAAAGACTATGATTCTTTAGAACTTTATTAATTATGTAATAATTTTTCTATAATATACAGTACATATCTGATATACCGATTTTTAGCAAAATAATAATAATAATTAAAAAAGACCGATGAGCAATAAATTTATTCGGCCGAAAGATATACAGTTAGATCGTTTCAACATTCCTGCAGCTGTAAAGTTTATACAACAGGAAAAAGTATACTTTTTAATCTATAAATTACTAAAACAATTCTTTTATTTCTGACTCGGAATTGGCTAGTTATTAGAATATTTATAATAATAAAGAGATAACGAATGACGTATCCCGCCGCCAGTGGTTTACCTAAAAATTCTCATCTATTTTTACATAATGAATATCAAGAGTCACATATTTTAATACTATTTTTCATCACAATAATGTCTAAAAGACGTTCGACTTGAAAATAAGTTTTAAAGAATTATTTACATGTATTGGATTCCGTTTATGATACTCTGCACAAGTCCACAATAATGGTTTGTTGGCATTGATATACTTTTCCTTTTTGCATATTCTATATTATGTTTTAAGCCACGTTTTGCAAAGTAAAGAAACTATCTATTTACATTAGTGAAATGTTGACATTTCCATTTCAAAGATAATTTGCTAATATATTTTCCGATAAACATAATCTCCTTTATCACAATTTATAACTGAGTATCTCCATTTTGTACATAAGAACGATCAGTTGTTAACTATGAGACTGCAATTTATGCATTATATTTGGTTTCATTTTCGAACTATATTATTTTCCAGTTTTTCTTAAATAAATGGTAAAAGATCCGAGGTTTATCGATCAGATAAAGTTGAGTGGAAAAATAACGATGTTTATTATTTGCACTATGAGACTTTTATTTCGGTTGGAAGTTAAAAATAGGTATAAAAGACTGTGAAACTTATTTATGATGAAATTTTAATGTTAATTAATAGGGCTTGTATAACCAACATTTTTATATAATTTGACGATTCTACCAAAAGAATTTCTCCTCACATATTATATATACAGTATATACATGATAACTAATTTATTAAACGTTAATCAATTTAGATTGACAGTTTTTGAATTACAGATTGATAAAATGGTAATTAATAATAAGTTTGTTACTAGCTGCTCCGTCTTGGTCCGATTTAAAAATGACAAAAATGACATAATGACATAATGATTGTACTTATTTTTCTTAAATAAATAAATAAAAAATAGTCATTAAGTATGGCACACGTGTGACAGTATAGATTTTTACAGAGACAAAAATTATTACCCGTGAATTTTCGGGACATTCTTTACTCGGGGGGAAGGGAAGTCACTGCGGCTTACCGTATTATACCGAAAGATTCCAAAAAAAATCATGGCATGACACTTTAGTAAATCCTAGAAAATTAATAATCCACTACTAAATAAGGAATATTCAATGATGTAAACATACAATCATCCAAATTTTCATCTTCGGTGCAAGTTTGTAATCAGAATTTTTATATAAAATACGTAGTAGCTCCGAGAAAAACTTTTTTTGATCACAACTTAAAAATTCACAATGTCTCAAAATTTACGTAAAAAGGCTGCAACTCGTGCTTCCCGACGTGCTAGCAATAATGCAGGGCCTACTCTGGCATCTATTCTTGCTCTTGGAACTCCTTTGAGTAGTCGTCATAATACCGATGAAGAAGACGTTTGGAGTGAGACATCCGCTGATACTTTTGATTCTTCCGCATCAACTGGAAGTAGAGCTGAAGACATAATTTTAGAAGAAGGTGATAGGTGGGAGGATGAAGTATTACAAAGCATCGATAACTTGGAAGAGAAGCGTACAAGGTAGTATAAATTTGTTGAATTTATTCATTCTAATAATAAATTTTAATGATTTTTGTGATTAGTATTCGAGAAGATGCGTTGGCCAAATTGATCCGTCTCCTTTCTCGTAAATACACTGCCAATATTCTTTATTCACGAAGAGATACACTGCTCGACATGTTGAATCGATCCGTTAAAAAAGATAAAAGTTACAAAGAAAATAAATTGGCTGTTAAAGGTTAATATCCGAACTTTTTATGGATATGTTATTAAAAATAATCATTTAATAACTTTTGTTTCCTTTTATTAGTGATGTCGCTATTATTTGTTACTTTAGGTGAAGGTCAAGAGTCAATGTATCATGATGTCTTGTCCCTTTTAAAATATACTATCACTAACAGTGTTTCTATGGAAGTAAAGAAATCAGTAAGTAAAAATGAAATAGTATTTTGAATTATTTGCAACTTAATTAATAATTATGTTTTCTTAAATAATTATAGTGCATAAAAACATTAGCTTTGGCTTGTTTTATTTCTGGTTCACAAGCTGAAGCTCTTGAACTTATGAACTTTTTTGTCGAAATTATAATTACCAATGGTAAAAGCGTTAATGCCATTAATGACGGAGCTACTTTAACAGGCGCATTGAATGCATACGGCTTATTATATGCCGGATTATGGGGAGATTCTAAGAAAGTAGCCGGAATGGCTAGAGAGGAATTTGAACGAGTAATGCCAGCACATATTAAACAACTTGAATCATCTACTATGGAGGTGAGAGTTGCTAGCGGCGAAAATATTGCATTGATGTTTGAAACTTTAGGAATAAGTAAAGGAATAGATTCGGCTGAAGGATGGGGCCAAGAACTCGATGATGAGGTTTTTAGAAACTTTTTTTTTTAAAAAAAATTTTAATATTTATCTATAAAAGTCTAATTTATTATCATTATTATTACTCTAGTCTGACGAAGGCTATTTCGATTATAATGAGATGGGTCGATTAACTCAGTTATTAAGTACATTAGCTACAGATAGCAACCGTCGTCGCGGCAAAGCTGAACGTAAAGTTCAGAGATCTGCTTTCCGTGATATTTTGAAGACTGTTGAGGTTAGTATTACTTTCATTTCTTATTCAATATGTCCTTTATGTCGTAGATATTATGTTCCAACAATTTATTATCTTATAGGAGGGTGATCAAGTCCAAGAAAAGCTCAGATTCAAGAAACAAACAATTTACTTTTCTACGTGGGCCAAAATCATTGAGCTTAATGCGTTTCGTGATGCTCTCGCAGAAGGGTTGCATGTACATTTTCTTGAAAACGAGCTTTTACAAGATCTGTTTAATTTTGTTCCTCCACGTCCTGTAGCGGTAAATCAAGGATCAAGACCAAATTCAGCAATGAGTTTTCATACTGCTGGATCTGATACTGATTCTTCAATTGCAAGCAAGAAAGCAAAAGATAAAAAGATAAAGAATAGAAAAAAGCATAGCAAAAGGAGAGGTGATTTTCTGGAAGTTGGTTAAATGTAAAAATTTTATGGGGAATGTAAACAAGGGCGTCAATAAAGTTGATTTTTTCCTTTTGGAACAAATCACTGGATATACCGTATATTATCGGTTATCATATTATTTCGATAATCGCTTACGTTTCGATAATCACGGCGATTGTCTATGGTGATGTTCTTGTTGGTCGTCTATTTTGTTAGGACATAGCTGAAAATCCTATTATGCGCTAAACTAATATGGGTCTAAAGCAAGGAAACGTAGTGAAATCCTTTTCACGAGGTCACGTGCTGAATACGTATATACATTTATTATTAGATTTATTATTAGATGATATATGTTTTTATGTATGAACTAACAGTATTATTATTATATATTTAAAATAAGTGTTAAAATAATGCTTCCATCTTTGTAATAAATTCTTCCTGAACCATTTTGAGATATTTTCTCAATTCTTCCTTGTCTAAGTTAGAGGATCTCCTAATTTGTAACAAGTGTTGCGTCAACTGTTTTAAAATAATGAATGACATTAACATATACGGTCTAAATAATGTGGAGATCCAACTAAAAAATGATTATAATGAAACAATTACAGTACTTGTAACAATGTCTTTCGCCGCTGAATTATTTTATTTGAAGTCGATTTTTCTTTATTGGAATCAATAAGTTCTTTCAACTAAAATAATAATTATTATCAAATTAAACATAATCAATATAATCAATGTAATCAATGTAAAAAATTTTTTTCTACAAGCCTTATATGAAACTTCAGTAGCCTTTCTAATAACGTTTTCTGGTAAACCAATAATTTGTCCGAACTTTAATCCTAATAAATGTATATTAGACAGTAAATTTTAACAATACAAATGAATAATGGGCTTTAAAAACTTACCATAATGTTCTTCATCGTTTCTTCCGTCTTTGACTCGATACAAGTATTTCATTGCAACTCTACTATCTTCTTCTTCAATCTACCATAAATGGGCTAGTAAATACAAAAAATAAAATTTAAAATAATTATGAAAAAACTTACTTCAACTTCCAAATGTAAATTTACAACATTAGGATAGACGGTTAAGCTTCTCGTAAGTTCATGAAAATGTGTTGCAAAAAAAATAAATGCCTTCAAAGCGCATAAATTTATTATTAATAAAATCTTTAATGGTATTCATAAATACTTATTAATATATGATTTACTTTTGTTTTTAAGAGTTCTTCACAAATCGCGTATGTAATTCCCAATCCATCGTGTGTGGAAGTTCCTTTAACATAATTTTGATCAAAAAAAGATAAAATTATTTATTCGTAATTATTAAAAATATAATCACCTCTTCCAAGCTCATCAATAATCACTAAGCTATCATCTGTTACATTTTGTAAAATGTATGCTGTTTCACGCATTTCAACTACAAATGTACTAGCATTACTTTCAATATTATCGTCGTTACAAATTCGCGTAAAAAGCTATTGAAAAAAAATTTATGTTAGTTAACCTTGAAAAAAGGGGGGAGGGGGATTCTCACCTGATCCACAATTCTAAACGATGCGTATTCAGCAGGCACACTATTTATAATAAATTAGTTGATTGCCATGGATAAAAAAATTTTTTAAAAATAGGCCCTTACTATGATCCAATTTGAGACATAATACTCATCAAAGCAATTTGCCTCAAGTAAGTACTTTTTCCGCTCATATTTGGACCAGTGATTAATTGGAAGTTAGTTGCACTACTAGCATAAGTATCGTTAGGTACAAATGTATCAACATATAAACTTTCTCTCATTGGATTTCTTCCAGCCTTTATTGCCAAAGTATCCGTGAATTCAGGTCGAACTGATTTATTATTTATTAAATAAATTAAATGTTGAACCAAGTTATCAGCAATAATTTAGAATAAAATATACCATAATTAGACACTGTGCATTGATGAGCAAATGACGTTAGCATGTCTAACATCGCGATTGATTCGGAAGCTTTGTATAACACACTGATATCATTACGAATTTCCGAAATCAAATCTTCAATAGTTCTATGAAAAATAATTAATATCTGAGGTACTGGTAGCTTATTTAACAAAGAGATGATTTTAGAATTATCATACTTGTCAGACATCAAATATACTTCAGTTAATGAATCACTAATCTTTGTATTCTTTTTCATCACTTCTAATGTTGTGAAGGTCAAAGTTTTCCTTTTTTTTTTCACATTAATAAATATAAGGGGAAGTTGTTTGTCTTCTAACTGTTCGATATTAATTGATAAATAAAATCCAGCAGTTGAACTAAATTGTGTTTTAATGGGGATCTGATATTGCTCTAAAAAACCCAATAAAAATCAACAAGAAATCAACGTGTATATTATCATTATTTTATTGTATTTACCACGATATTGGTCTATCATTTCGTTTAAATCATCAACAGTTTCTTTGTAAGTTTGTCGAGCGACATCCAACAAACCATTAAATCCCGCCTGATAATGTATTAGGTATCTATTATTATTATTATTATTTAACACGATTAATAAAGATTTTCTTTTTCCTACCCTAACTGCGTAACATCGCTGATTTCTAAGTGCAAGTGGCGATTTTACATATGTGATATCTTCGTTTATAACATCGTTAATTCGTTCTTCGAGAGCCTCCAACCTTAGATCATTAAGAAGCTAATTATATATATACAAAGAAAAAAAATATTTAATTAAAAAATAATGACATTTGAAAAGATTAATAAAATAATTATACAAAACCGAATAAATCGCGTCCAATAACGAATTTTGAACCCCGGTAAATGATTCTTTTAATAAATTTATTAATTTTAATGTATGCTTTAAAATAATCACGTTATTAATACTTTGTTCCGCATGTTTAACTGAAGGTTTCTTTGGAACTTGAATCAACTAAAAAAAAATTGATTAAATTATAATAACATATACCGCAGCAAACGAGAAATTAAATGAGATTAATAAATTACTGCTGTGATCAAATGATCAATATCTTGAAATGGTTTGAGAGCTACGACCATAATAACGTAAGATGAGTTAGATGAACTGCCATAAATTTTCTAATTTTGTATATCGATTTTTACCCGTTTGAATCGCAAAGAATGTTTCCTTATTTGTAAGAAATAATTATGCATTAAATGTCATTTATCGTTATTCAAAGAATAAGAGTAATGGAAATATACTTCATGACGTATAAGCTCTGTATAATTTAAATAATTAAGATCTTAGTAAATCTGAAATTGTCGAATTCATCCTATTATAATTATATCAAAAATATTCAAAAAATGAATACCCTCAACAGCATCCAATCGCATATTAATCGTAGTTACATCTAAATGATTAAATAAATAATAATTATAAACAAATGTACTTTTTGTAATTCATATATAAAATTATATTAAAAGTACAAACCGCTTAAAGGTTGTAAAGTATTGGTTCTTAATAAGCGGGCTAATAATAAAATTTATTAATACACGTACCGCAGTAACAAAGTCAAAAATTCGTATTATAACATTAATATACTAACCTCCCATGGGTGTACGTGTGTTATTTAAAATACCTTATAAAAATTTAAAATTTTTTAGATTGATTGCAAATTCTAGTAGTATAGTTGTACATATTATATTGTACAATATAACAGTAATAATAAAATGTTTATACCGTAAAGTGAATGATTGCTACGTGGATTATTTATATTGCTAATCAATTCAAGATTACGTGCAGTCACACAATCTAAATATAGATAATATAAATTTTGTTAAAAATTTTAAAATGTTGATTCATTGTATACGAATATCATTGCGTACGAATACCTATCATCATTGTTCCTGTATAAGATTATTAAAGAACTTGGATTATTTCTACATACTTTAAAAAATATTTAAATATTGATCATTATATAAAAAAGGAATTTTCACCTTCACATCCTTGATATTTGAATTTAATTGAATGGTTAGTAAAGAAAATGTTTTGAGTACTCTCGATATATCTAAGTTGTTGATAAAATTAGGAATTTCTCGATTAAAAGATTAATTAAAATTTACATTAAGTTTTTTATTCTCACTTTAATATTGCGCCTGTTGCTGCTAAACAATAAAATCTAAGTAAATTAAGAAAAGTAAGCCAGAGAAGATTTTTTTTTAAAAAAAAAAATAATTGATACTTTGACGTTATTCCCAGAATCAATGAAGCGGAATCTTCCTCTAAACTATACTGAATACGAAAAAAAGGGCAAACATTAATTATTGGAAAACATAATTAATTTGCAAAAAATTCAACTTGCCTGTTTTATGTAATTAAGACCTATTCAAATTATAATAGTGATTAATAATAAGATTAATGATATTTAATTTAAACAAATAACAAATGGATTAAAGACATTTTACAAAAAGTGAGATTTTATTTTTATTGCATTGTACCTTTTGAAGTTAACAGACTAAGATACAACCAATCTTAAAAAAAAAATGTCTTTAACCCAATTTCCTAGTATGTAAAAATCGTAACACATACCAATCGCATCATTAAAATATTTTCTTCCAATTGGTATGATGCTGGCCATGGGCATATTGTCTTCGAGTATTTTACATAACTTTGACTTTGATGGTTCAATTGCGGTCACGGATAATATGATCTTCAAAAAGAATGAAATATTAAGTAATGTGAAACCAAATTAACCAGACATTTATAATCAGTTTAAAATACCTCAACGGGATTATATAAATTTAATTTGTGTAATGTCTTTACGTAAGTTTGAGAATCAGCAATCTTAACAATAAAAAAAAAAAAAAGTAGAAAAAACCAAATTAAAATAAAATAAAATCAAAGACCATAAAATAAACTTAATTAATTAATTATACCTGAGATAAAATACATTCGCTCGTCCTCAAATCGATAAAACACATACCAACTTCAGTAGCAACACCTAGAGTATAAAAGAATCAATCAATAACGAATAATTCTAAATTTAACAGACATTTACCTCTACCCTCAATCATGGCAACTACAAATGAATGATTATCGCGACCACCAATACATGCAGAAGCCGAAGTTTTAGGTCGTCGCGTCGGTAAACTGGAAAACGAAGATTTTGAACGCTCAGAAGCTCTTGACGAAGTTCTACGACAATATTTTCTTGATCCATAAGCGGATAGTCTCGTACTATTATCAGAAGTTGGAGTGGATCGATATACGGAAGAATAAGATGAAGATGATAACTTTGAAGACGACATGTCTAATTCATACATATATATTTTTTTTTTAAAAAAAAACATATAAAAAAGGTTTAACTTTATTTGGAAATTTAATGTAATAAAGATGGTATTCGCTTTATTATTTTTTTTTTATTATAACAATAGTAATATCTTGTGGAACAAATAGAATAATAAAATTATTTATATATTGATATTTATATTTACAAGTTAACTTTTTTTTCATTTGAGTTATAGTTTTAAAACAAGGACATGTATTGTAACAACAAACAAAAAAAAAAAAAGATTATTTTTTTTTTAATAAACAAGATTTTAATTTAATAGATGAAAGTTTCAATTACAACAGATGATAAATAATGATAACACCACAATAATACCGAATATTAATAATAAAGAACAATATTTCAGATTTTTTTGTACACATAGAAAGAAATAAGGAAGTAGATCAAACAAAGAACAATATAATTAATACAAATGGAATAGAAAATGATATACAAATACAATATGTGTAAAAAATTGATTTTTATGATCGCGGGAAACAATTTTCCAAATTTGACTGATTATGCAGGATTTTGCGGTATGTATGACGTTGCGCACTTCCCTTGACAGCTCACAGCTCAAAGTTCAATCCTTGCATATGCCTAATTAAAAGTTACCCAACATTTTTCATATTATTAAAACAAACAAAAAAAAAAAAACCTGATCATATCAGGTTTATACTTACGCGTTGCTTTTCTTTACATTAAACTTTGATTCTTCTCCAATCAAAAGAAAACAAGTTTTTCTTTACTTAGATCTTCTTTGTTATTTCCATTTAAATTATCCAAATATTTGTGTTGTTCTTTGTTCTTTCAAGTTTCTCCTGAAAATTTCACACATTTTTACGCGTCAAAAATATGCCATCTTCCTTATAACACAATTATCATATGACAAATTTTATATTGGGAAATTTATTTATTTACTCAATACGAATTTTTATTTTGTGGGTTACTTTTTTTAAAAAAATGCCCCACTTTGGTAATTCATATTAACCAAAAAAAAATTATTCTTTCTTTGTTAGAGTTTTAACTTTCACAGATGAGGAAAAGGCTAAACTTCTGGTTAACTACATTCAAAATTTTATTTATATATAATGTATGATATGTATATATATATACTTATATATACAAATTACGGTTTAAAACTTTATATCTTTTTGTTACACAGATTTCTATACTCATTCGAACAATAATAACTTAAAAATTTTTTTTTTTTAATTCGGGACTTATTTTGTAAAGATTACCAGACAAAAGTTTCACAAACGCCTTTTTCTTTTTTTTAACTGGTAAACTAACTGGTAAACTAAACTTTTATGGGATTGTCGAACAAAAGGGAAAAAATTTTCGAGAATTAAATCATAATAATAAACGTAACTATATTTTCCTAATAGATCTTATTGAAGATTTTATTATTTGTTTTTTTAATTAATTACTTCAAATTATTCTCATTTTAGCGAGAGTGAGAGAGAGAATCTTTAGGTAAAAAAAAAAAAAAAAGGTTAGAAGAATCGAGATAATAAATTAAATGAAATGTTATGCTATGCGATGTATGCGCTAAAAGAGATGCTTCTTTTTCGGATAAATTTGACAAAATGAGATAAAATTAACGGAGTTATTTCTGTTTCGAAGTAAGTCAGTTTCAATTTCTGTATTTCAAAGTTGAATTAAGAATATTAATTAAGAAGAACGTAACATCTTTGCATTATGCAATTTTCTATATAGCATTGATTATTATAAATAAACAAAGAAGCAATGTACTAAGTGTCGCCATCTTACATATCTTGGTAAAAAAAAAAGAGAGAGGGAAAGAAATAATCTTCTCGAATTGTTATTATTATAAAAAATTTATTCGGAAGAAATCATAATTAAACTTATTGATTGATCTTATGCTTGAAATTAAAAATAAATGTGATTTTTGTTTATTTAAAACTTTTTTGGGTTGACAAGAAAAACACAAGTTACAAGTACTATCAACAAATAAAGCGTACGCAGCGTATTGTATTTATGTATAGTATCACAACATATAAACTATTCGAATTAGCCGGATTTGGTCAAATCAACATTATTTTGAGACACTACCCTTGATATTTGAAAAAAAAAAAACGTCAAAAAAAAATTATCGCTTATATATATGTTGATTCCTTATGGGGTTTAGTCCTGATTTCTTTTTTTATTTATAAACCTTTGTTCGTTCGAAAAAAAAATTTTCTTTAACTCAAGTTGAGTTTGTTGTGGTTGGTTCCCTTCCACTAAACAACTCTTCTCTCCTTATAATCATCTCTCTTCTCCTCTCTCTCTCTCCCTCTCCCTTTCTTAACCTCATACTTTCTTTTCCCCCCTTTTCTCATCTAATATATTCCGATTCCCCTATTTTTTTCAACAAAATACGAAAAAAAAATAGTCTGGCTAAATTACATTCTTTCATCTCATTCTCCGAAAGATTTTATTATATTTTCAACTAGCTGGATCTATTGATATACAATATAAATAATTTATAATTATTATTATATTATAATCAATTCCTATTTCGTAATAAATTTGGTGTATTTTTTAGATCAGAAAAAATCTGTTTAACCAAAATAATTACCAAACTAATACAATTTATTCTTAACCCTGATTCTTAATTTCATATAAAAACCGTTTTTTTTTTCCCAAGCCCTAACTTATCTCCACTCATTTCCTCTTTCGAATTATTAATTTTATTATTTCATTTTCTGTTTCTCTTATTTTTTTTTCTATTAAATCTTTAAACAAATCTCACAAAATCTTACAAATCTTACAAATCTTCTTACAAATCTCATATAAATCTTGTTAAATAAAAAAAAAAAAATTTCTAAAAAAAAATTTTTTATTGGTTCATCGTATAATTATTCAATATATTTGCCGCATCCAATCCTTATTTATCTGCCTACACCTTTTTTTTTCCTCTCTCTCTCTCTCTCTTTCTTATTTTTTTTTTTAAAAAAAATTAAATATCAAATTTATTTTAAAAATAAAAGAAATCGAAAAAAACTAAATATTGAAAATGGCAGATACGGAAGTTAATATATACGCTGATTCGCGGACCTATTACAGCACTGGTAACAACAATAGCTATGATTTGTCAAATGTTAGTCGTTTTAGAAGTTTTGCGACAAGTTCGGTGAGTTTTCTTTCTTGTTAGTTAATGTATTTTTACAAAATATAATATTATATAATATATATATAATATGAAAATAATATTTTTATACTTATAATTTTTGTTACTTTGCTTTTTTTCTTAAAAAAAAAAAAATTAGATGTCAAAAAAACCGGGACATAAAGAAGTAGCACGCAGAAGAAGAGCTTCTCATGGTAAAGTAGTTTTTCTATTTATTTCTTTCCCTTTTAACTTTTTAGAGTTCGATATGTAATGTTTCAACATTTGAATGGGATAATTTTTTCATGAAAAAAAGGGTGTCATTAGTCATTTACCGATAGAATCCTTTTTCTCATAATGTCAATATCAAAATCCTCTTACGATATCGAACTCGATAGCCGTAAATTCCTTAAAGAATCCCATCAATTTGATCTATCGAGATATCGAAATATCAAGATATCCTACCCTTTTGACCCTTATGATTCCTAGACTTAATGTTAGATTTTCTAAGAAAGATATATTTGCATATATTTATGTATGTTTGATTCATTAAAAATTTGAAATTTATTTTATTTTATTCTTTCAATTTTATAGATGAGGTAACAAAACCTCGTAAATTCTTGATAGATGTGGAGGAAACTAAGCGTCAAATCCTAGAACAAGAAGATACTGATGGAGATAATCAGATCACTATTCACGATATGGGCCCTAAAACTTTACCTGTTGGTACTCTTGATTCAGGTGGTCATAGAAAATATGAGATTAGAGGTACTTATATGATTAGTAATCTTTTACAAGAATTGGCTCTAGCAGAAGAACATGGACGTAAACATATAATTTTGGATGAAGCTCGGCTAAATGAGAATCCGGTTAAACGTTTATCTCGTATGATTAAAACCAATTTCTGGGATGGTTTGACAAGAAGAATAGATGCTGAAGGATTGGAAATAATTTGTGCGGATCCTAAAAACAGAACAGCTGATCATTCACCTCGTATTTACATTCCTTATAACGAGGATGAACAATATCATTATTATACTAATTTAGCTGAAACTCGACCACATTTGAATTTACAAGTTGAAAAACTACCAAAAGAAATCACTCCGGAATATGTTAAAAGTATTAATGATCGACCTGGAATTCTTGCTTTAGCCATGCAAAAACATGTTGATATTCAAGGAAATATTACTTTAAAAGGTGTACCATTCATTGTACCTGGAGGTCGTTTTAATGAAATGTATGGTTGGGATTCTTATTTTGAAACTCTTGGTTTAGTTTTAGATAATAGAGTAGAAATGGCAAAAGGAATGGTAGATAATTTTGTTTATCAAATAACACATTATGGGAAGATATTAAATGCGAATAGAAGTTATTATCTTACCCGATCTCAACCACCTTTCCTTACTGACATGGCTATTAAAGTATATGAACATTTAACCGAAGAACCGGAAGAAAAAAAAAAATGGCTAGAAATTACAATTCGTGCTGCCATTAAAGAATATTATACAATTTGGATGAGCCCTCCACGTTATGATCCTATAACCGGTCTTAGTAGATTTTATCCAACTGGACTTGGTATTCCACCGGAAACTGAAGCAAGTCACTTTGACCATGTGATTTTACCTTACGCAAAAAAATTAGGACTTTCTATTAAAGAATATGTAGCAAAATATCAATCCCTGGAAATTAGTGAACCTGGCTTAGATGAATACTTTTTACATGATCGTGCAGTTCGTGAATCTGGTCATGATACTACTTATCGTTTTGAAAAGAGGTGTGCACATCTTGCCACTATTGATCTTAATAGTTTGCTTTATAAGTATGAAGTTGATATTAGTGAAATTATTAGATTAATCTTTAATAATCAATTCGAATATAATGGAATTATTGAAACTAGTTCTACTTGGTCTGAAAGAGCTTTGTTACGTAAAAAGAGAATTGATAAATATTTATGGAACGAAGAGAAAAGTTTATATTATGATTATGACACCTCTAAAAAAGAACAATCAGTTTATGAATCTGTTACTGCATATTGGGCACTTTGGGCCGGTTGTGCCAGTCACGAACAAGCTGAAAATTTGGTGTATGTATTTTATATGTATTAAAAAATATGTAAAATATTTTATTTATTGTTTTTTCTCTCTTTTTTTTTTTATTTAGAAAAATATCTCTCCCTAAATTTGAAGTTCTTGGTGGACTTGTAAGTGGAACGGAAGAATCTCGTGGAACAATTGCACTTGATCGTCCAAATCGTCAATGGGATTACCCTTTTGGATGGGCACCTCATCAAATTATGGCATGGCGTGGTCTTGAGAATTATGGATATATGACAGAAGCACGTCGTTTAGCATATCGTTGGCTTTTTACAATAACAAAATCTTTTGTCGATTTCAATGGAGTAGTTCCTGAAAAATACGATGTTGTTACTTTAAATCATTTGCTTAAAGTGGAATATGGTAATGTAGGTACAGATTTCAAGTTTGTGCCTCGTGAGGGTTTCGGTTGGATGAACGCTTCATATCAAGTTGGATTGTCTTATCTTACACATCATATGGAGAGGGCTTTAGGAACTTGCACAAGCCCTGAAGTATTTTTCAAGAATAGAGAAGTCAAATTACCTCCCATGGAATATAAGGGAAGCATAGACCTAGAAGAAAGTAAAAATCATGAGGAAAGCAAAAACCACGAAGAAAGCAAGAATCAAGAAGAAAGCAAGTTTTGAAACAACTTTTATGATTCAAATGATTATCGATATAGACTATCTTGATTAATGACTATTGATCGTTTCCTATTGACTGCATGTATTTTATCAAAATTTTTTAAAGACATTTTTCATTTTTTCAATTGGGTATATCAAAAACTTTTTCTCGAATCCTCGCATATAATATGATGTTTGGTTCGAATTTCTTTATTTCTTTCATTATTATTTTATTTCTTTATTTCTTTATTTCCTTATTTAGTATTTGGGTTATATTGGGGGTTCTGGTTATTGTGTGGGCTTGGGTTTCGATTTGAATTATTTCGAATTTTTTATTATATGTAAATATTTAAAAAAAAAATTTCATAATTTTTTTTTATATCGTACATCCCATTTTATGTAACCATATATGTTTTTTCATTAACTTACCATCGCAGATAATTATTAATTCATTTAGGAATTTCGTTCTAAATGAACCTCGGAGAATTCTTATATGGTCAAAAGATGTACAATTTTACCGTAACATACTCGTATTAAACTCTCCCATATTATACAAAACCACACACAATCCCTATTTAAAAAATTTATCACTCGTTTTTTTTTATTTACGTCAACCAATTTTCATTCGTCGTTTATAGTAGTATCCAAGTAGATGCTTTTTTTTATATATACATAGACAAATCTTTTTATCAGATATCTTCTGAATGTTAAACAAACTTCTAAACAAATATTTATTACATTTATTTTAATCAAATGAGTTGTATAAAATATAAAACAAATAACAAGGGTGTAATTTATAATAAAAAGAGTTCTTAAACAATATACTTTAATTATTTTATTTTATTTTATTTTATTTTTTTAGTTTTAGTTTTAGTTTTAGCACTATTGGAATATGCAATATTTTTGTTATGACGGGCGGCAAATTAAATGACGTAATGATGATTTTTTTTTCCTAGATCGCAAAAATTAAAATGGAAAGGGTCGTGCAAAATTGTATAATTAAGTTTGGGTTACTTATGATGATCATTAATTGCATTTTTTTATTACTATTCGGAAATTTTGCAGATCATTTATTGTAGATCTTTAAAAATTTAATAATATAACGATAGTTAACCACTGGTTATTATAACCATCTGTCTAATAAAATTTAAATTTTAAATTTTCAAAATTAAATTTTATAAATTTTTGAGATTTACATAATTTGTCATATGATATAACTACATGACATATGTTTAGACTATTTTTATACTACAGTACTACTCTTTCTCTTTCATTTACCTTTATTTACCACATTTATTCCATTTACTTGTTTGTTTCATTGATTCATTTATTTCATTTACCCTTATAAAATTGCATGAAAAGAACATATGATACACTTTTTTCCTCTCATTTTATTCATTTTATTTTAAATATTGCTACTATTCTTTAATATCATAATTTCAATATAGCTGATTTTGATCAATAAAATATACATTAATTCTAAAATTAGCTTCTTTTTTTTTTAACAAACAATTCATTAAATAATCTATCAGCCTCTTTTACAGCTATTATCTTCATTAATATTTTCCATTCTTTTTCTTTTTCTTTTTCTTTCTTTATGTAAATCTGATGTAGTTAAAAATATATTTTTGGTGTTTTCAAAAGCTAATTGAAGTTTTGCTTATTTTATCTCATGGATGACAAATCATGACATTTTAAATCATATTTGTTGAATAATTCTTCAATTTGTTGTTGATGTATAACAATATAGTAAATATGAAATTTAACAAATTCATATAATAATGGAAATTTGTATATTGGTAAATTAGGTGAATATGCAAAATTTATAAATTCTTCTTTAAATAATGGATTATCCAATGCCATATGCAAGTCAAAGTCATTAAGTTCTTTTTAATTTTCTAAATCTAGTTTAAATTATTTTGCATAGCATAATTCTTTAAGATTTAAAACATATTTCCAAGATAATTCTATAATAGTATTAAATAATTACATGCAAATTTATAACTATAATTTTCTTTTAATCTACTGTATATATACTTAATGGTAAATGCAACCACATTCCCATGTTTTCAATGAATTAAGTGCATTATCAATTCCATTTACTAATCCATTAACAAAATTTTCAAAATCATCATCTTATAAAATAGTTATAGTCTCCCATATTTGAGTTGAAAAAAAGTTATATGGATCAGATTTAATGGCTTTTAAAGATTGAATTCAATGTAAAACTGTATCTGGCATCTCATGAGCTCTTTTTCCTGGTAAAAATCTTGAAATATTACCATTATTATGTAATATTTGTGGTTGTTTTTTAGATTTAACAAGAAAATCTATGATTGGTTCATAAATTTTTTCACCAAATTCTACTAAACTTTCAATTTGCAATTTTAAGATTAGATCTGCCAACTATTTCTAAAGTAATTTCCATTTAACTATATATGTTTTAGGTATATTTTTTTATTCATTTAATTTTTTTAAAAATCATTCTATAAACTCTTCTAATAAATTACATCTTTAAATTGTTGTAATCCATAAAACCAATATTGATGTAAAGGTTTTTGAAAATATAATTAAAAAATATATGTAGTTTTCATATTCATTGAATTGTTTTTATCACTTTCATTATAATTTTGATGAAATTACCAAACAAAATAAATTAAATTAAAAGGATGTTTTTAATTTGAAAAGCCAGTATTTACTTTTAATTTTCCAAAAACCTTATTTTTAAAATTTATCATTATAATATGTATTGAATGCATTTCACAAGAAATTCAAAATGAATTTGTTTTATTTTCTTTATTAAAACTATAGCTCCATTTTTATTTTCAAATATATATGCTGTATTATCTAAGGTTGCTTGTCTAAACTTCTCCAAAATTCTACAATAGTTTCTCCAAAATTTTACTATAGTTTTATTATAGTTTCGGCAAGGTTTTAGCAATTTCAGTATTTATAATAAGTTTTATTAGATTTCGCTTTTCTCCAGAATTTTGTTAACTTTTTAATAAGACTTTCATATAGTTTTGGTAAAGTTTCGCCATTTCACCATTTTGCCAATTTGCCAAAATCCCCTAATTTCTTTAGCAACCTTAGATTATCTATTATCCATATTTGGCATATAGATGGATCAAGATTGTACTATTATTTATAAAATTCAGTTATAATTTAAGAAACAACTGCTCCAGTACATTAATTTAAATTTTTTAATTCTAATAATATAATTTTTAGAATATTTGCTTTAGAATCTTAATACATAAAACATATTACAAATAATTTGCAATCACCATGAGTAGATTCATTTGCCATTATTCCAAATGTAAAGTATTCTAATTTTTTTACTACTTCACATTGCTTTCTTAAATTAATTGCAAAAACTTCTTTATGTTATCCTATAAGAGTATGAGTTGAAAACTATTTATCTAGTTCTTCATCAATAAACTATTCAATTACTAATTTTATACATTTTTACCATTAAAACAGTTTTAGCATTATATTTATTTTTATTTTCTAAAAGCAAATTATGGATCATTATTTTTAACTGACTTTTTGTAACTTTAGATGGATTTTTTGCTTTTAATTTAATTTGTTTATGTAATTGATTATAATTATTACTATATGTGAAACTATAAACTAATCTATTGGTATTCAATATATATTACATTATTTTTACTGAATTTATAATATTTGATAATACATTTGTAAATAATAATAATAATAATAATAGAAATTACAAATGGAACTTTTGTAATTATAAATTAATTAGAGATATTTCATAAAATTCATTAAGCTTCCAAAATTCAATATTAATACTGCTAGTTTAATGATCATTAACTAGTAGATAAAGACCTTGAAGAATAAATATATAACTTAAATCCAGATCTAAAATTTTAATATAACTTTTTTTTTTTTGTTTAATCACTATGTATTTATTAATAAACAAGTCAGGTACATTTATACAAAGTACCAAAGAAAGTAACCTAAACTATTTAATAAAAATAAACTACTTACCATTCTATATAAAACTTCACATATGTATAGTCAAGCAGTTTTAGAGCTATATAGATATAATTCATTTATAATGAATTCTTTTTTAGTCTTACAGATCCCATAGTTTATACTTAACAAACTACAAACTAATACTGCTATGGATTATGTTACCATTATAAAACATTAAAAACAAAAAAAAAAGGTTAAACTTCCTATGATCTTCACAGGATTCCTCTACCCATTAGCAATATAGCATATATAAATTTAATTAGTGAATCTAGAAAGATCTTAAGTCTTATCTATTAATGAATATACTTATTATAAAGGAAATTATTGTATAAAGAGTTGGAATGTTCTGGAATGGTAACTTGTAATTACATGAAAATACAGAGCCTTTTTAACATTTTAAAACAGTAGAACTTTAATTAATAAAATATTTTATTAAATAAAAATATTTAAGTCTACTTTTCTGTTTATATTTATTTAAATTTAAGATTATGTATATATATATATATGTATATATATAGCTGATTAAAAATTTCTCTTCATAGAAATATTTAATTGCATTTTGAAGAACCAAAAAATAAAAAAAAAGATCTTATATTTGTCATACTTTAATGGTGTAATAATATTATATATTAAATATTTTTATTGGAAATAAGTTATCTTTTAAATTTTTGACATTTATTAGTGGATTATATTAATTTAATATAAAAGTCAGTTTCATTAACCTAAAATCATATTGTGTAACATTTAGTAGATCTTCTCTTACCTCTCGTATTTTTTACTTTAAAAATGTATTTTAAGTGACCAAATCAACTTACAGGAATTAAAAAAAGTTAAAGCATCCCAAGGCTCTTCAAAAATTATACAGATTTCAATCTAGTTTAATAGAAAACAAGTTTATTTTTTTTATAAAAAAGTAAAATATAAGGAGAGAACTTTAATTTAAGCCGCACCAATTTAATTTTTCGTTTAACATAACCCCCCCCCTATTTTTAGATTTTTTATGTAAAAAAAATACATGTAATTTAGGCCAGAATTAGACAAATCTTTAAGTTTTAGCCAGAATTATCATCCAAAATTTTTGCTCACTCTTTTGGTCAAAATTTTGGCCAAAATTAATGGTAATTCTGGCCATGTATTTTATTTTATGTATTATTTTTTGTCCCCCTCCCCTAGATTGGGACCCCTCCCATACGTTAAACAAAGTTATGGTTGAGCGGTTGGCCTTACGATAAAAAAAAACAAAACTTTCTGAAAAATTTGACACTTTTTTCTCTTAGATTAGTTTTTTTAAAACTAAAAAAGTATTCAAAGGCGTATGATCAGCAATTGCTACAGTCTTTTTTGAGCCAAATTCCTCTAATTTTAGCTTAACTTCAATATGATGCGTAACATCTAAAGTTATCAACAGTCCAAAATTTTAAAATGATGATTATCACGTGATAATAATTTTTATTGGATAAGATTAGCTTATACAAATGAATTTGTTACATAAGGTGGCAGACATTTTTACGAAAATTTCTGTGTAATAAATTTTTTAAAAAAATACATATTTCCTTTATTAAATTTTATTACATACAAAAAAATGATTAAGGATACGAGTAAAATACAATACGAAGAAGCTGTAGACTTCGTTTCTAAATTTAATGATATATTTTATCAAACACTTTCATTTCATTTAGGTTCTTTTATAGAGGACAGTTTCTTCAAGGACTTATTTGAAAAAAATCCATCAAAAGCTGTGGATAAAGCCCAGTTATTGATAGAAAAGTTTGGCAAAACCGCTGACTCTGCGAACTTCACTGCACAAGTTCAAACTACGAATATACAACCAACCACCCTCTTGCTAATATTCTTTATAGTGATATAAGCTGCGTCCAAGTCTTGGGAAAATTTTGCTGCCTAATTATTTTACAAATTTGGCGACCTGGATGACGATGTTTCAGATGATATGTTAGATGAGTCATCAACAGATGAACCTAATGTAGTTGAATTTAATCAAAAGATTAATGAATTAAGGTCAAAAGCACTAAAACCAGTAGTTAAAACGCCTCCAATACTGCCCATTAGTGCTCTCATGACCAAGCTGCACGTGAAATGGCTCAAGCTTTTCAAGTGAAATGCCAAGCCAACCGTGATTAAATTGGCTTGGTGGCTCACGAGCCAGCTTGGAAGAGCTCGAGCCAGTTATTAGGCTCAGCTCAAAAATCCTCGATCCTGTAACAGACTTGGCTCAAAAGCTCGAGCTGGCTCACGAGCCAAACGAGCTATTATACAAAAAACGTTGTGAAACGTTTTTATATAATAATGCATGCATAAACGAAACATTTTCGCAACTTTTTTTCATTGTTTATTAAAGAACGTTGCAAAAACGTTTATTTAAGTTTTTATATGTAAAATTGAAAAAAAAAACGCCAGAACTAATGATTCCGGCGTTTTTACATGTAAAATTGAAAAAACGCCAGAACTAATAGTTTTGGCGTTTTTACATGTAAAATTGAAAAAAAACGCCGGAACTAATGATTCTGGCGTTTTTTACATGTAAAATTGAAAAAAAATGCTGGAACTAATAGTTTTGGCATTTTTACATGTAAAATCAAAAAGAAACCGCCGGAACTGATAATTCCGGTGTTTTTACATGTAAAATCGAAAAAAACGCTGGAACTAATAATTCCGGCGTTTTTACATGTAAAATTGAAAAAAAAAATGCTGAAACTAATAGTTTCGGTGTTTTTACATGTAAAATCAAAAAGAAAAATGCTGGAACTAATTATTTCAGCGTTTTTACATGTACAATTGAAAAAAAAATGCCGAAACTATCCGTTTTGGCATTTTTACATGTAAAATTAAAAGAAATACGCTGAAACTATCAGTTTTGGCATTTTTACATGTAAAACCAAAAAGAAATACGCCGGAACTAATTATTCTGGTGCTCTTACATGTAAAATCGAAAAAAAATGCCAAAACTATTAGTTTCGGCATTTTTACATGTAAAACTAAAAGGAAATATGTCGGAACTAATTATTCCGGCGCTTTTACATGTAAAATCAAAAAAAATGCTGAAACTATCAGTTTTGGCGTTTTTACATGTAAAATCAAAATAAAATGCTGAAACTATCAGTTTTGGCATTTTTACATGTAAAACCAAAAGGAAATACACCTAGTGCTCTACATGAGCCGGCTTGAGCCGAGCCAGAGCATAGCTTGAGCTTGGCTCAGAAAACTGCGGCAAGTCAAGCCTGTAATGAGCCGAGCCACAAAAAATCTTGGCTCGAGTTGTTCTAGCTGTCGTAGAAACTATGTAAAATCCTGGCTTGAGCCTGTTACAAGCTGGCTCGAGCTGGCTCGAGTTTTATTTAAGTTTATATAGAGATCATTTCGGATAGTATCCATTGATAATTGCTATTCGCTAAATAACTAAAGAAAAAAATTAATTGGACGTTAAATTAACAATAATCATCCACTGTACTTATAATCATTATATCATTAAATAGTTTAAAATATCTAAATTATTTCATTGATTATTTTATTATATCGTTTATAAATATTTTATTTAATAAAATACATATATAAATTCTCCAAAATTGTTTAAAACAAGTTTCATAATGAAACTGACTCTATGTCAAACATTCCTAATCGATACTCTATAAACCTATAAAAACAAAAAATAAAAATGTAGATGTGTTCTTATTAAAAAATAAATACATGCAGTAAGTTTTGCAAAGATACTTACCGCTTTATGCTTTATAGAAACCCCTTGTATTAACAAGTCAATAGGTTAAGCATACAAGACTACAAAAGAAAAAAAAAATCAGCGATAATAGTTAATATCTCGTAATATAAAAAAAAATAATTTTGGAAGATACTATACCTTCGAAATGAGTTCAGTTTTACCCCAGTCTTTAAAATAGAAATCTCAGACCTACAAAAATGAAAAAAAAAAATAATAAACTGTTAGTATAGTTCGTTAAAAGACAAAAGTATAGAAATAAGAAATATTTACCGAGATTCCGTGTTCATAAAGAGAAAAATGAGCTGTCAGAAGCTGTACGTTAAAAGAAAAAAATTACCTATATCGTAAATGAGAAAAAAAGATTGATTATACGATAATCAATCATCAATCTAGAATGTCACATGATGAATCGATCTAATTCAAGCATTTAATTGGTACTTCATACAGTTCATACACTGATGTACGTTAAATTTGACAAAGAAAAAATGAAAAACGTTAAAAAAAATATTCTCTATTACTAAATGTGTCATTTTTATATTGTCAGGTGCTATTTTCTTGTGCCGTATATTTGTTTAAATACAGGTGGTATAAAAAATATACAATATGGAGTATAGGAACGGCACATTTACTTTTTTATTGCTTTATTCTTTCGAAATGTCTTCATCTTCAAAAATCTCTCCTGCTATCGAAGTTGACGAAAATGAAAATAGCTCTTTATCATCTAATAAAAGATCGGAAGCTTATCAATATTTTACTTTTAAAACTCAAAGATGGTATTGTAATTACTGCTCTAAGAACTTTGGAGATAAATCAACTTCTACACTTTGGCGCCATATCGCAAAACATCCAAAAATTGTTGAAGCTCAGAGAGTACAAAAAGAACAAAAACAGAGAAAAGTTGGGGAAATGGATAAATATACAGTTACTGCTGAAAAAGAAAATGCAAGTATATTTTATTGATCAAGATTAAATTTAATATTAATATTATTATTGTACACTTTTTTAGTTTAGTCAAAAAGGTTTTAGAAAAAGAACAGTTCGTTGGGTCGTAATAAATGATCAGCCTTTTAACGTTATTGAAAATGAAGAATTTAAAGATATGATTTCATTTATTCGGCCTGGCATATACATTCCTTGTGCTAACACTTTACGACGAGATTTAACCGAAAATTTCAAAAATGCAAAAGAAAGATTTCGACAAGAACTACAGGTAATAAAATAATCTTATTACATTTAAAATTTCAATACTTGTTTTTATTTAAATCAATAAAACTATCAAATAGGAAACACCTGGTCGTCTCTCCTTTACCGTTGATGCATAGACAAGTAAAAATCAAATCCCTTTTCTCGGTATTAGTGTACATTGGATAAATGAAAATTGGGAATTGAAATGTACTACGTTAGATTTTTGTATACTGTCAGGTCCTCATACAGGAATAAACTTGTCAAGTAAATTTTTAGAATCACTAGAAGACTTTGGAATAGCAACTAAGGTAAACTTATCTTTACTATGATTTCTTTTTTTATGATTAACCAACTAATGGATTTGTTCTGTTTGTAGATTTTAGCAGTTGCATGTGATAACGCATCTAATATGGATGTAATGCTTGATAAAATTTCTCAATCTTTAGCCAAAAAAAGCATTACATTTGATCCAAAAAATCAATGTGTTCACTGTTTTGCATACGTAATAAATTTAGCTGCAAAGAAATTAATTGATAATCTTCAAGTACCACTACTATATGAAGATGAAAATTCTTTTGAAGAAGCTGAAGACACGGAAGACAATTTGAAAGATACTATATACAAGGTAATATAGTATTGTGAAGCATAGTTAAAATTTGTATGGTTGACTAATTTTATTAAATTAAAGCTTCGTAAGGTAATTGTAAAAATCCGAGCATCACCCCAACGTCGGAAAAAATTCAAACAACAATGTATTGCAGCAAATATGGTACCACTCGAGCTGATACCTGACGTGTCTACCAGGTGGAACTCTACTGAGATTATGTTAGAATGAGCATTAATACTAAAACAGGTTTTGATTTATATAATTTTATTAATATTTA
Organism: Rhizophagus irregularis; assembly: GCF_026210795.1. Lineage (NCBI taxonomy): Eukaryota > Fungi > Glomeromycota > Glomeromycetes > Glomerales > Glomeraceae > Rhizophagus > Rhizophagus irregularis. The sequence continues at coordinate 3,935,160 of NC_089435.1, read as the reverse complement.
TTTTAATTTATAATTAAATTTAATAATTTTTAATTATACAGCCTTTGCACAATACAGCATCAGCAGATAAAGATTTAAAAAAATACATACTTTTGGAAGAGGAATGGGAACGTATTTTAGAAATACGTGGAATATTGCAGGTTGTTATTTTGATTGTGTAAATATCTTATTTATGTATATATTAATAATTAAATTTTTTTTATAATATAGCATTATAAAAAATGCACGGATTTAAGTGTTAGTCAACAATACCTGACATTATCTTATACTATACCTATGTATAATTTTTTATTGGATAAACTCGAGGATGAATATGATAAAAGAAAAGAATCTGATAAGGAGGAGGATGAGGAGGAGGATGATGATGATAGTGATGATGATAATGAAAGCGAAAATGATGAGATTTTATGTGCATTAAAACAATCAATTGAAAAAATAAAAAAATATTATACATTTACAAGTGGATTAATATACACGGCTGCAACAGGTAAATTTATCCACTTTACATAATTTATTATACATATATTTATAGTTAATATTTAATTGTTGTTTTTTTAATAATAGTACTAGATCCTCGTATAAAGCTTCAATATTATAAAGACAATATGTGGGAAGAGTCATTTATTCAAGAGACAAGAAAACAAGTTACAAATTTATGGGAAACTACGTATAAACCGAATATTTCAGAAAATGTAGAGCCATCTGATGATGCAGATGATGAACTTTTTGGTCATATCTTCAAAAAGCGAAAAATTGAAGAAAAAGATGAACTTAGCATTTATCTAAATGAAGGAGTAGCTCCCGGTAAAACTGATATTTTAATGTGGTGGAAGGTATACTAATGTTTATTTTATTAATTTTATTATATAATTTATTATATTATTATTTATTTATTATTTTTTTTATAGTTGCATGAAATTAAGTACCCGAATTTATCAAAAATGGCTCGTGATTACCTTTCAATACCAGGTTCATAGTATTTTTTATTTTAATTTATTATTTATAATATTAATTTTATTAATTTATAACATTATTATTTTATTATTTTTGATCTTTTATAGCAACTAGTGCTCCTGTGGAAAGAATATTTTCGGGTGGAACAGACTTAGTTGTTCAAAAACGATGTAGCCTTAAGGAATCAACAATACGAGAAACAATGTGCCTTAAAGGCTGGTGGAAATCTGATGTTGGTGGATCAATAATTATAAATGATTAATGAAATTGTAAATAAAAATAATTGTAAACATTAAATAAATAAAATAATGTAAAAATTATAAAACTAACTTTTAAACTGAATTATTTAACGTTTTGATTTGGATTAAATGGCTTGCGAGCCAGCTTGAGCTTTTTGAGCTGAGCCATTTTATGGCTTGAGCTTTTTGAGCCAAGCCTATTAACTAGCTCAAGCTTTTTTAAGTTGGCTCGTGAGCTGTCAAGCCAATTTTAACATGGCTTGGCTTGGCTTGGCTTGAAAAGCTTGAGCCAGCTTGCAAGCTGGCTTGGCTCATGTAGAGCACTAAATATACTGGAACCAATTATTCTGGCGCTTTTACATGTAAAATCGAAAAAAAAATGCCGAAACTATCAGTTTCGGCGTTTTTACATGTAAAATCAAAAGGAAAAATGCCGAAACAAATAGTTTCGGCGTTTTATATAAATATAAAAGTAAAAAACGTTTTGCAACATTTTTTTTAATAATTTAAAGTAAAACCGTTGCAAAAACATTTTTATGATAAAGCTCGGAAATGCCTTCGTTCATCATTTTTCTTGTCAAGTTTTCATGCTCAAGCTTCGCTCGAACTGAGCTGAGCCAAGATTTTTTGTGGCTCGGCTTATTTCAGGCTTGGCTTGGCACAGATCTTCAAGCTGAGCCAAGCCAGATTGTAGCTCGGCTCGAGTTGGCTCATGTAAAGCACTACTGCCCATATGGTCTGATTTGTCTACCTTTAATTAAAATATTGATTTTATTATATTTTTATTATACAAAATACTATATAATTTACAGTAAATTGGGGATGAGTATTAAAAAATTTTTACTTAATGTTATTATACTATAATTTGGTAAATATTTCTTTTAAATTAATATAATTCTTAGTACTTACTATATATGTTAAAAATTTGTATCTCAACTTTAAACATAAATATCTTCAGATCCAATGATCCAATCGGCAAGCTCTTTTGTCGTTCATATAGACCAGATCAAGGGCTTTCCAAAGAGCCTAAATTTATAAAAAATGGATCAGTGGATCCCAAGATATTTGCATTTAAGCATGTTAAAAAGTTCATACCTCAACTTTAAACGTAAATATCTCCAGATCTAATGATTCAATCGGCGAGTTCTTTTTTCGCCTATAAAGTCCAGAACAAGGGCTGTCCAACGAGCCTAAAATATTAGAAAACGGATCAGTGAATCTTGATATATTTGCATTTAAAGATAGTAATACATACTCTGACATAAAATAATTATTTTTATTGTTTGAAAATATTTATTATGATACCATTTTTTATATGATATTTTTATTATACTTTTATAAATATTTATAGCTACTAAAACTATATAAATTTTTATTTTACTTTATATTTTATTAAAATATACTTATTTTTTAATAATATATGTTAAAAATTCCATATATAGGAGAAATGGGTTTTTTATTAGTGAAATGGGTTTTTTCACAGCTCTTTTACATTTAATAATTTAAGTTTCGCAAATGTAAATTTTTGTTCAACTTATTATTTAGTCAAGTGATCATCAATCAGATGATTTTTTGGTATTACAAAACAATTTTGAGTAACAAAAATTATGAAAATCAATTCAAATAACTCTTTTAATGCAGAGTAAACAAATCAGCCCATATGCTAATATGGGGTCGTCTAAAGCCGTGTTCGATCACGTGACTTATAAAAATTTATTTTTTACAAATAAAACTTTTTCGCCAATACATAAAACTTTCAAGTTACACATAGTATGTGTATTTTTGCCTGCTGTGCAAGTTTACTTAGTGCACAATATGGGGTTTTGAATACCGGTTTTGACTTATTTGAATTTTTTTATTTTCGTCATCCATTTTTGGATATGATCAGCAAAGATTATTCATTCATATGTAAAGTCAAAAACAGTTTTAAAACCAGCTTTTTTTCACTAAGTAAACTTGTAAAGCAGGCCAAAATACACTTATTCTATAACTTTCGTACTTACATTAATCTTAGTTCATAAAAAAATGGCTTATTTATAAAATGTCAAGTTACATGATCGAACATGGCTTTAGACGACCCTCTAATATGGAAATGACCCCTGTTGATCAACTCGTAATACCCGAAACTTCTCAGAAGAAAGATAAACAAAAAGTGCGTATTACAGATGATAAACAAATCAAAAACCAGCAAAACCTGATGCAAAAACATCAACCAAAAATTTCCAAAAGGATAAGAAATCATCTGAACCTGAGGCTACACAAATACAAAGCTGTCAGAGAGGAGCAAGAGCAAATCTGATACATAATAGTTTACGATATCCCTATATCTGGGACCTGCCAAAAATATTAGTAGAGTTAAAACTTTGGGGCAATACTATCAGTGTTCGGTTAAATGTCAGTACAAGTACCAGACTCTTCAAGTTAAGATAGCACTATCCTCATTTGCCCTTTCCCAGTTTAATAAATATTGGACGACAGACCTAGGAGGTATACCCGTAAGATGGTTTTCCGCAAGTTGGACTTTACGAGAAAGAAAATAACGTAAAAAGTTCTAAGCCATCATTCATGACATTCTGAAGGATATGACGATGGCTGCCTTGTGGTCAGACCATAAATTAAACCCATTTTTAATGCAGTGTAGTGCTAGTACATTTAAAATAATACAAACAAGCAAAGGAAGGAGGAAACTTGTGGCCCATTTTGAGAATTGGGAGACTACACTTAAAGTCTTAAATAAGCTACAGTTTTTCTTATCAGATGGTAAGGAATTGAAATGGTGCCAATATTCCATTCCTAACTTGAAGAAAGTACAACCCAAACTGAAGGCTAAAAATACCCCGAACAAGAAGAAATCTGGTAAAACAAATAAAGCTTCAGATAGTAATAAGCCTAAAAAGAAGGATAAAGTTCCGTTCTCAAAGTCAGACCGACAAAATAATAATCAGTCAAAGAATCTACCTATTTTGAAGAAGACAAAGAATAACTCAAAGAATAAGAATCGTGATAAGAATAACAAGGAAATTTTAGCAGAAATTTTGTCCCTATTACGTAAATTAGTTTAATCTAATTGGTATTATTTTGTTAGTTAGAATTTTTTTTTTCATTTTAGGGTTAGTTACCTACATTCTAGAATGATCTTTCTTGTTCCTATTATATAATGGTCGAGTTGTAGAATAGTTTTTTTTTATATTCTAGTCAGGGTCTGATCTATTGGACGAAGATTATTATTGTGTTTTTTATAACTGTTTTTGTTAGCTACAAATAATCAATGATATCCCCCTGGCTTGCCTTAAAATAAATAAATAAATAAATAAATAAGAATTCATTACATAAAAAAATTAAATTTATTCATTTGAGATACTCTCCAGAATTTTTCTGTGAGATTTATATTTTTTTATAGCATACTCCACCAATTTTTCATCAATACATTTTCTTGAGAATTTTCTAATAGTTGTCAAGTTTACTGAATTAAGACTTTCAGGAACAATTTTTTGTAATCCTTTCCATGAATAATCACAATTTTTGCATGAATATCTTTCAGCAGCACCTCAATACCTTTCAATAAAGTTTAATTCACAGTGAAATTTAGGAAAAAAATGCATTTATGTCCTGCATTTTCAATTAATTCTTCAATAGCACCTTTTTGAGCAATAAAATCTGGTTCCAAAGATATTACTCAACGTGCACAACAGGTAGTTCTTGAAATGTCTTGAATCTTTTCTTTGCATTCTTTGCAGTCTAATATTAATGCTCCAGGTGGTACTTGTTTAATTCCCTTAGGTTTACCATTAAGTTTCTCATCATAATATGTTATTGGAAATATTATTGATTGTAATTGGTTATTTGGTCTAAAGTAAGTATTCCGCATAACTGGTTGTTTACCACTTGGGTTTAGGTTCATTCGGCTTGCAACTAAAGCATCTTTGCTAAAAGCAGCATGATTGGAACTATTATCAAAAGCAAACATAGCTATACAGTCTGGATATAAAGCTTCAAAAATAGGGATTGCTTTATATTCAATTTGTTCAAAAAGATGTTCTGGAGTTTCAGGAGATTATAATTCCTCATTCTCAAAGTTCACTTATGACAAAAATACTAGTTGCTTATTTTCTTATTAATAGAGTTTTAGAAGAAACGATTAGAAGGGATCATTGTGAAAACAAAAGTATACAAGAGTAAGCAGATCCTATCTTGATTCCTAAAACTATTATTACCTTGAATTGGGTAAAAGCTTCTAAATTTTCTTATATCATCAGTTGGGTGCTCTTTAAGTTGATTAAAAGAGATTATTTAATGAATTTACATCTAAAATTTTCAGTTATATGCATTTTACTTAGATCTCTTTGCACTGAAAAAGTTGAGTATGTGTTAGAAACAAAATCACAAACTACTATCATTATACCAAAATCTAAATTTATTCAGTTTTGAATTAAACATTTATTCAAATTTTGAAATCTTTCAAATGGAAAAAATAATTCTGAATTAGAAAATGATGATGCAAATTTATTTATGAAAGATGTGTTTTAATCTATATGAAGAGCTGTCAAAAAACTTGAAGGAATGTAATAACTATATTCCGGAAAAAGGAACAGCAAGTTTATGAGAAAGTCTAAAGGTGATGAATCATAATCATCCTACTACAGCTTTAAATAAAAATAAAAAATCTATGATTATAAAAAAAGTGAACTTGCCGACCAACCCTACTCATACTTTAGAACAACTCCGTATATGGGCGCAACTTGAGAAAACAGAGGAATCATTTGCAAAAATGTTCACAGTATCAGAATTATTATGGTTGGTTTAGGCGTTTAGAGTATCAACAGCTTATAAAAGAAAACAAAAAAATTGGTACCTATTATTATATCTAACTTAAAAAACAAGACACTTTTCATTGAAGAAGTGCTTGAAAAAAATGCTACTTTTATGGAGTAAAACGTCTGTTATTTTATAAATTTGTAATTTTTAAACAGAAGATGTAATAAGTATATAAAAATTATAAACTGCTAACTTAGAAAGCCAATATTACACTAAAAGTCACCACAGGTTGAAAAGTGAAAAATCAGCCATCAATCAGTTACCAATCAGGCAGTTTGCTAACTTTTGATCCAATGATCAGAAAAGGATGAAATATAGCTCATTGGAATCGTCTCAATAAGACGAATCTAATGGTAGTAAAATAGTAAAATAATAAAATAGTAAAATCGCATTTTTAAGATTACAGCTGATTGTAAAATTGTAAGACTACCCTATGATTTTCAATTTGAAAATTTGATATTTTGAATTTAAGTTTAAATACCTATTTTGGTAATAACTTTAACTTCTTAAAATTAATAAAGATTTTAAAGTAATTTATTTATATTAAATCATATGATATATTTCTATTTTCATTTAAGGAGTTGAATAAACATCAAATTAAAAGTGGTCTTATAATTTTGCAATCAGCTATAATAGTTAATAAAAAATTAAATAAAATATAAATGATACATTTTTATTTTTATATTTTACTTAATTTCTCATCAAGTATTAATCTTAGAAATGTGATTTTACTACCATTAGATTCATCTTGTTGATTCATCTTTTTCTGATCACTGGATTAAAAGTTAGCAAACTGCGTGATTGGTAATGGTATTTGGCGAAAATACCTGATCGGTGACCAATTGGTAATTGATTGATGCCTGATTTTTTACATTTTGACCTGTGCACGAAACTTTTACTGTATATAGATAGTTCTCACTTGCAGTAATACATCAACTCTTTGAAAATGCTAAACATAAAAAATTTTGAACTTTGATATAAATTTTTGATATAATAATAAATGTGATCAGCATAACCTTAAATGGACAGTTACGTTAACCTAAAATCATATTATGTGACATTTCAGTTGGATCCCCCCTTACCCCAGCATAGCGGATATGCTCATATCACCTTGCCGATCATTTGCTGATCACTAATTCCAGATTTTAAAAACTTATTGCAAAATCACAAATATTTTTCAAATAATGTGGCAAAAAAATAATGGAATCTAAGTAAAAACACTAAATTATTATATGATTTTAATTATATAATTATTAGCACAATTTTTAATAATATTATAAATATATTATTTGTTTATGATAATTCACTAATTATTGCCGATCATCAGACAAAAATTAAAGTGCGAAGATGAATATGCGAGTGCGAAACTTAAGAATTTGCACAAATATTCTTTATATTATGTAGAATCTATAAAAAAAATAATGCAGTGATCTGATTCATAATGCAGGTTTTTTATTAGTAACATAATTAGTGAATAATTTCGTAAAATGAATAAATATATGCCAAATAATAATAAAAGCTAAAAAGTTTCTAATGAAATTTAATACACAATAAATTAAAACTAAATTTAAGTTATTTGTGAAATTTAAGCATATATTATTATGTAAATTTTTTTAGCAACGGTATTTATATTATGTGATAATTGAATAAATGATCGGCAAATGATCGACAACAGTATTGTGATAAAATAGGGATGTCCGCTATGCTCCTTACCCCTTGGTAATACAGCAAGTAGATACACCAGATTCAACCAAAACTTTCACTTTAAGTAATTTAATATTTTTAATTTTGATGAATCCTCTGCTGATTAATTTGAATTAGTAAAAATTAAAAACTAAAATCCATCAATCCTATCAGTTCCTTTAAAATGACTGATCTACATAAATCCAAAAAAATTAAGTAACACTAAATCTTTAGTCCAGATGATCAACATTTTAGTATTTTTAGCCTCCTAAAGAAAACCAAAAGTAAAAATGCTAAAATTCTAGAAAAAAAAAAACCAAAAAACAAAAAGAAAAGTCATAATCTCAGAAAACCTTTAGAGAAAAAACTGAGTAGAGAAGGTAATAAATATTAAACCTTTGTCTATTACTTTAACATCTTAAATATCAATTGATAATAAAGAAAAAGCCCACTTTTTAAAAGAACCACCTCTACTTTAACTTGGACTTCAAGGAGTAACTTTTGTAACATTTCCAAAAATAAAAAAACTAATGGGAAAACTTTACATTAGTGCAAAGTTTAAAGCCCAACTGCTAGTATATAACTGTTAATCCAGTAAGAGTTTTTATTTTTGGTAAAAACCATTTCAAGTTAAGTAACTCCACCAAAACAAGAAGTTAAAGATTCATTCGAATCTTGAAAGAATTACTAAAAAGTTCTTAAACAGCATTAAAAGTATTCTATAACCGCTCAAGTGAAAAAAACTTCCACTGAAAAAATGGCTACAGGTAAAAAATGTAGTTAATCTTTTTAATATAACTTTATATACTTAATTCTATTAGAAGTTTTATAATTTATATAAAATCATCATACAAGTTCTTTTTATTATAAATTATTATTATTATTTTTTTTTTATGTTTTAGGATCATCTTCATGGCTAGGCACGTATGGTAACATGATAAAGGCCTTTAACCACTTAGGTGGTTGTATGAGTACCAAAACTGACGTTGACTGTTAATATTAATGACCCACACTTATTAGGTAATGAGCGAAATGTTATCCCCCCTACTCCTTATATATTACACTAGGCAGAAACAATTCAGGTTATAATCTTCTGAATTATCCAGTAGTAGCAGAATTAATGAAGTGAACATCTAGAAATCCTTCCATAGTACACTCAAAACCCCTTACAGGTTATGATTACCATAACAGCCATCACAGTTGTAAATCTTCCAGTAGTAATAGCAGTGACTACCAGGACAGTAAGCTGTTAAGAGTACTGGATCCCCTTTATTATAAGTGACCTATCTAGACACCCAAAGTTCACTACCAGTATGTCAAATTCACTGAGAAATTAAACTTCACCTTAGAACCTAATATATCTGTAAGCTCACGAATACTGAAGGTAAACTACCACTAAGACATTGCACTTGAGATTTTACCATCTGTGCACACTATCTAGTGCAGTGAAACCTTGCAGTAAATTTCACTACATTCCCGATGGTATAGCAGTAACCACCAGGACAAGAATGCATCTAGATGGTATATAAGCAGTGACCATTTAGATAGGACAATGAGCTTACCAAAGGCCTTTTAGGGAATATTAGAAGGACACCATGACCTTTCTTCTCATGCAAAATTACATGTATTTTTGCTGTTATAATTATATACTTGTCCATACTTTTAAAAGAATCTCAAAAAATGTTAGTTTTCTAATATAAACTTCATGTATATGTGAAGAAAAAAAAATAATTGTAAAAATGAAAAATTGGTATTAAAAAACTTGTAGAGTACATGCTAATATATGAAATTACTTAATTTATATAAAATAGTAGACGTTAAACCAATAAAATATTCAAGATTAGGCGTTGTTAGCCAAAAATTTACTGCGCCTTTGGCTGAATTTTTTGTTTAATTACACCATTATCAAGTTTATGATATAATAATTTATATACCTGAAATATGCAAAATATATTAACAGCCAATACAAAACTCTTTGAATTAAGATTACTTTATTCTTATTTGTTTTTTCCACAAGTTGGATTCTCTGTGAAAGAAAAATGAGAAAAGTTCCAAGCTGTTATTCTATAAGTAGATCACAGACAGATAGACTACATAAAATTTTAATAAATGTTATTTAACTTACCACCTTAGTTTTCTAATTTAAAGAAATCATCTAAGCAACTCTCAACTAAAGATTCTTCTAGCAAAATACCTAGTAATTTCAAAAGATCAATCTCATTATTATTATGTCATCAGCTAAAGAAAATTACCAAAACTACTCTAACTCAATTAACCAGTTGAAGGTTTAATAAAAACAAGATGGTTTTAACTGAAATTTTGATATTACTATAGCTACAATTCAAAGATGAAATGTTTAATTACCATACAGTTCCGAAATTAAGCAACCTTTTTTTATTATAAAGTTGCTTAATTTCGGGTTATATTTTTTTTATAAAAATTCTAAAGAAAACGAACATTTTTTTTGTAATAAACTAATAATGTTATCATTTAAATAATCAAAATAATCAAATGATCTGTATAACGTGATACAATATTGTGATCGATAAATTAATTGTGATCAATTAGTCACGCGTGATCTTGTTTTTCCTAAAACTCTCCACACGATATGCCACTACAAAAAAAGAGAAGACAAAATAGAGTTGTTAGTAAAAGAGTTGCTAATAAAAAAACTGTCAAACGACATCGCAACTCATATTCTATTGAGCAAAAGAAACAAGTTGTCGCTTATGCTAAAGAAAATGGAATAATTAAAGCATCAAAGTATTTTGAACTTGATAAGAGTATGGTTAGTCGCTAGGTTAATTCAAATGAAAAGTGGGCAAATGAAACAAACCAAAACAGCAAACATGTGGATTCTGGTCAAAAAAGCTTTTACCCAGAAGCTGAAAAGGAACTATACGATTGGATTATTGAGCAAAAGAAGCAGGGATTAGGTGTCACATATGCAATTGCATGAGTTAAGATGTTAGACATTTTAAAAAAACCTACTATGATAAGTCTTTATGGAAATTTAATAAATGAATTTAAAACATCAAACCGTTGGATATCTGCATTTATGAAAAGACATAATTTATCTTGGCGGCGGCGTACTAAAGTTTCACAAAAGCTACTATCACAAACGAATGAGCTGATGAAAAACTTTCAAAAATTTGTCACTCGTCTGAGAACTGAAAAATTATTTGAGATGTCCAATATTCTTAATATGGACGAAACCCCTGTTTGGTTTGACATGACAGGAAATTTTACTATTGATAACAGAGGCGAAAAAACAATTCATATTCGCGGAACTGGCAATGAAAAAAACTGCTTCACGGTTGTTTTGACAGTTTTCGCGGGTAAGATCATTTTACAATCATTTACTTTTAACATTTCTTACTCTATTTTTTTATACTATAGATGGTACAAAATTTCCACCAATTTGTATCTTTAAGGGGAAACGGCTACCACATGGTGAACAGATTCCTTCTGGTGTCATTGTTTGGTTTCAACAAAATGGATGGATGGATTCTGAACCAATGAACGATTATGTTGATTATGTTAATAATAATCTGGGAAAAATAGGTATCAGTAATGCTCCTACAATGATGGTATACGATTCCTTTAGAGGACATCTTGAAGAATCAGTCAAAATCAAATTTTGTGATAGGGTATTGATCTAGCAGTTATTCCAGGTGGTTTAACTAGCATATGTCAACCACTTGATGTATCCATTAATAAACCATTTAAAGACAATCTTCGTAAGGAATGGCATATCTGGATGGCAGGAGGTGGCTCCAGAATGACTGTATCAGGTAACTTTCGCCATGCTAGATTATCTGATGTTTGTGGATGGGTCAAACGTGCTTGGGACAGAATCTCAGATGAAATAGTTATTGAGTCTTTCAAGACTTGTAGGATTTCAACGTCCTTAGATGGAACTGATGATGAAATTACTGACAATGAAAGTTCCGATAATGATATCATTGAATAGTGATAGTGAATTAATAATGAATAACCATAATACTACTGTAGTTTATAATAATTTTCATTTATAATACATAATAAAATTATCTTTTATTTTGAATTGTTAAGTTAATTTTAGCAATGTTGATTATTTTTTATTACATTTATTAATTTTTTATTACAGAAATTCGTGAGTTGCTTATTTTCGGAGGTTATTATTATTGGGGGGTTGCTTATTTTCGGGGGTTGCTTAATTTCGAAACTGTATGGTATTAACTATGTAAATCTGACTAAAATTATGTATAATAACAGGGTTAAGTATTACATAATATAAAAATTTGGCCACTTAAAAATTTTTTTGTTAGGACTAGGTTATATGCATTGTAGTCCATTACAACTGACAAAAGTCCCTATGTTTAGGTGGCTAGAGATGGAATTATAAATATTAAACCATTTTTACTAAAATATGGATAAAGGATGAGTAAAGGGTTATGTTAAATCTGAGTTCAAGTCTATACTTGTATGCAAAAAGGACAGCTTACTGTTCCAGTTTCTGCCTATATATATTAAAAATAAAAATAAAAATTTTAATAACTTTACCATATATTCTTCCCACTCATTTTCAGTATCTGGCCTAAGGTTGCTTGTCTAAACCTCTTCAAAATCCTACGATTAGTTTCGTCAAAAATTTACTATAGATTTATTATAGTTTCGGCAGAGTTTTGGCAGTTTCGGCATTTATAATAAGTTTCGGCAGTTTCGCATTTCTCCAAAGTTTCGCCAGTTTTTTAATATAACTTTAATATAGTTTCGGCAGAATTTCACTTTTTGGTGAAATGCCATCTTGCCTAAACCCCTAGGTTTTGGCAAGCAACCTTAATCTGGCCAACTATGGATCACTGTATAGAAGGCCATTTACTTCAAGAATTTGACTCTCTTACAGGATTTACCTTTTCTCTTTGAGAAGTATCCTAGTAGGACAGCTAGCAAAAGGCTCAAAGAGCCTTTTTAAATATCATTAAGGGGGTTTGATTCTCATATCTATTCCTATATCTGTCCTATATATACAAAACAAACTCTTTACCTATCAGAAAGAAAAATAAAGAAATAGAAGGCAGAGAGGCTATTCAAATCTGTCCTACTATTTTTACCAGGATTATTAAATGCAACCCTGTATAAAGTAAAAGATGAGTGAATAACAAGTTGTAAAATTTATAATTATGGTAGCCCAAAATAATGCTTAGAATAAAGAAATTGGCATGCTTATCTATCCAATAATTAAGGTGTTCTACATACAATTTGAATAGGGGTTTTTACAGAAAATTGAGTTTAATATCTACAAATGGATTAGAATAAAGACATTCTTTTCATTACAAGTAAAAGTTAAGTGTTCACAAAATTCATGGATATCATAGTTATACACCTTTTAAGACACATTCTGCTTAATCCAATTTTCCAATACTTATATTTATCAAAACCACAAAGTCCTCAGTCCTCACACATTTTTTACCAAAAGTAACAGAAATGTTATTAGTCCTAACTCCTTTCTGGATAAATGATGTTCTATATTTTACCTTTCCTTCTAGTACTAGAAGATCCTTAGTATTTTTCAGTCATGCAATATCTATAGGATCATTAATTATGTGGTTTTCTTGATCCTCTAAAACCTCTGTTACTTTCCTAGTAGACTCCAGTTCTTGTAAAATCTTATAAAGTATTTTATAAATTCTTCAGATTTCAAGATTGCTAAGAGGTTTAAAAAGCCACCACTAGTAAGGGTTACACTACTTGCTTTAATTGATTTACTTAGAACTAACTTTAGAAGTTTTGAGATGCTTGAACTTTACTTGAATTTACCAGCTTGAACAAACACACAATGAAATATAAGAAATATCATTAAATTTGTAATACTTGAAGTATATTACTATAACTTTTCCTACATATAAAAAACATAATAACTCTTTTCAATATTGGGAATAAAACTCTGAATTTCTGGTTCAGTTTCAATTTTTATACAGGTTAAACTTTTAGCTAACATTTTTAGTTTGAAAAATCAGTTCCAGTTCCAAAACTGGTAGTTAAATTCAATGAAATATTATAATTACAAAAAATTTATTAGATAAAAATAAAAATACTGTACTTACTTTGAATTAATTCCAATTGAATATTTCTTTTATTTTACTTCTGTTTTCGCCTTGATTTTTCTATCTTTTCTGTATGTAATTGAGGATGATAACATTGAAACTTCATTTTCATGTAAGCCAATTGTAATAAGTGAATTATTTACTGTATATCAATACTATAAAGACTTTTACTTTTCCATTACTTACATTTCAAGTCTGGGTTCATTCAGGAATTTAAAAAAATAAAGAAAGAAATACTAGTATGTTTCTTGAATATTAAAATAATTCCCCACTTACTTATTACTTACATTCCAAATCCAGTTCATTTAAATAGTCCAGCAATCTAAAGAAAAAAAAAAGAAATAGAAGAAACATTAGTATGTTTCTTCAATATATTAAAAAAACTTTCCCTTTAAGTCATTAACTTACTTTTTAATCTCCAAGAGCAGGTTGTTTAAGAGCTCTTACTTAAAGAAAGAAATGGAAAGGAACATTAGTAACATTCCTAAATAAAAGAAAAAAATAAAATAAACTTACCTTTTACTAATTTGCATTAAACAATAAAAAAAATAAAAAAAAATATTGATCAATGATCAGTAAATCAGATCATATGACTGATATCAAAACTTTTCTATTAGCTTTAGTATCAGTCACATAACTCACCAACTGATCATTGATTATAAAAAAAAAAAATAATTCTTTTCTTTTTTAGAAACATTTTCCCTTTGGTATGTAATTTAGATGGCTTGAATGGCTTTGATTTTAGACAGTAAGTGGAAATTTCTTTGTTCTTTCATCTTAGGAACACCATTAACGTTCCTCTTTCTTTTTTTTTAGAGATGCCTTCCTAAGGTCCTATATTTGGCTTGAATTAAAAGGTAAGTTAGGAGGTGGGATTTTTCACTTTTTTTTTGCCTTTGGAATATTATTAACATTCCTTTTCTTTTTTTTAGAGGGTGTATCTTCTTGGTCCTAGGTAAAGCATTCATTTATCTTGCTTTAATACTTTCATGTTTAATTATACCAATTTTGCATTAACCTTATTTTTCTCTTTAGGTCTTCTAGTTCACCACTTCACCTCTTGGATACCTGACATAGAAACGTAGTAGAATGGGAAGTGAGAAGGGAGTTTTTTTAAAAATTGAGAATGTTAATGTTTAAATTGAAAATGTTATTAACATTCCCCCTTTTTTTTTCTTCAAGGATATAGCTTCTTGAATAATAATATGAACTGTAAGCTGAAGGGGTGGGGGAGATTTTTTTTAAATTAGAAATGTTTACTGATGTTCCCTTTCTTTTTTTATCTTTAGAGACTCTTGTTTGCAGTTATTGGATACTGAACTTCAGAATGGACTAATAGTAAGTAAAATGGGAAGAGGAGGTTTCACTTTTTTCCTTCTTTAGAGATACAGCTTCTTGGATAATAATATGAACTGTAAGTTGAATGGGTGAGAGATTTTTTTAAATTGGGTTAGGGACTCTTGTTTACAGCTATTGATTACTGGATTTTGGAATAGGACTGATAGTAAGTAGAATAAAAAAGTGTTTTTTAAATTAAAAATGTTATTAATGTTCCTTTTCTTTTTTTCTTTAGGATAGGAACTGTAAGTTGAATGGACGAAGGAGGAAGATTATGAATGAATATTTATTATTGTGATATTATGAAAATCAGCGAAGAATCAGAATTTAACATGTTGACTGGATATATGCATGATAAATGGCTAATAGATCACTGATAGGTAACTGATTTGTGACTAATTGGTATATATAAATAGAAATGTATAGTTTTGTATTATTTAAAATGACAAAAAAAACTCTTTCCTAAACACATTTTTTATGAAAATTTCTGCATAATAAATTTTTGAACAAGAATACAACACGAACCAGCTGTAGAGTTCGTAATGTTATTTTCTTTGAAAATATTACACAACACTTAGGTTGTTTTATAGAGAATGGTTTTCTCAAGAACTTATTTAATAAAAACCTGTCAAAAGCTGTGGATAAAATCCAGTTATTGATAGAGATGTTTGGCAATGTCGCCAACCCTGCGAACTTCACCTCACAAGTTCAACTGATGAATATATAACCTACTATTCTTTCATATTTCGTCCAGGTCATGGGATAATTTTTTGGTCCACTTCTACCAAAAATTTGATGAAGATGATCTGATGATCAATAAATTAGATTAAAAATACCAAATCCAGTGCCTGATGTTGAAATGACTCTTGTTGATCAAACTGTGATACCTGAAAATTCCTAAAAGGATAAACAAAAATCAAAAGCGCATATTACAGCTGATAAACACAAAACCTGATGCACAAACATCAGCCAAAAAGTCACAAAATGATAAACAAAATTGTCTGAAATATTATAATCTACAATATCCCATATATTTGGGATTTGCCAAAATTTTAGCAAAGTTAAAACTATGGGTAATACTATCAAGCTGACAACAGATCTAAAAGGTATACCTGTAAGATGGTTTCCTGCAAGTTGGACTCTTCAAGTAAGAAAATAACGAGAGAAGTTCCAAGCCATTATTCATGACATTCTGGAGGAAATGACAATGGCTACCTTGTGGGTTGACCATAAACCAACTGAATTTTTAACGAAGTGTGGTACTAGCTTGTTTAAATTATTCAAACAAGTAAAGGAAGAAGGAAACTTGTGGCTTATTTTGAGAATTGGGAGACCACACTTAAGGCCTTAGATACGCCACAGGTATTCTTACATATAAGTAAGGAGTTGAAATGATGTTGACATTCTATTCCTAACTTGAAGAAAGTACATAAACTGAATATTAAAAATATCCTGAGCATGAAGTTTTGGATAGTAATAAGTCTACGAAGAAGGATAAGAAACATTTCTTAACAATAGCTCTTAAAAATAAGGGTGACGATAATAAGGTTTAGACCTTTATTATGTAAATTAGTTTATAGCTGATTGAGACCACCCTATGATTTTTTAATTTGAAAATTTGATATTTTGAATTTTTCAAAAACCAGTAAAAAATCAAGTTAAAAACCTGTTTATTCAACTCCTTAAATAAAAATAGAAATACAGTCGGCTCGCGTTACAACGAATTTCGATTTAACGAATTATTTAATACAACGAATTTTCATTGTGGTACAGATTTTATCATATGAATAAAATTTCGCTAAACCGAATTTTACTATTAAAATGCTGTATAACGTATAACGAAATAAAACTGCATAAATTATATATATAAAATGAATCGCATTATAATGAATTTTTTTTATACCGAAATTTTTTTTAATTATAACGAAGATTTGTCACAAAATGTATTTTTTTAAGGGATGTTCGCGTCTCGTATTTCGTGTTAGTTTTCATATTTTCTATTCTTTTTTTTTGAAATGCCGAAAGCTAAGCCTATTAACCTGTCCAAGAAACAACTTTCTAAGGAAACTTCTGCCCCTAAAAAACGTAAGTCTCTTACTGCTGCACAGAAACAAGAAGTTTGCTTAAAAAAAAAATCTTCACCTTTCTTAAAAAACAAAGACCTAGCCAAAGAGTATGACGTTAGTGAAGGGATGATTTGTGATATTCTAAAGACAAAAGACCGTTGGCTTGCTGTGGATCTTTATTCATATCAAGCTGGTTTGAGACGAGAAAGAAAACTCCCTTTTATTGTTATTGAAGAGGCTTTAGCTCTTTGGGTGGAAAATGCACTCCAGGCTGGTCTTATTATCAGTGATGATATTCTTTCAATCAAAGCCTTAGAATTTGCTTTTTTGTGTAATGAAGAAAAATTCAAGGGATCAGATGGATGGATCGACAAATTTAAAAAACGGCATAATCTTAAACAATATAATATGCATGGAGAAGCGGCAAGTGCACCACTTGCAGAACTTGACACAATGCGTGAAAATCTTTGCCAAATTCTAAAAAATTATGATCCCAATGATATTTTTAACTGTGATGAGACAGGTCTTTTTTGGAAAATGCGACCTAATCACACCATATCTAATGGTCTTGTGGCTGGAACGAAACAATCTAAGGATCGTATAATGGTCTTATTTACTTGTAACGCAACTGGGACTGAAAAGTTGCGCCCCTTATTCATACACAAATATGAAAATCCCTGGGCTCTAAAAAATATTAACAAAACTACTCTTCCAGTAAATTATTATTGGAATTCAAAAAGTTGGATGCAAGTATCGATCTGGAATGCATATCTTAAAAGGCTTGATGCTCAAATGAGAGCACAGAACTGAAATATCATTCTTCTTGTTGATAATGCACCAACTCATTCTCTCAATGAAAATACAAAATTAACTAATATTAAAATTGAATTCCTTCCTCCAAATACCACTTCACACCTCCAGCCATGTGATCAAGGGATCATTAACAGTTTCAAGGTAGTTGAATTCATACTTTAACTTCAAATCTACACCTTATATTTTAGTAATTTCAAATCCTTTTATTAACTATAAAAAATTTAATTTTATTTCAGGCACAATACCGAAAATTATTATTGCGAAATCGGGTTAAAGCCTTTGATAATTATAATGAATTTGGCATTAACCCTGTTGAAATTAATATCAAAAAGTGCATCAAATATGTCGCACGCGCATGGAATAATGTTACTCAATCTACTATTGAAAATTGCTGGTTAAAAGCAGATATTTTACCTAAAGATAATGAAAGTGAAATTGATATGGATTTCTGTGCTGAAACACAAGTTCTTCTAACACATACAAATGAGCTGAAAGAAGTTCAAGATTTAATTGATAAACTTAATCTTGAAAATCCTTTAACTGCTGATGAATTTATTCAATGTGATGAATCTGAACTTACAGCAGAAATGATATCCAATGAAGAAATTTTGAAAGTAGTTCTTCCCAATAATCATGAACAAGAGGTAGAAGAACTAAATTCTGATCCTTTACCATCCATTAATCATAGCGAGGCCATTGAACATTATGATAAGGTGATTTTGTATTTAGAGCAACAAGAGGATAAATTTGATATGAAAAAAGAAGAAATAAGATGCATTAAAAAACTTAGGAAGGAAGCGTTAAAACAACATTTTATTTCTGCGAGACAAACGAATCTTAATGATTTTATTAATATCTCTTAATTTCATTAATGTTTACAATATATAATATAATAATTGTATTACATTTAATAATAAATAATATAAATATATTATAATTTACATTTATTTACATAAATTTACTTTAAAATATTTAACGAATTTTTAATAAAAATTCGGTATACAATATTCCGAATTTTGCTATATGGATGTCAAAAAAATCCGTTATAGTGTTACCGAATTTTTCCATAACGAAGGTCAGATCAGCATGGACACCAAATTCGTTATAACGCGAGCCAACTGTATATTATATGATTCAATATAAATAAATTACTTTAAAATTTTTATTAATTTTAAAGAATTAAAGTTATTACCAAAATAAATTTTCAAATTAAAAATCATAGAGTGGTCTTACAATTTTGCAATCAGCTGTAATCTTAATGCAGAAATTTTTTTTACTTTTTTATTTCTACTCTAGGTCTCCAGTTAATTACTTTTTTTTACCCAATGCATATGGGTTATCCTTTGTGGCAAAGTTTCATTTAGGTATAACTCCACTCTTTATCAGAGGGTGAGGTTTTGTAATAGATAAGTTATTCACTACATATAGTTGTTTACTCCTATTAGGTTTTCTTGTCATTGGTTACTTCTCTCAGAAATAAAATAAATTATTTAAAGTAACAAAAAGTTTAACTTGTAGTCATGCAATGTAATTCTAATATAAATAGTATAAATGTATTTTTATTAAATACTGGCCAGTTTAAAATTGATAATTACTTACTCTTATCTTTTAAAATTTTTTTTCTTCTCCTCCTAATATGTTTCTCTAATATATTTCCTCCTGATCTGCCAGTAAACCTTAGACAAATTTGGTGAATTTTATGCCGATCATATAATAAAATGTTATGAATTGCAAAAGTTTATCACATTATAAATACAACTTCAAATATGTAATACAAAAAAAAAACCTCAATTTTTATATCGTAAATTTATTCAAACATATTTAAACAAAAAATTTGACTTTGCCTTTACAGACTGTGAGATTCCAGGTATTTTATTGACTATGCAAAATGATCAAAGACAATAATTTTTTGCTTTAATTGCAAAATTGTATGACCACCCTATGATTTTCAATTTGAAAATTTGATATTTTGAATTTTTCAAGAATTAGTAAAAAAGCAAAGTTTAAATACCTATTTTGGGGTCGTCTAAAGTCATGTTCGATCATGTAACTTGACATTTTATGAATAAGCCATTTTTTTATGAACTAAGATTAATGTAAGTATGAAAGTTATAGAATAAGTGTATTTTGGCCTGCTTTACAAGTTTACTTAGTGAAAAAAAGCTGGTTTTAAACACTGTTTTTGACTTTACATATGAATGAATAATCTTTGCTGATCATATCCAAAAATGGATGACGAAAATGAAAAAATTCAAATAAGTCAAAAACGGTGTTCAAAACCCCATGTTGCGCACTAAGTAAACTTACACAGCAGGCTAAAATACACATACTATATATAATTTGAAAGTTTTATGTATTGGCAAAAAAGTTTTATTTTTAAAAAATAAAATTTTGCAAGTCACGTGATCAAATACGACTTTAAATAACCCCCTATTTTGGTAATAACTTTAACTCCTTAAAATTAATAAAGATTTTAAAGTAATTTATTTATATTGAATTATATCTATTTTTATTTAAGGAGTTGAATAAACAGGTTTTTAACTTGATTTTTTACTGGTTTTTAAAAAATTTAAAATATCAAATTTTCAAATTATAAAATTATAGGGTGGTCTTACAATTTTGCAATCAGCTATAAGCTACTTAAAAACTGTTGTCTGTTTATAGCTTGTTCAGATAAGGTTTTTTTAGATTTTGCAGCAAATCTTGTTATCCAGTTGTTAATAGAAGACACTTCTGGAATTTTAATGTCTCATGCTAATTCACTACTTTCTTGTATTTCAACTAGTTTGTCTCGCATATTATGTCCATTCATTCATCTATTTTATAGATGTTGATGATTGTAAAAGTGTATTAATTCTTTGAATTTAATTATTGCTAAATATTGTCCAAACATCAGAAAACTTTCTACAAAAAAAACTGTTCCAATAGAGTTTACTGAACCCTTTTTACCATATTTTTGGTTATATTTTAATGCCTAACCACATAGCAAAGAAAACTCTCTTACAATGCTATTTTGATTGACAAATATTAGATTTTCTTTTAAGTAGCACTGAATTTATGATTTTTACTTACCTGTTATATAATGGATTAGTTATATTACTTATAATTTCCTCTGGTAAGTACTTGTTTATTATTGTCTATAATAATAACTCAGTATTAGGCATTCTTTTTACAATTCACTTATTTTAAACTTAGCAATTTTTTTAGTTTGCATTTCTTTTACCATTTCATCTTCTAAAATTTTGATCATTCCTGCACAATTTTCTTTTTCATTTACCATTATACCCTGATCTTCTAATTCCTCTTGCAATTGTTTTACTTTTAGCCACTTTACGCTAATATTTGTATTATATTATATTTAGATTTATTTAACTTGAACTATGTGGCATTGGTATCGTCCAAGAAGATTTTGATGGTATATGTGACGAAATCTGAGGTTAAAGCATATGCATTCCATCTTTTATCCAATTAGATATTTGATTTAGAGTTAATGTTTTCTATTCCCCAATGTGAGGTAAGGCCCTTGCTTGTATATATCCATCTAATTCTTTCTATTTAAATAGATTTCATAATTGATACATTTACAGCTCAAAGAAACACAGTTATTGGTGAACTTCGTAAAATTACAGGGAAATTCGCATTAATGGCAGACATGTAGACATATACTATAAATTAGGAGGCATTTTTAGGAATCATGATTCATTATGTAGATCTTGATTGGAAATTCCAAAACTTTCTTCTAGATATCATTCCTTTCAAAATTAGACATATCGGAACAAATATTGCACAAGAAATAAAGCGCACCTTGGAGGAGTTCAATATTTTTGATAGAATTATCATGCTCATGACAGATAATGAGAGAGATAGCTTTAACTATAGAAGATGAAATTTCTTCCATAACTTTTTCTCATTGCTGATATGCCACGCATATCCTAAATTTGGGTGTACAGGAAGGATTAAAACTCATTGATGATTTTGTTAAAAAAGAGCATAAACTTATGAAGAGTATCAAAAATTCAACTTGCTTGTGTGATGAGCTTCATCTTCTATGTGATTTAAAGAATATAAAATACCTTAAACCTCTCATTAATATAGTT
The DNA here is from genome assembly GCF_026210795.1 of Rhizophagus irregularis. Lineage (NCBI taxonomy): Eukaryota > Fungi > Glomeromycota > Glomeromycetes > Glomerales > Glomeraceae > Rhizophagus > Rhizophagus irregularis. The sequence goes on along the minus strand of NC_089435.1, from coordinate 3,913,066 downwards.
ACTTGTTGGGACTCAACCTTTTATATGTTAAGACAGTTGAAAGTACTTGAACTAACATTAGTCTTACTAGTAGCTGTTAATTGATTAATAAAATAATTTTTATTTAATTTTCTAATATTACTTACTTTACCTTTGAACTAGGATACACTCTTACTTCTTGAACCCCTATCTGCATTTCCTATCCATTTATTTATTTTATTTTATTTCAGAGAAAAGTAACTGATGACAAATGAACAATAGGAGATACCAATACATTGACACTATTGTTGGTACTAAGGTTATACATTCCGTACAAATTTGTACAAAACCTCACCCTCCGTTAAAGAGTGGAGCACCTCTAGATGAAACTACGCCATGTAGGTTTGCCCATATGCACTGGGTAAAAAAAAAAAAAAGAATCAACTGGGATAAACCTCTCTAAAGCGTGAGGCTTATAGAGTAAGAAAAATTATTCTGCTTAAAAGATAATCAAACTATTTTGGCACCATGACTACATTAGTTTGCTGTTGTCCTTATTACCACCTCCACCATTCTTTGGGAATTTCTTTGTCTTCTTCTGAATGGTCAGGTTCTTCAACTCGTTATTATTCTTAGAAGCTTTTGTTGAGGATTGTTGTTTATCCTTTTTCTTAGACTGATTACTTACCGGAATGTTACCTGTTTTACCAGATTTTTTCTTGTCCAGGGTATTTTTAGTCTTCGGTTTCTTGTGTGCTTTCTTCAAGTTTTAGGGTCTCCCAATTCTTGAAATATGCCACCAGTTTTCTCCTTCCTTTACTTGTTTGAATAATTTTAAATGCACTAGCACCACACTGTACTAGAAATTCACATGGTCCTCCAACCATGGCTTGGAACTTTTAACATTGTTTTCTTTCTCGTAAAGTCCAACTTGCAGGGAACCATATCACAGGTATACCTCCCAGGTCTGTCATCCAAAATTTAGTAAACTGCCCATAGTTATAACTCTGCTATTATCTTCTGTAGGTCCCAGGTATATGGGATATTGTAAACTATTATGTTTCAGATTCACTCTTGCTCCTCTCCAACAGCATTGTATCCTGAGTGGCCTCGGGTTCAGATGATTTCTTATCCTTTTTGGGATTTTTGTTTAGTGTTTTTGCACCATTGTTGATTGGTTCTTGACTTGTTTATCTTGTGTGACACGCGCCTTTTGTTTATCTTTCTTCCAGGAATTTTTGGGTATCACAGTTTGATCAACAGGGGTCATTTCCACATCAGGCAGTATTGGAGGCATTTCATCTACTGGATTTGGTATTTGTAATCCTAAAATTATATTATCTTCATCTTTATCAGGCTCATCTTCAGATGACTCATCTAATCCATCATCTGTCACACTTACATTGTATGTGACGTCACCCATATCACCAAACGTCAAGTAATACTTGGTCACAAAAGTATCCCAAGACCTGGACGACACATAAAGTGCTATAGAAAATATTAGTGAAAGGGTGTAGGTTGTATTTTCGTAGCTTTAGTTTGTGAGGAGAAGTTCGCAGGGTTTGCAGCTTCGCCAAACTTATCTATCAATAGCTGGACTTTATCCATAGACTTTGACGTATTTTTATCAAATAAGTCCTTTAGGAAACTATCCTGTATAAAAGAACTTAGGTGGTGTGTTACATTCTTATAGAACATAGTAATATATTCAGAAACAAATGCTAAAGTTTGTTAGAACTGTATTATACTTTCATCCATATTCATTTTATTTGTTTGTAATAAAATTTAATAAAGGAGATTATTTTTTAAAAAATTTATTATGCAAAAATTTTCGTAAAAATGTTTTTCAGGAAAGAGTTCTTCATCTTCCTATCCAACTGTAGGAGAAACTCATTTTAACTTTTTCAGGAATCCAAGCACATTTAATGAAATATATGAAAAAGGAAACTTTTACTCAACGTGATATGGCATCTTCGATATATAGGAAAATTCAACAATATTGGATGATTATAGACAAATCTTCAATAATTTCTGCAATTGTAGACCCTCGAAATAAACTTATAGTCTTCTTAGAAGAATCAAGGTTGAACGCTCTTAGGCATATCTAAGATATATACAAGATTTACAAAGAGCAATTCATACCTATAAATACAATGCACAATATGCTTCTAATAGCAAACACCAGTATTTTTTACTAAAATGAAGTAGACTGAATTACTTCAACAATAGAATTGGAAGAACTGGATCATTATCTCCAATTACCATTTATTTATTTATTTATTTTATGTGAAGCAGGCAGGGGATATAACAATGGGCATGATTCCGAAGTAATACAACCCAAATAGATCCTACCATCGATTTCCAGAGGAGCCGGAAGCCAACCCTAACTACTTGAAAAAAAAAGACCTGCACCACTACCACGTCTGATAAAGGTCCAGGCAAACACACTGGGTAAAAAAAGGAGGGGAAACAAAAAAGTGGAGAGGACAAGTCCTCTTTCCAAGAAATTGTGGTACAACACATAACTATATTCTATCCTAAAAAATAATACAATTCTGAAATTCGTAAAACCGCTAATAAAAGCATAGGCTAAACTAGTTTCTGTAATAAAGTTAAAATTTCTGCTAAAACTGCCTTGTTATCTTTATTACCACCCTTTTTCTTCGAGGTATTCTTTGCCTTCTTCTGATTCTTCGGGTGTTTCTCCTCCTGGTTATTATTTTTTGGGACTTTCTTAGAGGATGTAGGTTTATCCTTCTTCTTAGGCTGATTACTGTCCAAATTTTTATCAGACTTACCTGATTTTTTCGGATTCGGTGTATTTTTAGCCTTTGGTTTATTTTGTGCTTTCTTCAAGGTAGGAATGGAGTGTTGACACCATTTCAACTCCTTACCATCAGGTACGAAAAACTGTGGCGTATCTAAGGCCCTTAGTGTGGTCTTCCAATTCTCGAAATAGGCCACAAGTTTCCTCCTTCCTTTGCTTGTTTGTATGATTTTAAATGAGCTAGCACCACACTTCATTAAAAATTCACATGGTTTACGGTCCATCCACAAGGTAGCCATTGTCATATCCTCTGGAATGTCATGAATAACGGCTTGGAACTTTTCACGTTATTTTCTTTCTCGTAAAGTCCAACTTGCAGGGAACCATCTAACAGGTATACCTCCCAGGTCTGTCGTCCAATATTTATTAAACTGGGGAAGGGCAAATGAGGAAAGTGCTATTTTGACTCAAAGAGTCTGATACTTATGTTGCCGTTTAACGGAACATTTAATAGCGTTCCCCCAAAATTTTAACTCTGCTATTATTTTCTGCAGGTTCCAGGTATACGGGATATCGTAAACTATTATGTCTCGGATTCGCTCTTGCTCCTCTCCGATAGCTTTATATCCTGTCAGTATCTGTGTAGCCTCCGGTTCAGATGATTTCTTTTCCTTATGGGAATTATTGGCTGATGTTTTCACATCAGGTTTTGCCTTCGTTGATTGGTTCGTAATTTGTTTATCATCTGTAACACGCGCCTTTTGTTTATCTTTCTTCCGGGAGTTTTCGGGTATTACAGTTTGATCAACAGGGGTCATTACTACATCAGGCATTGATAGAAGCTTGATTGGTACTGGATTTGGTGGTTTTTGTAATCCTTTGCGTATAAGATCATCTTCATCAAGCGTTAGCAAAGATGACTCATCCATCAGATAATCATCAGTATTCTGAGATCCATCATCATCGTCATTATCATCATCACCCATATCGCCAAAATTGCAAAAGAATTGGGTTGAAAAATTATCCCAAGACTTGGACGCAGCATATAGCGCTATAGAAAATATTAGCGAAAGGGTGGTGGGTTGTATATTCGTAGCTTGAGCTTGTGTAGTGAAGTTCGCAGGGTTGGCAGAGTCGCCAAACCTTTCTATCAGTATCTGGGCTTTATCCTTAGGTACTGAGGGGTTTTTTTTCAAATAAGTCCTTGAGGAAACCGTCCTGTACAAAAGAACTTAAATTATGTGTAAAAGTTTCAAAATAAATGTCGTTAAACTTAGAAATGAAGTCTAAAGCTGCTTCGTTTGGTGTTCGGCTCTTATCCATAGACATTTTTATATTTTTATGTAATAAAATTTAATAAAGGGGATTATTTTTAATAAAATTATTACGTAGAAATTTTCGTAAAAAATGTATTCGGAAAAAAGTTTATTATCTCCAATTACCAGTTGATGTGGGAACTGACCCTCTTATGTGATGGCAAACGCATTATAACGAATTTCCAGTTTTATGTAATATTTTCTCCCTATTCAAGATACTAGCATTGTATCAGAGCAACAATTACTAAAACCCAAAATCATTTGTTACCAGAGACAGCAAGAGCATGTTTGTGTGTGAAAAGCTGGATGGATAAGAGTTTAATTGAATAATAATTAGTAACTTTTATATTGAATAATGCTTTAAAAAAAACATTATATTAATGAATGTATTCTTGAAAGGTATGATTTAGGTTTTAGTGAGAAAAAGGTTATAAAAAACTTTTTCCTTTTAATTGTTGAAGTACATTTACAATAATTTTATTAATACTGCAATAAACATTTTAATTTTAGCTTCATACATTTTTCTCCAAAAAAAAAATTTGTGTTTATTTAATATTCAATTATTATAAAGTGCACAAAAAAGACTAACCTTAAAAGGTTAAAATTAAGGTTTTGCATACACTAGAAACCAATTACAGCTGATTGCAAAATTGTACAACCACCCTATGATTTTCAATTTGAAAATTTGATATTTTGAATTTTTCAAGAATTAGTAAAAAAGCAAGTTTAAATACCTATTTTGGTAATAACTTTAACTCCTTAAAATTAATAAAGATTTTAAAGCAATTTATTTATATTGAATCATATGATATATTTCTATTTTTATTTAAAGCTATAAACTGCAATATTAATAAACAAAATTGTGGCTTGTCAGATGATCAGATGACATATCATTAATTATTTAAAATTCAAACTGACCTGAAGAACTGAACTGCTCAAAACCGCTTTTTTGAATGAACTGGTTCAAAACTGGTTAAATCACTTTGTGAAACTAGAACTGAACTGATAGAACTGTCCCCATCCTTATGAGTAGTTGAATCAATAATTTCTTTGAGATTGATAAAAAAAGTAAATAACTCTTGACATTCATTACATACTTTAGTGTGTAATTCATCACAAGTTCCAAAAGTATAAAGTAAGCAATGATTAATGCAAGAGTCATGTTTGGTTGTACCATTTTCTGATATTTTAAATTTTTGCTCATATGATCTTTTTAGGTAACATTGTAAATTTTCAATATGTTGAATAAATTTATTCTAAATAAATTATAGTTGCCAAATTATCGCAGGACCCAGAAATATATATAAAAAGGTCAGGTTTGAGTTTGCTTATTTTGAACTAAAAAAAATCATGAAAATCTTTCCTTTTTTAGATAATTTTTGATAATTCCAGTCTGAATTTTATTTCCTATTATAGTAACCGACTGACATTATCATAATTCCGGCCCTGAAAAAATGCGTACAGCTCATAGTAAAAAATTTTTTCATCACCTGACCCCTATATACATATTTCTGGGTCCTATTATCGCCGTTTTCAATAAAATGTGATCAGCTGATCAATATAGTTTCACCAAAAAAAATTTCGATCTTTGTGTAATATTATTTTTTTAACCAATCATGTTTTTTCAATTTTTCTCTGATTTTGTAGTTTATACTGTATATAGAAATTCACGCTCATTACTGCGTCTAATACTACACATTTTTTATATTGCTGACACGTTAAAATGTCACTTAATGAAAATGAAGTATATGAAATACAAGTATATACAAGAAAATATCAAATAGGGACGTGTTTTACCTGTCAAAAGTGTTTATACTGTGAAAAAGACCTTACATTTGAAAATTGTCATTGTAATAAGTATGAAAAACCAACTAAAAATAACCGAACAGCCAAAGTACGTGGCTATAGAGGTTTGTGCTATGACACAAGTAACGCTCAACCATTTTTAAAAGAATTTATGAAGAAAAGTAATCTTAAGTTTGGTTATGAAGTCAACCTGGCAACTTCCTTTTATTGTTCACTTTGTACAGCTTGTAATAGTAAAATAAGCTGAGAAAATAACAAATTTGGAAAGGAAATAAAAAAAGAAAAAGATATCATAAAATCTGAAGTGAATCAAGTAACAGAATTACAGCTTCGTATATCAATTAAAAATGGAAAAGAGATTTTACCATCTATTTTAGTCAACTGGTCTTTTGATGATATAAAATATAATGATCTTTCAACAAAAATTGAACAACTTGTCTCTGAACATATAGGATTAACCTTTAGTAATGAATATTTTTTGGCATATAAGGGTAGTTCAGAAGTTGGAGCAGGAACACTTTTAGATAATGAAATTACTTTTGAAGAATTTCTAAAAGATTATAAACGTTACATCTCTAATAATAAAAAAGTGATGATAATTGTAACTATGAAGGATAAGAAAAAAGATAAGAAAAAACGAGAATATAAAGTAAATTTTGGGTTCAATCTGAATTCTTAGTTGATTATGTGTTGTATTAATTTATAATACTTATTATGTTATAATAAATAGGATGATAATTTGGAATTAGAAGTGACAAGCGAAGAAACAGAAGAAGAAGCACCAAAATCTAAATCAGTTAAAACTAAAAAAAAAGGTACAGCAATGAATAGAGTTCTGAAAGAAAGTAAACTTGATGAAAAGGAGAAAATAATCGGTGAAATTATGATGCAATTAAAAGATAAATATGTTTGTAACCATTATAATCACAAACATTGTTTTGTAAAAGATGGTCGTCATTTATTTTTATCAAATATATCATTTTCGATGTGGGCTCAAGATATTGTAAGTATTTATCAAAATAATTACCATATTATATTATTTATTATAACCTTCTTCATAACAATAGATAATACGCCATTTTAAATCTTCACTCAACATTTTACTGTAATATATTGTAAAATATATAATTAGATACAAATTTTATAATAATAAATTTTATAAAAGACTATTTTGATACCTTTATTATGTAAAAATCTGAGAAAAAAGTAAAGATCACGAAAAATCACTTTTTTTAGATTGTAAAATCGCTAAGATTTCTGACAAATATGCTTACTATATATAGTAAAACTATAGTAGAGGATATGAGTATAGAGAATATTAGTAATATGGTTAGTACGAAAATAAAATTTTCTTCTTAAAAATTTTTGGACTGAAGATCAGTGGAGAGAAATACACTGGTCACTAGTCAAAATTAAGGCAAACGTAGCATAGTAGCCTTTATCTTTATTAAATTTTATTGAAACTAGTCAAAATTAATACCTGATGAGTGTAATAGAAATATAGAAAATCAGTGATATATATTGTAAACACTTATTGGGTACCTGATATGTATAGTATAAATGTAGAAATTCAGACACATATATTATATATATCAGATACATATCGGGTAGTAAAATATCGGTTATATATAGCAAAATCCTAAATATACCTGATATATCATTTTATAAATTTATAATTTTAATTTAGGTCAAATTTATAAATTTTTATAATTTTAATTTAGATTTGTACCTATTTTGGGGCACAGCTAAAGCGGCTGACAGCACATAGTGGGAAAATATTTACCCACAGTGGCCCAGCTGTCACAACAGTGTCACTGTGGCGTGGCAGGCCGGTCCTTCACAGCTGTGTGGCTTGTGCAAGCACTCGCTACACCTACAAAGGATCTCCATGGCTCAACATTATGCCAGCTGGGCACCACGCGTAAATATTTTACCGCACGTGCTACATTGGGGAATCTGGAAAATTTTTTGAGCCACATAGCTTACGCTTTAGCCATGCTCCTATTTTGGTAATAACTTTAACTCCTTAAAATTAATAAAGATTTTAAAGTAATTTATTATATTGAATCATATGATATATTTCTATTTTTATTTAAGAAGTTGAATAAACAGGTTTTTAAATTCAAAATATTAAATTTTCAAATTAAAAAATTATACAATTTTGCAATCAGCTATAAGTTAAATTTATTATGTACATAAAACACAAATAAATCTCCTTTTATATGTTAGTCTGTTATAATGATCAATTATTGATATTTAAAAAAAAGAAATAGAAATATTAGTAGTGTGTATAAAGTATTAGTAAAGGATAATATTGGTATAAATGGTAGTAAAAATGTTAGTAAAAGAAATAAAAAATGGTTAGTAATAGAAAATATTAGTATGAACATAATGTTAATAAAATATTAATTTGTGATCTGCCTGTGAAACATAAAAATTTCAGGTGATAATTGCAATATGAAAATTTGCTTAGCATCTCAATCTCTCATTTTTTAATACTACTATCCCTAAAAAACCACATTTATAAAATGAGCAAGTGTAAAAAATATGATGTTTCATTAATAAAAGTAGAGCTTTTCACCGGATTATCCTATGAATAATTTAGGATAACCATTGGGAAATTTAAAGATCTGGATATCCTGTCAAATTAGGATAACAGGTAATCTGAGTAATCATCCTAGGATAATCGATCCATAAACTCATTATGTCAGAAGCTGTTTCGACTTTCACAACTGGAAATGTGTCACTCACATTAGCAGACGAAATCAAAAAATATAAAACAGATGCTCTTATCAAATTTTTACAGAGAGAGGAGGACTTAGAGCTTGATGACGATAACTTGAAAGTTATTCGTGAAGAAAAAGTTAATGGGCGTGACTTTCTCAAGTTAACCGAAGAAAAACTTGAGTGACATGGAATGAAACTGGGACCTGCATCGAGGCTTGCAGACTTCATTAAGGAGTGTAAGGAGAGAAAGAAGCGCTCGTTTACCTCGTATAAGACTCAGAAAGACTTAAAAGAGGTATTAGCAAAGTATGGGATTGATGGTAATGGGATAGGTGCAATCCATCAATTTCCACCAAGTGAGTCCTATTTTCTCAGTTTATTATTTACAAACTATTACATGAGTTGATGGGCTAATTTTAATGTTCCACTTTCTAGAAACATATACACTTGAAGACAATGATGAAGAATTAAAACAATGTATAAGGGAAATAAAACGCAGGTTGGGAAATATGGGGACTATTCTTGCCGATAGCAATGAAGCCATGCAGTGTGAATATATTTCGTTATTCTTCACACTTCGCTATATATTGTCAAGAGAATAATAAAAAAGGAGATTACTTTGGCTCCCCAGTTAGAAATTGTTGGTGAAGAAAATACTGGTTGAGTCGATTATGCAATCAAGGCTCTTGAGGAACTTATTTGCATCACAGAAGGGAAATTATATCAAGTGGTCATTGGCGAAAGTGTGTTGCAAGTAAATAAAAATAAGAGAAGGCATAAGTTGGGTGATGCATTCAGAGATGACTTCGATTATATCTATGGAATCGTTACAACAGCTATGGATTGGTATTTCATCCTTTATGCTTCAGATGGAATATATTGTACAAGTAAAAATCCTCTTAATATCCGATTTACCGAGTCTGCTTTAATAGAGAATTTGGAGGACAAAAAAGAATTGTGTAAAAATGTAAAGCGAGTAATAGAGGGTTATTGAAGAATAGGTAGATGTTGAGAAGGAGTTAGTAATGAAGAAACAACAAGTTCAAGAGTATTTTGAAAAAAAATAATCATGCTTATTAGATAGAAATTTCATGTATACGGGTTGCTGTAATTTATTTTTGAGGTGCTTTATTAATAATTTATCATTGTAATAAACACAGGTCAAATGATGGTATATCAGGTCATATGCTATCATAACATATCGGTCAGATATCATAAACCCGATATAGATGTGATAGGTAATATTAAAAATCATATATATATCAATATTTGATATGGCAATGATTTTTTACTAATAATAAAACTGTTTTTTGAAAAAATATTATTAAATATTAGAGTATAATAATATTACGCTGATATTTTATTATTAATAAACTTATTTTTCGAAAACATATTGTTAAAATATCGGAGATGCATATCAGTCTTTCGATATGTCATATGATAATCATCTGATATTTTATAATTAGTACGGATCGATGGATCGTAGGGGAGGAAAAAAATTTTTTTTTCTTTTGCAACTTTTGTAGAAACACCGACTCCCAAGGTAAAATGGGAATTTAGGAAATTTTTTTTAATTAAGAGATTATAAAAACATTTCTTTTTCTATTTTTATAGAGACGCCGTTAGACTTGGACATTCTTTCAGCCTTCCTGGATGTGACATTTGGTTAGTCATTTTTTTTCTTTACTTGTTTTATTTAACGAATAATTTTTTATTTCTTAATTATTTATCTTAATGAAATGTTTTCTAATGCTTCAAATTTTATTCCTTTTGAGAAATTTAGTATGGAGTTTTTTTGAATATTTCTTTGATGAAACGTTTTTATCTTTTTTAGACGATTTCTTCAGATAAGAGTGGAAGTATTTATAAACTTTCTTTTCAACGAAACGTTTATTAACGTTTCCATTTATCTTTTTTAGATGGACTTCTGGACGCATGGGATTTCTTCAATTTCTCTTTTTTTTAGGTAACCGGAATGAAGGTGCATGTGATCACATATCCTCCTCATCATGATCCAAATCTTCAGCAACTATTTGAGTATTTTGGTCATCAATGGAACCATCGACAGATAAGGATTGAAGAAATTCATTATCGATTATAATTATCATATCTTTGTAATAACGATTATTTTCTTTCAACCAACACAATGCATGAGCGACCTTAGCACGATGAACTTTTAAAATCTCTAAGTCCTGCCAGGTTATTTGCCGATGGGCGACATACAATAGGTACTTCTAATGACAATAGATTTCGAGGAAAGTGAATGGCGAATTCTTGCACATTTTTGGTGTAGTTTATTACGGCACATCACCTGGATCCATATCGTTTTCTCATGAAAACTTATTTTGTTTCTTTTCTTTGCGGCAGCGTTAACATTTCCTTGTATAAGTACAATAGATGAAAAACATTCTTTGTATCACAAGACAAAAAGAGAGAACAGAAGCGGAGATGCCACATTGATTTGATCTTGTTGCGACTCCAGCGCTTGAAACTGCTGCCGTTTAATGGTTCGAATATAACGATTGTTTTCTAAACGCCTTTCACATTGTTGGTTGATTTCTGATGCTAACTTTAGACATTTTCGTTCACATTCACATGCGTGACACACGTCTCAGTTTCTGCCGTTTTTTTCAACGATTTTTCTCACATTGCTTACAATGCATTCCTGACAATGTTCAGAAGTTTCATTTTCTCTTGGTTTTCGCTTTCGAATAGTACTGTGGTTAAAAATTTTGTTTTCCATCTTTATGATAGACGTACTAATGAAGATTCGTTGGCATCTTCGCTATTGTGGCTTTCTAGCTATAGATGTGTCTTGTCTTTCTACATGGAATAATTTTTATAATATCAGATATGTCGATACAAAGAAATGCTTTATTATAATATAAAACTAAGACTTTACTATTACAATAAAAACTTTATTATTATACAATCATTATCATTGTATTCACTGAATAAACTTTTTATAATAAATAAAATTCTTAACAACAGTTTACCGTTTCCTAATATTAGAAGTATCAGCAATCTCAGTATTCCAATAAATTTTATTATTAACTTATTAACAAAGCCATTATACATCGTATATAATATTTACAAACATTGGATAATAATAATAAAGCAGTTTATTATTCTATTATATATGTATTTTTCTGTTTATAGGGATAACTGACAAATAACTTTTAGGATTTTTTTTACCAATTGTCATTTTTCCCACAACAAATCGTCCTAAAATATTGTGTATAGGTATGATACAATCTTGACTTAATTCATAAAACTCATTCTCCCACAGTTCAATATTACAAATATTCAAATCATCATTGTCAATTTGACAATGAAATCGATATTTACGATTTTCTGTTTTCTTGTACCATCTTACAAAAGCTAAACAGTGAGTTTTAGAACCTTCCGGTAGGTGAATTGTATGCTCGAAAAAAAACTGAACCTGACCAGGATAGATATCGGTTGTATGATTATCATCTAAAATAAATTGAGATAGTACATTCACCGATCTTATATGTCTTGCTGAAAATGTTGAGCCAATCACCTCTACTCCGATTCTTAATCTACCGAACTTAGTGACTTTTGGTAAAACTCCTATTGCTTCTGGTAATGTGTTATGAATATCTGATAAGCTTATGAAAAAGTAATTATCATATGCACTATTGTAATACTCTATCAGTAATTTTAATATATCTTGTGGAAGATTTGCTTCTTTTTTCGGCTTGAGCAATGCTCCTGGAAAAGGTTCTGACCCTATTCCTGCTTTCTCTTTAACATTCTTTGACATTGATAAAAATTCAAAATATTCCAACAAGTCAAAATCATCATGAGCAAGACTACCGACCTTTTCTTTATGAGTGATGTAAGGCAAACATTCTGAAAGATGTTGGTTTTCATTGGCTGGCTATATGTTTTGATTACTGCTTTGTAATGAGCCTGTAAAAAAAATCTGGTTAAATATCAGAATATTTATTATAAGTATATCAAAGTAATTACCTAGCAATCCATTCATTCTTTCAAAACTATAGCACCAAAATGCATAAAGTGGACCATAGTCCAATGCACATTCACATATATGTAAACATAAATGCATGTTTGGCGTTATCTTTCCTGGTCCATAACTATTTTCAACTAATTTTACCATAGATAAAAGACATTTATGCGCCTCTTCTAACCCAGATTTTGAAATAATGCGACATGTAAGAATATTGCATGCTCGTACAAAGTAACTTAATATTTTTCTATCATCATTTTTAAGTAGATCCCAAGTAATAGAAGTAGCATATATAAGGATAAAATTTTTCCATTGGTCAGCTGTAAACCCTGAGAAACCTTCACCCATCATTATTTTACTTGGGATTCTACCAATATCTGATAGTAACTTCATCCTATTGGCTCGTTCCTGCATGGTAGTCAAGTTTTCTGATGTTAGTCGTCTCTCCTCAATCCATAATCGGGTGACGATCCATTTAGCAATGCCCAAAAATAAGCAATGCATAGGATCAACAATAAGGAATTGAACAGGGTCAAAATATGGAAGCCGGTACATCTCTGACCATCGCACTAATGTCTCAGACACATGTTTCTTTCGTGCATCTTCAGTTTTACATTTTTTCCATAAAACTGTACTATTTCTCATTTTTTCAACATTTCTTGACACAAACCATTGTTCCATATTGTTAAAACCTCCGAAATTTGGCTGGTTTACAATGGTAAAATCAGCCAATTTTTGACATCTGTAGCAAGCTACACGTGCAGATATATGGCCACAAAGTTTTCTTGCAGCTGGTATATCACATGCACAGCATATAATTGCAGCTCGTATATGTTTGCCAGCTGGATTTTCATACGTACTAGACAGATTAATTCCTTCTTATAACTCAATAAATTGGTCAATTACTGGAGCCAAATAATGATTCAATTAATGCAATTTTGGCTCATTAGGTTCAGGAATTACTGCCAAAGTAATTATATTAGAAACCTTAAACCTTTCACTCCGCGGAAGGTTGCATATGACCCCATATATTACTCCAACACTATATTGAGAATTGTCAAAGGGTTGGAACCAATCAAGGTTCATCATGATTCCCAAATGACTGTCTGCTACCTCATGTCAAAAAAATAATTGGCTATTATTTGGATCTTCAAAAGTTTTCCAAATTCTTCCATCAAAGATATCTGCCAATTCTTTTTCATTGTTAGGTCGATTGGTCCACTTCCTGCACGACTCCTCAAATCCTTTTGTATTGTATAATTGTTGCAATCTTCGTTTAATACTAATAATGGGAAAAATAAGTGATGGTTTAAACATCATTCCTTGATTGTGGGAATTTGCTTTGTAATAATATTATTACAATAAGATCTTAAATTACTTATTGGGTGGTTTGGGTAATCTTGAAATGTGCAATGATAAGGTTGATCGGTCGGCAAATCTTTTACTGCATATAATTTGCAACATTTTTTACGAGTTGCAAATTTAATTAATTGATTGCCAATGCCGAATAATTTACGTGCCATATACAAAGTTTTCGGAAACTTTGAATAGGTATTTTCATCAACCAAGACCAGTATATATCTAACAAATTTTAAAAGGGAATCAATAGCTGTATCAGGTAGACGGTATCTTTCTTGATACTTAAAAATCCAATATACAATCCATGTAAATCCTGCATTAATATCTGGAATGGGTAATTCAGCACCTTCAATTCCACCATCATATTCTGGAGTATCAAAATTAACATGTTGCCCCAACAAGTCATCATCATCATCTTCATCTTCATTAAAATATACATCTTCATCTTCGTTGGTGGCTTGTTCTTCTTCACTATTATACAAGAGCTGTTCAGTTACAACTAATGGAAAACTAACATGACTACTTGCTTGTTTTTGTTTAGGGTTTCTTGGATTTTTAACAAGAAAGCTAAACACTTGTTTATTATTAAAATCGGTATCACTATCAACATCATTAATATTTATTTCGTCTAGTTCTATAGGATCATATGGAGCATTTATTTGGCTTATTCCCCCTTCCGTTGCCATATTAGAAGATTCACTTCTTATTGGTAGTTCTCTTTCTCTCATATGCGACTCTCTTGTACGTGGATCAACTTTACGACCTTTACATTTATTACAGTTGCATGCCACAAATTGTCTTGAACGTGATTTAAAAGTACCTAAAATCGGTTTACGCTGTTTTTTCGAAGGTTTGTCTGTGTCATCTGTGTCATTACAAAAGTTTTTTTTGATTTGCGAACCATTGTAATTAAAGTTTTAGCGAGAATTTAATAAATACAAGAGATATATTTATATATAAAATATGTCAATTATCAGTAATAAATTTATAATACTTTTGCTTGCACTTTTAAATATAAAATATTTATATTACATAATAATAAAAGTAAAATGTATAATCAAATTTAAATGGGATTATACATCAACATCAGTTGATCAAATATTCGTTGCTGTGCAATAATAAGAAAAGTATAAAAAAGTTTATTTCGATAAAGTATATAAAGAATCAATTGACCTAAATTTGATTCTTCAACTTTTCTTTTTTAAAAAAAAAAAAAAAAAATTTCACATAATCAAAAATTCTATCTATTTCAAAAAAATATTTATGCGTCGACATAGTGTTTGGAATCATGTAACAGTTATTCGAATAACTCGAGTATATTCGAGTATTTGAATAAGCATAGTGGTTATTCAAGTATTCATTTAGCCAGATATAGTATAGTTAAAATTCTAATTGGGCATTAAATCCTTAAATTTAACTGAGTTAAAATCATAATTCAGGCTAAAAATTATGTAAATCATTACTATAAAAGGAAATTTAACTTATTCGAATATTATTCGAATACACTTTATAAATTTAAATGAATACTCGAGTATATTCGAATATATTCGATTCCAAACACTACGTCGACATAATTACTTTAAATTAATCACAAACCTGAAGAGACGATTGATGTCTCGTTTTAGTCTGGATGATCATAACGCACGATCAAAATCTTGACGCACTTCCAGTCCAGACGACCGCGGAAGAAGTAGAAGTAGTGAATGCAGCAGAAGTCGAAAAAATGATAACCGTGGAAGAAGTATAAGAAGAGACCGCAGTAGAAGTCGAAGAAATGACAACCGGAGAAGAAGTATGAGAAGAGACCGCAGCAGAAGTAACAACCGCAGCAGTAGAAGTAGAAGTGATGGCTGCAGCAAACGTGGAAGAAGCGATAGTGTTGATAAAAATGGTATAATGTATTAAGTTTAATTAGAATATGGGATTATTCTTACTAATTTTATTTGTATATAATCATATACGATAGAAATTGCAAAAATTTATTCGACTCTTGATTATCTTGTTAGTGAAATTAGTAGTTTAGCAATCCTCACAATCCACACAATCGGCGGTACTATCTCAATCTCTCGCCGGTAGAGATCGAACTATTTCAGTTTCACTTGAACCACTTGGTGGTTACAAACAAAGATCCCGTAAACCACTAGAAAAAATGACCAAAAGGCAATTCAAGAGTTTTAGGGTATAGGTATCGTGACCTTTTCCAAATTCGGATTTCATAACTAATCACTAATCTATTTATTTTTTATTTTGTAAATTTAGGATGAAATAGTGCAAATTCTCTCCTGCCTTGACCCTTCACTATCATATAATATAATATATATTTACATTTTTCACATTAAAAAAAATTTAATAAAATATGTAAACAAAGTTATAAATAGTTTTGTGTAAAAAAAATTTACTATTTTTAATACAAAGAATAAGTTAATTGTATATGTAATACAGGAAACATTTTTAGACGTGATTGTGTAATGTGTTTTTGATAAAACAAATACGCATCCGCGTAACATTAAAATTATAAAATTTAGATAAAAAATTGCGATTATTCTCACCCAAAGAGCTTTGCATATGACGATCCAGATTTTGACAAATATGAAATATACAATGGATGTGTTTTATATGAGATAAAAGTGTTTTTAACGCTGCATCTAGGCCTGTATCTGCATCACTAATAATAATAGTTGGCGTGATTCCATTGTTTGCTTCTAAAAGTTGTTCTAAAACCCATGTATAAGACGCTGATGTTTCATCAGATAATAATGCTTATGCAAAAATACAGGTATTGTTTCGATTATCAACACCAACAAAGATGCAAAGAGCCATGTGGTACTTATTTGTTCTTGAAGTGTTATCTGTTACAATAACATCATGATAATACTGATATAAATCCTGTTGATTCAAATCCATCCAAAAAATATGAAATAACCTCCCTTGATGGATTTTTTTAGCAATAAACATCCCAGGATCTTCTTTTTGCTGATTTTCAAGCATTTCAATAGCCAAAACGCATCATTGTCTGGATCATTAACTTCACTATGAGAATTATCCTGTTTAAAGTATTGAATCGCATTTATTACATCTCTTTCTAGAAATGTTTGCTGTGGAAACTCAGCAATTTTATTCGATTCATCACTGACTCAGGTAAACTACGATATGATGGTGCGAATATTGCTGTTAAAGTGTTAAGATTATGGTTTTTATGCCCTGGTTCAAAAGTAGTTACTCTTGGAATTGAGTCAGTTTTTGGCCAACAAATATTTATATAACACGTACACTCAATGTGAGATGATGTTGTATTTCATGTTATATCTGGATTATTTCCTTTACGCGATCTTGGCTTACCAGCATGATGACATTCAAATACCTTTTTACTAACGCTTCCATCAACTCTATGATAAGTATTTTGCAATCTCCAGGAAAAACCTTTTGTTTTGGCATATGTATGTAGAACTTGGTCTACATGCTCCCAATTCTCAAATTTATAGCCAACCTTTAACTCAAGTGCTTGCTCCTTTAGATTGTCACTAGTCTGAAGCTCTTGAAGAACTCTCAAACGGTTTTTTCTTGAGACTATAGATTTTGGTAAAGTGTTTTCCTTATTTAAATTGATGTTATCCATATTTGTTTTAAATGTTACATTGGCAAATGTATCGTTCTTGACGCATTACGTTAATTTATTTATTTATTTATTTATTTTATGTGAAGCAGGCAGGGGATACAAAGAGGGCATGATTCCGAAGTAATACAACCCAACATAATCCTACCATCAGATTCCAGAGGAGCTCCTAACTTCTTAAAAAGAAAAGACCTGAACTACTACCCCGTCCGATAAAGGTCCAGACAAACGCACTGGGAAAAATAAACAAAAATGGAGAGGACAAGTTCCCTTTTCAAGAAATTGTGGCATCTTCTGAGTATTCGGGTATTTCTCCTCCTGGTTATTATTTTTAGAGACTTGTTTCGAGGATGCAGGTTTATCATTCTTCTTAGGCTGATTACGATTCAGACTTACCTGACTTTTTCGTATTCAGAGTATTTTTAGCCTTCGGTTTACTTTGTGCTTTCTTCAAGGAAGGGATGGAGTGTCAACACCATTTCAACTCCTTACCATCAGGTACGAAAAACTGTGGCGTATCTAAGGCCCTTAGTGTGGTCTCCCAATTCTCGAAATAGGCCACAAGTTTCCTCCTTCCTTTACTTGTTTGAATTATTTTAAATGAGCTAGCACCGCACTTCATTAAAAATTCACATGGTTTACGGTCCATCCACAAGGTAGCCATCATCATATCCTCTGGAATGTCATGAATGACGGCTTGGAACTTTTCACGTTGTTTTTTTTCTCGTAAAGTCCAACTTGCAGGGAACTATCTACCGGGTATACCTCCCAGGTCTGTCATCCAATATTTATTAAACTGGGGAAGGGCAAAGGAGGATAGTGCTATCTTGACTCTAAGAGTCTGATACTTGTGCTGTCGTTTGACAGAACACTTGATAGTATTCCCCCAAAGTTTTAACTCTACTATAATTTTCTGCAGGTCTCAGGTATTCTTTCCCTTATGGGAATTTTTGGCTGATGTTTTTACATCAGGTTTTGCCTTCGTTGATTAGTTCGTGATTTGTTTATCAGCTGTAACACACGCCTTTTATTTATCTTTCTTCTGGGAGTTTTCGGGTATTACAGTTTGAACAACAGGGTCATTACTAAATCAGGCATTGATGGAAGCTTGATTGGTACTGGATTTGGTGGTTTTTGTAATCCTTTGCGTATAAGATCATCTTCATCAAGCGTTAGCAAAGATGACTCATCCATCAGATAATCATCAGTATTCTGAGATCCATCATCATCGTCATTATCATCATCACCCATATCGCCAAAATTGCAAAAGAATTGGGTTGAAAAATTATCCCAAGACTTGGACGCAGCATATAGCGCTATAGAAAATATTAGCGAAAGGGTGGTGGGTTGTATATTCGTAGCCTGGGCTTGTGAAGTGAAGTTCGCAGGGTTGGCTGTTTCGCCAAACTTCTGTATCAGTAACTGAGCTTTATCCTTAGTCACTGAGGGGTTTTTTTCAAATAAGTCCTTGAGGAAACCGTCCTGTACAAAAGAACTTAAGTGGTGTGTCAAAGTTTGAAAATAAATTTCGTTAAACTTGGAAACGAAGTCTAAAGCTGCTTCGTTTGGTGTTCGGCTCTTATCCATAGACATTTTTATATTTATGTAATAAATTTAATAAAGGGGATTATTTTTTAAAAAAAAATTATTACGCAGAAATTTTCGTAAAAAATGTATTCGGGAAAGAGTTTTTTTGGACTATCGACGCATTACGTTAATATTTAAAATATTTACACATGTTATATAACGTTATAGTATCACGTGCAGTAGGAGTGGTAAAAATCATGTTACCACCCCGGGTGGCAAGAGGACTTTTTCATAAATATATATATGTTATAAAATAAATTGCTTAGCAGTGTAAAAAATTTATGGGTTAGATAAAAGTTTGCTTAGCAGACATGAAAAATATTTGCTTATTGACCTTGAATTTTTTATCTGACCTATATATATATTGTTCGGGGTCTCTTAGATTACCATCAAGTTTTGAGCTCAGAAGAAAAAAAGACCATTCCAGTAATGCAAAGTTAAAGAAGAAGGAAAATAATTCCTCATCCAAAGCTCCTAATACAAGTAATAAGTTGAAGAAACCCCTGGGCCAGAAAAATGAAAGCATCTGAGAAATTGGATAATTCAAACAAGAAGGCGAAGGGTGGTAATAGTTCGAACAAGAAGATTTTAGTAAAAATTTTAGAATTATTACAGAAATTAGTATAGTCTTAATAGAATTTAGTTATTTCTGCTAATTTGTACTTGTTTTTAGCATAGCCGAATCTTTTTATGTTTAGTATCACAATTTCTTGGAAAGGGGACTTGTCCTCTCCATTTTGTTTTTTTTTTTACCCAGTGTGATTACCTAGCTACTAGTGGGCGTGCTTGTAGATAGGTCCTTTTTTTTCAAGAAGTTAGGGTCAGGCACCAGCTTCTCTGGTTTTCGATGATAGGTTTTTTTTAAGACGCATTCTTCTTATATATATTAACTACCTGCTTCACATAAAATAAATAAATAAATACCTAATACAAGTAATAAGTTGAAAAAACCCTTGGGTCAGAAAATGAAAGCATCTGAGAAATTGGACAATTTGAACAAGAAGGTGAATGGTGGTAATAGTTCGAACAAGGAGGTTTTAGCAAAAATTTTAGAATTATTACAAAAATTAGTTTAGTCTTAATAGAATTTAGTTATTTCTACTAATTTGTACTTGATATTAGCATAGCCGAATCAATTTATGTTTAGTACCACAATTTCTTGAAAAGGGAACTTGTCCTCTCCACTTTTGTTTTTTTACTCAGTGTGTTTACCTAGCTACTTGTGGGCGTGCTTGTAGATAGGTCTTTTTTTTCAAGAAGTTAAGGTCGGGTGCCAGCTTCTCTGGTTTTTGGTGGCAGGTCTTTCTTTTAGGGTGAACTCAGCACTTTTGGTGTTGATATATGCTCTTATATGTATTCCCCTCCTGCTTTGCATAAAATAAAATATATATATAGGGGCTGGTTAAGTTTGGTTCAGATGCATTATATAGTGTTTATTATAAAAGTTCATTATATCCAGTGAAATTATTTATAAAAAATTGGTTCTGGAAATTATGATTCAGTATAGTGAGGTTTTGGTACAAACAGGTTCGTTATAACCAGAGTCGACTAAGGTTGCCTGCCTAAACCTCTCCAAAATTCTATGATTAGTTTCTCCAAAATTTTACTATAGTTTTATTATAGTTTTGGCAAGGTTTTGGCAGTTTCAGCATTTATAATAAGTTTCGACAGGTTTCGCTTTTCTCCAGAGTTTTGCCAACTTTTTAATAAGACTTTCATATAGTTTTGGCAAAGTTTTGCTATTTTGGCATTTCGCCAACTTGCCAAAACTCCCTAGTTTCTCCAGCAACCTTAGAGTTGACTGTAAATTTTGGTCTTGTTTTAACGAATCCCTAAAAAGAAACAAAAAGGACCTAATAGAAAAAGAAGAATTTTGTCAATAATTGCAGATAATTTTCATATGAAGAAATAAGCATAAACTTAGCAGTCAGTTATTTTCAATTCAGAGGCCATGGCAACCATAATCCTAACAGTAGGAAAGCTAACCACCAAGATAGAAAAAATAATAATGCTAACAACTGAACTCTGATAACTCAACGTTGCCAACTCAGCAGATGTCTTTCCGAATAATTCTGCTGCGTCTTCTATGTCCAGTTACATCATGACTTTAGCCAATGTTAAAACAAAGATAAACAGCCCCATACTGCTCAGGACAGAGACACTGGTACTCATGCTGAATTCCCGACCCTCACCAACTCTGAAGTAATGAAGATCTCTGAGCTATTCAGATTACTGATGTTCCATTCTTCATTAACAAAAACAACCTCCTTACCTACTTTAAGAAATTTGGTAATATCACCTCCTATTTATTATTCTCTAGGAAAAACGCTAAGGTCCAACAAGCTCACATTGTCTATAATAATGCTGACTCAAGATATTGATCTGGCTCCTTTAAACCCATGATCTTCAAGCTAAAGCTGTAAATGTTTCTTTCCCTTAATTCCTACAAACCTAAGAAATGGGCTTATGTTACGTTTAACTCTCAGAAAGCCATAGATTCTGCCTTGGTTGTGTTTCAACTTTTGCCCCTTAAAACAATCCAGGGTCATTCTTAATTCTTATACTTGGGATCCTGTAGCTAAACTTAAGGAGTGTTTTAACATTAATCAACCTTTCCACTCTTGTCAAGCTGCTGGCCAATGTTCTCATTTTAGATCTAAATCTCATGATCGTTCTGCTTCTGCTTCCCACCATGCTAATGCTGGCAATCAAAACCTCTTTTCACCTGATAATACTAATAATGGTCATACCCAGTCCCGAAATAACCATGGCAAAGATTGCTCTATCTCATTTTCCTCCTCTTCTCAATCATTGAAACATCAAGCCTTTCCACAAACTCCTAATTCTGCTTTATTTAAAGATGATGCAAATAATATTCTAACTCTACTCTGCGAATTGCAATATGAAGTTGCTAATGTTTGAATTAGCTAATCAAAGGATGTCTCATATTGAATTGCATCTTGCTTTTTTTAATGATTCTGGCCCTACACCCATGCAAGAGGATCCTTCTGTAACTCATGTTCTGGTCAATTTACATTTCTCTGATCCCCCTTCTCGTCTGACTATGACTACCTTAAAAATCTCTCAGCTACCTGTTACTTCCCTAACTCTCTTCAACCAGTCCAACATCTACTGTATTGACCAGGACGAAGTTATTTCACCCTCTTTTATGGGTCATTTATATTAATCCATTGCTTACTGTCTTGAAGAATAGTATGATGGACCCTTATGTTCTATCTTCTCCCTTATTGACAACAACTCATGATCCCATTGATACGGCTGATTTGCGTATTAACAACTTGGTTTTTATGGATGACTCTACTCTTATTTCCTTGTCCAAAGCTAGCATGGAGTTGATATTATTCATCACTGAAGAATTTTATTTTATTAACAATACTTCAGCTAATCACAGAAAATATGTGCTAACTACTAATTCACTACCCTTAACTTCTGCCTAGTCTCCATCTCTAATTATTTTTGACTTGGCCTTGTCAGTTGTCACCTTTGAACAAGATTTTTTCTATATCCATTACACCAATACCTATGACCACTTCTTTTCATTTTTTAGGTGTTTGGTTTAACATTAATGGCTCATGCGATTTTGTTAGAAAACAAATGTAACTCTTTCGCTGCCACTAAACTCTCTGCTAAACAAATTGTTTATTTCCACAATACAGTTCTTATCCCAAAGCTCAAATACCATATGCAAGTCACTCACCTCTCAGAATCTGAATGTTCTTTGGCTACCATTCTCTTCCTAATACAATTTTATTTTATCTCAAGCTTTGGGTTAAATTAATTTGTTTGCTCATTAACAACAATGTCATTTAACTTATTTATTTTTATTAAGCTAATTCTTCTTTTTTTATTCAATCTATTATTTATTTATAGATTAAAATTAATTCAATATAGGTTTTTGATTCCTATTTCACCTTTATTAGTTAATGATTGATCTATATGGTCATCCTTTATTTCATTTAAGAAAGATTATATCACTTGCACAATTGCTCATTTATTTCTCACAGCTTCCTGATCTCTTGCCATACTCCTTTGTATAAATGTATGACTCTTAAGGTTTTTGCAAGAAACAACTTTTCTATCTCTCTCAATTTATCACTCCACAAGGCACCCATCTTTTATCTTGGGCTTCATATCTTATCAATTTAACTGATAAGCGTGGTTATGTTCTTTTCATAAGTGGTATTTGGATATTCAGAAACAAACCACAAACCACAATCCCTAATTCTAACAACCAGTTGATCGATAAATATCTGCCTCCTTGTACTTCTTTTCCACCTTCAACTAAAAATTGGATTGTTACTTTAGATGATTCTAGTTCACCTTTATTTGGCAAACAACTCTCTGCTCGTGCCACTTGCTTTTTCGTACATTGGATGACATTATTAAACCTATGCCTGCCCCAAAAAACGTCCTGCTGAACTTATTCTTTGTACCCAAAAGGCCTCTCTTTTATGTTCTCTTATCCTTCCCATGGCTAATGAACATATTAGGTATGATACTACAGAAGTTGTTTTCCCTTTTACTTGGGCTGATATCAATAAAGTGGTTCATTCTTATTATTCACATCTGGATATCATCCCTGACTTTTCTCCCATGGATATTTCTTCCATGCCTTTTCCAAATCTCCAATAGTTTCCTCCTCCAACTCACTCATGTTATAATGAAATTTTACCCAAGAAGAAAGATACTGGTTTCCTCAACTCTATCTCATGGAATTATCAGAGAATGGCCTTCCTCCACTTGTTGCTATCTATGCTGCTCTTACAGTTTCCCCTGCCAACTCCACCTAAATGAAGTTAAGAAGAACAGACATGAACCTTTACATGAAATTATTAATACATTGGGCTTAAGTTGCAGCCTAACAACTGCTAGACAGACACTATATTATGCTGGAATCCATTTTCATGTTGCAGCAAAAAACCTATTGTATCAAAAAAGCATACATTATCTCATGTTAGTTGGTGTGAGAAATATAAAGAAAAAACAATCCAGGATTGGAACCAAGTGTTGAGATTGGCAAGCAGTCAAGACAGATAAGAGTTTGGAAACTAGTGGTTAGATCCAGTTTATCCAATCTGTGACTTATTCATAAAATTTGTTAACAATTGTTCATGTAACTTAACTAAAATGTTCAATTCTTTATTATTTATAAATGTCAAAACCAAAAATACAAAATTATATTCAAAATTATATTGACAAAATAAGAAATAATTACAGATTATGAAATATTAATCTTGAATTATTGAAAATACATTATCATTTTTTGGAAAAATTCCGCATGCTAAATTACAATTTTTTTTACAGCTGATTGCAAAATTGTACAACCACCCTATGATTTTCAATTTGAAAATTTGATATTTTGAATTTTTCAAGAATTAGTAAAAAAGCAAGTTTAAATACCTATTTTGGTAATAACTTTAACTCCTTAAAATTAATAAAGATTTTAAAGTAATTTATTTATATTGAATCATATGATATATTTCTATTTTTATTTAAGGAGTTGAATAATTGAAAAATTCAAAATATCAAATTTTCAAATTAAAAAGTCATAGGGTGGTCTTACAATTTTGCAATCAGCTATAAAACATTTTGTGAATTTTCAGCTTTCTCTTCTGAAATACCAGGCTCATCAAATGTAATATCATTGAGGATTTCATTAATATATGTCATGTTTTAATACCTGATATGAAAAAAAAAAATTAAAAAACGTAACTAATAATTTATTTTTTATTTTTAATTTTTAAATAAAGACTGATACTGTGGAAACCTAAATTAAGATATTAACAGTGAAGCCCTCCATAAAGGTGCACAGAATCTATTTTACCCACCAAAGCATGACTTTAGCTGAATTCTCAGTCAAAAGTAAAAAAATTCCTGTCTTAAAATTAATTATTCAGCTACAAAATCAAAATAAAGTAGAAATTAAATTAAATTCTGTAGTAATACTAAAATTTCTGCTAAAACCTCTTTGTTTGTATTACCACCTCCTTTAGCCTTCTTTTTTTTATTGGACTTCGATTTCTGAGACATGGGATTCTTAACTTGCTTGTTGGCATTAGATGAGGACTTATTATCTTTCTTCTTAAGGTTAACATTACCGATAAGAAAAATTAAAAAAATGCATCAAGTTAGGTATAGAGTGTCAACACCATTTCAACTCTTTTCTGTGGTCAGGAAAACTTGTGGTTTATTTAAGACCTTGAGTGTGACCTTCCAATTCTTGAAATAGTCCACAAGCTTCCTCTTTCCTTTACTTGTTTGTATCAGTTTATATTCATCCCACAAGGTAGCCATTATCATTTCTTCCAAAATATCATAAATAACGGTTTGAAATTTTTTTCTTTGTTTCCTTTCTCAAAGATTTCAGATTTCAACTTGTGGAAAACTATCTGACTTTAAGAGTCTGATATTTGTATTGCCATTTAACCAACAACTGAATGGTTTTGCTTCATAACATTAATTCTGGATAAATATGGGTAATTTAATTTTAAGAAGACATTGCACAGATAATAAAAGTCACAAGTCACAAGATTATAAGTAGATCATTCATCATTGTCATATGATATGAAAATATCCATAAAATCTGTAAAATTTATCTGTGGCTGAAAATTATCATCTGGATATTCGTATATTTAATAGGTCATCCACAGATCTAACTACTATTGGAAACATACAGGAGAAAGGTTTAACATTGAATGTTTGACACCTACTTTTAAAAGTGATTAAAAATCAGTTATAGTTTGGAAATGTTTTGCTGGACAGTTGGAGGAATAAAAGGATTATTAATTTTTTGTGATGAAAATAAAGGAAATGAAAAAAATCAATTCAAATACTTACATTATTGATTAGCTGACAAATTCTCCAGATTTAAACCCAATAGAGAACATCTGGAAACAATTAAAAGACAATATCTAAGCCTGTAAGGCCTTTCCAAGAACCATGAGTGAAAATTTAGATTGCTCCATTTTTGAAGACAGTGTTAGAAGCAAAAGGAGGGCCAATATATTATTAGTTACTTTAAAAATTTTTTTTACGTAAAGTTTAATAAAAATCAATAAAATTTGGCCATTTTTGGTATCAATTTTAAATCAAACAATACTTTCTGACATTTTTTTATCATTATACATTTTATACAATGTACAGTTTTCCATTCTTTGATAGTACCACATAAATGATGTGATTTTTGATCAATTATTTTTTGAGCTTCATAATTTCCACTTGATAAACAACAAAAATATTTATGTCAAATGATAATAGGATCATTTTGGGAAGATTTGGTATCCACAAATTTACTATTTAAAAATTTTCAAAAAAGGGATAGGCTTCCAGTTATTAGTTATCAAAAGTATCTTCAATACTATTATTATAAGAACTTATATATTTTATTCAAAAAAGATTATTATTTAAAACAGTTTATTTCATTCAACATATTTGATATATATAGTCATTAAGAAATTTTAATTTATACACAGTACCTAAAAAATGAAACACCAGAATGAGTATATAAGCACAAATGCAAATTCAGGCTTGACTGTATTTGTATTCAACTAGTTTATTCATTTTGATTAGTTTACTAAATGCTTAATTTAGCTCATTTTTTCGTAGTTTCTGATTTATTAAAATTTTATAGGAACATATAAAATATGCAAGGATCTTTCTGTCAATCTAACCATAAAAGTCCTATATGATAGGTATTGCAAAAATTATAATAAACCTGACAGAGTAACATCCAAGATCACTTGTTATTTTTATTGTGTCAGCTCACCTTTGCATTGTCTTAAACTGTTAATTATTTAAAATGCCTTTCCCAATCTATAATTACACAAAACTATACCATATTAAAATAATGCAACCAGTAAATTTCTGACCAATGGATATGAAATTAAGAAACATGAGCTTTTATATATGCTTTTTCAGTTGTACACTCTTTCATTTTCTCTAATTATATTGATATCTTGCTTAACAAACCATTTGTCAAAATCTGCAAACCCTCCAAAATTTGGCTGATTATTCACTAATAATACATGATACATGCAGAGATAAAAGCACAGTTTCTGAATAGCAGGTACATCGCTAAAATAACTAATTATCACTCCTCAGACAAAATGACTATTGTTGTATTTACATATTATTACATTATATCCACTCCATAACTTATTAAATTGGAATAAGTAATTGTTGATTTCATGAAGTTTTGGTTCATTCAGACCAGAAATAGCTGACATAAATAAACATGGTATAGTAGCTTTTATCCTTATTAAATTTATCAAATTTTACAATTTACAAACAAATAAAAAAAATATATAAAATAAACTTATTAAAAATAAAGCTATATAGTCTTTTAAGAAAAAATTAAAGTAAAAAATTAATCAAAAAAAGAAAAAAAATAGCTGACACAGGTCCAATCAGTCATCAATCAGGTATTTAATAGATAGCTGATTGGTAACCGATTAGTAATCGATTAGCATTTTCACCAAATACTGTTACCAATCAGGCAGTTTGCTAATTTTTGATCCAGTAATCAGAAAGGATGAAATATACAGTGCGATACCTCTATAATAGGTACCTCTTATATCTTGTGATCTAATGGTCAGAATTTTATAAAATTTTAAAATTAGATAGCTTTTAAAAAGATAAATACATTAAGCAAATAAAAAAATTTTCTCAATTTTTTTTGCTGACATAATACAAAATCACATGACTTAAAATAAATTTGATTGGCTAATGCAATACTTAATGTTAATTAGAATTAGGCCGTTCCAACAAATAGTCTCGTTTAACATCAACCCCCCTCATTATTTCAAAAAATTCAGATTTAAATGTACATTTTGTATATCACGTGATTTTATAAAAATACGATAATAAAGATAAAATAACAATCATTTTACTTAACAAATTATTTATTAAAAGATTATATAATACAAAAATTATTCTCTTTTCCTTTTTCTTGTTAATTCACCAACTTTTTTCTTGCCCCAAGTATGAAAAGAATGACCCAAAAGTTGACAATTAGAACAAAGTGGATATACAGATTGATATCCATGAAGTAAATCGTCAGTTGCCTCCACCAATGAATTATTTTTACCACAATAATAACAAATAGGAGGTTTTTTTAGGCGATTTGAATAATAACCACTTTCAATTGGAGAATCACAGCTAAGAGATTGACGAATAAAAACAATACCTTTCAGCTCATGTGAAGGTGGCATCCATTCTTCAATTCCACAAGTAAAATCATTATCATTTATTTTGAGCTGTAATGTGGATATCTGCTCTTTTTTTAAAGCACTCATACTATAAATGCATCGAATTTTTCCACAAAAATCACATTCAATAAATTCGCGAACACGATTATTATTGAAAATGCCCTGGGGTAAATTATCAGCTTCTAGTTGTCCTGCTTTACTTGGACGAAAGTTTTCAGATGTTTGAGTCCCATATATACTTGAAAAATCCTTATAATGATTAGAATCAGCTAAAATAAAAACGCCCAAAAACATAATTAGAATTTTGAGCACTTTATGCAAAAAGGTTGTATAATTCTTACCAATAGATGGTTCAGGATCAGGCAAAAAATGCAATTCATCAAATACTTCAATTGGTAATTCAACTGGTAAACAGATAGTACATTCACTATTATTGCATTTCTTAATCTGCAGAAATTAGAGTTTTGTGATAAATTTCGAATACAATAAATATATATAAGTGCATTTTACTCTATTTGACATACCTGAAATGAATATTGTCTAATTTGACAATGCGTATCAATAAATTCCTTTAATTTATGAAATTTTCTTAATTCTACTAGCGTTGTATCATTAATTGTAAGCTGACTTTCAGCTGTTAATATAGACTATTATAATATTAATGATTAACAAAAATAAATTTAAGCAAATATTAATATAAAAAATACCTCAAATAAAGAATCAATTTCAGTTTCTATGGCAGGAGAAGCGATTTTGAATTTTAAATCATGTAAAGAAAGTCGTGAAGTACGATTTTCAAGGAATTCTTGAGTAATTTTAATTGATTTAATAAGCTCTTCTTTTAAATGTGAATTAGAATTAGCTCCTTCACGGATTTCAGATAAAGTTTTAAGCTTCTCAAAAGCTTGTTCTGATAATCCACTCATATCTTCTCGCTTTAAAGCAACACCTTGCAAAGCAAGATTTAATATTGACATTATACGTTCAGCTGGATTGGCCCAACTGTGGTAAGGAGCAGTTCGTACAGCAGCTAAGAAATCAAAGTTACCTTTTAAAAACAAGGCTATCAATGATATTTGAACAGATCCATATGTGCATCGATGATCTGGACCACCATCAGTATATAAAAGTAAAATTTTAGGTTTGTTAATATTATCTTGATATTGAATAGAATAATTATTATAGAATTCTGTTGCATGTCGTATAGCAGAACTTGGTTGGAAAATTGTATCTTTATATGCTATATATACTTGACCCTGGTAAAATGAATCTGATATACTATTTGGAATGTCAACAAATAAAGATGCCAAAGGGGTCAAAGATAATTTTGTAAAATTGTGATCACAAGAATTAAGTATTCCATCTATAGTAGTTAATGCTGATTTATTTCTCACTCCTGTTGAAGTAGCAACTGATTCTCCAATAGGAACTTTATGTTTGTCATCAGCACAAATTAATGTTGTATACTCTTTAAATTTAATAGCAAATTCACGTAAATATCTCCAAAGTGCAGAACAGTAATGTGAATCAATATGAGACTTGCGTATTTGACGAGCTTGAATCATATATCGAATTTGAAACCTGCCTGTATACCGATTTTCTGAAAATTCTGTTTTTGGCCAAAATTGTAATCGCACCCATTCAGTAGAAGGTATTTCAATATCATTTGGTATGGTGCCATATTTATTTTCTAATCGTTCAATTATGATTTGCACCAGATCCTTAACTGAGATGGCAATTGGCATATATAAAGTTGAGGTATGTCATCAATCATGCACTGCAGGCGTAACCTTTTTAAAATTTGAGATGATCTTGATATAAATTATATAAGATATAAATACAAAAATAGTATTTAAATTAATAATCATTACCTCATTAAAGTAATCTTGCATTTCGTTCCAAAAGACATCAAATTTTGTGCCTTTTTCATTAATAATCTTACGAAGATCTATAATAATATCAGGATCTTGGGTATCTAGCATCAATTTATCCGTTCATGTGTTTTCTTATTGATTTCATTATCTGGTGTTGATACATCTCCTGTTAAATCTTGATAAAGTACTTGCAGAATTGAGCGTGATGCTTTAACTATTAAAGAATACTATAAAAAGGTTGGTGTATATTTAGTATATTTTCAAAAGAAATATTTTAACTGAAGTATAAACAAAAAAAAAAAAGAAAAAAACCTTATTTATCACATTTTTTCGCATTTGTCTTGTACAATAGATTGGGATTTGATCATATGCTGCAGAAATATTTTTTGCTTCTTTTGTCTTGTCACATTTATCCAAAGAAGGAATTTTCCATACAAAATTTAATGTATTGAGACAATTGCCATGATAGTAACGATATAGCGTGAAGGATACATCAGCACAAATATTTTGAAAAAAGAGATATATATTTTGTGGCTTGGGAGGAAGCAAATGATCTATATTTAGAAGATCATAATCATTGGATTCACGAAGAAGCTGTGCTAAAAACTCATATTGAGATGGATATAAGTCAACAGCTTCAATATCCTCAACTGTAATATCATCCCGCCCATTTCTTACAGGAACTAGACTCGTATGTATAGTACGCATTCTATTATTAACCCCTTGAAAATAGTTGGCATATTCTTGAGCTATTTTTATCAGATCATCAATATCTTTAATTACTTCTTCCCAATGTAATAGGCGTGTCCAAGGTTGTTGAATAGATAAAATTAAAGCTTTAACAAATGACTCAAGTTTTTCTCGTGATATTTCAATTTTTTTATGCTTCGTAGTATCATGATAGAGATTATAATGACTTTCAGAAGCATATACAGGAAGTTTGGCTATAATTTTTGGTAGTTTCAAGCCGCGTTTTTCCAATTTGCCAAGATGAGGATCCAAATACCATACTAAATCGGTAACTCTGCAGATAAAAGAATGCCCAATAGTTAAATGATTATCATTCAGCCATCCCAGTTTCCTTTCTTGCAAAATTTTTAAAAAATCATTATAGAGCAAATCATTACGAAATTGGGAGTTGTAAAGTAGTGGAAGTTTTTTTAGGCGTTGTTGTGTCATCATGAAATTAAATGCTGAAGATCCTTCATTAGATAACTCATCGGGAATTGATATACTATGAGATATTGTAAAACGTACATGCTGCGCCTTCAATTGAAAACATGCTTCTAAATTTTCGGTAAGGCCATTTAATACAGGATGCCAAGCTGAAGAATCATTACATTGAAGATCAACTTTTACCAGCTTATCTTCTAAAAAAAGTTCATTTGAAAGTGCTTCTTTTAATAAATCTTCAAAATTTCCGGATTCTTTAATACCAACCACTGCTGATTTTACTAAAGATATGCCATTTTCATAGGCTGTTACAAACAAATACAACATTTGATGTATATAATTTCCAAAAAAAGTATCGTCAGTTCTGCAGTTTTATTTACAGATACTACACGAAAGAAAAAGAAAAGTTTATCGAACAAAGCAAAAAGAAAAAGAAAATACGATTTGTTCACATGTTAATAATATAAATTAAGTATTGATACAAGTGGTCGATTGTAATACAATATCGCAAACTTAATGTTACAATCATTACATCTAATAAAATAACATGACTTTATATATGTGTTTAAAATTTAATATGTACAAAATTTTACCTCCCACCCCCTCTATTTTTTTCATGTCATGTGATGTTAAACGAAACTATTTGTTGGAGCGGCCTTATGCATAATTTTTTATATATAATTTATTATTCATTATAATTATTTAAAGTAATTTAATTAAGTATATCATCAAGAACTTTTCTATGTGATTTATATTTTTTTTAGCAAGTTTTCCTGTAATTTCTTTTTGAGAAATAGACATAATATAATTTGCAATAAATAAAAACTACCAAAATTTTTTTTAAATTTTTTTTCAAAATTTTTTTAATAAAGCATGAGTAAGTTTATAAGCTAAAATGATTTATTTGAATAAGTACTATCAAATGATTGTTTTTTTTTATGTTACATGAAAATTACTTATTCTTAAATTTTTCCCATCATAATAAATTACCTGAACTTCAAACTTATGTAACATTAGCAAAATTTATTATTTTTTAATCTAATCCGATAAGTTTAAAAGCTCTTGATATGCTTTATTAAAATTATCAGTTAGAATTTTAAAATATTATTTTTTGCTAATGTGACATTTTTTTGAAAATGTCACATTATGACTATAAAATTGGGTTGGTTATAGAGGTATCGCACTGTAGCTGCTCATTGGAACCATTTCAATAAGATGAATCTAATAGTAGTAAAATTACATTTTTAGGATTAATATTAATATAAAAATAAAAATATATTATTTGGCAAAATGTAGCTGGCGACCCAGGTTGCCATGGCGACCCCTATAAATAAATCATATAATTTTGTATTACACGTATATTTATGACATCATGCATATGATAGATCGCGAGTTATCACATATTATCACACGCGTACATATTCATAATAATCACGTGCGTGACCATCGTATTACCAAATACCAATAACTAATTTTTTTTTTTCACTCTTGTTTGTTTTATTCACGTTTATTCAGAATAAATGGCCTGTATTTCTTAACTAAAATACATATTTTACCTTGATTATTTGACAATAAACTGCTTGTTTACTTCTTTTAAAACTAATTACACACACTTTACCTTTGTTTTTTAACTTACAATTGTGTATTATGGAAAAAAACATTCAAGACGCCGAATTAGAAGCTTTGTTGGAATATGATAGTGCGGAAGAATTTTCTGATACTGACAGGTTAAGTAATAGAGATTTTCTTAGGTAGTTAGAATATATCTAATGATATTAGCTATGCCTTTTGTTACTATAGTTTAAATGGCATGTCCGATAATGAATATGAAATTGAAGATATTGCCGAAGGGGAGGAAGAGGAGGAAGAGGAGGAAGAGGAGAAGGAGGAGGAGGAGGATACTATGAAGCTTTATGTTGGCAAGACCTTTCATAATTGGGATCGTGTAGCAAATTTTATGAAAAAATACGCTGCTACCAAAGGCCATGGAGTAAGAATTGGTGGAGGAGGAAGGGTAGATAAAACAACACAAGAAATAACAAAACGAACATACTTGTGTCGCCATGCTGGAAAAGCTAAGTCCAAATCATCGAAAAGACAAACTTCATCTTGCCGAGTTGAATGTCCATGGAGAGTAAATATTTGGGCAAAAAAAAGTAAAGGATGTCTTGAGGTCACAACTTTACATGATCAACATGTCGGTCATGAGCTTCATCCATCAGCAATTAAATTTGTCCCTACATTACGAAAATTATCAGATGAGATTATGGAAGAAATTCGCTTTTTAACAGTTGTTGCTAAGGCAGATGCAACTATACAATATCGAATTATTAGAGAAAAATTTAAAATTAGAATACATAGACCAGATCTTTATAATGCTATTAGTAAATTTCGTCGTGAATCAACACCAGGTGAAGCAGATGCGGGAATCTTGCTAAAAAGACTCCACGAAAAAAAAATAGAAGATCCTCGATGGGTAGTCTCAATGAAATTAGATCCTATTACTTCTTCATTAACTCATCTTTTTTGGATGAGTCCAGAACAACAAATATTATGGTTACGTTATCATGATGTGATAATGCATGATAATACTTGTAAAACTAACCGTTATAATCGACCATTATCCATCTTTGTTACACCTGATAATAATTTGAAAACACGAATTGTAGCTCAGGCAATTGTTGATGATGAGACACAATTCTCATATGAATGGGTTTTTCAATGTGTAAAAGAGGCTACCGGTATATCGCCGAAAGTTTTTGTTACAGATAGTGATCCAGCAGTTAGTGGTGCTGTTGCAACACTATTTTCTGATACTTTTCATATGCATTGTATTTGGCATATAGGCCAAAACTTGCCAAAGCAATTAAAGGGGAAGCTTGGATCTAATTTTGATAATTTTATGAAGGACTTTTACATGACAAGAAACAGTTTAACAGAAAAACAGTTTAACGAAAGGTATACTTATTGTGTTAAATTGTTTTACAAATTTTCTATTGTACTTACAATTTTGCCATTCCTACCATTGTTTTTTTATTGTAATTCCATTAACCTTTTCATTGTAATCATTAGACTTTGTCATTTTTTAATTAGACTCCATCATTAATTTTTTTGTTGTAATCACTAGACTCTATCATTGTTTCATTAGACTCCATTATTTTTTTATCATAGTCTATTCAAATTCTTCCATTGTTTTACAGTATATCATCTATTGTAGAATTTTGTTTATTGTGCTTTGAAATTAAATAAATTTAATTGTTCATTTGTTTATTGATTTTAATAGAAAGTATATTGTAATTAATTTATGTATTTGTTCATTCAATAAAAGGTGGGAGATATTACTACAGAATTACCCACAAGCTAAAAATTATTTGATAAGGTCTTTAGGATGTAATTTTCAATCATGGGCACGAGCTTTTACTAGCAAATATTTTACTGCTGGTGCACAAACAACTTCTCGCAATGAAGGTGAAAATTCAGTATTAAAACGGCTTTTTGGAAATTCAAACCTTTCATTATGTGAATTATTTGATGCATTAGAAGAGAGATATCAAGAAGAAGTTGACTATTGCGAATTCATAAATTGGCATCAAACTATACCTCAAATCAGACCTCAAAATGTATCAACATCTATTTTTGGACCAGTAGCGCAGCAGCTGAATGAATTTGTAATGCCAAATATTATGAAGAAGCAGGAGGAACAAATGGAACTAAGTCTTTATTATCATGCTGTGGAAATTGAGCTTGAAATTTTGCATTCTAAGGAAATGGTAAGACTTACGCTATTAATTTTAGCTTAATTTGCTTTCTAACGGCAATAATTTTTAAAAAATAATTTATTAACTCCTACTTAGATACTTGACGAGTCAAATCAATGTATTGATAACCTATTTGATTGCCCACAAGTACAAATAAGTTTATTTTTAGAAGATACCTCATTGATTCTTGAAGTATGGGAGGTTGTATATTTAACAAGCCAAAAGACATCCCACTTTGTATGTCTTTTGAATAATGGTACCTTTCTCTGCACGTGTATGATCAACAAGACTCATGGTTATCCATGTCGCCATTTTTACCGTGTAATGACTCTTACGTCTACTGCTAGATTTCACATTGGTTTGGTAAACCAGCGTTGGTATAAAGATATACTTCAAGGGACTGATATATCAAATAAAGAATTTGTTGCCATTTCTTCAATGAAAATGTCGGCATTAAAGACGCATTCTCTGCCAACACAATTTTTGAATTCAAATGGATCTGCTATTCAAGTTGGAGCTTCGGCAATAAATACTGAAATAACTAAATCTATATCAAAAAAACGTAAGTTTGGAGAACTTTGGGGTTTAGGAAGAAAAGTAATGGTTGATGTAATTGAAAACAACAATGAGGATACTTACCGAGAACTTTGTGAGGTTTTTCTGTCAATTCAAAAAAAATTACAGCCAAGAATTGTTGTTGATAATAGTAATGGTGGTGTTAGTAACAGTAATAACAACGGCGAAAGTGATAATATCATGAATATTCGAAATCCTGTTGAAAGAAGGCCAAAAGGTCGTCCTAAATCAAACAAGAGAATGAAAAATACTTTAGAGTTATCTAATACTAAAACTCAATACACATGTAAATTGTGTAAACAAAAGGGACATAATAGCAAAACTTGTAAGGAAAAATTGGATAATGCTAATAAAGAGAATGAAGTGTTTGAAAGGTAAGCTTTATTCAAATGCGTTAATATGCTTCTAATCACATGTGATTTACTGTTATTATTACTATTAAAGCTAACGAAGTACAGTAGTACAGTATATGAATAAATCCAATAAAAAATGAGTCAAATTTCGTTCATGAATACCTATAATTGCTATTCAAATTACGGTTACAAATTATTATAAATGTCATAAAAATTAAAGTATAAAAATTACGTAGTACAACTAAAAAAAAATTTGAGTATCGCCATGGTGACGGGTCGTCAAATAATGTTACCCATATTATTTATATTTAATTTAATTTCTTATCAACTATTAATCCTAGAAATGCAATTTTACTACCATTAGATTCATCTTACTGAGACGATTCCAATAAGCTATATTTTATTCTTTTCTGATCACTAAGTCAAAAGTTAGTAAATTGGATTTGTATATTTTATCTAATAATTTTATCTTAATAAGTTGAATTTTAAAAAATTCATAAAAGGAAAAATTATTTGTTATTTAGTGTGATATGCCAAAATAGATGTTTTATAACTTTAGCACCATATTTCTAAAGATATAAAGGATATAATAAATAAAATTTACAATAAGATATAATTAAAAGTATTAATAATTCTGTTAAACTAGTAAAAATTTTACAATTCAAATATAAATCAAAGAGATCTCCTATTTAAATTAAAGAATAATCTTAATGCTTACCAGTCACCAGATTAGGGGTAAAATTTACTTAAGGTATAGCAAAGATATCTGTCACCATTTTATCTGATCTAATTAAAATCCATCTTTCGTTTATCTAATCTGATTAGAAATCTATCATCTGAAATATTCGTAATATTTTCATTTGGATTATCTGGATCATTCTTACATAATCTGAACTTATCTGTATTATAGATAAATTTTTTTTCTATTCACTTTTATTAATTCGCATGATAAAAAACATAAATATATAAAAAAAGCTGAAGTTTAGAATAAATTCTCCCTTCACCCTACTCACTTCCATACAATAAATTAAACCAGAAAAAAAATAAATACAACTCTTTTGAACTTGGTATGATTGAAATTTTTATAAAAAGTAAAAAAAAAAAAATGTAAGGTCCTAAATGATATCAAAATATAGTCCCAATATTCAATTTTATTTTAAGTAAACTATACATATTTTTATAATTTGAACCATTTATTAGTATTTTTTACTATATACTGAAATTGTGACAATTTATAGAATAAAACTCCCATCATTTTATCATAAATGCTTCTTTACTGCAAATTTTTTGATATTTATTTTTTGGCATTATTCTTAATAATTTTTGAGTATTTTAAATTAAATCTAATCCACTATTATTTTATAAATGTAATTTAATTTTCTGTTATATTTTTAATTTAAAATAAATAATTATTGCAAATAAAGATAATGAAGTATTTATAACTTCAAAAGATATTAAAATATAGTCTTGAGTCTTAGGTTTATTATACAATTTACATAATGTAAATTAAATTTATTTTGGATGTATAACATATATTTTTATCATGTAAATAGTTTTCCAGTTTTTTTTGCAATACACTGTAAATTGATTAATATCATTTTATAACTTTTTATCTTAAATTAATTTATATAAATATAATCTGCAATAAAATCTATTCTAACTTTTATTAGGATTATACAGAATTTTATGATAATATTTTATTACTTATACCATTTACAAAAAGTTTCTATTAGATAATAAATAAAAAAATATTTTTTTAAAAAAAAAATAAAATCAGTAATAATTAGTATAAATAAAAATTAAAAAAAAAAGTAATTAAAATTTACCACCTTATAAAAATATGCATTTATAAAAAGTTCTTATCAGATAAAATCAAAGAAAAAGTATTTTCTTAAATCATACTAAATCAAAAAGTGAAAAATTAGGTATTAATTGATAGTCACCAATCAGGCAATTTACTAACTTTTGATCCAATAATCAAAAATGATTCCAATGAGCTATATTACATTCTTTTTTGATTATTGGATCAAAAGTTAGTAAACTGCCAGATTGGTAACAGTATTTGACAATCATCAATTAGCTATTTATCAGGTATCTGATTGGTGACTAATTGGTAACTAATTGATACCTGATTTTTCATTTTTTGACCTATAAATCTTAGAGTATTTTTATAAAAAAATTTATAATATACTAAAGAACTTTTATCTTAATATTTTTTGTTTTTTAGTATTTTTTTTACATTCTAATAAGTGGAAAAAATGGTTAAAAAGAATAAAAAAAACTTTTAAAATACTTATAAGTTAAGTTATTTACTTAAATTTCTCTATAATAATTCTACAATTAGTTTCTTTAAAATTTTACTATAATTTTATAATTTTATTATAATTTTAGTAAAATTTTAGCAATTTTGGCATTTATAATAAGTTTCATATTTTTTTAAAGTTTTGCTAACTTCTTAATAAGATTTTTATATAATATTAGCTATTTTGGCATTTTACAAACTTGCTAAAATCCTCTAGTTTTTTCAGTAACTTTACTTATAAATTGAAATATTTTTGAAATAAGTTTGGAAGTTATATCCAAAAGAAAAAAAAACTTATTGTTAATTAATTAAAAAAAATAATTTAAAAAAAAATAATAAAACTGGTTAAAGCTTACTATTTACAAAATTATATATAAAATGCTTATAAAAATAAAAGAAAAAAATAATTAAATAAAAAAAAAAGTTTGAAAGTAATACTAATAGTTGAAACTTACTATTTATAAAACTTAAGATTAGAAACCTGAAAAAAAAGAAATTAGTAAAGAAAAAATTTGTTAAAAAGGAACAGCGAGCTGAAATATAATATATATTAAAAATAAATGAAATTTGATTACATTAAAAGAAGATTATGCAATAAATAAAATTAGTTTATCTGATTAACTGTAAATTTAATTAGTCAATAAATTTTTTTTAGTATATATTTATTAAGTATTTGAGTAAACTTTTTTTAAATACTTTTATTAATAAAAATTATTAGTTATTTTTAAAACAAAAAATTCAAATTTTAATATAATAAATATAAATTACATGATATAGATAAACTTTACTTCTAATGAATTTTTATTTTTAATGAATTTTACTTCTAATAAGCATTAAGATTACCTATAAAATTTATTATAATAAAATTTAAGTAAGTATTTTTCCAATATTATAATTATTAATTATATTCTTTGCAGTTTATTTATCTTATTTATATAAAGTGCAAAACTTTTGTATATATTAAAAATGCATAAAAAATTACTATTTTATTATAGCAAATATAAAAATATATGGTCAGATAATTATATAAAGTAAAATCTTTAATTATATATATAATTTCAGTTTATAAAAATATATTTAAATTTTATTTAATAAATATATTACTATACAATTAATTCTGAATATAGCAAATCTATTTACCAAATTTTTATTATACTGAATCATGTATTGTAAAACTGATTTTCTTGTTGTCCAAAGATCTATATATATTTATAAATTATAAACATTAATGTTTTTTACTTCAAATCACCGGAGGTGATCATCACCGTTGGCCAGAATTATCAAATTTTACCGGCACTCTATTTTTTTTAATGCGTCATAATTTCAGTCATCGGTGATCATCACCCCCCGGTGATAGTTAGAAAAATTCAAACATTTAATTATATATTTTACATAGTAAAATCCATTTGTTTGCACAATAAACAAAAAAAAACAAGAAATATGTAAATAATCAATATAATAAAATGTATAATATGGTAACTATAGACAATTTTTGTTGGTTCGGAAAGTGTGCGAATGATCACATATCCATATTTTTATTGGCCAATTTTATAACCGAATAGTTCACTGTATTTAATAACTAAGAGATTATAAATATATATTCCTTTACCATTTGATTATAACAAGTACTCTTAGTTAACTATTAGCTTTTGAATCATTCATCACTGTAGTATAAATTCATTTTTGTAGTTATACGCAATGGTTTATGAATAGTGTTTACGTCCCTGAAAAAAAAAGTGAAAATTACATTATAAACTTAAAAAAACCAATAACAACTTGACTAAGCATTTATGTTTGAAATTCATTTTTTATTTCTATTGAGGGATCGTATTAAATCACGAAAAAAATTTTTTTTAACAAAAGAATGAAAGGAGAAATTACATTACATGAATTTTTTTAAAAATACATAATAAAGTTTTTTTTTTTGATCCAAAAATAATACATCTATATAAAATTTTCTATTTTTTATGTAAATATACAAAGTTTGAAACGGAAAAATGGCTTTGAAGGTTTATCTTCTTTTTGGATAACCACAAAAGATTGATTTACCATTTTGTGTACAGACTAAAATTCCAGGACAAGATCTTGAAACTAATTTACCATTATCACAAGTAAGAAATTCAGCACCACCTTCTTTGCCACAAACCATCGTTCCATTTTCACTACATGGAATATCTTGATTATTGTCGTCTTCATTATCATTGTCATTGTCATTGTCATTTTTGTCATTGTCATCGTCATTGTTATTGTCATTTTCATTGTCATTGTTATCATCGTTATTTCCATCATCATCATTTTGCGGAGGTTTATTATTATCGTTATCATCTTCCTGTGGAGGACTTTTGTTATCATTGTCATCATCCTGTGGAGGGCTTTTATTATCGTCGTCTTGTGTATCATCACCATCTTGTTTATCATCATTTTGTGGAGGTTTTTTATTGTCATTATTGCCATTACCAATCTTTAAAGCCAAATTAGCTTGAACATCTTCTTTTCTTGGACCAGAACCTACAGCATTACCACTATTTAAATCATCACCTTCGGGAGTTAAAATCTTTTTGAAAAGAGGAGGTAAATTTGCTCTTGTAATATCAATAATAGGTAAAGGTTCGGTGGCATTTCCCTCAATTTTAACATCAGCACAATTTTGATAAAATTCTCGATTTCCAACAGCATTAATCCAACTCCAAGAAAAGATACAATTTCCGGGACTATCACAAGAAGGAGCATTTTCAGGAATTTTAACTTTCCAACCTTCAAAGAAAATGTCAGGACAAGTTTTTTTATAAGAGGCAATAACGGTATAAGTTTTACCACCATCATAAGATAAAGAAAATTCACATAAACCACCATTATGTCTTGCTTGATCTTTTTGTTTATCTTCATCTTTTAATTTAGGGAAGTTTTGATTAAAAAATTTAACTTCAAAAACTTCTCCTGCTTTGAAAGTTGTAACGATTTTTTTATCTTTTGGATATCCACCACATGGAAATTTTTTAGGTGCACATCCCGATCCACCATTTAATGGTGCCATTATACATTCAAAGTCTTGGACAGCTGCATTTTTATTTAATGGATGTCCCCTAGTTGGAGGAAATGACATTGTAGTGTGCGATGACACGGAAGCGATAAATGTAGCGACAATTGTGAAAATAGCAGAAGAGAACTTCATTATTAGGATTTAGTAAATTAAAAAAAAAAAGGTAGAAAAGACTGATAGATAAATAAAACGAAAATGAAAATCTAAATCCGAAGTTATATTATATTTAAAAAACAAGAAGTTCTAGCCTGCTAGAAGGAAGAATTATAGTATGTGTATTTTTTTTTTTCAAACTTTGTATATAAAACAATAGAGCCCTCCTGAGGGATATTGATCTTATGAAATGTATTATTTTTGGATGAAGAAACATCTTACGATAAAATCAAGCCATATTTATAGAAAATTTTTTTGATTTGTCTTACAGTAAAGACGTTATTTTCTTCAATAAAGAATTAACACTTAATACATCACCCCTTGTTTTTCATCAAGTTTCATCATTCCCGGGCGTTTGCAAGAAATCATCTTATTCGCACAAATTAGTTTCGTGTAGATCATTACTTTATTACATGTTTACAAAGACAATTTCAGTTAAGAAAACAATATCAAGTGCACAAATAGAATAATATGTAGATAGTCTTTTCAAATATTACATTGCATAAATTTATGTATGTATTCTATTTGTTCCCTGTTTTTAATCGACCCATGCGTGTGAAACCCAGGAAATTCGTTGTTTTCAATTCATTGTGCAAATACTTATTTTAGTAATTTGTAATTAAAGGTGATAAGAAAAGAGTTAAATTTAGGTCTGAAACTTTTGTCAAATAAAACGTGCTATGCGACCTTAAACAAACAAGGAACAGGATGTGAAAAACCATTTGTTTGAGTACGCTCGTTCGGAATATTACACAAAAAAAAGGTGGAAAAAATATATTCACACGTTACACTTCACTCCCAATCATAATGTGACAAAGAAAATATATTGTTTTGAATTTGTATAATTAATTTAATGAAACAACGACGAGTTCTAACAATAAAATTATTAAATAACCAAATTTGTCACATAAACTAATTTCAGGAGTTGTGTGGAGTTGTTTCTAAATGTTCCAGTTTTAATAAACAAACAAATATGCGACAAAATCTTTTTTTTATCCAAATATGGAAATTATTTTAATTACATGTTGCACGAATATCTATAATAAGAAATTCACTAATTCCACACGAAAGAGGAGTTTATCAATTTTATTCAATTTATTTATTTTGACATTATTACATAAGCAATTTATTATGAAAGATTAAATCTTTGATTTATTTTTATTTAGTAGATCGACTTAAAAAGTCTTAACTGATTACAAAAATAGGGGGGACATTGTTAAGTAAATAATTATTGTCAAGT
The DNA here is from genome assembly GCF_026210795.1 of Rhizophagus irregularis. NCBI lineage: Eukaryota > Fungi > Glomeromycota > Glomeromycetes > Glomerales > Glomeraceae > Rhizophagus > Rhizophagus irregularis. Next base: position 3,870,243 of record NC_089435.1, on the reverse strand, counting down.
CTATATTTAAATATGCATATAGTATAATTGTATCTATTGTAATTAAAGAAGTACTACTCTCTTAATAAGGGGAACAATAATTTTGCCTTATATGATGATCAAGTTTTAATACTTTTTAAAGATGATCTCTAATGCTTTTCCAACAGCTTCTACATCTTCTAATAAAGAACCATGAGAAAATTCTGAAAAAACGGTTTCAAAAGGTATTCCTTGAGGTAATCTGGTACTTTCAAAGGGAACAGCACTATCACCACTAGTATAGATAGCCCTATCAAATAAGATACTATGTTTACCATCACATTTACCCATTGCATAACCACCATTGGTAAGATGATTATTACTAACTAATGTACATAATGGAGGATATTCAAAATCTTCAAAAGGTTTTTCTAAAGTTTTATGAAATCTTTTCGCGGCTTCTAAAGTTCTTTGAAGATAATCAATACGTTCTTGTTTACTTCCTAATTCATCATATCTTGGATTATCTTCATTAATAACTAGTGACCAGTCACTATTTTTCCATTCTTCAATATCAAAATAATCAACATTGGCATTTTTACTTAAATTATTTGGATGTTTGAAAGCATCTAATTTAGGTGGCATTAATGTGAATACCGTACGTAGAGCAAAATGTGATGCATCATCTTGTAATCTTTTATTAAATAATAATGAAATACCATGTCTTAAATTACCAAATATTCCAGGAGCTCCATTAAATGGTGTACCAGCAAATATGATCCCTCCTATTAAATGAGGTCTTTGATGTAATGCCGAAAGACTTATTAATCCACCATTTGAATGTGCGATTATATAAATTTTTTTATTCCCATTATTATTATAAATATTTTGAAGAAATTCAATAAAAACTTCAGTTGAAGCTTCATTTGTACGTCTCCAATCATATGAAAATTTATGTAATTTAAATTGTTGATTAATATTAATATTTGTATCATCACTCATACTATCGGATGTTGCACTAGATGATGACGATGGCAATTCTTCAATATTTTCTCTTTCCTTTTTTTTTAATTTTTTTTCTTCTTTTTTTATACTTCTTTCTCGAGATTTAGATAAATCATCCAGATGATTAACTAAACTTTCATAAAATTTTAACCATGCAACTTTTTTCACAATTCCGCCTGGGATTAATCTATCATGTTCATGTTTGGTTATATGTAATGGTAAATCTATTGATTCTTTACTATTAGGAAAAAATGGGGTATGTAATGATATCCATCCTGGTCTTTTGCTTTTTTCATCCACTAATTTTGACCCTCTAAATCCTGGTATTATCACTATATCGGAATGAATATATTCATACCCTGAAATTTCTTCAACAACTTTCTTCTTAAAAGTCATTTTTCCTTTCTAAATAAAAGAAAAGTAAGAAAAGAATAAATGAAAGGTATATTTATTTTTAAATATGTGAGAATGTGGTTTTTTTTTTTAAAAAAAAAAAAAGGAAAAGAGAAAATTTTTAATTGCGGGTGTATCCTTTTTATTTCAAAAAGTAATGATAATAAATAATACATATAATATATTTGTAATTGCATTTTCCGAAACATTTATTAATTAAATATGCATATATTTGAAACGTTTTTGGTTACACGAATTCCCTTAAGTTACATTGTGTTTAAATCACGTGAATTCGGTCCATAACCAATTTTAATTTATAGTTTTGTGGCCTAAATTATTGCTTAGTAATGAATGTTTTTTTGACCAAAGTCTTTTATTGATAACGCGAATCGAATCTATTTTTTAGTTGAAAAATCATGGCGAGAAATCTTGTGATAAATTTGAAGTTCAATTCAAATAAAAAAATGCGGACCGGACTCGAAATTAAAGTATTCGAGTCATAGAAATTTGGTAATTCATAAATAGAGAATAAAATCTGATAGAAAAGGTGATTTTCTTTCTTAATTTAATCAATAATTAGTCTTAGTCTTCCAAGTCTTCTACCAAGATTTTCGTCATAATCTTGTGCTGCCAGAATTAATTACACTATCTGTCGTATAATCCGCATCACATATCAAAACTAATTACGATTTTTGTGTGACCTTTCGATTCACATTTTATAGAATAAATAAAAAACCCAAACCTTGTTTAATACTACTTTTTTATAAAGTCAGTGTTCTATGTCAGTAAAAAAGTGAATGACGCCTGTCATTGTATATGTTGGTTGGCTGTGGTTTTCCTCCTTGTACCACTTTGTTACTCCAAATACAATACTTTTACCTGTTATATAGCTTTTCTCACCTAAAAGAGCTTGAGACCTGGCTATATGGTATACAATTTTTTTTTCCACTCTTTTTTTTTTTTTCCATAAACAAAACTATACATCTCTTTATTTATTCTTTGACGCTAATATTATTTTTATTCCTGTCAAAAGACAATTTTTACTTTTTTTTTAAAAAAAAATAATAAATTAAAACTTTGCATTCATGATGCACACGCTGGATTTAGCAAATTTCCCTGTTACGGACACTCTGAAGATGCTAGCTTCGCTTCTAGAAAAGATTACAAGTGCTAATGACCAATTAAAGTCACACAATATAAACCATACGGAGACATCACCCTCAACAGTTTCAGTAGCTTCCACACCTTCTTTCACGCGTTTTCATGCTCGTTCAGTTCCTTCAATAGATATTCATTCCTATCTTTCAAGGATACTGAAATATTGTCCAACAACAAATGAATGTTTCTTATCATTACTAGTTTATTTTGATCGTATGTCAAAGAATGCCATAGCAACAACTGGAAAACCTTTCTCTATCGATTCTTTTAATATTCATCGTCTAATAATTGCTGGTATCATGGTCTCTTCCAAATTCTTTTCAGACGTATTTTTCACGAATTCAAGATACGCAAAGGTATGGTAAGCAGGTTCTTTAAGGAACTTTTTTTTTTATGTTCCAAAGGTGCAACATGAATTTCTTTTTTTTTGTAGCCAAAGAAATATATGGGCGAAAAGGAAATTCTTCCTTATTTTTTTTTTTATAAACAGAATTGTTGGATAAATCAAGGATGTGAGCTATAAATGAATTATAAAAAGATTTATCCATCAATTCAATTTAATTCAATTAATTTTTTTTTTTTTGAAAATTGGATAAAAATTCAATTAAAAATTTTTTGAACCTCGGAGTTTTTATTCCTAAAATTTGGGGAAATTAATAATAATTTTTTTTTTAATATGGAATTCATTAGAATTAAAATATTTAATTGATTTTTAAATATATATATATATATGTATATGTATGTATGTATATATATATGTTTGGATATAATTTAAGAAACAATTAATATTTATTACTTTTACGAAATTTTTTTTTTTTTTTAAATGAGTGAAATCAAAAATACTAATTGTTTCTAGTCCATTTCTATTTTTTTATTATTTTTTGATTTTTTGAAATTATTTCAGAGAAATATTGGATTAATATATAAAAATTTTTTTCGTTCTGAATTCCTTTTTTGGATGTCTGTTACATATATGTATTTTTTTTTACCCAATATCATCCAAAATTAATAGGTTGGAGGACTACCGGTATCGGAGTTAAATCAACTCGAGTTAGAATTTCTCGTTTTAAACGACTTTCGTTTAGCAATTACAGTGGAAGAATTGCAGAAATACGGTGATCAATTACTCAAACATTGGGTAAAGGAAGAAGAAATGAGACAAGGTGCGGGCATATACGATAATATAAGATATCCTAATGGACATGGCAGATGGGATTCAGGACATAGCTTTGATAAGAGTCTAAGCAAAAGGTCACGTAAATTCCCTTCTACTGATGATACGACAAGTAAAGGTGGTGGATCGAAAGCAATGAAAGAAGAAGATCAAATAGAAAATAATCATCATGTTATTCGTTCGCATCGTCGGGATAGTAGTTTTTCTTCGACAAAGTCACTGAACATTACCTCATCATATCAATCAACGTTAACATCATCTCCACAACAATATTCAACACATTTATCAAAGACACCACCACCTCCATTACCTGGTTCATCACCATCAATGGTTTCAGCATCAAATGGAAATGGAAATTCCATTAATAATTCACCCATGCACGCTCCTTTCGCTTCAAGTAGCGTGTTTAATGCCCATCACCCCGTTTATCATCATTTGCATAAACCATATCCACATCATCCACACCACCAATCACAACATCATAGATCAATGAGTTTAGGTTCCACAATAAAACGTGCAAATAGTAGCGGTTCGTTACTTAGTCGTGCAAGAAGTGGTGACTTGTCAGATGATTTACAACAATATCATCATCCAAGACATTCATCACCAAAACCAATGAATCCAGAAGATCTCGCTTATCGAACAGCGGCGGCACCTCCATATTCATCAGCTCCTCCAACAACTCCCACATTAACTATACCAACTTCAAAATCTATAAATGGTAATAGAAATTGTCCTCAGCCTTCGTCTAACAATACTACCTTACCAACTCCATCTCCTACACATAATATAACAAACCTTATGCGACGTATGTCTCATGATTCTCCTTCAAATCCTTTTCAATATCCTCCACCTTCTTATCATTATCCGGCTTATCCACCAGCTCCATCAACACAGTCATTACCTACAACTCCTGTGACTACTTTACCTCCTTCACTTCCAGGACTATCTTTTAATACTGCTGCTATTAGTAATGCCATAGGAGGATATGCTCGTAGAGCTTCTCTTGCTCTTTTACCACTTCCCCGTCATTTAGGCGGATTTACTAGCAGTAGCATACCTTCTCCTGTATCAACAGTTCCTCCTGATAATTTGAGTCCTGGTCTTGTACGACGTGGTTCTGTTCCTGCTTGGAGTGGAAGTAGTATATCTAATGGTAATAATGGAAGTTCAAATGGTGCTAGTGGGTTAAATCCTGAATCAAGGAATTCGACAATGGGTAATGGGTCTTCATTATCAATTTCTTCAGTACCAATATCGTCATCATCATTGTCAGGAAAACAAAATACGATTGTGAATGGTCATGGACATAATCATATTCACACAAATGGTGTATCAACAACTCATGGTACACCGAGTGCTGAACTTTCTAAAAGAAGTAGTTGGGTGGTGGTTAACAATAATCTTTCAAATCATGGACTTTATAATCATGGACAGCATCATAATAGTCAAAATAATCATTTACAACATAATCATCACTTGCAAAATCACGGACACGGCAATGCATCTAGATCTTCATCATCTGATTCTTGCCATTCTTCTTCGACTACAGGTTCAAATTCGGGTAGTACGGCTTCAGATTCTGGTTTGTCAACGTCGATTTCTGTCTCTCGTATGACAACCAATGGAGACGAAAATTCCAATATCAATAGATCGAATAAGTCACGTGAAAATTAGATAGAAGGACCATGGAATATTATTTTGGGTTTTTTGAGGATAATATCAATTGTAATGATAAATAGAGATGTAATTAATATTTTCCACAATTTGTTTGATTAGGTGACAAGAATTCATTAAAATGAAGATAATTCGATTATTTTAAATTTAAGAAATGGATATTTTATTGGATTTGCACAAATTTGTGCCGTGGGTGGGTTTTTTTTTAATTTTTTTTTGATTACTTGACATTTTAATTTCATCATTTTATTATTATTATTGCATTGGGTTTGAAATATATATATATATATATTTTTTTTTTTTTTTTTTTGTAGTTTATTTTTATATTACATATTTTTTTGTTTTTATATATAAACCATCACATATTTTATTATATTATTATATTTGGGATATATTATATTACTGAATTCTTATATATATACATATACATAACATATATACATATTTTTTTTTCTCTGTATATCTTTTTATTTTTTATTTCCTATTTTTATTTTTTATATCAAAAAATTTATTGACTTTTATATTTTGAAAATTTTTATATATATATATATTTTCTGTATGTAATTATTTTTTATCAACAAAAAAAAAAATTATTTTATTTCTTTTATATATATTATATATTTGTATACTTGGTTATATATCATTAAAATTTAGCAGAAAAATTTTTGGTTTTTTTTTATATATAAAATTTTTCTTGGATGGTTTGTTAAAGTGATTTTTATTGAAGAATATTTTTAATTTTGGTAGTTTTAAAATTTATTCTGTAATTTCAGACGTAACAGCAAAGTGTTTGAAACTTTAATGGACATATGTTCAAACGCCCAAGGCACAAAAAAGTTTGAATCGAATATGTATAAAAATAAATTTTTTTTTTTGAAAACAGAAAATTTTAATGAAGCTTTTTTTAAAGAGTTAAATGTATATTGAATTTTTTTTTTTAAATGTGATACAATTACGAAAAAGAAATCTAATGAAATAATAATCCCAAAAAAATTTTTCTATAACCACGCGCATTCATTACGCCGCCTTTTTTTTAAAAAGAAATAATCAATATCTATTATCTACTAAAAAGTTCTAGTCTATTTTTCTTTCTTTTTTTTTTTTGAAAATTATACAAATTATACAAAGAGAAAAGAAAATTATTAATGATAATTTTTTTTTATAATGTATATATATTTATCTAATAAAAAAAAAATCTCATCTAATCATCATCTAAATTTTGAGCAGCAAGCTCGACTAATTCTTGTAAATCTTCTTTCAAATCTTCGTCTGCATTTGGAGGAACCATAATCATAATTTTTACATGTTTATTATTTACAACGAATTGTCGTAAGAAACCTCGGAAGGCCTGACTGATCTCGTCAATATCGCTGAAATCTAATATAATTTTTGGTGAACGTTCAACAGAAAGTTCAAGGTCCCGAATTATTTCTTCACAAAGTTCTCTCGTTCTTAAGGTTCGTTCTCCATATACATTCAAGTGAAGATGAGCAACCAAGAAACGGTCCTTAGAGAGCTTGGAAGGATCAGAAAATAATCTCATTGCTTGACGATAATTAAATTCCTTATCGAGATTAATTGCTCCATGAACCATTGTCCCTCTCCATTCTGCAACACCACGTATACGCATGACTGTATTGTCTATTTACACAGAATAAAGAAAAAGTATTTTAATTTTATAAATAATTTGTTATTAAAAATATTAATAATAATATATATTATATCATCAATATTCTTTTTACTTACCACTTTGTTCATATTCCTGTGTTCCAGAAATAATTTCGAGGTAACCTTGGTTCATTTGCGATAATTCTGAAGTGATGAAAAGTCCGACACCTTGATGACCACGTTGAATTCCTTTTGACGTGAATTGAGGGCGAGTTAAATTTAATGCACAAGCACGTGTTGAAACTTGTTTAGCTTCGGAAACGATTGCGTGATTAAGTGATCCTTTAAGGCCTACACCACAATCTGCGATGCAGTATAAAAGTTGCTAAAAACAAAACGAAAACAATGTCAAAATGATTATATTCAATAAGCATGTGAAATAAATTTAAGTTGATTATAAGTACATACCTTTTTTGTACTGAATAATAAACCGACCGTAAAGACAAAACGCGATTCTTCAAGTTGAGCATGAGCTGATACATTTTCAACCAATTCATTCAACATTAAGTGGAAACGTTGAGGTACATCTTTTCTCCAGTTCTTGATATGGTCATACCATTCATCACGGCGTTTAGGGTCATTTTTTTTGAAAACTGTCAAACGACAGTCTTTACTAACTAATTCAATCGCTACTGGGTCTTTTGGTTTCAAAGTCAGGATATCACGAATAGTTTTCTTTGCCGGCCAAGTGAAAGGTAGTTTAACTTTTGAAAAGTCGAATATAACGTCATGAATTGTTTTTGACATAACCAAGTCACAAGAATATTGAATTATTCCTGCTATAGAAGCAATTTCTATTCTAGCTTTTGGTGCCATAGTAAGAGAAATGTGAACGACGTCTTCGGATTTATAAGTCGGGTCATAAGGCAATTGCCTAACAACGTCAATGACTTGGTTAGCCCTTGCTAAGTGAACATTAATTGTTTTTGTTGGAGCCATTATTATGAGTGAAAAGTTTTTCTTTTTTTTTATTCGAGAACGAATTATTATTCAAAAAAAAAATTTTTTTTTCAATCGTGATACTTTTTTTGGTCTTTTTTGGAGGGTTTTTTAGTTTTTTTTTTTTTTAGTTATTTTCAATTTTTTTTATTTTTTTTATTTTTTTTTTTAAAAAGAAAAAAAAATTGAAATTTCAACTTTTTTTGCGACTCATCATTTCTGATTCTTTATATATATACACGAATGGAAGATCTCGAGTAGAAATATTTAAACTTTTTTTTTTATGTGGGTTAACTATTGTGTGACGATTGAAATCGTGTGACTAATAGGTCAACATATCACCTTTATTTAATAAGATAAGAAGAAACATTGTATAATTGTGATTTGATATTCCAATATGAAACACATAGGAGTGATGCGAATTCAATCGTGTATTAAGGAAATATTCTTTTTTTTGATTAATGGTTTTTTTTTTCTTATGCTTTTACTGTTATGTTTTACTTGAAATAGAAAAAAAAAATTGCAAACTAACCGAAAAATCGGAATCAAAATTACATTTTCAGATGACAATCATACTCCAGCGGCAATTTAAAAAATTACTTTTGCAGCCATTTCACCGTATTTGTCTTTTGAATATTGAAATTTCTTTTAATAAATCAAGACCTTTTCAAAACATTTTGAGTGGAGAGATACTGGAAAAAAAAATTAAAAAGTTGTTTTGAACTTATTCTGGAGAACAAAGTAATAAGGTCATAGGATTGCAGAAATGTTATGAATAAAATTATGTTTGTAATACAAATGACAAATTATTTACCCGCCTTTTTCCATACAAATAATAAAAATAATATAATACGCAGTAAAGTACTTTAATAAAAAGAAAAAAAAAAGCTCCCTAATCCTTAAATTGATTTATAACATAACGGACACAAAAAAAATCATTTCATATGATTTTAAAAACCACTTTGGAATCAACTTTCCTTCTAATCTTAAATTGTTATCGAGTTCCCCAATTAAGAGGTGATTTACGCGTTCGAATACATTTATCATAAGATTTTTTATTAACAAGTTTTTTTAATTGACTTGACCATTTTCAGATTGTTTTCAAAAGCTATTTTCACATGATAATGAAAGAGAAATTTACCAAAAGAAATAAATAATTAATAAACGGATAATTTAATAAATTTAATAGAAAAAAAATGAAAGAAAATGCGGATTCGATGAATATTCATTGAAAATGAGCTGATCGCTGCGGATAGTTAATAAACAATTATGTATAATGAAGAAATAAAAATTATGCGTGTAACCTTTTGTACTTAATTACTATTTAAAGGAAAAATCGGAAACTGTATAATAAATAAATAACGAATTCCGAAACCTTGCGGGGAAAAGAAAAAAGAATGAATATTAAAAGAGATTCGGAAAAAAGACGCAAAATAAAGAAGATGTAATGCACATTATCTAAGGAAATATTACCCAAATATTCCCACAATCCCACAATATAATGCATTATGACCAGTAATTTGGGATAAAGTGATATAAAAAAAAATCAGCCACAAATAAAATTTGTGACGATTAAACGAACAATATCAATTTTTTTTAAAAAAAAAAATACACAGACCATGAAAACCCTTGCATTAATATTTCGCAGCGAAACATTGTGTAATATTATATAGTATGACTAAAGAGAGAAGAAAGAAAGTGAAGAAAAAGGCATTGTATCAATACATTGTTTTAATTTAGCATCAATTTCATTGTATTATAATAATAATAATAATAATAATGTTATTTTTGGCTGAGTATTTTGTAAATATAAATAAAAATAAATAAAAAATTTCAAAAATACATTTAATACATATAATCACCTGCTTATAATGCAAAGAATTACTTGGAAATAATTGATTAAATATGATAATATTTTGAAAATGAAAAGAAATTTCCTAAATTTTTTCAACCATTCAAAATTAATTTAATAACGAGGGTAAGTATAATAATTTAATTATTAATTATTATTATACGTTAAATTTAAAAACTTTCTAATTTAAGTATACGTAAATCACTTCTTTAGTGATAATAATGATATAATGATCATTAGTAAATCAAAATTATTAATCACGGATTTAAAAAACCGGTTATTAAACTGGAATGACTTCAATGAAATTTTAATTTTAAAACTTTGTGTGATCTCAAAAAAAAATGGAATTTAAAGTTTTTTTGGTAAAATAAAAGTAGAAATTTTTAATAATCTCACTTGTACTTTACTAATTAAGGTCTATAAAAATGATTTTCGTTTATTATAATAACAGATAATCACACACAATAACTTATTTTAGAGAAATAAAAAAAAAAATAAAATAAAATAAAACTTATTTAGAAAATTTGTTTATTTTTGATGTACAGTACTTTTTAACTGTATGTAATCCTTTGTAATATTTGTTTTTTGATAATAAAAATAAAAAAAAAAAAAAATGTTTCGTAAAGAAAACTGAATTTTTATTAAAAGGTTGACACGTGCATTACAAAGTTTAAACTCTCAAGTGAGTAATTTCTCGCGATGCATTAAAAAAAAAAACGTTATTTCTATTACTTTTTCTGCATCATGATCTTAATATAATTAATATCTTTCTTTCTTTCAACGTTGAATATCTTTATTTTCTCATTAAATCTAAAATCTAAAATCTAAATCACCCTTTTTTTGATTTCCATTTTAATAATTATCATTATCAGTCATATATGCAGCATTGCAGCTATTTGCATAATATATGCGTACTTGGGTAAAAAATCATAAATTATAGACGCAATAAAAAATCATGTAAATAATTCCCGGGGAAATGAGGAGAATTTTAGAATTTTATGAAAGAGATTTCATAAAAATCGCGAAAAAAATGCATAAAATGTTGAAATTGTACATCCCTTTTTCTCTTTCTCTTTTTTCCCTAATCTATTGAATCTGTATTAACTTTAGTTGGTTATTTGCTCAGAATGGAATTATATTGCATCAATGATTATTATTTCCCTTGGTTTCATTTTCTTCCTAACATGTATTAATTTCATGCATATTTTTCTTCTCACACAACTTTATTATCTTTTATTATCTTTCCTAAGAATAGAATGTGCTTGTGAAAAAGATAATAACTCTGCATTAAATTAGGTTCAATTTAACCAATTTTAGTCATATTAAAAATGTTCAACCAATAATTTATGAATATTGTCAAATGTCACAATTTATTAAATTGGGCGTAGCAAATCATTTGAAAAATTTAATTTCACATGTAAAAAAATATGGATTTTCGTTTACTTATGCATTTTTTTACCATTTCACTAATGCAGTTTTCCCTTATCTTTTATATTACGTATATCATCTAATCAATATTTCTTTTAGAACATAGGTGATCCCTTTTTAATTTTGTGTCATTTGTGTTATGAATATCCCAAATATGACGTAATTTTATATATTATTAATTTAAATCGCGTAAAAAAAATGTATTTATTGTATTTTATTTTATGAACAATTCTTTTGATTCGTTTAATATTGATGAAGATGAATTTACACAACTAAGTCACCATCTGTAAATGTATATCTGCTATTGCCGCGATCAGTCATAAGCATCTTTTTTTTGTGTTGTGGCTGTGAAATTAATTATTAATTTTAAATTTTTTGATCTTTAAAAATATTTCAAAAATATTTACTTATGATCAATATCGATCATAACAAATGATCAATCTGTTATATGATCATTATGATGTTTAAATATCTTTAATAAAAATACTCGTTCAATAATAATAATTACTTTCTCTCTAATATTTTCGTTATAATTTTTAATAATTTTATTAAATTATGTTTAATTAACAATTATGTAACGGAAGAAAATTATACAATACTTATACTTTTTTTAATAATTTATCATTAACAGTGGTGGCAAATGGGTGGTATTTGTGGCTATGTGCTAAAGACTTTTTGTTGAATTTTCGCGTAACTTTGGGCTTTGCTTTCACAAATAGAAATTTTTCTAATTTTTTTTTATAAAAAACAAGAATATGAGAAGTGAATTGCCATTTCATTTTTTTTTTATTTAGTTTTCTTGATAATTGAGCTACATTTAGTTAGTAATGTCTTCAAAAGGGCAATATTATGAATATGAACAACAACAAACCGGAGGATCAATAACAGGATGTTGTGGTTGCATTTGGACTCCTATCCTTACACTGTGCGGTGTTTTCTGTTGTTTAGTTGTTATTTCACTTGTCATTATAGCTGTAAGTAACGAATATATATAATATATATATATATATATATATATATATAAAGAGGTTTTATTAATTTAATTCTTTTTTAGGTTATTTTGGGAGTAAATGTTAATGTTTGTGGTAAACTTAGTCAAACGGTGGATATTAATACTGTTACGCCTTCTGTTCATACTTATGATCCAAAAATTTTTCCAATTCTCAATTTTATTTCATTTAATAGTATATTAACTAAAGTAAGTAATTGAAATAATGAAATAATGTTTTTTTGATATTAAAAGTATTAATTATATTATTTTTAGACGGGTCAAATTTATGTCACACAAAGTAATTCAACCAGCGATACAAATGTATCTGTCTCGGTTCGTGTTGTGGCTACAAAAGATGAAACAACATCTATTAAAGAAGAAAATGCTGATTCTACAAAGAAAATATTCCTCGTAAGTATTATAAACGTATCATAAATAATAACACGTCACTGTAACATATTCTTCTTTAACTTTAGGAACGAGCAGATACTTTTAAAGGTTCTTTGGCATGGATAGGTTACTTTAGTTTACCACCAAGATGTGTTTTAGCAAAAGTAGAAGTAGTATTACCGCAGACAATTCCTTCTGTTATAACAATTGATACGGATGTAAATGATATTGTTTTTTATGCAAATCCAGTACCCTATTCTTCTCAAATTATTGCTAAAACTGTAAATGGTGAAATTGATGTTAATAATTTTGCAGTTGGAAGTTTAACATTAAATACCAATAATGGTGGTATTACAGGTTCTGTTTCGGAAATTGTTAATGAGTTGATTGCTATTACAAATAATGGTGGAATTCAATTAAATGTTTCGATTAGTTCTAATGCTACTAATCCAAAGATTGAAATTACAAATTCACTTAGTGATATCCAATTAAATTTCGTAAGTATTATAAGTATCTTAAAATTATTTATTATACATGAAATGAGTATTAATTTTTTTTTTTCAATATTAATTTTAATATAGAATTCTAGTTTTAGTGGAAGTTATGATGCAAAGACAGATTATGGTAAAGTTAATATTGATAATCCTTCTACTGTAGCTATTAGTGAAGATAAAAAGAAAACTGGTAAAGTTGGTGATAAAAATGGTACTTTGAATGCTAATACAAAGAATGGTAATATTAATATTAATTTTTAAGTAATATATTTAGAATATTTAAATAGAAGTATTTAATTATTATAAGATAATTTTTTAAATATTATATAATAAATAAAAATAAATAGAATTAAAAGTAATAATTGAATTAAGTTTTTTTATATTAGTAAATTTTTTTTAAAAAAAATATAAAGAATAAAATTTAGTTTTTAATAAGATAAAATTCAATTTAAATTGAAATTGTATTTGATTTGAACAATTCAAATCTAAGTTAAATTTAAATTAAATCTAAATTAATTTAATATAATTTAACTTAAAATTTAAATTTAAATTAGAATTGAATTTATTAAATTTGATTTAAGTAATCTAAATCTAAATTAAATTTAAATTAAATTCAAATCAATTTGATATAGTTAACTTAAATTTAAATTCAATTTAAAATTTTAATTTGATAATTCAACTTAAATAATTCAATTTATATAAAATACTAGAATAAATAATAATTAAAAATATTTTTTATAAAAAGTTTATATATAAATATTTAAATAAATAAAATAAATATTACTTTTATTATTAATAATATATAGTTAAATATTAAAATAAAGTTATAAATAAAGTATATTTTATACCAGTTAAATACTAAAATAATATATATATTTAATAAAGAAAATAACTATATTTAACTGAAAGGAAAATTTTCTTTTTCTAATATTTATTAGAATTAGATAGGGTTTAGAATTAGAATTAAGTTAAGTTATATTAGTAATTAGGTTTATTTATTACAATGTATTATACTTTAAAGTCTTTTTTTATTAATTAATCTGAGAACTTGGAAATTTTTTATTATTAAAAATTCTATTTGCTATCCCTTATTTATTATAAGAGAAATTTCACCTTTAATTAAAATTAGAAATTTTTTTTAATAAATATAAATTTTATTTATTTGATTTTTACTTTAAATCACTGGAAGCGATCATCCCTATTGGTCAGAATTATCAATTTTTACCAGCACTATATTTTTTTAATGTCGGTTGATCATCATAATTTCAGTCACCAGTGATTATCACCTCTGAAAATAGTTAGAAAAATTCTTTTTAAATTATTAATTTTATTAAAATTTTGTATTTCTTTATAAAATTTTTAATGCTTTAAATCTTATATATAATAATTAAAGTAGTACAATTAACTGATCAACTTCTTTTTAAAGATTTACTTATTTCTATAATAAATTATCACTTTTTAGTTTGTTATTGTAAACTATTATATTAATTATATAATTTATATTTTGCTAAATACAGTATATAGTTATATATTTACTATTTTCTATTTAATTTATAAAGTTAATTTACTAGTTAATTTCTATAAGTTATACTATTAATATTTGCTAATGCTAGTATAATGATAATTACCATTTGGTAATTTTCTTATATTTATATATGCATTTTTTATTTATTTTTATTTTTAAAAATTAATTAAATTGAAATTTTTAATTTTTATATATAATATAGAGTATTGCTAATCTTAACCAGAGGGATAATTTTCCCTCCTCTTAAAAATTAAAAAAAATAAACTTTTTTTATGAAATATATAAAATAAATATAATTGGATATTAATTGCATAAAAATTTGGCAATTCTTGGTTTTAAAAAAATTTTTTATTATGAAAAATACAATTTAATTATAAAAATCAAAATTATGTAATTTTTTCAAAAACTATTTGAACAACTACCTTTTTCAACTTAATAAAACCTTTTCTTTTCATAAATTTACATATAATTTTATTCTTAGATTACTATCCAAATCAACATTTTAATTAAAAAGTGAAATAAAAGGAAAGGGGAGAAAAATTCCCCTGGTTAAGTTTAGTAATTTTCTATAATATAATGAAAAAGCTTTTGTAATATTGTTAATATACTTTATTTATAATAAAAAAGATATATTATTAATGAAGTTTTATAAATCATACCACTGGTATTTAATACTATAATATGTGTTTTCATAAAAACTATAGCTTAAATGATCAGAAAAGTTTACTTAGTACTTTTTTTTTTTATATTACAAATATTGCAAAATAAAAAAAAATTGAAAAACTAAAAAAATATATGTAAAGTATATGATATAGCATTAAATATTGCAATATGGATTATAATATTTTATTAATGAAAACATTTTAATTAGACTATTAATAATATAGATTAAAAAAATTATAAAAATAATTTTAACATACATATAACTGTGATGTTGAATACTAGTGGTGTGATATTTTTGCAATTAAAATATAATTATAATATTATTATAGTATAGATTTATATAAACTTATATAAAATTGTATTTTTATTACATTATAAATATTTTTATTATGATATATTTTTAAAAAATGGGTGCGCATTTAAAAAAATCAGAGTTTCCAGAATAATTATAAAATTGCTAACCCTTACCCTAACGGGCCTAATCCTAATCCTAATTCTAACTTGCTTGACCATTTTTTTATGGTAATATTCATTACATGTTACACTTTTAGATGTGTAAATCGCTTTGTGGAAGATTTTTTTTTGTAGCTGTACAAATTCGTCAACTCTAGTAGATCCGTAACGGATCAAAGAGAGAACACATTTTATATTACCAATTATAGGTTAGTTTTGCGTGTAATTAACATGTTGTAATATTGTCTAATTTTTTTCGCGTGTTTGATCAACTTCTATGGTAGTTATGATGGTTTATATAAAATTACTTCTTTGGTTTCGCGCTATCTCTGTTCATTTTGTAACATTATACTATGGTATGAAATATTTGAAAAAACGCGTTTTTTATCGTAAGTTTTCGTTAAATAATTGATTCGAACTTCACTCGAAAAAATAAATACACATTAATAGGCTGAGAGAAAACGACCAAGAGAACCTAGTCCGAATGCAGAAAGTCGTTCCCCTTATTCTTCCGGCTCTTTCTTGAATTTAACAAGTCCACCACCTCCTTCGGATACTGATGGCGACATAGAAGTGGAAGAAAATCTTATTGAAGATGATATCTCTGATATTTCTGAGGAAGACGGAGAAAATTTGTATAACTCTGATTTTGAAAGGTATTTATACAAAGTTGAATTTAAAGATATAAAATTATTATCTAAAAAATATTGTCACTTGCGATTTAGGGATTATGAAGAGCGTCCCGAGTTAGATAATTATGATTCAGACAATATCGACGATGAAGAACATGAAGAACTTGATCTTACTATAAGACGAAATATAGAAAGGATTATGGATGAACGTGACGCACGTGGAAATGAACGTACAGCAGCTGATTATCTTTTAGATAGTATGAATTATATTTATATTTCTTAATTTCATATTATATTTTTATTGTATGATTTTAAAATAACTTATTATATTTATATAGCGAATAATTATTTGCAAGAAAAGACAAAACGTCGTCGACGCAAAGTTACTGAAGTAACGCAGGAGCAAGAAGTTGTTCCACAAATTGGCGAATTCGATGGAGATAGTGACGACGATGATTATGAGGTATATACTAAAGTTAGACTAAATATACAATATCGAATAAACTTTGTATAAATTAATAGATATTATTTTAGGGTATGAACAATGAAGAATTAGCGGACGTTAAGGCGACTTCTATTAGCGAGTGGATTAAAAATCCAGCCGTTCAGAAAGGTATCGTGCGTCAATTCCGTAATTTCATATGCAAGTACAAAAAGGATGGAAAATCTGTATATTGGCCTCGAATTGAAGAACTTACGAAAGGTAAACATATTATCTAATCTATTTGTACAAGATAAAGTGACTTGATATTTAATTTTATAACTTTTATAGACCAATTACAGAGTTTAGAATTTAGTTACGTGCATTTAGAATCTGATAAACCAATACTAGCAAGATTTCTTAAGAAATCACCTGCGGAAATTCTTCAAGTCTTTGATGAAGTCGCGACAGATATTATATTAAAAAAACATCCACATTATGAAGAGTTAAATAAAGAGATTCATGTTCGGATAACAGATTATCCTATATTATACACTCTTAGAGAACTCAGGTAGCAAAATAAATATAAATTAATAATAACCTGTAAAAAGAAAGTATTAACGAATTTATACTTTTTTTTTTTTAATATAGACATACCCATCTCAATACTTTGGTACGCATTTCCGGTGTTGTGACAAGGCGAACTGGTGTTTTTCCTCAATTAAAATTTGTAAAATATAATTGTTTAAAATGTGGCGGCGTTCTTGGACCTTATACTCAAGATATTCAATCCGAGATAAAGTTAAATCATTGCAGCTATTGTCAGTCAAAGGGACCTTTTAGTCTAAATACAGAACAGGTGAGTGCAAAATTAATAATCAAATCATTAAAAAACATCGTTAAAATTTTCAAATAAAATTTAATTAAACCAATTAGACAATGTATAGTGATTATCAAAAGATCACTATGCAAGAAACCCCTGGTACGATTCCTGCTGGAAGGTTACCTCGACATCGGGAGGTCATCTTGCTTTGTGACCTTATAGATTCAGTGAAACCTGGTGATGAAATTGTACGTATAATGAGTATATAATTAATAATAATTAATAATAATTATAATATAATAACAGCGTTTACTATCCATTTATTTATCTTTTATCATTTTCAGGAAATCACCGGCATCTATCGTAATAATTTTGATATATCATTAAATGTAAAAAATGGATTTCCGGTGTTCGCTACTGTTATTGAAGCAAACTATATTGTTAAAAGGGAAGATTTTTATTCGACTTATAAGTTGACTGGTGAAGATAGAGAGCAGTTGAAAAATCTCGCTGAGGATCCAAAAATCGCTCAAAAGGTTGATATAATAACGTAATATTTTATGATAGTCTTTTAAAAATATTAAATGAATTGTATTTATTAGATATATAAAAGTATTGCGCCTTCTATTTACGGCCACGAAGATATTAAAAGAGCTATAGCCTTATCATTATTTGGTGGTGTAGCTAAAAATATTCAGGACAAGCACCGATTACGTGGAGATATTAATATACTTATGCTTGGTGATCCTGGTACAGCAAAATCTCAATTTTTGAAATATGTTGAAAAAACCGCGTATCGTGCCGTCTATACATCTGGCCGTGGTTCATCATCCGTTGGTCTTACTGCATCAGTGAAGAAAGATACTATAACAAGAGAATGGACGCTAGAAGGTGGTGCATTCGTACTCGCCGACCATGGTGTATGCTTAATCGATGAATTTGATAAAATGGAAGATAAAGATAGGTAAATATTTATAATGATTATTTCATAAAAAGAACTATTGTTTTAGTAAAATACTAATGATCATATTGACTTATATATTTGTTAACATACTTATTAAATAATTCAGAGTAAGCATCCACGAAGCTATGGAACAGCAAACCATTTCGATTTCAAAAGCTGGAATAAATTCTACGCTTAATGCTCGATGTGCCGTTATTGCTGCTGCAAATCCTATTGGAGGTCGATATAATACATCTAAACCATTTTCAGATAATGTCGAATTAACTGAACCTATTCTTTCACGTTTTGATGTTCTCTGTGTTGTCAAAGATACCGTTGATCCAACTGTAGATGAAATTCTCGCAAATTTTGTTGTTGAAAGTCATGTTAGAAGTCATCCAGATTATCATGATGAAGGCGAGGATTTCACTGTTCAACGAGATAATAGATCTGTAAGTCATCATTACATTTCTCTACTAATTAGCGCTACATTGATTTATTTTATTATTTTTCTTAATTCTTTTTAACAGGTAATTTCACAGGATCTTTTGAGAAAATATATTATTTATGCAAAACAAATAAAACCCCAATTGACTAATCTTGATGAACACATGATTTCAGATCTTTATTCTAAATTGAGAAAAGAAGTGAGTATATGAGTAATATATAAAATATTTTATTTAATATTTTAATTTAGAACTAATAAACCAATTTATGATTAGGCACAAAATGGTGGTATTCCAATAACGGTTCGTTATCTAGAGTCTATGCTGCGTTTAGCTGAAGCTCATGCCAGGTAAATACAAAAATTTTACAATTAGTATTATTGATAAATTAACATACATATTTATTATTACATTTTTATATTATTAGAATGCATCTTCGAACTTATACAAATAAGATTGATGTTGAAATAGCTATTGACGTAGTACTACAAAGCTTTTTTGATTCACAGAAATTTTCTATTTCAAATAGGCTTAAGAGGGTAAGTATAAATAAAGAATATATTTTTAAATATATTGTGGTATATTATTATTTTAATATTTTATTAATTGACTTTTCTTATTATAAATAGCAATTTGCAAAATATATCAATAAAGCAAAGGAACAATCAGAATTACTTATACATATTCTCAATGATATGGTTAGAGAAAAGGTACAACTTCAAAAAGCTTCAAATGTGCATTCTCGGACTGGAAATATACATATAAGCGTGTCTGAGTTGATAGAACAGGTCAGTGTATAAATATGATTTTTTAATTTATTCTGTTTATTAATTTAATATTATTATAGGCAAAGAAATATAATGTTTATGATGTTGACTCATTTTTGAGGTCTGCTGAATTTACACATTTGTTCATGTGGGATCAAAATCAAGATGTTATCATTAAATCATTCACTTAATGAAAATCTACTTTTATAAGCTATTATTTAAGAAGATATATAATAGCTTTATTAGAATTACTTTCTATAAAATAATTAGGTATCAAATAAAAAAAAATGTGAAGTTATACAAAAATTTAATGAATGAAATTTAATACAATGTTGATTTTTTTATTAAAATATATGAAATCACCGTGAGTAAAAAAATATGTGTACATAATCTAATATTTGTTCAAATTCGCAAAAATAAATTACAATTAATGTCAAATAGAACTAATCCTAATTTAATCCTAATTTAATAAATATAGTAGTATATAATATTAAAGGGAAAAATTATTTGTTAAGAACATTATTAATAATACAGTAGTTACCTAATTATTATTATTATATATATATATATTTTTTTTTTGAAAAATTTAATTCGTTATCCGGTATCTATTCTATAAATGACCATATAATGTAGGTTTAACTTTAAAATCCCCTAAACAAAAAACATCTCGTTTTCAATCCCGGATTTCATTTTCTCGCATCTGGTGGTATTTGGAACAGTATCACCTCCACGACCACCTGAACTACCTGATCTTCCACTGCCAGAACCATCCCATGAAACGAAATGTTTTGCTTGGTTCGCAATATGATGAGCATAGTGGACCGGAGTCACATGAGATATGGCAAGATTACATCTGAAATTTAAATGCAAATGATAAGTTTTTACTTTGTTATTCATAAGCTTAAATGATATATATTACCTGGCAGATAAATGACATAATTTGTATGTTAAGGTCTGTATAGCATCAACAGGAAAATTAGCTTCATTTAATAACACATGATAATGCGTAGGACGAGCCGTTCCAAGAGGACTTGCGTGGGACTGTAAATCTATATTAAAATAGAATGCAATTCGTACATATTAAACATAAGTGCTGTTGTTATACATATAACTATAGAATAAAAATGAATGATTGGTTATTTACAAAAGTCGAATTCTTGAGGTACCACAATTTCAGTATCCACAATTGTACCAGGTCTACAATTACCGCTTCTATCAGAGTCTCCTCTCTGAACAGGCATAAACCTATAGATAAAATGTGTAAAATTTATAAATCATAGAAATAGCCATGAAATATGTTGTAAGAAAATGTAACCTACCGTGCATGATGACGTTTTTGCACAATAATAAACGTTAATTGTGGTTTTTGCCCTTTTTCACCCTTTTCGCCATAAACTCGACTGAAAGCACGTTTTAGTGCTTCTACTTCTTTTTGGACGACATGTTGAAATTGACCTTCAGCAACACCATCACGGTAGAACACAATTTGGAAAGGTAGTATATTATTTTCTCGTTGAAATTGATTTAATAATTCTACTGCCATGCCTTCGAGATTCTCGATAATTTCATTTTTTATTTTTTGATTCATACTGTGTCGGCCAACATATCTTGTAACTGTCTTGTCTACTGATGCACAAACTGCAGCTACACTTGGCCGTCCCTTTTCTTCACGACCAGGATGAAAAACATCAGCACCGAATACCATATACTTATAGGAAACAATTATAAACACAAAATTAATATAAACTATGAACAAAGGATTAAGATAGAGATAATATATTAAAGTACCGGTTTGTTCGTTCCAAAATTAAGTTCCCTGTCAGCTAAAACACAATTTTTACCACCTAATTTTCCATTAATTTTCAAAGAAATGTTACCACATATTTGCCTCCACCGACTAGGGTTTTGGCCTTTCATGTTGTTGGCAACAATGCATTGGGAAATTACACCAAGTTGAGTACCACAAATACGTTTTATTATAGCATGAATACCAGATGCACCTAAGACCTTTTTCTGAATTACACAAATAATGAGTTGTGCGGGCCTATCACGCGTTATCCTGGCTTTTTGAGCAGCAAGTAATAGCGACTAAATTGAAAAAAAAGTAATTCATGAATTATATATAAATAAAAAAAAAGTGAGAAAAAAAGAAAATTTACTTTATCGTAACCGCCTTGTGGGTTACCATATTCTATTGGTGGATCTGGATAGACGTCCTATATATATATATACACAGAGGTGTCGTATGTATAAATAAATATAAAACGATAAAATTTTAAATTTAAAAATATTTGACAACTTCTTTTCGTTATGCTTACCATCCCTCTTTCACTTAAAGAACTGACTAATTGTCTAATAGCATTTTTGACCATTTCTAGAGGAGCATAATTCCTGTTTTCAAATACAATTACTGACCAATTATGAAGCCTAGGACACTAAAAATAAATAAAAATTTCATATAAATTATAAATTTTAATAAAATAAGTAATAAATTTACTATTATTTCAATGTTATAAATTTTTACTTTAATGAATTTTCTCAAATCCCAACGTCCTCCATCCGGGACTATTTCTGTACCATTAGTTAATCTTGGTGGTTGAATGACGCGACCTTAATATTATAATGTCGAGTTTGAAAAGTTAAAAAAAAAACAAGACCTTGTATCATTCATTCTGACAATTACCTTTGACCTTAATAAACTCTGGGTCTACATTCATCCCAATAGAGCGCAAATTTTCGTCTCTTTGATGTCGAAAAATATCTTTGATAGCTGTTTCGATACGATCAAATCTTTCCCACGGTTTGATCGCAGTTTTTTGAACCATTTCCCTTCGGGCATCATCAGAAAGTTTATCTTCGTATCTTTGTCCTACAAAAATTGTAATTATTAGTAATTATTTTCTCACTTCAAAGAAAAATTATTATAAGCCAAAAAAAAATATGTATTTATACAAATATACCAGGACATATCTCGCACACTTCTAAAGGAAAAAACACTTTTGTCTTGTCTGGTTTAATTACAACAATACATGGTAATCGTCCAAATTGCAAGGTTTGTTTGTAGGTTTCTTTGAAATATTGAGCAATTGTAATCTCTTTATTGCCTTGTTTGAATTTAGCTTGATCAGCTGGTTGAGAATCTAGATAAGACACTTTATGTTTTGGTTTACGGTTGTCTGATCTGTGAGTTACAAAAATCATGACACCTCTGAAAAATCTATTAAGAGTATCAATTTCTCTCCTATCCAAGCCTCTACGTAATTCATCTCTCGTTTTTTCATGCCTGTCAAATTTGGTTTTGATAATCTTTGGTATGAGATCAATTATAGGACCCGCAGGATAAAAAGTGGTAGCACATATGTCCACATTTATTGTAAGCCTTCCTGCGAAAGTTTTAACAATATGTGAAATCAATGTTTCTTTAAGTTAACTTTAAATATAAAAAATTTAAAAAAAAATTTACCCCATCCAGGTCTTACTGATTGATAGAACCCCTGTTTCATTTCGATACCACCGGGCAAAAAAATTGGTCTATTATCACGAGGCGGCGGAAATATCGCCTTTCTTCCCACAGATAAAAACGATAATCGGACTTTATTATTTGCAAAAGCATTTAAGACAGTCAAACTACTTTGAATATTCCCATCCCAAGCACTAGTAGATTTCTCTTTAACATAATCTCCGATAGGACTCAAATCTATTTCTCCTTGATATTTAACTTCAACCTTTAAGTCCTTTTCACGTCCTGAACCATCAGCATCCACGGGAATTTTTACCTTAAATCGTAACATTAACAAAGTTAATTTATAGTGTATTATTGCTTAATTGAATAATCAAATATAATCGATATCTCCAATGTTACCGAATGGCTCCTTGTTTCTTTTCTATGCCCTATATCAAGCTGTGATATTGAATAAACTTGCCCACCGTCGAAAACCGGTAAAGCCTTTGCACCGAATTTTTGATTTTTTTTCATTTGCTCGAACACTTTCTGAGAGTCCTTTCTTCCAGCTTTTTTCTTTTTCGCATCAGAAACTTCAAAAGAATAATAGTGCACTTTCGGATATTTAAACTATTAAAAGTAATTCGAATACTTAATTTTTCACTATGTAAAGTTTATAAAATATTTACTGATTCTATTTACCTCAGTAGACACTGCTATAAAGTTGGTCTTTAATTCAACGACTTTGCCAGCACTACCTGGCTTTTCGGGCCGTTTAGCAACTATCATACCAATGTTAGCTGCCGCTTTTGTCGCTCCAGAAGCCATTACTGTTGAATTTTCTCTCTTTTTATAAAAATAAAATAAAATATAATATAAACGGGAATTGTCCAAATGTTATTTCACTTTCCAACCTGAAAAAGTTATACCAACCTTATTTAAGGAGTTTTTTTTAAAAAATTAATATTATATTTCGCAAATAAAATAATGAATAGCGACGATAACGATAAAATTTTTTTTTTGTTTCAACAAGAAAAAACCAAAAAAAAAACAAAGAATTCTTGTAACTTTAAGTAGAAATTCATTGAAATTTTATTGGGCGATTTTTTTAGAATAAGGAGTGTATGACATGCTGGTGTTTGAATGATGTAAATAATCAATAATCATGTAATCGACACAATTAAATTATTTCAGGATATCATTGTTTGTTTGGAATTACTAGTATAATTTTCTTTCATTAAAAAATTACGCAAAATATTAATAATATTAATATATAATTATTGTGGATAAATTTGGGTTCAATACAAAATTTTGGTTATTCGACTGCGGTCGTAATTTATTAATTTATCAATTATGGATTTAGGATAAATCGTCGTGCTCCGTAAAAATATAACAATTTTGAAAATTCATTACATTGTTGTTTACGGATCTTTAATTGCGGAAGATGGAGTTGTAAGACAAAGAATAAAAGTAACACTTTCGATAAATGATTTGGGACTAGCCTAAAATGGTTTTCTCGTATTCGTAAAAGAACAATTTGTTTCTGGAAATAAGGCTATGCTTTATTCTCCACTTATAGTAATGACTTGCCGTTAATTTATTAAATTTGCTAATGTTAATTCCGGATTTTGCCTTTTCTAGAAATAATCTGGTTTTTTTTATTTACAGGTCAACTTATTTAGTTAATAATTTCCTTTTTTGGTATAAACATAACAAATCAGCCAACTCACGCGAATACGCGATCAATAAAATCAAAGAACCCGCAGTATTGCAAAAATTACCTTATGACAAACATATTCTTTTTCGAAATTAAAAAACATTAACACGTTGTTATTTCATTTCTTTTACAAGAGTGTAGACACAAAAAGAATTTTGCAAGACATTAATATTATAAATAGATTTATAATACTTAATGAAAAAATAATACGGTACTTATTTTTTAAAAAATTTTTGTTACACTAAAACATTATCATATATTATAAAACAATATAAACAGCAAAGTTTTTAACAAGTTATTGTTATTCTTATTAAATATTCTTTTTTGTTTATCACACTATCAGTTATCGAGTTTCGAGTCAAGAAAAGAATATGTTTGTCATACATAATCATGCATATTTTGACCGGGTCAAGAAAGTAATACGAGGACTCAAGAAGGTAATTTTTGCCGCAGTATTACAAAAAGCTCAACAAATCAGGAATAAGATTTCTATTAATCAACCGACTTTTGCTTTACCTTTTTTATCCTCTTGCGACTTTTCATTGTTATTTCCAATAAAATCGATAGTTCCACTCCCACCGCTAATAATGTTAATGTTAGAATATTCTTCTTCGGCGAGCAAATTCTGTTCATTGTTCCTTTCGAACTTATTTACTTCTTGTTGAGTAAATCTCATTTTTACCATTTTATAATGTTCTAATTCTTTTTCGGAGACTGAAGGTACTAACTCAGCTAAGGCTCTATCGAAATCGTTTTGATTAACTTCAACCAGAGTATCCTCAGGCGTAGCCAGATGATTAAGATAATATTGCGAATTAATAGGTTTAGGAAATTTTGATGATGGATTGGCATTTATTTCAGCTTTAAAAATCAAATTTAAATAAATTAGTTCATCAAATGGGACAAAAAATCTCGCTCATTACATAATACGTACCAACTTTGGTTTCTATAGCTTCAGCTGTTCTTGACATTGCCTTTAACATTGCATCCGAACAAAGTGCATAAAAATCAGCACCTGTATAATTAAAAGGACATTTCTTTGCGACAACTCCAAGGTCCAATGAAGGATGTAAACGGAACCTAACAAAATAAATTTTCGAAAAAATTATTTAAATGTCCAGAAGTATTCTTATGATTAAAAATGAAAAAATTGCATACTTTCTTGTTAATGCTTGAATTATTTTAAGTTGTGATTCGTGATCTTGACTTACTCCAAGATAAAGAAGTTTATCAAATCTAAATAATAATCATTGAATAAATATGATGATAAATACGTTAGTATAAAAAGAATATTTAAATAACTTACCGCCCGGGTCTTAATAATGCTGGATCCAATAAATCCGGTCGATTAGTTGCACCGATTACAAACACGTCTGCTGTGCCTCCACCCTGTCCCATCCCATCCAACTCGGCTAAAAGTTGACTAACTATTCTATCCATTACACCACCTGAATCACCTTTCTCTCCCCTTTTAGGTGCAACAGAATCCAGTTCATCGAAAAATATCACACATGGTTTAGCATCTCTAGCACGTTGAAAAACTCGTCGAACATTTGCCTCAGATTCGCCGATATACATATTGAGTAATTCGGGTCCTTTAACCGAAAAAAAATTTAAAGAACATGAAGTTGCAACTGCCTTGGCGAGAAGTGTTTTTCCTGTACCAGGTGGTCCGTAAAGTAAAATTCCCGATCTCTTTTTCATCCCAATTGCAAATAATTCTGGATGTTCTAAAGGTAATTGAATGGTATCTAAAATATCATTTTTTACATCTGCAAGACCCCCAACATCATCCCAAGTAACATTAGGAATTTTTGGTGCACCTATACTATCAGAATATGACGCTCTTGCTTTATTAAGAGCTTTTTCAAAATCTGCGGCTGTCAAAGTAATTCCAGCTTGGACAATGTCCACATCTTTTACGGATTGATTTGTCTTTTTCAAAGAAATTTCAACCCGTTCAAGCGATGCTAAACCAGCTCTTGCAACCAAATCTACCAAATCTTTGGGTACGAGTGCAGCAGTCTGTGTTGCCAATGATGATAATGAGACATCCGGAGCCAAAGGTGTATCAGACGTTAATCGTTCTAATATAGCCAATCTTGCAGGCTCAGAAGGTGCTTCGAAAGCAATCTCATGCCTAAAACATCCAATTACACTTGCGGGGATTTTGTCAATATCTCCTGTTGTACCTACGACCAATACAGGATATCCTATATTTTGAAAATTTGTTATAAGCTGCTTAAAACAATCTTGTAAAATAGTTGAAATGGTCGGCTCTTGACCGGTTTCAAGAACAGCACTTTTCTTAGCTAACGCATCAACATGACCTAATAAGAATACGCACGGAGAACATGTCACTGCCTTATCCAATCTCATACGAAGTGATGTTTCTGTTTTTGCATCAGTCTCTCCCGCAAAATCAAAACAATTCACTTCGAAAACATGCACACCAACTGATTCCGCCACCCAATAAACTGTCGTTTTCTTTCCACAACCCCGAGGTCCATGTAAAAGAACCGTACAACTAAGTTTAAGTGTTGCGGCATTTGGATGAAGACAAGATGAAATTAGATCATAAAGTTTAGCATAAGATGTTCCAGGTGATGTTAATATTGAGTTCGAATTGGGTAATTTTGGAATTTCGGAACTAATTCCATAATATTGTTTCACGGCAGGAACTCTAGAATGCACCATCCCTATTTGTTCAATTCTAGTTAATTTGGTATCAACTAATCTACCATATCCATACATCATAATTTTTTTCTTGTTTTGAGGTTTCAATTTAGAAATTTTAAAATAGACAGCAGTTGTTGGATTTAATGGAGCAGTAGCAACTTTAATGTCTTCTAAAGTTTCAACATCCCCCTCAACTTTTTGCGGTCTTAATCTTGCAGCTTCCTCTAAATTATTAGATTCAATAAGTGAATTAAAAAATTTTAAGCAAATACTTGATAATAACACTTACCGTCTATAGGAATAGAGAAAATATCTCCCTCACAAACTATTCTATCAGCTTCTTCAAACCAGCTTTCTAAGCCATCCATACTGGCATTATAGATAAATCTATCTGTACAATTTGGAAAAGCTATTCTGGCAACAACTAAATATTTAGCTACTGGAGGTAAGGATTGCATTCTAATAGCTGGCTGAACGAATAATTGTTCAGAACTCAACTTGTTTGTATCAGAAAATCCAAGGTTAAAATAAAGCAATGGTGAAATATAAGCAGGAGGATATGGAACTCTAAATAAAAGATTATTAAAGAATGTTGAATTTTAGAAAAAATTTTTAAAATAAAATATATGTTTTTTTTATTTACATTTCTATATAAACAACAACAATAATAATAATAAATACTCTATAGTTGATAATGAAATATCGATGGCATATACTTTGCATAACCTAGTTTTCTCATTAATAGGACCTGATACTAATGCCTAATAAAAATATGGTATAATAATATATTAACAAGAATGAATTTAAATGTTGCGAAAATAATAAAATTACTTCTCACCCAACTTCCACTTTGAATTCCCAATTTGGCTAAGTCCTTTAAACTGATTAGGACTCTTGATTCAGGATCCTCTCTTTCTTTTGGTATAGGTTGTATTAAAGTAACAGGAAAAGGAGATGATAAAATTTGAGGAGTAAAAGTTGATTTTCTTGAAATGGAAGCTACATTATTTAAACAATCTTCATCAGAAGATATTGAAGACGCAGAAGTAGTCCAATCTGATTCGGATCCATTTCCGGTATCCTGCCCATTAACTTCTAGTAAGGCCAGTTGAGTTTCCATATAATAATCCTTCGAATTTAAAATATTTGGTTCATCTAAATAATCTTCAAAATAAAAGTCCGCGATATCATGATTATTAATATTTTTTTCTCCTTCTTCATTATCATATATTAAAGTTTCTTGTGACAAATTGGTGATAATGAAATTCGTATTGGTTGAAATGATTCCTTGTAAAACTGGATTGCACATTAAAACCTTAAATTTGTTTGATGAAACAGGGATAGAAACTTGTTGAAAACTATAGATTTGCGATTGTCTAACCACTACAGGCGGTGATGAATAAAAATAGGCTGATACTGCGGAAGGATCTTTTCTTGATAAAACATTTTAATAAAATTATAATGAATAAATAAAATCTTTCAAACACAAATTTTCTATGAAAAAAACAAAAACTAAACCTTTTATCAAACTTTCATATGATTCATTATTCAATGCTCCAACAATCACCTCTTCTAATTCAATTGGATCGGCAATTTTAATTTCTACTTCGATTGCATCTCTTAAATTATTTTGTTTTACGAAATCTTTTGATACATAACAAACATGCTCCTACAGAAAAAGTTAATGATAAAATATTATATATTAAACATATATGGGATAAATAATAATATATTATTGTCTACCTCGGGCGTGTCTTCAAATCTATCAGGATATTGTAATCTTGCGTATGTAAAAATTGAAGAAATTAATGGTTTATGTTTTGTTGTTCTAAGTGGATTTTTCAAATATAAATCCAAAGGTGTGACAGAAACACAAATATAAGGTTTAAGCGTCGCTCTTATAGCTGTAAATGCAAACACAGTTTATCTTTATAACGAGAATAAAGCTAGTATAAAACAAAATAAAATTACCCTCAGATTCGTCTTCTACGGTTTCTTTAATTAATTCGTCCCATAATTTTTCACTAAGTCCAATTTTTAAATCATTACTAGAACTATGTAAATCATCATAAATTTGTATTTTGGCAATTCGGGCTGTATAATTGCTGGAACTTGAAGACATTTAGAAAAAAAAGGTTGATTGAGTGATTAAGTTCCGAAGATAAGCGGTGCTACGTCACGGATTAAATTTTATATAGATGATCAAATAGTGCATTGTGCTCAAGTAACACAATTCACAAATTAAAAATTCAATTTGATTTGATTAATCCAGGGTGTACCCCTTTACAATTACCTCCCATTTCACATGTTACCTATAATTATTGAATAAAATTCTTTAAATTTTACTTTTAATACAAAATCAAAAATCCGATCTAATTATTTATAAACACGGATTGTCCAATCAAATTTGATTAATAAGCTTAAGCCAAGCAATAGATTTTTTTATGATACAAATTTTATTATTATACACTATTATTCTGTGTATCAAAAAATTATTATAATAAAGTTTGCAAATTTCTCCTTAACTATTACTTATTAATCAATAATCTATGTTCTAGTTTTCTTGGTTTAGCAAGACCAATTGCTGAATTTGATACAAATCTATAATGAAGTTAGGGGCAGTGACTTCACCGGGGACTGTGATGGCATACCCAACTGTGGAGGAGGCTCCCCTGATCACAAAAGAGTCCCAGAATACATCCTGGGTTGGGATATTAACTTGATAATTAAGTAAACCTGGTCCTGTGCAAGTAGTAGGAGCACCAGTGTGATAATTGTGAGTACTGAAATTCCACTATAAAAAATTTGGTAAGTTTATATTATATATTAGATATTTGCAATTTAAATTGAATGCAAAAACATCAATGGCATACTAATCTTACCTTCTCATAATAAACTCCTGGCTATCCTGCTACTGCTATATGTCTTTCTGGTATTGGTACTACCTGACTAGAGCTCCGAATGGGTCAGGTCAGATCAGGTTAATTGATAAGATCCCGACCTGAAATTTTTTTCGAATGCGTGTCGAGTCGAGTTATATCAGGGTTGTCTGTTTGACCTGACCTGACCTGAAACCTGAAAAATTTCAGGACTATTTTTATTAAAGTATTGAAAAAAAATGGTACAAAACTTTTTTTTTAATATAATATTATGAAAAAAAACGTTTTTGCAACATTTTTTATTAAAATATTGAAAAAAAATATTGCAAAACGTTTTTTTTAATATAACATTATGAAAAAAATGTTTTCACAACGTTATTATTGAAATATCAAAAAAAAAACGTTACAAAACATTTTTTTAATATAATATTATAAAAAAATGTTTTCGCAACGTTTTTTCTCGAAATATTGCGATTCAACATTTTTATATTAAAATCTTATAAAAAAGTGAATCCCCATACTGCAATTCACTTTTTTATATTGATTTTGTATAAAAAAAGTGAGTTGCGGTATTGCGATTCACTTTTTTATATAGATTCTATATAAAAAAAAGTGAGTTGCGATATTGCGATTCACTTTTTTATATTAATTCTATATAAAAAAGTGAATCGCAATACTGCAACTCATAGTAGAATCAATAGTTTCAGGTCAACAGGTCAATCAGGTTAGGTCAGGTTACCTGAATTTGGCTAACCTGTTCAGAGCTCTATAACTGACATGTCCAAAGTCTGGCCTAGAATTAGAAATAGAAAAAATTTAAAAATTTCAAAATCATTGAATAATAAATAGGCTGTATGACACGTACAATCATACATCGATCTAACTGTCCAATTGCATTTCTTGTAGCTCTTTGACGATAAATTTTAACTCTGAATATACATCTTATATATTGCTATCGTATCCAATGACAACACTTTGCATTCCAACCTCTCGTAAAGATCGTAACTTTAACACTGCAATTTCACATATTATCCGCGTACGAGATATAATTAATTTACATTAAGACTAGGAAAATTAGGAACAAAATCTGATATGACAGAACCAACCATTTTATCAACTGGAGGAATTTCACAATATCAGAAAGGTCTACAAGAAGCTCTAAGAATTCTTAGTTCACGTTGTGGAAGTGGAGCTGGAGTTGGAAGTTTTGGAATAATGCTCAAACTTGGATATCACTGGTAAAAAAATGATTTATCCTACACATATCTTACACATATTGGGTACTCAAAATGTAGAAAATCATACACAAATAATACACATATCATACACATATCGGGTACTAATATATATATCATACATATATCAGGTACCTTATACATGCTGCCCAAATTATTTTGGGATGCCACAATTATAATTTGGGATGCCATAATTCATTCGGTTTATATATAATTTACTATGTAAAGTTCCAAAATAATTTGGGATGCCATAATTGAATTTGGGATTTTACTTATAATTACGGCAGTCCAAATAATTTGGGTGGCATGTATAAGATCTGCAATGGGTATCTTATATATATAAGTACCTAATATGTATATGATATGTGTATTATTTGTGTATGATTTTCTACATTTTGGAAAAGCTCGATATATGTAAGATATGTGTAGAATATGTGTAGGATAGACCATTTTTTTACCAGTGTATATAGCTATATCAGGTGCTAAGGATTTTCCTTTTTCACGTGGTTTATAATGAGCTGTTATAGAACATAAGTAGATTATAAAACTGATAACAAGCCTAAATAACCCAAAGGAAAATCTTATTTAAAGCACCCGCAACATCTATCGGAGGATTATTGGCAACATCTCTATTGGGAACGTCAAAATAATTTTTAAATCGTGCAATAACAAATGCGTGTTCCACTTTTTTCAATTCAACTATAAATACGTTTCCTCTTGAATCGATGTCAAATTTGTATTCGCGTATATCTTGACGTTCAAAGAATGTATCAATTTTTTCCACTGATAAATTCCAGCTTATCTGTATGGGAAAACTAGTATACGTGTTAATACTATTAGGTGGAAATTAATCCATCTGTGTAATGTTCACTTTCTCAAAAACCTTTTTACGTTCTGAAAATTCCTTTTTAGAGACAGAATTCAATTGACCATTTTTGAAGAAGTTATCCTCTCAAAGTTATCATTAATAATTGTATTTTTTATCATTTTAAGGCTAGAGTACACACTGTAGATCATTTTTCACTAATCGTGATGGCTAATCAAAAATGATCAGTATATATTATGATATATAATGCATATGTAAATTTTTCATGTTCAAACCTTTTTTTTTAACAAAACCTAACGTTTAATAAAATAATTAGCTTTCTTATATACAAATATTTATACTTATGAAGACAAGTTAACTTTTTTTTACGCGTATTATGTGTATTTTATTTCTTTTAGTCTTTTAAAATTATTAATAAAGTTAAATTTTTAGTTTCATTGTAAAAAAATAATATATTATAATACGCGTTACTTTTTTTTCAGCATTATCTCCCAATCCAACTATTATTGGTTTGAATGAAAAGTTTTTGGTCAAAGCTGCTGTCTTTCAAAGCTGGAAATTCAAAATCAAAAAGCCTTTAACACATAGATCATCTATAACAAATAAAACATTCTCTTTATTTTTATTTTTCGTTCAAATAGTTCATTATAAATAGATAATTCTGAAAGCCCAAGTTCGTTGGCTCTTTTAATTTACAAAAAACTGCTGCAGTATCCAAAGGTATCATTTTATTTATTTTTCTAGATTCCAAAATTTCTTTGGCAATTTTTAGCAGTCTAATCACATCGGCTGAAAAGTCATTCTATACTGGATTATTGTTTGAATTTAGTAAACAATTATCACACAATCCACATGCTTTATTTGAAATATCTTCATTCCATGAAAGATGATGCGCAATTAATAAATGGCGATAATCATATTTTGTAATATTTTTTGTTAATCCTCATAATGTCTTATTCTTTTTGCCAATATTTCACTATTATTCTCTTGCAGTGGACTAACCCATGTCAAAATTTATTATAAAAAAAAAAAGACAAAATAAATAATCATACCTCTCTTCTCTTCGTGTAATTATTGAAAATAAGGTTTGTATATCATTTTTTGAATAAACACAATACTTTTTGAGGGTTTTCCATCACGTCCTGCTCATGTATAAAATTTGCTATGTATATAACATTAGCATATGATTTTACAATAAAACATTAGCAAAAAAATACACACAAAATTTATAAATAATGGCATTATTCATTATTCTATGTGAATAAGTGATCGATAAATGATCATTAAAATTGTGATAAAATTAGAATATTCACTATGCTATATCGAGTATTATCAGACTTATTACCAGAATCGCTATCAGAATCATCGAAATCATCACCTAAATTATCATCAGAATCAGAAGTACTTACATTATATAACAATTCAGGTTCAGTATCCACCGCTATCTCCTACCTGATTATTAATCAAAAGTGGGATATTTACCTCTGGTAATGTTTCGTTCTGTCTTTCTTTCTCCATCCTGGCCTCTTCCTTCTTGAAAGCCTTCATGATTTCTTTCATCCAGGGATTATTGTCGTTATCTACTTTAATATCAATTTTTTTTGGACAGGAAAACTGGTGAATCATAATAAGTCAGAATTTTCTTATCACTTCGTGAACTGAATTCACAAAGTTGGGTCTCCATATGAATTTCTTTCATTTGCTAAAAATATAAAGATCGCGCTAGTAAAATATGTTCATACACTTCAAAACACTTAGAATTACTGATTTGATCAGTAATATTTGTTAGTAAACTATTAAGCAATTCAATTACAGTAGTGTAGTCTCCGATGTTATAATCAAAGGATACATTGTCTATAATACACTGCCCTACAATAAATTACCAGATTTGACAAAATTTGCATAGCAATTTTCACGTTGCATATAAGTTTATGAATTTTTAATAAAATTCAGCCAGAATTTTTTTATTTGAAAGCTGATCATAGATAGTTTTTATGTATCAAAATAAATAAATATGATTAATTATAAATATAAAAAAGTTTTCTCATTGCAAAATAATACAAAAAATCATGAAATTCTCACTTTTTTTCAGCAATGGGTCAACTCTTTAAAATTTTAGAAAATTTTCTTTATTTTTTAATACAAGAAAGCTACAATTGATTGGCTTTCAAACAAAAAAAGTTTGACTGAATTTTGTAGAGAATTCGTTAAGTTTCATATAGACTAAAATTTGTCAATTATTGTTAATTTTACTATGTAATTACAAATTTTTATAAGATTTACTAGTAAAATTGTTGATTTTCGGGCTATATGAAACTTTATGAATTCTCAATAAAATTTAGTCAAAACTTTTTTATTTGAAAGCCAATCAATTGTAGCTTTCTTGTATTAAAAAATAAAGAAAATTTTCTAAAATTTTAAAGAGTTGACCCATTGCTGAAAAAAAGTGAGAATTTCATGATTTTTTATATTATTTTGCAATGAGAAAACTTTTTTATATTTATAATTAATCATATTTATTTATTTTGATACATAAAAACTATCTACGATCAACTTTCAAATAAAAAAATTCTGGCTAAATTTTATTAAAAATTCGTAAACTTATATGCAACATGAAAATTGCTATGTAAATTTTGTCAAATCTGGTAATTTATTGTAGGGGAGTGTATACTGGATGTCTTTATACGTTATATGAGATAGAGTTGGCAGAAAAGAAACGAATTCAATAGATTTTATCTATAATACCCAATGCACTGAATAGTTTATAGAACTTCTTGGCCTGTTCAATTCTTTTCCATAATAGAACATCAGAAGTATCTGCAGGAAGCTAGGCTCTAACTTCTATATTTAGAATTCTACTGACAGTATTAGATTCTGGATGAACTTGTTTTTCAGATGCTATCTCACCTCGTTTCTGGATAAGAAACAAGAAAAGTTTATTTTATCAAAACAGCAAAAGGGCAGTTTAAACAAATTATCTTTTTAAGCAAAATACTTTGCAGAAGTATTGGCGATATTGGTAATGAAGATATTAGTGAAAAAGGAGAAAGTTCCTGTAATAAAAGAATCAGTATTATTGGTGCAGATAATTGTTCAGAACATTCTAAAACAGCAATTAAGTTGGCCATAAATAAGCCCTCGCGTTCCAACTGTTGAAACTGAGCCTTAACAGTTGGACAGTAGGCTAAAGCTCAGGTATCACCCGCTGCAGTGCAAATATCAATTGATGTTCCTTTTGCCCAGAGATGGAACCGCAAGCAATGGCAGACTATATATACATACAATGGTTGAACATTTGTTCAATATATGGTCTACTATTGCCGTTGAGATCCCCCAATTCCCTCTGTCATTAATTTACAGAATTGCCACATCGAACGGGCATTCTCATGGTCGAACGAACAAATAATCGAACGAATGAACAAATAAACGAACAAGCAAATAATCAACAGCATAATTAACAAACAACGTAATCAACGAACAACATACAATAACATATAACGACAACATTTTTGGTTCACAACATAAATAGCGTTAGTAATATAAAACATCAAACAAGATAAAATAAAATTTAACTTCTCTAAATTTTTCCCAAATTATATCCACTTTTACCTTTAATTTCAAACTTCGATAGCTCTCGCTACGAATTATTATTTTTCAAAATATATATTTAATCCATCTTAAAATTTCCATTTTATTCAATTAAAATTAATTAAGCAAACATTAATTAAAGTTTAGGGCGAACCTATTACCTTTAATTAATATTAAACTTTACTAACAAATAATTAAATGAAACTTATATTTTTATTGAGTTCTGTAGATGAGAACTATGGAATTACTTTGAATTCCGCTCTCTATTTATACAAATTTTTATGCTACTTTCTATTCTATCTATATACTATCTTTTATGTTCTTTTTAATATGTGTTATATTATCTTTTATATTATCTTTTATATTATCTTTTTATATTATTATTTATGGAAGTAAAATTTAAGATATATTGTAAATTTTGTAATCAGAAGTTTATCTTCAAAACAATAAAATTTAAGAATGAATCTTTAGAAATTTTTAGGATAAAAGAAATATTAAATAGAGATTTTTCAAGAAAGAAAAATAAATGTCCGCAAGAAATAATAAAACATGAGAATGAATGTATGTACTTTCGTTATGCGTGTTCCTTTAGTCCGCTATCCCTCCATTTTATATGATTTACCTTTTGTGGCTTATAATTATTCTTTCTAATTGTTCTTATTGTTAAAGATTGCTAAGCCGCAATTGATCGACTCTAATTATTCGATTGGTTCTTTGTTAATCATCCGATAAATATTACATCATGTAGATCATTGCTCTTCTTAAATGTTTATCCTTTTCAGCTAATTATTTATCCATCTACG
Organism: Rhizophagus irregularis; assembly: GCF_026210795.1. Taxonomy (NCBI): domain Eukaryota; kingdom Fungi; phylum Glomeromycota; class Glomeromycetes; order Glomerales; family Glomeraceae; genus Rhizophagus; species Rhizophagus irregularis. The sequence goes on along the minus strand of NC_089435.1, from coordinate 3,833,274 downwards.
CCAATTCATAATTAATTTGTTCGTTCTTAATATTTGGCAATTACATTTGGTGATTGAATTTTATCAGGACCCCGAAGAATACATATAATACTGGGATCCAATTTTGTATAAACTTACTATGTAATTTTTTTTATATACGTTTAAAATTTTTTAAAGTTTTTTTTTATTTTTTGTTTAAGAAATTTTTAAGATATTTTTTAATAAAGAGTTTTTTTATTTGTTTTAAAAAACACTTGAAATATTTTTTAATAGAAATTGTTTTTTGTTTAAGAAGTTTTTAAGGGTTCGTTTAAAGACATTTTTTTAATAAAAATGAAGAAATTTTTTTAAAATTCATTTACAAAATTAAAAAAAATACATTTTATTATATATCTCAGCATCCAGTGATCATAGAGAAATGAAACACAGCTTATTAGATTCGTCTCAATACGATGAGTCGAATGGTGGTAGTTTCATATTTCTAGGCGCGATAGATGCCGAGTTATGTGATAAAATGTAAAAATGCACAGTAGACGAAAATACAAAGTGCCGATGTGTGGTATAGCTCATCATCTATCACACCTAGAAACACGAAACTACTACCATTCGATTCGTCTTGTCAAGACGAATCCAACGAGCTGTGTTTCATCTTTTTACGATCACTGGGTGGTGAGATATATAACAAAATGTATTTTCTTTTATTTTGTAGTATACACCCAAATTTTTGCATAAAACTTACTATATTATACATATTGGGCATCAATATCTATTGGGTATTTAAAATTTTAACATGCAATTTTGTTTAAAAATTTTATTTAAGTTATTTTTTAATAATTTTTTTTAATAATTTTTTTTAAAAAAATTTTTTAAGTATTTGTTAGAATTTTTAAATAGTTTTTAATAATATTTATTAAAATTTTCAATAAAATTTATTTGAAATTTTTCTTTAAAAATTTTTTTTTATATAAACTCAGATTTATAATTGTATAATTTATAATAAAATTTGAACTTATGTGATGATTTTGTATAAAGCTTCTAATAAAATTAGGCGTATAAAGTTATATTAAAATTTTGGGTCTGGATCTGAGTTGTATATGTATTCTTCAGGGTCCTATTTTATCATCTTCTCATGCTTGATATTTGACCGTTTACACCGTTATGCCATTTAGTTGTTTGCTGGAATGCTGGGTGTCAAAATTACAAGTTAAGCAATCAAAGCAAACAGCTGATTAGATCATTAGCAGTTTGTTACTGATTCAGGAATCACGATGATCATTAAGATATTATGTCATAACACGCATCCTAACACATTTGACAGGATGCCCATTTTCTTTCGATTCACTTTATCTATTCTATCTAAATGTGTCCTAAAATCTGGAAAATTTTCTTTAAATTATTGCTATTTAATAATAAAACTCTCAATCTCATATTCTTTTGTGCATTCATAAAAAGCTTTTGTACCAATGTACTATTTAAATTTTTAATTACGTTTTTCCATAAATGCCATATATATAATACATGTTTACTATTGTGACTAAAAGTATTTTGTAATTTGTATAACATGAGAAATTGCTTTATCTTCATCTGTAAGTATTACCCTGGATGGATGATTATTGACTATTTTAAGAAATGATTTAAATGTCTATGTAAAACTATCAATTATTTCTTAGTACATCAAAGTTTCAGCAAAGTATATGCTTTGGCTAAAATTATTTACACCAGTAAAGATCCTAAATGGCATATCAAATCGATTAACCTTGTATCAGTTGTATGTGTTGTCATCACATCTAGAAACCTACAATATTGTCACTTCTGTTCAGGATACATCCAAATTACTTGAATTAATTCATTTGTACTTTCATTAATTTTTATCTCATATTCAAACCTATTAATTTCTCTTTTAAATTGTTTAAAGTATTCATAATTCATTTGCTTCAAAAAAATGCTGGTATAGTTCACCATCCAATTGGTATATAAAATTATAAATATCATTATAAATTCACATTTCTAATCCTTGATATTCCTGTTTAAGAATAGATTTAATAGTTGGTTCATTGTAATCTGTTTGATAATATATTTTAATTCTATTTTTAACGTTTTGTGAAATTTGTGCTTTATCATATATAGTATTCTGAAAAGGTTAGATCAAACCCAGGTTATTTGACTTTAAAATCTGAATCAGGTTTATCATTATTTGACATGAGTCTTATATTTAACCAGACTCATCAGGTCAAGATCATACCTTTGCTTGATCTGGGTTGATCCAGGTTGACCTGAATTTAATCAAATATTTATATTTAAAATATTTACAAATATTTACATTACATGATTTTTAATTTCTAACTTTGTTTGTGTATAAAATGAGTGAAGCTGAGAATTAACTCTTGAAAAGCGAAAAAGTCTATAACACTTGAGCAGATCAAAATCAAAATGTTCTATTATAATGAAAAGTATATATTTAATAATAACTAGTCTATTTTATTAGATTTTATTAATTTGTTATAAAAATATACTAATTAAACATAGTAAAGTATTCACAGTTTCACACTTAGCAGTAATGGTAAAAGATTATCTTGTAATTATTGAATAATATTAAAATTAGTTAAATTTTTTTTTTTTTACCTGTAATTGAAAGTGTTACAGTTGAAGATTTTTTCTGGAGGAACTGGCCAAAAGAAGCAATTTAAAACTAAATACAAATCACATGTGTATAGTATGTTTGAAATTAGGCTGAACGTAAGGAGGATCTAAAAATTTTATTTAAACCTGAATTATCTAAAAATTAAACTAGTATATCAGGTCAGATCAGAAGTCAGGTCATATAAATATTAATCTGAGTATTTGTACAGGTTGGTTTTTATACTCAAGTCAAGTTTGAATATATCTTCAAATCTGACCTGACTTGACCCTTTTAGAACACTAATAATATATAATAATATGTATCATATATAATAGTATAAATTATTGGGTTATAGTACATTTTGCCAAAAACCATTTTACCAAAAGGATATTTCACTTAAATTAGGGCCAACATTATGCAAAATTATAAATAACTCAGGCTAAAAATTATTTTTTGGCAAAATGGCTTTTGGCAAAATGTTCTGATACTGAATAAAGCTCCGCATGAGCCGGCTTGAGTCGAGCCACAGTCTGGCTCAGCTCAGCTCGAAAAAAAAAATTCTGGCCTAAGCCAGAATAAGCCGAGCCATAAAAATTTCGGCTCAAGCTAAAGTGAGCTGAGCCGAGCCATGATTTTCATGGCTCGAGCCAAGCCAGGCTCAAGCTTTATCTTCAGAAAAACGTTTTGCAACGTTTTTTTATTAAAGAATTAAAAAAAACGTTGCAAAACGTTTTTTTCTAAAATAATATTGTGAAAAAAACATTTTTGCAACGTTTTTTTATTAAAGAACTTAAAAAAACGTTGCGAAACGTTTTTTTCTAATATAATATTGTGAAAAAAACGTTTTTGCAATATTTTTTACTAAAGAATTTAAAAAAATGTTGCGAAAACGTTTTTTTCTAATATAATATAGTGAAAAAAACGTTTTCGCAACGTTTTTTACTAAAGAATTAAAAAAATGTTGCGAAACGTTTTTTCCAATATAATATAGTGAAAAAAACGTTTTTGCAACATTTTTTTATTAAAGAACTTAAAAAAACGTTGCGAAATGTTTTTTTCTAAAATAATATAGTGAAAAAAATGTTTTCGCAACGTTTTTTTATTAAAGAACTTAAAAAAACATTGCGAAACGTTTTTTTCTAATATAATATAGTGAAAAAAACGTTTTCGCAACATTTTTTTATCATATGTGCCGATTTTTGGAATTAGTCTAAATTAAGATTTTTATAAAAATTTAATATTTTAGTAAGATTAACATTACACAAATCTAAATTAAATATGTGTTACATATTTACGTAACTCAGATTTAATAAAAAATAAAAAAATTTTTTTAATCAATATTCAAAAATAACGGTAATAACCACTTTTTTTTCCCCATCACTCCCATCACTTTTCCATCATTTTTCTATTCACTTTTATTAAATATGACAAAAAAGTTTATAAGCAAATATAGCAGTTATTTTTAAGTGGTAAGTAAAAGAAAAAACTTAATATTTTATATACATAGATAAGACATATTTTTTCATAATTTTTAGCTTTAATTTATTGTTTTTTCTTTGTAAAAAATACATGCAAATAAAAAATAATTATGATGTAAAATAGTTGTAAAATGAATAATAAGATATTCTTTTTTTTAAAATAACTAATTATATATTTGTTTTTTATCTTTTAAAATTATTTCATTAGATTTATTCTACTAAAATCCTTAAATGGCAAATAAAATCTTTTAAATAAAGTAAAAGAATTTGGGATTCTCTTATGAAAGCATTTTTTGGTAAGAAATAAAATTTTCAGATCGGACTTTATGCAGGTGACAAAATCGTGCATTATTATTCCTGGAGATATGCTAACGTCATCATTTTACATTCATTTGAAAGCTGAGAATTTGCTCTATCGTAAGAATCAAAGATCAGGAAAATTGGATCACTGGATGAGGCGTAATTAACGATCAAAGTCAAATCAAATTTAAAAATTAAAAATAAATATATTAGACGTAATTATTCACAATCCAGTGATTCAATTCATTCGATTTTAGGCTTATTAGATAGACCTCAATTTTCTCTTTCAAATGAATATAATTTCATTCGTGTAGCTTGCATCTACAGGTATTTAATAAATTTTTTTATATCAGATTTTATCAAACTTACAAAATTTTATATTAATAATATAATTGATGATTCCTAAACATCTACATATATTAAACGAATTATTTTAAATTTATTTTAAAGATAAAAGTTGGCATCACCTTAGGGAGCAAAGATCATTCAAATTGAATCACTATATGTGAAGTAATTAATGATCAAATTTAGATAAAATTCAATAATATACTGAACGTGATTACTGATCAACTAGTGATTCAATTCACTTGATTTTAGATTCATTAGATAGATCTCGATTTTCTCTTTCAAATGAATGTAAATTTATTTGTATAGCTTATTTCTACGAAGAATTATCAATGATTTTGTCATGAGAGTTATATTTGATCTTTTAAATTTTAATGATATCTTATATTAAAAAAAATTAAAAATTATATAATTAATTAGTTTTTTTTGCATTATCTGGTATAAATTTATTATTCTTATATAAATGATAATTTATATTTGCTTTAATAAAATTATTTTTGTGTAAAAAAATTAGATTCCAAGGATCGGCCCATATGTTAAAGAATTTAAAAAAATGTTGTGAAACGTTTTTTTCTAAAATAATATAGTGAAAAAAACATTTTCGCAACGTTTTTTACTAAAGAATTAAAAAAAACGTTGCGAAACGTTTTTTTCCAATATAATATAGTGAAAAAAACATTTTCGCAACATTTTTTTATTAAAGAACTTAAAAAAACGTTGCAAAACATTTTTTTCTAATATAATATAGTGAAAAAAACATTTTCGCAACGTTTTTTTATTAAAGAACTTAAAAAAACGTTGCAAAACGTTTTTTTCTAATATTAGATAATGAAAAAAACGTTTTCGCAACATTTTTTTACTAAAGAATTTAAAACAACGTTGCGAAACGTTTTTTTCTAAAATAATATAGTGAAAAAAACGTTTTTGCAACGTTTTTTACTAAAGAATTAAAAAAAACGTTGTGAAACGTTTTTTTTAATATAATATAGTGAAAAAAACATTTTCGCAACGTTTTTTGTATGATAACTCAAGCCAGCTCGAGCTTTTTGAGCCGAGCCTATTACTGGCTTGAGCTTTTTGAGCTGAGCCTATCACCGGCTCGAGCTCATTTCAAGCTGGCTCGCGAGCCACTGAGCCAATTTAATCGTGGCTCAGCTCGGCTCAGATTGAAAAGCTCGAGCCAGCTCGTGAGCCAGCTCGGCTCATGCGGAGCTTTAATACTGAATTATTGTAGAAGCAGATATTCACAATACACAATTTGATCATATTCAAAAAACTGCACTTAATATTTGGAAAAATTTGGTGGAACTTAAGGTACAGCTTCACAAGTATTTGGACTAAAATATTGGGACATACTAGAAATCAGCTGATTTGAAAGATGGTATTAGGAGTCAAACTTTAAATCAAATCTATATATCTAAATATAAATACAGTCACACCTTTATAAGTATACACATCTGGAATCTGGTCATGCATATGCAGTTAAGGAGAGTATGCATTTAAAAAACAGCCAATAGAAAAATCAATATTAGTAATTGGAAAGAATATTTATTTAAATTTACTTTTATTTATATTTTTATTTTAATGAAAGAATTGTACATACAAAAATGATCTGTGATGTAAAATAATATAATAAAATTAAAAAAATTGAAAAATATTTTTTATTCAAAAAAATGTAAATTGTTAAATTTATTTATTTTAAAGAACCAAACAGCTATCGATAATTGGTCAATATTATATAATTGTCATGTGAATGCATTTATAGAAAGTGTTATGATATATCCAGAATTCAGAATTACATGCATGTATAGAATATAGAGGGTGTGCATTTAGCTCTAAATCCCTAGCTTAGAACCAAGCTATGGTATGCATATAGGGAAGGAATACACTTATAGAAGGTACATTTATGAAGGTGTAACTATATATATAATTGATTATAACTAATTTTCACCTGGAATAATTTAGCAATTTTTCATTTAGAGTAATTTAACCTGATAATTTTATATAATTTTATATAATTTACCTAGTTACTATATCATCTTATTTAAATTTTATTAGCTAATTATGCCCTTCCCAAAAGTTTTATGATCTATTCACAAAAAATGTAGATAATTTCATTGATAAATTCTATAATATAAGATTATTAATTCTGAAGATATAAGTCTTTTACAGAAAAAAAATGGAATATAAAAACAAGTTACAGGGTATTTTTTCATTTTCTTTTTATTCTCCTTTTCCTTCTTTTTCTTTTGTTTCTTTCCATTTTTCTGTTTCTCAAATGGTAAATATCGAAGCTTTTGTTTTGATACTTTTTTTTAAAAAAATTTTTTTTTATTAAAAAATATTACTAACATTTTCTTTATTTTTTTTGTAGGTTTTAGAAAATAAAAGAGTAAATTTTGAAGTATTTTTGTTGTGCCCCAAATCTCAATATGCCCCAAATTGACGATAATCATCGATGATTACTATATGTGAAAAGTAATGCTTTGAAAATTCTTAAGACATTATAAAGATGGGCCGATAATTTAGGCTGATCATTGATTTGGAGCAATCGTCAACTTGGGGCACAACATTTTGCTTTAAAACTTTTAAAAAATTTTTTTTCCATTTTTTTTTAATAAGAAAATGTATCTAATGTTTCCTTTCTTTTTTAAGTCTTTCTTTGAGAAATTAGGAAAAGGTAAGTTTTAAAAGTGTTTATTTTAAAACTTTTAAAAATTATTTTTTTTAATTATTTTTTTATTTTTTTTCTTCTATTTTGTATGTTTCAGCTTTTGGTTTTTGGGCTTTGAATTACGTATATTGATATTTTGAAAAATTGCTTCAGAACTTTCTTTTTAAAAAGTTTTTTCAAATTTTATTGATTTTTTATTGATTTTTTTTGTAGATTTATAGATAATATTTAAATGGAGGTACTCCCCTTTGAAAATTTATTTTATTTTTTCCTAACGAAATGCAAATAATATTTTAATTTTGTTCTTTTATAGGTTTTTAATGATTTTGCTATTCCAGAAAAATTTTTGAATTAAATTTAAAAACAACTGTTTATTCTATTTTTTAACTAACTATTGTACTTTTTATTTTCTTTTTACGATTAGTGAATTTTTTATCTTATTTTTTTTTTAAGTTTATGAGGAAATTTTATAGACTTCTTTTAGTATTTTTAGATAATATTTGAATAATATATAATAATTAATTAAAAATAATATATATATATATATATATACCTTTATTTATACAGTCAATCCTTGTTATAACGAACCCTAGGGTCCAGACCTCAACTTCGCTATAAGACTATAGTGAAGATTTTAAGAGATTTGATTGATTAATTCGTTATAGCAAGGGGAAATTTATTATAGTTGTCTGAAAAATTCACTATATTAAAGATTCGCTATATTAAGGTTTGATTGTTTTATAATTTTATTAATAAATTGAATTATACTTAAAAATCAGAAATAAATATAAAATTAACTATTTTTATATCAACTAAAAATTGGCTAGCTTTAGATCAAAAATCAGATTTAAAACTGGCCAATCAATTTTTAGCTGAAATGGAAAATTAATGAATTTTTACCGATTTATGATTGCCAAGTGGCAAGCAAATTAAGCAAATTGTACAAATTGTCCATAATAATTTTGACAATTTTTTTGGCAATAATCAGCCAAATTTAGACCAACTTTTATCTAATATTCGTTAATTTAAAATTTGGACAAAATGAAATATTCTGACTAGTAAAATGTTAAAAATATTTTTTCAAATAAATTTTGAATAGGCAATTTCTATTTGTACATGGGGTGTTTAAACACGGGTCATATTAGTAGATTAAAAACGGCATTCAAAACCTCCTTTAATGCCTTAAGTAAACTTGCAGAGCAGGTAAAAATACATATATTTATCTGTAATATAATAAGAATAAAAAATAAAAGAGTATAATGTCGGTAGCATTCAATTTCAAATTAAAAAACAAAAAATTAGTCTATTAAAAATTATATTTATATGACCTGTGTACAAACACCCCATGTAAACTTAGAAATTTTCTTTTGAATAATACCCTTCAATTACAATTTACTAAAATTTCCAATGTTATTTTCTACAAAATAAAGAATAAAAAAATATTAAAAATGTTTACCTTTAAATTACAACTTACTCAAAGTCTTTAAGACCATTTTTTACAAAAAAAGAAAATAAAAAAATGTTAAAAATATTTTTTAGATAAATGAGAATCCTGTTTACTTATAATAAAGGTTACTGTAAAAAATTAGCTTTTACTAATAATTTTTACCTTACTTTTTTCTTAAATTCTATTGATTAATTAGTTAAAAAGAAAAAAAAATCATAACAATATAACATAAAATTTTCTTTTATAGTAGAATCTGTAAAAAATTTTATATATAATTTTTACCTTAAGCCTGAAGGTAACCTATCTTATAAGTAAGTAAAATTCTGATAAATGCAAGTTTTTCTCTTGAAACTTATTAATATGAATTCCAATAATTTTTCAAATAATTTCAAAATTAAAAATATTCAAATTTTTTTTTTTTTCTTTTTATAAGAACTTCAGCTTTAACTAGATATCAGATTTTCAATATTTTAAAATAAAAATTTTAAAATACTAGGAAACGGGAACCGTTGGAGCGTCTGAAGTATTCAGTATAATTGCATAATTACATGATCATAAATAATTGTACAAAAAAAAATTGTACATTGCCGATCATATTAAAAATTCTTGTGTAATATTCGTCTAAGATATCTCACTAAAGACTTTTGTTTTAAGTCACAATATAATCAGTTTTCACTCTTAATATAATTTTTTTAATAGTACTTCTATCAAAATAAGTAAAAGTTTAGCCCTTTCTGCTTAAAGTTTTACTTATTTATTTATTAAAGTTTTATTAGTATCACGGAGTTACACGGTTACGTGCTTGCATATTATTTTTTAGCTACGCAAATTGCAAAATCAATATTAATATATTATCTGTAACATGTGGCTAAATTTGTATATATGTAACACAAAATTTTATTCATCGATCAGCTATAGTACAGAACGACATTGCATTTGAAATGCGTAGAAGTAGAATGTCCTCATACTTCGGACAATTATTATATTATATATTTTTCTCTAACTTTTTATTATAGGAATTTTACTTTTAAAATAAAGTAAATTTTAATGTTTTAATAATTTCAAAATTTTGAATTTTTTTGTTTAAAAAAACTCTATTAAACTTTTTCTAAAACATGCAATTTTTTGAATTGAATTCTTTTCTGAAATATATAATATTTCAAATTTTAATAAATATTTCAAATTCAATATTCCATATATTTTTTAAAAAAGTAGTTTATTTTTTTTTTTATTATAAAATTTACCTTTAGTTTAGTTTTAGATTAAAGGTTATTTTAGTTTTAAATCTTTGTTTTTTTAATTAAAAAAAACTAATTGTTTCTTTTTTTTTTTGTAAGTTTTAAATAGTTTGTCTTAGAGAAATGGGTCAAGTTTTATATTTTAAAACTTAGTTTTTTTATAGGTAAAATATATGCTGTTAAAAGTTTTAAATCTTTATAAATGGATAATTAGTAGCCTTTATATTAGATATTAAAAATAGAATTAAATAATAATTAGGGGAGTTACATATATTACATAATATTCAGTTTAATATAAACTTACTCCCCCCTTCCTTGTCAGATTTAATAACCAATCAAATTATAATATTTATAAATTATATATTTTATTAAGTGTAACATAAAATTTTGGTTACCCCCTTCCCCTTTTAATAATTACGTAATATCTATAAGCTCCCTTACAGTAGATTGATTGTATAATTTGTAACACAATATAAATATCTAATAAAATTATAAATTTGCAGTAAAAAATTGAAGTCAAATAAATTTACTGTTATTTAAATAATAGTTAAATATTAGCCTAATTTTAGCTAAATATTCTTTCTAAATATAAGACAATTGGCATTCAGTGCCCTCCACAAACATTTTAAGCCAAGCAAGCTTTATCCAAAAGAGTAAGCTTTTACAAGTCTTTACAAAATTTCATTATCTAAAATTATAATTAGTTAATTAATCAATAGGCTTAATGAAGCTTGCAAAGCTTGAACCTTTTTAAGCAAGACTTGAATGGCTTAAAATGGCTTATGGAGAACACTATTAAATAACACCTGAATTGCACCAAAAATTTGACCTTAATTTGACTCAGATTAGATCATCATTCAACCTATTACCTATATTTATAACTAGAAATAATTTATGGTTAATTGTTTACTTTAATAAATATTAAATAGGTATTAGCAGTTTTTTTTAAAACTAAATCTAATATAAAGTTAATCTGTCAAATTATTGAATTTCTAAAAATTATTCAAATATTACTTTTTCTAATATTTTATTGTATCTAAATCATAATACAGGTAAGAATAATCTTATAACCTAGTCTCTTTCCAAACCTGAGCTTGAGTACTGGTTTGATTTTTTGTTAAATCGTAACTCAATTGCAGTTCACAATTTTATTCATGACGTATGGGAAGGGGGGCACAAACCTAATTACTTTTTTCACACTACTGTAGCACAAACCTTGGCACATTTTCAAGGGGTTCATGATTGTCAAAATTGAGTAATTGTGCTAATGAAGCTTTCTTTATAGGGTTATCTTTGTGTCTACTAACTAACAAAATATAGAAATGATAACTACTTGAACTACTTGTTCCCCCAACAATTTTTTTTTAAAAAAAAATAACTGAACCCTTTCCCCTACTCCACTTTGAGCGACGGTGACGCTCCATTCTTTTATCATTTTATTTTATCGTTCACTAAAGATGTTTGTATTAACAACTGTTAATACATTGATGACCAATACCATAATACAATCCGCTTAAATATATTTATCATAAAAAAGTTGAGGATTTGGATAGTCAAAGATGTTAATTAATATAGTTATTAACATGGCAGCGAAATCGCGCCGCGCAGTCTAGTCCATGAACAACTTTATGATATACACCGTATAAAATGTTCACAATTTCGTTTGTAAAAGCAGAAATACTGTCGAAGATAAGGATGTTGGTTAATATACATTTATAACAGTCTTCTGACGTTAACAACTGTATATTAATAGATATCCACGCAGAGTCCACAAGGCAGTTTTTGATATACAACGTATAAATGGTTCACAATATCGTTGTAAAAGCAAGTACTTTTGTATAGCGTATACCCAACCGAGTAATAGGAAGAGAATATATAGAATGTCCATATTTAATAGCATGGCAGCGAAGTTGCGCCGCAAAATATTAATATAGACATTACCAAAAAAAAAGTATCGTTTTAATGGCGGAATATTAATGGCAAGCTCATTTCTGATGCTACGTAATTCACAAAAACACCATTATTACGGTCTTCCCCAAATAAAATTTAATATTATTCGAATTAGAAATATCATAACATTACGTCAGATCATCATAAGTCCCCTGATAACAATCATATATAGTTGGTTAATTATAGTGGGATTACACTTCATTAATAGACATATATATTGTTAATTTAACGTATTAACTTGTAGTTTTTAGTTGGCCTCCCATACTATATTCGAAATTTGTAATTATAATTAAATAAAACAACCCTTATCACAAAATGGGTGGTACCAAATTTAATAACGAAAATTTTATTCGTATAATGTCTAATTCATAAAAACACATTTGTCTTTATTTAATATGTAAACATGTAATATAAATATAAAAGAGGGAAACAAAGATAAAAATGATAACGCAAATGTCTCCACGGAGATCCTCCTAAAATTCCAAGAATCTTATTATTACTCTTGTACGAACTGCGAAGTACGGTAACATTTAACGGGAGAATATGATAATTGGTAAAATTGCAAATCAAATATATATAAAATAAAAACTTAACTGGATAACGTAAGGATTTATTTAATTGAAAATTTGGAAATTTGGAAGGATTTATAATTTGTTCTCTGACGAGCAAAAGATGACTATACCGGGAAATATCTAGCCAATTTCATTAATATTTCATATACGGCCCCAATCGAAACTTTGGCGTTACTTTTAAATTTTAATTATTAGCCGGTATCTAAAAACGCGAATAAAATTTTCCGTCCAATCAAAATTCATTGTAAAAATTGGTTTTTTTATTTAATTAGTTAAAAGTACTTTAATAAGAGCGTTAACAGGAGCTTGTGAATAGGTTAATGTATTTTCTACTTTAACTTGTTTACCACTCTCGTTTTTATAACATTTTTTATATCTTAATTTATCTTTTTTAATTAAAATTATTTCAATTTCTTTACATCCTGTATTAAAAATATGATCAAATATATTAAGATCAACATTCATAAATGTATTGAGATGTCTTTTCATTGCTTCATTCTTAATTATTATTATATCTTCAAGTTCAAATTGAACCATCTTTCTTTCTTCATCATAAGATTTTAATTTTATATCAATATTAAAACATCCTATGAAAGAATAATTTTCTTTATAATGATCTTGTAACGTAACCTTAAAAAGAAGGGAAGAAAAATGAATCAATACATAATTATATATAATAATATATATATAATATATATATAATATATAAATAATACTTTGGCTTACACTACTTTTCCATCCATCTCGAAGTTTTCCTTCTTTAAATGCGTCAACAATAGCCGCAGGTGATAACGACCTCCATAATTTGCAAACACGTTGAACGCGAAAAACATCTCGTATTCTAATAATTATATTATTTTAAGTTTGTTAATGTTGTTTTTAATAGTTGAGAATCAAATAAAGAATAACTAACCCTCCCATTTCAATTAACTTTAGAAATACATTTAATAATGTTTCGTTAGGTAATAGTAATAAGGACATGATCAAAAATAAAAACCAATAAAAATATAAATAAATATGTATATAATAAATACTTTAAAATAAATAAATAATTGTATAATATAATATATAATACATTTATAATTTTAATATTTTGGAAAAATAAAAATTGTTTCAGAAGGTCAAAAAAATATTTTTTTTATAACTTTTTTTTTCATGAGCAATCATTACATCACTTTAATATATATACATATACCCATATTCAAATTATTTTTTGAGGATTTTTATTACCAATTATAGAACTCCTTTTTATTCAAAAATATATGACTTCTTATATAATTATAAGATATGGTCTTTTATTATATAAATATAAGTAATACGAAACGAAAAGAACAATATTTTGACGACAAAACTTTGTCCAATCCAATCTCAATCCTTATCCTAATTTATAAATTATGACATAATTATTACACATTCATGGACATCTGGCGCAGTAAAATATTTATTAAAAATCTACGACCCAAAAGATATTTTTTTTTTTTTTATATAACGCCATAACTAGTATTTAATTAACATTCAAGCTAAACCCAGTTCAAAAAAAACAATTATAAATGAGTCACGTAAGAAGTGAGCAGATCGTAAGATGATCATCGATTTTATCGATTTTATCGAGAAAAAAAACTGAGATATCATTATAATAAATCTCACATTAGTTGTTATTAATTTATTTTTCAATAAATAAATTTATTTTTTTTAATAAAAAATTGATTAAACAATGTCTTAAAAAAAGAAAAAAAAACAATAAATACAAAAGGTAAATACACAGTAAAAAAGAGAAATGCGTATTTAGGGGGAATAAATTATATACACAAAAAGTTAATTAACAAAACAAAATTCGATAAAATAAATAAATAATGTATAATGAGAATACACGATTATAAAATATTCTAATTTCTATTTATGCATTAAAATCACACTAGTTAGTTTCAGCTGGAGGGGTGTCAGTTGGAGAAGTAGGAGAACCATCAGGAGGTGTTCCGCTATCAGGAGGTGTACCACCATCATTTCCAGGAGCTTTACCGCCATCATCACCAGGACCTTTACCTTCAGGACCAGGAGCTTTACCATCGTCAGGAGGAGCTTTTCCATCAGGACCTTTAGGACCATTACCGCCATCATCAGTAGGACCATCACCGCCTTTAGGACCATTACCGCCATCATCAGTAGGACCATCACCGCCTTTAGGACCATTACCGCCATCATCAGTAGGACCTTTACCGCCTTTAGGACCATTACCGCCATCATCAGTAGGACCATCACCGCCTTTAGGACCATTACCGCCATCATCAGTAGGACCATCACCGCCTTTAGGACCATTACCGCCATCATCAGTAGGACCTTTACCGCCTTTAGGACCATTACCGCCATCATCAGTAGGACCATCACCGCCTTTAGGACCATTACCGCCATCATCAGTAGGACCATCACCGCCTTTAGGACCATTACCGCCATCATCAGTAGGACCATCACCGCCTTTAGGACCATTACCGCCGTCATCAGTAGGACCATCACCGCCTTTAGGACCATTACCGCCATCATCAGTAGGACCATCACCGCCTTTAGGACCTTTGCCGCCTTTAGGACCTTTGCCGCCTTTAGGACCTTTACCGCCTTTACCTTCAGGGCCTTCACCAGGACCTTCAGGAGGAGCACCACCTTTAGGAGCATCAGGACCTCCAGTGGATTCAGGTTCTCCCGTGTTTACAGTATCAGTCGGTGGACCGCCAGCTGGATTTTGTGGATTAGCTAATTCTATTTTACCCACAATAAAATTTTAATATTTTGATATAAAGCGAGGTGTATTTCTCAATAAATTACTTACGTTTCACAGTTTCTATAGCTTCTTTTGCATTCTGTGGTACTGGCGGTACTGGTGGTGGTCCTGGAGATGGTGATGGCGTTGGACCATCTTGTTGTGGGTATGGCATGCTAATGGCTGCCAATAATACCAAGACGCTAATAATTAAAATAGTTACTATAGAATGCCTCATTTTTTTTTATTTTTTTTTTAGAAAAAATTTTTTTTAATCTTTTCAGCATGGGGGATGTTGAAGATTTATATACACTTTTGATGAATATGAAAAATAGAGTAATGATAAACGAATTAAAATAAAATGACATATTTATCAAAGCCCATTTTAACTTCGCCTCTTCATGAAATGAACATTGCCCCATTAAATATTAAAAAGCCATGAAATTAGATATCAAAGACTCTCGAGTTTTTCATTTCCTAAGCCACAGTTTTGTGAAATGAGTGAACGAAATTAAAACTGTTTTATTATATTTTCGAATTTCGATGATCGATTTTTTTTTTTTAACTTTAACTTTTCCAATTGATATAAGATGAGGCTTTTGATTTTTATTTTTCATAGCCTCACCCCTGATCCTCGCATAAATAAGTTCCAAGACCGATTAGATCATTTACTGTGGCTATGAATTCTATGAAAATTTTATAATCTTGACTATATTTGGTTTGGTGTAATCATAAAGGTGGCCAAGTAATCATGAAAATGGCTTTGTTGTTATTTATTTATTAATAACGTAAAAGCATTAAGGCTTTATCAGTGTTATTTGGTAATTTTTAATTTTAAATAAAAAAACATTGATCTCATTGTTAGGCATCAAGAAGTTGTATGATGTACTTGATCAGGGCTTTTTATTTTTGCTCTGATATTGATTAATTATATATTATTTTTTATTATGTCTGATGTGATAAATTATAATTATTATTATTTGTTAAATGTAATATTCTTTCATTATTATTATAAAAAAATAAATTTCTGTACATTGAAAAAAAAGATGAATATTTATAAAATAATTATCTACAAATGAAAAAAAAATTTTGAAAAAAATTTTGAAAAAGAGTGTCCTTTTTTTTTTTAAAAAAAAAAATAATTACTAAATAAATCAATAAACATTAAAACGTAAGTTCCGAAGCTATATAATCTTCTGGTTCTTTTGCAGGGCATTTCGAATATGAACATTTTTGGAATGAGCTGCTCTTTCGAATAATCAAATCTCTTGTTCCTACTAATAAATATTCTTGAATTTTATCCCATAATGCGCTATTAAGTCCATCATTAACAATTTTTCTCGCCAATCGTATCCAACTCGGTATTGTTAAATCTTTCAAATAATAATCATCCCATGTTGTGTATTCGATTGTGAATTCTGGTGTAACGTTTGGAAACAAATTTGCATGGGTTAGATTTATAAAATATTGAGTGTAACCTAAAGGCGTTAAAAAAGTGTTTTTGAGTGAAGGAGCATCCAAATCAGAAACTTCATTTTTTATCTCAGTCGTGTTATATTTAAATATTCTCAAAGCGGGAAAGAATGTAGGAATTATGGATGGGTTAATATGTACAACAGCATAATTTTTCACATTATCTTCAGTAAGAGGAGGTAATGCACGATAATGTGTGAGAAGTTGTTTCATATATTTTTTAAGATCTTTAACCTTTGTCTCAATCTTCCCATCTTCTTCTTGTCCTTCTTGATGAATGCGTGTATCTTCAACGGTTTCATCATCATTTTCTGCATTTTCTGTTTCATCATATAAATCATCATCATCTATTGATAGTACCTCCTCATCATCCTTAGGATTATCTTTTTTTACCCCACTAGAACTAATAAAAAAGAAATGATCCATATTTGAATGACCATAATAATGACCTAATATAATGTCTTGATATTTTAATGACAATTGACCGTATTTCTTAAAACATGATATCGTGTATTGTTTAGCCCTTGGTGCAACATGGCCCGTTAAGTAAACTTTCATTCCATTCTTGCGAGCTTCTTTCAAAACATTATTCAACCATTTCATTTCAATTGTACCCGGTTGACCTTCTTCAATACATCCATTAACTGCGGTATTAGAATCATAAAAATATAAAGTGTTTAATGAGACAACGATAAGTTTCCCTGGAATAACTTCTGTGTAATAATATCCTCCATTAAGAAAAGTTTCATGTTGTCCTTTAGGAATAAAAGGAGACCAGATTTCATGAAGTATTGAAAGGAGTTCATTTGGTCCTGCACTAATAATATTATTAGGAAAAATATCGTTGTTTCCTATTGATGGTACAATAGGAATGAAATGTGGTGCATGCTTTTTCTTGTTTGAGAAAGTTTTTAAAAATTTTTCAGTTATAAATCTGTTCAATCGGAACATTTCAATAGGTGAACGTGGTATTTTTTCATCATTATCGTGCCTGTTAAAAAAAAAAAGTAAAGAAAAAAAACCGGTTATTTAATTGTGGCTTGGGCACGTGCATCAATGCGCACACAAAGAGATTACGTCACGAACGAAAAGAAATAAGAAATTTTACCTAGAGTTATCACCAGTCCATATAATAAAATCGAGCTTATTTTTCCAATTTTTTTCCAACCATTCAAAAGTAGCGTTTATAAGACCAACCGGAGAATCACAAACAGTCGCTGGAGCACCCCAAGGACCAGATATTCCTTTCAACATATGTTCGGGTTTCTTGGCTATTTGAAGATGTTTATGATGACATCTTGATAATGCAGTAACATTATTAACATAGTGAGGATCCGGGTGAAAATCTGTTATATGAAGAAAGTTTCCATGAAGTTCAGGTTCATTTTTTAATTTTGAAGAATTTTTAAAAGAAATGGGTCCAAATAATATGAAAAGGAAGAAAAATAAAATGGAAAAATATAATATTTTAATAGAGACTAACATTTTTTTTTTATGTTAAAAAAAAAAAGAAAAAAATGTGTGTACAAGTGTGTTCGATAAATAAAAAGAAAAAAAAATAATGAAATGAAAAAAAAATTGCAATTTAGGGGATTTTAAGAGATAGTTTTTAAAGATTTTTTTTTTTTGAATTCTGTCACGCGATAGAGTGATTTACGAGAATGTACTTTTTTGACGTAATTCATAATAATACCCGAATTATTAATAATTACTTTGCGATAAGCCGAAAAGCGGGGTTTTTTTTATTATAATTACTGCAAATAGCTCTTATAAAGGGATACACATTTTATAATTTTCGAATCTGATTGGTTGATGTTTAAAGATATCATAATCGGAATTCAAATGAAAGTAAA
Organism: Rhizophagus irregularis; assembly: GCF_026210795.1. Classification (NCBI taxonomy): domain Eukaryota; kingdom Fungi; phylum Glomeromycota; class Glomeromycetes; order Glomerales; family Glomeraceae; genus Rhizophagus; species Rhizophagus irregularis. The sequence continues at coordinate 3,814,593 of NC_089435.1, read as the reverse complement.
CAAATAAAAGCAATACTATTAGGAGGTTCATATATATTCATATATTGTATGACGAAAAGAATTTAATAAGGTAAATTTGGGGGTAAATATATATTGTATATATATACGTATATATGAAAAAAGGATTATTAAAAAGGATGAAAAAAAGTTTGCATGATGACATAATTACACAAACAATAAAACAATAAAAACAATAAAACATCTAGGTAGTGTAAACTATTCTTATCGGGTTTTCCAATTTAGGAACCAATGATCTTCATTAGAACGACCTCGTTGTTTTCTGATAAGGTCACGATAAAGTAGAGATATGATTCTATTCTAGGCGTTTTAGGATACGTAACATTTTAGACGATAATTATAAGCCAACCGATTAATAACATTCTAAATGCAATCGCTTATTCGTCTTTCTTGGCGAAAAAAAAAAGATTCTTTTATCTGAGATAAAAAGGATAACATCATTTTAATTTACGCCATATTAAATGATCGTTGAAAGATACACATCATGATGCATTTAAAGAAGTAAATCTTTAATCTCCTAATCTTCGTTAATCTTCTAAATTCCAATAAACCGTGTTTGATGTGCCTTCATGTGAGAGGAAAAAAAAAAAGATTTTTTTCTTCTTTTCTTTAGATAATCATTGATAATTCGTAAAGAAAAAAAAATTTTTTTTTTATCTCAATCGTGAACAAATAAGGATTTGAATAGTTCTTCGTGCAGAAAATACCAAGTTCTATTACGTAGGAATATTTTATTGGGAAATTTATCGCACGTTCCACGTTACTGTAAGCACATAATTTTTACGTAAATGTTAATGATAAATGCTATTATAATAATGGAATATATATTTCCCCTTTAAAAGATGCTTAAAAGAATGATTTCCCATATAAGTTCCGAAATTGGGAAAATTTAGTTCAAATTTACGCAACGATCACAAGGAAGAAGTTGATCGGAAACGATCGGAAAAAATTATTGTCCAAATTTTTAATTATAACAAGTTTTGTAAAGTTTTAAAATTAAATGATGAAATTATTTTTAATTAAACCCCAAAATTGGTACCATCAATCAACTTTTTTAAGGGATAAATTATTAATGATTATTACAAAAAGTATTATTAATTTCTAAAAAAGTAATTTATTAATATTATTATTAAGGGTAAATGATAACTGGTAATAGAATGTTAGTGCGATGATCATGTCGATCATTGGACCTTATTTAAACTCTAAAAAGTATAACTAAAAAATATTAATGCAATAATGAATATATATAAAATGTTAAAACTAGAAGTTAATGATGTAACTTTTACTTGATTTGAACTTTTTACTAGTAATAAGTTTGGATCAGGAGTGATAAGTTGATTATCCAAACCTGTGAAAGATTGAATAAGTTCGCTTAAAATATTATATTGAAAATCTAAACTAACAATGTTTTCACAATTAAAATATGATTGAGGTTCGGGTTTTAATAAAAATTGTTTTACTAATACTTGCGGATATTGTTTTACTATTTTATTTTCATCATCTTGTAAAGATATTGTGACAAATGTAACATTAACTTTTATTGGTGTATTAAAATTTATTAAATTTTTTATCATTTCTCCATCTTTTACTTTATTACATGAGATTCGATCTTGAAAATCTTGAAAATTACAATTATAATCAAACTGAAATATATTATTTGATATATCATCCAATGAATGTTCCCTTTCCTTTTTTTTTCCTTGTGAATAGCATACTGACGAATCTTTCTCCCATGGTTTAAATGGATTTGAATAATCCCAACATTTTGCATTTATATGAGTTAAAGAATTTACTTGAATTATAGATTCAATGCTAATATAAAACAATATTGGAAGAATAAATGAAAATAAAACCGATGATTTTTTCATTCTTTGTCCCCTCGTAGCTATTTAATTTTTATTATACTATAATTATTATGTATTAATTATGTAAAAAAAAGAAGCTTATCGAAAAAAAATTCTGTAATTTTTAATTCTTGTTAAAGAGCGGCATTTATAATCCATGCAAGCCTATTTATTTTATTCTTTCAATTACCGTTATCACATACTTACGTTTGTTGATCTAATTTAAATCCTCTGATTTACTTATGATATTATTTTTTAAAATGAATCTATTCTATTTTTTTGATCATCACTTCTTCAAATTTGTGATAATTTAAAAAGAAATATTTATTGAATGTAACACAAGTTCTTTTCCATCCCGTAAATCTAGAAATTCCTGACGATTTCTTTAAATTAAAAAACGTGTTGCGTCTTTAATTGTGTTACTAGTCTCCGTACTAATCCATCAGGTATTATTTTAAAAGACAAGTGTTAAACTTTTTTTCGACAACATAACCTTTTTTTCCAGTCACGTGATTGTCAAAATCGAAGTATTTTTACATCATCTTTTATTTAAATAATGAATATACACAATTCAAAACGTATATTAAGTAGGTGTTTACGGTTTTTATGGTAGGGTGTTGTCTGGGCGAATCATTTCTCTTTTGAGGTCAAATTCCGGAACTTGGCCGAAACTTCCATAATCTCCTGAAACCTTAAACAATAAATTACTCAATATCCGAAACTTCCCCATAAAAAAAAAACAATAAATGTGTTAAAATGATTTATTATCATAAAATTTATATAGCCTCAATAATTTCATTCAAATTTCATAATATATTACTCAATTTAAATGTATTATTATTCTATATTACGTCGCACGTTGTGAATATGTCAATCAAGGTTACGGAGATTTTGGAGGTTACAAAATTTCGGTTTCACACTTGTTGACGAAACTAGTTTCGGGATCTCGCACCTGAAACGTTGGACCTGACCCCAGTTTCCCCAGTTTCATATTTAATAAATTAAAATAGAAAAAGGTATAATAAGAAATATACATCATATTTAAAATTTTTCATATGAAGGATAACTATCTTATTGTAATTATTTATTTTATTTACACAATATGAAATTTGACCAGGCTAGGGGGACGGAAAAGATTTCAAAGCCCCGCAAAGCGAATAGGACCGACAAATAATTAGTTAATTATACATTAGCTCGGCCGGGATCAAAATAATAAAATGTGGCCGGAATCACACAGCCACGGGGATAATTTAATTATTGTACTTTACGCAATATTTGTTGTACCAATTATTTGACTCTTCAATTCATCCGTTTTTATTTTATTTTTTTTTTAAAAAAAAAAAATTTTGCTTATAGTGGAATGGTGATTATTTGAATAATCGAACAAATACAAAGTAAAGAGGAACAAGAACGATTAACTTATAAATTTATCAAAAAAGAAAATCTTGAAATTCATTTTCACAATATCTAAGTTACCATATATTTTACTAATAAATTCGAACTTTTTAACGTTATTCAATTCCGCTTTATTAATAAAAAAGGGAAGTCGCTTTCGCAACTAATACATTATACAATTTATACATGGTATATAAAACCCGCCCGTGCTGTGCGGGTAATGGCTGTGCCAGCCACATATTAAAGCGGTCAGAGGTAGTGATCACGTGAAGTGCACGCATCATACGAATTACAAACGTTCTATCGACTCCTTGAGGCAAATTGTAATTGCGGTAATTAAATTACTTCCACAAAGTTATTATTTACTAAAAAATTATTATCAATAGTTAATTAGATATTGTGTTAAATGGATTCTAAGATTATCCCTCTGATATAATGTAAAGAATTGTAATATGAAATAATTTTTATTTGAACACTCATTAATCAAGAAGAAAACACAACAAACTCACGTCTTTTTTTTTTGTAAATTTGATTGCTGGCAATAGAAATATATTCATTTTTTATAATCGCATTGATAATTTAATTGGTAATTATTACAAAAATTTTTCGCACCTAATACTAATAATTTGATGATTGATGAAACGACGAAGAATTGGTACAATGTATAAAGCGCAGGTTGGGAAATATGGAGACTATGCTTGCTGATAGCAATGAAGCCGTGCGTTGCGAGTATATTTCAACCGTCAAAAGAATAGCTGATAAAGAGCTTACCTTTGTTGATTACGCAATCAAGGCTCTCGAGGAACTTATTTGTATGACGGAAGGGAAGTTGCATCAAGTGACCATGGGCTTTGCTCAGAATTTGGTGCAATGCGAGAACGCTCTACAGGTTAATAAAAAAAAAGAATAGGAAACGTAAATCAGGCGAAGCGTTCGGGGAAGACTTCGACTATATCTACGGCATTGTTACAACAGCCGCAGAGAGTAGTATTTATTCTTTTCGCCTCGGGTGGGATATCAAGCATGAGCAAGGACCCCCTTAATATTCGATTTTCCGAATCTGCTTTGAAGGAAGGATCAGAGGAAGAGAAAGATTTGCGTAAAACGTGAAGCGGATTGAGGTTATCGTTGGGTTGATGAAGGATAGGGTGGAGTGTGTAGATGAAGAACCAGAAAGGAAGAAGGCTAGGGTAGAGGGTTATCGATCGAAAAAATAATCGTGTACATTAGCGTAGATGTCATGTATTCTGGGCTAGTATTATTTTTGCATGTATGAATAAAAATTTTTCTGGCAAATTTTAACTCGTGTATGAATAAATAAAAATTTGATCAGGTCATGCAATTTAATATAATAAATTTATTTCGCTTACACATTTTTTGATTTATATTTTTTTTTTCTATTATACATTGTTTTACATTATCTCGCAGTAGGATATTTTGGATAAGAAGTTCTAGAATATTACATTAAATTTTATGTAAGAATTGCCTTTAAAATAACGTTCTAACAATTTCTCGTCAATATACATAATGACATCATTATTTTCAGTAAAGCAACCACCTCTATTTGATCGGCTTGACTGATTTGAAGTACGTTCTTGAGCTACACCAGGTAAAATGAAATGAATTCGCAATGAACCTTGACAGGTAAAATCTTGGCGCACATCATCAAGTCTTTCCTTTAGGTTTTTACAAGTTACTTCGCCATTCTTCTTGTGATACAGAAGACTCCAATCTGTTGAATTTTTGTCATCATCAACACCTTTACCTGACAATTTACTGGTGTACATTTTCGTACTGATGAGTAAGGTCCAGTAAGTATCTATATTTAGCTTACTAATATAAATACCATCTGGACGTACTAAATGTCCAGGTACAAGCATATATTTTGAAAATATTGATTCGTATAAAAGACTCTTAATAACATCCACATCATCTTTCAATTTAACATCAAGTTGAGAAAACATTTGTACATTTCCATATGATTCAATATCGATTATTGCTTTTTTAGTCCAATTTGGCAGATATAGTTGATCGTAACCATAAATTTCATTAACAAACTCAAAAACCGTTTTATTATTGAAATCCATTAATCTTCCTATGACCAAATGATGCCTTTAGATGTATTTGAGCTGTCGTTATAATAAGCAGATTTCCATAATTCATATAAGAGTTTCTCAATCAGCGGTTCAGTGGTTTGTTGTACCGGGAAAAAAGGACAGCTTTAACAACTTCTATCGCTAAAGGTTCTTTGACTTGCCAAAATATTTTATCTTTGTCTGATTTCAATGAAGCAATACCACAGTCGACTAATTTTGCCGAATAATCATCTATTTCACTTTCAGATACGTATCCATCAAAGAACCTTGAAATATTGTTTTACTATAGTGAGTTATCAGTTTATGGATAAACAATAAATATGATAAGAACATACCAGCAGTTAATAAAGAGTATCATCAAGATTTTTCGTAATTCTACATTTCCCAAATCTTCCTTTTCATATGCTTCCTTTACTATCGCTTCAAGATGGCGTGTCATATCATTTTTGATAGACTGCACTGTCTTATTTACAGCGTCTTCAAGCACAATTTGTTTGTCTTCTCGTGACACTATTTCTGCATTTATTATTTCCCTTACAAGGCGAGCCACCAGACGAGGACGACCAACAAGATATTTACTATTTTCGATCTTTTTAATGTCACAGTCTGGTAAATCAAGATAACGCTCTAAGTAGTCTACAACATCTTTGCTTTCTGTTGTTTTGAAGTCAGTAAAATATTCTGAAGTAATTTCTCTACCAATACCACCTTGGATCTCACCGTCCCGTTTAAGGGAAATGAGGTGCCAGCTACTATTATTGAAATATTAAACAAATTAAGAATCGCAACAATTGGTGTTAATAAACCGCGTGGTTTTCCATTACTATTACGAAAATCGCCATAAAAAAGTTTTTTGTTGGCGACATTGGCTTCATCAATGGCGAAAATAAGTGATTTTTGGCCAACTAATTTATTCTGTTATGTTACAAATAATTTAAAAATGTTATTACAAAAGTAAATGTACATTAGTTTAATTAATATATTATTTAATACCTTCAAGTAATCCAAAGCGGATTCAATAATTGATACCAGGTCGACATTCTCATATTCAAGCCTCAATTCATCTTTAATTGTTAAGATACTTTCTTGTCCACCATTGATTTTTGCGACAAGGTAATCACGTGGTTAATATTCGGGAACTTCTCTTTGAGAAGAATAAGGTAGAAAATCCGTGCAGCAATTTCTAAACAGATGAGATGCTTTGATTCTTCTCTAGCACGTTCATAATTATGGTTTGAGAAGGCTGATCTTATTGAATCAACAAGTCTTTTAAAATTACGATCCTTTGTTGGTTCTAATTGAATTAAACTGCCATAATCTGCCGTCCTACACTCCATATACACTAGTAGATACCATCATTATTCATAGCAATGTCGAAAATTGTTCTAGTTTTGCCAGCTCCGGAAATGGCATAAAGTAAATAGAAACCTTCGCGTGCATTTCTCAATTTTCCGAGAAGATACTTGCCGCTGTCAGTAGTACACTCATTATCTAGACGCATATCTATAAAGTCTTTACCACTAATTGGTATTTTACTTTTGTAGAAACGTCCAGCGACATATTGCTCTGAATCAGGATAAAGTTCCGGGGTTCTTTAATAAGGATATTCTCTTTAAGTTTTTCGAATACATCCTGAAACGGAACAATTTTTAGTCGCTTTGGTCCTGTGTCAACGGGTTCTATAATTAGAAAAAGGTGAATGACATCAACCGTTAGTAATAGTGATTTTGAGCTCATCATTGTGTCAAAAACATACCTGAATCTGCGTGTCGTTTTTGTCCAACAGCTGAAAACAATTTAAAAAAAGAGATCAGACCAAACCCGATGTTTTGTTACTACAAATTTCTCGTTCGGGAGGTAAAACGTTGGGAGACACTTACGAGTGGAGATGGGAACTATGAAGATATGAATACCCCGTGCATCGATTTCCTTAGCCTTAAAATAAACTTCAAGCGGGAATCGAGGGATCATCACTTCGCCTCCGAGTTTTTCTCTGATATCGCTTTCAGTAAATTTTTTCTTCTTCATCAACCTTCTTGCTGTCAACTTTCCAAAGATCCATTTCTTCATTATTTCGAACTATATCTTTTATGGTTTCCCTACGAAAGAGCATCTCTTTAAAATGTGAAACATTAAATCTAGAAAATTCGATTTCAACATTTCTATCGTCGTAATATTTTTCGCAAATGTTTTCAGTGAAACTTCTTACGGAAGCTTGTCCTAGAATCAAACAATTAAGTGACAACATCATTTTGTTCCTGCGAAGCGATTAGTCTTTAGAAAAGTTTCAAGAAAATTAAGAAAATTAGAGAAAGTTTGAGAGAAGTCTAAGGTATATATACACTTTATATACCTTTCTGAATACATCGTGACTATAGATTGATAGACTCTTGCATAAACTTTTGGTGGCTTGTAGTGACGTAATACAGTAAATAATATAGATACATTATAAGCATAGTAAAAAAAGTTATCAGTACATGAAAAAAAAAATGATTAATTAGATTTTCGAATTCTCAGGGTATTTATTAAAAAAAGGTAATTAATGTTACGTAATTTTTAGGTCGCACGAGTGGCTGTACGCCCATTTGTATGTAGCCAGTGTTAGATCACGTGATGTACACGACCCCGTATTGACTAATTGAAAATAAATTAATAAAGCGCAGTAACGCTCTATGATGTAAAGATTTTCCCTTTTTTGTTTACTCGTAGTTTGAAAGAAGTGTTGACGAGAAAATTATTGAAGTACGGACAAGGAAGCGATTCAGAGCTTGCGAAGGCTAATATCTATTTTTTTGCTCAGGACCTTATTAGGCAGGGAACATAAACTTTCTACTTCACATATATTTTTCTTAGTTTTTCAATTTTTTTTAAAAAAGTACTAAGTGAAGATGAGTTTTACTAAGGTAAATGCTGTTAATTTATTTCTGAAATCTGCATGTTCTATGCACACATAACTGACGACCATTTTATTATATCCAGAATATCGATTTTGGGGACAAATGAAATCGGATTAGAGTTAATGTTGGGATGTGATATAAATAGCTAATATGAACAAAACATCAGCAGGCATTAATATAGAAACTCTATTTCACTTTGTAAATAAGATTGTATTACCGAAACTTGTAATTTATTTTCTATATCAATAAAACAATAATTCCGATGAGGATATTACCTCGTTTTTTATCTATGCTAACGAACTTTTGAATTATACCACCTTGTATAAAAAATATTATCAAACAAGCAATCCACTGATTCACTAAGAGAATTAAATGTCAAGCTCTTAGCTGAAATTGCCAAACTTAGGAAGGAGAATGCTGAACTTAGAGAGAAGTTACTACTAAAGTTTGCCAGAAGCGATGAGCTGGAGAAAACTATAGCGGATTATTCAGTTAAGATTAGCAAACTTAATGCCGTAATCGTGGAGCTTGAGAAAACTAATGCAGTTACCGCTAAACTCGAGAATGTTGATCTTAAAGCTGAGATAGCAAAATTAAGCCAGAGATGTTGGCAGAGGTAACAGTTATTTCTAAGGAAATGATTTCGGGAAATGGGCATGATAAAAATACTATAGATTCGAACACTAACATAATGAATTCAAATACTAGTGAGGCAATATTCAAGTGCCCGATTCTGTCTGCACCACTTTTTTGAGTGCCAGGTTCGTGGCGCGGCAATTTTCAAAAAAAGGGCATTAAGGATTTTTTTTTCTTTGGCATAAAAGCTTTTAAACTTACAATGTAGTTATAATTTCACCTGCTCTACTTAGGATTCGGAAAAAGGTTTTGAATGTCGATTTTGACTTTGCATATAAATGATTGATTTTGATCATTTCCAAAATAGATTTAGCGAAAGAAAAAATTTTTGTCAAATAAGTCGATAACGATATTTAAAACTGCCTTTGTCACTCTAAGTAAACTTGCAGAGCAGCAAAAATTATACCTAGCTAGTAACTTTTAACAACAATTTATTTAGAAAAAAAAATTTCTTTTTATGATTTTTGTTGCGCCACAATCTAGTAAGCTGGGGTACAACCCTGGCATACAAAAAATAAATGCTTGCATACCGTTTACAAGGTGAAGCAGTCGTATTTTAGTGGATTTACATTAGTAAATAGTGGCTTTACATTAAAGTAGATAGTCCGGTTAATTTATTTATACTCTTTGTTATATATTGATAGAATATTATCACTATTGTAAAGAGTTAACCATTCGGATAAAATTATTATATCGAATTCACATCGTAAAGTAAGGTAATTTATATTTACCTTCGAATATTTAATACATTCGAAGTAAAATAGATTCTTGTCGAAATAATACCAAAGATAAAGTTTTATACTATTCTGATTCAATATTATCTAAATCATTTTAAACATCTTTTTTATTCAACTTCAGTTTCAAATTAATAATTGTGCTATCTTCAACTGGATCTTATTTTAAAAAAAGAAAAAGAAAAAGAAAAAATAGAGTTCTTTTGCCAATAAAAATGTACTGCATATATTATGCATATGCGTGACAAATAGAAGTCATCAATATCTCTCTAATGTACATGATCAAATCGAGATTTAATCTGTTGTGTATTTTTGAGGGTTTTTAAAATTTTTTTAAAATTGTCTGTAATACATGATTTACAAAACTTTAATTTTATAACTTTTTTTTTTTGATTGCACTCTATTTTGTTAAAGATAAAATATATTTTACTATGTTACACATTTATTCTTTCACGCGCAACTTACTTTTTTCTTTTTTCTCTTTTATTCTTTATATAATTTATTATTTAAATTAATCATAAAAAAAAAATACCTTATACGGATATGGAATTTACATTTTTTTACATTAGTCATATTATGCATTGAATATTTCATTACATCAATCTTGATATATTGATATACAGTACTTGAATAATATAATCCAATGTTGATCTCTCAGTCTGATTTTGGATTATCGAAAGCGCAAGCATCGCTATCAAATAATGGATATTAATATCAAACACATATTTGAGTAAAATAGCAACGAAAACAATTTCTAACAATTGGATTGGTTTTAATAAGTAATTTATTGGTGTTTCGACTGTTTCGTCTTTTTCAATTTAGAAAAAAAAAAAATGATTAAGGTTAAGCGTATTTTTATTGGTTTAAATTTAATAATATATATATTATTGAATATTATTGGTTGAAAAAATCTTATCTGGGGTAAGGACTGATATAATGTAGGAAGCCCTTGCACATTTTAATATTTTCTGAATATTGACAAGTGTTAAATTTTTTTACATAGATGAAGGGAACGAATTTTTAAATTTATCATTCGAAGCGATGACTCTGATTATAAAAACGTCCGATTACAAAAAGAAATTTTTTTTAAAGCATCGTACCTTAATTAAACCGTCACGTTCACAAGTTTTATGGATCGTTACAATGTTTTTCGCTACAGCCTACAGACTTATTCACAGACGATGATGTCCTGGTATTGAATCGTAGGAAATTGTCGACCGGTTGATTATTTTATTTATCTCATTAAGGACACACTTGTTATTAATATTGATTTTCTCATTATGAAACGATGAAACTACAATTTACTAATTTTCACACTTTCACAAGATTTATTAATGTTTAATTAAATCGTCGAGTGTTTGAAAGTCAGATTTGATTCGGGCCAAATCATCAGTGTTTATGATCTTATCATGAATCGAAATAGAAATTTTCGTGAAATGAACCAAATATATTACACACTTGTAAGTTGTAAACTTTTTTTTATGTTAATTGATAGTTATTTCTATAAAACAAGAAATCTTTTTTTTAATTTTATTATTAAGTACAAAATTTTCTAGAAAGGATGTAAAATTTTACAAAAAAAAAAAAGGTCAACTCTTTTTTTTTAAAATTAATATAAATACATAATAAAAATAAAGAAAAAAAATAGGGTGGAATAATAAAACGAAAATAATAAAAAACCACACAAAATTTATTAAATTAATTTTATATGTGTAATTTTAATTATTAAGGGATATGATCTTTTATAATCCACCATTATCTCCTTCAGCACTGTTGCCATTATCGGTAACATTTTTAGGAACTTTATCATCAGGATTGTATGCTTCAAGTGTACCATCTCCATCTGAAGAGACAGGAATTGAATCTGATTGTAAAGTTGTTTGATTTTTTTCTTCACGCTTAACAAAGGAAACTAAAATATTGATAAATCAAAAATATTAATAAAGAACTACTATTTAATAATAGTTTTAATTATATGTATTTACCTCTTCGATTTACGCGATCCACAGGAGCGGCAGTAACTGAAAGAATTACACCAAGTAAAGCTACGAATAAAGTGACAAGTATGACAACTTTAGTGTTAACCATTTTTTCTTTTTGTTTTAAAATATAATAAAAAAAAAGGATGAAAATAGATTTATATCAAAAGATATTTTTTTGTTGAGAAGGGTAAGGAATTTTTTTTTTTTGAAAAAATGAAAAAAATGATTTTTTTTTTGAGAGGATAGGGGCCAATTTTTTAATCGTATTTATAATGTTCAAGATAAAAATAAATTTTAATTAGTTTCGAATTTTTTGAAACAATTTGAGGAGGAATTGGTTTTAGCCTTATTGATCTATAAAATTATTTATAGTAAATCTTATTGTCTATCTTTGTTGATAATAAAAAGATGTAATCACGTGAACAAATTTTATTTTTATATTCGGCGTTTGAAATAATATTATTATTATTTAAAATTATTTAAATTTGAAATGTACAATGGATATAAATTACATTTTAACCAATTTTATAATCACTTTGTGAAACTATTTAAATTTTTTTTGAGATAATAGAAAAAGCGGGTAAAAAAAAAAAATTTGTAACTAAAAATTATTATCTTTGTACTATAAATAAATATTTTATTATTTTACTTTTTTAAAAAAAAAAATTAATTAATATGCATATAATATGTATATTAAAGTTTAAGAAGAATTTAATTATTTTTTAAAAAGGGTAATAGATATAAGAATTTAGAAATTTCCTCTCGATTCTTTACTCTTTTTCTTATCATAATTAAGAAAGTATGACGTACTAAACTTGTATTTTTGTCATAGGTTTAACGACATATGCAAAACAAATCCAAATTAGAAAGAATTTTCGGTATCACAAAGTTACGCAAATGCAACACAAGTGGCACAAAACTTAATTGTTAGACAAATTTTTTTTTCCTTTATTTATTTATTTATTTATTTTTTTTGTTCTATTAAGAGAACGGGGGGATGTACGACAATGCCAAGAAACCTGCATTGTTTCATATTCCGTTCAATCGGAGAACAGGAAGTACAATAATAACAAACTTAATTAAAAATTTTGCATTTTTATACCAAGCATCGTTAGTTATATTTCCAAAGAAGTAGTTATAATTAAAATGATAAGTATCCTATAAGAATTTAATCAAATTTGGTATGTATAATGAATAACTCCTTTTGTCCCTACTCCCTAACCATGCTGCGACCGTCATCTTATGGAAATTGTTAAAAATAAAAAAATTTTCCTCAAATGGGTTTAAAATATAATAAGGACAATCGATTGATAAATATAAAGGGGATACTCGCACAATTTAATGTTTCAAACTTTGATAATAAGTAACAAAGAGACATCCAATAAATCTATAGATTCAATAAAAGTATTTGAAAAAAAAGGGAATAAATATACCGGACTTAACAAAGCTGACAAAGCCATGTGGGATCGGGTAACAACCATATGGAAAACCATATCTAAAAGGTTGAAATTATTGGATTATTGCATTTGTTACACAATCCGTCTAAACAATTTGTTTAAGGAATCTTGGCACTCTGAGAGGTATTTTCCGCCAAACCTTAAATAAAATAAACATGTAACCAATTAAATTTTACAATGAATCTTTGTCGATCGGCCAAGACCGCCACTGGATGACTGGATCTCGAACTTTTACAATAAACAATTCGGATATAGATTAGAATTTAATTATTTTTATACGTTTCTTTATTGATGATAGGCAATTATAATAATAATATTAATAATATTTAAGAATAAAAATGATATACGTCATAAAAAAATACTTTGATTCACGATTTTTCCAGTTTTTTCCAATTTTTTCAGTTTTCCGGTTTTTACACTTGAAATTATGATTTTCAAAAGTATTATTTGATCGGGGAGCTTTTGAATTATAGAGAAAATTATTTTTTTTTATAGTATGATCCTTTAATAGTATGATTCAAGTTATCATAGTTTGAACACGAGTTCTTAAAAATTCCCATCGTAAAATAAAAATAAACTACTATAACTACTATGATGATATTAAACTGATTATAACGCGTCAAATAACTCCTTATTATGGAAACTTTATGAGATTATTTTTTCGTGGATTTCTCGATTTTTTAGTTAGTTTAATTAATAATCACATGTTGATGTTTATAAATTTATAATCTTTTTTTCTTTCTTTCTGTTATCTAATATTCAATTTTTCTTTTAATGGTTTAATGATTTGAGGGTTACAGTATATATAAACAACCCCGTATAAGAAGGGAAGTGGATGTGTGAGAATTTGTATAATCTCAACAAAAAAATTATTTAAACTTACCTGAATTTGTTTGTAATTTTTTTTGTTACTCTCATCTTTAACACTTACCGATCAACCAAGTCTTTGTAGTAACAACTTTATTTATAAATATGCCACCTGCTAGAAGAAGAACCACGCTACCACTTAGTGTAAGCAACTTTTAAACTATTATTCTTATTTTTTAAGATCATTTATAAATATATTTATTCATTCATTTATTTATTTTTAAGAGAGATACTGAAACAACGCGATTAATTGCTAGAAGCGTACAGGAAACTGCTTCACAGGCAGTTAAAGATTTCATTGTAGCGCTAGAAGATCTCATGTTGAATGGAATATCCACTCTTGATAACTCATCCTTAAATATAAAATATTATAATAGTAGTTTTACAAGACCTCAAATTCTTAAGGATGGGAGCGCAGTGTTCGACCAAAGACTCTGTTCCATTAACAACGGTTATTCTATATTAAAGAGTTATAGAAAACAAATAAAAAATCATTTAATAGAATTATTCCCCCAAATGACTTGGAGGACTGAAATGGGAAATGGTTATATCGGAGTAACCATAGCTAATTACGGTTTAGGAGATGATATATTAACTATTAAAACGGACGAAAAAAATAAAGATGAGATAAAAGATAAAAGTAAGGACTGTAAAGACTGTAAATAAGTTTTTATGCATTTTTAATCCTTGCGTACCGGAATTACTTGTATTTAAATTTTTATCAAATACGAAATTTTGATAATGTAAATAGTTTTATGTATATAAATAAAAACCACAACCTTTTATGTTTTGGAGACGCAGTAGACACATGTTCTTTTGAAGTTCACGTTACTTTTGAGGAGTCACAATTATTCTGACATACTTATTGATCTATTGATCTCTTATTATTTTTATTTTATCGAATTATTATCGTTACTCGTCATATTCATTATAGTCTGATTAATTACAATTTACAAATTTTATTTCATGATTGCGTAACTATGAGACTTATGAGATAAAAAAAAAAATGATTTAAAAGATCTCTAAAATCTCTTTGATCCTTTCAAGGAAGAATTTTTTACGTGTTAAATAATATTATTTACTTACTTCATTAAAAAATTCGTAAAAAAACAAAAAATGAGAAATTCATTGTTTATTACTTTCTTGATCGTTGTACTCTTTGGCGTTTTGGGTGGATTGGTTAAAGGACAAGTTCAAACGGGAACGGAAACAATTGTTACTACCACGTATGTAACCACCATTACACCTACCGGGACTGCAACTACTTCTCAACCTCAAAAAGATACTGGTAAGTTAATCAAAATGAATTTTCCTTAAAATTATGTAATGTTATTAAAACGATACATCAAAACACTTTATATCCCAAAACTACTACCATCACTACGGATACTACTACAATTACTTCATCATCATCGGATAAAGTTTCAACTAAAACTCAACCTACTACCGAAACTAGTTCTGTTCCCACTACCACTATTCCTGGTCAACCTACTCATACTGCAGGTGCTTCAATCCTAAAATTTGAAACTGCCATTGGTGCCTTTTGTGGTGTCGCTGCTATATTTGTTGCTATAGTTTAATAATGTTCAATTTTATATACATAAAGAGAAAAAAAATTTTTAGTAGATAATCAAATAATCAAATGTATTAATGTATTGAACAAACATATATATATATATTTTATTGCTAATAATTGTAATTCTTTTCTGCACATCAATCAACTAATAAAATAAAATTTTTCTAATTTTTCTTTGCTTATTATTATAATTGATATTTAACGATTACAGCTTTTGGTTGTTCAAGACCATACTTGTGAGAGTAGGTTCCTGAAGATTCAATAGTTACTTGCCTGCTGAAGTAGGGGTATCAACAGGTTTTGACCATTACAAATATATATATTGAGCAATAAAGTAGGTTGGAATTTTATTATCAACCAATAATATCTTTGAATTGTTCGTGATAAAATTATTTTAATACTCAAAAAATTCAAACATTTGAATTTCAAAATAGGTAACACTTAATTTGTCCAAAAATTCATAATTTTTGGCCGAGTTAAGACCAGGTGTATTAAAATTTCCACAAACAACGTGACAAAAATTGTTTTCTGACAATATTCAGAAGATTCAATAATTGGGAGATGGTTTGAGACTTCAAATTTGGGTCAGAAGGAATATAAATTACAAATATCTGCAATTTGACAGAACCTCTAAAATATAGGGCAAAAATAAAAAGAATGCGAGATGAGTGAGATTGGTAGGTTTGAACATGCTAGGCCAAAGAGTTGTGTATAAATAAAAAAACCGCCAGATAAATGAGTATGCTAAGATTAGAACTGAAGGCGGTATAATAAGGCACCAAGATAAATTGACCAAAATTCAACCGAGTTTTCGATCAGTAATCTCTTATAATCGGCCAATGAACTTACCAAGAATTTGTATATGTTTTGTCAATAATACAAAAAATCACACTTCTTAAATTATAAAATTTATGTTAAAAGAAGGACCACTTTTAACTGGAGTGAGTACTGGACGCGTGCGTCTACAAATTTTTGTGTAACAAATTTGTTTCTAAGCGATATACGGTGTATAAGTTATCGACGATTCCTTAACTAGTTTCGCACTATAATTTATTCGCTAATAAACAGGAATTCAAAGTTTTTTTATTTTATCTCATTAAAAATGCAAGGAATCGGACTGTCATTGTATGATTTAATTATATTGAATTTATTACACTTGGTCATTATTAGACCAATTTTTTTTTTAAAAAAAAACATTAAATAATAATATCTACAAAATGGTGTATAATAATATATATGTATATAAAATTAAAAATAATAATAATAATAATAATAATAATAATAAAGTATTTCTCAAATTAAACCTAAAATTACCTAAAATTACGCAAAACAAAAACAAAAAAACCCTAAAGCAAAATTAAATCTACCAATTTTTCTTTTTTTTCTAAGTTAATTTTTTTTTTTTTTAAAAAAATTTTTTATAAATAAAAAAATTTTTATGATCAATCTAATAATAAATATATATATATGTTTTTTTTTTTTTATGATACTCTACTATTTCTTCTAACTTTTCCTACTCCCGTTTTAATAACCTTTTTAATATTTTTAGAACTTGATGAACTTGATGATGAACTTGATGATGAACTTGATGTACTTGAAATACTAGAAATACTTGAAATGCTAGCAGAACTTGTAGATCGATCTCTTCCTGCTGTTTTTCTAGTAAAAGAATTATTTTCGGATCTTATTCTTCCTATTACACTATTTTTGGTTCCAACACTTGTAGTACTATTAGACCTAGATCTGTTCCCAATGATACTATTTCTCATATTGTTCACGCTATTCTTAACGCTAGTTATCCCACTTTTTTTCTCAGAATCAGAATTCACTTTACCATTTTCAACACTTATGATACTATCTGAACGACTTCTTGTACTTAAGATACTATTTCTATTCTTAACACTATTTGCTGCACCACTTGTACTATTATTAATGCTTCCATTCTTACTTTTCACTTTTGAAGTTTTCAAATTGTTAATTTGCGCAGGAGATGATTTTTTAACTGTGGAAGATGAGGAAGAGGAATTCGTAATTCCATTCATTCCCCTACCACTTCTACCAAGAGGTGAACTTTGATATGGTTTATTGGACGTTAAAGGTGGTCGTGATGTGTTAGGTACTGGAGATGATTTTATCACAGGAGAAGCCTTTGTTGAAGGTGATGAAGTGCTATTATTATTATTATTATTATTATTTCTATTATTTTTATTATTTTTCAAAATAGGTGAAAATGAGTTTTGTTGTAAACTTGAAACTTCTGTTGATGAATTCAATGGCTGTTGTTGTTTTCTAGATGATTCTTGTTTTTCTTCAGTTATTATAGTATTTGTAACGACGGTAATTGATGAAGGAGAACTTGAAGTTTCTCGTTCTACAGGTCCATCTTGGTACATAAAAGGGGCAACTTTTCTCGTATCTAAATTTGTAATCTTATTAAATGTTGATGGTTCTCTATCATCCTCATCAGATGAAGGAAGAGTAATTGAATTCATTGATCTCAAAGAATTTGTAGAAGTTGTAATCCTAATTACTGGAGAATTATCAATTGATGTTACTGAAGGTCTTCTTGTAGATTTCATTGGTATACTAGGTTTATCATCTAATACAGAACTAACGAAATTTTTAATTGGTAAAGGTGAAATGATTGGAACGTTTGCAATAGAATATTGAGGATAAGTAGGTGTAGAATTAATTAAAGAACTATTATTATTATTAATATTATCATTAATATTATCACAACTATTATTTCTTGATATTATAGGGGAAGAAGGGTACTTTAATTTTTCTAATTTATTCGATAGTTTAATAGGAGAAGTAGGAGAATTTGTTAAATGTGTTGTTGCAATTGAAGGCATTTTTTGTTGAGGATTTGTCGTTGATATTGTCAACTTAGTTTTTGGTAGTGGTGTTGTTGTTGATGATGATGGTAATGGAGGAGGTGGAGGATTAATAGGAGGAATTGAAGTATAAGGACGATAAGGAGAAGGAGGAGTAAGTGGAATATCTAAAGAATTTGATTTTCTTTCATGATAAGACATTATTGGAGGAGGAGGAGGTAATTCCTCAAATATTTCAACAGTACAACTATTATTATCAACTTGAGAATTTGATTGTTGTGAAGAAACTACTGAAGACCATTGACTACCATCAAGATTCTGTGATCTTAACCATTGTGGAGTTGGAGGTTCAGGTAAATCATCCTTTATTGATCTCTTTGCATTAGAAAATGAAACAGCTTTTGCTAATGTAACAGAATCACTAACTGTACTCGTAGAAGGATAAAATATTAACATTAAAATAACAAATACAAGCCAAAGTGAAAAACTAACATGACACATTAAAAGGTCAGCAGAAAATTTATGAACATTAAGATATTTCTCAGTAGTTAAACCATCAATACAAAGAGTCAATAATGATATTGAACCGATGAAAAGACTCCAAGTTAAATATCTATTCATATCTCTAAAATATTCTAATTTTAATATAATATTAATTTGTGATGCGCTTGACTTTCTCGTTACTGCCAATAAATTTGTGAATCTTTTATGAGATCTTAATCCAAAAAGTGCGATCAAAAGCATGAATATAGAGTAAGCTAATTGAGGCATTATTTCAGTATAAAGAGGATTACTTCGAAAAAAGTGTTGTAATAAAGGAAAAATGAAAATACTAAATATTGCGTATATTATGTATGATTTGAATTCGAAACTTCCCATAAAAGAGGATTTTGCTAAACTTTTAGCAAGATAATTCCAAAATGATTGAAGCAAGAATAACAAACAACTATAATAAAATAAAAATAAAATAAATGAATAAATAAGTAAGTAGAAAATAAATAAAATAAAAAATATTTAATTATACTTACGTTTGTAAACTAAAATTAGCGCAAAGAACATAATTCGTTGGAACAAGCAATTTTTTATTACTTTCACTATAATACTCATTTGGTTTCATAACAATCTCACCGTTTAACGGATTCACTATATAACCTTCTTTATATTTAATGATTGATGTTGAAATATCATAATAAGCTTGTAATGGACACATAATAACTAATAATACCGTGATCGCAGATTTCTATAATAATTTTTTATCACGTGATTAGTCTAAAAATTTTTCTGCGGCTGAGGATAAAAAAGAAAAGTGGATTTAATTTAACTTACCAAATCGTGTTTTTTAACACGTCCCCATTTTAACGCTTCAAATCGGTCAATATTCCATACATGTTGCAAGAACCAAAGAAAAGTCCAACAGATGAATACCGCACGAGCTATTTAATGACAATGATAAATAAGATTAATAAGAATTCATTAGTTGAAGATAAAAAGGAGGAGAAGGAAAATATAAATAATAATGACATACTTAAATACGTTAGGTCGCTTGAATGAGCCATGATAAAATGAAATTGATGAAAATATGCTTAATGAAATATATATGTATGTTATTGTATTTACAGTTTTTTTTGGTTCTTCATAAAAAAAAAAAAATATTCTTTTCTCAAATTTAACCCGGCTTAATCACTTTTAATTACAATTAAAAGTGAGCCAAAGTTAAAAGGGGGAAAAAAAGAAAGTATCGTGCTCTATGTGTTATATATTGTAAAAAATATATTCTCTCTTTTTTTTTTTTGAAAAAAAAAACAATAATCGCTCGAAGCTTAATGACAAGGGAAGGAAAGAAATGAAAGGGAGAGACTCTTTACAAAAGAGTAAGAATATTTTTTTTTTTTTTGTCTGAAGGGTAGAAACAAAAAAAGAATATCTCAAATACGATATTTACAAAATATGCGTGTACAATGAGATATTATAATATTAAATTGGTTGGTTTTTGTTGTCCGTTCCTCGTTTGGGTTAGTTTCGTTTAAATTTTTTTCTCTTGAACGACAAGTTTAGATATATGGGATTACAAGTGAAAAAAAAAGAGATTCACCTACATAATAACAATAGACAATATATTTAGATTACTATCGTAGATAACGATTGAACTTTGAAATTTTGGCTTTTTATGCATAATTGAATGAATCATTATTATATAATCCAAATTTCGTTTTAATACTTTTACTTACGTTAAAATAGATCAAAAAATTAGTCCCATGTAAAAAAAAAAATTTCCTTTTTTTTTTTTAAATTAAATTACTGGGGAAGAAAGAAGAGAATAAAGAAGAAGAAGAAAAAAAAAAAGAAATAGATAAAAATTCTCTTTATATTAAAATTCCTAACTAACTAACGAATCGACCGCCCGTTATAAGCCGAGAAACAAAAAAGGGAAAAGTCGTCATTGCTTTTTATATAAAAAGTTCGCATCGGATATTGTAATATATAAGTAGTAATATAATGGATAATGTAACCGATATTCTTTAATTGTAAAATAGTGAGTTACGATAAAAGTTCAAGATGTACATTTAACAGCCGCATATATTCACATTTTTAAAAATATTTTAATATGTTTGGTAAATTGTGTTTGTCAATGTTTTAAAAAAAATTGTTGCGGCTAAAAAAAGCAAAGAAAGAAAATTATTCAGAGATAAGTAGTAAACAATGTAATTTAAAAGTTTATATTATATAATAAATTGAACATCATTACCTAATATAGATTTCAAGAGACCGAAATTTGACCTATTCTAACATGAAAAAATTTTTATATTATTCGAAAAAGATGGGAAACAGCCTAAAATATTTAATATTTGGAAATATATATAATAATATATATATTTATTTAAGGAGGTTGAATATTTAATTATTCCATTGTTCCCAAGTTAAAAAAATTTAAAAATCCTTATTCCTTAATTTTTTTAGGGGTTATTAAAGAAACAATTAATTTATCTTTTTCTTTGTTAAATTTTAAATAAATAAAATTATTTATGGATTTGAAATGGTTTGATTTATTTATTAATCATCATTGAGATAACTAATAACTTACGCAATTGATAATCCAATATCAATATCTTCGTAACTGGTTTCGTTACCTCTGATATCACCGGGTCCTTTTTGGGTTTATTACGAAAAAACAATGTCAATGTAACAACATTACTTTATTGAGGCTTGAATTAGTTGTAGATCTTTACTAAATATAGAGTTGAAGGATTTTTATTACTAGTCTAAATTGTATTTGAAAAAAAATTACGGTAAATACAGTAAAATCTCTATTTTGTATATGCCAGTAAAATTAATTATTAATTCCGGTAATTTATGATTTATTTTCCATCTTTTCTCATGTTATTTAAAATAAAGTTTCTTTCCATGATCGGAAATTATTATAAGGTGTTATATATAGTCATTCCGATTCTATATGATTTTTTTTATAATAAGTTATGGAAATGTCGGTATTCGCCGAACTTGCATCTTCATTGTTGATATAACTTTTTAATTAGTAATTATTTTAAAAAAAGATTCTTTAGTTTGAAAAAGAATCTTTTAGAACTTTTAGGTTTAGTGTTTAAATTTGATTGGTCAGATTCGATATCATCTGATTTTATAATCACCTAACCGGTTATCCTAAAATTATACTTGTAAAACCTGCAAATATTTTGAACGCGTTTTTTTTTTCGGACTTCCATGAGATATAAATTTGCTTACTTTTAAATGCTATTGCTGTCTTTAAAAAGTTGTTGTTGTTACTTTTTGTTGTTACTTCTTTTTCATAATCTTTTCCTTCTTGGGAGCAATAATTGGAAATAATAATTATGGTAAGATACTATTTAATATAAATAATTAATGTAAATAATCATCTGTATAAGATAATATCCTTTTAATTATTTAATTTGTAATAACATAAAGACAAAGAACGAACACTATCAAAATACTCTATATAGTGGTGGATCTGCAAGTTTTGATTCCAAATTTAGTATACAAAGATATACATAATTTATATATCCCTACCGATAAATTTTCTTTCTATTTATTATTTATATTAATTTTTATAAATCTACAAAAACATTTAATATTTTGGTATACATAAAATTAAAAATAGAATCACTTTTTTTTTTTCAGATCATCCCGATCAAAAACAAAATGGAATCATATGGTTAACTTTACATGAATAATTGATTAAAAAAATCATATGATTAGATTACGGCCGAATGTTATTTTTGTTGTGCCACGATGAATTTTTACTCCTGTGATAAGCTAATTTTGTTGAAGGGCTCACAATTTCGAGATCTCCAGGTGTTAATTCGGGTCACATTCAACTTTACCGACAGCAGTTTTTACTGACAGCCATTTTACCGACAATTTAATCAACAACCATTTTGGTCGACAATTACATTTTACCGATAAACATTTTACTTTTACAGTAACCAACAGGAGTAATGTTTTGAAAGTTTCGTATTCAACCAGAGTGTAAAAAGATTCGGGTCGCTGGGTCACCCGTCCCCTAAATACGAGTCGGGTCCTTTCGCATTAAATTACCGACAAATCTATTTATTTCTTTTTTTATAAATTGAAATTGTTTTTTTTTCTCCATGGAAAATCTTGACAAGCAAATCTAAAAGCATATGAAAATTGCCAATCAAATTCACGCACACAATTCATTTCATTTTCATAATATGATTATATGAAATATTATATATTTTCTTAATATAGGTTACTATTTTATTTAATGTATTTGAAACATTACTTTGCCACAATTTAATTTGTATTAAATAAGAATTGTATTACTTCGTATTACGGTCAATCTCTTTTTCTTGGGAGACGTCAAAATTATGTAAAAAATTTATTGTAAAAAACAAACTATTTGAAACTTTGTGATATATTAAAAATATGGGTATCCGATCAAAATCTCGACAGTCACTTGCAATATGTAATATTTAGTTTAAATGTATTATAATTTTTGTTCTATATAATGATTTGTCGAGATCAGGGTTTTGACTTGTCAAAGATTTTGGATTATCTAGATTTTGTTGTCGGCCGTTCGAGATTTCATAAAATATGTTGGCTTCACATAAAGAACATTATTTAAGGAATGAAAATCGTGTATCAGAAAAAAATTATAATAATATCGTATAGTAAATTTGGTATAGTAAGTTGATTTGGCGCGGAAAAAATAATCATAAAAAAATAATATATATATATAGCTCGACTTTCTCTTTTACTTAAGATAGAACTTTCATACCTTTTCACATGGTGATCTTCCTTGGCAAGACAAATAAAAAATCGACAATCATTCACTGATTTAATTGACGTTATTGCTTAAGAAAGAATTTGCTTTCTCCGTCAAAATATATGCCTATGTGAGAATTTTTAATGAGACTCCTAATGAAGATGTTATTCATATCCGAATTCTTCCTTAATGTGGTTGGAATTTTTTTCACCTCATATAACGCGATATATTGTTTTTTTTTATAAAACGTGTTCGAATTTTTATGTACTATAAGCCGGGTTCCGGTAACGATTATTTTTATTACAGCTGATTTCATAATGTACGGGACACTTAACAAGTTTTAAAGAACTCGGAAGTATTCGGTAAAGCTTGTAATTTTATCTTATTTTGAACTTTCCGAGTTCTTTAAAATTTGCTAAGTGTCTCGTACATTCTGTAAATAAAGCATTGTCCCGCCTCAATAACGGAAGAAATTTCCACTCGAACAATGGCAGAAGCTATTAAGGATTTCGATATAGAGGAACAACTTATTTAGGAAAGAAAGCCTTGAAGCTCTATATCAAAATTCTTCGCAATGAGAAAATTGTTGATCGTGACCTTCTTAATACAACCAAAGAAGAATTTCGAAGTTATAAATAGTATGAAAGCTAGTCTTGCAAAGAAATTGCAGATTTCATTGAGTATCTCGAACCAGAAATTACGTATAAAACTCTCGACGACTTTAAGAAAATATTGCATAGAAAATAAAGTTTATTTCTTATATTTCTAATGGATCTACACCAATTTACATTTAATTACCGAAATGTTTATTTTACCGAAATCCCAATTTGGTAAAAAAAATTGAAATCACGTTCCGTACAGTTTAATTTGTTTAATTTACCCCCATTTCCCCCAATTACCAACTTCATATTATTGATTATATATGAAACTGTTTTGGTTTCTTTTTAATTTGATTTTCATGTCAAAATATAAAAACATTTTTAGTGAGATCAGGCGAAATAATAAATATGTATTTTTTTTTCTTATAAAAAGAATGCCTCTGAAACTAAGTTATCAAAATTTCAATAATTAAAAAAAAAAACTTTGAAACTCTAATAACTACATTCATTAAAAAAAAATAAAAATTATGGTCCGAATTTTTATTGTTGCGTCCATTTTAGTGGCGCTTTCCGTTATAAATGCCGCACCTATTACTGAGAGGTGTGATGAATGTAAAAGTCCTAAACTCCCTGCTGTTGATTCATATCCTATTGCTGGCAGGTCATATCCTATAGCAGAGAGATCATACCCCATTGCCGAGAAGAGATCATACCCCATTGCCGAGAGATCATACCCCATTGCCGAGAGGTCATATCCCATTGCTGAGAGATGTGATGAATGTAAAAATCCTCCTGGTGCTGATTCATATCCTATTGCTGGCAGGTCATATCCCATTGCCGAGAAGAGGTCATACCCCATTGCCGAGAAGAGATCATACCCCATTGCCGAGAGATCATACCCCATTGCCGAAAGGTCATACCCCATTGCTGAAAGGTCATACCCCATTGCTGAGAGATCATACCCCATTGCCGAGAAGAGGTCATACCCCATTGCTGAAAGGTCATATCCCATTGCCGAGAGGTCATACCCCATTGCCGAAAGGTCATATCCCATTGCTGAGAGATCATATCCCATTGCCGAGAGGTGTGATGAATGTAAAAAGCCTCCTGGTGCTTAATATCCTATTGCTGCATGCTGAATTTTTTAATTTATTTGATAAATTAATTTTTTAATATACGCACGTAATTTAATAAATTATTTACATTAATTAACTATAATTAGTGATACTTAATATAATCTACAATGTTATCATGAATTATATATATCAATAAAAGATACAAATTTTTTATATACTTATCCAGACATAGATTTTCATATGCGACAATTGTTAATGAAAAAAATTTGCATTTTGTCGTGAATAAGTGATTAGAATCTATTTTTTTTTTCGAATCCTCGGATGAACGATAGATGTTTGTTCTGCAGAGCAGGCACATTCAAATTACGTTTCTAGACCAATCATTCATCGTTCCATTTTGTGATAAAATTTTTTTCTGTTGATTTAGTCCGATTTTTCTTTCCCTTTTTGCGGTTTCAATGAGATAAGGGAAATTAGGTATGGCTATACTTACGTTAATCAGTTTCGCATAGACCGTAATTTGATAATTTGATCAGATTTTCTTTTTAGTGCTAATTGTCTCAAATTTCAGGTGTAATTATTTGATTTCTGTGAATACATAACTGATAATAAAGTAACGTAATTTTCAACAAATCGAGTTAAACATTTTATTTTTCATATGTATGTAAAAAAGTCTTTACGCGGTGAGATCGAAGCATTACCTCTGTCCTCTGGTAATATACATGTCTTTTAAGATATAAAAGTTCTCTAGCAAAATACTTTTCGGAAAAACGTTACGTTCACGTGATTTTGATAACGAAAAAGTGTAAATTCACGGGGGTTTCATAAAATAAAGTATCGTAAGATTTACAATATACCCTAATAAAATATATTTCTCGTTTTCTTCATAATTTACAATTGGTAACGAATAACTTTTATTGTTTACTTGCAACTAACTACTCTATTTTATTTTTTTTTATGATTCACCATATTAAATAGTTATTGAAGGGCCCTGTGACTGATATAGCCCACATCCAATAAAAGTGTTATCGTTCTGACGTTTTTGATCATGTATTAATTAATAACATTATAAATAAGTTTTCTATAAATTTCATTTTTATATAAGCTTTATTTAAACTTTTCTCTACAAAATATTCATTTACGCCATTTTTTTACTCCACTTTATTATATCAATAATGTGTTATTGCTATGGCTAATAAAAATATCGGTCTATGAAAATCTGCATGATCCTATTTAGCTAAACGATAATAGTATTTAGGATATCACAAAATACATGACAAATCAAAAGTACCTTTATATTGCTAGGCGGAGGACCAGGGTGTAGAACAGGAGGATTTGGAACAAAATTGGGATGAGGACCAATAGCAAGATCTGTTCCTCTACAAGTTCCATCTGGCATGACATAAACTTTGGAAAGGATATGAAAAATATTAGAACACAATAAGAGGTGATAGATTATGTAAACTAAGAACTTACGAAATGCATCCCAATAATTTCAATTACTACTTCGTGTTCAGGCAAACACATTTCAACTATATATACAGTCCATTTCTATAATCAAACTTATATCCACTTATTTCTTTACTTTTGATGAAAGAATTGTATTTTTCCAGGAATATGCCTGAGGCAATCGGAAATGGAAGACTGAAATCACATAAGTCAATACTGAGCAAACTTCAATACAAACTAGTGCAATGCCTACTCACCTGTCTTCATCTAACTCCCTTGATGTTTGAAGCTTTGACAAAAATAACTTCTGAAATAACCTATCCATTTTTTATAGTAAGAGGAACAGTCGCTTAGGTGCTACACGAAATCCCTGATAAGCTAAAAATAAATTTCGGTCATGTGTTATTTTAATCACATGAGTCGATACTTTTTTAGATAATTAGATTTTTAGTATCAACTCGTGCAACCTTAGTGCCGCTCGGAGGGTGAGGTTCTGTTATGTGGGATTAATAACCACAGCACCCCTAATAGATTAGTCTTTCGCTACTTGTAGTTGTTAGCTTCTATTATGTTTTTGTCATTGGTTTATACTCCTCTCTATGAAATAATAATAATAATAAAAAAAAAACTCGTGCAACCTCTCCGAACTTAAATAAAAAAATTTTTTTTATTATTTATGGAGAAATTAATATTGGCAGGGCAAGAGTTTTTTTTACCTTTGATCCTAACCGCCCTTTTTTCTCTTTTTTTTAGGATTCGGTCCGGATTTTTTCCTCAAGTGGACTTTTTTGATGTAAGTTTTTTTTTTGAGTGGGTGGGTTGGGTAAGTGCTTTCTTTTGGAATGGTACTGACTATACCATTTTTAAGATTTGGCCTAAACTTTTTCAGCGATGTTTTATGACATAAGTTTTTATGAGTGGGGTGGTGTGTTTTAATTCCTTTCTTTTGAAGCAGTATTAACTTCTTTTTTTATGAATAGGTTTTTATTAGCTGATGCAGATTACTCAAATATATATAGAATAAGAATTTGAAAATTAAAGGATATATGTGTATTTTTTTAGAAAATTAAGGAAAATAAATATTGAAAAATGGTAATTAAGAAAGAACATATTAAGAAAAAAGAAAAGAAGTATAATGTAGAAGAATTTTTAGACCCAAGAAAAATTATAGGTAAAAGAACGAATATTTTTGATAAGGAAGAATTAGATAGAAAAAGGGCTACAGGAGGAATAGATGTAATAATGAAAGATTAAACAGAAATTGATGAAAGAAAATGGGGAAATAAAAAATATTATGAAATTATAGATCAATTAGAATTAGTAACATATAAGATATTGGGAGAATGGTATAAATGGTGAAAATATAAGGAAAGAAGCAGTTCGTGTTAGTAAAAGATTGATATTTTGATTATCGAGATAAGAAAAGAAAACGTATAAAAAGGGTGTCAGAATTGTATCAGAAAGAAGTATATCTTTTCATTGAAAAACAATTAAGAACGGAATATTAAAACACGTTTACGAAAAATTTGAGGAATACAAGACAGCAGTTTTTCTGTTTTTTGCAATGTAATTATTTAAAGGGTTTCACCACTATCTTGAGAATTGTTTGAATAATTTTTGGAAAATCAATTTCGGATAAGTCAAGTATTTTTTTAAATCATTAACGTCATTTTAATATCATATTCTGTTATAAATTATTTAAAAATAGAGCTATGAGAATTAAATATTCGGATTTTGGTAGTCTAAAAAAATCATTTTTTTTAATCAATGAAACATGAAAAATGAATTTATAAAACATTTAACATCAAAAATATTTTAGTAACGTTTCTTAAAGGAGATGACAAACAAGTAACTCATTTACCTTTCATATTATCTTTAAAGTCCATTTCCTAAGTTATAACAATCTTCTTTTTCATGTTCCACTTACATAAAAAGAAAGATATAAAACGAATTAGTGCATAAAACGAAAATGTAACAAAAGCAACAAAAAAAATAGGAATCAAAAATAATTTAGTTTCTCTTTTGAAAGTTCATCAGCATGGAAATAAAGCTAATAATGTCTTTATTGAGGAATCTACTATCAAAATAAAGAACAAGGTATGACAATAACTGTTTCAACGTGAAAGGAGTTTATTGACGAAGTCAAAAATACTGGCTAATCCTTAAAAATCAGAAGAATCAATTATTCTGTGATGGTGTGATAAGATATAAAATCCAAAGCTCAGAATTTTAACTTAACAGTTTAAAAACCTCATTAATTTTTTGACGGATCGTCAAATATTTATATTACATAGTGCTTCGACCCGTATCCGGATCAATCCGGATTCATCCGCTGGATGAAAAATATCCGGCTTGACACGGAATCCGGATGAAATTTTTATTTTTTTTTTATTACTGTAATAAAAATTTTTTCTTGGCAAAAAGTGCGTGAATTTTTTACAGTATTCTTCGGGAATAAGCAGGAAGATGGGATTTAACCTTTATCTCTATAAGCAAAAATAATATCATCATGAAAATTATGCGCAACAGTAATTGCATTAAAAACCACATAAAAATTTCGAAATTGATGTAAATTAATTGTATTAAACAATTTTATTTATTCATTAAGTTCACACAGCATTTACACATTTACACCCACCTGCCAAAAGTATCCAGGCACTTCTAAAAAATGACCATTAAATCACATTATTTCGACATTCAGTGATCAGAATTTAATGATTTATGATTCATTGGATTCGTCTAATTGAGACGCATCTAACCGCAGTATTTTCAAGTCTGTAAGTTCAATAGACCAGAAGTTATCGTTGAATGTCTAAAAACAGTAAAATGCAAATAACTTTTGATCCATCAATCCTAGAGACATGAAAATAATAGATACAATGTACCTTAACAAGACAAATCTAATGAGTTATATTTCATCTTACTAGGTTTAATAGGGAAGAAAACGTTATGAAATTTGTATTTGCTAAATTTTTAAAGATGAAAAATGAATTATTTGCATTTTACTGTTGAGAATAACATCTGATCCATCAAATTTAGAGACAGAAAAATACTGTAATTTGATGCATCTTGATAATATGAATTCATTGAATCATAAATAATTAAATTCTGATCACTGGTTATTGAAATAATGTGATTTAACTTTATGAAGTAATTTATTTTTCGTCTTTAAAAATTTAGCAAATACAAATTTCATAACGTTTTCTTCCCTATTAAACCTAGTAAGATGAAATATAACTCATTAGATTTGTCTTGTTAAGGTACATTGTATCTATTATTTTCATGTCTCTAGGATTGATGGATCAAAAGTTATTTGCATTTTACTGTTTTTAGACATTCAACGATAACTTCTGGTCTATTGAACTTACAGACTTGAAAATACTGCGGTTAGATGCGTCTCAATTAGACGAATCCAATGAATCATAAATCATTAAATTCTGATCACTGGATGTCGAAATAATGTGATTTAATGGTCATTTTTTAGAAGTGTCTGGATACTTTTGGCAGGTGGGTGTACATAAGCTAAAAAAATACATAAGCCTGATATGGCCATGAAGAGTTGAAGACATTAGATGTTGAAATTAAGATTATATAATATTATTCAAGTTTAAAACGAATCCATTAAGAATTCTTGACGTAAAAGAACGTGGATTATTTCGAGTCCCCCAGACTATATTATTTCTACTAATTCGATAGCACGTCAAAGTACGATCGATTGGATCAATCAAAATTCCTTCCTAATAATCATAATAATTAATAGCAATAGCAGAATAATAACAAATAAACAATTATTAATCACTTACGTCTACTCCAGCATCCATGTAAACTAACATTTTATCGTGACAAAATTGCCAAGAATCATTCACTGATCGTACTTCTGCAATGAAATTTGGAGTGACTGACGGAAACGCCTCCTCTTGTTCGTTACGGGTTAGTGCGCCCCACCTGCAATAAAAAAAAAGTTAAAAAAATATAAAAATATACAAACATGTAAACCATTTATATAATTAGAAAAGAACCTCGCGGCAAGAACCACGGAAGCATCCGGACTACGAACAGTGGGATTTGGAAGAGGTAAATTGTAATATACGTTACTACTTCCGACTAATCCAACAAGTAAAGGATTGTTTTCACACCATATGGTGATTCGTCCTATAAGATAAGCTTCTCTTTGACCTATTTTTTTATCATGATTAAAACACGGAAAAGAAACGTTTGTTGAAATTCTAACAAAAATAGCATACCAGTTAGAGCGCTAACGGGCATTTTTACAGTAATTTTGTTGGCAGCTAATTCCAAATTATGAGAAGGAGGAAGTTTTTTTGTAATTTCTTTGAAATCTTCTAAAGTAACAGGGACACAGTCAACACGCGTTATTTCAAGACTATTCCTGTCCAGTTGGTAATGAGGAGCGAGTTCTTCATAAGTGAATTCAGACATTTTGACAACGTAAAAGTATGTATAGAAGTATAAATTTTGGTGATTAAAAATTAATCAGTAGTCTAAATAAATATGAGTCACAAGATAAATATAAGTCACAAGTAATATGCCATTTTTTTTTTATCGCAAAAATAAATTTTATAAACCATAATCCAGTGATGTAAAGTGATATGAAATGACACAAATGGCTTTAGTGACATGACATATCAGATATGTCATTATGTCATTTCGGAGCACGCAAGTTGTGGACGCGGTTTGTGTCAATCTTCACCATATAAGGAACAAGGGACATTAATTTATTTGTCACCCCCCATGACACAAAAAACTGCGCCCACAAAACCAGTAAATGATAAGCGATATTTGTCATTTATCACGTGATTTTTTTAAAATTTGGCCGGAATTAAGTAATTGACATAGAAATTTCCTTTTGGCCAAATGAGTAACGTTATACAATACAAAAAAGGCAGGTTTATTCTTATCAAAAATGGAGAAATGTATTACACAAGATTCAAAAAATGGAAATTTCTATGTAGATCACTTAATTCTGGCCAAAATTCAAAAATCACGTGAAGTAAAATGTAAATTTATTTATTGTTAAATTTACACATAATATATGTTAAATTGTTATTTATTGATTTATTTGATTATATAATATAATAATCATATGATTTATCATTTATAATTCATTACTTTTTTAACAACAAATAAACATGGAAATTTTTTTTTATTTTTTTTTAAAAGAATTTTTTATAAAAAAAAAAAATAAGTTCCATATATCTAAAAATTCTTTATACTTTTTTTCTTTATAATTAATAAGTTTTCAAGACTTAATAAATGAATTCTTTATAAAATAATAATGATAACAATATGACATTTTTCTTTGCTGATTTTAACTTTAATATTTAAGTAGAACTCAAAAATATATATATAAGGGTTAGGTTTGAGTTTGAGTATTTTGAACTAAAAAAATCATGAAATCTTTTCTTTTTTAGATAATTTTTGATAATGCCAGTCAGAATTTTATTTTCTATTATAGTAACCAGCTGACATTATCATAATTCCAGTCCTGAAAAAATGCATACGATTCATAATAAAAATTTTTTTCATCACCTGACCCCTATATATATATTTGTAAATCCTATTCAAGTGGATTTTTCAGAAAAAGAGACTAGTTATGAGAATAATACTACTGGTTTAATTTTATTAATATTTGTTTAATATTTATAATTTTTCAGTTTTCTAGTTTACTTATTTTATTAAATTTTTGTATATTTTTGTTTTATTTATAATTCTGATTAAAACCATATGCATTACTTAAAATCTTAAATCCAATTTGAAAAAAACTTTTTTAGGTTTTCTAATTGTCCTAATATTAAAAAAGGAACTTTATTTTCTAATTTTAATATTATAGTACATTATTATATAGAATATAGATGTTTTAAAAGATTTACTGTAAGAAAAAATGTATGGATAAAAATTTAGATAGAAGTATTTACTCAAGATATTTAAATTGTAAATATTCAGAAAAAGCTCCAAATGATAATAATCGTATTACAGCCATCAGAAATAAGAATACAAAAAAAACTCAATTGGTATATCAATTTATCCAAATTTATTTTATTTTCATTAACACATTTTTGAATGAACATAATCATATACTTTTATCTGATATAGCAATATTTTTAGCTAAATTTTATGCTTTACCTGCCAAAATAAAAAATAATATTAAATATTTTGTATCATATGAAATTTCAGATATTCATATTATTTGCTCCTTAAATATGATATTCAATATATTCATTTTCAAGATATACTAAATTTTATTCAAAAAGTTAAGTGGCAAATTGTTGATACTTCAAATGACTTAGCTAATCTACTGAAAAGCCTATTAGCTAAACAACATAATAACCTTTATTTATTGTAATTCTAAGAATTAATATGATCTCTTCAAAATTAATAAGTATTTTTTGGATGAGTAGTAAATAACAGTTATTATATATTAAATATCATGATGTTGTTATTCTGTCAATGATTAAAGCTGACTGAAAAACTTTAATGCTTTAACAGGTTAACTGGAGTTTAATTTAATAGGAAAGTCTTGAATTGATCACAAATAATCACGTGAAATAATGTTGAATATTCAGTTAAAGAAAATAGGTTTTTATTAAAATAATGTAAGATTTTAGATACGACAAAAATATAGATAATTTCTTGGTTGCGAAATTAACTATCTTGAATTATACTACAGTTAAGGTTGCCTGCCAAAATTAGGTAGTTTAGGCCAAGGCCGAAACTTTTCTATTGCCAAAAGTTTAGGCAATTAAAAATAAATTTGCCGAAACTTACAATACCGAAAGTCCGAAATTTAACCGAAATTATAAATATAATTTTATTAATTTAATTGATAATTTAATATTTTAACATTATAATTAATAATTTATTTAATTATTTATTTAAATATTTCTAAAAAAAAAATATTTTTTTTTTCTAATTAAAAAGTATTAACTTTTTTTTATATTTTTAATTTTTATTTTCGCAAAATATTTGCACCGGTCCATATAAGGAGAGAGATTATCAGAAATCATCAGAATTCGTACTAAAATGTTAATCTAATCATTTGGATCATCTGATTCTGATTATAAATTTATAATAAATAAATTAGAGACGTTATTAACGTTTCTGATTTTCTTTTTGTAGCAAAAAAAAAAATTGTTCCAACAAATTAAGTATATGTAAATCTTATTAAAAAAAAATTCTCCAATGAAATATCTATCAAATAAAAGTTTTATCCATCAAAAAAAAACTCAGAAATGTCCCTATCAATGAAAAAAATTCTCTAACGAAATTTTTTATCAAAAAAATCTTTTTATTAAAAAAATTCCCAAAGAAATTCTATCAAACAAAGCCTTTACCTGTATTAAAAATAAAAAATTCTACACCTCTTAATAATTCCCACTCTCTTGTTTTACCCAATAAAATTGATTTATCAAATAATATACTTGAAAATGCAATATTTATATTTCGCACCATTGCTGCTTGGTTCCCGGATGAGTATTACGAACTACCGACCACGGAACCATTAAACTATTAAAGGTGAGTTATTCGTTTTTATTTCGTTGTTTTTTTTAAATTTCTTTAAGAAATGTTATTAACGTTTCTGTTTTCTTTTTGTAGGATTCCTGGACGAATATTACAACCCGGCTTTGGAAATAAACCATTGAAGGTGAGGTTTATTTCATTTTTTTTTTTAAAAAAAAAATTCTTTAAGAAACGTTATTAACGTTTCTGGTTTTCTTTTTGTAGGATTTCTGCCTTTCCGGACGAGTATTATGAATTGAACTTTGGGAATTAAGGTATGTGGTCGGTGGAGGTAATGGGAAGGCGTATTTATGATTAAAGAAACGTTTCTAATGTTTCTCTTTGGTCCTTTTATTAATAACAGTTTTGGCTTAATTACGCCATTTCGGAAAACATTTCAGGTTTCGGTTTTAATTTCGGACTGGAACTTCATAGCCGAAACGTTTCGGAAATTGGAAAACAGTTTCGGCAGGCAACCTTAGTCACTCACTCACATACTATAATTTACCTCTGCCAAATCCTACTATTTGAGGTCCAGATACCTCTGTGGTAGGGATTGGAATCGATTCCCATTATTAGAATCGATTCTAAAATCGATTAATCGCGATTAATCATTTCGCAAATACTGATTTTTTTTTATACTATTTATAATAGGTGTGTTTAAACACATATCACGTGATTACAAAATCATAGTGATCGACGAACAAATTTCCTTTTTTGGAATTTTGTACAACCTTGTGCGATAGCAACTTGAATTTTATTGGGAGATAAAATTTCCTTTTTAGGAAGTTTGTGTTCCTTCACGTGATTCGCGGGCGGAATTATGAATTTGGCCAAAATTAACTATTATGAACAAATAATAATTTACGGTCAAATTAACGAAACTGCGCCACAATAAGTAGATTCGATTTTTATTCGAGATTCGATTTAAAATCGATTCTTATCGATTTTCGATAGTTTCGATTTTAATCGAATCTTTTCCGATCCCTACTCTGTGGTTCTTGCCACAAGGTCCACTAACAATCAAGCTGAGGCGTTTCCACCAGTCACTCCAAATTTCGTTGCGGAAATATGTTCTGATAATGATTCTTGGGATTATTGTCATAATAAAATGTTAGATTAAATGGCTTCTGGGGTAGATGTAAGTGATTAATAATTGTTTATTTGTTGTTTATGTTTATTCTGCTATTGCTATTAATTATTATGGTTGTTTTATCTAGGAAGGTATCTTAATTGATCCGCTTGATCAAACTTTGACGTGGTGTCGAATTAATGGGAATAATGTTGTCTGGAACACTCGAAATAATCCGAGTACTTTTAGGTCTCGAATTCTTAATGGATTCACTTTAAACTTGCATGGTATTATAAATTGATCTGATCAATCAATGGTATCGAATTAATGGAAATAATATTATCTGGAGCATTCGAAATAATCCGTGTTATTTTAGGTCTCAAATTCTTAACGAATTCACTTTAGACTTGCATGTTATTAAAAAAAGGCTTAATAACTTCTATTTTTTTTATTCACGAATAATGTCTTCATGCCCACATCGGGCTTATATATATTTTTTAAGCTTATGTGAATGCTGTGTAAACTACTTATTGAATAAATAAATACAATTCATTTGCATCAATTTCGAAATTTTAGTTACATGCAATTATTGTTGCGCATAATTTTACATGATGATACTATTTTTGCTTATAGATAAAGGTTAAATCCCTCCTCCTGCTTATTCCCGAAGAATACTTTATTAATTTTCAAATATATTAACTGAGTTGTATACATTTGGAATCTCCATCTCGTAATCCGTCTCAAGCTCCATCTTTGGCCCATAATGATGATGATGGGGGAAATCCAAGAAATATTGGAGCAAACATGGCGACTTCAACTACCCAATCACCATCTTATAAGGTTGACAATCAACAATTCTCAAGAAATGCGGAGGAGATACAAATGGTATCGGGTAATAATATGAGGAAATGTCTCTAGGCTATGCACAGCGCCTTCCTTTGATTGCTTCATCCATCGACGTCTTCGGCTAGACGATCTTTGGCCTAGAGTCTGTTCAACCTCTCCAATAGAAGGTGTAGATGAAGAATTTCTCCTATTTCGTCTGCAATTGGAAATATTTATATTACGGATTCTGTCAAATGAATCTTCAGGCCTCTCCCAAAAATGAGTACGAAATTCATCAAAATATTTAACGCCAGCTCGACTACTTCTCGCCCTTCGACCGCCACTCATATATTCACACATTGCCTTAGAGATATTTGATAAAAAAAAATACATGTACAATCTATTTGATGTGTTATAGAAAGTGATCACTTTGCCGGAAGACTAAAAATAACTTATGTTGTAGTCATTTACCAGGTAAAGTCCAAGTTTTTAAATATAAATATGATTATGGGTTCAATAAATCGAACACGGAATGTTGTCTCTGTACTCGGCCGTTGCGCAAAATACTCTGGTCGTTTCTCGAGACAAAAAATACTATTATTTTGCATCATTAGTCAAGAATAATTTTGGTTCTTCATACAATGAAATCATACTAACAGCACTTACAAGTGATCCACGACTTTTGCGAGTGTAAAGCTCATCGTCCGAATTTACGATTTTGTATGACTCGAATGATTCCCAAATTTTTTCAATAGTTGTCTCCGCCAGATAATAGTCAAGTTGTTGTTCAACAGATTTAGGTAATTTTATTGATGGTAATTGTGATTCGGTAATATTCAAGAACGGAGGTCTATCTCGTTCCGTCACTTTATCAAGATCAATAATGTGTGCAAAATGTTCCCTACATAGAAGAATAATAAATGTGAATAGGAAGTCTATAATATTAAAGCGCAAGAAGCAATTACTCACTCTTCGTATGGTTCTTCATCATTATCAAAGCCGGATTCTGTATTTCCGGCTGATTTATCACTATTTTCGACCTGAATATCTCAAAGTTCATTATGCTCGGTTTGTGGGTTTGAATTATCCCTATTATCAACTTGAATATCACTATCTTCGACCTGAATATCTTGAAGTTCATTATGCTCGGTTTGTGGGTTGAATTATCCCTATTATCAACTTGAATATCACTATTTTCGACCTGAATATCTTGAAGTTCATTGTACCCGAAATTGTTTCTATTTTCAACCTGAATGTAAAAGCAGAGAAAATGGTGTGATGCACAGAAAATAAATATTAACCAGTTCTGCAAATCCATTGAAGTGAATAGAATATAATTTGTTTCTGAGTTTTGCTTTTTCGATATCTGTCCAGAATTTTAAGACAGCTTGAGATTTGATTTCATTCTAAGTTAGAAAAAATATATAAACGTTGACGACAGGTTTAAGCGTGTTTTATCAAAGGACATATAAATGAAAATAATTTTTCGGGATCAACCAGATTAGTGGCTGAATTTAATGCAGTGCCAAAGCGGAAGATGACCAACAGAAAACAGAGCCCCGTGAAAGATGGGATAAAAGCGGAGGATTATGCCACAAGATGAAAGCAGAGGATCACCGTGATTCCCATCTTCCCGTTGATATCGCTCTCCGAAAGTGGAGGAAAGCAGAGGATCTAATCCTGCGCCCAAAGCGGAGGATGAACGCAGGAGCGATACCAACTTCTGTTTAATCCCGTATCCTCGTACAATAAATGCAAATACATCACCTGATAATTTTTGATACTTTTGTCTGCTAATTTCTGAATCCGTGCAACAGGATGGTTTTTCCAGATATCGCTAAGAGTATCAATCCAATTTCTATGTGTTACATTTTTACCTGAGACAGACATATTTAGGAAACACAGGTATTCGAGAAGACGATTTGACACGCCGGGCCTACCTTAAAATGTTTAACAAAAAAGAAAAAGGAAGGAATGGTTAGTACCGTTCTGAAAAAGAAAAAAAAATAAAAGCTTCCGAAACTTACCTCATTATCATTTACCAGAAGGAGGCGCTAAATTCTCCTTTTCTTTGTTTTATTATGCTTTCTGGACTTCTGTAACATGTGAGTAGCCAATTCCTCCTACAGAGTCAGCAGATCCCTTGTAAAAAATTTTATCCGTAATTTCTGTGAATATGATATAAAAAATAACTAAAATCTAAGCAACTTGGATAATTTCCATAGCTGTGAAGAACCGTTCCTATTAAAAACAATTTTTTAGTGTAGTTACTAATGGGTTAAACTAGCACTATTTCAGATTAATAAAAAAGTAGAAAACGATCGATATTTGCCTCAGAGATTATCAATGATCCACATCACGCACCTCACATGACGATTTCTGAGGAGAGTTGCGAGGCAAGAATCGATCTGAGGCACAACATTATATGACACAAGACTTCACAAAATTTTCTGCAGTATAAATTTTAAGGGGGCAAGTCACTATCCTATAAGTAATATGATAATCATTTTTTTTTTTATCGAAAAAAATATCTAAACGACAAAAATACACGAGTTAAAGATTAAATGAGTTACTTTTCTATTCAAATTATTTGTATGATTTCATCATTTTATATCTGATAGTATATACATCAATTAATAAAGAAAGAATTATACATGCAAGCTAATAGTAGCATGTAATAATCTAGGAATGAGATGCAAATTGATAAAGAAAAAAGGTGTAATATTAATAGTAAATACAAGAAAATGAAGTTGAGCAGTAAAAACTGAAACAAGGAGAATGCTGAAATAGTAAAGTTATTGGGACAAATAGCATTTCATTGGGGTGGACATTGGACAAATTTTTAGGCGGATCTTGACAGTTAACCTAGAGATTTTGGTTGTATCATTGTTTGTAATAATGATATAATTGCATAAGGTAACAGTTCCTTGGAAAAGTAGTCATGTCTCATAATGCTTAGTCCTTATATATGTTTAGTTGTATAAGTTTAATATATGTAAGTGTAGTTATAATATGACAAAAAAAAAATATTGGATTATATCCATTATTTAATATTCAATATCATAATTTATCATAAACAAACACATAAACAAGAAAGAATTTTATATATATGTCAGTTATTATTCTGACATCACTTTGATGATTTAATGTACAAAAAAAGTTATATTTATGAAATTTTTTTTATAATGAAAATTTTTATTATGCATAAAATAAAGCATATTTTTTATTAGTACCAAGGACGTGTAAATCCAACGATTAAAGAGGCTATTTAACACGTTCTCGATAATTTTGATATATATTTTAAAATTTTAAATTTTTTTGTTTTATCTGCAATCTGGTAAGTACGTTTTTAAAATCATTCTTCGTATCTAGGCAGTAATTTTCTGAACAATTCTTTTATAATAATCTCATATTAAGTTAAAAATTATTTTACTTGAGATGATCTAGAGAAAATGAATAAATTTCAACAACCTGGTATTTTTAGTTTGTTGAATTTTATGAATTGGAACCAGAAAAATATATCTAATGCTAGTTTGAAAAAATTATTGCATGTTAAGTGATTGTTTTAGCCGTTAAAATTTATCTTTATTACAAATATCATTTATAATATTTCTTAAAAAAATTAGTGCGTAGATGAACCACATACATCACGAGAGGACCAGGTAATTTAAATTAATGTAGATGATGTTTACGGTACTACAACTTAATCATTTGATATAGCTCTAGCTTGCGATTTAGGAATTGTTAGAGGAACAAAGAGATAGTAATATCAAGCTTAGCACGGAACAAGAAGCCGTTAAAAATTCGATTACCACAAAACGTAAAAATGTATTTTATACGGGTGCTGCAGGTAACTTGATTAAAAAGTTAAAAAAGAATAATTATTAAATATTAAATATATATGACTTGTTTATTTTAGGAACTGGTAAAAGTGTACTTTTACGTTCCATAATTAAAACATTAAAAGAAAATTACGGACGGTCTAATGTTGGGATTACAGCAACAACTGGTATTGCAGCAATAAATATTGGAGGGCAAACTTTACATTCCTTTGCAGGACTTACTCCTCAAACACAATATTATGAAATTGAAGATATTATAGAAAATCTCTCTAAAGGTGCAAAAGCGAGATGGAAGAAAACAGAAGCGTTGGTGATTGATGAAGGTATAATCTTTATAAAATTGAAGCGGTTAAAAATATTGTAAAAAGTTAATTATTTTATTGATAAATTTTAGTTTCCATGCTTAATGGCAATTTATTTGATAAATTAAACCGTATTGCTCAACATTTTCGTTGTAATGAGAAACCTTTTGGTGGTTTACAGGTTTGATTATTTTTAATAATTTTAAGGATATAAAACTTTATAATAAACAAAATATTTGATTTTTTTTCAGTTGGTTTTAACGGGAGATTTTTTTCAACTTCCTCCGATTAAAAATGATATTGAAAAAGTAAAATATTGTTTCGAAGTAGATTCATGGTCGGAGTCGCTTGATCATACATTTCAACTTACTAAAGTACATAGACAACGTGAAGAAGGTATATTAATATAATTTTTTTATTTTTTGACTTTTTTAACACCAAAGTTAATGTTTTACCTTTTGATCAGAATTTGTCAAAATGTTGAATGAATTTCGATATGGACATGTATCAGAAAAATCAAGTCAGATTATGAGTAACCTAGAAAAGGCGCCCATTTATAACAATGACGGGATTCTTGTAACTGAATTGTAAATTTTGTGATCCTACTTTCAATTAAATGACTAATAAAAGAAGCTTAATTCTTATTTTCTTGTCTTTTTTTCCTTACAATTTTAGATATGCTATTAACAAATATGTAAATAATGTAAATACTGCAAAATTAGCGGAGCTTCCGTATAAAGAAATGGTTTATGAAGCAGAAGACTGGGAACCCAAATTTGGTGGTCGATTGGAAGCACTTATAAGAAATTGTCTGGCCCCAAAGAATTTGAGACTTAAACGTGATGCTCAGGTTATGTTACTTAAAAATACTACATCAGAGTTAGTTAATGGTAGTAAAGGTGTTGTGGTTGGATGGTTTTCTAAAATTACGTCGAAATTTTATGAAGATGTTCCTACAGAAGATAGCGTATCTTTACTGCCTGTGGTAAAATTTATCAATGGGCAGACTAAGGTAATTCCTCCGTTTGAATGGTCTTTAGAAAATAAATATAAGAAAAAAGTCGCAAGTCGTAGACAGGTTCGCGTTTAACGATTTCGATTAGTGAAATATATAAATTTATTAAGTTTCACCAAAATATATTTTTTCTAGATTCCACTTATTCTTTGTTGGGCAGTTAGTATTCATAAAAGTCAAGGTCATACTTTAGAACGCGTTAAAATTAATCTAGACCGAGTGTTTGAAACAGGTAATTTTAATTTATTTATTTTTTTTTTTTTAAATAAAAATTGATAATAACGATTTAGACAATCAATTGAAACATAGGCCAAGCTTATGTAGCTTTATCAAGAGCAACATCTCTTAATTCTTTACAAGTACTTAATTTTTCAGCGGATAAAGTATTTGCTGAAGAAAAAGTAATAAATTTTTATAAATCATTAACAGAGTTAGCATAGACATTCAGTTACGTGTGATAAATATTATTACGTTATGATATCATATACTTTAACAGTTAACGTATTAGTAATTGTGCAGATCATTTACCTAAATGGCATCTTTCTATATGATTTGATAATTTCATCATATTTCTAAATTATAAAATTAGGATCGCATAAATTTGGCGAAAAATAGCAGATTAAACATTTGAAAATGTTCCCAAAAAGCAATTAATAATTAAAAATTTTGATGAAATACTTGGAATTTATTAAGCAAATAGAGTCAAATCTGTATAAAAAAGATTTCTTTTAAGTATATACTGTAAATGGCTTTCTATTTGCGGCGTACGTTTACTAAATTTTAGAAATCGTGGGTATTCACATGAATATTTGGCGTATGACATAATAATTATATAATTTAAAATTAAATATAAATAATATTAATGAATCCATGGAAATTGGAAAAGAAAAATTAAAAAAAATTCAAAAAAAATGACTGAACCCAATTATCCAATCGGTATACTGTCATTTATATATTTTATTCACACAAAGAAATATTTACTAATATTATATATACATGAATATAACCTTAGGTAGAGAACCAAATTCTGCAGTTGTATTTCATGCATTACCAAGGCATGATGATATGATTCCAGTAGATAAATCGGATGAAAATAAAGAAAGATGGCAGGATCGGGAACATATTGTACATCCTCCGGCGATGAAAAATGATCCTAAAGGTAAAATTGCCTTTTTGTGAGTTTTATTCATCGGTCATTAATTATTAAAATTATTATAGGAATTGTTGGACATGTACAAAAAGATATAGAAAAAGAAATGAAAGAAGAAAAACAAAAAGTAGATCAAAAGAAAACTGATCAATCCTAATTTTTGTATAACCAATCATTTTGATCACGATTGAACCCCCACACCACATGACAATGATCTTCAAAATCGGCCGACTGGACAATGAGGGGGTGGGGGCCTTGGGGGGTTACCATATATAATAGTATTTTCACTCTTCTTGCGTATCTTATGCAAAATAAATTTAAAACAATAAAAATTTATTACTTTATCATATGCAAAAAATATATCCGCCGATCAAGTTGAATTAAGATCACTAAATTTTGGTTCTTTTTCCTTGAAAAAATTTAAATTCAATATTGTTACACTAACAGGAAGGTATATCTGTGTAATTTACCTATTGAAATAATAAAAGTTCAATATGCGCTATGATATTGGGATCGACTGAAGATTTTTTTTTACTCCGTAATTAATAATAAAAATCTTGTGAATTACATTTTATGCTTTATTAAAAAATAAAATAATCGATCGTAAATGATTCTTGGCAATATTAAATTTATTCTTTAACCAATAATAGTAAGTTTTAAAAGTGAGTAAAAAATGCGTAACTGTAAAATATATCATATGTAATTTATGCTTGAAATGCTTGATATAAAAATCCATTTATATTTTTTTTAAATGATCATCGATAATTCGAGATTATAAAAGATCTCATGTTTTGCCTTTTTTTTCTCATTTTTTTTTATCGATTTTTTATATCCCTATTTTTCATTATAAATTCCTTTCTTTTATAAAAGAAAATGGCTATCAAAACCATCTCTAATAATAATCGTAACAAAAAATCAAATAAACATAATAAAAATAAAGGTCTTGGACATAATAATAATATAAATAATAATAATAATAATGAAAATATAAATAATAATAATATTAATATTAATAATTATTTTGAGAAATATTCTAAAATTCAGACATATAATATTCAAGTTGGAGAAAGTAAATTTTGTCTCACTTCAGAATCATTAAGTCGTGATGCACCAAATTTTTTTACGGCAGCATTCTTTGGTTATTTTTCTGAATCAAAAACGACGAGTATTTTTATTGAACGGGATCCAATATATTTTAGTATGATGGTTAGATATTTAAGAGGTTATGAAGTTGATTGGCCAGCTAATGATAAAATTACAATGAATAATTTATTGGCTGATGTAAAATATTATGGGTTTGAAAAGTTACAAATTTTATTAGAAGACATTTATGAAAAGAATTTTCCTGAAAATATAATACCTTGGAAAGTTTTAACATACGCTTCTGAAAGTGAACCTATCGTCGCTATAAATATTAAAGATATAGAATTAGCAAGATGGAATTCTCATTCTTTAATTTATGATACTAACCCAATTTTGAAAAAAAACAAGCCATTAACAAATGAAGATGGTCAAGAAGGTGGTAATAATGATGATAGTACTAATGATAATACTCTCGCCGAAGATAACACCACTAATGATGAAAATGAAAATAATGTCATAAATAACGATGCGACCGCTAATAATAATGATCAAAATAATGTCGATAATATCATAAAACCAAACCCGGACAAAGGTTTATATCGATTAGAAATCCACGGAAGAGATGCATTAGCAACCGTAACGTCTAATTTGAACAATGGCGTAAAATTCGAAAATCTTACTTTAAAGGATTCCGCAGATGATAAGATTTTTCGTGCAC
Organism: Rhizophagus irregularis; assembly: GCF_026210795.1. NCBI lineage: Eukaryota > Fungi > Glomeromycota > Glomeromycetes > Glomerales > Glomeraceae > Rhizophagus > Rhizophagus irregularis. The sequence continues at coordinate 3,770,345 of NC_089435.1, read as the reverse complement.
TCACAGAATCTTTTAGAACATCTGAAGGTTCTCTTACTTTAACTCCTTCATTGAAATTACCATACTTAAAAGGTTCTTGCGTTGAGATCGATGGTACAAAATATTATAATTATAATGATTTATCAGCTTACTGTGGTGTAACCACAAAAGGCAAACCATTGTATTTTGAAGAAATTGTGATTCGTATTGATGATGGCGCATTTTTAATGAGAGCTCGCGCTTGGACTATTCCCTCTTATTATGCTTCTCAACCTTTTGTTTGTCCTGTGAAATCTAGAAAAGTATGAACCCTGATGATAACGATCGCCAAATTAAAAAACTTATACATTTTTTACACTTGATGTGTATGCTAGTAAAACTTCTATCCATATAATATTTATTATTTAGGTTATATATATCTAATATATGTATATATATATGAAAATAATTATTTTTTTTTTTTTGAACAATTTAATTTTTGGCGATACTTATTTTGATTCTTTATTTGTGCCATTGTATGGCCCAATAAAATTCATTTAACATATCCTGGATATTTCTTATGAATGAAATGAAAACATAATTCTGGTAGATTATCGGAAACGAACAAAATTGGGTAACTTTACCCCACTTTGTGTGTTACGAAAAAAATTTTATTATCGCCTATGTCTCGTGAAACCAACAAACAAATATATAGTCGGGCAAAAAAACAATTGGGAAAATTCCCTATTTTCTTTTTGATTTATTTTTGGTGATAAATTACTTTGATTTGCTGCATATGTATAAATAAATTTGTAACCAAATATCATATAAGCCAAAAACGTTGTGAACAAAATCGATGTTGCCTAACGTAATCTAATGGAATGATATGTAAAAAAGGTTCTACATTTTCAGGAACGGTTAATGAAAAATTATCCCAGTGTTGATTGATTATGAAATTATGGAAGTTTCTACAGCTAATCACGAATATCAAGATCTCAAACCAGGGATAATTAGGTTACAGTGCATTTCTCAGAATGGACATTTCGTCGAAAATGGTAGCAATTAAACATTTTTATAAAAATATTCAACGAGATAAATTTAATAAAAATCATCTAATTCAATAATTTATCTAGAAAAGATTTCTTTATGTACTATTTAGTATAAAAACAATAAAATGAATAAATAATTTTTCGGCCAAATGTTCATTCGGCCAAATATTCATTCGGCGAAATGTCCATTTGGTAAAATGGCTACGAAAAAACATTGTTAATCATTACTATTCACGAAATGTAAACCAGGACTCCAGGAGATGGTTTTTATTAACTCAAAGTTGCGCAGTATCAAACTTTCATTCGCCAGATAATATCTTTGTTTCCCAATTTATGAGGTTACTTTATTATTATTTCTTTATTTGTGGTAAGTGTGTCCATTGTAGAATCACAAATTATGATTTCCTTGACTTTTTTGTGATTAACAGAATAAATCATCAGGAAATTCGTATGGAGAGCCCTGTCCATCTAATAACAGGAAGACCTCACCGTTAACCTTTTATATTCTTTAATAATCTCAATATGGCGAAGGTAGTCTCGTTGATTAAGAACTTACAAATGCGTTTTCTTGAACGGGGGTTTCTTCATACATTAAGATTTAAGAGTTCCATTTTGAGATTAATCCCGAATTTTCATTGTTTTTATTAAGCTATACGTAGATCCGCATGCTGCAGTGTAAGTGAAATTATTTTGAAAGCGCTTTAAAAAAAGAAAGAAATTCACATGAAAAAGTACAAATTAGCGGAAAAACTTCTACTTAGTTGTTTAAGGAAAATAACTTCCAAGATTGACAAGCTCAATTTTGATTCTGATCACATGTAATTCACTTAATTAATAAATACTCCAATAAAAAGCTAAACATGTGTTACAACCCAACCCCAAAACAGAAGTCGTCCTGCTGACCGAGTAATCTCACATAAGTATTTTATAATTTTTTCATATGATACTTGTCCTCATATATATGGAAATTTAGCCAATAATAATATATAAGCCGAAATGTTAGACTTGTTGGTGACCTCAAAGACGCTATGCAAAAAAATCAGAGTAATAGGAAGATTATTGGCCTGAGAAACCGTCTAATAAGAGTATTCATGTCTTAGTCAACCCACCCAACTCAACCGTCATTTCGAGTCGTGAACAGTAATTACTTGAATCACTTGACGAGGTTGCCTCATTACGGACGTTGTTTAACAAGTTTGTCTATGGTATGATTTTTTTTCCAGCGAATTTTTTAAGTTATGAAAGCTGTATTATTTGTAAAAAGCAAATCCTAGACTGATATCACTATCAAACTACTGTCCGAAATTTTTTTACTAACCAAGCAATTGTGTTGCAGACTTCTGCGCTGTCAAGTGGGCGGTGAATATCGAACATGCAACCCTCAATGGACTCAAAAATTTAATATGTGATATGTACCAACCACCCGCGCTCGAAAATGATGAAATGGTGCTCAACTTTATGAGATATTCATCTAGGAATGATGTCTCGTTTCGAAAGATATTGCAGTCTCTAGCATCAAAGGCAACTTCAAACTAGCCGTGTTTATGAATGGACATTTCCGAAAGTGTGCGAGCTTATGGGCTTGGCGATGATGAAGTTGATGTGTATGCCATTTTTTCGTGTGGTTACTAAGAATGAGAAATATAAAGAGCGTTGCGCAAACTTCTTGATGAGTTGCAAACTCGCATTGCATCGATGTATCCTATGAGGTCACAAAAAATATCTATTCTTCGCCTCTGCAATTTACCATTCAAAGATCAAGTAAATATAGTACCAGAGAAGCTGATCGAGGACTGGACGAATTATTGGTTTAATCGAGGTCAAAAAAGATAATTTTAGACAGGGTTTCGCTGAGCGTCTTGGAGCTTAGCCACGCCTTTATTCATTTTAACTATACATATACAAATCTGTTATTATCATAGAAGAAAAACATAAACAAAAAAAAAATCTTTTCGAACGAAGAAAATTTTGAAGGATCATGAATGTACGCACGACAATGAAGGGAAACTATCGTTTGAAGTCTCTATTTGTCGCGTACGAAGATGTGAGTATGAAGGATATAGTGGAAAAAATCCTTGGTCATATTATCTTGCTGTTGGAGGGGTGGACTCTTCTTGAATTGGATAATAAGAGGGGAAATAAAAAAGGTGAGGTCATTGAGCAATCTTGCGGAAAAATCACTTCGTGAGCACAGCTTTAGTAAAGAAAAAATAATAATAAAGAAACTTACCAATTCATATTATACTAGCTCTTTTGTATTACTGAATTTATATACTTTAGAAATTCAGAAAGCTGAATCAATACATTTTCAACAATATAAAACAATTTGCCTTTCATTGCATTTAAGAATATATTATCATCTGAATATATATTAAAATACACTATTTTAAATCTAAAAACTAGGTTAATTTATTAATCAAAGTATAAAATATTAATTTACAAAATATAAACAAATACTTTATTTCTACTCTTTTAATGAATGTATGAGTGAAACAAGTACTGCAAATATCTCTTTTAACCAATTCTATCTCTATTTTATTAAAAAAAATATCAAAATTATTTTTTTAATAATTATAGCAATTTAATAATTCCTTTTTTTCCTTTTTTTGTAATAAAAGAAATAAATTAATATTAATAATTGCAAAGTAATAGATGAAGATAAAAAGACAAAAAAAAAAAAAACTTTAGTGAAAAAATCTAAGAAAAAAACATAATAAAATACTTCTAAGTTCTAAATTAAAAACTTAATTGCAATTACCATAAAGTCCCGAATATAAGCAACCTTTTTTTGTTATAGGGTGCTTATATTTGGGTAAATTTATATATTTGGTATATTGTATTATTGGCCAAAATTATCATAGTGTTGGTCAAAGATGCTTACTTTCAGGTAATATAAAAATCTGGGGGTGCTTATATTTGGGGGGTGCTTATAATCAGGATTTTATGGTAATTACTTTATATTATATAATATTAATATCTATTTCAAATTTTTTTTTTAAATACTATTATAATTATTATAATACAAATTACTCAGATTTGAATTGATGTTTCTTTGAAATTACTCTTTAGGATAAAACTATTTAAATTTGGATTAAAATTACTTTTAATTAAATTGAAATTGCATCTTAAAATATTAAATTCAAATTAAGATTACTTTTAGAATAGAATTATTCAGATTTAAATTGAGATTGCATCTTAAAATAAACCTAATTAAATTCAAATTAAGGTTACTTTTTAGAATAGAATTGCTCAAGTTGAAAATATACTAATATTTGCATTTTTTAAGTACTATCTAAAAAGCAAATGGAAAATAATAAAGAAAAAAAATAAATATTAAACAATAATAAAGAAACTTATCATTTTATATTGTAATACTATTGTAACTTTATTAATCTATTATAATGAAATTATAATAGTAATTAAGTCTAAAATTTTATATAATTATACTTTTTTTGAATTGAAGAATTTTTTATAATATAAAAGATTTTACCTTTTATTACATTTAAAAATATACTAACATTTGAATTAAAATATACTATTTTAAATCTGAAACTAAATTAATTTATTAATTAAAATATATAATTAAGTTGTATTTATTTTTTTAATTATATAAATAAAATAAATAAATAGTTTTTTTAACTAATTACTTATTTCTATTAATTTAGAATTTATAAGTTGTTATCTTTTTGATAACTATAGCAATTAATAATTCCTTTTTATAAAGTAAAAAATAAATTAATATTAATAATACAAAATAATAAATAAAAATAAAATGATATAATGAAAATAAAATTAATCATTTTATTTCATTATATATATTAACAGTAAATGCTAATAAAATTATTTACATTTTTTTTAGATTGTAAAATATTTAATAAGAAGCAGAAATATGTAAAATAAAATGAATGACTAATCACATTTCAAAAAGAAAAATGTTTAAAGTGGAGCAGTTTTAGCCAGTATTATTGTATTAAAAAACTATGCGTATGACAAATAAAAAAAATGATACAATCAATTCTTTATAAATGCACCCTCTATAAATACACATCCTCTATAAATGTGTACCCTCTATAATGCACCTTTTATCTAGTCCCAACTTGGACCTTAATGCTAAATGCACAGTTTATATATATATATATTCTGTAAATGCATCCTTTATAAAAAAATTTTATATAGTTTACTTATAAAATTTTTGTATTACCTTAATTTTAGATTAATATCATATAGATTTATATGCATTCTATAAATGCATATCCTCTTTAAATGCACTCTTATACCTGATTCCAAGGGGAATGCATTTATAGAAAATTGACTGTATATAGGTTTTCAATATTAACTAACTGAAAAAATTCAAGTCTCTCAAAATATTTAATAAAAATGGAAAAATGAATGAGCATAATACTAGTAATAAATATTTTACAATAATTACATAATTCTGCTTTGCTATAAGATTTTTCCAGCATAATTACTAAGAAATTACCAGAATGTGATTAATTTTTGAGAAAATTTCATTTTTATTTTTCAAATAAACTTAGCAAAACCCCTATATGGATTTTAAAATTGAATTTTATATGCATTTTGCTTTTTTTGCAAATTTACTTAGAGAGAAAATATGGGTTTTAAATGATGATTTTTTTGCTAATGTTAACTTTTACAAATTTAAATATAAAATAGCAAAAATGTGATATAATCCTTTCTTTTAACCCTAATCAAACTAGTATAGTTAAAAATCCTAAAATCTATAAATAACATGATAAATTAGCCAATAGTAATTATGATCTTTGTTTATAAAAAAAGATCTAATCAAACTTGTAGAGAAAGAAAGTATTTATTCCCATAGAGATTATGCTGAATAATATTTGTATTAAAAATTTCTATAAATTGATCTAACTATCTTAGACATGATCGGCAAAATCGGTCACGTGTTTTGGTGGTTACGGACGTCCCCCAAAAAAAGGAACTGTAAGGGTCGGATAATAGGAGTAAAGTACATTATATATTAAATTATAAAACGGAAAAAAGCAATATAATATGTATGATCCAGTAAAATTCGCTCGAAAAATTTGTAATTAGCGGTTTCCGCTAATTTTTGATTTACCGATCGGTTATGTATTTTTGTCTCAAGATTTTTTTAGAAAATTAATCACATGTCTAAGTTTTTTTTAGAATAAAATAAAAAAATTACATAATTTTACTTGATGTAAACGGCTTAAATTTGAGAACCACGAAAAAAAAAAAAATTATTATTATTTTCTATAAGAGAGTAGTCTTGTGAAACCGACAAACAATTATATAAATGGGCGAAAAGACTTGGCAAAGAAAACAATTGGGAAAAATCCCTTTATTTTTTTTTTTTGATTTGTACACCCAAAAAGATTTTTCCGAACATATTTGCGTTACAATCACTTGCTCGTCATAGTGATTTAAAGAAAGTACAATTTTTTGCAGTAATCTGATATTCAGATAAAATTTTTACCAGAATTATGGCATTATGATACCATATGAGATGATCGAGGAAATACTTATTGTAACACGAATTTTTGTCTACGTATAAGTTGATCTAATTAATTGGTCATTATTACATCATCTATTAATATTACTTTATACATTGCCCCAAAGACTAATCTATAACAGACCGAACACAAGATAATTAAATAAATAATGATTTATAATTAAATTTTTTCCAAGCAATTGCAAAAATAATCTTTGTACTCTATCGTATTGTGATTATTATTCACAAGAAAAAAAAATGGAAGTTATAAAGATTTGAAAAGAAACGCCAAGTTCATCATAATGATATAATTTATTTTTCCATCTTATAAATTTAATTCACAGTTTCTTATAAAAAGAGGTTAAATTTTTTTTTCTTTTTTTTTTCAAAATCAAGTTTTTATTTCAATAATTACCATAATCTAAATAATCTAAAATAATATCAGATACCTTTTTCAATTAATTTATAATCAATCGCAAAAATGAAATCAATTACTTTATTCTTCATCGTCTTATTCATCATTTCTTGTTTACCAAGATATATTGAATCTCAAGGAGCGCCAGATGCAGGTGCACCTTCAACAGTTACCAGTGTAGATGTGGCTCCAACAACTGTTCCTGTTCCAACTACCTCTACTACTACTATTCCAGTTGAAAGTACCAGCTTCGTATCACGTAAGTTAAGTTCCTTACAATCCCTTCCTTTAATATATATGTACTAATTATTTATCTTCAATCTTAAAAGCACCTGTTACAGTAAGTTCTACATCCCTTTCGGTGGTTCCTAGTCCAACAACAGTCGTTAGTTCTGTTTTTTCTGTAAGCGGTACAGTCTCGAAAACGGTTTCACCTTCAGGAGGCGCATCAGCAAGCGGTGCCTCACCAAGCGCCAGCCAAAGCAGTTCATCAAGCTCATCAAACGCTGCTGAACCCGTTCCTGCACGAGCTGGAATGGTTAATGCCGCCGCCGCCGGTGTTGTTATGGCTGCTATAATTTTATTTTAAAAAATATATATATTATAATATGATATAGTTCAAAAAATTCAAAAATTTATTCTATAATTACCATTATTATAATTCATTAATAACCTATAATTATTTTTTGTAATTTTATATCTAAATTTCCGAAAAAAAAAAAATAAACAATCCTTCTTGAAGATACTCACTTTCCTTTAAAAAAGTATAAATCGACTAACTAAATACTATATTTAAGTCAGATCATTGTTATGTTAATCTTTCTTAAAACCAATGACTTTAAAAAGGCTAATTAAATTATTACAGTGATGGTAGTGCTTAATATAGAAATTGAATTTTACCCAGAATGAAAATCACCAGACTTATAAACCTTTTACTGGTTAAAATCAAATAAAAAATTTCAAATTGTAATGCTCTGGTAATATTTACCATATTTTATAAATTTTTTTTTTTGCAAATGATGGCACACATTTCAGAAGAGTCTTTGTTAACGCAAAAATCCAAAAAAAATAGCACACACGTGACATATTCATCGGAATAAAAAAAAAAGATTTTGGGATAATGAGTTCGAACAGACGTTAATCCAATAATTCTGAATTTTAATATTTTGTGTTATTATAAGCCCAAAAAGTCACGCCTCCAAAAAGTATTTTTAAATAAATTTGTTACAATTTTATCATTTTTACTTCTTAATTTTTAGAAAAAAATTTACTGTTTAAATAATTAATAAGTAAGTTATGTTCTCGCTATTTTATAGTAATAATTATATCATATAAAATTTTAGACTATGCAATTAATTAATTAATAATTTATATAAACTCTACTTTTACTTATCAAAGGAACTTAATTATACAGTATATCCATTTAGACAAACAATCAAAATTAGAGTGACAATAAAAGCGACTTTGAAAAGCATAATACAATAAAATCATCCCTCTACAGTTAATAACAAAATCAACCCAAATTTAACTGTAAAAACACAAATTTGGTTATTGTCGAAAATGAACTTTAACCAATAAAGGATTTTTCATTCGTAACGTTATTGATTGTGCAAAATCAGGTGGTGATTTTTGACCAGGCAATAATTCAAATTTGAATTGTTTTAATATCGTCGTTGCAACTGTTAACGCTTCAACCGTAGCAAAATTTTGTCCGAGACTTAAATGAAAAAAAAGAATATAAGCATAATTATTATAACGTCTTGATCATCAATATTATAATTTACCATATTCTTGGGCCACAATTAAAGCTGTTAAATTTATACTGATTTGGCCTCTCATTTTCCAAAAATCGGTCTGGAATAAATTTTTGCGCATCTTTTCCCCAAATTCTTTCATCTCTTCCCATAGCCCAACTAGACCAAGAAACCCATTCTCCAGCATGAATAGGTATTCCATTAGGTAATACATCATCCTTTATACACAACTATTAAAATACAAAAATTAATTCAAGCTATAATTTTTGAAATGAAATTAATTTTAATTACCTTATTATTCTTTGGAACTGAAGGATGTAATCTCAACGTTTCATGGAATACAGCATGTGCATATTTGAATTTTTTAATCTCATCGTAACTTGGGATTAGATTTTCGGATGAATTTGCTTCCTTTATTAATTTCTCTTCAACATCTGGATGTACCATAATATTATACATCATCCATGAAATTGCCTATAGAATACATAATTAAAAATGTAATACTTTATATATATATATATATATATATATATATGATTGTATTAAATTTTTAAATTACCTGCGCAGTAGTGTCACGTCCTAATTTTTTTAAAATAAAAATATTTGTTACTTTAAATCGAAATTGAATAAATTCTTTTTTATGTTAATACTTACCAGCAATAAGTAAATTCAAGACAATATCTCTTAATTCTTTATCACTTAATTTTCTCATATTTCCATTTTCATCATTAATTTCAGCATTCATAAACATACTTAAAATATCATTATTTTTTAATGATCCTTCATTATCTCTTCTTTTCTTAACGATATTATAAGCATAATTTGATAAATATTTACAAGAAGAACGCATTTTAGCACCATCTTTTGTAAGTAATTCAGTAATTGGCCATATGGGATTTATAAATCTTTTATCAATCATAGTTTGAACGAAATCAAATGCTTCAGCAAATTGTACTGGTTCATTAGGATTTGTTAAAGAACCAAAATCAGTTTCAAATGTTATCCTAAGAAATGAAATGGTTAATATATTTAAAAAATATACTTAAATTAAATTATTATAATATTTACTTTCCGAACGAATCTAGAGTGAATCTAAAAAATATATCCTGTAGATCGATTACGTCACCCTTTTTTGCAGCTTCTTGTAAAATATTAAGTAAAATTTTTGTTTCTTCTTCAAATACTACACAGATAACATCACGAAAATTTTGTCCACGAAATAAATGACTTGCTAATCTTCTTTGAAATTTCCACATTTCTCTATTAACAAAAAATATTTTAATTTTTAAATATTATAAATATTATTAACATAAAACTTACCCGTCAGCATTGAAAATACCATCACCTAATACATCATAAACTATTTTGGAAAATATTGTTCCTTTAACATAATTATCAAATTTTGCTTAAATTACGTAAACAGAAAAAAAAAAAAATTTTTTTAGCATTGTTCGTTCAATCATTTTATTATTCGTTCAATTTAAAGAAATGATTGTTAATATAAAATGAATATATGATAGAATACTTTTCATTACGTGTTCTAATAATTCGGGGCTGTTAACCGTAATTTGTCTTCCTAATACGGGAATTGTATATGTCCTAAATATGAAATGATGCAAATATATCGTACATATTAAAATTCTAGTAATGTAATTATTGATTAGTCGACTAGGGGATATGCATAGGGATATGCATTAATAGTATCAATAGCATCAATAGCATTAATTCTTATTGGTCATCACAGATCGCAGTAATCCAAATGACTGGATGAGGGATAGACCGATATCATTATTCCCCCATCAAATAAATAAAACAATACATAAACTGATAGGAATTTTTTCATATTACTTTCCTGTTTGGTACAAGAAACATATTAAATCATATCGAATTATGGCATACTTACGAAACAGGACCATATTCCATCAAAGTACAATGCATAAGAAGAACTACATCATTATTGAGAACTGATATAAGATTACCAATAAGTGGATAACCTTTATTACCATTAATATCAGGTCTTGATCTAGTAGCAATACTTCTATCAGGATATTTTATTATCAAATAAATTAATAGACCTATTAAACTTAAACATATTTCTGTAATTAAATACATATTTTTTTAGATTCTTTTTTTTTTAAAAAAAATAGATTAATTTTTTTATAAAGAATCTATTTAAAAAAGAAAGAAATATTTTGTGTATTTATAAGTTGTTTAGACCTTCCCAGAGATATACATAAAAGGAGAATCGCCGAAACGTTAATAAATTTTTAATATGAAAATCTTATCTTGATTCTCAAAAAGGTTAGATAAACAAATTTGATATGGAGATTAAATTACTTTATAAGGGAAGTTGGTTATGGAAATATTGCTAATTTTGATTATTAGGTTAATTTAGTGTTCAAGTAAAAATATTTTTGTCCCCAATAAAGTATTTCCACCTTATAAGTAATATTTTTTTTCATCCAATAATATTTAAGTATAAATATTATATTATCTAATATCCGTCATCTGATGAGAATTCATGAAAATCCATATAACTTTTGTATCACGTAAGATTTATATTATCTAATATCCGTGAAGGATTATTCATCTGATGAGAAATGAGAATTGATGAAAATCTATATTGAAAAAATATTACAAAAAAGATGTTTTTTTTTCAAAATTTTCTTATTTTGGCCATCGTAACAAAAAAATTGTTACTGTTGTACAATTTTAACCTGTTATGGTATTATAAGTTTTATGATTTAATTTACCTATATTTAATTTAACCATAATAATAATACCATATTTTATTTATTGATTTCTAATATGACCATAATAGTTTATATACAAATAACAATGCAAGTACTTACCCACATGGCATGGGTTAACCCTTGTTTGATCAGTTCATATTTTGCGTAACGTTTTGAAATTTTTAAGCAAATTATCATGTGAATTTATACAAGTAATACAACACTTTCTTTCTTTAAATTTTCACATGAATTAATCGCTAAATATCCTAAATATGAAACGCTGATCTAATATTCTCAAGGAAAAAAAAAACAACAATTAGATCAGATTTTATTAGCGCCGATCAACGGTCATTCATTAGGGGTGGTACTTTGATTACTTTGACCAATCTTTAAAATAAAATCAATCAATTTTTTTGCCGATCGGATTGGATAATTAATTTTCTAAATCAGGAATTCAATGTGATACTGATTAACCAAATGGAGTTACGGAGACGTGTAACTAAAAATAAAACAAATATGTATCGTATGTAACGTGAGTCATTCGGTTATGCAACGTAATTTATGCAGATATAATTATATAACTGATAAATAATTCTAGTTTGATATTTATAGTTTTCATACTGCGTTTCTTTTTTTTTTTACAAAATTCCACGTTTTATTTAAATCTAAATATCATGGGACTTATACGGTAAGTTGCGAGGGAAGTACAAATGGAGTAAACAATTTAAATAATAAATAAAGATTACAAGAAAGGGTGAAAAAGCGTTTGTTTATTTATATGCTATCATGGGTAATATCTTTCTTTCTTTACGGTAAAATAAAACCTTATTATGAGGTGAAGGAGATCTTTGTGTTTATTATTATAAAATAACAATGAACGCCTAAGGTTTTATGTAACATTACAATATTTAATATTTAATGTCACTCCTGAAGTAAATTGTACTCAAAAGAAAATCCTATTTTTTTTCCCTTTTTTTTAAAAAAAATTTTTTATTTTTTATTTTTTATTTTTTTTATAAAAAAATTTAAAAAAATTCCAATACTGCGGAGACTGCGGAGATCACAAATATGAGAAAACCTTTACCGTCATTATGTTTAGAAAAGATATTTTGTGAAATTTATAATGAGGAAGTAATAAATGATAACCCTCTTAATACAATTTTAGATATAAGAAAGACATTATTTAATTGTTTATTGGTTAATCGAGATTTTTGTAGACATGTTATTCCAATATTATGGAGAAATACATTTAATTGGTATTTACCATCCTCTAAATTGATTATAACATATTTAAGTTTTCTTTCACCAGAATCAAGATTTAACCTAACAAAAAGATTAAATAATATTAATATAAGTGAATTATTGGAAATTTGTAGTAAAGAAAGACCATTTTTTAATTATACTTCATATTTAAGAGAATTAGAATATCATAGCGTATTTAAAAGTGTACAAGAATTATGGCCTAAAGAAATTAAAAGAGAAAGAAATCGACAAAATATTGAAAATCAATTAATAATGGCGGAAGAATTATGTAAAATGTTTTTATTACAATGTCCAACATTATATAGATTAGATTTAGCAACAGATTTAAATTTTTTAAATCCTTTCAAATTCTCATCATTAACATCAACTAAATCATGTTTAATTAAATTAAGAGAATTTAAATGTAGTGACCATCCAGATCAACTAAAAATATTCACCACTTTATCAAATATATGTCATAATATTGAAGTAATGCAATTAGGAATTTTACGAGATAATGATAATTTTATTGATTCTTCTTTATATGAAGGTATTCGTCAACTTTTAAGATCTCAAAGATATTTAAAAAAATTCATTTGTTCATTTGCTCAAAAAGGTTTCATGTCAATTATTGGTCCTAATTTTCCAATCTCATTACAAGATATTACATTACATGCTTGTGATCTTCTTGACGAGGAAGACTCTTTCAATTATTTTATGGAATATTATAATCTTACAACTTTAACATTAATAGATTGTAATAATTTACAAGGATCTCATCTTTCATCTTTAAAATATTTGAGGATCAATAATTTTAAACGAGAAAGGAATAATATGAAATTAAATATTATATATAATAATCCAGTACAATATTATGATATAAAATCAATTATAATTCATAGTAATGTAATTTTAACAAAACTTTTACTTGATGATATAATACAACCTTATTCACTTATTGAAGATATAACAAATTATTGTTCAAATTTAATTCATCTTAGAGCAAATATTTCAGCAAATGTTTTGCCACAAATTCCTTTATTATTTAAATCATTAAAGAAATTGGAAATTATTGAATTAAAAAATGAAAAAACATTTTATGAAAATTTAATTCCTATAACAATGACAAATGAATTAGCAATAGAAATTTCAAAATCAATACCAAGTTCATTATATAGTTTTACATTTTTATTAATGGTAGTATTTACAAGTCAAAGTCTTGCATTATTTCTTGAACAATTGGATGAAAGATGTATTATTATGAGTGATACTTCATATTATTCCACAGACGATGATGGGGATGATGGGGATGATAGAAGTGGAAGTGATGGAGGTGATGGAGGTGATGGAGATGATGGTTATTATTATGATGAATATATTGATATTGAAATGAATCAAGTAATATTTGAAGAATTTTATATTAGAATTGATTTAGATGAATATAATGAATCAAAGGGTGAACATTTTAAATTATTTAAAGAATTTGAATGTACAAAATACTTACATGACAATAATTCTTGTCTAATTCCCACTTATATTGATGAGTTGGATGAGTAACTTAATAAGGATTATAAAGACTTTATATACTGTACTTTATTTATATATATATATATTTATTTATTTATAGACATTTTGTATATTTTTATTTTTATTACTATTTTTTTTTATTATTATTATTATTATTTTTATTATTATCATTTTTTTTTATTTTATTATTATTATTTTTCTATTATTTTTATTATTTTTTTTTTATTGTTATTATTTATTGTTATTATTATATTTTCATATTTTATTCATCTTTTTTGTCAGTTCATCATCATTAACATTTTCACAATATCATACATAATAAATCTATTGCATCATCATTTTTAAATCACTTTTTAACGCGTAATTTTCTTGTTCTGCGCCTTTTTGCCTTTGTCCTGTACTGTAATCATCGTAAAACGTTACAAAAGTCAAAAAGTTGGTAAATTTGGGTAAATTTTAAATGATCTCTGATGATCCATATTATATATTATACTCAATCGATTATCGTTGGTATGACGTACATAAATATAATGTGAATTTTCATGATAAGTACTCAATTATAGTAGATCAAGGGGAAATCAAAGCTAAAATTGTATAGAATTGCGGAGTTGGAAAAGAATTATAAATTATTAAAATAAAATTGTAATATTTTTTTTGGGGGATGATAATTTATTTATATATTGTTCTTTTCAATTGTGCTCTAGAATTAATTTGCAATTAAAATTTACTAAAGTGTCGCAATTACCCTGTTAATAAGGTAATGAAATTCTTTATTAATTTATGAATTAAAGAAATCTATTTTCGTCACAATGGACATCATGAACTCAATGGAACCTTTTTTCTAAGTTCGAAAAAGACTTTTAAAGAAACAATAACAATTTAAAAAGGTAAAGTTATATTAAAGGTTAGTGTGGAACGTACGATGACATAAATAAAGACGGTAAATGGCGGAAATAATCCCCGTTAATTAGAAAGTAACCCTAAAAAAAAATTTTTTTTTTTTTTTTTTTTGATTGTTCCACATTTATCACTTTTTCATTTGGAATTCCTTGGTTGATTGAATTCGCAGTAACACTTACAACTGCATTATCTTTCTAGTCAGAAGCCCTATGGTTATTGTCTCCTCAAAAAGGAAAATCTTTCGTGCAACAAAATTATATATATAGAACCGGATAATTTCTCTTGATTTTTTTTATCTCTTTTTTCCTATCAATTTACTTTTCTTTTGAACAAAAGCAAAAAAAGAAAAAGGAATTTTTGTACCGTATTACTTAAATAATTTATCCTTTTTTTAAAAAAAAAAAATCAAACCACAAGTTTAAACTGTTTAAAGTAAAACTTTAATTAAACACAAGTAAGTACAACCAATAAATTAGAGAAAAAAAAAACCAAGAATTTGAACGATGTTGATAAACATTATTAGAAGGTTACAATTGATATACAAAATTGAATTCCGGTTGAAATCCGGAAAAATAATTTATTATTTTACCAATAATTTTTTATAAAAAAAACAGGTTTTTTTTAGCGAAAAATTTTTTTTAACGATGCTATATTTGATATTTTTTAAATCTACTAGGATCTGTGTCAAATTTTCCCGTGTCACAAATTCCTGCAGTATATAAATATGACAACACATCTCGAAAAACAATTAGAAAAAATTACTGTGAAAGAAGGTGTAGCACCTAGACCAGGAATTGGAAATTTAGGTCAAAAAGTTAACCTTCGAGCAAATCACCTTAAAATTTCTAAGGTAAAAATCTATTTTATAAATTTTTTTTTAATAAACTTTCACGTTTTTTTTAAACTTATTAATTATTATTATAAAAAAAACACATATATAGTTCCCAAATTTAAAATTATACTTATACAATTACAATGTAACTTCAAGTTCTGGAAGGACAATTGGCAAAAAAGTACGTTGGAAAGTCTTTGAAGAAATTAAAAAACAAAAAAAGTTTGGTAAAAGTCTACCAATCTTTAACTGGAATGATATGATATAT
Source organism: Rhizophagus irregularis (assembly GCF_026210795.1). Lineage (NCBI taxonomy): Eukaryota > Fungi > Glomeromycota > Glomeromycetes > Glomerales > Glomeraceae > Rhizophagus > Rhizophagus irregularis. Next base: position 3,754,177 of record NC_089435.1, on the reverse strand, counting down.
AGTTCTACCAAATTATTCTTGGAACAAGATGAATTCGAGGTTCGTATTTTTTATTCATACATTCATTCATACATTCCATTTATTGATTTTTATTATTTTATCTTAGTTACCTCTCCCACCAAGTGAACCAGCTGGTAAAATCACAACTTTTAAAATAAAGATTAAATTTAAGGAAGAATTTAGTTTGCAACATATAAAGGATTTTATGGAGTCAAAGCAAGCATGGAACAAAAATGTTCAAACTTGTATGAACGCGCTCAACGCTTACCTAAATTACAAAGTGCGTACAAACTATGTATCTCTTGGAAGAGGAATTTATGCTTCTAATAATAATAGAGTTATTTTGAGTGGTGGTGCTGAGTTAAGACAAGGACATTGCCAATCTTTGAGAGTAGGATGGAGTGAGTTTTTATTTTTATTTTATAATTTTGAAATTTTTTTTTTTATCTATTATTGTTTTACTAAATCATCGTTATAAATCGTTATAAATAATATTTATAGACGATCTTACTGTTAATGTTGATGTATGTTCTGGTATTTTTTGTCCACCTGGAAACGTTGTAGATATTGCTGCTGGTATCCTAAATCGTAGAAAAGATGATCTAAGACGTGGAATCGATGATAGAGACAGAAGGATGTTAGCTAAGGTATATTAAAATTTTTTTGTACCAAAAAAAATTCTATTTACATATAATCAAACATTATTCATTGTTTAAATAGGCATTAAAAACCCTTAGAATTCGTGTCCTACATCGTGGTGATAATAAAAGGTCCATATACTCAATTGATGATTTATCAAAAGATTCTGCAGATAATATCAAATTTAGAGATGAAGAAGAAAGGGAAACTTCAGTTACCCAGTTCTTCGCAAAGAAATATGGAATGAGACTTGCATTTGGAAGTCTTCCTTGTATTAAAGTTAGTAAAAATTGTTTTCCTTTAGAGGTCTGCGAGATATTACCAGGTTTGTAATACAAGATTAATTCGATGTGGTTTTTTTTTTTAATCTATGCATCATGTTACTTACAAATACAATCTTTTTAGACCAACCTTTCAAAGGTGATATTACTGATAATGGTCGCGCTGATATGATAAAATTCACATGTGTAAAACCTCGTGAACGTTTTCAATCAATCAGAGATGCTATTCACAACGTTTTTCGTTATGGTCAAGATGAAAACTTGAGATCAATTAATATGGGCGTTGATACTGAAATGATAGTAGTTGAAGGTAAGGATTTATTATCGTTTATGTTGTGCTTTATGGTAAAAAGTGTTTAAAGTTATTTAATGAGTTAAATCTTTCATAGGCCGTGTTCTTCCTCCTGTATCAATATCATTCAATAAAGATAGAGGTCAGCAAAATCAAAAAGTAGATACAGGACGTTGGAATTTCGTTAGTCAAGTAATTCAGGATGTAAGTTAAATAATAATAATATTAATAACAAATCGAGAAATTTTTTTTTTGATGATCTTTATTTTCCTTCGAATATAAATTAGGGCAAGAAGTTAACTAATTGGTCTATACTAGCGTTGTCAGGTGATCATCAGAATGCAATTGCACAATTTGGGAGGCAATTAACTGAAACTTTAAACAAGAAAGGAATGGTAAAGATTTTACAAAACTTTTGTTTTAGCAAATTATTATAGAAAATGATTTTTAATCCTCCCTTTTTTATCTTTTAAAGAATATTGTTAATCAGCCAGCAGTGGTCATTTTTAATCAACATGGGGATATTAAGAGGGTAAATAATTAATATTTTCTTTAAATTTAAATTTCATATTGATAGTAAATATTAATATTTTACACATATATAATAATTTTTATTTATCAATTTTATAGGGATTAACACAGGCTGCTGAAAGAGCTAGAATGAATAAAGATGAGCCGGTTCAATTGGTCCTAGTTGTAATGAGAGAACGATCTCGTTTATATAGTGATATTAAGCGCATTGCAGAAACTGAATTGTCTATTCGTACTCAATGCGTTTTGAACAAGAATATTAGAAAACCAAAAGGATTCGAACAATTTTGTGTAAATGTTGGTTTAAAAATAAATGCAAAGCTTGGAGGTAGGAATTATTCGTTATCGACTGGACAAATAGATTTTGTATCTTCTGTACCTGTAAGTATGAATTTATAATTACGCTTATTTCTCATATTATCGTATTTGCATTAATTTTTATTATCTTCATTATAATATTTAGACAATGATTTTTGGTGCAGATGTTTATCACTCGGGAGTCCATGAACAACATATGCCTAGTATCGCATCAGTTTGTGCTTCCATGGATGCGGCTGCAACTATTTATAGCGGTCGATATAGTATGAATAAAGAGCCACGTAATGAGACCATTGAGGAGCTAGATCTTATGGTTATTGATTTACTAAAAGCTTTTCGAGCTAAAAATGGTCGTCTCCCTCAAAGAATTTTATTTTATCGTGATGGGGTCAGCGAGGGACAATTTCGCAAGGTTATGGAGGTAGAAGTAGATATGTTGAGAAAGGCCTTTAAAGGAGGATATGGTGACAATCCACCAAAATTGACTTTCATTATTGTACAAAAAAGACATCATACTAGGTAATCTTTTACGCTATTATATGTTTTATGCTATTATATGTTTTATTTTTGAATAATTTCTTAAAACATTTTTTTTTATAAATATTAGATTTGAGCCAACTAATCAACGTGACAGTGATCGTGGTAATTGCAGACCAGGAACGGTTGTTGATACAGGAATTGTGGTGAAACAAGAGTTTGACTTTTGTAAGTTATTATTTATTATATTGTCAAGCACGATTCATTGATATGATATTAAGTTATTAATTATGTAAATTATGTATTTTCACATAGTCCTTCAATCCCATGCCAGTCTTCTGGGTACTGGACGTCCTACACATTATCGCGTATTGGTCGACGATAATAAATTTAAAGCCGATGATTTTCAATCATTAACTAATAAATTATGTTATTTAAATGCAAGGTTTGTTATATAATTTTAAATTTCCACTCCATATGTTTTAATTATTTCCGCTCCATGTTTTAATTATTTTTAATATTCAGATGCACGTCGTCTATATCTATTGTAACACCTGCTTATTATGCACATCTAATTTGTAATCGTGCAAGACATTATACCGTTTGGCAAGGCGAATCATCATCAGAAGGTTCTGCTACTTGCGCAAGTGTGAGCAAGCCATTAACAAATCTTATGTATTTTCTTTAATAATGATAATATAATTAATACACTAGTCTTAAATTCCATTTAATTTTATCAAAAGTATGTATAACTTAAAAAACAAGAACATTAGATTATTATTATATAGGATTATATATATTAGATTATATAGGATTATATATGTAAAGATATAGATTTTGTTATCATATATAATATCTTATCTTAATAAAAATATTTTTTATATAAAGTATATTTATTTATTTATATGTAGATCATGTATAAATGTATTGGACCGGGTACCGGATGTTCCAGATCTAGCCCCCTACATCCAGAACAAGTAAACCCATTACTTTTTTGAACTGTACAACTTACGTAAACACAGGTTATGCGTTTTACGACAAAATAATAATTAGAGTTTTACATTTCAGTCTCATTTTGATTATGGGAAAAATTGGACCAAGAAAAAAAAAAACTAATAAATAATAAACAAGTGAAATATTTTGAGATGATCAACCGGAACGTTTAATCGGTTTAATTCCACATTAAGAAAAGTAACTTATTCGATTTAAACAATCTTGGGAATTTCTTATTATTTTATTTATTATTTATTATTTATTTAGATTTTAAAGGGAAAAGATATAATTATTATAATGGCTTTTTAAAAAAATTCCGTTTTTTTTTTTAAAGTTTATATATAAAGTTTATTGACATTTAAAAAATTCCAAGATTACATGATTAAGTGATAATTATTACGATAACAACAATAATAAAAAAAAAATAAAAAAAAAATAAAAAAAGAATCATTCTCTTTTAATAATTTGAAAAACTTCATAATCTTCAATATCAAAATTTTTTGGTTCAATAATTTTACCATTATAATAATTACAATCACTATCACAATTTATAGCCAAATTATTAAAATTAGGCATCCATAAATCACGATAACCAAAACAAGGACCTCTCATATTAGCACAAAATACTGCCATATTTACATTTTCAGGTTTTATTCTACATAATTTTGAAGATTCTCTTAAATTATTTTCTCCGTCACCTAAAGAAAAAATAAAACTATCTTGTGATTTCATCCAAGAACCAAAAAATCCACCTTTCCAACTAATAGGATTATAACCTCCAATAATTTCTCTTGTACCAAAAACTTTAATAATAATAACTGTAGCATTTTTATTATCACATAATTTATGAAAAGTACTTGCACTAAAATCATCTCTACTACCACGTAAAAGTATTTTAAAATCATAAATAGGAAGTCTTCTATAATCACGAATATTATTTTTATCTTCTTGATGATCTATCCAACGAGCTATATGAGCTACATGTTTTAATTTAATAATTTTTGAATCAAGTGGAAAAGAAGTAATTTCATTATTAATATTATTAATTAATGAATTATTGTTATAAGTTATTGATGAAATTTTTTTATGATTTAATAATAAAATTTCAAAAGGTTTCAATCTTGAAGGTAAATCTTTAATATTTATATGATTAAATCTAATATAAGGAACACAATTTTTTAAGGTTTCTGATAATTCTAAAAGATCATTTTGTGATAATAAAGAAGGATTGAAATTTGATGATGATTTAATATTAAAAGTATGAGCGATACCCCATTGAATTAAATAATCCCATAAATCAATTTCATCCATTTGAAGATCATCTCTTTTAAGAATTGAGATTAAAACAGATTCTTCTATAGCTGTAAAAGCTGTTGTACCAAATACTAATTCAGGATTTTCACAAATTATTTCCAAGCATAAATCTTGTAATTCTAAACAATTTTCAATACGAAAAATTGTATGATATAAAATTTGAAGAGGATGTTGTCTAATCCATTTATTATGTTTTTCGAAAAAATATTCTTTTACATGAGTAAATAATTCTAAAAGAATTAATTCATCTGATGCTGTCAATAAATCCAAGATAGTTGTTGGATGTTCTTGTTCAAGAGAAATGGTACCAGAATATAAATAACTATTATATAAAAATAAAAAATAATAAATAAAAAATAAAAATGAATGAAAATGAAAAAAAAAATCATTTTAAAAAAATTTTTTTTAAAAAAACATATCATGTATACCTTAATATCATTTCAAAAATTTTAGGGGAGATATTTGGTTTTTCAAAAATAATATTATTTCCTTCTTTCATAGCCCAATCTCTAGATAAAGCTGAATGAAAATAAGGAGACCTAGCACGTAAAATACAAGAATGTGCTTTAAAGTTCGAGTCTCCAACTTTAATAATAACATTATAATCCTCAGCATTAAAAAGTAATTTGGTAAAATCGGTTGATAAGGATTTTAAAAATTTTGTAGATGTTGTAGTAGACATTTTGTAATAAAAAAAAATTTCAAGGGAAATAAAAATAATCTTTTATTTATATACGAGATGTATGGTATCTATCAGTTTGATCTCACGAGTAATCAAATAAGCTGTTCATTTTTCCACGTTACATAATTGTTTATAAAATATAAACAGCCACATAAATAATCATTTTAAAAAAAGATGCAAGGGTCTATAAATTACAAGGGAATAGGTGTAACTATTATTATATGTATAAAAAATGATTCGATGAATGAATACCTATTTTTACATTGTTCTTTTTAAGAAAAAATTTTCATTCGAAAGGATTATGCGGGGTAAAAATACTCGCCTTTTTTATTTGCGCCAAAAAAAGATTTCTAAGGTTAGATCAAATATCATTTATAAAAATTTATTAACTATTTAAATTATTTTTTTTTTTCTTGCAACAAACCTATGGCTGATCATACAAGATTTATAATTATTAATCTCTTCATTAATCAAATCCAAGTAAGAATCAATATTTTGTTTTTTAGGAATCTTAATCATATTAGCAAATATTTTTAATAATGAATAATAAGTTTTTAATCCCATTTCACTTAATTTACCACCCCATTCACCCATAGGTACATACATTACTGTATGTTTTATATCTTCATTTTTAAAACTTCCAGAATTTATTAAAAATTCTTTCATTAACTTTATGATGGTTGGATTATAACCTTCTGATCGTAATTCTTCATGAACTTTTTTATGAAATAAAAAAAAAAGAAAAAAATGAGGAATCATTTCAAAAAAATAATTATATACAGTATATAACGCGAATCATTTTACCTCTATCAAAAAATTCTTGAACATTTGGACCACGATTTGAAACAGTGATTTCATTTTCCATAATTTCTAGATACCCTCCGGGTCGTAAAACTCTCGCAAGTTCATTTATCAATTTATCTTGCCATACATCAGGTTTTAAACTTAATGACATGAATCTTAAATGTATATAATCAAATGAATTTGAACGAAATGGTAACCCTTCTAATATATCATTTATCAAAAATACTATATTTCTTGGTTTTTCATGTGGAAATATTGGTAAGATTTCAACCCCAAAATATAAATTTAATGGAAAATCTGTTGACATATCACAAGTCCATGTACCTGTCCCACTTCCTACATCAAGAATCATTAATCCTCCATTTTTTAACATTTCTTTAATCGGTGCATTAAAATTTCCTTTCCATTGGTCTCTATAAAAATGATGTAAAATTTGTAATCTATCTATAGTTTCATCATCATTATTATTAAATAAAGATTTGTGTTGATTTTTATTACGATTATTACGATTATTACGATTATTACGATTGTATTTTTTTATTTTTGTTATCGTATTTCCCATTTTTATTTTTTATTTTTTATTTTTTTTTTTTTAATTTTTTTTTCCTTTTTTCCTTTTTTTATTTTTATTTTTATTTTTATTTTTTTTTCTTGTTATTAAAAATTAAAATAACAAAAGTAAGAGAAAAAAAATTTTTTTTTTTTATATTTCAAGAAATTTCATTATTTAAATAAAGTTTATGATTTAAATTATTGGCTTACATGACTTGCATTAAACTTTCCATGTGTTACGGGTTGTGATTATTTTTAGTAAATAATTAATCATTTTATTTCCCCTCTGGTTGGTTGATGATATTATTTTTCCGAATATAAGCGTACGTAATTAACAAGAATAATATCTAACGTGTTCTTTGATGTTCTGGAGTGATTTTTGGGATTGAACGAAATCGGAATTAACTTTGATAGGTTTAAATATGATTAACATGCATGGAATTTCACGTGTACAAATAATTTTAATAACACGAAGTCATATCATTATAAAATGTTACGTACATCAGTTACTTGAATTACTCTTTTCAGATGTAAATGGGAAGACTAAAATGATGTTAAATTAAATCTTAGCCAACTTGGCCAAAATTAAAGGATTTAACTTTTTTTGATATTTTTTGATCAATTTATCCAATGTTACACTACGTCGGGTTATTACATTCCATGATAACCATGATAATCAATACGGCGTAAATCTTTAATCACATGGAGAATATTTTTTTTCTTTCTCCTTAACTGGATAAAAACATAAAAATTAATATATATATTTATATATAATATTGAAAAGTTTCTAATAAAACATGTTGAAATTTCGTACTCAAGGATATAATGGATATTCGGTATATTTATATGATATTTTTTATATATATCATTCAGTTAATAATCATAATTTATTTAATTTATTTTAATTAAAATATTTTTTTTTATTTATTGAAAAGTTACAATTTAGTCCATTTTTTGAAAATAAAATAGCATGTGCTACATCAGCAAATTTCGGGTTGGTTGGTAATGGAAAATTATTCGTTTTAAATACTGGAGTTGGACCTAGTGGTATTGAAGTTGAAAGAATGTAAGAATGTAATATAATATAAAAATATAATTTAATTTTTTTAAAAAAATTTATATATATATATATATATATATATAAAGAATGATCCTATCATAATCTTGTATCATTAATTGTTCCTAACAAAAAAATTAAAAATTTTTTTTAGTTATGATACACAAGACGGATTATATGATTGTTCGTGGAGTGAAATTAATGACAATCAAATAGTAACAGCAAGTGGTGATGGATCTATAAAATTATGGGATATCACATTAACAGTTTAGTATTTCAGTGGTGCTGTATCTTTTTGATGTATATATTTTATATATTTATTATTAATTTTATTTATTTTTTCTTTCTCCTAGGAATTTCCAATTCAAAATTGGCATGAACATAATAGAGAAGTATTTTCGGTACAATGGAATTTAATTAAAAAGGATACTTTTGTTAGCGGTTCATGGGATCATTCAATAAAATTGGTAAATATATTAAATATATAAAAATAGTTCAAATTATGTTAATATTATGATATATTTAATTTAATTTTTTTTTTTTTAAAAAAAAAAGTGGACGCCAGATAGACCGCAATCATTGACAACATTTAATGTGGAACATACAAATTGTGTATATAATACAATATGGTCACCTTATAATCCAGATTTATTTGGTTCAGCATCAGGAGATCAAACTATAAAGATTTGGGATATAAAACTTCCTCATTCAATACAAACAATAATTGCACATCCAGGATTTGAAGTTCTTTCAATGGATTGGAATAAATATCAAGAAAATATGATAATAACTGGTTCAACTGATAAAACTATTAAAGTATGGGATTTAAGAAGAACTGATCATGAATTATTATGTTTAAGAGGTCATGAATATGCTGTAAGAAGAGTAAAATGTTCTCCACATAATAGTAATATAATTGCTAGTGCAAGTTATGATATGACTATGAGATTATGGGATATTTCAAGACAAAGTAATCCTTTAATAGAAGTTTATGATGGTCATACTGAATTTGTATTAGGTTTAGATTATAATTTATATATTGAAGGTCAAATTGCTACTTGTGCTTGGGACGAGAATATTCATATTTTTCAACCTCCCGCTTTATCGGGTTAAGATTAATCCTTCCTGAGGCAGAAGGTAAATAATATAATTATTTTAAATTTCATTTTAAAATGTATAAATGTGGCAACAAAGATCTTTGTTTAATCCAAGTTCAAATTTTGTATCCAATTGGATAAGTTTCAAGTTGCAACAAACTATTATTTTGTTTAATTTTTTTTTTTTAAAAAAAACACATTGGTTACTTTATAATACATAATTTGTTTTTAAAGGAATATTATTAATTAATTACTCAAACATCTAGGTTTTCCAAATTTTTCAGCAAAAATACTTGAAGCTTTCCAATTTATTCCTCTTGCCTGGATGTGGTAAATTGTTGAATATTTATCAACATTAAAATTATTCGAATATTCAAATTTTTCTTAATCATTTAACATAATATTTTAAATTTTTAATCCGTTTAGATATTTTTGGTTTCAGATTTCAGATAATTATTATTAATATTATTAATTACACCAAATACCAGTAATATTAGATTTTTTTTTTTATTCCCAAATGTATCATTAATATTATTTAAACTTCAACTTATGTATGAAGTTTATAATATAACCAATCCGATCAAGCATGTTCGATAAATTACTGTAAATAAATATTAAAATATTGTAAATGTTTTCCTTTTTAGAATATTATTGCCCTATCCTTACTAACATTTCCCGAATTGAGAATGAAAAAAGTTTTTTTTTTCTCCCTGATAATTGTTGCCTTTTTGAGTTCACATGGCTTATTCGCGTATTTGTATATGTTGTCAAGTATAATTATCTAAGGAGTTGTATCAGACCCGGATTGATCGCAAATTTGCATGCAGTTAGCTGTCGGTCATACCGATCTTTCTATGTGTATAAGTTAATCATATGGATTAATATAGCCAATCCGATCAATCAATTGTACTACAACCTAATTGGTTGTGCATTCTTTCGGTCAATCCGATTCGATACGATCTAGAATTTAACAGGGTTCATGTTGTTCATGTTACTCGCAAGCGTTTATGATCAAATACTAATATTGATTGGCCAATCCCGCAAATCACTACGCAGTACGCAGCATGATTAAAGTAAGATAAGCATGATAAAAGTGTGACATTAGTTAAACTTTAATATTAACAAATAAAATTTCAATAAAATTCAACCTTATTTCTTTTTACTTTTTAAGTTTATGCAAAGTACTAAAAAAAATAATAAGAGATTCTTTATTTAGGATATATTAAAAAAAAAATTATAATCATGATTAATAAATATATTTCTTTTTTGCATAAAATAATTAAAGAGTAAATATTACACAACAGATAATATGACGCGTAATTAATATATTAATTTCATAGTTCCCATGAAATAACTATTATTATTTATATTACTGACCTACCAACCAAAGTGATGTTGTATTATCGTATTATCGTTGGATAGATGGAACATTCAATCTTATGTGATTCTAGAGATGGAATTCATGGACAAAAAAAAAAAATTAAATAAATGCATTTTATTTATTTTAACCGATTCTTTATTTTTAACCAATTCTCTTATTTTAATCGATTCTTTTCTTTCAGGATAACGAACATTTTATTTCATCGATATCAAGTATGTAATATTGGCGTTTTTAATTACCATTAACCTTCAATTCTCGATAAGTAGTAACGGTAGATACATAAATATTGTTCGTAATTTATGTGATCGATCAATTAGAAATCTTGGAAATCCCGTTCGGAACTTCGGGAACGCTTACTTTTTTTTAAAAAATCTTTTAACCAATTTTATTAATAATATTGTTAATTTAATATTATAGTTTATAAATTAAATTTGATAAATATTGTAATTACGGTATATGATTTAACTTTATTTGAATCAACAATATATAGTATTGTAATACCGGAATAAAAATTTTGCTAATTTAAGTAAAGAAAGAAAATTGAATTTGATATTTTTTCAATTTGATATATGCGTCATAATGATAGCACGGACACATGAGAAACAGTTGAAACACGATCACGTACGAAGCTTTAAGTAACAACTTTTTTTAATCGAATATCTCCAATTTAAGGGATTATATGTCCTTTGTAGCACGTGATACAATCTTATTCCCGCAGTTGAACAAACAGCCTCATTTTTATACTAGGCAAAATTCGTAACATTCATTGATTATTTAAGTTTAAATCTTGTATCACTGAATTTTTTCTTTTTTTCTTTTTTTTTTAAAAAAAGGGTTTAAAATTTAAACGTACAATCACCCCACAAAACAATTCCTTCAATAGAAATACGTTTAGTATGAGCTTACGTCATCTTTTTTTTTTTTAGAAGATCGATAATCTTTTCTTATTCGATCAAATTTTGTGTCCCTCAATTTTCAATTTATAAATGATTGTTTAAAAGAGGGAACCCATTGTAAATGATTAAAGAGGGAACTCATTTTTTTTTCTTTATCCCTTGTGAGAAAAAAAAACTGTAAAAATCACATTTTTTTGGTGACACAACGTCACAACGATCATTTACGTCATTATGTCATAAATTTGATATCACTATGCCCTCAAAAAAATAAATTTTTGTACCCATCAGTTTTCATTTATTTTTCGGTATAAAATCCATTTTTCTTTTCGTTTCTAAAAAAAAAAAATCAATTTTTCATTTTTTATAAAATAATTTTTCATTAAAAAAAAATAATAATAATTTTTTTAAAAAAAAATGAAGGCAAACGTTCGAACAAATGCTGAAAGAGAAACTTTAGCTAGGTTAGGTGAACTCGTAACATCATTATCACCACCACCTGAAGAAACCAATTCATATAAAAATGGTGGGAATATAAATAAAGATGATGTTGATATGGATGAAATTGATGATGAACTTTTCGCTTTACCTCAACAATTCTCTAAAGGAAAATATATTTCAACTGATTATGTAGATTCTTCACTTATATCACCTCCATTAAGCGCTTTTGATATAGATGAAGAAGATGAACGTAAAGATATATTACAAGATTTTAATAATCGTGATAAGAAAGTACAAGAATTAATTACTCTTAATAAACAAGATTTTGAAAAGATTAAACAATCTTTTAATTCTTCTGAAGAAGAATGGCAAAGATTTTTAAGAGTTCTTTACGCAAAAAATGAAATTGTACCTGATAGAGAATGGCTTGATACTTTATGTGAATTCATAAATCCTACGAATCCTCTTCTTTCAAAATTTGAAGAATTAATAATTGGTAGTCCACAGATTGAAATTGATAACGAAGAAGAAATTTCTTATGGAGTTGCAACAGATCAAACATCAGAGATTGATGATGATACATACTCTCTTTCATATAATTCAGCGACTACGGGTAGTAGAAGAGAATCAAGAGATGAAAGTTTCTTAAGATTTCAAGAAGTTGATATAATAATGATACGAAATTATCCAGAAAAATTAATAAATTTTGAAAATACGTACTCAGATTTTTTTACGAACGTAAGAAATTGTTTTGGACAAGAATGTCGTAGATTTGTAAATCATTTACAAGAAAATTATAATAAAAATTCCGATGATGATTATATCATGGAATATAATGGAGATAACGAAAATTTTATTATGGAAGGATTAAGGGTAAATGTTGGAGATCATAGACAAGCTTGTGAAGATTCTGAATTATATGAACGTTTTGTTCAAATATTACATACTCCAAGACGTATGATGCCAGATGATTTATGGGAGGAAACAATTTATGAATGTTTAAATGATTGGCCACATTTAATAGATCAACTTAAAGATATAATTGCGTATGAAGTATCTAATGAAAATATAAAAGGATATGATGACTCTCAAAATGTAGTAATTATGTAATTATTCTACCTAAATAATTTTTATTTATTCCCTTATAAAGATCTAATAATAAAGTTAAACCTTGTATAATGTTTTGTATGGATATTTACACGTCTCTACTATAAATTGGTGAGTAAGGAAGTAAAACAATCATGATGTCCCATAATCCATCTTTTTTCCGTAAAAGGCTCATATTTCCGGAATTAATAACCTTATATCGCGGAATTTATCGAATTATTTGGATCCGTGAAAGGCTCATTTTTACGGAGTTTTTACAGAAATAACGAATAAAAATTTTTTCTAATAAATCAATATTCGATATCGAACTAAAATTATATAAACTATTGGTTCGTAAAATAATTATTAATTTTTTTCTTCCGATTCGTTCGATTATGATTTATGCAAACTGACCTGATTCTTGGCACAATAGTGAAAAACTGAACTTGTAAAAATGAAGTGTTACAAAACCCCTCCGAAATTTAAAATCCATTTTTGGTAAATGATAGGTAGATTATAATTGAATTTGAAACGTGATTTTGGAAGAAATAATTTCCGTTAAATCAGAAAATTCTTGAAGAAAAATGAATATTTGGTCTTTTTTTTTAAATAAAAAAAAAAAAATCAAAATATTGTTCGTTTCAATAAATTTATTTTTTTTTTATTTAAAAAAAAAAAATATCCAATATACTCAATATGTCTAAGAAACAAAAAAATCAATTATTATTTATCGTTAATTCTAATAATAACATAAAACATGACCAAAATAATGTTAGTGATAATAACTTGAATAATATTTTTGTTGATATTAGACCATCTTTTCCTCCAAATTTAACAACAAATGATCTAATTAAAAACGCTGTTAAATCCAATACCAATAGACCAAAAACTTTTCCAAATGCTTTTATCGCATATAGAATGGCATTAATTAAAGAATGTCGTAATAAAAATTGGAAATTACCTTCAATGGGAGAATTTTCAAAGATTACGAGAAATTCCTGGAATACAGAATCTGAACATGTAAAAAATTTTTATGTTTCATTAGTTAAAGAAGCAAAATCCAATTACAAACAAAATAACCTTCAAATTGTATTGGATAAGCATATGAGCAATAACATGAATTATGTTCAAGAAAGTGGAGAAACTTATGATACAAATGTACGAATTCTTCCTACAATTTACAAGGAGAATTCACAAAACTTGGTTCAGAATACTTCTCATTATAACGTGAGGTTTATTGATAATAGTTCATTGATTGATTCTTCTTCCAATTCTGAAATGAATTCTGATCGTGAATATATTGAAATATTGGAACAAATAGTTGATAGCTTATTAAGAAGTAAAAATCGTTTTACTTGAACAAAATTATAAAAGACTTATGCAAAGATTTATGCAATTATGGCAATTATGATTTTTATATTGAGCACATTTAAGATTTTTTTAAAGATTTTTTTAAGCATTTTTTAAGCATTTTTTTTTACTTTTTTTTTAAGTTTATTTTAAGTTTATTTTATGATTAATATGTTTACCAACGAAATCTATAATAACTTTGCAAATTAGTAAGTGATTTTTGAAAGTATTATTATTATTATTAGTATTATTTCACTATGTATTCGTTAATCTAAAAGTTATTTATTATATTATAAGTACGTTATTATTTTATTATTTTTGAAAAAAATATATTTCTATTATTAACAATTTAACAATCATTAGATAAATTCTTTCCATAATACACCATTCTAGTTAGTTAGAAAAAATTTTTTATATAATAAATTATTTAAATAATTAAATTCATTTTTACTCTTATTGTAGCATATTAACTTTTTACAACTTTACTTCTGTTCTTAATTTTTTTTTTTTTTTTTTTTTTTTTATAGGAACGAATTTGGTTTTAACAGTTAACAAGCAACTATGATATAAAATTATTGAATTATTCACGGACGCGCAAAAGATCTTGGCTAATCAAGTTAAATCGATCGAGATGTAAATCATGAAATGGTTGATTGGTTAAACCATTTAAGAATGCGTAAGATGCGCATGTTGCCTTAAAGAAATTTTATAAACAGCATTTTTGAGAAGTGTAGTTAAATAATTATGTTAATGCGCACAATGCGCGTAAGATTTGTCATAAAAATGACATGATCCTATTACATTACCACAAGATGGGTAGTTCATTTATGCATAAACGTTCAGTCCAAACAAGGCAATCCCTTCAAAACACAATATATGATGTTATCAAGAAAACGGTCCCAGATGAGGTAACATCACACATGATTCGTAATAGGATCAGCACGACAAGGAAATCCGGTTTGCCAGGACATTTTCGGCAAGCACCGTCTCTAGTCTATCCAATGAAAAGATTGAATATATAGTTAATAAACTCCACAGCCTTCAGTAGTATAACATTTGTGTACATTTAAGATTTTCATTTTTCTTTCCAATGGAGAGGTTGGTTCCCGAAACATCGCACACAATCATAAACACGTGTCTATTTCTTTAGTGACATGGCGAAACCTTAAGATTTTTTGGTGTCCTTTCACCGCATAAGAAATTCAACACAATGTTATACATACTATATTTGTTTCTATCGATGAATATACAATCATAGAACAATGGTCCATATCATTGCGTTAATATCACTATTTGAGATGGCCAGCGAATAGGTAGCCAAACGTGTGTACAGTTATTTTTATCTTTTCACCTCTTTAGCTGAGCTAAATGCTTGAGAGCATTCCTTCGGAATGTATTCCCAGTTGAAATGGCGTTTTCGAAATAACAAAATACTGTGTGGATAAATATGTATGATCATAAAAACGTATGCCATTAATATTTTAGTGAATTACTCCGAAGAATCTCCACCACATATACAGTACATCATTGTGATACTATGCTATTTATGTTATCATTTATAATTTATAATTTTATCTTCGATCGTCCCGAGGAAATTAACAAATGGTCCCGTGAAGCCGTGATACTCTGAACAAATGTTTAGGGGATCATGTGAGCTTCGTTCAGTTTCACAAATACCATTCTGTCCAACAACCTTTAAAAGGATGAAAAAAATAGATTTGCTGTAAAAGAAAAAATCACATATACATGTATATCAAGAATTTCTCATATAATATATATATATATCAAAGATTTCTCTTTTAGAAAAAATAGCATACAGTTAGCCAATTTCTTCCCGTGCGGCGAAAGGAAAGGAAGTTTCAGTTTTTTCTGCATATAATAAAATTTCAAATGATGATAGAAAATTTGAGTAAAGAATCACTTAAATTTCTCACTATAATGATGTATTTTTTAATTCTTTTTCATTTAACGATGAATTCGTATACTATATCATACAAATAACAACCCAACCAGTAGATCGTAAAATGATGTATTTTAATAACTTAAAATATAATAAACAAATGATTCAATGTAGTTCTTAAATTATCTGTGAATTGATGGAAAGAAGTTCTCGAACGACTCGACATTACTTGGCCTTGTACATTTATAATGATTTATTTCGATCGAAGTATAAATTTCGAATAAAAAAATATTTCCTCTTTCCCGATTCCCTTTCCCTATATACAGTGTCTTTAGTCTTTGATTTATGATAAATAAAGCATTAAAAAAAAGTATAAAACTGTGTTTGATGATTTCTTTGTTTTATGTTCGCAATCTGTATAATCTGTCTGATTGTAAAAATAGAGTATTGTTTAGTTACATTCAATAAACGTCGTGGGTCTTAAGCATAAGAAATTTTACATATTGGACTACCCGATTGAAACTACATAATCGGAAATTTGTGTATAGCTACTCACGAAGAAATTAATAATTTATTTGATGTAAGTATTTTGATTTGTATTTACATGGATATACTGTATGAGCAATAGTACGTACTTAATTTTGCTATTATTTAAAAAAAGGTTGATCCTACTGTTACTCAAAATAATACTACAAAAATAAACTTCGTACTTGTGTTGATTTACAAGAATTTATTAAATTATATCATTGTTTAGTTCGAGAATATTCATTCCAGGTATGATTTACATTATATTTTCTTTGAAATTATTACTTTTACTTATATCGATATTGGCTATTTAAGATCAAAAAATGCGGGAAAATGAATGTGTAATTTGTGGTCCTATTGATTAAGGAGATTTTTAATCAATTACACTTCCACAAATATCAAGTGGTATGGTAATTTTATATTTTTTTAACAATTTTGGTTTTTCTTATCAGTTTATCAAAATTTTAATTTAGATCCCGATCACTATCAAGATTTCTATTCACTATATGGGCGTAATACTACTGAAATTAATCTTCCAAGTAAAAAAAAAAGTAACTTTGTATGTCAAGAGCTTGCATCAGATGATATTAGTTGCTGCAAGAGTTCGTGATTTTGCTCTTTGTACATCTTGCACAAAATTGCGCTGCATCTTCAGTAAATATGTATTAGGAGAATCCGATAGTGAAACATTGCAAATGGAAACGTTTGCATATACATGTGATTCGCCTACTGTTCCAGAAAATCATATTATATTGAAATTGTTGAAAATCGTGCAAAGGTCAAAGAGTCAACACGAAAGTCTAACACAAACGGAAAAAAATTTAGGGACATCATTGCCTTACATATTACGTTCTGCACTTTATTAATATACTACCAATATGTAACGTAAAGTTCACTTTACGTTCCATGCCTTTTGGGAAGTAATTTTGACTTTATTCACATATTGAATTAATAGTTATCTGAATTAGGAAATTTATACTACATATAGTAAAAAGACTACGCAAATTGCTTTTATTTATTCTAATGAATTATGAACGATCAAAAGCTAAAGATAGTATTTATACTTCTTTCGAAATCCTTATATTATTATATTCATGTTGTGGAGGCACGGGTGATGACGTATAATAACCATAGACTTATTTATCATCGACTAATTTTAATGTTGGAATCGATAGATATACACTTTTTGGTGTATAGACCTTCCATAGGGCTATCACTCTCCAAGGTCATAATCTTCAAGATCATCATCATCATATGGCATTCCCAGAACTTTTGAAAGAATTTTTGAGGTTTCATTAACAGCCCAATAAAAATCGTAATTAAGCTCTTGATGTAATTTTGTTGTTAAGTCTGAGAATTCCATCATGATTCTGCCCGCAACTAAGGCCTCCCTAAAAATATATAAAATTAAAAATAAAGGTAAATAGAAAAAACAA
This sequence comes from Rhizophagus irregularis, assembly GCF_026210795.1. NCBI lineage: Eukaryota > Fungi > Glomeromycota > Glomeromycetes > Glomerales > Glomeraceae > Rhizophagus > Rhizophagus irregularis. The sequence continues at coordinate 3,736,128 of NC_089435.1, read as the reverse complement.
GAGGACAATTGACTTATTTTAATGGAGACTCTGAGAGATCGTATTTTGGTTCGAACTGATCTGGCCAGGTTTCAGCTCTACGTTGTTGATTAAGGAGACACACTGCATATTGTATGTCTCCGACAACTGAAGTATTCGGAATGGAGAGTACTTCCTGTCTAGCTTCAGCGTATGCCTTGGCACACTTGACGAGTGCTTGGCGATGTGTCTTAAAGGATGAAAGATCAAGCAGGATTAGATACGTGGCTTTCTTTGGTAACTGGGCAACTGAGAACTGCTTACCGCATCTTCTTCACTCCACGCTACTTTCTTTGGGTTCTTTTCTTTGAGTGTACGTTTGGAGACGCGTGTATTTTGGCTTTTTCCAGCTGCGAGTGGTTTGGATTTAACTTCTCTAGGTGCTTTACAGTTCCTCGCGAAATGTCCGGACTGTTTGCATTTACAGTAAACTTTATTGTTTTTATTGTTGTCATTTCTTCGTTCTATATTAGTTGCATTTGAAGAGCGTCTGAACATCTTGGCCACAGAATGAGAATGTAAAATAAAGATGGTTTACCCAATTAGCTACTTATATAGTGTTAGTCTCTGCACGTGATTAATGATGCCTAACCGTCACCGTTCACGTGACTGCCGCGTTATACTTTATCTCAGCATTTCAGCAACTTAATTTTTTTTTTGTGGTCTGATCTCTAATTGTCACCTGCATAAGATGTCATCCGAGTTACCATAAACATATAGCCGTCACGTGACGATTACTCTGAAAAGTTTAGCCTGGCAGATAAGAAGGTCTATCGTAGTTGGATTAACATCCCTGTGCATTATTCTTTAATAACAACATAACAATTGATCGCAATATTCGCAAATCTAAACGAAATTATTGAATTTCAAATGTTTTGAACATCATCTTTCACATAAATCTCTAAAACAAATACGTCATATTACAATAGATAATCAAATTAATTGGGAATTATCTCAGAATTGGCTTAATTATAATCCTTTTTACGCATGAATTATAGTCAACATATAGTATCAAGACATCGACACTAAATTTACCGACGTTAGATATTTTACATAGAAACTACTCGGATTTACTCAATAATTTGAAACTTTGTTTCTTCTGTGGATCTCATCCAGAAACTAATGAACACTTCCGGACTTGCCCTGAAATTTTACTGACCATTAAGGATATTTTTATGAAACATTACTCTAATTTGTCGCATATCATTCTGATAAATCACCGCTCTTATACGAAGACTCGATACGTTACTGCGGCCTTTTCTCATGGCTACGTCATCCAACTTTTCCAATTGGAGACAATATTCACCTCAATATACTAGTTCCCAATTAATTAGTTGCAGTATTTATAGCCGCAGGAATACCAAGAATGCCCACAAAAAACTAATTAACAATTTTCTATTTGATTTACATAAAGACCTACTGTATACGAAAATATTTGGAAAGTCAGATGTCAAAAAATTCAAAGAGTGGAAATTAGAAAATAATATAACGAAGAGATCCTTTAGCTTCTTTAAACGTAAACGAAAACAAAGAAATGATCAGAAACCATCGCCTCGAACGCGTAACTATTCACGACCATAGACGTAAACTCGATGAAATGCATATGTGGATTTATTTTACTTCTTCTAATTTTTTACATAATATTCCTTGGATTAAATCTTTAGATAATTTTTAAATTCTTTTGTTAATATAGATTATTCTCTTTCATGTAATTTTTACGAATTTATTTTAATAGCCCCTTCGGAATAGCTCTTTTTATCCTTTCTCATTTTCTTAATTAACTTAACTCGGACGGTGATGTACGTCTCCCGTTCCGCAGAATTTTTTTTCTGAAGGGTGAGTCTGATCAGTAGTCGGATTTGTTCTGGTCCTATATCTGTGAAATAGTTTGGCTAAAATAACAAGTAAATAAAAAAATAATAAAGGATAAAGAACCTGAACAGGTATAATTTTTATCATGTGGTCAAAGAGTGATTGGCTATTAATGTCTAAACATGTGATTTTTGCTAGGATTTCGGTTATCCGAGTTTATGTAATCCGAATTAGTATATAAATAGTTAAATACTGATTTACTATTTTAAATTCTTTACGTCTCACTTAAATTATTGTAAACAATGGAAAATAATAATATTTGAAATTGATTTGGATAATGAAGAATCTCCTAATTGAAGTTTACGAAGCCCTTTAAGTTCAAAGAATACAAATTTAGAGACTACTGCCTATGAAATTAGAAGAAAAGGTTGAAAATAATTCTTTTATTAAAAAGAATAAAAATTTTACCTTTTTTTAATTAATGTTTATAATAGAGAGCAGAAAACATGAAATCGCACATAGTTATTTTACAAAATGTTTTGATGTTAATGGAGAACTATGAATATGTACATTCTTGGATGAAAAGGGAATAGTGATTAAAATGCTCTTTTTAAAACGAAATATGAAAGTTATAGAAGTTTTTGCGTCAGATTGGAATAACTTAGAAGAAGAAGCATTATTAGAAATAGAAGTGTAATAAATTTAGATTGCATTAAAAGAATAAAAAAACCAAAGTTTATATAATATATAATATTAAGTAATTTTATTCAATATATTAGATATATAATTATCATATATTTAATTTGGATTTAATCCGGATAATATAATTCTAATCCAGATTTTGCAGCTGTTTTCACGACATAATGTTTTCTGTAAATTTCAAAGATACCGAGAGCATTTAAATCTTATGTAATAATTATACTTATCAAACTCAATTAGCAATTAATTTTACATCAGAAAACTAGTAATTTTACATCAAAAAAAAAAACTTATAGATCAGTAATTTATTAAGAAAAATTTATACCGGTATTAATTTACTTTATAGGAACGGTTCTTTTAGGAACAAAGGTCTTCCAGGGTTTGTAAAAACGGATTCTATCATATCCAGCCCAATTGTGAAAATAACAAGTCTTACCATAGTTGTTTTTAATTAGGTCTTGCCAGAAGAGATTAAGCATCCACGGCTAGAGGAGTTTTTGGCATAGGTTAAGTGATCAAAAGTCTAATGTGCAACTTTAGCAACGATTCAAATGATATGATGGCGCGGCAATTATTTAAAAAGAAATGTATGGTGATTAAAATGTGACCGATTCATTTCACAATCATTTCACCGACAATCACTGACAAAAGTTTCACCGACAATTATCCCACTGACAGACATTTCGCAAGGATCATTTACCGAGAATCATTTCACCGATAGGATCATTTTACCGAAAGTCATTTTACCGAAAGTCATTTCACCGACAGTTTTGAAATCCTTATTCTAATTCTAACCCTAACCATAACTCTAATCCTAATTCCCTTGAAATGTCTATCTATGAGATATCTGTTGGTGAAATGATTGTCAGTAAAATGAATGCGACCCATTAAAATATTTATTGATTCTCACGCGTTAGATACTTAGATTACAGTATGTATGACAATATTTGGAACAATAAGTTCTACAAACCTTTACGCGATTAGTTTATATACTAATATCATACACCACAATTCTTTATTATTTCAATGCATGCAAAATTACACAACTCCGCGCACGCATACTACACATTATTAGAAAGGAAGAATTTAATATTGATATTATTTAATTGTTAGTAGTATTACAATGAAGATGCATGGAAAAAAACACATCTTACTTATCGATACAAACAAATCCAATGATGAATAAAAAAAATGAACTTTTCCTAAATAAAAAGGTAAAGGAATTCTCAGATATTTATAATTATACTTATTTTTATTTTACTTAATTGTACGAAAAATATCACTATATATCCAATATCAGATCGAATAGGATCACGTGATTAATAGCGTTTACGTATTAATGACGCATCAAATGGTGATTTCCACCATTTATTTATAATTCTCTAACTAATGATAGTAGTATTTAGGATAATAGGTAATTTTACAATCTAAACCAACCCCAAAATCATTATATTTACTACAAATTGTACTAATACCAGGAAATACTGTACAATCTTTTTCATAATTAAATTGAATAGGACCAATATTCTTTTTCTTATGAGTTTCAAAAAAATCTAATAAAGCACCCTCCGAAATTTTCCAAGCATGAATTATAACTAAATTTTCTAATTTATGAGATTTGTTATGAGTAATAATATTAAATAAAGGATCAAAATTAATTGAAGGAATAGGAGAATAACATCTTGGAATAGAAGGATGTAATAAAAGAGTACGTAATTGAGTACATTGATTCAACATTGTTTCTAATTCAAAAGTATTATCTTTTAATATAGGACCATCATAATAAACTAAATTTGGTGAAAAATTTGTTAATGAAGTTATTATACTTTGAGCATTTTCAGGATCTTCAATTTGACATCCATGTAATAAAAATTTTTTTAAATTTTTACCCGAATTTCTTATAAAATCAACGAACGGTTTTAAATAAATAGGATATTTACTTTCAAGTAAAAATATTTCCAAATTATTTAATGAAATTTGAGTAAAATTATTTAAATCTTCTTGATTATAACCACATAATTTTAATTCTAATTCAGTTAAATTATTAAATTGATTAAGAAATTCCAAAGGAAATTTAATAGATTCCAATTTTAATTGAGTCATTGAAGATGATTGATGTAATATCGCAGGTACTATATCATCAATTCTATTTGATAAAGTATAATTTTTACAAATCCGAGATCCAACAACAACGTTTTTATTACGAATTGTTAATCTTTTTAAATTTCTTTGAAAAAAGATTAATGTTGATAATTCTGATATTTCAGTATGTATAGCAACATCTATATGTTGAATATTCCAAGAGTGTTCAGCCAATTGTGATAATAATCTAGTAGATACTGGATGTACATTATGATGCTGTTTAAGACTTTTTAAATTTGATAAACAACTCCTCGCTTGTGAATTATTTTGTAAAGCTTTAACGATTTCTTCAGTTATATCCGAACTTGCAATTTTCAAAGAAATTAAACATGATGATTGTTCTAAGAAATGATTTAATAATAAAAGTGACATTATTTGAATTTGTTCAGTCTTATAATTTTTTTTTGCAATATCTATATCATCCCTTGTCGTAAAATAAAACCATGATCTAACATAAACTTTCAAATAATAAGCATCTAAACTTCGTAAAAATTCCGAATAATTAAATAACGATTTTTCTTTAGTTAAAAATTTAATTCCATATTTTTTCAGTGATTTTCTTGATTCCTGTGATAATGATTTGATATAAGTGGAAATTAATTGTTTTCCTTCAGGTGACTGTCCATTATTATTGAACGGTCTAATTCTTTTAAATGTATCATTCCATAAAATAGGAATGATAATTTTACACCATTCTCTATTAACTAAAATACATGAATATAAAGTCGATATATCATCTTTAAGAAATTCAACAATATTTAAAATAATTTCTCTTAATAATATCATGTTTATATAAAACGAAGACTTGAAGAGTAAAAGAAAAAAAAAGAGAGAGAGAGAGAGAGAGAAAAATTTCTTCTTTTTATATAATTAATCGAACCCCCTTTTTATAATTTAATTTTTAATGGCTGAAAAGGTACTACATTTAATAAAAATGATTACCCCGAAGATTTCCATTGTGTAAATAAATATGTAAACATTGCAGTAACGTGGCTGTGGGGCTAAAATCTTTGCAACTTGGCAATCAAGGCAATCAAGTTAGTATCAAGTTTTTCTTAAAAAAAAATTCTTTTTAAAAAAAAAACTAACCGTAACTATCATAATTTTATGTGGAGATTATTCGTTATAATTATTATTATTATTATATTTAAATTAAAATATCTTCGACAATCTTTTTTTTAAGTTCTTATTATTCTGAATCATCGATAGTTTATAAAACAGGACTCGTTTCATTATCACCTAAAGATCATTTAAAAGTTAATTTTCAGTATATCAAACTATATTGAAATAATTTTAAAATAATTACTGTGGTAACAAAATGATTTATAGAGACAAGATTTTATTTTCTAAAAATACATTATAGTTACAGTACATTCATAACCTTCCTTAGCAACATAGTAAATTTTCGAGTGTTACATTATGAATTTTAATTTTGATCCATAAAAATGATGCCGAGAAAAAAAAATTGAGAAAAGTACAAAATTACTCATTCTTATTCATAAATGAAAATGTAACTTCTTGAAATAGGATCAACTTAAAAAAAATGATATAATTCTTGATTTTACTTCAAAAAGTAAATTAAAACGAAACAATTATAAAAGATATTTATTTTATGCAACAATAATGTAAGATATTGTAGAAACCAAGCTGTAAAAACTATATTTTTTAAAAATTTTGCAGATCATTTAAATATAAAATATGTCGTACAAAAAAACCTTCTTTTTTTTTTAATTAAAAATAATTATTTTTCACATGGTCGATTTTGTTCATTTACTAATTAAATTTTAGTGATTATGCAAATCAGAATAGTGTATGTCACACATATTTAAGCCAGGATATGTACTATCTACCTAATTCTAATACTAGTTCTAATTTTTTTTTTGAATGGGTAGAATATTTTACTAAGTCACGTGATTTTTATAGCTTTGTTAACATTATGTGTTAAAACACACTAACACACAAAACTTATCCAAAATCTTCTAAATAATGCATATATAACTTTACTATTCTGATGCTTAAAACTATAATAAACAAATTATAGTTTAAAATTTGAATTAAACAAATTATACTAATTAAAATAACTTTTAAATAACCATAAAAAAAGATTAAACTAGTATAATTTTTTTTTATGTTGCAAATATTACAAAATAAAAAAAAGTTTAAAAAAACATAAAATATATGTTAAGTAATAGGTATTAAATTAAATTTATACTAATAATATAAAAAATTACAAATAAAAAAACTATATAAATTATAGATAATAATTATATATAGTGTTAAATACTAATGATATAATATCTAATATAATATAGGTAATATAAAATTTTTTTTTTTTTTGCAAGGTAGTGTAATTTATAAGTTTATTAGTTATATAAAAGTACAGAAATTCCTGCTTTATATATAACTAAAGGGATGGCCAGAAATGAGGTTATTTTCTAAAGGGAGGAAGGGGTTAAGACCATGATGATGTTACATATATTCCATTTTTAGACACTTGTAATTAATATAATTCTAGCCAGAATTATGTTTTAATTCTACATTTCCTAAAATGAATAATAACATACTAGGGAGGGGAGGGGCCAAAAATCCTAAAATTTAAATTACATCATTTCTGATGAATCGTTCTAATCTATTAAGCTACCGAATCGTTTTTCAATGATCCTATAAATTTGCTTCTATACCTTATTACAGTCAACTCTCAATATAACGAACTTGCTTTACAACAAAATTTTCTTAACACATGACATTTAACCAATCAAATACATCTAATATCCCTTGTTATAATGAATCAGCCAATTAAATTCTTTAAATTCTTTGCTATAATCTTATAGCAAATTTGAGATGAAAACTAAAGGGTTTGTTATATTGAGAGCTAACTGTATTACCTATATGTAATTTACTACTTATATTCTCCTATAATAGCTATCAGATTATATAGAATCATTATTATCATATAGCTTTAATATATACTTTCACTACCTTTTTAACAAAAAGAAGAATTATATTTGTATTTATATATTTTAATATTATTATATACTTTTCAAATTATCCTATTTCCTTTCTAATAAACTAATTTATATATTATCTTATTTTCTCAAAAGCAATTAATTATTGTTTATTATGTTTGATAATTTTTCTTCCCTTTAAATCATATATATCACCTTTTATTTGCTAAATTAAAGTCTGTTCATATACAATATGTTAATATACTGATATTTCTTTCTAAAGTTTTGCTTTTTGATTCCTTTTATATATTCCTATTCTGTTATTAATTGCTCTAAAAACAGAGTAGTAATTGTTAGTGTAGCTTTTTTTGACTTAGTAATAGACTTGACACTAGTCAAAAACTAGGCAAACGTGGCATAGTAGCCTTTATCTTTATTAAATTTATTCGAACTTTACAATTTACAAAAAAAATAAAAGGAAAATATAAAAATAAAACTAACTAAAAACAAAGCTATATAGACTCCTAAGAAAAAATAAAGTAAAAAATTAATCTAAAAAAAGAAAAATCGCATTACACTAAATTTCCCCAGATCTTCCCCCTTGATATATTCCAACCAAAGTAGAAGCAACTATGCTAACAAAATAACGAATAGCGCGCCCACTATAAAAATCGACACTCCATCCTGCAAAAGCTGTTATTAAGTAGCACCGTTAGACGACCCATAAAACCCGAAAAATGATTAAACCAAGGCAAACCGTATTTCATCGAGTTCTTCAACCAATCGGTTCCGGAGTCGCGTAAATCGTGTAGGGTCGGAGGTGGTAAAGATGAGTAAGGTATGTACGATGACAATGGCAAATTAGAAGGCTTCGGAGTAGTTTTCAACTTATAAGTAATATTCATCGCGTTTTCCCATCTACTTTTCTCATAAGAACGCGGATTCCAAATTCGTTTTCTGAATTTTTGGACAAAATTATTATGAATAGCAGCGATAACCTTAATCGCAGAGATTCTTGGAATAGACAAATCGACTAAGATGTCAATAAAAAGTGTAGGTAAACAACCACGGACGAGGCGTAAGAGGACCAATTTGTAGAAGAAAAGGACCAGCATGAAAGAGAAGTGAGTTTAGCAATAAAGGGAGTAGGATCAATATCAGCCAATTTTCCAGCTTCTTGAATTTTAGAAATCAAATGATTTTGATAAGATTGGAGAATTTGTTGCATAGGTAGACGACGTTTTTTGCACATAAAAAGGTGCATCAGGTCTTCCATGCGATCGATACAAGAACGGCAAGTTAATTCGGTCCCATGTATAAGTCTGGTCGAGTCGCTTAGCTTTTTCAATGTGAGTAGAGTCATCCAAGAAAAGTTTGAATTTAAAGGTTAAGTGTCTTGAAGCATGCTCAAGAGTAAAAGATGCATCATGAGAAGGCTTGAAATTCAAGGTAAACCAAGTAAGTTCCCAGTCAACAATATATTCTATATTAGATAATAATAAAGAAATAAAGTGAAATCGCGTTAAATTTAACAAATCACGCATTAACTGCGTTTGATAATACTGTTTAAGAAGGTGTCGTGGATTAGATTCACAAACGGCGTCATTGTCATAAATTAAGACAAAATCATGGGCAGAGGCAAGGTCCATTCCAGAAATCAAAATACTGGATGATGCGGTATGGGCAGTATTGGCCAGGGAGTCAGCAAAATCGTTCAAATAATTGCCAGAATGAGCTTTAACTTTAACAGGAAGAACTGTCAAATTCTTGGTAAGGATAGTTCGTTCAATAATGGCCCAAAGCTCAAAATTTATTGTTTTGTAGTAAAGACGGCTATTTGAGTAGACATAGGAAGAGCAACTTCGAAGGCCATCAATGGCAGTTTGCGAGTCAGTATAAATAGTAACTTCTGAGTCGCGAGGAGAAATGGTTAAAACTGCGTAAATAGCGGCAGCTTCAGCACGAGAAGAAGAAGGATTATCTCGAATGATGCCATGTGCATAAGTAGCAATGGAATTAGGAAAACCAGCATCAGGTACGATTTGCATCCAAGACCAGCCCATAGAAACATTAGGAGTGCCTAGATTAATAAGAGACCCATCAGTGAAAAAAATATAACGTGAGTCTGAAGACACAACCAACGGCGAATTTGCAAAAACAGCAGCAGCTGAGGATTCAATAGTGATAAGAGGAGCGGAAACTTCAACAATATCATCAGGAGGAGAGTCAAAATCAAAATCCAATCGACTGTAATAAAGACGGACACCATCTTCGATATCAGCCCAGGTAAAAGGAGAGGATACTGCAGAAGTATTACGTCTAATGCGCTCATTGATGGTGGGCAGAATAAGCGAATGTTGTAGAGAAACCGTAGGCGTACAAAGGGTTAAATCAGCATTCCGTTTTTTGGAAGGAGGCAAAGGAGTATGAGCAGCACAACCAGGGCAAGGAGAGAGTCTAATGAGATCACCAGGTGAAGATTCACAATCAGGAGAGACCCAGTGAACAATAGAACAAGTACCACGACTTGCTTGAACTAAAAGTTGTTTGCCAAAGATGGGAGAACCGTAGTCATCTAACGTGACAATCCAATTTTTCGTAGTGGTAGGAGAGGACAGACAAGGAGTCAATTCATAAAATGAAGAGTCAATCGTAGGCGTAGTAATGAACTGACTCAGCAAACGATTGTTGGTGTCAGGAATGGTAGTAGCTTGCTGGATATCTTTATACCAATAAGGGATACAGCCAGGGCCACGTCGTCCAACCAAATTGTCATAGTAGGCTTTCCAAGAAATTAAATGAGTCCCTTGGGGAGTAACAAGCTGAGATAGATAAAACAAATGCCGTTTTCGCAAAATAGGGAAATAGGCTTTAAACGCTTTAGGTGTCATGCATTCAAATAAGGAACGCGTCCATCCATCAAAGTCAGGTTCGGAAGCTTCGAAAGTTGAGTATGAAGCAAACGAAAAGGAGTAGAGGATAAGAGAGCAATAGTGCATGCGATATAATCTTTCTTAAAAGAAAAAAGAGAAGACCATATAGACCAATCCTTAATTAAAAGGGGAGAAATAGGAATTAAAAAATTATATTGAATCAAACTCAATCTATAAATAAAAAGAGATTGAATAAAAGAAAAGGAAGAATTAGCCATTAAAAATAAATTAGTAATATGACATTGTCGTTGATGAGCAAATAAATTTATCAAGCCCAAGGCTTGAGATAAAAATAAAATGGGATTTGGTAAAGAGCGAGAAAAATTTGCTTTGTGCTTTACAACAGATCGTATACTTCTCGTTATTAGGTGGCAGTCAGATTCAGACAAGTGAGTAACTTGCATCCGGTATTCAAGTTTCGGTATAAGGACAGCATTATGTAAATAAACAACTTGTTTGGATGAGAGCTTTGCAGGGCGGATGGTTGCAGCGAAGGAGCAGCATTCACGTTTGAGTTGTTTCTTGACAAAATCCCGGGAGCTTTTAATGTTAAACCAAACACCTAAAAAACGAAAAGAAGTTGTCATAGAAATTGGGGTAATAGTAATGGAAGGAACACTATTTAATGAGGATAAATCTAAATTAAAAGTAATAGGAGATAAAGTGGAATTCGAAGTCAAAGGCAACGAATTAGTAATTAACACATATTTGTTATGATTGGCAGAAGTGTTATTAATTTGATAGAATTCTTCTGTAATGGATAACATAAATTCCATGCCAGTCTTCGACGAGGAAATAAGAGTAGAGTCATCCATAAATACTAAATTATTAATCTTCAAATCGGAAGAAGGATTGGGAGAATCAATTAAGGATGGTGTAGAAAGAACATAAGGGTCCATCATTTCATGCTTCAAGACAGTAAGTAAGGGATCAATATAAATAACCCATAAGAGAGGAGAAATAACTTCGCCTTGGTCAATACCAATGCGAACCCTATAAGCAGGCGTGGATCCATGAGCAGTGAAAACGCTATTAATGCGTTTTGTGAAAAGGGAAAGAATAAACTTAATAGCAGAAGCTGGAAGACGTATTCGTTCTAAAGCGAAACGTAACATTGTCAAATCAACCGAGTCAAAAGCTTTAGAAATGTCTTGAGAGAGAATCCAAAGTGGGTTTTTGTTGACATCAGCATCATGGATAATAGATTCTAGAGTAATAATAGGGTCGCGGCAAGAACCACCAGGAAGACCAGCGAAGTTACCACCTTTAAGAACATCATGTGTAGCCATAATAGTAGAAAGGCGATTATAAAAGAGTTTGACAAGAGATTTTCTAATCACTTCAAGTAAAGTAATAGGACGAGTATTTTTCAATTGACATTTCCATTCGTGAGGTTTGGGAATGGGAAAAACCATTGCCTGTCGCCATAAGTCAGGAATATCAGCTTTGGAAAGGCAAGCTTGAATTAAAATAAGGAGTAGAGCCGAGGAACAAGATCCAAGGTGTTTGAGCATTTCATAAGTGATCATGGAAGGACCTGAGGCTTTACCGTTAGGAGTAGAAGAAACGGTGGTTAACCATTCGTCAAGGGTAGGGGGATTCATCAAAGAATCATAGATGGAGGAGGGCACATCATCCATAGGTTGGTAAACAGAAGACCATCTATCAGGTAATGTATCTACAGATACAGGAGGAGTGGATTTTATAGGTACAAAGTTTTGGAAATGGTTAACAACAGCGTCGTCTATATCCTTGGGAGCAGTTAATAACTGAGGGTGAGTGGGATGATCAACAAAGACACGATCCAAAGTGATACGGCGGCGGGTGCGAGAAAGCGCTGAATCAATGAAAGAGGAAAGGTCAGTTTCAAAATTATTGTTCCTATCGTCCAAATGAGCACGAATGGAGGAATCTTGGAATTCTTTTTCTTGAAGTAAATGAAATCCCCATAAGGATTTTGAAATATTGGATAAATCATCAAGAAGTGACTTGAAATCATCTTGTCGACATGATGAGAGAGAAGAGGGTAAAGTAGGAACGAAAGTAAATACTTTCTTATATAATTGCAAAATATTTTGAAGTCTGATTAAATGAATAGACCACTTATGTTCATGAGCGGCAGAATAAGTTAAAGGATATTTGCGCAATAAACGTATTGAATGCATAAGGCGATTTAAAAACCGATAATGTTGGGTTAAAATTTCCAGATCTTTAGGAACCTTAGGAGTATAATTATTGCCAACAGTGGAAGAAGGTAGTGTAGCGTTGGCAGCTTTAAGAATTCGTGATTGGAGATATTCGCACATTTGATTGATATGCCAGGAGGAAAAGGTTGAAGGTGAGACGTCACATAAAGCATCAGCTTTATCAGCAAATTCCGTCCATTGAATTTCAGTTACAGAATCAAATTTGAAGACGTGACGGGTTCGGCGCTTAAGTTGTCGAGTGCGAGCCAATTTGGTAGAGGCAAAAAGTAAAGACATATCATAGTATGTTATGACGGGGTTATGATCAGATGTGCAAACATCTTGAGCATTAAAAATGCAAGCAGTAAGAGCAAATCCTTTGAGAAGAGGGCAGGACCATACATAATCAACTCGAGTAATGTGGTCATTGCGATGAAAGGTACCTAAGGAGTCGGAAAAATTAATAGGAGTATAGTCTTCATATCCGTGAGAGAGGAGATGAAAAAATAATCGGGGAATATGTTTTGAAGCAACTTGAGGTTGATTGAAGTAAATAGGGTAATATTTGTCTAAATGCATATTAAAATCGCCACAAACAGCATGGTAAAAGCCAGCATGTTTAGTAAGGGTAAGTTGTTGAATGAGCAAATCAATAGTATCAGTGCGCAGAACACTTTCAGCAGGGGGAGGGATATAAATAACAAATATACGCAATTTAATATTGCCTTTGAAATATAAATCAACAGAAAGTAACCGTGAAGAATGGGATTTAAAATCTTGAACATGTGAAGCAAGGGAATTTTCTATAAAAAGAGAAACACCACCAGAAGAGAGAATTTGTTTAGAAGTATCCAAATTAGAAGAAAACACAGTATAATTAGAAATACGTTTGGATAAAAACTTCATTTGTTTAGGGTGAAGATGGGTATCCACGATACCACCAATGGAAATATGTTTTAAGGAAAAGAAAGTAGAAATTTCTTCTAATTTAGTCTGACCATACATTTTAAGGCCATTAACATTAAAGGAAGAAATATTAAATGAATTGGGGATAGGGGAAGTGTTACTGGAAGAGGAAAATAACGATTCATGCGAAAAAATTTCAGTAACATTGTCAAGGTTGGGAGGGTTTCGTACAAAGGTGTCATAATTAAAATTATTGTCCGACATTAAAACACAATGATATAAACAGTCGGGGAGTTAAAATTTGAAGAAAGAAATTAATTGGAAGAAGCTGAATCAGCTTGTTCCAGGGAGCACCACCAAGGGAGCCAATGAATTGCTTGATATGACCAGTAAGTTGGTCCAATTTACTTTCAATAGCGACACGACTATTTTTGAGATCATTAATTTCTTCTTGTGTGGAGGAGATGGGAGTAAAAGGAGGAGCATTTGGAGAAAGGTGAGAAGAAGGAGGTGATGTGTCAGGAACAATAGTGAATGTAGGCGAAGGTCGCGTTAAAATACTTTTGGGAGGCAGCGAAGATTTAGCGGAAGACAGAATATTAAAAGGAACATGAGTTACAGGGGCATCTTCTTGCATGAGGTCCGGTTCAGGTTCATTGGGTATAGGGAGTGGATCAAGGCCAAGGTGTGATTCAATACGAGTCATCCGTTGGTCAGCAAGTTCAAGAGCGGAGATGCGTTTGTGAAAGTTAGCAACTTCACATTGTAATTCTCGTAAAAGGTTTAGAATGTTGTTAGCATCATCAGGAGATAATGCAGAGTTAGGAGTTTGTCAGGGTAAGGGACGTGCTGTAAAACGAGAGGAGGAAGAAAAGGAGACAGATCGTTCTTTACTATTATGGCGGGCACGTTGAGAAGTATTGGGAGGGGGTTTGTTATGATTACTATTATCATTATTAGTGCGGTCATGGGAAGCGTTATTGGCTCGTCCAGAATTGGAAGCAGATCGATCTTTAGATTTGGAGCGAGATCGAGAGCGAGAACGTGCATTGGCAATATTAGAATTGGAGCGAGGTTGATTAACATTGAATCGTTCTTTGAGTTTTGCAACAGGGTCGCGAGTGCGGCTTCTACCTCTGGTTTGTTTGAGTGGGCAAAAATTAGGAGCACAACCGAGTTTGCCACATCTGTGACAAAGTTTATTAGTATTATCGGGGGAGGACCAGAAAAGCACTTTGCCTTGGAAGCTAACAGTCTGTTCCATAGCGGCATCCATGGTTTCTTGGGAGTTGAAGGTGACATAGGCCCATCTTTTGGGTTTGTAGGAATTTAAAGAAAGAGGAACATTGACAGCTTTTGCACCAAGATCGCGTGTAAGAGGAGCCAAGTTGATATCCTTAACATTGGGAGGAAGTTGAGTGAGGGTGGCAACGTATTGATGGCGCGCAGCCTTTTGATCCACAGTATAGAAACATGGAGTAATTCGGAGACAGGTGGAGAAACAGTAAACAGCCCATTGGTCGGTAAAACGAGCAATTGAATCGGCGTGATCATACACAATACGGGCTTGCTGGACTTTAGCATTAGGCCTGGAGAAGAGGCGACAAGAGGTAATATTACCAAATTTTTTGAAATAGGCCATGAGGTTGTCCTTTTTGATAAAGAAAGGGATATCGGTAACTTGGATAGCCTGGAGATCTTCATTGGATCGGAGTTGGCGAGGGTCATGGGCATGAAAAATCAAGTCAGGGAACTCAGGATGAGAGGAACTAACGCACAGATCGCGTGCTTCAGCGGTATGGAAGTGGATAACGAGGCGTTTAGCCTCACCAGAACCTGTCATACGAGCTTTTCCAGTGAATGACTCGTACGTTTCTAAGAAAAGGTTATTCACAGCCTCAATAAGGGCTTTATTGGTAGGGAATTTCTTGAGTGATTCAGGGGCAGCATTCGGCGCAGCCGCAGCCTGAAAATCATCTCTGGTTATGGCAAAGGTCACCACTGGATCTGGGGTTTGATCGCCATCAGGAGCACCATTAGTATCCAAATTGGGCGACGCGTTAGGGGGTTGTTGCAAGTCTTTGTTTGAAGGTGCATGCATGGACGCGTCCACATTTCCAGAAGACGCGACGTGACTGGGCGCAGTTGGCGCAGCAGATTTTTCGGGGAGGAGGCCAAAGTATTTTCGCCAGAGATATTTTGTTGAGGAGAAGAGGAAGGTCCATCTAATCCAACGTCAGCCGTCTGGTCATCGGCAACGTAGTCTTCTTCCATAGAATTTTCGGTAATCGTACGATTACGTTTCTGCTGGATAGTGTTTTCACCATCGGAGCTTGAATTATCGGAGTTGTTATTATTTTTTCGTTCTTGACGGGAAGCTTTCCTACTGTTAGGGTTATGACTTCCACGGCCTCTCTTGGCATAGTTACCAGACATAGTAGAGGGCTTTGAGTTGGGAATATATAAAATATAAAATTTTATTAGTAGCTTGTATTATTTTTAAAAATAATAAAAAATATTTTTCGTCGGAAATTTTCGTTTTTGAAAAATTCAGGAGAGAGTTACTACTACTACTAGTCAAAAACTAATATATCGGGTAGCAGATATGTATCAGATATGTCCCCGATATGTGTAGTATTAATGCAGAAAATCGGGTACCCGATATGTGTAAGATATGTGTAAATATATATATCATCTACATATCATTTACATATCATATACATATCGGTACCCAATATGTATATGATATATATATTTACATATATCTTACACATATCGGGTACCCGATTTTCTGCATTAATACTACACATATCGGATACATATCTGATACATATCTGCTACCCGATATATTGGTTTTTGACCAGTGTGAATTTTTTATATTTTTCTTTTAAAAAAAAATTCCTTAATATCAAATGTATAAAAAAAATAGGTAGCAATATATAATTTTTGAAATTAAATAAAAAATAATTTTACTTTAAAAATTAAATAAAAATCTAAATATCCAATTTAAATCAATTATTATATATAAAATTTAAATAATTAAACTATTAATCTATTTTCTTTTTAAATAAAAAATTAAATCACAGTTATATTATTTAGAAATTGATAAGTATCTATATTTTTATAACATATTTTTATAATTCCTACATAGCATTTTATTATAAAATTTATAATAAATTTAAAATATTTAAAATTTTATATATTTTAAAATAAATATATATTTTATCTGAAGTAATATAATTAAATTTTACATAATGTATTAAATATAATCTGATTGATTATAAATAGTACATATTATTTATTTTTTTATGTAAAGTAATAAATAAATTGCATTTTTTAGTTTCATATTATTTATTTTTTACAGATGATTTATTTTATTAATTGTACATAGCATATTGATAATTTATTTATTGGAAAAAAAAATAGATGCTAATCTAATTACAGAAAGTAAAAATAATATTATATATAATTCTAATATAATTCTAATATTATTAATTATCAAATTACTTATCATGTTAAAAAATATTTTATATATGTACTATTGGATGAAAATTTTTGATCAAAAAGTAGGATTTATATGAAATGGTTATCTATATGAGCTGATTTATAAAATTAAGTTTTTATATTCAAAAAACTAACTTTATTAAGCAAATGCAAATACAAGTTACATGAAAATGATAGATTCACACCAGCTGACATAAATAAATTGATTTAATTATATTATTTTTTGATTTTTTTTAATAATATCATTAAAATTAAAAAATTTAAATATAATTATCATGACAAAATATTGAATAACTTAACGTGTATGTGTGCTAGACAAATGAATTTATATTCATTAGAAAGAGGTAATCAAGAGCTATCCATAAACCAAATATCGCACGAATTGAATCACAAGTTGCTGAATAATTACGTTCAATATATTTATTTTTAACTTTTGACTTTGATCATTAATATCTTCACATCTAGTAATTCAATTTGAATGATCTTTTTTTGTTCAGGTAGAGTAGGTTCTAGGCTTTCATATGAATATAAATATATGTATTTAGCATACATGTACATATTAACGATTTTGTTAATTGAATAAAACTCTGACACAAAAATTTTTAAAATTATAATTCTTACTAAAAGATAATCTTTACAGGTATTATTGAGCTCTTTTTACTTTACCTAATAAGGTTTTATTTGCTATTTCTGTTTTAAATTGAATAAATTAATAAAATCAATTTTAAAAAGTAATTATTAACAAGTAGAATTAAAACAGTATAGTAAAAATAAAAAAAACATTTCAAAAACTTTAAATTATAACTCACATTTTTATTTTGTATATATTTTTACTAAAAAAAAAAAAGGAACTAAGGTTAAAAATAAATGAAAAAAGATTTTTCTTATTAATATAAATTATTAATATTTGTTTTCTTATTTACTGATTAAAAAAAACCTGCTATATATGTCTATAAACTTTTCTAAGTCATCTAACAAAAATCTGATTGAAAAGTGATTGAAAAGTGATTGAAAAAGAAAGTAGTTGCCATTGTTATTTTTAAATAAACGTTAAAAATTTTTTTTTTATTTTTTAATAGATTTAGATCATCTGATTATGTAACACATATAATTTAAGCTTGTGAAATATAATTCTTGTTAAAATATGCAAATCTTTATAAAAATCTTAATTTTGGCTAATTCCACAAATTGACAGATATGCTTACAGTCAAACCTTGATATAGTGAACCCTTGATATAGTGAATTTTTTAGACAACTATAATAAATTTCTCCTTATTATAACGAATTAACCAATTAAATCTCTTAAAATCTTCACTATAGCCCTATAGCAAAGTTAAGGTCTGGAACTTAGGGTTTGTTATAACAAGAGTTGACTGTATACTACAATTTTTTTTTAATTTTCTAAAATAAAGCATCTTAATAGTTCCAAAAACTTCTATACCTTAAAACTAGCATATTTTAATTAAATTAGATTTTTATCTAGATTATAGAATTTATATATAATATAAAAATAATATAGATTGACCAGCTGTACAAATAATTATATTTACTTTTTTTATTTTACAAGTATATTATTGAATAAATAGTTCCATATATAATTGAATTATAAATATATAAAATTCGCTAAATGTATTTATTATTATATGAATTTCATAAAAATATTCAAAAAAATTCTGTAAAAATTTATTAAAGACTTTATTAACAAAGTTATATGCTATAATTCTGCCATAAACTTGATCAGGATCCAGAAATATATATATAA
Organism: Rhizophagus irregularis; assembly: GCF_026210795.1. Taxonomy (NCBI): domain Eukaryota; kingdom Fungi; phylum Glomeromycota; class Glomeromycetes; order Glomerales; family Glomeraceae; genus Rhizophagus; species Rhizophagus irregularis. Next base: position 3,717,221 of record NC_089435.1, on the reverse strand, counting down.
GGGTCAGGTAGCAAAATTTTTTTTTACTATGAGCTGTATGCAGAGACTTTTTATATGAGTAGTACGCATAATTGACACCTGATATTGAAAATCCTGCAAAAAATACGCAAATAAAATTTCAGACATTAAGTTATTAATTATTTTATCATGACTTCTATATTATTTATAAAACCAAATACTAATGTGAAAAAATAGAATTTATTCTAATTTACCATTTTTTTAATAATATTTTTCTAAAATTTAACTTTTTAAACCCTTAGAATTTCTTCAATTAATACTAAATATTACAATGCGGTTAATGTACAGTAAATATATAAGATTAGCTAAATTTAGGCTAAAAATACGCAAACTAATTTTTTACATATAAAAATTTTGATAAAAAATACGCAATTTTGATGATCTAGCTATGGATGGAAAATTCTTAGATTGTACGCAAATCAAAACTTTATTCTTTCTAATTTTACTATGATGGTGACGCATCTGTATACCCTACCCCTGTATATATATTTCTGGGTCCTACTCGATCTATTAAGTAAAATATAAAAGTAAAGATAAATAAAAAATAAATAATAGAAAAGTAAAATTTAATAAAAAAGTAAAAAAATAAAATCCATATATAACTTTAATATCTATCAAAAAGAAATCTATCACTTTATTTCATAAAAAACAAACAGTTTTTATTTCAGTTTTTTTTTTCTCTATATATAAAAAAAATTATGAATTAAAGATAAATCCAAATTGATTTATTCACAAGTTCAAATAAATAAATGGCTAAGTGAATTATTAATATATTGAATTTTTAAAATTAATTATCTGTTTTAGAGTTTAATCTAAATAGAAAGTCATTTTTCTAATCCATTATATATTGTAAATTATAATATTACCAGCAGTTTGCAAAAAATATTTAAAAATATATTAATTTAGAATATGATAATTTCTAAAATGGTTAGAAGGTTGCTTAATTAAAATACAATTACATATATACAGTATATTAATAAAAATGCTAGTGAAATTAGTAAATAATATTGAAAAAAAAACTGAAAAAGGATTACATCAAAAATATTTAAAAGGTTTTTGAATATTTTTTCATATATATTTTATAGAATAGTTTTTATATTAGTATAATATCTATGTTCTTAATAGTATTATCCAGAATTATAAATAGAGTAAACTCATTAGAATATATATAGCTTACCTACATCTGCAAATTGAATACGGCGTAATATTACGAAAATTTACGCCTGCGAAATACTCCGTAAATTTACATGACCTTCGAAAAATTACGCAACAGTAATATTTCGTAATTTCAACGCAATATTTCGTAAGTTTACGCGTAATATTTCGTAGAATTACAGTGTAATATTGCCATGTATGTAAATTTTACATCGTAGAATTTCTTAGATTTATGGTGCAATATTTCAAAACTTTTCGAAAGTGTAATATTTCGTAATTTTACGTCGTGGGATTTTCGTAGGTTTACGGGTGCAATATTTCGAAACTTTTTGAAAGTGTAATATTTCGTAATTTTACGTCGTGGGATTTTCGTAGGTTTACGGGTGCAATATTTCGAAACTTTTTGAAAGTGTAATATTTCGTAATTTTACGTCGTAGGATTTTCGTAGGTTTACGGGTGCAATATTTCGAAACTTTTCGAAAATGTAATATTTCGTAATTTTACATCGCAGAATTTCGTAGGTTTACGGTATAATATTTCGAAACTTTTCCGAAAGTATAACATTTCGTAATTTTACATCGCAGAATTTCGCAGGATTACGGTACAATATTTCGAAACTTTTCCAAAATATTATTATTTCGCGAACTTTTTTCACAAATTCAAGTGATTAATATATGTAATTACAAAATAACATTTTTCACTGTAACTTACACGTAATATTTTATAAATTTATGTAATTTTTGTATTTTTATTCGAAATATAGCTACAATAAATAATTTGTATTTAAAACTATCATAATATTGCGTTCAATCTCGTCAATAGAATTTTTTTTAATCTTATTTGTCGCTTATCTTCATTTATTTGACTTTCGTTCTTTGACTTTTTATTTTTCAACTTCACTTCTATTTCATCTGCGATTAATATTTTGCTATATCTGATATTATAAAATAAAAGTCATTTGGATAACATTATTTGTTAATATCAAAAGGATGTGTTGTAAAGACAAATTGTTATTAAAACTTAACCTATAAACATAATTGTAATAAAGTCGTACGAACATTAACGAAATTATGAAGTACATACCTTCAGTCCTTTTACACTGCTACGTTCGATAGCATGCGTTAAATTCATTTCTGCATCAACGAATATTACAAGATCAAAAGTTAGACCAACAGTTATCATTATGCGTGATTATTAATATTTTTTATAAAAAAAAAGTAAACTTACGAACATTAACGAAATTGTGAGGTACATACCTTCCACTCCTTCTACACTATTACGTTGAGAACATGCGTTAAATTCATCTCTACATCAAACAAACATTACAAGTTCAAAAAGTTGGACCAAACAGTTGTGATTATTATTAAAAAGTCGTAAACATACGAACATTAACGAAATTAAGGAATACATACCTTCCATCCCTTCTACACTATTACGTTGGGAGCACGCGTTAACTTTATTTCTATAAGTTCAAAAAGTTAAACTAACAGTTTCAATATGCGTGATTATTAATATTTTTTATAAAAAAGACGTAAACATACGAACATTAACGAAATCGTGAAGTACATACCTTCCATTCCTTCTACACTACTACGTCAAACAAACAATTACAAGTTCAAAAAGTTGGACCAACAGTTGTGATCATACCTTCCATCTCTTCTACACTATTACGTTAAGAGCACGCGTTAACTTTATTTCTACAAGTTCAAAAAGTTAAACCAACAGTTTCAATATGCGTGATTATTAATATTTTTTATAAAAAAAGACGTAAACATACGAACATTAACGAAATCGTGAAGTACATACCTTCCATTCCTTCTACACTACTACGTTGAGAGCGTTAAATTCATTTCTGCATCAACGAATATTCAAGTTCAATAAGTTGGGCCAACAGTTGTCATTTTATGTGATTATTAATATTTTATAAAAAAGACGTAAATATACGAACATTAACGAAATTATAAAGTACAAATACCTTCCATTCCTTCTACACTACTACATTGAAAGCATGCGTTAACTTTATTTCTACAAGTTCAAAAAGTTAAACCAACAGTTCATTATGCGTGATTATTAATATTTTTTATAAAAAAGACGTAAACACATTAACGAAATTACAAAGTACAAATACCTTCTATTCCTTCTACACTACTACATTGAGAGCACGCGTTAATTTTATTTTTACTTTATAAGTTCAAAAGTTAGACCAACAGTTATAATTATTAATATTGTATAAAATAGTTAAATTATGGAGTATAAATACTTTCCATACCTTTACAATTATATTGTACGCAAAACTTTCCATGAACAATTATTAATATTATGAAATAGTCGTAAACCTACGAATATTAATGAAATTATGAAATATAAATAACTTCCATACTTCTACTATATTGAAAGTACGCGTTCATTTTTCCAGCAGCTGTTGCAAAGCTTTTTCATGTATAATTTATTAATATTATAAATATTCATAAAGCCTATGAATATATATAAATACTTTCCATGATACTTCTGCTAGTCTTCTGCTACGCAAATGTACAATGAGCGATCCTTGCAAAATAGAGCGTATAGAGAATATTAAGTTTGTTTATTTAATTCGTGTTTAGCTATTTTTAGATGATCATATGAACACATGTATATGCCATAATAGGTTAATTTATCAAATTTACTAGATTTATAAAATTAATTCGTAATCTGTGAGTCAAATTATATGATTTTGGTAGAGTCCTAAAGAATTCTGACCTCGACTATTAAAAAAAAATTCTTGCATGATAAATATAAAATTAAGAGAAATATGCATGACGTGTTGATAATATATACTATATAAATAATATAACAAATAACTAGAGGTTAATTTGTAACACTTTTCACAAATTTATAATTTCTTATGGTCGGCACTCGGCATCAGACTTGATAGAAATAAATTTAACTTTCCAAATATTGCGAAAGAGGAACAAAAAAATGAATTTTAACAAAATTGATAAATTTTGTGCGATCAAATTCAAAATAATTTTGTGTTTCATGGATAAAAATTCTTTTATTTGTTTAACAGTTATCAGCCAAATGAGAAAAACTCAAATTAATAAATTTTATATACAAATTAATCGCAAAAACATAAAATTCACCAGTCCTGCCACACCAATAAAAAAAATATCTTATGCATACAATAAAATTCACCTTATTATACATCATCATCTTCATCTTCAGTTTCATTTCCGCTTTCTTCTTCCTCATAGCTATTATCTTCAAAATCGGAATATCTTATGCCCGTTTGACTGTTGATTTTTTTCTTTAAAGAATAATATGATTAGCCATGAAATGATATTTTATTAAATGCTACTACAAAATTACAAACTTACTAAAAATTTTTTAACTTTTTGTTTCATGATATTCTTTTTACACCTTATTTCGTCATGATTTGGGTTTAAAATTGTTGAGCAGATCGCAAGAACATATGCAAGTTCTGCATTAGAATGGTCATTTTGGAGGACTCTGTCAATAACGCTCATTAAAACAATCGAAGAATTTTTGTCCTTGGGATTCATTTTTTTGAACAGGCCTTCAAAACAATCTTTAACTTCGGGTTTTCTCTCCCACTTTACTACTTCAGACGGCCCGGCATTTGTGTTTATAGGTGGTAAACGGGATCCGAATATAGAAAAAATAGCCTTCCTTGATTTCGAGGACAATGTTCCTCTTACGGACCGTACTTGTTTTGTTAACTTTACAAAGAAAGTTAATACTTAATATTTTATTTTATTTTATTAAACATTTTGTTATCGAATAAGGACTTACTTGTTTATGTATATTCTCGTTGTAATACGTGATCCAATCGTCTTCAGTAAAATTAGAGAAAAAACTCGCATGGTTCAGTACTAAATATCCTTCAATCAAAATAATTAGAACGTAAATAAATAATAAAATTAAATATTTCAAAGATATTCCTACCACTATGAATGATTCTTTAACGCTTGATGACAAATTTATTTTATCAGAAAGTAAATTTTTTAATTCGGATTTAAACTCGTGTATTTCTTTACTTAAAGTATCGATTTTATTTTCAATCTTTGTTAATCGATCTACCATAATTACAATAAATATTAATTACAAGATAATTTTATTAATTTCTTAAATATTTGCGAATACCTTCAATTTTTGAATTTACAGGAAGCCATCTCTTAGTCTGAAGAACGTTAACTTCGTCATTGATGGTTTCGCTGGTGTTGATGTTGGTTTTACTGTTGTTGTTTCTGCTTCGGCTTCGGCTTCTATCACTACGCTTGTGATTCCCTTCGATTAGCAATTCCTCAATTTTCTTACGAGAGGATTCTCTCAATTTATTTCCTGATTCCATAATGATACTTTTGAAAAATGGGATTTCTTACAATTTAAGAAAAAAAAAATATTTCTGAAGAAAAAAAATTGACCATTATTTATGAAAAAAAAAAACTCTTTAACAATTTTTCGTACCAGTCATTAACAGAAACTTTCGAATACTCAATAATTACATCATGCAAATTTTCGTACCAGTCATTAAGCAGAACCGCAGAAACTTTCTTAGTAATAATTATGTCAGTTGAGGAAATAAAAACAAATGCGCGTGAACATAAGGATAAATCGCATAATTACTCATTATTCTAAACCAGGAAATTTTTTCGTACAATTCACATAATTACTCATTATTCTAAACCAAGCAAAAAAACTTTCTTAGTAATAATTATGTCAGTTGAGGAAATAAAAACACGTACGTGAACATAAGGATAATTTCGATTACTTACTCATTATTCTAAACCAGGCGTACCAGTCATTAAAGCAGTAACCGCAGAAACCTTCGAATATTCAATAATTATATCACTTTATATAAAAATAAATAATTACGCGTGAACATGAGTTTTTTCCTTGTTATTATTATGGATAGAACCGCATGATTTCGATACTTACTCATTATACTAAACCAAGCAATTTTTCGTACAAGTCATTAAAGTAGAATCCGCAGGAACCTTGAACCTTCGAATATTTAATAATTATATCATTGTTATATCATATATGGAAATAAAACATAAACACGTGAACATGAGTTTTATTATTATGGATAGAAATTCGCATGATTTCGATACTTACTCATTATACTAAACCAAGCAATTTTTCGTACAAGTCATTAAAGTAGAATTCGCAGAAACTGCAGAAACCTTCGCATACTTAGTAGTAATAATTATGTCAGTCGTATCTTACATGGAAACAAATAAACATTAAAGTTTTTCTTTGCACGATAAAAAATTTGTATAATTTCGAACATAAGCATGCATACACAGAATAAAAAATCTAATGATACCACTCCTGAGTGAAATAAAATTCAAACTCATTATATATTAGTCAGGGTTGTTTGATCAGCATTTTTGATATTAGTTGGTGTGACCGATCAGACAATGAACTCCAGTCTAACCAATAAAAAATAGAACAATTTACGAATCAATTGTAACTATGAATTTTAACAAAATTACGATTAAATTCAAAATAATTTTTTGTGTTTCATGTATAAAAATTCTTTTATTTGTTTAACAGTTATCAGCCAAATGAGAAAAACTCAAATTAATAAAATTTTATATACAAATTAATCGCAAAAACGTAAAATTTATTGATTTGTTTTTTGAAGGAGATGCTCTTTTAAATGATTATCAAATAAATGTAATTTATAAAATTTAGAAGAGTGGGGGCATTTTTTTTTTTGAAATTGTACATATCAATTACTAATTCGTAATATTTGTTATATTATTAATATATTCACCAGTCCTACCAAACCAATAAAAAAAAATAATAAATTTATTAAAACAAATAAACATATATATAATTATCTTATGCATATAAAATTCACCTTATTATACATCATCTTCTTCATCATCTTCAGTTTCATTTCCACCTTCTTCTTCCTCATAGTTATTATCTTCAAAATCGGAATATTTTATGGCCGTTTGATTATTGATTTTTTCCTTTAAAGAATAATATGATTGATTAGCCATGAAATGATATTTTATTAAATACTACTACAAAATTACAAACTTACTAAAAATTTTTTAACTTTTTGTTTCATGATATTCTTTTTCAACATTATTTCGTCATGATGTGGGTTCAAAATTGTTGAGCAGGTCGCAAGAACATATGCAAGTTCTGCATTAGAATTGCCACCTTGGAGGACTCTGTCAATAACGCTTGCTAAAACAATCGAAGAATTTTTGTCTTTGGAATTCATTTTTTTGAACAGGCCTTCAAAACAATCTTTAACTTCGGATTTTCTCTTCCATTTTGCTACTTCAGACGGCCCGGCATTTGTGTTTATAGGTGGTAAACGGGATCCGAATATAGAAAAAATAGCCTCCATTGATTTCGAGGACAATGTTCTTCTTATGGACCGTACTTGTTTTGTTAACTTTACGAAGAAAGTTAATACTTAATATTTTATTTTATTTTATTAAACATTTTGTTATCGAATAAGGACTTACTTGTTTATGTATATTCTTGTTATAATACGCGATCCAATCGTCTTCAGTAAAATTAGAGAAAAAACTCGCATGGTTCAGTATTAAATATCCTTCAACCGCTCCATAACATTCATCTTTTGTTAGGTAAATTGATACTTTTATTAATAATTTCAAAACATTTTTCACAACATCCTAAAATTAGTCGAAATTCAAAATAATTAGAATGTAAATAAATAATAAAACTAAATATTTCAAAGATATTCCTACCGCTATGAATGATTCTTTAACGCTTGATGACAAATTTATTTTATCAGAAAGTAAAGTTTTTAACTCGGATTTAAACTCGTGTATTTCTTTACTTAAAGTATTGATTTTATTTTCAATCTTTGTTAATCGATCTACCATAATTACAATAAATATTAATTACAAGATAATTTTATTAATTTCTTAAATATTTGTGAATACCTTCAATTTTTGAATTTGCAGGAAGCCATCTCTTAGTTTGAAGAACGCTAACTTCGTCATTAATGGTTTCGTTGGTGTTGATGTTGGTTTTACTGCTGTTGTTTCTGCTTCGGCTTTGGCTTCTATCACTGCGCTTATGATTCCCTTCGATTAGCAATTCCTCAATTTTCTTACGAGAGGACTCTCTCAATTTATTTCCTGATTCCATAATGATACTTTTGAAAAAGTGGGATTTCTTACAATTTAAGAAAAAAAAATATTTCTGAAGGAAAAAAATTGACCATTATTTATGAAAAAAAAAAACTCTTTAAACCCAAATCAAGCAATTTTTCGTACCAGTCATTAACAGAAACTTTCGAATATTCAATAATTACATCATGCAAATTTTCGTACCAGTCATTAAGCAGAACTGCAGAAACTCTCTTAGTAATAATTATGTCAGTTGAGGAAATAAAAACATATACACATGAACATAAGGATAAATTCGCATAATTACTCATTATTCTAAACCAGGAAAAGAAACTTTCTTAGTAATAATTATGTCAGACGAGGAAAATAAAACAAATGCATGTGAACATAAGGATAAATCGCATAATTACTCATTATTCTAAACCAGGAAATTTTTTCGTACAATTCGCATAATTACTCATTATTATAAACCAAGCAAAACAACTTTCTTAGTAATAATTATGTCAGTTGAGGAAATAAAAACAAATGCACGTGAACATAAGGATAAATTCACATAATTTCGATTACTTACTCATTATTCTAAACCAGGTAATTTTTTCGTACCAGTCATTAAAGTAGAACTGCAGAAACTTTCTTAGTAATAATTATATCAGTTGAGGAAATAAAAACACGCACGTGAACATAAGGATAATTTCGATTACTTACTCATTATTCTAAACCAGGCGTACCAGTCATTAAAGCAGTAACCGCAGAAACCTTCGAATATTCAATAATTATATCACTTTATATGGAAATAAATAATTACGCGTGAACATGAGTTTTTTCCTTGTTATTATTATGGATAGAACCGCATGATTTTGATACTTACTCATTATACTAAACCAAGCAATTTTTCGTACAAGTCATTAAAGTAGAATCCGCAGGAACCTTGAACCTTCGAATATTTAATAATTATATTATTGTTATATCATATATGGAAATAAAACATAAACACGTGAACATGAGTTTTATTATTATAGATAGAAATTCGCATGATTTCGATACTTACTCATTATACTAAACCAAGCAATTTTTCGTACAAGTCATTAAAGTAGAATTCGCAGGAACTGCAGAAACCTTCGCATACTTAGTAGTAATAATTATGTCAGTCGTATCTTACATGGAAACAATAAAAATTAAAGTTTTTCTTTGTACGATAAAAAATTTATATAATTTCGAAAACATAAGCATGCATACACATTATAAAAAATCTAATGATACACTCCTGAGTGAAATAAAATTCCAACTCATTATATATTAGTCAGGGTTGTTTGATCAGCATTTTTTGATCACAAATTTATTAGTTGGTGTGACCGATCAGACAATGAACTCCAGTCTAACCAATAAAAAAATAGAACAATTTTACACATTCAATTGTAACTATGAATTTTAACAAAATTGCGATCAAATTCAAAATAATTTTTTGTGTTTCATGTATAAAAATTCTTTATTGTTTAACAGTTATCAGTCAAATGAGAAAAACTCAAATTAATAAAATTTTATATACAAATTAATCGCAAAAACGTAAAATTTATTGATTTGTTTTTTGAAGGAAATGCTCTTTTAAATGACATATCAATTACTAATTCGTAATATTATATTATTAATATGAATTCACCAGTCCTGCCAAACCAATAAAAAAAAAATAATAAATTTATTAAAACAAATAAACATATATATAATTATCTTATGCATATAATAAAATTCACCTTATTATACATCATCTTCTTCATCATCTTTTTCATTTCTACTTTCTTCTTCCTCATAGCTATTATCTTCAAAATCGGAATAAATTATGACCGTTTGACTATTGATTTTTTTCTTTAAAGATAATATGATTAGCCATGAAATCTTATTTTATTAAATACTACTATAAAATTACAAACTTACTAAAAATTTTTTAACTTTTTGTTTCATGATATTCTTTTTCAACATTATTTCGTCATGATTTGGGTTCAAAATTGTTGAGCAGATCGCAAGAACATATGCAAGTTCTGCATTAGAATGGCCATTTTGGAGGACTTTGTCAATAACGCTTGCTAAAACAATCGAAGAATTTTTGTCTTTGGGATTCATTTTTTTGAACAAGCCTTCAAAACAACTTTTAACCTCGGGTTTTCTTTTCCATTTTGCAATTTCAGACGGCCCGGCATTTGTGTTTATAGGTGGTAAACGGGATCCGAATATAGAAAAAATAGCCTCCCTTGATTTCGAGGACAATGTTCCTCTTACGGACCGTACTTGTTTTGTTAACTACGAAGAAAGTTAATACTTAATATTTTATTTTATTTTATTAAACATTTTGTTATCGAATAAGGACTTACTTGTTTATGTATATTATCGTTGTAAAACGCGATCCAATCGTCTTCAGTAAAATTAGAGAAAAAACTCGCATGGTTCAGTGATAAATATCCTTCAACCGCTCCACAACATTCATCTTTTGTTGGGTAAATCGATACTTTTATTAATAATTTCGAAACATTTTTCACAACATCCTAAAATTAGTCGAAATTCAAAATAATTAGAATGTAAATAAATAATAAAATTAAATATTTCAAAGATATTTTTACCGCTATGAATGATTCTTTAATGCTTGATGTCAAATTTATTTTATCAGAAAGTAAAGTTTTTAACTCGGATTAAAACTCTTGTATTTCTTTACTTAAAGTATCGATTTTATTTTCAATCTTTGTTAATCGATCTACCATAATTACAATAAATATTAATTACAAGATAATTTTATTAATTTCTTAAATATTTGCGAATACCTTCAATTTTTTGAATTTGCAGGAAGCCATCTCTTAGTTTGAAGAACGCTAACTTCGTCATTAATGGTTTCGTTGGTGTTGATGTTGGTTTTACTGCTGTTGTTTCTGCTTCGGCTTTGGCTTCTATCACTGCGCTTATGATTCCCTTCGATTAGCAATTCCTCAATTTTCTTACGAGAGGACTCTCTCAATTTATTTCCTGATTCCATAATGATACTTTTGAAAAAGTGGGATTTCTTACAATTTAAGAAAAAAAAATATTTCTGAAGGAAAAAAATTGACCATTATTTATGAAAAAAAAAACTCTTTAAACCCAAATCAAGTAATTTTTCGTACCAGTCATTAACAGAAACTTTCGAATACTCAATAATTACATCATGCAAATTTTCGTACCAGTCATTAAGCAGAACTGCAGAAACTCTCTTAGTAATAATTATGTCAGTTGAGGAAATAAAAACATATACACATGAACATAAGGATAAATTCGCATAATTACTCATTATTCTAAACCAGGAAAAGAAACTTTCTTAATAATAATTATGTCAGACGAGGAAATAAAAACAAATGCACGTGAACATAAGGATAAATCGCATAATTACTCATTATTCTAAACCAGGAAATTTTTTCGTACAATTCGCATAATTACTCATTATTCTAAACCAAGCAAAGAAACTTTCTTAGTAATAATTATGTCAGTTGAGGAAATAAAAACAAATGCACGTGAACATAAGGATAAATTCACATAATTTCGATTACTTACTCATTATTCTAAACCAGGTAATTTTTTCGTACCAGTCATTAAAGTAGAACCGCAGAAACTTTCTTAGTAATAATTATGTCAGTTGAGAAAATAAAAACACGCACGTGAACATAAGGATAATTTCGATTACTTACTCATTATTCTAAACCAGGCGTACCAGTCATTAAAGCAGTAACCGCAGAAACCTTCGAATATTCAATAATTATATCACTTTATATGGAAATAAATAATTACGCGTGAACATGAGTTTTTCCTTGTTATTATTATGGATAGAACCGCATGATTTCGATACTTACTCATTATACTAAACCAAGCAATTTTTCGACAAGTCATTAAAGTAGAATCCGCAGGAACCTTGAACCTTCGAATATTTAATAATTATATCATTGTTATATCATATATGGAAATAAAACATAAACACGTGAACATGAGTTTTATTATTATGGATAGAAATTCGCATGATTTCGATACTTACTCATTATACTAGTAAACCAAGCAATTTTTCGTACAAGTCATTAAAGTAGAATTCGCAGGAACTGCAGAAACCTTCGCATACTTAGTAGTAATAATTATGTCAGTCGTATCTTACATGGAAACAATAAACATTAAAGTTTTTCTTTGTACGATAAAAAATTTATATAATTTCGAAAACATAAGCATGCATACACATTATAAAAAATCTAATGATACACTCCTGAGTGAAATAAAATTCCAACTCATTATATATAAGTCAGAATTGTTTGATCAGCATTTTTTGATCACGAATTTATTAGTTGGTGTGACCGATCAGACAATGAACTCCAGTCTAACCAATAAAAAATAGAACAATTTTACACATTCAATTGTAACTATGAATTTTAACAAAATTGCGATCAAATTCAAAATAATTTTTTGTGTTTCATGTATAAAAATTCTTTTATTGTTTAACAGTTATCAGCCAAACTCATATTAATAAAATTATATATATAAATTAATCGCAAAAACGTAAAATTTATTGATTTGTTTTTGTTTTTTGAAGAAAGATGCTCTTTTAAATGATTATCAAATAAATTTAATTTATAAAATTTAGAGGAGTGGGGGTATTTTTTTTTTTGAAATTGTACATATCAATTACTAATTCGTAATATTATATATATTATTAATATATTCACCAGTCCTGCCAAACCAATAAAAAAAATAATAAATTTATTAAAACAAATAAACATATATATAATTATCTTATGCATATAATAAAATTCACCTTATTATACATCATCACATCATCATCTTCATCATCTTCAGTTTCATTTCCACTTTCTTCTTCCTCATAGCTATTATCTTCAAAATCAGAATAATTTATGCCCGTTTGATTATTGATTTTTTTCTTTAAAGAATAATATGATTGATTAGCCATGAAATGATATTTTATTAAATACTACTACAAAATTACAAACTTACTAAAAATTTTTTAACTTTTTGTTTCATGATATTCTTTTTCAACATTATTTCGTCATGATTTGGGTTCAAAATTGTTGAGCAGATCGCAAGAACATATGCGATTTCTGCATTAGAATAGTCATTTTGGAGGACTCTGTCAATAACGCTCATTAAAACAATCGAAGAATTTTTGTCCTTGGGATTCATCTTTGTAAACAGGCTTTCATAACAACTTTTAACCTCGGGGTTTCTTTTCCATTTTGCAATTTCAGACGGCCCGGCATTTGTGTTTATAGGTGGTAAACGGGATCCGAATATAGAAAAAATAGCCTCCCTTGATTTCGAGGACAATGTTCCTCTTACGGACCGTACTTGTTTTGTTAACTATGAAGAAAGTTAATACTTAATATTTTATTTTATTTTATTAAACATTTTGTTACTATCGAATAAGGACTTACTTGTTTATGTATATTCTCGTTGTAAAACGAGATCCAATCGTCTTCAGTAAAATTAGAGAAAAAACTCGCATGGTTCAGTGATAAATATCCTTCAACCGCTCCACAACATTCATCTTTTGTTGGGTAAATCGATACTTTTATTAATAATTTCGAAACATTTTTCACAACATCCTAAAATTAGTCGAAATTCAAAATAATTAGAATGTAAATAAATAATAAAACTAAATATTTCAAAGATATTCTTACCGCTATGAATGATTCTTTAACGCTTGATGTCAAATTTATTTTATCAGAAAGTAAAGTTTTTAACTCGGATTTAAACTCTTGTATTTCTTTACTTAAAGTATCGATTTTATTTTCAATTCTTATTAATCAATCTACCATAATTACAATAAATATTAATTAATTACAAGATAATTTTATTAATTTCTTAAATATTTGCGAATACCTTCAATTTTTGAATTTACAGGAAGCCATCTCTTAGTCTGAGTAACATAAATTTCGTCATTGATGGTTTCGTTGGTGTTGATGTTGGTTTTACTGCTGTTGCTTCTGCTTCTGCTTCGGCCTCTATCACTGCGCTTATGATTCCCTTCGATTAGCAATTCCTCAATTTTCTTACGAGAGGATTCTCTCAATTTATTTCCTGATTCCATAATGATACTTTTGAATAATGGGATTTCTTACAATTTAAGAAAAAAAGAAATATTTCTGAAGAAAAAAAATTGGTCCTTATTTATGAAAAAAAAAAACTCTTTAACCCCAAATCAAGCAATTTTTCGTACCAGTCATTAACAGAAACTTTCGAATACTCAATAATTACATCATGCAAATTTTCGTACCAGTCATTAAGCAGAACCGCAGAAACTCTCTTAGTAATAATTATGTCAGTTGAGGAAATAAAAACATATACACATGAACATAAGGATAAATTCGCATAATTACTCATTATTCTAAACCGGGAAAAGAAACTTTCTTAGTAATAATTATGTCAGTCGAGGAAATAAAAACACATGCACGTGAACATAGGCATAATTACTCATTATTCTAAACCAGGCAAAGAAACTTTCTTAGTAATAATTATGTCAGTTGAGGAAATAAAACCAAATGCACGTGAACATAAGGATAAATTCACATAATTTCGATTACTTACTCATTATTCTAAACCAGGTAATTTTTTCGTACCAGTCATTAAAGTAGAACTGCAGAAACTTTCTTAGTAATAATTATGTCAGTTGAGGAAATAAAAACACGCACGTGAACATAAGGATAATTTCGATTACTTACTCATTATTCTAAAACCAGGCGTACCAGTCATTAAAGCAGTAACCGCAGAAACCTTCGAATATTCGATAATTATATCACTTTATATGGAACATGAGTTTTTTCCTTGTTATTATTATGGATAGAACCGCATGATTTCGATACTTACTCATTATACTAAACCAAGCAATTTTTCGACAAGTCATTAAAGTAGAATCCGCAGAAACCTTGAACCTTCGAATATTTAATAATTATATCATTGTTATATCATATATGGAAATAAAACATAAACACGTGAACATGAGTTTTATTATTATGGATAGAAATTCGCATGATTTCGATATTTACTCATTATACTAAACCAAGCAATTTTTCGTACAAGTCATTAAAGTAGAATTCGCAGGAACTGCAGAAACCTTCGCATACTTAGTAGTAATAATTATGTCAGTCGTATCTTACATGGAAACAATAAACATTAAAGTTTTTCTTTGTACGATAAAAAATTTATATAATTTCGAAAACATAAGCATGCATACACATTATAAAAAATCTAATGATACCACTCCTGAGTGAAATAAAATTCCAACTCATTATATATTAGTCAGGGTTGTTTGATCAGCATTTTTTGATCACGAATTTATTAGTTGGTGTAACCGATCAGACATGAACAGTCTAACCAATAAAAATGGAACAATTTACGCATTCAACCGTAACTTTACGGAAATCCATAAAACTTACCTTATCAAAAAAGGAAAAGTAATAGTCATATTTTAGATCAGTAACGTTATACAAGATATTAGTATCGCTGTCGTTAAATATAATAAACTTTATTAAAATATGTATTTATTTACAAAATATTCATTTGTTTTATTAAACCGGGGTACTATATGTACGATATCTTGTATTGCTTCTATATCAATAAAGTTATAGATTTCCGTAATTTCTAGTAAGGAACACCCATAAAGATGTGGTTGATTTTGAAATTTGAAGTCATACCACTGAATTAATGCGAGATTTAATGGAATATTTTGATTCTTAAGTTCTATTTTCGCTATTAATAAAATCTTAATTTAAAAAATCATTTTTAAATTAGCAATATTATATAAATATATAGTATCAAATCAATTAAAAAATTACCTGCCCGTAACAAATGCCTTGATCAGAAGCATAATCAAATAATTCATCAGAATTCATACGAACAGACACATTACTATACCAAGGTCTGCCATAATAACTGTTAGTAGCACGCATTATTGCACCATTTTCTATTATAACTGATCTGTATATTGTCACTTGGCTTTCATTTGCAATACTTTCGTGATCCATATACAGATTTAAACATTCCAAAAAATTGTCAAATCCAGATCTCATTTTGTGGTCTATATTAGCCTGTTCTACAAAAAAATCATGGGCATCTTTTAATAGAAATTCGAAAAGTATTGCTGTAAATTTAAATATACGAGGGATAGTAGCTGAATTTGGTAATCGATGGGTTATATTTGTTATTGATTGTCGCCGAATCTATAAAAATTAATTTTTTTTAGAAATTTAACATATTATTGTGTATTTTATATAAATAATACTTGCTATTTTCATTATTTGAACTTCAATATTTTTTTTATTACTTAATCGGTAGGGATTCTTAACGTATTCTTTGTGAAGGCTTTCGTAAGTCTCTGTAGTGTATCCATTAACTGCACCAAATGATCGAATCGAATCAATTATATGATATGCCCACGAATGCAGTTTTGGTAATTTTAACTCCGAGGGGGACATACATTGGAGAATTTTTATGAACATTTGAGACCAATTGTTTATAGATTCCTGAAATTATAATTTTAAGTATTAGTGGACAGCGTTGTTTTATAATAATTATGTAGTACATACCCTAAATTTGGCCAAATCACTTTCTTTGAAATTTTCATATCGACTAATTGCATACATTTCATTCCAAGCTTCGTAAAGTTTTGCCAGATCTTCATTCTTTACAAAATTTTCATCATCCTCATTATTTACAAACAAATTGTCCACTACAAAAACCATTACTTTCATCAGATTGCGATACTCATTAGCTGTTAATCTGGCTATTGATTGTATGCCATTTGTAAAGATCTTCAAACCGGAAAATCTTGGTATTGCGGCTAATCGATGATCTACTTCATCAACTAAAGTTTTGCCACATTGCGCCCCTAAAAGTTTTTTCGTATAATCGATTTGATAATGAAAGAGGCCTAAATCGAGATGATGCATTCTATCAGGCACTGTGGCTTGATAGATATTTATATTACTTAATATAAATTAATAAAAATAAACTCATGTTAGTGTAATGCTTGTAATGCTTACGTGATTTGGCGAAATGGCTGGATGCCTAACAAATATTATGTAAACTTACGGCAGATTCCAAAAAAAATTAGATATATTTTCAATGCAAACGGAATTTCCCGAGTTTTGATTAAAATACTGCTGCATATTAACATGAGTTCGTGGTGTTATATCATCAATTTGTAAATTAAGATCAGCAAGATTGTCTCTTGTGACTAGACAAAAATGACAAGGATGTTTCGACATTGGTGATTTGTATGTAAGACAATACGTTGCAGCTTCCGGCCAGTCAGATATTATAGCTGAAACTCTAGGATAAAACCAAATCATTTCGTTATTTAAAAATAGATCAATGCCATTTTTATTTAATTTTAATAAAGGGTCTAGTAACAATTCCAAAGATTTATGGAAGCATTCGGCGAACAGCAATCTTAAATGTTTCAGACTTCCTTTCAGTAATATTATTAGATTTTAAGATCGGCAGATACGCTAATAATTGCTTTGCATCTTTCTTATTACGCCTCCAATTTTTAATATTACCAATAGACAAGTAAATGGGATGGAGTTGACTTTTTCCTAGTGTGTCAACATTTGTAGCGTCAGAATATAATATTAAAGATAAAAGCCTGGCACCAGGTGGCAGGGATTTTTCCGCATTTTCCCACCATATCCCAGTATTTTGTTCGCTAAACTCCCTTTCACCGTTATGCTTTAAGTTTATATGAAGATTAGTAAATATCCTATAATATTAAGTTGTATATTTCATACGAAAGTATAAAATAATTACCTCAACTTTCTCAAAAGTTAACGCAAAATTTTGTGATATGTCCGAAATTGACAAAATATTTTTTATACAGTTTATTAAAGACTGATGATAAAGAAAATACTCATTATTATTATAATTCATTATACTAGTTTTAGTATAATTTAAATTTGGTAGTTTCATATTATCCATATATTTGCGGCCTTGTTCGATAGATCTTGGAAGAGGTGATTTATCTAAATTTGCATGTTTATTAAAGAATTTAATTATAGCATTTCCTGTCGCATTGTTAAGTTTATGTTTCGTAACTAATGCCATTAAATCACCATATGCTTCACTTGGGTAATTAACATTAATTTCTGGTTTGGATTCTTCTTCATTCAATTCTGAATCAGAATCTTCCAAGATATTTTCAAAGACATTTTCATTTTCATCGTGGTCTATTTCTTCTATATTTTGATCAATTTCACCAACCTCTGAAATTGACATCATACTTTGAAAACTCTGATTATTTATTTCCGAGTCTGTACTTTTATTATCAGAAAGATCTTCGCATGAATCTTCACGGACCATCTATAAAATTAATTATATTAAAAAAGAAATTCAAAAAATTTTATAATTTCCTATTTTCTTTACCTCGATATCATGATTATTAGTTTTATGTTCAAATTCTTATAATTCTTCACTATCGCTACTATCGTTATTAGGCGGAGTACAAAAATTCTTATGTTGAGTGTATGCAGACCTTGTGCTGAAGTACCTTGGACAAAAAGGGCATTTATATGACATTTTTAAGAGTATTTTATTTACTTGAATTTAAACTTTACAAATTAATTAAAAAATTATTTGCTCATTTATGTCAATTTATAAACGTTTGCATAATGGTGTAGTTAGCCGAAAAATAATTAGCCACAACATGATCCGGCTCAGGCGTAGATCATTGTGAAAAGTTTACCTCTTTTTAAATTTTTCTACGAAAAGTGGCGTATTTCGATAATCATAAAGTGAGTTTCGGGCGAAGCTATATTTCAAATTTGAAACAAGCCTCGCCTAATATAAGCCAAAATCTCTAAAATCCTATTTTTGAAACTCTATAGATCAGATCATGTTAATGGAAACATAAGCCGGTTAATCAGATCTACAAAAATTGGTTTTCCCCTGATTTTAATTTTATAATAAACATAAGCTATTATGGATATATAACCAACCCGATCAATCAAAAATTGTGCTCAATTGTAACTGTGATCTGGTTGGTTATACATTTTTTCGGTCAATAGTTGTGCATCAAAAGACCACAAGCATTTTTCTATATATTTATCAATTAATAAGCTTAGAAAAATTTCGTTATAATCATGCACAGCTTATTATTTTATAAAATCTGAATATTTATTGCGAGATATTTCGGATCTAGAAATATAGTAGGGCTTTGCATGAAAGATTATCATTTATCTATTACTTTGTTATAAATGTAAACGAAAACCTTATAAAATTTGAATATTTATTGCGAAATATTTCGGATCTAGAAATATTGTAGGCTTTGCATGAAAGATTGTCATTTATCTATTAACTTTAATGTAAACGAAAACCTTATAAAATTTGAATGTTTATTGCGAAATATTTCGGATCTAGAAATATTGTAGGCTTTGCATGAAAGATTGTCATTTATCTATTAACTTTAATGTAAACGAAAACCTTATAAAATTTGAATGTTTATTCGGATCTAGAAATATTGTAGGGCTTTGCATGAAAGATTGTCATTTATCTATTAACTTTGTTGTAAATGTAACGAAAACCTTATATTTATTGCGATCTAGAAATATATAGGCTTTGCATGAAATTAAACTTGTTGTGTAGTCGATCATTACGCATAATGATCAAATAATTTTTTTTAACAAACAACAGTATATAGAAAGATTTACAAACAATAAAATATATAAATATGCATTGTTTCTGTTCATCTTCTGTAGGCTTGGTCCTCATCTTTTTTGTCTGCAGATTTAGTCTCTCGAGCGTCTTGCTCATTTTTCATTTCATGCCTTTTTTCTTCTACTGGATTTGCAAATGTTCCCAGATTTTTTTTTTTTTTTTTTTTTTAGAAATATATGCAAGTTCATGTCTTTTCTATTTTCTTTTTCACACCCCTTAACAAAATCCTTTTCAAAAAAAAATTTGCAACGCAATGCGAGTCCACTAACAGAAAAAAACTCATGCTATTGTTTCACAGGCATCCTTCAAACTCTCCTTTATCCATTAACCAACCCCTTTCAATCTATCCGTTTAGGCTTGGTCCTCATCTTTTTTGTCTGCAGATTTAGTCTCTCGAGCGTCTTGCTCATTTTTCATTTCATGCCTTTTTTCTTCTACTGGATTTGCAAATGTTCCCAGATTTTTTTTTTTTTTTTTTAGAAATATATGCAAGTTCATGTCTTTTCTATTTTCTTTTTCACACCCCTTAACAAAATCCTTTTCAAAAAAAAAATTTGCAACGCAATGCGAGTCCACTAACAGAAAAAAACTCATGCTATTGTTTCACAGGCATCCTTCAAACTCTCCTTTATCCATTAACCAACCCCTTTCAATCTATCCGTTTAGGCTTGGTCCTCATCTTTTTTGTCTGCAGATTTAGTCTCTCGAGCGTCTTGCTCATTTTTCATTTCATGCCTTTTTTCTTCTACTGGATTTGCAAATGTTCCCAGATTTTTTTTTTTTATACCTTTTTTCTTCTACTGGATTTGCAAATGTTCCCAGATTTTTTTTTTTTAGAAATATATGCAAGTTCATGTCTTTTCTATTTCTTTTTCACACCCCTTAACAAATCCTTTCAAAAAAAAAAAAAAATTTTGCAACGCAATGCAAGTCCACTAACAGAAAAAAAACTCATGCTATTGTTTCACAGGCATCCTTCAAACTCTCCTTTATCCATTAACCAACCCCTTTCTTTTCTCTCTCAATTCATCCGTTAAACTCCTTTCTTCTCTTCTATCCGTTAAATTTCTCTTTTTTTTTCATTTTTTCAATCATGGACAAAAATAATAATAATAAAAAAAAAACACTGAAACAGTCGAGCATGTAGACAAACGGAGAAAAACCGACGAATCTTCCGATGAATTAATTAATGGTTGGTTAAATTATATATTTTTGAAAAATAAAAATAATTATTACTAATATATTATTATTTATATTATTTATATTCTACTGTTATAAAGAAGCTTTAACGAAAATATTGCGCCAGAATACAAAAATTTTATCCAAACTGGATATAATTATTTCCAACCAAAAGGCTTTAGAAAACAGAGTATCGAAAGTAGAAGAATCGGTCGATAAAAATAATGATAGTAATCAAGGGGATGAAGAATATATAAAGGTAAGACCCAAAAATACAAATATTTACGTAAATCATGGTTGAACATTTAGTAGTAATTCCTCATTAAATCATTATATTTTTGATTATAGAAAATAATCAAAGAAGTTGCTAAAAAGTTACTTGAAGCTTCAATATATCCTACCCCCGATGAACTTTGAGAGTTCACTAATAATTATATGAATGAAAACTACGATGATTTTATTAAACGGTTTAAAAGATATGATAAATGGATTATATTTTATGAAAAAAATATTGCTTCTCCCGTAAGTTTTGAGAAATTACGATTTTACATTAATTTATTGAAATTTAAATTTAAAATCTTTTCTTTAGCTTCTAGCTAAACATCGTAGTGCCCGGGGTTCTTTAGCTTCTAAAGTGAAAGACATAATGTATGTCGTTTTTAAAGAATTTAACCTTCCCACAATCCCTGCCGTAAACACGGCATTAAAGGAAAGCGAAATAAGAAAATGGAAAGGGAGCCCAGCCGTGAAAAATTGTTACGGTAATTTATTCAAAAAAATCAAGAATCCGGATCCGGAGACATATATGTCGAGAATCCTTCAAATACTTAAAGGCAAAAATCAATTATCTAATATGCAAATTGCATATGCAATAAGTATTTGTGAAATTATTTTAAATCCGAAAAATTTACATATTCAGGTTACAGAATCTGTCATAAAACCCGTTTTAACGAAGAATTTGGTAAGCATTAGAAATTTGAATAAATAGTAATATTTAAAAACTAATTTTGTTTTACTTCTTAGAAAAAAATTACAAGTAAGGATAATTATTCATATTCCGATAATGACGAAATAGAAGCTTCCTAAGAAGCTGAAGAGACAAACAAAGGAGTTGATGAAGCAGCAGAAGTTGATGAAGCAGAAGAAGTAGCTGACGAAGCAGAAGAAGTATTACAAGAAGAGGAAGAAAACGAGATAAGAGAAGAAGACGAGGAGGAAGGCGGAAGAATTTATATAAGTAGTACGGATGAAGAGACAAAAGAAAGAATGAGGCGATTAAAAAAACAATATAAAAAATAAAATAATAATTGACTATGCATATATTTTTTATATTTTAATATCCCCCCATATATTTTAATATCCCATTTATTTTAATAAAGGAGATAATTTTCAAGTCAATAAATAAATACATGTTCGGGTAAAATATATTTGATCATTATGTAGTTGGCCACTTTATTTTGTGTAAATGTGAAATATTACGATTGTAATAAATAAGAATGATTATTTTAGAAACTTGAATTACCAGATGAGATAAGTTACGTAGCGTAATATAAGTTATTGAATTTATTACAGAATATTTCGACCGTAACGCTTCAAAATAGCCCTGTTCATTTCCGGTCGATCGCATTTTTCGGTGTACAACGCAACCATTTTCTGAACTTTTAGCCCGTTTTGAATACCAAAAACAACCAACCAAAATTAGATAATTTCTGTTTACGTGATATTTAAGAAAAAGACATAAGTTATAATTTCCTTTTTAATCCTAACAAAATCAGTTACAGGAAATACAAGGAGTTTGAACTAAATTTCAATCTAAAGCAGTTCAATTTGCGATCAAAAATAAAAAAATTTTATTGGATAATTTTTGTACAACAAAATCTGACCGAAAAATGTACCCGATCGGAAATGAACAGGGCTAATATTTACGATCACGTATTATTACGGAATATTTTGACCGTAATGCTTCGATGCTTTGGAATATTTACGATCACGTATTATTACGGAATATTTCGATCGTAATGCTTTGGAACAATTGCGATATCATAATTTTACGGAATATTTTGATCGTAATGCTTCGGAATATTTACGATATCGTATTATTACGGAATATTTCGATCGTAATGCTTCGGAACAATTGCGATATCATATTATTACGGAATATTTCGATCGTAATGTTTTGAAACATTTACGATCACGTATTATTATGGAATATTTCGATCGTAATGCTTCAGAACATTTACAATATCGTAATTCTACGGAATATTTTGACCGTAATGTTTCGAAACATTTACGATCACGTATTATTACAGAATATTTCGATCGTAATGTTTCGAAACATTTACGATCACGTATTATTACGGAATATTTCGATCATAATGCTTCGGAACATTTACAATATCGTAATTCTACGAAATATTTTGACCGTAATGTTTCGAAACATTTACGATCATGTATTATTCCGGAATATTTCGATCGTAATGTTTCGAAACATTTACGATCACGTATTATTACAGAATATTTCGATCGTAATGCTTCGAAACATTTACGATATCGTATTATTACAGAATATTTCGATCGTAATGTTTCGAAACATTTACGATCACGTATTATTACGGAATATTTCGATCGTAATGCTTCGGAATAATTGCGATATCATATTATTACGGAATATTTCGATCGTAATGCTTCGGAACATTTTCGATCACGTATTATTACGGAATATTTCGATCGTAATGCTTCGAAACAATTGCGATCACGTATTATTACGGAATATTTTGACCGTAATGTTTCGAAACATTTACGATCACGTATTATTACGGAATATTTCGATCGTAATGTTTCGAAACATTTACGATCACGTATTATTACGGAATATTTCGATCGTAATGCTTCAAAACATTTACGATATCGTATTATTACGGAATATTTCGATCGTAATGTTTCGAAACATTTACGATCACGTATTATTATGGAATATTTCGATCGTAATGCTTCGGAACAATTGCGATCACGTATTATTACGGAATATTTTGACCGTAATGTTACGAAACATTTACGATCACGTATTATTACGGAATATTTCGATCGTAATGTTTCGAAACATTTACGATCACGTATTATTACGGGAATATTTCGATCGTAATGCTTCGAAACATTTACGATATCGTATTATTACGGAATATTTTGATCGTAATGTTTCGAAACATTTACGATCACGTATTATTACGGAATATTTCGATCGTAATGCTTCGGAACAATTGCGATATCATATTATTACGGAATATTTCGATCGTAATGCTTCAGAACATTTTCGATCACGTATTATTACGGAATATTTCGATCGTAATGCTTCGGAACAATTGCGATCACGTATTATTACAGAATATTTCGATCGTAATGCTTCGGAACAATTGCGATATCGTATTATTACAGAATATTTCGATCGTAATGCTTCGGAACATTTTCGATCACGTATTATTACGGAATATTTCGATCGTAATGCTTCAGAACATTTACGATCACGTATTATTACAGAATATTTTGATCGTAATGTTTCGAAACATTTGCGATCACGTATTATTACGGAATATTTTGACCGTAATGCTTCGGAACATTTATGATCACGTATTATTTCGGAATATTTCGATCGTAATGCTTCGGTATATTTACGATCCTGTATTATTTCGGAATATTTCGATCGTAAAATTACGTAGATTTACGGAAATCTGTAAATCTACGGAACATTATGCCATAAATGTACGTAATTTTACGAAAATCTGTAAACTTACGGAACATTATGCCGTGTTTAAATTCCTGATGTAGTAAATAGTTTTTGTATAAATTTATATCAAAAAGACTCATTAGCTCAAAATTAGCTCAAGTTTATACAAAAAATAATCCAAATTTAATCCAATCTAGAGCCAATTATATATAGATGAGCCTATTTGATACAAATTTATACAAAAACTATTTACTAGATTATTATTATGCAAAAAGCAAACAAACTGTTTATTAATAAAAAATTTATTATAAATTTTTTTTATTTTATCAGGTATTATTATTTTACTTATCAGTATTTGTTAAAAGTAAGATTTTTACATTTTAAAATAAATACTATTTTGCTTGTTTTAAATACCTCTTTAAGTCATTTTATCTTGAAGAAAATCCAGAAATCTTACAAAAATAAATGATAACTTATAAATATAAGAAAAGTAAAAAATAAACCAAATATCCAATAAAAGATTTTCTATTATAATTATAAATATTCAGTAATCATATAATTGGATAAATATTTAATCAAAAAATAAATAATATACCAAATGGAATATAGATAAGCATTTAACTAAAAAAAGAATATTTAATTGAGATAATTGAAGAATATAATAACTTATTATTACATAAGAATTTATTTATAGTTCTAGCTATTTATTTATAGTTTATTTATATTTATTTATAGTCATTTATATTTAAATTAGATATTTATAGTTTGGAAGAAATAATAAAATTAATAAAAATTTAAGTAATAAAAAAAAAATTATAAGAAAAAAATGGTAAGAAATGTAGAATATTTATAAATTATAATTAGTTATGATAAATTAATTACAATAAATAACTTGAAATAAAATAGTTTAATAGAACTACAGTATAATTTTATATAAATATCTTTGATTCTAGATTTAGATTTTAGATTCACTACCATCTTTTAAGATAAAAAAACAAATATTAACACAAAATTATTAATTTGTAAAAATATTAAATAAAGGTTAATAAAATATAATTTTAATATATATTCCTAATTATTTTGATTCTTTTACCATTTCTTATAGATAAATATGCCCAGTGATGATTATTTGGACTATTGGACATTTGGACATTTGGACATTTGGACTATTGGACATTGTCCAATCTAAGTCCAAATGATCAATTGGACATTTAGATTAAAGCTGCCGCCCGAAATTAGGGAATTTTACCATTTGCCGAAACCAAAATGGTAAAATTAATTTAGGAAAAATACTTAATTCCGAAATGCCGAAACTATTCCGAAATTCTGATTGGCTGTTATAATATCACGTGACCAAAATTAAAATTTTTACCAAAATTACAACTGTATTCTAATACCATAATTCTGGCTCCGTAGCGATCTTCCTGACACGTGTAGCTTTGATTTAAGCCTATGTTCGCTTTGTGTAACTTATATACTATATAAGGAAATTATGCGTCTTTATGCACTAATGTTACACAAAGTGAACATAGGCTTAAAACGAAGCTACACGTGTCAGGAAGATCGCTACGGAGCCAGAATTATGGAATTAGAATACAGATAAAATTTTAGCAAATTTATAAAGTCATGTGATTTTATAATAGGCCAATCAGAAGTTTCGGACAATTTCGGGAGTTTCGGAAAGGTTTCGGGATTTCGGAATTAGGAAATAATTTCGGGCGGCAGCTTTAATTTAGATTATATCAAAATTTTATTTTTTAATTTGACTTATAAAAAGAGAATAATTATTAAAACATTATATTTTTATTAAAGTATTTTTATTGAATTCAAATTTATCAGCAGAAAAATAACTACAAGTCAACTATTGATTATTTAAAATCAGACAAATAACTAGGTTCGCCCAAATTTTCAGTAAAAATATCCTGAAGTCTCCATTTAGCATTTTTATCTCTTGCTGGATGTGGTAAATTTGAAATATTCATTATGTTAATATCATATTCCATTTTGTTATCATTGCTATTATTACTATCATTTTTCAATTCTTCTAATATCTTCACTTCATTACCTTGTTCATCATCCAACATACTAAGCCATTTAAATATCATGCTATGCCATTCATCAACATTTTGTATATTTTTATTAATATTTAAACTTGCAGTATTATCGCAATCTGTATCAGAAAATCCATTATCAGATATATTATCAGTTTCTTGTTCCAATATATTGTTATCTTCTGTAGTTGATAAAGATGTAGCGATATTAATATTTTTAAATTTTTGAGCTTCTTCATCAATTCATTTAAGTTTTAACTTGCGTAACATAGATGCTCAAATTTGTGCCATACCTAGAACTTTTTCGGACTAAACAACATAATTATTAAAAATAAAAATAAAATAAAATAAAATTTTATAAAGATTCTTACACTTAAACGATTTCATCTTTTAGAGTGTAACCATCCCATTGTTGAAAAAAACTGCTTTAAAGATGCTGTAGTTACTGCAATAGAAAAAATTCTTGCTGCAACTCGGTAAAGTTCTTTAGAATGACCACGAACATAATTCCAAAATCCAAGAATATTATTACGAAATTAACGTGTAGTTGCATTATTATAAGGATATTTTTCTTGACGATATGCTTCTAATTCAACTAATAAAACTTCTGGATCTTCATTAAACCAAGCACAGTAGTAATATGTAATCCACCAACCAAGATGAAAAAATCCAAGACTTTCAATTGCTGGATTAAATTTTTTTGTACGATATCCAGAATGAAGCAAAAATGAAAGAAGTAAAAGTGGCTGCTCCCAATCTGCCCATCTTTTTTCTAATTTTTGCAAAAGTTGCTTGCTTAATGTATAATTGGAAAGTGATTGCAAAATATTTACTATATTTCCAAAACTATGGAGTACTTCATGAAGTTGAGAATTATATCGTTGTAATTGATTTAATGCAGCACAGTAAGGAAGCATAATAGTTTCCAATTGCTTAATATTGTTCCACCATGCATTATCTGAAATACAATTAAGATATTCATCAGGAAAATCGTAAAGATCATTAGATTCTTACTCTTCAATTTTAGTAGCTAAATTCTAAAAAAAAATATGAAAAAAAAAGTTAAAGCTTAAAATATTACTATGTAGGATAATTATTAATTAATAATACCTTAAGGGCGGCCTTTGATTTTAACAAGCTTGAAAAACAGTAATAATGCGAATTCTATCACATTTCATTTGGAACAATCAATGCATAAAATTTGTTTTTATAAGTAGCAGCCTGTTCTTCACGTAATTTCCCAATCCAAAATTTTGCCTGACTAAAAAATGAAGTAATTCCAACTGCTTGCCCAGCTAGAGTAGACAAAAAACTCAATTCTTTAAAAATATCTCCTACACAAAGATTAAGCTGATATGCATAACATGGTAAAAATAGTTTTTTTCTATATAGAAGTTGTAGACGCTTGCTACAATAAAATAAAATACAAATGTAAATATATATTTAAATTATTAAATAAAAAAAATTTAACTAACTGTGCTGCAGTATTCTCAGAAGCTGAATCTGTTATTAGGCTGTTTACTTTAATATTCTGTTGTTTAAGTTCAGTAAAAATTTTTCTGTAATATGTACAATCTCATTTCCAGTAATCCACTTTGCTTCACAATCTGCTGCTTTCCAAATCACAATATCACCAAGTGATGTTATTAAAATAGTACCTAAAAGATGTTGATGCGCAACATTTTTCCAACTAAGGTTGCTTGCCGAAACCTAGGGGTTTAGGCAAGATGGCATTTCGCTGAAAAGTGAAATTCTGCCAAAACTATATTAAAGTTATATTAAAAAACTGGTGAAACTTTGAAGAAAGGCGAAACTGCTGAAACTTATTATAAATGCTGAAACTGCCGAAACTCTGTTGAAACTATAATAAATCTATAGTAAAATTTTAACGAAACTAATCGTAGGATTTTGAAGAGGTTTAGACAAGCAACCTTATTTCCAACCATCAAAAGTAAGAGTCACATCAAATTGATCCCTTTTTGCATTTTTAAGTAATATTTCTGATTCATTACTTGTTGTTTCTTTAAGAATTTGCCCACCTAATACTAGTTTTGATAGTAATGTAATCATAGGATTAAGCCAGTGAAATAAATGGTTTACCGCATCATTTTCTACCTATTGAAATGCAAATCCACATGAAACTGTAACTTCTAATAAAAGTTGTTCAAATTTATGTTTTTGTGCAGATGTTAAAGGACGAAAAATATAATTATCTAAAGTATTAATATCTTGAGAAATTTCATTATCTGAAAATTCATTAGCAATTGAATGATAAGAAGCATCAGATTCATTTTCACTTGAAGAATCATTTGAAATACTAGTTCTATGTGATCTCTTTTTTGGAGGTTTAATATTCTTTTTTTTAGATGTAGATTTTGCTAGGACCCCGAAATATACATAAAAAGGTCAGATCCGAGTTTGCGTACAACCAGCCAAAAAAAACATGAAAATCTTTCCTTTTTTAGATAATTCCCGGTGAAAAGATATTTCCTTTTTTGGTCACTCGCCAAAATTATCATAATTCCGGCCCTGAAAGAATGCGTACAGCTATTAGTAAAAATTTTTTGGCTGCCTCTGACCTTTCTATATATATTTCGGGGTCCTATTTTGCTCCATCTCTTTCAGCTTTATCAAGTAAATCTTTAATTTCTTGAACTGTATATTTTTTAGCAAAATTTGGATAACTTCAAAAATGACATGTACATTCTCTTTTAGTATTGGTAAATTTATTTTTGTATGCTTCATCTTTTCCAACAGCACTAATACAAGCTCGGCATACAGCATATTTATTGCATGAATTTGCTTTTTTTACAGAATGAAGAACAACTACATAAGGTGTCAAAAAATGACCTTTTCGAACCATATTGAAAAATAAAGTTAATGATCAGTAATTAATGATTATCAATCCAAATGTAGTTTAGTATTTAAATCTGATCTAGATTTTTAGATCTGCAAAAATCTCAGCAAATTACGTCATATTATTACAATTTTGAAAATTGTATTAGTATAATTCTGGCCAAAATTAATACTTAATGCGGGCCAAAATAGATTGTCCCATTTTTGAACTTTGGACATTTAGACATGGAGTGGACTATGTCCAATTAGTCCAATGTCTAATAATCCAATTGTGGGAATTGGACAATGTCTAATATCATCACTAAATATGCCATATTAATTATTATTAATTAATAGTTTATTGATATTATGAGAGTAAAAAAACTCTCACAATTTGAAATTATAAATTAATAAAGTTGAATATTAAAATCTAAATTAAATATAATAAATAAAGTTGTAATATTTTATATTGTTTATTAACAGGTGGCAGATATGAATAACATTATTAAGCTAAAACTTAAAGTTTTATATATTTAAAAAAAAATAGAAGTTTATTTTAAGTAAAAATAAAAAATAAAATTTTAAATATTTTAAAATTATAAATATGAACAGTAGTAGAAAAAGTTTTTTATTTTTTACAGATTTATTATTTTTTATAAATAAAAAAATAATAATATATTTTTTTAAATTAATATTAAAAAGAATTTTCTTATACTGGATTTACAAAATTATTTCTAAAATTTAAAAGTTTATTTTTTGTAAAATAAAAAAAAAATATCAACATATTTTATTAAATTAATTTATGATTTATTTTTGAATTAATGAAAATTACTAATATATTTCAAAAAATTATTTTTGCAAAATAATTATTCTTTAAATAACTTTTGGATTAATTTGCTCAAAATTTTTTTTTAAATATTATAAAATAGGGGTGATTTTAATGCTTACTTCAGGTGAAAATCACCTGGTTATATGATTTTTAAATTTTATACATATAAAGTAAAACTGATTTTTTAATAAATAAAATTGTCAATAAATTGCAAATTTTCCTCTTTACTTTATTAAAGCATTATAAAATTTGATAGCTAAAATGTTGACCAAAATGGTGAAATATATTCTTTAGCAAGAAAAATTCAAAAATTAGTACTATTATGAAAAATATGGATATTTTTGCAAGCATTATACCTACACTCATGAATTAAAATGTAAATGTTTTCCACCTTTCTGAACAATTTTCACTTAATAAAGAAAATCGATTTCATTTGAGTAAAGTAGTGAAATTACACTCTGAATTTAATAAACAAAAAATTCAAAATTCAAAAATTATTGCCATTATGTAAACATGAATATCT
Organism: Rhizophagus irregularis; assembly: GCF_026210795.1. Lineage (NCBI taxonomy): Eukaryota > Fungi > Glomeromycota > Glomeromycetes > Glomerales > Glomeraceae > Rhizophagus > Rhizophagus irregularis. The sequence goes on along the minus strand of NC_089435.1, from coordinate 3,686,067 downwards.
TCACAAGTATTATACCTATGCTTATGATATTTAAGATATAAGTAGTTTTAATATTGTTGAACAACTTTTTCACTTAATAAAGAAAGTTGATTTCATTTGACTAAAGTGGCGAAATTATGTTCTGAAATTAGAAAATATAATACAAAAGAAATTTAGAAACAAATATACTATGAATTGTATAAAATACCTGTAGTTTCACAAGATATAAGTAAAAAAACTGAGTTAAAGTGTTTAATATGTGTTAATAACAAAGCTTTTAAAATTTTTTTAAAAAAGAAAATTTTTTTTTTTATAATCATAACGTGATAAATAAATAAATAAAAAATTGTGAAATGTAACACAAATCAAGAGGTGTGAATTTCATGGGTGATTAAAATTAAAAAATAATCTAGGATAAATTTTAAATTAATTCTATAATATAAATTAAAATGCTTTATCTTGAAGTAGTAGAAAATATAACTGACTCAAATCTGATTTAAGAATAACTTTATTAGAAGAAAATCTGATAACAAATTCAATAAACGAAGATATTTTAATCATATCTTTATTGCTTAATTTTTTCTGTGTTATTGCTGGTATGATACTGCACAAAGTAGTATTATTCATGAATTGAATTGAATTGAATCAGGTTAGATTTGGATTTGATTAAATCAAATCAGGCTAGATTCGGGATTCGGAATTTGATTCAATTTAATGAATCACTGATCTTTCATTTTTAGGTTGAATATTATACAAGATCTAAAAAGGATATCTGCACATTTCACAAAAAATTATTTTTGTGAAATAGGTATCGTCCAAAAAGTAAATTCTGAGGATCAGCAAAATAAATTTCCTTTTTTGAAAACTTGTGTGATACTTTTTTCCATTTTTGTGGAAAATAAAATTTTTCTTTTTTTGGAATTTTGTGTAATGTTATATGATTGAATCGAATCAAGCTCGATTTGGATTTGAGTTTGAATTAAAATTTCAGATTTGAGTTCGATTCATGAATTAAAAATTATTGAATCTAATTAAACCAAGGCAACATAAATATTCTAATCTTTTTCAGAAGAGATAATTTCTTTGTTGAGGAGTTTTTAGCGGTTAAAATCATCATCTGACTAAATACAAAAGATTTCTTTTATCATCAGATTTATCGATTCTCAAAATTTTCAGCAAAAAGCATTTCTGTACCTCTTCCTGTTTTCTCTTTGATCTAACAATAAATGATCCTCCAGTTATTGTTCCTATATTTCTGGTCATATTTCCATTGATATCTGTAATTGTTGGCCAGTGATAGTGAATCTGCTTGCGCAAGTGCTCCTTTTCCCATTTTTTCGCTAATTTAAAATTAGGTTGAGAATCCTAATAAGATTTGAAATTAGTAATATTTTCAACTAACACGTTTCCAATTTCCAACCCACCAGAACATCAGACAACTGAGCAGGTCATCTGTACCTAGTAGGTCTAATGCTGGATTGGTGAACAGCCTTTATATATCAGACAACCGAGCAGGTTATTTGTGGCTCAACACTGGTTTTATGGCTCGGTGAACAGTTTTGAATGACAAGTAATCGAGCAGATCTCTGCCAAACATACCATTATTTTCCATATACATTTCTAATAAAAAAAGTATTACTTGCCTTCCTATATCTTGAAAGAAGAAGATTTGCCTATTCTTGTCTTTTTCCTATTCGTAGTTAGCAATAATCTTGAGATCTTTAATATATTTATCAATTTTTTTTTGAAATGGCTTCTCATCACATTCTTCCAGAAATCCAAGAATACTCTAATTGGCGAATTAACTATTAAAATACTTGTGAATTTATCTGGACATTGTATATTTATGACTGGTTTAATAATATGTTCTGAAGTTAAAGTAAAAAAAAATTTTTGATAAATTCCTAAGCCATAGACTTAAAAAAAGTAATTGGACATATGGGTGTCTCTAAGGTTGCTTGCCGAAACCTAGGGGTTTAGGCAAGATGGCGTTTTGCCGAAAAGCGAAATTCTGCCAAAACTATATTAAAGTTATATTAAAAAACTGGCGAAACTTTGGAGAAAGGCGAAACTGCCGAAACTTATTATAAATGCCGAAACTGCCGAAACTCTGCCGAAACTATAATAAATCTATAGTAAAATTTTGACGAAACTAATCGTAGGATTTTGAAGAGGTTTAGACAAGCAACCTTAGGTGTCTCATATTTATTCTTAATCATTCTAACATAATTTGTGGTTTGAGGGCCATAAACAGAACCATATTCATCAGTTTCACATGCACAATAGTTACAAGATTTATGCACTACATCCTTCCACCTTTTATTACCATTATTAAGATCAAGGTGTTTATATTCTTTTTCTTTTAATAAAGTTTCAGGAATATCATAAATAATTATTGCACTTGGTGAACTAATAAACTTTTGTAGTCTGAAATCAATTGCCCATTTAAATTCATCATTGAGGTAGAATGATGAAGTTCGACCACCAAAATCTTGTTTCTTCTGACCTGCTACCAAACTGATGCCATCAGTAAAAATACTTTCAGCACTAATCAAGTCCGTGGTGTGGTAATACCAGGTGCTTTTATTATTATTAAATTGATTAAGATCTGTTTCAAGAAGGAGATTAAGTTCATTACCTTTATCACTAGTGTCACCAATGGATTTAACAATTATTGGTATGTTTTTAAAAACATGAACTTTGTTCTCACTCGCATTTTCAATAAAAGAGATAAACTCCTTTGAAGCTTGATTAGTAAATTGATAAATGGCCCAATCAATCCAGTATTTGGGTGTTTGTGCTTTGAGATATTCTTCAGATACTCTGGTAACAATGAAATTGGCAGTTTTTAGAGAAAAGCATTCTATTAACCAAGCATCTGGCGAGTAGTCTTCATTCCAGGAGTCTGTTGAGTCTGTTGCTGTTTCAGACATGTAAGTGAGAAGCCAGTATTCAAGTGTCTGAGTTAATAAAAATTCCTTTGAGATGGATGACATACAGTTGAGAAACTTCTTATGACTAAACCCAAACTTCTGCGCTTGTTCAGTAATCTTTTCTAGATGCATTTATTGTGTTGGAAACTTCTGTTTCATTCACATGAAATTTTAAATTTTTCAGCTGAAAATGAAATTACCTGTTGTATCCTCCTCAGTAATGGATCCTGTATCGAAGTTGAAATTATTGGTAACGGTTTCTGTGGTTCCTGTAAAAAAAGAGTCTAAATTCAAAGCAATAGACATGATACGAAAGTAAAGGATATGAAAGTAAAGGATAGTTAAGAAATATGCGAAAATAGATATATATATACAAAAGAAACTTCATTTATTAAATTACATCAGAATGATTCATTATCATTAAGCCTTTGGTTATTGATCAATTTTAATGATTTGAATCTGGTGATATCAATTGATCAAATTGATCAGGACAAATTGTTATTCATCCGCCAAATACAATACATCAATCCAAAATTACATTACTGCGAGTTTTATTATTGCGAGTTTTATTTTGTTCATCACTAAATTAACTCCGCTTGATTTATTAGATATTCGTGTGAGGATTCATGGAGTCTCTTGGAATTAAGGTGTATATCTCCCTCATGCAAATCTAACAGAGATTATGGTATGTGTCAATACTTTGCATGGATAAATCCGTTAACGATCTTTTAAAAAGTGAAATAGTCTTGAGGTCTCTGATTGATTATATATATGTGGGTAAGGAATAAGATTTGCACAAATTTTGTAACAAGATACTAGGACACGTGACTAAAATTATAATTATCATACTGCGCATTTCAAACATGTAAGTTTCTTTCGCTCAATCTCTAAAGTAAATTAAACATTTTATTTTACTTTATTGTCTTTATATTTTTTTATTTTTTTTAACATTTCTCATTCGAAAAATATACTTTATTAAATCGTCACGTTTCACACATTTTATGGATAATAATATTTTTCATTTCATTTTGTGCACAAATACACAGAAACTTTATATACTGTATTGATAATTATATTTTATTAATTATAAATAATATGAACCAATTTGAGAATAAATAATAATTTTAATGTAATAAAATTCTTTTTTATCAATAAGATTTAAATTCAATTTGCTATCGTTTTTCTTTCTAAATGCTTGATGATTTTAGCAGGGTTACCAGCGACAACTACATAAGGCGGAACATCTTTTGTAACCTTAAAAAAAGGATTAAATTTCATTAATTTCATTAATAAAAAAATTGATTCATTTCAATATTTAAACATACCACGGATCCTGCACCAACAGTTACCTAATCTCCGTATAAATCAAAATAAAGAATTAAAAATTAAATGAAGTAATTAAAATATTACGTCAATATCTAAAGGAAAATATCAACACGTACCCCATCCCCGATGGTAATTCCAGGACAAATAGTAGCGCTACCACCAATCCATACATCATTTCCAATCTAATATAAAAAATCAAATTTGTTTAAAAATCATCATAGTAATTTTTATTATGGTTAATACTCTTATGGGAAAAGCCAATACCTTTATGGGTAATGCAAATTCAGCACCTTTTGCTCTTTCTTCAGGTTGTATAGGATGAGTTGCAGGGTAAAGTGAAACATTTGGGCCAAACATAACACGATCTCCAATTTCAACTTTATTACAATCCAATATAGCACAGTTAAAATTACAATAAAAATTATCCCCAACGTGAATATTATATCCCTAATATATTAAGAATAAATATTAACTATCTTATTTGTCATAAATATTGTAGTTGATTGAATATGATAAAACTTACATAGTCACAATAGAATGGTGGTTCGACTTCAGCACTCTTACCAACACTACCAAATAATTGCCGAATAATGTCATTTCTTTCACGATATTCATCAGTATTAACAGAAACTGGTTTAGAATTATTAAATTTATAAAGTAGTTCTCTAGCTTTAAGCCGATCATTTATTAATTCTTCAGAATATGCTAAATATGGAAGTCCGGCAAGGGCCTTTTCTTTTTCGCTTAACATATTTTCATTTAAATCGTTTTTTTCGGACATTTTTAATTTCGATTAATCAAAAGTTTTGGTATCGAAAAGAAAATTTTTTATGTATATTTATAAAAATTTTAATAGTGATACGAATATTTTGTCACAAATTTACTGGGTGAGTTAAAAAAGGATGAAATATGGTCGGTTATTACCGGATTTAACCGGGATCATCATAAAAGTTTATTGTATAATTGAATAATTGTATAATGTTTTTATACAGGAAATGATTATCCTTAGTAGGCGAGCAAATAATTAATAGTGTTACGCGATTTCTTGTACACGTGATTTCCGATATTGTATGGTGATTCAATACATTTGTGTACATGTCGTTGAACACCAAAGAAAATTATCATTCACTTCCTATCTTTATTCGGCCGGGTTTTAAGATAGTTTTTTTTATATATAATTCTAGTCAGGGCTCGATTTATTGAGCGACGATTCTACATTGTGTTTTTTTATAATTTTTTAATTAGTTTTAAATATTATCAATGTATTCTCCTGGCTTGCCTTAAAATAAAATAAAATAAACATTTGTGTACATGTCGATTACGTGCCGATTTACGCCGATACATAAGCTGCTGAAGATATTGGTTTTATATGATAAATTTACATATACAGTATTATTATATTTATTCAATTTATTATTATTTATATTTATATATTTATTTATTTTCTTTATTTGTATTATTTATATGTATACAATTTTATTAGAAGTTATTGTGCGGAAATTAATTCAATAGTATTAATTGTCCAAAATTTATCATTTGTATTCTATTAATTCTATTATAAAGTGGCTTACAATAAAAGCTATCACTATTGTAATATTGTGATGAAACATTAACAATTAGATATCAATAGATTAGATTCCGCCCTTGATGTCAGAAAAAGAGATGGCAGTAAGATAAAATTAGATATAAATATGTCTCTGCCAACTCCATGATAGGAGTAGATATACATATTACATAGTCACCTTTATAGATATCTTTGAGATTGAGATAGATCCCTATCACCCTTATCGCTTTGTTGTAAACCGAAAGTTCTCCTTCTATTTAATAAAATCGTTACATTGTGGTTATTATACGTTGTTTCTATACATATTCATATAAGATTTGTCTTATATATATATCGCGTATTATTACTAATCGTATAATATAGTTGTTTACCTTGACGATTCTTAACGAACAATACCGGAAATACCAGGAAAGGTAGTATTGAGTAAGAATCCCGTTGGTATTCGTGTGTCTATACGATATAAGTTATCCTCAACACGTCCCTTAATTACCGTCAATATCGGTAACAATAGCTTGGGAAAAAAAATGCCAAAAAGTCATATGTATAACTTTAATTGTAGTATAATATACTAAGGCATTTTATATGTTTAAGCATAAGCTTAAGCCTATTTTTTAGAATAATGCTTTAAGCTTCAAGCTTTATGCACGATCCGCATTCCGCAGCCAACTTCTCCATGGATAGTAAGGTAAAAAAATGATTAACGTAATACGACTAATACGTCGCCATCTTTTTATGAGAATCGTTTCCAGATTCATAATCAATATCTTCCTCTTTCCGGAGGTGCCACGTTTTATAAATTCTCCCTTATTTGGTCATCTGATTTCTATCAGGTGATTTCCAATTAAAGTATGGTAAAATGTAAAATGAATAAACGTAAATTGATAATTCATAATTACTATGAAATTACTACAAACGATTAATTTAGTAAAGTGCATAATAATTACCATTTATTTATTTTTTTAAAAATTCGTTATTTCTATTTTTATTTTAATTATAATAAAAAAAATTAAAAAGATGATATCTTCCAATCTTCTATGGGTTTTTATTTTCACATTGGAATGAGTTTCACTACAGAGTTTTTTTAAACTTTGTCTAAATTAAAACAATAATTTAGGGATAATTATAATAAGTCTGAATTTTTTATTTATTTCGGAGTTCGATTAAACAAAAGACAAAATATCTGCGTCTGGTCACACCTTTTTTTTTTAAATCAGTTATATATTCGAAAAAAAAACAAAATCCTATAAAACTTTGTTATCATTTTAATGAACAAAAAAAAAAATTGAATAATAAATATTAATTTGTAAAAAAAATAATTTGTAAGATGCGTCTATTAAATTTCAATAATATATGCTCATATAAAAATTTTCATTAGGTAAAAATAGGACCCTTGAATACACTGATAGAAAACTTGTTGTACGGATTTAATAATTTAGTGTCGAAGTTCCGCGGTTTTTATTGTGTAGATAAAAATTGATCGAAGTCTGGAGTACGGAACAAAGATTTACCTTGTACGGATTTACCATAAAAATTGCCTCTTCGTACAAACTTATAAATTTTTATCTCCGCGTACGGATTTACTCCAGAATTAAGTACAAAACTCATAAAAATATGTTTTATACATTTTTTATATAAATCTATAATGTAACTTAAATGATAAATTGATAATGTTATTATATTCGCGAAAATGCCAATAATATTCGACTCGTCTAAATGAAACTCAAAATAATACCTGGTTATCTCAAGGATGACTAGCTTGTCACAGGCCTCGGAAGTCGTGTTGCCATAAACACATACTCTTTTAGCGAAAGACTATGAAAAATGATTTATCACGTGCCTGCCTCACGTGATCCTCGGCCAATGAAATCGCAAATTTTATTTTATCCTCCGGAATTCCGTTTCCTAGTGATATATAAGTATATAAGCGCCAAATACTTGTAATGTCAACAGTCAATAAATGAAAAATAAGAAAATATATATATTCTCTTTTTTTAAAAAAAAATCAACATACACAATATTATCATTTATCAGTTATAATTTTATCAAATAACAAAGCGAAGTGTAATTTTCAATATTTAGCACTTTCAACCATTCCTTCTTGAATGCGTAAAATTTTTGGCTTTATATATTTTGCCAAATGATATGAATTTTTTTTTCCTGGATATTCAACAAAAAAGAAAAAATTTGTCACATGAAAAAATGACACATGATCGGATTGATTGACATTTAATAATATTAATATTCACGAATTAACGTTGATGAGTTTATCAGCGTCTGCATAGTAATAACTGTAAAATAAAAGAAAGGAATTTAGCAATATATTTGGACAATCTTTAATAAAAAGTAGAAAGAAAATAATTACATAATATTAGGGAACCAAGTTTTCTAACGTCTTTGATGCGGAAACAAATAAAATTTGGAACTGATATTGATGAAAAAAAGCATTTGAATTATATCAAAAGGTGGGAGATTTAGGAAATGCATATGGAATAAATAATTTAGCTCATTGTTATCAATATGGAATTGCAACTAATATTGATTTTTGGACTATCTCAAAAAACTTGGTTTCATATAGTAGTTTTAATATTCCAAAATCCAAAATTATTTGAAAATATTGCTGATATTCCGAATGAAATCCTAATACCCGCACAACTTTTTGGGCTATACTCTGAATGTAACCAACCAAGAATAGGGTCTTATTGGTGTAAAGAATGTAATTTTAATAAATTTCAACAAAATTTTGGTAATTATAATAGTGGAAAGTGAACATATAAGATAAGTTCGTTCTAGATTTTAGCACACATTATAACCTATTATTAAATAAATCATAATTAACATAAGCATTAATCTTTTGCAAGTATATGTTTATAGGAAAATACTTTATTATGAATATTAAAGAAATATCTTCTATAATAGTAACAAATCTCAAAAGAAACAAATAAAGTAAAATAAAAGTTCATTCTCTTAAGTAAGAAATTATAACAAGTAAAAAACATCATCATCATAAAGTGCTTCAATACTAAATTTAATAATACCTAAATTTTCATATTTTTCAGCTATTTTTTTGTTTACTTCATTTACATCAATATTATTATTCTTGTTAATTATTAATCTAAGTAATTTTTTTGGTATTCTATTTTTCCAGCTTATAAAAAATGATTCTAAATCTACTGGAGATACAAAGTCTGAATTTGAACTATAATATATTTTTAATTCACAAAAATTATTTGGTGAATAATTTACAATAGTTTCAAATACTTCCTTTTCAGATAAATAACTTCTTTCTTCACCTGAATAACTTTTTCCACACCAAACTTTAATACTTTCTAAGTATTGACAACTACTTAATATAGTTTTTAATATATTTGTTTTTTCATAATTAATTCCTACGAAAAGACTTCTAAGATTTGGACAAAAATCAGCAATAGATAAACTTAAAGCATTATCACTTCCATATATATAAAATGTTTTGAGATTTTTTCCATTATTTTCTAAAAATTTCATTACATATTCGGGTTTTGGATATCTTTTAGGAAATTTTAAAATTTGTAATTTAGGAAAATTGGCAAATTGTAAATTTTCAAAATCACCAAAATCTGCTCCATAATCGAATGAAAACATAATTTCTTCTAAATTTGTGAATAAATTGACAAATGATAATGGTAAATTATAATTATTACCATGAAGATGTAATTTTGTGATTGTATTAGAATGTTTTGTTAAAGCAGGTATAATATTTGCCCAACTACTTATATTGGCTATTAAAGTTAAATTTTTTAAATTGTTCTGTAAAGAAATAAATTCTTTTAACTCATCTGAAACATTATCATTACGAAATTCTATAAATATTGTTTGTAAATTATGACATATTTGTGATAACTGATAAAAAAAATCAGAAGGAATATCTGAACTGCAACGTAATTCTGAAAGTTCTTTCGCTCCAGGAAAATAAGTGAAAGAAAACTTAGGGATAAATTGATTATAGTCGTAAGTTAATTTTTTCAAGGAAGAAATTTGGTTTGTAAGCATTTTGAAAATTTCATTTGTTACTAAACAATTTCTATCTTTTAAACTTAGTGAATTAACGGATGATGATGGTTCATTACTAAGGACATTTTCAACTAATTTAACAATCTCATAAATTGAAAGTACTTTGCAAAAGTTTACATAATTAAAAAGTGGTGGTTTTGAAGTAGGTGTTTGAATAAAAATTTTATTCTTATATAAGAGCTCTTTTGATTCATTGGGAAGACAAGCAACTAATGTACTAAGAATAGATGATGCTACTTTCAATGGATGTTTTTCACGATAAACAATATATTTAAACCGCCAAATATTCCTCCATAAAATTCTTACAGAAGTTTTACACCAAAGACGATTAACTAACAAACATGAATGTAAAGTTGATTTATCATTCTCTAAATGTTCAAAAATTTCATCTAAGCAGTCAGTTGTTAGTTGGCAAGACATTATGGTTTTGTTATTTTTTTTAAAAAAAAAAAAAAAAAAAATTTCGGTGCTTAAATATTTAATAACGCCATTGTGTAATGTCTCGGTGTTAATTTTTCGGAATTTTCGGAATCGAACCTGTCGATCCTCCGGAGTTAAACTGCTTTGAATTTGTGGCTGTGGCTCATTTGAAAGATCTGCAGGCTAACAATCCACCCGCGCCAAGATTTTACTGCTAACTATATGAAGGAAAAAAGGGTGTTATTATTAAATTCACAAATTATCCAAATATGGTTAATAAAATTTCATTATCATGTGCATTGGAAGATGTGAATCTTGCCTTCAAAGTCATTGGAAGCTTCCAGTGCATATCACTGGTCATTGGTTTTTTTGAAGGAATATACAATATAATTGTACTATTTTAAGATTTCACTCTAGTAATAATTAAAATAAACAAATCTTAGTTTCGATTTCGAAGTTGAGGTGTTTTAACTGATCCCTAACTCTAATTATAATTTAGACGATAATGTTTATAGATGTTTATACCCGATTTTACCAAGTATAATAATTCACACTTTATTTTAAAATGTTATTGATAGGGAACAAAACTAGGAAACTAGTTAGGTAGGTAGAATATGTGATAATAAATTGAAATTTTTTGATAATTTGTGGACTGGTTTCGTTTTTGATTTTTTAAAAAATTGTTAAAATATATACAAATCCAGAATCAGAAACGGTTCCTGAACCGACTCTGGGCCGTTTTTAATCAATTTAATATAAAATAACAAAATGTATTAGAATACAAATTAAGAGATATAAGGGTACAAATGTCATTATGTCATCCATTTGAGTCATGTGATCTTAACGCTGTTCAAAGATCGTCGATCACGTGGTGATCATAGGTAAGATATAAATTAAAAATAAAAAATTCAGATAGTTAAAGAGGAAGGACGAATGCTTTAATACGATCGCAGCAATATTTTCGTTTTTATTGTTATTATTTGTTATATATTTTATCGTTAATTTCATTGATTAAAGATGTTCACTTCCTCCGCAACCACCGCCAGAAGATGCTGAAGTTTTAGCTCAATCTCCCGGCGGAACAATCACAATAATAATTTATTGTTATTTATCTCTATTGTATAAGTTCTTTCATTAATAAATAAAGCAACATATTGTTTCTTAACGTTTAAGTTCAATCTACACTTTATTCTGGCTGAACCGAAAGTGTAACACTAGTAGGTTTACACCAGCCACTTGCTAATTTTGGCCTGATTTTACTTTAATCTTGGTAGATTCAGTAAATGACAATGAACAAAATGATATATGTTATTTTTATAAATTAATAAATAATATTAATTTTTTATTTAAAGTTTAAAAAAGAATAATTTTCAAACTACAATAATTTGAATTCGTCTAATTATGCATATAACATAAATAATAAACGGTTATACTCTACTTTTCATGTTTACATAACTTATAATTGAGATTTAATATTTTAAAAATATTGCCTTTTTTTCTAAAAAAATCAATAACTTATGATAATATAATCGTATACTGTATTTCATTAAACTTTATTATAATTAATTTCTATGGACGATATTATAATTCGGATTCCATTTCGAAAAAAGTGAAACGTGCTTAAGTCAACATAGATTCATATAGTCATATATATGAAATGATCAAATCATGCAATCATTAGTTTTACTAATAATATATGATATTAAACTCAACTGATTCACAACTTTTCCCACGGAATATTTATATTAAAAAATCTTCAATACTTTTAATTTTTTAAACTTTAAATATTTATTATAACGCGTAAACTTTTTTTATTATAAACGTTCCTTCTTTTTCTTAAACTTTAGATTTTCACTAGAAATATATGATTTGGAAATTATCGAGTTGATTTCGTGTCAAATGGATTTACTTTTTTTCTTATATGAAGGCGTAAAAAGCCATTTTAAGCGCTTCAGACGCTGCAAACATTATACCGTCTTTAAGTTCTTGTTGTCTTCTTTCTTGACGTTCCCTTTCTTGACGTTCTCTTTCTTCTTGACGTCTTCTTTCTTGATGTTCTCTTGCTTCTTGCCGCTCTTTTTCTCTTTCTTGACGCTCGTTTTCTTTTTCTCGACGCAACGACTCAATCATTTTCTCCAATATTTGCCTATGCTGTTTTTCATATTCTTGTCGCATTTGGTTAAACTCACGTTGATGGGCTCTTTCGGCTTCTCTTCTTGCATCTTCTTTTAATTTCTCATCGTGTTCCCGCTTTGCTCTTTTTTCATCCTCTTCTTTTCGTCGCCTCGCTTCCGCTTGTTCTCGTTGGCACTTCTCATGTTGCTCAGTGGTGTAAACTCCTTGTATACTGCTGATTAAATTCTTGATTTCCCCTAACCGTACTTTATGAGTCTCTTCACCAGCCGGAAAAATTTCAGGATTGGGAGAGATGCCCCAACGGTTTCCAATGCCTTGGATAAAAGAACGAAAAGATTGATTCCAATCGCTTTGCATTATACTTCTATCTTCAGTCTGATCTTTGTCTGCGCGGGAAAGAACTGATATAATATTATTTGTTGCGTCTTTTCCTAGGAAATTTCTTATTCGGTTTAGAGCATCTTTTTGCTCGTCAGTAAACCTTCCGACTTCTATGAAGTCCAAAATTTTGATTAACTAGAAATACAAACCCACGGAGTTAATAAAAAGTAAGCTATTTCATGATTTTGCATACCAGAAACAATAAGGATAGCCTTAACCCCATGAGCACATTTATTGATAGTCTTGGAAATTTCATTAAGTATAGGAATAGTACCTCGGTTAGGGTCAAGAATTCCAGGCGTGTCGACAATGTTATATGGTACGTCGTCAATTAACATAGTTTCTGCTTTACACTCTTGTGTGATAGAGTCCTATATTTTCGTCATTTCCTTATTCTTAAATACAATTAATTTTAAATAGTCGCAGTATATATAGAACATAACCATTTACCATTCGTGAGCCGGTAGCAAAAGGTCCTTTTTTATGTGGTGCACCAAGAAGTAAATTTCCAAGAGTGCTTTTTCCCGCACCTGATATGTTTTTTTAAAATTATGAGTAAGAAAAATACAAAGAAAAAATCGAAAACTTGCCTGTTTTTCCCATTAAGAGAACAACTGGATATTTAGTGTTCAATTCCATAACTACGGGTAAATTACAATTGGAAGGTTGAAAAAATTCAGTTTGAAAAATTTAGAGTTCTTTTTAAGGATTCAGAGCGCAACTCCCAGGGTACACAGTGAAATTCGATCTTCGATAAACCGGATTTGCGCCTAAACCGGACTTTTTTGCTGGAACCAAATCACGTATATTAAAATAGGTTCGATATACCGGAGTTTACTAGTAAAAGCTCGATATTCGCTATAACGGATCAATTTTCTAACCAGCTATAGTAAAAATGATTCGATAAACCGGATAACGTGACTGGGAACCAATAAAATTTAAGTGACGTGATGCGGTAAATCCTAAATTTGGCCGGAATTATAAAAATCTTAATTCCGGCTGAAGTTATGTATTACTTTTAAAATATTTTATATTCATTTTCATGACCTCTATGACTTAAAACTAGATGAAAAAATCAAATTATAGTGTATATTAGTTTTATTAGCATGAAAATTTTTTAAAAATTCAATATAATAGATTTTCAATATATCGAAATTTTTTCGCTAAACCGGATATCCCGATAAACCGGATATTTTTAGTGGAACCGATAGATCCGGTTTATCGAATTTCACTGTGTATTATGATCTATTGCTTGTTGCAAAACAAATCCCAGCCCACATATGTACTCATTTCCCTTTTTGTTCTACTTCTTTAACTTGTGTTACTCTTTTATCAAATATTCCCATGGTCGCAATTATCGGTGGGAGAAATAATAGTGTATATCGTACTGCGGAAATAACGTGAATAGGTCGGAATAATTATTTATCCGTCAATCCGAGACTATACCAAAATGGTTATACAAATTCTCAACCTCGAGACTGTGACGCAAAAATATCGGTTTATATGGTGCCCACCATATAGGTCTATCAAGAAGACTATATCAAGATCAACACTTTTGCGAACACCCACGCGGTGCTGACTTAACCCAACTCTTATATATGTTACAATAAGAGAAGGGTCAAGTCCGATTGCTTTTGCGACTGTGCCCCATGGGTTGGGTCACGGTTGCCCAATATAGAACTGCACATATACGTAGTACAAAAATTTATGTAATCGGCACATCTCTTTTTACAAAATAACGTTTATTTTAGAAACAGGTATATAGGTTAATTATTTCAACGATTATTAGATATAATTAAATGCCTGGCTTATTCATCAGTCGGAAACTGCTTCAAGGATTACATATAGTTACCTAAATCATATGACCACGTGTACTTCGCTCGGTGGTATGATAATCGTAAACGACGAGTGACATTACGTCTAAAGCCGGAAAAAATGGTAGCCGGATTGATTTTGCAGGGTCACACTTTTTGGTTTGTCCATATAACTATGGTCGTGATATGGGATAGGTCTGGGATTTATATAATTAGAAGTAAGGGTCTGGCTGGGCTTCGGCCCTGATGGATGACAGGTTCTAAGTTGAACGTTCTTTTTTTAATCGAATATGTTCTTTGCCAACTTCACATAAAATAAAATAAAATAAATAAGATTTGCAGGGTCACACGTGACTACGGACGCTGTAAAATCGCAAATAAAAAGACAATAAAATTAATTTATAATAAATTATTTATAATTATGATACCAATTTTAAATATAAAAGAATGTAAATGTTTTAAATATTTTTTATTTCAATTATAGAATTTATTATTCCCAATACATGTCACCAATGCGATTCAATGATCATTGTTGTTTTGATATGGCAAATATTCCTTCCAAATTTCATTTGCATCAATAATGAAGGTACCATCAGATTTTGGCAGTAGCATATGACGACTTGAATGATTTTATACAAGTTCAATCATTTTTTTCATAAATTTTAAGGAGCAAAATATTGCCGAATTAAATAAAATTCTTTTCCTCACATGAAATTAATATTTTAGTAGACTGCAAAATTTGAACCTTTCGTACTATAATATACTGAATATGTAAGAAGTTCCTAAACTTATATCTTATCTTCCATTACACTTGCTAAAAAAAAAAAATTATTACATGCTCGGGAACTTTTTCGTACTTAACAAATTAGATGTTTTATTAAATATAATTTACTGTGTGCATCTTTTTAAGTATTATTAATTATCTTGAGAATAAAAGTTTGAAAAAGTTATAATTAATAAGTGAATAAAAAAGAGAATAATAAAAAAAAATTTTCAGCTTATTAAAAAAGGAAAAATTAAAAATATTTGGTTTAAGAAACCAATCAAGGTCGATATTTTTTGTTTGAAAATCAAAGAAAAAGAAATTTTAAATTTTAGAAAAAAATTGTCTGTACGAACGTATATTTTTTTTTAAAAAAAAATAAAAAATTTCCTGGTTTATATGAACTGAAAAAAAACTCATTTTATTGAAAATAAAATATGATTAATAAGACAAATTTTCCGTTAATTAGCAAAAAATAAATTTTTAACCGGAACTTGTATTAGCAGTGAAAATGAAAGTAGGTTCCCCCATCCCATTACACAATTCATTTTCATTTATACAGGTCAATCTAAACGTTACCGTTACACAGGAATTTGTATAACGCGTAAAAATTTATAACGCGTAAAATTTTTTTTTATTATAAACATTCCTTCTTTTCTTAAAATTTTTTTTTATTATAACCATTTTTTCTTTTTCTTTAGATATTTATTATAACGCGTAAATTTTTTTTTTTATTATAAACATTCCTTCTTTTTCTTAAACTTTAGATATTTACTATAACGTACAAACATAAAAACATTTTAAGTCTTTCAGCTCCTAGTCAAGATATTAACTCCCTATTTAGAAACAAATATTATCAAAAAAAATATGAGCCTTACTCCTAAGCAACCTTTAGGTCAAAGTCTTGAAGAGAAAAGTTCAAAATGAACATCAAACTTGAATATTTATTATTCTGGTAAGTGGAAATGACTAAGCTGGGATGTATAAGGGATTTGTGCACCTAGAGTGCTTCGGTTATCCTCCTCTTCTAGTAGTCTGGTTACCTTAAATGAGAAAATAATATTCTCAAGCTATGTCGCAGACTTCTGTATGTGGGGCCCTTCCCTTTGGTGGTGGGTCTCATGTCTTATTATTAATGTGACAGTACCTCTGCACGAGTTTGATCACTCACGATATATCGTTAATGTCAGTTAATAGTAGGCATGGGGGCTTGAATCTGTCTTTTCTACAAAGCTTACTTAGAGTACTCGAGTCTTCTAACCTATTTTATTATTTATTTTTAGATTACATTTCCATTATTTAGCTTTTACTTTGCAGTAAGGATTTGTATGTTGTAAGATTTTTGGTTATTAGCTTTAACATATAACAAATCTTATTCCTATTAACCTATTATCTATATACCACTGTATGTTTTAATGTATATATTTATAGTTATATTTTACCATATAACCACTTATTTGTAGGTTAAACAAAAATATATTTTTTGTAATAAAAAAAAAGTTCCTTTTATGATCTTATACTTAAAATGATTAAATACGAGGGTTAGAACTTAGACATAGATCACTGATTTTCCGTAGTAAATTTATGCTCCAGAGTTATTAGTCATCATTTTCGTAATCAGGAATTCTTTTTGGTATTTTTTTCCTGGTCCTGTTTTCGTATATGGACGTAGAACTGAAGGGTATACAAAAAAAATAGATGCTAATTCTATCCAAAGAAAAAGACTGTACTAAATATATAAGGTACCACCTAACCTCTCCCGGCGAACCAGAGAGTCATCTCGCCCGCTATTTACAAAGAAATTAAAATTTTTATTCAATTATATCTGATATGTAGAATAATTATCATTAAAAAGTCACGTGAATGTTGGCACGAAGAGCGAGATGACTAGCGAGAAAAATTTGGGATCGAAACTTTTATGTAGTTGTACTCGATTTTCAAATTGTTTGTTATAGAAATTTCTTATAATTTAGCTATTTATACAGAAGTTCTAAATGGCAAATGTCTGGTAATTGTTACAAATAATTCTTTTCTCATATCATATATATATATATTTTTTATTAGTAGCGCATCTCTTAATTAATTAAAATTTATACAGTATATACAATATATATTATATAATTAAATAAAAGAAATACATATACATATACTATTATATTCATCATTTTATCGAGCATTACTGATTTTTTTTATTATTTTACTATTAATTTTTCTTTTGTAATTATTATAATTTTTATCCTTTTTCTATTTTATCGTTGTCTATATCTATACTTCCTTCACTACTGTCATTTTGTTTCCTCTTATCTCTGTTTTTTATATTATTCTCTTTTTCTATTTCAATAACTATCCTATTTAACAGGTGATTTGTACAAATTCGTATTAAAATCCCACGAATTAATTCCCATACTTTAGTTTTCCCGTTTAAAATTCTTGAATTTTCATGTAAAAATTGCATAAAACTCACATTTATCCTTCTCATCTCATTTGAGAGATCATCTTGTTATTTGTCAATTTCAATTTCAATTAACGTTTTCCTGATTATATTCATTACTCTCTCTAACCAATATTCAATAAATAATAATTTCGTGTAATACTTATTATCAATACGTTTTCTATTACTAGACTTGTTAAAAAATTCTATGATAGATTTTTCCGTCAATATTACTATAACACTATTACCTTACTAAAATCAAAGCTGTAATCATACAATGTAAAATCGCTCTCATCTTCTATATGCGTTAACGAACTTAACGTAACCTCTGTATTTGTTGCTAAATTACTAATTAATAACTGCACTGTTGCTTCGCACCAGGATTGTAATTCTGGCTGGAATTATATGATCGTCTTATAAATCAAGCTCAAGCTAAACTAGAAGCGGCTAAGGACGCCAAAGGATTAACTGATGGGATATTCATATTGACAGGAAGAGCTGGTAGGGAGCCTCAAAGATACTATAGAAGCGATAAGAAAATAAACTTTCTATGGTATAGACTGTAGAAGCTGATGACCTTGAGCTTTGGAACGTATTTATTTGAAACTCCATCATTTGATCATTTATTGGCCATTGGTCTGAGTTGACTTTATTGACTTCAATTACAATTCACTGAAAATATCAGTAAAAAAAAATTCGCAGGTATAAATTACTTATTTAGTTGTATTATCATGCAATCATAGAAAATAGAGAAACATTGATATGAGTGATTACATCAATAAAAGAATTAAATTGGCGTTTGGTCTGTAATGATATCATCTCTTTTTTTACACATGTATAAAACATCATGATTATCTAATATTTGATGTAAGAAATTTGATATGAGTGATTATAAAGATTCATAGAAAAATAATATAAATACTGCCTTTTCAGATTTTAAAAAAGGAAAAGAAAAAAAAAAGTCTACATAGTAATTATATAAAATAAAAAGAGGATTCCATTTTTTCATAAATGCGTCATGTTAATAAATAATCAGTGTTTATATCATTTAACATACAATAACACCTATGTCTGATTCTGATTACTTGCCTTACTTCAAACAGAACTTTAACTTCCTTCATTAAGTTACTTATACTTAATTGATATTAACCATCATTTTTTTTAAAAAATTAATAAGGAACATACCAAAGTTGCCCAATGTAATATGTGAAAGTCCAGAAATTCTAGAATCTATCCAAAAAATAAATGAAAACATAATGATACGGGTGAAGAATATGAAGATGATTTGGCAAAAAAAGAAAAAATTCTTACATTCAAAGAACGTGAATTTCAATCAAAGAAAGGGAAGTAAAACTTCAGGCATTAGAATTAACAAATATAAAAAAAGAAATACAACTGGGGCTGTTGTAGAATTGAGATTTTTTTAGTATATAGAATAATCAATATAATTTTAATTTCTTTGAGATATAATAACAATATATATGTATTTTTTTCAGCAGCAGATGTGATTTTTTTAATGCTACAATGAAATTTTTTTAAGATAAAAAAAAAAAAATTTTTTTGTAACAATATAACAATAAACTACTTATACAAAATTATCTTTGTAAATGTATAGTAAATAAATCATAAATTTCACAGTACTGCAACATTTGTTTCGTGTTAAAAAAAATTTGCATTTAATAATAATATTTCATACACTGTATAACACTTGCACACAATCCATTATTATTTGTATAATCATATAAATTGTGTAATTTATTATATTTATTTCCTACTAATACCATCATAATAATAGTAAAAAACTAGACCTATTCACAATAAAATATAAGTGTGTTTATTACTCTCATCCCCGGCGCAGCATGACGGTTACGCCTAGTTTTATAATAAAAAAAAACATTAATTTCAAGATTTTAAGATTTTCTTATTCAAATCTCCATCATCTAAAATAATAATAAATATAATTATTATTAAAGTCTTAATTAATGATAATAATAGTTATCTTCTTCCTCTTTTTCTTCATTAATATTACTTTTAGTCAAAAATTTAATAGTACCTAAATCTTCATATTTTCCTATTATTTCTAAAGTTTCCGAACTAATATAATCATAATAATAATCTGCATCATCCACAAGAATTATTAATGAAAGCAATTTTTTTGGTGTTCTTTCTCCCCAGCTTATAAAAAATGATTCCAAATCACCTGGAAATACATCTGAATTTGAACAATTGTATATTTTTAATTCACAAAAATTATTTGGTGAATATTTTGCAACAGTTTCTAATACCTCCTTTTCAGATAAAAATTCACCAAAATTACCTTTATCACACCAAATTTTAATACTTTCTAAGTATTGACAACTAATAAATATAGTTTTTAATATATCAATTTCACCGTTATTAAGTATTACGAAAAGACTTTTAAGGTTTGGACAAAATTTAGCAATAGATAAACTTAAATCTTTGTTATTTTCATCTGTATAAAACTTTTTAAGGTTTTTTCCATTATTTTCTAAAAATTTCATCATATACTGAGGTCTTGGACATTGATAAGGAATTTTTAAAACTTGTAATTTTGGATATTGTAACATTCTAAAATCTTCAAATTCTGTTCCATGAAAGAATGAAAATATAAATTCTTGTAAATTTAAGAATAAACTGAGAAATGAAAGTGGTAATTCTTCATTACCACCATAAAGTTGTAATTTTGTTATTGTATGAGAATGTTTTGTTAGAGCAGGTATAATATTTGCCCAACTTATCTCAAAAGCTGATAAAGATAATTTTTTTAAATTATTCTGTGAAGAAATTAATTCTTTTAATTCATTTGAAACATCATCATCAAATGATATAGAAATTGATTGTAAATTATGGCATATTTGAGACAATTGGTAAAAAAAATTAGAAGGAAGTTTTGAACTACAACATAATTCTGAAAGATCTCTCGCACCAGGAAAATATGGAAAAGAAATATTAAGGTAATAATAATGATTATGGTGATAGGTCAATTTTTTCAAAGAAGAAATTTGGTTTGCAAACATTTTGATAATTTGATTTGTAACTAAATTATTTATATCATTTAAATTAGTAGATTGTTCATCTTTGAAAACACTATCAATCATCCTATTAAACTCATAAATTGAAATGACTTTGCAAAATGCTGCATAATTAAACAATAATGGTTTTGAAGTAGGAGTTGAAATGAAAATATCATTATCATATAGGAGCCTTTTTGACTCATTGGGAAGACAAGCAATTAATGTACTAAGAATTGATGATGCCACCTTTAATGAACATTGTTGACGATTAAAATCCCAAATATTCCTCCACAAAATTCTAACAGAAATTTCACACCAAAGATGATTAACTAATAGACATGAATGTAGAGCGAATTTATCTTCCTCTAAATATTCAAAAATATCATTTAAACAATCAGCTGGAAGTTGACACGCCATTTTATTATTTCAAAAAAAAAAAAAAATTTTTTTGCCTATTTATGAACTTAATCAACTGATCTGCTGACCTATTGTGTAATGAAAGTCGGGGTTTTTCGGATGAATACTGCATCTGCATTATTGTGTAACGAAAATTTTTGTTGATCAGTATAAATTTATATCATGTGATGCAATCATTAGATGTTACATATGTCGTGCGTCAACTGTCGATTTATGCCTGCTGACAGTTGAAGTGCGTCAGATGACGGCTGGCCTTGTATACTCATTTCCAGAAAGTGGCTAAAAATTGGCTCAGGAATTATCATACTGCGCATTTCAGATGACGGTTCACATGATCCTTGAGTATTTCTTAAGCATATACCTTGGGCTCATGGGTGAAACTTTTCTTTCGTATCTTCCATCACGATAATAATCCCCAGAATACTTAAAGTAGAGGGTGTGGCAATGCGTGATAAATATTTTTTACTAATATCACGTGAAAATATGCCAGGATAGAAATTGATAAATTCACGAGTAAAATTGAGTAGCATGCTAAAAATCATGAAATTAAACTATAAAAATGTATTTTGCAAGTCACAATATTTTTTCGTATAACAAATTTTCACCAGTTGTAGTTGATGGGCTTGCAAGGGTTTGGCATCAAACTTTGATAAATGGGGTGTCTTTTGGTATAGCCTTGCGAAGTGCTTAGATGATTATAAAAACACTATACTCTGCTTCTTGTTACTTGCGCCTTTAGAGCAAGAGGTTGCTCTTATGAAATTTTCATTGAATATTAAAAGAATACTATGTTGTGATAAATCGTAATAGACACCATTTTCCCACTAGAGAGTCATTATTTACAAGAATATGTATTGCAATCCAAGTTATAATCAAAAGGAAAATTTAAATAAGCAGATACAATAATAAAGATAGTGCATATCAGAAAGCATAAGATAGAAAATGTGCAACTGCACAGACTTTATTTTCGTAAAAAGGAAGATTATCACTATATTATTATATTATTATATATATCGTTACATAAATGTAAAGCTTGTATAGGTAACTTGATTACATAAAGTCATATACCTTCAGCCTATTATTATTATTTTATTGCAATTCTAAAAAATTTTTATAATACTTGAAACAAAATAGATGAATAATTACTTTATGCTTCAATTTTTTTAAAGTAAAAAAAATTAAAGCTAATAACTCTCATTATTTTTTGTAACTAAAGAAAATTATTGTTATTTTATCTATTATTTCACTAACGTAAGAGGTTGATTAAACAAAAAAATATGTCGGAAACAATACTTCATAGGTTATATTGTTATTCCAGGTTGTAACGAAAGGCTATTAAAAGGTTTCACAAAATGTCTGTTTTTATGCATGATTGTGCTTAATTTTTAGCGATCAAGACATGATGAACAAAATATATAATTATTACATAAGCAATGTATTTCTTCCATCACATGATTGACATCAATTTCATCCATTTTGAAAATATTACTAAGCTTATGTAATACTTACATAAGCTTATTTAAGTTGTGTTATATAAACTTTCTTTTTGGAATTCTAGTTACATAAAATAGTTTATTATTAATAAAATTTTTTTGAGCCTTTATATAATGTTTCCCCAAGAAAATCCTTTAGAGATATCTAACATTCTGGAATATTTAGAAACAAATCTTATATGTTGGGCCAGTAAAAATGAAAAAATTGATAACTTCATCCAAGAAATGCAATTAAAATTCATTAACAGAGATGATGTAGTATTTGAATGGATACCATATAGTCAGTTTTACAAAATTCAAGAAACAAGCAAAAATGGTCTTACAACAGTTCATTCAGCAATATGGAAGGATGGTCCAATATATTGGTATCGTAGATATGTAAGGAGTTCAAATAAAAAAGTTGCCTTAAAATACTTACATACCTCACAGGATTCCATTAATTTTCTAGTAAATGAGGTAAATATTGAAGTATTTAAATACTTTTTTTTCAATTTAGTATATTTACTATTTCTTTGTTTATATTTAGACTAAAAAATATTCAACAAAATATGATAATTTTCTTGTATTATATGGAATATCTCAAAATCCAGATACAAATGATTATATTTTAGTTCAAGATAATTCCATAAACTTAGCAAATTGGAACAGTGGAAATGAAAAAATTGATGATTTCATTCAAGAAATGCAATTAAAAGTAAATAATATTTATGATATTGTATTTGAATGGATACCATACAATCAACTTGATGAAGTTAAAGAGATAGACAAAAATGGTTCTATAATAATATATTCAGCAATAAGGAAGGATGGTCCATTATACAAGAAGTATTGGAATGATTATAAAAGAGATTCAAGTAAAAATGTTGCTTTAAAATGCTTCCAAAACTCACAAGATTCCATTGATTTTCTAATAAATGAGGTAAAACATTGAAATATTTAAATACTTTTTTTTTAATTTAGTATACTTATTATTTTATTATTTATATCTAGACCAAAAAGTATTCAATAAATTATAAGACATGTCTTGCACTGTATGGAATATCTCAAAATCCAGATACAAATGATTATATTTTAGTTCAAAGTAATTCCATAAACTTAGCAAATTGGAACAGTGGAAATGAAAAAATTGATGATTTCATTCAAAAAATGCAATTAAAAATGAATAATTATTGTAATGTTGCATTTGAATGGATACCATTCAATCAACTTGGTAAAATTAAAGAAATAGGCAAAAATGGTTCTATAACAATATATTCAGCAATATGGAAGGATGGTCCATTATGTTGCAATATTTACAATAAACAATATGTGAGATATCCGAATAAAGTAGTCGCTTTAAAATATTTACATAACTCACAAAATTCTATTGACTTTCTAATAAATGAGGTATGACATATCTATAAATTTTCTTAATACTTTTAATATAATATATTTATCTCTTTTGCTTATATTTAGGCTAAAAAATATTCAACACAAATACTTGACAGAGTAATTTGTGATATATATGGAATATCTCAAAATCAAGAAACAAATGATTATATTTTAGTTCTGGCATGGGCAAGTGGAAATGAAAAAATTGATGATTTTGTTCAGGAAATGCAATTAAAAATCAATAACAAAAATGATGTGGTGTTTGAATGGATACCATACTGTCAGTTTAGAGAAACTAGAAGAACAGGCAAAAATGGCCCTATAACAGTATATTCAGCGAGATGGAATGATGGTCCAATTTATTACAATAATTATAATTCTGGATATACAAATACTTTCTATAAAAAAGTTGCTTTGAAATATTTACATAATTCACAAAATTCTATTGACTTTCTAATAAATGAGGTATAACATTTTTAAATATTCTTAATACTTTTAATAGTATATTTATCTCTTTGTCTTATATTTAGGCTAAAAAATATTATACAAAAATGCTTGACAAAACAATGTGTAATATATACGGAATATCTCATAATCCATATACAAATAATTATATCTTAGTTATGGAATGGACAAGCGGAAATGAAAAAATTGATGACTTCATCCAGGAAATGGAATTAAAAGTCATTGAAGAAGAAGATTTAGTATTTGAATGGATACCATATAATCAGTTTAATAAAATTAAAGAAATAAGCAAAGATGGCCCTATATCAATATATTCAGCAATATATAAGGATGGTCCAATAGTAGTTGATGATTATTATGGCATGTATAAAAGTAGAGCAAATATAAATGTTTTTTTAAAATATTTACATAACTCACAAAATTACATTGAAATTCTAACAAATGAAGTAAGTCATTTCTACAAATATTTTAATTTTTTTTTTTTCTAACTCAATTTATCTATCTTTCCATTAATAATTCAGGTTAGAAAGCTTTTGACAAGTATATTTGGCATATCAGTTCTTAGAATATATGGAATATCTCAAAATCCTGATACATCTGACTATATTTTGGTTCAAAGGAATTTTACATCGATGAGTGGAAATAAAAAAATTGATGATTTCATTCAAGAAATACAATTAAAAATAAGTAACTTTGATGAAATTGTATTTGAATGGATACCATACAATCAACTTTATGAAATTAATGAAATAAAAAAAAATGGTTCTATAACAGTATATTCAGCAATATGGGAGAATGGTCCATTTATTTTAAGAAAAAATAATTATAAATATACAAGAGATTCAACTAAAACAGTCGCTTTAAATTATTTACATAATTCACAAAATTCTGTTGACTCTCTAATAAATGAGGTATGACATTTTTATAAATATCCTTAATACTATTAATAATATTAATATATTTCTCACTTTGCTTTATATTTAGGCTAAAAAATATTTAACAAAATCATGGGATGGAGCAAATAATGATATATATGGAATATCTCAAAATCCAAATACAAATAATTATATTTTAGTTTTGGTATGGACAAATTGGTTAAGTTGGTAATTTAAAATCATATATTTATTATATTTATCTACTTACTATAATAATGCAAGGTACATAATATAAATTATATTTTTTATTTTGTTTTTATTTCACAGAGAAATACATTATCTAAAATATAAAGTGAAATTTTTTTATAAATGTCATGTGACTTACACGGAAGTGATCAGCCAATTACTACTTGCACAATTTTTCTAATTTTTCTGTCATACAGGTCATAACAGCTTGATCATAATGTAGTCATCTTGACCTTCCTTATTGTATATTATGTAGTTCAAATCAGAGCCAGGGCAAGGAAATGATTTTGAATAATTTTTTTGCTTGATACGTATATATTTTTGTTGCTAGCCCACATTATCGGCCTCGAACTGCTTTTCCCTTTCATCTGTATTTTTTAGGAGTAGACGTCCTTCAGATACTGCGAGACATCAGGGCAGAGAGTGGCAGACAGAGAAATTTCTTACCGACACTAGTTGTGTCACCAGATGGAAAATAGAACCAGACTTAGAAAAGCTAAATAAAATTTACAGTTTTAAAACAGATGATTTGTATAATATCGTTATAATACCTTTGAAGATATCGACAATTTGATGAATTCTAATTGGATCATTTCGTGATATTGATTTTTAATGAAGAAATTTTCGGTAATTAGTACAATTAACTTGTTCAACAGAAGTGACCGTAATATAAATTTTTTTTTTTTAGTTATGTCTACATGTCCTATTGTCCTGTATAAAAGATAACTATTTAAATTTAAATAAATTGTATATATTTAATATGAGAGTGCACATGAAACTCTTAAAATGTTACGCGACGTGTCGACGCGATGATTAATTATTGACAAATATAGATAGATTGATCACATCAACTGTAGTGCTGTAATGAGTCATTGTAAACAAAATATACTATTGCTATTAAACATATAAAATGACCTTATTTCCTTTTTTTTTTTTCTTACAAAAATTTTTTTTCTTACCAATAAAATTTTCTTACCAATAAACACACAAACCAACAAAGAAATATATTAGAAATTTTTGCGAAATCAAAAATTTTTCAAGCGTTACATACCTAACAATACGCTTCAAAGTTTTTTACATGATGATATGTTTATAGACTTAGACATGAACTTAAAACCCTATCACTATGTCTCCAATATGAATAAAAAGCTAATAATAATGTTGTTTCCGAGTTCTAAACTCTTCTAACAAAAAAAAGATGACGGGACGGCCCATACGAACAACAAAAGTCGGTCAAGAATAAACAACTACTTTGCTTTCTTGTGTGGCGCAGTAACAGTAACTTACGAAATCATCTCCAGGTAGAGAGGGTAGGTAATTTCATGTTTATCGTCAGACTTTGGATGACTGTAAGGGTTACCTGCTTAACGAGTGCACTAATCTTTTTGTACACTTTGTACTTAAGCATTTCTGGTCAAGCCAACATTAGTAGTCATTAGTTGGTGAAAAAAAGAAGTAATGAAATTTCATTAGATCTTTCACCCGAATAGAAAATCAAGTGGAACAAGAAACTGAGGTCTTAAATTCACAAGTGAGCGTGTTATTTTTATCTGTTCATGTCTGGTTGTCTTCAATTATAGGATACATGGATAGTATCTCTGAGGTCAATACACAAACATGATAGTATCCAGTGAGGCCTACAGCGTTTAGTGAGGAGAAATAGGGTTTACCATTATTTTCGAAACGCCTTTTACCATTAATTTCGCCGAACACCCCTATGCTGAGGATATTATCTCCACGTGCTTTAATCCTAATAATTGTTGGCTTCTGGTTGTGTTTATGCCTGGTTGTCTTTGATTATAGGATACACGGGTAGTACTTTGAGGTCAATACACAAACATGATAATGTCTGGTGAGGCCTACAGCATTAAATAGGGTTTTTTACCATTATTTTCGAATGCCTTTTATCATTAATTTCGCCGAACACCCCTATGCTGAGGATATTATCCTTTAATCCTTAATTGTTGGCTTCTGGTCGTTAGATGATAATGCTCGATGCTTGCTTAACTGAGTGTACATAGGTTAACAATTTTCTCTTTTTCAGTTTTATAGATCAATTATAAAATAAATATAAAGACTACTGGAGCAAAATTTTAAAATTCCGGACAGTATCTAGTACCTTCTAATTAGTTATAGACACATGCTAGTAAGTATTTGCACGTTTTATTTTCTTAAAGGTTATTCATAATAGTACAATTCCATTGACACTGCAATCTCTGCTTTTATTTACCTAAATTTTTTGATAAGACTTTGTTTAGAATCATTCGTATTAAAATATATTTATAAAAATTTTTGTATCAATGTATAAAATTTTTCCTTAATTAATCTATCTATTAAAAAAAATGGTGTTTGTGTCCGCTTGTTCGGCAAGTCATGTTGTACATCTAGTTCAATTCCGGTTAATCAATTATTTATTTTTTTAACCAAATGGTTCGTTCTTTTTTTTTCAAATTTCCCCTTTTCTCTTTCGAAACACCTTTTTCTTTCCCTTTTTTTTCTTTTTTTAAAAATTTTAATTCGATCTTTTTTTTAGACCATATTATTAACGGTCTTTTTGGACCAAATTATTGTCCTTTTTTTCAGAATTTTTTTCAGTACTTATTTTTTTTTAAAACCGATTTATTTCTTTATCCTTTTTCTTTTCCCCCAATTTTTTTTCTTTTTCTTTCGAATTTTTTTTATTTTTTCTCTTTCCTTTTCAATTTCTTTTTTCAACCCGATTTTTCTCTTTATTCCTCCTCACAAAATTTTTTTTTCATTTTGTTTTTTTCCGGTTGCTTTTTTCCAATCCAAAATTTTTTCCCCTTTTCCTTTTTCGGTTTGGCTTTTTTTCTTTCAAGCCGAATTTTTTTTTTCCCAAATACATTCATTCACCATTTAGGTTTGGATCGGTGATCAGATCGATGTTGCGGCTCCACGGCAATTTCCTTTTTTCCCAATTTTTATTATTAATAATAATGTTATTTTATTTTATCAAACTCAATAATAAACTAACATTAACAATAGATCATTATAATTAATTTTTCTGAGAATTTTTTTTTCATATTAATTAGTGAGATATTTTTTTTTCTAGAGGATGTAATTTTTTTTAATGCCATTATGGAATTTTTTAAGATAAAAAAAATGATTTTTTTTGTAACTTATACAAAATCGTTTTTGTAATGAATTTGTAAATTTTCACAGTACTGCAAAATTTGTTTCGTGTGATAAATAAAATTTTCATTTAATAATAATATTTCATATACTTAGTTATTTGTATAATCATGCAAATTGTGTAATTTATTACATTTATTTCCTACTAATGCCATCATAATAATAGTAAAAATTAGACCTATTTACACTGCATGGCAAATGGAATAAAAGTGTGTTATTATTACTCTCTTACTTGATGAGCAAGTATCATCCCCGGCGCAATGCGACGGGTTACGCCTAGTTTTTATTATAAAATAATGCTAAAGGATTAATGTCAGTGGAGTATTTATTAACGATTCAGATTATCTCACCAAAGATGATATGCGAATTTGCGTAATATTTTTTACTGGACATACTACGAAATGAAATAGTCTTTATTAGAAGAATTTGTCAAGTTCTTTAAAATAGGTGTAACTAATAGATGCATACATAGGTTCATATTGACAATTATCAACAATTTAAGCTTTAATATATAGTTGTACGCTACTAAACCTTATAATATTCTTTTCTTTTTTAGATCTATCTTCTCTCTGTCTAGGTCTTCTCTTTATTAGGTCTTCTTAGGCCCTTTCTTTATTTACGTCTTCCTTTAAATATTGTAATAAATTGTCAGAATACGAAAAAATATTGACAGGTAGTCAGATATCATCATTCTGAAAATCTTATTTCAAAATTGAAAAATATTATGATAATAATACTAAGATGAAATTTTGTTTAAAATTAAAAAACCGTGAACGTTATCTGTTATAGTTTTATTTTTTAAGATATGATGCAAATTTAATATACAGTATGTTTTATGACAAAAGTATACGTTAAATAATTATGTTTTAATATTTATTGCTATTTCTTTCCTCCACCTTTTTCTTTTACTATTGTCGACAACGGGGATCTTTTTCTTGTAAATCATGTACATCTTGTACATGTTTTTCACCATATGAAGGAATTCTAATCCTTCACTTATTTTTTTATTTGCAAATATTTCTATGTCATCAGGATCAAGCATTTCATTGGTTGTAATGACTATTAATTTAGATTTTGCTCTACTTAATGCTATCAAAGAATTCTTACTTTGTCTTCTTGCAATGGTGATTGCAATTGTAATGCTGTTGGATTTGCTAAATTTGATGGTGTGAACTGTTGCCCATTTGCGAGAGATGTTTGCATTGATGAATATATAGCATTATTATTAGCAAATTGAAGAACATTTGGATTCGCACATAGCCAAGTGGTGAGCTGAAAGATCGTATCCATGTCATTAAAACATGGTGGAAGTGTAGGAGAAGCAAATGTATTAATCAAACATAAAGAAGCTGATGTATTTAAATCTCTTGATTCTGGACGCGAATGAGCTGATACACTATCAAGTTCATCTGTATTTCTATGAACTTCACGTAAAGGAGTTGATGTATCCAAATTCCTAGATCTTGAAACTTCACGTAAAGGAGTTGAGAGATCCGAATTCCTAGATTTTGAATGTAAAAGAGCCAATGAATTTTCAAGATCGTCTGTATTTTTAGTATGAACTTCACATAAATGAGTTGATATATCTGAATTCCTAGATCTTGGAACTTCATGTAAAGGAGTTGAAAGATCTGAATTTCTAAATCTTGGACATGAAGGAGCCAATGAATTTTCAAGATCATCTGTATTCCTATTAATTTCTTGTAAAGATTCTGGATATGAAGCTGATGTACTATCAAATTCATCCATATTTTTATGAATATCACGTAAAGAAGCTGATGTATTCAAAGCCCTAGATTCTGGACGTGGACTGATGCACTATCAAGATCATCTAAAAGAATAGAAGTACACATATTGTTTATTTGGAGATAACAAATTAAAAGGACAAGAAAATGATTATTCCATTAAATCTTTACCATAATCACTATCTTCTAAAATTTTATTTAAAAGATGTGGATTCTTTTTAGTAAGAGATGTGTCACTTTTTTAACGTCCATGTCCACAGCCACGTCCACAGTTAGCAGTTTGAAATTGTTCATCTTGAGATGTATTATTTCGTCCACGTCCACATTTGGTTTTGGATTTTTTGTGAGAAGATTCATCTTTTCTAGTACTGCTACGTCCATGAGTTTGAGGCATTTTTAATTTGAATATTTA
Organism: Rhizophagus irregularis; assembly: GCF_026210795.1. NCBI lineage: Eukaryota > Fungi > Glomeromycota > Glomeromycetes > Glomerales > Glomeraceae > Rhizophagus > Rhizophagus irregularis. Next base: position 3,655,058 of record NC_089435.1, on the reverse strand, counting down.
TGTAAATAAAATATTTATTTTATTTTATTTGTCAAATATCTCTTGATTAAAAATTAAATAATATTTTTTTTTGCTAATCATGTACTTTTTTTAATTTTTTAAATAGTATTTTTTTTTCACTAATCACATACTTTTTTTTAATTTTAAAAATAGTATTTTTTTTGCTAATCATGTACTTAAAAATTGATCTTAAATAGTATTTTTTTTTTTCGCTAATCATATACAAATTAACTAATTATGTCAGTATGTATTTTTAGTTAATTTAGACTATATTTAGTTAGTTTAATTCAATACGCAGTACTTTTTATACTTTTTTAATTTAGTATAAAAATTAATCAAATTATGTCAGTACGTATTTTATTTAAATTAGTCTATATTTAGTTAGTTTAATTCAATATACAATATTTTTTTTCGTATGCTTTTTTTTAATTTAATATAAAAAGTTAGTTAATTTCTACTGACTATTTAATTAATTTATACTATAATAAGCTAGTTTAATCAATGTACAGCACTTATTTTCGTATACTTTTTCAATTAATATAAAAGCATTAGTCAAATAAAGTTTAATTATTTTCTTTTATTATGATATTATGTAATTGATTTAATTAAAATATTACAAGTATCATACGAAATAAATTGATTTTTCACACACTTTTTTTACTTGTTAAAATGTTTCAAAATCGTTAACTTCATTTAATCCACATCATACTTATTTTAGACACCGTCATAGCAAAATTAAAGGTATCTTTACAAATATCAAATGAAGAAAATGAAAGAAATGCATCTGAAGATACAACTCAGATATACATTCATTTTTCTGAAAAATTTTTTATAGATGTAGTATTAGAACTGGCTCACCCTTTAGAACAATTATTTTGAACACTTGGGCTCCAGTATAGACCAGTACTTTGGCGCACTGCTTTCATCCCACCTTCCCATTCAGCACTAGTAAGAAGATAATGAACAGAATAACCCTTTTTAGCTGTTCTTTTTATTTCCCAACAAGATGCTTATATGTTGTGGATGTCTTAGACTCCACTCACTCCAGTATGATAGCTTCTAGTATAGACATGATTTCTATTTTTCAGTTCCTGGTATACAAATGACGTAGGAGAATTATTTAGATACTTGCGATTGTATGGGGATATTTTATCATTGAAATGATTAATATTTTACTTTTATTACTTTTATTATCATTGATTAGTTTGAATAGTGGCTCAACTTGAAGCCAAAGTCAAGCTGAACCAAACCGGATCCCATCAACTTGAAAGCTCAAGTTGAACAAAGCCAAGTTGAACTGGCAGGCTGATTGGACTGATGGAGTCAATGGCAATTTATTATTAAAAAAAAAAGATATCAGGATTTTTTTGTGTACTTCAATGATCAGACTAAGTTATTACTGATACATTTTTTTTTTAAAAAAGACATTAAAAAAAAAGATTTTTTTTTTGTAATGTTTTTTTTAGACCAAGTTTTTTACATTTTCTATATATTCTATATACTCAGTTTTATTTTTAACTATTCTTGTGTTCATTTTATTTTTAGATTTAGAGAACTATGGAAAGTATAATGGTCAGAAGAGAGTATTGTAATTTTTACAGAAAAATATTAACTATCTTTTTCTTTACTATTTAGGACACGAATACCAAGTTTTTGGACTTGTGAACTTTGGATTTAAGACATAAAAAGTATGTTGGTTAGAATTTAGAAGTAGGAGAATATAATGATTAATTTATTTGTGTGCATTTTTTTTTCTTTTATTTTTTAGGGCGCGTATTTATTGGAATACCAGTTTTGGACGTCTGAAGTTCCAATTTCTGAACATGGAAGGTGGGTTGGTTGAAATTAGAGAAATTTAGGAAACGTTAGTAGAATGTTACTAATGTTTCTTTCTTATTTTATAGGTACCGGCTCCTTAGGTAAAGGGAATGGAAGGTAATATTATTATTGAAAGAAAAGATATTATTATCTTTTCTTTTATTTTAGGTGAGCACAGCCAACTGGGGAGCTGGAGAGGGATTAATTCTTTGAAATGGTACTTACGTTTTTAATTTCTTTTATGAAAATTACAAAAATTAGATCGAAATATAATATTAGTTTCATCGACTCCATTACCCCATTGACCCCTATTGGCTTATTTTTTCAAGCCGAACTGAACTGAATGACTTCGGAGCATCAAGTCAAACCAAATTGACCCCAGTGTGGCTTGGACTTAACTTAATAGTGTACATTTGTAACAGTCATGATCTTAGAAACGATATGTACATTCAAAATATGTATTATTATATTATTAGATATTAATTATTTAGAGTTTCGAAAATAGTACTTTAATACAATTATATTTAATTTTTACAATTTTCATAATATCAATTTATTAAATTTTTAAAATTTTGATAATAAATTGTTAATATCCATAATATTAATTTATTTAATTTCGATACTACTAATTTACTAATTTATTAAAATTTTGATAATATTAATTTAACTATAATTTATAATTTTGATAATGTAAATTTAAAATTTCGATAATATAAATTTAAAATTAGATAATATAAATTTAAAATTTTTTGTTAATATATTTATGGCTTCGAAATGAGATCGATTAAAATAAACTATCGATCGTCTTAATATGCAGTAACTGCATCTTGAAGAATTTTAATTAAGTCGAAACTGAGTTTTGGCCATAACTTTGCTTTAAATTTAATATGAACATGCGATTTGGTCAAGATTTGGTTTCAATTTAAAAAATTTCTGCAAAGACGTTCTCGGAAGAATGCTATTTCTCGGTAAATAACGAAGATCCTTTTGATCTAGAGGAAGATCAGTAAATCTGTGTCATCATTCTTTTCTCCATGCTCTGTTTTTATTTCTGTAGCTGGTGATGTTCGATGAGCTAGTTTATTTTCATGCTGCAAATTTACAGATCGTTTTATCCTGTAACTTAGTCATGTCTTCAACAACGCATTTTTATCTAACTCTGTATCATGCTGAAAAACAATAATTGACATCAATTATGATAGCTAAAAAAAAAGAAAAAAATTATTTCTATAGTTTAATACAGACCACCGTTCCCAGCCTTGAAGCTTCATATTGAGCAATATATCATTTTCTTGTATTTTCATCTAACCTATAATATGTGTGGATAAAATGGTATTTAGTAGATGAAAAATTAGGATCAAAAGTAATCAAGAAGTTGATTGCTTACTATTAACTTTTTATCATCACCCGAACCTTCACCACCAAGTACATGCAAAGCACGCAGTACACTGTCTATCAACATCAGCATATTCCGCAAATTCAAAAACCTTTGGATTTCCGGATTGGTCTTTAACTCGTTTCCAAGATTTTAATGTACCACAAGTCTTTGCAATCGCCAGATAAGCAAATAAAAAAAAAAACAAAAATAAATTGTCAGCTAAAGTATTTGATAAAATCACACCTGAAGATGTTCATGCGCCCAATAAGTGCATTAAAACTTTCAAGACTAAGATAAATTCGAAGGCTATCTGGGAAAAAGTTTTTAGCATCCAAAATAATATGCGTTTTAGGTCGTAAGAAAATTATATAAAAGTTTTTTCTTAATTTGATAATATAGTGTACATTAAAATCCCCATCCCTTCGATTGGAAAATCATCGCCAACTTCGATATATAGCATTCATTTGCCCACCAAAAAAATTAAATAATTGATCACTACCTTTGAGATTTTTTTCCATCCAATCATCAGTTACTCCCGGTGATATCCCTCCAATGAAAAGAGTTGTCAATTTTTGCCATTGGTGATATACCAAAGGTGTACCATAACCTGCCGTGGTCTAGGAGCCATATAAGCTGTACGTTGTGTGGAAGTACTACCAGAAGTATAGTCGCCCCGCGAGGTTTGTCCATAGGTAAGAGGACTGCCTGGTGGAGGTCGTTCGTAAGGAGCTCGATATTGAGCTATGAAATAACAGTAAGTAATATTTAAATATAAATATAAATGAAGAAATCAGAACGGTAATTAGGCGACACAAAGTGGTAAAAATGGTTTTCATAGTCCGGCCGGGTCAGTTTTTGTTAGGTCTTAAAAAAAATTTTTTTATATTATTACTATGCCGGGTAGAACTTTTTAAAAATTGAAAATAATTTTGCATATAAAATTTTCGAAAAAAAATTAAAAGTCGAGTTGTTATTGATGTCATTATTAATAATCACGTGATTAATTTTTTTTGTGTCCGTACACAACATATTTAATCATGGTATAAAGTAATCATATAACAGATACTAGCGATGTAATTCCGAGTTAATCTGAACAGATATTAGTCCAATTATTTAAAATTTACACAAAACTACATACTAAATTTGGTATTACTTAATTTCGAAATGATGAAATCCTTATCCAGTTGTGAAAGGTAAAAGATCACTTATTTGTGAATATAAAAGTTTGTAAAGCACATTTCTATTTAATTCTTTTAAAAAAGAAATTGGTACAAGTTATAAAGAAAACAATATCGAAGTTTTTCAAAAACTTATGATTTCTAAAAGAAAAAAGAAATGAAATGAAAAAAAATTGAAATTGAAGGAGGATGAGGTTAATAATTTAATAATTTAGGACTTTATGACTAGTAACAATATATGTAAATTTTTTTTTTTTATATAAAATATTCTATAATCTATAATAATGCGATAAATTATCATGCTTTGAATAATGCTAAATAAGTGAGAATGAATAATGCTTGATAAAAAGTTTCTAATATACAAAACATGATGATGAATAAACTACGGTCCGTCCCCATCAGGAAACGAGCCATGTCCAGGAGATGTAAACATAGCCTTGACTTTGCCGTCTTTTTCTTTCGATGGACTTTCGTCTTTTTGAGCATTTTTTCTTTAATGATTAAATTAATAAATTAATAGATTTCTTTCGTTGATTTTTAAAAAGTATTAATATTGTATTTGTATTTACCTCTTAATTAATTGATCTAAATTCAAAGGAGAGGCTGTTACGATAGTAGCCATAAGTACAATCAAGAGAGCAAAGAAGATTTGACGCAAATTCATTTTTATAGCGTTTAGATCTTTTTGTGTTTGTGTTTAGATATTTTTAATTTCTTATTTAAAAGAATTATTCTTTGAAAAATTTTTATTTGATTTCTGAATTAGTTGAATTGGAACAAGTGGGAAAGCCATTTATATATTGATTTTTTTTCAATATTATTAAATGGGGCCTGTGTTCCCTTGAACGATCAACAAAACGAAATTAATTTTTACAAACAATAAATTTGGTATTCTTTGTAGTTTATCTTTAATAATTAGAAAAAAACTTTCAAACATTTCTTTCTTTCATCTTTAATATAAAGACGTAATTTAACAATTAATTTATTCGAGCTTTGTTCTTTAGAAGGGTGATTGGTTGAAGCTTGTTTAATAGTATTTTTTATCTTTTAAAAAGGAAAATAAAGAAAATAAAAAATCGAATTTTTTAAAACAAAAAATTTTATTTTGTCTTGCATGTGTAATTGGTTAAACTAAAAAAGGAAAATAAAGGAAAATAAAGAAAATAAAGAAATTTTAGTCCTTGTTAATAAAGGTTTAATTATGTGTAACGATAAATAATAATGCATTATATTATCAGTCATGTATTGATCCCCATATAATGTGATATTTTTAGTAGTAATCGCGTATAGAAATCTTATATGAAGTTTACCAAATATTATTGTTATTTCTATTCCTAAATATCCTCTTTGAAATGAAATGTTTTCCAGATATGAAAAAAAGCATTAGTATTATTTAAGTTAATTTATTGGTAAAGGTGATGAAGCCGCAAATGCTGATATCATTTTTTGCCATGGTTATTATTTAGAGAAAAGAAATAATGGAAAATAATGAATTTTTTCCAAATTATTTTTGTTGTTTATAGTTTTTTTTTTGAGATGAAATTTTTGTAATAAACTTAAAGGGGAAATATTTTCACCTTGGAAGACAAGAAATGAACAAACGTTATAATGAACGAATAATTTTGTTATTTTTTATTATATTTTTTAAATAATATAAAAAAGAATAGTACAGTCTTTTAAAATGAAAATATTTCCTTTACGACAGTTATTAATTCCTTGATCTATGCGTCCTCAAACCATTCCAATCATAGAATTTGTACCTTGTCTTTATGCGGTAAATTTTGTTAGGGGAGTAAGAGGACATAATTTTTGATTTTTTTCATTAAACATCCCAAATTGTAAAATTTAAAAAATTCTAAATTTTCTCTATTTTATATCTCGATTTAGTTAATTTCTCTACTGAAATAATCGCTTTTTATCTAACGAAAAGAACACTTATGAATTTGAGAGCAACTTAATGTAAAAAAATATATTTTAATATTATTCATATTTAATTATTAAGCTATTATTGCTTATATATATCACTACAAATAGTATCATACATATCACACTTAAAGATGCTCAACTCGGTACTCAAAGCCATTTTTGAACTTCCGAGCAGTTGCATCAGACAATACCGCATGGATACAATGGACTAATTCAAATTTTATCCACGATGGTCATGTATTTCTTATCTTGATTTTGACATCTCTTTTACTTATTCTTTTTCTTCCCCTTTTAAATACAAAATCGCAACGTATGCTGACAGCGAACTTAGTCTTTAGGAATTAATCATAAATTTTCATTCCTTTTTGATTGAAAACAATCCAAACCATTAAATTTTTGGCTTCAATTACTTATTTTAATACAACTGTGATAAAACAGATTGTTATATGAATTATTTAAAAACAGTATATTCAAGATATTAAATATTGTGACAGCGATTAAGTTAATTTAATACTTTAAGAAAAAACAAATGATTTCTATATTTTGTGTAAGAGAGTTTCTAGATCTAATAATAAAATCATATAATATGTATGACACTATTTACAGTGATATTAAGGATGCTCAACGGTCTTTTCGGTCTTACCCAGTCCTGACCGGTCTTTGGAAATTTTTCGGAAAAGTAACAAGACTGCGCACTCAAAATTTTGTGGCGCAGCAGACTTGGTTAAAGACCGAAAAGTGGCAAGATTTTGTACTAATCCAATAAGCAATTTTGAAATAAATAGGACTTTATAGGCCTATTTGACTAAAAACTGCATTTTTTCGGTCTTTTAGCTATGCTGGCCTTAGAAAAAGTAGACAGAGGCCAAAATTTTCTGTTTATCGGCCTTTGCCAATCCAGCTGCGTTACAAAATTTCAGGCGATCATTGATATTTTCCCAAAGACCGGCAAACCTACGACCAAATTTTTCGCCATTATATATATAATCCCGTGATGAAGGTTAAAGCATTTTGATTTATGGAGAATTTACGGAGGCGTTTATAATAGCAAAAGGAACTTTGGGATCTATGTGTTTCTTTCCATTCTTTGAATTTTTTTGCCGCGAGATTTCCATATGGCATTAAAAATATCAAGATGTAAATTGTAAATAAAGGGCAAGAAGAGGACACTGGTGAAGTTATATGGCAAGAGATAGACAAAATAATTGACCTTACTATCATATAGAGAGATGGATTATAATTGGTATCTCGCGTGATATAGATATTATTAATGAAGGTCAGTTTACGGTTAGGCGTAAAAAAGTTAAAGTTTTGTCATGAAATGATGCAAAAATCTAAAATAGATGATGCATTTAGTGTACTAACATATTAAGTGTATTAATGAAATAACAAAATCTTTACAGAGTTGCGAATGTTTCATGATAAATATTTAAACGTAACATGTTCGCATTTAATATTAGTTATTAATAAAGATTTAGTTTATGCATTGAAGCATAATAGCATATACATGTAAAATTGGATTGAATGTTATGACACGTGTCATAATTTTTTGTTTATTGGCAGGAGAATCATTCAGTGAAACAGATTTTTTTTTTTGTACTTTATTTAACATGAACAGAAAAATTCCTGCTGTCATTTACACTTATTACAAATTTAACCTAGCCAATAACTATACTAAATTTATTGTTCTATTATTTAATTTTTATACCTATTTTAATTATTCCATAATCATAAATCCATAAATCACTTCTATTCCATATTTTTAATATCAATCTGCTCTATTGTACGTGACCTTTGGCTGCTTTCTTCTTCCCTTGAATTACTTTTCGTACTGCCCCTATCCATTTTTTATACTGTAAGAATTATAAAAATTTTATGTACCATTTTATATTAAAAAAAGATAAAACACATCTACATTAATCTAAACATTTCATTTCAATAAATAATTTTGAAATAAAAAATCTTATAAAATAATAAAAAATACAAATATCAACAAAAATTCATAAAAAGTTAATAATAATAATAGTCTTCCTCCTCTTCTTTTATTTCTTTATCATTACTTTTAGTCAAAAATTTAACAGTACCCAAGTCTTCATATTTTTCTATTACTTCTAAAATTTTTGAACTAATATTATCATAGTAATTATCTCCTTCATTCACAATAATTATTAATGAAAGCAATTTTTTTGGTATTCTTTTTTCCCATCTTATAAAAAATGATTCTAAATCATCTGAAGATATAACTGAATTTGCATAATTAAATATTTTTAATTCACAAAAATTATTTGGTGAATATTTTGCAATAGTTTCGAATATTTCCTTTTCAGGTAAATAATCAATAAAATAATCTTTACCATACCAAATTTTAATACTTTCTAAGTATTGACAATTGATAAGTACAGTTTTTAATATATCTAACTCATCATTTTTAAGTATTATGAAAAGACTTTTAAGGTTTGGACAAAATTTAGCAATAGATAAACCTAAATATTTGTCACTTTCACCTATATAAAGCTTTTTAAGAGTTTTTCCATTAATTTCTAAAAATTTTATTATATACTCAAGTTTTGGACGTTCATAAGGAATTTTTAAAATTTGTAATTTAGGAAAATTAACATATTGTAACTTTTTAAAATTTTCAAAATCTACTGCATCAAAGAATGAAATTATCAATTCTTGTAAATTTGAGAATAAACTGATAAATGAGAATGTTGAATTACTATTACTACCATAAAAGTTCAATTTTGTTATTGTACGAGAATGTTTTGATACAGCAGGTATAATATCTGCCCAACTTCCATCAAAAGCTGATAAAGTTAAATGTTTTAAATTATTCTGCAAAGAAATTAACTCTTTTAATTCATTTGAAACACTATTATCATTAAAATCTATGGAAATTGATTGTAAATTACGACATATTTGAGAAAGTTGATAAAAAAAGTCAGAAGAAAGATTTGAATTACAGCATAATTCCAAAAGATCTCTCGCTCCAGAAAAATGAGGGAAAGTAATGTTAGAAATGCAATAGTTATTATTATAGCTATCAAAACAATAATTATGATAAGTCAATTTTTTCAAAGAAGAAATTTGGTTTGCAAACATTTTGATAATTTCATTCGCAACTAAACAACTTTTATCTTTTGAACTTAATGAATTATCAATCATCCTATTAATCCCAAAGATTGAAAGAGCTTTACAAAATGATACATAATTAAATAACAATGGTTTTGAAGTAGGGGTTGAAATGAAAACTTTATTATCATATAAATGCTTTTTTGACTCATCGGGAAGACAAGCAATTAAAGTACTAAGAATTGAAAATTCCACTTTGAATGAACGTTTCGAATGAAATTTGAAATTCAAAATATTCCTCCACAAAATTCTAACGGAAATTTCACACCAAAGATGATTAACCAACAAACATGAATGTAAAGTGAATTTATCATCCTCTAAATATTCAAAAATCTCATTTAAACAATCAGTTGGAAGTTTACGTGCCATTTTATTGACTTATTATTTCAAAAAAAAAAAAAAAATTCTTTTTGATATTTAATGAACTTTGAATATAAAATTATTTGAACAATCACCCGACCAGCTAACCTATTTATTGTGTAATAAACATTCGGAGTTTTTCGGATAAAACATTGCTTTTTTAGTTTAAACAAAATTTTTGTTGATCGGTACGAATTTAGATCATGTGGTGATTGTGGTGTAGTCACTTTCATAACTGAAAATTAGATCACGTGATAGATTAAACCGTTTTTTTTAGTTAAATAATGTGACAACTTCCAGTTGACTGTTTAAATGAATTTAGGGTATTAATTGCCTGTCTCCCAAATGAATCAAAGAGTTCTTACTTAATGATAAATTTTTTCATTTTAACGCCTACTTCAAATTTACCATTGTTTAATTATGTGAGAGTCCTCTCAATTTATGAATCAGTAAAATAGTTGACAATAGAGTTGAGTGTCGAAATGTTTCGGCTATAGCAAATGCCGAAACTCTTTGCCGAAATCCCAAATTAAATTCTAAATTTTAGCAATGGTTTGTTAAAACTAATAAATTTGGCATAAATTATAGTATGGTACCAAATCCTTTTTGATTATAATCTTATCAAAAGAGGCCAAACCTAAATTATAAATAAAATTTAATAAAAAAAATTATTAATTACTAATTAATAATCATATCAAATTTACCGCAGCAGCTGATCCGAATCTAAACTATAAAAAAATAAATTTATTAAATAAAATAAAATAAATTTAATACTGTAATAAAAAATAAGTATAATAACCCTATAAAAAATTTTTATCCGAATATTTCCATTATTTCTCCGTGTCTTCCGTAAAAATTCCGTGAAAATGATACATTCACGGATATCCGTGTTAGCGAGATGAAAATTTCCATGATTTGAGGTTATTAATTCCATGAAAATGATACATTCACGGAAAAAGCATGGAAAGATAAAACACGGATCAGATTTTTTACAGGGTAAAAAAAGAAGTTAGTAAAATAAAAGAAAAATGTTGATAATAAAAAAAAGAATAATTAATAATTAATAATAAAAAAAAACCACATATCGAATTTGCCGCAGCAGCCTATCCATAGGCTCATTTTTTAACTTTGGATTAGTCATTAACTTCAGCCAATCCGATCATCGTCAATATCTCATTCAAGACTAATATAAACTCAATTTCTATTAATATTGATATTGATATTGATATTGATATTTTGATGTTGATATCGATATTGATATCAATATTGATTTTCGATATCAATTTTTTTTTTTAAAAAAAATGCACCCAATAGATGCTGCATGATGCTAACCAAATTTATACCTACTCCTTCCTTTTTGGGAATGTACTATAATCAACTATAGCCAATTACCAATTACGTACAACAATATAAATTGAGATCTTGTCTGATCGTGAATATGCATCTAATATTAAGAATTTGATAAACATCAGGTGAATTATTATAAAGATCCCTTCTTCCGGTTGAACCTTTATTAAATTTGATAAAAGTTATAACAATTCCTGAGTTTAATTATAAAAATAATTAATTAATAAAATGAAAAATTCAAGAAAGAAAATAAATTCTCATCACTAATCTCACGAAAATTCTAAATTTTATATTTAATTATAGAACCAATTAAATAATGATTCTCTTTTTAAGATCCTAAAGAATAATAATAATTTCTAAAAGAAGATTTCATATAAATTGTTCGTTCTAACTTACTGCCCTTCGTCACAATTATGTAGATCACTTCAAATATATTCACGTCATCAATTACCCGATCCCCATATTAAAATTTAAAATTAATAAATTATTACCCAATAAACATGAAGGACTTGTCCAATATTATACACTTAAATATAATACTGCGCCCAAAAAATTTCTTACATGATTACATCAGATCGGTACACGTCAGTGACATGACACGTCTGATCAGGTTACACACCAGCCACTGATCAATAAATAGCTTAGTAACGCGCGTAGCAAGTTCTGTTGATTACTTCTTTTTTCTTTTGTATCTTTTGTAGAAACACGCAGACTAAAGGTAAAATAGGATTTTAGGGTTAAGAAATGTTTCTAAAACATTTCTTCGCTTTTTGTAGGGACGCCGTTAGTCTTGTGATATGAGGAAGATAATAAGTGTAATAAAGGATTAAGAAACGTACTCTGTTTAAAAAAAAGCTAAAAAGCACCCGCAAGAAAAAAATCAAAAATTTTTTAACGAAATGTTTCTGCATTTCCATTTAGTAAACTAATTTTCTGTAAAAAGGGGAGTAAGTTTTATTTTTTTTTCAGCGGTAATCGCAAGTTCATTTTTTATTTGTTTCTTTTGAGAAATTCAGTATGAATATTTCTTTGACGGAACATATATTAACGTTTCGTTTTTTATTATTAACGTTTTCATTTTTTTATCTTTTAGTCTGGAGCGTAACGAAGAACTATTATTTTAGATGCGGCTTATTCTTCAGGTCTGGACGCGTGAGATTTCTTCGATGAAAAATCATACAATTTTCTTTGAACATATTTCCTTTAATGAAACGTCTTACAACGTTTCGACTTTCTTTTTTTTTTTTTTTTTTTTTTAGGCGACCGGATCTTGGATGTGTGGGCTCCGTTTCCTCAATTCTGTTTCATGGCCATTCGGATTCACGTTTCAACAATAGCTTCAAGGTATATATTTATTAAATGTATACAAGACTTTCAGCAATATCCTACGCCTGTTTGTGCACAACCGTTAGTTGCGACCCCTTTCAGCCAATGTTTGGCAGCATGAATCTGGATAGCTGCATTGATGGCGACTCCGTGGTGATTGTTGACCTTCGTCCTACCGTTTGTGCACCACCATGACTTGCGACCCCTTTCGGTCGATATCTGGTATCCTGTCGTTTGTGCACCACCGCGACTAGCGACCCCTTTCGGCCGATATCTGGTATCCTGTCGTTTGTGCACCACCGTTAGTTGTGACCCCTTTCGGCCGATGTCTGGCAGCAATGACCCTGGATTGTTGGCATGCTCTAGATCCTATCATGTCTTCTCATTGTCACCGACTCCGTGGTGATTGTTGACTTTCGTCTTGCCGTTTGTGCACCACCGCTGCTTGCGGAATTGATGGCATGCTCTAGATCCTATCATGCCTTCTCATTGTCACCGACTCCGTGGTGATTGTTGACCTTCGTCCTACTATTTGTACACCACCGTGACTTGCGACCCCTTTCGGCCAATATCTGGTATCCTGTCGTTTGTGCACCACCGCTAGTTGCGACCCCTTTCGGCCGATGTCGGGAAGCATGAACCCTGGATAGTTGCATTGATGGCATGCTAGATCTTGACATGTCTGATCATTGTCACCAACTCCGTAGTGATAAGCATAGCGGACATCCCTATTTTATCACAATACTGTTGTCGATCATTTGCCGATCATTTATTCAATTATCACATAATATAAATACCGTTGCTAAAAAAATTTACATAATAATATATGCTTAAATTTCACAAATAACTTAAATTTAGTTTTAATTTATTGTGTATTAAATTTCATTAGAAACTTTTTAGCTTTTATTATTATTTGGCATATATTTATTCATTTTACGAAATTATTCACTAATTATGTTACTAATAAAAAACCTGCATTATGAATCAGATCACTGCATTATTTTTTTTATAGATTCTACATAATATAAAGAATATTTGTGCAAATTCTTAAGTTTCGCACTCGCATATTCATCTTCGCACTTTAATTTTTGTCTGATGATCGGCAATAATTAGTGAATTATCATAAACAAATAATATGTTTATAATATTATTAAAAATTGTGCTAATAATTATATAATTAAAATCATATAATAATTTAGTGTTTTTACTTAGATTCCATTATTTTTTTGCCACATTATTTGAAAAATATTTGTGATTTTGCAATAAGTTTTTAAAATCCGGAATTAGTGATCAGCAAATGATCGGCAAGGTGATATGAGCATGTCCGCTATGCTGTAGTGATATTGCTATGAAATTAAAGTCCCCCTTTGGCTAATTAGTATGTTTTCATTAAACTAATTAGCCTTTGGTTTTATTTTATAGATATCAAGAAATGGATCTATACAAATAAATAAATATCTATTGTACTAAATGGAGTATCGCTAGATGGTTACAAGAGAACCAGATCACAAATCATCGCAAATCAGATGCATTGTTTGTAAATGCCGAGCGGAAACTAGAAAGTCTCGAATTTAGTTTTGATGCCACTTGGAGATATTCTGAAATTCGCCAGCACTTCAATGCTGGATCTTTCTTGCAAATGTAGGTACTAAAAATATTGATCTAATTTTGAAATTAGCAGTCTGAATGTACTGAGTTATAACCATCTACAATAGAAAGTATAAGACACGAGCGATGACAAATGCTGTCGAGGATAAAACCGTTGGCACCAAAGATCGCAAAGAGGATTGAGACAAGTATCTGAAGAAGAGATTTTCGACAGGAAGGGTTTGAACTGTAATGTCAAAGAATATGTTTTACGCTTGATGTCTCTAATTTTTAAATTTGGAATCAACGTGTCTTAAATAGTATTAGCTCTGCTACACTTTTTACTCAAATTTTTTTTACAATTATTTAATAAAACATTATCAATATGTTGTATTGCATTAATTTAAACATCAAGAATAGCTACGCTTCGATATTAAATCTAACTGATGTTGCTGATTCAATTGAAAGATATAGCATTAGTATTCTTAATGAAGGAGTTAATTAAGAATTTTAAAAGAATGCATATGGATTTCCGCTGATTTTAGGATGGGATTCAGTGAATCCCACGGGCTAAAAACTAAAATTCGTTGTTGTGAGAGAATTCACTATAGTATATAATGAATATAGATAAAATTTTCGCTATCGCTATTCCAAAATTTATTATGATAATTAAGTAACTTTCATACATTTTCCTTTATTTTATTGACTAAAAATTAATGCGACAAATTGTTCTTCATGATCATAAAAATCAAACTCATTTATTTTATTTATTTATTTTTATTTTATTTCAAAATAGTAGTAATTAAAGTCTATTACAAATACAAGTATTTAGCACCCAAGTGCTTAAGAAAACAGTCTGTATGTGTAGATCTTTAACGTTCATCCCATTAAAAATAGGACCTCACTTTCGGTCGGAACTATTTGAGAAAGTAGGACTACGCTAGTTAATCAAATTTTTTAAAAAAAAAAGAAAAAAAGAAAAACACGGACATCCTACAAAAACAAATTAATAATAAAAAGAACAAAGGGCTTATGTAGAGAAATAAAATACATCAAGGGAATTACTATTATGATTTCTAGAAATTTGGGCGGAAGGAATATCTCTACTAAAAGTATTAATCCAAAGTAGGTAGTTTGAACTTGTAAGTTAAATCCATAGAATCGAATGATTAGTATATCCTATTGTATTGTAAAAGCGTATACACGGATTTTTTGCTGGCGGGGTATGTTGTTCATTGTGTCGTTTTTGTTTTTTCTCTCGTGAAAAGGATCTTTTCGTATTTTGGTGGTCTTATTTCCAAGCTTTCCATTTAACAGCGCGGATCTTCCATAAAGATTCGTAAATATCATGATGTAAATCATAAAGGAATTTAAGTAAAATTGTTTTGGATAACTTTTTGTTGATTTTAGCTTGTTTAAAGGGTTCTACTTTAGATGACGGGACCATATTGATGAGAAGACAATGTAAATCTGGAGCATCTTGTAAGGTGGAAGGAGGATTGTTCGTCCACGGAATGAGCAAGGTGTTAGTTTGAGGACAAGTCCATAGATGTTCGTTAGATTCTTGTGTGTTGTCACAAAAAAAGCAAATATTAAGAACATTCGGATAATTCCGATTTAAAATATCGAGTGTTAGTAAGTTATAGCTTGAAGCTTTGGTACGCCAACTAACGTGTTTACTATAATTTAGACTAGTAATACGGATTATAATTTATCCAATATTTGGGTATATTCCCAGCCAAACTCTTGAAAATATGAAGTTTAGAATTTCTCGCACATCATGTGATAAAAATTTATTAGTGATTTGTGCAACCCTTCAAAAATTCGTATGAACTGTATTATTCTTTATATTTGTAAATAAGAGAAATTAATTATTGGTATAAAAAATAACCTACCTATTTGCTATTATCATGATCCGCTCGATCACTACTTTATTTACTTGGTTATGTGCTGTAAATATGTAAATATATACTTTTGTTAAAAAGAAAAGAACAGAAAATATGTACAGGTGTCGACTTGCGTTAGGTGATAATTTGGCAAAGACTATAAATGTAACATTTGTATTTATTGGGAGACATGGTTTATTGATTTTTATGCCATATAGGTGAAAAATTATAAATTATTTGCGCATATTATCCCTAAAAAGGGAAAAGAGGGAAGAAGCTCTACAAATTATAATTTTTTTAATAATACTAAAAATTCGTGAACAACATTCATGGTTAAAATAATAAATAGCTAGTACTCTTCCGAAAATATAAACAAAATCCATATTTTTCCAGGGAACTGCAACATTTGATCCCGCGGAATTACCCGCAAGGATATAGTCTTTTGCCACTAGACCTAATGCATTTGGGTTAAAATAATACAGTCAAACTTCGATATACCGATACTGTCGGGACAGGGAAAAAGTATCAGTACATTGAAATATCGGTACATATATATTATCTGTAGATTATAATGCGGGCCAAAATCTAATTCTGGCTCGCACTATGCTTAATTCCGAAAAACCAAAAAAATATGATTTTGGCCAGACGCTCGAATTATAAGTTTACAATTTTTTTAACTCGGGCCAAACCTAAGGACCAGCCCAAATTAAAACCAGTGTAACCTAAATTATTTTATTATACGTTACTATAAAGAGGCAAAGAAAGAGTATCGTTACATGTTACATCGCGAAACTATATATAATATCGGTACAACAACGTTTTTTTATTAATTATGAAATTGGATAATTGAAATTTATCGGTATAGACCATTTATCGGTATATAGAATATCGGTACATCGAGGTTTGACTGTAAAATCTTTATTTTCCAAGTTCGTTAGTTCAGTTTGCACAGTAAATTATGTTATAACTACATCATAGTCATCGTCATCGCGGACAGCTAAAGTAAAATAATACCAAAAATAAATTAACCAATAGTTTAAAGTCATTTTGGACTGCCTAAAATAAATCATCATCCTTAGTTTAAGGTCGTTGCGGACCGCAGTAAACTAAATTTAAAATTTCAAAAATTTTAATACTGCGCCACATTTCCTGACATTAGCTCCAAGGTGAAATGGGAATTTAGGAAAGTTTGAAATGTTTCTAATGAAACATTTCTTTTTTATATTTTGTAGACTTGGACACGAGGAAAATAATAAAGTAGGTTTTATTAACTAAGAAACGTACTTTGTTTAAAAAGCACCATAAGAAAAAATCAAAAATTTTTTAACGGAATATTTCTGTTTTTTAGGTAGTTCTTTCAGTCTCTCCGGACGTGAAACGTTTCTTATCCCATTTAGTAAACTAATTTTCTTAAAAATTTGTAATAGAAGGAAGTAAGTTTTATGTTTTTTTCAGTGAGAATCGCGAAGTTTATTTCAGTATGGAGTTTTCTCTGAATATTTCTTTGACGGAACGTATATTAACGTTTCGTTTTGTATCTTTTTATTTAGGCGATTTCATCGAATATCTATTAACGTGAATTTCGGTAAGAGTGGAAAGCATTGTAAACTTTCTCTTCAGTGAAACGTTATTAACGTTTCCATTTTTTATCTTTTTTTGGAGCGTAACGAAGGACTATTATTTTAGATGCGGCTTATTCTTCAGGTCTGGACGCGTGAGATTTCTTCGATGAAAAATCATGTAATTTTCTTTGCTTTAACGAAACATCTTACAACGTTTCGACTTTCTTTTTTTTTTTAGGCGACCGGATCTTGACGTGTGGGCTCCGTTTCCTAGTTTTACTTCAATTCTGTTTCATGGCTATTCGGATTCACGCTTCAACAATAGCTTCAAGGTATATTTATTAAATGTATACTAGACTTTCAGCAATATCCTACGCCTAACGCCTGTTTGTGCACCACCGCTAGTTGCGACCCCTTTCGGCCGATGTCGGGCAGCATGAACCCTGGATAGTTGTGTTATAATTGAATAATCATGTGACCGACGATCGTGTCATGAATGTTACGAATGTTTGATATGTTTAACAAGAAGTTTAATTTTCATGCTAAAGGTTTTACTTTATTAAATTCAATATTATAATTAATTATACAAGAACTTGACCTCTTACATGAATAAATACAAAAGATATTAATATAAAATGTTTGATAATCAATAAAATAACTGAATAATAGAAATAATATAAAAAAATAATGAAATATAATTCCTATAATAATTATAACAACAGAAAAATAGTAAGATATATTTTCATTATTAAGATTAAAGGTGACTCAAAACAAATAATAAGACATAAAATATAAAATATATAAGAAATACAGAATCAGTAACACTTGAAAAAATTGAAAAATTCCGCAATAGCAGATAGTCGGCAGATCAGTATAGAACTCCGTAGTGCCGATACGGGATAATTATTTATTAAGCTTCTTATTTTTTCCTGCTTTATCTTTTATTTGATTTCCTATTTTCTCCTATTGAAAGATGGGAAAAAAAGTTGAGAAGCGACGCAAAAAAAATGTGGACTCTTTTACAATTTTTGTCTTAACTCTCCAACTTTGTTCAATTGGAACTAAATGAAGTGAAAAATTGTTAGAAAACGCATAAAACATTTGTCAAAATATATTTTTTATGTTATACAGCACGAAATTTTTAAACTAAATAAGCTTTCATTTTTCAAATAACTCATCTCTAATAAAGTGTTTTAAATTTGAAAACTATAATACATGATGAACGTGGTATATACAATGTTTTTTTCTATGAAAATCTTTCTTGTAGTACAAATGTACAGTACAATGTGGTAGCGTAACGCTGGTGTTGGAACTATATGATACATGACATCCTTAATTATTCTTTACTAGATATTGAATTATTCCCGATATCTTCAATTTCTGAATTAGGTAAAATTATTTGGATTATGTAAAATATGTTTCATTTATAGTTAATATACTCATCTATAAATTAATTACTTACTGTTCGGAATGCTAAAATTATGCTGACTATGATGAGCTAAATAATATAAAGAATGTTTAATTAAAATTTAGTATCAAAAAGTATAAATTAAGAATAATATACAGTGACCAAATACTGATATCTTACCTTCGGTAATAATTCTTATTTCAAGTAAATTTCCGAATTTACTAATATTATCGTTACTTGTTTGATGTTGCTTATTATTTTCGTATTGATTATTTTGATAATATAATTTTCTTACTTCAAAAATCTTATTATGAAGACTATTGATATCAGGTCTTTTTGTTGGATCAGCGTGCCAACATTGCTCCATTAATATTTTATATTTTAGAGGTGTACTTGACATTATTTTCGGTCTCATTCCATTCATTATTTTCGTTGCTAAATAGTAATCACGAGTGTGATTAATAAAAGGAAATTGCCCGGACGAAACTTCCCACATTAAAATTGCAATACTATAAATATCAGATGCGAAAGTGGATTCTTTTTTAGAAATAACTTCTGGAGCTATATAAGATAGATTCCCGTATATACTATCTAATTTTTTGTCGGCTGGTCCACAAAATCCAAGATCACTGATATAAAATTCTTGATTAAGTTGGGAAAATAATATATTTCCAGAATGTAAATCTCTATGAATTGCATTCTCTTTATGAATTTGAGAAAGTGCATTAATTATATAAAAAATAATATCAATTTTTTCTTTCCATGTAAGGTTACGATTTTTTTGTAAATATTCTCTTAAATCCATATTCATTTGTTGTATTACGAGAATATAATTCCCGTCGGATGGATCTTTTGTTAAACCGTACAATTTTACTACGCCGGACCATTTGTTACTTAAAGTTAAATGAGATTTAACCTACAAAATAAAATTAATATAAGATTATAATTATCTTAATAAGAATATCGTTTTTTTTTTTCAAACATTTTCCGACTCTGAACTTTTATCATTTGCACCAAAAGTTCAAAAACAATACAATTTGAGAAAAATATAAAATATAAATTATTAACGAAGAATTAGTACATTAGTACTACACGCATCTTGCATGTAAAAATGTAGTTTAACTATAGCGAAGATTAGCGTAGATTTAGACGTGGATATTTTAAATAAAATGCAAGGTTATGTAATAATGAGAGACAAATAGTGCGTGAGCGTAGAAAATTAACGATACAATTTATATTTTACGAAAGTGAAGTTTTAATAGTACAAAGTTTTATAAATAATGAATATTATTTCGTTACTATATATTCGGATATGATATGAAAACCCTTATAAATCAGTTTTATATTACAAAAAAATATTAGTTTTATAAAAATTTATGAGGCTAAAATACTTTTATTTATTAAACATTTATTTTTTAGGTTTGGGAAAGGGAACCTTTCCTAAATACTTTTAAGGTCGCTATAAAAAAAAAAGTTTACTCTTTTTTTAAAAAAGCGGCGCTCAATGAAAGAAAGTACGGGCGCGGTATTTTATCAGAGTCTATTTTCTATTTTCTATTTAACCTATGCGAACCACTGTAAAACCTCCTACGCTTCTATAAACACCCTTGATCAAGTTAAAAATTCTTACCTCATCAAACCAATTTCTGTTAGTGTTTTCACCATTTTCCAATCTTTTAAGTATTACTTTTTGCTTTCCAAATCTTTTTAATTTTCGTTCTTGATTATTCCATTTAAAATATTCTCCATCAATCCAATCCGCCGTATAAATTTCGGAGTAACCACCTTTAGTTAAATATTCAATATTTCGCAAATTATTATATGGAATCCATTCTATTATCCTATTAGGAGCATATGATTCCATTTGACATTTTCGTATTAAATTATCAATATCTTCATTTTCGGAAGTCCAATCTGAAAAATTTTCTTTTAAATAATTTCTAATACAATATTCACAATATGATATGGCTAAACATTCTTTTTGACAATTTTCACAAATTCTTTTTGTTCCTTCATTATAAAGAATTTTATCTTTGTCAAATGTATTATTTAATAATTTTATTGCTTCTAACTTTTCATCTTTCGTAAGAATTTCTTCATTATTAAGGATAATTTGTTTTATGTATTCGTATTTCTTCTCTAAATTATTGTGAATATTTAAATCTATTAATGATTTTGCTTTATTTAATACACTAAAAATTAATTTATAACGAACGTCGGACATAATGAAATTTTAAAATTTGAAAAAGAAATATTCGAATTGAAAAAAAAGTAAGCTTTTTTATAAGCTTACAAGCATTGATAGGATTTAGGTGATTTGACAATATTTTTGTTATTCATGATAACTGTCCAATAAATGTCAAGTAAATGTTCGGAACGGGGTCAATTTTCCGAACAAAAAACCGAACAGTGTTTGGACAACTTTTTTTTATAGGGCCAGTTTTGGAAAATAAAAAAATTTCAGAAATAGTTTTACCAAGTTTCAGTTTTGACAGTTTCGGAAACTACTAAGTTTCGGGCAGCATCTTTAATCGCCCATTTATAACCCTTCTCCGCCGCTTTCTGATACCAATAAAAGGCCAATTAAAAGAATAAATAGAATTCTTCATTAGATTTTCCGTTGTTCGATTAATAGCTAGTAATAGTCTAGTAGTAGTACAAATTCAACTTTATCCGTAACATTAGAGGCGTTTAATTCTAAAAATAAGAATATTTTTGGTTCTTAAAATAACACTATATGGAAAAGATCATCATCCACAAACGCGTATAAGTAGTTTTGAATGGATTTAGATCATCGGCTTTTTCGCTCAATTTGTAATTTGTCCGAACTGCATGCATATTTTCATATTTTTGGAAAAGAAAAACTGGTAGAAGCATGAAGCATTATGCATAACGCATATGCCTAGGCTTTTTTATAACCTGTGCCACTTTCGCTGCATGTTTAGTTTGTTTAGTTGTTATCAAAGAAAAATTTAATTTTGCTGATCACTTGGATGTAGATCGTATAGAAATTTTCTGGAATTTTTTTTTTTTTCAATAATAGATCGGTAAAGTACAATAGATAGATATAAAAAAATTTTCAGAGATTTTTTTTAATAACAATAGATCAGTATGGTATATAATGGATAGACATAAATGATTCAATAGATTGGTATAAGTATAATAAATAGTTATAATTAAAATTTTCTGAGATGTTTTTCTTAACTACAATAGATGTAATAGAAAATTAACTTATTGAGCTAATAATTGTTTTTAGTAAGATTTTTTTTAGTTCCCATTAATAAAAGTTTTTTTTAACAATAGATTATGTTTAATAGGATTTGTAAAAAATTTTCTAAGATTTTTTTTTAATAACAATAGATAGACAATAAATTTTCTGTGCTTTTTTTTTTTAATAATAATAGGTGTGATAAGATTTTTGGTGATTTTTTTTTTTAATAATAATATATCGGTATATGGTGCAAAGCAACAGCAGGTAACTGATAGTCATTTTATAATAAAAAATTGGTCGATTTCTTAACCAAAAATTGAAAAAACAATTTTTTTTTATTTCTTAATAAAAAATTGGCCAGTTTCTTTGTCTAAATAAAAAAAAAAATTAGTAATATTTTTAATAAAAATTGCTCAATTTCTTTATTATTAAAATTAAAAAAGTGTTAACAAAAGTAGGTTAATAACATTTTATTATTATATATCCTTATAGGATCACACTGTATTTTTTTTACATTTATTGAATAGCTTTATTGATGATATATATAATAAATGAATACTGTTTAAATTTTAAATCATTACAAATACATAATATAATTAGATTTTTATACAAATAGACTATACATTAACTCGTGACTGATTTAATAGTGTGATCGTGAGAGTCTATATAATAAAACACTTATTGTATAGGTCTTTAGGCAATACTTAGCTGTTTTCGATCTCAACCATTTGATCGGTCATATTGTACCACTTCGTGGCACAATCTGAGCCAATCAAATGGCCTCAATCGAAAACAGCACGTTATTGCCTAAATACTATACAATAAGTATATATTATGGTACACAAACTTTGGCCGGAATTATATTTTGGCCAGAATTATGCGATGAAAATAAAAATCGCCTGCAGTGATTTTTATCGCAGTGATTTCATAATAACAGAACATATCATGAGTAATAATCTGTCACGTGTTCTAATCATCGATATACTCTATGTAATAGTAACATTTTCTTGCTCAGCTTGAAAGTATATACCAAATCAGTAAGAAAGGAGCGGTGCAAATGATCACTTATAGAAGAATCATATTCACGAGACTATTCATGGGTCATATTATATAATTAAGATTGCATCAATCTGGATTCTGAACTATCATGTATGTTTTTGCAGTAATTTTCGCTCATATAAGGCCATCAGATGCGTAAAGTTATTAGCATTGCAACATATGCGGTTTATTTTTCTATATATAATTAATAAAATAAGGTGTTGAATAAATTAATTGCCCAGTTAGTTCAGTTGGTTAGAACGCCACAACTTATTAAAATATAAATTTTCAAAGGTGAATCGTGGAAACGCGGGTTCAATTCCTGCACCGGGCTCTCTTTTTGCATACTCTTTTTTTTATATATAAAAAATATTAAAATTATGAAATGATATCCAATTTTGTGTATTTTTCTGTATATCAATAATAAAATGAGATGTTAAACAAAATAATCGCCCAGTTAGTTCAGTTGGTTAGAACGCCACAACTTATTAAATATAAGTTTTCAAAGATGAATCGTGGAAACGCGGGTTCAATTCCTGCACTGGGCTCTCATTTGCATACTTTTTTCTTTTTTTATATGAAAAAAATAATTACGATACCGATAAACTAATCGTCATAAGACGCAGTTTATCATTTCACGAATTTCACGATCAATTAGTATTACCATCATATAAATTGATAAGAAATAAAATTTAACTATACTAACAATTTGGTTTATCAAATTTATATAGTTTACCCGAAACCTCTAACCAAGAATATTTTTATATAAAAATTATTCAATAATAGCTTTTAGAGTTCTTAATAAAATTGATTATTTTAATTTAGTAAAAAATAAAATGTCTATCCCTTTTAATATTATCCGCATATCAAAATAAGCCGAAATAAAGTGACTACACGGTGAAGACTATACAAAAATCCTTATTTTTATTTTTATTTTTAATCTTGTTAAGCTGAATTCTTTATTAGTTTATGCAAATATTTACACGCATATACGAAATATAAAACGTGATAACATGATATTATATATATATTATCTAAAATAGTCTAAAAAATAAATAAATAATCCTTCGTTCATTGCGAAAGAAAAAACATGACTAAAGAAAACCCCAGCCTTTGCTACACAATTTTTACCAAATATATATTCGTGGTGTAGTGACACAAGGCATGAGGTATGGACTATTAAAATCTAATAATTAACATATCGGCTGATCAGAAAAGCCTCCCATAATTTTATACGCTAATGACAATAAGTAACCCATCAGTTATATAATTATATAATGAGATCAACTGAGCTTAAATATTAATTGGCTTGATTTTTTCAATCAGCCGATATGATTGGATTTTTTTTGCACACTATATTTATATTCAATTAAAGAGAAATATATTTTATCAAATATTTTCTTAATACAATGTCTACTATACAGTTTAAAGTACAAAAAACAAAAAAAATGAAGCAATAAGATTAAATAATAAAAAATTATGATCGAGATAAAATATGAGGCTTGACAATTGACACATTCCGGCATACAAAGTTTGTTTGTCATACATGCAATGTCAAATTTAATTTTCAGTTTTCATTAACATAACAATTTTGAAAATGACCCGGCAAACAGGCTTTCCAATTTTTTTTCCAAAAAATTTTATATATAAAATTCATATGAAATTTTTTTTAAATTTAAAAAGATCTGTATAGTCAAAAACTAACCCGGCCGGGATATGAGAACTGAAAATTAAGTTTGTATGGCCTAACTATATTATATGAAATTATCGTTGCTGTTAGTAAACACCACGAAAATAAGCACCTGGCCGGAATTATGGCTATTTTGGCCAGAGTTATGAGTATCTTGGGAGGCATTAAATGCAAAACAAGGTGCTTATATACCGCAAAATACGGTATAACTGTTTGTTGTAGTTATTTCATAGAGAGTCATGAATATCAATGATTTCCACGGCTGCGCCGTAAATATCATTATATTTATGCGATACTCTCTTATCTAACGTCCAGTGATGGGATCATGGGTAGGGATGGGAATCGATTATCGAATCTTCGTAGATTCGATTTTTTGTTCCTTAAAAGATAATCCATTTTAAGCTTTGATAATTAATTCCATGATCAGTAAATATTCCATGATCAGTAAATATATAAATTCTGAATTAAAATTGTAAAATCTATTAAGAAATTAAATATCGTTACTAATATCCAACTGTAAATTACTAGAACATCATTGCCGAGCATTGCCGATCATTTGCCAATCATTTTGTCATTTTTAAGTTTTTGAAGGGAATTATCGATCAATTTTTCTTTTTTGAAAATATTTTAAATCATGCACTTTAATTTTGGATGCAATGCTAAATTAATTTTTTTGCTTAATTTCAATTTTCTCTTTAACAAATGAGATTCGATTTTGATTCGATTATCGATTCCAATCCCTAATCATGGGAAAGATTGGAAAAGATATAAATAAACTATAAAAACACGTGAACATGAAAATATCATCAGAAAAATTACAGGCATAATATATCATCAAAAAATCACTGGCGACTAATTGTAAACTTACAGAGCAGGCAATGCATTTAGCATATGTGTTTAGAATGGTTGTATATATGGTAAAAAGATTTATTTATGAAAAACAATTTTTTCTAAGTCACATGATTTCCCTGCTTTAGACGTCCTCCAAATAAGGAAAGGCGTAGACCGATCTATCGTGTACACGTTAACCATACACTACATGTTTACTTCATCACTTTTATGCATTTGCTCTTCGATAAAGTGTTTCTAAATTTAAAATGAACTTTCTGTAATAATTCAAAATTTCATAGTATTTTCTGTATCACTAACAGAAAGTTCTATCCTTTCAAACTGTATCATTCAGATATAAAAATATAAATAAATATCAATAAAATACGTTCAAATTTTCTAAATTCATTATTGTTATTCGATACTGTAAAATGGAACTCGTAAATACAAAGGATAAAAAATTTTTTGATCCAACACCAAGATTAAAATCTAATCCTATACCAATTAAATTTATTTCTTTTAATAGAAATGATATAAAATGTATCTATTGTGGAGAATACTATTTTGGGGCGCTTTTTTGTCGTGATCAAAAATATTGCAAAAAATGTTTTTCGCGTTATATTTATTAATAATGATATTACTGATAATAATATATACTTGGACAATTATATAATGGACTTGGGATGTAAAAAACATGAGATACTAAGTAAGATAAAAGTACCACAAAGTATTCAAGAATGCTGTAGAAATTGTTTGAGAATTTTAAGTTTTAAACAAATGATAAGATATTTTAGTAATACTTATCTTGTTAATATCAATGATTTCAACCTATACAGTAAGGTGATTGAAAGTGAAAAACATTGTCAATTATGTGGAAAGACACTAGGTAAACTTATTGATGTATGGCGATTAAGACTATGCTCAGATTGTTATCTAATTTCTTTTGAATGTGTAGAATCAACCTTGGCTAAAAAGCAAATTTCAATTCTTTACTTATCATGGTGGTGCAATAGTTATTCTTGTATAAATTGTTCGTCAGGATTAATATTTGCATCAGATTGTCAAAAGTATTGTACAAATTGTCTTATTGTTAACAACAAACATTATTTTTGGACTTACAGGCCAAACTCAATGTAGAAAATGTAAAAGAATCTCACTCATTATATGTAGTTATGTGGATAGTTATCTTTTTGATTTCTTTCTTAATGATATTATCTATTACAACTTAGATATTGCAAACTCAATTGATAAATATTTTGTACTATAAATCATATTAATTTCTAATTTTAATAGTGTAAAATCAGTTAAGTGGATACCATATTCTCAATTTAAAAATGTAAAAGAAATGACAAAAGGGGGATATGGTATTATATATGAAGCAGCTTGACCAACACGTTATTGTTACTCAGATAGAAAAGTCATTTTAAAAAGATTTAAAATAATACTAAATATTTCTTAAACGAGGTGAATATTTTCGTGATTGATTCTTACTAATAATTTAGTCTTTAATCCTGCCTTAATTAAATCTTTAAATTTAATCGTTAAAATCAAATCAATATTGCAAAAATAAACCACTTCATTTTTATATGATTGAAGTTTATTACGTAAAAGTCGATTTTGGAAATGGATAAAGGCATAGGTGTACCGAGCGACGAAAAAATCGTGAATATGATTCAAGCATGGCGACTCAAAGAAAAAGAGGAGAAAGGATCAGATAATGGTGATGAGGATAGCGAGGACGGATTGGGTCTCTCATGCTTGGAAAAATCAGCATCCGAACCTTTGAAACGTGATAATGTAGCGCCAGACGAAGTTGTTGAGATCATAAAAGAACTACGGGGGGAGGAAAAAAGGAGATTTCCATACACACCATACCAAGCATCTGACAACGACGATTTAAATTCTGTTAAATACAAAATGGAGGAAATAGAGCTGATTTTCAAACAAATCAGTAATGAGATGGAATGGGAGAAAATCAACGTAGAGGCCTTGCAATCGATCAAAAATGAACATGGATTAACTACACCGGGAGAAGTTAAAACTTGGGTATTGAAAACGAACAACTTTTTGAGGCTAGGCCAGAAAATCATCAGCATAGCGGAACAAAGCAAGATAATGAGCGAATATATGACGATGAACGAAGAATTCAGAAAATGCTTGAAGGACGAAAATAGAAGAACCGACGAAAAAGAAACGGGAGAGAAAAGGCCAGTTCCAGAAACCCCTTCGCCAACAAGTTCAAAAAGAGGATGAGAAATCAGGAAGAATGGGAGGAGGAAATGATTTTATGACGGAACAATTGGAAATTGCATCTTTAATTGAAGTCACATGATTACACGTATAAAAGTTTTTTCTGATAACAAATTTAAAAAAGAGATGCTTCTGTTACCACCGATTTGTGTAGTTCGGGAGGGCAGTAACAGAAATATATACGGGTTAATTTATAGAATTTGACTAACAATAGGCAGTAATCGGCAATAAATCGTGAGGAAATGGGTAGGGTTTATCAACAATTAGCAATAGATTTATAAACAATGTATATTTATTGAATGTATAACAATCGGAAATAAAATTGACAATAAAAACAATAACGAAATGTATAAAATTGGAGTGATCGGCGGGTTCTTTATTAACAATTACAAAAGAATTTCCTAATATTACTGCCTCTGCCGGCGCTCTGTAATATTCCCAAGGTTCTATCTAAGTGTTAATAATCGAAAAATCACTTCTCCGAAACCTCAGCGGAATCTCTTCCCTTAAATATTGTTCGAAATTTGGGACGATTAGTGCTTTGGCCAACTCGCCCGTTATTCAAATCGTCCAAAGTACGACTCGTTTTCCGGCCAAATCGTCCATTGTACGAATAGCCCATCACAGCCATAATTGATTCCCACTAAGCCATACGCCACATTTCCTATAACTATATATATAAATTGTATAAATAAACTATATAAATAAAATAAACTATACTATATAAATAAACTATATCAAATAAAAATAAAATAAACTAAATATAAATAAATAAATAAATAAAATATACTATAAAAAAAAATAAATCATATAAGAATAACTATATAAAAATTCCCGTGACACTTCTAACTTTGATTTTTGTTTTAGAAGAATTGTAGGGAATGATCGGGCTGTATACTAAATTTTTTGAGATTATTCAAATTTAAATTAGCTAGATGTTCTCTTAAATTAGTTCTTCTTAGATTTAGATTTATATTGGGTTCAGGTTAAGTATTTTATTTATTTTTTTTTTGTGTATTTGTTATGTATTAGGATAGATTAAACTCTGTTATAGGGGGGTTTCATGTTGCACGAAGTCACGAACCACTCTAGGTATCTTGTTTACAGGATACATTAATATCCTAATAAAGAGATGCGTTACAGTGTTTTTTATTTTTATTTTTTTTTAAAAAAAAATTAATTATTCGGCGTATTATTTCGCGTGATGCCCAGTCACCTACTGTTGAAGCAAACCCTTTGTTAGACAATGACCACTATAATAAAAATAAGTAAATAATAACAAAATTTTCAATCATCCGAAAAAAATTTCATGATCTGCATCTAACTTAATTAAATCTGGCAGTTGTGACAAACGTATTACCATTTTAATTATATGTAGGATCTCTCTTCAGACAACTCTTTAAACATCTTAATATTTCCTTTGAGGTTATGACTAACTTGGTGTCGTAAAGCCTCCTAGATATTAATCGTAAATACAGTAGATATCTTTAAATAGCCACCTTCAGTTTAGTAAATGATATAATTACCCGATAACTGTTATACTCTTCTTTTTCTATATTAAGTACTTTGCGAAAATCCAAATATTTACGACCAACTTTTGGCTTAGGAATAGGCTAGTAATTTTACTCAATAATTTTTATCAGCAATACAATTTCATTTAATTTATTATAATAATTACCTCACACAGTCACGCTCATCATTAATACTTAAATCAAATGAATGTTGGTTAAGTTTAGCATGTTTGGATATTTTCTTTAGCCTAGGTAACTCTGAATTATCACTTGAAATATCATCATCATCTAACTTTCTTCTTACATTATTAACAGTTTGCTGTTTTTCTTCTTTATTAAGATGTTTTTGAAGACGTGCATTTTCAGCCTCCAATGCCACAATACGTTCCATAACAAGAGTAAACTTGTGATTATTATCATGATACTGTTTAGCAGTCTCAAATTCATCATTTGATATAGAGGAATTATCGTTTGTGTTTTCACTTGGTGAAATATAATCATCCTCAGAATCATTACTAATTGTTGCTTTTACTTCTTTTTCTTTCCATTATTGTAAAAAAATTACTTATATAATAAAATAAAATTTAATTGTTATTTGAGCAAAAAGAATTATAAAAGTAGTTTTGAAAGAAAGTTGTGAGTTTATTATATTAAAAAAAAAAGTGAAAGAATTAAAAAATTATACTATTTTTTTTTCGGAATATTTTTATATTTGATGATTTAATTATAAAAGTTATATTAAAAATTATTTAATTTTCAAATATATTTCTATTACAACCATAACATTACTTTAAAATTATTATGTCATTAGTATGGTGTACCTGTTATAAGTGTCAGGAAGATACAGGAGATGGTTCTTATGTTAGTAAATCAACACGCACATATCACTACCGTAAGCATTAGGCGACACAAAGTGGTAAAAATGGTTTTCATAGTCCGGCCGGGTCAGTTTTGTTAAGTCTCAAAAAAAAATTTTTTATATTATTACTATGCCGGGTGAGAATTTTTTAAAAATTGAAAAAAAATTTCGCATATAAAATTTTTGAAAAAAAAAATTAAAAGCCGGGTTGCCGGGTTATTGATGAAATTTTTATATTATGAAAACCATAAAATCAAGTTTGTATGGCCTTATCAACATAATAAGCAAGAATATTATTCCTTTTATTCAAATGAAATAATAATAAACCATAGTAGTAATGATACTACGGAAATGGATAATTTCGGGTATGTTGATTTTTTTGAACAGATAATATAATAATGTACCAATATATTAACTTTTGCAAATAATAGTCTAGTGCCGATGGATGAAGCATCAAGATATGAACCAATGGGCGAAGCATCAGAAGATGGACCAATGGATGAATTATCAGAATATGAGCTAGTGAATGAAGCATCAGAAGATGGACCAATAGATGAAGTATCAGAACATGTGAAGTGCCAAGATATGATTAACTAATGAATGAAGGTATTGTGGAGCAGGTGATGGTGCTACACAATTCATTGATGTTACTACGATAATAATCAACATGTACCACCAAGAACACCACCAAGAAATCAGAGAGATTTTGATTCGAAGGAAAGAAGAAATAATTTTAATCAAGAAACCTCTTATGCAACAAATTCACGACAAGTAAGATATTTTAACAATATATAAATTTGTTAATATTTTTTTTTTATTTGATAATTAAAATATTTTTTTGTCATTTTTCCGATTAATATTTAGCCACGAAACAGATATTACGATTAAATACAAAATACAAATTATCATTTATATATATATACAGTATATATAGTCATTTATTCATTTATTTTAATTTTATTATCAATTATATATATTCATTTATTTTTTATCAATTATATATATTAGAAGATTAGTTATAGAATTAGGGCTGCCTTTAACAAATGTTTTCGTTTAACATACTCCTTTGTTTTTTTACATGTAATAACAATAAATAAATATCTCCTTGGTCTTCTAAATATAAATTTGTTATTTTTTAAAACAAAAGGTCTAGTAATTGTTGACGATCTCATGACGTGAGCATGTATTTTTTCAGCACCCTTTTTTTGTGTCAGGTTCGCGGCGCAGCCAGCAAATTGTGGCGCAACGAAAATCATAAAGAGGATTTTTTTTTTTTTAATAATAACATATAGCTTCAAAAATTACTAAATAGATGTAATTTTTGGTTGCTCTTCAAGTTTACTTAGAGACAAAGGCGATTTTAAATATCATTATTGATTTATTTGACAAAAATTTTTACATTTATATGTAAAGTCAACCTTCTTCCAAATCCTAAGTAAACTTGCAGAGCAGGTGAAATTACATCTACAATATAATTTCAAAAACTTTATGTCAAAGAAAAAATCCTTAATGATGTTACTATATTTAGAATATGAAAATGTTCAAAATTTTCGTAAATATTGCTGCGCCACGAACCTGGACACAAAAAAAAAAAAGGTCATGATATGCTTATCACAATACCACATGGTTAATTTAAGGCTTTTGAGGTCATGAGGTGTTACACGCGTTTTGTTTACGAATATGGAAATTATTTTCTTTATAAAAAAATCTTAAAAACATTCTTTCTCTCACACTTCAACTCTTTCAAAAAAAAATGCAAAACTCCGAATATACAAAAAATTTATCTATTCCAATTCCTCAAAATATTTTAATTGGTAAATTAATTGGTCGTGAAGGACGTAATATAAAACCCATTGCATAAAGAACTGGTACACACATTTACGTTGATACAAATAAAATTCCAGCACAAATTAAAATTTATGTTAACAATAAAAAAGAAATTCCTCCATTTGAAAATAGAATTAATGATGCAAGTAGTCAATTAAATGATTTGTTAAACAAAATTTCTCAACAAGAAAATAAAAAAGTTGATAAAATTAAAAGAAAAAAGAACTTTCTTTATTTGAGAATAGAATTAATGATGCAAGTAATCAATTAAACGATTCAACAAAACAAATTTCTCAACAAGAAAATAAAAAAGTTGATAAAATTAAAAAGAAAAAAGAAATTTCTTTATTTGAGAATAGAATTAATGATGCAAGTAATCGATTAAACGATTCAACAAAACAAATTTCTAAACAAGAAAATAAAAAAATTGATAAAATTAACAAGAAAAAAGAAATTTTTTTATTTGAGAATAGAATTAATGATACAAGTAATCAATTAAACGATTCGACAAAACAAATTTCCAAACAAGGAATTGATAATATTAACAAGAAAAAAGAAGTCCCTCTATTTGAGAATAGAATTGGTCAATTAAACGATTTGATAAATAGATTTCCTATAAAAAAATTGATAAAGATAAAAAAGGTAAAAAAAAGGAAAAGAAAAAAAAAGATAAAAAAGTTTTAAAAAAAGTAGAATTTGAAAGACCTTCAAAGGAAGTGGAAGTTGAAAGACTTTCAAAGGAAGTACAACATAAATCTCAAGAGCTCAAGAAAACTTTGACGAAATTTGTGGTTAATAAGATTGCGAAAGTTGCAGATGTTGCGGTGGTTAATGATGATTTACCAGAAAAATTTTCAAGATTTTCAAAAAATTTCAAAAGAAAATGTAAAAATAAGCCTAAACATAAGAAAATGCTTGATGGAATGTGTTGGAACGGGGTTGACTGTATAAGAAAATTTTGTCAATTTGAACATCCATCTGTTCGTCAATATTATAATCATTATTTAATATTAAGATACAAGAAAGAAATTTATTCAAGAAAACATAAAAGAGATTTTAAAAAAGAATCTAGACTTTACATAAAAAATTATAAAATAGAGAATTAAGATAAAAAATCATTAAGAAGAAAATTTCAAGATAAAACAATGGTAAGTTACATATTATACATTGACTTACGGAGTCATATTATGTATATAATAATTACTTAATTCCTTCTCGTCTAAATTTGCAGTAGTCAAATACATATTGAACTTGAAATTCCCTTTCGTACCTTTTTTTTTAGTTTTTGATCATTGGGAATGGGACAACTTCTATTGTGGTGTCAAATGTATATATTAAACATTACTTATTTATTATCTTAACTTGTATTTAAATTGGTAAATTTGTAAATAAAGCACATATTATATATCAAATACTTACGTTAAACACATAGTTAATATCCACTGAACTTTTTAATTCTTTTCAAAAAGTATCGGAGACTTTTAAATTATGGTTACCATATATCACTTCATAGGCTGTTCTCATTTAATAATGTATACCACTCAAGATCATGACTAATTTCTAATTTTATTTTTTTTTAAAAAAAATTAAACACGCTATTTTCATACACAACAATATTTTATCCTACTGGCGGTCTACCAAGATCATTTTTTAAATTTTTTAACTAAAATTTAGTATAAATAAAAGTATAGTTATATATTATTGGTTTGATGGGACCATTCATGCAATAAACTCACGTTATTATTTCATTGGTTGATCGACAAGGATTCTGATTGGCTAAATCAAATTTCATAAGAAACAACTTCGTAATGCCAATCTTGGAGTTTCACAAAAAGCTTCAGAAGAAATGATCGTCTCTTCATATTTCAACCTTATGATACGTAGGTTTTTAATGTGCTTAATATGACACATCATGATTTATATATAGCATCTATAAATTAAAAGGGATGGTTAGCTTTTGCTAAGTACTCAAAAATTTCATCCTGCAATCTGGTAGGTGACGTGAGGCAGTATCCTTCTAAAGTATCAAGTAACATAACGAAGCAGTCCGGATCTTCTTCCTATATATTAGTGTCGATATTTTCACCGTCCGTTCCTGAAAACTGCACAATAAAAGGTATAGCTACAAGTATCTGTTTGAAAGAACTTACAAAAACACAGCTTTAGGTTATTGTGTCCTTTCACTGACATCTCTCCTGGACACACAAAGATTTGTTATCATCCAGAAATTCTGAAAACAGAGAAGGACGTTCACAGTAAAACTGTGGCCACGAAGCGCTTCCAGTTCTCAGAATCCAAAAGTCCTCAATGAGAACAAATCATTGCATGAAAGAAGTTGAGGAAGGCACATAACTATTCCTCATTGCGGAACAGTAGACCTCAACACTGAGAAGATCTTATTCGTATCTCAGCCAGGTCCATCAGTTAACAGAGTTATCATAGATAGACCTGCCAGCTCACAAGGTTGCCGTAACTTCCTTGATCATTGCATCCACTTGTTCACCTTACCAGAAACAAGGGAAATGGGTTAACATACCTTTAATATTGAAATTTGAAACCCAAGTATTGATTTTGCAAATGCACCTCAAGAAGAAAAAGAAGACAGTAAAAAAAAGTGAAGACCGAAAGAAAGAAAAAACTGAAAATGAAAGACTAAAAAAAAGAGGGAGAAGTCTAAAAAAGAAAGACTGAAAAAAACGTAAAGTCCTAAAAAGACAAAAAAAAGATCTAGAAAAAAAGATGGTGTCTTAAAAAAAGTGAAGACCGAAAGAAAGAAAACTGAAAATGAAAGACCAAAAAAAAGAGGGAGAAGTTCTAAAAAGAAAGACTGAAAAAAATGTAAAGTCCTAAAAAGACAAAAAAAAAAGACCTAGAATAAAAGAAGATGGTGTCTTAAAAAAAGTGAAGACCGAAAGAAGGAAAAGACCGAAAATGAAAGACCAAAAAAAAGAGGGAGAGGTCCTAAAAGAAAGACCGAAAAAAAGTGAAGTTTAAGACAAAAAAAAAGACCTAGAAAAAAAGAAGATGGTGTCTTAAAGTGTAAGACCGAAAGAAAGAAAAGACCGAAAATGAAAGATAAAAAGAAGTAGAAGTCCTAAAAAGAAAGACTGAAAAAAAAGTGAAGTCTAAAAAGAAAAGACTAAAAAAAAGAGAAATAGTTTTGTAGAAATAATAAAGAGGAAGTAGGGTCTTTTATATATTTTTTTAATCAAATTGGAATGACTCATAACTTATTTGGAATGACTCATGTACTTTCAGATTTTCCTGAAACGCGAAAAACAATCTGATTAATAAGCTCAGAAGCTCAGATAGTACGTGTAAATCACATGATTACCTGTCTTGATCACAATACTTACGAGCAGATATTGTTTATTGTTATTTTTACATAATACGAAATAAAATACATTCATTTAAAATAAAAAAATGATATAATTCTAAAAATCGTGATCTAAGTATCTGTAATAAACGGGTTTTCATATTCTTCGGAATTTCGGAATTTCAAAAATAAAAAAAAATGATTGTTGCAATAACAATATAATAATAACAATACCTTGCAGGATCATGTTAATTTTGCCCGCAGTCAATCTAATCAAAATTTATAAATGAATAATATAAATAATATAAGAAGGACAGTAGACGAACCATGAAATATTTTTTATGAGATTATTATCCTGAAATTTCACTAGTAATATCGCATTATTCACAATTTCAAATAAAAACTTCGTCTTCTTAAATTTGTTATAATAATAATTAAATCATACAATCAAAATTTATTCAATAAAAACTAAACGTGATTTAACAATCATATCTAATATAAACTAGAAGACTCTTGATATGAAATTTTGAAAAAATGATCACTTCAATCTATACCTTTGAATTTTTATTATATATAGATAAAATAATAAATTGTCTCTACACGCAGGTAAGTTGCTATCTCGTAAAGCTACTTACTAATCACAATCATTATGAATTAATATGTTTTTAATAAAATAATATTACTAAACTTCTGGAATTTTAGGATGAAAGTCAAGTTAATATGAATATAAGAACTTAGGTGCTTGTCATCTCAATAGATACGAAGATATTGAACAGGAAAGTTGGTTAGTTTCTTTCGAATCTTTATTTTTTTACGATATACCAAAATATTGGACTGAGGAGGATATTAGGACGAATTTATCGAAAATAGGGAAAGTGTTCCGGATACAAGTGAGACAACAATACAATACAAATCAGTGAGGGCTCAAATATTGTTGAATGAAAATCTTTAGATGACTTTCAACAAAGACACCTTCAGAATTTATATTAGCAAACATTTCATAAGATGGTACGACGCAGGGAACGGGTTAAAAATGAGACAAGACCGGGACAAGTGGCAATTGGTTAGAGACCTAACTAAAGAGGAGATGGAGGAAATTACAAAAAAAAACAATGGATACGATTTTTTAAAGAAAATGCAAACGGAATATACCGCTGCTTTTATTAAAATTATCAAGATCACACAAGGATATTTTAGTAATCACAAAATGATGGAAAATGCGGTTGAACTCGCAATGAGCAAGAACGATCTAGCGAAGGTTTGGATGGTGCATAATCTCAAAACGGTTTACAAGAGCGGAAAAAGTGACCAGGCAAAGCCCTCGAGTAAATTACCACTAAAAAATAGTTCTCCAGAGGTAAATGTTTCTTTATCGCAAACACCTCCAAATCGGATTTATATGGAGTTAGTAAATATGGCATCAAGAAACTATAAAAATAATTTACCTCCAGTTACGGGGAACGAAAAAGAGAAGATTAATTTGGAGGAAAAGGAAGTTGTCAATATGATTAAAGATTGGAGGATTAGAAAGAAAGAAGAAGAGCCAGAATCAGATGACTCAAGCGATGACGACCTTGGAATCAATATGATGGAAAAATCAGCCGATAGACCCTTACAACGTGATAACATTGACACGGACGAAGTTGTAGATATTATAAGAGATTATCAAACAGATAGAATCGTTTATAATTCAAAAAAGGAGCAATTAAGTCCGAAAAAGAATTAAGGGAACATTGACTGTTTTGGAAGAAATATTTGAGGAGACATCAAATATGATGGAATGGGAACACATAAACTTGCAAGCAGTTATGGAGGTTAAAAAAGAGAACGGTTTCAACATCTGGGATGTATCACCTAAATTTAAAAATTGGGCGATGCAAACAAATAATTTCCTTCTTTTGGTAATAAAATCATTAGTTATGCGGAGCAAAATAAGATCTTGCAGGAATATACAAAACTTAATGATGATTTCAAAAATAAACTAAAGGAGGAGCACCGATGGACAGATGAAAAAGAGATTGGAGAGAAAAGACCAAACCAGATTCACCAAAGGTTGAGATTGCAAGGAAGAAAAATGAAGAGAACGATTTGAGAGAGAAAATTACATTAATTTTGTCAATCGAAGTCACGTGATTTCACGTATAAAATAATGCCGATAACAAATTTCTACACAAATGTAATTTAATAGCATAGCATACTAACTTTTTCTTTTTGTAGGGTAATGGGAGAAAAGATTGAATAATTGTTTACTGGGCGTGGGTCTGTTTGGGATTCATCTATTTTTTATAGTGTTAGGCTTCAGTCTTTATTACAAATTTTCACTCATTTTTCCCTACGTAATATATAGAGCAAATTTTTAGTTAGGTCTCATTTTAGTTTTGGCTTTGTTTTTATTAGGATAGATATACTCTTGTTATAGAGGCGCCTCGTGTTAGCACGGGTGTTTCTAGGTAACTATGTATACGGATCGATTAATTTTATCCTAATAAAAGATGCGTTACAAGTTTTTTTTTTTTCAAAAAAAAATTACTTTTGAATCACATGACGCCAGAAATGAGTCATTTCCTAAGGCATGATAATGTTACACTTTTTCCATTTTTGGACGTTTGTAGTTAATATAATTCTGACCAGAATTATACTTTAATTTTGCATTTTTTAGTGTATTTTTTTTTTAATTTTTCTAGTTTACAACCTAGGAAAAATGAAATTAGATACTATTACAATAAGGGTCGAAAATAGTCAGGATAAACTTATAAGCAAGTATAATAGAAATAATTTCTCGATCAGTAAGAACAAGCAACTACTCTGCTTTACACGAGGGCTTCATGTATATTGCACATTAAATCTCGTATAAAAGTATTAAATAACTAAAATTTAATATGTTTATTTCTTAAGGTTATACTTTATGGAAAATGGTTTGGAAGCCACATCAAAGAAATTTGATAGCATTGAAAAAATTCACTTATTAGAATTAGGGATGGCAACGGTCACGGTCATTAACCGGTTATGACCGGTCATGACCGTGACCGATATCGGTCGGTCAAAGACCTCTGACCGACCGTTTGACCGACCGTTTGACCGACCGTTTAACCGATCCTGAAAATGTTTGTGAAACGTAATTTAATAAAAAAATGTTTCGCAAACGTTTTTTTAATTATTTTAATAG
The DNA here is from genome assembly GCF_026210795.1 of Rhizophagus irregularis. Lineage (NCBI taxonomy): Eukaryota > Fungi > Glomeromycota > Glomeromycetes > Glomerales > Glomeraceae > Rhizophagus > Rhizophagus irregularis. The sequence goes on along the minus strand of NC_089435.1, from coordinate 3,616,454 downwards.
AAAACGTTGCGAAAACGTTTTTTATTAAGTATTTCAAACGTTTTTTTATTAAATTACGTTTCGCAAACGTTTTCAGGATCGGTTAAACGGTCGGTTAACCGGTCGGTCAAACGGTCGGTCGGTCGGTCAAAGGTTCTTGATCGGTTATGACCGACCGATGACCGACCATGACCGACCGTTGCCATCCCTAATTAGAATTCATTGAAGAAGATAAGAAACTAGTTGTAGTAGGTAGTATCTCAAAAGAGAAAAAACTGACAATCATAATCTGGGACACGTACAATAATTTTAGAGATATTGAAACAACAATGGAATTAAAGAAAGATCTTGAGAAAGATAATCTTGATAATCTTGCTACTCTTGCTATTCGTCTAGCCAGAACTTCGGGAAATATTTTCCAAATCGATAATGATGGAAAAGTTTCATCGGTCCTTAAAGAAGTTAAAAAAAAAGAGGAGAAGAGAAAAAGGAAAAATTAAATAAGGCTATATGTCTAGCTTAATATTTATTTTTAGTGAAGATACGAAAAAAGGAGAAAATGGTAGTAGACAAAGGTGAGATAGACAAAAAAAATATAAACCCATAAAGTAAGTAACATAATAAGGAATGAAATACAGAACGAAAATACAAAAGCAAATAGAAAAACAGTGATGTCAATTACGGAATGGAGATATAACTCATGCCTCACCTCTTTTCTCACCACAACTATAGTCTGTACATGACTTAATGGAGATATGTGCTCCAAGAACACACAATTATATTGAAACTTGGCATCGTCGCTGAGCGCTGGGCAATTTTAAGTTAATCGATACTATAGTTAATGAGTTTCAAAAGGAGCAACGACAAGTAGAACTTAAAAGTTGAAAATATTCTTCGTGGTGCTCAATATCCAAAGCAAAAGAAAAATTTAATTGACAGGGAAATAGAATTATGACAATTTTTAATGATGGCAAAATCGTTTATTACTGATGTTCTGCATGGATTAGCATATAATTTTTCTTTGTAAGTTATTTATAGTTGATAGTTCATTATTACTTTATAGTATTTTAGTTTAGTACTTTCAAAAATTTATTTGGTTTTAAGTCAACTGCAGATTTTTGCAAAATATTATCAAAATTATCAAAGACCAATAAGAAGTATAAATTTTTGTAATAAGACATTAATATTTTGCAAAGTATTTTAGAAAATCACAATATATTATTAGATTTATTAATTTTTAAAATAAAACTTTAATTTTTAAAAACTTTATATGTTAATTAGGAATGTTTTATTGATAGATATATTTTTACATAAGTTACTGTGTTCTGAGACTAAAAAATATACACATCAAAATTACATCTATTTTTTCTATTTTACAATTGTGATTACAAATTTAACAATTTAACATAACAAAATCTCCACTAGCCAAATCAAGAATTCTTCCAATAAATAATATTATTTTAATAGATTTCTCAAATAATTTTTTTTAATACTGTATATTTCAAAATAAAACTTTATAATATTAAATCTAATTTTTGTAATTAGGTCTATGGAAAATTATAGTATATTTTCAAATGACTGAGTTTATACATCAATAGACCGGTACACGTGAGTGACACGTCTGATCAGGTTACACCAGCCACTGATCAATAAATAGCTTAGTAGCGCGCGTAGCAAGTTTTATTGATGTTGATTACTTCTTTTTTCTTTTGTAGAAACACGCAGACCAAAGGTAAAATAGGATTTTAGGGTTAAGAAATGTTTCTAAAACATTTCTTCGCTTTTAGTATAGACTCCGTTAGTCTTGGACATGAGGAAGATAATAAGTGTAATAAAGGATTAAGAAACGTACTTTGTTTAAAAAAAAAGCTAAAAAGCACCCGCAAGAAAAAAATCAAAAATTTTTAACGAAATGTTTCTACATTTTCTTTTTTAGGCAGTTCTTTCAGTCTCCCTGGACGCGATATTTGGTAAGTTTGTCATTTTTTTTTCTTTATTTGTTTTTATTTTAACGAACGGTTTCTAATTGTTCGTTTTCTTGCTTTATTTTTAGACGACTTGGTTCTTTAGGTATTTAGACACATGGGATGAGACTCTGGGCGCGTGGAATTTATAAAAAAAATCTTTCCGAATGTTTGATAAACGCCTTTTATCTCATTTAGTAAACTAAAATTTGTAATAGAAGGGAAGTAAGTTTTATTTTTTTCAGTGGGGACCGCTTTTGAGAAATTCAGTATGGAGTTTTCTCTGAATATTTCTTTGACGGAACGTTTATTAACGTTTCGTTTTATCTTTTTATTTAAACGATTTCATCGAATATCTATGAACGTGGACATCGGTAAGACACGTGAGATTTCTTCGATTAAAAATCATGCAGTTTTCCTTGAACATATTTCCTTTAACGAAACGCCTTACAACGTTTCGACTTCCTTTTTTTTTAGGCGACCGGATCTTGGACGTGTGGGCTCCGTTTCCTAGTTTTACTTCAATTCTGTTTCGTGGCAATTCGGATTCACATTTCAACAATAGCTTCAAGGTATATATTTATTAAATGTATACTAGACTTTCAGCAATATTCTACGTCCGTTTGTGCACAACCGTTAGTTGCGACCCCTTTCGGCCGATCTTTGGCAGCATGAACCTGGATAGATGCATTAATGGCATGCTCTAGATCCTATCAAGACTTCTCATTGTCACTGACTCTGTGGTGATTGTTGACCTTCGTCCTACCGTTTGTGCACCACCGTGACTTGCGACCCCTTTCGGCCGATATCTGGTATCCTGTCGTTTGTGCACCACCGTTTGTTGCGACCCCTTTCGGCCGATATCTGGTATCCTGTCGTTTGTGCACCACCGTTAGTTGCGACCCCTTTCGGCCGATATCTGGTATCCTGTCGTTTGTGCACCACCGCTACTAACTAGCGACCCCCTTTCGGCCGATATCTGGTATCCTGTCGTTTGTGCACCACCGCTACTAGCGACCCCTTTCGGCCGATATCTGGTATCCTGTCGTTTGTGCACCACCGTGACTTACGACCCCTTTCGGCCGATATCTGGTATCCTGTCGTTTGTGCACCACCGCTAGTTGCGACCCCTTTCGGCCGATGTCGGGCAGCAATGAACCATTGAGATGGATCCTATCATGTCTTATCATTGTCATCGACTCTGTGGTGATTGTTAACCTTCGTCCTACCGTTTGTGCACCACCGCTGCTTACGGAATTGATGGCATGCTCTAGATCCTATCATGTCTTTTATTGTCACCGACTCTGTGGTGATTGTTGACCTTCGTCCTACCGTTTGTGCACCACCGTGACTTGCGACCCCTTTCGGCCGATATCTAGTATCCTGTCGTTTGTGCACCACCGTTTGTTGCGACCCCTTTCGGCCGATATCTGGTATCTTGTCGTTTGTGCACCACCGCTACTAACTAGCGACCCCTTTCGGCCGATATCTGGTATCCTGTCGTTTGTGCACCACCGCTACTAGCGACCCCTTTCGGCCGATATCTGATATCCTGTCGTTTGTGCACCACCGTGACTTGCGACCCCTTTCGGCCGATATCTGGTATCCTACCGTTTGCGCACCACCGCTAGTTGCGACCCCTTTCGGCCGATGTCCGTCAACATGAACCCTAGATAGTTGCATTTATGGCATGATCCTAGATCCTGACATGTCTTCTCATTGTTACCGACTCCGTAGTGATGTTGCTAAAGTCCCCCTTAAGCTAATTAGTATGTTTTCATTAAACTAATTAGCTTTTGATTTTATTTTATAGATATCAAGAAATTAACACAATAGTTATCCAATATATTGAAAGTGTATCAAACTTGTTATTTTTTCGAGCCTTTTGTAATTTTTTTAGATATAATTTACTACAATTTTGAAAATATTTATCATCTAATTTTATTCATCACATGATCGACCAATATTGATATTGCAATGTTAAACTAAATAGAATAATAAGGATTATGAATCATTTTCTTCTCATCCTATTTGTATTAATCTCTGATGATTATTAACGTTATAAGACTATTATTCTTATGAGTAAGTTAAAGGATTTGTTACAAAAATACTTTACCAAAGAACCTACATTGATTGGAAAAATTTGTATTGAATTAAAAAATCATTATAACTGTTTCTGAAAATGATTTGTTTAGCGTATAATAAAAAAAAATGCAAATATTAATAATTAATCATACTATACTGTATCTCATTTTTTTGAATAGTTTTATTTATACGCACATTATCTCTGATTTTTGCATAATTGTTAAATTACATGCTTCTATTGGTTAAAAAAAACAATATATATTGTCATTTTTTGATAATAATGGAAATATTTATAAACTGTATTATATATAAATAATGAAAATTGGGAAGAAATTTATTATTTTAATAATAAATTCATTTAAACTTTCATTTAAATTTTATCTCAATTATTAATTCAATTATTAGTCCGAATATGAAGGTGAGGATTAATATATATAATTACTAATTACTGAACTATTGATTCCAAAGAAGTGAGACTATAACATCTACGTATGTAAATTATTCTTTACACGCAAGATATGTAACGAAATTAACGTAGTAACATATTTGATCACTGCCAAAAGAATTGGCAAGAAATAACATTTGTCAATGGCTTGAAGCTTCATTATTTTATTCCGTTTGTCAAACGTTAGTACGTTACCCGATACTCAGAAATTTTCTTTATTTTGAAAGACCATATGAATATCAGCATGTTTTAAGAATACTGTATCGGTAATTTCACTAAGTTTTAGAATCGACCCCTGGCCATATTTTATAATTTAAAATGTAAGAACATTTTTTATGTATCAGTAATCATTTAAAAAATAAAACTTTATTAATGATAAATAATAAAGAATATACATTACTTCTCTAGTATTTAAAGAAAAATAGGGTCATTTTCAAATTTATAAACAGAAATAAATGGAGTTTAATAAAAATTTAATAATAATAATCCAAATCATCATCTATTTTTTCTTTTTCGTAACCTATAGTCGTTAATTTGACGATACCTAAATTTTCATACTTTTCAATTATATCCATATTTTCATAATCAGTTAATAAATTAGCATAATAATCCTCAATAATTACTAATGAAAGTAATTTTTCTGATGCTCTATTTTTCCAATTTATAAAAAATGATTCTAAATCTTTTGATGATATATTTGAATTTGAACTATTATATATTCTTAATTCACAAAAATTATTTGGTGAATGACTTGCAACAGTTTCCAATACTTCTTTTTCAGTTAAAAATTTCTCTCCACACCAAATTTTAATACTTTCTAAGTATTGACAACTAATAAATATTTTTTTTAATATATCTATTTCACCATTACTAAATATTACGAAAAGACTTTTAAGGTTTGGACAAAATTTAGCAACAGATAAACTTAAAGCATTATCATTTTCATCTGTATAATATTTTTTTAGATTTTTTCCATTATTTTCTAAAAATTTCATTATATATTGAGGTCTTGGACATTGATAAGGAATTTTTAAAACTTGTAATTTAGAAAAGTGAACATATTGTAACATTTTAAAATCTTCAAAACCTGTTCCATCATAAAATGAAAATATAAATTCTTGTAAATTTGAAAATAATCTAACAAATGAAAGTGGTAATTCTTCATTATCACCATAAAGTTGTAATTTTGTTATTGTATGAGAGTGCTTTGTTATAGTAGGTATAATATTTGCCCAACTTCCATCAAAAGCTGATAAAGCTAAAGTTTTTAAATTATTCTGTAAAGAAATTAATTCTTTTAACTCATTTGAAACATCATTATTGTGAAATTCTATAAAAATTGATTGTAAGTTATGGCATATTTGAGACAACTGATAGAAAAAATTTGTAGGAAGATTTGATGCACAACATAATTCTGAAAGATCTCTTGCACCAGGAAAATATGGAAAAGAAATATTAAGGTGATAAAAACGATTATGGTAATAAGTCAATTTTTTTAATGAAGAAATTTGGCTTGTAAACATTTTGATAACTTCATTTGCAATTAAATTATTTTTATCATTTAATGAATTAATGTCCGCCGGTATATTTCTAAGGACATTTTTAACTATTCTATTAATTTCATTAATTGAAAGTACTTTACAAAATGCCGCATAATTAAACAGTGGTGACTTCGAAGTAGGTGTTAAAATGAATATTTCATTTCTATTTAAAAGTTCTTTTGATTCATTAGAAAGACAAGCAATTAATGTACTAAGAATCGATGTTGCCACCCTCAATGGACGTTGTTGATAAAATCTTTTAAAATTCCAAATATCCCTCCACATAATTCTAACGGAAATTTTACACCAAAGACGATTAACTAACAAACACGAATGTAAAGTTAGTTTATCATCTTCTAAATATTCAAGAATTTCATTCAAACATTCTGCTGGAAGTTGTCGTGCCATTTTTTTTTTTTTTTATTATATCAAAAACAAAATTTGGAAATGTAAAAAATGTAAAAAATTTATATTGCTATTGTCTTATTTATATTATTTATACGGAGTTTTTTTCGGATGCATGTAATACGAACTGTGTAACACAAATTTCTTTGTATGATCATACGATAATCATGTGGCATTATTTTTAACCGGGCATAAGATCGGCTTAAATGTGATCATTATTAGCCACAAAATTGATTGGATGTGTACAACATTTGCTTCGTGTAAACAAAATATTTATTACGAGAAGTGTCTGTGAAATGAACCCTAAATTTATTTTGCCATTTTATCAATTTTAGAGAAATTTTCCTGGAGGATTTTGTAGAGATAAAGTAACAGTTATTTCATGGGAATCCGTAGATATCATTGATCATCACGGATGATGATCCTTGATCCTATTAATTATGTCACGTTTGATAATAGTCGTTCATGACTTTCCTTATTAATATTTTTATGGATGATATTTATTTAAAAGGATATGCTAAAAAAAACTATCAGTAGTCTTCATCAGCAAGAATATAGAATTCTATTAAAAAATTATATTTTATGTACTAAACTTTACTTCTAACATCTGAAATATATATATATAGATATTCAAGTAACCATTTAGCATCTTAAATTTATGGATATTGTAATATTGTACGGTGTTGTATTTATATTGGTTAACGTCACTTCGTGACGTTACAACAAGTATATCTGTACAAAATATTTTATTTAATACGTCCTTCAAAGTATATTCAAATTCGATTCTTAGACTCACTACAATTTACTATTGTACCACGTTAACTCACTTAAATGGGAATTAATATAAATTATAAAAATACAGTTTTTATCATTTATCATTGATTTGATTAATTAATAAGTTGGTTTTCACCTCTTTTTTGACATGTTCAACTCTTTATCTGCATTCGTAGAAACCTGTTTGGATGCGCAGTTCAAGTTGAGGAAATCATTGAAATGTAATCCAATTTTGGACATAATGTATTTGTCAAAAGATATTTAGAAGAGTCCTTGAATAACCAAACTAAAGCTTATTATAATTTTACATATGTGAGTATTTAACCATTTACTGTAGTTGATAGCAGCTCATAGTATTTCTAAATATATTATTTGGTAAATTAAATCTTGGTGTCATTCAGTTACGCTCTAAAACTACGAATTTATAAGCACATGATGAAATCACTGTACTCTAACAAAGGAGAAATTCGGAGTAATATTTTTTATACAAGCAAATGGATATTCTGCATTTTATAACGAGAAAAATCATTACAAATATTAATGAAGGGCAAATTAATTAAGTCTTTTATATCCTGTGATTCATTATTAAACCATATATATATATATATATATATTTAGTGTGGGCCAAATTTATTGTAGTTCAGTATATGACTACGAAATATAAATTTTATTTATGTTAATAATGGACGCATCTTTATTCCATTAACATGTTTATCCATAAACAACAAAATAATAAGAAAAAAAATAATATTTTGCTAAAATAATAAATATTAATAAATCTAATCTAACAGAAATAATAAGATTTCAATAATAATCATTTATTTCACCATCTTCTTCTTCCTCATATCCCTTATTTTCAAATTTAATAACACCCAAATTTTCATATTTTTTAATTATTTTCATATTTCCTTCGTTTATTAAACTACTACAATAATAATCATCTTTAATAATTATTAAGGAAAGTACTTTTTTTTGTGCTCTATTCTTCCATTTTATAAAAAATGATTCCAAATCATTTGGAGATATGAAGTCTGGATTTGAAATGTATATTTTTAATTCATGAAAACTATTTGGTGAATAATTTACAACCATTTCTAATACTTCTATTTCATTTAAATATCTATATCCACACCAAATTTTGATACTTTCCAAGTATTGACAATTAATAAAAATAGTTTTCAATGTATCAATTTCACCATTATTAAATATTACAAAAAGGTTTTTAAGATTTGGACAAAAATCAGCAATAGATAAACTTAAATCAACATTATTTTCAGTCATATATAATTTTTTAAGATTTTTTCCATTAATTTCTAAGAATTTCATTAAATATTCAGGTTTTGGACATTGATCAAGAAATTTTAATTTTTGTAATTTAGGAAAATTAATATGTTGTAATTGTTTAAAATCTTCAAAATCTGTTCCGCTAAAGAATGAAAATGAAAATATGATTTCTTGCAAATTTGAAAATAAACTAATAAATGATAATGATGAATTATCTTTGTAATTATCACTATCAAGATATAATTTTGTTATTGTATTAGCATGTTTTGTTAAAGTAGGTATAATATTTGTCCAACTTCCATTAAAATAAGCCAATAAAGTTAATTGTTTTAAATTATTTTGTAAAGAAATTAATTCTTTTAATTCATTTGAAACAACATCATTATGAAATTTTATAAAAATTGATTGTAAATTATGGCAAATATGTGATAGTTGATAAAAAAAATTAGAAGGAAGATTTGAACTACAATGTAATTCTGAAAGATTTCTCATTCCAGAAAAATAATTGAAAGAAAAATTATTATGATATTGATTATAATGATAAGCTAATTTTTTTAATGAAGAAATTTGATTTGTAAACATTTTGATAACTTCATTTGCTACTAAAAAATTTCTATCTTTTAAACTCAATGAATTAATAGTATTAGATGGTTCATCTCTAAGAACACTATCAACTATTCTATTAATCTCATTTATTGAAAGGACTTTGCAAAATGCTGCATAATTAAACATTAGTGGTTTTGAAGTAGGTGTTGAAATAAAAATTTCATTTTTATATAAGAGCTCTTTAGATTCATTGGGAAGACAAGCAATTAATGTACTAAGAATAGATGATGCCACATTTAATGGGCGATATTGTCGAAAAATTGAACATTTAAAATTCCAAATATCCCTCCACAAAATTCTAACAGAAATTTCACACCAAAGTCGATTAACTAATACACATGAATGTAGAGTTAGCTTATCTACTTCTAAATATTCAATAATTTCATTTAAACAGTCAGTTGGAAGTTGATGAGCCATTTTTTCCTCGTTGTTTCAAAGAAAAATTATGGCGTTAAAATAAAGAATGAAGATTTATTTATATTCACTCATTGACTCGTTGTGTAATAAATATGCGAAATTTTTTCGGATGTACATTAACGCCATGCGTTGTGTAACTTGCACTAATTTTTTTTTTGGATTCGAATCGATGTCGATCAATCATTCTTAAAAAGAATCAAGAGAAGATGATTAACTTTAAGATGTTATAGTGAATTATTGCTTCGAACCTTTAAACCATTCCAAAATTTGTTGAAATTAAATTCGGAAAACGTTAGCGTTAGGTTAAAATTAAAAAGAAGAATTAGAAATTACTGCAAAGATAAACTTGAGGTTAAAAAGAATGAAAGAAAATATTTCGTTTATATTCCTGTTTAAATTAGTTCTTATAATAACCGAATTACAAATTATAGTTCATGTAAATAATCAATATGCATTTATTCGAATTACTTTTTTTTTTAGTGAAATTTCTTTTTCAAGAACTTATAAGACTTAGCCACTTAGGGTTCTTGTATAATCATCATTGATCGAATAGATCAATTAATCGACTATAATATTGTCACACAAAGAACAAAATATAGATTTAGGCTACTTGCTTATTCTTGAATATGCAGATGATGGTATATTGAGAAATAATTTAGAAAATAATTTTAATAAATTAGATTGGAATATTAAATCATTACAATTTGTGATGAGCTTGCAGGGGTTTGGCATCGAACTGTGTGTCTCTTGGATAGGCCTTGCAAAGTACTTAGATGATTATAAAAACGCGAACATATATTGTACTCTGTTTCTTGTTACTTGCGCCTTTAGAGTAAGATTGAGGTCGCGCTTACGACAAATATTCAGAGAATATGTTGAGAAAAATCGAAATAACACCATTTCTCCCACTATAGAGACATTATATACAAGAATATGTATTGCAACGCGAGTTATGCTCTCTGATATACACTGGGCCAGTTCAATTTTGATCGTTCGGATTTTTGATGGGTTTCAAGTAGATATTATTGGCTAACAGGAATACAGGATTGTGTAACTCGATCAGTGACCCTGATCGTATTTTAAAATAGGCAAAGCACAACAAAAACAAATGGGCTGATTGGTTATTTTGAACAGTGTACTCAATTTTGATTTTGATCATATGTTCGGATTGTCAACAACCCGAACGATCAGAAATGAACTGGCCTACTATCTTTATCGTTGCATCTGCTTATTTAAATTTTCCTCTATTGATTGCTTATTTTTTGGAAATTCGTGAAGCCACACGTTGAATTTGCTTATTTATCTTAATAAAAACCTTGCGTAGAGCTATTATAAAATTTTTGACACCTTATCGTTATATATATATTGCTCAGAGTCCTTATACCATATATTTTTATAATTATCAATTGAATATGTTTTAACCTAAAGAAAGAAACTAGTTAATTATAATATTTAAGAAAAGAGTTCAAAAATATTTACATACCTCATTTAAAAAATTACTGGAAATATTCTGAGAATTATAAACATTTTAAAGCTATTGATTCATTTAATTGTATATCTTTATGATCAAATTTTTAATTGCATTACTTAAATTAATCTGTTAATCTATCAATTTGTTTGTCCAGTTTGTAAAATTTCATTCAAATAACTTTTTTACATCATTTATATTCTGCATTATATTTATTAACATATCTATCACAAACAATTTTAAAAATTGATTTAAATCAAAGACTATAATATAATCAATATTATAGAAAATATTTAAAATTAAATTTATAGAAGACTTACATATCTTTTTCAGACTTCAGAAATACATTAGTAATATTTTGTGTAATTAGATGTAATAAAATAACTTCTCTATTTACTGAATTTCTTGTATAATTATATTCCAAACGTTGTATAATTAATTTTATCACCTGGCTACTAATTGGTATTTAGGATTTTTTCCGCCAGTTATAAACTGGCGGACCAATTAGTATATCTAGGATGATAAAAAAGTTATTTACTGATCTAGTTTAGTATATAAATGGGCCATCATCCTTCGGATGATAACCCATTTATATACTACTAGATTAGTAAATAACTAATACGTATTTCTTAAATTAAATTTATCAATTTGTTTATTTCACTGGTTCAGTTGGTGGAATATCTTTTAACCAATTTATTTTACATAGTTTACACCATCCCATAATTTTTATAGATAAAATATTCTTCACATTTAGTACAAACTTAAAACTTCTACCACTAGTGCTAATCATGATTATATAAAGCAAGTTATACAATGTTATTAATTCGTGATTTTTTTTTAGTGAAAACATTTTGCCAAAAGATTTTCAAAGTCCCTACTCCATCCAAAAAATCACTCATTCAAATTTTTATAAGTATTAACGAAACGATTAATAAATAGTAATTACAAAATTTGATGTTCAATTAAAAATTTAAAAGTATTAAAACATGTTACTTTTCAAAATTCATAAAATCAAATATTTAAACATTAAATTCTTATGTCGGTAAAGCAAAAAAAAAAAATGATAAAATAGTAAAATTAATTACAGTATATGTGCTTATAAACTAAAAAATACCGTCGGAGTTTATGTTAAAGAAAGAAAAAATATTTATACTTATCTTGTGGATCGGTAATAAGACGTAAAGAAAGGGGCCTAAAAGAAAAGGACTAATAAAGAGAAGATCTAGACAGAGAAGATAGACCTAAAAAAAAAGAGGAAAAAAAATAAGTTAAAATACCACACACACACTCCCACACTCCCACACTCCCAACCCACATACCTAAAGAGAGACGTAAAGAAAAAGGGCCTAAAAGAATATCTAGTAAAGAGAAGTCCTGGACAGAAAGAAGATAAACCTAAAAAAAGGATGACGAAAAAAATAATAAATGAAACACCACATACACAAACCCACACACAAACCCACACTCACACTCCCAACCCGCACTTCCACACCCACCCGCACTCCCAACCCACACTCCCACACTTCCACACTCCCAACCCGCACTCCTCCCAACCCACACTCCCACACTTCCCACACTCCCATCCCACACTCCCACACTCCCAACCCACACGCCCACACGCCCACACTCCCACACTCCCACCCGCACTCCCAAGCCACACGCCCACACTCCCACACTCCCACCCGCACTCCCAACCCACACGCTCACACTCCCATCCCACACCAACCACATAACTCCCAAGCCTAACCCACACTACCCACTTACTTAAAGGAGGACATAAAGAAAGAAGACCTAATGAAGAGAAGACCTAGACAGAGATGAAAAAAAAGACGACGAAATGAAAAAAAAAGGGGTCTAAAAGAAGACCTAATAGAGAAGACCTAGACAGAGAGAAGATAGACCTAAAAAATAAATGAAAAAAATATATGATAAAAACACCACATACAAACCCAACCTACACTCCCACACTCTAAAGGAAGACGTAAATAAAAATGCCTAAGAGATAGAAGACCTAATAAAGAGAAGCCTAGGCAGAGAGAAGATAGATATATTGTATATATATAATATTATTAGTTGACGAAAAAAAAAGATGATGAAAAAAAAGAGAGGTATTGCCCGTATTGAGTGTATATAAATACTTTTTGGGAGCATAGTATCTTGCATAATGCAATTGTTTTGACAATACAATTGTTTGACAATATGAGTAATTTTTTCATGGTCATGACTAATAGATGGCCTAAATAACGATATATCTGCGTCTGATCTATTCCAGTTGGTTGGCTCGTGAAGATTTTTGTGGCTAATCCAGTTTCAGCTTGATCAGATTTTTTTTTTCGTTATGAGATGGTGCGATCAGCCGCAGTATATCGTGTTGCCGATTATTATTTTTTTTTTTCAAAACCAGAAATTTTTTTTTTCCTCTTTTTCTAGTTATTAAAATGTTTAAGATTGATGTAAATGATTTTAGATTAAAAAATTGAATTTTTGTTTACGCTTAAATTTTCTTACATTGCTATTATCACCGATTTTGGAACTAAGTGTGATCTCGTGATTTGCTACTAATCAAAACAACAAAAAAAAGATCAAAAACTTAATAAATTTTAAAATCAATATAATAAAATGATATAAATTTTGTTTATATAGTTTATTATAAATAAATTTATTATCGATTTAACAAATATAATATGTAAAAATAAAGATTTTTGTTAGATTATAAAGGTAAAAAAAAATATACTTAAAAAAACGAATATTCACTCTCTAAAACTCATAATAAGAATAAATGAATCATTAACGAGTTTATATACTGTAGCCATTTTTAAAAGGAAACCACTTGAAAACTTTGTTTATTGTTAACGTTAATGTTAACGTTAACGTTTCGTTCGTTCTGATCTGTTCAGGCGTCCATATTTTCTTCTTTTCCTTTTTATTATAATATTTTATTCCAGTTTTTTAAGACCAGATTTTTTTATTTATTTTTTTTTTAATTTTTAATTTTTTTTCGTGTTTTTCTTTAGAATCGGAAGATTTGAGTTTAGCGTGATGCTACGTCGCAACAATAATATCATCCAAAAACCTGCCATGTTTAACGTTTATTTGTTATAATAAAAATTTTCATATTTTATCAATATATAATCTTTTGAATTTGATTATCTCAGAAAAAAAAAATCATAAAAAATTAGGGATACAAAGCTTACATTTATTTATAGATTTATATTTAATCGAATAAATAAAATATTACATATACAGTAAGTATATAGGCACTCATTTGCAACTTAGAGTTAAATATAAAATTAGTCAAATTTATTAAAATACTAATTAATATACACAATATAATAGTTAAAGATAGATTATAAATAAACAACAAACTCGATTAAATATTTTAAAAATTAATAATATATTTTAAAGTAAAAAAAATAACGTCATAGATTTCTAATATTTCATTTTTTTAGTGAATGGATAAAGAATTTTGAATTGATAAACTTAAATTTTGTGATAGTAAACTACTAAATAACAAAATTGATAGATTCATATAATTAGTATCAATTGTAATTGTAATTGTAATAAACACATTTTTTGATATCCATATAATTCTTAAATACCTTTCAATATCTATATCAAAATCTTGTTCTGTTGAAATATAATTATGATCATAACCTAAAGAATATGATTTATTTTATTAATAATTATATAATATTTCAAATTATAATTAAATTTTATTAGTAATTAATACCTTGTTTACTATTGCTAATTGAGATCGTTGATGATAAAGATAAATTGATGGATGAATACTCAGAAATAAAAGAATTTAATAGTCTACTTGTATAAATGGCTTCTGAGTGATGTTTCTCAGCAAATTCGGGACCAATCGTCTTTGATGTTATTAGTTCCATTCTTTTTGTTTCAGCTTGAATAAATTTTGCTTCATTTTTACCTTTAAATGCCCAACCACCGAAAGTTAAACGAATTTTTTTTATAGAAGGTCTTTTTTTTGGATTAGGATGCCAACACTTTTTCATTAAATTAGCATAACATTTTGGTGTATCTTCTGTAATTTTTGGTCGTAATCCATCAAGGATTTTATAAATAAGTTGAACATCATGCTTAATATTAGAAAAAGGGTTACAACCTGTTGTAAGTTCCCACATAATCATGCTAAAACTATAAATATCAGATTCCTGAGAAAATTCTGATCCTTCAAAGATTTCTGGAGCAATATAAGGTATTACTCCATAGTTTTCATGATTTGATGATTTATTATTTACAGCTTGTGATAATCCTAGATCTCCAATTTTCCATTGATAATTTTTATCATAATTATTATTTGTTGAATCAAATAATATGTTTCCACTATGAAAGTCTCGATGCATAAATTTTTTATTATGAATGGTC
This sequence comes from Rhizophagus irregularis, assembly GCF_026210795.1. Taxonomy (NCBI): domain Eukaryota; kingdom Fungi; phylum Glomeromycota; class Glomeromycetes; order Glomerales; family Glomeraceae; genus Rhizophagus; species Rhizophagus irregularis. Next base: position 3,601,097 of record NC_089435.1, on the reverse strand, counting down.
TCAAGTCTAAATTAAAAAAAAATAAAATTTAATAACAGATAACCTAAATTTAAAGAATATAAGTAATAACCATAAATACCCTTCTGAAATTTGCCATAAGATATGTAGTTTTTGTTTATTCCATGTAATACTTGTAAAATTCTTTTGTAAATATTTATGTAAATCTCCGTCTGATGCATATCTCATAATTAATATATAATCTTTTAATTTGGGATCTTTTGTAAACCCATAAATTTCAATAATACGGCTATTAGAACAATGTTGATATGATTTTAACTAATATAAAATTATAAGAATAAAATTAATTTTTAAAACAATTAAAATTTATTACTAAATAAGATATGTGAAATATATTTTACCTCATTTAAAAAATATTTTTCTATATTTTTAGAATTTTCGAATCTTTTTAAAATGACAGATTCATTTTCACTTGACCAAATTGCCTTATATATAATACCAAATCCTCCTCGTGCTATTTCATTTATATTCGTAAATTGAGAATACGGTATCCACTTAATTTGTTCTCTGTCATATCTTTTTTCAAAGGTGAGATCTATGATAAATGGTTCGAAATATTTATCAATCATTTTTAGAGATTTTGCAAATTCAGTAAACTTTAATTTACTTAAATTATCATATATAATATTACTATAAATAAAATCATCAAAACCACTAAATTCACTGATAAGTGATATTCTTTTACATTTTCTACATTGAGATTGACCTGTAGGTCCAAAAATAACATTTGTTGTTAAGCAATATCTGCATCCAGTATAAAATATATAACAATTTTCACAATACTTTTGACAATCTGATATAAATATCAATGTTGAATAACAGGCATTGCATTGATAAACATTATGCCACCATGGTAAGTAAAGAATTGAGATTTGCTTATTAATCAAAGTTGATACTATCCATCCGGAAGAAATTAGATAACAATCTGAACATAATTTTAATTTATTTTGCTCCATATTCAACCTATCTGTTCCATGATAAAATGACTTTCCACATAATTTACAATATTTTTCGCTTTTAATCACTTTATTGTATATTTTGAAATCATTGATATTAAAATATAAATCTTTAATATATCCATTTATTTGTTTAAAACATAAAATTCTTGAGTTATTTTCATAGCATTCTTGAATATTTCGTGATACTCTTTTACGACTTAAATTAAATTCCAAGTCTATTGTGCAGATATATACGTCTAAGTAAATATTATCATCAGTTATATAACTGATATAAAGTGATAAACATTTTTTACAGTATCTTTGCTTATGACAGAGAAGTGTCAATATATTCTTCTCTACAATAAATACAATATATATCCTTTTCATTAAAAGAAATAAATTTAATAGGTACAGGACTAGACTTTAATCTTGGTGTTGGATCAAAAGAATTTTCATCATTTGTATTTACAAGTTCCATTTTAATAAATAATTTATGTATGTTGTGAAAAGAATTGATAATAATAAAAAAAATTTGAATGTATTTTCAACTTGATTATTTGTTTAACGTCCAGATTTTCAGAAAAGTTTGAGGGGGGGGATGGGTGTTTTTATTAAACAAACAAAACAAAAAAAAATTTTGAAATTTGGGAAAATTTCTGAAAATTGTACTTTAAATTTAAGGGGGGGGGGGGGGGACATTTAAATAAGTTGAAACGGCCAATTATATAGCATTAAGAGCCATTTTGTGATACAGTTACAAAAAAAAATTTTTTTTTTTTAAAAGAAAACTAAGATTGAGTTTAACTAAATTAAGTTAGTCTGTAGAGACTTCGGTCATTCAGTACTAATAAGTACTAGTACAAATTTGCAAATCATTACTTTGATGCAGATCAAGTAATGAGTAAAGTAGTACAGTACGACTGTACATTTACGCCATTGTATTTCAATAGTACGGAAAGTAATTCCGATTGCTTATGCCACAATGCCATTTATTTCCATTTTTTTGGAAACTTTCTACTTATTTGTCCTTTTACAGCTATTTGCGGACCACCTAATTCATTTTTCGACTGCGTATGAAATTTTCATACGCAGTCATACGCATGGACGGCATGGCGGACCGTCAAACTCATTTTTTGAATTTTTCATATGCAGTCATCCGCAGTTATATCACATAATTCTAGCAGTTTACTATGCGTGTATGACTGCGTATGGCTGCGTATGAAAATTTCATACGCAGTCGAAAATCGAATTAGGTAGTCCGTTATTTTTGCAAATAGCTTTAAGATGTAATACAATAATTTGTATGATTGAGTTTCCAAAATAAGAGAAAAACATTAAAATATATAGTAAAAGAAGCCAAAATCGGCTAAAATGAAATAAATGATTTGCCAGTGAATTCATTAGACTTAAACCAAGTAGGAACATATAGAAACTATTCAATAAATTATCCAGAAGCGTAATGCCCTTCCAAGAGCTGTAGGAGAACTTAAAGATGTTGCTGTACCAAAGGAAAAATAAAAATTTGGATAGTTCCGTTTTTGAGAAGGCTGCTGCTTCAGCATTATGAAAACTTAATGTATTATGGGAAGCAAGTTAGATATAAATTTTTCATTAGTGTGCAAACTAGTGAAAAAATATAAATATTTTTGCTTTTGTCTTCAATTTCAAGTCGTGCTTTATTTTCCTTCTAACTTGACTGTACATATAAAATCTCAAAAAAATTATACTAATACGAAATATTTTCATACAACATATAACTTTGAATTTTCGTACATATATGGGCCGACCAAAATTAAGGGATTTATAAAATTTATTTCAAAACCCAGAGTACAGTAAAGCAGCGGTTAAGGAACTATGATTCTGGCGTTGTGCTTACTTCATAATTTTTTTTCAAAAGCGTATCTTCAAACCCTATAAACTGTTCGTAGAACTGCTCTATAAATTCGTTTGTGGGCTCTTCATACGTTAAAACTATTTTTTCTGACATTTTGTATATAGTTTTAATCTAGAAATTTGATATCTCTTCCGCAGTTCCTAAAAATTTTGGTACAGAAGATCAGCAGGAATAATCTCCCCAAGTTCAAAATATTGTTCCATCCACTTAGATTTATTTACAATTAAATATGGCTGCAAATAATCCATTAGTTCTTGAAGAAGCGACGACCAAAACTCTGAAGTTTCTTGTTCATTTAATAAAATAACTCCACTATAAATATATCTAGATAACAAAAATTTTAATATAATAAAAAAAATTGGTATATAACTTTAATATTGTGGAAAAATTTGAAAAGTTTTTGGTGAAATATTTGACAATTTTTATGTGAGACAAGACATCATGATTATCATTCTTTTTATTGAAAGCCAAAGTTCGCCTTAATCTTAAAGGAGAACGGCGGTATAATCATATACGCGCAAAATATTATTCATTTGGATCTTCACCAACTTCGATATTATCATCCAAAATTAGTTTTGACTAAAATTTGGAAAAGTAAGAAGAGCAAAAAAAAAAATTTTTTTTTAAAAAAAATAAAGTTTGCGATTGTTTAATTGTTTAATGACGATCAAATTACAAATTCCTTTGCCCTCTCTTCATTAAAAAAGTACTTTTTTGGAATATGTTAAAATATAATTTTAGTTGATTTTTTTAAATAAAAAATTTATAAAATTTAATTATAATTGACCAAAAATTTAGTTTCTATCATAATTATCATAATAAAAAATTGATTTATTTAAAGATATTAAAAGATTTAATAAAATTTGAACATTCTATCATAATTACTATAATAGAAAATTAATTTAAATAAATATTTAATCATTATAATGTAATAAAATAATGAAATGTTTGAACTAATCTAAATTAAATTTTACATTATAATAAATAAAAAAATGTTCTTAATAATAATAATAATAATACCTTCTTCTGCTGTATCAATTTTGTGTTAAAGAAATTAAAAAATCACGACTTTTTGAATTACAGAAAATCATGGAAAAATTTGATGTATTAATGCTTTATTATATAAAATAATAATAATAATATTTTAAATATTTTCAATAATAGAGATGGAAAATAATATTTATTTTATATAATAAAATCTGTCTAATAATATCGTTCAGCCCAATAGGACGTAAATTTTCGTAGACCGATATTTTTATTAGGCATAGCAATAATACATAAAGTGGAGAAATTTTTATAGGAAAAGTTTAAATAAAGTTTATGAAGTGGATTAAAATAGCATAAAAATGCAAATTCTTAATAATAATAATGAAAATAATCAACATACTTTAATTAACAATGTTGGTGTATCTGATACGAATTTAAACACCTTGCACATTAATAATATTAATTCTACGACTCTTGCGCCTCATAATATTATATTTGAGTTTTATTATCATTTACCAAATGATACTCGTATCTATCGTGTTACTGCTTTTTGTGTCAAAAGAGAAACCCTCCTGGAACGAATGGATACAAAACCAAAGGTTTTTAAGCTCACGACAAATGGTACGTTCGCTAACCTCAAGCTCTGGATTTTTTTCCTCAAGTTGTGCCTTCGTTTCACCAGCTGTAGTGGTACGGTCGACCAGACAGATAACCTAATAACTTTGACACTTTTTTTTAATGAACTAACGTACCGTTCACCGGAGCGTAAGGGAACTCCTGTTCTTTGTGAAATTTCCCTTGCATTTCAGCTTTTTTGCTGCCAAAGAAGTTTAACGACATTTCTGTTTTTTTCAATGGTGGTTAATGCCATTTTAAAAGAAAAAACAGAAAAAATTTATTGTATATTATTTTTTTCTCGTTTGATTTTAAATGTAAAGCCTATTTACCAATTTGGAAACAATTAATAATTCCAAATTGGGAAAATGCTCGTGCTATTACTTAAAAATGAGATTTCATTCACACCGCCATTGCTTTCGCCCGGGGACTATAGTTTTGTATTAAATAAGATCTCTCTCTTGCAACTTGTTCAAATCTAAAAACAAAAGCAGACTGCCGATCAAAATGACCTGCAAGGATGGTATGGCAAGATAATCCAGCCTAATTTCTACTTTTGGTTAAATTAGTGATTAATTCATGATATTTTTAAACTAGAATTCCAAAAAGAAAATTTATATAACACAATTTAAACTTATGTAAGTATTACATAAGCTTAGTAATATTTTCAAAATGGATGAAATTGATGTCAATCATGTAGCACAAAAAATGAATAAGTTTTTTGAAAATAGAATTCCGGAAAGATATTTATTTCAGGCCTGAAGGCCATAAAGATGGAAGAAAGACATTGCTTATATAATTTTAATGATATATATGTCATCATATTTTGCTCTTCATGTCTTGATTGATACTAAAAAAATATAGATATCCGTTGATCTGCAGAATTCCGATGATCTGCAAAATTTGGAACGGTAAGCACAAATGTAACTAATGTAACTAATCATAAAAACACAAAAATTTTGTGAAACTAGCCTTTCGTTACAATCCGGAATAATAATAAAAAAAATATATTAAAACCTATGAAAGTATCGTTTCCGAATATTTTTTTGTTTGACCAACCCTCCTTACGTTAGTGAAATAAAAGATAAAATAATAATAATTTTCTTTAGTCACAAAAAAACAATCAGGGTTATTAGGTTCTTAGCCCTTTAAAAAAAATTGAAGCGTAGCATAATTATCCAACTACGTTATTTCAAGTATTATAAAAAATTTTCATGATATTAAATAAAAATAAATTGTCAAAAAAAATTATAAAAAAAAAATAAAAAATTTTTTCAATAAAATAAATCCTTAAAATAGCCAAATGGAAACTAAATTTAGTAAATCTAATATCTCAAATAAAAATACTGATAATATAAATACGAAAAATTGTTCATATTGCAATAAACCTCTTACTGAAGAATTATGGTGTAAGGAATATACTAATTCTTTAGAAAAATTAGTAGAAATTGGTGATAAAGTAACAATGTTTAGTTTGGCAAATAATTATAAAAATGGAGAAGGAACAGAAAAGAACTTAGAAAAAGCCTATTATTGGTATCAAAAAGCAGCAGAAAATGGTGATGAAGAAGCAATGTTCAGTTTAGCAATATGTTATAATAATGGAGAAGGAACAGAAAAGAATTTAGAAAAAGGCTTTTATTGGTATCAAAAAGCAGCAGAAAATGGTGATACTGATGCAATGTTTAATTTAGCCAATAATTACAGAACTGGAAAAGGAACAGAAAAGAATTTAGAAAAAGGCTTTTATTGGTATCAAAAGGCAGCAGAAAATGGTCATATTTATGCAATATTTAATTTAGCCATTAGCTATTATAATGGAGAAGGAACAGAAGAGAATTTGGAAAAAGCCTTTTATTGGTATCAAAAAGCAGCAGAAAATGGGTTTAAAGAAGCAATATTTAATCTAGCCAATAATTATAAAAATGGAGAAGGAACAGAAAAGAATTCAGAAAAAGCCTTTTATTGGTATCAAAAAGCAGCAGAAAATGGTAATGAAGAAGCAATGTTTAATTTAGCCATTAGCTATTATAATGGAGAAGAAACAGAAAAGAATTTAGAAAAAGCTTTTTATTGGTATCTAAATGCAGCAGTAAATGGTCATATTAAAGCAATGTATAATTTAGCCAATATCTATTATAGTGGAGAAGAAACAGAAAAGAATTTAGAAAAAGCCTTTCATTGGTATCAAAAAGCAGCAGAAAATGGTCATATTAAAGCAATGTTCAATTTAGCTATATGTTATAATAATGGAGAAGGAACAGAAAAGAATTTAGAAAAAGCCTTTCATTGGTATAAAAAAGCAGCAGAAAATGGTAATAAAAAAGCAATGAGCAGTTTAGCCATATCTTATGAGAATGAGGAAAAAACAGAAAAGAATTTAGAAAAAGCATTTTATTGGTATAAAAAAGCAGCAGAAAATGGTGATGAAGAAGCAATGTTCAATTTAGCCATATTTTATGAAAATGGAGAAGGAACAGAAAAGAATTTAGAAAAAGCCTTTTATTGGTATCAAAATGCAGCAGAGGATGGTAATGAAAAAGCAATGAATAGTTTAGCCATATTTTATGAAAATGGAGAAGGAACAGAAAAAAATTTAGAAAAAGCATTTTATTGGTATCAAAAAGCAGCAGAAAATGATAATGAAGAAGCAATATTCAATTTGGCCATATGTTATAATAATGGAGAAGGAACAGAAAAGAATTTAGAAAAAGCCTTTTATTGGCATCAAAAAGCAGCAGAGAATGGTGATAAAAAGGCAATGTTTAATTTAGCCAATAGCTATTATAATGGAAAAGGAACAGAAAAGAATTTGGAAAAAGCCTTTCATTGGTATAAAAAAGCAGCAGAAAATGATTATATTAAAGCAATGTATAATTTAGCAAATAGTTATTATAATGGGCAAGGAACAGAAAAGAATTTGGAAAAAGCCTTTTTTTGGTATCAAAAAGCAGCAGAAAATGGTATTAAAGAAGCAATATTTAATTTAACCATATTTTATAAAAGTGGGGAAGGAACAGAAGAGAATTTAGAAAAAGCCTTTTATTGGTGTCAAAAAGCAGCAAAAAATAACTATAAAGAAGCAATGTTTAATTTAGCTATATTTTATAAAAGTGGAGAAGGAACAGAAAAGAATTCAGAAAAAGCCTTTTATTGGTATAAAAAAGCAGCAAAGAATGGTAATGAAAAAGCAATGACTAATTTAGCCAATAGCTATTTTAATGGAGAAGGAATAGAAAAAAATTTAGAAAAAGCCTTTTATTGGTATCAAAAAGCAACAAAAAATGGAGATAAAAACGCAATGCTTAATTTAGCCAATAGTTATTATAATGGAGAAGGAACAGAAAAGAATTTAGAAAAAGCCTTTTATTGGTATCAAAAAGCAGCAGAAAATGGTATTAAAGAAGCAATGTTTAATTTAGCCAATAGCTATTATAATGGAGAAGGAACAGAAAAGAATTTAGAAAAAGCCTTTCACTGGTATAAAAAAGCAGCAGTAAATGATCATGTTAAAGCAATGTATAGTTTAGCCAATAGCTATTATAATGGAGAAGGAACAGAAAAGAATTTAGAAAAAGCCTTTCATTGGTATCAAAAAGCAGCAGAAAATGGTATTAAAGAAGCAATGTTTGATTTATCCATATTTTATGAAAATGGAGAAGTAACAGAAAAAAATTTAGAAAAAGCCTTTTTTTGGTATCAAAAAGCAGCAGAAAATGGTCATATTAATGCAATGTTTAATTTGGCAATATGTTATTATAATAAAAAAGGAACAGAAAAAAATTTAGAGAAAGCCTTTTTTTGGTGTCAAAAAGCAGCAGAAAATGACTTTAAAGAAGCAATGTTTAATTTAGCCATGTATTATTATAGTGGAATAGGAATAGAAAAGAATTTAGAAAAGGCCTTTCATTGGTATCAAAAGTTAGCAGATAATGGTGCTAAAGAAGCAATGTATAATTTAGCTATATTTTATGAAGATGGAAAAGGAACAGAAAAAAATTTAGAAAAAGCCTTTTATTGGTATCAAAATGCAGCAGAAAGTAGTGATGAAAAAGCAATGTTCAATTTAGCCACATGTTATAATAATGGAGAAGGAACAGGAAAGAATTTAGAAAAAGCCTTTCATTGGTATCAAAAAGCAGCAGAAAATGGTCATATTAAAGCAATGTTTAATTTAGCCATATTTTATGAAAGTGGAGAAGGAACAGAAAAGAATTTAGAAAAAGCCTTTTGTTGGTATCAGAAAGCAGCGGAAAATGACTATAAAGAAGCAATGTTTAATTTAGCCATTTATTATGAAAATGGAGAAAGGACAGAAAAGAATTTAGAAAAAGCCTTTTATTGGCATCAAAAGCAGCAGAAAATGGTGATAAAGAAGCAATGTTTAATTTAGCCAATAAATATTATAATGGAAAAGGAACAGAAAAGAATTTTAAAAAAGCCTTTTATTGGTATAAAAAAGCAGCAGAAAATGATCATGTTAAAGCAATGTTTAATTTAGCCAATAGATATTATAATAGAAAAGGAACAGAAAAGAATTTAGAAAAAGCTTTTCATTGGTATCAAAAAGCAGCGGAAAATGGTGTTAAAGAAGCAATGTTTAATTTAGCCAATAGATATTGTAATGGAGAAGGAACAGAAAAGAATTTAGAAAAAACCTTTCATTGGTATCAAAAAGCAGCAGTTAATGGTCACATTAAAGCAATGTATAATTTAGCCATATGTTATGAAAAAGGAAAAGGAACAGAAATAAATTTAGAAAAAGCATTTTATTGGCATCAAAAAGTGGTAGAAAGTAACAAAATAAGTCCTAGAAATAAATCTGAATTATGCAGTGAATGCAAACAACCATATACTGATTATCAGTGGTGTCAACAATGTAATACTAAACGATTTCAACAAGATTTTTCAAAGTGGACTAGTAAAAATGAATTTATTGATAAATTTATTCAAGAGGCACAACTAAATGCTAAAAATAGTTATGAAATTTTAGAGTGGATACCTTATAATAAATTATCAGAAATTAATCATTATAATAAAGGAGGGTTTAGTGAAATTTATAAGGCTATCTGGTCAGATGGACCTATTTTTGGTTGGAATTTTGACAAAGAACAATGGAATAGACAAACAGGTTATGAAGTTATTCTTAAAACACTTAATAATTCATCAAGTTTAAATAGCAAATTTCTGGATGAGGTATAGTACTTATATTATTTAATTGTATATTTATTTTCTTTTGCAAAAATTTAATAATTTTTTATCGATTATATAGTGGAAATATCATTATAATTGTCAGAAAAAATCATTTTCAAGATTTATTCAATTCTTTGGAATTACCCAAGATCCAAAAAATTTAAATTATATAATAATAATGAGTTATGCAAGAAAAGGAAGTTTGAGAAAATGTTTATCTGATATAATTAAATTTAAGTGGCAAGAAAAGTTACAATTATTAAAAAGAATTATACTAGGACTTAAAGTAATTCATGAATCAAATTTAACTCATGGTGATTTTCATGATGGTAATATTTTAATGTCAGATAACAATGAGATATTTATTATTGATTTAGGATTATGTAAACCTATAAATGATTTACAAGATTCTGATAGTAAATTAAATGAAGTTTATGGAGTTTTGCCTTATATGGCGCCTGAAATATTAAGAAAAAAACCCTATACTTCAGCAAGTGATATTTATAGCCTTTCAATGATAATGTGGGAATTTACATCAGGTATTCCTCCATTTAATCGTAAAGCACATGATTATCACCTTACCCTGAGTATTTGTGAAGGGGAACGTCCTGAAATTATAAAAAATACTCCAAAATGTTATGTAGATTTAATGAAAAAATGTTGGGATACAAATCCTTCTAATAGACCAAACATAATAATGCTTGAAAATATCATATCTGAATGGGTTAGAAGTATTAATAAATTTTATGAGACAAACAGGGATGATAATTATGAATATGAAGTACCTAATATTGATAAACAGTTAAAAAATGATATGTTGGAATTTGTAGAAGCAAACAAAGTTTTAGTACAAGGACAAGCAGGTACTTCTATTATACAACATCATTCACAAGCATATTATACAAGTCGCAAACTTACTGAAATCTTAGTTAAAGAAGATTCTGAGTGTGTGGAATGTATAATTGAAAATTAATATATTTTTATTTTTTTTTAATCTATGGTTACCTTATTTTATTTAAATAAAGTTGGTTTGTAATTGGATCATTTTTATAATTGTCATTAAAATAAAATTGTTTGTCTAATTTCATTAGACATTTAACATACTTTTTACAGTTGCAGAGTTATTTAATGATTAAACCTTGCATACTAATTGCAAAGCTTCTGAAATTACATATTACATAGAATTTACAAGTTTAATTAGATTAAAAGTAGGATGAACATTGATCTTCGAATTTGATTTACAGTTGGCCCCTTCATAGTCACCCAGATATAGTCACATCACATTTATATTGACTTAAGTTACTAGTGAGCTTATTAAAAAAACCCCTCTTTAGTCACATCATTTCATATAGTATTTCACCAATTTTTTTAGTCCCGAAGGGTGTGATCATATAGGGTTGACTGTATACCGTGATTTATTACTCAAATTAAATGACGAAGATCTATCAAATTTTTATATTCTGTTTGATACATAAATCGCTCCCAACAAATTAAGACACTTAGAGCCATCCGTGCAAATCAGGTGACAACCTATAACAGAGTATTCTTTAGCACTAAAAGACACATTACAAAAAATAATAAAAATAAATACTATACCCTTCCTATGCTCTAACCTACCAATCCAGACCTAACTAATCTAAAATTATTTGGATAAAAGGCTATTCAAGACATAAATTGCAAAGAATATCAGATTAAACTAAGATATATCTCTTAATCTATAGTTACAAATCTAATTTAATCTCTACTATATCCTAAACTTTATGTTCTATCCTAATCGAAATTAAAAAAAAGAAATTTAAAAATGAATTAACTATTTATTTTCCCTTTGTTATCGGAATATTTTTAACGTGGAATCACGTGACTTCGATTAATAAATATTGAAAATTCGTTGGTCATTCCTTCTTGTTGTCCTCGTAAAAAAAGAAAAAAAAAAACTCTTTCCCCTTTTTTCCAATTTTATTAATTTTCCGCAGTAAATATAGCAATTTTGCTTTGGTTCGTTTTTCTTCAAGTTTTCTATTGAAAACTAAAGGGGAAGAGGTCCAGTGAGGGCGCCTCGGGCATAAGACGAGGTTTTCTTTGTTTGTACCTATATCCTATACTCACGGATTATGACCTCTTCTAACTTTATACACATAGACTTTAACGTCCCTAGTTTGTACCCACACTTTACAAATAGTAATACAGTCTCTACAACTACTAACCACAGAAATAGTGATAATAACGCACATAACAGCATACTTCCGACTGCTACTCCCAAGTACCTACACCCGTACTCGACTAATAACCCTCGTAAAATTCCTTCTCGCACGCTTGAGAATAAAAAACCTTTGAAAATCTCTTTTTCAAAATTTCACGTGACTAACCGAATCAGGCAGGATATAACAAGATCTATGAAATCAGACGATCAAGATGTTACTTCTTTGAGTTAAATGATCTTCCTCTCGACACCAATGAAATTAATCTAACGATTTACACAAATGATTACCATGTGAAAAATTCTCCAATAAGTTATTATAACACAAGCACAATGCCAAATGACAAATACAGAATAAGCTGTATGCTCACGCATTTTTTTTCCTCACAAAGAGTTATTCCATGACGTATTCAACAAAAATATTTTAACTTTATTCAAGATAAATTATTGGCTCGAAAAGAGATCATTGGATCACGTGCTAATACTCACAAGACACGTAATATTCATACTCGTACTTTTTTTAATTTTACATATAAGAAATATCATTTTTATTTAGGACTATATATCCCCTGTTGCCAATCATCAACCACTTCTGGAATAGGTTCACGTCCAAGTCGTTGTATGGTTCCTGCACCTTTTGTTATGTTAAACTGTAGACGAGCATGCGTTATGCATCAACACGCATTCTTTAAATCAAATTTATATCACAATGTTAGAACTGATAATAATAATACTAGAACAATTAGTGCTAGTGGTGTTGTAAATTCTAAACAATCACATGGAAACCTATTACACCAAAGATAGAATAATCGAGTAAAGAAGAAAATTTATTCAAATGAATTGGGCATTTCCTATGATTCATCCTATCATGCTCGCAATGTTAGCTCAGTACTTAAATTCAACAATATACACATGTATGAGAAACGTTTAGATAATTTCTCACCCAAATATAGTGATAATGACAAAACAAAAAAATGACAAGAAATTCAGTTCGCACGCATTTGTAGATGTATCTTCAATAAACCTGAACATAATTGACGTAATACACCTCATCATCAATTAAACACAGCGCGACGCTACAGATTCTTATTTCTCCCATCACAATATATTAACAAACCGATCAAACATTTAAAATATACTCATGGTTTAGACCATCCAAATTACGGCTTTGTCACTCCTTACCGTATTGATCAGCACAATAATCAAAAGAAGTTAATATCAAGCGCGACGTTTACGAATGAGTACTCACCGAAAGTCTTTCACACGGTTGCACCATATTGGCCATATCCAGATATGTTTATTCCGCATAAATATAGGAATATCATACCTAAAGATCTGATCTATAACAATAAAGGGAATTTTATCATTCCAGGATCAAGAGAATGGTTTACTTATATGTATAATTTACATCAATCAGGTACTATACCGATACCTATTCTTACGCGTCAAGTAACTCAAAGTGAATATTATGCAGAACAAGATCTTATCACTACAAACCAACGCAAAAGGGAAGAGACCCATGAAAGGATCAATAAAACTTTTGGAACATCTTTTCCACGATTCATGGATCAATCTAGTGAAGTTAATCGACTTGTTAACAAGTCTAATGAGTTTGATTATAATATGAAAAAATTCACGTCTGATTTATGACAATTTGGATCTGATAGGGACCACCGTGCCTATATCGATCATGAACTCAAGGTATTTAATGAGAATTATATAGCCAGTACTTACGGTAAATGTTGTATACCACAATCAGAACTTTCCGATAACACCAAGGAACTTGAACGTCGCCCTAACAAACGTAACCCTACGATGGTTCCTAACAATTTTTTTACCAGTTAAGAGAATGAATACAAACGAAGGCTAAACCCACCTGCAGAAGCTGATGACTCATCAGGAGCAGGTCCTTCAACGTTCAATCATTTACGTAGCTTTCACGCCAAGTACCATTTTTGAGTCAAAATTACCCCTTTATATAGTTTCTTTTCTTATAAGTATATAGTACATATTCGTACCAGGTTATTTTAACAAACAAACAATTTAGAATAGTGTGAATCAATCCAACTATGACAGTATTTATGGTTGGCAACCCTTGGGTTGAAAGAAAAATACGGATCATTTTTTTTTATATTAATGATTGATTTGATTTATTAGCGTAGTCCTACTTTATCAAATAGTACAGATCGAAGAGTGGGGTCCCGTAGGGGATGAAGAACAAAGGTCTATACACACATATTAGTTTTAAGTCTTTTCGAACTCTTTCTTCTTTTATTTGTAATAGTCTGGGTTCCAACACTCTTTTAGTAATAAAATAAATTCTTGTTATCCTCGTTTCTTTTTGTTCTTCTTCTTTTTCTTTTTGGCTAGCTCTTCCTTGTCTTTCTTCTTTCCTTCCTCACTATCTTTATCTTTATCTGCACCCAGTGATGGTGATGACGTAAAACCCATCGCTTCTATATCTTTCTTATAGGGTTTCCTTTTTTCCAGGTCATTGTTAATTTCTTCTAAGAACCAAGTCTTTCGAGTTGATGGAGATGGTGATTCCAAAATTGGCCTTTTGTCTTCAACTTCTTTTTCATCTTGGTATCTATTTTCGTCCTTCAACCTTTGTTTAAAATCATTATTTAGCGTTGTATATTCTAATAGAATTTTATTTTGTTCCACCTGATGATTTTTTTCCCCAACAGGAGAAAATTATTCTCTTCTATTGCCCAAGCCCTGACTTCGTCACCCGTCTTTATCTTCCGCTCTTCTTTTATCTCCGTTATAGCGTCCAAGTTAATTTTTTCCTATTCCATTTCGTTGGACGTTTGGTCAAAGATATTTTTAACCACATCTTATCCATTACCTCCTTGTCACTTGCTGAGTCTTGCAATTGAACATACTTGAATTTTTCATTTGTTCAATAATTTTTTATGATCTCAACAATCTCGTCTGTCGCTACGTTGTCACGTTTCAAAGGTTTGCTATTCCATTTTTCTAGATTGTTGAAACAGCTGATCCTATTTCTATCTCTACTTCCTTCTCTCCTTTACTATTCTCTATTCTCAAATTTTTGATCATATCGACAACTACTTCTTCGTTTGGCGTCTTGATTTTCTTTTTCTTCTCTGATGATTTCTTTGATGAAAATCTTTCTTTGTTTGAAGTGAAATTCGCTAATTCCATGTAAATTCTATCCGGTGGTGTCATTGGCATCCTCATTTCGATTTGACGTTATAGAGGCAAACTTGAAACTGACTTTGTGTTTTCTTTCCTATTCGTCACTTTATCTATCTCCTCTTTATCTTTCTCTTTCTTTGTATCTTCCTCGTAAATCGTCTTCTTGTTTCTCACTAGCCAAACTCTATGTATATCTCCTATCGTACATGAATGCTCAACCACAATGTGTCGATGGGAGATTAATATAATGAAATTTTTTTTCTTGTATTTTTAAAGTTTTAAACACAAAAATAAAATGATTTGTCAACTTTTAACATTTCCGGGTGCCTACGTGAATTTTTGGACACATAAGAAAAATAAATCACTTTTATTAACGATTATTAGTTAATTATCTTTGGTGTAAAATTTCTGTTAGAACCATATATTTGTAACAAATGAAATCATCAAAATGTTTAACCATGAGTTATATGGAAGAGATTTTTCTTTCAAATACTATGTTTTTAGGGCCAGATATCAAATAAAAATTTTGTTGTAAAGGAATGAAAGAAGCTTCTTTAAAATTTCTATTTGTATTATTTTATCGGATTATTGTTATTGAAACCAGTTAATTAATACAAGTGAGTTTTGAAGGAAGGACGAAAGGAATGAAAAAAAAAATAAACCGATATACTATAATAAAAGAAATATTACAATAATAAATTTTGCCCTGTTAATAACTATGAAAATAGGAAAAAGGAAAAGTTTCTTAGATAATTAAAGTTAGTTATAGGGATATATGTGTACTAGTATCATTATCTCTATGTATTTCTTTTATTTAATTATATAATCTATACTGTATTATATATGAATTTTTAATTAATAAAGAAATGCGTTACCAATTAAATATATATATATATATACTCTGCATACTGTATAGATTTTCATTAACTATATTATACAACATCAAAAAACCCTTCCCTCCTATTAAAAAAAGAATTCTTTACCGAAATTCTCTATCAAAAATAAAAATGAGAATATTGTCCTCAATGAATCATTTTTTATCTCTCCTGTTAAAAAATTTTCCTACGAAATTATCTATCAAAAAAATCTCCTTATTAAAAATTCTTTAAAGAAATTATCTATCATAAAAAAAAAACTCCTCTATTAAAAGAAATTCCCCTATCAATAAAAAAAATTCTCCAACGAAATTTTTTATCAAGAAAAAAAAAATTACTCAAAGAAATTCCATCAAAAAAAAAGAATTCTTTACCAAAAATTATATTTTATAAAAATCTAATAAAAAAGAAAAAAAATTCTCCATGAAAAATTTTCTAATTTAAAAACTAAAGACAAAAAATTTTTTTTTTAATCTGTTGACAATTCGTTCTGACCATGGTGATCATAATACAGATGGAACATGTGATCTTTTTGATACTGCGGTTCAAATCAATTTTATTATTTGTCAATTTTCGATTGTGTAATGCTAATACATATAATTATATTAACTAAATATAAATATTAATATCATAATCAAATCTTAATTCACAATAATTCTTTTTTTATGATTTAGTATTTAACTTTTAATTGATTTTCTCGCTTCCAAAAAAAAATCTATTTTTAGTAATATTCCTTTTAGTGATTTTTTTACTTGAATGATCGAAAAAAAAATTTCTATATTTTCGTCTAAAGTAAATTTTTCCCAGTAAAATAAAAATAATTCAATGGAAGTCGAAATTAACAAATTAAAACCAAAATGTATAAATTCTTAAAATCACTTAGTGAAATGTTTTTGTCCATCAAATGTCACTACTCTTTACTTTTCCCATTTATTATTAAGCAATTGCAATTATAATAATCCTCAATACCGTAATGAAACCCAGGATTGCAAGTTATATACATAAATTATAAATATTTAAGATACGTTATTGAAGAAAGCAAAAAAATAAAATAAAATAAAATAAAATGTTTTTTTTTAATCCTATTATTAATATTATGCCGACCAAACAATAACATAACTCGACAGACGCGCTTAAATGGGATAATATATTATATACTAATTAGAGTATTATAAAGCCTTATATTAAAAGAGTGTTAAAGTATATATTAACTCTATTCTCAAGTATCGAGTATCGAAGTATGTGCAAACTGTGTATATTGATAAATTTTATTTAAAAATATATAATGACTACTACAAACCGTCAATAAGAATACATATCACCTCAATTTGCAATACATACTTATTTTATTTCATCCTCGCCAAATTTAATTCAAATTTGATTGTTTTGTTTAATATAAATAACAACAATTTAAGGTCAACATCGTTCTAGTTAAATAACACTCAAATAATTTATCACGTTAATTAATTAATTTTCAAAAATATAATAGAACCTAAATATATCGATATATTTAATTTTAATGTTCGTTAAAGCATCGTAAAACTAAAAGAAATATTTTTTGGTGTAGAACTATATTTTTTGAAACGTTTTGAAACGTTATCCTAAGGCTAAATAGGTTTCCCATACAAAAAAAAAATATGAAAAATCGACCTGGCCTCTGGAAAATTTTTAACCAATTTTTGTGAGATAATTGGCTGAACTTTTTGCCTACTAGTTTTCTTTTTTCGTCATAAATATGCACCTGGCCGATTATTGAGGAACAGTCTACTGCGGATTATCGGACTTTTGACACATTCAATTGGGATAAAAATGGCAATAAATGATTATATTCAGAAATTATTACATAAATATTTCTTCCATGGAATTCAAATCAGAAAAAAAAGTTCTATAGAGAATTTTTAATAAATCAGTTTACAAACATTATCGTAAGATAGAAAACAATCATTAATCATTAATCATTACTCATTACTCATTAACCGACAAATTCCAGGTTTATACAGATTAACTATTTAATTTCTAAATTTATTTTTTTATATAAACATTGTATAAAATAAAACAAGGATTAAGGAATTATTGCTTCAAGAATTTTATTGAGTTATTAAATCTATGTACTTACTGTATGCACCAGCAATAATTATTGCGTAGTAGATCAGATGCGTATTCACCTAATTTACCGACACTTGTTTCACCGACATAAAATTTACCGACATAATTTTGCCGAAATTATTTTAACGAATCCTTATTTTGTCGACGATCATGAAATTTGCCCTTACAGTATTAAATATTTTCAATGAAAAAAATTTTTTGTTTCTAAATTTCTAACTGTAATATTTGAAAAAAAAATAGAGAAAAGATTACAAAGGAATTATTAGATTGGTGCTATAAAATCTTGCATTTTGTTAATCAGTTTATTGAACTTCAGCATTTGAAATAATTTGAAATTAAGGCGCAGTAAGGAGTGAGGCGCAGCTAATAAATTTTTGGTGAAATGGCAAGTCGGGTAATTTTACATGTCGGTAAAATGGAAGTCAGCAAAATGGCGTCAGTCAATTTCATGTCGGTAGAATATTAAAATTGTCCTGTAACCGTTCAGATGAATTTTTCTTTTATGGTTCTTACGCAAAAAAAGTTTACGTACAGTATATATATAGTTACATACTATTGTATCATTATTTTTATTATCAATTTATCATATATTAAAATATTTGTTTGAAAATTATCGTTATCAGTTATTTTTATTTTAAATTTTGTAATCAAATAATCTTTTGGTAAAAAAATGGAATGGGTTAAAAAGAAGCCTAAAAATTATAGGAAAATATTATTTAAGGAATTAATCTTTATTTTTCTGTCATTTGTGATTTAACTATAAATATAAACAAAATCTATTCTAAAAAAGGAAATTTATATATATATCGTAAAGTTCGAGATATTCAGGAAATGATCCGGTCGGAAAATGGCCAATCGGAAAATTGATTTCAGTAAAATGACATTCAGGAAACCGTACTGTAACCAGTCTATCAATCGTCTCATTTAACAAAATTACCACATGCAGTTAAATGAGATTATGATATTCAATTAATGAAACATTATGAATCGGAGTATCATTGACGATCACACATCTTGAATTAAAAAAGAGGTCATTTTAATGGGGGAGCTTGGCATGCTTTTAAAAGATCTTTTAAGTGAAAGTTATTATAAAAAAAAAGACCAATTTATAAATATGCAAATTGTTGATCTCACTTTTATAAATAAGCTTCATTAAAATAAATAAATTAATAATATAAATAAACAAATTATGTTTTCTATTTATAATGAGTAAATTAAGTATAGAGAAATGGCAGATTTCGGTTTATTATAAGTCAAAATAGTAAAATAGTAAAAATTTAAGGGAATTGCTAAACGTCTCCTGGGTGATTGTCGCCTGGGTTTTTTTTTCAAATATGTCACATGATGTACAATATATAATTGATCGGCTGACAGCTGATTTTTTAACAAAAGATATTTTTTTAAAAAAAATTTTTTTGCAAACATATTATTCAAAATAATCTTATTTAATGAAATTTTATTTGCAAATATTAAAATTTAAGTCATACATTTACGATTTTAAACTGTATTTTTAATGAAGTGATACAAATAAAAGAAACAATAACAATAAATAAAAAGATAAATAAATTACAATGATCAAGGAGAAAGATGCTAATAAAAAAAATGAAATAACAATGGAGTAATGGAAAGTAATAGAAGATGAAAGGGCTCGGGCATGTGGTTTTGCTAAACTCTTCATTCCTGGCCGAAACTTTGGAATCTATCTAGACGAAACTTATTCTCGGCTGGTATGAGTTTTTTAACTCTTTCTAACGTTTGAACGAAATTCGGAACTTCTTTATTATAATCAATAGTGTTTGAGAATAAGGGCATATGGAATGCCGAATGTGCATTGAAAATCTCGACATTTAGAAATGCGTTGGGACAATATTTGCCATTATAACTCTGTTTGTGTCTAAATGAAAGATTCTTGTAAGAGAAACACCCGGTTTACCTTACTAGTTTGGAGCACTATTATTCCCCCTCGGGATCATATGGTGATGCCTCTTGTATGAAATAGTTATGCATTCGAATAAACTTTACGATTTATTTTGAATGACATAATTTCATTTAAAATTAATTTTAGATGAATGATTATCCGTCCCCCTATTTTTTATTTCCTTTTTTATTTTATTTTATTTTATTTTTATAATAGACAATTTATTTCCTTTCTTAATAAAAGCCCCTAAAATTTGTATTCCTCACATGATCTCAAATTTCTACACTCCCATATCCTTTTTTAAATTCTGACGGCTGGAATTTCATAACAAAGAACAGCCGATAAGAAACAACGACCAGAGATGTCTATTAAATTTTTTTTTTTAAACAAAAACGAAATTAGTTAAGATATCCAACGCAGTAATAATACATAATTATTTTAGCATGATTTTCTTCCAACATGATTGATATATAGCATGATGATAATCGTTCTATTCTAAGATTTTAGATTTGCAAATTAATAAATTTAATACGAAGAAAAAGAATAAATGAAACAAAGTTAATCTTTTGGTTGTTGTTTTTTTCTTATAAAAGAAGTAACTGATTTAATCCGAATTCAAAAAAAAAAAATAATAAACATTTATTTTAATAAAAATCTAATTACAAGAAAATTTAAGTAATCATGAATCGAATTTTTATTTTGGCATTCGTTTTATTTGCTATGCTTTTTGCGGTCAATGCAGCACCACTTGAACTTGTAAAAAGAGAAACTAAATTTTCACCATGTCCCGGTTTGCCACCAGATGTAGTGGGACTCGATGTAAAAATGACACCTGATCCTTTCGTTCCTGGACAAGAAGAAACGTTTGACATTAAGGGAACATTGAAAAAAGATGTTGTCGCTGGAGATTTGTTAGGTCTTGGATTCATCGATCTTGTCGCGCAAGCACCCATAGGAATTCCCCTTGTTGTGGATATTTGTACAATACCTGGAGTTACTTGTCCGATTAAAGCCGGAACTGCATTTTCTACAACGCAGAAATACACTGCACCAAAAGATTTGCCTCAATCATACGTTATTTTAGTTGCAATGCAACATGGAACACCACCTAATGTTGAAGCATTAGCCTGTTCAGCTGCTATTTTTGGTCCTAGTGATTCTTCTGCTGTACCTGACTTTTGGAGTTTTTTATAAGTGTTTGATGTACCCATTTTACACGAATCTTTAATTAATAATAAGTAAATTAATAGTTAATTAATTAATAATAATTTTAATTTTATTTTATTTTAATTTTTTTTTATATTTATTAAATAAATAAATAAATTCTTTTTTTGCGTTTAAAAATATTTTAAATGTGAAATATTTTATAAATATTATATCGTTGGTACTCAGTATCCGAAAAGCCAATTACAACGCGTCAACACCAAAAATTATTAAATTTAGAAAGATAATTTTGTGATCGTATGGTATAATCACTAAATTCTCTAGGCGCTATGCACTATACAGATGCTATTATTCTTTTAAGTACTGTGTTCTTACTTATTTTACCAAAAAAGATATATGCAGTTTTTGAACTAATTCTTTATCCGAATGTATTATATACCGTATTTTTTTTTATTTAGATACGAATAACCTGACACTAATTCGAAAACTGTTTAGAAGCTTCAATCGATCCAAACTGAGAATTTAGATCGTTTTTAAAGAAATTATAAAACATTTGAAGGTTTATTCTTATGCATGAAAATCAGATTTTGCTGCACTCGATATTTTTTTTATAAAACAGATACTCCCTAGAGAATCTTCTCAACTATGGAGTATAAGGCGCAGTTGTGGCAACTGATTTACTAATTATTTATCCTTTTACAACTTTCCGACAACCTTTTTCCGACATACCCTTTGCCCGATGATGATTGCCCGACAAGACATATTCCCGAATGAACATTTTACCGAAATGACACCTTCCCTAATGGACATTATACTACATGTTAGTTTTCCGACATGACATTATCCCAACAACATCCCTATAAAAAACGAAAATTCGGAATTTGTCCTGAAAAGTATGGAAAATGTCCGGAAATTTTCCATGCGTCCGGAAAACATTCAGAAACGGTCATGTTTTGGAACATTTTCTGGACGCTCGATTCTGGACAAATTCTGGACAAATTCTGGAGTGTCAAGAAAATGTCTGGAATTTGTGCGTCCGGAAAGTGTTCCAAAACGTGACCGTTTCCAAATGTTTTCCGGACGCACGGAAAATTTCCGGACATTTTCCATACTTTTCAGGACAAATTCCGAATTTTCTTTTTTTATAGGGCATATATCCCGACAGACATTTTCCCGTCATGATTTACAAAAAGTAATTTATTAATAATGTATTATGTTTATAAATATAAATATAATTCTCTTACATGCTATCACAACCAAAAATTTCAAAAAAGATTAAATTTGTAAGAAAACAATTTGAAAAAAAAACAAGTCTTGACACGAAGATCCTTTTCAAGTCAAGATATGTTAACCCTCTAAAAAAGCCATTTTTTACATTCCATCTTATTTCCGTAAAAGGCTCATATTTCTAGAATTAATAACCTTGTTATATCACGAAATTTATCGAATTATTTACATTTTCCATGAATGGATCCGTGAAAGGCTCATTTTTATGGAGTTTTTAGAAATAATAGATAAAATTTTTTATAGAGGTAACTTTTCAAATATTGAGAAATTATAATTCCAATTTTATAGAAGAATCCGCGAGATACTTAAATAAGAAGAAATCACTATCAAATGTAATAATTCACTGCTAATTCACTTTATAGATGATGAAATAAGAGATAATTCTAATTTAATCATGAATTATATAGAAACTTTTTATTTAATTATATTAGATATTGTAAAATTTGGAATTATGCGATATAAAAAAATGTTAAATCATGAAAAAACTGTTATAAATGAAATAATTAATAACTTTATTCAAAAATACAAGAATTAAACAAATATAATTCAATTCTTAGTATAATTTACATGTAATGGCTGACTTTGATAATTTCATTACTATAAAGTTAATTTTTTCCACAATGATTAATTGAATTCATATGAAATCCTGTAATAAAAGATTTTCATAAAGGGAAACCGTTACAAAATTAAATGTTATCATTTCTAGTTTTTAAATTACTCAAAATATGACAAATATTGCATATCAAACTCTTTATATTTCCTTCAAACTATTCTTTACCATTCCATTTCCTGATTCAGTGGATTTTAAATACAATTCAAATGTCATTTTGTAATTATTATTTATTCCAATTCATTATCATGACATCATGTCAATAACATAAATTATATTGACCTTTAGCACATCCATTATTAGTTGATTTTAAAAAGCATTCAATTAGAATAAACTTTGTTAATTCCCGTAAAGTATAAAGTATAAACTATATTGACCCAAAGTAAATCCATTATTAGGTGATTTGAAATACCATTATCATAATCTCTATCTGTTCCAATTCTATTTGTAAGTTGTAACATAAACCTGCTATCCTAATCCTGTACCAACCTGTAAAGTGTTTTAAATTATTTAAATACTTTTATGAATAAAAATGATGGAGAATTATCAGCAATGTTTGAATTTTGTTTGATGAATCCATTGTTTTGTATTTTGTATTTTTTCAAGTTTTTATATTAATCATTTAATGATGAATATGATAATGATGATAATAATGAAATTAAGATATATCCTTTTTTCATGAATTCCTACTTTAAATAAAAAAAAAAGACAAATAAATTATTTAACTCAAATAAAATAAAATCATATTGAATTATACACCCATATTCAAATATTCAGTGTGAACTGATTAATAGTGTTACACGAAATCTTACTCACATGATTTCCGACGATATATGACGATCCGATATGAATACAGTACATTTGTGTACATGTCGATTTCTGATATTACGTGCCGATTTATATCGTTATACAACCGGTGATTTGTGTACACCAGATTAACCTAATAGAAGATATTGATTTTATTTATTTTTATTATATTTACATAAGTAGTATTATTATTTTATTCATATTATTATTGTTTATATTATTTATTTTCTTTATTTGTATTGTTTATATGTATAAGATTTTATTAGAAGTTATTGTGGGGAAATCAGCTCAATAGTAATTAACCGTCCAAAATTATCATTTGTACTTTATTAAAGTGGCTTATAATCGTATTGATATATTACGATATATCACGATGAAACTTGACAATAGAAAATCAATAACCCATCAATAGACATCTATAGATTAGATTTTGTCTTGATGACGGGAAAAAGAGATGACAGTTAGATAAAATAAGATATAAATATACCTTCTGCCAACTCTTTGATAGAGTAGTTACCTTCATAGCTATTTTCTATAGTTATCTTGTTGCTAAATATCTTTAAGATATATTTTCTATCCCTTTTTATCACTTTTTATCACTTGTTGTAAAGACCCGAAATTTACATCTATTAATAAAATCGTTATATCCTGGTCAAATATTACCCGTTGTTTCTAACAGTCATATAACATTTGTTATTATAACTATTGCGTATTATTATTTATCGTATTTTGTAGTTGTTTATCTGACGATTCTTAACGAACAATACCGGAATACCAGGATAGGTAGTATTGAGTAAGAATCCCATTGATAACCGAGTGTTTATACGATATAATATCGCTAGTTATCCAACTCTTAATTACCGTTATTACCGGTAACAATAGCAACAAATATTATAAATTCATTATTATCTTATCATAAAAAGGTGTGGTACTTATAAAACACTGATTGCAACCAAAGAATAAATGGATAATTCTAAAACTTATATTAATTGATTGGTTAGGAAAAGCAATATTAGAAGATTACATCAAATATTATTATGATTAGTATGCAAACTTTACTAATGAAGAAGGAATAAGTAATGGTCATTTGGAAATGTTATTCATACAAATTATAAAGATTCTAATACTATTATGGCTCTAAAATGTCCATTTAATTTAACTATTAATGAAATTGTTAATGAGGTAAATTATTTAAAAGTATTTGTAATATTATGGGTATACACTATTAATATTATATGTTACTATATTTTAAAAATAGTTAAAATGCAACAGATTATCATGCAATTATCATCCAATTTTATGGAATCCTAAAAATGGAAGACATATTTATTTATTATGAAGTATACTTGATTGTGGATTATTACATACAATTCTATTAAAAGAGAATAGCAATAAACTTGGATGGAATAATAAATATAGATTAGTACTTCAACTTGCAAATTCTGTAAAATTTATGCATAACAAGTGAGTTTTTTTTAATTTGATTATATCAAGCAATAAATTAATATCATATATTCATTTTAGTGAGTACATTATACTTGTACATCAAAATAAAATAAAGTTAGAAGACTTTGGTTTATCAAGAAAAAAAATAACTGATGCATTATATAATACAGCAGTTATCATTGTAGTTTCTTATCAAAATATTTAAATAATATTAAAAATAAAAGTCAACAAATATAAATTTAGTATTAGTATAAAAAATTTTACATTATCATTGGAAATGGTTTTATATCTCATAATTGGAATAGTTATAAAAAAAGGATTCATTTAAATTACAAACTAAGAAACTTGTAAAATATTTACTACTCTAATCTTAGTGTTTAAATAATTCTAAGTGTAATAAAAAAAAGTGAATATAAATACAGAAGTTAAAAAAAAAAAAGAATTATTTAAATTGCAAACTAAGAAACTTGTAAAATATTTTACTACTCTAGCCTTAGTGTTTAAATAAATTTAAAAAGAATAAAATAAAAAACAATTTCTTTTGAATGTGTAATATCAAATAGTACTTAAAAAAAAATATAAATTTTTTTAAAAAACCAACAATGATTAGTTAATTTTCATCTGCTTTTTTAATATCTAAATAATTAAATATTAAATAAAATTAATTCACATAAATAATATAAATAATTTGCAAGATTAATTCTTTATATATCATAGTACATACCTAATGACCCCAGATCCTTAATTATATAATTATTCAAATCTTCACTTACTAGCATTTCATTTATTTCATTTGCTTTTACACTAGCATGTAAATCTTCACTTTCAAGAATTTCATTCAATTTTTTATTAATATTCTCATCTGTTTTAATAATTAAATAAATTAATTAATTTCATATAAATAATTTGCAAGATTAATTTTTTATATATTATAGTATATACCTAATGACCTCAAATCTTTAATAACACAATCATTCAAATCTGAATGACTTTTATGATATGCTTGTAAATTTTCACTTTCAAGAATTTCATTCAATTTTTTACTAGTAAAATCAAGTAAGCGACTTGTAAAACATGCTTTAGGATGAGATTTAGTAGTAAGATTGTTATGCCCAATTGGTGCATTTATAAATTCCATAATGTTGCTTTTTAATTCTTTACTGACTTCATTTTTATAAGGACGGATAATCCAATTCTCAAAAACACCTTTCACTTCTGAAGTAGATGGTCTTTTTAATGGATTTTTATTCCAACATTTTTTCATTAAATTTACATAACATTGTGGAGTATTTTCAATAATTCCAGGACGTTCACCTTTACAAATACTTAAACTAAGCTGAAGATCATGTGCTCGATTGTTAAATGGTGGTATTCCAGATGTAAACTCCCACATAATCATAGAAAAACTATATATATCACTAGCTGGAGTATAAGATTTGCCTCTTAAAACTTCAGGAGCCATAAATGGTATAACACCATAAATATCATACTTTTTCAAAAATGATTTTGCAGGTTGACATAATCCTAAATCACTAATATAAATTTTATCCTTATTCTCATCATTATGTTTTAAAATATTACCATCATGAAAATCACAATGAATAAGTTCTTCTCCATGTATCTTACTTAGTCCAGAAATAATTTCGTACAACATATATAATTTTTGATTCCAATTATTTTTGACTATACTTGTTAAATTTTCTCTTAAACTACCTTTATTTGCATAATCCATTACTACCATATATTTTGAAGTATTTGGATCTTCTGTAAATCCATGAAAATTTATAATATCATTTGAACTTAAAACACTTGTATGATATTTCCACTATAAAATATAATAATAATTTATTAATCTAAATTATAAAAATAAAAAATAATATACTATCAATCTATCTTACTTCTTTCAAAAATTCATTTAAATTTTCATTTAATTTCTTGCAACATTTAAGAATTACTTCTTCATCTTCTTCATCTTCTTTATATTCTTTATATTCTTCATCATCTTCACCTTCTTCATCATCTTCATCATCTTCACCTTCTTCATCATCTTCATCATCTTTATCATCTTCATTATCTTCATCATCTTCATTATCTTTATATTTATTTCCATTATTCTTTACCCAAATAGCTTTGTATATAGTACCAAATCCTCCTTCGTTAAGATATTCAACATTTTTAAACTTGTTAAAAGGGATCCATCTCAATTGTTTTTCAAGAATAAAATCATCTATAATTGTATTTCCACTTTTCCCAAATCTATAAATTTAAATAATTAAAATTATATTATAGTATTGTATTATAATTTACACAAAATAAATTATTACTTACTCTAAAATTTAAATAGGAATTTAATGTAATATAAGTCTTAATTTTTGGAAAATACATATAATAACCTGTAATTTACAACTTACCAACTAAAGTAACAGATATTTTTTAAATGAAGAAATTTAGTTAACAAATAAATATTATATAAAATATATAACAATAGAAATACTTACAAGCTAGTTCATATATAATTTTTTAATAAAGAAATTAAATTATATGTAAATATTATAACAATAAGTAATAATAGAATTAAATAAATAACTTACCATCTATAAAATAATTTTTTTAATAAAGAAATTTGTTAGTTTAAATTATATGTAAATATTATAGCAATAGGTATAATAGAACTAAATAAATAACTTACCATCTACAAAATAATTTTTTAAATAAAGAAATTAGTTAGTTTAAATTATATGTAAATATTATAACAATAAGTAATAATAGAATTAAATAAATAACTTACCATCTATAAAATAATTTTTTAAATAAAGAAATTAGTTAGTTTAAATTATATGTGAATATTATATCAATAAGTATAATAGAATTAAATAAATAACTTATGACTTACAATCTAATTAAATTACAAAATAATTTTTTAAATAAAGAAATTAGTTAGTTTAAATTATATAATTATATGTAAATATTATAACAATAAGTAATAATAGAATTAAATAAATAACTTATGACTTACCAACTAAAATAAATTACAAAATAATTTTTTAAATAAAGAAATTAGTTAGTTTAAATTATATGTAAATATTATAACAATAAGTAATAATAGAATTAAATAAATAAATTATGACTTACTAACTAAATTAAATTACAAAATAATTTTTTAAATAAAGAAATTAGTTAGTTTAAATTATATGTAAATATTATAACAATAAGTAATAATAGAATTAAATAAATAACTTACGCCCTATATTATTTAATAATTTTTTAAATAAAGAAATTAAATTATATGTAAATATTATAACAATAAGTAATAATAGAATTAAACAAATAACTTACCATCTATAAAATAATTTTTAAATAAAGAAATTAGTTAGTTCAAATTATACGTAAATATTATAACAAAAAGTAATAATAGAATTAAATAAATAACTTACTCCCTATATAATTTAATAATTTTTTAAATAAAGAAATTAGTTAGCAAATTATATGTAAATATTATAACAAAAAGTAATAATATAATTAAATAAATAACTTACTCCCTATTATTTAATAATTTTTTAAATAAATAGATAGTTTAAATTATATGTAAATATTATAACAATAAGAATTAAATAAATAACTTACTCCCTATATTATTTAATAATTTTTTAAATAAAGAAATTAGTTAGTTTAAATTATATGTAAAATATTATAATCATAAGTAATAATAGAATTAAATAAATAACTTACGCCCTATATTATTTAATAATTTTTTAAATGAAGAAATTAGTTAGTTTAAATTATACGTAAATATTATAACAATAAGTAATAATAGAATTAAATAAATAACTTATAACTTACGATCTATTAAATAAAGAAATTAGTTAGTTTAAATTATACGTAAATATTACAATAAGTAAATAAATAACTTATAACTTACCAACTAAATTAAATTACAAAATGATTTTTCAAATAAAGAAATTAGTTAGCTTAAATTATATGTAAATATTATAATAAATAGTTATTGGATGATGGAGTAGCTATATCGGTCACAGGACTGAATGATTGGATGAAAATGGGCCACGTAGTGGCCATTTTCACCAATCAATGAAGGTCCCTGTGACCGATATAGCCCACATCCAAGTGTGTTATCGTTCTGACGTTTTTGATCATACTAAATTTCATTTTTAATCTACTTTATAAATTTTAATTAAACTTTTCCTACAAAATATTCATATACACCATTTTTTTACTCCACTCTATTATATCAATCATGTGTTATTGCTATGGCTAATAAAAATATCGGTCTATGAAAATCTGCATGATCCTATTGGGCTGAACGATAACAATAAATAATAATAGAATTAAATAAATAACTTACACCCTATATTATTTAATAATGTTTTAAATAAAGAAATTAGTTAGTTTAAATTATATGTAAAATATTATAACAATTAGTAATAATAGAATTAAATAAATAACTTACCAGCTATAAAATAATTTGTTAAATAAAGAAATTAGTTAGTTTAAATTATATGTAAATATTATAACAATAAGTAATAATAGAATTAAATAAATAACTTATAACTTACAATCTATTAAATGAAGAAATTAGTTAGTTTAAATTATACATAAATATTATAATAATAAGTAATAATAGAATTAAATAAATAACTTACACCCTTTATTATTTAATAATTTTTTAAATAAGGAAATAGTTAGTTTAAATTATACATAAATATTATAACAATAAGTAATAATAGAATTAAATAAATAACTTACACCCTTTATTATTTAATAATTTTTTAAATAAGGAAATAGTTAGTTTAAATTATGTGTAAATATTATAATAATAAGTAATAATAGAATTAAATAAATAACTTCTAACTTACCAACTAAATTAAATTACAAAACAATTTTTTAAATAAAGAAATTAGTTAGCTTAAATTATATGTAAATATTTATAACAATAAGTAATAATAGAATTAAATAAATAACTTACATCCTATATTATTTAATAATTTTTTAAATAATTAGTTTAAATTATATGTAAAATATTATAAAAATAAGTAATAATAGAATTAAATAAATAACTTACCAGCTATAAAATAATTTTTTAAATAAAAAAATTAGTTAGTTCAAAATATTATAACAATAAGTAATAATAGAATTAAATAAATAACTTACACCCTATATTATTTAATAATTTTAAATAAAGAAATTAGTTAGTTTAAATTATATGTAAAATATTATAACAATAATAATAGAACTAAATAAATAACTTACCAGCTATAAAATAAGTTAGTTTAAATTATATGTAAATATTATAATAATAAGTAATAATAGAATTAAATAAATAACTTATAACTTACCAACTAAATTAAATTACAAAATAATTTTTTAAATAAAGAAATTAGTTAAATTATATAAATAATATAGATATAGATATCATATAACTTACACCCTGTAGTATTATTAATTATTAATTAGTTAGATATAAAGATAATATAGAAGTATTTACTGTAAATTATATATATTACTTACAATCTAGTTATTTAAATTAAAATATAATTAGTTGAATTATGTATAATATTAAATAAATAAATATAATATATATATTATTGTAACTTACCATCTGTAATATAATTAATTATTAAATAGTTATTTAAACAAAAAATTTGGTTATTTGAATGTTATGTAGAATAAATAAAGTAAAGGACTAAAGATTTAAATGACTGATGACTTACCAACTACAGTATTATTAACCATTAAATAAATTATTTAGTTATATGGAATACAATAAAAATAATGAGTAATTCATTTTATTCAATTATATTAACTAACTTACGAGCTAGATATTTAACATAATATTTATATAATATAGTTAGATTGTAGTATTTGAATTGTTTATAAATAAAAACTTAATATTTCAGCTTGTTTGATATACCTTTAGATTCCTTGGTGTTACTTCCTTCAAATTCCTTAATACTACTACTTTCAAATTCTCCAGTGCCATTTTCTTCAAATTCTTCAATATTACTGGAAACTAGTTTTTGTTATATTGTAAATTTGGTTTAATAATTTTGAATAATTCTAATTTATATTATTATTCATGTTATATGCTTTACCTTTACCAATACATTGGTCCATTGCTATATCAAAATTTTCCCTAGTTGAAAAAAAGTAAATATCTTTTTTTATATTATTATTATTACTAAACGCCTTCAGTTTATTAGTAATGAATAAATATGGTAATAATATTTATGCAAAATGCATAATGTGCAAAAACGTTGATCACAAGTACAAGCATTTGCATAATTGCATATATGACAAACAAATTTTGCACAACTATCAATTATTACAAAACCGCAGTAACTGGTTAATGATTTTCCCAGAAAAAAATGTCACGTAAAATCACGTGACATTTTTTACACCGGCGTCACACCCTTCTTTTGTTTCCATTTTTCATAAGTATTTGATTGTTGTCTCATTGTTTTCTTATTATGTAAATATATATGAAATAAAAACCTTAATTTATGATTTGCAAACCTTTCCACCATTAAAAAGTTTTGAAATAAAATATAAAGTTATATAAAAAAAAAAGCACTCCAGTTAAAGTGCATATTACCAATATAAGCCTGGCTAATTTTTGCAATTTCCATCAGCAAAATTTTGCTCCACATTACACTAATCATTTTATGTCACTGATCGGTAAAATGAATTGTTTATTATAAGTTTTTTGTATAAAAAATACTTATTTAAATTTACAACTAATGATTACTATTAAATACAAGAAAAAAATCAAAATGTAGATCGGTCATGTAAATTTAGTTCGGTTGATCAAAATCACAGGACTCAGCATAGTTAACTCAGTCCGATGGTAGCGAAGTCCGATCAAAGTTTAAATTCGGTCTGCATCAAAATTCACATGACTGTGCTAAAAATTGAGATGACTGGACTCAGAAAGATCATTGGACTGGGCTCAGTAAAGATATACGCTGCAAAACTGTATATAATAGACGCTAGTTTATCAGTTTTTGAGATTAATTACATAATAGAATAATTATTTTTATTTTGGTCGTTTCTTTTAATTATTTATTTCAAATATTATTTACAGTAGTAAAGAATAATATTTTAAGACCATTATTAAATTTGAGTTGAAAATTGTTAAATATATTATTTTTTATACTAGAAACTTTGAAATAAGAGGATTGTATGGTCTTCAAGTCTCATAAGAGTACTTGATCCCTTGGATTGGAGGCTTGGATTGCGAAGTTAAACTATTAGAATGGCTATGAACCTAAATTTCCTTTTTTCTTTGTATTGGTCAATTGCTTTATTTATAATTATAATCAAAAGTCTTTATAATAATAATAATTTTTGCATTTTAATAAAAACTTCGTTTGTATTTATATAGGATACGTTGAAAACTTAAACCGGAATTGAGATTTATAGTATTATGATCGCTTCCAATGACTAAAAGTTGAATGGCGACGAAGATTTCCAGCAACAAAATAATTTTATACGATTATTAGGTTTGCGCAGAAATTACTGCACCTATAATTTTTTATCATAAATATTTTTAAATAAAATTTTTTTTATTTTTATAACAACTCAAATAACTACTTTATAAAGTAGAACTTATCCCAACCCTGATCGACATGATAATACGTAATAGAACTACATACTGTACAATAATATATGATGGTGAATTATAGTGATTAAAAAAACGTCAACGAAAATATTTACGTTCATTTATGTGACAATAACAGAAGAAAAATTAAATTGGCAATAAGTAAAGTAAAGACAGGTAAAACACTGGGTTCAAGCGGTATAACGTATGACTTTTGGAAAAAGTCAAAAAAAGAGACAAGAATTTTTATAATAACAATTATGAATAAAATAATGAGATAGGATACAAAAATGAAAAGAAATTATAATTTTTCCAATTAAAAAGAAAGAATGGGTTAGTTTGACAATACCCGATTACATTGATAGAAGTAACCAGGAAATTAATGATCAAAATCTTAACGGAACGCTTGAGTATAATACTAAGTAATATAATGCATTTAAGATTAATAACTTTGCAGATTTGAAAAACTAAAGTACATTTGAACCAATTAAAATATTTCAAAATATAATCGAGCATGCAAATCAGTACCATAAAGAAGCATGGTCGTTATTATTAGATATTAGTAAAGCTTATGATTATGTGAATGTTACTTTCTGGAATTAGGTTTAAAGCGTTGTAAGTTACCAAACAAATTCATAGATTAATAATAGATATATGCGAGATAGACATAGTAGAGTCTTAGTGAATGGTGAGCTTTCGGAAGCATATTATATTGAAGATGGGATCGATCAAGGGGAGGCGTGGTCGCCCATAATAATTATGGAGAATGTTTTACAATCCATTATTAACAAAGTTGGAATCAGTACGATTAAATACGGAATATGAATTGGATTATGCAAAAATAAGTTTACAACAAAATTTAGCAGAGAAGAAAAAATACAACAATGTATAATGCGATTGCATTCATGGAAGACACAACGCTTATAGCAAAAGATGAAAACTTGATTAAATATCTATTAGATATTTGTCACAGCTTTTATAAAATGTGCGATATTAAAGCTAACGTGAAGAAATATGAATTAATAAGAATTAATAATCCTGACGGGGATCACAAATACTTCAAAATTTATGAGAATAGGATAACGAAAATACAGTAGTGGCGGAAAATAATGATAAAATCACGTGATTTGATCAGCATTTCCTTTTTTTACGTAATTTTTAATAAATAATTAAAAAGTGAATATATATTTAACCAGTACGGTACGGTTGATCAATTTTTGTGATAATCATTCCGTACCGTACCGTACTGGCTCTATAATAATCTCTCTATATATAGAACCAGTACAGTACGGTACGGTTATTGTTTTAAATGGACATTTTGGACATTAGTGTCCGAATTATCAAAATGGACATTTTGGACATTGGTGTCCAAATTATCAAAATGAAAATTTTGGACATTAGCGTCCGAATTATCAAAATGGACATTTTGGACATAGGTGTACAAATTATTAAAATGGACACTGGTGTCCAATTAATTATATGCTAAATGTACCGTACTGATTTTCTCTTTATTATAGTGTCAGTACGGACGGTACGGTCATGTTTTGATCAAATTTTGTAATTTTGTTTGGGTGATCAACCGTACCGTACAGGTTTGCAATTTCGTACCGTACCGATTATCCTACAACCTATAAAAAGTCAGGAGATCAGCTAAAAAAAAATTTTTTTATCCATCTTTTTTTTTAATAATGCCGGAATTGATGAAAAAACGTTCATTTGTAGGCAATTTGTGAGCCAATGGAATCTGTAATATACCTGAATTACATAAAATAACACATATTTCGAAGTCTACTTTATATAGATATGTCCAAAAACTCAAAAGTTCCGGTACTATTAAATCAAAACCACGTCCGGGAAGGCCCAAACTCTTATCCCCAAAAAAATGTATTCAACTCGGAAAATTAGCCAGGAGAGCTTTTTCGCGATATTTTAACTAAAAATCTTTTTTCTAATGCTACAAGGATACTTGGGAGAAGGTGGACATTCCAACAGGACAATGACCCTAAGCATAGGGCAAAGTTGACAACAATTCTTCTTCAAGAAAGGTGTCCACGTATGTTGGATTGGCCATCCTATTCTCCCGACCTTAACCCCATAGAAAATCTATGGGCAATAATGAAGAAAAAGGTAGAAAAGAGGGTAAATCAACATATTGCACAAAAAAACCCGGTTGGATTAGATGATTTTTTGTCAATTATTCGGTCAGAATGGGATAATCTTAGTCCAGACTCTTATCGAAATTATGTGCAGGCATGAAAAAACGTTTAGAAGAAGTTATTGAAAAGGAGGGACGTATAATTAATCATTAAAATTTTAGTTTTATTAACTTGTGGTATTATACTATATGTCATTAAAATTTTAAGTAAATAAAATAAAAATTGGCCGAAAATTTTATAACTTTAAAATTATCATTATTTTTCGCTACTACTGTGAAGGAAATAGTTTTTGGGAATCTTTTTGTCATATAAAGATGACAGAAAAGTATACGTTAGGAAAGTTACTATGATGGTAGAGGGATTCTGTGCACAAACAAGATGGAGTAAGTTGACGGACAAAATTTTGATATCATTATGGAATGCAGTTATGATTCCGGCAATTGAGTATCATTTGCAAGCAGTGGTCTTAATGGAAAGAGAATGCGAAAATATTTTGGCGAAAGTAAATAAAATATTTAAACATAGCTGTAATCTGGCAATAGGTTGTCCTAACGCCATAATTTACGATAAGGATATATTAAAGGTAAAAAACATTTATGCACTGAACTAGAAAGTTTGTCTAAGAATATAATATAATGTGTTACATTAATGGTCGAAGGATCGAAAAAAAATTATTTTTAAGATGAACATGATAAATTTACAAAATACATATTGGACAGCAAAATGCGTTGGAGAAAGTAAAAATGTGAATTTCAAAAGGGTGGATCACAGTTACGCGAATGATAGTCTAAAAATGCTAAAAGACAACAGAATATCTATTTGCGATCATGAATTAATAAATGATAATTATAAAGATCATAGATATTCGGGGGACTTTATGAATTAGTTGACATCTTTAGTGAAAAAGTATACAATAAATGGAAAATGCAGTTAATGAATAAGAAGATTTTGTTTTTAGATCAAATCATAGAACACGATAAGGAGTATTTAATGAAGTGGCATCATTTTTGCGTGGAAAATGGATTTAATAAGTGTGGCGGTGAACCTCTTTGGTATAAACGGTTGAAACAACTTGTATGTATAGAGGAGACACGAGAGATCAAAGATAAATATAAAATTAATAAGGCGGAACAGAAATCAATAGATTATTTTAAAAAAAATGATACAGTTTCTAAGAAAAGTGATAGATTGATTACGTGGAACGAAACAGTGGAGTGAAGTTTTGTAAATATAAATGAAAATTGAAGAGTAAAGAATTTAATAGTATAGGTATTCATTATATGATGGAGGATTCAGAAGTTTACGACGATAATGATTCTCCTTGGTTAAAAAAGTGCACGGGATGTAGTAAGAATATTTCTAGAAATAAAGATGATGATATTTGTTTATTACATTGTAATATTGGGGATGGATTAAGTAGAGAAATTAAAGTAAGGAAAATAATTTATTAAAGGGGGAAAAGGTATTAAACCATATGAGAGTATATTTAATATTATAGATAAATAATATTTTAATTAACAACAAAGATAAAGAAGTAAATGAAGTCAAAAGAACGGGTATGGAAGATATAGAAGAGACGGATTTTTTTGATATGGTTAGATTATATTTGTACAAACAAAGAGAATTATTGATAAATTGACGATCACGGCAGCATCTATTTTTTTAAATATTATTAGTAATATAGACGGGAAAAGACAAACTTAGGAAGTGTAGAAATCAAATTAATGACGAGATACAAGAAAATTGAAAAAATATTTCTTAAATTTAGTATTGAAAAAGGCATGAACGAAATAAAAAGAATGTTGATAACATTAATAATAGTTTCAGGACTGTTTCCTGATAACAAAAAAATTATTATAGAAATAAATAAGAAATTTTTCGTAGAATTAGAAAATTTTCGGGATGAGATGAGCAACAGGAAAAAATTAGATTTCAAAAATTATGTTTTGTTATTTCAAATATTCACAGAGAAAAGTTTACGAGTTAGTTTTAGTTACGATATACTAGAAGAGATGTCAGAATTTGACGTTAAGATTGAAACAATGAAGAAGGATTTAATGGATAATACGTCGTCAATGTTAGATGTCAGAATAATATATTAGTTGGCAAATTCAACTTACGATGGAATAATTTTATTATAGAAGGATGCTATAGAAAATGGGCAAAAGGCCTTAGTCATCTTAACAATAAGGCGGAACTTATGGGTTTAAAACAATTAGAAAATTTGTTTGTAACGAATATAAGTTATGACATTAATTGACCGATTTCTTTTATGATCATTCGTAATGAATTCAACGTAGCAAAATTATTGCCAATGTATGAAATATTATATCAACGTAAATTTTTTGGTATTTCTTCAAACAAATGTATCAGGTGTAATGATCAAGTAGAGTCATGAAATCATGCAGTCAAAATAAAAATTCAATTGTATGGGAAAGAGGCGATCACAAAAAAGAAAGGGAAAAGTGTTATGATATTGTAGCGTTAAGATCACGATTATTTCCTTTAGAGAATTTATTAACACGAGGACTTATTAATTTGAAGATTTGGAAAAATGAACAACATAAGAAATCTGATTCGAAGATGCTAAAGATATGTGATTTATATTTGGAAAATAAGATGTGAAGAAGTCGTAAGTTTTGAGAAGTCTCAGGGAATAGGTAAATTGGATAAAAGAAAAAGGATATTTATGTCAGAGGAGGATAACTTGATAAGGGGAGTACGGAAGATATAAAAAATAGTGATAATAACAAAAAATTCTAAAATTAATAAAAAAAAGTTAGGTAGAAAATATAAAAAATAGGGTAATGAATACTCAAGTAAACGAATTAGATAATGGGATACAAAATTGGAACTTACTGTACAATATTTAAGGTAGTAGGTAATAGTACTACAACATTACTGTATGTAGTAACGTTTTGGTATGGAAGGAGGTAATGGTATTACCAAACTCAAGATGTATTTTATAAATTTTGTATGTTCTCTATCATATAGTAAATAATAAAGTATTTCATTTACCAAAAAAAAAAAAAAAAATATAGATTTAAATTATTTTCTATCTGAGGTTCTAAACTGATAGATAGTAAAATTATTTCATCATGTCAGTTAGCACTTTTCAAAGGCAAGTAACAGAAGTAGTCGTAAACTTCTTGCTTTAATTACTGTATATGGATAATTTACGGAACTGTCGGTAATGAATTCCAGATTACGTGTTACAACAGAAAATCTTTACTAAATTGCTTGTAAACGAATACTCTACTGTGCCATAACTGTTGTACCACATTTGGTAATATTAATAACGAACGCCAAAAATTCTTTTTTTTTTTATTAAATTTTTTAATTATTAACGTTAATTAAATAAAAATCAAAATCCATCAAAAATTCTTAATAAAAATAAAAATTATTAATAAATAAAAATTATGGATATTAATAAAATTATCGATATTGAAAAAATTATAGATTTTAATCTCATTAGTAAAGATGATGAAAATTTCCTGAAAAAATTTTTAAAAGATTTTTATCATAAAATTATTGAAACAAAAGATTTTAATGATTTCGAAAAAATTTCAAATGATTGGATAAAATATTATCTTGATGATAATAATAATAATAATAATTATAAAGATTCTATAAATATTCTTAAATTAATGAAAAATCATCAAAAAAGTAATTTTTGGTTCACAAGTATTATTGGATTATTTTATAAACTTGGTATTGGTTGTGATCAGGATAAGTTAAAAGCTCAAGAATTTTATTTATTGGCTATTAATAATGAAATTGAAAATGATTATTCTTTAAATGAAAATTTTAATCAATTAAATTTAATTGAAAAGGATGATGATGATAATGATACTTTTAATTCATTAAAAAATAAAAATATAATTATTGGAAAATATTTATTATCATTATTTTATTATGAGGATATCATTTTAGATATTAATTTGAAACAAAATGAATTTATTAAACTTCTAGAATTAACTGAAAATGATGATTTGGAAGCAAAATATAATCTAGCTATTTGTTATCAAAGTGGGAGAGGTGTTAAAACTAATTATAAAAAGGCTTTTGAATTATTTTTAAGTTTAGCTGAAAAAGAAAATAATTTAAATGCACAATATAATTTAGCAATTTGTTATATGGATGGAAAGGGAACAAAAAAAGATGAAAAAAAAGCATATGAATTTTTTTTAAAATCTGAACAAAATGAATCTATCCAAGATAAAAATGAAAAGGAAATCTTTGAAATAAATTTAAAACTTGCAATATCAAATAATTCAAAAGCACAAAATTATGTGGGATATTGTTATCAGAATGGTAAAGGAACAAATAAAGATGAAAAAAAGGCATTTGAATGGTATATGAAATCGGCTATTTCTGGATTACATAATGGGCAATGTAATTTAGGGCTTTGTTATGAACATGGAATAGGGACAGATAAGGATGATAAAAAAGCATTTGAATGGTATTTTAAATCAGCTCTTGCAGGATATGCTGATGGACAATGTAATTTAGGACTTTGTTATGAACATGGTATAGGAACAGACAAAGATGAAATGATAGCATTTGAATGGCATTTTAAATCAGCCATTGCAGGGTGTGTTAGTGGGCAATGTAATTTAGGTTATTGTTATGAAAATGGCATAGGGACAGAAAAAGATAATACAAAAGCATTTGAATGGTATCTTAAATCAGCTAATAACAAATGTGCAATGGCACAAAATAATTTAGGGAATTGTTATCAATATGGAAAAGGAACAGACAAAGATGAAATACAAGCATTTGAATGGTATATAAAATCAGCTGATGCAGGATGTGTTAACGGACAATGTAGTTTAGGTTATTGTTATGAAAATAGCATAGGGACAGAAAAAGATAATACGAAAGCATTCGAATGGTATCTCAAATCAGCTAATAATGGATATGCAATAGCACAAAATAATTTAGGAAATTGTTATAAGTTTGGTATAGGTGTAGATAAGAATATGAAAAAAGCATTTGAATGGCATACAAAATCAGCTGAAAGTGGATATGCAGCAGCACAAAATTATATAGGAAGATGCTATTATTATGGTATTGAAGCTGATATAAATTATGACAAAGCAATTTATTGGTACACAAAAGCGGCTGAAAACGGAATCAAAGAAGCAAAGGATATGTTAAAAGTCATTTTGGCAGTTTATTGAGATTAATTATATAAATAAATTTGTAATTTTTATTATAATAAAGCATCATTTTAAATTATTTTAACAAATATATATATTTTTTTTTGAAATAAAATACGATGCGTGATGATTATATCTATTATTAGCCTTCAGTTAATTACTGACTATGCTATACTTTCAATTTTTAGGTATTTTCATCCGAGAGAAAAGATCTATAAAATTATCAATATAATTAGAAGTTCATAATTACGATTACAAGATTTGTCTTCCAATAAATTTGAATTAGGTGAGAATAGAGATTCATGTTTAATTTGCAAAGCATCTTATACAAGTGCACAAGTTTTATACACATAATCGCGATTAAATTAACATATGAGATATTATTGGGTACGGGGCGGTCTCGTATAGGCAAGTTGCAGCCAAAAAATTTTACATCTCTTTCAGGGCCGGATTATAATGATAATTCCTAACTAGTATTATCAAGAAATTATTCATAAAAGCAAAGACCTACACGATTATTTTACGCACTTCTTCAACTTACCTACATGCTTTTCCAGGGTTCTGGTACGACTTTCATTCGTCTAGAACGAAGAGCAGAACACTAATAATTGTAACATAAGATATCCGCCGGTTGTCACGCCGCATCACGCACGTCTGATCTTAGAAAAAACAATTTTTGAAAACGTTATAAAATTTATTAAATCGTTGCGTTTTCCTAAATTATTTACATTCGCCGCCCTGGGTTTACAATATACGTTTTCTAGTTAATTTATGATTTTTTAACAACAGTTTCTAAAATAGATCAAGGTTGAAAAAAAATTAAGTTCCCTGTAAGTTTTTTCTTAATTTGAGAAAAATCAAACTATCTACTAATATTCAGAATTTGTTAATCTGCCCGTCCATACTTTATCTGTCATTGATTGAAATTTTTTATTTATTACACATCACGATAAATTAAATGGAAATAATGTGATGGAATTTTCTTATTTCATAATTTAAATGCGTTATAACTTAAAAACTTTTATTAAATCTTTAATAAAAAAATATTATTATAAAATACTTTATCATGATAAATAATGAATACTACAAATATTATTAAAATCTAGTCACCGACTTCTCTAGTTATTATTATAAAAGGTCAGTTCTAAAGAATGGATCCTTATAGGTGTGCCATCCATTATTTCATTAATTTTAAAATTTGACTATTTTACTCATTTTACAATTGAGAAGAACTTTGTAATTAAGCAGTGATCATTTCGAAGTGGAAGTTTAAATGAAATTTTAATATTGTATTAGAACTCTTTTGGTTATTAGGAAGATAAACAATCAATATACTAAGAATGATGACGCTACCTTCAATAGACGTTGTTGACGATTAAAATTCCAAATATTCTTACACAAATTCTTACACAAATTTTGCACCATAACCGATTAATCAACAAACATGAATGTAAAATGAGTTTATCCCATTCAAAATTTCATAAGTTGGCACATCATCAATACTTAAAACAGTGTAAATTAATCGCGCATCATCTAATCATATGCGCTGTGTAACAAATTTATTACCAGTCAGTTTTGATAATGAACTAAAATTCCGAGTTCTGAGATTACAATAGGTAGTCGTAAATCTCAATAGCCGCTGTGATTACATCATATGATCTAAATTTATACCGATCAACAAAAAAATTTTTGTTACATCAAATGAGTCAGCTCTAATTTTCGCGATCTAGACTGCGATTACATCATATGATCTAAATTTATACCGATCAACAAAAATTTTGTTACACAATAGTGCAATCAATTAATGGCAATGTTTATTACACAATAGGTCAGCAGGTGTTTAATAAAATAATTTAAATAACTCCATTAAGTCGTAAATACCAAAATAAAATTTTTGAAATAATAAAATGACATGTCAACTTCCAACTGATTGTTTAAATGATATTTTTGAATATTTAGAGGAGGATAAATTCACTCTGCACTCATGCTTGTTAGCTAATCATCTTTGGTGCGAAATTTCCGTTAGAATTTTGTGGAGGAATATTTGGAATTTTAATTATCAACAACGTTCATCGAGGGTAGCATCATCAATCCTTAGTACATTAATTGCTTGTCTTCCAGATGAATCAAAAAAACTCTTGTGTGATAATAAAATTTTCATTTCAACCCCTACTTCAAAACCATTACTGTTTAATTATGCATCATTTTGTAAAGCTCTTTCAATTTATGAGATTAAATGGATGATTAATAGTATTTTCAAAAATAAACCATCTATTAATTTATTAAGTTCAAAAGATAAAAATATTTTAGTTGCAAATGAAATTATCAAAATGTTTGCAAACCAAATTTTTTCTTTGAGAAAATTGACTTATCATCCTTACTATTATCATGGACAATATATTTACACTAGTATTTCTTTCTCTCATTTTCCTGGAGCAAGAGATCTTTTAGAATTATGTTGTAGTTCAAGTCTTCCTTCTGATTTTTTTCATCAACTTTCTCAAATATGCCATAATTTACAATCAATTTCTATATCATTTGATGATTATGTTTCAAATGAATTAAAAGAATTAATTTCTTCACAAAATAATTTAAAAAAATTATCTCTATCAGCTTTTGAGAAAAGTTGGGCAGATATTATACCTGCTATAACAAAACACTCTCATACAATAACAAAATTACAACTTTATGGTGGTAATGAAGAATTACCACTTTCATTTATCAGTTTATTTTCAAATTTACAAGAATTTTTATTTTCATTTTTTGATGGAACAGGTTTTGAAGATTTTAGAATGTTACAATATATTAAATTTTCTAAATTACAAGTTTTAAAAATTCCTTATCAATGTCCAAATCCTCAGTATATGATGAAATTTTTAGAAAATAATGGAAAAACCCTTAAAAAGTTTTATACAGATGAAAATAACAAAGATTTAAGTTTATCTATTGCTAAATTTTGTCCAAACCTTAAAAGTCTTTTCGTAATACTTAATAACGGTGAAATTGATATATTAAAAACTATATTTATTAGTTGTCAATACTTAGAAAGTATTAAAATTTGGTGTGGTAAAGGTTATTTTAGTGAATTTTTATCTGAAAAGGAGGTATTAGAAACTGTTGCAAAATATTCACCAAATAATTTTTGTGAATTAAAAATATACAATATTTCAAAATCAGACTTATCTCCAGATGATTTAGAATCATTTTTTATAAGTTGGGAAGAAAGAACACCAAAAAAATTGCTTTCAATAATAATTATTGTGGATGATGAAGATCGTTATTATAATAATACTAGTTCGGAAACTTTAGAAATAATAGGAAAATATGAAGACTTGGGTACTATTAAATTTTTGACTAAAAGTGATGATAAAGAAAAAGAAGAGGAGGAGGAGGACCATTATTGTGGTTAACTTTTTTACATATATACTATTATATTGTTTGTTTTTTATTTTGGGGTGATTGAGATTCGAATAAGGAAATCAATATATAAAAAGTTTATTTTCATTGAAATGTTAAGGTTAATGTAGATGGTTAATAGATTTCAAAATTGTATTGTATTTTATTTATTTATTTATTTTTTATTATAAAAACTAGTAGGCGTACCCTTCATGTTGCGCCAAGGACTATCGAACTAAGAAAGTAATAATAACATATTTATATTTTATTAGATAATAGATCTTGTTTTTTTTACTATTATTATAATGTATTAGTAAAAAATGAAATATAATAAATTTAAATAATTTATGTGTTTATGCAAATAATAGTGAATTTTTATTATTATCAAATACAAATTTACTTATAGAATGAAATATCTCATGGTATACAATGTTTTTTGTCTTGCGATTTTCACTATCATCTATGAGAACTTTAATATGTTGATATAAAGTTACTCTTGAGAAAGTAACATATAATTGACCATTTCACCTTCAAATATTTCATTAAAGAAGCTATATGAATTTAGTATCAATAATAATTTGTGTTATATAAATAGAAAAATTGATGTAAAAGATATTATCACACGAAACAGATAATAGTACTATGAAAAATATCGAAACGTATACTTTAGTAACAAAATAGTAACCAGA
This sequence comes from Rhizophagus irregularis, assembly GCF_026210795.1. Lineage (NCBI taxonomy): Eukaryota > Fungi > Glomeromycota > Glomeromycetes > Glomerales > Glomeraceae > Rhizophagus > Rhizophagus irregularis. Next base: position 3,556,862 of record NC_089435.1, on the reverse strand, counting down.
TAGTATAACTTTTAACTAAAATTTTGATACGATCTGGTAAAGTATTACACGTTGATCCGTGTAATATAATTAATTTGATTATGAAACCTACTATCATTCTCTTTTTCTTGTGTTATGTCTTTAACATCTAACAATACCCTTTTGCAAAAGTTGCAACACAATGCGTTCAAAAGAAGTATTTGAAAAATTTAAAGAAAACTTTGCAAAAAAAAAATCTGATAAAAAAATCCAATATCGTTAAAAAAAAATCTGTACAACCTCCGGAGAAATATTTTAAGAAACGAAAAACATGACCGTGATGAAAACGGGTAGTTAATGTCACGTGATTGCGGTTTGATTTTTATTACCGATCAAAATGCAATCTAGTGGAATGTCTTGTACAAATTCGCGAAAGGAACGTGAACGTTTCCACTACCTAAAAGGGCAACCATTCGACGTCTACTCGAGACTTCGAAGGTTAAATCTTATTGTAATATTCTTGATCGTTGGAAAGCGAAACTCGAAATCCAACAAGGAGAAGAAGTTGGGTTCTAAACAACCCTCTTCTTCGACCAAGTCACGTGACAAATCCAAGAAAGATAAAAAAACGAATGACGATACTCGCTCCTTGTTGAAATTAATCCCGAATCTTCTCACTTAATATGATTTCGAGCAAAATCTTTCTAACGGAGTAGAAGACGAACGGTTGTTGCTAACTTCGGTCTCCCTTCTCTCTTTTCTTTTTGTAGGAACCACTGTAGAGTGTTGGTGACAAAAAGGTGGTGGTAAGGAGTTTTGTAGGATGGTGTAGGTACGGTCTGCGGGTTTTTTAATTTTAGCTTTAGCTTTTTTTCCTTTTTCCCCCCTTTTTTGGTCATATTCTTTTCCCCGGTGCTTTTTTTTTTATCTCGTTTTTGGCTTTGCTGATTCGGTCGGGTTTCAGTTAGAGTCCTTCTTTTGTGTAGTTTGAGGTCTGAGTAATTGGACGATTTTTTTACAGTTTTATTCTTTGCTGATCTTATTATATAATATTTTCGGTATTTACTGTATTTATCTCAACTATCCATAAATAAATAAAATCTTGTACAAATTCGTGTGCACCAGATTAATATAATCAATGCATCTCATATTACTGCGGCTAATTCATAATTCCAGCGGTTACGGTACATTTCACCGAAAGCCATTTCGCCGAAGCCATTTCGAAAATGATAGAAATGATAACGATTATTATTTTTATAAAAATATTAATCGCGCAATGAAAATAAAAAATTTTTTTATTTATTTATTAAAAAAATATATGAATAAAACATAAAGCGATCACTAATAGTTAAAAAAATTAAGCCGTGAAATTATTAGTAATGAATGTTACGTGAATTTTAGCATTTATTTAGAAATAATATTAATATAATATATATATTTAGTTTTATGCAGTTTATTTTTGTATGTATTTTTTTATTTTAGTATACACTGTACTGTAACTGTACTGTACTGTAGTTTATTTGGGGATATGTACGTTTATTTGAAGATTAGCTAATTGATGATCGAAAGTGGCTTAATAGGTGTAAAAAATGTAAAAAAAAAACAATAAAATAAACAAATGTAATAAATAATGTTTCGGCAAATGTCATTCGGCGAAATAACCTATACGGCGAAATGGCTTCGGCGAAACATCCTTCGGCGAAATGCGAAATGGCATTGGCGAAATGGGTTTCGGCGAAACGGCCTTCAGTGAAATGCCTGATACCATAGGAAACAATATTATTTGCTTAGCCACATACCGTTTTGACAGGTTAATATTTGCTTAAAATTAACGATATTTATGGCTAACGTCATAATTTTTATTTGCTTAATTTTGGCGGGATTTCAACAAGTCATATGTTATTATTGCTTATTTTTTTATAAATTAGGCAATATTTAATTATGAAAATTCTTAATTAACATTTCCATTAGTGATATCATGTACCATCTAATAAACAAAAGTTTTAATTGATGGTAATATACTAAGCTGATAGAGAATGAAAAGAAATATGATGAATATTTTGGTCGTGATGTCATTATTGAAAAAATGATGAACTAATTGATAAAATGAATAATAAAATGACAATAGTTGGATACTGTGATTTTTTTCGTACTAAAAAATTTTATAAGGGAATATGATTTGATTTGTTCAATTAGTGAATTCACATGTTGAGTTTGCTTATTTATCTTAATAAAAACCTTGCGTAGAGCTATTATAAATTTTTTGACCTTTCTTGTTACCTATATATATATATATATGGGAGGCGGTCAGTAGAAAAGGGGGAAATTCAAAAATTTTAAGATTTTTGGTTATTAAGCTAATTTTGTTCCCATGACCATGATTGGCAAAGTAAACTGATAAAAAAAATTTTGACCAAAATTTGGATTTCCTCCTTTTCTACTGACCACCTCCCATATATTGCTCGGGGCAGTCTCTAGATGATCCGGATATACACGGAAGTAGAAAATGATTAAAGTATTTGACGCAAACAACCATATTACTAATACCCTGTAAAAAATCTGATCCGTGTTTTATCTTTCCATGTTTTTTCCGTGAATGTATCATTTTCATGGAATTTATAATAGTCTTGAAATTTTCATCTCACCGACACGGATATCCGTGAATGTATCATTTTACGGAATTTTTACGGAAGACACGGACATTTTCGGATAAAAATTTTTTATAGGGATAAAAATGGGAGTATGGAGCAAATATATTAAAAAAAAAAATCTCTTTTTAAGGCGGAACCCTCCATATGGTAAGAATAAGCTGAATCTTACTTTCCAAAATAAACATACTCATTTTATTAATGTATTTTAATTTTTAAGGCTACTAACGGAAAAAAGTTGAAATAATTAAATGATATTTTATAAACAATTTTATTGTTTTATTAAATTTACAGTAACTATAAAATTACAAAAATGGATTGTTTTCAAATTATAACAATAAAATTGCGTTAAATTTTTAAATTTTATAAAATTATTTACCCAAGTATACCAGGATATTACTCAGGTCATATATGGTAAAGTATAAAATGAGTAATACCCGTTAAGGGATCGAATAACCCTTTTTTATTTAGGTATAGATCCGGTCCATCCTCAATAAGGATTAGCATCTCATGCGAAACAAGGAGAAGGATTACCAGGAATTCCCGAATATTGATTTACTGAATTCTTGGCGGGCCACAGTTCTAGTTTACAACGTATATTATACCTCTAATAAAGGCCGACCAAAGGCCAACATGAATTAGAAAGAAGGTTTCAGGGACTTTTGGAAACATGCGGTCCTTTTTTATTAAGATATTTTCATTATAACTTTTCATTATCACTTACATTTTCATTAATAAAGTTTTTTTTTTTTAAGTACATAATGATTTTATATATAGTCGTTGTCATTTATTTCATCCAGATTTGCATCATTCTCCGTATTATATTAAGGGATAAAACAGAAAGTAGAATGGAGAGCACATTTATTGCTAAATTTTGTTCACATGACTGAGATCAGCTAAGTGTCTAATAAAAAGGTCCCCATTTCACCCACCGAAAAAATTCCTCACTACCTCTACTGAAAAAAAAAAAAGTTCATTCACCATGAAATCTTCCTTTTCTTTTACCATGATCGTTGCAATCATTTTTATCCAAGCCTTAACGCCGTTCACTGAAGGTAAATTTTAATAATCATGACAAAATAATCTTCTGTTCTAATAACTTTCTATTGAATAAGTGTATGCGGACCATACCGTATGGATACATAACAAGGTAACTGCTGGTACATGGACTAATGCTGCAACCGTCTTAACAAATAAAAAAGGGAACTTTGATTGGAGTGGTGATGCTGGCGCAATTGACATAGAGGGCGACTGGGCTCATACAGGTTATAGCTTGAATGTTCCTGATAACGTGTCATCATATTGGGTTGCTTTTAGAGTTGCTGCGTCTACTGAAGATGATAAATGGCGCGGCCCATATAATAATGATGGAGATAAATGTTGGCACTTTCATGGTAAAATAGATTCTTGGGATGTATACGAATGCTAAATCAACTTTAGCAATAATGTTACACGATTTCTTTTTTTTTCAATCATTCATTTTTAACGGATTCTGATCATCAGAACCTTGTTCTATTAAGTTAATACTATATACAATATATTGTAATTTTACTCTGCGTGACTATTATCTATTTTACATAGTTTTCGCTCTACTTTTAGCTTTCAAAACTTTCTATCAACTATTTTCTTTAGATTTACTTTTACCTTTAATGAAATTTTATTAATCCAATAATAATAATTAATGTAATCTTACCTGTGCGACTATTATCTATTTTACTATAGTTTTCGCTCTTACTTTTAGCTTTCAAAACTTTCTATCAACGATTTACCTTTAATGAAATTTTATTAGCTTGTTAGATAAGAATACCGAAAAGCCTGTGTAATGTGTCTAGCTTTAATTGTAGCATTATTTTAATAAATTTATTGTTAGTTTGATGCCCAAATATAGCTTAAGCTTTCCAGCATTTTATATTAAGTCTGAAGCTTGAATTAGAGTTCCAATCCGTTAAACTGACGGATAAACAGATAGAATTCAAATAAATATATCAGATGTCTACCCTATAGTATATTCTGATAAATTATAAATTGACCTAAGCTAATAGATATTGGGCTCTACAGGTCAGTGTAAATAATCGCCTTATCCGTTTATCCGCCAGCTTAACGGATTGGAACACTAAGCTTGAAGCTTCAAGTATTGGATCCGCAGTTAGCCTCTCTACGGATGGCTATCTTTTTTTTAAAAAAAAACGTGATTCTTAAAAAAATGACGATCATGTACGTAATCATGTACATAATCATGTACGCAATCATGTACGCATGTACGTAACAAAATGGAAAATGATAAGCATAATTAATTTATTTACTATGATAAAAAAAAGTACTATGAAAGCTATCAAAAAAAAAAAAATTTATCACCATAAAATGATATCACAGATAAATAAAATGAATTATTTTTTTCTTTTTTTTCTTTTTTTTTTTAATTAAAAAAAAAAAGTTTATATTCTTTTACCATTTATCAGTTAAATAAAGAAAAAACATGGAAGATTTCAAATGTCCCCTATAAAAAATTTTATCCGTTATTGATCCATTCACGGAAAATGCAAATAATTCGATAAAATTCCGTGATATAAAGATATTAATTACGGAAATATGAGCCTTTTACGGAAAAAAGGTGGAATAAAAAAAAACGGATATTAGTCTTTTTACAGGGTGTCAATCATTATGTAATCAAATTTTCCCATTTAAAATATTTTTTTTTTTTACAAGATATAATATAATTGCATCAAAAAATATTTGATCGTAAAGAAAAAAAGATTCTATTTATGAAGAAATATTGACTTCATTTTTAATTTAATGATGCTCATATAAAAAAAATATTTAATAAATATTTCTTTTTTTTCGAAAAAAAAAGGAAAAAAAAGAAAAAAAAATCGATTAAGAAAAATATATTAATAAAATGTCTATTCCTTACATAAAAAATAAAAAAAATAAATTATTTCATATTAAATTAAATAAATAAAAAAAAATAAATACTAAATCAGAAAAACTCACTTTAATTTGTGTAATTCATTCAATTGTTGAATGAGAAAGTAATAATTTTATTACAAAAGAAACTATTGGTATTATGAGAAAAGAAGATAATACGACAAAGAATTTAAAAATAAATTCCTTTTTTCCAAAAAATCCATCAGTTCTGAAATGGATTCCCGATTTTACATCTGGTGATGTAGTTTAATAGGTTTACAGGAAATTTTCTCTCAATGAGGAACCTCCTCATGATGATATTTTGGAAGTAATTTTTAATCTATTATTTATGTAAAAAAAAAATAATACCTTATTAATCCTTTTTTTTAAAAAATTAAAAAAATAAAAAAATAAATTAGATGACAGCTAATGTAACGATTAGTTCAATCTCTGTTTTTTCTCATTGGCATAAATACAAAGCTGATGAAGTCGATAATAGTCGGGATGTAAATTATGGCAAGCCGAGCTGAACAAAACCATCAAACCTGGACTGATAAAGATCAACCTACGGTATGTGCTTAACATATTATAGTGTTCCAATCTGTTTACCCGTTAGCCATTTTTTTTGTATTACGAGAATAACCAAGATCCCATCTCTTCAACTGTGATCGCATATGTGATTATAGTATTCAGCTACTCTACAGATTAATCATAAAAATAATTATTACATAATAATTACGATGGAATTATTTTCGTGATCAGATAACACATTCAATACTAATTCAAATACACCACTTTCGAAATATTTCTATTATTCTCGTATAATCATATGTATAATTAATTTCAATTATCCGATGTCGCCAGTCAATTAACTAAATATAATAAAATATTTATAATTTATTAATTCGAAAGTATTTTGAGTGAAAAAATTAATAATAGTATGGATGCATAAAAAATAAATTGACATATTCATCGTCGTACTTTCACTATAACAGTTTTAGTCCCATCGATTACAAAAAATATTATCGCATTATCATTATGACACGTGTTTGAATCTTTTATTCGTTCATTTGGATCACTAGTGTAGTTAAATAACAAGCGGAATATTTTTAGTTTTTTTTATTAAGTAGAACGATATACAGATTATACAATGAGAGGAAATACGTTAACCACATACTTGAAGAATACCAACAGCGCATGGAATTTATTATATGGTTTAGAGAGTAAATTTCATATCTACTAAACGATGTACTATATGCTGGAGAAAAAATATTGCTTGACTACTAATTATGATAATAATTTTTGTTGGAACTAACGTTACCTGTTTATCTGTTAGTAGTTCATTATTAGGTACTTTCAGGTATGAATTATAGGAAAATCTTTTTGCATCGCTACTTATTAAAATAAAGTTGACAATCTCGTGTAATTGTCAGGGTTTGCAAAGATTTCCTACAGAGCATATAACAAAAGGGTGCTGTCCAAAATCCAGAAACTCAAAATCCCGAAATCCAAAATCCCAACAGTTCAAAATCCGACAGGTCCAAAATCCAGAAAAATTGGCCCGCATTAAGCTTTAATGTTTATATATGTAAATATATATATATATACTGCCAGGAATTAAGTTTTGGAATTTTTTCGAGTTTTGAGATTCGGACAGGTGGTATATTATATTAATTATTTATACTCAAGTGTTCCATTTTTTATTATTAGGGTTATGTTAGGGTTAGTTTGTTAGGATTTATCGCGTTGGGAGAGGGAACTTAGGGTTAGGTTAGAGTTAGTTTGTTAAGATTTATTGCATTGGAAGGAGAGCTTAGACTTAGGTTAGGGTTGGTTAGGATTAAATAAAATATATTTTCGGGATTTTGACCAGTCGGGATTTTGTACCTGTCAGGATTTTTGGATTTTTGGATTTTTGAGTTTCGGGATTTTAGCCTGTTGGATTTTGAGTTTCGGGATTTTAGCCTGTTGGATTTTGAGTTTCGGGACTTTGGCCTATTGGATTTTGAGTTTCGGGATTTCGTACCATACCCTAACAAAAAAGTACCCAGTCCGCCCGCCACATTTTTATTTTGCTATATAGCACTTATTATTACACCACATTCTTATTGTAGTTAAAACTATACAGAAATAGAAATTTTTACCGTAGTCATTGCATTTAACGCAGTATGATTTTATTTTGTTTGAACTTCTTTGTGAAAACAAAATGGTAACCATAAATAATAAATTAGATAGATGTCATGTTGTAAATAAATATGGTATGCTGTACAACTAACAATTATATTCTGGGCGTTATTTTCCATAAAGGGAATAATAATAGATTATAGAATCACTACCAACTACAATCAGATACTGTCCAACCATATATTTCAATATTTATGAAATATACCTTATACTAATTTGGTTTAAATTTAAAGTTTACTCGATATACGGTATGTATATCATTTTTTAATTTGGACTGCTTAAAACCGGTTAGAGATAAATTTGACCGGAATTACGAATCATAAGTCAAATTGATCAACATCTGCAAAAAACTTGTGAAAGTTACACAGTTACACAATGCAGGGGTTGTTTTACGCCAAATTACATATAAATGGTTATCCCACATTTTGGAATCTTTTTTATTAACATAAAAATAAAAATGACTTGTAAACTTACAACTCTTCCATTTGATTGTTTACATGAAATTATTGAATATTTTGAGAAAGATAGAATTACTTTACATTCATGTTTGTTAGTTAATCGTCTCTTGTGTGAAATTTCTGTTAAAATTTTGTGGAGAGATATTAAGGATATTAGTAGTTACAAAACCTCATCATTATCATTTTTCAATACAATAATTGCATGTCTTCCTAATGAATCAAAAGAACTCATATTTAATAATGAAATTTTCATTTCAAAACCAACTTTACAATCACCATTATTTAATTATGCAAAATTTTGTAAGAAACTTTCAATTACTGATATAAGTAAAATAATTAATTATAGTCTTGGAAATGAATTAACTATTAATCAAATTAATATAGAAGATAAAAAATATCTAATTACAAATGAAGTTATCAAGATGTTTATGAATCAAGCTTCTTTAAAAATATTGACTTATTGTTATTGTCCATTAAAGAATAATTATTCTTTCTCCTGTTTACCTGGAATAAGAAATCTTTCAGAATTTCAATGTAATTCAAATCTTTCTTCTGATTTTTTTCATCAGTTATCCCAGATATGTCATAATTTACAATCAATTTCTATATCATTTGAAAATGATATTTCAAATAAGTTAAAAGAATTAATTTCTTTACAGAATAATTTAAAAAGTTTAACTTTAAGAGTTCGTTCTGGTACTAGTTGGAAAAAAATTATACCTTCTTTAACTAAAAACTCTAATAAGTTAACAAAATTACATCTTCATAGTGAAAATAATGATAATTTACCATTATCATTTATAAGTTTATTCACAAATTTACAAGAATTTAAATTTTCATTCTTATCTTATTTTGTATCATATATTAATATTAAAGATTTCGAAAAGTTACAACATATTAATTTTCCTAAATTACAAACTTTAAAAATTCCTTATCAATGTCCAAAGCCTGAATATTTGATGAAATTTTTAGAAATTAATGGAAAAAATCTTAGAAGGGTTTATATATGTGAAGGAATATGTGAAGGGATATTTAATACTGTATTTAATCCGAAAGGCTTGAATAAAAATTTAATTTTATCTATTGCAAATTTTTGTCCAAATCTTGAAAGACTTAGTGTAAGAATTAATTCAGGTGAATCATATAATACATTAGAGACTATATTTAATAATTGTCAATACTTAGAATTCATTAGCGTTTGGTGTGGGAAAAAAGATATGACTGGAATATTATTTGATATTGTTGCAACTTATTCGTCAAAATATTTTTGTGAATTAGTATTGTACAATTCAAATTTATACTTGATAAATTCAAAAGATTTAGAATTATTTCTTATAAGTTGGAAGAATAGAAAACCAAAAAAATTACTTACATTAGTTATTATTAGGAATACTACTATTGATGAGTATGAGGAGTATAAGGGGAATATTATTAATGATGAGAATAATGAGGATAGTCATGATGAGTTAAGTAATCGTGATCAAAATTTGAAAATAATTGAAGAATATAAAAAGTTAGATATTATTAAATTTAGGATTGAGAATATAAAGGAAGAAGAAGAGTCAGAATATTACTTTTATTGATGTATTTTATCTGTTAGAATATATTTTGTTATTATTATTTAGAAGTATTAGGATTAGAATTTGTCAATAATATTCATTATTATTACAAATAAAGAGAATTTTTAAGAAATTTCAGTAATGTTCCTATTAAATAATATTTTTATGGTGTTTAATGTAGAATTTTTATTAGATCTTTTGATATATCACCAAGTTTTATCTATAATAAACATTCATAGAATAAATGTATCTTGTTATATGTTATAATATTCCTCTATTATATTTGATAATCGATGATCGATCCGGTTTTTTTAGTCTAGCTTATAGAAAAGTTCAAATATTAATCTCCAAAATTTTAACTTCAGGCTCGTGATGTCAAACTCCTACAAAATAAGACGACGTTAACATTAAGAACGATACATCAAAACTCATTTTAGTTGATTGTTGAAACTTGAGAAAAAATTAACAAGAGAAAGTTTTTTTTTCTCCAGCAACTACAAAGGAAATCTATCCGGTTTAATAAATAACTTAATAAAAGAAAAGGTATTTATACGGATATTTATTGATGCTATAAAATTTTTCTAAATTTAAAGTTATCATAGAAATACCTTCAGACGAAAATAATCAGATTTGTTATACTTGTTAAATATATAATAATCATTTTAACGCACGTAATTAAATATAGTTGAATTGCATGATAAGCGTGACACGACTGACACGTGTGGAAAACGTGAAATATAAACATACAGTCTGATCTCGATGTAACGAACCCACGATGTAACGAACTCTCGACTTACCGAACTTTTTTTTAAAAACCAGTTTCATAGTATTTAAAAACATCTTGATATATCGAACATCATATAAACTTTGTATAACGTATACCGAACTTTTATTGATTCACCGCGTATTATAAAACATAGTAAAAAAATTTTTGATATACCGAACTCAGTCACATGATTTTCCAATTTCGCCTGAAATTAATTAATTTCGGCCAGAATTAGAACCACTTAAATTTTGCCTAAATTAAGACATCTTTAATTCTGGTCGAAATTGGGATATTAATCACGTGATTTTCTTTATATACCGAACTTTCACTGAAAAAACTTAGGGTGAAAAAATTTTTTCAGATTGAGAAAAAAGTCAAAAGCCAACCCGAAAAAAGAAAAACGAAAAAGAATTCGAAAAAAACCGAAAAAAAATAACAATAAAGAAAATTTGAAAAAAAAAACGAAAAATAAAATTGAAAAAGGATAAAAGGATAAAGAAAGAAATCGGTTTAAAAAAGGGAAATTTTCGAAACCGTAAAAAAAATAAGTACCGAAAAAAATTCCGAAAAAAAAGGACAATAATCCGGTCCAAAAAGACTGAATAAAAAAAAATTAATAATATGGTCCAAAAAAGAAGACCGAAAAAAATAATAATATAAAAATCGGTCTTAAAAGACCAAAACAATAGGATTATTTAATAAAAAAAAATTTAGATTGGGAAAAAAAACCAAAAAAAATTCTCGGGTTCGAAAAAAAAACCAAACCGAAAAAGAAAGAGGAAAAAAAAACGAAATTTTTGGAAAAGAAAAAAAAAAGGTGGTTCGAAAGAGAAAAGAGAAAATTTAAAAAAAAGAAAAAACGAAAGTAAAAGATCGATTTAAGAAAAAAAAAGAAAATTAAAAAAAAAGGGAACTGAAAGAATTCAAATCGGTTCGAAAGAAAAGGAAAAAAATAGGTTTAAAAAAAATGAAAAAAATAAATATTTGAAAAAAAAAATAAATCGGTAGTCTAATAATGCAAAAAAAAGAAATTTCTGATTAAAATTTCATTATAAAGAATACGGATCAGCAATTCAAAATCAATTTATACAGGCTAATCTAAACATTACGGCTACACATTGTATTTTTTTAGTTATATGGATATAAGTTTATAACAATAAATGTTCAGTTACAACTCCTGTTTCTAATTTCAAGTTATTGCCTTGCATATAACAGTTTAGAACGCCCCATCAAGTTGTTTAAATGAAAAATAATATTAAATGATTACTCGAGAATAATTTGAATCGAATTTTTTGAATGAAGTGTTGGAAGTACAAAAATGCAGTAATGCACGTTATCGTGATACACGAATTTTGATTGTAATTTTACTTAATTCTATCGGTATAGAATTATTATTTCCTTGTAATAAAAAAAATATGAAAGGAAGTTCAAGTTAGGTAAATTAATATTTTAAGCAATATTAGAATTTAATTAATTGCAAATCGTGAAAACTTATTTTATATAATATAGAGTGAAAATTCTTTTATCAATACTTCTTAGAAAAATTAGAGGGGCGGTAAATAAAGTTTACAATATCCTAGTTAGCATAAATAGAAAAGTTAATATAAATTATAGGATTTACATTTTTGGTATTTACAAATTGTATGTCTGCGGGAAAAAAATTTTTTTTTTTTCTCTAGTACTGAAAAAAAAAGAAAAAGAATAACCAATTAAATCACGCTGATCAGCGCTTAGAATTTACGTCCAAATTTTTACAAATATTTGCGACACGTTACAGTCGTTACATTAAATAAATACTGAATGAGACAATGAGTTCAAATACACAGTTATTATGTTACATACATTTTGATTATAATTTTACTTAATTCTGTCGATATAATAAAATTTTTTCTTACTTCTTTTTGTAATAAAAAATATGAAAGGAAGTTCAAGTCAGGTAAATTATTATTTTAAACAATATTAAACTTTAATTAATTGCATATCAATAAAACTAATTTTATATAATAACAGAGTGGAAATTCTTCTACCAATACTGCTTCTGGTAGCTTAGAAAATAATGACCCTGTTTCATATAAAACGATTTTGTATGAAAATACTATGTTCAACAATCGTATCCTTCTCAAATTAGAAGAGGATGGATTCATTACTCCAGATGACAAAGTAGAAGAACTTTTAAAAAATCTAACTAAATCAAGTTATTTGTATGCACTTAAATTACTTTTTGAAAATTTACAAAATGAGTTTTCGTCTCAAGTTTTAGAAAATTCATTAGAAGGTTTAGTTGATACTTCTTTTAAACATTATTCAAAAGAAAGTGTAGCTAGATTGGAATTACATTTAAGAATTTTGGTTACTGTTTTAGAACGGATATGTTTTTCACCAATAGTACTTAGTAAAGAACTTCGAGATAAAGTTTATAATTCTTTGGCAAAATTTGCAGAAATTCATCGTAAAACAACTCAGGTTATCGAAATAGGACTTGATAATAATTTTAGAACAAATTTTAATCAATTCAATCAACAAAATAATGATCAAATTGCAATTAAAAAGCGTAATTATAATATTGATTTTTTATTAATCCATTTACGAGATACTCTTCATAGTTTACGTGATGATGCAAGAAATTATACGAAGAACTAAAGATTTTCTTAAAGCTGCATTAAATATTACACCAGGAATTTTATCAATAGCAGGAGTTACTCTTCCAAATGATAATTGTTCAATCTTATCACTGCTTACTCAAATACGTCAGAGTTTAAGTTTTAAATATCCGGTAGCATCTTATTATGTAGATTGGAGAATTATGTTAATAATTCAACATAATCTTTTTATTTGGTCTGAAAGTGAAAAGATTATAAGTAAAAAATTTGGAGAATTAGTATTAATGGAATATATTTGGAGTTTTTTGGAAAGAGAATGGGTTAATGCTGTGGACAAGTCTATTTTAGATTCTCAAACAAAATTTGATGAAGTATCAAATAAAGTCGCTAAAGCTTTGAAAAATACTGGAGGCTTTTTAAATGAACTTTCTGGAAATGAACCTATAGCACTACCACATATTTTGGTGTTTGGAATATTAGATCTTGCACAAAATCTTATCCAAAGATCATCTCGAATAGCAACATATGGTCTTTGTTATTATTTAGCAATTGAATCACTTAATAAAGCACCAAGCAGTTTTATTCAGTTTAAATCTATTGAATTATTATTACATTTATATAATATTGATAATAAAATGTTTTCAATGATTGAAATTGATTTTGATCAATACACACAAAAATTAAGTGAAAATAATTTGGAAGATTCTTTAGAAAAATTTCGAAATTTATTAACTTTTGTTAAAGAGAAATATCATGAAGATTTAAAAATTCTAAGTAATAATACTGGAAAAGGAAAAGAGGGGAAAGGAAAAAAATCAAATCAAAATTCATATTTAAAGAAAGAACAAATATCAAATTCTAACATTTTAGATGTTATAGCAGATGAAATTACTTGTCCAATTAATAGTGAACCAACGGATCAATTATGTATTTTAAAATGCCAACATATGTTAGCATTAAGCAATTTAGAAAATTTAAAGCAAAAAATATGTCCCAATTGTCGAGAAAAAATTGAAGATAATGATATAAGATATTTACCACAAAATTCAATTTATAAAAACTTATATACAAAATTTTTTGAATCTGGACATATTTTACCTTCAATTGAATTAGAAAATTCCGATCAATTATATGACAGTGATGATTCAGATAATTCAGAAGTTGAACTCATATTAACTAAAAAAAAGAAATTTATGAATTCAATTATTAAATTAAATTCAAAAATATCATCTCCAATACTTTCAAGAATTATAAAAAAACAACATCCAACATATCAAAATATTATAAAAGAAATAAATGAAAAAAATTATGAAAAAGCTGAATCTTTATGCAAAGAATTTATAAATTTTTTTCCTAAAAGTTATTCTTTAAGATGTATTTTAGCGTATATTTATAGATGTCTTACCAATTACGAACAAACACACCTATTTTTAAAAGAAGCTATTGATTTAAATCCCAAAAGATCAATTGCTTATTTTATTTGTGGAGAAATATTTTTTAGACAAAATATATATGGTGAAGCAATATATAATATAGAAAAATCATTAGGATATAAATCAAAAATAATTAACTTACATATATTACTCGGAAATAGTTACTTATTACGTAATTATAATAATTATTATAATTATACAAAAGCTATAGAAAATTATAATATTGCATTAAAAAATGATCCAAATAATTATTTATGTCTTAAATAATCTCTTTTCATTTCATAAGCGTATGCACAATTTTTAAGTACATTAAATTTATTGGATAAATTATTAAATATCAATAATGAGGATTCTTTGGTTTTATGTTATTATGGAGAAATTTTATATAAATTGTTACAATATAGGAAAGCTATATCATACTTTACAAAAGCTTATACTTTAGATCCAGAAAACATTCATAATTTGAATAGAAGAGCTATTACATACTATATTATTAAGAAATATGATAAAGTATTATCAGATCTTGATAAAATTATACAATTAGATCCCTTAAATAGTTCAGCATATTATCTTAAAAGTTTAACGTATTATACAAAGAATGATAATAACAATGCTAAAGTATCATTTAAAAAGTGTGCAAAATTATTGAATTCTGACAATGATTCTGCAAAGGTTCATTTATTTTATCTAGAATACTTGCTAAATAATAATAGTTCTAAAGAATTAAACAATATATTAACAAAAATCGATCAAATTCCTATTAGTAATTTACTACGTTTTATTAAATGCAAAATTTATATTGAATTAAAAGAGTATAGTAAAGCAAAATTTCATTTATGTTATATTGTATCTGCATTTATTGGTTATTTTATACAAGATCATCCGGATTTTTGGTCATATTTATATGAAGTTTGTGAAATTAACAAAAATGATTTTACCGAATTTGGAATTGTCGATAAATTTAGTAAATATATGTATAAAGGTAAGAAAATATTCAAATTATTTATTATCTTCTATTTAAGATAATCATAATTGATATCTTAAACTCATTAGAACATGGAGTATATTTTGTTTCAAATCTTACAAATTTGAATAGTGAACTTTGTCAATTTCAAGAAAGTGATATAAGCAGGTAGTAGAGTCTACTCATAATAATACTTTAAGTCAAATTGTCTTAAATACAAATTAATCATAATTTTAAAATTAAAGTTTATCAGGGCTGGTATTGTCTTCTAAAAATGAAAATCTTCATTTGGTTTTGCCTACACTAAAAAATAATTATGACCATCTCATTTGTAAAATGAATGTTAAAAAAATATTATCTAAGGATTGCTTTATAAAATTTATACCCAATGGCGTAAGTTAATTAATTAAAATCTCTATTATTTTATTTAATTTTAAATTAATATTAACTTAATTATAGAATTATCAAAAAGATTATATGTTAAAACATGAAGGTGTATCAAAACTTGAGGGGTTAGGTTGGATAGAATATCGGACTTCAATACGTGGCCTATATTATGATACTCAACTTTCAATTGAAATTGAAATAAATTCTATTGAAATGGTATGTTCCTATTTACTTATTCAGATCAATTTCCTTTTTTTGAACAAAATATAATATTATTTTTTGATTCACATAGCAAATAGAATATATTCGATTTGGATATAATCCATGCGAAATAACTTACATTCCCGACACGAGTTTTATAGGTTATTTATTACCAGATTATCACGAATTTTTCTCAAATGTTCCAGAAACTTTCAAAGACAAGTATTTTTCAAGAAAAGAAATGGAAAATTTACTTGATTTAAAAGATATCCTTAACAGCTTATAATTATATACTTTTCTTAATATTATCATTTTTGCTTTATTCAACATACTAGAGAATCGTTCGTTAGAGAATCGTTCGTTTCAAGAATTTTTTATTGAAAATTAAAATTGATACATACCTGTTGGAAATTTACTATCTACTCCTGGGAAGATGCACAAACAAATTTGTATGGTGTAGAATACTTCATAAAATGTTTAGTATTTATAGTAAGTGATAAAATATTATATAAAACATTTATTCAAATTTTTAACTAGAATATAACAAATTATATTAGACAGCCAATGTTTTGCTATTAACGACAAACATCACTGAAATAAAATGTATTGTATATTAATTTATTTGATATAATAAATTTTATTTAACAAATTATAAAATGTATATTTTAATCTTTACTAGAAATAAATAAATAAATAAATCTGCTATCCTTTGACATTTTTACAATTATTAAAAAAAACCAATCATTACTTTTAACCAAACTTTTCTTTCAATTTTAGCTATTTCGATAATTTCAGGATTTAAATTCCATAGAATGTTTCAATTTTCAATAATATCAATAATTTCATTAATATTTGATCTATTTAAAGGCGAATTATCCCAACATTTTATCATTAAATCCAAATAAGATTTTGAAGTTCCTTTGATATCGAAAAATTCATTACGTAATAATAATATATCATATTTTGTATAACACTATAATTTGATTTTTTCTTCAAAAGATTCTGAAAAATTCATATAAAACGTTTCCGCTATGAAAATCGCGATGTACGTATCCATGATCATGTATAACTGCTACTTCTAATAATATAGAAATTGTCACCAGTTTCTAATCAAGCTGAAAATATTAGAATTTAGAAGAGAGTAAATGAGAAGGAGAAAGAAAATGAGAAAATTTTACGATAAAAACGTTACTGTATATCATTTTTTTAGCATCAAAGTCACCCAACGTACAAAATCAATGTAATTGAATTTTTTATATATGTGCCAAAATTATTGTACCACAAAAATTGCTTAACGTTTTTTTTTCGAAAAACTAAAAATAAAGCATTAATAAAATTTGCAAACAATAAACTATTTAAATATTTTATTTATAAGTTATTTGGTTATGAGATACAACGATTTGCACTTAATGCCGACCAAAATGGCCATAATTTATAATTCTGGGCAGTGTAAAATTTTACGAAGTGGTACAATAATTATGGAAGTCACTGCATGATTAAATCTCTCTTTTCATGATTTTAGTTAATATCAAATATTTTAAGATCGTTAATTCAAAAACTACTACGACCGATAATTCAAAGAATATATTATTTAATATAATACTTTTATATTTATCAGAAAAATTAAGACATTTTGAAAAATCAAGGAATTAATATTAGTATACTTTGAAAAAATAGTTAAAAGAGAAATAAAAACTAATTTATCGGTAAAAAAATTATGTGAAAAAAAAATGATTAATGTGGTTTTATTTATTCTGATAAATGTAATAGTTATTTATTTTCACGGAATGGGCGTAAAAATCATGATATTCCACAGAAACCATGTAAAAAATCTGATCCGCGTTTCATCTTTCCATGTTTTTTCCGTGAATGTATTATTTTCATGTAATTTATAGCCTTAAATCATGGAAATTTTTATCTCGCTAACACGGATATCCGTGAATGTATCATTTTCACGGAATTCTTACGGAAGACACGGAGAAATAATAGAAATATTCGGATAAAAATTTTCTATAGGGAAAATTAAGGAACTTAATGATTCTAAAAAACATTGAATCTAAAAGGTATGGTTTATGTATATTAATGTTATATAATAAAGTTAAGAACAAAAGAACCTTTGTATTTAATAATAATAATTTTATCTTTAAACACAATTATTCTACAATTACACTAATCGATACTTTTGAGCTACTCAAAATTTCAACACAAAATTTTATGATAATTAGTAATTATTGCAAATCAGGAAACATGAGAAAATTAATGACGAGTGAAGACGAGATCTTATTATTGAAGGCAAATGCACCTGAATGTTTTATTGATTAATGCAACAATGTTGCCAAATGTTATGATATCATATATTTATTCCTTTTGGTAGCAAATTATATGATATTGGATTTATAATAACAAATTATCCGGTCAGTTGCTATATATAAAAGTAGACCTTTTAGTATATTGATCAAATCTGCAAATTTTACAAGTTTAAAAGTCAGAATATTATTTCAGGATTTGGTAATACAACTATTTTATGTTTGTCATCTTTAACAGCTTATTTGCAATTATAAAACTATTCTTAATTGATACATTAGACCTGTTCATTTCCGGTCGGTTGCATTTTTCGGTCGGATTTTGTTGTGTACAAAAATTATCCAATAAAATTTTTTTATTTTCGATCGCAAATTGAACTGCTTTAGATTGAAATTTAGTTCGAACTCCTCTTATTGATATATATTTTTTTCTTAAATGTCATCTAATTTTGGTTGGTTATTTTTGATGTTCGACCAAAAAACCCAAACAGAAAATGGTTGCGTTGTACAAACTGATCAGCCCAATCAAAATTAACTTAAATCTGACCGAAAAATGCGACCGACCGGAAATGAACAGGGCTATTATTGCTTTAGCCTTTAGGAATAAGAAAGTTTAACAGTAATTTGGTTTAGAGAAGTTTTAACGGGGTTTTTTTTCACTAAAATATTAACAACTTTATTCTTCAATTATTTAATAATAGTAAATAATTTCTTAATAAAATTTTATTTCAAATAAAATTGTCCCAACTCATTACATTTTTGTCCTTTATATTTATAATCATATGTACTAACTTGTTAAACTACCATAGAAAAAAAATGCAGTTTTTAAAGATATCAAATCTTACCGTATAAATTTATCGATCAGACGATCAGTAAAATAAATCTGTGATCTATGTTGTAAGATTGTAAGTACAAATTGTTATCATCTTTTGAATAAATAATTTCTACAATTTGTTATTAGATATACTTGAGATGAATATGAAATATAAAATAATGATTAATTTAGTAAAGTACGTAATAATTATCATTGATTTACTTTTATAATAATTTTATCTATTTAATTAGAATAAAGAAATTAGAGATATGCGTCTTCCATGGTTTTTGTTCCTTCGCATTGTAAGTTTCACTATAAGGTCGCCGGAATAACTAACTATAACCTGTTGCGTTGCAAATAGGATTAATAGGATTAATGAGTTAAATCAACATAAAAAAAAATTTCAGATATATATTTATTCGATATTACATTATTTATAATTTGTTAATATTTCACAATATTGAAATGATATAATTTATTATATTATTAAATACAAATTATATTTACATTCTATATTAATAAATTCTTGATATGATAATTTTGATATTATGAAGTAGTGTCATGTGGATTTAGTATTAACAATATTATTAGAAAAATTTGTATTTCTATTTTTATATTAAAGAAGTATGGCAGCAATATTATATAGATTTTTTTTATTAACATTAATAAAAATAAGTATTATTATATTAAATTATTAAGCGGAAAAAAAATCAGCAAAAAAAAGTAAAAAAGAACCTATCTAAATGGTGAAAAAAGAAAAAAAAACAAAAAATTCATTCGGTTTAAAAAAAACCAACCTGAAAAAAGAAGAGGGAAAAAAAATTTTCAGTTTGGAAAAAAACTAACCGAAAAAGAAAAAAAAAAAATTTCATATCTGTCGATTAAATATTTTCTTTCTCAGAGAAAAAATTTTTTCGCAAATATTAAATTGTTTCCTAATCAGTTCCTCGTTGTTTAATATCAGAATCACCATTTATAATCAAGTAAAAAAAGACAGTCCGCAATCGTCAAGTGAACGAGCGAGCGCCAGATGAGTAATATGATTTGTACTTCCATAAATTTTCAGATTTTGTAAGTACATATAGATTTTATCCTTAGAACTAATAAACGAATTGAAATACACCTACCGAAAAATGCATTCGTTGTAACCAGAAAAATCTGTTAAACTAGAGAATGCTGTATGAATGTTATCAAAAAAAGACCTTCCGCACGGCCATGAACACGACATTTTTTAAAATTTACCATAAAGCTACGGAATTTGTGTGATAAATAATATACAAGACGACAGAATCCAGATTTATATCAAATATTTATTTCTGGTTTTATGTAAGTTGATTGATGAAAAGAGAGAGCGCAAGTAATATCCTTAAACCAATAGAAAATTTGAAGGTACAAGTTCCAGATCCATTCCCATTTGATTTTTTTTCGTAATTTAACTCATTTAACTAAGTAAGAAAAACCACTGAATATATTCATATATTATCGGAGTTGCCATTTCTTATATATAGCAAAAAATTAGAAGTTCAGGAAGAAATTCAAATGAAATCGATCATATTTTTAAAGAGCGGGTTGTATCATATCACGGTTGTGTAGTTCAGTTAATTTCTCACAACTTTCTTGTTTTAAAAATTAATTTGGTAATAAATTTAACGCATTTTTAATGTATTGCACAGCTATTAAATCTGCAGCGAATATTTTTCGCCTTTTATGATGTATTATTTAATACTATCAAGAGTTCGTTGCAATAAAATTAGACAAACATTTATACTTTATATCATCGAAAACAAATATATTATGACTAAACACAGATAATAATTGAGCGATTTTTTTGTCTTTCTCTTCTATGGTTTATTCATGACAGTTTCACGTTACATTTTGATATTATATTGCTCCCTCAGATTCTTCTTTAATGAACGTAAACCATCCGCAAATCTCTCTTGTTCATCTTGCAAACGTTAGGATTCAGCACTAAGATAAGCATCGTTTTCCATTTTGATTTGATTGGTTATTATTTTCTGATTTTCTAATTTTGCCCGTTCCAATTTCTTCGCATATTCTTCTTCACATTGGTATGACGGTTTTTCACGGTCAGTTATTTCCTTTCTCGTTCAGAAAGAGTCTGTTCGAATAAAACTAACCTGTTAGTAACATCAATACCACCTGGCGTTGTTCTCGGTCGTTGATGATCCTTTTTCTTTGTGTAATTGACTACCTCTGATTCAATAGTTCTTCCAATTCAGGATGAATACCACTCACCTCTTCTATTGTTAGTGGATATTTCCGAGTTTTGAGACTTCGTCATATATCATTTTAATAGAACGTGAAAGTTGGTTAAGTTGTGTTGTGTAGTATGTGTTAAAAGATGGAAATAACGAGTTACTCATTTTTCTATAGATATATAATCTATATATACATGAGAAAAAAATCTTAGAATTCATAGAACTCTATGTATTCTTAGAATCAGGAAATTCTACTATATATTTGACAATGATGATAATTAGGTGTTTATCACGTTAGTTGGATTTTATTACGTTCGCAAAGTAAATAAGAAAAAACGAAATTCTTGCGATACATTGAATTTGTGGAAATAAAAAATAATTAAACAAAATATATGCTGGAGATCACAATTTTCTCTCGGATGATCATATTTAACAAGAATAATATGTCCGAAATTTTCATAGGATTGCTAAGATTTATTTGTTTCGCTAAATTATGCACAAATCGGATAAATGGATCATTAACTAGTGTTTCAACCTTTTATTGTATATTTTTTGTGGTAAGCACAAATTGGAATAGATCATTACGTAAAAAAATGATTTTTCGTCGCGGAAATCGATCAATTAATAAAGTCTAACACCATTCAAAGATCACCAATCATCTTGACAAGATATTTCTGAAGAATTACATTGTATATTTCGTGTTCTATATTGGCTGCAACGAAAAATAATGCCCACAAACCCACACTCGCTACATCATACGACAAAATATATAGCCATGTAAAAACGCGTCTTTGGTTTATTATTTGTATAAAAAAAATTACATATTGCGATTCATACTACGGTATTAAAAAAAAATATTATAATTCTTTAAGGCTTATTGCTAGAGATCTTATTAGTAAAGAATATGTTAAGAAATTGTGTATAGGAACCATGGATAAGAGAAATATGCCAAGCACCTGACCCCTGTGTCTTAACATTAAGTAATGATTTATATATATATATATGTGGTACCACTTTTTTTATTAAATTTAAAATTCCCTAACTACCCCAATAATACAGTATTATGGCAAATTACATCATTAAGAATATTGTCTTTTTGTAGATCTCGATGCATCTGATTCGTGTACTTTGTTAATTTCTCTGGTCCAGAATCTTGGCTGCAATATTTACCTTCCTTACAGGCGGTGGTTTGGGTTCTTATTGTGGAAAGAGTTCCATTGCTTGTTTTCCCGGTTTGTCGATTTGCCCCCGGAATTTCTGCGAGTGCTAATTCCATTTCCGAGTTTGTCTTCTGTTAACATGTTGTCTGGTTTCTTAAAAAAGAATTTTATAAGTTTTACTACATAACCAATCATATACATGAAAATGAAGTAGTGGACTTACCAACTGATCTTGTTTGAGATGATCCATTTTCGAATTTCAGATTCATTAGCACTTCTTCGTGTTCTTCATATGGTCTTCCGACCTCAACCCACTTATTGTATTTAATTCACGGGACATTTCAAAGATATTTTCCTTGCCCCTTCTAGTACTTCTTCCGTAAATTGAGGAAAAAGAGAACGGGAAAGAGACTCAGACATATTTACGATTTATTCTTGTAGTTTAAGAAAGTTGTGAGTTGATGTGATGTGATGTCATTTTATGGTTTTTAAATATACTTTAATGTAACACCAACTCACATGTGATTATAATCTTGTAACCCCTAGCGCCGCCTTCAAAAAATGGTAGCCGGATTTATTTTGCCGGGTTACATATAATATTTATAATATTATGGATGTGACAATTAATGGGCGGCAATTAGAGTTTTACCATATAAAAAAATTCTAGGTCCACAGAATAATTATAAAATTGAAGAACAGCTAGGATGTGACGACGCTACGTGACAAATTCCTAACCAAATTCCCTTACCCTAAACCTAACTCTAATCCTAACCCTAATTCCGGCTACCATTTTTTGGATGTCGCATCAATTTCACATACCGACCTAGGTCGCACAGAATCGATCATAATTTTTCAGTTTTACGAATCATATGTCAAAATTGATCAACATCTGAAAAAAGCTCGAATGTTACACAATGCGGCGTTAGAAATCAGGTTATTTTGGGCCAAATTACATCATAAATGATATATTTATTCGCACAATGAGCCAATGTGGTTTTCAATTTAAAATCAATAATATTCCCATTTGCTCTACCGATATATATTTTTTATAAAATAAAATGACTTGTCAACTTACAACACTTCCTTTCGACTGTTTACATGAAATTATCGAATATCTGGAGAAAGATAAAACTACTTTACATTCATGTTTATTAGTTAATCGTCTCTTGTGTGAAATTTCTGTTAGAATTTTGTGGAGGGATATTAGTAGCTACAAAAGCAATAATGGTTCATCATTATCATTTTTCAATACAATAATTGCTTGTCTTCCCAATGAATCAAAAGAATTCTTAAATAAAAATGAGATTTTTGTTTCAACACCTACTTCAAAGTCACCTTTGTTTAATTATGCAGCATTTTGCAAAATCCTTTCGATTTCTGATATTGACAGGATAGTTAATGAAGCTCTTATAAATACACTATCTCTTAATCCGCATAGTAGTAGTAGGTTATGTGATAGTTATTATCTAGTCACGAAAGAAATTGTCAAGATGTTCATGAATCAAGCTTCTTTGAAAATATTGACTTATCATGATCCTTATTACTATTATCCAATTAATGGGAATTTTTCTTTCCCTTTTTCCGGAACAAGAAATCTTTCAGAATTTCATTGCAATTCAAATCTTTCTTCTGATTTTTTTCATCAGTTATCCCAGATATGTCATAATTTACAATCAATTTCTATATCATTTGAAAATGATGTTTCAAATAAGTTAAAAGAATTAATTTCTTTACAGAATAATTTAAAAAGTTTAACTTTAAAAGTTCGTTCTGATACTAGTTGGGAAAATATTATACCTTCTTTAGCTAAACATTCTAATACATTGATAAAATTATCTCTTTATAGTGATGATAATAATGATAATTTACCATTTTCATTCATAAGTTTATTTACAAATTTACAAGAATTTATATTTTCATTCTCAATTCTTATACCATATGCTAATACTAAAGATTTTGAAAAGTTACAATATGTTAATTTTCCTAAATTACAAACTTTAAAAATTCCTTATCTATGTCCAAATCCTGAATATTTAATGAAATTTTTAGAAACTAATGGAAAAAATCTTACAAATATTTATATATGTGAAGGGATATACTATGAAGGGAAATTTAATACTGGATTAAATATGAATGGCTTGAAAGGCTTGAAAGGCTTATTAAATAAAAATTTAATTTTATCTATTGCAAATTTTTGTCCAAATCTTAAAAGACTTAGTGTAAGAATTAATCCTGGTGAATCATATGTATTAAGAATTATATTTATTAAGTGTCAATATTTAGAATTCATTAGCATTTGGTGTGAGGAAAAAAGTATAGCTGGGACGATATTTGAATTTATTGAAACTTGGGCATCAAAATATTTTTGTGAATTAATATTATATAATTCAAATTTATACTTGATATATCCAGTAGATTTAGAATCATTTCTTATAAGCTGGAAGAATAAAAAACCAGAAAAATTACTTAAATTAATGTTTATTAGACAGAGTAATATTATTAGTGAGTATGAAGAGTATGAGAAGTATATTAAGTATAATATATATGAAGGGGTGTATTATATTAGTTCAAATTATTATATTTTTGACAATATGATTGATTATTATGAGATTGATGAGGATATTATTAATGATCTGAAACATAAGTATAGTTATGAGTTAAATTATTATGATCAAAATTTGAAAATAATTGAAAAATATGAAAAATTGGGTATTATTAAATCTAGGATTGAGTGTATAAAGGATGAAGAATTACACTATTATTTTTATTATTGATGTTTTTTTTTATAAGTTGTTTCTGTTATGAGCTCAAGCAAAAATATATTTTATTTTATTCATCTTATATTTTTTAGATTTAAGAAATTTCAATAATATTTCTATTAAATAATATTCATTATTTATTGTACGGTGTTGCATTTATGTTTGTTATATTGTTAACGTCACGAAATGTTCATTTTTTTTTAATGGCTATAGAGTAGTAGATTATTATTATCAAACACCTCATACTTTAACTTCTGTAATACATGTAAGGTTTATAGCTTCCTGGAGAAAAAAAATGCAGCAAATCTCGGCAAAATACCAAAAAATTTCTACACCTTGGTCATAATCAATTCGCCTATAACTTTTATTATCAATTATTTCGCATTTTGAAAATTCTATTCGTTATAAATTAAACTTGGGAGAGAGAGATAAAGAAAATAATCTTTAGCCGTTTATTACGAAAAACAAAAAAAAAAAGAAATTTATTTTACTATTTTATTTTTTGGTTATTTCTATACTATCTATATCCTCAGAAAAGATATTGGCTTCGTTGAGGAGTGTGATCATGATAACCAAGTAGGAACTTAGTGTAGAGAAACCGATTGCGATAATTACGCTGGCAGAATACTCACAGGAAATATATATCGAAGAATGAGATTTTTTTTTAATTAATATGTCACTGACAGACCGATCAGATAATGTTGATCAATCGATAATCATTTAAAATCTATTTTACTTTTTTTCTTTTTGTAAGACTCCCAGTCTTGTTATAAGCTTCGAAACCCAGGTAATATTGAAACTTCTTTAAAGAAATTTTACTACTTATTCTCTTTATATTGTAGGTCTTCAGTTAAACGTTCCGTTCTGACGCCATTTCGGATGATATAGTTACGTCTGTTTTCTTTTGGTTATTTGAAGTTTGCTTTAAATAACGTACTAAAATTCCCTTTGGCAATAACTTTAAAGGAACGTTTGCAAACAATTTTTTTATTTTTTATAAAATTCCAATGCCGGCTTCGATTATGAAAGCCTGAGTAAATTTCCAAAATTGTTTCAAAATTCTTCCAAAATTGTTCTTAAAAATGTTATACTAACTTTAGATCCTGTGAAAGCATTCACATATGAAATAGTACCGAAGTATCAATTGAAGAGTAAAAGTGGTTCGTTGTGAAAATTACCATTTTTTATTCTATTCTTTATAGAAACGTTAAATAATGTTTCTTTCATTACTTTCATTATTGCATCGATTGGAGAGTTAATGGTAAATTTTATCAAGAAATTTAATGTTTTTGTTTTCTTTTTTAAAGAAATGCTTAATAACGTTTCTTTTTGTAGTAGATTTAACTTTGGTCCTTGATTTTTATTTTTTCTTTTTTTTGTAGATTTCGGGTTCAGAATTTTGAAAATGCCAAAATAATAAAGTATCACAACACTTATTATAAAATTAGTTTATTTATTTTTTTAATGTTTTTTTCTTTTATTTTATTGCAGGCATCAGAATTTGGGTTCAGGAGATCTGAAAACGTTAAGTTCTGAAGGTACGAAACTTCGTCTATCTTTTTTTATTAAAAGAAATAATTCTTTCATTTTTTTTTGTAGGATTTGGAATTTTTGGTTGTGGGATATTGGATATTGGTAAGTTTCGTAATTTTGCAAAGCTTTGTAAATGTTATTTACTTGAAACATTTTCTGACATTTTCGCTTCTTTTTTTTTCATAGATTTTGGGTTTCGAGTTTGGGATACTGGATATGATCAGTTTTTGAACGCTTCTCAGAGTAGTATAGATGTTAGCATAGACTTCTGTGTAAACTTTAGTATTAAATGATACATTTATTAATTATCGTTATCATTGAATAAAACAATCTATAAACGATAAAATAATTAACGTTATTTAACACAATCTTAATAGCATAGTATGTAATTCCATTTTATAAAGGTTCAGTTTTCTGAGTTTAGAAGTAAAACAACAAATGATAATAATAAAAGGTATATGTGACATCTTAAAATTTTAATAAAAAATATTACTGATACTACACCAAAAAATATTACAGAAACGAATAAAATACATAAAAAAAAAATCAATTATAATGAAAAAAATGAACCTTGATCTACAAATTCATCATAATAACTTTTAGTTCCAAATTTAACAATACCTAAATTTTCATATTTTTCCATTATCTTTCTATTTTCTTCATTTTCTAAACAAGATCTGTTATAATTGTTATTATTAACGTCAAAAATAATTAAAGAAAGTAATTTTTTTGGTGTTCTATTATTCCAACTTATAAAAAATGATTCCAAATCTTCTGGTAATACATCTGAATCGAAAAATTCACGTATTTTTAATTCATAAAAATTATTAGGTGAATGGTTTGCAATAGTTTCTAGTACTTCTTTTTCAGATAAATATTCATGATAACTTTTACCACACCAAATTGTAATGCTTTCTAAGTATAGACAACTAATAAGTATAGTTCTTAATATATCTATTTCACTAAATATTATGAAAAGACTTCTAAGGTTTGGACAAAAATTAGCAACAGATAAACTTAATATTCTATTATTTTCAGAGATATAAAATTTTTTAAGATTTTTTCCATTATTTTCTAAAAATTTCGTTACATGTTCAGGTTTTGGACTTGAATCAGGAAATTTTAAAATTTGTAATTTAGGAAAATTAGCATATAGTAAATCTGTAAAATCTATAACTACTACTCCATCAAAGAATGAAAATATAGATTCTTGTAAATTTGTGAATGAACTAATAAATGATAATGGTATATTATTAATAAGACCATAAAGTTTAAATTTTGTTACTGTATGAGAGCAACTTATTAAAGCTGGTATAATATTTGTCCAATTTGAATTATAAATTACTAAAGTTAAATTTTTTAAATTATTCTGTAAATAAATTAATTCTTTTAACTCATCTGGAACATCATAATAAAAATATATTAAAATTGATTGTAAATTATGACATATTTGTGACAGCTGATAAAAAAAATTAGAAGGAATATGTGTACTGCATTGTAATTCTGAAAGATTTCTTGCACCAGGAAAATAATCAGGAAAATAAGGGAAAGAATTATCAAGATTATAATGATGAAGATATCTAAAAACCAATTTTCTCAAAGAAAAAATTTGGTTTGCTAACATTTTGATAATTTCATTTACAACTAAAATAGTTTTTTTTATTTTTCTTTTTTCTCTGAATGGTAAAAACAGATTTTTCACTATAAGTAAAAATGAATTATCAGATGGTTTATCTTCAAAGACAGTAGAAACTAACATTTCAATCCTACTAATTGAAAGATCTCTGCAAAATCCTGCATAATTAAACAGTGGTGGATTTGAAGTAGGTGTTGAAATGAATATTTTATTTTTTTTCAAGAGTTCTTTTGATTCATTAGGAAGACAAGCAATTAATGTACTAAGAATTGATGATGCTTGTCGTTGTTCATAAATAACTCCATGATAATCGCAAAACTCTCTCCATAGAATTCTAACAGAAATTCTACACCAAGAACGATTAACCAACAAACATGAATGTAAAGTGGTTCTATCCTCCTCTAAATATTCAAGAATTTCATTTAAGCAATCAGATGAAAGTCGACAAGTCATTTTTTTAAAAAAAAAAATAAAATAAAAATTTTTAGTGCTTGTAATAAATATAAGGAATTTCAGCATTGCACTAACGCCGTCCATTGACGTTATTGTGTAACAAAAATTTGCTAGATCATATTACTCAAAAATATCGCATGATCACATGTTCACGTGTTAGTGCATAACTCTGTAATGCGGGCCAAAAGTCACGTGCTAGTTTCGGTCATAAATTCCTATGTCTCTAGTATTAATAATATCATTTGGACTTTGCAAAATTTAAATAAATTAATTGGATTAATTACAATCAATTAACAAAAATGTTATGATCTGCACGAAAATATTGTATAGGCTGTTTCAGTGTATTACCAAAAAATTTAACTATTTTGGCTGCCGGATGTTTATCCATCCATTCCGTTGTAACACACGTACGAACTTGCAATCATTGTAAATATAAAATAACTTCAAAATACGTTTCAATTTTGGTTTTTTTTTCCTTTTTCCTAAAAAAAAATAATTAAATATAGAAAATGTCAGATAAAACCAAAGTACAAGATTTAAATTATTATATAAACTGGTTGGATAAGTTAATTACCGAAGAATATATTAAATTTTATGAATATTCTGAATTCAAAAGTATTCAACGAATAGGAAAAGGTTCATTCGGGAAAGTTTATCGTGTTAATTGGAAAAATTCTGATCGTATTTTCGCTTTAAAATTTTTTAATAATGATGAACTTACTCTTAAAGAAGTTGTCAAAGAGGTACGAAAAGAACTTTTTTGTTATTATTATTTAAAAATATTTTGATTAAATTATATACATATATGTATATATATAATGTTCAATGCTTTATAATTAATTATATTGCATATATAATACTCATATTACTGTATGTTATTCAAAAGTTAAAATTGCATAGGTGTGTTGATGACCATGATAATATCATACGTTTATATGGAATAACAAAAGTTACAGAAGGTGAAAGCATTTAAATAATTATAAATGATATTTGAATATCTCTCTTACCCTATAATAATTCATAAACAATTTTCTATATATATATATTTTCAGATATAAACAATCAAATAAAAAATTATTCCTTAGTCTTAGAATATGCTAACGGTGGTACATTAAATACTTATTTAAAAAACCATTTTAATGAACTTGATTGGAATGACAAATTTCGTTTAGCATGGCAATTGGCAAGTGCTATAGAATATTTACATGATAATGATATTATTCATCGTGATCTGGTAATTACATTTATTCTTATTCATTTTTTTTTTATTAATGAATTACTATAATAAAGATTGATATTCCATTTTTTTTCGTAATTAAAGCATGAAAACAATATACTCGTACATCAGAAAAATATCAAATTAGCGGATTTTGGTTTATCAAAAAAAATTGCTGAAGCATCAAGTAGTACGTCACAAATACTTGGTATAATACCTTATATAGACCCAAAAAAATTCAAAGATGAAAATTATAAGTTAAATAAAAAATCTGATGTATATAGCATTGGAGTTTTAATGTGGCAAATCTCGAGTGGATATCAACCTTTCTCTACTAAAGGTATAAAGTATGATGCATGCTTAATGTTTTCCATATTAGATGGTAAAAGAGAAGATATTATTGATGGAACGCCTAGTGAATATAGTAAATTATATAAAGGTAATAAACAAAAAATCTAATATATTAAATTAATATTAAAAATAGCTAAAAAAAAATATTTTTTTTTTTTAGATTGCTGGAAATATGAGCCGAATGAGCGTCCAGATACTCAAGGAGTTGCTTTAATTCTTAAAGCGATGATCTCGTCCGAACCGGATGATGATATTGAAGAAGAGAAGGAATGCTGTTCGTCAGAAAAAAGTCAATCAAGTTCGAAATCAATCAGAGGGATAACTATTGATAGTAATTATGATTTAAAGTTGGATAATGTTATTTCATTCTTAAATAGTGATTATGAAGAGGAAATTGAAGACATTCCATCAAGTGCGACGACAGAATCATCAATGGATATTAATCTCAAATTAGAAGAGGATGGATTTATTACACCAGATGAAAAAGTAGAAAAACTTATAAAGGCATTAACTGAAACAAAATATTTATATGCTCTAAAATCCCTTTTTGAAAATTTACAGATCTCATTTTTTTCTCAAACCTTAATAAATTCACTTAAAGCATTATCTGATCCTATTTCATTTAATAATTATTCAAAAGAATGCGCACCAAGATTAGAGTTACATCTACGAACTTGGATAATAGTTTTAGAACGAATATGTTTTTCACCAATAGTTCTTAAAAAAGTTTTACGAGATGAATTATATGATTCTTTATCAAAATTTGCTGAAATTTATCACAATATAACACAAGTTACTCAAAATCAAGTTATGCGTAATTATAATATTGATTTTTTATTGATTCACTTGCGAGATACACTTCATAGTTTACATCATAACAGTATTGCATTTCAAGAACTTTTAAGAAGAGTCAAAGATTTGTTAAGAAATACTCTGAATATTATACCATCAAAAGTAACTATATCGAATGATAATAACTTTTTGTTAATGCTTACTCAATTATGTCAAAGTATAAGTTTTAAATATTCAGTAGCATCTTATTACGTTGATTGGAAAATCATGTTAACAATTCAACATAATCTTTTTAATTGGTCTGAAGGTAGCGAAAAAATTATTAGTAGAAAATTTGGTGAAATGATTTTAATGGAATATCTTTGGAACTACTTGGAAAGAGAGTGGACCAATAAGTATATTTTAGATTCTCAAACTGAATTTGATGAAGTATTAATTAAATTATCTAAAGAATTAGAAGATAGTGATAGTCTCTTAAATGAACCTACAAAAAATGAAATCCTCACATTACCAGATACATTATGGTTTGGATTGTTGGATCTTGCACAAAATCTTATTCAAAAATCTACCCGAAAATCTACATATGGTCTTTGTTATTATTTAGCAATAGAATCACTTAATAGAGCTCCAAATGACTTTATTCAATTTAAAGCAATTGAAATATTATTACATTTACATAACATTAATAATGAATTATTTTCAATGATAGAACATGATCTTGATCAATATATTCAAAAATTAAATAAAATTAATGTAACGGATTCTTCAGAAAAATTTCAAATATTATTAAAATTTATTAAAGAAAAATGCTTTAAAGATTTTAATATCTTAAATGATAAGATGAAAAAAGAGAAAGGAAAAAGTTTAGAACAAAATGTTCCCAAACAAGAGCAAAAGAAAAATGATATTAACATTTTAGATTTTATTGCAATTGAAATGACTTGTTCAATTAGCAAGGAACCAACAGACCAATTGTGTTTTTTAAAATGTCAACATATGATTTCATTAAATAACTTGAATAAGTTTAAACAAAATAATAATTCTAAAGATCTTAAATGTCCTGAATGCCGAGAAATAATTGAAGAAAATGATATTAGATATCTATCACAGCAAGTTATTTATAAAAATCTATACTCATATTTTTTTGAAGCTGGATTCATTTTACCTTCAATAGAATCGGATAGTAATCATGATAATACCAATTCTGACAATTCTGCTGACGAGGAAGAAGCTGACATTATGCTAAATAAAAAAATGAAAGTTATTAGAGAAATTAAAGAAATTAAATTAAATTCAAGATTATTACAACTAATGTTTCAATCAAAAAAGCAAAACCCAGCATATCAGAATGTTATAAAAGAATTAGAAGAAAAAAATTACGAGCAGGCTATATTAAAATGTAAAGAGTATGTAGAGAAATTCCCCAAAACTTACACCATGAGATGCATTTTGGCTTATGCTTATAGAAATATTCATTATTATGAAAAAGCAAATTTATATTTAAACGAAGCTATTAAATTAAAGAAAAAAAATCCAATAGCATATTACATTCGTGGGGAAATTTTTTTCAGACAAGGTCAATACGAACTTGCAATATTTGATTTAAATACTTCAATAAATTATAAGTTCAAAAATAATGTATCCATAATATTAGGTAATAGTTATTTCCTTAAAGCAGAAAATCAAGAAAAGCACCAAGAAAAAGATAATGATTATAATTGTGCGTTAAAAAATTATAATATTACATTGAAAGATAATCCATCCAATTATTTATGTCTTAAAAATTGCGCATATATTTATGCAAATCAAGAAAATTATTTGAATGCTTTAGATATGTTGAATAAATTGTTAGCTATTATTAAACAGAATGATTCATTAATTTTATGCTACTATGGAGAAATTCTTAATAATTTAAAAAGATATGACGAATCAATAATTTACTTTACAAAAGCGTATAATATAGATCCCGAAAATACTCATGTCATAATTAAAAGGGCTATTACTTATTATCTTCTTCAAGAATATGATAATGCTTTGTTGGATTTAAAAAGGGTTATAAAATTAGATTCCTCAAGTTGTATAGCATATTATTATAAGGGATTAACGTATTACACTATGGAAAATGTTAATAATGCCCTCAAAGCTTTTGACAAATGCATAGAATTAGATCCCAATGATAACTTATCAAAAATGATCACTTATCATTTAAGAGATTTGTCAGATGACAATGATCTTAATATTCCTAATATTAATGATGATAATTCATTACTTTTTATGAAGTGTAAAATATATATTAAATTAAAGAAATATGATGAAGCGATGTTGGATTTAAATAGATTATTTGAATTAAATAATGATGATATTTCATTTACTTATTTATTACGAGAGTATTCGGATTTTTGGTCGTACTTGTGTGATTATTATGAAATTAGTAATAATGAATTCACGGAACTTGGAATTGTTGACAATTTTAGTACTTATATGTATAAAGGTAATAATTGATATTTAAATCTCTTATTTCAATTTAATTATATAGTAACACATATTTTAATTATTATTTTATAGTGAAAAATGTTTTTTTTGTTTCAAACCTTATAAATCTGAACTGTAAATTTTATCAATTTCTTGAAAGTGATTCAAATAGGTAAACTTCATTTCTTCAGTGTTATAATTATTTACCAATTAGAATTATTTGAAATGAAATTAATTATTTTTTCATCTAAAGTTTATTGGGACAGGTCTTATCCTTTAAAGATGAATCACTCCCTATAAGTTTACCCAAACTTACTGATACTCATGAAATATCTTCATATTTCATAACTTGGAAAATAAATGTCAAAGAAATATTATCTAAAAATTGTTTTATAAAATTTGTAATTGTAGAAGGAAAAGATGTGAGTTTGTTAACTGTTGAAAAATCTTTTATTTTTGTTTTACTAATATTGAAGTATTTATGAATATATTACTTCAAATATCAGAACGCTGAAATTTTTTCGCAAAAACATGTGCTAAAATATGAGGATGTGTTAAAACTTAGTGGATTAGGTTGGATTGAATATACACTCCCATTTACATCAAACACGAATTATACAGAATGGCGACCTTCAATTGAGTCTAATCCTCATTCTATTATTTTGGTACATGTTTATTGAAATTATAATTATAATTAATGATTATTGTTGGTTACTAATCAATGTTCTAAATTTATTTTAAAGAAAATGGATTATGTTCGATTAATACGATCTAAAAGAGAGAAAATCTATTTTCCTAAAATGGGCCATTTCTTACCAATTCATAAATTACATCCGAATGTTCCAGAAACTTTTAAGGACAAATATTTTTCAAAGAAGGATATGGAAAAACTGGTCGAATTAAAAGACATTATTAATCATTAACTTTTATACTGTATAAATAAATCAAATATTTATATTATAAAACAGGTTTTTATTTCTATGCATTTGCATAAAATACCGGGTGTGTCGATAAATTTTTTGAGAAAAATTGTTCCTAGAAGTATTTTGTGAAGGATGCGCAAAACACTATAAAAATACCTATAATAAAATTAGTTCCATTTTTAATGTTGTGATGAAGTTTTTTCCTGACAGCTTATGTAAAATTCAAAAGAATTTAATAAACTAAGGAGTAAAATTTTAAGGCTAACCCTATTGAAACCCTAAAGAACCAAATAAATAGTGTCAATATATACACAGTGAAATTCTATATAATGGAACCATCCATTCCATTAGTAAAATTTGTCAAAAATCCGTTATATCAGAATTCTGTCATATCGAGGGTAAATTAATTATACGTTAGTCAATTCCGTTATATCAAGGTTTTACTTATGATCCGTTATATCGAGGTTCCAGAAATATATATATAAGGGTCAGGTTTGAGTTTGCCTAAAAAGATCATGAAAATCTTTCCTTTTTTAGATAATTTTAGATAATGCCAGTCAGAATTTTATTTCCTATTATAGTAACCGACCGGCATTATCATAATTCCGGCCCTGAAAAAATGCGTACAGCTCCTAGTAAAAAATTTTTTTCATCACCTGACCCCTATATTTATATTTCTGGGTCCTGTTCCGGTATATATAAATTTTAAAAATTTCAGATTTAAGGAGAGTATGTTGAATAAAAATTTGTCAATGTGGTGTCTTCATTACACCCATAAGACTATAGGACGTTCTTCCATCATTCAAGAAAATAATACCGTACCGCACTGCCTATACAGTCTGATCTCGATGCAACGAACCCACGATGTAACGAACTCTCGACTTACCGAACTTTTTTTTTAAAAACCAGTATTTAAAAACATCTTGATATACCGAACATCATATAAACTTTGTATAACGTATACCGAACTTTTATTGATTCACCGCGTATTATAAAACATAGTAAAAGAATTTTTGATATACCGAACTCAGTCACATGATTTGCCAATTTCGCCTGAAATTAATTAATTTCGGCCAGAATTAAAACCACTTAATTTTTGCCTAAATTAAGACATCTTAATTCTGGCCGAAATTGGGATATTAATCACGTGATTTTCTTTATATACCGAACTTTCACTGAAAAAACTTAGGGGTTCGGTATATAATAAAAATTGGCTTTACCGAACTCTACTATATATCGAACTTTTACTCCCAAACCGTGGGTTCAGTATATCGAGATTTGACTGTAGTTTCCCAAAGTTAGTACCCCCACGTTATAAGACCCAGGATTTTACTAGAAATAAAATTTTTACTCTCAATTAGTACCCCCCTTTAATTCTAGTAACTTTAGCTTAATTCTGGTTAAAATTATTATGTATCCCCCTCATATAATACCTGGTATCTAAGTACCTACGGGTATTATATAATTTTTAAATCAGTATTTTGTATAATACCTGGGGTATTATGTGCAGTGCGGTACGGTATAAAAACCAGTGGTAAACCTTTTGACAGCGAAATAAGGTAAATATCAATTGCGACAAAAAAGAATGCTTTTATAGCCACAAAATCTCGCGAATTATGCGTCTGACGCATATGTGACAGATACTGCGTGACGAATAGGATTTTGCCTCAGATACTTATGAAATATGGAACACGGAGGGTGACGACTGACGACCGGTGATAGAAGATCACGTGATTATTCGTGACATTTTTCAATCATGTAAATATGTAATTGCTTCAAATATCACATGACCATGTGAACTATTTGTGAATTTTTTCACATGAAAAACGAACCGTATTAATAAAAAAAAATGATATAGTATATAAAGTATATTCTTTGTTACGCTCCGGACAATAAGATAACTGCAAAAAAAGGATAAACAATAAAAAATGTCCCAATTATCTCTTGTTGCCTCTGCAATATCCTCTATACTTGATATTCCTGTAAAAACTTATGATGAATGTATAGCTAATGGATACACCATTTCACCTGAACAAATTTTAGACCTTAATTTCATTCATAATATTTCTTTAATGTATGTTAAAAATGAAGTTAATGAAGTTGAAGACACTTACCTTACTTTCACCACCCCTAATCTTATTCAAATTTTTGTCATAAACCTTTCTGGAGACAGTCAGGCAATATTTGTGGATACACATAACACTGTTCTTGAATTGAAGTATATTATTCAAGATAAGCTTGAATATGATATCAAACTAATACGCCTTGAATTTGCTAATAGACGATTAGAAGATCATAGAACTTTAAGATCTTACAACATTCAGCAAGGTGATAATGTACATATTTCACTTCGACTATTGGGAGGGAACTTTAACATGGATTTCTGTGCTATCAAAAATTACTGCATTATCACAGAAGATCTTTTAGATCCTAAATATGATTATGATTTCACGAATTTAAAAGATAACGGAAAAAAATATTATCGTGGGAAGCGAGTATTGTATAGAAGACCGAATGGATGGATGAGAATAGCCCTTAATGTTTCAAAAAAATACGGTCATGATGATAAATGGTTGGGTTGCGTTGGCGATAGTCCTTATGAATGGCCGGTTTCTTATCATGGTACAAAACAAGAATGTTTTAATCCTATTTCCGATGAAGGTTATCGTCTTGATAAAGGAAAACGCTTTTCATATGGAAAAGGAATATATTCAACTCCTATAATTGAGATAGCTGAAGGATATGCTAAAGAATTTGAACACAATGGTATTTCATATAAAGCTGTTTTTCAGAATAGAGTTAATCCTGTAGGGATTAAAAAACATAAAGGTGGAGATTATTGGGTTACACCTAATGAAAAAGATATTAGACCATATGGGTTGTGTGTGAAAAATAATATTCAAACGATAGTTCTCCAAGATAGATACCAATAACATTATGGAATTGTATTCAAAAATATATATATATTTATAATATAATATTAATACTATTCAAATTACAAAAAAGCTTTTTTTTTTAAAAAAATGCGCTATCAACTTTAAATCCAATATGCTAAATATATACCCTAGTTCCTGAGTTTGGATCAATCCAGAAACTTTAACAATTTTAAAAGTTCAAACTGAACAAAACTCCAAACTGATTAAAAAGATCAGACCGACATTATTAACGTGAATTATAAAATGACCGTTACTTAACGTTTCTAATGCCCTACCTCTGGTTTCAAGAAAACGAAGTAGAACTGAAGTGGAACCTTCCTATTCCCATGTTCAAGGTTACAAATTTGGCTAATAATTTTTAATTTCCTAATTTGAAAAAGATTAAAAAGGTAAAGGCGAAAAAGAGTGATGAATTAAAAATATACTATACCGTATTTTGCTGTTAGTAAACACTAACCATATCGGCTGATTGGAAAAATCAAGCCAATTAATATTTAAGCTCAGTTGATGGGCTCATTATAAAACTGATGGGTTACTTATTGTCATTAGCAAATAAAATTATGGGAGACTTACGTACAAACTGGCCCGAGTTATGCACTTGCACGTGATAGCGTTAACGTTAATTATCGTACTGTAATTTTATATTTCTTTCTGACTATCTTTTACAAAGAAACTTTACTTTTTTAACGTTTATTTCAAAAACGTATACTATTATACTTTGCGAATTAATGTAAAAAATTGCTAATACTGAATAATATTAGTATAAAAATGGCACCTTTTTATTAGCAATTGAGTGTGGGTTGGGAGCGTGGGTTGGGAGTGTGGGTTTGTGTGTGGGTTGGGATCGTTTTATTCTTGTAAAACTAATATATTTGTCACTTACATAATCAAGATTTTATGTTCCATTCCACAATTCTGGGAAATAATAATATAATTTTAACTAAAGAATTTGTTACTATATTTCTATATATACTTTCATTAGATTGGTTGTAGATGAATCAAATGGTATAAATTATTTATCAAATCTCAATATTATGATTTATAAAAAAATTGTAATATTGTAAAATAATTTTATACCATTTTTGTTATACACTAGAATAATATTGGTATATATCATTGGATAAAATAACTGACGCACGTCGAGTTTGAGTCTAATCAATCTGATTATTCTGATATTTTTATTTTTAATGTGATAGATAAATTTATTTAATAATAAAAATTTATTAAGCCTGGAAAATTTAATAATTTAAGCAAAGAATTTTTAGTGCTTGTAATAAATATATGGATTTTCCGAATGTCACGCGCCATTCATTGACGTTGTGTAAGGAGATTATGGCAAGCCGTTCAGGTCAAAAGTTTTGCTGCTATCACAGCAGGTACCTGTTACTTTCATGACAGATATCTGCGTTTTTCACGGCAGATTCCTGCTGAATTTGTGGCTGAATTCACAGCAGATAACCGCTGGATTTGCGGCAGAACTTGTAGCAGGTACCTGACAGGTTACAAATATGGTATCGTATTTTTTCTGGTTTAAATTTTTTTCTTGGTTTCACATTTATAGTAATATTGGATCCAACCGAGTTTATTTCCTTTTCAGAAATGACCTTCATCTCATAATTCTGCCCGTCGCAATAAATTTTGCTAGAATTAATCGGTATGTATATAATAAATACATCATGTACACGCGGGTTTAATTTTACAGTTTTCAGCATTTTTAATCTGCTTTTTTTAATTAATTATACCGGAAATATTAAAAAAGTATGGGAAAGCCAAAAAAGTCTTGTGTTACATAAATCTATCATGGTGTAAATGCAGTAATTATTATATATTTCACATTTTAACTTTTGTATTTTTGCGTGTTTACCTACACGCTATTTGTAATAAAAACGTTTCTTTTTAGCAATCAATATCAATTCGCATTTATGATTTTTATTTTATTTGTAAACATAACGGATAACTTTTCAGACCTACTAATTCAAGAGTTTCTAGAGATACTTTATTGTGTAATTCATATGCAATGAAAGCTATTTATGTTATATTTAATGAGTATAATAGTAACTATCTATCGCGAAAGTTCTCTAAGAACAAAGTTAAAATCAAAGTGTCCATCCACATCTAAGTAATAGATGTGTATTCCAGTTATAAGGATAATAAATTTGGTTATTATTTGCGTCCCAATGGATAGCATATAGAGGTCGGTTTGAGATGTTGTTTTGGGCAATTACAGCAACTGAAGCTTGTTGGGGATTCGGGTTTCGACGAATGGATTCAGGTATAGCAATGCCGATATATTCAATCCCAATCCAATGTTGTTGAGCATGGGTAATCCTATTTACTGCATTTGCTCGGTCCTAATCTCTATATATATGCAAGAATTCAGATCTGATAAGTCTCAAACCATTTACATTTTTCCTAAATAAAGATTTAATACAATTACATCTACCCATACGTCGGGGAGGACACCTATAAATAATAGGTTTAATGCATTGTCTACGCGTCGGTTGAGTGTGCCACACACCAACGTCGGGTCGACGTTCTATGCCTCTAACAATACATATTCCGTGATTTACTACATACCGGGCTGGATTGTGTGCTTCAGCCAAATTCGCTAGTCGACGATGGATAGCTTCCTTGGCACATCCATCATACTAAATTATAAATATAAAATTTCTAGGATTAATAAATGATATATACGGGCGTGTAGGCTATAATTGAACTTACTTTAATAAATAAATCGTTTCCAACCCTGTCAGCATTATATTTTGCATGTATTGCTTCAAGTATAGGCGCGCCAACACTGTTCTATCTAGTTCATTAGGAAGAGGGACCTTGACGACATCACCTTTTGGTTTTCGCTCCAATAATTGATCAATTATCGCACAGATCTGTTGCAGTCGCTCGTTAGCCATATTACTATTGTTCTTAAACAGTATTAAACGTCGCTTACCTGATTAATTGTAGATATTCGTCTGGTCTCTCGGGTCTCCTCAAATGACATTTCTACACCTTCTGTTGCGACGCTCTTATTGAAATAAAAGACAAAGTTATTCGAAAGTAAACACGAGAACACGAGAAAACGCAGAGTAGGATATAAATCTGTAAAGTGATAAAATGAATTTTTAAAAGTCTATTTTTTCAAGGAGTTTTGAGAAAATTGAGAAAGTTTGAGTATATACTAGCAGTTACCCGTTGCTCCGCACCGGGACCAATGAGT
The DNA here is from genome assembly GCF_026210795.1 of Rhizophagus irregularis. Lineage (NCBI taxonomy): Eukaryota > Fungi > Glomeromycota > Glomeromycetes > Glomerales > Glomeraceae > Rhizophagus > Rhizophagus irregularis. The sequence goes on along the minus strand of NC_089435.1, from coordinate 3,516,019 downwards.
TTGTTTAAATAGAAAATTTTAGTATTATAATGTAATACCAAGTAAATTAAAGATGGTTACAGCAAGTTTTTTGTTTATAATTAGGAATTTAATTTAGGTAATAATTAGTTAACAAAATAATATGTGCTAAATTATAATTATAATATTAGAATGATATAAATTATATTGGGAATTGGTAAACATCGCCTGGGTCTTCGATCATGCGGCAGATTTGTCATATTTATTTGTTTATAGAATCTCATTTCATTATAGGTTCAAGGTTCGTTTTCTCGGTTATTTCGGTCTCGAGGTATTTTTCTTTTTTTCTTTTTATTTCTAACTTACATCCTTACATTTTGTTTCCTACTAACTCTATTTCATTATTTTTAGGTCTTTTAGTCTTTCCGGTTCTGCAATTAAGGTTCAGTTGTTTTTCACTTTACATTTCGTTTCTTATTTTTATTTTTTTTATTTTGTTTCTGTTTCGTATTTCGTTTTTCACTAATTTTATTTCATTTTTTAGATCTTTTAGTTTTTTTCGGTTCTACAATTAATAAAGGTATGTTTTTTATTTCTTATTTATTTATTTATTTATTTTATTTTGTTTCTATCTTATATTTCGTTTCTTACTTCATTTTTTTTTACTTAATGGTTTATTTTTTACTTGGTTTCCTACCATTATCTTTTGCTACCCAACCTCCTATCATGATCATTGTTTTATTTTTTATCTCTCATCATTTTTCACCTCCTATTACTTCTTATTATTCCATTCTTTTCGTCTCCCATCACTCCTCTTCACCTTCTCATTACTCCTCTTCATCTTCCCATCACTCCTTTTCGTCTCTCATCACTCCTCTTCATCTTCCTATTACTCATTTCTCCTTTTTACTTCCTAACACTTCTCATTACTCTTTTTTACTCCCTTTCATCTTCTATTACTTCTCATTACTCCATTGTTATTTCATTTTTTATTAGCATACTTTTTCTTGATCATTGTAATTTACTTATCTTTTCTTTTATTTGTATCACTTCATTAAAAAATAAAATACAGTGATTTTTTTCTTTAAAATCGTAAATGTGCGATTTAAAATTTAATATTTACAAAATTTTATTAGATAAGATTATTTTGGATAAATATGCTTGCAAAAAATTTTTTTTTTTAAAATAGATGTTTGCGATAAAATTTTTAAGTTTAGCCTAGCTAAGTTTGAAAAAATCAGATCAATAAATTTATTCTTTATATATTGTACATCATGTGACATTTAAAAAAATCCAGGCGACAAATCACCCAGGCAACGTTTAGCAATTCCCGATTATATTTACAACAATGTAGTTATTTATATTAAAGATTTGACGTTTAATTAAGGTTTAAGGAATTGTGAAAAAATAATTATCAATAAAAATTGATTAACTTTTTAGAAGTATTTTCGAAAAAATTTTAATATTGTGAAAAATATTACAAATATTATTATTAATTAATTATAAATTTTATAATTATTTCTTATTATTTTATAAAAAAATTTATGTAAAAAAAAAACCAAAAAATAGTATTTTAATTAAAAAAAATAATAACGTTTATCAAATAAGGCGACATAAAGGTAAAAAATTGGTTCTTATATCCCGGCCGGGTCAGAGCGGGGAATCTTAAATTTTTATTTTTTTGTTAACCAATCAAATTGCTCTAAGCTATGTCACATGATACATTAAATTTGTACGCATATCTTATATATCTGCCATAAATGCCTAACATTTAATGAACAATAAAAAAAAAATTTTTTTTTAAAAAACTACAATTAAACATGAGAAATAAACTTGTAATTAACTTGATATATAAAATCTGTCTGACTTTTTATTGAATTGCTATATTAAAATAAATGTTACATATGAAATCTTCCGTATTACATGATCGGATGAAAAAAAATTTTATTCTAAAAAAAAGTAAAAAGCCGTGCGGCCGGGTTAAATTGAAGCAAATTTTGATATGAGAACCAATTTTTTAACTTTATATTGCCTAATTGTTATAATCGAAAAAAGTCAAAAAGTATTTAAAAAAAAATCAAATAACAAAAAAAAGTCATAACGGGAAAAAATATTTATATAAAAAAAATTACGTGTTTAGTGGATAAAATTAACAACAAATGATCTAAACAAATGATCTAATTTCGGTAACAATATTGATGATCTGCAATTCGGAATTCATAACTTGAACTTACCGATATTAACCTAAATAATCTAGAAAATAAAGAACAAAAAAAAACTTACGCTAACATGGAATAGATTAGGCGCAAGCAGAAAATATATTACACAATTCAAAACTATTTATACATGCTAGTCTAAACGTTACGATTTTTTTATGTATTTTTTTAGTTATATAATATAGATGTAGATTTAGTACTAACCGTATTAATACTCTCAATAAAAAAAAAATAATATAAAAAGTAGACTCCGGACAATAAGATAACGGCAAAAAAAGGATAAACAAAAAAAAAAATGTCTCAATTATCTCTTGTTGCCTCTGCAATGTCCTCTATACTTGATATTCCTGTAAAAACTTATGATGAATGTATAGCTAATGGATATACCATTTCACCTGAACAAATTTTAGATCTTAATTTCATTCATAATTCCTTAATGTATGTTAGAAATGAAGTTAATGAAATTGAAGACACTTTCCTTACTTTCACCATCTCTAATCTTATTCAAATTTTTGTCATCAACCTTTCTGGAGACAGTCAGGCAATATTTGTGGACCCACATAACACTGTTCTTGAGTTGAAGTATATCATTCAAGATAAGCTTGAATATGATATCAAACTAATACGCCTTGAATTTGCTAATAGACGATTGGAAGATCATAGAACTTTAAGATCTTACAACATTCAACAAGGTGATAATGTACATATTTCACTTCGACTATTGGGAGGGAATTTTAACATGGATTCCTGTGCTATCAAAAATTACTGCATTATCACAGAAGATTTTTTAGACCCTAAATATGATTATAATTTCACGAATTTAAAAGATGATGAAGAAAAATATTATCGTGGGAAGCGAGTATTGTATAGAAGGCCTTATGGATGGGAGAGAATAGCCCTTAATGTTTCAAGAAAACACGGTCATGATGATAGATGGTTGGGTTGCGTTGGTAATAGTCCTTATGAATGGCCAGTTTCTTATCATGGTACAAAAAAAGAATTTTTTAATGCTATTGCTGGAGAAGGTTATCGTCTTGATAAAGGAAAACGCTTTTCATATGGAAAAGGAATATATTCAACTCCTATAATTGAGATAGCTGAAGGATATGCTAAAATATTTAAACACAATGGTACTTTATATAAAGCTGTTTTTCAAAATAGAGTTAATCCTGTAGGGTTTGATGAACATAAAGGTGGAAAGTATTGGGTTACACCTAATGAAAAAGATATTAGACCATATGGGCTATGTGTGAAAAAAGTTCAAACAATAATTCCTCAGTTTTTTTATGACTTGATTTTGTAAATAAATTTTATATATTAAAATAACTCAATTCCTCCGTATTTTATTTAAAAAAAATTCGAATTAAAGTTGTGATAAAACGTTATCATTTTACAAATAATATTAAAATAAAATAATTGCTTATGGTAATTACAATAATGCGTACTCATTTCTAAATTTAATTTCTTTATTCTCACCATAATAGATACTAATCTTCTTTGTTAACATTATGGAATTGTATTAAAAAAAAAAATGAATAAATAAATAAATAAACCATATATAACAAGGTAGTAAAGGTAGTAGTAACGTATCGACACCATATAACAATTAATTAAAAGTCCGCTAAAACTAAAATACTATTCAAATTACAGATATCATATCAAAAAAACTTTTTTTTTTAAAATGTGAATACTTTTGCTAATCATAAACACTAGTTCCTAAGTTTGGATTAATAACAATTTTAAATTCAAACTGAACAAAACTCACTGGTTTAAAAGAAACACTCAAAATCAGACCGACGTGAATTATAAAATTAATGTTAATAATGAATCAAAAATTGATCTCATGTTCTACCTGGTTTCAACAGAACCAAAGCCCTATTCCCATGTGTTCAAATTTGGCTAATAATTTTTAATTCTCAAGAGCAATCTATAAATTTGAAAAAATTAAAAAGGTAAGGCGAAAAAGAATGGTGGTATTCAGTCAACCAGTTGAATTGAATATACTGAGATTTTTACTATACGCTTGTACCTGAACAAAATATTTTTTTTTTTTATAATTATACAAAAATGGCACATTTTTATTAGCAATTTAATAAGTTTCTATAGGGGGATCATTTTATTCTTGTATTATATTTAAACATAATTAAATCTAACTAATAAAATTTATTTGTCTCACAATTTATTTAGTATATACATGTATCATTGGAAAGGGTAACTGACGCACGTCAGGTATTGATTGAAGTTTCTCATTATTCTGATATTTTTGTATTACACATTTTTTGATAAATTTCTTTAATAATAAAAATTCATTAAGCTTGGAAATTTTAATGTTTAATTATACCTTAATGTTATGTGACGAGTGGCACGCCGCACGCGTCAGGTGGGCATCCTGTTAGATATAAATATTATAATATATAAGGTTTGCAAGTTATTTTTTTTAAAAAATAGTAATTTAATTTATAAAGCCGTGCAATGAGTTATTTTTAGAAAATCAACTTTTTTTTCTATTTTTTTTTTTAAACCAATTTATCGGTAAAAAATTTATGCGACTAAATAAATATCGTACGTTTCTACATATCTACAGGACGAGACAACTACTCCGGCTAGTTACGACGTATATATTATATACGAGTATAATTTAAGATTCTGTAGGTTTTTTTAAGAGGTTTTTTTAAGCAAAATGTCTTTCGATAAAGGTAGGTTCAACATATCTGAGTTCTGACTTTCTTGCATATCTTATCTATGAACAGAAACCAGCGCGTATTTCGAAGAAACGCGTTCTGCAAAAATATCCTATAGTAATTTCATGTGTAAAAAAGAAATAATAGTCGAACAATTTAAAGATAAACCATGGACAGACAAAAATACCTTTGGAAGAAATGTGACGAAAGACTTATCGAAAAGTTTATTTATAATGTGCGGTCCCGTTCCTGCAAGAGATGTGGGAATTCCAACGGGTTACGTTCCTGTAAGAATCAGTGTATTTATGGAGTATGAGGTTGCGCTCCCCGCCCTCGTCTTGAGTGTAGGGTGAATTTGAAGAAGCTGCGTTCTCGCGATAATATGAAATATGGAGTTGCGTTTCCCACCTTCCATCGCTCATTGACTATATATATATTATATATATGTATTATAAAACAGATTATATATATATATTATCTTTTGTTGCAGTTGAAAAATGAGATAACGGACAAGGCTATTTGGATGATTGAGGAGAAACGGGTAAGAAAATTAGTGTTCCGTTCATGAAGAATTCGACTGGCAGCACATTGGTTTCTATCTAATAGATTAGAATCAAACGAAAGTGCGTGGTTAGGAGAATGGCTATTACTAAATCAAATGATGATGGCGTGAGTTGAAATGTGTTTTACGTAATTCATTTTTAAAAGCTACGCTTAAGTAATCAACTCAAGATACCACATCTGAGACCACGCGAAATGACTATACCTACACCACGAAAACCAACCCTCAGCGAACATTCTATACAATATTTAGCAAAATATTTTCGATAAATGTTAACAATCAACGTATAATCAGGAAAGATGATCGAGTCGATGTAATTCCAGAAGAAATTTGTGGCTTGTATATGTATTATTAGTAATAAACATCAACCTCGATGTTAAATCAAATATTTATTAAAGATCTCTTTACTTAATCAGAGAAAGGTGCATCCAAGAGTACTATAATGACTCCATTGATTGCTGATTATCAATTTCGGAAGGTTTGTGAAACTATTCTTTATGACTTTGTTTTTTTCCAGGACTCTAATGTGTCCTCTTTCTTGGAATGGCCGACTAACTTATACTGATTAAATTCAGTTTCTCTATGATCAACGAAAATACAATGAATCACAATATTGGGGAAAGGAACACACCGTAGATAGGATTGTTGCTTTATTCAAAGGAAATTTAATCATTTTACAAAGAATACATGTTTGATTGGATTGAAGTGCAAGCTGACTGTATTAAAGATGTGAAGTTGTTTTCCAGAGTTTGATTTAACATTAAATAAAGTAGATGGTATTGGTATGAAAGTCGCAAGCAACAAAGAGATTGTATTCATTGAAATTTCAGGAGGTCCCGAGAATGCCATTTTAAAACATGTAAGAGAGGACACCGAGGGCGGTATCTCTACTCAGAGATTACCTAGATAAGAGCGCAGAAAATGTTAAGAACTTGCGCACATTTACAGTATGGTTCAGTGTATTGGTAGTATACTTAGTGTGATGTTATTACTAGTTTCTTTGATTGTTAAATTCTTACATTTGTGAATTATATTAGTGACGAATTACACTAAGTGAACTTCGCCCTAATAGAAAACATTTTTATACAGTTTTACAAATAAAGTCTGCGACATTACGTTTCTCATTAGATGAGATTGTAAAGTTCTTGGAAGTCTTTCAGCTGCTTTGTGCATTGGGAGTGAATATTTTCTAAACGTTATGTTTTCATGAGAGCTTCAGTCTAATGATTTTTAGGATGGACCGAGGCTGGACCTAGGCCCAAAATTATCTCTATTGATAGCTAAATGTGTGTATTAAAGGTGTCTTTTATCACATTAATACATTAGATATTACATAACATTTATTTTTATTTTTATTTTTATTTTTACAGAACAGTAGTAATAAATGCATATTATATAAACATTTATTCATTTTTATTCATTTTATGATAAAAAAATAAATACTACTGAGAAGTCACGTTATTTACCATCTAATTGAATTTCTGATAGCACGTGACGAGAAACAAATGATATCACGTTATCGCGTAAATTATATGTGACCATTCTGATATATATATGGAATGTATCAACGTAAGTGCATGCTTGCTTGGCTTAGTCCGTTCAGTTTCTTAAAAAACTGAAACTTAGGGTACCGTACCGCACTGCACAAGATACCCCGGGTATAATATAAAAATACCTAGGTTCAGAAGTTATTTTGTACCCCTGAAAAAAATTTTTAAATTATGCAGATTTTTAGAAATGGATACTTTACATGGGGGTATTATCAAAGAGGGATATCTTGTGCAGTGCGGTATTCTTGAAACAACAATGGTTACATAATTATCATATGGTAAAATCGGAGATTACTTGATAATCTAACAATCGGGAAAACGAATTAATTTCTACGCTATAAACTTGTATAATTGAGGCTTACAAGAAATGCTTCGATCTAAATAATGCCAAGAAATTAATATTGCTGCCTATGATAGCGTTACAACGCATATTTTTGAATGATATGCTTAGTAAAAAAAAACTATATTTAGAAACACGAATTAAATGATATCGATTGTTTAATCTTGTGGCGTAAGTTTAAATTATTTAATTCAGGGAGGGAAACTTATTTACCAAATATGACATTGATAATATTTTTATGTAAGTTTAACGAAATTACGAATTCTATGAATTTTACGAATTATGTTTCTTTAACCCTTCTCGTGTTACCATCTTTGACCAGCATACCTTGTATTACATATATATGCGGCCAGAAAGTAAAGTGATACAGATCAAGTAACTTTGCTTCTCAAATTTAGTATCACAATACGTATAGCCTCCTCAGGTAAAAAATTTTTTGGGATGTTTGCACAACATCATCTATTTTACAAATTATTCCCCAAGTTTCATAATAAAAGATTCTTTCTTATTGGTTGGTATCGTACATCATGATCTATATAAAGAATAATATAATAGAATATTAATATAACAACAATAGTACGTACGTCAGGCTTAAAATAAATTATTTTATACATTTTTGTTTGTTAATTTAAAAAGATCCGCCATATATATTAACAATTATTAGCCTGTACACACGAATTACACAAATGTTTCTAACAGGACCACTGTTTCCTTATTCCTTCTTTCCCTTGTCAAAACAAAAAAAAAAGCCAATTTCATTCCTTTCCTTTTAATTCCCCATTTTCATATATATATATTTCTCATTATTTTTTATTTTATTTTATTTTTTTTTTTAGAAAAAATTTTCTTTTATTGAGTAAAAGAAATTTTTTTTGAAATTACTGAAAAAAAAGTATTCGTAGTTAAAATACTATACATTATATATATATATATATATATGGATATATTATACGAAACCTCGAAGGATACTTTTACAGGAAGTGTTAGTGGTGTTGGAAATATAGAAAATTCCGATAAAAAATTATATCCTACACATCATGTAGCAGTTAGTCCAAACGGTCGACAAGTTGCCACCTTTAACTCAGGTATTTATTTTTTTTTTAGAATTTTATTTTATTTTATTTTATTTAGAGTTTAATTATTTTCATAATCAATTATAGCTACGCTCGAGTTAAATATTTGTCAAGTTGATTCATTATTTAAGCAACGCCCAGTAAATTGTGAAGCTCTTGATGAAATTAGATCTTCCGTATCTTCCGTTAAATTGGTATGGTCATTAGCAGTTTCCAATCCGATTAATATTATACAAATGGGCAACAACGTACAATCATACTCTGATACATTAATAGCCCTAAGTTGTTTTGATGAAAGTGAAATGATGTTAGGTAAATCAGTAACGAATAGTTCAATGTCAACAATTGCATATAATCAATCGAGTGATGATTTAGAAAATGAGAAAAATCACCCAACATATGATGAAGAAAAAGGAGTTAAAGGAGTAAACTCGACAACTTTTATAATTTCAACACTTCATAGTTCAAGAATATTAACAGCAATTGATGATTCGGGTGGATTGGTTAGATTTTTAAATGATGACCCATTGCAACCACAAACTGTTACAATAGTTGTTGTAAATGCTAACGGAATATCTAAAACTTTTTTTGATTTGGATAATATTGTAATGTCGAATAACGTTATTAATAATGAGAATAATAATAATTCATGGTTGAATATATTTTCATCATCTTCTCAACTTCAACAATTCTATTTTCCACTGAAAATTCAAGCTGAACTTGAAAAACTTTATCAAAATACTCCATGTTTGGAATTATTAAGTAGGAGCATAGAAAATGATTACTTTTTAATTGAAGATTATAAAGATAGAGTACAAGTGGTGGAAATGTATAATTTAAGAACTGATAAATTAGAAATGGTGTTCCATCAAAGGGCAGAATCAGCAGTAACAGCATTTGGTCATGGAAATCCCGCTGTGGCCATTTCAAAACATAATGCATTATTAGCTTATTGTCGTGGCGCTAATTCGATTACAATTTACTTAATAGAAAATTCATTGGAAATCTCAACACAAAGTTTTCCTCGAGTTGAAAGAATTCTTTCGGTAGATTTTATAAATGATGATGAATCTTTAATTATCATTGCACAAGAAAAAGAAAGTTTGATACCCTTAATCATCGTTTGGGATTTATTTAGTTATATGGACAATGCTATTAGAATATTACAAGATGCTACGGAATTATTTTCATCTGGAAGTTATAAATTAGTTAGAAGTTGTGGAAATATTATACTTGCTGGTTCTGATGGAAGCGTTACGTCCGTATTGGATCATACTCTTGTTAAAGAAATACTCGTTCCTACTATTAAATCAAAAAAAGGTTTAATTACACTTGACGTAAAGTATCTTCGTGAATCTGAATGGGATTTATCTGTTCACCATACCATATTTTATCAAGATGGAGAACGTGATAATGCCGAAACAAAACCTGTTATAGTATTCGATAAAGAACCTTGGATACATTCTAAAGGATATGCTCGTATATCTGCTTTCTTGGATGACGAAAGAACGACTCAATTATTCATCGGAGTGACAACCGTACAAGTATGGTATAGGAAAGATGTAAATGCAAAGGAACAACTTAAATATATTTGGGTTGCTCCAAAAGACAAAAAAATTTCTATTGAATCACTGAAAATCGGACAACGTGAGTTTGAAGTTTGTCTTCATATAAAATCAAATCAATCTATGACAACGGAATCTGTATTAAATCTTCATTGGCCGTTTGAAGTTAATGCTGTTAATCATGCTTGTTCCGCTCTTTGGCATTTATACGATAGAAGAGATGATCCAGCTGGTCTGCAGAAGCAACAAGAATATGAAAACTTGGTTCATAGAACCGAAAGATTGATTAGACAATTCATTAAGAAACGCCCCGCTATTTGGAGATTAATTGATGTTAGATATGATGTTATGGCTAGTCTTATTAAAGGTCGTCGTATACGTTTGATACAAAAAATTCTTAATAATGAAGAATCTAATCCTTGGATGAGATATCTTCATACTCCACGACTGAACGAGTGGCCAAAAAAACAAAAAACAAGTGATTTAGAGATTGCAATAAAATGTAGTGAAGGAAGAAGACAAAGAGATGCGGTTATGGTCGGTTTTCTTCTGGATTATTATTCTGATAATGCAATGGATAATACTGGCTGGATGTTTACAGTGTCTTGTGCTGTCCCTTTATTGTTTGACCATCATCTTGGTAAGAAGTTAAATTAAATGGAATATGGAGTAGTAAAAAATACAGAAAATAAATATATTTTTAACTTTTTTTTTTCGTTTAGACTCATATGCTAAAGATCTGTTCTCTAAGCCTATATTTGGAATGAAAGAAATCCATCTGGACGAATCGCATATAAATCCCAATGATTTACCTCAAGGTAAATTAAGGTATATAAAAGCATTCAACCCAAATACCAGATTAGAACCTAAGGAAAAGCCAATTAGCTTACGTAACTTACGTAAGTTTAAAATATTACAGCCCATCGCGAATATAATAGATAAATCAAAGACCAGGTAAAATGTTATTAACTTTTAGTCTAAATTCGTAACCAAACTTTCAATTAATCTTTTTTTCTTGTTAATAGTATTACGCATAACCAGCAATTGGTAGCATTACAAAAAGTGATACCAGGATTAGGGAGAGGAGATTCATCAGCATTAGTAGCATTAAGATCGGTTCCACTACCAGATTTCACTGTATATCCTCAAGGTACAAAAAGTCAAGAATTAAACCCTCGTAATTTGCCATTTCAATTATTACGTATATTATTTTGGCCACGTGGATACGCCATTAAAAAAGAATCAAATTTATCCCCCTTCCTTAGAGTAGTAAGAAAAGATAAGGATGGTATGATATTTGATAATCCTGCAATGGAAGCTGTAATAGACTTTAAGTGGGAATACGCGCGTAGTCATTTCTTGCGTCATGCACTTTTGTTCGTTTGCTTTGCGCTTTTATTTGCTGTATTAACTGGCGCATTAAAAAATAGTTTTGTAGTAAATAATGTGCGTGCTAATGCTAACAATGAAGAAAATGTTCATATTAGGGCTTTCGTAAAGCTTTTGATATTTACTTTTTATTATTTGGGTTATTATCTACTGGCTAGTGAAATTGTACAATTTTATCACGAAGGCTGGAGAAGATATATTAGCGTTTATAACTTTTTTGATCTAGCTAGTATTATTATGCCTTTAGCTGCTTATACTGTTACATGGGTAAGGGAATCTAGAGGAACTGTACCAATAAATCAGGTACAACAGTCAACAGTGGCTATGTCCTTCACTATCTTGGTTTTATGGATTGAAATGGTATATAATTTATATTGTAAAAATGATTTCTTTCTTATGATTTATTTAACCGTTCTTTTCTTTTATTAGTTCTTGTTACTTAGATATTTCGCGGTAACAGGGAATTTTATTTATATAATTATAAATATTGTACGTAACGTCTGGCCCTTCATCGCATTCATGGGTAAATAAATTTTTTTTTTTTATTAAAAATATATATAATTTATTTTTTTATTTTTTTTTTGAGTTTAAATTAATCCTATAATTTTTATAACATGTAGGTATTGTGGTACTTGCACACGGACATGCGATGTAATTATCAAAATATGTGTACACATTTTCTTTATCTCATTTTTCTTTTCTCTAACTTTCTTTCACTTTTTACTCTCCTACTTTTAGGTACTTGTTACTTCGTGAACCAGAAAAAATTGGACTTGAACCGGATGGTACACAATTTGATTTACAAGATAATAATGGAATAAAGACTGGGACGATTCATCAAACGTTTGATTTAAATAAAGCAACAGACAATTATTTTGCAAATTTTGCTCAATCCGTAGTAGCTGTTTATTTTTGGATTAATGGACGTTGGGATCAATTACAACAATGGAATTTTTGGCCTGTTAGTGTATTGAGTTTAATCGCTAGTGTTATATTAGTCATTATTATGCAAAATATGTTAATCGCTTTTATGTCGTAAGTATATTTAACGTATAGAAAATTATAAAGATTATTTATTTCACGAAGGAATTTATTAAAATTTTTTTCTTATTTAATTTAGGGGTGTATTCGATGAGGCTAAGTCTGAAGGTAGATTAGCAGTATTAAAATATCGTTCCGATTTAATCGCAGAATATGAAATATTAGAAAAACCATTTGGAGATACAAAAGGAAATCCAAGACATATATTCTATTTAGGCAATATCAATAAATTGACAAAATGGTTAAGAAAATGTGAAGAATATTGGAAATTGAGGGAATCGTCGACTAAAGAGAAATTCTATGATTATAATAAATATTATGATGATAATAATGATAAGGATAACGAGCCTTCAAAGGAAGGATGGGATATAACTGGGTTAGACGTTGATGTTTATGATAAAAAGAATATTAAGTCAATGAATAGGAAAAGTAGGATAGAATTTTATAGTAGTTGGAGTACGAGTACAGCTGATAGTGATGAAAACATCGAAACTTCTCAGAAGAGCTCAACAAATAAGAAAGTTAATTTTAAAAATGATGATTTATCTGAAACTACAAATGTAATATCACCTATGATTGAAGATGCAAGTAGTATTCAAAGTGAAATAGTATCATTAAAGGATTCTATAAAAACTATTGAAGGTTCTATTGGTGAGAGATTAAATTTATTGGAGGGTAGATTAGCTGAAATGTTAAACGTATTGAATAAATTAGCTGCTGGGACTGGAAATGTATAATTTATTTCATAAGTATACATAAATTTCGTATGTTCGTACTTTTTTATATATTTTTTTTTATAGCTACCTTTTGTATAAAAAACATTTTTTCTTATATATATTCGTTTCTTCTTAGACCATTCTTTTTATAATTGAAAAAGTATTTAATTAATGTATAATACAAATCAATAAAGTTTAAATAAATATGAACGTTATAAATCTACTAGACGAATATACAATTGTGGCTCATGAACAAAAAAAAACAAATATTCACTACATTAAAAAGAATTTGCAACTAAAATTTTCACAAAGTTAATTACCATTAATTGTTTAATAATAACTCTAACATTTGTGACTCTTCTTCCCTTCTTTCGTCGTCCAATTCAGTTTCACAAAGTTCCAACCTTTTCTCCACGATTATATGTTTATTTTTTTCTATATACTTTTCACAGCGAGTTGCTAGTTTTGAAGCTTTGCAATCTTTTGCCCATTCAAGGATTTCACATACATTATTGACATTAATGTATTTACCCTTTATAATCGTAACTTCTACTATATCTTTAAGTGGTTCACCTTCATACATATCTGTAATTTTCAACAGATCAACAAGAAATGATAAATAGTAAGAAACATAATCTTCTTGTTCTGCGTTAAAATCAGTTTGTTTGCGTAAAATAGCATTTTTTGCGGTTTCAAAAGATTGTCCATACAACCATCGAAGGAATACTTTAAAAGCATCCGGATTAATATCGTTTATTCTAATTTCGATCTGTTGATTTTCTATTGACTCAGCTGTGTGACCACAAAACATTTTCTCAAAATATTTAGATGCGGCTATTGATAAAAGACGTAAGCATTTTAATAAGTAATTTAATAAAATATAAAGCGCAAAAATAATAACTTCCTTAACTCACCAGAAAGGACGTAACGACTAGCGCCAAACTTCAATTCCTTCTCACCGACAATAAAAATTACATCATGATGCTTTGTATTAAGGCCTTTTACAAGTCTATCCAACAAACTATCAAGCAACAAACTTTTTTGATCGTGTTTTTCGTTAAAATCTAATTCATCTTCTATTATTTCTTCCAGCTTTAGAGCTCCTGCAACTAACAATAATTCCTTGTAAGGGATTAAACATTCATTAACTTTATGTAATAATCCCTTTCTAATATCCTCTTGTACCCCAAATACAAGCTCACTTCCTGCTACCCAATTTTCATCATCAAATGGATCTTCTCCATTCAAGAATAATTTCTCTTCTGGGTCAATACTTAACCCAGGGGTTTCTTTGGAAAATTCATTCATTATTTCATAAATTTTTTTGATTATTTTCTTAACAACACTATAATTCTCTGAAGATCTCCAAACTAAAGATCTTGATTTAATTTTATCAACAACATAAGACCAATGATTAATAACATCTTCCGAAGATGGTTTTCCAATTTTAGGACGACGCAGAAGAAATGAGCTGTTTGGTTCAACACTTTTATCAAATAAAGGCTTTCGTGTCCAACATACTTCCTTATATCTTTGGAAACAAAGCACCGCAAAGCTTTCAAATCCAGAAGTTTCTTTCACATCTTCATATAATGAATTTTGAAAATTTTTTTCTGATGGGACGAACTTTATTTGCATAATTTCTGCCCATTGAACACTTGAGAAATTTAGAGTTTCAATATGTCCATATAAATAATCTATTACATATTTTGCTCGATATTTGATTATGTTCATTGGATATTTGTTATTTTGAAGTTGTGACTCAATCTCTTGTGCACATTCAATGAAGGTTTTACAATTCACTTGATACTTAAGACCGATTCTTTTCAATGCTGTCACACAAGCTGGATTACTATAAAATATTGTAGGTAAAAAATTGTCGGAGTCCTCAAAAACACTGCAGAATAAAGGAACATTATTGTCATATAAGGTATTAGCCTTTACCAAAGCTGTAAGTGATTTATTTGGAATTAATGGATATAATTCAAAATATTGCTCGATTTCTCTCTTTCCTAAAGATAAAATTTTCTGCAAGAAAGTAATATAATCTTCGGATGGTAATGTATTTATATGTTGAGGTATGAAATAGTCTTTAATATACTTTTCTTCATCTATGTAAGTAACACTTAAGCCGAAAAGAGTACGGAAATCATATTCATCACATTTGTAAAAATTACCAATTTGCTGAAAGGAAAAAAATGGAAGATTGTGCGGAAGGAGAATTCCAGATCCGGCATCGATAAACTTATTATCACAAGAATGTACTGGCCATATTGGAAATGAACGAAGAACATTCATAAAGTCTTGATTTCGAATCGGTCCTGTTACGATAATTTGTTGTTAGTTATTAACAAGCTATTAATCAAATATAATAGTTTATCAATCATTAACTTACTTTTAAATGCTTCATGATTTTCTTTAATATATGTTCTAAATCTTTCATAGTCCTTATTTGTAAGATCACTAGTTTTAAATAATTGTTCCATAGACAAATCCAATAAAATGCAAGTCCTCTCCAAGGCATTGACAATATTAACTGGATTGTATGGCAATACACACTGTTTGATATTTGAATTAGCGTTGTCTGGAAATTTCATATTAGTGAACCGTAACTTGAGCTTTTTTAATACTGGATATAAATTGCTTCCGTGTTCAACATTTAAAAGCGGATTTGTTATGTCAAGTTGAACGAGCTTCTCGGAAGGTTGGATCATTGGTAAGAGAGGAAATTTTGAAAGTTTTGTAAAATCTATAGTCTTACTAGATGTAAGTTTAGACCAAATTTCTTTTAGCCATTCGTCATTTGGTATAGATTTGCCATAAGGATCCCAATCCAATTCCTTAATATTTTTGTATGGAAATTCTAAGGACAAAAGATCTAAAGTTGCAGCAGAATCAAACTGTCTAATATTTAATACAGAAAAATCATCCCGTTTAAAAACTTTTTCTATGTCGTGCGGTAATTCAACACGAACAAATTTTGATGGCCCAACTTTAGGAAACAGGTTTATATGCTTTTGTTTCCCTATATAATAGACTTCGCCAAACGTTCCGACCGAATCATCGCTCAATGGAACTAATGGTAATCTATCGAGATTTTTATATGAGCCATCAATACTACTAAGAATAAAGCGAAGCAATAAGAATATTGTTTCGTGAGGGTCCTTCTTTTTATCAGAACTATCATTATTCTTTTGTATAAATGAATTTATAAAACTATCTTTTCCTCGCAATTTATCGCAAACTTCTTTTCCACTGATTGTTTCATATTTGAACCCTAGACTCCTTTTACTTTTAGCAATCTCCTTGATTTGTTCAAGCTTGTCCTTGTCAAGTTTCAAAATTAAAACTCCCAATTCTCCCAAAATATCGCCAATCATTGTTTCTTCTCCTTCAATAATTTTGCCTTCTTTTAATGATATAAATCTACCACCGTTGGCTTCGGTCCAGTAAATTCTATTATTACCCTTTTTAATAACATTTAATCCGTAACTTTTGTACAATCCCATAGTTAAATTTTTTGTAATTGGCCAAAGATTATTTAAGGTATGTGGAATAAAATCAGTTCTATTGTTGTTGTATCTAATGTCTTCAAGATTCACGATCTCATCAAGTAGTTTATTGTGTAAAATGGGTAAAACATCATATAAGATATAGCGGTTCCATTTTGCATCATCACAATCAGCTTGTAAGAAATCATTTTCAGACTGTAGAATATTACTTCTTGCACTAGATAAAGAAAAGTTCCCATTTAAATGGACTCCCAGATTGGTACTTATTGATAAAGGCAAATATGAGTAAATCTCTCCTTTAAGTTCAGGAGGATTAGGAAACTATAATGAAAAATTTGAAAATTGGTTATTTTTTTCTTACAGGTTAGGTAATTGATTTTTCATATAAAATAAAAAGAAAAAAAAAATACTTGCCGATTCAGTCCTTAATTCAGCAAATGATTTTTTATCAGATTGAGCAAGCAAGGATGCAACCCCTCCTCTTGGCTTGATTAATAAAAATGAAAAAAGAATCATTTATTAGTTTCACTAAAATATTATATACATAATAATAAAATACATTACATTACCTTAAGTCGTTTTTTTTCTGAAAATTCTTTTAAGTCTTGTTTTATATTACTCTGAATTCCCCCTGTACATAAAAGCCATATTTCTGATACTCTCTTATTAAGTTTATTATTTGTAATTTCAATATCCATTTGATATAATTGAGCGATATCAATGACACTTTTACGAATACCACGATCTTTGTTTGACATATCAATTTGCGCTTCCCATATCAATTGATTAGTTTGTTGTCTCATGTGATACAGGCCGCACGATTCTATATTCCTTAAAAATAACATCTCTTTATTACTTTTAATACCACTAAATAGTTGCAAGATATCTTTGATTTCAAAAACTTGATCTGAAATATCACTTTGTTTTGCTGTTTTTAAAGTCCTAAGTGGAAGCCTAAACAATGTTCCTTTGAATTCTTCTGAAAAATTACATCCTAATGCCTCGTAAGGATAGCATTGTTCCGGAAAGCTTTTCTTAAATTCCTTATTAATAAAATCAATTCGAGTACCCCTTGGCCTTCTAGGAGGATATCCTTGTGCTGGAAGATATTTTGCATTTGGATCTAAAAATACAATATATTTTCCACTCACAAAGCTAGGTAAATCCGTAAGATGAAAAGCGCAATTAAATCCTATTCCGAATCTTCCGATCTTAGTCTCATCATGAGATTTTCCTCCAGTTCCAAGTTTTATCAAAGCCTGAAAGTCTTTAGGAGAAAATTCTGCATCATTATATATCCATATCGCAGGACCTTGCCAATCTACCATCTCTTCTGATAAGTATTTTCGGCCATTGTGCTGAAATATTCGTCTTTCATCCACTGTTATGTCAAAGCGAGTAGCCTTAGCATCATCTGCATTCTATATCATTATAAATCCAAATACAAATTCACTAGATAAGTTCTTTTAGAAAAATAACATTTAAAATACATTACTCACTTGAAGAAATTCTTTAAATAATGAATTTATCGAATAATCCTATTGATAGAACCAAAAATATTCAAAAATATATATTAAAATCAAATGATATAACTCGGTAATAAATCTCAAACTTTACCTTGATAATATTTTTAATTCTAGTTGTTAAAGATTCATTTTGTTCATATTTCTCCCAATCCATATCTCCGGTATAATCATTACCTGCCATTGAAATCGATGAAAGTTCAAATAATACATATTAAAGTTCATAATCTTAGAAAATATATTAATTTATTATAATTACCATAAATTTTCCCTTTTAAAGTTTGAATTTCCAATTCTTTAGCAATATCCTTAATTACAAGTTTATGAGCAATTTTGTGTTTGCTTCTCTCTTCATCACTAAGATTATCTCCCATGTCATCAAATTGAATTTCATGCAAGTCAACAAGCTTATTTTCAGTACTTGGAACTAATAATCCATCTAAGCTTTCCGGATTATCTCGATTATCTTTTTGTATTTCTGCAACTTGTTTAAGAATTTGAATAACGTTGTTTATTTCGTTTGCGGATAAGACTTTATCATTGTTTCCTTTGATCACATTTTTAATAATTAAAATAAAATCTTTAATTCCAATTTCATCTCGAACTCCCATAGATTCAAATAAAGATTTAAAACTAAAATATTCTGCTGGAAGTTCAATGATTAAAGATTCATTATTCTGAAATTTATTTGGAAGTTTAAAGATGACTTTATCAGCTGGATAAAATTGTCCTTCGCGTAACGATAAGATCCACGACTTATCTTTCAAGTAATTCTTCATATAATTGAAATCTTCATTAGATTTAATATCGCTTGCTTTAAAAATTTCGTCCATATATTTGTAAACCGCTGTACAAATCTTTACTAAATTTTTAGGTGGTTGCTTGTTTTTTACGCCTTTGAAACAAAGTCCTAGTTGCTCTATAATCATCTTAACAACAGGATATGTATCCCACCCCAATTGTCTCAAAAGTTTCTTATTTTTAACCTTATATTCAACTATCGGAGTGACCAAACAGATCAAATCTTTATCTTTTTGACTATGACATTTTTTAAGGCTCGAAAAAATTTTACTATCAAATGCGTCGACGGATGGTATCCATTCTTTTTCTAGAATTGTTTTTAAGAATGCATTACTTGGTCCACGATTTTCCCGAGTTTGTGTATCATCAATAATAAACTTATTCCAATTTTCATCGATATATCTAAAAAGTTTTAATGCTTTTGTACGAATTAAATCTTCAGGAACATTAGAAGTTTGTCTTCGATCTATACGATCTATAATAGTGTCGATCCGAGAAATTACATCATTTGGAGAAAGAATTGATTTGATTCCCACCAACAATTTCAAATTTGGAAGAAACTTTTTAGAACAAAAAGTTTGAGAAATGCCAAAATTGCCAGCGGGAAATACTTGTTCATCTTCAAAAAATAAATCAACTAAGATTTTTTCTTCCGGATCAAATAAATCTATTGGTTTAGCCAATTTTACGTTATCAGATTTTTGTCGTTGTTGAGACATTTTAAACGTGCCAACAGGTACAAAAGACTTTCTTCTGAGAATATCTTTCAAGCTAGTATCAATTATATGCGGTAATTGATCAAAAAGCTTGTCAATTACTATATCTATGTCTTCTGGTGATTGTGTCTCAAGAAATGGTATTACATAATTCCGCCAATAGTCATTCGCATTTAGTCGAGGAACTTTTATGTATTTTTCTAAGATATCACTTAAGTCTCGCGATTTTGTACTGAGAAATCCCCCCTTATCACTTGGATAAATAATTTTACCATATGAATTCTCTTCACCTTGAGGTAAAAGATACCATTTCTTATCTCCGGGTAATAATGAAATTGGAGAAGTGTGACCAACTTGGTTAAAAATTGGAAGGTGTTTGATAACATCAATAAGTTTTGGTACAAGATGATATTTATTAGCAAGTCGTAAATAATTAGATAAATATCCAACGAGTGTTGATGCTTCATGATCTTGTAACACGCAATTCAAATTCTCAGGATATTTTGGACATGAAGTATCGGTAGTATCGGCTTGAAAAGAATCCAAAACTGATATAATATCATCAGGTTTGATAATATATGGGGAAATTCTAGTAAAAGAAAAAGAAAAAAGGTATTTAGTTTATTCGACCATGAAAACAAACGAACTTACGGAAACAATGATCATTAATTAAAAATATTTACTTGTCCCATTTAGAAGTTTTACTAATTTCAAATTTATTTTCCACAAAAACAACGCCAAACTTTTCGAAAATAGAAATCAAAGATTTAATTGAGTTATTTGTGCTTGTTTGACTAGAAAAAATTTTCTTTGGAGTTTTTAATTTTCTGAGAGTAAATCGACTAGTCGGTATTATATGAATTTCTTCAAACTTTTTCAGATCCCAATTTCTATATTTAATATTTTCCCACAAATGATAAATCCATTCACGACGATCTAATATATCTATCTCTTCAGAATTCGCGAAAATGGTATCTACATTCCGGTTATCATCAGTGATATCAGAATTTAGTGAGAATCTGATCATATTTGCTACAATACATTCATCCAAGATTTTGATGTTTAGATCCCATCCAGCCTTTGCGTTATCATACAAACGCCTATACAATGCAAAATCAATCGATTTGTCAATAAATTTGTTCAATTGATTTTTGAAGATATTACGCTCATCATTTTTATGGTCTGTAATGTCATTGTCTGGACCAATGTATACACAAGAATCGTTGGACAGCGTTATAGTACCAAGTTCACCATCCGCAAGTGGAATCATCTTGAAACCCACCAATTCGTCAAATTTTTTGTCTTTCAATATATAATAAAATAATTGTAAGACTTCTTTTTTTGGTATTGTATTTTCCCATCTAGCACGATTGAGATCTAAATATTTACGAATAACGGCAGGAGAATAAAATTTAAGAGAGACTTTATGTTGAGAATTCTTTAAGATTTTGATGAAGTCAGGAGGAACTGTTATTACAGGGAATCCAATCTCTCCAACTATTTTAGGCAAATAAACATTAGCCACATCTTCTAAATAACCATTAGAGAGTGATAGCCAATGAAATTCAGATTCTTTAAACAAAGAACAATCATATAAAGTCGCTGAATTTTCAACTTCTCCAATAGTGCTTAATGAAGAAGGTCCTTGAAATACACGATCCTCTACTTTAAGACAATTTATAACGTTTTGCAGAAGATCCTTGCAAAAGTTATTGATGCTACTAGATGCGCTTCCTTTGGACATTGGCCAAAATTTATATAAATCACTCGGCTGTATATTGGTAACTTTAAGCGGAAGTTCACAAAGAAATTTCACCCAAGCTTTAGGTAGAACATTTTCAAATAAATATCGATTCCATGTAACTTTAAGACGCGCTAATGCATCAATCGCCTAAAGTCAATAATATGTTTAAAAAAAGAAGTTAATGTAAAATCTTTGAGATCACATAAATCCTAATAAAAAAGTATGAATATCGATGACTCACTAAATCTTCATTGTCTGCTGCTGACCATAAGGAACGCCGATTAGTACTAACCTATTAAGTAATTAAAAAGTGAAAGGTAATTAATATTAAGCATTAAAATATTAAAAATCAAAAAAAAAAATTTCATTGATTCTTACCGCAAAATAACCGTGCACAGAGATACGAAAAGGCATATCAATGGGAAGTGGTAAAAAGCAAAATAATCTTCCAGTAACGTCTAAATTATTCAAAGGAACAGCTAAACCAACATTGGGGACAAACTTGTAATCTCCTATATTTTTATCAAATTTTTCTAGAAAGTGTTTTTCAGCCTCATTTAAGTCATCAAGATAATTCAAAATTAACCATGAACTAATCTCTTTACAATCATTTTTCTGTTGTTGTGAAAACTCTGCAACATAAGATGCTTGTAATTGATTAATTTGGCCAAGACTTTTTGATTGTAGTTTATTCATCATTAAAACAATGTTTTCAGTTATCAAACGTCGTTGTTCCCGTACTTGTTCAGCATTATCTAGTTGAATTGTATATAATAATTCAAGTTCAGAAGCTCCCTCTTTCAATTCATAAAAAGTAATACGTTCGATATATTTCAAAAACAATAAACAATTAATGCTTTCATTTTCATAAAACTTTTTAAACATGTCCAAAATTTCTTCGGGCTTATAAACTTTTTTAGAAATGTCTGAATCAATAGAGTCTTCATCAGTCCGAAGAGGATAACGAAATATAGTGCCTTCATATGGTTTATTACACGGAATCCTGAAAGGAGCGAATTGATTCTGATAATCCTCGGCTAAGTTATCATCAACAAAGTCGAATTGGACACCACCATTAAAATACCACTCGTGTGGATCAAGAATAACATATTTACTTCCAGTAATAAAAGAAGGAGAATCGGTAATATGATAAATTGAATTGAAACCGACTCCCATTACTAAGTTTTTTTTTTTAAAAAAAAGAAAAATTAGGTTATATATTATATTATAGTATAATAATAATTAATGATATGAAACAAATTTTACCTCCAATCTTATCAAATTGATCCCGTTTTTCGCTGTCGGCCAATTTTAATAGAGATTGAAAATCTCTTTCTTCAAAAATGGTATTGTTTTTCGCAAATAATGCTGGTCCTTGATATCTATCAAGTTTCAAGTTTGTTCTTTCATAATTATTCACCAAATCTGGTTCAAATAAACCATCCGGTGGATATGTATTATGATCCAAAATAAAAACTTGTTCTGTACTCTTTGCATCATCTGAATTTTGAAGAATTTCACGAAGAACTTGTGAACCATCAGGATATTCTTCAAGGATTTTACGTAGACGATGAGTATAAGGTTCACGTGGTTTAAATTCTTTTCCTCTTGCTCTCCTGGGAGTATGAGAACTATTTATTTTATTAGACATTTTTCGTGTTAAAAATTAAAAAATTATAAACACGAAAGAAGTTTATGCAATATGCAACAAATTATGCAAACTCTAATTTTATAAATGGCTTATAGCATCACACAAAATAAATATAAACAAATTTGGACATCAATCATACTGTTGAACCCAAAAAAGGTAATTTGATAAGGAACCCGGAAACTTCCACCGATGGAGATTCCGGAGACATAATAAAAAGATTTTATGGGTTTTGAAATGAAGCTTTTCTTTCCTAGTATAAAAAACTATGCAACACAGTTTTTATTTGTTTTAAAATTCTATAGCCTTGTTTTCCAAAACAGGTAAAATTTTACTTGTTTATCATTACACAGATATCGAAGATTATTATGAAGCATTTATTAATTCTTTCAAACATTATAAAGTTTTTACTGCAATAGGGAACAATGATGTTAAAATGATTATCCAGATAAGCTTGAAAAATGATTTTATATCACATTTCGTATCACCGAGTATCAACACAAGAATGTAAAACGGTCATGTGTTGATCACAAATTTAAAACAAAGTAAAACAAGTAAAAGAATATTAATTAGTGCGCATTGCCTATATGCATTGTGATTAATAAAATTTGTAATTACCAATTTTTAAATTGGCATATAAAATAGCATAGCGTGTTGACATTGAAATTTTGTTGAAGAAGCAATTGTTGTGTCCATTACTTTGTAAGGTTCTTGGGATTGTATAATATGCTTACATTTTATTGAATGAAAACAATCTTACTAAAATATAAAATGAAAAAATAAATTCTTGTAAATAATTGAAAAAAAAATAATCATCTATTCTCAAAGCTTTGGAATAACTGCTTTAAATTTCATTAATTCATAATAATTGCTTGTTGCACTACATCTGACTTTGGTCCTAAGTATTAGGTAAATTAGTTTCTAATTTCTTTCACTACATTTCCTAAACAAATTCTTCTATTTTAATATTAGTATTGAAATAATTCTTTAAAGAAAATATAAATTGATTTTAATAAATTCTTTATCATAATTCCTTAATTGATATTTTTGTAACATCTTCTAAATTGAATGTGGCTTGAACTTACAATAACGAAAAGTTATTCCAAGATACGTTTTTATAATAATCCGTATTATACTTAGGGCTGTTACTAATGGGCTTAGGTATTTTTTGTCAAAATCACATTGACGTTTAAAGCATTATCCAAAGTACGGAGTTGCTAGGTTTATACACTAAGTTTTAAAATTATAGCCCTATAAAAAATTTTTCAGAAAAATGATCACGTGTGAGTTTCTTCGGAATAAAAACTAGAAAAATGATCATTTATTGGATTTTTTTTATGGGGATTATTTATAGCGATTTATCGATGTTACTTATCTTAGATGTAAAAATTCGTAGCCCTGTTATGGGGATGTAATCCCACGTAAGTTTACTAACGCATATTTACACAAATTTACGTAAGTTTACACCCCCGTCGCAGGGAAAAAATTTCCTGATGTGATTATGTATAAAGTCTCATATTTTGACATAGAATCTGCCTTTGAATAAAGCGAAAGGCGGATACCAGGTATGATATTTGCTTTTTATTTTACATATGATTACTGTTTTGGTTATAAATTGCTAGATATTTTATTAAATACCAAGGTTCGGCCTGCATCTACCATTTATAAAAAAAAATTCCAAAAAAAATTTGTATCAATCAAGTTACTTTGAAAAAATTACCAAAAAATTTTTTCACCAAAATGCCAAGTAGTTTTGAAAAATTTCATAATATTTTACATCATGATTAGCAAAACGAAAGAACGTCATAATATGGGGTAGAGCTCAGCTAATTCTTCCTCCTGCTTCTCTTTTATTTTATTACTTTCATTTATTAACAGGCTGGCTCTTTCTCATGTATTCATATTGTATAATAATAGAACTTAGTTTCACTTGATTTTTTAAACTTTGAATGCATGTTTTATAAATATATATTCATAATAAATACAATTTAATATACTGTGCTTACAATACGAAATGTAATATAACACAAATTTTTAAGCACGTGCCATGTAAAATTTACCTGTTAGGAAAAATCAATCATATCTCCTTTTCCAATATATCAATACTTTATCTTATAAAATTTTTGATGATATTTAGTTTTAAAAAGAAGTAAAAGTTTAATTTTTAAGAATGTTTATATACCTTTCAAAAAAGTATTAACTGTTAAGTGATCAAATGATAAGTGTCAGTCATCATTTGAGATTAATGTTGGCCGGCACTATAATTCTGGCCTACATTTAATAATTTTTTTTTTTGTTTTTTCGATTAAATCATGCGATATTAAATGGCCAAATGACCATGCCACTTCCGAACACGTAACAACGCTTTTTTTCTCACCGTATTGTTTTATTTCCGCCTAAACGTTATGAACTCGTTTAAAAGAAACTGTTTGAACGAAGAATTAATTATTGTAGTTCTGGATAAAACTTACACAAATAAGGTACGATGAAAAATTAAATTTTAGTTATTGTAAAAATATAAAATTTAATAAATTAAATGCTGGTTACATAAAAAAACACAATAATAAGATAGATTTAAAAATATGAATAAAATCAGTTCTAAAAGCATAATATTTGCTCAATCCAAATTAGCTGAACCGTGCATTATTTGTACTTCATTTCTTTCATTGATATTAAAGTCGTGTAAAAAAAATTGATCCCACGTTTATAATTTGATAATATAAATAACAGCGTTAGTTGAATCTTCAGTTTTGTCCATATGCTTAAACCTTATCATAATGTCATGTCTGAAAGTACTATCCTAATGCCTTCATTATCTGCAAAGTTCGCTATTATCTTCTTTAAACTTTTCACAGCATTCTTTTAATTTCAATGCAGGTGCCTTGCATTCCTTTAAACAATTCAGAATTTTATTTACATTATGAACACTAATACGTCGATCACTTATAATGACATCTTCCACTTCATTTTTGAGTAATTCAACATCATAATTGTCAGCTACTTTTAATAAGTCAACTAGAAACGTCAAATAATCCGTATAATATTCCTTTCCTTCTTCAAAGTTTTCTTCATTTATGGCTGCTTCTTCCCCGTATAACCATCGAAGAAATACCCTAATTGTATGTGGCTTTTCTTTTTCAACCTTGATTTCCGTCTTATTTAAGTCACAAAATACCATTTCAAAATGGGTTGAAGCAGCTATATAGAAAGATTTAAATAACTATTAATAAGGGGAAAAAAAAAGTTCTCAAAAAGTAAATTAACGTACCAGAAAGTACATATCTGTTAGCACTTATTTCTTCTTTACCAACAATAAAAGTAACATCATGATGTTTATTTTCATGATTTATAAATTTTAATAAATTTTTAAACAGCTTGTCTTTTTGAGAAAGTTTTTCACTTCGTTTGTACTCATTTATATAGTTATCATCTACCTCCATAGCTCCAGCACGTAATAATAAAGTCTTATAAGGCGCTAAAAAATCAACAACTTTATCTCTAGCTTCAGTATTTTCTTGTATTCCAAACGCAAGTTTACTCCCTGTTACCCAACATTTTTCATCAAGTGGGTCATCCCCATTTAAGAATAATTCCTCTTTGTTATCAATTTCCAACTCCTCAGACTCTTCTACATTTTTGTTCATTATTTTATAAATTTCTTCGATCACTCTTTTAGCTTCACTGCGATCTTGCCCAAATATTGATTCAATATTTTTAACAACGAAAGACCAGTGTTCTATAATATCTTTTGGCGACGGTATTCCGATCCTAGGATCACGTTTACAAAATGAATCAGTAGGTTCAACATTTTTTTCAAAAAAATGCCTTTTGGTCCAACATACATCCTTATACTTTTGAAAACAAAGCACCGAGAAACTTCCAAATTTCAGGGTTTCTTTCGATTCCTCACAAAGTGGATTTTGAATAATTTTCGATGGAACGAATTTGATATTTATAAGTTTTTTCCACTGGTCATCCAAGAATTTTAGATTTGAAATAGATTTATTATATAAATGATTTATCATCATTTTGACTTCTTCCATCGAAAACCTATCAGATTGAATATCAGATTGTTGTTCAATCTCTTGTGCACATTCAATAAATGTTTCACAATTCACTTGGTACTTAAGACCCATTCTTTTTAAAGCTGCCATTAAAACCTTATTACTATAAAATATTCTAGGTAAAAATTTGTCGTCATCTTTAAAAACATAACTAAATAATGGAACGGTAATATCATATAAAGCATCAGCTTTTACAAATTCAGTAAGTGATCCATTAGGTATTGCTGGATATTTCTTAAGATGTTTTTCAATTTCTTGATTACCCGATAAAATACTCTGCAAGAAATCGATATATTTCTGAGATGGTGTTTGAAAATCTTTAAATTTCGGTATTATATTTTTTTTAATATATTCTAATTCACTCATAGGAGTGACACCTAATATTCGAAGTACTTCGAAATCCATTTCACGATCACATTTGTAAAATTCAGTATTCTTATCAAAAGAAAAAAATGGGAGCTTATATGGAAGGAGTTTTCCAGATTTGGCATCAATGAATTTATCTTCGGAAGAATGTAATGGCCATATCGGTAACGAACAAAGAATATTCATAAAATTTTCTTGATTTCGACAATGTCCTGTAAAACGTAAATCAAATAAATATGTCAACACAGAATATTAACTTTAATTAAACATAAATTATTTTTGCAGTTTTTTTCACTTGCCTAACAAAATTTCAAGATTTACTTTAATAAATGTTCTAAAGTCCTCATAGTCATGAGCCGATAAATCACTATTCTCGAATAAATCCTCCATTGTTAAATACAATGAAGTACAAGTCCTCTCCAAAGAATTAATGATATTAATAGGAGTGCATGCCAAAACACATTTTTTGAGTTTTTCATTTTGAACATTTTGAAACGATATATTAGTGAAACGCACTTCTAGCTTTACTAATAATGGTATTAAGTTATGTCCATTATCGTAGAGTGGTGGATTTGTCACATTAAGTCTAACTAGCATTCTAGAAGGTTGAATAATTGGTAAAAGAGGAGATATTGTAAGTTTGTTAAAATCCATATTTTCGGCGCTTTTAATTAATATTGACCAAATTTTTTCAAGCCAACTATCGACTGGAATAGATTCATCCAATTCTTCTACAATCGGCAACTCTTCCTTTAAAAGATCTAAGACTCCATAAGCGTCAAACTTTCTGATTTTGGTAGTCTCAGAAAAATCAGCATTAAAAATTTTCAATAAGCTATCTTGTAAGTCAATGGAAACAAATCTAGATGGACCAGCCTTTTGGAACAATTCTATTTGTTCTTGATCCCCAATGTAGTAAATTTGTTCACCAAACTTTCCAATTGAATGGTTGCTCAATGGAACTAATGGCAATCCAATAAGATCTTTAAAAGAATCTTTATCTTGAAAAATAAAATTAAGTAAATTGATCAATGAATCATGTGTGTTAAAAGAAGGTAGTGAAAACCTTTTCATTTGTAATTCTTTGCAAATAGATTTTCCATTAACAGGTTTGTATGGGAAATTAAGGGTATTTTTAGATTCACCGATCTTACTTAAGTGTTCAATTTTGTCCTTACTAAGTTTCACAGCTGGAATTCCTAATTTAATTATATCCGCAATTATTGCTTCTTCTTCCTCAAAAATTTTGGCATCCTTTAACGGAATAAATTGCCCGCCATTAGCTTCAGTCCAAAAAATTTTATGATTACCATTACCTAATTTCCTAATAACATTTAAACCGTAGTCTTTGTACAAGCCGATAGTTGAGTCATTTTTAATTGGCCAAAACCTATTTGTGGTATGTGGAATGAACTTTATTCCTTCCTTCTTGTGTCTGATTTTATCAAGCTCTACAATATGCTCAAGTAGTTTAATGTGCAAATCAGATAGAACGTCATATAGAATATATTTATTCCATTTTGCATCGTCACTATCTGCTTTCAAGAAATCGTTTTCAGACTGTAGAATAGCGCTTCTTGCACTAGGTAAAGAAAAATTTCCATTCAAGTGAACTCCCAAATTGGTGTTTATTGATAAAGATAAAAATGAGTAAATTTTGCCTTCAAGTTCAGGAAGATTTGAAAACTATAATAGTTTTGATAACACGTAAATGCAATAATACAAAAAAAAAAGAAAGAAAGAAAAGAAAAGAAAATATACTTACTGGTGCAGCCTTTAATTCATTCAATGAACTTTTATCAGATTGAGCAAGCAAGAAAGCAACCCCGCCTCTTGGCTTAATAAAACGAATAAAATTATTAGAATATTATATTAAATGGACCAATATATAATGTACATATTTATTACTAGTTACGCTTACTTTGAGTTTTTCACTCTCTGAAAATTTTTCAAGTTTCACCTTAGTAACCCTACCATGTCCTCCTGTACATAAAAGCCATATTTCTGATGATTTCGATTGATCCATATTATTAATAATTTCAATACCCATTTGATATATTTGTGCCTTATCGATAACACTTTTACGAATTTTGCGACCTGAATCTGATATATAGATTTGCGTTTTCCATACCAGTTGAGTAGCTTGTTGCTTCATGTGATACAGACTACATGATTCTATGTTCCTTAAAAAGAGCTTTTCTTTATTATTCTGGACATTGTTAAATAACGACAAGATATACTTGATTTCAAAAATTTGATCTGAAATTTCACTTTTTTTCGACTCATGGTTCCTAAGTGGAAGTCTAAACAATGTTCCATTGAACTCGCTCGAAAAACTACAACTCTCAGTTGTTTTATACTTATCAGGAAAACTTTTCTTAATAAAATCGAATATTGCTTCATAAGGATAGCATTGATCCCGAAACTTCCCAAACTCCTTATCAATAAAGTCAATTCGAGTACCCCTCGGCCTTTTAGGAGGATATCCTTGCGCTGGAAGAAAATTTGCATTTGGATCTAAGAATGCAATGTATCTTCCACTTACAAAGCTAGGTAGATCTGTAACATGAAAAGCACAATTAAATCCAATCCCAAATCTTCCAATTTTAGTATCATCACAGGCTTTTCTCCCTATTCCAAGTTTGATTAAAGCCTGAAAATCTTTAGGGGAAAATTCTGCATCATTATATATCCATATTGCTGGTCCTTGCCAATCCGCCATTTCTACTGACAATAAAGATTTTTTTTGTTTATTATCCCGATTTGTTTTCCTTTCATCTACCACTACTAAAAATTGGGTGGCTCCGGCATCATCCGCATTCTATATTCGCATAAAATATGTAGTGTAAATGTGATAAAAGTAAATTTCTGAATATAATATAATAAAATTACTTACTTGAAGAAACTCTTTAAACAATGAAGTTATTTTATAATCCTAATTACATCAAAAAAGTATTTAATAAAATTTGGATCTAATATGAATTAAAAATAAATGTAAAAATCAAAAAAAAAAAGTTACCTTGATGATATTCTTAATTCTGGTGGTCAATTTTTCATCCTGTTCATATGTGTCCCAATCTATATCTGATGTACCATTATAATTACCGTATAGTTTTCCAGTTAAAGTTTGAATCTCTAACTCTTTAGCAATATACGGAATTACAAGACGATGAGCAATTATATGTTCTCTTTTCTCTTCTTCACTAAGTCTATCTTCCATATCGTCAAAATATATTTCTTGTAAGTCAGCGAGCGTATTTTTGTTAGTTGGTACTAATAGCCCATCTAATTCTTTCGGGTTGTTTCCATCTCCTCTATTACTCTTTCGTATACTGGCGATATGTTCAAGAATTTGAATTATATTATTTATTTCGTTTGGAGATAAAATTTTGTCTTTATTCCCTTTGACCATGCTATTAATAATTAAAATAAAATCTTTAATTCCAATTTCATCTCGAACTCCCATAGCTTCAAATAAAGATTTAAAACTACCATAATCTGCTGGAAGTTCAATGATTAAAGATTCATTTTTCTGAAATTTTTTCGGAAGTTTAAGGATAACTTTATCAGCTGGATAAAATTGTCCTTCATGCGACGAAAAGATCCATGGCTTATCTTTCAAATAGTTCTTCATATAATTGAATTCTTTATTATACTTATTGTCACTTGCTTTAAAAATTTCGTCCATATATTTGTAAACCGCTGTACAAATCTTTACTAAATTTTTAGGTGGTTGCTTGTTTTTTACGCCTTTGACACAAAGTCCTAGTTGTTCTATAATCATCCCAACAACAGGATATGTATCCCACCCCAATTGTTTCAAAAGTTTCTTACATTTAAGCTTATGATCAACTATCGGAGTGACCAGACAGACTAAATCTTTGTCTTTTTGACTATGACATTTTTTAATGTTCGAAAAGATTTTTTTCTCACATACGTCAATAGTTGGTATCCATTCTTTTTCTATAATTACTTTTAAGAACGCATTAAATTGCTCGCGATTTCCTCGAATTTGTGTATCATCAATAATCTTAATCCAATTTTCATCGAGATATTTAAAAAGTTTTAATGCTTTAGTATGGATTAAATCTTCAGGAACATTGGAAGTTTGTCTTCGATCTATAATAGCGTCGATCCGAGAAATTACGTCATTTGGAGAAAGAATTGATTTGATTCCCAACAATTTCAAATTTGAAAGGAACTTATTAGGTAAAGAAGTCTGGGAAATGCCATAATTGCCAGCGGGAAATACACGTTCATCTTCAAAAAATAAATTAATTAATTTTTCTTCTTCCGGATCATATAGATCTATTGGTTTTGCTAATTTTACGTTATCAGGTTTTTGTTGTTGTTGAGACATTTTAAGTGTACCAGTAAGTACAAAAGACTTTCTTCCGAGAATATCCTTCAAGTTAACATCAATTATATTTGTTAATCGATCAAAAAGCTTGTCAATTACTATATCTATGTTTTCTGATGATTGCGTCTCAAGAAATGGTATCACATAATTTCGCCAATAATCATTTACATTTAGTCGAGGAATCTTTATGACTTTTTCTAATATATCACATAAATCTCGTGATGTTGTACTCAGAAATCCTCCCTTATTACCGGGATAAATAATTCTACCATATGAATCCTCTACGCCCTGAGGTAGGAGATACCATTCTTTATTTCCAGGTAATAATGAAATTGTTGCAGTATGATCCACTTGATTAAAAATTGGAAGATGCTTGATAACTTCAATAAGTTCTTGCGTAAGATGATCTTTATTTGCAATTCGCAAATAATTAGATAGATGCTCAACAAGCGCGGGTGCTTCATGAATTTGTAAACTTTGATTCAAATTCCCTGGATACAAAGTATCAGCTCGCAAAGAAGCCAAAACTGATATAATGTCATTAAGCTTAATAATATAAGGAGATGTTCTATCAAAAAGAAAGTGAAGATAATTAGTTTGTTTAGAAACAATATGAAGAGATTATAATTTAGCAATACTAACTTATCCCATTTAGAAATTTCTATAAATTGATTATCCACGAAAACAGCACCGAATTTTTCGAAAATAGGTATTAAGGTATTAGTAGAAATATTTTCGCTTGTTTTATTCGAAAAAATTTTTCTGGGTGTTTTTAATTTCCTAATAGTAGAGTTGCTTGTTGGGATTAAATGAATTTCTTCAAACTCTCTCAGATTCCAATTTCTGTATCTTAAATTATTCCATAATCGATAAATCCATTCAAGATTATTTGGAATTGATATTTCTTCGGAGTCTTTTTTATTTATCGAATAATTCAATGAGAATCTTATCATATCAGCGACAACGGACTCGTTTAGAATTTTGATATTTATATTCCATCCAGCCTTTGCATTATCATACAAACGCATATACAATCCAAAGTCAATTGATTTGTCAATAAATTTGTTCAATTGATTCTCGAAGATATGACGTTCGTCAAATTTATGGTCTTCAATGTTATTGTCCGGACCAATATATACATTAGAATCGCTAGACAGTGTTATAGTACCAAGTTCATTGTCCGCAAGTGGAATCATTTTAAAACCTTCTAATTCGTTAAAATTTTGATCCCTTAATATGTACTCGAATAATTGTAAGATTTCTTTTCTTGGTAAATTTCCTTCCCATTTGTCAAAATTGTGCTTTAAATAAGTACGAATAACTCCAGGAGAAAAAAACTTAAGAGAATCTTTGTATTTAGAATTTTTTAAGACACTTATGATATGATAAGAAGTTGATATTACGGGAAATCCTATTTTTCCAATAATTTTGGGTAAATCAAAACTTAATAGTTTCTCATCCTCCAAATAGCCATTAGAAAGTGAAAGCCAATGAAATCCGGACTCGATAAATGAGGATGTATTATATGAATCTGCTGATATTCCACTAATTTCACCAATGATGCTTGATGATGGACCTTTGAATACGCGATCTTCGAGACTAAGACAATCTACAACATTTTGTAAAAGATCCTTGCAAAAGATACTTATATTTCCTGATGAATCATCCTTAACTATCGGCCAGAATTTATACAAATCACCTGATTGAATATTATTAGATGGGAGTTCACAAAGGAATTTTACCCAAGCTTTTGGTAAGACTTTTTCAAATAAATATCGATTCCATTTAACCTTTAGATGCGCTAATGCATTATCAGCCTAAATTTCAAGAGTTCTTTTTTTTAATATTTATGTTTAACAAAATAATTGTGAAAAAAATCAATTTTTTACCAAGTCTTCATTATCCGCAGCAGACCATAAAGAGCGTCGATTAGTGTTAACCTGTTAAGCAAGTCAGAAAAAATTTTTAATATATGATATGCAATATTTATTAAAACATTCAATATAATAATAATAAGCTCCTACCGCAAAATATCCATGCACGGAAACTGAGAAGGGCATTGGGATAGGAAGAGGCAAAAAACAAAATAATTTTCCGGTAACATTTAAATCATTTAAAGGAACCGCTAGCCCAACATTAGGAATAAATTTGTAGTCTCTTATGTTTTTTCTAAAATTATTTTGAAAATATGTTTGAGTTTCGAGTAAATCATCAAGATAATTCAAAATTAACCATTTTGAATTAGGTTCTTTAGAATCTCCTTTCTGACGACTGAATGATGCAACATAAGTCGCTTTTAGTTGATTGTTTTCATTAAGACTACTTGAATTTAACAAATCCATCATTGGTATAATTTTTTCAACTATAAAATGACGTTCTTGGCGTACTTTTTCAGCATTCTCTAATTGAATTTTATAAAGTAATTTAGGTTCATTGGCGCCTTTTTCCAATTCATAAAAAGAGATACACTCGATATATTTCAAAAATAATAAACAATTAATGCTGTCAATTTCGTAAAATTTGTGAAACATTTCTAAGATATCTTCCGGGTTATAAATTTTGTCAGAAATATCTGAACCGGTAGTATCACGAAGAGGATAACGAAAGATAGTGCCTTTAAATGGTTTTTTAAATAGTTCATCACATGGAATATCACACGGAATTCTTCTGAAAGGAGCAAATTGATCTGGACATTTTTCAGCCAATTCATGGTTGATAAAGTTGAATTTGACACCACCATTATAACACCATTTGTGTGGATCAAGAATAACGTATTTATCATCAGTGATAAATGAAGGAGAGTCGGTTATATGATAAACTGAATTGAATCCTACTCCCATTACTATTGAAATGTAGAAAGTTATTAGAATTTGTAAGTTGCGTAAAACAAACAAATTTATGAGCATAAATAAAAATTTACCTCCAATCTTATCAAATTGATCGTGTTTTTCACTATTAGCCAAACTTAGCAAAGATTTAAAATCCCTTTCTTCAAATAAGGAATTATTTTTTGCTAAAAGTGCGGGACCTTGATAACTATCAAGTCCTCTTTGACAATTATTATTCAAATGCGGTTTAAACAAACTACTTGATGGATATGTATTATGATCCAAAATGAAAACTTGTTCAGTACTTTTTGCATCATCCGAATTTTGAAGAATTTCACGAAGAATCTGTGAACCATCAGGATATTCTTCAAGGATTTTACGTAAACGACGAGTATAAGGTTCAGTTGGATTAAATTCTTCTCCTTCCATTTTTAACGTTAAAATTTATCAAATTAAATTTGACATTAAGTTTTAAAATAGGTTCCAAAAGATGGCTTTATTTATAAAATTATGAAAAACAAAAAATTTTTTTTTTTCCTAAAAAATTATAGTTTATTTTCTTTAAAAAAAACGATACATAAATAACAATAGAATTTGGGCAAAAGGCATGTGGCTATGTGACTTGTGTCATGTATCTCAAAAATTAATAAATAAAAAATAACAATACGACATAGCCTGCAAAATAAATATATCTTTTACCGATAAATCATTTTAAACGAAGAAGAAATAAACATTGGGATGATCCATTTGACTATTTTTATTCATGATGGATCAACATTTCTGTTTTTTCGGCGTGAGAAACCCTATTCGTTAATTTTTATTCGTCACATGAGTGTCATGAGTGACACAACTGTCACATGGTTAATTATTAATGCCGGCCGAGCACCTATAATGCAGGCAAGATAAAAACCAGATTAAGGTGTCATGTGAGGGAGGGGGTGTACGATATTAACGTACGAACTGGCCCGAGTTTGGGAGTTATGCACTTACACGCGATAGCGTTGACGTTAATTCCGGTCAGTTCGCACGTTATCGTACACTCTCACTGTACATTCGTCATGTTGACTCTATAATGAAATGTTAATAAAACGTAATTTTCCCGATACATAAAGGATGTAAAATCTTAGGCAGCGTAATTTCACCTAGGTATAGCTCTATTCTTCACCGAAGGGTGAGGTCCTGAGGTCCTGTATGGGATGTTAGTCTGTGATCTATGCACATATTTTAGTTTTTTCGTACTCACGTACCTTCGGCTTTAATTTGTATTGGACTCGGATTACTACTCTTCTTGAAATAAAATAAATAAATAAATTACATAAAGGATGTAAATGTAATAGAATCATATCGATGTCAAATTTGAAAAGGCACGAAGAAGCATGTGGAGGAAAACATAAGAAATAAAGAAGAAAATGAATTAGACTGTTCGCAAAAACGTTAAACTACGACATTTTATTAGCAAGTCAGAACTTAACGATTATGCGATATTCATGTTAAACCGATTTTTAACAAATGAAATTTGATATAGCACCTTTGTTTCGTATTCAATTTAGTTCATTATGAGTTCAAGACCGATTTTTAATTTTTAAAAGGTTTGCCATGTATTTTTTATTTTTCCATATATTTATATTTCAGAATTGGTTTTTCCTCCATCATTTTTAATTAAAGCAATTAAAACTTTTATTTATTTGTTCATTTCTTTATTGGGTATAAATAAATTAAATTTACACGATTATCGTAGATTGGACGAACCTAACTAACTATAAACACGTCAATCTCGATATACGGATGTACAAAGATAAGATTTTCTACCTCCTTAGCACAAATCATTCTTTTTTTATGTAATTAATTTTTTTGAGGCTTAATTTTTTTTAATATTATAGATAAAAAGAAAATTACTACATCCCAATATTATTATAATAGCGCGAAAAGATTTGTAATAAATTAGTGGACATTATTATTGGAAGATCAAAATCAACATTATGCACTTAGACCGTTCACAACTGATTATTTGTTTAACGTCCAGATTTTCCAGATTTTCTGAAAAGTTTGAGGGGGAAGGCTTTTTCATTAAATAAACTAAATAAAATGAATATAATAAAACTTTTAGAAATTTTTGAGAAAATTCGGGAAAATTTAGAGGGGCATTTAAACTATATGTTTATTAAAATTTAGATTTTTTAAAAAATAGAGAGAAACAATCAAATTGGAACAGCTTTTTGGATATTTCTGCAAAAGTAAACACTATGGTCATCTTTTCCGCAACCACCGCGAGAAATTTCTTTTGTAAAAAAAAAATATAACTTTAATATTATCATGCTTAAACGATTAACTATCTTAAGAAATTCCACTCCTAATGCAGACAAAATGTCTAATTCTTACAAAGACATACTAGTAAGGTTTTACACTTACTGAGCATCATTTTGAATTTTTCAAATTTTTCAAATAAAATATGATTTTTTTTTCGTCGGGAATAAGTAATTTTTTTTTTATAGTAAAGTCGTTAAGAGGGGATAAGAAATTTTTGTCAATAAGTAGGCCGAAAGAGAAAGAAGACAGGTAATATTTAGGAAATTCAATGGTATATACAAGATAACAACTGAAGTTATTGAAGATGGTAAAGACGATAAAACAAAAATAATTAAATTATCACCGAGAATCTCGGAAATTATTTCAAATAAACCCGTTAAGGCGCTAACTGTTCCATCTTCGCAACTGCGATCGGTATAAAAGATTACTATCATTGTCAAATCCTTACTTCTGATAATTACTTTTGTCATCCCCGAAATACCATACAATATAGTTACTGTAAACCATAATGGATTTTGACCCAATATGCTGAAGAAATGCCGAAAATTCAATAATATAAAATCATTCATGTTAAATAATAGCGTACAATTTCTTCCTCCTTCAACAATTCATTGGTAACGGTAATCTTATCTTGATATCAGTGATAACTGATAAAGAATCGAACTTATAATTCATCGTCTCAAAGAAAAATTTAAGGGCGGGCAACTCGTAATTGGACGGATGATTGTCGGTAATGATACAAATTTCAAATCTATTACCAATCCAGGTTACTTCATAAAAATTTCTAAATTTCTTCATATAATAGTAATATAAGCAAAATCGTGATTTACTGATTTTCCGTTTATTTACATTACAATTTCTCGTGTATTGTTTGTTTTAAATATAAAAATTCCCAGTTTTCATTATACAGTACATCTATTAAAATTTTAGAAGAGAGTCTTGTCACAATCACTTGACTTCCTAATATTTTGTAAGTAATAATAATATCATATTTAAATGGTAAATTTCGATATAACAAGACTAATTTGTTAATTTATTATTAATTGTTTTTTTCATTTTTTTCAAAATATTCCTTTAATTCATTTGTCAAATCATTAAACCCAAAAAAATCCGAGACCTCATTCCTGTCATCTGAATTAAGTAATTGTGATAATCGGGTTAAATTTTTTACTGGATAATTATTATCATCTTCATTTAAATTTACTATTGAATTATCTTTTTCGTCTATTTGGGATAACATTGCTTTAAGTTGTGAAGTAACTTGTTTTATAGTTGGACGTTTATTAGGTTCTCCATCCCAACACGCTAAATAACAATTCGTGTTAAAATAAATTTTTAAATATAAATACATAATAATAATTTAATAAAATAATAATTACCAATATAAAGTTTAATATAATCGGAAGGAATATCTGGTTCCAAAATAGGAGTTTCTCTAAGACCTTGTAAGATATTCATAGCTAAACAACAATTTGTTTCACGTTCGGTATAAAAAGGTGGTTTACCACTTGATATTTCCCATAAAAGAACACCAACGCTATATATATCACATTTTTTATCTAATTTATATACTTGTATTGAATCTAAGTTATTAAATCTTTTAGGATCAATATAAGGAATTATTCCATGTAATTTTGAATGATGATTTGTTGCATCTTCAATCCTTTTTGATAATCCAAAGTCAGCCAATTTAATGGCATTTTGATGAACCAATATATTACCAGAATGCTTTTAAAAATTTTAAAATTTTAAAATAAAAATAAAAATTATAATTTAATAATATTATAATTAAAATTTAAATAATTTTTAAAAATAATTAATTTATGATAAATAATATTAAAATTACCAAATCACAATGTAATATATTTTCATCATGTAAACAAGAAACGGCACATGCCAATTGATGAGCAAGATTGCATTTGTGATTCCAAGCAAGTGTATCAAAATTCTTATTCAAATAATTTCTAAGGGAACCACCATCCGCATATTCTAATACTAATATAAATTTATTACATCTTTGATTTTCTAGATTTTCTAGTAAGATTAATAAATTAATAATAATAATAATTCGTTTATTATATTTTATGTTATTAATTTTTTTAACATACCTGACTCAGAATTTGCGATTCCATGAAAACGAATAACATTATTATGAAAATCAACTTCGCGTTGAAGTTTAAGCTTAACATCACAAATAAAATTTTAATTTTTTAAAAAAAAATGAATTTTTAAAAAAAAAAATTTAACAAATTTTTTTTTCAAAATAATTTAAATACTGTACCTCATGAATGATTTCTTTAATGGTGGCGATATCAAGGTTAAAAAAAGATTTTAAAGCTAAATATTGTTCTGAATCTTTATAATTTGCACGAAAAACTTCTCCAAAATAACCGGTACCAATTTTTTGTATATTACTAAAATGTTTATATTCATAATATTTAATATAATTATTGGAAATAGCTTCTTCAAGCCAATTGGAATTATTATTCTTTTTCTTTTTAAAGTAAAATATAGGAGTTATAATTATAAAAGTAATAATTAATATAGTTTTCGTTAATTCTATTAGATTGAATTGATCTATTAATGAATCTATTAATGAATCTGTTAATAAATCTATAGATTGACTAATCTCAAGCCATTTCCATACATATTCCTCGTTATTACTTATATCAAGTAATAAAATGTCACTTTCAATTGATTGATTATAACCACGTCCTATTAAAAAAAAAAAAAAAAAATTTTCTTTTAATTGTAATTTTCGTTTAAAAAATTAAAAACATTTCATTTAATGACTTACCGAATGATATGATCATATAATTATCGATAACATTTGCTTTATGATAATATCGATTTTTCGGAATCTTTCCGGAAATTCTCGGAATATACCATTCAAAATTTGTTAAATTTAATACATAAAGTGATTCATTAGATTTAAGATTAGAATTATTAGAACCTCCAAAGATGATTACTTTTTGACCATCTAATCCTTTTGTGATAAATTTATAATTAATAATAAATAATAATAAATATCGTAATTTAAATTAAAAATAATTCATACCAAGAACGGCAGATAATTTTCCTCTATTAGAAGGTATTATTCCGGTAGTTATCTAAAATTTATTAAAAAAAAATTATTGTAACAAATATCAATTTTGAACAAAAAATATGTTAAATATAGTACTTACTTCTCTATACCAATTATTACTAATGGTATCATAAATATAAACCTAAATAATAAAATTATTCGTAAATTTACGCTCTGATTTCTTTAATCTCGAAAAAAAAAGAAAGAATAGAATTAATAATTTACCTGCTCCAACGTTAAATAATTTTTACCATCATAACCACCTAAAAAGAAGATAATACTGTATATAAACAAATAATAACAAATAATATTTTTTTTTTAAAAAAAAGAATTGTTTACTTACCAATATAAATGATTTTATTGTTAGGTAATAAAGCGGCACCATAATGAATTCTTAAAGTTGGTAAATTAGAATTCGATATATTTGTTATATTTCTTTTTTCCAAACTAAAGTTTGTTGTATCTAAAATATACATATCAGAATCGAATTCGTATCGTTTAATTCCACCCCATAAATAAATTTTTCCATAATAATCAACAATTCCTGTCAAAAATTTTTTTCTAATAATATTAATTGAAAATTTCTCTATAATTGCATTATTTCCTATTATTTTTGGTATATTCCATGCATTATTTGAATTATCTTGTGGATCAAATGTATAAACAAAATCAATATCAGGACTTGAAAAACTGAATTGAATATGCTCTGGTACATATAAAATTAATGTATTATTATTTGCACCTCCTTTAACAAAAGATGCACCATAATGTGATGGAACATTATTAATGCTTGATACTTGATGCCATAGAAGTTTTTGAGTATTCAATGCAACAGATATATCAAAATAAAAAAAATCTTTTCCAACAATGTCGGCGTAATTAAGATTTCGACCACCCAAAATATATAAGTTATTATTAAAAATTGTAGCAGTATGATCAAATCGTCGTGATGTTATTCGACAATTTACTTCAACTAATTGAATTAAACTCCATAATATAGAATACACTAAAAATTTCTTTGACATAATAAAAAAAAAATTAAAAAAGTAGTTAGGATAGAAAAAATTTAAGGTTTCATTCGGTTTAAAGAAGTTTATAACATAATCGTCGATCTAACTTTAAATAGATTTGGTGCGAACCAATAAAGTTTTGACTTGTACTATTTTGGATTTCATCGCCACTAAAAAATCAAAAAATATGAAGAACTAAACTATAAATAAATTAGAATAATAGAATGATCGACCCATGATTTCTATTTAAATTCGGCAAATAATAATAATAGTGATGTGATTTTATTGTAGAACAAAAAGAATTACACATTTTGCACGAAAATTATAGTTAGTAATGTATTCCCACTTGCCGTGACGTCGGTGACGACACAATAAACAGAGTCGATGACAATCCAAAACTTGATCAATTTTCCCATATTATCCTAAACTATCTATGATTCTTTTGATGGAATAGACACTGCTAAAATTGAGGTAGGATAACTAAACACAAAAATTTAAGTTAGTAATGCATTCCCAACTGCGCGACGACACCATAAACATAGATGACAATCCAAACCTTGTTCTATTTTCTCATATTATCCCAAATTGTTAAATTTTAGTAGTGCCGACTATTCAATCAAAAGAATCATTAGAGGTAGGATAACTAATTGATTTTATGGGGACTACGAATGAAATACTACTACTGATGCCATATTTCGCTAATTCCGATACGATGAACGAGAACGTTCTTAATAGCTTTACAGCCGTCATCAGCCAAAGCCTGTAGTCTAGTCTTTTAAATCACGTGAGACTTGAATATTGTTTTATTTTTTCCTCAATTATCACATGGTTAATTTTCTTAATGCCGGCCGAGTGCTATAATTCTGGTAGAAGACTTATAATGCCGGACAAATAACGTGACAGATTTACATGAATTGATGATATGAATATTTGAGGAGGTATTGGATAACTTTCATAGCGTGACCATATCGCCTAATATTTATCGCATACTATACCCGATTGATTATGTAAAAATTTGAGTATTCCTATATATTTTTTTGACAACAGCACTTGCGAATTCAAAAAATAATAATAATAATAAATTGCAATAGTATATACAACTAACCATAAAATATTCTTTCAGTGTTTGTCACTGAAGGTATTCTACTATTCTACACAGGAAATTCAGTAGGATCAATTGATTGGGATATGACAGAACGGTGATGATGTTTCGTGAAATGTACATGTCCGTGTTACAACGATTTCGATTAATAAGTTAATTTAAGAATTCTGAATAATTTAGATTCTGTTAAAATCGATCAATTTAAAGTTTAATATCGAATATCGTTATCACATACAGTAAAATATTATAATTACATTTATTTATTTGGCCGTTTAATAATATTAATATTTTTAAATTATTTACTGTAAATTTTATTATTAAGTAAAATTGTGATGAAAAG
Organism: Rhizophagus irregularis; assembly: GCF_026210795.1. Taxonomy (NCBI): domain Eukaryota; kingdom Fungi; phylum Glomeromycota; class Glomeromycetes; order Glomerales; family Glomeraceae; genus Rhizophagus; species Rhizophagus irregularis. The sequence continues at coordinate 3,473,522 of NC_089435.1, read as the reverse complement.
ATAAAATGAATAAATAAAAAAAAAATATTCATCGGAAATTGTAAAAATACATCATTTATTTGAAGTATAAATTGAAAATTATATAATTCACCAAATAAACTTATAATTTCACATATAAACATATAAAAATAATTTTAGTTGTATAATATAATAGCATGACTCGTTTTTAACTTGAAATTCAACTCGAGAAAAGCTTTCTTTCAATAATGATATTTTTTTTAAATATCACCCTTCAGTCGATTGCGAAAATTTTTTCATTTACAAGTGTCGCCCATTATAACGATATTCTTCGTCGTTATAATGATATAACGACATCAAAGGAATCCAAAAAAAATAGTACTGTATGTCGTCGTCGAGATGTCGTTATAACGCACTTGTACCTTTAAAAAAAAATTTTTTCATCAAGATTATTCATAATAAGATACTTCTTATTTTTTTTTTCATACTTTTTGGATTTTTTTTTTATTTTAGAAATATAAGACATAGACTGGGGCATACTTTTTGGATTTACATAATATTTTCTCCGATAATGAATGTATGTTGAAATGACACGTGTTCGCAGATCATTTTGAAACATTTTTTTAAATTTTTTTTTCGAAATAATAACAAACATTTAAACATTATTAAATGGTTTAAAATATTCAGTTTTAACGTTAATTATTATCAGTTATGGTAACAAACAATACATTATTTATTTATTATAATACTTTCAAAAAAAAAAAAAATGACAAACAATATAATACGTTTTGTAATTCCTTATATAGTACTCTGCTACACTGATTATCTTCTAATATAGAAATTGTGTTACCCACTCTACAGGTTTCCTAAATTTAATGGCTTGAATGTTCAACTTTACTGTAATTACTGTAATTGTAAATTCATAATTGGAAATTAATAAATTATTGTAACATTGTTTATTTATTATTTAATTTTTTTTTTTTCTCAATATCTTATTTTGAATATAGTTAAAATTACTTATGACAATAACTAATCTTCTAATAACGAAGAATTGATAAAGTGAAACTAATAATCATTAATTGGTACTGTATAAAGACAATTTTTAAAAAAATATAATTTTTCTCAATTCTTCCACTTGAACCTGTATTTATCTAACTAGGGTTCGAGAGTTCATTCTTCCACTTGAATCTGTATTTATCTAACTAGAGTTCATTCTCCTACTTGAATCTGTATTTGTCTAACTAGAGTTCATTCTACTTGAATCTGTATTTATCTAACTGGAGTTCAAACATGCGACACTTTAAACGATATCAATAATTCAGTAGACGATAAAGGGTATAATATGTATTTATGGTATGGTCAAATATCGGCTATATTGGTGCATAGTGCATCAACGGAGGTAATATCATACTAATTGTCCGAAGCGGAGCGGAGGAATTTTACGTTTGTCTGTCCCGCACGTGACTTATATACACGTGACCATATATAACAATGCATGTAAGCTTAACTTATTAATTTCGATACTATTAGCTTAGAATTAGGAATTTAGTTTAACCTTCATAAGATGTATATAATAAATTTAGTTTGATTTTAAATTATTCCTTTGTGTAATATTAATAATAAACAAATTATATCTTGTGTAATTTATTCCGTTATTAAAAAAAATAATAAATTAAAAAATATAAAATTGATAGTCCGCCTGTATTTATCATCCTGAAACACTTAGAAAACGCAAAATTGTGACAATTTTCAGGGTCCGTGCTATTAATGATGTACTTTTTAAACCATTTTCATTTGTAAGACTTTACGCATTAAAAAATGTAAGAAGCAACACTTATTTAATATCCAAAAATTTTTTTAAAAAAAATGATTTATTAAAATTTTAATCAGCATATTAAAGATAAAAATAAAAAAATAAAAAAATAAAAATTATAATTTTATATCTTTTATATCTTTATATCTTTATATGCAAAAAAACTATAACATTTAAATAAAATATTAAAATTTAATTGTCAAAGTATTACAAAGTCTAAACAAAAAAAGTCGGATTTAATGAGTATCAAAATTTTGAATTTTCGGGTTCTGATCGCCATGTTTAATTATTACCTGTACTTTTGTACTTTAGTAAGGTTAAAACTTACTAAAACTGGATACCATTATGTGTGTGCAAAAGTTGAGTGATAAGTACTATACAGAAGTGAATTAACTATATTAACTATTTGGAACTTTGTAAATTACGTACGTTGCATCATAAAAATTATTATTGCGTAAAATATCTTCATCATTTAGATTAAATATCTCACACATTTACACTATGCTTTTTATATGGAACATGAATTTTGAATGTCTGCATAAGGTATTACCCAATAATCTTATATTTATCTTAAAGAAATTATTTCGTTTATTAAATATAAATAAATAAATAAATAAATATTTGATAGAATAAATAATATAAATACAAAAAAATATAAATTTCTTAAAAAAATGCTTAATATTGTTATCAAAGTTACATAAATACCAAATAATTAAATAAATAACCTAATATCTATCTTGTTTTACATAAATAAAATCTACTATATAGTATCTATCTGCTTATCTACAGTATTTACTAACTAGCTAACATAAAAATATATATTACTGTTAGAATTTAACAGTAAAATGTTGAATAAGAGAAACCCTTAGTATCTTGATTAACTTCAACATGATCTCCTGCCATGTTATTTTGTTTGATATAATTCATATTTTTATCTAAAACAATTTGATTCTGTTTATATAATGATTTAGCATCTCTAGTTAAAGTTTTATAAGAATCCTTGACATAATCAGGTTCTAAATCCCAAAAAATTTTAGCGATTTTAGAAATTTCACCCATACGAGGTAATTTACGATTTTTAATACGATACTCGTTAATTAAAGCCATTCTATAAGCGAAAAAAGCGTTGGGAAGAGATCTTCGAGAGTAAGAATTAACAGCGTTTCTGATTAAATCTTTCATGGTTACAGTTGTAGGAAAAGAAGGTTTTACTTCGGCGAGATCATTTCTGAGATGAAATGAATTGATATTGTTATTGTTTCTATTATTCTTATTATTCTTCATGGATGAAGTAACAATTTTGCGATTTTTTTGTTTCGAAGAAATTTTAGGCATATTTAAAAAAAAAATAATTTAAAAATTTGTAAATTCAAACGAGAAAATGAAAAACGCTAAGCGAAAAATGTAAAAGAAGATATATATACTTTTTTTTTAAAAAAAAAATATATATATATATATATATATATATAAGAATAAAAGTTTAAAGAAAAAAACTTATGATGAAAGTTGAAAATATCCCGTGGTTTATATAAGAAAATTTTACAATCGCAATTTTATGGAATTTATTTATTGATGATTACTTAATATTGAACTTGTTTGAGAAAATGATTTTCGTTATTGAGGGTATACATTGATTTTTTATAAATAACATTGTGTCTTTAATAGTATTTCAAGCGCGATCGATAAAAAATCGTATTTTAAGCTGTGACTGTTACACATGTTACACAACAATTGTTGGGTTGTAAATGAGGGTTTGAAATATTTATATTTGAAACAAATAATGTCATGCTACATGTTACACTCGCAACCCCAATTTCCGGTATGAGGTTAAAAAAAGAAACAACCAACTTTCCCCTTACAATTTTTACAACAATAAAAATTTTATTATAGATAGGAACTTTGAGAGAATTTCTTTGTTTTACTTATTTGAGATCAGAATACGTTATCTTTAATTACGAACAAATGAAAAATAATATTAATATTTTTGTTATTAAAAAAAAATATATATATATAATATATTATATATATATTATATATATATAACTGATGTTATTAAAAATTAAAAAAACTTTATTAGAATTCCTTTTATATCCTAAACGAAACATTTAACATTTAAATTAAATTTGTTATTTTTATATGTAAATCTTTTAATAATAAATAAATAAATAATTTAAAATATTTGTTAAATAATAAACAAATAAATAAATAATTTTAAAAGTAAAAAAAATACTATAAATTTTTTTTTTTTTGAAGCAAAAAAGATTAAAATTTATCGAATTAATAACTTCTAAAGTAAGGATATTTTTTTTAAAAAAAATTACGTTTAAAAAAAATTATTAACTTTTACTTTTACTTTTACTTTTACTTTTACTTTTTTACTTTTTTACTTTTAAAATTAATTTTATTTAAAAAAAAGAATTTTTTTTTCAAATGATTTCGTTGATATTAAAAGAAGTAATGAAAGATTAACTTAAAACGTTTCAAATTTTTATGAATGGATAATTAATAAACTACTAAAATTTAAGCAATTATTATGTTCTTTGTGGATATAAATGGAATAGAGTGAATAGTAAGTGTGCAATGATAAACTATCGTGCATAAATCTAAAAAATATTTACAAAATAAACTTGTCAATTTTTTTTTAAAAAGTAAAATATTGTTGTGCTCGGTTCGGTTCAATCGGGTTTTCGGGTATTGTCACAATTGGTTTTCTTGTTCAACAATTCTGATACGTTTTATAATAATTTGATGTTATTTGTATCACGTTGTGCCAATCAATGAATGATTGGAAAAACAAAATGTTCTGAAAAAATTGTCAATCATCAAGGATAAAGAAGTCCTTTTTTTAATGGATTCAGGTGTGACTCACCCAAAAACATATAATTTATTATTAACAAATGTAGCATCATGATCAAATCGCTGATGTTTTTCATGTGGTAAAATTTACACAAAATATTTTTTGTTTTCAAGTAAAAAAAAGGGAAATTTTTTTTTTGTTAACGAATGTACAAAAAATTTCGGCCTTGTACTACTACTTGTATTAAGGATCCCGGATAATAAATCCGATATTGAATCAAATCAATACAGTAATATTTTAATATTTTTTTTAATATTCTTTTATAGGAAATTTCGGATCTTAAAGAAAAGTATCTTTTTAGTATCGAGAAATAATGTCGTGAAACAATTTAATAAATTTTTCTTACGTCTTTTTTTCTTATAAAGATATTATAAAGATAATAGATAATAGAAAAAGATAAGAAAGTATTATGTCAAAAAAAAAAAATAATATATAACTTTAAATGTTTTTAATGTAAAAAAAAAAATTTATAATAACAAAACAAATTCTTATTAATTAATTAATAATTGTCCGGTTTTTGAACTCCTTGTACAGTTGTACTACTATTTTTTTTTTTGATGTCCTTTTTTAATTTCAATTACTATATTTCAATAATTCAATGAATTTTATTAATCATACGAAAGTAATGGATCTAATATTTTTGTTTTTTGTGACATTTCTAATATTTCTTCGTAATTTGTTAAATTTTTACAAAGTTCCAATAATTGCTTTTTAATCAATTCCTTATTAATTTTTATAAATTTTTCATAATGATTTCTTAATTGTTTCGCGTTAAATTCCTTTGAATATTTTAAAATTTCACAAATATCATTAATATTAATATAATTTTCTCTTATAATCATTTCTTCTATTTGATTTTTAATTGATTCAATTTTATAAAAATCAATTACTTTTAAAAGGTCAAATAAATATGTTAAATAATCATCCGACTTAATGTCCTTTGTTATATTTTCGATTGATTGTCCATATAATAATTGAAGAAATGTATGAAATGTATTTGCTTGAATATTTATTGGAACATTGATTTCATTTTTTGTTGTTTCACTTGATTCTTCATAAAAAATTTCTTCAAAATGTTTTGAAGCAGCTATGTATGAAATAATTTTTAATATTAGTAAGTAATATCTTTAAAACTTTAAAACTTGCGAAAAAAAAAAAAATATCATTTAATATACCTGAAAGCACATATCTATTAGCACTAATTCTTACTTTTTCTTCACCAACAATAAAAATTACATCATGAAATTTATCATCAGGTTTATTTACAAGTTTATTTATTAAAGAATTAATTATCACATCTTTTTGATCATTTATTATGACTTTTGAAATTGGTTTGGGATCTAAACAATCTAAACAAGGAGCTCCGGTAAGTAATAGCTCTTTATATTCTTTTAAACATTCATTAACTTTGTAAAATCTCTTTTTAATATCTTCTTGTAATCCAAATACAAGTTCTTCTCTTGCTACCCAGCTGTTTTCATCGAACGGATCATCTCCATTTAAAAATATCTTTCTAGAGTGCATTTTCTTTATACTCAACATTCTACGATTTATATCTTTACAAAGTTCATTCAACATTTTATAAATTTCATTAATTACATTTTTTAGTTCCTCCTCATTATTTTTACTCCATTTTTTTTCTTTAGACATCGTCACAACAGTAAATAAATGATCAATAATATTTTCTGTAGTTGGAAATCCAATTTCTGGATGCTTCTCACTAAAACTAGTAGTTGGTTCAACATCATCATCAAATAATGGACATTGAGTCCAGCATATTTTCTTATATTTATGAGAACAAAGATCTTTAAATGATTCAAACCCTAAAGTCTCTTTTTGTCCTTGATAAAATTGATTTTGATTATTTTGATGATTCTTTTCTGATGGAACAAATTTGATTCTTAGAATTTTGTACCATTGTTCAGAGTTGAAGTTTAAGGAATTAATATGTTCATATAAATATCTTACTAAAATTTTTGCTCGATCTCTAACCATATTTTCTTGAAATCTATCATATTTAATCTGTGATTTCTGTGATTCAATTTCTAACGCACATTCGATAAATATGTTATAATTTACTTGACGTTTAAGACCCATTCTTCCTAAAGCTTCTAAACAAGCAGGATCATTTTGTAGTTCTGGCAGTAAAAGTTTGTCTGTGTTGGCAAAGATACTGCGGAAAACAGGATTATTCGCATCGTATAAAGTATCGACCCTTACCAAAGAAGAAACTGACTGATTCGGTATTGTTCGATATAATTTAAGACATTGTTCAATTTCATGATTCCCTAAAGATAAAACACTTCGCAAGAAATTGATATATTCTTCGGAAGGTTCTGGAAGTTGTGTAGTGAGTGCTGGTACTATATAATGTCTAATGTATTCTAATTCATCTACAGAATTGACACCCAATTTAGTAAGAACATTGAAATCTAACTCGTTATTACATTTGTAGAAAAAAGTATTTTGATTAAAGGAAAAAAATGGAAGCTTGTAAGTAAGAAGAATTCCGGATATGGCATCTTTGAACTTATTTTCAGAAGAATGCACTGGCCATATGGGTAAAGATTTTAAAGTATCCATAAAGCTTCGATCTTCTTGTCCATGCTCTATTAAGATAATAAAAAGGTAAATATATAAAATATTAAAATACAAAAATTTTTAATCGTTCTTTAAACTCACTAATCAAGGTATCAATTTCCGCTTTAATAAATGCTCTAAGCTTTTCATAGTCCACATCTTCCAGATCACTCTTATAAAACAATTGTTCCATATCCGAAAATGAAGAAGCACATGCTCTCTTCAAAGTAGAAATTATGTTTATAGGAGTACATTTGTCGACACATTTTTGGAGGTTTTCGTCAGCATTTTCATGAAATGACATATTAGTAATACGTACTTTTAATTTTACTAATATTGGATATAAAACATGTCCATCCTCAGGAATATATAAAAGTGGGTCATCCATGTCAAGGCGAATAAGCATATTGGAAGGGTTAACCATTGGTAAAAGAGGATATCTAGAAAGTTCATTGAAATCTATATTTTCCGTTGATTTGTTCAATATTGACCAGATTTTATCAAGCCAAATCTTATTCGGGATAGATTCTCCATCGGGATCCCACTCAAGTTCTTTTACGGGACGTAATTCATCCATGAAGAGATCCACAACAACCGAGGCATCAAGCTTTTTGATATTTGTACATGAAATAAATTCATCATCATTAAAAATTTTCTGTAGATTCTCCGGTAATTCGATGGAGATAAATTTTGATGACCCACTATTTGGAAACAATTTTAAATGTTTATCTTTCCCGATATAATAAACTTCACCAAATTTACCGACTGATCCATCATTCAATGGAACTAATGGTAATCCGGTTAGATTTTTAAAAGAACTTTTATCATGAAGGATAAATTCAAGTAATTGGAATAATGAATCGCCGGTATTAAAAGAAGGCAACTTAAATCTCCTCATTTGTAATTCATTACAAATTAATTTTCCGTTTATAGGTTCATAAGGAAATCTTGGATTGTTCGTGGATTTAATTTCATCAAGTTGTTCAATTTTATCTTTATCAAGTTTCACAGCTGAAATTCCTGATTTAACCAACATATCTGCAATTATTGCTTTCTCTTTCTCAAAAATTCTAGTATCTTTTAATGAAATAAATTGACCATTATTAACTCCGGTCCAGAAAATTTTGCTTCTAAGGCCTAATTTTCTAATAACGTTTAATCCATAGCTTTTATACGCCGGGATTAAATTTTCCCTAGCAGGAATAGGCCAAAAATTATTCATGGTATGTGATACAAAATCTGTTTTCTTATTTGTCTCTTTGTACCGAGCTTCTTCAAGCTCCACAATATATTCAATTAATTTAACGTGTAAGTCGGATAAAACGTCATGCATAATATAATTATTCCATTTTGCATCATCACAATCGGCTAGTAAAAATCCGCTGTCAGACGGTAGAACGCCACTTCTTGCACTAGATAATGAAAAGTCCCCATTTAGGTGAACCCCCAAATTGGTAGTTATTGATAGAGATAAATATGAATAAATTTTTCCTGTAAGATCGGGAGGATTTGGAAACTGTAATGTAAAAAATTAATAGGGTTAATACTTGATAGACAAATATTACAAAAAAGAAAAAATTTACCGATTCATCTCTCAATTCATACAATGATTTTTTGTCAGATTGAGCAAGTAAAACAGCAACTCCACCTCTTGGCTTAAATGAATGAAATTAAAATTTGATAAAATATTGTTCAAATACATGTAAATAAAATAAAATATTGTATAATTCGTTTACCTTCAGTCGTTTTTTCTCTGAAAATTTTTTAAGTTTTCCTTCAAGTTCCCTTGACTCTGGTTTGACCTTGTTGTGTCCTCCCGTACATACAGCCCATATTTCCGAAACTTTTTTGTTTTGTACATAATTAAATTTTTCAATATTCATTTGATAAATTTGTTCTCTGTCAATAACACTTCGGCGAAATCGACGGTGTTCTTCTGTCATGTTAATTCTTTCTTCCCAGATCAATTGAAGTTCTCTACCTTTCATGCGATATAAGCCACACGATTCTATATTTCTTAAAAATAGCATCTCATTATTATCCTGAATATTACTGAATAGTTCCACAATTTTATGAGTACTGATAACTTTGGTTGATATATCACTATCTTTTGCTAACTTAGGAGTCCTGAGTGGAAGTCTAAATAAGGTTCCATTGAAACCTCCTGAAAAATCACAACTGTATTTATATGAAAATTTATTCTTAATAAAATCAAATATCGCTTCATATGGGTAGCATTGATCTGGAAAATTTTCTTTTAATCTCCCGTCAACAAAATCAGCTCGAATACGTTTTGGTCTTTTAGGAGGATATCCCGTGGGAGGAAGATATTTTGCATGTGGATCCAAAAATACAATATATTTCCCGGTCAAAAAGCTAGGTAAATCTGTGAAATGATACGCACAGTTGAATCCTATCCCAGATTTTCCAATTTTCGTGTCATCATTAAATTTCTCTCCAATACCAAGTTTAATCAAAGAATTGAAATCATTCATTGTAAATTCTGCATCATTATAAATCCATATAGCAGGACCTTGCCAATCCTCCATTTCTTTTGAAATGAATGATTTATTAGGAAAGTTAAATTGCCTTTCGTCCACGATTACCAAAAAACGTGTGGCTTCAGCATCATCTGCATTCTATATAAGAAGTTATTTTCTCACATTAAATTTTTTTTTTTTCTATTAAAAAATTTTATTTTTATAGTGAATTACTCACTTGGAGAAATTCTCTAAATAGATCGTCCGTACGATAGTCCTAAGTATGTTTTTCAGGTACGATATTATATAAAATTGATATATGAATGATTGAATAGAAACAAAGTTACCTTGATAATATTTTTTATTCTGGTAGTCAACGATTCAGATTGTTCATAGTGATCCCAAACCATAATTATTACCGATTTTATTACTGTATGATTTCGCAAATATTTCTTCTCTTACCCAATAACCCAATTTATAAGAAGATGAATAATTAAATATGGAAAATAAAAAAAAATTAATTTTCTCTCAAAGTTTTTCGGATTCAGTTCACTTGTATTTACACTTTTAAAACTTATATATAAAAAATATGGCGGGAGAGAATTTTATTTGATGCATTTATTGAAAATTTGACGAATTTATTTCATGTTCTCGTACTTGGTTACATTACTATTAATAGTTTGAATCTTGATAATCTTTTTTTTTTTTTTGAAGGTATATAATTATAAATTTTTATATAATTTAATATTCAACTTAATTATGCATTTTCTTAATATCTAAAATCGAATTTCTCTAAGAATATAAAACTTTATACAATTGATTTTAAAATATTAAAAAAAAATGAATGAATTAATAAATAAATAAATTATTTATCTGATAATAATAATTTTAACATTTCTGATTCTTCTAGTCTTTCTTGTTCGCTAGCAGCATTTGCGCAAAATTCTAATCTTTGTTCTATAACAAGTTCCTTATTTAATTCGATATATTGTTTACAATGATTTTTTAATTGTGTTGCTTTACATTCTTTTGACCATAATAAAATTTCGATTACGTTACATACACTAATAAATGGACCGGTTATAATAATATCTTCTACTTCATCTTTAAGTCTTTCAACACCGTAAATATCAGTTGCTTTTAACATATTAATCAGAAATGATAAATAATAAGTTTCATAACATTCTTGGTCTGTTTTATTAAATTCTTCTGGATTGCGTAGAGTAGATTTTGTCGCTTCTTCAAAAGGTTGTCCATATAACCATCGAAGTAATACTCGGAATACTTCTGGTCGAATATCTTTTATCATAACCTCGATTTTGCTTTCTGTTGATTCACTTAAACCACCGCAAAACATTCTTTCAAAATGCGTTGAAGCGGCTATCATATGTAAAATAAAAGAACCGATTAATAAAAAAAAAACAATAATAAATAAATTAATATATATTAGTATAAAAATGATTCAAATTTAATACCTGAAAGCACATATCTGTTAGCACCAATCCTTGCTTTCTCTTCACCAACAATAAAAATTACATCATGATGATCATTATCGTGCTGGCTTATAAATTTTTTCAGTAAAACTTTAATCAAAGTATCTTTTTGATCATGCTTTCTAACCTTTCGATCTGATTTTAAATCTATTAACTCACGAGCTCCGGCAAGTAATAGTAGATCTTTATATTCTTTTAAACAATCTTTTACTTTATACATCCCCTCTTTAATATCTTCTTGTAAACCAAATATAAGATCCCTTCCTGCTACCCAATTTTCCTTGTCAAATATGTCAAATGGATAATTATCGTTCAAGAATAATTTCTTTTCAGGTTTATTGATTTTCAATCTGATAAATATATCGTTATTTTTTTTTTGTGAAATTTCATTCATTATTTTGTAAATGTCTATAATTGCACCTTTAATAGATTCGTAATCATCCATAGATCTCTTTGAATTCCAAGTAGGTGATTTGATTTGCTCAATGACGAAAAACCAATGTTCAATAATATCTTCCGTTGATGGATTTCCAATTTCAGGATAATTGTCATGAAAAAAAGAAAACTTTGTTGGCTCAACACTTTCATCAAATAACGGACATTGAGTCCAGCATACATTCTTGTGTTTGTGAGAACAAAGCTTTTCAAAAGGCTCAAACCCCGAAGTTTCTTTTGGAGATTGATAAATTTGACCTTTGATATTTTTTTCTGATGGAACAAATCTGATACTTAGAATTTTTTTCCATTGTTCGATATTGAAATCTAAAGTGTCAACATGTTCATATAAATATCTTACTAAATTTTTTGCTCGATCTTTAATTACATGTGTTGGAACTCTTTCTTGTTGAATTTGCGACTCAATTTCTTTTGCACAATCAATAAATGTATTACAGTTTATTTCACGATTAAGACCCATCCTTCCAAGAGCTTCTAAACAAAAGGGTGTGTTTTGTAATTCTGGCGGTAAAAATAACTCTGTTTCTGCAAAAATACTTCGGAATAAAAGTATGTTTGAATCATATAAAGTATTTGCTTTTACAAAAGCAGTAAGTGATTTGTTAGGTACCACTGGATAATGTTTTATGAATAGTTCAATCTCTTGATGATTTTCTAAAGACAAGACATTCTGCAAAAAAGTAATGTAGTCTTTAGAAGGTATTGGGGTCGGAGTCTTCGTAAAAATTGGCCGTATTATGTATTGCAAAATGTATTCTAATTCGCCTATGAGGACAGCACCTAATTTATTTAGTGCGTTGAAATCTGATTCCTTACATTTGTATAAATCAGTATTTTTGGAGAAGGAAAAAAATTTGAGTTTGTACGTTAAAAGTTTCCCAGATGTAGCATCAATAAAATTGTCATCACTCGAATGTACTGGCCATATAGGTAAAGATTTAAGAATACTCATAAATCTATTTTGAACTTGCCCGTATTCTGATAAAACAAATGAGTAAGTAAATAAAATGTAAGACAATTTTTAATTTTTTTATTATTCTAACTCACCTTCTAAAATTTCAAGTTTTTCTTTAATAAATGTTCTAAGCTTTTCATAGTCCGAAGGCGATAAATTACTAGTTTCAAACAACTCTTTCATCGTCAAATTTAATGATGAACGAGTTATCTCTAAGGAATGGATGATATTTATTGAACTACAATCTACAATACAATTTTTAAGCTTCTCATTAGCATTCTCAGGAACTATCATATTAGTGAAGCGTACTTTTAATTTGGTTAATACAGGAAATAAAATATGTCCATTTTCAGGTACATATAAAAGTGGATTTGTCGTATCAGGTTGAACAAGCATATCGGAAGGCTTAATAACTGGTAATAAAGGAAATTTAGAAATTCTTATAAAATCTATATTTTCTGCGTCTTTATTTAATTTTGACCAAATTTCTTTAAGCCAACTATTATTTGGTATTGACTTTCCATTTGGATCCCAATTTAATTCCTTTACGGATTTTAATTCATACTTTAAGAGATCTAAAATAGCATAAGAATCAAACTTTTTGATATTTGTAAACAAGGAAAATTCTTCATCATTAAAGATTTTCTGTAGATTTTCCGGTAAATCAGTGAAGATAAATCTAGATGAACAAGCGTTTGGAAATAAGTCCAAATGTTTTTGTTTTCCAATGTAATAAACTTCGCCAAATTTTCCAACAGATCCATCACTCAACGGAACCAATGGCAATCCAGTAAGAACTTTAAACGAATTCTTATCTTTAAGAATAAAGTCGAGCAACTGAAACAATGAATCATGAATATGCTTGTTTTCACTAATAATGCTTTCATGTATAATATTATCCTTTTGGTTTCTCAATCGTAATTCTTCACATACTAACTTTCCGCTGATTGGGAATTTTTCATATCCGACGATCTCATTTAGCTGTTCAATCTTGTCCTTATCAAGTTTTACGATTGGAACTGGATATTGTAAATTGACTAATATATCCGCAATTATCGTATTTTCTTCATCGATGATCCTAGCTTCTGACAATGAAATAAATTTCCCACTATTAGCTTCCGTCCAGAATATTTTATATTTATCAAGTGTTAATTTTTTAATAACATTTAAACCATAATCCTTATACAGGTCCATAGTCAAATTTTTACCGATTGGCCAAAAATTATTTGTTAAATGAGGAACGAAATTTGATTTGTTTTTCTTATATCTAGCCTCTTCAAGTTTCACAATCTTTTCAAGCAAATTAATGTGTAATTCGGGTAAAACTTCGTACAAAATATATCTATTCCATTTCGCATCAACACAATCGGCTTGCAAAAAATCACTATCAGATTGCAAAATACTGCTTCTTGCGGTGGATAAAGAAAAGTTACAATTCAAATGAACTGTCAAATTACTAATCATTGATAAAGATAAATAAGAAAACATTTCGCCTCTAAGTTCAGGAGGATCTGGATACTGTAAATATATATAATATTTTAATACGTGATAAATAATATTACAAATAAGGAAAAGCCCACTTTACCGATTCAGCTTTTAATTTATCCAATGATTTTTCATCAGATTGGGCGAGCAAGGATGCAACGCCGCCCCTTGACTTAAATAAAATAATAATTAATTATCATAGTTTTAAATTTAAATTTAATACAACAAATTGGGTGATAATGAACATACCTTGAGTCGTTTGTCCTTCGCAAATGTTTTAAGATCTCTAAATTCTGGTTTGATTTTTTCTTGTCCTCCCGTACACAAAAACCATATTTGTGAAACTTTCTTTTTTTTCTCCCTATCAATGTCAAAGTCTAACTCAACGCCTAATTGATATATTTGCATTTTATCAGTTACACTTCTGCGGATATCACGGTGAGCATCCGACAAATTAATTTGTGCTTTCCATATCAGCTGAGGAATTTTCTCTTTTAAGTGGTATAGGCCACATGATTCTATATTCCTTAAAAAGAGCATCTCTTTGTTACCTTCGACACTATTAAATATTCGCAGCATTTCAATAGTTTCGAAAATTTTATTGGTAATTTCACTTTTTCCCGTTAAATTAAGAGTTCTAAGAGGAAGTCTAAATAATGTTCCTTTGAATTCTTCTAAAAAACTACAGCCTAACGCCTCGTAAGGATAACATTGTCCGGGGAAACTTTTCTTAAATTCCTTATCGATAAAATCAATTCGAGTGCCTCTTGGTCTTCTGGGAGGATATCCTTGCGCGGGAAGATATCTTGCATTTGGATCTAAGAATGCAATATATCTCCCACTTACAAGACTAGGCAAATCTGTAACATGAAAAGCACAATTAAATCCTATTCCGAATTTTCCAATTTTAGTGTCATCATAAGATTTCCCTCCAATTCCAAGTTTGATCAAAGCCTGAAAGTCTTTAGCAGAAAATTCTGCATCGTTATATATCCATATCGCAGGACCTTGCCAATCTTTCATTTCTTCTGAAAATAAAGTCTCTTGTGTATTCGTAGTTGCTTCTCTTTCATCTACTATTACGAAAAATCGCGTGGCTTTAGCATCATCTGCATTCTATGTTAGTATAAACATTAATTTTTTTAAAAAAAAATATATAAACACACATTAAAATTATTTCACAAAATTACTTACTTGAAGAAACTCTTTAAATAATGAGTTTATCGAATAATCCTAATTATAAAAATATTATTTTAATAATATGAACGTCCAATATAATACATTAACAATCAAAATGTATAATTTTTAATCATCAGAATTGTTTGGTTTAATATAATATCGAAAAATTAATTACCTTGATAATATTTTTTATTCTAGTAGTCAATGATTCGTTTTGTTCATATATCTTCCAATCTATATCTCCGGCATAATTATTACCTATAATTGATAAATTTTTATTTAAATTATACTTAAAACATTAAACCTTATAATCTTGAATACACTAGTTTATTATTATTACCGTATATTTTTCCCGTTAAAGTTTGGATTTCCAATTCTCTGGCAACATCCAAAGTTACAAGATTATGAGTAATTTTAAGTTTGCTTCTCATTTCTTCTTCAAGTCTATCATCCATATCATCAAAGTGAATTTCATGTAATTCAACAAGCATATTGTCATTACTTGGAATCAATAAACCATCTAATTTTTCCAACTTATCCCCTTCTCTCTTACTTTCTTTTTGAATCTTTACGATTTGTTCAATAATTCGAATAACATTGTTTATTTCATTTGCAGATAAGACTTTATCTTTATTTCCTTTCAACGTATTTTTAATCATTGTGATTAAATCTTTAACTCCAATTTCATCTCGAACTCCCATATGTTTAAATAAAGATTTAAATTTACTATTATATTCTATAGGAAGTTCAACAATCAAAGAATCATTATTTTGAAATTTATTTGGAAGACTAAAGACAACCTTTTCAGTTGGATAAAATTGTCCTTCATATAAAATCCACGGCTTATATTTCAAATATTTCTTCATAGTATCAAATTCTTCTTTAGACTTATTATCACTTGCTTTAAAGGCGTCATTCATATATTTATAAATCTCTGTACAAATTGTTTTCAAATTCTTGGGTGGTTGCTTATTAGAAACACCTTTATAACAAAGTTCCAACTGTTTTAGAACCTTCGCAACTTCAGGATAAGTATCCCATCCTAAATGTTGTAAAAATTTCTCGTTATTAACTTTAATTTCGATTACCGGAGAGACCAGACTAATCAAATTTTTGTCTTTTTGACAATAACAATTTTTAGGCTTCGAAAAGACCAGTTTCTCAGACGCGTCAAAGGATGGGATCCATTCTTTTTCCAGAATTACTTTCAAGAATGCATGATTGTTATTATTTGTCATACGAGTCATCTGGTTTTGAGTATCATTATCATTAAGCACATCCCAATTTTCATCAATATATTTAAAAAGGTTTAATGCTTTGCCCTGAACGTCAGATTGCAGTCTTCGTGTTACAATAGTATTGATTCGAGAAATGACATCATTTGGAGAAAGAACTGGTTTGATTCCCAATGATCTCAAATTTAAAAGGAATTTTTTGGAAAATGAGGGTTGTGGAATACCATATTTGCCAATAGGAAAGACTTGTTCTTCATCGAAAAATAGATTTACCAACGCCTTTTCTTCTGGATCAAATAATTCTGTTGGTTTGACTAACTTTATATTAGCAGGTATGTTTTGTTGCTGTGACATTTTAAACGTACCAACAGGTACAAAAGAAATTCCTCCTAGAACATCTTTCAAATTTAGGTCATCATCAAGTAAGGATGGTAATCGATCAAAAAGTTTGTCAATCACTATATCTATGTCGTTTTGTTGTTGCGATTCAAGGTATGGTATAACATAGTGTCGCCAATATTCATATACAGTTAATCGAGGAATATGGATAATATCTTCTAATATATAACATAAATTCTGTGAACTCGCACTAAGAAATCCTCCCTTCTGTACTGGATAAATAATTTTTCCATATGAATTTTCCTCATTCCTAGGCAAAAGATACCATTCTTTAGACGACAACGAAATTGTAGAAGTATTATTATCAATCTCGGCAAAAATTGGAAGATGTTTTATAGCACCAATAAGCCTCGGCTCGAGATAAAATCTAGTTGCAAGTCGTAAATAAACGGATAAATATTCAATTAGCGCTGATGCTTCATATTTTTGTAACGTGCAATGCAAATTTCCCGGAAATGAGACATCAGTACGGAAAGAATTCAGAACTGATATAATATCGTCAGGATTAATAATATAAGGAGCCATCCTAAAGAAAAAAAGGAATTTGATTATCCAAGACACTACAAGAAAATAATTATCTCCAGTAAATATTCAAAGAATACTTACTTATCCCATTTAGAAATTTCGCCAGCGTCAAATTCATTATCAACGAAAACAGCACCAAATTTTTCGAAAATAGGAATTAAATTTAATATTGAAACATTATTGCTCATTTGATGAGAAAATACTTTTTTTGAGGTATTTAATTTTCTAAGAGTAGACTTTCTCGTCGGTATTAAATGAAGATCTTCAAATTTTCTCAAATCCCAATTTCTATATTTAAGGTTGTCCCATAATTGGTAAATCCACTCACGACGATCTAATATTTGTATTTCTTCATTATCAGAAAAAGAATTTCTTATTTTTTTTCCAATACTACCAAAGATGGACCTTATTCGACTACCCTCGTTGGTATCAAGATTTAATGAAGTTCTAATCATATCGGCAACGACAGACTCATTTAAAATTTTGATATTTAGATTCCATCCTGCCTTTGCATTATTGTATAAACATTTATACAATTCAAATTCAATAGATTTGTCAACAAATTTGTTCAAATAACTTTTGAAGATATTGTGCTCATCAATTTTATCTTTAATGTCATCGTCTGGACAAATATACACGCAAGAATTGCTAGATTGTGTTATAGTATCAAGGGTACCGTCTGCGAGCGGAATCATCTTGAAGCCTACTAATTCGTCAAATTTTTTGTCTCTTAATATATAATTAAATAGCTCCAAAACTTCTTTCCTCGGTATCGTATTTTCCCATCTAGTACGATTACAATCTAAGTAAGTTCGAATAACAGCAGGTGAGAAAGTTTTAAAAGAATCTTTGTGTTTAGAACTTTTTAAGACTCTCATGATGTCAGGAAAAATTGATATTACGGGAAATCCAATATTTCCAATTATTTTAGGTAGGTCATAGTTAAACCACTTCTCATCCTCAAAATAACCATTAGAAAGTGAAAGCCAATAAAATTCTGATCCTTTATAGGATGAATCGTTATACGATTCTGAAACTCCAGATACTGTCCCCATAATATTTGATGAAGAAGGTCCCTTAAATACACGATCATCGACGTTAAGACAATTTGCAACATTTTGTAAAAGATCCTTGCAAAAATTACTTATGACACTCGATGTACTCGAATCTTCCTTAATTATTGGCCAAAATTTATAAAAATCACCCGACTTTATATTGGTAGCTTTAAGAAGCGGAAGCTCACGAAGAAATTTCACCCAAGCCTTAGGTAAGACAATTTCGAACAAATATCGATTCCATGCAACTTTAATACGAGCTAATGCATCAGCCGCCTAAGATCAATAATATGTAAGTTAGAAATTTTGAATTCAAATAGTTTAATATAAGATGTTGGTTAATTACCAGGTCTTCATTGTCTGCTGTTGACCATAAAGAACGCCGATTAGTACTAACCTATTAGAACGTTTAGAAATAAAATATATAACCATATTATTAAAATAAAGAAAACACTTCATCGTTCCTACCGCGAAATATCCATGTACGGAGACGCGAAAAGGCATAGATATCGGAAGAGGTAAAAAGCAAAACAACCTTCCGGTAACATTTAAGTTTTCCAAAGGGATAGCTAGACCAACATTAGGTACAAATTTGTACTCTACTATATTCTTGTTGAACTTATCCTGAAAATATGCTTCCGCTTCATTTAAATCATCAAGATAATTTAATATTAACCATGAGCTAGTATTTTTACAATCTCCTTTCTGTTGTCGAGAAAATGATGCAACATAAGACGCTTGTAATTGATTATTTTTGCCAAGAGTTTTTGATTGTAATTTATTCATCATTGATACAATGTTTTCAACTATCAAACGTCGTTGTTTCCTAACTTTGCCTGCATTTTCCAGTTTGATCATATATAATAATTCAGGTTCAGTAGAACCTTCCTTTAATTCATAAAATGAAATACACTCAACATATTTCAAAAACAATAAACAATTGATGCTTTCATTTTCGTAAAATTTTTGAAAAATGTCCAAAATTTCCTCAGGCTTATAAACTTTTTTAGAAATATCTGAATCGGTAGAATCTTCATCAGTACGGAGAGGATAACGAAAGATAGTACCTTCGTATGGTTTATTACACGGGGTTCTGAAAGGAGCAAATTGGTCCGGATATTCTTTTGCTAATTTATCCTCGACAAAATCGAATTGAACGCCACCGTTAAAATACCATTCATGTGGATCAAGAATAACGTACTTATCACCAGTAATAAAAGAAGGAGAATCAGTTATATGATAAATTGAATTAAATCCTACTCCCATTACTAAATCATGTAAAAAAGAATTAGGATTAAATATACTATATAATTGGAAACGTAAAATAATATTTATAATATAAACTTGGAATTTTACCTCCAATTTTATCAAATTGATCGCGTTTTTCGCTATCAGCCAATTTTAATAAGGATTGAAAATCCCTTTCTTTAAAAATAGTATTATTCTTTGCTAACAACGCAGGACCTTGATATCTATCAAGTTTCAAGTTTGTTCTTTCATAATTATTCACCAAATCTGGTTCAAATAAACTATCCGATGGATATGTATTATAATCCAAAATAAATATTTGCTCTGTACTCTTTGCATCATCAGAATTTTGAAGGATTTCACGAAGAACTTGTGAACCGTCGGGATATTCTTCAAGAATTTTACGTAAACGGTGGGTATAAGGCTCTCGTGGTTTAAATTCTCTTCCCTTTGCTCTTTTAGGAGCACGAGAATTATTTACTGCGTTAGACATTTTCTCGTAAAAAACTATTAAAAGTGAACATGTAACCTTCGAATTCGAAATTAAAAATTTATAAAATAATCATAAAATCAGGGATTGAAAGGAGAAAATGTATTAGATGATTCTATAACTGATATATCCATAAATCGGTCATTATTTTTGTATACGAAAAAGGTAATCTAAAAAGCTTTTTAATTTATATTATTTTTTATATATTGTACTGTGTAAGCTTAAATATCGCACACTATTATTATTAATTTACTATATATAGTTAAATAATTTTCCTGAATTAGAATTGGCATATGTCATTGACTGATCAAACTACCTTAAATTCATTGTTTTATTCTTACCATTTATTTTTACTATGTATTTATTTATTATCAGAACTGTAACAATAAAAATATTGTAAAAAAAAAATTTTTTTACGAAAATTATATATAAAATTGTATTATAAAAAATTACATAATAAAATTTAATCATTAAAAAAGGATCAAAAAATTATCGATATTCTTCAGATTCACTAACTTCAAACGTAAACTATAATTACGCATTTACGCCAAATATCTTCCTTTACTCATCATCTGATAAGAATGGTTCTAGCAATTGAGACATTTGTGATATATCTGATCGGTCAACATCATTTGCCGCATTAGTATGAAGTTTCAATAATTGCTCTTTGATAAGATTTCTATTTGAAGTAATATGTTTTTTATAGTAATTTTTTAATTGTTGTGCATTGCATTCTTCTGAAGATATTAGAATCTTACATAGATTACGCACACCAATATATCGACCTTTGATAATAGTATCTTCTACCTTATCTTTAAGTGATTCAACATCGTAAATGTCAGTTACTTGTAAAAGATCAACCAAAAATGATAAATATTGGTCTGTATTAAAGTCATCTGGCTTGCGTAAAACAGATTTTACCGCATCTTCAAAAGATTGTCCATATAACCATCGAAGTAATATCCAAAATGTATCTGGATGAATACCTTTTATTAAAATCTCGATTACGTCCCTTGATGATTCAATTAAGCCACTGTAAAACATTCTTTTAAAATATGACGAAGCGGCTATGTAAAAAAAAAAATATTATTATTAAAGAAAGCATATATACAAAATAAAAATAAAAACCAATTTAACAAACCTGAAAGCACGTATCTACAAGCACCAATTCTTCCTTCTTCTTCATCAAAAGTGAAAAAAACATCATGATATTCATTATTAGATTGCGCTATGAGTTTGTCCAATAAATCATTGACCAATATTTCTTTTTGATCAATTTTTGCATTTTTTTCTGACTTTTTTAACTTTTCTAACTTTTCTAATTCCTCTAACTCTTCTGTATTTATCTCATAAGCTCCAGCAAGCAACAATAAATCTTTATATGGCATTAAACATGTTTTAACTTTGTACATTCCCTCTTTAATATCTTCTTGTATTCCAAAAATAAGCTCCCTTCCTGCTACCCAACTTTTTCCATCTAATGGATCATCCCCATTCAAGAACAATTTTTTGTTAGAATCATTAATTTTTAATTTAATCAACCCTTTCATAATGTCATCATGCGAAAATTCATTCATTATTTTATATATTTCTTCCATTACGCTTTTTATATCTGAAGATTTCCAAATAATTTTGGATTTAATTTCCTCGACAAAAAAAAACCAATGTTTAACAATTTCTTCTAAAGCTGGTTTTCCAATATTTGAATATCGTTCACAAAATGAATTATCTGGCTCAACATTTCTCTCAAATAAAGGTCTTTCAGTCCAACATACTTCCTTATATCTTTGAAAACAAAGAACTGCAAAACTTTCATATCCCAAGGTTTCTTTTGCTTCCTCTTGAAATGGACTTTGAAGATACTTTTCTGATGGAATGAATTTGATATGCATAATTTGATTCCATTGATCGGTCGAAAATATAATAATATTTGTATATAAATAATCTATTAAATATTTTGCTCGATTTTTGACTATATTTGTTGGAAATTTATCCGGTTGTTGAAACTGTGATTCAATCTCTCGTGCACATTTGATAAATGTATCACAATTCACTTGACGATTAAGTCCAATATTTCCCAAAGCTCTTAAACAAACAGGATCGTTTTGTAATTCTGGCGGTAAAAATTTGTCGGTGTCAAAAATGTTGAGAAATAAAATAACTTCCATATCATATAAAGTATCAGCCTTTACGAAAGCAGTGAGTGATTTGTTAGGTATCATTTGGTATTGTTCAAGACATTTAATTTCATGATATCCTGAAGAATTTAAAAAATTCTTCAAAAAAATGATGTATTCTTGAGAAGGTATGAGAGATTTTTCAGCAATATGTGGTATTATATAAGATTCAAAATATTCCAATCCTTTTATAAGAGTAGTACCTAATCTAGATAGTAATTTGAAATCCGATTCACGATCATATTTGTAAAAATCGGTATTATTATCGAAAGAAAAAAATGGAAGTTTGTACGTAAGAAGTTTTCCGGCTGTAGCATCAATAAATTTTTCTTCCCCAGAATGTATTGGCCATATGGGTAATGATCTAAGAATCTTAATAAGTTCTTGTTTTTTTCCAAATTCTATAATAATTTATAGTAAATATTAGCATTATTTATAAAACATTAAAATTCTAATTCTTCTACTTACGTAACAGAACATTAAGTTCCTCTTTAATAAATTTTCTAAGCTTTTCATAGTCAGATAATGATAGATCACTAGTCTTAAATAACTGTTCCATAGGCTTATGTAATAAAGAACAAGTCCACTCTAGAGAATTAATTATATTTGTAGGAGTGCAACTCACTATACATTTTTTTAAATTTTCATGAGCATCTTCAGGAAATTTCATATTAGTAAAGCGTACTTGTAGTTTCACTAGTATTGGATATAAAATATGTCCATTTTCAGGTATGTATAAAAGTGGATTTTTCGTATCAAGTCGAACAAGTTTAGAAGGTTGAATCATTGGCAGCAAAGGATATTTTGTAAGTCTAGTAAATTCTCTTTCTTCTTTGACTTTATTTAATATTGACCAGATTTTTTTAAGCCAATCATCATTTGGTATAGATTCTCCGTTTGGATCCCATGATCTTTCCTTCAAAGGTGGTAATTCAAACGTTAAAAGATCTAAAACAGCTGAAGCATCAAACTTTTTGATATTTGTAAATGCAGGGAAATTGACATCATTAAAAATTTTAAACAAATACTCTGGCAAATCAATAGAAACAAATTTTGATGGACCAGTATTTGGAAATAAATCTAAATGTTCTTTTTTTCCAATGTAATAAACTTCACCAAATTTTCCAACCGATTCATTGCTCAACGGAACTAACGATAATCCAGTGAGAATTTCATAAGAATTTTTATCTTGAAGAATAAAATTAAGCAATTCAAACAATGAATCATGCTTATTATCAAGCTTATCATGAATATCAGGAATTTCGTGTAATTTTTCACAAACTGACTCTCCGGTAACAGGTTCATATGGGAAATTTGGAGGGTCTCCAGATTCAACAATTTGACTTAGTTGTCTTATTTTATCTTTACCAAGTTTCACAGCTGAAATTCCTGAATTAACCAATAAATCTGCGATTATTGCTTTTTCTTTCTCAAAAATTCTAGCTTCTCGTAGCGAAACAAATTGTCCGCCATTGACTTCAGTCCAGAAAAATTTTTGATTATTAAGGCCTAGTTTTCTAATAACATCCAATCCATACTTCCTATACAAGTCCATAAATGGACTTAACTTAACGGGAATAGGCCAAATTTTATCTGCAGTATGTGGAACAAAATCTGTCCCTTCTTTCTTGTACCTAGTTTCTTCAAGAACTACAATATGTTCAAGTAGTTTAATATGCAAATCAGGTAAAACGTCATACAAAATGTATCTATTCCATTTTGCATCATCACAATTAGCTTGCAGGAAATGGCCTTTCGAAGGTAAAGAAAAGTTTCCATTCAAATGAACTCCCAAATTGCTACTTATTGACAGTGATAAATGGGAATAAATGTCTCCCGTAATTTCAGGAGGATCCGGAAACTATAATGCAAAAAATTTTATTAGTATATTAGTATTAATAAACTAACAAAAAAAAAAAACTTTTACCGATTCAGCTCTTAATTCATCTAATGATTTTATATAAGATTGAGCAAGCAGGGAAGCAACGCCACCTCTTGGCTTTGTTAAATAAACAACATTAATAAATTTCAAAAATAAAAAAAAATGTTAAAATGCATTAAGTTTACCTTAACTTGTTTCTTCTCTGAAAATTCTTTGAATTCTGGTTTGATTCTGTCGTGCCCTCCTACGCATATAGCCCATATTTCTGAAACTTTATTCCCCATATCATTGATTCGTTCAATATCTAACTGATAGACTTGCGCGTTATCAATACTATCAACCATTTTTCGACGAGCATTGCGACAACTATCACTACTGCTAATCTTTGATTGCCATATCAATTGAGAATCTTTGTCTTTCATATGATATAAACTACATGATTCTATATTCCTTAGGAATAGCATCTCATTATTATCCTGAATATTATTGAACAGTTCCAGAATTTTGTTCGTGTTGATAACTTTATTCGATATATCACTAACTTTTGCCAATTCAAAAGTCCTGAGCGGAATTCTGAACAAGGTTCCCCTAAATTCTTTCGACATATCACAATCTCCTGTTGCGTATTTATCAGGAAAGCATTTCTCAATGAAATGGAGTATTTCTTCGTATGAATCGCATTGTTCTGGAAAACTTTTCTTAAACTTCTTTTCAATAAAATCAATTTGAATACCTCTTGGTCTCTTAAGAGGAAATCCTGATGGTGGAAGAAATTTTGCATGTGGATCTAAAAATGCGATGTACCTTCCACTCACAATGCTCAATAAATCTGTAACATGAAAAGCATAATTAAGATTTCCAATGTCAAGGTTTAGCAAAGACTGAAAGCTATCGTTTGTAAACTCTTCGTCATTATAAATCCATATCGCAGGACCTTGCCAATCTTCTATTTCTTCCGATAGGAATATTTTTTTAGGAGGGCTAAAATCATGCTGTCTCTCATCTATGATTACCGAAAAATGTTTGGCACCAGTGTCATCTGCATTCTATATGAGAGAAAAATATATAAATTTTCAAATATAACTTTAAAACAATATTAAAATTACTTCATTACTCACTCGAAGAAACTCTTTAAATATTGAATTTGTCGAACAATCCTAATTATATAAATTATTCGTTAAAATGATATAATAAAATAAAAAATTAAATTAAATTAAAAATTGTACCTTGATAATATTTTTAATCTTAACGGTCAATGATTCAGTTTGTTCGTAATTAGTATCCTTAGTAGAACCATTAACTAGAAAAAAGAAAAAAAGATAAATGCGCGTTATATAATATTCTTATAATAATTTTCAAATTAATTATTTACCATATATTGTTCCTTTTAAAGTTTGAATTCCCAATTCTTCAGCAATATCCTTAGTTACAAGATGGTGAGCAATTTTATGCCTGCTTCTTTCTTCTTCTTCAAGCTTATCTGCCATGTCATCAAATTGAATTTCATTCAGTTCAACAAGCGCATTATTATTGCTTGGGATTAATAATCCGTCTAATTCTTCCAGCTGATTTCCGTCTCTCCTATTATCCTTTCGTATCTCTATAATCTGCTTGAGAATCTGGATGATTTCTTCTGTTGATAAATCTTTATACTCATTTTTGACAGTGAAGATCAACTCCTTGACTCCAATTTTATCTCTAACCCCCATAGCTTTATATAATTTCTCAAATTTAATAGAATATTCTATAGGAAGTTTAACAATTAAGGAATCCTTATACTGAAATTTATTAGGAAGATCAAAGACAACTTTGTCGCTTGAATAAAACGTATCTCCGCATAAAATCCATGATTCATTTTTCAAATATTCCCTCATATAATCGAATGAAGTCTTATCATCATGAAAAGCTTCATTCATATATTCATAAATTACGTCACAAATAGACTTTAATTCTACAGGTGATTTATTCTTATGTCGACAAAGTTCCAATTGTCTTAGAACCGTTTTAACATCGGGATAAGTATGCCAATTCAAATATTCCAAAAAGTGATGATTCTTGGGGTTATAATCCAAAACCGGTGCAACAAAGCAAACCAGATTTTTGTATTTCTTATAGTAACAGTCCACAGGTTTCGAAAAAACTTTCTTTCCATATTCATCAACTGTTGGAATCCACTCTTTTTCTAAAATAGCTTCCAACGTTGCATGGTTATTATTATTATTAGTTAATTGATTCCATTTTTCATCAACATATTTTAGAAGTTTCAATGCTTTGCTATGAATTAAATTATCACAAATATTAGAAAATTGCCTTCGTGATATAATTGTGTCGATCCGAATTATTATATCATTAGGGGAAAGAATTGATTTAATTCCTAACAATTTCAAATTTGAAAGAAATCTGTTAGAAGACGATTGTGAAATTCCATATTTGCCAGCAGGAAAGACTTTCTCATCTTCAAAAAATAAATCAACTAGAGTCTTTTCTTCCGGATCAAATAAATCTGTTGGTGATTTAATTAACTTCACGCCAAAAGATATTTTTTGATGCCGTGACATTTCAAATGTACCAGCAGCAACAAATGACTTTCTTCCAAGAATGTCCTTTAAGTTTGCATCGTAATCAAGTAAAGATTGTAACCGATCAAAGAGTCTGTCAATCACTATATCTATATCTTCAGGTGATTGCGAATCAATAAATGGTATTACATAGTTTTGCCAATAATCAATTACATTTAATCGAGGAACTTTAATAATATCTTCCAATATATAACATATATTCTGTGAATTAGTACTAAGAAATCCTCCCATATTACTTGGATAAATTATCTTTCCATATGAATTTTCTTCCTCGCGGGGCAGAATATACCAATTCGAATTGCCAGGCAATAATGAAATTGGTAAAGTATGATCAATTTCAGTAAAAATTGGAAGATGCTTGATAACTTCAATGAGTTCCTGCGTAAGATGATCTTTATTGACAAGTCGCAAATAATTAGATAAATGGTCGATGAGCGCCGATGCTTCATGAATTTGTAAATTTTTATTTAAATTCTCTGGATATGAAGCATCAGCTCGAAAAGAAGCCAAAACTGATATAATGTCATTAAGTTTAATAATATATGGAGATACTCTATTAAAAAGAAAAGAAAGATATTATTTATTTAGATACCATAAGTAAAGAGATTATAATTTAGTAATACTTACTTATCCCATTCAGAAATTTCTTTAAACTGATTATCCGCGAACGCAGCACCGAATATTTCGAAAATAGCTGTAAGGTCTTCGCTTGTTTGATTCAAAAAAATTTTATTAGGAGTTCTTAATTTCCTAAGAGAAGAACGATTTGTTGGGATTAAATGAATATCTTCAAACTTTGTTAAATCCCAATTTCTGTATCTTAGGTTATCCCATAATTGATAGATCCATCCACAATGATTCGGCATCTGTATCACTTCAAAATTTGCATTTTCCGCAAAATTTAACGAGAATTTAATCATATCAACAACAGCGAATTCATCTAATATTTTGATGTTAAGATCCCATCCAGTATTTGCATTATCGTACAAAAGTTTATATAATCTGAAACTGATCGATTTGTCGATGAATTTATCTAATTGATTTGTGAAAATATTGCGCTCATCATTTTCATGACTCTTAATGTCATCATCGGGACCGATATACACATAAGAATTGCCAAATTGAGTTAAAGTACCAAGATTCACACCATCCGCTAATGGAATTATTTTGAATCCTTCTAATTCATCAAAATTTTGATCATTTAATTCGTTTAATATATATTCAAATAATAGTAAGACTTCTTTTCTCGACAGTACGTTATCCCATCTATCACGATTGTTACTCAAATAAGTACGGATAATGGTAGGAGAAAAAAACTTGAGAGAGTCTTGATGTCCAGAACTTTTTAATACTCTGATGATAGGGTACAAAGTTGATATTACAGGAAATCCAATATTACCAATTATTTTAGATAAATCAAAATTGAATAACTTCTCATCTTCGAAATAGCCATTTGAAAGTGAAAGCCAATGAAATTTGGGTTCTCGGAATGAGGGCATATTATATGAATATGTTGAAACTTCAGCTACTGTTCCAATAACATTTGATGAAAAAGGACCTTTGAATACACAATCGTCAATACTAAGACTTTCTATGACATTCTGTAACAGATCTTTGCAAAAAGAACTTAAACTACCCGATGTAACTTCTTTAACTATTGGCCAAAATTCATATATATTATCCGATTGAATATTAGACCTGAGCTCACGAAGAAACTTTACCCAAGCTTTGGGTAAAACCTTTTCAAATAAATATCGATTCCACTCAACCTTCAGACGCGCCAATGCATCAACAGCCTGAAAAGTACAATATTCAATATTTAATATTTAATAGCTAAATATAGAAATTTTATCAAAACATATAGCAGAGAATTAATTAGTTACCAGATCCTCATTATCTGCTGCTGACCATAAGGAACGTCGATTAGTGCTAACCTGTTAAAAAGTAAATAAAATGTTTTTAAACCAAATTATTTAAAATCATAAACAATATCCTATATTCGTTAATTCTTACCGCAAAATATCCATGTACGGAAACGAGGAAAGGCATATCAATGGGAAGAGGTAAAAAGCAAAATAATTTTCCAGTAGCATTTAAATTATTCAAAGGGACAGCCAGACCAACATTAGGAATAAATTTATAATCTCCTATATATTTACCGAAGTTCTCATGAAAATATGCTTCGGCTTTGAGTAAATCATCAAGATAATTCAAAATTAACCATGAGCTAATTTCTTTAGGATATCCTTTCCGTTGTCGAGAAAATGATGCGACATAAGACGTTTCTAGTTGATTATGGTTATCAAGATCTTTTGACTTAAGTGAATTCATCATTGGTATAATTTTTTCGACTATCGAACGACGTTGTTCTCTAACATGATCATCAACATTCTCCAACTGAATGGTGTAAAGTAATTCAGGTTCAGTAGCGCCTTCTTTCAATTCATAGAAATGAATACGTTCAATATATTTTAAAAATAATAAACAATTTATGCTTTCTTTTTCATAAAACTTGTGAAACATATCCAAAATTGCTTCAGGTTTATAAACTTTGTTAGAAATTTTTGAATCGACAGAATCTTGATTAGTACGGAGAGGATAACGAAATATAGTTCCATTAAATGGTTTATCACATGAGATTTTGAATGGAGCAAATTGATCTGGATAATCCTTTGACAATTGTTCTTTGACGAAATCGAATTGAATACCACCGTTAAAATACCATTCGTGTGGATCAAGGATAATGTATTTATCACCAGTAATAAAAGAAG
Source organism: Rhizophagus irregularis (assembly GCF_026210795.1). Classification (NCBI taxonomy): domain Eukaryota; kingdom Fungi; phylum Glomeromycota; class Glomeromycetes; order Glomerales; family Glomeraceae; genus Rhizophagus; species Rhizophagus irregularis. Next base: position 3,443,905 of record NC_089435.1, on the reverse strand, counting down.
GAGAGTCGGTGATATGATAAATTGAATTAAAACCAACACCCATTACTAAAATTAAAAACGTAAATTATAATAAGCAAAGTTAATAAAATATATCTTTGGTGAGAAAAACAAATAAAAGAAAAACTTTACCTCCGATCTTATCAAATTGATCACGTTTTTCACTATCAGCTAATTTAAGCAATGATTGAAAATCTTTTTCCTCAAAAGTAGTAGTATTTCTTGATAAAAGTGCAGGGCCTTGAAATCTATCAAGTTTCAAGTTTGTCCTTTGATAATTATCTACATAATCCGGTTCAAATAAACTTTGTGATGGATAAGTATTATGATCCAGAATGAAAATTTGTTCAGTACTTTGGGCATCATCTGAATTCTGAAGGATTTCACGAAGAATTTGAGAACCATCAGGATATTCATCAAGAATTTTACGTAAACGATGAGTGTAAGGTTCTTTTGGTTTAAATTGTCTTCCTATCGGCATTTTACGTAAAGGAGCTTTTAATGATCTTTAGATTTTAGAAATAGCAGATATGAAATGAAAATTGAATTTTAATTTATTTTAATTTACGAGATCAATTTAAAGATATTCCTCAAGTCACACGTACATCCACGAAGTATACACTACTCATGATATATTTACATATATAGTAAAGTATAACCCGTTAAATGTCTATTTTCGTAAAATCACAATTCAGGAGCAGATAATGATATGATTACATCATTACTGAAAAAAAGAGTTTCTCTATAATTATTGGGTATTGATAACAGATTATCAATAACAAATAATGTGAAAGATTTATAATTGTGCAGAAAAAAATTTTTTTTTTTTAGTCTCAATTTGTTCTTTTATCACTGGTCCGAATACGACCTATGCCGATCACATCATGTAATCAAAAAATTTTTGCACACGTTTAATTTTCTTTTTTTTTAATATACTAATATGTTATACATTATTATTAAATAAAACCAGAAAGTTTGCCCTTGGGTTTCCCACTATATTATGCAAATCTACAAATTTATCCAAAAAAGAAATGAATGTCTAATGTGGAGCTTAGTAATAGCTTAGTCATTCGGTTCCGGAAGTGTGATTTTACTGTCGAACATTATAGTAGTTATACACGATTTGATCTTTTAATCAGTTACTTTCAACAAAATGATAAATATTCAATTGTATAAGTTAGATGTAAGAATCGGTGAAGAACACTCGATTCGATTAATCTGATGGAATTAAAAAATTTGTTATATTAATTCATACAACCGTTTTTTCCAAATTTAGTCATTCCTGAAATGCCAAAAATTACTTCCCACCCAAATAAAAAAAATACAAAAGAATCGATGGTGATCGTGGAGGTGAGATTGATGATGATGGTAGTTGGTGGAATAGATGGAAGAAAGATGGGATTAATAAAGATTACAATGACTAACACAATAATTTTAAGGATTTTATTTTAACAAAATTTAAGATTTTCTTTTTTTTCTGGCTTGTTGACGCAATTGTTATTTTATTAATTGAGAACCGTTTTAGGTATAGTTATAACATAAGTACTATTGGGATTTTCATACAAAAACGATTAAACAATTACTAATAAGCTATCCCCCTTGATAAATTTATTGTTTCCTAAATATTGTACTTTAAATTAAAGTTTGTACCTTTTGAGATTTGCCTTTCTCAATGATTTTATTACAAACATTACGATTTGCGAGCTACAGAGCTACAGTAACTGCAAAATCACTATTACCGACTGATGTATTCTAATAGCTTGTTTTACTTAAAAGGTAATTTTCACAAATCAAGTTAATGATTGATTTACCAGTAAAAAAAAAGATTGATTTATCGGTTTATCAGTAAAAAAAATCAAGCTTACTGACTAACTATATTGACTATTTATCGCAACCAAAAATAACCAAAAATTGATTAGTTGATTATCAGAAAAAAAATTGACGTGATCTATTAATAATTTTAACAGTAAAATTTATCATATTGTGACGATTATTCCAATATGCTATTATTTTTGAATGGCTTGGACGCTATCAGATAGAATAATATATAAAGGTACCAATATTTCCATTCTCTCTCAACATAATATTTGAACACTCTCCTCAAATAAATATTACTTCTCATTAAAATATTCAACTTAACTATCCACTTATCCACTTTCTAAGAAAAATTCAATAGAATATCTGAAATATTTGCCAGTTACGAAAGTAAACTTTATTTAATAGCTTGCTTTTTCATAGTTTAAATGACTTTTTAATTTTTAGCCCTAATCTCCTATCTAAAAGAAAGAAAAACCAGGTCTTATCGTTGTTTCCTGTTCCAAAATCACGATATTATTGTTGAATCAGCTGACTTCCAGACTCCATGAAAGTACATTGACGAAATTTGATCTCGTCATTTTTGACAGAAGCCTTAGGATTAGATGAATGTGACTTTACAAGTTTGGAGAGTAAAGTGCGTTTTTTTTATTTTGCAAAATGTGGGTAACTCCTATTTAGGGACCGTCTTAAGTAGGAGAATTACCAGGCTTTGATTGCTGGTTTTAAGTCATTATATTTGATTTACCGGTTTTGACCGTTCAGGCGCCGCCTAGGGATTAAGGTTAGGGTTAGGAACAAGCTGACTATTTTGGAAATCAAAAATACGAACAAGTGATTCCTGTTCAAGTGATTTGTAACATGGTAGATTGTAAGGCATTACTAGTTTTCTGAGGAAGGCAAAGAAGCAATATTGATATGAAATTAAGCTTTGATATAGACATAAAAAAGAATTGCTGTATATTAATTATTAGAAGATATGCTTTATTACTGTATTGATGTCAGATTAACTGAATATGCTAGTGAAATTGTATGGACCACCTTGAACGTTCTTATTATTATTTGCAAATTCATGAATGCAAAGAGATGTATACAGTTAATATCACTATTGACAACAAGCTGCATTACTATTTGGAAATCAAAAATATGAACATGTGACTCCTGTTCAAGTGATTTGCAATATGGTATATGGCTAGTTTCCGAGAGAAGTAACATTTAAAGATAGTTTTAAGTGGAAAATGATATGGAATTAAGCTTTGATATAGACATAAGTATGGAAACTTCACAAGAAGCTCGTGAATGTGACAATGAACTTATACAACAAAAAAGGTTGTTTTTAACGGGGGTGACTGGAAATGATGGTTTTTTGCCAGCTACTTTTTGCCCCCTCATTAACTGCGACTTGATGATCAATGAGAAAAATGAGAAAAATTAAACGTATTAATGAAAAATAGGCAATAATAATAATTAATAAAATCTTTACAGAGTTGCGAATCAATGAAACTTATAATTTAAATATTTTAAACATACATGAAAAATTGGATTAAATGTTATAACACGCGTCATAATTTTTTTGTTGTTTATTGGCAGGAGAATCATCCGTACATCATGAGAACCACAAAGTGATGACTGTAATTTGTGAAACAGATCTAAGTTTTTTTGTTTTCAATTACAAATGTATAAAATAATAACTACCGTATATAATCATAAATCTATAAATCACTAATACCTATTCTATCTCATATTTTTAATATTAATTTGTTCATATCTAACGATATATTTGTATGTGACCCTTTGACTGTTTCTTCTTCCCTTGAATTATTTTCCGTACTGTTCCTATCTATGTTCATATCATGTTTATTTCCCATTTTTTTTAATTTGTTACAACGTACATTCCAATTATCTTTTCTTGCAGCTAAAATTAATCGTATTTTTTTAATCTTATCTTGGCTATTAAGATAAATTTTTTCATTAACCGTCCCTTTCAACAATTCATGCCATATTCTAGAATTAAGTGATTCTTGATTTATTACGTTCTTAAACTTACTTTTCTAACAAGAGATCTTGATGTCTTTTGCTATTGTTCACAATTTTCCTTTGAATCTGTTAAACGTTCTTTGATTCCCATATGTGTTTCCAATTTTCATGTTTTGAAACATCTTACACATATTCATTCACCTTTTATAAAGTTGATCTATTGTTGTTAATCTTTCAAGAATTCTTAATCTTCTTAATCTTGCACACTGTTAATTCATTATCTCTAGAATCATGATCGGCTTTATTAAATTCGTTTATTATAATACTTAACGTTTATCCATATTAATTCTATTCCACTTTGTATTTAACTTGATTCATTTTCTTTATCGTACTTCTTACATTTTCTCTAATTTTTTTTACTTTTACAAAATAAATTAAATTCCCAAGTTTTATTTTAAATTAAAATTTTACGAATTACTTGGACAGTTTATAAGTTTCGGTTAAATTTTGAAAATTGAAAAGTCGATTTTTATAAAAAAAAAAAGGTATGTGTGCAAATACAATATTTACGTCTTTAAATACCGTTTATTTCTTTTTGGAAATCACAGATAATTTAAACAAACTAAATTCCTTATTTAAAAAATCATGAAGTAAGATATTTATTTAAAAATGAAAAAATTTTTTATATAAACGTTAAAGATTTAAACACTCATATACAACCCAATCTTTGTATTACAAATTTTTATATTTATTTTTCTTTTTTTTATTTTAACGGTAAGAGTAGTACGTATTATCTTTTTAATTTCTTTATTCTGGACTTTTTATAAAAAGTATTTTTTTTTTAGGGACTATTCAATGGACCTTAGAAATGTAGGCTTTTCATACGTGGGTAGATTTCTTTTGTTTCTTTTTATTTCTTTAACATTTGCTAATTATTCCTTTTCTTTTTTTTTTTTAAGAATAATTATAAACTGACAATTTATAATGTTGCTCATGAGCTGCGGTCCTACGGTCCTACGCATGTACTATTTACATTTATTCAACCATTGTCGTTTGTGTAACATTTATTTTCTTAATACAATGTGGCGAAATCCTCATGTGACAATGATCGACAGTCAATTTTTCATAAGTCCTCCGCATTCGCTCTGGGACAATATTTTACAATAAAATGGTATTCTAAGACAATACTCATACTGAATTTTGAAAAATATTGTTAACACAGAATCATAGTGAAAAATAATATTAAAAATATTGAAATATTGTCTAAATGAAAAATCTATTGTATATTATTGATACATGATTTAGGTGCCTTGTTTCAGCCCCTAAAAAGTCTAAAAAGTGTGATCCACATACTGTAATTGACGTATTAATATTTCCAAACACAGAGACATCCGTAATGCACATAATATTAAATCCAAAAGTTTGAAATCTATGAAAAAGATATAAATAAGCGAAAAATTTCCATATTGAAGAAAATAATTAAAATTCAATCAAAAAAAAAAGAATAGAAAAAGAAAAAGAAAAAAACTTTGATAGTTTTTCACATAATTCAAACTTTAAAATTAAAATTTTCTAACAAAATGAATCAAACCAAAGTTACCATTAAACTATCCATTCCATCTATCGCAACTGCTGAAGTCGCTGAAAAGCCAAGTGATGCCGCTGGAATACAATGTACAGTCATGTAATAAATTAAAAAACATTTTGTAAACTATGTAAACATCTTCATTCTAATGTATATAGTTAAATAATTATTTTATCAATATGCCTATAATTTACAACTTTTAAATCTATTTATTTTTAATATCAAATTTAATTAATTAGTTTACTTGTGTTATTATAATTATCAAATTACTTAATAATTCGAGTCACTATTCATATTTCATATATAAATTTGATTATTTACTATTCACTTTTATCCTATGACTTTGTTGTTATTGAGGACATGGTTAAATTCGCCATAATTGGTTGATATTGGTTGATTATGTATTACAAAATTTCAATTAAAAATGATTATTTGTAATAATAAAATAAAAAGCGTTATAAGACTTTTGTGATAGCGCAGGAAAATCTTGTGAATTATCGTATAGTGCATTTACGTAGTACGCTAAAAAAATTTTGATGTTGTCGGTCAACCTGCAAGGAATTATATTCCTTTGCCAACCAAGTTTAATTTCTCTTTGTAAAATATAATCCCCGAGTTCTCTCTTTTTTATAATAATACGCCAAATCCTATCTTTTAATGTCCAACTTTCATATCCCAATTTCTAATATCCAACCTTTTTATCATATATTCACCATTAGTTTAGGCTCATTTCTGACCTTAAAATTATTAAGCTATCTAACTATAAAAACTAAAAATAAATTATATACTAAAAATAAATATTAAACTGCGTCACTAAACTAATTATGTTAGTCCTTACAGTACAAAGGCTTATGTATGCGCCACATTGGTATTCAGGGGTCCGGGACAAGAAACAGGAGTCAACACATATTTTACTGTCATAACGTTTTAATTTTCTTTAATCTCTTTTAAAGAAATGAAATCCTTTCACATTTTCAAAACATGTGACAAATTTATCCAAGTGTTTTTTATGTTTGAAACGGGAAAATATGTGATATGCGTTTAATAGCATTAAGTTGACAAAATAGGCAATTTCATAGATTTTCATCATTGTTTCCAGTTTTAGACCAGTGAGAAAAAAAATTCTTTGTTTGTATGTTTCATGTATTAAATTATAGACATAGTGTGACAAACATTATATACTTTTGACTGCGCGTTATATTTTTAATAAAGTTTAAATTATGCGTATAATTCATAAATTGTTATTTTTTTTTTAGTAGCAGAGGAAAATGAAGAAAATGAAAATTTTTACAAGTTTCCGGAGAATTCAACGAAAAAAATTTTTTTTTTACAATTAACAAAAAAAAAAATGTCTAGACTCTATCATAAAGAAATTCTTTTCTTGAAATTTGCTGGATGATCCAAAAGCTTCTATTTTCGTGCTATTAGCGTTATAATGTTATCGAAATATTGCTATTTTTATTATTTTTATTACATACTTGATATTGGAAAACTATTTTTTTCATAAAATAAAGAAATTAAATTAATAAAACGTTTTTTGGGTTTGTGATGTTTTAATTTACATGATCATCATGGTTTAGAAACGACAAAGATTCTTTGTAAATATAAATATCTAACGTTTCAATCTCACTTTCACCATGAACAAGGGAATATATTCCTTTGTATTTAAAAATATAAATAAGCCGCTCGCAATAATTATTGACATGATAAAAAAGGTACTTCATAAATATCTCCTTTCAGTTTTTCTATAATAATTTTCATTATCTTAATATCTTCGTTACCTTAATAATTTTATCTCCTCGTTATTTTAAAATTTCATCTATTTGTTATCTTAATAATTTTCATCTCCTTGTTATCTTCCTTTTCTTTTATCCATCAGCTGGTCTCTTGGATTTAACTTATCCCAAAAATGAATTCACTAGTTGTTCTTTATAGAATACTTCATAAATTTTATAAAGAGTTAAAGCATATAGAAAAAGTTTTCTTGTACACATATATTATAGATATGTTCATTTATAGTTTTCTTTTCGTTGGCACTTTATTCTTAACAGGAGAATTCGACATGTATTTTATACTTATTCCATTAATATTTTTTCCTATAATATCAGGGATGATTATGGTAATATAATGTTTTATGCTGAGATCGTTTAATGTATTTAATACTAGCTATTAATTTATTTTATTATTTGTAGTTCTATGGTAAAACCGTTTATCATGGATTAGCATTCCTTGGTGTACATATATTTCCTGTTGTTGGAGGGATAGCTAGTTTTTATACTCAATATTTTCTTTGTAGAGACCATAATGAGTCATGTTTTGCAAATCAAAAGTCTTATATAATAGGTTCATCCTTTTTAATTGCAATTTCAATTTTATTTCAATTATTATATACATTATATGTGTACTTAATATGGAAGAAAGGGTAAGTGATAATATCTTTTAATTTGTAACCAAAAAAAATAAAAAATATTAAATTAAATTTATTTTATTCCATTTTTTTTTTATCTTAGAATATGGCCTCTAGTATATGAATTTAAATATTCTAGGCATGATGAGATTAAAGGTAAATAATCCATTTATTCGAATCCTTCAGCGTATATATATTTATTTAGTTTCTAAATTTTTCTTTTTCTTTTTTTGGCTTAGAAATGCATGCAATATATGAGGTCCAATTCCCATTGTTTCATGCTCAGATAATGATGATAGGGCTATTGTTAGTTGCTTATTTAGTAGGAATAAATGTTGCGAACCTGGTAGCACTAACAAAAAGACAAATTAGACTTCGAAACCTATTTATCAATTATCAAGTGCCGTTAAACATAATATTTCTTTATTATTCATTTTTTATGCTCAAAGGTGTAAGTACATTATTTTTTTTGTTCTTTAATATAATGTTATTATACTAAAAAATTTATATCAACATATTTAGGTGAGGGATGAAAAACATTATTTAATGTTTATTGTATATATAGGAAATTTTATTCAAGCCCTATTATTATATTTTGATATGGCTAGTTTCTGTGAACGATATAATAAATTGATAAAAGCAGAATATCCATTACAATGCTTTCAGTATAATATGCCTATGTGTGCATTTTTATTATATGGTAATAATAATTTCGCATAATTTTATATTGTTTTTAAATTAGTCAATAAAAGTTATACTAATGATTCTTTTTTTTTAAAAATATATATATATGTAATAGCATGTCTATGTTGGATCGTTTTGGCATTATCAACATGGAACACTATTAGATGCCATAAAAATTTTGGTAAATTTATGGAATTCTACAGTATGTAATTTTTATTCTTCATTCTAATTATTCATTTTTTTCCCCTCAATACTAATAATTATTAACTCTTTAAATAGTACAATATGAACCACCTCCTCCGGAATTTGAATCCGGCAGAAAATTAGTAATAAGAGAATCAAGTAGTATGGCACCTCCTCCGGAATTTAAATTTGACAGAAAATTAGTAAAAAGAGAATCAAGTAGTATGGCAAAGCATTCACACATCGTCTAATATTATAAAATTTAAAAATGAATTTTAAAAGCTAAATTTTTTATTAGAAAAAATGTACAATTATAATAGAAAGTTTACAATTATATTTAATAAATAACATGAAAGTTTAATAAAAATGAATTTTCTCTAACAAATTCATGAAACAACTACTGAAGTATTAAGTTAAAGCTAAATTACAAAGTAAAATAATTTAAATTTATTCGTGATTAATCAATGAATTTTTCTACCGAATATTCTCAATATTACCGCCGTTTTCAAAATGGTGTATGCAGTTTATTTATGATTGTATATTCGAATACCAATACTCGCCCAGTTTTTATCCATTTTTTGTCTATTTGTCCGTTTTTCGTCCAGTTTTTGGGTTTCTTTTTTTTTATTCAAATTTAACTGCGTACATCATTTTGAAAATGGTGATAATATAAATAATAAATTATTGTAGATGATCAAAACTACCGTCTTTTAACAACTAATAAGAAATGTAACAAAAAATGTACCATATTTCAGTATTTCACCCTATCTTAACTCTTAAGCATGCTACCATTATCTATTAGGATAAAAGAAGTTTTGTCTTAAAAGAGCTAATGATTCATCAACTTAAAATACCGAACTTCAGTTGCTAAATATTAATTATACTAACTCTAATATAGTTAGTGATATTTTAATTATTTATTTTTAGCCTTGAGCAAAGCAGGTAGAAATAGGTCTAGACAGTCAATGTGAAAAAGAAAAAGAAAAAATGATACAACAAGTATTTGGATGTCTCAGTGAACGTGGAGATACAGTATAGTGCAGATAAATTTTGACAATACATTTAGGAAAGAAATAATTTCCGAGAGGCTATATGATAAATCGAACGAGGTGTGGATTATGCCTTCATGAAGAGGAAAAACAACAGAACTTCCCGACAATCATGTTGGTACTTAGAGCCGTCTACTAATATGATCGTTAGGAATCTCTGTTAAGTAAAAAAATATATTTAAAGGTGGAAGAACAAAAAAATAGGAAGAAAATAAATTAGGAAAAAAATAAAAAAAATATTATTAAAAACTAGGAAACGAAAAACCTGAAGCACAGTTATCCGTGCCAGATGGTATATTTTGATCGTGTTCTATATTGAATGTTAAATAATGTAGATCTTTTCCTGTTTTGTAATTTTTCTTATTTCCTAATAAAGTAATATTTACTTCGTAAAAAAAAAAAAAAAAAAAAAATTAATTATCGCCAATCTAACGATTATAGCCACCAATTATTTCTCCTGATTTTTTTAAAAAATATAAATAGTAGGCTTAAATCTAAATGCTTGATAAAAAACAGGTTTTTATAAATTACCAATAACTTACATAATCAATTCTTCCTAAATGGTTAATAATCATTATCTATAATAAACGCAATAGATTACTGAAATTAAAAATTTGATGTATTAATATTTCCAAACACGGAGACATGCGTAATGCACACAATATTAAATCCTTTGAAATCTATGAAAAAGATATAAATAAGCGAAAAATAAAAAAAAAGAATAGAAAAAAGAAAAAAGAAAAAAACTTTGATAGTTTCCCTATAAAAAATTTTGATCCGTTTTTTGATTCCGTTTTTATTCCGTTTATATTATTAAATAGACAATTCCGTGTTTATTCAGCAAAGGTCTCATATTTGATTATTTGCGGAATTTATATGGAAATTTTACTGAAATTATCTGTAAAAAACGGAAAATTTATTGAATAATAACACTGATAATAAACTAATAAAAAACTGATTAATTCATAGATAAATTCATAGAATAATTTATTGCATAAAACTGAAAATAAATTAATAAAAAACTGATAAATTCATAGAATGATTTATTTTATAAAATGAATAAATTTTGGATAAAAAACTGAGATATAAATGGATAATTTCTACTTTACTAATTAGTTTTCTTGCTAACAGGTCTTGTTATTTGTGCAGTTTTTGGAGTTTTTGCTTGGATTTGTGAAGAAGATTTCTTTTTCCTTTTTTACCTATAAAATTGGAAAGTGTAATAAATATAATTATATTTATTTGAAAAAAATAAAACTCCTGCCTTATTAGAAGTTTCTGCAATTTTATCCATAACAGGCGTAGTAACATGGAGACGCCTGGAGTAGGAGATGGTAGACCCTCAGTACCTGGCACATTAGCTTTGGAAATGGAAGTTGGTAAAATAGTTGCTTTTGAACAGTAAAAAATAATAGTGTTTATACTTTATATTATTTAAAATGTTAATATTAATTACTATGGAATAATTATAAAAATAATACTTGAAGTACTTCCAGAAGCTTGCACGTTCATCATTAGTAGCGTCACGCACAGCACTACGTGCATCTAGAGATGATCCTGCAAGCGAAGGATCAATGGTTATTAGCTCTGTATATAATTTATGACGTTTTCAGAATGCAAAACATTAATGAGAGATAGATCATCTAATAATGCAAGAAATAGTTGTTTGCACTGTTCATATAAACTAAGTTCACAAATATTAATAGCATGATTAGTACTTTGTGACATCTTTTAAAAGAAATTTTAAAATATTTATTATCAAAGAAAAGAAGAGTTGAGTGTTTTATTAGATAAAAGTTTGAGTTGTATTTATAATAAATAAACAAAGTTTATATATTTATAAACTTTTGAAAAGTATATGATAATTGATACGCGTCTTATAAATTTGAAAGTATAAATAGTTTAATATTTATAATATAAAAGTATATGAAAGTTTAATAATTGATACGCGAAACTTAATATTTATAATAATAAATATTGTATAAGCATTAATTTTTTTTAATAATATATTTTTTTAAATATATGGAATTTATCAGTTATATGAAATTAGTATTTAATATAAAAATTTAAAAACTCTGATTATTTTTAATATTAATAATTTTTAATATGGTTAAACAATTTCGTGTAAGGCATATAAAAAAACACAAAAAAACTGGGACCCCAGTTCCCCAGGCGTCACTGACTGTTATCCCTAGTGAATTTTTTATTTGCTACTATATTTTTGATCTATTCATATTATTTTTTCCGGTTTTGTTCCATTTATTATCATGGTTAATTATCAGCAAATTATCAGTTAATTTTAGAAATCTGATAGTCCATTTTAATTCCGTATTTATTATATTGCTGAAATTACTGAAAGAATCCGGATTGCTATTCAACCAGTTACTATTCCGAAAAAATTCACTGATTATTTACGGAACCCAAACAAAATCACGGAGTTATAACGGAAAAATTCTGGAGTGTCATTTTTTATAGGGTTTTTCACATGATTCAAACTTTTAAAATTAAAAGTTTCTAACAAAATGAATCAAACCGAAGTTACCATAATATCGCAACTGATGAAGTCACTGAAAAGCCAAAGGCCATTATTGATTAATGTACTGTACAGTCATGTAATAAATTAATAACATTTTGTAAACTATGTAAACATCTTCATTCTAATGTATACTAGTTAAATAATTATTTTATCAGTATGTCTATAGTCTACAACTTTTAAATCTATTTATTTTTAATATCAAATTTAATTAATTAGTTTACTTGTGTTATTATAATTATCAAATTACTTAATAATTCGAGTCACTATTAATATTTTATATCTTTTATTTCATTATTTCCGTATCTTATATAAATTTGATTATTTACTATTCACTTTTATCCTATGACTTTTTTGTTATTGAGGACATGGTTAAATTCGCCATGATTGGTTGATATTAGTTGATTATGTGTTACAAAATTTCAATTAAAAATGATTATTTGTAATAATAAAATAAAAAAGCGTTATAAAACTTTTGTGATAGCGCAGGAAAATCTTTGAATTATCGTATAGTGCATTTACGTAGTACGCTAAAAAGTAAATTTTGATGTTGTCGGTCAACCCCATTACTTGCAAGGAATTATATTCCTTTGCCAACCAGGTCGCCTACAAGTTTAATTTCTTTGTAAAATATAATCCCCGAGTTCTCTCTTTTTTATAATAATACGCCAAATCCTATCTTTTAATGTCCAACTTTCATATCCCAATTTATAATATCCAACCTTTTTATCATATATTCACCATTAGTTTAGGACTCATTCTGACCTAAACTATCTAACTATAAAACTAAAAATAAATTATATACTAAAAATAAATATTAAACTGCGCCACTAAACTAATTATAATGTTAGTCCTTACAATGTACAAAGGCTTATGTATGTGCCACATTGATATGGACAAGAAACAGGAGTCAACACAAATTTTACTGTCATAACGTTTTAATTTTCTTTAATCTCTTTTAAAGAAATGAAATCCTTTCACATTTTCAAAACATGTGACAAATTTATCCAAGTGTTGTATGTTGAAACGGGAAAATGTGTGATATGCGTTTAATAGCATTAAGTTGACAAAATAGGCAATTTCATAGATTTTCATCATTGTTTCCAGTTTTATATGGAAAGCCGTCCTTGACAAAAGGTTGATGTCCAAACATCATGAAATATAATGTTTAGACATCATGATGGTATGTCTAGACATCATGTTTGATATATGTAGGATGATGTTTGTACATTATTTAACATGATGTGAAAGACATCAACCGACATGATGTCTAGACATCATGCTGATCAAATTACCAAATATAGTATATTTATGAGTTACACAAAATAAAATTTACTATATTTGGTAACATGATGTCTAAGACATCATGTCGGTTGATGCTTGAGCATCATGTTGAATGATGTACAAACATTATTCTACATATATCAAACATGATGTCTAGACATTATCCAACATGATGTCTGGATATCAACCTTTTGTCAAGGACGGCTTTCCATAGTTTTAGACCAGTGAGAAAAAAAAATTCTTTGTATATGTTTCATGTATTAATAGTGTGACAAACATTATATACTTTTGACTGCGGTTATATTTTTAATAAAGTTTAAATTATGCGTATAATTCATAAATTGTTGTTTTTTTTAGTAGCAGAAGAAAATGAAAATTTTTACAAGTTTCCGGAGAATTCAACGAAAAAAAATTTTTTTTTTTACAATTAACAAAAAAAAATGTCTGGACTCTATCATAAAGACATTCTTTTCTTGAAATTTGCTGGATGATCCAAAATCTCTGTTTTCGTGCTATAGCGTTATAATGTTATCGAAATATTGCTATTTTTATTATTTTTATTACATACTTGATATTAGAAACTATTTTTTTCATAAAATAAAGAAATTAAATTAATAAAACGTTTTTTGGGTTTGTGATTTTTTAATTTACATGATCATCATGGTTTAGAAACGACAAAGATTCTTTGTAAATATAAATATCTAACGTTTCAATCTCACTTTCACCATGAACAAGGGAATATATTCCTTTGTATTTAAAAATATAAATAAGCTGCTCGCAATAATTATTGACATGATAAAAAAGGCACTTCATAAATATCTCCTTTCAGTTTTTCTATAATAATTTTCATCTTTTCGTTGTCTTAATATCTTCATTATCTTAATAATTTTATCTCCTCGTTATTTTAAAATTTCATCTATTTGTTATCTTAATAATTTTCATCTCCTTGTTATCTTCCTTTTCTTTTATCCATCAGCTGGTCTCTTGGATTTAACTTATCCCAAAAATGAATTCACTAGTTGTTCTTTATAGAATACTTCGTAAATTTTATAAAGGGTTAAAGCGTATAGAAAAGGTTTTCTTGTACACATATATTATAGATATGTTCATATATAGTTTTCTGTTCGTTGGCACTTTATTCTTAACAGGAGAATTCGACAAGTATTTTATACTTATTCCATTAATATTTTTTCCTATAATATCAGGGATGATTATGGTAATATAATGATTTATGCTGAAGATCGTTTAATGTATTTAATACTAGCTATTAATTTATTTTATTATTTGTAGTTCTATGGTAAAACCGTTTATCATGGATTAGCATTCCTTGGTGTACATATATTTCCTGTTGTTGGAGGGATAGCTAGTTTTTATACTCAATATTTTCATTGTAGAGACCATACTGTGTCATGTTTTGCAAATCAAAAGTTTTATATAATAGGTTCATCTTTTTTAATTGCGATTTCAATTTTATTTCAATTACTATATACATTATATGTGTACTTAATATGGAAAAAAGGGTAAGTGATAATATCTTTTAATTTGTAACCAAAAAAAATAAAAAATATTAAATTTATTTATTTCATTTTTTTTTTATCTTAGAATATGGCCTCTAGTATATGAATTCAAATATTCTAGGCATGATGAGATTAAAGGTAAATAATCCATTTATTTGAATCCTTCAGCGTATATATATTTATTTAGTTCCTAAATTTTTCTTTTTCTTTTTTTGACTTAGAAATGCATGCAATATATGAGGTCCAATTTCCATTGTTTCATGCTCAGATAATGATGATAGGGCTATTGTTAGTTGCTTATTTAGTAGGAATAAATAGTATGAACCTGTTAGCACTAACAAAAAGACAAATTAGACTTCGAGACCTATTTATAAATTTTCAAGTGCCGTTAAACATAATATTCCTTTATTATTCATATTTTATACTCAAAGGTGTAAGTACATTATTTTTTTGTTCTTTAATATAATGTTATTATACTAAAACAATTTACATCAACATATTTAGGTGAGGGATGAAAAACATTATTTAATGTTTATCGTATATATAGGAAATTTTATTCAAGCCTTATTATTATATTTTGATATGGCTAGTTTCTGTGAACGATATAATAAATCGGTAAAAGCAAAATATCCGTTACAATGCTTTCAGTATAATATGCCTATGTGTGCATTTTTATTATATGGTAATAATAATTTCGCATAATTTTATATTGTTTTTAAATTAGCCTATAAAAATTATACTAATGATTCTTTTTTTAAAAAATATATTTATATGTAATAGCATGTCTATGTTGGATCGTTTTGGCATTATCAACATGGAACACTATTAGATGCCATAAAAATTTTGGTAAATTTATGAAATTCTACAGTATGTAATTTTTATTCTTCATTCTAATTATTCATTTTTTTTTCCTCAATACTAATAATTAATTAACTCTTTAAATAGTACAATATGAACCACCTCCTCCGGAATTTGAATCTGGCAGAAAATTAGTAATAAGAGAATCAAGTAGTATGGCACCTCCTCCGGAATTTAAATTTGACAGAAAATTAGTAAAAAGAGAATCAAGTAGTATGGCAAAGCATTCACACATCGTCTAATATTATAAAATTTAAAAATGGATTTTAAACTAAATTTTTTTTTTATACAATTATAATAGAAAGTTTACAATTATTTTTAATAAATAACATAAAAGTTAATAAAAATGAATTTTCTCTAACAAATTCATGAAACAACTACTGAAGTATTAAATTAAAGCTAAATTACAAAGTAAAATAATTTAAATTTATTCGCGATTAATCAATGAATTTTTTTACCGAATATTCTCAATATTATCGCCATTTTCAAAATGGTGTACGCAGTTTATTTGTGATTATATATTCGAATACCAATACTCGCCCAGTTTTCATCCATTTTTTGTCCATATTTCGTCCGGTTTTCGTCCGGTTTTCAGTTTTCTTTTTTTTTATTCAAATTTAACTGCGTACATCATTTTGAAATGGCGATAATATAAATAATAAATTATTATTGTAGGTGTAAATCAAAACTATCGTCTTTTAACAACTAATAAGAAATGTAACAAAAAATGTACCATATTTAGTATTTCACCCTGTCTTACGTATGCTACCATTATCTATTAGGACAAAAGAAGAGGCTTTGTCTTAAAAGAGCTAATGATTCATCAACTTAAAATACCGAACTTGCTAAATATTGATTATACTGACTCTAATATAGTTAGTGATATTTTAATTATTTATTTTTAGTTTTGAGCAAAGCAGATAGAAATAGGTCTCGATAGTCAATGTGAAAAAGATCAGACGGTATATAAATGATATATATAATGTAGATCTTTTCCTGTTTTGTAATTTTTCTTATTTCCTAATAAAGTAATATTTTGACTTCGTAAAAAAAAAAAAAAAATTAAATTAATTATAAAATAATTTCTACTAAGTTATGAATACAATTCAATATTTTTAGTAATAATGTGATTTATTTTCATCATTTATTAATCGCCAATCTAACGATTATAGTCACCAATTATTTCTCCTGATTTTTTAAAAAAATATAAATAAATGAGGGATATTCTTGATAAACAGGTTTTTATAAATTACCAATAACTTACATAATCAATTCTTCCTAAGTGGCTAATAATCATTATCTAATAACGCAAAAATTAAGTTGATATATCAGTTTTTTGATTGTTCATGCTTGACGCCACCTCAGAACCATTTTTATCATATATAGTATACTGTATGCCTGGTTGATGATAAAAAAAGAACATTTTAAAGAAGTCTAATTTGTTACCTATTACAAAATTAATTATTATCATTAAGAATATTAACATCACTTAAATACCTACAATTTCTTTTTCAATTTCCTCAGTCTAGTTTGTTTTGGATTATTAGATAACTTGGAAGTCAACTTAATAGTTGAATAGTTGAATAATAATTTATTTTATTAATTTAATAAATTAATTGGCTGATCGTATCACTTTTATTTTTTTTTTATACATAAGTATATAAGTAATATTATTAACTTTATTATGTAGTAGTTTATTATAGCTAATTGTATATCATTATGTAATAATCGCGTCTAATAGTTTATTAATAATCACGTCTGGTTAATAGTTTATTATTTATAATCACGTCTATATAAAAGGTTGACAGAAATTTGATCAATTTGATCATGGCTGAACTGTGTTGACTTGATAAAAAAGTAAGATAAAAATACTTCTATGTATTTTTTAAAAATATTTGTTTTTTTTACATCTTTAAAAAGAAAAATCTATTTATTTTCACACATTTATTTACAATAAAGTGTGTTATCAATAGGTCTAAGAGGAGACTTTGTATATGACGCGTTGTAAATGATTTACGCATCGTTAGAGAGAAAAGCTCCTGTACCGTTGTCAACTGACTCTTTAAGATAGAGCCCAAGGTAAAGAAGGTTTTGAGGAGCACTATCAACCATTTATTTATTATTTATTAAGGTAAGCTAAAGATCCCTGCTTAGCCCAGTTTGTGTATGTGTGTTTTTGTGCGTGCGTGTGTAAAAAACAGGCTTATAGACAAAAAAAGCTGAAGGGAAGGAGAAACTGGCTTTCCTGGATGAGGGTTAGTCTATGTACCTTGCTCATTTGTTTGGTATCCAAACCTTTCCGGAAGCTTTTTTTTATGTAGTATGGTGGTGGTTGATTATTTTCTTCCACCGGTACCAACCATACTTACGATATTTTTTTAATTTTTTAGCTGCAACAACATTCAAACTACGATATATAAGCTAGATGCAATACAAGATGATACTAAGAACAATAATGAACAAATTGTAAAAAAATCCACATGAGGAAAGTCTCGCATCTTCCATACAAATTAACAGCCAGTGAGAAGATGATTTTTAAAAATTTACCGCAGAAGAAAATGGATAGATCTGTTACATGTAAAAAAAAAAAATAGTTTTTTCTTTTCGTCTTGTCATTCTTTAGATCAGGTATTAGACGTTTACGTAATAATATATGAATCAAGTGATTTATTTATTTTTGGATTTCCATTATAATAAATTATATTATATTCAAAATTTTTAAAATTCGTTCAAAATAAAAATAGAAAATTCTAATTTACAATGAATTTACACAAAGGGAAATCTTTTTTAAGTATATTATTTATTTTGACGTGATGTTATTAAATGTTTAAATGTATGTTATTAATTACAATATGGAAATTGAGCGAAGATTTGGTGGAATTTTCATCAAAAAAAATCTCATTTATAATAAAATCAAAATCTAAGGAATATGAATATAAATAAAAAAAAATATTTTTTTTCTTTATTTGAAACTAAATTAATGGAAATTACATCTCAAAATCATTCTTTCATGTTTATTATTACATATTGATATATCAGATATAGTGTATATATCGTATAATTATTTTATTTTATTTTCCATTGTTTTGTTCGTCAAAAATAATTGGAATACTGCAATAAATTTATTATAAAAATATATTTAATTAAATTTATTCATCGATTTTTGCATTTCACTGAAATTAAATTCTCTATTAAACGTAACTCTATAGTAATCTTCATAGGTACTATTTGCATATTATATATTTAAAAAAAAATTATATATATATATATATATATTTCTTTCAAATTTCATCCAGTCTTTCTTGTAATTATAAATTCTCCAATCATTTTTTTTTTCAGTTGATCTTTCGATTTAAAATTGAAGTATAAATTTGTCAAAAATTCTCTTCAATTTTTGAATAATCTCCGTTCAAATTTACTTTATAAATAGAATATTGTTTTTTGAATAAATTAATTAAATTATAACAATTAGGATTCATTATAACTAAATAACTAAATAATAATTTATGACTGAATTAATCTCGTTTAATCATATAATAAAGTTTTTATTTAGGATTCAAACTTAAAATGGACATCGTTTATATGGTCTTGACTCTTGATGACCCTCAAAATTGACGATTCTATTTGGGACCTCTTGAAAAAAGCAATTATATGAAATAATTATGTCTTTTATGCCTTATTTAACGATTGATACTTAATACCATTATTTTTAGTAACTTTATAATCATCTGTGTTTACTGCGCCACATTCTATTTACAAATATCCAATTTCATTGTTACGCTAAAAAATTTTTGGTTTCTTTACAAAATTTGGTATTTTTCATCGTTAAAAAAAATTTTAAATATAATATTATTTTCAAAAAATTTTTTTTTCAATGTTTCCAATGTCACTTCCAGTAATTCAGTAAAAATAAAGAAATTGATGATATTATTAAAGAACAACAATTAAAATTAAAATTCATCATTGATACAATATATAATAAATTTAACGTTATTAAAAGAAATGCCCTATAAAAAATTTTATCCGTTATTTCTGTAAAAACTCCGTGAAAATGATCCTTTCACGGATCCATTCACGGAAAATGCAAATAATTCGATATAAAATTCCGTGATATAAAGTTATTAATTACGGAAATATGAGCCTTTTACGGAAAAAAGATGAAATAAAAAAAAAACGGATTGACTTCTTTTACAGGATGGAAATTAAAAAAATTATCATATGGGAAATTGGGAATGATGGTCCATTATATTATGATGATCTTGGTAAAAAGGAATGGATAAGAGAATTGGATAAGAAAGTTTGTTTAATAAATTATTATGATGTTATTAACGAGTTTTTACTTAAGGTATAAAATAATTTTAGTACTTTTTTATATAATAATATGTAAACATGTACTGTATATAATAATATTTATTATTTTTCTTTGTAAGGTCAATATGGTGAGCAAATATATGGAATGTCACAAAATCCATATACAAATCATTATATTTTAGTTACAATGATATGTAAATCATGTTTAATAAATAATTTAAAAATAAATTTTACAAAATGGACCAGTGAGAATGAACAAATTGATGTTTTCATTAAAAAAAAAAGGAAATTACAAATTAAAAATTATGATAATATAGTATTTGAATGGATACCATATAATCAATTTGATAATATTATAATAAAAGGTGATTTTTCTACGAAACATCCCTTCGGCGAAATGGCTTCGTGAAATGGATTTTGGTGAAATGTACCGTAACCAGGTTATATGGTATGGATAGGTTACGGTTATAAGTATAATTAGATTATATCACATTGGTTATTTTCTGCTATTCTAGCCATCGTTTCGGAGTTTTTCTCTTTCTGTTTCAGTACGATTTAACTATATTGACCTAAGTATACATGTTTTGGTATAATCTAACTATACTTTATTTTGTCCCACCGGCATTAAATGCAATTTCAGAAATTTTCGGAAATTTATTTTTTAATTTGTAAATACCGAGACGTTGTCCCACATTAAAATTTGCAAATCAAAATATATAATATGGTCATTCCTAGTTTAAGTCACGTGATTTTACGTAAAAAATTTTCCCAAATTAGGATTATTATTATTATAGGAATTTCTATTTTTAGTTTTGTTTATTTTATTTAATTAGAACATACATGTATTGTAATGAGGGAGGTATTTTATATAATTTGTATGTTTTTCTTCATATAAATAAATAAAGTGCTTCGTTTATCAAATACATACATACATATATATATGGTCATTGATCTTCAATATTTGACTTTTGAAGAGGACGTCTAAGTCGTCTAACGTCTAAAGCCGAAAAATCACGTGACTTCACAAAAAAATTTTTCTAAATAAAGCTTTTCGCCATATATACACAACCTTTTAAACATATTTGCTAAGTGTATTTTGGCCTGCTCTGCAACTTTACTTAGAGCACAAAATGAGGCTTTGAATGCCGTTTTCGATTTATTTGACTTTATATTTTAATTAAGGTTTTATAAAAAAAGAGTCCACTCATATTATATCATATCACGTGATTTTCCCGCTTGCTGATGTGGGACAAATAAAATTTCGGGATTGCGTGCTTAAATAATCAAAATCTCGGAAATTTTACACAATTTTATTTTTCTATTTTACGAATGATAATTAACAATTTAATAGACTTTTAAAGAAAATAAAGAATGATTTAGTTAATAAGCTACAGTATGAAGAAATCTATTGATATAATGAAAAAGTGTGATGGTATATTAATTGAATTTCAATAAAGATACGATCATAACTCCAAAAAAAATGTATAAAAGAACGTGTTTTTTTCTTTGATAGCACTTCATTCTTTTACACTAAAATATTATACTAAAACATTTCCTCTGTAAAACAATAAGCAATGCAGCAGCAAATTATTTCCTCAAGTTGCAAAGCAACTCCTATCAAACACATATTATCCTTCAAGTTAATTTCTTTAATCTCTTTAATCTTTTTATCAGTATTAATCGAAGCTGCTCCAGTATCTAATGCTCTTGGTCCCATTACATCAGCCCCTAATTTAAAGAGCTTTGCTAATTACGCTGCTGCTGCTTATATTAAGGCTCCTCTTAATAATTGGGACTGTGGAGACATCTGTCTTGCAACTAAGGGTACCCAATTTGTTACAGACTTTAAAAACGATGTGCTTAACACAAGGGGTATTTTATATTATTACTGTGCCACACACGTTAACTTTTTGCGTTTATTAACAAAATAATAAATATGTAGGTTACATAGCCATGGAACCAGAAAAAAAATTAATCATCGTATCATATAGAGGAACTGTACCAGGAAGTGTTAGAAATTACATTTCTGACTTTGTCATTTATCAAGACGAATATACTCCTGTACCTGGTGCCTCGGTACACCATGGATTTCTTAATGCTTGGGAACAAATTCAACCCAAAGTTACCGATGATCTTATAAAATTAATCAAAGAAAAGCCCGATTTCAATATCGGATTTATGGGTCACAGTTTAGGTGGCGGTAAGTTCAATAAATTAAAAAAATTACATATTTAATTACAACTTTTTAACAGTCTTTTTTTTTTATCATAGCACTTGCTACATTATCGGCATTAGATCTTATACAAAAGGTGCCAGAATTAGCTAAAAGAAATGAAAAAGTGTTTCTTGCTACATTTGGTCAACCAAGAACGGGTGATGAAACCTTTGCTAAATATGTTGATGAAAACCTAATAGCAATAAGATCTATAGTTCGTGGTGATTTAGTTCCTCGTTTACCTACATCATGGACAATTCCATTTATTGGGTCCTATAAACATTTTGGTGAAGAATTATATATAGATAATCCTGATCATGATTCAAGTGCCTTTACTGAATGTAATGCTGAAGATCCAAAATGTTCTGAATCGATACCTTTAACTGAGTTAGGCCTAAAGTATCATTCGGGTCCCTATTATGGTGTTAATATGAGAGATGCTAATGTAAATTTAAATTTCAATGTTGAAACTTACGATTACTCAACTGATCCTTATATCTATTATGATCCAAATTTCAATTATGAGGGAATTATGAGAGTTAACGGTATTGATGGTACTAAGGGAGTTAATGGTACTGAGGGAGGGAGTTAAAGGTACTAAAGAAGTTAAAGGTACTAAGGGAGTTAACGGAGTTGACAGAGATGATAATAACTAAAGGTTATAGATAGATTAATTTTTTATTTTTGGACTTAAAATAGATAATAATGTAACATAATTAATTTAATTAATTTGTTGACTTAAAAATATATAATAATATAATTTAATAAATTTAATTAATTTGTTTTATCACCGTTTTCGAATTACTTGAAACTGCATTTTGTCGTTCACGTGACTGCCTCGTTCACGTTGTTTATATTTATTTTAGCGACTTAGTCTATTTGTCACTTGCATAATATGTCACTACCTGTGTTACCATAAATATATAGCCGGTGGTAAGATGATCCCTACAGACATCTCTGGGTTCCTTTTCATTATGGCATTTGTCCGGCCATTTTTATATACCTTTATCTGATACTAATACTAATACAGTCAACTCTCTATAAATGCACTACTTATAAGTGCACTCCCTTCTTAAATGCACACTTTGATTCAGTCCCAATTATATATGACCTCTAATTATTTACTCTTTATAAATGCACACCTTTTGTAATCGCACGCTTTTATCCAGTCTCAAAGGGGGTGTATTTATTGAGTGTTAATTGTACTATGATATAGATATATAGACATAGATATAGGTAGAGGTAGAGGTATAGGTAGAAGTATAGGTAGAGCCTAGAGGAAAGCCAAGATGAAACTGGCAAGATATGTAACAAAATGAAATAGAACATAAGAAAGGTAAGGTGTTAGATAAGCTTAAACATGAATTGTTCACTCCAGAAACATCACCAGCCATCAATAGAACAAATCTAGCATTGATGAGAACTCACAGGTCGAATGATGTCAAATTAGGTATCAATCAGATATCAAAACTCAGGCTGGTAAATGCCTGATTGATTTCTGATTCTTTCATATTTAAAGTCAAAATGATCTCCTGGTTAGTGTCAGATTTTGGTGGTACGGGGACCACCATTTATTAAAATGTTTACCACATAATCCAGAAGAGGTCTCTAAAAAGTTTGAAGTAAGTGCACCAACTATGCCCATATCAGCCAGCCCAAGCAATTCACTCGAAGCTGAGGACGATTACTACAAAATGCTCTTGGAAGATTGTGCGAAGGATTGTGTGTATTTTGATAAGGAAGTTGATTCCACACCCCAGTTGGTGAAAGAAACGAATGAAGAGATGCCAGACGATTCAGATTTTGGATGATGATGGATACGGTGGATATAATGAATATGGTGAATGTGATAGAGGATATTACTGTCATGATGGAAGATACAAAAGGAGAGGGTCCCCAATGATGAGTCCTATTATCTCTCCAGTAACTGCCTAGAAGAATTATAAGGCGATCATATACTGAATTATCATTTCTTTTTTTTGAATCACATGGGTGGCTTATCATGCTATATAACTACGCCACTTTATCATATGATTCGTAATGTTTCCTATGTGAGATCCAGATAATTCTGCAATAGTATTCGCAGTATACTTTGATTTTTTTCACGAAAACAGTTGACTTCGTCAACGATATCACTTGTAAAAACACACGTTTAAAAATTTCAAAACAAAATCTTTATTATATTTTTACTTAGTCAGAAGGCCTCTTTTTATTAATGTATTCGTATTACATAATAATAAAGAAATTGATTTTGATTAATGCTTTTCGTTATAACAACAGAGCTGTAAGATTTTTTACTCTTTTGCCAAATATTTTATTATTGCCAAAAAGAAAATTAAAGTATACAAGCTACATAGCATTAGCGCATATTTACAATGATATCCTTTTGCTTCTTTCTTAGTTGAAACCTTATAAAGAAGAAATAAAGAAGGTTTGTGTAAACAAGGCAATGTATTTCCTGTAGTATATGAAGTCCAACAAATATCACTAAAAATACTCAACTGATTTCAGAAAGAACTACCTTCTTTTTTTTGGGTGTACGTGCGGTTGTTGGTACTTCTTTGTCTGACAATTTTGGCAAGGAGGATCCAACCTTGTCAATAATTCTCAGTAACGATGTCTTATCAGAAGCTTCCGGCATCTTTATTATGTTGTACGTTTCTGCTAGTACGATATACTACATGGATAATATGATCGATCAATAATTAGTTGGACTCCATAAAAGTTATGTTATTTATTTAATAAAAATGAATACCCTAGTTTGCAAAACTGCAGTCAACAAAACCAACGTGTCAGCAATCCCATCCCGGTCCCAACCCTTTTCCAACCTTACGCAATTCCCAGCGGATGAGACGACAGACGTAGCCATTCGCGCAGTCCATCTCAAGTGTTTGTGCGTATAAACCTTCAAAAAAATTTTTTTTTTTTTATGTTACAGAACTGATTAGTGTTATTCTCAACCACACAAATCAAAGGATGCTTACCAAAATGTAACCATCCAACAGTTTGCAGTTTTTTAGCTCTGTCATCGTTCTTAACCACACTCATCAGTTGAACAAGCATGTCATGCATAATTTTAGGAGTTTTGAATGATTCTTTTAACCATTTTGTTGAATTTTCCTCAAACTTTTTCGCAGCCTCAACCAATCTGAATTTACACCTTCCATTGCGTTCGCAAATCGTTCCATCATTCCTTCGACCCATTTCCTTCCTCTTATCCAAATTTCGATCCTTTTTTTTCAGAGCTTGCAATCGAGCTCGACTCTCCCCTAAGTAGGAAGAATGCAGTTCATCAGTTATCAAGGAGCCTAGTAGAAGCACAAACAACTATGCTCGCTTACCTAATGCAAGTGACAACCTCCAGCTGTTCAAAACAGCGATCAAAAATTATTGACCATATGTTGATATTGTACCAGTTTTCTAGCATATCTCTTTCAAGAGGAGAAGAATTTCGTTCATAGAATGTGCACCTGTTGGAAATTACACAATTGATTTGAGATAATTAAAATATGGAATTTGAGAGATTTCATGTTAGTGATTCTTTGCCACCTCTAAATGGCATTGATAAAGTATTGATAATTTACAATCGTTCATAAACTGTATGAATGTATTGAAAATCTCCGTGCTTTACGGGATCATATTCATCATCTGGATTTATCCACGATCGCAACACTTTTTTCTGGAGGGCTCGTAAGTCATTCTTCACGAAAAATTAGAATCAAAGTATCATAACACATTGTATTATTATATCAATCGCAGACGAAAATGACAAATAAATAAATACCTCTGCATATGAAACCATATGTTCAGCAAGATCCTCTGGAATTTTTGGAACCTTATTTATGTTGCACGCCTTTATTTTGTTCCATTCCTCCTTTGTGAAAAGTTTTTTCAATCACGTATCTTCCAAATCAAGTATCCAACTGTATATAAGACTATAGAAAAAGCAGGAATTAGGCCAAATTGTGACAAACTCTATACAATAAAAGGAAAAAAAATGATTGCATACCTTTCTTCATTCAGCTTCATTCCATACCTAAACATTGTATCTTCGACAATTTTCTCAGAACTTAATTTCCATTTTTTGTTCTCTGCCATCTGGCTGAAGGATAATTCATATGATGTGAGCTCATTAGATGATATTTCTGGACTGGCGGGTCATTGCGGTGGAGGAGGATTTTGCGGCAGTAGGTGACGTTTACATTTCTAGATAAGAAAGAGATCGGCAAACAATTTTTTTGTACTTTGAGGAAGGTGCATAGCTGATTCCTCCTCCAGAATCAGTAGACCTCAAAGAAAAAATGCTGAATTAGTATGAGCAGGATGCGCATGTTATGGTGAATGTATGGCCAACAGGAGACCAGACGCTCTTCTTCCCCACACCATTGGAGCAGGGTGTAGCACAAATTTGTTAAGCAAAAAATGTACACGTCTATGGTGGTGAATAGCCAGGACTGAACACTTTACATGTTACGGTGAAATGGCCAACAGGAGACCAGACGCTCTTCTTCCCCACACCATCGGAGCAGGGTGTAGCACAAATTTGTTAAGCAAAAAGTGTGCACGTCTAAGGTGGTTAATAGCCAACATGGGACCAAACACTCTTTTTCTCCACACCATCGGAGTAGGGTGTAGCACGTTAGCTAAAATACTAACCTTAAGTTCTTCCTGAATTAAAAGCACCTTTTTCAATTTCTTAGTCCTTTTGTCTCCATGTTGAATTAATACATTTAATTCTGCTTGTAGTGAGTCGTGGGAAGCTTTAATCGTTCTTGTTCCTGAATTATTCTGAAGAAAATATTCATCTCATGTTGATAGATCTTTCCATTCAGAGACTGGCTTTCGCCAGAAGTCTTGATGTTGAAGTGTTACCTAAGCCTCCTCCAGTATTCTGTTTTTTTTTCTTTTTTTTCAACATATTATAGTTAGTACATACACGTGTAAATTACAAGTCGAGTACTTGCACATACTTTGATGACACCTATTAATATGGATTTTTTTTCAAAGTCCGGTATGATAATTTTCTAAGCCAGCATGACGTCTTATGTGTATTTATGAATATTAAAAGTGAATATTGAAAGGAAAAAAACTTTCAAAAACTTCAAAAACTAAAAAGTTAAAAAAGTGATTTATAGATAATTTTTCTCATGGGAAAATCATTAAAATCTGATGTAAGATTGTTTACGCGCCATATTATTACACGTATATTGATCACGTTGGTCACTCTTTAATCATTGACTTTATTAACATAAACTGACTCTGCGGCAAAAATTACCTTTTTTGACCCTACTCCTCCTCGTACAAGGTCAAAAAGATAATTTTTGCGACTCTGCATAACCATAATATTATACTCGGGTATTTTATCAGATTTGTAAATTTATCAGATTTTTAAAAAATACTTAATTTAACCAATAAATCATGCAGGCAAAAAAAACTTTTTCCATCATAAGCTATAACTTTATTATCATTATTTATTATCAAAACAATACGCATATGTGAGATTTATAGTAATTGGTATGGGTTGAAACTATTGACTCCAGTCATAAATCACAGTTTGTTCTTTATTCTCTTTATAATAATCTTCTTCTAATTCGCTATCTTCTATTTCACTTTCATTGCTGTCCGCTATTTCACTTTCGTCACTTTCTTTTATTTCATTTTCATTTTCTTTATTATTGTCTCCATCTTCAACTTCTCTTCCGGAGTTTTCTCTATTTACCCTATTTTTTAATTTATCAAAATCAAATATTAAAGCATCTTCTGTTCCATCCATAGAATTTGAAATGCCACAACACTTGAACGACCGCCTAATCATGTTAATATTAAGAGCGTCCCAAGCTTACTTTACCCAGCTTGTTACAAGTGAATAAGAAGTTTTGATTTCCCAGATGCTGTGTAATCTTTAACAGCTTCATTCATCCAATGATTATAAATATTTCGTACCTAATTTTTAAAAGTTAATTTAATTAAATTTGTTTATTTGAAGCAGTTTACAAAGCTCACCTTTGCCTTAAAAGACCTATTTAGTGATACATCAAGTGGTTATAAACGAGAAGTTAGTCCACCTGGAATAACTGCCAAATTGGTTTTCTTTTCACGAAACCGTTGTTTTACAGCATCAGTTTTATATGAGGAAAAGGAATCCAACACCAAAAGAGATCTTGGATTATTGCCTCAACTTGCGCGTTTTGTCCAAATATTTTCTACCCATCAGGTCATCTCACTTTCGTTTCAGATATGGTGATTTGTAACACATAAACTAGTAAACTAGTGTAGGCGTAATCGCGATACGATCATATTAGGAAAGTTCCAGACTGGTTTTCTTATTTATCACATGAGTAATCTGTCTCTTGTTAAGAAACCTGTGAGAAATTTCATAATTTGTTGATTAATATTGTCATCATCCAAATCATGAAGTTCAATACACCTAACAAGCTTTGCATATTCACGCTGTTTAATGTGATTTTTTTCACCAACAGTTGCGTTCACAACGGGACAATATGTTTGGATACAATTTAAAATGTCCGCATAGAGTTTCTGTAGAAAACAAATGCCATGTTCGATTAATAGTAAGTACTTTGTACAATGAATTTTCGTATGATAGATAGTTTAGGATTCCCTTTATTAACTCTGGTAATAGAAACGGTGAAGCCATTGGTATTATTATGTGAAAATGTCGTCCCCTAGAATATTTCAGTGAACTGGCTTCCAAAACTGATTTTTGTATATATCATTTTCAAATACAATCTATGGGCCGGTGCAAAAAGATTGGTACCTAAACATTGCATCGATAAAAAAAATTTTATTATGTAAATATTTTTTTTTATTTATTTAATATTATCAGTATGTATTTGGAAAGATACGATATAAATATCACGTCATGTCATGTGATCCTCATCAGAATGTCAAATTCTTCATCAATTAATTGTATATTTTCATCAGATTCAAAATATTTCTTAACATTTTTAAAAGCTCTTCCCCGAAGTCCTACAATAACCTTTGAAGAAATTTTTTCTTTAAATACATTTAGAAGTGAATTTCTAACAAATAAAAGGTTTGGGTGTGGACTTGAGCATGCAACTTTACCCTTTACAACTGACTAAACACCTTCAATAGGTTGAAGTTCACAATCATGGTATGGAGGGGTAAAATTAACTTCATGTTCATATTGTTCTGCAATGTTAACACAAGAAAATGGAACCTTTTCTTTGTTTATTTTAACCAGCTTTAAAAGTTCTGGTTTTCTTAATTCATCAGAAAAAGCAATATCATGAGAATTTAACCATTCAATTGTAATTTAGGACATCCAAGCATTTTGTGTGGTGTAAAAGTATCGTCTCTATGGCTTTTCCGGTTTGAAACCACCCTTCCAACTGTACTTTCCCCTGCCCAAACACCTCAGCAACACGCTTGCGTAATGTTTGACCTGATGATGATCCTCCTTTTTAGAGTTAGCCCCCAAAAAATATTAATTATCATCAACTTTTCGTTATCGGTTAGTGGTGCATTGCTTCATTTTGTAGAGAAACTATCCATGGTAGGGTAAAAAAATATTAGTAAAAATGTTTATACGAAGTCATTGTAATATATATATTTTTTCAGCCCATCTTGTTTTAGTCTTACGGTATTTTTCTTGGTGTAAATCCTTTCCTTATCGGGTGAGGTACCAATCTTTTTGCACCGGCCCATATCAAATATAAATATTCCTAAGTGTTATATCCAAAGGGAAACGTTTCACATATCTGGTACCTTAGTGTTTTGAGACGAGAATAAGATATAATAATTTTATGGGAAATCCATAGTTTTACTTTTTTGAACTTCATTACAACATTCTTTAGGCCTAGATTGCTAAGCCACCGCTCTTTTTATATTTATGAATGAATCATGTGCTTTACCATAATACAGAAATTGATAGGCTGATTATAGTCACCGGACTCTTGGGAATGCTACAAACTATATAAAGTGTATAATAGTTTGCATCGATTTCTTACATGTGTGAAATCTTGCATCAAATAATTCGAAACTTTATCTTTTGCTACAATTTCTTTAATAAAAGATCTCGATAAAAATAAACTAATTTTTCGGAATTATTTCCTCAAATTTGCGATACAGTAAATTCGAATGTCCATATATTTTACATTTTATAATCCTAACTCCCCTTTAAACATGAACTCTTAATTTGTCACCGTTGAATATTTATTATGCAATAATTTCAATGAACTAATACAATATTCATTACGACGTCCCGCTTCATTTAAAATTATTTTAATATACATTCTTAACTTACATAAGTAAGAAATTTTATTAATTGTATTTTTGAAAATTTTCACTACTTTTCATTATTATATTAATGGCAAAATACTCAGGTCCTTCTAGTCAAATTCTATGGAAGTCGTGTTCACATAATATCATTGTATATGTCTTAATCTTTAAGAAATTTTATCCAAATAAACTGTTGGTGAAATGACTTTCAGTGAAACGTTTGTCGGTGACCCTGTCATTAAAGGACGTTTGTCGGTAAAGCAATTGTCGGCCAGGTCTTTTATGGATTTATAACGCTTTTTATAGGCATTGAAATGAAAATACGTGGCATTTACTATAGTTTTGTATGTATTCCTTAAAAATATTTAAATACAGTATGTCCAAATATATATTATATAATAAAGAAAGTGAAATCTATCTTTTTATTATAAAATCAGATTCTTTTATAATAAATTCATATATGACTTTATAACTCAAAGCTCTTAAACGGATTACTAATTAAAATATTTAAAATGTTTATTTTTGAATCGTGCGTGAACTATCAATTTTTCGTGATTTTAAATTTTAATACTAGTTTTCTCAATAGCTAATAATTACTTAATTAAACATTTATTTTATATTGATCATACTTTTACGAAATATACAATAAAATAATTTTTTATTGTAAATAAAGTGTGTTATAATATTTATTTTATAAATAAATCCATTATTCCATTTTTATTATGTTACAAGATGTGTAATTACCCAGCTTACAAAAACTAGTTTATTTAATTATAAATTATACAGTTTTAACTACGCAAGCCAAGCTGTATAGAATTATTAAAAAAAAATCGACCATTTTTAATAAATAATAAGAAGAAATAATAACTTTAATAAACAGGAATGACTTTAATAAATAGGAAAAAGAAATAATGATGATGATAATAATATATATTTATAACATAATGACATGAAGAATAATATAAATTAATCAGAATCGCATTTTTTGGCACAATGGCAAAGAGATATGTAGTTAGGAGAGTTAGGAGGATACAAACAACAACATTTTTCATTTGGCTTACATTCTGGATTACAAAGAGCGAGAGCTGTTTTAATATGTATAATACAAAAAATGAGAAGAGTGAGATAAATAAATGAAATTAAATGTCTCGGATTCATAGTGAAATTGTATAATTATTATGAAGGAATTTGTTGTTAGAAGAATTAATCGTTATGGAAAAATCAAAGATGCAAAAGAGAACGTTCCGTTTAAAAGTTAAAAAAAAATCGAGACCCGTTTTATATCTACATTGGAACAACCATAATTAACAATAAAAGTTATTAGAACTCGGTCTTTACCCCTTATTACTGAAACTCCTTATACACTTTTGGATTTCATTTATTAATAAGAAATAATAGTAAATTATTCTTAGTATTTATTTTGAATCACGAATTAATTCGAAAAAATACAATAAGGAACTTTTCAAATTATCAGCTATGTTTCACGTTTGTTTTGCCGATTTTTAAAGAAATATGTAAATTATTTTGCTATAAAATGATAAACAGAATTATATGTACTACAGTAAAAATGAGAAAATCGGGATATCTGACAGATATTCACACCGTTGTAATGCCGTAACTTGCCTAGTAAATTTATTAATTGTGAGGCGCAGTATTATATATTTAAAATTAGTATATAAATTTTTCAGTAGTTTAAAATTGTATTTTAATTGGTCCGCAATGACATTAAAACTATGAATCAGATGAAGAAAGGATTAGATATCAGGTGGTTAACTGTTAATTTGTAGATCATGAAATTAAATTAAAGGATAATTTAATTGGTTACTGAATGATAATAGGATATCTGATATGGGTTAATTCGTAGATCATGATTGCACTTATTTTTGTGATACTTTACGATTAAGGAAATGAACTGTGAATAAACAATGATGAAAAAGACTGAAAAGTGTAGAGCAATGTTTTTCTGCTTTTCACTGAAGCCCATTTCACAGAAACTCATTTTGCCGAAGCAATTCCTACAGAGGGATGTTTCACTGAAGTGCCATTTCGCTGAATGGCCATTTTACTGAATGGCCATTTTATCAAATTACTTTTCTGACAATCATTTCACCTACAAACGTTTTACCGCACGTCTCGCCGACAGGTCACCGACAAATACGGTGTAATACCTAAGCCCGTGATAAGTCACGTTTGCCACCTTAGATATTAACAAAATCATACTTTATTAACAATATAAATAAATACAATAATATGCTTGGTTTAATAATATTAAATAAAGGTTAAATATTTATCCTAAAATTTCTTTCTATTTTCATAAGATCAAAATGATCTGCTATTTATAAGAATCTAAATATAGTAACCTGTCGAACTATTCTACACCTTATTGCTTCAAAAACTAAATAAACATTGCAGAAAAACGGTAACTACGAATTTTCACTCATACCGCCACACTTGGATTGTTTTATATAAAAAAGTCTCTCGGTGCGAAGCAACGAGTTTTATAAAATCTCATTTTATTTATTGCATAGTCAAATTACAAGAAAAAAAAATGGAATAAAAAATTTTTTAATTTATAATTATTATAATTATTACTTCAGTCCAATGAAACTGCCAAGGTCATATGTTATTATCCTTTTGTTTTTTTGCTACGCCTCATGGAGCAGTTGAATTTGTCTTCCTATAGTTTCAACATCTTTTCGATATAGTTTACATACAATTCTTCATGGCATTTTAATGAAAATTCTATTGTTTCAATACGTCTTATGTTTTGAAAAAATTTAAATATTTCAAAAAAAATTGTTAATAGAAGATCTTGTTTCGTTGTCGTTAAACACTTTTCGCGTGTAATATGACTTTTCTATATTCATTAAGAGTGGTAGAGAATTTTTTACTCGACTGTTTTTCTCAAAGATTTTTGGCCTAGTGCATCAGCAGAAAGTTTTAATTTAATTATAAGCTTCTGGAAAAGGTTAGTGTCTTTCTTTATTTACATAATCTTTTTTACATTATTCAGGACCTCAACTTCAAATATTTCCTGAAAAGAAGTCACTTGAATTACAGCATTAACAATACTTCATACATTATATTTATAGAAAAGTTGATACATAATATACGAAAGAAGTATGGCAGCCGCTTTAATATCATCTTGATGATTTACTGTATATATAAATCAATATAATAAAAATGTTTTACTTTATATCATTAAAAATTTACTACAACTTATGTTAGAGGATGGAGACTAAAATTACAATAAAAGATGAACGATAAAAAAAAAATTCTTTTTTTTTTATTGATGTTAATTAATTATTAACAAAAATTCAACAAAAAAAATGTGTAACAATAATCGAAAAATAGAAAAAAACCAATTAAAAAAATTTTATTTTTCGGTTTGAACCAAAAAAAAAAAATAATAAGAAAAATGATGAAAAAATTGTTGAACTAAAAACCAAAACCAAAAAAAATAAAAATAAAAAATCGATTAAAAAAATTTCTTTTTTGGTTTGTACTTTGTACCAAAAAAATAAACAAACAAATATATTGAACCAAAAAAAAAAAAATAAATAAATAAAAAAAATGATGAAAAAATTGTTGAACTAAAAACCAAAAACCAAAAAAAAAATAAATATATATATTATATATTCGGTATTGAACAAAAAACTGAAAATAAAAAAATTAAAAAAATTTGAACGAAAAAAATAAAAAAAAATTTTTCAGTATTGAACTAAAAACTAAAAATAATAAAAAATTTTTTCGGTATTGAAAATAATTAAATTTTTTCGGTTTGAAAAAAAAACTAAAAAAATAAAGAAATACGAACTACAAAAAATGATTAAAAAACAATGAATAGTTCAGGCGCAGACATGTCACGCGTTTCCTTGTTACACTATAGTGAGCATTTTTTTTTCCCAATTATGATATGTTGAGCCCAAAGACTGTATCAATGGATTCATTTAAAATTCCTAAAACGGCGTAAACGCTGAAATTCTTTTTTTTTTAAAAAAAAATAATAGTATATGATAACATAAAATAAACATAAATGATAAAATGACTACGGTAAAAGAATGGGTTGAAGAAATGGATATATCCGTTATTTGAGCAAGATAAATTTAAAGTGAAAATATTTATATTATGTTAATTATTCATTTTATCTTCTTTAACTGTTAAGAATGGTTCTAATTTTTGTGACATTTGTGATATTTCTAATTGTTCAACATCATTTGCCGCATTTGTATTAAGTTTTAATAATTGCTCTTTTATAAGCTTCCTATTTGATATAATGTGTCTTATATAGTAATTTCTTAATTGTTGTGCATTAAAATCTTCCGAAGATATTAGAATTTTACATAGATTACGAACACCAATATATCGACCTTTAATAATAGTATCTTCTACTTTATCTTTCAGCGTTTCAACGTCATAAATATCAGTTACTTGTAACATATTAATAAGAAATAATAAATATTGATCTGTTTTAAAATCATCTGGCTTACGTAAAACAGATTTTACCGCATCTTCAAAAGTTTGTCCATATAACCATCGAAGTAATATCCAAAATATATCCGGATGAATACCTTTTATTGAAACCTCGATTTCATCCCTTGATGATTCACTTAAACCACTGTAGAACATTCTTTTAAAATATGAAGAAGCCGCTGCGTGAAAAAAAAAATATTATTTGAGGGAAATATGTATAGTACTGTATATATAAGCAGGAAAAAAAATATTAATTTAACGAACCTGAAAGCACATATCTGTTAGCACCAATTTTTTCTTGCTCTTCATCAAAAATGAAAAAAACATCATGATATTCATTGTTAGATTGTTTTATGAGTTTATCTAATAAATCATTAACCAATATTTCTTTTTGATCAACTTTTGCATTTTTTTCTGAATTTTTTATCTTTTCTAACTCTTCTAACTCCTCTATATTTATCTCATAAGCTCCCGTAAGCAATAATAGATCTTTATATGGCATTAAACATGTTTGAACTTTGTACATTCCCTCTTTAATATCTTCTTGTATTCCAAAAACAAGCTCCTTTCCTGCTACCCAACTTTTTTCGTCTAATGGATCATCCCCATTTAAGAACAATTTCTTGTCAGAATCATTAAATTTTAATTTAATCAACCCTTTCATAACGTCATCATGCGAAAATTCATTCATTATTTTATATATTTCTTCCATTACGCTTTTTATATCTGAAGACTTCCAAATATTTTTGGATTTAATTTCTTCGATAAAAAAAAGCCAATGTTTAATAATTTCTTCTAAAGATGGTTTTCCAATAGTTGAATATCGTTCACAAAATGAATTATCCGGTTCAACACTTCTTTCAAATAAAGGTCTTTGAGTCCAACATACTTCCTTATATCTTTGAAAACAAAGAACTGCAAAATTTTCATATCCTAAAGTTTCTTTTGCTTCCTCTTGAAATGGACTCTGAAGACACTTTTCTGATGGAATGAATTTGATATATATAATTTGGTTCCATTGATCGTTTGAAAACATAAAATTATTTGTATATAAATAATTTATTAAATATTTTGCTCGAATTTTGACTACATTTATTGGAAATTTATCCGGTTGTTGAAATTGAGATTCAATCTCTCGTGCACATTTAATAAATGTATCACAATTTGCTCTGCGATTAAGCCCGATTCTTCCTAAAGCTTCTAAACAAACAGAATCGTTTTGTAATTCTGGCGGTATAAATTTGTCGGTGTCAAAAATGTTGTGAAATAAAATTTCATCATTGTCATATAAAGTATCTGCTCTCGCGAAAGCAGTAAGTGATTTGTTAGGTACCATTTTAAATTGTTTGAAATAATCAATATTATCTAAAGATAAAAGCTTTTTCAAGAAAGTAATATAGTCTTGAGAAGGTACAAAATTTTCCAAATCTGGTACTATATAGTTTTTAAAATAGTTTAGTTCATTCATATAAGTTGCTTCTAATGATTGTTTTTGGCGTAATTTAATAAGCGCATTAAAATCTGATTTACTATCACATCTATAGAAATCAGTATTTTTATGGAAAGAAAAAAATGGCAACCTGCACGTAAGAAGATTTCCAGATGTGGCGTCAATGAATTTTCCTCCTTTTTCATTGGAATGTATTGGCCATATGGGTAAAGATCGAAGTATGTCCATAAAATTTTTTTGTTCTCGTCCATGTTCTATTGGGATAAATAATAAGATATCAAATCATTTCCATTAAAATAATCATTTTTGCAAACAATCTTATTTACCTATTAAAGATTGAAGTTCATTTTTAATATATCTTCTAAAATTATCGTAATCGGACAATGATAGATTACCAGTTTCGAACAGCTGCTCCATAGACTTAAATAATAATGAACAAGATACCTTCAAAGAATTAATTACGTTTAAAGGAGTACAACTTAATGTACATTTTTTGAAATATTGGTGAGCGTTATCAGGAAATTTCAAATCAGTAAAACGAACTTGTAGTTTTGATAGTATTTGATATAAATAATGACCATTGTCAGACACATATAAAACTGGATCTTTTATATCAAGTCGAATAAGTTTGGAAGGTTGAATCACTGGCAAAAGAGGATATTTTGAAAGTCTAGTAAATTCTCTTTCTTCTTTCATTTTAATTAATATTGACCAAATCTTTATAAGCCAATCATAATTTGGTATAGAGTTTCCGTATGGATCCCATGGTCTTTCCTTTGAAGGCCGTAATTCAAACATTAAAAGATCTAAGAGAGCCGAAGCATCAAATTTTTTGATATTTGTGTATGCGGAGAAATCTTCTTTATTAAATATTTTGATTAATTTCTTTGGTAAATCAATAGAAACAAATTTTGGTGGACCAGTACTCGGGAACAAATCTAGATGTTCTTTTTTTCCAATATAATAGACATCACCAAACTTTCCAACAGAACCATCACTCAATGGAACTAACGGTAGTCCAGTAAGAAATTCATAAGCATTTTTATCTTGTAGAATAAAATCAAGCAATTTGAATAATGAAGTATGATTAAGATTATAATCAGAAATCCCGCATAATATTTCACAAACTGATTCTCCGGTGATAGGCTCATATAGGAAATTTGAAGGGTCGCCAGATTCAAAAATTTTATTCAATTCTTCGATTTTATTTTCATCAAGTATTACAACCGATACTCCCAGACTAATTAATATATCTGCAATTTCATTTTCTGGCTCAAAAATTTTAGCATCCTCTAAAGAAATGAATTCCCCGTCATTAGCCTCAGTCCAAAATATTCTATGATTACCACAACCTAGTTTTTTAATAACATTCAAACCATAATTTTTGTATAGTACATCAATTATTAAATCATTTTTAGTCGGCCAAAGATTGTTTATGGAAAGTGGAAAGTAACTAGTTTCTTGTTTTCGTCTATTTTCTTCAAGATCCACAATATAGTCAAGTAATTTGATGTGCAATTCAGGTAAAACTTCGTATAGAATATACATATCCCAATTTATATCATCACAATCAACTTGCGGGAAATTATTTTCAGGTTGTAAAATATTACTCTTTGCAATCGATAAAGTAAAGTCTCCCTTCAAGTGAACTCCTAAGTTTGTACTTATTGGCGGAGACAAATGAGAATAGATTTGACCCTTAAGCTTAAGTGGATTTAGAAACTAATATGAAAAATCAATATATTTTTAATAAATTAATATTTGATTTCAAAAAAAAAAAAAAAATTAACTACCAATTCGGTTCTTAATTCATCAAACGATTTTGTATCGGATTGAGCGAGCAAATAAGCTACTCCACCTCTTGGCTTTTTTTTTTTTAAATTAATAAATTAATTATTTAAATTTAATATATATTAATAATTAATGTAAATGCTTGTTTTTTGAAATTTACCTTAAGTCGGTTTTCCCTCGAAAATTTTTTAAGTCTATCTTCAAGTTCTCCTGACATTGGTTTGATCTTATTGTGTTCTCCCGTACATATAGCCCATATTTCCGAAACTTTTTTGTTTTGTACAAAATTCATTCTTTCGATATATGATTGGTATATTTGTACATCACAAGTGCTATCAATCATTTTTCGGTGAGAATTATAATAACTATCAATATCAAATTGAACATTATGATTTTTCACATGATATAAACTACATGATTCTATATTCCTTAGAAATAGCATCTCGTTATTATCCAGAATATTATTGAATGTTTTCATAATTTTATTTATATTACTTATGGCATTACTTGATATACCACTATTTTTTGCTAATTCAGGAATCTTAAGAGGAAGTCTGAACAAGGTTCCCTTAAATTCTTTTGACATGTCACAATCTCCTACTGAGTATTTATCAGGAAAATTTTTCTCAATGAAATAAAATATTTCTTCATATGGATAGCATTGTTCTGGAAAACTACTCTTAAACTTTTTTTCAATAAAATCTATTTGAACACCATTTGGTCTCTTAAGAGGAAATCCTGACAGTGGAAGAAATTTTGCATGTGGATCTAAAAATACGATATACCTCCCACTTACAAAGCTCAGAAAATCTGTAATATGGAAAGCACAATTAAGACTTCTAATGTCAAGGTTTATTAAAGACTTAAAGCTATCGTCTGTAAGCTCTACATCATTATAAATCCATATCGTAGGACCTTGAATTTCTTCTGATAGGAATGATTTTTTAGAAGGCTCATGCTGCCTTTCATCTACTATTATTAAAAACTGTTTGGCACCAGCATCATCTGCATTCTATACGGAGAAGAATATATAAATCCTTGCGATATAATTTAATTCGAAAAAAAAAAATAAAAAATAAATTTACTTCAAACTTACTTGAAGAAATTCTTTAAATACGGAGTTTATAGAATAGTCCTAATAGTATGAAGCATTTAGTCACATGTTATAATAAAAATTGAAGGTTAAATTAAAAAATTACCTTGACAATATTTTCAATCCTAGTAGTTAGAGATTCGATTTGGCCATATATTTCCCTTACTAGATATAGTATTTGCATTATATATAAATAATAAATTTAAAGAAATTAGATTGAAATTTAAAATTTATAATTTAGTATAGTTACCAAATACTGTTCCCTTTAAAGTTTGAATCCCTAATTTTTCGGTAATGTCTTGAGTTATAGAATCATGAACAATTTCATAATTGCTTTTCTCTTCATCGCTAAATCTACTCCCCATATCATCAAAATAAATTTCACGAAAGTTAACAAGTACATTTTTGTCGTTTGGAATCAACAATCCTTCCAATTCATCCGTATCATTTTCATTTCCTTCACTCCTATTATCCTTTCGTATCCTAGCGATTTGTTCAAGAATCATAATAACATTACTTATTTCACGTGTGTCTAAGATTCTATTTTTATCCTCTTTGACTATACTTTTAATAAATTCAACTAAATCTTTTACTCCAACTCTGTCTCGAACTCCCATCTTCTTAAACAAATCTACAAATTTATAATATTCTAAGGGAAGTTTAACAATTAAAGAATCGTTATTCTGAAATTGGTCAGGAAGGTTAACGACAACTTTATCACTTGAATGAAATGATTTTCCGCACAAAATCCATGGTTCATTTCTTAAGGATTCGATCATAAAACGAAGTTCTTCATTAGTACTTTCACCAGGAGCTTGAGAAATTGAAATTTCATTCATATATTCATAAATCGTGATACAAATAGATTTTCTCTCATTTGGTGAAGCCACACTATCGCGACATAATTTCAATTGTCTTAGAACAGTTTTAACATCTGGATAAACGTCCCAATCAAAAAAATCTATAAAATTATTATTCTCAAGATTATATTCCAGAACAGGTACAGTCAAGCAAACTAGATTTTTATACTTTTCACAATAACAATCTTCAGCTTTCGAAAAAAGCTTGTTACCAAATTTGTCGACCGTAGGGATCCATTCTGCTTTTAAAATAGATTCCAATGTTGCATTATTAAGATTGTTAGTCATAAGAGTTAACCGATCCCAATTATCATCGATGTATTTTAAAAGACTAAATGCTTTGGCATGGACTAATTCTTCATTGGAAGTTTGCTTTCGTGTCATGATAACATCAATTCGAGAGATTATATCGTTTAGAGTAAGAACTGATTTAATTCCCAACGATTTCAGAATTGGAAGGTACTTTTGCGGGTTGCCGAATTTACCAGCAGGAAAAAGTTGTTCATCATCAAAAAATAAATCAGTTACTGCCTTTGCTTCTGGATCAAATAGTTCTGTTGGCTTAGCTAAATTTATAAGATCAGTTGATTGATGTTGTTGCGACATATTAAGTGTAACAGCAGGTACAAAAGACCTTCCTCCAAGATCATTCTTTAAGTCAGCATCAAATAAAGATGGTAATCTATCAAAAAGTTTTTCAACAACTATATCTATATTTCTTGGTATTTGTAATTCGAGGAATGGTATTACAAACA
This sequence comes from Rhizophagus irregularis, assembly GCF_026210795.1. Lineage (NCBI taxonomy): Eukaryota > Fungi > Glomeromycota > Glomeromycetes > Glomerales > Glomeraceae > Rhizophagus > Rhizophagus irregularis. The sequence continues at coordinate 3,402,806 of NC_089435.1, read as the reverse complement.
TTCGCCAATAATCATATATTGCTAATCGAGGAATTTTTATAATATCTTCCAATATATAACACATGTTTTGGGAGTTTGAATTAATAAATCCTCCCTCATCACGTGGATAGATAATCTTGCCATATGAATTTTCTTCATCTCGAGGTAGGAGATACCATTTTTTATTTTTAGGTAGTGATGGTAATAATGGAATTGGTGAAATATGATCAACTTCAGTAAAAATTGGAAGATGTTTAATAACATCAATATGTTTTTGCATAAGATTATTTTTATTAACAAGTCGCAAATAATTAGATAAATGTTCTACGACTACCGATGCTTCATTAATTTGTAACTTTTCTTTCAAATTCTCTGGATATGATGTATTAGCTTGAAAAGAATCCAGAACCGATATAATATTATTAGGCTTAATAATATACGGTGATACTCTAATGATATGAAAAGAAGTTTTTTTTTTAGATTATTTTATGATAAAAATGCTATTTACGGATAAAATACTCACTTATTCCATTCCGAAATTTGGTTAGTATCAAATTCATTGTCCACGAAAACAGCACCAAATTTTTCGAAAATTGAAATTAAAGAATTGGTTTGAATATATTTACTAGTAAAGGTCTTTCTAGAAGTCTTTAGCTTTCTAAGAGTAGAGCGATTTGTTGGAATTAAATGGATATCTTCAAACTTTGTTAAATCCCAATTTCTGTATCTTAAGTTATTCCATAATTGATAAATCCATTCACAATGATTTGGCATTTGTATCTCTTCAAAACTTTCATTTTCTGCAAAATTCAATGAGGTTTTGATCATATCAGCAACGGCTAATTCATCTAATATTTTGATATTTAGATTCCATCCGGCATTTGCATAATTATACAAACATTTATATAATCTGAAATCAATTGATTTATCAATGAATTTGTCTAATTGATTTGTGAAGATATTACGTTCATCGTTTTCATGATTCTTGATGTCATTATCTGGACCAATATATACATAAGAATTGCCAAATTGTGTTAAAGTACCAAGATTTATACCATCCGCGAGTGGAATTATTTTGAGTCCTTCTAATTCACTAAGATTTTGATTATTTAATTCTTTTAATATATATTCGAATAATAGTAAGGTTTCTTTTCTTGATAGTATATTTTCCCATTTAGCACGATTTTTATTCAAATAAATACGAATAATAGTTGGTGAAAAAAACTTGAGAGATTCTTGATGTTTAGAATTTTTTAATACTCTGATGATAGGATACAAAGTTGATATTACAGGAAATCCTATATTAGCAATTATTTTAGATATGTTGAAATTAAATAATTTTTCGTCTTCCAAATAGCCATTAGAAAGTGAAAGCCAATTATCACAAAATGGACCTTTGAATACGCGATCTTCTATATTGAGACAATTTGTAACATTTTGTAAAAGATCCTTACAAAAGATACCTATGTTACCCGATGTACCCCCCTCCTTGACTATTGGCCAAAATTTATATAAATCATCTGATTGAATATTGGGAACTTTATGTGGAAGTTCATGAAGGAATTTTACCCAAGCTTTGGGTAAGACATTTTCAAATAAGTATTGATTCCATTTAGCCTTTATACGCGCCAACGCATCGTCCGCCTAAAAGTTAAAAATAGTTAATATGTAATTATTTTACTTTATTCTATTTAATTTTTAATAAATATTACCAAATCTTCATTTTCAATAGGTGACCATAAAGAACGTCGATTAGTGCTAACCTGTTAGACATATAAAAATTTTTTTTTTTTAGCATTAAAATCGTAACTGCAATAAAATACGAACAATAAAAGCTCATATACAGTACATACCGCAAAATATCCATGCACGGAAACGGGAAAGGGCATATAAATGGGAAGAGGTAAAAAACAAAATAATCTTCCAATAACATTTTTAAAATCTTTTAAAGGAACGGCTAAACCAACGTTAGGAATAAATTTGTATAAATCTATTTTACTAAAGTTCTTTTTGGTATCAAGTAAGTCATCAAGGTAATTTAGAATTAACCATTCTGAATTAGGTTCTTTAATATCTCCTTTCTGACGATAGAATGATGCGACATAGGATGTTACTAATTCTTTTGAATTGGTCGAATTCATCATCGATGCGATACTTTCACTTATTAAACAACGTTGTTTTCGAACTTGATCTGCATTTTCTAATCGAATTTTATATAATAACTCGGGTTCATCGGCGCCTTTTCGTAATACATAAAAAGAAATACACTCTATATATTTCAAAAATAATAAACAATTAATGCTTTCATGTTCGTAAAATTTACGAAACATGTCCAAAATTTCTTTAGGTTTATAAACTTTGTTAGAAATATCCGAATCGGTGGAATCACGAAGAGGATAACGAAAGATAGTTCCTTTAAATGGTTCTTTAAATGGTCTATTACATCGCAAAATCTTTTTGAATGGAGCAAATTGGTCTGGAAAACCTTCAGCCAATTTCTGACGTACAAAGTCGAATTGAATACCACCATTAAAATGCCTTTCGTGTGGATCAAGAATAACGTACTTGTTACCAGTAATAAAGGAAGGAGAATCGGTAATATGATAAATTGAATTAAATCCAATTCCCATAACTAAAAATATGCTATTTGTTAATAACTGAAACGTGATTGTTGTGCAAACTCGATTTTAAAATGAATTTTTTTTACCTCCGATCTTATCAAATTTTTTGCGTTTTTTACTATCAGCTAAGTTGAGCAAAGATTTGAAATCATCATCTTCGAATATAGCAGTATTTTTTGATATGAGTGCAGGACCTTGATATCTGTTAAGTTGTGGTTTAAACAATTTATTTGATGGATATTTATTAAAATCCAAAATAAAAATTTGCTCAGTACTTTGAGCATCATCTGAATTCTGAAGAATTTCACGTAATATTTGTGAACCATCAGGATATTCTTCAAGAATTTTACGTAGACGACTCGTGTAAGGTTCTTTTGGCTTGAAATCTTCACCTAATGGAAAATCCATGAATTTTAATAAAATTTATTGAACTTTAAAATATTTGGACGAGGTGAAAAATTATAATTTTGAACATGCCCGTCAATCTATATTAAAGTCAAAATGAGTCAATACTGACGTAATAGTAAACAATTACGCCAAGATTCCAACAACAGGTTTTATGTTTTTATTCTATGGAATTCTATGGGAATAAACATTATTGCCATTTTCAGAATGGGCTGATTTGATGTCAATCATCGCAGCAGTATATGTTTTAAGGGAAAAAAAAGTTTCGTATGTGAAAAAAATTGGGATCGGCATAGAAAAATAATTATAATAAGAATAGGGCGCAATTTAGTTCAAAAAAATGGTTAAAATGATGTTTGATTAGTATCATAGTATCACGATAAAAGTTTCATGACATCATTTTATAGTAATAGAGTAAAAAATCTCTAAATCCTCTAATTATGATATTATATACTGTACATATATTTTAACAAACATTTCATAAATACTTTAAAACAATACTGTATCATTGGTCATTTACTCATCCTAACTTATCGTCATAATTTTTGAAATTCTGTATACATAAATAAATAAAAGGATATAAAATTTAATTTATATTATTATTTTTAAAAGAAACCAAGTTATAATTTGATCAATACTCGCTAAAAAATGGGTGAATACGAGATATTTTATTATAAAAAACTTTTTTTAGATATTTAGTTTAGATCTAATATTAAAATATTGATACTTACTTCCATCTTAGACGGGTTAGTAGTCGATAGAATCACATATATAGTTATATTGTATTTTTATTATTATTTCATTAAAGTAATAAAAGAAATGCGCGTTACTAACAATATATAAACTGATCATCACAACAAAACATTAATATAGTAGTTTTTTTGTATTTTATTAAATCTAACAAAGAAATACGGGTTACTAACAATAAAAATTCTCTATTTAAAATATTTATATTTAATTTTATATATATGTCGGTGAAACGTTTGTCAGTGAAATTCTAACGTAACTCTTCAATCAAAAAACACATTTTTTCTATTAAAAAAAGATTCTTGCCTATTAAAAAAAAATTCTCTTAAGAACTTCTATATCAAAAAAAAAGTCACCTAATTATCTATCGAAAAAAAATCTCTCCTATTAAAAAAATATTTTCAACAAAATTATCTATCAAAAAAAATCTCCTCATTAAAAAAAAAAAATTTTAAAGAAATCTTTTTTAAAAAATCCAATTTAATAAAATCTATATAACTAAAAAAAATACATAAAAAAATCGTAACGTTTAGACTAGCGTGTATAAATAGGTTTGAATTGTGTAATATATTTTCTGCTTGCGCCTAATCTATTCCATGTTAGCGTTCTTTATTTTCTAGATTATTAGGTTAATATCGGTAAGTTCAAGGTATGAATTCCGAATTGCAGATCATCAATATTGTTACCGAAGTTAGATCATTTGTTAGATCATTTTTTCATTTTTTGTTGATTATTAATTTTATCCTGGATCGGTATTTTTTTTTATAGACTAAACCCAATTTTTTTACATATATATAACACTTTTTTTTGTTATTTGATTTTTTTTAAATACTTTTTGACTTGTTTCGATTATAACAATTATTTGATAAACGTTATTATTTTTTTTAATAAAAATACTTTTTTTTGTTTTTTTTTTACATAAATTTTTTTATAAAATAATAAGAAATTTATAATTAATTAATAATAATATTTGTAGTATTTTTCACAATATTAAAATTTTTTCGAAAATACTTCTAAAAAGTTAATCAATTTTTATTGATAATTATTTTTTCACAATTCCTTAATTAATACGAATTTCATTCTACACTTAAACGTCAAATCTTTAATATAAATAACTTACATTGTTGTAAATATAATTGGGAATTGCTAAACGTTGCCTGAGTGATTTGTCGCCTGGATTTTTTTTAAATATGTCACATGATGTACAATATATAAAGAATAAATTTATTGATCTGATTTTTTCAAACTTAGCTAGGCTAAACTTAAAAATTTTATCGCAAACATCTATTTTTAAAAAAAATTTTTTGCAAGCATATTTATCCAAAATAATCTTATCTAACAAAATTTTGTAAATATTAAATTTTAAATCGCACATTTACGATTTTAAAGAAAAAAATCACGTATTTTATTTTTTAATGAAGTGATACAAATAAAAGAAAAGATAAGTAAATTACAATGATCAAGAAAAAATATGCTAATAAAAAATAAAATAACAATGGAGTAATGAGAAGTAATAGAAGATGAAAGGGAGTAAAAAAGAGTAATGAGAAGTGTTAGGAAGCAAAAAGGAGAAATGAGTAATAGGAAGATAAAGAGGAGTGATGGAAGACGAAAAGGAGTGATGGGAAGATGAAGAGGAGTAATGAGAAGGTGAAGAGGAGTGATGGGAGACGAAAAGGAGTGATGAGAAACAAAAAGAAATGATGGGAAATAAACAGGAGAGAAAAAGAAATAATGGAAAATGAAAAGATGTAATAGAAAATAATGGGAGACGAAAAGAATGGAATAATAAGAAGTAATAGGAGGTGAAAAATGATGAGAGATAAAAAAATAAAAAAATGATCATGATAGGAGGTTGGGTAGCAAAAGATAATGATAGGAAACCAAGTAAAAAATAAACCATAAAGTAAAAAAAATGAAGTTAGTAAGAAACGAAATATAAGATAGAAACAAAATAAAAAAAATAAATAAGAAATAAAAAACATACCTTTATTAATTGTAGAACTGAAAGAACTAAAATATCTAAAAAAAAATGAAATAAATTAGTGAAAAACGAAATATGAAACAGAAATAAAATAAAAAAAAAATGAAAAAATGAAAAACAACTGAACCTTAATTGCAGAACTGGAAGGACTAAAGGATGTAAAAATGATGAAATAAAGTTAGTAAGAAACAAAGTGTAAGCAGAATGTAAGTTAGAAATGAAAATAAAAGAAAAGAAAAATACCTTGAGACCAAAAGAACTGAGAAACGAACCTATACTGAAAACAAGATTCAATAAACAAATAAACATGACGCGATCATGTGGCCAATTAGCAATAAGAGTAACGTAAAGTATTTACCAAAAAAATTTACGTTCCGTACCTTATATAAGAGAAGTAACGTAATAGATCATGTGACTTTACGTTACTTACTTAGCCAATTTCCGTTACTTACTTTCTATATATTCAAGAATAATTAGGAAAAAAAATTATTATTAAAAATAAGGATCGTGCTTACCGTAACATCGCAGTGTCAATCCGATTACTGATCTCGATTTAAGTCTAAAAAATAAAATAAATAATAATGTACTATATAACAATATATAAATATAGTATAGATTATAAAGGAAAAAAAATTCGGTTTAAAAAAAACCAAATCGAAAAAGAAAAATGAAAAAAAAATTTAGGGTTTAGAAAAAAAGCCGAACCGAAGGAAAAAGTTTAAAAAAAAGTTTAAAAAAATTCGAAAAAAAATTTCGGTTTTAGAAAAAGACCAAACCGAAAAAAAAGGTTTAAAAAAATATCGGTTACCCAGATTTTAAAATAAAAAAAAAAATCTAAAAACCGAAAATTTTTTTTGATATCTGCAGTGATACGATCTTCTCTGCACTGCAGCCCATCAACTCGTCCTGAGAAGATACTAGAGAATGTGAATTTAAAGATAATCCCCCGGAAATAAATTCATAAATATTTATACAAAATATATTACTAATAAGGAAGTGCAACTTTTTTCGTTAACATTATAAGGAAAAAACCAATCAAAATTTCATTAACCGGAACTGGATTAGCCACACAAATCTCACTTATTGGCCATTGGAACTTACACATGATCCAATAGTAATATCCCGGGTTTTCCTGTTACACAATTCAAATGAGGGCGTCAGAAGAATGTTTTTTAGTTATAAGTTCAATTAAATTCTTACAGTAGGTAACTTCTTACTTCTTAATTGTTAAAAGAAAAAAAATCATTTTAAATTTATTCAGATAAAAAAAAACTATCGCTTTTAATAATAACCGATTTAAAAATTATTTACTTCTTTGCCATGCTTAATAATCCTTATAACTTAAATAATTTTTTTTTAATCATGATATCAGAATGCTATTTGTCAAGCATTTTGCTTTCTAACGTTTGTAATCAAAGTTGAACGCCTCTTTTTAACACAAAACCCTCTCAATAAATTATGTATTTTTAATGTATTTTTAATAAATATATATACTGTATATCATATATATATTTTTGCATATTTGACCGATCATAATAATTTCCACTAAGATACATTCAAATTGTCTATTCAAATAATTTCAATTGAATTATATTATTAAAATAATTAAATAAAATTTGACGAGAGAACTATCAATAAAATAATAAATCACTTTAAATAAATTATTTTATCTGATTCGCTAAATTTTACAATCAAAACATTCTGAAACTAACAAAACAATGTTAAAATAAAATATAAATTATAATACAAAAAGTATTAATGATTATACTTACTTAGAGTCTCTGATACTGATGGGACATCATCTATTATTAATAAAGATTGTTATTGTCAAAACTTGAATAAGATTTTTTCATAATTAAAATTGAAGATTATACCTGAATTAACTTGAAATGAGGATAAATCTGATGAATTTACAGGTTCTGGAAGATTTTTGAAACTTAAAAGTCTACTCGTATAGATTGCTTGAGGATGAATTTTAATACTTTCAAACTTATCTTCATTTGACCTGGTTTTGAATTTTTCTTCTCTAGTTTTATCATATTTTTTTATTTGAGAATAAATTTCACTATTTTGATTATTGTTATAATACCATTCTTTTAGTATTTGATACAATTCTTTAATGGTTGGTCTATTTTCTATTTCAGCATCCCAACATTTTATTATCAAATCTGCAAGTAACTTTGGTATGTCATTAGAAATTGTTGGTCTAAGTCCTTTACATATTTTAATAGCTAAAAATTCATCATGAGGAATATCATTAAAAGGAATTTCTTCAGAAAGAAATTCGTTCATTATTATTCCAAATGAGTAAATATCTGCTGCTTTTGTATATTGGTATCCACGTAAAACTTCTGGTGACATATATGGTAATACTCCATAAATTCTTTCTTCTTTAACTGTTTGTTTTATATTCACTGGTTGACACATTCCTAAATCACTTATAAATGGATGATAACTAAATAATATATTGCCTGAATGAAAATCTTTGTGAACTTTTTCAGCATTATGAATATCTAAAAGTCCTCTTGCAATTTGTTGTAATTTGTCAATTTTCGATTTATAATTAATATAATCATTAGATTCATTTAAATAATTTCTCAAGTTTCCATCTTCACAATATAATAAAACCATCATATACTCTTTATTATTTGGATCCTGAGTAATTCCATAACATCGAACAATATCATCAAGATAAATCTGAAGATGAGATTTAATCTAATTATTATCAAAAAGGAAAAATTTAATTAATAAATAAATGCAAATAACAAACTTTATATATTAAGACAAAGTAAGTTTAAAATACCTCATTTAAAAAATCTGAACATATATTAGAAGAATTATTCAAACTTTTTAATACATATTTATCAAAATGTTTGAATCTAAACCATTTTTGATTTTCAATATCCCAATATGTAATATGTCCTTCAGGCCATTCAGCAGAATAAATCTTACCAAAACCACCTTCTGCAATATAAGTGATATTTTGAAATTTTTTAAGAGGTATCCATTCAAGACATTTAGTATAATGTACAGCATTAAGTTGTGATTGTTGTATAAATTCATCAATAACTTTATTTCCACAAGTCCAATTTTTAAAGTTACCTTTAAATCTTTTAGAATTACAAGGTTGACACCATCTATATCCTGTGCCAGGTTCTTTACATTCTCCACATATTCCATATGCTTGTCTTCTTTTTTCTAAATCTTCTTTATAAACTACTCTTTCATCTACATTTTCTGATTTAATAGTTGAATCAATAGAAGAAATTGTAACATGGAGCTTTTAATAGACAAAAAATTATTAACATTTTTAATTACAAAATTCAATAAAATAATTATAATTATTAAAAATATTAAATTGATATTACCTGATATTTATTAACATCAGTAACCTTCCATAAGTCTTTTGGCTTTTCATACATATTAATTAATTTGAGTTAATTATAATTTTAAATTTTAGTTATATAAACAAATAAATATTACTTATTTGTATTACTGTATACAAAAATTACTATTTTTGTGACTAGTGTTCCAATCCGCGGATCATCAGTCATCCGTCACATCCGAGAAAATTTCATCCGTCAGATAATCCGTCTCACATGATTACTATTGATCAGCAGTAATTCAGGCCAATTTATAATCCTGGCCTGAATTATAATTAATTTTCTTTTTAAAACGTTGTGTTACATAAATTTCAAGTTGGCTTCGGATCAACAGATGATCCAACTTCATGACTCATCAGATGACGAGGACCCAAGAATATATATAAAAGGGTCAAGTGAAATCTTTCCTTTTTTAGTTTCGATCGTTGATATCTTTTTATGTACCTTGCCGACTTCACATAAAATAAATAAATAAAATCTTTCCTTTTTTAGACAATTTTTAATAATACCAGTCAGAATTTATTTCTTATTATAATTACTGACTGACATTATCATAATTCCGGCGCGTACAGCTCATAGTAAAAATTTTTTTCATCACCTGATCCCCATTCGTTTGACCCATTACTATATAATTATTATATCAGAGTAAATATATATAATTTTATTAAACACCTTGCTGGAAATCGGTCAAAATTAAAAGCCAATAAAATTATTGTTACAACGCGTATCATACACATACAGTAAATACAGTAACTGTCCTAATAAAACTTATCTATTAAAATATAAATAAAAAATTGTTTATTAATACTTGTTTTACTTGTTTAGCTCTATAAAATTAAATAAAATTAAAAGTATAACTTAAAAGTCAGCCTTCAATTTGGTTTTACTAATATCCGGTATACCGATATCCCATTTTTAAATCAATTTTGAAACAGAACTGATTATACAGTAAAAAAAAAAAGTTCCTGTTATGACCCGCATACTGTACATTTTGAAAATTTTACAGTAACATAATGTAGTTAAAAAATTTTATAGTTTTTCTTATTTTCTTGTTTTACGCAGTAAATTTTAAGATTTTCGCTTTGGATCAGCGTTAAGTGGAATACTAGAAGGAACGTGACAACACACCAACTTACTTTATTTATAATATTTATTTATTTGTTTTTATACAAGAAGAGTAGTCAAAGAAAATAAGTCAAAAAATAACTACAATAACGACGGACATAAGCAAGATTACATTTTTTTAAACCACCGTTCACCATATTGACAATCCCACCCTTCGAAAATGAAAATCGAAATGACACAACTACAAAGAGCGTAGTCGCTATTGTAAATTTATTTACAAATGGCGACTAAAAAATTACGGGAGGCAGCAAAATAATTGAAAGAAGAGTTCAAAAAACGTAACCAAGAGCTATTATGTAAGAAATTATTTGGCGACCATTGGATCCAGAATTGTGGATTAGGTGGAGGATCGTACAGAGAGTAATATTTAAAAGTGTTAATATTTCAGCGCAAATTTGGTGCTGAAACGCGTTTTGGTGTGCATTTTGGCGTTGTCTGAAGCCGCGTTTGGAGTTGTAGAATATTCCATTTGTTTGAATAATTCACAATGTAGTTTCCAAATATTTTGATATATATCAATAGTGAGGTTAATTAGGATTTAACGACGCATACTATGATGCAAAGATAGTATATACGTCATGTTGGGATCAGGTATGACAGATTAAATTAACCGTCGGTAATGATATAGATGTTACGAGTGGAAGTCCATTTAAAAACGGGCCGAGTCTTTCAATAAAATGGATAATTCAAGGACCCCGAAAAATACATATGGAGGTCATAAATGATCGGCAAGATTTTGGCCTAAAATAAGCAATTTTTCAGGGCCGGAATTATGATAATGCTGGCCAGTATCAAAACGGACAATAAAATTTAGGCCGGCACTATCTAAAAAAGGCAAGATTTTCATGAAAATTTGGGTTCTTTTTAAGCAAACTCAAATGTGACCTTTTTATGTATTTTTCGGGGTCCTATAATTCATCACAATGTTGCTCAGTAAAATCTTTTGTTTTTCAAAGATGTCAGCTAATATTTGACCAACTTAATCCTAGTTATTGAGATTTTTGTCGTTATCGTTGTCAAAGAAGGCTTTGTTTACATTGTGCAGGAACCAAACAAATTTACATCATCGGTATTCGGTACATTATCGGTAATACAAAAGATCGATGTTTTAAACTTTGTAGGAGTTTGCTACATAGTCCTGCATAGTATCACGTAGATGATTTTGCAATCCGTCTGATGTTTTTTTTTAAAAAAAAATTTCTAACGCTAAGAAATATAAAATACTTGTTTATTACTTACATCCATTATCTTCTTGTCTAAAACGAGTTACCAAAAAAAATTTTCGTTACCGGAAATTACTGTTATTGTTTATAATTTTCTTTAGCTTACATAATTAAAAATATTACCGGAATGGAATGGTATCAACGTCATCCTAATTAGTATCTTAATAACGTGATAATTATTTGAAAATGATTTAAGTTACACAAAATCTTGGTTTTGATAAAATATGACGTGATGTATATAATGACGTGAGAATCTTACTCATTACAATCAATCATGATTCATGATTTTAAGTAATACATGATTAAAATACATAAAATAGCTATTTTTCTCTTTATTCACTTTAACCCCTCTTTCCTTTCTCTTTCTCGTTTTTTTTTCTTTTGTTTTTTTGTTAAGTATGGTAAGAGGTAAGGTACAACCAACTCCGTATCACATTTTAAAACCGACCGACGCCACGTTGAAAAAGTTGAAAAAACCCGTTAAAAGTTAAACCATACTTAAACAAATTTTTAATGAAATTTGAGTAGAGAAACCTGTGTTTATTGCTCGTTCGACTTTCCCACATTACGTATATATACGTACGTATTTTATGTATGTATGTACATAGTACGTATTGTGTATATATGTAAACCAAATAATTAGATGGGGGGATGAGAAAGCTTATTTTTGATTTTACAAAAATAATTTCTTTCTTGTTCTGATGCGCTTGTGCATTTTTTTTATTTGTTTTGATTTTTACGTCTTTTATAATTTTCTTTCTTGTCTTTCTTGTTGTTTTGATGTGCTTGCGCATAAGTAGTCGTATCTGGGGCCAGAACATAACTAAAAAAACACAGTTTACATATAGAATTGGTCAAGTTGTGAATGTTGTTATATTATATATCTATATGTCCGAACGTCTCTGCTCAAATTTTTGTTCTTAACAACTCAAATATTATTATTTTTTTTTTAATCCTATTAATTATAAACTGGTTGTATAAGGTTACAGGTAAGTGGTTTCTTTTTTTCCCTGAACGAAGCTTGCTACCTCTACGTGGTGTTCAGGAGAAACAGTTGTAGGTTAATTTACCATACATCTGGCCAAGAGCAAGCATTATTTTATTTTACATATTTTTAGATTTTTTTACGCTATTTTGTATTGAATATCACGTAAAAATGTTTATTCAAAGTCGTGTAGAACATAACGTGAAAATCGAAGGAGTTATAAATCATTTTAAAAGAAATGTTAAAATTCACTTTTAATTATTAACTAGCAGAAAAAAAAAACTATTTTCACTTTTAAATTAAATTTCAAAGTATGATGTTGTAACTTGTAACTCTCTTTTTTTTAAAAAAAATAAAAAATAGAATAATTATTAAATTTAAAAAGGTTTAAGAATATTTAGAATTTTCAATGAGGAAAAATTTTTTTTTTTGTTATTTGCAATATTATTTATTTTAAAAGTACTTACTCTATATTAGGATATTAAGTTTCTATATACTTTGTAGTTTTAAATTCCCTAATAATACACATTTTTTATATTTTTCAATCATTATTTTCATTTATTCTTCTAAATTCTCATAGCAATTACTAATAACTATTGAAAGTGATTTACGATCTTTCCAATTTGTAAAAATTCTTCTAATTCTTCACAAGTTTTTTCAAATGTTAAAAAACTTTCAAGACAACCCCGATTCATATTTAATTAATAAAAATTTTTTTTATGCATATTTTGTTGAAAACCTTAAAGAAGGTTTTAATATTAAAACATTCAATAATATATTCAAATCTGAATATTTCTAAATCTTGACAATTATTTAGTATTTAATTTAAAAGTTTCAAATTCATTCACCTCAAAGACTATGGTAATATGATCACGTGTTAGTGCATTAAAGTAGGATCGACACGTATTTATGTGTGTGTACGTGACGTTCCTGATAAGATTTTAAGGTTTGGATAAAATTTAGCTATTACCGAATTTAATGAATTATCAGGATTTTTAGATATATTCAATTCTATTAACTGTTAAGTTTTTTCCATTAATTACTAAAATCTAATTTTGGGAATGAAACTAAAAATTTCAAATTGAAAATTTTGAAAAATGAATGTATTGTAACTGATCAAAATCATAAAATGAATTAGCTTTTAAAAAAATTTCAAGTACTTGTTGAATTTATAAACTTAGTTATAAATGATAAAGGTATATAACATTCATCCAACATTAATTCTGTTAATGATAAAGAAAATTTAATTATTAATGAGGGGAATATGACTTTTACAATATCACGATTTTCGTAACAATGAAGATTCATATTTTATCTAAATTGATTATATTTTTAAAATTAACGCGACATAATGTGGTAGTATTTTTAAAGTGTTTGAACAATTTGTTAATACAGTCAAACCTTTATATAACGATATGTCGGGACATATATGAAATTTTTAGAAAATATCGTTATATCAAAGTTATACCGATATTTATATGTCCTCACATATAGTGGGAAAATAAAATTTTATCGGTATATCAAGTTTTTAATAGTATATCGGTATATCGAATATCGGTATATCGAGGTTAGACTGTAATAATGATTGATATAAAAGAAAGTCATTAGCCTTTAAAAAATTTTTTAAAGATTTTGATGTAAATTAATTAATTTTAATATATCAAAAGTATGTAAATTTGTCTCATTATCAATAAAATAGTTTAATTAATAACATTCGAATCAATCTTTCAAAATCATCATTCTCAATTAAATACTGTTTCTTTTTTCAGGTTTCAAATTTTTAATAGCATTTTTAGACCACTCATAAGTAGAAAGTTTAATCTCCAATGTATTCAAATATTTTATAAAACTAGGATAATTGAAAAGTGTATTTGAAGGAAATAAATTATCCTCGATTCCATATTCATTTAATTTTGTTTTTAAATCTCCATTTAAATTATGTAAATAAATTTCAATAAAGTTATAATTTTTTGTTATTGAACAACAAAAATAATATTTCACATACGGAGGATTTGAAAATGGGGTTTCCCATAATAATGGAATTGTTAAACGACACCATAATCTGTTAACTAAAATACATGAATATAAAGTTGAAAAATCATTTTTAAAATACTTTAAAATATCATATATTAATTCTGGTAATTTTCCCGAGAATATTTTTGAACAAGACAGTGGAAAAAGTATTTGTAAAACTATTGTGTCATCCGCCGGATAAATTTAATTAATTTTCAGAACAGCAAATACATAAAAAGGTAACAATCGTATTATAGATAGAATGAATCTCTTGTTACCTATTTATATATTTTCCCGATAATAGTCGTACAATTCATAATTTCTGTCAATATTCAAAAAAGGTAATAGTTTTAAAATTTATTGAATTTTACTTTTTTTTTATAGATATAGATTATGTCGATCATCCAGAAATTAGATGCACACAATCGGATGATCAAGTAAAACTGATCGAAACGTTACCATTACGCCACGTTTTCTTTGTTAGTTTTGTACTAGTCATGTGTCTCATTGTCAGTTAAAAAAACAATTTTTTTAGTAATTTTCAAAAATCGGGTTATTTTCATTCAAAAATTTTAACCTTCAATGGAATTACTTACAGAGTATATCGTAGATTTTGACAGTGGGAAGGAAATTATTATAAAAAATTTTGCAAATTGGACCAGTGGGAATAATATAATTGATAATTTCATTCATGAAAAACAATTAAAGTTTAACGACAACCCTAGAAATATAATGATAATATTTGAGTGGATACCATATAATGAGTTTATTGACATTAAAGAGATAGGAATAAATGGTTTGGCTACAGCAAGGTCCTTTATTTTATAATGAAAATGAAGGATGGACAAGATTATCATATAAAAAAGTTACATTAAAGTTTTTGTATGACTCGGCTGATGAATTTATAAATAAGGTATTAAAATTTTTATTAATTTATATAATATTCTTTTTTGTTCTACTTCAAAAAAAAAAACACCTCTATTCATGTTTTTTTCATATTGATAGGCTGAATCATATTTAGACCGCGAAGTTTGCTACGGGATATCTCAAAATCCAGACACAAAAGATTATATTTTGATTTTTTCATATGATTATCTTAAATGTCGTTGTAAAAAATGTGGTAATAGTAATAGGTATTACAACTGGTGTCAACCATGTCAAATAAATTATTTAACAAATAATTTTACAAACTGGACAAGTGGAAATGAAAGAATTGATAATTTTATTCAAGAAAAACAATTAAAATATAATAGTGATATAGTGTTTGAATGGATACCATATGATAAGTTTATTGATATTAATGAAATAGGAGAGTGTGGCTTAACTATGGCAATATGGAAGGATGGACCATTAAGTTACGATACTCAATATAATAAGGGATGGATGAGAAGATCATATGAAAAAGTTACATTAAAGTTTTCGTATGACTCGGAAAATATTACTGACGAATTTATAAATAAGGTATTGAATTTTTATTAACTTGGTTTGAATATTAATAATATTAATATACTGTTTAATATTTATTTGTTTTCTTCATATTTTGATAGGTCGAATCATTTTTATTAGCAGGCCAATGTTACGGAATATCTAAAACTCCAGGTACAACAGATTATATTTTTGTTTTTTCCGATTATTATTTTAGAAAACATTGTAAAAAATGTGGTAAGGAATATGAGAATTATAGTTATGAACGGACTAATCGGTGTAATCTATGTCGAATAAACCAACTAAAAAATGATTTTACAAACTGGACTGGTGGGAATAAAATAATTTATAATTTCATTCAAGAAATACAATTGAAGGATTGTGAAGTATTTGAATGGATACCATATGATGAGTTTTTGATATTAATGAAATAGGAAAATTTGGCTTAACTACGGCAATATGGAAGAATGGTCCATTAAGTTATGATGCTCAACATAATAAGAATTGGGATAGTACATACAAAAAAGTTTCTTTAAGATACCTACATAACTCACAAGAAGTTACTGACGAATTTATAAATAAGGTATTAAAATTTTTATTAATTTTGTTTTGAATATTAATATAATATATTCAATTTTTTTCATATTTTGACAGATCAAATCATATTTAACCGATACTTACTACGGAATATCTCAAAATCCAGATACAAAAGATTATATTTTGGTTTATTCTCAAAATTATATTAATGAATATTGTAAAAAATGCGGTAATAAATATGATACTTATTATAAATGGTGCAAACCATGTATTATAAATTATTTAAAAGATAATTTTACAAACTGGACTAGTGGAAATGAAAAAATTGATAATTTTATTCAAGAAGTACAATTAAAATCTGATAAATATAGTAAATTATTTGAATGGATACCATATGTTGGGTTTACTGACATTAATGAAATAAGAAAAGGTAAATATATTTGCATAACTCACGAGATATCACTGAAACATTAAGTGAGGTATAAATTTTTCTATAAATCTAAAATCTAATTTATTTATTTTATTTATTATTATAATAATAATTATTGATATAATAATTATACTTTTATAGATTAAATGTTGAATGGGACAAAATTATGAAGATCCGAGTACAAAAGATTTTATTTTAGTTCTTAAACCCATGTATTATTGTAAAAAATGTGGTGTAATGAATTTGAAATAATTAATAAAAGCTGTATGTCATGTCAAATGAGTCATGAAAATGAAAAAATCAGTGATTTAATTCAAGAAATGAAATTAAGTCAAACTGATATAATGTTTGAATGGATACCATATGACCAGTTTAATAATGTTGAAGAAATAGGTAAAGGTGGTTTTTCTACAGTATATTCAGCAATATGGTAAGATGGTTTAATAAAATATGATGAAAATATTCTTGGCTATAAAGGTTGGAGAAGAAAACCAAATACAATAGTTGCTTTAAAATGTTTGCATGACACACAAAATTCCCTTGATGATTTTATAAATGAGGTATGCACTTAAATATTTTTTAGTAGCAATTACACATATATATTAAGTATATTAATAAAATATATTATCTTATAGGTTAAAGCATATCAAAATCGAAAATTAGACAATATTCTTAAAATGTATGGAGTATCACAAAATCCAAATACAAAAGATTATATCATAGTACTTGAATATGCAGAAGGTGGAGATTTCAAGGATTACTTAAATAAAAATTATGAAAAACTTCATTGGGTTAATCAAATAAAAATATTATATAGTATTATTGGAGGGCTTACCGAAATTCATCAGAAATGGATGGTTCATTGTGATCTTCATATAGGAAATATATTACTTACAAAAATACAAGACAAAGATTTTTTATTTAATAGTTATAATTGTTATAATTATAATGCATGTATTTCTGATATGGGATTGTGTAAAAAAATTGGAGACACTGATGAGACAAATATTTATGGAGTTATGCCTTATGTTGCTCCTGAAGTATTAAGAGGAAAGCCTTATACTCGAGCAGCTGATATATATAGCTTTGGTATGATTATGTATTTTGTAGCAACTGGAAAGCAGCCTTTTGCTGATTGTTCTCATGATGAGATACTAGCAATCAGTATATATAAAGGGGATAGACCTGAAATAAATGAGAAAATTGCACCAAAATGTTATATTGATTTGATGAAATCATGTTGGGATATGAATCTAGACAATAGACCAACTTCTGTTGAAGTAAAAGAAATGATTGATTTATTTTACGTATCAATAAAACCATTTAGATATGGTTTTGAGGTAGAAGAACAACATCTTGAAATTAGAAAGCAATTTAAAGAATCAGAAGAATATAGAAAAGCAAATCCTTTACCAAGTAAAAATAATCAAATACATACAGAAGCTATTTATACCTCTCGATTACTTAATCCTTTTGCAAAAAATCTTCCAAAATACGATGATAATATTAATAATGATTCAGTAGAAATTACTGATTTTATGAAGTAAGTTGTATTTTTATTTTGTTTTGATTGCACTTCTTTTTTTTTACTTATCTTATCTCTCATTCTTATTTAACATTATAGCTTATAATCATTTTCCTGGAAATAGTTATTTAAAACTTTAAGTTAAAATGACAATTATTATTATAAAATTTTTTCAGAGATAATAGGAATTTTTTAGCTATGATTTACAAATTTCCGGAATATCCTCTAGATTTAAATAAGTAGCCGCGAAAGAAGTAGCAGTAGTGATCGCAGTTTTATTATATTTTGATTTTTCATATTTTAACAATATTTATATTATAAATAAAAGAAATTTATTTTCTAACTTTAATACTTATTAAAATATTATAAAATGATTTTTATCTAACAGTTATAACAATATTTAACACCGATTATAGAATAATATGTAAAATTTTCCTTACATAATAAAGATCGGTAAGTGAACAAAAAATTTTTTTTACAAACACACTTTTCTTTATTAGGAGCTACGTACAGTAAGATAGTTATATATAATAACAAAAAAGAAACACATAAAAAGTATAAGATAAATCTTATACCTCCCTCGCTCTAATCTACCAAATTCACTATGATGTTTTCATTTAATGTTGTTACACTGTCTGCGTTCAGTGAAAGTAAAAAAAAAAGTAAGACTGGGATTTACATTTTAAGATTGTTTTATAAGGGATCGAAGTAAAGAAATTATAAAATTATAACGATAATCGGTAGATCTTACCATTCTTTCATTACGTATACTATTCAAATAATAAAATTTGGAAAATTTCGATGTGGCGATGAATTTGTATGACAATTTATTTGACTTTGTATATCTACTATGCTAAAAATTTACCTTTGCTCATTTATAAACTACTGGCATAAACTTTTTGAAAATGTTTGCTTCCCCATTATCTATAATTTTGTAATTTTTTAATATTTTTTACTTTTTTATATTTATATGTAAACTGATAATGAGATTCTCCTAAAATTTTGCCCTGTTACACCAGATTTATTTACAGTTCTGATCGTCTGATCGATAAATTTATACGGTAAGATTTGATATCTTTAAAAACTACATTTTTTTTCTATGGTAGTTTAACAAGTTAGTACATATGATTATAAATATAAAGGACAAAAATGCAATGAGTTGGGACAATTTTATTTGAAATAAAATTTTATTAGAAATTATTTACTATTATTAAATAATTGAAGAATAAAGTTGTTAATATTTTAGTGAAAAAAAACTCCCGTTAAAACTTCTCTAAACCAAATTACTGTTAAACTTTCTTATTCATAAAGACTAAAGCAAACATGTATCAATAAAGAATAGTTTTATAATTGTAAATAAGCTGTTAAAGATGACAAACATAAATTTATATATAGCAACTGACCGGATAATTTGTTATTATAAATCCAATATCATATAATTTGCTACCAAAAGGAGTAAATATATATTATAACATTTAGCAACATTGTTGCATTAATCAATAAAACATTCAGGTGCATTTGCCTTCAATAATAAGATCTGCGTCATTTTTTATCTCAAAATGGTCTTCACTCATCATTAATTTTCTCATGGTTCCTGATTTGTAATAATTACTAATTATCATAAAATTTTGTGTGTTGGAATTTTGAGTAGCTCAAAAGTATCGATTAGTGTAACTGTAGAATAATTGTGTTTAAAGATAAAATTATGATTATTAAATACAAAGGTTCTTTTGTTATTAACTTTATTATATAAATTATATAACATTAATATACATAAACCATACCTTTTAGATTCAATGTTTTTTAGAATCATAAAGTTCCTTAATTTTCTACCATTATGATAAAACCTTTAGATATTGATCGGAATCGTGATATAAATAAGTTCTGTGGAATATGAAAATAAATAACTATTACATTTATCAGAATAAATAAAACCATATTAATCATTTTTTTTTCACGTAATTTTTTTACCAATAAATTGGTTTTTTTTTGCTCTTTTAACTATTTTTTCAAAGTATACTAATATTAATTCCTTGATTTTTCAAAATGTCTCTATTTTTCTGATAAATATAAAAGTATTATATTAAATAATATATTCTTTGAATTATCGGTCGTAGTAGTTTTTGAATTAACGATCTTAAAATATTTGGCCGGGTTTCCTATAAAATTGGCACCTCTGTCGCGCACCAAGTTCTATTAACTAAAAACATGAATAGAGAGATTTTAATCATGCAGTGACTTCCATAATTATTGTACCACTTCGTAAAATTTTACACTGGCCAGAATTATAAATTATGGCCATTTTGGCCGGCATTAAGTGCAAATCGTTGTATCTCATAACCAAATAACTGTATAAATAAAATATTTAAATAGTTTATTGTTTGCAAATTTTATTAATGCTTTATTTTTAGTTTTTCAAAAAAAATCACGTTAAGCAATTTTTTGTGGTACAATAATTTTGGCACATATATAAAAAATTCAATTACATTGATTTTGTACGTTGGGTGACTTTGATGCTAAAAAAATGATATACGTAACGTTTTTATCGTTAAAATTTTCTCATTTTCTTTCTCTCTCTCATTTACTTCCTTCTAAATTCTAATATTTTCAGCTTGATTAGAAACTGGTGACAATTCCTATATTATTAGAAGTAGCAGTTATACGTACATCGCGATTTTCATAGCGGAAACGTTTTATAAGAATTTTTCAGAATCTTTTGAAGAAAAAAGTGAAGATTCAAATTATAGTGTTATACCAAAATATGATATATTATTATTACGTAATGAATTTTCGATATCAAAGGAACTTCGGATTTAATGATAAAATGTTGGGATAATTCGCCTTTAAATAGATCAAATATTAATGATATTATTGATATTATTGAAAATTGAAACATTCTATGGAATTTAAATCCTAAAGTTTGGTTAAAAGTAATGATTGGTTTTTTTTAATAAAGGATAGCAGATTTATTTATTTATTTATTTATTTCTAGTAAAGATTTATTGTATCAAATAAATTAATATACGATACATTTTATTCAGTGATGCTTGTCTTTAATAACAAAACATTGGCTGTCAAATTTAACTAATATAATTAAAAATTTGAATAAATGTTTTATATAATATTTTATCACTTACTATAAAGTTGAGTAACTAAACATTTTATGAAGTATTCTACACCATACAAATTTGTTTGTGCATTTTTCCAGGAGTAGATGTAAATTCCAACAGGTATCAATTTTAATATTCAATAATAAATTCTTGAAACGAATGATTTTCTTTTTATTTAATATTTAAAAAATTTTCTGAAGTATGTTGAATATAGCAAAAATGATAATATTAAGAAAAGTATATAATTATAAGCTGTTAAGGATATCTTTTAAATCAAGTAAATTTTCCATTTCTTTTCTTGAAAAATACTTGTCTTTGAAAGTTTCTGGAACATTTGAGAAAAATTTGTGATAATCTGGTAACAAATAGCTTATAAAACTCATGTCGGGAATGTAAGCTACTTTTCTTGGATTACTTCCAAATCGAATATATTCTATTTGCTATGTGAATCAAAAAATAATATTATATTTTGTTCTGAAGGGGAAATTAATCTGAATAAGTAAATAGGAACGTACCATTTCAATAGAATTTATTTCAATTGAAAGTTGAACATCAAGTGGCCTATATTCTGAAATCTGATATTCTATCCAACCTAACCCCTCAAGTTTTGATACATCTTTATGTTTTAACATACAATCTTGATAATTCTATAATTAAGTTAGTATTAATTTAAATTAAATAAAATAATTGAGATTTTAACTAATTAACTTACGTCATTGATTATAAATTTTATAAAGCAATCCTTAGATAATATTTTTTTGACATTCATTTTACAAATTAAATAATTCTTATAATTTTTTAGCATAGGCAAAACCAAACGAAGATTTCCATTTTTAGAAGACAATACCAGCCCTGATAAACTTTAATTTTAAAATTATGATTAATTTGTATTTGACTTAAAGTATTATTATGAGTAGACTTTACCTGCTTATATCACTTTCTTGAAATTGACAAAGTTCACTATTCAAATTTGTAAGAATTGAAACAAAATATACATCATGTTCTAAAGAGTTTAAGATATTAATTATCATTAACTTAAATAGAAGATAATAAATAATTTGAATATTTTCTTACCTTCATACATATATTTACTAAATTCATCGACAATTCCAAATTCGGTAAAATCATTTTTGTTAATTTCACAAACTTCATATAAATATGACCAAAAATCTGGATGCTCTTGTATAATATAACTAATAAATACAAAGTTCCATATATTATTTAAAGCTAGTCTTGCTTTACTATACTCTTTTAATTCAATATAAATTTTGCATTTAATAAACTGTAGAAATTCATATTCAAAAGAACTATAATTATGAATTTGATCGATTTTTGTTAATATATCGTTTAAATCTTTAGAACTATTATTATTTAGCAAGTATTCTAGATAAAATAAATGAACCTTTGCTAAATCATTATCAGAATTCAATAATTCTGCATACTTTTTAAATGATACTTTAGCATTGTTATTATCATTCTTTGTATAATACGTTAAACTTTTAAGATAATATGCTGAACTATTTAATGGATCTAATTGTATGATTTTATCAAGATCTGATAATACTTTATCATATTCCTTAATAATATAGTATGTAATAGCTCTCCTATTCAAATTATGAATGTTTTCTGGATCTATAGTATAAGCTTTTGTAAAGTATGATATAGCTTTTCTATATTGTGTCATATTATATAAACTTTCTCCATAATAACATAAAACCAAAGAATCCTCCTTATTGATATTTAATAATTTATCTAATAAATTTAATGTACTTAAATAATCTTCTTTTATTTCATAAGCGTATGCGCAATTTTTAAGACATAAATAATTATTTGGATCATTTTTTAATGCAATATTATAATTTTTTATAGCTTCTGTATAATCATCATAATCATCATAATCATCATCATCATCATAATAACCATCATAATCAGCATAATGACCACGTAATAAGTAACTATTTCCGAGTAATATATATGAGTTATTTATTTTTGCTTTATAAATTATTGACCTTTCTAAATAATTTGTTTCTTTTAAATTATATATTGCTTCACCATAATCATTTTGTCTAAAAAATATTTCTCCACAAATAAAATAAGCAACTGATCTTTTTGGATTTAAATCAATAGCTTCCTTTAAAAAAAAGTGAGCTTGTTCGTAATTGTTAAGACATCTATAAATATACGCTAAAATACATCTTAATGAATAACTTTTAGGAAAAAAATTTATAAATTCTTTGCATAAAGATTCAGCTTTTTCATAATTTTTTTCATTTATTTCTTTTATAATATTTTGATATGTTGGATGTTGTTTTTTTGTAATTCTTGAAAGTATTGAGGATGATATTTTTGAATTAAATTTAATAATTGGATTCATAAATTTCTTTTTTTTAGTTAATATGAGTTCAACTTCTGAATTATCTGAATCGTCAGTTTCATATAATTGATCGGAATTTTCTAATTCAATTGAAGGTAAAATATGTCCAGATTCAAAAAATTTTGTATATAAATTTTTATAAATTGAATTTTGTGATAAATATCTAATATCATTATCTTCAATTTTTTCTCGACAATTGGGACATATTTTTTGCTTCAACTTTTTTAAATTGTTTAATGCTAACATATGTTGGCATTTTAAAATACATAATTGATCCGTTGGTTCACTATTAATTGGACAAGTAATTTCATCTGCTATAACATCTAAAATGTTAGAATTTGATATTTGTTCTTTCTTTAAATATGAATTTTGATTTGATTTTTTTCCTTTCCCCTCTTTTCCTTTTCCAGTATTATTACTTAGAATTTTTAAATCTTCATGGTATTTCTCTTTAACAAAAGTTAATAAATTTCGAAATTTTTCTAAAGAATCTTCCAAATTATTTTCACTTAATTTTTGTGTGTATTGATCAAAATCAATTTCAATCATTGAAAACATTTTATTATCAATATTATATAAATGTAATAATAATTCAATAGATTTAAACTGAATAAAACTGCTTGGTGCTTTATTAAGTGATTCAATTGCTAAATAATAACAAAGACCATATGTTGCTATTCGAGATGATCTTTGGATAAGATTTTGTGCAAGATCTAATATTCCAAACCACAAAATATGTGGTAGTGCTATAGGTTCATTTCCAGCAAGTTCATTTAAAAAGCCTCCAGTATTTTTCAAAGCTTTAGCGACTTTATTTGATACTTCATCAAATTTTGTTTGAGAATCTAAAATAGATTTGTCCACAGCATTAACCCATTCTCTTTCCAAAAAACTCCAAATATATTCCATTAATACTAATTCTCCAAATTTTTTACTTATAATCTTTTCACTTTCAGACCAAATGAAAAGATTATGTTGAATTATTAACATAATTCTCCAATCTACATAATAAGATGCTACTGGATATTTAAAACTTAAACTCTGACGTACTTGAGTAAGCAGTGATAAGATTGAACAATTATCATTTGGGAGAGTAACTCCTGCTATTGATAAAATTCCTGGCGTAATATTTAATGCAGCTTTAAGAAAATCTTTAGTTCTTCGTATAATTTCTTGAAACCAAGTTTCATCATCACGTAAACTATGAAGAGTATCTCGTAAATGGATTAATAAAAAATCAATATTATAATTACGCTTTTTAATTGCAATTTGATCATTATTTTGTTGATTGAATTGATTAAAATTTGTCCTAAAATTATTATCAAGTCCTATTTCGATAACCTGAGTTGTTTTACGATGAATTTCTGCAAATTTTGCTAAAGAATTATAAACTTTATCTCGAAGTTCTTTACTAAGTACTATTGGTGAAAAACATATCCGTTCTAAAACAGTAACCAAAATTCTTAAATGTAATTCCAATCTAGCTACACTTTCTTTTGAATAATGTTTAAAAGAAGTATCAACTAAAGCTTCTAATGAATTTTCTAAAACTTGAGACGAAAATTCATTTTGTAAATTTTCAAAAAGTAATTTAAGTGCATACAAATAACTTGGTTTAGTTAGATTTTTTAAAAGTTCTTCTACTTTTTCATCTGGAGTAATGAATTCATCCTCTTCTAATTTGAGAAGGATACGATTGTTGGACATATTTTCATACAAAATCGTTTTATATGAAACAGGGTCGTTATTTTCTAAGCTACCAGAAGCAGTATTGGTAGAAGAATTTCCACTCTGTTATTATATAAAGATAGTTTTAATGATATGCAATTAATTAAATTTTAATATTGTTTAAAAAAATAATTTACCTGACTTGAACTTCCTTCCATATTTTTTATTACAAAAAGAAGTAAGAAAATTTTTATTATACCGACAGAATTAAGTAAAATTATAATCAAAATGTATGTAACACGATAACTGTGAATTTGTACTCATTCAAAAGTGTACACTATTTCAGTATTTATTTAATGTAATGTTGTGTCGCAAATATTTGTAAAAATTTGGGCGTAAATTCTAAACGCTGATCAGTGTGATTTCATTGGTTATTCTTTTACTTTTTTTTTTCAAGTACTAGGAGAAAAAAAAATTTTTCCCACGGACATGCAATTTGTAAATACCAAAAATGTCTATCCTATAATTTATATTAACTTTTCTATTTATGCTAACTAGGATATTGTAAACTTTATTTACCGTTCCTCTAATTTTTCTAAGTATTGATGAAAGTTTTCATGATTTGCAATTAATTAAATTCTAATATTTCTTAAAATATTAATAATATTAATTTACCTAACTTGAAAATTCCTTCCATATTTTTTTTATTACAAGGAAATATTAATTCTATACCGACAGAATTAAGTAAAATTACAATCAAAATTCATGTATCACGATAACGACCCTTCAAATGTAGTTTATGTAAATTCTAAACGCTGATCAGCGTGATTTTATTCTCGAGTAATCATTGGATATTATTTTTCATTTAAACAAGTTAGACGGGGCGTTCTAAACTGTTATATGCGAGGCAATAACTTGAAATTAGAAACAGGAGTTGTAACTGAACATTTATTGTTATAAATCTATATCTATATAACTAAAAAAAAAATACAATGTGTAGCCATAACGTTTAGATTAGCCTGTATAAATTAATTTTGAATTGCTGATACATGTTATTTATAGTTAAGACTCGCTTGATCGGCAAGTCATGTTGTACATCTAATCCAATTCCGGTTAATAAAATTTTGCCTTAATTTTTTTTTTATTATTAATTTTTTTTTAATTTTTTTTTCTTCTTTTTTTTTATTATTAATTAAAGAATAAAATATTATATTAAATATATTTACAAAATTATTATTTTTTAAAAAAAATCAATATAACATATAGGAAAATTGACCGACGTTGATATAAAATTTTTTGAACGCTGATAAATAGTTTGATTGTCAAATAAAAATCAAAAAAATTGATATTTTACAATATTTTATAATTAATTAATTGAAGAAATTGTTGATTTAATAATAGATTATTACAACCAAATCCATATCCGAAATTCTCTAAAATAGTCTAAATAATCACCAGATTTTTGAATAAAGATTTTAATTCAAATAGTTTAGTTAAATTAATAATTTATCAAATAAAATAAATACCAAAAGAATAGTAATAAATGAAATGAATAGATTCTAATATATTTAATTATTCAAATGTTTTTCCTAGTTGATTATAAATAATAAAAAATATTTGTAGTGATTTCATAATATTAAAGTTTTTTCGAAAATACTTCTAAAAAATTAATCAAAAAAAATGAGGGTATGGAAAAATAGGGAGAGTAAAAGAGAATAAAAGAAACGAAGGGGAGTGATGGAGGAACGAAATGGAGCAAAAGGAGAGTGAAAGAAACAAAAGGAATGAAAAGGAATGAAAAAAAATGAAAATAACAAAGGATAGTGCAAAGGAACAAAAAAGATGAAGTGGGAATGGAATAAAAATGAAAGGAACGAAAAATAGTGTAAAAGAATGAAAAAGACGAAAGGAACGAAGAGGAAATAAAAAACAACAGAAAAAACGAAGCAAGGGACGAATAAAAAGGGCAAAAGAAATGAAGAGACAAAAAGAAAACAAAAAAATGGAGAAAAGACGAAAATGAGCTAAACAGTAAGATTTTATAAACTGGACCAGTGGAAATAAAATAATTGATGATTTTATTCACAATTAAGCACCTATGATTTGTTTGATAAAGTTGTCGAGTGGATACCATACTTTCTTCCTTTCTTTGAGTTTTAGTCATTGACTTATTATTAGTCATATTTTTCACTTGATCTGATCAAGATTTAAAAAGAATTATTCAATTCATATTTTCAAAGTTCCTTAATGATGGTGTAATTATTTCACTTTGACCAAATAAAGTGTATTTTTTATAATAAAAAAAAAAAATTTCTAATAATGGAATCAGGTTTGCTATCCCAAATTTGTTTGTAATAAAAGTTATTTAATTTCAACTAATCTAAAAAATTGGTAATGTCAGATTTTCTCTAAGTAATATCAACTTTAAAAAGTATTAAAAAATTCTAAGGACTCCCCTAGGCTTTTTTCTCCAGCTATTATTAGTATTTATTTAAATAATAATCACTCTCCTTATGGAACTTCCTCAAAAATACTGTGGAGGTAGATAGCAAACCACCAAAAAAGTTCGATCGTAGGAAAATATCTTTAATATGGAAAATGTACCATCATTTTGATAATAAGCAACCAGCCAAGGAACAACAATTCATTAAAATTTAAGATAAACAAATGAAGAAATTGTTCATCAAGCCATAAATGTAAATATCCTAATGAACATAAGCCAAATTTTTGAGCATTTGATGTAAAAATATTCCTGGTAATGGTAAATTAGATTATTGTCCAAAGTGAAGCAAAGGATTTTCATGTACACTCAATACGAGTAGTAATTTAGTGATTTACACTGACAATTAGGAAAATCCAACGCTTGATGTGCCAATTACGTCCCATTTTTAACTCCAGTTCCTCGGATTTACGGTTCAAATGGAGAGAATATCTTCCTGCAGCTGGAAATTGGGCACATGAAATGCCAGACATGGTATTTGAAGAATTATATGAGACGGAAAATCTTTACCCTAGTAAATGAAAGAATTTGATTCAAGTGATATAAAATTGTTCCACAATAGAACCTTTTTTGGTAGTTTACCACCTACTTTTGTAGTACTCTTGGAGGAAGTTCCATAAGGAGAGTAGGTGATATTAGGTGGGATGTAAGATAATGCATCTTTTAAGCTAATAAGATCTGAAAACAAAAATGCATATAGTGATTGTAATATTAGCTGCCAAGGAATCTGTTAATATAATATGCAAGGAGTATAGTATTCAACTATTTTATATTATCTCCTGCTTATTAAACATATCAACCAATTCTGTAGTTTGAACATTACTTACCTGACTGCTACATGATTTTTCTCTTTTTTGAGGTGGATGAACTATTTGTATCTGCTTCCATAGTTGTTAAGTTTTGCTTTGTACTTATTTCTTTAATATCCTATTTAGAAAGCAAGATCAGGTGAGAAATATTTTCATAATAAGTAAAATCAGATAAAATTAGGATAATAATGGTCAGATGCAGAAGATACCAACAGATTAGCTTTTTGTTGTATATAAAGGAAGGTACATAATTGAATCTACCTCCAGAATCAATAGACCTTTATCAAAGAAACTAATGTTGACAACCTACTGCACTTACCAGGTGCCCTCAGAACTTGTAGCAACTCATTGGGGACGGAACGCAATGTGAAGTGACAAGAGCCGGTGAATAGACACCTAGAAAATGTGCACCTAAGGTGACCACTGTACAACACCTTTTGGGAACGGAACGCAAGCAAGGGGCACAAATCTTATTTTCACCATATTGTACTTACCCTTTTCTTCTTTATGAGCTCTTTAGCAATTTGACTAGCTTCTTCTGTAAAAGTTTGATTATTTTCAACATCCTTTAGTGCTTTATAAAATGCGTTATTAATATTCCTCTTATCTGTATTTTCATAGTATTCGTTGATCATTGCACTAAAGTGTTGTAATGACCATACTTTTGGTGGAAAGAATTCAAAGTATTTTCCGTAAGGGATAGATGGTTCGGTTTTGGATGTAGACATTTGTATTAGTAAAGTTATTTTTATTTACACGATTTGTTACTTGGAAGGAAGACCTGTAATAAAATCGCAGCACACGAAGTAAAATAATCAGTAAACGAAAATTAAGAACGCGAAAAATTTAAGCGAAATTTTCAGAAATGACTACTTAGCCTTTGATAGCTCTTATTTTTAATGTAAACTGAAAATAGCCTGTGTCTGATTTTAAAGTCCTCCAAAATTTGGAAGTTCACACAACTCCGTCCATAGTAAAAAACAATCAGATTATAGCCTATTTAGACTATTATGGAAGCGGCACTATTATCATTGTTAACAGTAAGCCAGTGGCCATGATTTTTTCTACAAAATAGGTTATAAATTATTACTCCGAAAGTGCTTGTTATATAAAATAAGTGGATTATCGTTCAGCCCAATAGGAACATGCAAATTTTCATAGACCGATATTTTTATTAGGCATAGCAATAACACAAGATTGATATAATAAAGTGGAGTAAAGAAATAAGTGGATTAGTTAGTATATCTTATTTATGATGTTATTAATTAATGCATGATCAAAAACGTCAGAACGATAACTATTTAATATTGGGTATTTGTTTAAGTATACATGAATTTATATAATAATAGAAATTGATCGAGCTGATTTTAAATGTATTATTCGTAATAAGTATAAAATAATCTTGCTTTTAATTAAATAAATATTTTATTAAATCGTAAATCGTGTATACAGTTCATTATTTAGTATTTACTACAGTAGGTATTTTCTTGGTATTTGAGGCCAACTGCTGAACTGCAGCATATTATGGGAAGGACTACCTTAGCAACTCCTCAGCATTTCTAAATTAAATTTATTTGTAAAAATCAGTATTTTGAAAGAACAACGTAGTTACTTCTATTATCTGTTAAACATATAAACTATTTAACTCATTCATGCATATACTTTTCACATTACAAAATATTGTATACAAACTCATTAGTATTACATAATTTATTTTATTAAATTATTATTGAAAATTTACGTTACAAGAAAAAATAATTATTAGAATAAAACAACAGGATAAATGATGGATTTTACGAAATGGTGTGTACTAAATCAAAAGACTTTAATTTATGGAGAATATAAGGCGTCATATACATATTTAATATAATAGTATATGTTACAATTATTTTAATTTAGTCCTAATTAGTTTTTGAAAAGTAAAAAAAAAACGTAATTTTCAATAATAGTAATAAAATTTTTATTATTGCCAGAATCTGCAATATTACTGTAAGTTCAGATTATGGCTCAATTATTATAATTGGACTAGGTTAGTCTAAAGTGACATTCTGAATAAATATAGTTAGTAATATCTAGAATCTTTCGAAATTTATAATTTATTCATTTTTATCGTTATCGTTATAATAAGTAGCCATTAACGAACGTAACAAAGAATTTTTGAAATGACACGACGTTGGGGTGGCAGATTGATTAATTGAATCAAACAAAAATTTATTTTTTCCGAGATCGACATATTAAGCTATCAGAGCTATTAAAGTTAATCTCATCATTTCTCATACAAATTCTGCAAAAGTATTCTTAATCATCACCTCTTTTATAAAATAACGCGATTTTTCTTAAAAAGAAAGTAAGTAAGAAGCACAACAAGTATAAAGTAAGTTTATTGCTACTTTTTTATAGGAAATATTTTCTCAAAAAAGCGTTCTATTTTCATTTTCTTCAAACTATTGTGAATTTGTTTATGTCTTTTAATATTATTTAAAAGTTAATAAAGTATGATTTCTCAAACTTTTGAAGATTTTAGATTTTTAAAGGGTAAATGACTATCTCAAAACAATTGAAAAGAGCACGTGAGATACATGCTCAAAATCAATAGGAAAGAAAATGAAAAAAATAAAAATTTAATGCGAAGAACAGGCTTTATATATCTTTAGACAAATGTTTGAAAAATGTTAGCTCGTCCTTTAAAAAAAATTTATGCATAATTTCCATCGTAAAAACCTATAATCTAAACATTTAGCTGATGTTTTAATATACCCGAAATTACTGATTTAACAGTGATTAGTTAAAAAATCTGCATTATAGGAACTACATATATGTTTAGTCCATCTACCACCCAACACGACGTGTTCTCCCGCTCCATCTGAAACGGATTATGACACCGCAACTGATACATTCGACCATTATCAAACAGTATCCTGAGTAATATGGAATATGTATGAAAGGATTTTTCAATTATTAGATAAATTACGTATACGTTGCTAACATTTTTGATAAAAGATATTTATGTGAAATATAGCTTTACTAAAAATCAACTATCAGATTTTGCATTTTTATATTTTTTATTTATTCTATTTTATTTCTTGGATTTAACTAATTTTAACCTGAAGTCACTTGACGCAAATCGGACAATATAGTTATCACTGAATCTAAACAAAAACCAAAAAAATTGGTTTAAAAGAAAAAAAAACCAGCAAAAAAAGTTATAGAAAAAAATTAATGCCTATTTAGCTAGTTGAATTGTATATTTTAATTAGCTTAATTGTTATTATTTTCGTATAAATAAATACATACTACAGCTTATAAATGTTTTCATCATTATAAATACTGGGAAATAACCTTATTAATCAATTGAAGCATGTGATTGTCTTCACTCTAATTCGTTAAGTGTAAATGGCGTAATTTCAAAAGATCATCTCATTTTGGAATGCAATCTTAAAAGTAATTTTGTTAAAGGTGCTAATTTTTAAAAATTCTAAATTATCATTTGAAATTTGGTTATTTCATTACTTTTTTTTATTGGTGGTATAACAAATTCCATTAAATAAACATGCAAATGCACAGGAAATATTCATGACCTTGTCTTGTCCGAAATACCGATCGACAACTAATTCAGATATTATTTTTTGATCGGCGCACTCTCATGTGACATATAGCAAGAAGGAAGTCAAAGAGTTTGAATTAATGACTTACAGTTAGTCATCAACCATTTATGGAAACATACATATATGAAAACGTCAAGCTATTCTTCGTTATTTCGAGTATTTTCGCCATCCCAGGTACAAACTTTCGCTTGTGTTATACTGAAAAATTAGCTTTTTGAACCTTATTTTTAACTCTCGATTTTCGCGTTTGCAGATATACCACCGATATCATGGCCATTTGTTTTGTAGTAGGTACCGAAATTGAGAGCGCCTTTGAAGTTAAAGGCCAGACAGAAATGAGCTTTTCAAACCTCAGGGAAAAAATTTATGAGAAGAACGAGAACGATTTCAAAGGCAAAGCTTTTGATGCCAACAAGTTGTATCTATGGAAGGTGAATATTCCTGGCGATGTAGAAAATGATAAACTAAAAACACTGAAAACACTTGAAAGCAGATCTCATGATATAAATGATGAAAATACTATCATACAAAAGCTTGGAGGAGAAAAGTTAACACCATTTAAGGATCTTGGTGACATTTTTGCGTATGGTAACTCCAAGAACATCCGCATCATCGTACAACCACCACCTCCCGCTACCACTGGTAAGTGCCTCTCAATTCAACATCACATATTTAATATTAGAGGCTAACTTCTGCTTTCTCTTTTTCTATAGCCAGCACTTTTATCACGGGACCCTCTGGACTTGTCCACTTATTTGTGGATAATTCCAACCTTTATGTTCAAGGGAAAAAAAATA
Source organism: Rhizophagus irregularis (assembly GCF_026210795.1). Classification (NCBI taxonomy): domain Eukaryota; kingdom Fungi; phylum Glomeromycota; class Glomeromycetes; order Glomerales; family Glomeraceae; genus Rhizophagus; species Rhizophagus irregularis. The sequence goes on along the minus strand of NC_089435.1, from coordinate 3,369,561 downwards.
TTGCTAGACTTGAAAATTTGAGTAGCGTTGATGATGAAGGACTCCCCTCCTTTGATGAATTAAGAATCGACTATGGCAGACTACTGAAAACAATTTTGGATAATCGCAAAGTTGGTGGAAGACCATACCTCGTTGGTTCACATCCTCCGTCGTATGATTCACTGTGGGAGTTTGTAGAAAAAAATGGGTTTGAAGTAAAAGTTTTTAACAGAAATCCCGAAAATCACGATAAGGAAGTTGATACAGAAATAACACGTGCTATAACAAAAACCGTTATTACGAATGGTCCTGGCACATTAATTTTGATATCAGGTGATAAGAATCTATGCCCTGGAATAAAAGAAGCTCTAGAAAACAATTGGAAGGTTGAAATTTGGTTTTGGCCTAAGGATATACATGTACATTCAAGTTTAAATTTTGTACAAAAATCGCGTAACAGCTGCATTCAAAGTCTACTTTCTATGGGAATAGCAGTAGATCTAATTAAGAATACAAGTTTTAGATTTTTAAAAGATTATTATAAATGCTTCTCATATGGTTATGGACCAGACTTTACAAATACAATGCGATTTATTGATATCAGTAATGGATATATATTTGATAATCATGAAGTAATAAATTGGTTTGTTAAAATCGATTTATTTTGTTGGTTCAATAGAAAAAACAAAAACTTGCGCTTGTATTTTAAAAGCAATCAGGATTTATTTAAAGCAAAAAATTGGATTAATAAAAATCACAAGGAGGTGCAATTTCGGGATTTAAAAATCACAAGGAGATGCGATTTTGGGGAGTAAATTAAAACTCACAAGGAAGTACAAGAATCGTATGATCTTTTTATCATATGATATATTAATGATAGAAATACATATAACATTTTCCGAATTTATAGAATTCATATATAATTTAAGTAGTTGATAAATTTTCGAATGCGTATAATAAAAAATATGCTATGTTACATGAATTTTTTTAATTTTTGATAATGTGCATTGAAATAGTACATTTCCTATTTTTTTTTACTTTTCAGATTGCATCATAGTGTAACCGTGAAGATAAACACCTTCTCGTATATATGCTTGAATCCAGGGATTACCCTAAGTATTTTTGTCAATTAAAAAGAGAATTGTAAATTGATCGTTAGTTGACTTTTAGGTTTTTCTTCGATATATTTCAAGTTTTGATAAAGAATATTTTAGATTTCGAAATAAATTCAAATAATAAAATTTCTTGTAGAGGAATTTTTAGACGAATTTAGTAATTACTTGTTACTTGTTTTACTTCCTTAATTAGATTATTCTCACCATCAACAACTAGATTCAAGTCTAAAAAGAAAAAAGGATGTTTCATTAATATCAAAAGGGATAAAATATAAAGTAATTTAATTTATTACTCACTCTTGGTAAATTGGCACCGATTGTACCTGTTTTGCTTACCTTTTCTTTTATTTGAACGTCAAAATAGTCGACATTAATAAGTATATAAATCCTTATGAAAAAATTTTATTAATAATAAATATTGTATTATTAATTAAACCAGAGTATTCTGCTCACATGAACAAAAAATCAATAAAATACAATTTTACAATACAATTATTATAAAAATACTTATTTTAGCTATTTAACCAAGTAAGATAAATTCTTGCCATGTGATAGTGAAAATATTCTTGAACCTGATAACAAATTATTATTACCAAATCGTTGCAGAATCTCAACATAATGTATATCGTAGTTATCTTGTCTATCCGTTATGTATTCTCCCGTGGCTTTAATTGGATAATAATTGACGGGAGTGTTGGCAGGACTTTCAACTCTGTCATTAGATTTTCAAACACTTAACACTACCACACGAAAAAACTGAAAATACCATCATTGTTGAGTCCAGTTCGTCTCAGTAATTCCTATAAGAAAAAGAAAAATAAGTAATATTAAAAATACTACTAAAAAAAAAAACAAATAATAAAATATTTCTAGTACCTAAAGTCTAGTTTATAATTTCGTCTGGAACTCCTATAAAAGAAAAAAGAAAATTGAAAAAAAAGAAGATAAACTAAAGAAAATCACCTCCAAGAATTGAACTTGGACACAGAAATTGTGGAACCAACGGTGATGGATTTTGTTGAGTTGATAAGTTATTAAGGAAAGAACTCAACAAAGGAATGAAATAAAGGATATCACATGTGAAGAAGAAAATCACATGAGATAGATCAAATGATCAAAGAAAGATAAATGTTTACAAGACAAAGGATCTCTCTGACACCAATTAAGGGCGATGCAAATGATCCCCTTGTAAAATTTATCTATCTAAGAATGGTCAAATGATCAAGAGAGGGTAAATTTTTACAAGACAAAGGATCTCTCTGACACCAATTAAGGGCGATGCAAACGATCCCCTTGTAAAAATTATCTATCTAAGAATGGCCAAGTAATCCCAAGTTGACCAAAGGGTAAAGATTATGTCTCCATGCTATATTTGGTAAGCAATGGACCTAGCTACATAATATAAGATAATTTGAAAAATATATGAATTGAGAAAAAACAAGAAAGAAAAAGATGACTAAACTACTGGGGGATTGAAAGTAGAATAGTATTTACTAAATGGATAATTTTATAAAGTAAAGAATAAGAAAAAAGGAAAATATAAATCATCCAATTAAGAAGGTAAAGAAAATGAAGGAGAATTGATGATAATGTAGATAATAGATAAAGAAGAAATGGTAATAATATAGATAATAATAAATGTTTAAAAGAATGAAATATATTAAAGAGATGTGAGGGGAGAGAAGGGAGAAAAATAATTGTAGCACACACGAATTTTAACAAACGAAGAATTAGGACAATTATGTTGGTGAGAATATTTGTATTTATGAGGAGAATGATAAAAAGAATGTAGAAGAATCCAGCAAGCAATGGTAAATATTGGGATGTTTCAATAGGTTGAGGAGGATTGTAACATTTGTTGATGGGAATTTCCTTTAAAATAGTATCAATAATATTTGGGCACAAGTGATATGACATTTTGAATTACAGTTTAAAAATTTAAAAATTTGAAAGAAAAATTTGGTTTGATATTTGAAAAATAGTTTGGTTTGATATTTGAAAAATAGTTTGGTTTGATATTTGAAAAATAGTAGTATTGAAATTTGAATTTTGATTTTTTCCTTGAGGAAGTTTAAGGGTATATATATATTTATAAAAACCCCTTGAATACATAATGACTAATAATAAAATAGATAACTTATTATGATTCATAAAAAAAAATCAAGATCATCTATTAGTCACATTTATTGCATCAATTAATTTATAAAGATATTTAATCTAAAACTACCAAAACTAGTAATATGAATTAGCTTAATGATGACTAATAATGTTATGATTGTGGCTTATAATATAGTTAATACCCTATATTATTAAATAATTTCATCTAGCTTTGATTATTGTTATTGATTAAAATAAAATAAATTTATTTTTGATATATAATTTGGCAATGGTTTTAGTATAAAGTTTTTATCGTATGTATACATTACCGAAAAAATAAGTTCAACTTGTGTACTTGAAGGCTTAAATAAATTAAACACGCGTGATATACATAACAAAAAATGACATTTTGATATTTACACAAGATTCCAGAATTTAATATTCCCCAGTTTGGAAGTGTCCTACGCTTACATTTCGGGCAATAAAAAAGCTTACTGAAAGTCTATTACTTATTAATCATAAGTTATATGGAAAAATTTGTAGAGGCAGCAGTATAACAAATTTATTTACTTATAAATACAGTTATAAAACTTATTTAATTAATTTATAATAATGTTTATAATATACTGCGTATCAATAAAATATGTTGGTTTGTATTACTACTCATATAAAGTCAAAGATGTGATCTAGCCCGTAGATAAACTGTCAATGATATTACAATATCTGATCTCATAATAACTAGAGATGTGATCTAGCCCGTAGATAATCTGTCACGGATTGAAATCACTGAAATACCTCCGACATCAAACAATATTAACAAACAAGCATTTTTAAGCCACCTACTGCTGAAATCACCAAAAACCCCGACGAAGAAAGACTGGTCATACCATTATGTAATAAAAAGTTATAATTCAATACTTTGTAAACTCGAACTCTAAAGTCTCTAAATTGTAAAAATATGAAGCACAAAGATGTTGGTTAACAAAGATAATTCTATTTTTATTTATTAGTATTTAAAATAAGGTCATATTCAGGGGGAGTTAGAGGACGTATTAAATATGTCGCAGTTATAAAACTAAATTTGTGCAGTCATTGACTTTACAGTTATTCACGTTAAATACTTGTGTATCACGTTAAGGTTTTGAGGAAATTCTAAATTTTGAGAGAACTTAAGACCACAAGAGACTAGGTAAAGAATAACAAAACAAAACAAAAAGCCCAAAAGAAAAGTCATTTTTGCAGTTCTTTCTCTGTATTGCACTTTCCAAACTTGTTTATAGAAAAACCTATGCTCACGCCAGCTTTTTAAATATATTTTTCTTTCAAACCCGGTCTGAAACAATTTTTTGGTAAAAATTCTCTAAATTCTTTATAACTTATGGAAAAAAACCATATCAAACGAACGGTTCCTAAAGGAGGAATAAACAGTTGATGATGTCAGAAATGCAGAAAAATAACTTTATAATAGAACTTTTGCACTCCTCCGTCTATTTTTTAGTCCTGAGAATTTGATCGATGGAAAGAGTTCCAAATTCTCTTGCATAATTAGTACGTTTATACTTTATACACATCTGTTCTAAGTATAACATTTTTTTTATACCATACCCTTAGTGGTGTCGTAGAGTGACTACCAAGACAGGGCCATCCCCTTAAGGTATGCAAGCAGTGACCTCAAAGACAGGACTCCGAATGTCAAGGTATAAGAATCATACATCGAAATCTCTAAAGTGTCTAGTTTTATTTACATAATCTTATAAAGGATAGTTAGATATTAAACAAAATTTCTTATGAACCAAAATCTATCCATATATTTGTAATTCAAATTTTGCAGTTTATGTTAAGTTCATTGAATAAAAAATTCAGTTGGGTTCTTTGTCAATTTCTTATTAATTATTTATTAGGTTTAACAAAAAAACTTTTCTTTTTTAATTAGTTCATATAATATTGTTGAAAGCAAATAGCATGATGTATATTTGTTTTTAAAATTTACGCTTTTTCTATTTTTCTTTGATATTCAACTAAGTAACACTTATCATTGATAAGTAAAAGTAAATTACATACAAAATGGTCAAAGACTAAATAATCACTATAAAAAGAACTAACTTATATCATAAATTTTTCTGCTGTTTCGTATCATTAAAGAATTCCTGAATTTAATTGTCAACGATCTAAGTCTAAATGAATTATTATTAAAATTTATGCCAAATTTATTTTATTTAAAATTTATAGTTTTATTAATTAACAAATTATTAAACATTTTAGCCTATCAAGATATCTGTTGGTAGCAAAAAAAATTCCCTCGGGGAACGACTTTTGCACCTGCAGTGTATATGTGAAAAATGATCGCAAACCTTACATGATTCGATATGATAAGTCATTCCTGTCCCCCTATAAATTGTGGGAGAATTATTATTAGATGATTTTGGCTCCGCAGTACAAAATTATTGAACCTGTATCACGTGAGTATGTGACTTTTTAAATGTTACACCAGGGTGGCACTATCTATTTCGACGGCTCAACGGTTTTATCATAGTTACTTTAAGTTCATGGTGCCCTTGTAATTAGCACCGTGGCTTAGTTCACGTGGATTATTAAAAAATACCCTTTTTAAATGTCACATGTATTAATCTTGACTGGGATCATGTAATTTTGCTCAGAAGAAAGGCATTTTCTATGAGCAAGGAAATATAAATATGTAATAATAGAATTAAATAATAACTTATAACGTACCAGCTAAAAGAAATTACCAAATAATTTTTTAAATAAAGAATTTAAATTGTATGTAAATATTATATAAATATGTAATAATAGAAGTAAATAAATAACTTTCGAACTATATTATTAAATAATTAGTATTTTAGTTAGTTTAAATTATATGTAAATAGTATATGATAAATATATAAATAATATAACCACAATTTAATTGTTTGATGTCCGAATTTTCTGAGAAAAAGAGTTTAGTTAAAATAAAATGAATATAATAAAATTTGGAAATTTTTTGGAAATTTGGGAAATTTCAAAAATTTTCAAAAGATTGAATTTAAATTTAAAAGGACATTTAAAGTAATAACGACGTTTATTATATACTGCGTGTGTTATGCATTTTTTTTATCAAAAAATTTTCATAATAATTTCTCTGCTGTCATACCCTCTTAGTATAACGTGGCGTGATTCTGGTGATAAAGTAATGGCTAGTTATATGAATTAAATATTTTTATTTTGGAACACCTATCAAATACACGTTATTAATATGATCTTAAAAACCTTTATAATGGCATCCATTATTTATGAATTCATTAATGAAATTTTAATTCCTGAAGTGAATATAAAAAATTTTTAAAATATCGCAAAAATTATAATTTCTATTATTTCTATTGTAAAAATTAATAATTTTTTTAATGTTTATCTCTTAAACGGTAATGCCGGCAAATTTGCCAAAATAAATTATATCAAAACACAAACTTTGTCAATATGATTTGGATTATCCTATAATTCCGCAGTTATATTGATCTACATTCTTAGGATTCGATATGTGGGAAAATTAGACACAAATTAACTTCGAAAAAATAACGTCGGAATTTTTATATAATAAATTAATTTTCTTTACCATAATATTCTGCTTCATTACAAAGCATTTTAATATACTTATTTATTTTTATTATGAAACTTCAAGCCCCAATGAACAAAATAGAGATGATAAAATTTAACTTTATGCATTTTTTACAAGTTCACAAAAATAATTCGTTTTTTAGGTTCTATGTAAAGTCAAATTGCCACATCTAAACATTAAAAATCATAATAATAAATGTTGTTCCCCATATCAAAATCTACATATTCTATTAAGCTTTAATATAGCCATAATCAAATTCCAATGAGATCGTCAAAATTGAATGCAAAATTTTTCAAAATTTTTTGTCATCTAAAAAATACAACTTTTGACCAATAGTTAATCTTTAATCTTATAAAATGAAATTAATAAATAATAATTATTGTCACATAAAATATGATTTAAGCTCTTTGCAAAAAAAAATTTTATTAGAATAACTTCATTTTTCATAAAATTAGATGAGAACTGAATTTTCGGTAAAATTGCAGGCAAATTTACCTGCAGTTTAAGGGATAATATTTAATAATACATCGCAAAAATTAAGTAACAATTAATGAATTTTTGTAAATTTTATTTATTTTGATTATTTTTTTTTTTAAAAAAAAAGAACTTGCTTCTTATAAAGATATAATAATTTTTTTATTTTTTAATATACTGATTAAAGATATTAATAAATCATTTTTTTGAATTTAATTAGTTTCGGGATAATGAATATCGGGAGGTTACGGGATTCTAAAGTTTCGGGATTATGATTTGTCGGGATTGTGAGCGGGATTCTGATTGTAGTAAATCCGTGGAAAATACATAGATTCGTCATGCGCCACGTCATTCTAAATGGAAAATCTTATAAAGGCATAATATTTGAATAGATACCATACAACCAATTTAATGTTAACATTAAAAAAGTTGAATTCTTACTGGATTATTCAATAACGATAAGGTATAAAATTTCATTATGAATTTACTTAATTTATAATTATATAATGATTATATTAGAAATTATTTGTCAATCAGCATAAATCTGGGTATTAATTTTGTTTATCATAATTTGATCTTAAAAGATCGACCGAGATTACGAATTATGGCAAGATTTTACTTCCGGAAAACTATATTTATTTCATTATATAAATTAAATTAATATTTAATATTAATGTGAATTTTTGAACATAAATTATTTGAATAAAATTTTTCCCTATTAAACTATTATCACAATAGTAAAATTTTTTTTTAAATTTTGAAATTTTTTAAAATTAGCGAACGTAACGTTATGAAAATTATTACCAATAAAGCACCATACAAAATTATATTTAATTTTTCATATAACTTTCTTTATCATATGATATCATACATAAAATTTTTTATTGATTGTTATTTTTATCAAAATTGGTTAAATATAGCATTACTGTAATCTACAAATGCAATGTGATTCTGATGTTTTGTAGATAAAGATTTTTTTGTATATCCAAAATTTTTATAATTTATTTAAATTGATGAAAAAATAAATTCTCTGTACAAAACACAAAACATAAATTGTCTAGTTTTAATTTTTTTTTTTTATCAAAAAGAAAAAAAATAGACTATTACACATATATATAAACATCAGCGTTTATGACATTCTAACTCCCCTTTAAACGTGATCTTTTGTTTTAATTCAATCCTTTTCTAACAAAAATAAAATAAAATAAAATAAAATATTTAAGATGGCACAAATTGAAAATCTAGATGATGAAAATGGTCAGCCTGAAAACCAGCAGAGAGAAAGTAAAGAATTGCTTGGCGTAATTTATGGTATAGGGATGAATGTGAATACTATAATAGGAGTTGGTTAGTACTTTAATTTATATTTATCAGTTATCTTTAAAAAAGGAATATCATTCGAAATTTAAAGATTAAAAATGAATAATAAATATGCAGGTATTTTCACAACTCCGGGAATTGTTTTGAACCTAATAAAAAAGCCTTATGTCATACTATTATTATGGCTAGCTGGTGGAATTGTAAGTTTATTTGGTTCCCTTATTTATGCCGAGGTAAATAGCGTTATATTTATATAAAGGTTATTTTTTTTTTTTTTTTCAAAAAAAAAAACTTTATATCATTAACTGTTAACTCTCTGGTTAAAAAAAGTATGGAGCTCTTCATAGAGATAATGGTGGAGAAAAAATTTATTTGGATAAAGCATATCCATCCCCACCTTTTATGGCAAGCTATCTTTTTAGCTTCATGTTCATATTGTGAGTATAATAATTACTATTGTAAAAAAAAACTTTCCATATAATTAATTTGACATGCTGTTATTTAGTGTGATTCGACCCGTGATTATATGCGCAGTATTACAGTCTGCTGCACAATACGCGTGGTTTATGATTTTTGGAGAATCTCCATTGGATGGAAAAGAAAAAATTGATTCATCCTTAATTGGTTGGAATAACAAATTTAGGCCTTACTGGTATTTATTTTAACAATATATATGTAAATTTTTGTTTTTTCGTTATTAAAAATCCTTAAATAATTTCTCTTGTTTATAGGGTATTGAAATTGGTAGCAATTTTATTTTTGTTATTAATAACAGGATATCATTTGTTAAATAGAAGATTGGCAAATAAGATAAACCATACGCTTGCAATAACTAAATTGGTTATGATAGTGGTAATTGCATTCAGTGGAATATCAAAGTATAATAGCGGAAATTGGAATAAACCTATCGATGATCCATCCCCTTATTCTTATCCTACGGCGATTCTTAATATTTTATTTAGTTATAATGGTTGGAATACTTTAAACTATTCTTTAGATGAATTTAGAAATCCTCAAAAAAAATTAATACTTAGTAATATTATTAGTATTGTAATTGTAATTATATCATGTAAGTTTTTTAAAGGCGTTTTTTTTTTTAACGAAACATTGTATCATTTTTCTAACCATTTATTTTGTATCAGATATATTGGTAAACATTGCATTTATTTCTGCTGCTTCACCATCTGATTTTGTCCCCGAAAAACGCGATGAGGTAATTACAGCAACTTTCTTTAGAAAAGTTTTTGTCAATGATACTCACGTTACCGTAGCAAGGATATTCTCATTTTTTGTTGTTCTTTCTGCTATTGGTACAGCTGCAACAAATATTTGGAGGTATTTACTATTTAGTGTAAATTGTCATTTTTTTTTAAAAAAAAATACGTATATATACCAAAAAATTTTTTTTGTTAGTGGATCAAGAGTTATTGTGTCAGCGGCGGAATCAAATTTTTTTCCAATAATTTCACCACAATTAAAAAAGTGGAAAGAAAGGACTATGATTCAGGAAGGGCAGGGAGGGAAAAAATTACACTACATCGAATATACTCCAGTTAACGCGTTATTAGCACAACTTGGATGGTGTATTTTCATTATATTATTTATTGGCGCATCAATACCAGAAGATAGTTTCGTATTATTTTCTTCGATATCAACTTTTTCTTATTGGATATTTTTCATTGCTACAAGTTGGGGTTTAGTTGTAAGTATAATACAAATTCAACTTTTTTTATTTTTATTTTTTTCACAAATTTTCAAATTCTAAACTAATTTTTTTTTTTAAAAAAAAAAAATTCCAGAGAACACGAAAAAGAAGTTCTATTGTCTCTCCATTCAAAGTGCCACGTATAATAATTTATTTGTTTGAAATTTCAGGATTACTAATTATTATATTATCATTTTTCCCTGATAAAGATCCTAACGATCATATCGGTTCTAAAATACCGTATATGATTCATATATCATTTATCTGGGTTAGCATTATATTTTTGTTTGTTGGGTTTGCTTGTTGGTACTTTTTATTTCGTAATCAAACAACGAAAACAGCAATAGATACAACATCAACACATACAAGTGATACAACAGACACAGATACAACAGAAAAAGAAGAATCATAATTTATCAATCCATTGCATCATGAATATATATTTATGGTATTTTCTTATTACATTAACATTTTAGTAATAATAATATATTATATTTTTATAGATTAATTAATAATAAATATTTAAATCATTAAACTATATACATATTAATTAAATTATAAAAACGGCAATTAATATGTAAGAGAACAAATAATATCCGAACAAATGTATAACAATGAGTACAATATGTACACATAATATCAGTTATATACAATATATATATGAATGTATAAAAGGCGTGAAAGATTTAATTATAATTCCGGCTCATTTTAACGATAATTTCGGCTCATACTAATGATAATTCCGGCTCATACTAACGATAATTCCGGCTCGTACTAATGATAATTCCGGCCATATTTATTAACACTCCAATATATCGGTACGTATTACCAGAAACTAAATAGTTTGAATCTAAATTTCCGTTTGTGCTTGGATATTATGGCTTTGGATTCATTACACTTTATTTGACCAATAGGATTTACTTACGAAATAAGTCAAGAAATAATACTACAATACGAAATCCCGAAATCATTATATTTTCACGTGATAAGATTTCGGAATTTGGTCGGGATTTTGAAAATATTGAGCAATAATAATACATTTATTTTTTATTAAATTTTTCTTTTGATAAATGGAATTTTTTTTTTTACCCCTTATTACCTGTCCAAAAATGTCTAAAGCAATTTTTTTAAACCAGTTTCAAACTTGTAATGACAAAATGACAATTACAAAAAATAATTTGTAAATCAAAAAAAAAAAATTCTTTGTAAAAAATTAATCTAAAAATAACAAATTTATTTTTAAATATTCCTTTTTAAGGAAATTTTATTTATCAATCATCGAAAATAGAAATTTCTTTTTTTTTTGTGCTGATTATCCATTTTATTTTGTTATTCATATTAATATATATATATATATATTAGTCATATTCTTTTTACTTCTTTTGAATATAAACCGCCGAAACGCCGAAATGCCGAATACCTGGTTTTTAGCAATAATATAAATAATATAAATAACATAAACCGGTCCAACCAATCATGGAAAAAGAGACAAATTTTAGTTATATTAAAATTTTATGATAAGAAAAATATTTTCCATTAGTCATGATTAAATAATAACATAATAATGATTAAAGTCCACTAATTTCATTTACAATTAAGGTGGTATTGGCGGCCCATCATACCATCATGTGCTTAGAATGAAATTATAAAAAAAGGAAATATGACCGAAACATAAAGAATTCGAGAATATATTGAACTTACAGGGATTTTGTAAGATTCCACTATTTACTTTTTGGTATTATTGATTATGATGGTATAAATAAAAATTTTTTTTCTTCAATTATTGGTTATGTCAATTGACTAGATGAAGAGATCGCCGCATTTTAGAGAAATGATGCTTGATTGATAAAGTGATGATAAAAAAAAAGAAAAAAAAATTTACGTATATTTGCAATAAAGACCAAATATCTAAAATTCAATAGAATTAGTTAACTCATAGTAATCATATACTTTATCATTTCACTTATAGTGGATTTTCAAAAAGTGTGACGTAATGATGTAACGCTAACGTTCAATCATTTCTAAGAAATAATAAATTTGATTCAATTCAATAGAGTTAACTCATAGTATCATCATTTCACTTACAATGGATGCTAGCGTCTATTCATTTCTATGAAATAGTAAATTTGAATCGGCAAACGATTCGTTGTGATCGCGTGTATTTTCAACACTGTCCCTGTCCCGTGACCTGTAAAAATTGTTTAGCGCGTCTATTTTTAAATAAATCAACTTTGACAAAATTATGATCACAATAAAATAACATAAATGGCGTACATATACCGAATATCAAATACCAATTTATTGCATAACAGATAATTAACAATATAGCAATACATCTGATATATCTAATATCCAATACATCTAATATTCTAAAGTAGCCTAAGAAAAAAATTCATCTTTAATAACCCCATCAAATAGCATTTTTATAAAAGACTTTCCTATATAATTACTTATAACGGTCCGAAATTTCTTCACGTATGATGTCCATACATTCTCGCCCATTTTGTAATAAAGCTTGATCGAAGTCTTGATTAAAATTTCCTATAACATATTTAAATTTGAAGTTTCTAACATCATTACCATAATATCTAATCCTATTTAAAGCAAATTGTAAAATTAGTCGTAAATTTTCGTTTCGAATCATTTTTTCATTACAAAAATATAATTCAAATAATTTGTTATAGCCCATATTTTCCAGTAATTTCATTAAAAAGTATGTGATGAATTCGTCTTCGTCACTATAGATATTTAAACCTAATTTCTGCAAGGAGTTAGGTAATGAATTCGTGAACGTCACAATATAATTATCATTTAACATTGACGACAATTCTAATTTCAACTCTAATTTCAACTCGAGATGTTCTAACCCACTCAACACCTCTAATAACTTGGTAAACGACCAAAAATCTTTAATTGATATTTCACATGATAAATTTGTTAATTCGTAACAATATTCTCTTAATATTGTAATGATAAAGGTATTTATTTTACCTAAATTTAATGTTCGTAAATTTGCGCTGGTCATTAAGAGTATTTTCTTAAGACCAAGTGTAACCATATCATCACTGATTGATGAATCACCTCCTGTTGTTTCAAATTCTTCTTGTTGTTGCTCATCGTACATATAATTACTATATCCATCATCTACATCATCTACGCTTACGCAATCTTCAATACAATAAATTTTTCTGATTTTCAATTTATTGAAATCAATTTCTTCAATTATGGGTATTTCCCTCATTTTAACATCATAATATCCCCAATTATCCTCCTCTATAATAGAACCTTTTTTTCCTTCAAAGATTAATGACTCTAAATTACTACAATTTCGTAAGACTTTTACTATTCGTGAGAAATTTTTTAGTTTCCCCCCAATTGTTAAATGCCTTAAATTTGTTTCCTGAGATTTGATAATTTCCTCAAATTCGAATAAGTTTTCGAAAATTAAGGATTCGTTAAATGATAACGCTTCTAATTTGTATTGATGCGCGATAAAATTAAAAATACTTTCAATAAAACGTGAAGTAAATGAAGCGATATAATTTGATGAAATATTAATTTTAACGTATCTAATCGAAAAAGTGTAATGAGATAAAGTATCGAATAAATTATTAAGATTATTTTCATCTTCTTGAATATTAGGATTGTTTGCTCCAGCAAAATAGGTAATCTCCAAATTTACTAAATGAGATATAGAATAAACAAATTCTTTATGGTTAATAAAAAACATTCTATCATGAGAACTTAACCTAAAATAATTCAAGGATTCCAATTTATTAGTCGACGCAAATAATAAATTACTAACAAGATAAGTTGAATATACCAATTTATCCTGATAATTTACATAATAATTATATGGTTCCATTAATATTAACCACCTCTCAATTAATATTTGAAATACTTGTGAATTAAAACTTTTTAAGAATTCAGGGTAATAAAAAAATGTCGCTTCTGGTAATTCTAAAGGAATTCCTGTAAGTCTTAAAAATGATTTATCTTCATCCACTAAAGAACTTACGTATGTATTTATAATAAGAGGTGATTTTGGATTTTCCAAATTTATGTGTTCAAAAGGCGTACCCCATAATAACGGCGTCGCTAAACGACAAAAAAATCGGTTTACGAATGTACAATTATATAAAGTCTTTATATCATTTTTAAGTTGATAAAAAATTTCATTGTAACATTCAACGGATATTTTGTTTTTTGAGTAAGAGTCCATTTTTGAAAAAAATTATTTAACTCGCAAAAAAAAAAAGGAAAAGGAAAGGATTTTTTTTTTTTTAGTAAATAATGACCGTCAAGTTTATATTTATTTTAAGAGATCGACAGATGTACGTTTCATTGCATTACTTTTGTATAAACAATTGATTGATCATTACAAAATTTCCCACAATTGAATTATAAAACGTAAAATATATAATAACTTTAGTAACTCTCGATTTATAGTACACTTTTGTTGCGGTAATAAGTTGTTCCGTAATCGTAATTTCTCAAATTTTCAAATTACAAAAAAAACAGCTTTTACATATCCGGAAACAAAGACAAAATGTAAAAGTAATGTTGTCCGACCATGATTCATTGGCCGCAGTAATACTGATCAATTACACCGATCCTATTTATGTTTCGAGCAAAAAACAAATAACAAATCGTAGCAAATTATCGATAGAATTATAAAAATCAAATTTTATGTACAGTAAACCAGTAAATAATGTTTGTCTTTTTAATAAGTTCTAAATAGGAATAGTTCTCTTTAAGGGCTTAGCTTTTTTTGAATCATCAATTGATATATTTAGAAGTTCCCTCCTATTCATGAGTTAGTTCTTGATTTAACTTTTTTTTTTTTTGCAATGGTAGGACAATTAATGATATAAAAGGTATGATGGATTAAAATACCGAACCAGCCCTCCCGACATAAGCCTGTTCCTGTACATCGGTAAGTCGAGCCAGGTTTTGAGAATATATTCGACCTGATTTGAATGAAAATGGAAAGACCCGTAATTTATTCAGGTCTTATATTTTCGTAACTCGACCTAAGTATGTGTAAAACAGGTTAAACTCAAAATATATTACCGACTTAATATTGATAATCTAAAAAATTTACATAATAAATTCATTTTAATTGATCATTTGCTTACAGTTAAAGAAAAAGTGGCTTGGTAATGATAAATGGCCATACAAGATCAAGTTATTACACAGTAAAATTCGATATACCGGAACCTTGATATAACGGAACATAAGTAAAGTCTTGATATATCGGAATCAGGGTCTGGAACGGATTTAATATCATAATCTATAATTAAATTACCCTTGATATAACGGATTTTTGACAAATTTTACCAATGGAACGGATGGTTCCATTATATCGAATTTCACTGTGTATTATGAATTCTGAATTAGTCTAATATAATAAAGTCAAATAATTAGGCGTGATATTAGCAGAAATCAAATAATGAACTATTGGCTTAATTTGGCCAGAATTACATCCGGGTCAGGAAATTTATGACATGTCGGGACATGCGGTTCAGCCGGTTCACGAGTCATTATAATTATTAATACCAACCTGAATCGTGTTAAATTAACGCGAGTTGACTGTATCGAACCCTACTGAAACCTTTCTCAGATCCAATAGAAATTAGCTTCCATATCAAGCAACATCAACATGTTTTAATTTAAATACTCTTTTAAACATTAAGTGTATCCTTTCTAGATAGACCTAAAAAATACCAAAAACATTTCAGATTACGTTCAATGTTAAATACTAAAGAACTACGAAAAAACTGAATATATTCTACAACTAAAATAAAATTAAACAATCGATTATGGATTGTCCCGTACTTTATCGGTCTTGACTTTTATGCAACGATGTTTTCGGTGAGTATATAGAGAATGAGTAACATTTTTTCATTTTATATTACTTATTAATACCTTTAAATGTAATTTCAGAGTTTTTGGGCATAATTTTTCAAGATTTGAACTCCATGTAAATTTGGTAGGAAACAGTTTTAAGGAGGATATCCTCTCAGTTAATAAAAAAAAGTAAAAAAAGTAAAATTGTCATGTGGAATGCTAATATTTCTTGTCATTCTTGTTTGACAATATAAATATCAGTAATATTGTGATACAATGATATCATTTGATTGTATACTTGACCACAAATAGTATGTAATATGGACATGATCAAATCATTACACCTGATTAAGAAAATAATGTAATTACTATACTGTAAGATATAAAAGTCTTCCACTATGCTTCAGACAATACAATTTTACAGATAATAAATTTTACTTTTTACAACTTTAACAATATGCTTATGAACTATATGTCAATAAACTTTAAATTCCCAACTACTGAACAGTATTTTTAATCTGCATGTTCTTTTATAAAAAGCCTTACTATTATCACTTCTTTTGTTAAGATAAATTTTCTTGAAAATTATACAACACACAAAGTCCTTTGTGGATTTGTGATCAAAGTAATTCATATTACGGATGCAAAGTGTTCAGACTCTTAAGAACTACATATTATATATAAAAGTACTATTGAATTTTTATCAAAATATATAGTATGTCCAAAAAATATCTTTTAAGGTATTTGATTGACCAGATAATATTCAACAATAAGCATGCAAAATTAGCATCTTGTAGTCATTTTATAGCACTTCATAATGGTATACTGCTTGCATCCTATGGTCACTTTAGTACATCTAAATTTTCTGTTTAAGGTCTGTTAATCTTAGAGGAGAAATTAGTTATGTATCTTTCTTATAACAACAAATATCCATTATGATGAACCAATTTGTTCATCAATTATAGATACAAGAAAACCCATCCACTTGGATTGGGATAATTTTTTGATGATAAATGGGAGGTTATATCTGATAATGATAACTATTGCTAAATAGAAAATTTATTAGGAATTTTTTGCCAATTCAGAGTAATCTGCAATAAAAAAAAAAACATCTGAAAGTAATTAAAAAAGGCAAAACTATGACTAGTGAAAAAATTTTAACCATTTGGATTTGATGACACTTTAGTAAATGGATAAGAAAAGTAGAAGATTGTAAGTATTATAATAATGAAATTAATAAAAGAATTTTGACATTTCAATTCCATTCAAATATTCATCATTCAGTTTTTCTGGTTTAACTTATACTAATAATAAGTAGAAAACTTATGGTTAAATAATTTTCATAGGCTTTAAAAATCAAGTAGAACACAAATTATCAAAGACTATGAGCTCTCCATAATTTTTGAATCATGATTTTTATTAGATATATTTATTTTTTAGTAAACTAATAATTTACTCATATTGTTCATATTGTGAAAGTCAGTTCAATTTTTTTCTTAGTTGGAGCTGAGCAAATACTGTTAATATCAAAAATTATGTTAGTTAATTAATTGTTCTTTGTCTCTTTTTATCTAATCTTGTCATTAATGTAAACAGAATTCTAAAATATTATGACATTGATTAAAAATTTATCTTATATGTTTACATTCATATGGATAACTTAATTGGCAAATGGAAATACATAGATGTTATGAATATTCATGAACTAAAAAAATAATAATAAAATTTCATTACTCTTTGATTAATTTGTATAATTTCATTCTTTATATGATTAATTCAAAATGTTCAATAATGATTGTAATTTTTTATATAATATGATAATTTATTAATAATAAAATATAAACACATACTTTATAACTAATTTAATAAAAAATTATTCCAGATACATCATATGTACTGTACATATATTTATATATAAGAATATTTTTACTACGTCATAATTAAATTTCTTCTAATATTGTTCATTGTATAAAAATAACACTCTTTAATAATAGTATACAATATTTGATATTATTCTTATTTTCTATTTTTATTATTCTTATTATCAAATATCAATCTTAAAACGCTAAAGGATATTATTTATAGGTCAACTATAATTAATATGCTTATTTTTAAGATAATTAGATTATATTTATCATTTTAAATATATTTATATCGTTTTAATTAATCTATTTTTATTATATTTCTTATTTCGTATACTGATTTGGTTATTCATTTTATTCATTTGGCTGCATTTTAATTTCTAAATTCAGTTTATTCTTTTTTCTATACATTATTTACTCCTGATCGTCTAATTTTAGCTATTTGGTATTATTAGAATTCTTATTGTTGTTTATTATGATGGAAGTATTATATTAACTATATTGTCTTTATTCAAGATAATTCTATTTATAATATAGATTGTGCTACTAAAGAAACTTAATTAGGTCACCCAATTAGATTTTCTGAGTTTTTATTGGCCAAAAAAAATTTAAATAATTATTAACTAATAGATAAAAAAAAGTCTATGGAATAGATTTACATATTTTATAAAAAAAAATTTTTTTTTTTGTACCTATATAAAACAAAACCAATATAAAAAACCAATAAGGGGAGGGTCCGGATGAATAGCAGTGTTTGGAATCTTTCATGTTTCGGTACAAAATTTGGACATATCATATGACGGGAATTTATCATACCGGACACCATTTTTCTGTAAGGATAGGACGAGTTAAAGAAATTTTATAAATTATAATTCACAAGGAATAATGTTAAAAATTTCATAATCAACTATCTTTTCTTTTTGTTAAAAATACAATATCTGATATGTTTATGTATCATAGGATGAGGCGAATTACATTACATTGTGGGTAGACGCGTAACAAGATGTTAAAGAGTGGATTTTATACGGCGTAATGTCATATATGTCATAGAATTTTTAATAGTACAACTGTATATTAAATTAATAAAAATAAAGATGCTCTCAGTTACAAGAGATTGTTGCGTATAAAAAAAAGACTAATATATTAGCCTCGAATGAAAACACTCTCCGCGCAGCCAGATTTATCTACGTGATCAAGTCCTAGACAACCTTCATTAGATAATGTCATTTCTGATAAAATTATAAAATTATATATGATTAATAAATTAAAATAAACGATTTAATAAAATGTTCTTGTTTAACTCACCATCGTCATCAAGATACTCCGGGTTTGCGTATGAAGTTTCAGATACAATTGCAATTTTTACTTTCGAAAAATCTTTTTCACTCATACCAAGGCGATGTCGAAGACATACTTTAGTATTCGCGAGAGTCTCGCTCTAAGCCAATAAGAAATCAAAATTTGGATTCTTTGAAATTTATATTATTAATTAATAAATAAAATTACGTTTTTAATAACAAATTTGAACAAGATTCCATCTGATCCTTTGTGAAATGATATACTTGAATAGCTCGCTCGGTTATTTTGATCGACATGAATTTCATCTTGAGGTATTTCCTAAAATAAATACATGTATATTTATGGTAAAATAAAAAAATTTAATCAATTCATGATATTCACCTCTGCGTATAATGTTGCATGTTCTTCTTGTATTCTCTCTACTGGTTCGGTCCCCAAATAGTCCTTTTAAATCCTATCCTGATGAACCTAATTCTAGAATTTGGTGATGGTGATGTCGTTAACAATTGAATTCTTTGGAAGGCGAAAATCAATGGCTTCCTAGTGGTTATCTTTTAAACGAAATTTATAAAATTAAAGTAAAAGATCTCCAAGTATAATAAACGTATATATGTATATATATTCACTAACCTCATCTTTAATTCCAAGCCAGTAAACTTTAATGAACTTTTTCGTTTCCAAATGGCGCCAATTTGTTACTATATTTAAAATCTTCGATCTCTTGACCTAATTTGGGCATAATTTATATGCCATAGCATTATCTATATGATATACAAATAAAATTTTGGTTAACATTAGTAATAATAATAAACCAAATTAATCACATATTCAAGGAATGTTGAAGATAAATTTGAATTTTGACGAGTATCCAGTATGATTTTTTTTAAAAGAAATACTATATAAAGGTTCAAACTAAATCCAAACTTCAACAAATATGTCAGTTAAATAATAAATCAAATACAAAATATAATTTATTTGAATAATTAACATATAATCTGTGACTGACTAACATAGAACGATAACAATATCGACAATATGGACGATGATATGCCTATGTCAGACGATTTAGTCATGGAGGATGCAAATCAATAAGTTGGTTGTTACTTTTCATTATATATATTTATTATTTAACCAAGAAAAACTACCATTTTGTCGAAATTCTTAAAATTAAATTATAGCTAAATATCAAGCACCTTCCTATTAAACTATTAAACTGCATTATATTTTAACATACTATAATATAAATTATTAAATACAAAGGTAGAAAATATCTAATTTAAATGCAGAATAAAGATTTTCATTACCAAAAACTTTTCAGCCCCTTTTAAACTTGAAATGATCGACATACCTTAATTCCACCTTGTACTCAAATATGTATTAATTAGGATTTGTTTATTCTGATTCATTATGAATAGTATTTTAATAAACATAACTGTATATAAAAAAATCATTTTAGAACTTTTACGAAGATTTTCTCAAATTATTTTAATTACATATTCAGTTCTTTCGTCTATATTGATCTTATTTTAAAATCAGGAAATTTTTAGGTAATGATGTTATTAGAATATTAGAAGTCTAGAAAGAAAAAATAGGTAACGACATGAGTACTAATCAATTAGACAATTTAGTTAATTATAGATGCAAAATTTGTGCTTATAAATGGATTAATTATCAAATCCGTGACGAAGCATTTGTCATACTTTAAACTACACTTTAAATTCCAAAATAATTCTATTGAGCTTCATTAAGCATTGGAAATTATTAATACATGTTGAATGGCGTAAAATAAATATCACCTGAATCGTGATATATTCATTTATTGACCACAATACAGATAAATAAAATTATATTAAAATATTTTGCTTGGTTCTTACTTTTCTTTTATGTGTCGGAATAGAAATTCCAAAACAATAAAGGGACATATAAGTCTAAAACACAAATGAAGTTTCTTAAACGCAAAATTTTTTATTAGATTTTTCGTAATTATGATAATAATCCATCTTATTAAAATCTGCAATTGAAAGGTTATCGATTGAAAGGTTTATCCGTTTATGGAATACCTTACGTTGCTCCAGAAGTTTTCAAGGGCAAAAATATACGATATATATTTTCGTGATGCAGATCTTATTATTGAAATATGTAATGATAATATATTGAGTTAATGCAACAAATGTTGGCGTCGACCCAAAATATTAGCCGACAATCACGTGATGGGCAGAGAAACCGTAAGCACAAAGTTTCCATAAACGCCGATACATTATAATAAATAGTCAATAATTGACTTTTGGTATTACACATGATACTTTATTAGGTTGATGTATATTTAATGAAATAACAATTCCGGGGAAAGTAAAATATTTATGTGAAATGATCTTGAATTGAAAAATGACCTTTATACCTAATAATCTTGTACCTAATTCTAAGCATCCCTCGTAGTATATTACCCCAGAAAAATTTGTATGATACCCGGGTACTATAGCTCACTTGTATACGTAAATATCAAGAGAAAAACAAAAAATAACAGAAAAAGAGACATCAAAAGAAAAACGGTAAAAAAATATCATTATCGAAAGAGAAGAAAAATTCGATACTGAGCTTAATATCTTTTGTAATAAGAATAACCTTTTCCATTATTATAATATTTTGATCCATTTGAATTTTGATAATAGTAAGAATTATCCTTGTTAGCGTAGTAATAGGAACCACCGGGTGCTACTGAATCTCCACGATGATACCATATATTTCCCTTATTATTGACGCCACTATAAACGTTATCTTTAGGTTGAGTTCGAGATGAAGGGTTATTATTTGAAGTTGAAGGCATGTTTTCCGTTTGTTTATTTTGATTTTATTAAAATAATTTTTCGTATGTGAGAATTTTACGTGTTTATATACTTTATTGAAGTTATCTTGATCGCTAAATTTGGGTTAAACTTTTACGAAATTCTTACAACATATCAGGTGCTTACGCTTTTTGTTCATAAATTGAAAAAAGTTCTAGAACTTGCCGCAGCTCTGCGGCTTAACTGATTTACGATACCAGACTGGGTTACACGAACCCAGCCCGGTGCAGGTCTCCAGCCGCAGCCGGTTCCGTCACATAAATTATCTAAGCCCACAAGCCACAATGCAGGTAATTTCCTTTTAAACATGATCTATTTATTATCCACCCAAATGGTGAAAAAAAAAATAAAATAAAATTGTCGATACTAACAATAAAAATAAGAATTTTTTGTTTAAACAAAGAAATAAAAAAGTTGACTATTTAATACAGTATTTCAATGTAACTACTTAATAAATTATATAATAATAATCCCTCTTATATCTTAATTAATTACTTGTATTTATAACTGATTTTTATAATATTTTGTATAAATATTTTCATCTATAACCAATTAAACATGTAGATTATAATATTTTCACAACTGTTATTGACATGACAGAATAAAAGAACAATTTTTTTACTTGTCAAGTTCTTTGTCTACTAGACGGAAAACCAAGTCTTATTGTATTCCAAAAAAATTTCGATAACGCGAATGTAAGGGGATGATCGACAAGGCATTAATTTCTTTTGGTTAAACATTACTGCGGTAACTCCTTGTTGATTCTCAAATTGTTTGATCGTCTTTAATTTTAAACCGAAATTATTCTAATTATTAATTATTCTTATTATTCTAATTAAAAGAATCTTTCGAAATAATATACTATGTCTCCATTGATAAATCCAGCAGGACGATGTGAAAAATGTGCTAAAAATTATATAGATCGTTCAAGTGCAGCAAAAGAATGGTGTAAACATTGTCAAATAAATTCTTTAAAAAGAAATTTTATGAACTGGACAAGCGGTAATGAAGCTTAATAATTATGATGATATAATTTTTGAATGGATACCATACAATCAATTCATTAATATTAAGGAAAAAAACAAAGGTAGTTTTGCTGCATTATATTATTCAAAAAGGAAGGATGGTTCATTACAATATCATGATATTGATTCGTTTGAAACAATTGCTTTAAAATGTTTTTATGATAAACCAAATATCATTAATGAATTTTTAAATGAGGTACGATATTTTTAAAATTTTTTTTTTAAAAAAAAATTTTATTAATTAAAATATTATTTTTTATTTTAATAGATTAGAGAAAATATTGTGATGAATTTAAAAATATTATCGTTCTTTACACAATTAATTTTTTTTCTATATGCTTTAACAGGTAGATGAATATTTAATATATTCAAAAAAAGAATCTTATAAATTTTATGGAATATCCAAAAATCCAGATACACACAATTACATTATGGTTTTTCAATATATGAATGGCGAAAATTATAAACTACGATGTAAAAAATGTGATGAAAAGTATGCAGAACGCTCGTACGCAAAATATGAATGGTATATTCCATATCAAACAAATTTTTTAAAGTAAATACAAATTGGACCAGTGGAAATAAAATGATTGACGATTTTATTTAAGAAAAACAATTAAGCATTTATGACTTGTTTGATATAGTTGTTGAGTGGATACCATGCCAACCAGTTTAATATTATTGAAGAAATAAAAACTTCAGTATATTTGCAATATGGAAGGACGGACCAATATATTGTGACCTTAATAAGGAGGACCGGATGAGAAAATCAGATAAAAATTGGTTTGAAATAATGCGTAAACATTTAAAAAATAACTTGAATGTTTTAATGTAAAATGTAAACTAATTACATGGTTTAAGAAAATTTACTCTCAAGTTTTATGGAATTTCTCAAAATCCTGATACTAAAGATTGCATTATGGTCTTTGTGTGAAAGATGTGGTGGAAAATATATAGAATCATTAAAAGTTTTAATTTCCTACCCTGGAGCAAGGGACTGTTTAAAAAATCCCTCAGAATTTTATTATTGTAGTTCAGATACTTCCTCTGATTTTTTATCAATTATCTCAAATCTGTAATTATTTTTCATTATTCCTCCTCCTCCTCTTACCAATTCTGAGCATTATCAACTGGTTGCAGAGAACGAAATTTTGTTGAATGAAGTTCAAGAAAGGGATGAGTTCATTCAATAACTCAGAAATGAAAGAACAAATGAACATCTTGCATTTCGTCACCAAATATCAGCTTTAAGAGAGGATTGTAATAGGTTGCGTCATGAGAGAAATTCAGCTCATCATAGGGCTGAGGGAATGGTAGCCTTGCTTCGTAGTAAAACTAGTTCACAATATCCTCATAATCCTCCTATTAGGCATAACAGTTGTAGATTGTCTTCCAGATGGATTGATAGATTTAATTTTTTTTCAGATTCATTAAAGGTTTTAGATTATCCACACTATCAAGAAATTGGTTTTACTTCCTACCCTGGAGCAAGGAATTGTTTAAAAAATCTTTCAGAATTATATTGTAGTTCAGATACTTCCTCTGATTTTTTCATCAATTATCTCAAATCTGTAATAATATTTCATTATTAGATATAACAGTTGTAGATTGTCTTCCAGATGGATTGATAGATTTAATTTCTGTTCAACATGTCTTAATTTATCAATATATTATGTTCTGACAGATTTAATATCTTTATTAATGACAAGAGTTCCCAATACATTGACTAAATTAAAACTTTATGGAGGTGATGATGATATTTCATTATCATTTATCATTAGGTTAACAAAATTACAAGAACTACAACTGTCATTTGAAGTTAAAGAATAGTTTAAAGATTTTGAAATTTTACAATACATTATTTTCCCAAAGTTACAAGTTTAAAATTTAAATATGAACTTTCTAATTGGGAAAATAATGGAAAAAGTCTGATTTTTGTGATTATAGTATGATTTATAATAATAATTCATTAAATTATCAATTGCCAGATATTGTCCAATTCTTAATAAGCTTTCTACTAGAATTAAAAGTAAACTAATGATACACTACTATGAACAATGTGTACCAACACCTCTAAATGAATTGGAAATATTAAAAATAATTATTGAAAGTTGTCAGAATTTAAAAAGTATTAAAGTTTGATGTGGTGGTTTATTTTAAATGAGAAAGATGCATTGGAAGTAATTTTGGAATATTCAAAAAAAATACATTAAGTAATATTATATTATCACTATAATGTACAATTTAAAATATTTCTGGAAGAATTAGATTTCTTTTTATAAGTTGGTCAAATCATATATCACAAAAGTCAATTTCATTGATTATTACTATTGATTTTTGTATTGTGTCAAGCTTAAACAAAAATGATAAGAATTTGGAAATCATTGAAAAATATATTGATTTAGGTATTATCAAGAAATTTGAAGTTACAGATTATTACATTGTAAGCATTATATATACATTTTGATGATTTGAAATATATTTAAATTTTGTAGCTTTAGAAAACTAAGTTTTAGATTATTCAATTTTACTTGATTTTTCATATAAATCAATATAGTTATGATAGAAAAATTAGGTGATGAAATCATATGATATAACGGGTGATCAATGGTAATAACCAGGATGATAATATTACTGTTGCGAAATTTTGATTACTGAATGATCATCGCGCACTAATATATTATTAGTGATTAGTGAAATGATCAATCATAATTTATATGAATTTTTTTTACTATTTAGTATTTTATTGTATTTTTATTATATTTTTGTATTAATTATTTTTTTATATAATGTTTTATTGTATTAGTATATTGTTTTTATTGATTTTTTATTAGATATATTAGGTTAGAATTATTTTTAGAGCGTTAGCCAAGGGACAATCATGATTATGTAATCAAATTTGCTTTGGTCAACTTATCACAAAGTGACCTTTGACAAATTGTCACTTGGACGAAGTGTGTAAGTTGTCTAAAGTCAATTTAGCTATAAACAAGTTGTCCTTTGAATTTTTTTTCATTATAAATATTTCTCCAAATGGATGTGGGAGGAAGAATAGTTTTTTTTAGAAGAGTTCAGTTTAGAATCAAGATCTTTAGACCCTAAAACAAGATTTTCTCTCAAGAAAGGTTGTTTTAGTGGAAATCCTTTGTGATTAGGAATTTATTTTTGTGTGTTTGATATAATTTTGGTTACTACAGAGTGTAAATAGAATGTGGCGCAGTAAACACAGATGATTATAAAGTTACTAAAAATAATGGTATTAAGTATCAATCGTTACAGTAAATAAGGCATAAAAGACATATTTCA
The DNA here is from genome assembly GCF_026210795.1 of Rhizophagus irregularis. Classification (NCBI taxonomy): domain Eukaryota; kingdom Fungi; phylum Glomeromycota; class Glomeromycetes; order Glomerales; family Glomeraceae; genus Rhizophagus; species Rhizophagus irregularis. The sequence continues at coordinate 3,343,076 of NC_089435.1, read as the reverse complement.
TAAAATTGTTTTTTTCAAGAGGTCCCAAATAGAATCGTCAATCTTGAGAGATGTCATTTGAAGTTTGAATCCTAAATAAAAACTTTATTATATGATTAAACGAGATTAATTCAGTCATAAATTATTATTTAGTTATAATGAATCCTAATTGTTATAATTTAATTAATTTATTCAAAAAAGAATATTCTATTTATAAAGTAAATTAATATTACCATTTGCTTTGAACGAAGATTATTCAAAGATTGAAGAATTTTTGACAAATTTATACAACTTCAATTTTAAATCGAAAGATCAGCTGAAAGAAAATGATTGGAGAATTTATAAATTACAAGAAAGATTTGAAAGAAATATATATATATTTTTTTAAATATATAATCAATAAGCTACTATATTTCATTATGCAAATAGTACCTATGAAGATTGCTATAGAGTTACGTTTAACAGAGATTTTTCATTTCAGTGAAGTGCAAAAATCGATGAAATCAACCAACAGCTCATTGTATTTTCTAAAAACTATCATAGCATATAGAAATGTTAGGAAACTCAAACAAGAATAACTAATACTTATCATCTTACATTTTAGCATAGATTCTGGAGCCGTTTGTTGAAGTGATAAATTTTCTTGTTCATATTAAATTATTGATAGAAGGGCAATACTTTAGAAAAAATCTTTATTTTATCATATATACAAAAAAATTTAATTATTAAATTTTTTTATGAAAATTTTGTTTATTTTAATCTTGCATTATCTTTATTCATGAATCATGATTAAAGATTTCATACTTCATAGAACTCACAAAGAATTGTGTGACAGGATACTGTTGCTTAAACAACATATGAAAGTTTGTATAATCTGCAAAGGGAGAAATGGGAATATTTTGAATTATTGTTGGAAATGTTTCTTTTATTCGTTGAATAGTCTCTTTTTTGATTTTTTGAAGACACAATGATGAATTATAAAATGAAGAAAGTGAAGAGAGTTTGTTCAAAGGTCAATCGTGACCTTGATTGTAATGATTGAACATCACCTGGAAGAAAAAATTTTCTGATTATACATTTGTGCGATTTGTGCGACATATAATAAAATAATTCAGATCATGTGATGATTCTTGTTTATATTAGCGATAACCACGTAAGGTGGTGACAAGAAACAATGTATATAAAATAAGGCAAGATCAATGTTTATCTAAAAATCTTATTATGTTAATCGATTAACTACATTACATACATTACGTATTTACGTTTATGGGCCAACACCTTATGCGATTGACATCAAATTCAACCATTTTGAAAACGTAATTTCAGCTCGCACTATAATTGTACCGATCGACAAAAAAATTAATATTACACTACATTTGTATTTATATTTCTTTATATTTTAAAAAAGGTTTAACATCAATCTTTTTTTTTTTTTTTTTTTTTTTTTTGAAATTATAATAAAATGACTTGTCAACTTCCATCTGACTGTTTAAATGAGATTTTTTAATGCTTAGAGGAAGATACTCTTACTTTGCATTCATATTTGCTAACTAATCGCCTTTGGTGTGGAATTTCTGTTAGAATTTTATGGAGAAATATTTGGAATTTTAATAAAAGTTCTTATCAACAAAATCCATTTAAGATAGACTCATCAATTCTTACTACCTTATATGCTTGTCTTCCAAATGAATCAAAAGAGCTCTTACAGAAGAATGGAATTTTTATTTCAAACCTACAGCAAAAAAACCTCTGTTTAATTATGCAGCATTTTGCAGAGTACTTTCAGTTCGTGATATTAGTAGAATATTTGATAATGCTTTCAAGGATAAATCACTCCATAATTCAATTAAGCTTAGAAGATAGAAATTATTTAGTCATACATGAAATTATCAAAATGTTTGGAAAGCAAATTTATTCCTTGAAAAAATTATTCTATTATCATAATCATTATCATATTAATTATTCCTTTCTTTATTTTCCTGGAATAAGAAATCTTTCAAGAATTAAACTGCATCATGCTTGAATTATGAATGTACAAGCCATGTCAGATGAATCATTTTTATTAGGACAAATTGTAATAAAGGAATTGCTGTTTTTATTCTAGAGATACAATTAAAAATAAATTCTAATAAGAAATGGATAAGCGAGTCAGATAAAAAATGTTGAGTTAAAATATTTATATAATTGTCAAAATCTTACTGAATTTTTCAATAAGGTATAAAATTTCATTGTGAATTTTTAATTTCAACACTCTTATAAATATTACGTTATATTAATTCATATTGTTTATCAACAGATTAGAGAAAATTATTCGATTGAGATTCTTATTAGAATTCCTAAAATATATGGAACATCTCAAGATACATATATAAAAGATTATATTATGGTTTTAGAGTATAAAAAGTATGCATTTGAACGATGTAGTAAATGTGGGGAATAATTGTTATAATTTGGATGTTTAACAGATAAGGCCACACAAATTCAATTTTTCGGTTCACGTAACATTGAAATTTAAAATCGACCCGGGGACCCAGGGTTTATTGTTTATTAGTAAAAAAAGTTTATATATAAAATCGTGACATTTGATTGGTTGACTTTTAAAAGGGAGGAATTTATTTTCGCTCTAGAAGTTCTCAGCCGCGTGATAAACTTACCCGCCAATAAATTTACGTCCTGATCACGTGATAAATTTTTTATATATAAACTTTTTTTTATTGAAATTTGAAAAAGTGACCCGGCCGGGTGAAGTGAACCGAAAATTCGAATTTGTGTGGCCTAAGTTGTGTAGACAGTGCCAAACTAACTATTTGAAAGCAAATTTTACAAACTGGGCAAGTAATAATGAAAAAAATTGATAATTTTATTTAAGAGACAATTAAAATATGCTAAGTCAAGTGAGTTAAATGATATTATCTTCTACCGAACAATACTTGAATGGATACCATACAGTCAGTTCAATAATATCAAAGAAGTGAGCAAAAATATTTCAATGCATTATATTCAGCAATGTGGGAAGAAGGTTCACGATCTTGTTATGATTGGAAAAGATTACCATATATGAAAGTGGCTCAAAAATGTTTATATAACTCACAAAACGTTGATAAAATTTTGAAAGAGGTATAAATTCTTTCCGGAAGTCCTAAATTTTCTTAATAACTAATATTTTTCTAAATTACAATGTAGAATATATGGAATATCCAAAAACCCAGATACTGGTTTTTAGTTAAAAGTATATATCCAAATTGGGGTTTCTTTTTAAAGAAATGTTATTATTTTTTTTTGTTAAAATAATACTATTATATATTTAGTTATAAATACAATTATCGTGCTCCGCTGTATGATGTTGATGATTTGTAATTTAATTATTTTTTATGCGTAAGTTTAATAATTACAATAAACTATATTTAAGCTATAAACAATACATGTGTTATAATTATTAATTATGGCTATTAGGATTATTATTGAAAATAATAACAGAATTGATAAAAACTTTATCAGCTGTTAATTTCGAAACTAATTCTTCCAAATTTTGACTTTTATTTTCTTGAATTTCATTTAAATCTTTTAATGGCCTTCTTGTAACTTTAATATTACTGTTTGCCGAATTAATAACTTCACGATTATCTAGAAAAAGTTCAATTTTGTTAAATTGATTATCAAAAAATAGAATAAAATTTTAGAATATTACCATTAAGCAATGATTTTGCAACAACGAAATTGTCTGTTGATAAAGTTGATTGTTCCATTGATTCTTCTATAGAAGAAAATTAGAATGCAGGTCATTTATTAATGATTAAAAATTTCAAATTTTTACCTGATCGAATATTATTTTTATTAAAACCAAATGCTTCAACAAGGTTAAAAGCATTATTTCGTTGAATTTCAGTTTCTGGACGCTCATATCTAGCAAGCCCTTGCTCAGACTTATGTCGTGTACTTGCCATACATTCAGAATTTGAAAATCCTCATCGCTTTAATATTTGTACTAGCATTTTCCGACCTGAATGGTTACTAATTTTGCGATCATCCACGTTAATTCCGGTTAAGGTAACAATTTTTTTCATAAAGGATTTAATTTCTTTTTCAGACACATGTTGCTTATGATACCATAGTAGTATGAAAACCCCAATTCTAGCTCACCCCCACCATATAATCTAAAATACTACCACTTTATATAATCTAATTACCACCATCATATAACTTAATTACCATCATATAATCCACCTACCACTTTTACTATAATTTAACTACCACTTTATATAATCTAATTACCACCATCATATAATTTTAATTACCACCATATAATCCACCTACCACTTTTCATATAATCTAGTTACCATCATATAGTTTTATTACCACCATACAATTCTATTACCACCACACAATCTGAAAAAATTAACCGAACAAGAAATAGGATTTCAAAGCCAACGGAGCCAAAAAAGGTAAGGAAATATTAACCCATCCAGGAAACCAGCCATGGAGTCAATAGAGCGGAATAGCAAGGCAAGCAATTTCCCTTATACCGAGAAAAAATGTAATTGAATAAAAGATTCACATATAAAAGACTTACAAGATGTCACAATACAGACCATTACTAAGACGTATACTAGGCCAGTTTGAACTCAACATAGAAGAATGGGTAAAGGAAATAATGTGGTATTTAGATATAGCATATTTAAAAGCTTTAGATTCCGAATTTAGCAAAGAAAGTATGTTAGTATCTGGATTAGAAGAGCTAGTAGAAATATTTGATGAGATGTTAGAAGGTGATGATATATGGATACATCCATCACTTTTATCACGAATAAGATATTCTATTCTACCAGATGAGATGGCAATATATGAAAGATTTTCAGATATCATTAAGAACTTCTCAGAGGATAAAGAATTAGCATATGCATTATTAGACTTAGTAGAAATATTATCAAAAAAGAAACCTACAACATTCAACATTATAGATTACAATATACAAAGAATATTCACGAATCCTAATGATGAATATAGAAATGAATTCAGCATCTACCATATTAAAGGAGATGAAGATATGGACGAAGACACAGATGAAGACATAGATGAAGTAGAGCAGAATGAATTCAATGAATACTATCAGAATCTTGCACCGACCACCGAGAGTCAGCTGGATAGACTAAAAAATGAGTTGGCTATAACTCTATGTGACGAATGTCTTATGCCAACAAGAAGTCAGGAATGCGATTGCTGGATTTTACAAATAGAGGGTTTTTAGTTCTCAGTGAAACCATTTTTTTTACCTCTCACAATCTGGAATAGGTGCATCACAAATAAAATCCCCAAAATCATTCGGATTAGAAAACAACTTCTGTAAGAACTTATAAACCATATCAGCATCCAATTCAGTCTTAGTGCCAAATATATTAACCTTACCAGATTTAGGCCAGATATGTACCCGAATCTTTGAAGTAAAGATTATAGCAATTTTAGAATGAATATCACCTGCATCATTCTTAATATACTTTATCGGAAAGGGAAGAATCTCACGAATACCATCTATAGATTCTAAAGCATATGCTAAGGTAGAAAGATTAATAAACTTATCACCCCCAATATTAATCACAAATTTATAATTGCGCAGGAGAGCCTTATTTCCACCCACAAGTTCTACAGAAGAAAATTCAGGTAGGGAACATTCAGAAAGGTAACGTAAGAAGATAGCAACAGGATCAAAAGACCCGAAAACTTGTATACTACCAGATTTAGGAAAATAACGAATAGTATGTACAGTATCAGCTAAGATGATAACAAACTCAATGCATGCATTAAAAGTGCTACCATCCCCTGTACGTCGCCGTCTATTTAATGGATTGTCAGGTGTACTTCGTCTGCATCGCCTCTCACCTTTTGGTTTAGACAAGTACTGTTCATAACCCTCAAAAGCTTTATGAATAAAGTTGCTATTAATGGCAATAACATCCTTAGTAGGTTCAAGCTTATGACCAAGCACGGTGTAATCAAGCCCTTCAACATTGATCTTAAATTCAGTAACAGTAAGAGATGGAGTAAGTTCACTAAAAGTAAGCATGTCTGGTTTTTTCTATTGATAGAAAAGAAATGTTCAAATTATTTTATCCTAAGAAAAAATCTAATTAAATAAAACTTCTTCATCAATATCTCATATGAGATACCATGACAAACAATAGCTTACCTTTCGAACTTTTAGAAAAGATATTCAAAACTTCATATGAAGGTACTTACTCCCGTTGGCATTATCTTTGCAATTATGCATTAGTGTGTCGAAAATGGGCTGTAGTAGCAAACTCTCTCCTATGGGGTGAAACAGACCTTTATAACCTCTATAATATTAAGGAGTTCCAAATGTACAAACATCTCACAAAACCAGGAACAGTATGTGGAAAATATATCAGAAAGCTTAATATGGATGGAGTAAAATTATGGCCCATTTGTATTGTAAAAATGCTACAAGCTTGTCCCAATATCCAGGAACTTAGCATAATAGATTATCAATACTATGGTGGAAAAGGTGACGTTAGAGATTTGCTAAGTGAAATCCTGCATATATTACCAAACCTTCAAAAGCTAGATATCAGATATAGTCGATATTTTAAAAATAGAAATGCCATTGAAAAACTCATAGAAACCCGTAAAGACCTAGAAATCAGAGTAACATGGCAAATGTAATATTTGTAAAGGCTAATCACTACCGAAAAAATTTGGGCACTGCCCTGTTACTGCCCGTCACTGCCGAAAAAATTTGGGCACTGCCCTGTCACTGCCCGCCACTGCCCATCATTGCCGCAGAAGTTTGGGAAACACATGGATTTTTCCTAGCAAGATGACGCTTTAACTTAGAGGGAAAGTCAAAACTTGCTCCACATAGATGACAGGTTAATCTTCCTCGAGAGTGTGAATTTTTTTTAAGTCGATAGTATCCATCTGCAAGGAAGTCACGTTAGTTTTCCGTTTATGTAGAGAAATTGGAATGGTAATTTTTTTACGTGATGATAGAGGGATGGTCAGTTGCCGATTTTGGAAATCTAGAATGACATTAGCACGATCAATCCAAGGTACACCTAGCAATAAAAAGTCCTTATCACTCTTAACAACCATGAAGTCATCTTCAATTTTTTTAGAGTTCTCCCCATCATATACAAGAATACCAAGACCATATACTGTCCCAATAGTATCAGATTTTGTTGCAACACCACTAAGATCAGGAGCATTACTTCTATCAACGTCAAGATTTAGGCGCTTTACAATATTGTTAGATATCAGAGAACTATCAGAACCAGTATCAAAAATTGTCGTAGGAATAACTAAAGATTTTTCACTCTCAGGTGCGACTACTTTGGTCTTAATAGTGACTACATCACTAGCAGACTTGCGGTTAACAATTCCAATACCCGCTATAGAAGACCATAAGTCATTATTACATATAACATCATCATTTTTACGGATTAAATTTGCAGCCATACTATTAGTTACAACCGAAATCATAGGATGAAGGATAGATGTGAAAAGGTCCTTAACATTATCCCAAACTTTTTCACGTGTTTTTATCGAGGGTTCTCCTTTAAGCTGACTGAGTACTGGTTCTTTATAATTAATGAATTCAGCATTCAGAGCATTGTAAGCAGATATAACAGTCTCTTTTGGTACAGCATTAACGAAGGATTGAACCAGAAGCTTTAAGAGTTGTATAAAAACCTCAAAGATAATACGCTGCCTTTCAAGTTGTGATTTTTTCTTATCAGTAGGCTTTTTATCTACACGTTTCCTTTCTGTAGGCTTTTTTTTTTAATCCATAGCAGGCATGTCCAGAGTCTGAATCACTATCAGAGGAGTCAGAGGAGTCAGAGGCGTCAGAAGAGTTAGAGGAATCAGAGGAGTCATGTGCATAATTTGTTTTCCTCTTTCCCTTCTTAGATTTTGGACAGGAACTCTTAGTATGACCAGATTTTCCACAACTTGAGCATTTCTTTGATTTCTTTGGTTTGCGTGTACCTGAACTTATACCAAATACCTGATTACCACGGTAAATATGGTCAGATGGTAAATTTTTATTAAGTTCTGTATCAATAAATATTTCAAGATCACTAAGGGTTACTTTACTTATATCGATATCTCTTGGAAGACCTAATTTATATGCTAAAGCAAGTAATCTCTGAAATGATGTATCATTTTGAGGACTTGAAAATGGACTAGAAGATGGTACTGGTACTGCAGATGATTTAGCCGTAGTCATAGGAATTTTAGAATTTATAAGATTCTCAATATCCGCTAAAGTTGGACCCTGGTATGTAACTATAGGAGTAGGTGGCATATCTGTCCTGTATTTCTCAACTTCTTCCAATTTATTCAGAATAGATGCAACTGAATTTTCTAAACCAATACGTCGCGCATCCAACTTATTTTCACTGGAAAGACCATTTAAGAACTGTTGCCGTACTAATTCATTCTGATTTACCTCTGGAAGAATTGGATATGCAAGTCTAACCATTCTTCGTAATTTAGAATAGAATCGGCTTACAGTATCACTACCCTGAACAATAGCATTAAATGCAAGCTTAGACTTTTCAGATGTTATAGTAGGGAAGTAATGCTTAAAACGATATATTAATTGTCCAATACGTATTCCAGGAGCCACAATTGTACCTCCATTATTAGCATTAGGATTATTAACAGCTATATCAGTAGGACGACCCTCGACTATTGACCAATCTTCATCCCATACAGTATGATCAGGTATAAAATTAGCACCAGTAATAGTATTATCTGCAGCTGCTTGTCCATGTAATACACCAGCCCCTCCACGAAATTGATTCGCCGCTACAGCCTGTATAGCGGCATTATTCAAAGCATTAAAAGCAGCAAGAGTGGCCACACCAGTATTATCCAGAAGATTTACACATTCCCAATTTTTTCCTTTGATATGCGCTTTCATACCAATCTCTAGCATCATCTTCAAGTAAAGTTTCAAAGATCCCATGAATCCTAACACGAGTCCTAGCATTAGCAGCAGGATCAAGTCCAGCAGACTCACACCATTGCCTGAATTCTTGAAGCCAAAGTTCTGGATCTTCACCAGATGCTCCTCTAAATTTTTTAGGTGCATATCCTGCCATTATAGGTTGTTGTATTACCGGAGGGTTATTTTGTAATGCTAGAATCTGTTGATTCAAATTATTGACCTGATTTTGCAAATTTTGACCATGATTGCGACAGTTTAAAAATTGCCCTCTCCATGCTCGAGCTTGCTGAATGATACCATTAGCCCGCCTTCTACTTCGCTCTGTTTCAGTATTATAGCGCTGTAATAATCTATGAGCATTTCTTCTACTCTCATCACGTTCTCTCTGGACATTAGCTAGTTGGATTTGACTGTTAGCAAATTGAGCCTGGATGTTAGCCAATTGGATCTGAGTATTTTGTGCAAGGCCTTCCCAATGTTGGCGATGACGCACTTCATTTGCATATGCATCCTCATAGGTACGTCTTGTTCTTAGTATAGTAGCACGTGTATTATTAAGTTCTCGTCTAAGATATTCTTCACGGTTATGTGCATCATCTAACAAACCTTCAAGTCTATCCTCCATATTATCTTGATCTTCTATAATATTTCGCAACTCATTAGCATATCGGATAATGGCATCAAGACTATCATTTGCAGTGTTAAATAAATGATTTATATGAGGGTGTGCTGCTATAGTTGTACGATCAAGGTGAATACCAGCTACACTATTTGCTATAGTTGTCCGATTATTTAAGATTTCTGTAATAGGGTCAGGAGGAATTGCTGCCATGTTTTTCCGTTGTCTATTAGCAAGTTCTTTTATTCGATCTTTGAGTTGAATATTTAGAGTATCAACTTCAATCAGCTGACGTTCTAATGCTTGAAGCCCTTCCTCCTTTAGTGATGCCGTTTCTAATGCTTTCTTAAGCTTTGCACGCAACTCAGCATTTTTTTGCCTAAGTTCTTCTATCTCAGATTCATGACCCTCGATTACACCATACAGGTATTTTATATATTGCTCTTGTGATTGCAATGTATGTGCAAGCTTTGTAATCTGTGTCTTTAACGATGTATCTTCCATTGCCAGTTCCACAGATTTTTATAGACCCTACATTTAATAAACAAATCGAACAAAATTATATCCTTCAACAAATCTATTACCATCCATGTGGATATTATCGTACTCCTGAAAAACTTTGGGCTAAAGTGCAAGCTGAAGGCCATGATTTTAATATATCTGATATTACAGAGTGGTTGCATAAACAGGCTATATGGCAAATACACTTACCTATACCCAAGTATGTTCCACAGGTTTCTTTTAATAAGATTACTCGACCAAATATGTATCATCAAGCAGATATCTTATATATGCCCTATGATACTGTAGATAGAAAGCTGTATAAATACTGTCTGAATATTGTAGATGTTGCTAGCCGATATAAAGCTTCAGTACCTCTAGAAGATCGCAGCTCTGCACGTGTTGCTAAGGCATTTAAAAAGATTTATGGTAAAGCAGACTGCCCGCTTATTTGGCCAAGAGTTTTACAAGTAGATGGGGGATCAGAATTTAAGGATGAAGTTATCCGATTAATGGATGAAAAAGGTGTGCGTATTCGGGTGGGTACTACTCATAAGAGTCAGGCTATTGTTGAACGGTATAATCGAACTTTAGCAGAGAGACTTTTCAAAATACAGGATGCAAAGGAACTCCTTACAGAAGGTGTGAATACTGCCTGGGTTAAGAACCTTTCTGATATTGTGAATGAGCTAAATAATTCTAATACTCGTCTACTAGGTATGTTGCCAGTTGAGGCAATCCAGAAAGATCAAGTGTATGCACTACCTTCAAAAATTCGGAAGGATAGACCTGTAGGTGCAGAAGAAATACGTTTACCAGCTGGTTCTCTTGTGAGATACTTACTTGATAACTCAGATTACCAAGGTAGGAGACGTGCAACTGATCCAATATGGTCTACTAAAGTTTATACAATTGAATCTTCCACAGTTGTTGATGGGCAGCCGGTTATATATAGGTTATCTGATGGACCTAAAAAAATATTTACTCGAGAAGAATTATTAGTTGTGCCATCTGATACTATGCTGCCTCCTACTTATATATTATATTAATTTTCAAGTTGTGGTATCCTATAATCTCCATGTGCATACATTGTGATATTATCTTGTGCAATCCATTTTTTATCATCCATAGGGGATAATCCTACCTTCGACATTTCTATAACATTTATGGCATGTCTATCAGATCGGATTGCTCTAAAGGTGACTGTATCATTATGTTTAGGATCAAAGAGTGCCTTATTATACCGCTCATGGTGGAACTCTTTTTTAACTACCTTTGAGGGGACACCTTTAGCCTTACGGATACCATGTTTTGGATTGGTGGTCTCATCCCCTACCTTGAGAATGGAATACATTTTGGGACGGAGGCCAATAAATTCTGCTATAACTGCTCCATTACATTCATCCTTAAATTTCCCTGGGATTTTCATATTTATGTCAGTCTTATCACCTAATGCTTTTCGTACAGGATGATCTTTAGGATAATCACTGAAGTCAAATTGGTCTGCCATATCTATGAGGTCTGCATTAATATCCTCAGTTTGGATTTGTACAAGAAGTGAGTCTGTGTCTGTATAACATAACTGGATTTTTTCACCATATCGTACTTTAAGAGTATCATAGTAGAATTGATACATACAGAGCTTCGAGAGGTCAAGCACACTCATACCCACATATGTTGGACGGTTAAGCATTACCTCCACTTTTCGTCGGTGGATTGCAACAAGATTTTCTGAGAATATTTTACGACCCTTGAATGCAGGATCTGAGGTAAGCTTTTTATATTTCTTGGGATGGGTTTGGGGTTGTACTACTGAGACACGTACACGTTTCCTGAGATTTTCCATAGTTTTACCAAATACACTATTATTCATGAGTTTATAGAAGTCCTTCTCAAAATCATTCTTAGCCTTAGCACGTTCGGCGGTGTTAAATTCTATATATGGTTTCATCCATGGAGCCTGCTCGAATTTTATAGCTTCATAGACCTTCTTGATTACTAAGCCCTGGCTAACATAATACTGGAGATTTCTATAATGAACTACATATTCATCCTTATCAAATAGGTTAGGGATGAGCTTATCTGTGGGTGTGTATCGTTGTCCTGAGCGTGCTATTATTTCCTGCTGCTTTTTACTAAGCCATTCCTTCTTAACCTTCATTCGTTCTGGTGCAAGGGGGTAATCTGTGTGTTGTGAATGGAGGGCTTGAGGGTACTCCAGTTTAACTTTAAGGATATATCCTTCAGAAGAATCGTCTGGTATTTCATTACTTTCTATTTGCCTTTGAATGTTAGATAACTCGTTTTCCTCCTTTATCCAGTGGAAGTTACCTGTAGGTAAGTATTGCAACATGGCCCATCCATATAGGTTATTTGCGTCTAAGTATAGAATAGATGACTTGGGCTTATCTGCGGTCCATTTACCTTCTCCCATACCTGGATTATTTGCACGAGCATATCGTTTACTTACCATAGAGATTCCACCACGTAATCCTTGTTCTACCATCATGTACATGTCCTGGTCAGTTATAAGATCCAATCTTTGCCCTGTCATTAAGAATAGTGCATCCCATGCGAAGCCTGGTGTTGAATAATACCAGAGAGGATCTAACCCATATTTTTTCAAGGCCATTTCTCGGAAATTCTGAAATATATCGGCTAGTAGGAGGACGTCAGTTTTGAGATAAATGACATGATAATCTTGCATTGTTTTACATCCTGCTTTTTCCCATACATACTGTGCATATTCATATTCTTTATCACTAATGTGGGTTTCATTAAGTTTGCTATAAAATGCTCCTTTAGGTGGTAAACTAGTTTTCTCAAACTTTTTCCAGTCATCCATGTATTCATACGGGTAGACACCTTTTTTAAGATAAATCTCGAGTAATTCAGGTGGTATTTGACTTCGTGTTATCTTAAAGTTTTCGGGATGTGCAAAGCATCTACCTGCATCAATTCGCCATAAGTGTTGTGGATTACTACATTCTTGTGCTCTACATTTTTCTGCACCTAGATTGGATGCTAATTTGTCGAGACTTGATTTCATGAATTGTAAGCTGTCTATAAATCGGAGGGAACCTAACTTGAATGCCATATACTTTTCCATGTTATAAGGGATAGGATCAATATCATCCTCACATTCCATTGCACCAATTCCTTGCATAATTATGTGTCCATCATATCCTGATAAATTGTGAAAGATTACTGGGATATGCATTTCACGAGGTTTTATGGATAAGTCAAGATTACATCCTCTATGTGCTGCACCTCGATACCTTCCTGTAATATGGCAGTGGTCTCTTACTTTATTTCCATTTAAGGGGTTACGACATATCCAGCAGTTTATTGCATTATCATAACTTGCTTGCTCTTGGGTTGTTAACGGCATCATTTCCATTGGGTTTCTGAATTCATTACGGATTGCTTCAGCCTCATTTAGCATTTCGATTACAAATTTTTGTGCTGCATTTTCTCCTGTAAATATCTTCTGTGATTCACTTACACCATCATATCTTACCTTAATATACGAGTATGAGCAGGGGATTTGCTCTTGTACTTTCTTGGTTTTCTTATCTTTGTCTTCATCTGTGGGTGGTATGTCCATTACTAGGGCTTCAAAGTCTGCAACAAAGTAATATGGGACTTGCATGCGGCGTTTCCAGTTCTTGAATTCATATATATCATTTCCTTTCTTTACTGATGGCATTCGGTCTGCTTGTGGGGTTTTCTTTAATCCTCGACATATTGCTACATGTTTGTTATGGATTTCTTGTTGATGTGTGAAGTGGGAGATACACCATCGGCAGACAAATGTTGCATGTCCATCTTTTGTACGTTTATTTACTAAACGGCTCATATTCTTAATCCAGCAATAGTGCTGCTTTTCCCCGTTACTGATAAGTACTAAATCTATTATTTTACGGCCCTCTGCATCATCCCTATCGGTAACATATATTGGGCATAGGCGGTGGTCACGCCATTCACAAATGCAGAGGGCAATAGTTGGGTTCTGTCGCTCAAATCTTCTTAGAATTACCTCATCAGCTTGTACTGGAAATTCGATACCTTCAAAGTTTAACTCATTTACATACTCCTTATACTTGGAAATTCTTTCTGCGTTCTTTTCTACTGGATGTAATGCTGCTAGGATTGCCCACTGGAAGCATTTGTCATCATCATTAGCTGGATTTACTACTCCCTTTTTCGTGGCAAGATCTTTTGGGAGTGGTATATGTCCTGCTCCTGTGGGTGGTTGAAATTGCGAGATTTCTATAAATATTTTTTCTACACGATAGAATTCCCAACCTGATCCGTAATTTACATAGTCTTCTACTTTCTGCATGATTCTTGCTAATGCAAAGTTAAATGTACCATTAATATCTGTTGATGGTAGGATTGGCATATTGCGAGTTTTAAATGGTATGTTATATCTGTAGATATACTCTACTCCATCATCTTCACTAAAGTTACCATCTCCGAATAATCCCTCAAGGTAAGAATCTAAACGTCTTATTGTGGCAAATATTCCAATTCTTACTTTTATTGATCCCAATCGATTTCTTTCATCCTGAAGAATATTCTGGATTGTTTGACTGTGTGCTGTAAGAAATGAAGCATAGTCATGCTCTCCAGGTGTTCCTATAGCAATATCAGCCGTAAAGTTTGAGTCTGTTAACTCCTTTCCTATACGTACCTGATCACGACGTTCAAAGACTACCTCATAATGTGGGTCTGGATCAATTTGCATCATGCGGGTTATCTCTTCATTGGTTACCGCCGCTTGTGCTTCACGGATTTGGCGGATCTCATCCTCATATTCCTGCAATTTTGCATTTGAGCGGGGATATGGGATGGACTTGACAGGTACCTGCTTGAGTTCAGCTAGAACTGATCGGGTGACTTGTCTGTGTTGGGCACTTCTTGCTTGATGTGTTGACATCTTGTAAACTTTTTATACTCCTCTTTTATTCAATTACATTTTTTCTGAAAATAAAATTAATTGTTCGCCTACCCTATGAGGGTAAAAAAAGAGGGAGACAGATTAGTACTGTCTTCCTAAACTATTCCTCACCATCTGAGTCATCGGGATTGTCATCCGAGTCACTGAGCACATCCTTGTCCTGATGTATACTCTATCCTTAAGTAACTTATAGTTGTAAGCTACAACGGCGAATAGCTTCTTTTACCATAATATGCTCTACTGCAGCATTTGTTCTCTCTTTACAAGCCTTTTGATATGCCTCCCATTCAAGTTCACGGAGGTCACGATTTCTATTACCCTCCTCCTCTGATCGACCAAGAGCATCATTTGCTTTTTCCTTCTTTTCTACTGCTTTGTCGTATGCCTCCTCGGCTTCTTTATGCCGCTTCCAGAGTATTCGTTCAGCTTCGGCTCTCCAGATTGGGCTGACTTCTAGAAGATGTGTCCCGAAATTTCTACTTGGAATGTATTCCAGGATATGGCCCACAAGTTCGGGGATTACTGATACTGCGTACGGGGTTTGGTGGCTTTTTAGAATCTCTCTATTGATAGCCATAAGATCAGAGACTGTGCAGCCAAAGATTGTTGCTAACTTTTCTGCGGTATATACCATGTTATGTACTATTTATCTGTATAGTTACTTGGTACCTACCTTTTATTCAATTACATTTTTTCTCGGTATAAGGGTAATTGCTTGCCTTGCTATTCCGCTCTATTGACTCCATGGCTGGTTTCCTGGATGGGTTAATATTCCTTACCTTTTTTGGCTCCGTTGGCTTTGAAATCCTATTTCTTGTTCGGTTAATTTTTTCAGATTGTGTGGTGGTAATAGAATTGTATGGTGGTAATAAAACTATATGATGGTAACTAGATTATATGAAAAGTGGTAGGTGGATTATATGGTGGTAATTAAAATTATATGATGGTGGTAATTAGATTATATAAAGTGGTAGTTAAATTATAGTAAAAGTGGTAGGTGGATTATATGATGGTAATTAAGTTATATGATGGTGGTAATTAGATTATATAAAGTGGTAGTATTTTAGATTATATGGTGGGGGTGAGCTAGAATTGGGGTTTTCATACTACTTACCATGGTCCATTAAATTCAACTGTATAATATGAAATAAAAAATAATAAAAATTTTGACATTAGATTTGTCAAAAAAAAAAAAAAATTTTAATATTTACCTTCACTAATATTGCATGGCTTTAAATAAAAATGTGGATCAGCTTGGGTTGGACGTTTGGTAAAATAATTTTCATACATTTCAATGATACTAGGTATTTCGGGAATGTATAACTTATCACCTTGAGATTCAATATTATTGGCACCGCGTTGATTAGTTTTTGATTTGTAAATGATAACATCAAATCCACCATATTTGTCTTTTCTTCGTATAAAATTTTGAAGCTGCAAATTGAAATGTTCTCCTCCCCTTAACCCTAAAAAAATAGCATTAAAAAAAAAGATCCTATATAATAAACTGGCAGGATCATTGCCAGACATTGCTGGATGATCAAGAATCTGAAGAAGATCATCTTCAGTAAATCCATCAGCACCGTTACGCTCCCCACGACCTTGACTCACAAGACTCTTAACTTTACCATTCAAAATCTGCCATAATTTGTAATATTGATCTTTATCCATAATGTTGATAGGTTTTGAAAGGACAGACTTATTATTCAAATGTCTATTTATTGCAAACATGCAACTATTAACTGAAGAAACATGATATTCAGAACCATCTTTTTTTCTCATTGCATAAACAAATCTACAAAGCTGATCCTCTAATTCTTCTTTTGTATCAACTTCCTCAATCAATCCTTGATAATTAACATCTGTTCTAAATTTTTCCAAAGCTCGTATCCAATTTGAAGTTGAATAATCAGTATTTTTACATCGGCTACTATCAATAAGATTGCGAAGCTCATCATCAGTAGGTTTTTTATAAGTAAAGTTCACCTTTAATTTCTTACAAGGTCGTTTATCTTTGTTATCTTGCATCTTTAAAATATTAATAGAAAGGTTTTGTGTAAAAAAGAGAGTCAGAAATGGAGAGAAATGAAATTGGATAAAGAAAAAAAATGATAAAAGCTTAATTTATGAGTTTAATTCGAGTTTAATAAAAGTTTAAATAAAACATCATAATGTCACACTATAATTTATAATTATTTAAATTGTACGCATTAGTCTAATTTAAGTCCAGATTAATTGTGAGGTGATACTAAAAATAGTAAAGTTTATTGCTCATGATTTCTTTGTTATTGATCAACGTAACAAATGTCCAATTATATAATTGTCAAATAGGGGAATATGTTAATAATACAATAAATAATTAGACAATTGGAAATATGTTCAAATCCATCAAATAATACGAAATATATCAAAATATATCAAATTGTCCGATTATCTTAAACTGGCACATGATTTTCACCAATATGCATATAAATCATTTTGAATCATTCAACACTGGTTATAGATATCAATTCTTTTTAACTGTATTTCTAGACATTTTTATTTTAAACATGTCAGAATATTAACCATAGTTAATGATAGTTCACCAGCACCTTCTTGATATTCTTCTTTACCACTTACTAACCAATCAATCTCTTTAGCTATTTGCTCTTATATAGGTGAAAACTGTTCATTTTGCAAATTTGTAAAGTTTACAAAAATGATCATAGAGTCACCAACAACTGGGTTAGAAACTGTATGAAAAACTAGATTCCTGAGAAGTATAAAGAAATTACTCCAGAAAAATATGAAGAAATATGTGAAAAGGTTCTTCATTATAAATAAAAAAAAAGTGATTGGTTACTTATGTAATGATGGTTTGCATTTCTCATTGCATTATTGCATTGTTATAGTTGATATTTATAACTAACTTTAATTAATTTTCCCATAATAGGTGAAATTAGAAACTTCTAATAAAATCTTGATGACTTATTGTCAAAGTATTATCAATGAAAAAAAATGAAAAAGGACAGGTAAGTCAAGATCTTTATTCTAAATTTTGCTTGTTCAATTACTTGGCACATTTTTGATTTTGTTCATTTTATTATATAAATAGAATTTGGTAATGAATGATTAAATATCATTTGAAAACTAAGGATTTCAACATTCTTGCATTCAAAAAGAAGGAAGTACTATGCAAGAAGATTTGTTAAATTCTGTCAATGAAGCTTAAAATACCTTCAAAGAGGTCCATTTCCTTTGTAATATAGTAAACTTAAAACCATATGGTATAATGATGAACTTGAATCCAATTTTTATGTAATTGACTTTGGAAATTGAGAAATATTAGTGAAAGTACATAATTTGTTAGAAAATGATGAATTAATGTCATTATTTGAAATATTAAAATTAGATGATAAAGAACTTCATTTAAGTCCAAAAGCACTTGATTATTTGCCATTATTTAACACAATTTTAGAATCTGAAGAACAAAACACTGAAGATGATGATCCAATTAAAGCAAAACTTACTAAACATCAATCTTACCATATTGATATTCATATTATTAAAAGTATCTCAAGTCACATTGATAGTTACACTAAAATGTAAAGTGAAATGCTTTGAAAAGGAGATATGAAAACTTTACACAAATAATTAGGGGTAATGAAGAAGGATTTCTGATCAAAAGCCCAAACAGCTTTGATTGCAGTTGTTTTAACAAGATGAATGATGATATCTGGATGCAGACAGGTAATTATCAATTTCAAATTTGTTTTATGTAAACAATTTATAATTTATTTATATTTTTATTTTATTGGATTTAAGATTTGTACAATGAGAATATAGATGACAAAATGCAGCTAATGATCATCATCAGTGTGACAGTGTGAATACCAATACAGATCAAGAAGAGAAGGAGAATACCACAGAACAATCTTGGACAGCACATGTTCTGTCATATTTTTTTTTTATGACATTCAGTTTCTTGGATTCTATTCAATACTTTTCATGTGAACATCCATTTCTACAAAATCAGATTTACAAGATACTGATTATAAGGCAGATAGTGCAGAATTCCTTAAACAGCCTGACCAATCCCAATGTTTTGCTAGATGTTTCTGAGGTTCCTAATAAACTGGATCTAATAAAGAAAGGCATTTTTGCCCTAAATAAGTTTATAATAAGAACATTCTTTCCATCATGGGATGTATGTGAAACTTTGGGAATCTTTCCAGCACAAGGTCATAATAAGTCACTATTAAATATTAGTGTATAAATTGTTTATATATCTTAACATTTAATATAACTATTACAGACAATTATCTTGAAATTGGTCAAATGATATATATTGGACCAGGGTTGTACTTATTTTCACCATTTATGGTCCCAAGTCTCACTATTCCAACTTCTGCTGCTAATTTGGGATATGCAGCTCAACTAATTCAAACATTACTATGCTTGAGACATAATATTATTAAAAAAAATGCAAGAGTATGGAGAATTGAAAGAAAAGTGCAACAGCTTATTATGAATCAGACTAATAAGTATATCACTGAGGCAATGTCAGATGAGGAAGAACTGTGACATTTAAACAATTTTTTACTTAAGATATCAAAAAGGAGTAACTAGTAAGGAAGGAAGAGTTCAATATTTGTATCCAGATATATATGTGATTTCAAATTAAATATATGTGGTAGTAGAAAGCATTAAAGATAATAGTATTTCACACATTATATATTTCATATGCAAAAAAAAATATTGAATGTTTGTTTGCTTACATTCATACATGTTTTAAATGATCATTTTATTTCAAAAAACATTTTCTTGATACCATACAGTATTTTAAACAATTAGCTCATTTCCCTATAAAAATTTTTTCAGAAAAATGATCACGTGTCTGAGTTTCTTTAGAACAAAACTAGAAAAATGATCATTTATTGGAGGTTTTTTCCAGAGTTTTATTCACTAATAATATGAAAGACTCATGCAAATTTTTTATTGAAACTTTTTTTGATACGTATTTTTATAATAAATATACTTATTTATTTACTGGAAATTTGCACACCTTTTTTTTTATAATACCGAATTGTGTTTTAATATAATACCATTTTGACACTATAAACAATAGTATTTTAATAAATAATAAATGTATATGAATGGCATGATATTTATTTTCGTACAATATACTCGCTGGTTATAAAAATAGTTATTAATATTCTACTGATTGCTAACCAAGAGCTCATATGCGTACCACAAAAAAATTGGATTTTGGCTAGGAAAAGTGCCCGCTAATTAAATGGTTTTTTTTAATGACGCGTAAAAGATTTTTGTTCAATTGACGAGTATAATGACAATACAAATCGCAAATTGTCAATCGCAAATAATACTTTGGCTGCATCAACTCTTATAGTAATTCGAATTACACTCCTAATAATTCATCATAATCTTCATAATATTTCTTAAGGATTATTAAAGAAAGTAATTTTTTTGATACTCTATTTTCCCAACTTATGAAAAATGATTCTAAATCTTTCAGAGTTACAAATTTTAAATTTGAGTCATCATTATATATTTTAATTCATTTGTGATGAATGATTTGCAAAAATTTCTAATACTTCCGTTTCGTTTAAATATTCTTACCCATAACCAAGTTTTAATGTTTTTTCAACTATTGAAATTCAATAAATATTGCTTGTAATAAATGTAATTTATTACTTTTTAAAAATTACAAAAGATTTTGAAGATTTAGACAAAAACTAGCAATAGATGAAATTGCTGCACTCTTAAGTTCACATATAAAAGCTGCATAATTAAATAGTGGTAATTTTAACGAGATGAACAATTTCACTTTCAGATAAGATTTTTTTTTGAATTAACAGGAAGGCATACAATTAACATGCGAAGAATCGATGATTTCACTTCGAATCGACGAGAAATATCAGAACCTTCCATTCGAGTTCTCTGAAAGAAACTATTATTCTAAAGGAATCTGGACTATTTTGACGGAAACTACTCTTTTTAAATGAATCTATAAGATAAACATGTCCTACGACATTATTAAAATTATGTTTTAGTTTCTGAAGGACGTTAGGGTAATGAAAAATAGGACAGCCCCTGAATAAGAGTTAAAAATTTGGATTAATCATTTCGTAGAATAAGTGTTGAGGTCTTGGAATCTTTCTTTCTTTTAATTCTGGTGAAAATCTCATTTTCTTTACCTCCGTCACTCCGTGTACGAAATGTTGAAATGGTGATCATTGATCACGTGATAAGTTGTTATCGTTGAAACAATATTAATTAGAATGGCGCAACAAACCATTAAACATACCGGATTAAATACGTAATTTAAAAGTTTGTGGATTACCGAAAGAGATTAGAGAATATGAAGGAGCAGATGCCGTCATACCGGTAATGCTATCATCGTTAAAAGATCTGGAGATGGAAGTGGGCTTTCCAAAGCAATTTGTGAAAGTTCTTCGTTGTGATAAGGGATACATTTCATTGACTGATGATATTTGTGGTATATGAGTCTAATAAAATAAAATATTATATATATATATAAATTTCTTTGGATAAAGAAAAAAAATGATATATTACAGATAATGCAACAGGCCATTCATTTTGATCGTATTGATTATGAGAATTATCAGTCTATTTAACACTAAAATGTGAAAATAACCATTTAGTTAATAATATGAAAAAATTTTGAAAAAAAATAATGATTAATTACCGAAAAGGAAAATCTTGTATTTTGAGTGCGGAATTATTTTGTGATAATTAAAAAAAAATAGTTTACGTGATTATGAAAATTCTTTTTTCTTTTTACTTTAATTGTAAATAATTATCATGCTTTTACTTTGTAATTCTTTGATACTAAAATAAAATAAAAGGTTTATTTTAATATTAAAAATATTCTGATAAAAAAAAAAATTATATAACGAACTTGATCGTAACGATTTTTAATAAATGGTGTTTGTTAAAGGAATCAGAAGCTCTTGTTGGTGATAGTACTTTATTGTCATCAATCATGTCGGGATGACTGCACGTGAACAAAATTTTATTCAATTATGTTACCTAAAAGGAGATTCTTTGGTAACTTCTCCATGATAAGTTCCAAGAATTTCTTTTTACAAAACTTTTCATGAAAAAAATGTTTTACGATATTGAAAAATTATTAATATGTATGGTTAAATCTTTTTATAAATGAAGCTGCAATTGGGTACAATTCAATTAATATATTCATATTATTACAATCTTAAAATGGTTTACTATTTAATATTGTTTTGTTTAACAAATTAATTAAATCTAAGATAAAAATTATTATTACACGCATATTATCTTGATTTTTCTTATTCCGTCCGTCTTTAAAAAAATTCAGACGTGCAAAGTAAATAAATATTTCATATCTTGACGACCGTAAAGTTTAATTCTGTCATGAAACTCAATACATTTCTTGTGACATCGTTGAATTTGAACCGTAACTTTCTATAGAATTTCTTAATGGGAAATAGTAAAAAAATTACTCCTGGTATGCGACAGTAATCTAAGAAGGGTATAAATATATCTATAAATACTACAGTAACTTTTTTTTAGGCGGTGGCGTGTGGATGTGTTGGTGTGTGAGTGGATATGTGATTCTCTGTAATACGGTCTAAAGTTTTTATAATTTAGCTTACGTAAAGAAAAAAATAAAAGGTAAGTTTAATACAATATATTCAGCAATATAAAAGAAGTCTATGGTCTTATGATTGAAATTTTTTTTTTATACTTTTCATTCAACTAATATTTAACGACAAAGTTATTTACTTTAATAAGTTTCTTTTTAATAATTTTTTTGAAACATTTAACGTAGTTGATTCATATTTTACTCGTAATATAATACAGGACAATAGCATCTAATACTATTTTGCCACGATAAATGAGAAACTGAAAAGTACTTTCATATACTGTAAATATGTGTTTTCATAAATTAACGCCATACATTAAATTAAAGATATCGACAGTAAGAGTTTTCTCAACTACTTTTAAAACCTCTCCTCTTTCTTTACCTAAAAAATCACTAGGTTTATGCTTTTGCTAAGTAGTCTAATCTACGATTATTATCTAGACTATGTAATCTATCTGAAACTAAATTTACCAAAAAATCATTTGAAGTCCGGTCATGTGATTCCTTCGTTTCTTTCCTGTCTTTAATTTCTTGCTGATTTCCTCACGAGTCTTCTCCTCTTTTCTTAAGAATTTCCTTTTCGTTGAGACGAACTATTCACTTCCAAATTATAATTTTGGTCAATTTTAAATGGTGATTCGAAGTACCCTATGAACTTTTAATTTCATTCTGTAGTAACAAATTTGAAGCGTTAAACTTGAAACTTATTTAAAAAAGCGTAATCATTACCATTATCCAATAGATCTTCCATATCATCACGCCCTTTACGTTCCTTTAGAGTCCAATGACCTGGATACTACCTATTAAAATTTAATTCGTACACTTGAGGAATAAACTGCTTTTGATGGAGATCGTTGCCACTTCCTCAAGTTTCACCGGAATTTTTTATTACATCCACATCAGTTTCTTTCTTGATTGATGTAAATTCTAAATCAACTTAGGTACTTTTTGTCTTTGATTCTGTTGTTTTTAAAGATGTGGTTTCATTAACAGGTTTTGGCGAGTTTTTTTTTATGATAAATCAAAATAAAATTCTATTTTAGCGAGATTAGTGTCGGTGATTTCATCGGTATGATATTTTTGCCTATAAATCAAATTTTTTAGTAAGTATCCTTGTAAATGTAAATAATGATGATATGTAACAGCTTATATATGAAGAGTGTTTAGAGTGTTTGATAGATAAAATTTTCTAAATACTGACGAATATTTTTAACATCTTTAAAACAGGAATATATTTATATACTACGACAGTTCCCTACTAACAGTATCATTTTTAAATGGTATATGGTGTAGTTATTAATTGTCTACACGTAACATATTATAAGTGTAATCTATATTATAAAAACGTCAAAATTTAAAATTTAAAATTCAAAACTTTATTTCTTAATATTTGTCTAGACATGGACATGAGAGTTAAGACGATAAAAAGAACATTGAGAGAAAAACAACGACAAAAATATATATATAACAGAACATAAGAAACACTGAGACAACAAAAAAATCTATCATTGTCGAAAAAAAAAAAGAAAAAGAAATAAAGGAAAAAATTCAAAAGGAAAAAAAAGATTCCATTATTCTAGTTAAGATTCGTACTTTTTGTAACTGGAAAAGCCATTTCCATCGTTATAATATCTGGAACCGTCAGGATTTTGATAATAATAAGAATTATCTTGGTTGGAGTAATGATAAGAACCGCCAGATGCTACTGAATCTCCACGATGAGTCCATTTATTTCCTTGATCATTAACGCCTCTATAAACGTTATCGTTACTATTTGAAGGTTGAGTTTGAGATGAAGAATTATTATTTGAAGTTGAGGAAGTATTGGAGTTTGTAGACATGATTTTGTATCACAAATTATTTGAACAATATTTGAGTATATTTGAATAATATTTTTTTTTCGTTTCTTTATTGTTATTTGGATGAAATTTTTTTTTTTTTTTTTTTGAAAAATTTCGTTTCTTTTGTAAGTAGGGGATTTTATATGTTATTTGATGAGATAAAGAAATTTTCACACGCAATAAGACGCGTTCAATTAAAAAAACAAAATAATAACCCCCAGTTACACGTCATAAAACAGGAAACTCGCTTTGTACAATATAACCAAATTGCGTTACTGATTATATGGTAAATTCATGATTGCAGAATAATTGTTTGTGTTATTTTTCTTTAAAAAGTAAATTCTAATATATTTATAGGCAATGATTTTATTATTATATATTGTTTTGATCACGATATACTGTAATAGGTAACTTATCACTCACAAGTAGATTTTATAGATATCAAAAGTGATACATTCCTTAGATCAATTGATAACCAGCGTGATACAATAACTGTCGCAGCAGATGTCGAAGGACTTTCCCAGCGTAACCTGGAAAAAATGTCACGAAAAATCACGTGACATTTTTTTGTCACAACCGTCACACCCAGGGACGATGATTTTTTGCGGCGGTATAAAGTAAATTTTGTGTGTGGTAAAAGTAAATTTTGTGAAATTTTGTGATTTGGCCAGAATTATGCAAGGTTAGCCAACATTACGATTCGTAAATTCTGGCCAAATTTAGTGTCTGCCGGAATTATAATAATTTCAAATCCTAAATCAGGCCAAAAACTTGAAAATTATCAACATTTTTATAGCCAAATTTTGTGATTTTCTGTGAAATTCTGTGATCACAAAAAATCATCGTCCCTGGTCACACCCCACTGCGCTTCCATTTTCTATAAGTATCTGAGGGACTCAGTTTTTTTCGAGTAGGTAAAAACTTATTCGTCACACGTTATTCGTCACATGTGCGCCACACTTAATTTTAGTCAAGTTGCGTAATGCCGGCCATTTCGTGACATTTTTTTCAGGTTACGCTAGGGGAGGTTTTTAATTTATTGCATAAATAATGTAGATCAATCGATAACCAGCGTGATAGAATATGACCATTATGATGTTTGAACTTGCCAAAATATATAGAGAATAGCAAATATATACAAAAATATTATTGTAACGGGATTATAACCTCGTTGCTTCGTCGATGATAATTTCACCAAGCATAGAATTATAGAACCGCTAATACATATGAGCGGATTTGGGCTCACTGAATATTGGTCATTTTGGCCAAAATTAACGTTTTTTTGGCCGAAATGATCGATCAGATTCTAAAAAAATCTATCAAGGCAAAAATTACCTTTTTGACCTCCCCGTGTTGTTTTTTTGACACGCACATACTGTATTACATATAGGGAGGGTCAAAAAAGATAATTTTTACGTTAGCGAGTTACACTAGCGCGAGCCAAAGTTCTATTTTAAAATTGAATTGTATACCTAGTGATATAAATTTACTTTTGTAAAATTTCATTGATAAAAGTTTTTCTTAACTTACTAGATATGGTTTTTACAATTATAATCAAAATTTTAATAGTGCCCTAATGAGACAATGATGGAGTCGTTCATTAGAAAAAAATTTAAAATTTAAATTTAAAACTTAAATTTATAAATTTTATACTGCAGCAGTACATACGCATTTTTTATCTTCATTTTCTTTTCCTTCAATTTTATTGTTCATTTTTCTTGATCTTCATTTTTTTATTTTTCTTCACCCTTAATTCTTAGTAGTGTTTAGTTACCTTTTTTTCGTTCTTCAATTTTCATTTTAACTTTTAGAAATGATCCAATTAAAAATAGGTTTGTTTATACTTTTTATAAACATATAAAATTAGTACATATATTTTTTGTGCTTCAACAATATCTAATGACTGTTATTTATCTTTTTTTTTATGACTAAAAAAAATTGTAATTGTTTTGTAATACTTTTACAATTAATTTTCGGATTCTCGGTAATTTTTTCGGCAAATCTCGTGATAAATAAATTGAATAAAATTAGCCAATCGAAATATTTTAAAATCACGTGATAAAATAAGTAATAAACGTCCTTTATTTATTATAAAATGGATAAAACTATGAAACATATCAAATAAAATCTATAAATTATATTCAATTTCTATTAACTATTTTAATGCGCTTTCCTACAATAAATCAATGAATTAGCTGTTATTTAATATTATCCTTATGAATTAATAAAATCTTAATATTTACCTTGATCCGAAGTTTCAATTTGTAATACTTTAGTAATATTACGCTTTTTTGATTCACTAATAAAAATTGTATTTGATTAAGATAAAATAATGTTAAAATTAGAAAATACACTTAAAATTTTTACAGTATAATTTAATATCAATACCTTATGTCTATATCAAGATCTTGTTCCTTGGTATTATATTCTATAAGAATTTAATCCGATTTTAAAATTAACTATTCATAATATCATTTTATATAATTCAGTAACTTACCTCCACTGTCATCAATTAGTATATTATCTAAAAATAATAAAAATAATTATTAATTTCAAACATAAATCATTTTTTTGGAGCAAATAATACGTACCTTGTTTTATACTAAATGATCTAGTTGAAGATAAATTAGAAATCATGGAGCTTAGTGGTCTACTAGTATATATAGCACCAGGATGCGGTTTTTCACTGAATTCAGGACCGAGTTGTTTCAATTGTATTAATTCTAATCTTTTTTGTTCTGCCTGTTTGAATATTTCTACATATTTATTCTTGTGATACCAATTATTAAAACTTTCTGTAATTTCAGTAATTAAAGGTCTTCTTGAAGGATCAGAATCCCAGCATCTTTTCATTAAATTAGCAAAACATTCAGGAGTATCTTTTGTAATTTCAGGTTGTTTTCCGTCAATAATTTTATAAATCAAATCCACGTCATGATCAATATTAGCAAAAGGTTTACAACCTGTTGTTAATTCCCACATAATCATACCTATACTATAAATATCTGATTCCTTTGAAAATGCGCCACCCTTAAATATTTCTGGTGCAATATAGGGTATTACTCCATATACTTCATTATTTGATAAACTATAATTTGCAGGTAATGATAATCCTAAATCACAAATTAACCATGTTTGATGTGCTATCAATATATTGCCACTATGAAAATCCCGATGTATAAAATGGTTTTTATGAATTACATTTAGGCTGAAATAAATAAGTAATAATAATTAATATTATAAATTTAAACAATAATTAATAAATATATAATATAAATACTGACCCTTCTAAAATTTTCCATAAAGTATGTAGTTTTTTATTCCATGCAATATCACTAAAATTCTTATGCAAATGGTTATGTAGATTTCCACCACTTGCATACTTCATTACTAACATATAATCCTTTGTTTCAATATCTTGTGAAATACCATAAACTTCAATGATATATTCCAAACTATAACATTGGAAAAGTGATTTTACCTAAATATATATATATATTAATTATCAAAATTAATTAATAAATGTAATAAAACATATAAATATAATAAACCGATAGAAAAAATCAATTACCTCATTTAAAAAATATTTACTAATGTTATGTGAATTCAAAAATCTTTTTACAGCAACATCTTGACCTAACCAAGTCGCCTTATAGATAATACCAAATCCTCCTTCTGCAACATACTTAAAATTTGTAATTTGAGTATGTGGAATTTCATTTATTGATAGCTGGTCTGTTCTAGAATTAAGGAATATTTTCCTAACATAGTCATATACATTTAATATGTTTGAATTTTCATTAATAGTGTCCAAATAATTAGCAATCTTACAATTAAAACTATCAAATGCTACTGTATTCTGTATATAATATAAAACATCATTAATTTCTCTGTAAGTATCAATATCGTCTTTGGTATTAATATTGATAGATACTACTTCTATTCTTTTACATCTTTTACATTGAGATTGGTTTGTGATTCCAAATATGATATTTGTTGTCAAACAATAATTACATCCAATATAAATAATCTTGCAATTTGAACAAAATTTTTGACAATTAGATTTAAGCATTAGAAACTGATCACAAGCTATACATTGATTATAAGCATCCCACCAAGGTAAGTAAAGAATTGGAATAACTTCTTTAGTTAAAGTTGATTCTACCCATCCAGAAGAAATTTTATAACAATCTAAACACAGCTTAAATTCAATAATATTTACAGATATCTGCTTAATAATTATTTTGCCACATAATTTACAGTCTTTTTCATTTTCAATCAATTTTTGTTGTCTATAATTATCCTTATTATTTACTTCATGAAATCTATTATTTGTGACTATTTGCTTAAAGCATAAAATTTCAGAGCAATTACTACACCACTCATGGATATTTTGCATACAAAAATCTAAACTTCTTGGTTTATGTCTATTGTTACATTGATTATCTATTGTAGTTATATGTACATCTATATTGTTGCTAGCTGTACATTTAATATATAATTTCAGGCAATGCTTGCAATATTTTTGTTTAAATAAGAGTGTTGCAGAATAAGACCTTTTACAATAACAACATTCATTCTCATCATTATTAAAAGGAATAAACATAATTGGTATAATAGGGTTAGAAGAATCTTTCATATTTTCCAAATCTGTGATTTGAAAATATAAAATCAAATCTATTAATGGTTTTAAAGGAAGATAAAGTCTACTTATACGATCATATATTTCTAATGGATTGGAATAATTTCTACTTGTATAATTAGCTATTTGGTTATAATTATATGTATTTATTTATCATTGATAATTACCGATTGTTGCCTTTGCTGCTGACGATGTACTTTGCGACTAAAATATATTGCATGATTTTTTTATCTTCATTTCTGTTCTTTCAATTTTTATTATTCATTTTTCACTTTTTTTTTTTGACTTTCTTCACCTTTAATTCTTGGAGGTGTTTATGAGGGATGTGATTACCCCTTGTCAATTTTCACTTTAACTTTAGAAATGAAATAGGTTTGTTTCGCTTAACTATTATGGCAACTACAACCATTTTCACCAATGATGATTATTTGTCACTTTACCGACAAGTTCTAAATTTTTTATATTTAATAATAACTGTTTATAAATACTAGTAGTAAGTTCATTAAAATGTATTTATATCATGGAAATTTCGTAAGTGAACACTAATAAATAAAAAAACACTTAATATATGTAATATAATTATAATATAAAGACTCTTATTATCTCTTATTATTAAAATTAGTCACAAGATTTTTTTTCTTTTATTCTTTATGACTATGATATTAAGTTGATATTTAAAATAAAATTATGTGAAATGATTTTTGGTGAGCTCACTGTCAATAAGTTGATTGTCAGTGAAATAATTTTCGGTTAAATAAAATGGACCCTAATAAGGTTACTTGTCGTAATCATTATGATTATTGGATTTTGTATTATTATTATTTTTTTTTCTATTTTATTAACTTTATTAATATTATAACAATTATTATACAACAATTTGTTATAATTTAGACGTCATGCATTTCCTAATAAAATATCTATCTGCTAACTATCCTAAAATAAAATTATAACATAAAACAAAAAAACGAAATACCAAAACATACTAGCTATTTATGATTTAATTTAACTTTTAATCCAAAATCTATGCTAATACCTACGACCATGAAATACCTTACTAACAAACTTACCACCTCTTTGGTTTATTCTTTTTCTTTTACAACGACTTGCTCGACGTTAGCTATTTGTATTTCTTTGAACAAAACAGGTTTTGTCTGTCTTTATTTACATTACTACCGTCCAAGTCTACGGTGTCCTCGTCCAGTTAAATTTTCTCAAAAAATCCATACCGAGATCGATAATGTCCCTCACGTGATTACTGCGGCAGATATGGCTGATCCCTTCTCGGATAAATTTGTTGCCGCAATTTTGTCCCACAGCAAACCACCTACAGTCCAATTGGTCCTCGTAGAATCTTCTGTTACTTCTTTTGGATTCCATCCGTGCTAAATTTTTGCTGCGCCGAAAGAAAAACTCAATTTTTTTTAAATTTTTTAGAGTTTTCAGTAATTTTTTTAATAATTGATTGGAAAATTTCGTAATAAGTAGATTGAATAAATTAACTAATCAAAATATTTTAAAAAATTAAATGCCTTTATTTAATATCATAAAATGGATAAAACTATGAAATATATCAATAAATATACAAGTTATATTAATTTAAATATCAATTTTTATTAACAATTTTAATGCGCTTTCCTATAATAAATCAATATATTAGTTGATTATTCAATATTATCATATAACTTAATAAAGCCTTAATATTTACCTTGATCAATTTGCAATACTTTAGTAATATTACGTTTTTTTGATTCACTAATAAAAATTGCATTTGATTAAGACAATATAGTATTAAAATTAGAAAAATACACCCCTAAATTTCATACAACACAATTAAATATTATCAGTACCTTATGTCTATATCAAGGTGTTGTTCTTCAGTAATATATTCTAAAAGAATTAAACTGATTTAAAATTAATAATTCACATCATTTTACATAATCCAGTAATTTACCTACCTTGTTTTATACTAAATGATCTCATTGAAGATAAATTAGAAATCATATAGCTCAGTGGTCTACTTGTATATATAGCACCAGAATGAGTAGTTTCACTAAATTCAGGACCAAGTTGTCTTAATTGTATTAATTCTAATCTCTTTTTTTCTGCCTGTTTGAATATTTCTACATATTTATTCTTATGAAACCAATTACTAAAACTTTCGGTAATTTCAGTTATTGAAGGTCTTTTTGTAGAATCAGAATTCCAGCATCTTTTCATTAAATTAGAAAAACATTCAGGAGTATCTTTTGTAATTTCAGGTTGTTTTCCATCAATAATTTTATAAATAAGATTAACATCATGTTCAATATTAGCAAAAGGTTTACAACCTGTTGTTAATTCCCACATGATCATACCCATACTATAAATATCTGATTCTTTTGAAAATGTACCACCCTCAAGTATTTCTGGAGCAACATAAGGTATTACTCCATAAACTTCATTATTTGATAAACTATAATTTGCAGGTAATGATAATCCCAAATCACAAATCAACCATGTTTGATGTGCTAATAATATATTTCCACTATGAAAATCTCGATGTATAAAATGATTTCTGTGAATTACATTTAGTCTGAATAATTAAGAAATAATAAATTAATATTATAAATGCAACAATTATTAATAAGTATAATTATATAAATACTGACCCTTCTGAAATTTTCAATAAAATGTGTAGTTTTTTATTCCATGTAATATCATTAAAATTATTTTGCAAATGATTATGTAAATTTCCACCAATTGCATACTTCATTACTAACATATAATCTTTTGTTTTAATATCTTGCGAAATACCATAAACTTCAACAATATATTCTAAATTACAACATTGGAAAAGTGATTTTACCTAAATATATAGTGGTTATTAAAACTAAATAGATAAATGTATTAAATAATAGTTTGCACCAAAAGTAAAGATCAATTACCTCATTTATAAAATACTTACTAATATATTGCGAATTCAAAAATCTTTTTACAGCAACATCTTGACCTAACCAAGTCGCCTTATAAATAATACCAAATCCTCCTTTTGCAACATACTTAAAATTTTTAATTTGAGAATGTGGAATTTCATTTATTAATAGCTGGTTTGTTCTAGAACTAAGAAATATTTTTCTAATATATTCATGTAAATCGAATAAATTCATATTTTCATTAATAGTATCCATATAATTAGCAATCTTACAATTAAACTTGTAAAGTGCTACTGTATTTTGTATATAATATATAACATCATTAATGTCTCTGCAAGTGTCAATATTATCCTTAGTATTAATAGTGATAAAAGATATTTCTTCTATTCTTTTACATCTTTTACATTGAGATTGGTCTGTAATTCCAAATATGATATTTGTTGTCAAACAATAATTACATCCAATATAAATAATCTTGCAATTTGAACACAATTTTTGACAATTGGATTTAAATTCTAGAACATGATCACAAGTTATACATTGACCATAAGCATCCCACCAAGGTAAGTAAAGAATTGGAATAACTTCTTTAGTTAAAGTTGATTCTACCCATCCAGAAGAAATTTTATAACAATCTAAACACAACTTGAATTCAACAATATTTATTGATATCTGTTTGTAAATTATTTTGCCACATATTTTACAGTCTTTTCCATTTTCAATCAATTTTTGTTGTCTGTAATTATCAGTATTATTCACTCTATAAAATCTATTATTTGTGACTATTTGTCTAAAGCATAAAATTTCAGAGCAACTATTACACCACTCCCAAAGATTCTGTACGCAAAAATCTAAGCTTCTTGGTTTATGTCTATTTCTACATTGAGAATCTATTGTAATTATATGTACATCTAAATTGTTGTTAGCTGTACATTTAATATATAATGTCAAGCAATGCTTGCAATATTTTTGTTTAAATAAGAGTGTTGTAGAATAAGGCTTTTTACAATAATAACATTCATTCTCATCATTATTAAAAGGAATAAACATAATTGGTACAATAGAGCTAAAAGAATCTTCATTATCTTCCATAATTGCAATTTTGAAATACGAAATCAAATCTGTTAGTGGTTTTAAAGGAAGATAAAACCTACTTATAAGATCATATACTTCTAATGGATCAGAATTCATATCAATTGTATAATTGGCTATTTGGTTATATTTATATATATTGACTTTTGTAGAAATAACATTTTCTTCAATATTGGTAATATTATTGATAATAAATATCATTCTTTTACATTTTTTACACTGAGATTGACCCGTAATTCCAAATATAATATTTGTTGTCAAACAGAATCTACATCCAGTATAAATAATCTTACAATTTAAGCATAATTTTTGACAGTTAGATTTAAATTTTAGAAGTTGATCACAAGCTATACATTGATTATAAGCATCCCACCAAGGTAAGTAAAGGATTGGAATGATTTTTTTAGTCAAAGTTGATTCTACCCATCCAGAAGAAATTTTGTAACAATCTAAACATAATCTAAATTCAATCTTATTTATAGATATCTGTTTGTAAATCATTTTGTCACATAATTTACAATTTTTAATGTTTTCTATATACTCTTTGTTATAACAATTAATATATTCCAGTCTATTATTTGTAACTATTTGCTTAAAGAATAAAACTTTAGAACAGCTATTGCACCATTCCTGAATATTTTGTGTACAAAAATATAATCTTCTTAGTTCATGCTTTTTACATGCAGAATAGCCTGAACATATATATACATCCAAATTATTAATAATTGTATGCTTGATATATAAAAATAAACAATCCTTACAATAATTTTGTCCAAATAAAGGCGTTGTAGAATAAGGCCCTCTGCAATAGCAACATTCAATCTCATCATTATTAAAAGGAATAAACATAATTGGTATAGTAGGATTAAAAGAATTATCATTATCTTCTATAATTGTAATATTGAAATATGAAGTCAAATCTATTAATGATTGTAAAGGAAGATAATTCCTACCTATAAAATTATATATATTTAGTGGGTTAGAATTCTTGTTATTTGTATAATTAGCTATTTGATTATAATTATATGTACTGATTTTTGTGGAAACAACACTTTCTTCAATATTGGTAACATCAATGATAATAGATATCATTCTTTTGCATGTTTTACATTGAGATTGTTCCGTAATTCCAAATATGATATTTGTAGTCAAACAGTATCTACATCCAATATAAATAATCTTACAATTTAAGCACAATTTTTGGCAATTGGATTTAAATTCTAGAAATTGATCACAAGCTATACATTGATTATAAGCATCCCACCAAGGTAAGTAAAGAATTGGAATAAATTCTTTAGTTAAAGTTGATTCTACCCATCCAGAAGAAATTTTATAGCAGTCTGAACACAA
Source organism: Rhizophagus irregularis (assembly GCF_026210795.1). Classification (NCBI taxonomy): domain Eukaryota; kingdom Fungi; phylum Glomeromycota; class Glomeromycetes; order Glomerales; family Glomeraceae; genus Rhizophagus; species Rhizophagus irregularis. The sequence goes on along the minus strand of NC_089435.1, from coordinate 3,308,567 downwards.
CTTAAATTCAATGTAATATAAACTTAGTATATCTGAAGATATCTGATTGAAAATTAATTTGCCACATAATTTACAATATTTTATATTTTCAATATTATCATAACTACTAATATAATTCCATTTATCATTGGTGACCATTTGTTTAAAGTATATAATTTCAGGGCAATTATCATACCACTCCTGTACTATATGACTTGTATTACTATACTGATAATCTATTGTAGCTATATGTATATCTAAATTGCTGCTAGCTGTACATTTAATATATAATATTAAGCAATGCTGGCAATATTTTTGCTTAAATAAATGTGTTATATAATAAGTCCTTTTGCAATAACAACATTCATTCTCATCATTATTAAAAGGAATAAACATAATTGGTAAAGAATCTTCTTTCAAATTTATGATTTGAGAATATAATGAAATCAAATCTATTAATGGTTTTAAAGAAAGATAACGCCTACTTATAAAATTATATACTTCTAATGGATTAGAATTCTTGTTAACTGTTGTATAATTGGCTATTTGATTATAATTATGTGTATGGATTTTTGTAAAAACACCGCTTTCTTCTACAAAATTGGTAATATCAACAATAATAGATATCATTCTTTTGCATTTTTTGCATTGAGATTGGTCTACAATTCCAAATATAATATTTGTTGTCAAACAGAATCTACATCCAATATAAATAATCTTACAATTTAAGCACAATTTTTGACAATTGGATTTGAATTCTAGAAATCGATTACAAGCTATACATTGATTATGAGCATCCCACCAAGGTAAATAAAGAATTGGAATAGATTTTTTAGTTGAAGTTGATTCTATCAATCCAGAAGAAATTTTAAAACAATCTGAACACAACTTAAATTCAATGCAATATAAATATATTTCAACAAATACCAACTGATTGTAAATTACTTTTCCACATAATTTACAATCTATTTTATTTTCAATAAACTTTTTTCTTTGCTCATTTACAAATCCAAACTTTTGATTTGTAACTATTTGTTTAAAGTATAAAATTTCAGAGCAACTATTGCACCATTCCTGAATTTTATTTGTGCAATAATCTAAGCTTCTTGGTTCATGTCTACTACAATTAAAATAACTTGTCCTTATGCATACATCCAAATTGTCATTAGCTGTATATTTAATATACAACATCAAGCAATGCTTGCAATATTTTTGATTAAATAGATATGTTGTAGAATAAGGCTTTTGACAATAGTAACATTTACTCTCATCATTATTAAAAGGAATAAACTGAATCAAGTTAGGGCTAGATTTTGAATCAAGAGAATTTCCAATATATATATTTGAAAGTTCCATGTGGTTATATTTAAGAAGTAGAAGAAATTTAAAAAGCTAAGTTCAATTATAACGATATTTATATTTATTTGGCATTATACTATGATCTTCCACTTAAACCTGATTTGTGTATTAAATTTATTATAGAACTTTTTTTTTTCGATTTAAGTTCTAGAATTCCACATTATGTCACCAGGCAGATCAGGCAAATCAATTAACCGAAAGTCCGATGATCTGCAACAGACTCTACCGTTTCCAGTAAATGCCATCATTGATTAAAGTGTGCCGGGTTTTGCCGACAGCTCGCGCCTGGATTAGGAAGGTGCAGCTTATTTTATATGGCATGTGGCGCATGTTTAGGCGCATAAACATGGCGCACCTGTCGCATTCAGGCGTTACCTGCTGTTGCATACTTGCGCCTAGGTGTGACAGGTGCACCGGTAACTATGGCAAGCCGAGTTGGACTAAACTATCAGGCATTTGGCGGGTGAAAAATCAAGCGTGGATTGACAAAATGTTACACCGTGCCTGACATTTTCCTGTTCATGCTTGATTTTCATCTATCACGTGCTTGATATTTTTATCTGTTCATGCTTGTGTGGGTGCTTGATGTTTTTATCTGTACGTGCTTGATGGTTTTATCTGATCATGCTTGCTTGATGTATTTCCGTCCGTCTGTGCTTGATGTTTTTGTCTAACTGTGTTTCATTTAATCCAACTATACTCGATAATTTTATCTTTGTCAAAAATTAGTTTCTTTGTCTGATATTTTGTCGATCACATGTTTTTTAAGTTTAAAATTTTACATGAATGATTTTTTTTTATTGCTTTTTTTTTAATATAGGCAAAGGCTTTTTTTTGATAGAATATTTTTGGGAATTTTTTTTAATAAAAAGATTTTTTTTTGATAAAAAATTTCGTTAGACATCATTTCTGATTTTTTTGATGGATATTTTCATCAAAAATCTTATTTATTAGAAGTTTCATTGGAGGATTTTTTTTTAATAAGATTTTTTTTTGGCATATTAGGACATATATATAGGGGTCAGGTGATGAAAAAATTTTTTACTATGAGCTGTACGCATTTTTTCAGGGCCGGAATTATGATAACGTTAGCCAGTTACTATAATAGGGAATACAATTCTGACCGGCATTATCAAAAATTATCTAAAAAAGGAAAGATTTTCATGATTTTTTTAGCAAACTCAAACATGACCTTTTATGTATATTTCTGGGTCCTCATATACTTAATTTGAGGAGAGATTTTTTTTTTTTGATAGAGAATTCATTGAGGATCTTTTTTTTGTAGAAAATAAATTCTTTGGAGAATTTTTTTAATAGGAAATATTTTTTTGATAAAAATAATTTTGTGAGAATTTCGTTAAGAATCTTTTTTTAATAGGAGGGAGTTTTCCTTGATAAAGAATTTCTTTTGGGAATTTTTTTTAATAGGTGAAAGCATTTTCGACGGAGAACTTTATTAGAGAATTTTTTTTAATAGGGAGATTGTTTTGATAGAGGATTTTATAAAGAATTTTTCTTTAATAGGAAGATAAATAATTTCGCTGAGAATTTTTTTTTTTGATAGAAATTTCATTATACAGTAGATTTTTTTTTTGATAGATCATTTCGTTAGTAAATTTTTTTAACAGAGATTTTTTTTATAGAGAATCTCGGTAAAGATTTTTTTTTTTAATAGGAGGGGAGTTTTTTTTGATATAGAAATTCTTTTGGATTTTTTTTTAATAGGTAAGAATCTTTGAATTTTAAAATGTGTTTTTTGATGGAAGATTTTCGTTAGAAACTTTTCTTTAATCGGGATATTTTTTTTTGATTGAGAATTTCATCAGAGAAAATTATTTTTATTTTTTTGATGGAGAATTTTGTTTAGAAATCTTAATAGAAAATTTTATTGAAAATAGTTTTTTTTAATAAGGGTATCGAGAATTTTGGCTTGAAATTTTTTTTAATAAAGAATTTCATTAGAGATCTTTTTTTTTATAAAAAATTGATTGAAAATTTATTGGAAAATTTTTTATTAAGTTTTATAATTTTAATAAATTTTTACTCCTCTTCATCTTCCCATCACTTCTTTTCGTCTCCCATTGATATAATGAAAAGTGTGACAGGTGCGCCGGTAACAGGCCTTTTTTTCGGAAATTACTTGCTTTGAAAATCGAAACCTTTTGAATCTTATAGGATATATCAGCAATTAACTACAAATTTAGGTATTTACCGATCCTTTAGTTAAATTCCATGATCCAAAATATTTTATTATCGCATATAGTACTATCAGAACTATCAGAGTACATGAAAAAATTGTTTTTTAATAAAATTATTTAGAAAATATTAAAAAACAACTATTAGCTGTTCACTTGCTTATTGATATATAACATTTATATATTTTTGTACATAAAATTTCTAATTAGCCTATATTGTATGAAGTTATCTAATGCAAAAATTGTAGGAGGAAATAATGAATTCAATATAATTAATTATTATAATTTTAATTGAGTATAAGTTCCAAACCCGATTTTAGTTATGCTAGTTCTGAAATTTTATAATTTTTTTTAAAAAAAATGAATCAAAAACATGTTTTATTATTAAATTTTATTTATTTTTCAATAGCTGGACCTACTATGCAAATAGTATAAATATCAGAAGAGTCATAAGCCTGCGAATATTCATAACCACCAGAAGTTTTCCTGGTAACGAAATTAGGACCAGGAGACGCCCTCGATTTCCCAGAATATTACATCTTCTACTTGCCATGAGCGGAAGAACGAACAGGGATCTTCAGCTTGCGAAGGCTTGATTAGAGAAATATCTACTAGTATCAGCTGTAACGACATATCTTCTAGCCGAGAGGCGCTTTGCATGACTCTATATCTCGTGTGAATGAAATTTCGCTGACCTCGGGTCAGGGAAAATCGGATATCTTACAAAATATGGCTAACTTATATGAATAAGCTTGTATAGCAGAAGATGAATCGATAAAAGCTAATCGGACATTTGATAAAAGCACTGATGAAAAAGCCAAAGGTCTAATTTATGATTGCTTGCTTCCTGACACTGTAAAATTTGCTGTATCCGATAATTTTTTATCATACCCGATATTTTTGATCCTGAATCCTAATCGACATATTATAATATTAGCACGCGCACTAATTCTATCTTATTTCGTTTAGTATGATTTAGTTCAAATAAGCGAATAAATCAAAAAATTATTAGAATTAAATTCACAATTCGTTGGATTTAAATTTATTATCTGGATATTTGGAAACTTTCACTCAAAATACAAAAATAATCATGTAAAAAAAAAAAATAAATATAAATAAATTAAAATTTTATCTCTAAAATTTATAAATAGAAACGAATAAAATATATAAAAAAAATAATCATAAATAATATTAGTTTTCTTCTTCTTTTCCTTCTTCATAATAACTCCTAGTCCTAAATTTAACAACACCTAAATTTTCATAATTTTTAATTATATTCAAATTTTCCTCATTTACTAAACTATTATAATTATAATAAAAACAATTAATACCTATTAAATTAAGTGATTTTTTTGGTAACCTATTTTTCCATCTCATAAAAAATAATTCTAAAATTTCTGATGATACATAAGCTGAATTTGAACTATTATGTATTTTTAATTCATGAAAATTATTTGATGAATGATTTACTATAGTTTCTAATACTTTCTCAACAGTTAAATATTCACCACCACACCAAATTTTAATTCTTTCTAAATATTGACAACCAATAAATATATTTTTTAATATATCTATTTCATCATTATTAAGAGTTACACAAAGACTTTTAAGGTTTGGACAAAAATTAGCGATAGATAAACTTAAATCTTTATCATTTTCACTTATATAAAAATTTTTAAGATTTTTTCCATTAATTTCTAAAAATCTCATCACATATTCAGGTTTTGGACAATGATAAGGAATTTTTAAAATTTGTAAATTAGGAAACTTAGAAAATTGTAACACTTTAAAATCTTCAAAATCAGCGCTCTCAAGGAATGAAAATACAATTTCTTGTAAATTTGGAAATAAACTAACAAATGATAATGATAAATTAGTATAATCACTACAAAGGTGTAATTTCGTTAATGTATTAGAATGATTTGTTATACTAGGTATAATATTTTCCCAACTATTACCATAATAAGCAATTAAAGTGCATTTTTTTAAATTATTTTGTAAAGAAATTAATTCTTTTAATTCACTTGAAACTTCATTACTATAAAATTCTATAGAAATTGATTGTAAATTTCGACATGTTTGAGATAACCGATAATAAAAGTCAGAATTAAGATTTGTGCCACAATGTAATTCTGAAAGATTTCTCACTTCAAAAAAATAAGTGAAAGAAAGATTATATTGATAATGATTATATATATAAGAAAGTTTTTTCAAAGAAACTTGATTCATAAACATTTTGATAATTTCATTAGTAACTAAACAATATCTATCTTGTAAACTCAATGAGTTATTGGAAGGTATATCTCTAAGGACATTATAAACTATTTTATTAATCTCACAAATTAAAAGAACTTGACAAAATGCCGTATAATCAAACAAAGGTGATTTTGAAGTAGGGGTTGAAATAAAAATTCCATTTTTGAATAAGATTTCTTTCGATTTATTGGGAAGACAAGCAATCAATGTACTAAGAATTGATGATGCCATTCTTAATGAACGTTCCTTATTATCCCAAAGGTCTCTCCATAAAATTCTAACTGAAACTTTACACCAAAGACGATTAACTAATAAGCACGAATGCAAAGTATCTTTATCATTTTCTAAAAATTCAACAATATTATTTAAACAGTCAGTTGGAAGTGTTGGAAGTTGATAAGTCATTTTTTTTTTCTCAATTTTTTTTCAAGGGATTAAAAAAAAACCACAAACACAAACACAAATAAAAATTACGCAATAAAAAATATCTGTAACGCTATGTACGTGTAACATTTCACTCGGAATATCCTAAAATAATTAATTTGATTACGTGACCTTTGTGAAACATTATTTACTTATAATAAATGATCTGTAATTCTGGCCGGAATTACTTGTAATCATAATAATTTATTCATGGTCAAGATGTGTTCGAAATTAAACTTATTCAAGATACAAATAAAGGACATAGATAATAGTCGATTAGCATGATTCAAATTGATGATCAACTACAATTTTTTGTACGTCTTAGGTCTGGAATTTTTGGCCAGCTTTAGGTTATAATTCAGCCTCAACCTGAACATGCTAATTCTGGCCGATCTGTTCGACCATAAAGTATTATTGATATTGAAATCTCTGAATTTATGTCAAGCCAATTTTAATATCTATAAAACAAATAAATGCATTGTATCCATATTAAATGTCTCGATAATTAACATTTGAGTAATTTTTTAAATTTTATTTATTGGCAAAATTAACACATAATAATTAGGAATGGTAAAAATCAATAACCATAATTTAATTTGTAAAGTCGCGTCGGAAAGTAACGCCCGCATAGTAAACATATAAAAATAAAAAATTTCAAGCTATATACATATTTATTTTTCTTTTAATAATTGTTTCTAAATTTATATTACTTTAAAGTTAATATCATATTCTTTTAGAAAAATGATATTTAAACTTTGGGAAAGTTAAAATGCAAGAGATATTTTAATTGTAATGTAAAAAAGTATTTTTTTATATGTTTTAAATCCAAAAAAAGAATTTACATATAAAAATAGATAATTTCAAGATGCACATATATTTATATTTATTTTAATAATTATTTCTAATTTTATATCATTTTAAAGTCAAAATGCAAAAACCGTTTTAATTATAAAATACGGAATTCATTTTATATATGTAATTTACTATGTAATTGTGAATCGGGCGTTACTTTCCGACGCAACTGTACATACCTTTTACTATGATTAAAATAAACTTTTATGATAGTAAGTTTGATTTTTACTTGGAGACATAGTTAAATAATATATATATATATTTGTTATATATATTATCCGAATTTACTGCGATTTAAAAAAGAACTTCAAATACGATCGTAATCATTATTAAAGTAACTTTATTGTTAATATTTTTATTATTTTATTATTATTCTCTCTTTCATTGAATCTCTTACTGGCTAAAAGTCATTAAACACCTTAATAAACGTACAAGAGACGATAATAATAATTAATTTAAAAAAATAAAGAATGCTTTATTATTATAAAAAATATACATTATATAACGTTATAAAAAAATCTAGTCTTAGATATCAAAAAAAATATTCTTCTTTCTCTTCTATTGATTCTTCTTCATAATTTCTAACCACAAATTTAATTATACCTAAATTTTCATATTTTTTAATTATCATCATATTTGCTTCATTTATTAAACCATTATAACCTTCATAATCCTCAATAATTACTAAATTAAGTAATTTTTTAGATTCTCTATTTTTCCAATTTATAAAAATTGATTCTAAATATTGCGGAGTTACAGTGATTGGATTTGGATATGAATCATTATAAAGTTTTAATTCATAAAAATTATTTTGTGAATAATTTACAATAATTCCTAATATTTCCCTTTCTGATAAAAATCTTTTTCCACAATGAATTTTAATACTTTCTAAATATTGACAAGAAATAAGTATATTTCTTAAAAGATTTATTTCATCATCATAAAATAATACAAAAAGATTTTTAATATTTGGACAAAAATTAGCAATTGATAAACCAAAATTTTTATCATTTCCACCTGAATAAAAATTTTCAAGATTTTTTCCATTAATTTCTAAAAATTTATTTAAATATTTAGGATTTGGACAATGATATGGAATCTTTAATTTTTTTAATTTAGAAAAATTAACATATTGTAACTTTTTAAAATCATCAATATATCCATCATCAAAGATTGAAATGAAAATTTCTTGTAAGTTAGTTAGTAAACTTATAAAAGATAAATGTAAAGCATTATTTTCACTATAAAGACACAACTTTGTTATTGTATTGGAATTCTTTGTTAAAGAAGGTATAATCTTTTCCAAACTAACTCCAAAAACTATTAAAGTTAAATTTCTTAAATTATTTTGTGAAGAAATCAATTCATTTAACTCATCTGGAATTTTAGTACGAACATCTATAGAAATTGATTGTATATTATGACATATTTTAGATAATTGCCAAAAAAAATTAGTTGGAAGATTTGACCTGCAGCATAATTTTGAAAGGTCTCTCGCTCCAGGAAAATAGGTAAAAGAAAATTTAGTATTATATCGACAATTATAAGTTAATTTTTCTAAAGAAGAGATTTGATTCACAAACATTTTGATAAATTCATCCATGAGAACACTACATTCATTTTTAAGAATCTTTTGAACCATTCCAGAAAGGGAATCAATTGAAAGGACTTTACAAAATTCTGCATAATTAAATAGTGGTGATCTTCTTAAAGTAGGTGTCAAAATAGAAATTTCATTTTTATATAAAATCTCTTTCGAATCATTAGGAAGACAAGAAATTAATGTAATAAGAATTGATGTTGAAACTTTCAATGAATGTTCTCGAATAATAATATTATCCTTATAATTCCAAACATTCCTCCACAAAATTCTAACGGAAATTCTACACCAAAGACGATTAACTAATAAGCATGAATGTAAAGTGGAAATATTATTCTCAAAATGTTTAAGAATTTCATGTAAACATTCAGTTGGAAGTGTTGAAAGTTGAAAAGTCATTTTTTTTTAATTTTTATTATTTTCGAAAGAAAGAAAAAAGTTTTTGGGATAAATAAACGCCACTGTGTAATATATGTGACTCTACGCATATTTGTGTAACATTGAGATTTAAATCATTTAAATCATGTGATGTTATTTGACAAATGATCTGTTCAATGTTTTTTTTATTGTTACGCTGATCAAGCATAACTTAGTAAAGTTTATTTTATATAGTTCATTCTATATATAATTTATTTTTTAGTGTATATTGTTTATTGAGTATGTAAACATGTTATCGGGAAATTAGCTAATGAGCGACTGAGTGGGATCGGAAGTGGCATATTTGGACAAAATTGTACTGCGGACAATTTGGTCATTTGACAAAGATGTCTTTTTGAACAAGGATTTCAACTGATATTTAAAGGATGGAAGGGAGGACGATGTTTAAGAAGTTAATTCAACCTTCAATTTTTTCGATATATTTAAATAAACTTATTTATTCCTTCCTTTTTTATTGTACATTTCATTACGGATTGTTGATTCATCCTTGATTTATCAATAACTATGACTTTTAAATCAACAAAATTGTATAAATTCTTAAAATCACTTAGTGAAATGTTTTTTTCCATCAAATGTCACTACTCTTTACTTTTCTCATTTATTATTAAGCAATTGCAATTATAATAATCCTCAATACCGTAATGAAATCCAAGATTGCAAGTTATATACATAAATTCTAAATAATTAAGATACGTTATTGAAGAAAGCAAAAAAAATAAAATAAAATAAATAAAATATTTTTTTTAATCCTATTATTAATATTATGCCGACCAAACAATAACCATAATTCGACAGACGCGCTTAAATAGGATAATATATTATATACTAATTAGAGTATTATAAAACCTTATATTAAAAGAGTGTTAATACTTGTTATTCCATAGGTATCAATGAATAAAAGTATATATTAACTCTATTCTCAAGTATCTAGTATCGGAGTATGTGCACAAACTCTAATTATTCATGCTTATAATTCACGAAGTATTATCAACTTTTCTTTGTAAAATTATAAGTCACATGAAGATCTACAATAAAAACTTAGGTGACGATCACCACTGCCAAAAACTAGGGCATTAGTTAAATTTGTCAAAAAAATCCGCATGATATCACGTATCACAATATCGTATCGGGTAATTTAAAATAATTTTTTTTTCATAAAAATAATATATAATGACTACGAACCGTCAATAAGAATACATATCACCTCAGTTTGCAATACATACTTATTTTATTTCATCCTCGCCATATTTAATAGTTAAATAACACTCAAATAATTTTAATTAATTTTCAAAAATATAATAGAACTTACTAAAATCTAAATATATCGATATATTTAATTTTAATGTTCGTTAAAGCATCGTAAAAGAATTAATCCTAAAAGAAATATTTTTTGGTGTAGAACCATATTTTTTGAAACGTCATCCTAAGGCCAACCAATTTTTGTGAGATAATTGGCTGAACTTTTTGCCTACTACTATGTCGAGAAAAAATAACATAATCAAATAAAGTAAGAATTTTTTCTTTTTTCGTCATAAATATGCACTATTGAGAAACAGTCTACTGCGGATTATCGGACTTTTGACAGAAGTTTAACACATTCAATTGGGATATTCAGAAATTATTACATCAATATTTCTTCCATGGAATTCAAATCAGAAAATAAAGTTCTATAGAGAATTTTTAATAAATCAGTTTACAAACATTATCGTAGGATAAAAAACAATCATTAATCATCAATCATTACTCTTTAACCATTAATCATTGTTGTGTAGAGTAACGCTCCACCCTCCCACTTTACGAACTTGGTTTTTATTTATAGTTAATTAAAAAAAATTAAAAAAATTTATAATGAAAAATGAATTTTTTTAACGAATGAATTCATGACTAAAAAAATAAAAATTTTTAATTAAATTCGAAAAAAGGTAATCAATAAGTCCCCAGCGACTATTTTAAAAAATTCTCAGCCACAGTAAAATTGTTTATTATTTTGAAAAATTACCGATCAAAATTATGATCAGCAAATTAAATTCCAGGTTAACTATTTAATTTCTAAATTTATTTTTGATTTTTTTACATAAACATTGTATAAAAAACAAGGATTAAGGAATTATTGCTTCAAGAATTTTATTGAGTTATTAAATCTATGTACTTACTGTATCACCAGCAATAATTATTGCGTAGTAGATCAGATGCATATTCACCCATTTTACCAACACTTGTTTCACCGACATAAAATTTACCAACATAATTTTGCCTATTTGCCATTTTACCGACATCACATTTTCCGAAATTATTTTAACGAATCCTTATTTTGTCGACGATCATGAAATTTTGCCCTTACAGTATTAAGAAAGCAAGGAATATTTTCAATGAAATAAATTTTTTGTTTCTAAAATTTCTAACTGTAATATTTGAAAAAAAAAATAGAGAAAAGATTACAAAGGAATTATTAGATTGGTGCTATAAAATCTTGCATTTTGTTAATCAGTTTATTGAACTTCAGCACTTGAAATAATTTGAAATTAAGGCGCAGAAGGACGGAGGCGCAGCTAATAAATTTTTGGTGAAATAGCAAGTCGGGTAATTTTACATGTCGGTAAAATGGAAGTCAGCAAAATGGCGTCAGTTAATTTCATGTCGGTAGAATATTAAAATTGTACTGTAGCCGTTCAGATGAATTTTTCTTTTATGGTTCTTACGCAAAAAATGTTTACGTACAGTATATATAGTTACATATTGTATCATTATTTTTATTATCAATTTATCATATATTTAAATATTTGTTTGAAAATTAACGTTATCAGTTATTTTTATTTTAAATTTTGTAATCAAATAATCTTTTGGTAAAAAAATGGAATGGGTTAAAAAGAAGCCTAAAAATTATAGGAAAATATTATTTAATCTTTATTTTTCTGCCATTTGTGATTTAACTAAATATAAACAAAATCTATTCTAAAAAGGAAATTTATATATATATCATTTATTCCAGTAAAGTTCGAGATATTCAGGAAATGATCCGGTCGGGAAATGGCCAATCGGAAAATTGATTTCAGTAAAAATGACATTCAGGAAACCATATTGTAACCAGTCTATCAATCGTCTCATTTAAATGAGATTATGATATTCAATTAATGAAACATTATGAATCGGAGTATCATTGACGATCACACATCTTGAATTAAACAAGGGGTCATTTTCAGGGGGAGCTTGGCATGCTTTTAAAAGATCTTTTAAGTGAAAGTTATTGTAAAAAAAAATGACCAATTTATAAATATGCAAATTGTTGATCTCTCTTTTATAAATAAGCTTCGTTAAAATAAATAAATTAATAAAATGAATAAAGAAATGATGTTTTCTATTTATAATGGGTAAATTAAGTATTGAGAAATGGCAGATTTCGGTTTATTATTAGTTAAAATAGTAAAATAGTAAAAATTTAAGGGAATTGCTAAACGTCGCCTGGGTGATTGTCGCCTGGGGATTTTTTTTTTCAAATATGTCACATGATGTACAATATATAGAGTAAATTTATTGATCGGCTGACAGCTGATTTTTTTTAATTTTTGATCGGCTAAACTTAATATTTTAAAAAAAATTTTTTTGCAAACATATTTATTCAAAATAATCTTATCTAATGAAATTTTATTTACAAATATTAAAATTTAAGTCACACATTTATGATTTTAAAGAAAAAAATCACTGTATTTTTAATGAAGTGATACAAATAAAAGAAACAATAACAATAAATAAAAAGATAAGTAAATTACAAGAAAGATGCTAATAAAAAATGAAATAACAATGAAGTAATGGAAAGTAATAGAATATGAAAGGGCTTGGGCATGTGGTTTTGCTAAACTCTTCATTCCTGGCCGAAACTTTGGAATCTATCTAGACGAAACTTATTCTCGGCTAGTATGAGTTTTTTTAACCCTTTCTAACGTTTGAACGAAATTTGGAACTTCTTTATTATAATCATCAGTGTTTGAGAATAAGGGCATGTGGAATGCCGAATGTGCATTGAAAATCTCGACATTTAGAAATGCGTTGGGACAATAATTGCCTTTATAACTCTGTTTGTGTCTAAACGAAAGATTCTTGTGTAAATTTCCAAGAGAACACCCGGTTTACCTTACCAGTTTGGAGCACTATTATTCCCCCTCGGGATCATATGGTGATGTCCTCTTGTATGAAATAGTTATGCATTCGAATAAACCTTACGATTTATTTTGAATGACATAGTTTTATTTAAAATTAATTTTAGAATGAAACTTATGGCATTATTATCCCCCTATTTTTTATTTCCTTTTTTATTTTTTATTTTATTTTTATAAATAGACATTTTTTAATACAAGCCCCTGAAATTTGTATTCCTCATGTGATCTCAAATTTCTATACTCCCATATCCTTTTTTAAATTCTGACGGCTGAAATTTCATCATTACTTCTTATTATGTTATAAGCAAAGAACAGCCGCTAAGAAACAAAAACGAAATTATTTAAAATATCCAACGCAGTAATAATACATAATTATTTTAGTATGATTTTCTTCCAACATGATTGATGTATAGCATAATCGTCTATTCTAGATTTGCAAATTAATAAAATTAATACGAAGAAAAAAAAAAGATGAAACAAATTAAATCTTTTGGTTGTTGTTTTTTTCTTATAAAAGAAGTAACTGATTTAATCCGAATTCAAAAAAAAAAATAATAAACATTTATTTTAATAAAAATCTAATTACAAGAAAATAAGTAATCATGAATCGAATTTTTATCTTGGCATTCGTTTTATTTGCTACGCTTTTTGCGGTCAATGCGGCACCACTTGAACTTGTAAAAAGAGAAACTAAATTTCCACTATGTCCCGGTTTGCCACCAGATGTAGTGGGACTCGATGTAAAAATGACACCTGATCCTCTCGTTCCTGGACAAGAAGAAACGTTTGACATTAAGGGAACATTGAAAAAAGATGTTGTCGCTGGAGATTTGCTTGGTCTTGGATTCGTCGATCTTGTCGCGAAAGCACCCATAGGAGATCCCCTTGTTGTGGATATTTGTACAATACCTGGAGTTACTTGTCCGATTAAAGCCGGAACTGAATTTTCTACAACGCAGAAATACACTGCACCAAAAGATTTGCCTCAATCATATGCTATTTTAGTTGCAATGGAACATGGAAACCCACCTAATGTTGAAGCATTAGCCTGTTCAGCTGCTATTTTTGGTGCTAGTGATTCTTCTGCTGTACCTGACTTTTGGAGTTTTTTATAAGTGTTTGATGTACCTATTTTACACGAATCTTTAATTAATAATAAGTAAATTAATTAGTTAATTAATTATTAATAATTATATTTTATTTTATTTTTTCTTATTTTAAATTTTTTTTTATAAATAAATAAATTCTTTTTTTTACGTTTGAAAATATTTTAAATGTGAAATATTTTATAAATATTATATCGTTAGTACTTGGTACTCGGTATCCGAAAAGCCAATTACAACGCGTAAATTTAGAAAGATAATTTTGTGATCATATAATATAATCACTAAATTCTTTAGGCACAATGTACTATACAGATGCTATTATTCTTTTAAGTACTGTGTTCTTACTTGTTTTACCAAAAAAGATATATGCAGTTTCTGAACTAGTTCTTTATCCGAATGTATTATATACCGTATTTTTTTTTTTATTTAGATGATCAGCGAATAACCTGACACTAGTTCAAAAACTGCTTAGAAGCTCCAATCGATCCAAACCGAGAATTTAGATCGTTTTTAAAGAAATTATAAAGCATTTAAAGGTTTTTATTCTTATGCATGAAAATCTGTTTCACGAAGATTTTGCTGCACTCGATATTTTTTTATAAAACAGATACCCCCTAGAGAATCTTCTCAACTATGGAGTATAAGGCGCAGTTGTGGCAACTGATCTACTAAATATTTATCCTTTTCCGATGTCGGACAACCTTCCCGACAACCTTTTTCCGACATACCCTTTGCCCGAGCGATGACGATACCCCGACAAGACATATTCCCGAATGAACATTTTACCGACATGACACCTTCCCTAATGGACATTATACCGACATGTTAGTTTTCCCGACATGATATTATCCCAACAACATATATCCCGACAGACATTTTCCCGACATGATTTACAAAAAGTAATTTATTAATAATGTATCATGTTTATAAATATAAATATAATTCTCTTACATGCTATCACAACCAAAAATTTCAAAAAAGATTAAATTTGTAAGAAAACAATTTGAAAAAAAACAAGTCTTTATATTCCATCTTATTTCCGTAAAAGGCTCATATTTCTAGAATTATATCACGAAATTTATCGAATTATTTACATTTTCCGTGAATGGATCCGTGAAAGGCTTATTTTTATGGATATTTTAGAAATAATAGATAAAATTTTTTATAGAAGCAACTTGAAAATTTTATAGAAGAATCCGTGAGATACTTAAATAAGAAGAAATCACTATCAAATGTAATAATTCACTGCTAATTCACTTTATAGATGATGAAATAAGAGATAATTCTAATTTAACCATGAATTATATAGAAACTTTATTTAATTATATTAGATATTGTAAAATTTGGAATTATGCGATATAAAAAAATGTTAAATCATGAAAAAACTGTTATAAATGAAATAATTAATAACTTTGTTCAAAAATACAAGAATTAAACAAATATAATTCATATTTTTAGTATAATTTACATGCAATGGCTGACTTTGATAATTTCATTGCTATAAAGTTAATTTTTTCCACAATGATTAAAATGAATTCATATGAAATCCGTTAATAAAAGATTTTCATAAATGGAAACCAGTATCTTAATTAGAAAATAATTAAATCTTGTCTTACGAAAATTAAAACTTCATGAGGCTTTGATTACAGAAATGGTAATAATAACAATCTTTTAATTTTAGGAATTTGTTTGATAAAATAATTTATTATGTGACTATGGGGAAGAAATTTGATTGGCTTTAGATAGATAATTCTTCAATTTTAATTGCTAACAGATCATCTGTGATTAAAGAAATTTATTTTGACCCCGTTTTATTTATACTTTTTTTTATCTCTACTTCGAAATTTTACGGATTTTCGGATTTTTGGAGTTTTTCACTTATCCATTTTTTTAAATCAAAATGAACCGTATAGTATACAATTTAATAAGTGCAACTGAAATAAATTTTAGGGACGCAACGGGTTGCTGCTAGTTTATAATGAAAATTCTCTTGATCTAAATTTCAAAGTCTAGCTCTAAATTGATTAAGTTTATTCCTTCTAATAATAATGAGAATAAATGTTAATATTGTGAAAGGATTTATTCTACAACACTTTTATTTAGTTAAAAATATTGCAAGACTTGTTTATCATATCAAAAATATAGCTAGTAATAATTTGGAGTACCAATCCGAATAGGATACATCATTTCTATATCATTATTACTTTTTATCATTGGAATAAACCACCAGTTTCGCGAAAATGGTCCATAATGTAAGCGGGGTTCAATTATTCCACAAGAAACTAACGTAACTGCTAGTTCGCGTCGTTGTATGATGATATTTACACAATTTTTTAAATAATAACTTTTTGTATATTTTATATGATTATTATTTAATATGTAAGGTTGTTAACTATAACGAAACTAGCCTTAGCAAATACAGAATCACTATTGATTTCTTGAGATTCACGAAGAATATGAAAAAATTGTAAGTTATTAAAATATGTGGCTTATATGCACGTGCTACACATGATCGGCAAATTAACAATAGCCCAATTTGAATAAAAACACTTCTAACATGTAGAACTAACTAAATGGTCTTAATTTTTAAGATCAGCAGCTTTTCCATGTGTATGTATTAAAAAATTAAAAAAAATTTTTAAATTTTCGCGATATTCAATATGAAGAATGAATGTGTGTAACTAATTTGTGAGGCTTCAGGTTAGAGTTTCGATCCGTAGCGGTTTTATCCGGTTTTTATCCGGATACCGGCTCGGTTAATTTAGGCTGAGACCACCAAAATTAATAAAAATTTATGGAATAATATTATTTTAATTCTGGCCGAAATTATAGTCCACTCAAAACCGAAATTTGTAACCTTTTTTAATCATAATCCCACGTTAAAATATTTGAGGTTTTATCCGGATCGAAACACTACTTCAGGTTATTGATCAGCCTGTGTGACCATAAATTGTCCCCGTTTATTTATCTTCCCCTAGGTAGTACAGAGGTGTCAGGCGATTGGATTGCAATCATTACACGTGACTTATACATGCTTTATTATTTGTGAAAAACGTTGCCGAAGCAACTGATACATAAAATAAAATTTGCGAAATACATCGCTATTACATAATACGGAAAATTATTCTGGCATAGGGTATACAGTGACATGGAAGTGCTCTGCTTTAAGTTCCTCATTAAAAATTTCGGAAATAGTGTTGAATTATACAAATTTTGAGACGGATATAATTAAATGGTGCCCCCAATCTGCTTTGAATTGCAGCCTCGAGATCGCTATAACCTTTATTTGTGAATTATAATCGCTTGCATTACTTTAATACAAGGAATATTCAGGAGTTTTCCTATAAGAACAATAAGAAAATTGAGAGTGATGTTTTCATCGGTCATTTCGTTTCCTAAATAAAAGACCCATAGTGAGATCGTAAACTAAAACTCACCCTCATGCATACATAACTACATATACATACCTTATTTTGGTTACGGTACGTTTCACCGAATGAAATCTATTTTTGTCGAGACTCATTTCATCGAGGCCATTTCGCCGGAGGGAAGTTTCGCTGAAAGGATATACAGTCAACTCTCTTTATAGTCACACATTTGGGACAGTCCATATTTGGTGATTATAAAAAGATGTGACTATATAAAAATTTCTTATATTTGTATATCATAATTCCGGCCAAAAATTAACATAATTTTAGCCAGAATTATACTTAAAACTTTATTGTATCGTAACTTCACCAATATTAATCGTAAAGTGATGATCTTACCGCCATTCGATTCGTCTTGATGAGACGGTTCTAATGGTATATAATACGTCGAAATCCAATCACTAGATTAATTTCCGAAATTAAAAAAATATTAATGGTTTTTGTGTAATAACTCTGCCAATATTGATCCTAGAGAGACGATCTTACTGCCATTCGATTCGTCTTAATGAGACGAATCTAATGGTATAAGATACATCGAAATCCAATCACTAGATCAATTTCCGAAATTAAAAAATATTAAATGGTTTTTAAGTAATAACTCCGTCAATATTAATCACAGAGAGATGAGCTTACCACCATTCGATTCGTCTTGATGAGGCGATTCCAACGAGCTATAAATCGTCTTTTTACAATCACTAGGTACCGAGAAATCTAGCAAAATGTTAAATGGCGCAGTAAACGTAAATCAAGAAATATTATAATGCCGATGTTTAACATTTTGTTGAATAACTCGTCAGCCAGTGATCGGAAAAGGATAAAACTCTAGATGGTTGATGTTACCTGTCGAAAGTCCTCCATGAAAGTAGGTGCTCTCTAAAGGTCGTAAAATAAATTGAGTACCAGTATCATGCAATGGATTAAGGATGAATAGGCGGCGTGTACCTAGCTTCAGATCAGCCTAAAATGGCTCGATGGGGGATGTCTTCTACATGGTGCTGTTACCTGAGGAATTAAGTACTCGGTTTAATGGTTGCCTATTGAAGATGATAGGACACAGACCCGAGATTAGTCTCATAAGAGGCAATGGGTGGTCTGGCCGTAAACAATAGCAAAGGAAAAGGATAAAACTACCACCATTCGATTCGTCTCAGTGAGACGATTCTAACAAGCTATGATACATCTTTGTACGATTATTAGATGCCAAGTTATTTAATATATTCTTTATATAACTGTGATTATAAACGGTTTTTTTTAATATAAGATTTTTGAGGATAGGTGTGATAGTGACTATAGATAGATTGTGACTATATAGGATAGATTTTAATAATAAAGTGTTTTGAACATTCAACTGGTGTGACTATATAGTAGAATGTGACTATAACGGGAGTAACTATAGAGGGAGTTGACTGTAGGCGTTTTGTCGAATAGACATTTCGCTGAATCCTTTTCCCCGAATCGTTCACTTTGTCGAAGGAAATTTCGCTGAAAATACTAGTAATTAACATAATTCCTGAATCAACACAGAGAAAATAAAATATTTCAGAAAATTGATGAGTTGTCAAATAAATTAATTTTCCTTTACAGTAATTAAAATAAAATAAATAAACGCAACTTTTAATGTGTAAATAATTAGGTTGTCTTATAAAAAAGAAAAGGAAAATTGAAAAATTTCATATCTTCGGCAAAATGTCCCTTCGGCGAAATGGCTTCGGCGAAATGGGTTTCGGTGAAAGGGTTTCGGTGAAATGACCCCTTTTTTTGCGTTATTTTTTACGGAAATGATTTTTGCGGGAAGGTTGGCTGAACTTCTACGAGTTCTCACATGCTTTATATCTTGCTGGGAAAAGGGGAAAGGAAATAAGGAGCGTGATTAACATTATCGTATGATGCCAATAAGCACATGAGTACGGATTTCTCATACGTAGATCTACCCTGCAAGACGCGTCAATCTTTTGCTCATTCAAATATTTATACCTTGCAAAAAATAACGATAATTTCAGGATTCAAAAAAATCATCGATAAATTTATTCGTCTATTCTTTGTCTTTTATTTTTTATGGTTTCCAATAACTTTGCCTGTGTATGCAATCACGGTAGAGGTTATGGATATTACTGCGGTATAGAATTAGGCACTATAAATTATTAGAATTCTTCGTTATTAGTTTCAGTTTCTTTCACTTCTATATTTTATCTATTCTTTATTAGGTTGTTTAGATCCTGCTACTCTCTGGTGGTGGTGATCATTGCTAGCTGGTTGCAGATTGCACTTGTTGTTATCCTCCTGGCCAAAACAGTTATTGTTGTTAGAATAATCTATCAATGTCGCAAAAATTTATTAGTAGGTTCTACAAGAATTACGTATTATTATTAGGCCATGATTATTTTTTAACAAAATTTTTTTCGTTAGATCTTCATTTTCACAAACGAAGAAGTTTACGAAGATTAGTGCAATACCGTTGCTCGCACTTTTTTCATATTCTTCCTGAGCACGCACTTCCTCACTTGGATTATATACAACAACAACAATAATTTCTTTTACTGTTAATGTACGCTAAATATATTTATTTATCTGTACATTTATTCGAAGCTTACATTACAAATCTGATTTCGACAATTTTTTTCTGAAAATCTAATTGATGAATGATTAATTTTCATATTTATTTGTTATATTTATTATATTAGTATTAATTAAATATATTTTCTTCAAACCAATAAAAAGCAAATAATAATTATAAGTAAAAATGTTCTTAAGGATTCCTTTATTGTAAATTTAGGATCCTTAAGAATTCCATAAGTCTCTTGATAGGAAATACTTGTGAGTAGGAAAGGTCCTTAGGGGTCCTCATTAATTACAGGATTTTTGGGATCCCCAGTAATCTACACCCCAAAAACTTTACTGATGGCATACAATAATATTTATAATATTGGTAATTAGCAACTAAAACTTAGATTTAAAATCCTAATTCGACTTACCATTGTCAACCCATGGTTTATGTCTAATAAATTCCACAAATCAACAAGAATAGCAACCCCAATAGTCAGTTTGACTTTCGTTCAAACTTTTTCTATGCATAATAAATTTGATATTTTGAATCCAAAAAGAATAAACAAACATTGAATATGAATAATAAGTAATATTAACCATTAACTATATTAATTAAAAGCTTACATCTTAATTAACGTTCAATTGAGATATATCAATTAGTAAAGATTTTATTTAATAAAAAGTTTTATTAGCAACTTTAGACTGCCGATGAATTAATTCCTTTTCATCGAATACATCTGAGTCTAACATTAATATATTGTAAATATTCAAATTTTTTAAATTGTTTCTGGATCCTGAGTTATTCCATAAAATTTAACAATCACATTATTATCCATTTTTACTTTATCATGTAACATAGTCTATGTGAATGTAAAAGTACAAATGTATTAGTATGACTAATAATCTGTGTATTATGATCATAACTAATAAATTAAATTAATAAACTATAATAAAACTATATCTCATTCATAAATTCTAATGTAACATTTTTTGAATTGTCCAACTTTTTAGTGCTACATATTTTCATTATATCATTTCCAATTATGATTTTTCTTATTGTTACTAGGGACAGTTCGGTTCGGTTTCGGTTTTATAACCGCAGTTTTCAGCTGAAACCGAACCGACCGCAAAACCGACCGATAAAACCGAATTGCAAAACCGATCGCAAAACTACTGCAAATTGAATGAACTAATGTTAGAAAGTGTTAATTATAATTTTATTTAATAATATTCCTTAAAGTTATAATTTATTTTTTACGATAATAATGTCAATTTTGCGATTTATTTCAGCGGAACGAAAAATCACGTGATCGACGCGTAAAAAATAAATTTTCTTATTATTTCAAAAATAAGAATACTATATATATATAAACACAAAATCATAATTTTTAATAGTATTCTCAATATAATTAATGAAAAAAATATTTTTTCTTTTGGAATAATATGATTAATTGATCGGTTTTTTTGTCGGTTTTTTTATATATAAAACCGACGGCAAAAACCGGTTATAATCGGTTATAACCGACTTTTGGCATCCCTAATTGTTACCACTGATTTTAACGTTCGGCTAGGTAGTACAGAAAAATAAATAAGGATCGGTTATTAATCGCAAGGTAATATGACGTTGAATATCAAGTGCTATTGGTCAGTCTAATAGGATCATGCTGATTTTGACGGACTGATATTTTTTGTTAATGGCTAAATAATTGATATTTTTCTTTTATTGGCTAAATATCGCAGTTTAATTATACTTTTTATATGCTCTTACTATAATAATAGCATGATCTTGTGTGACTGACGCAATAACTATTATTTAAAGTAAATCGGATAATATGTGCGTAAATAGTGAGCAATAAGTAAACAAATAATAAAGTAATGATAACGTGTATATATCAATTGGGTCTTCATGGTCTTTAGTCCAAGATTTTAAGGACTGGTCTGGACTAGGACCAATTATATAAAATTTTTTATCTATTATAAAAATGATAAATTATATATTAATAAAGTTTTCATTTTAAAATATCAAAATTTTCATAAGTACAAGAAATAAAAATTTTCGTATATGCAATTATTTTGTGTTACATGATCAGCATCAATTTGATAATTTTATTTTTTTCATATTTCGATAGTCGTATAAGGTTTTAAATTCTATCCAGTATTTTTATTCTTAAACTTTGAGATTTTGTTTTGGTCATACTTAGTTTACAATTAAAACAAGGGTAATAAATAATAAATTAATGCCATACTTTTAGTGCGACCTGCATTTCATTATCCAACCCAACAATATTGCTGTTATTTAAAAATTTAGGGATCGGTCAAAAGACTGGGCCAGTCCGGTCCTGACTGAAAGACTACTAGACCGGACCTATAATGTATATAGTATATATGGGACAAGTACGGTATGGTACAGAATTTTGGAATTTCCAGAAATTACCTTTATTTTTTATCAAATCTTTTTTTCAGGTATTGCAAAATTTTGTGTATCGCAATATTTAATTTCAAATACATTAATATTAATTTTATTCTTAGAAATTATAAAAGTAAATTTAAAAATATAACATTTATTGATTAAATAAAAATAAAAAAAAATACAAATCCAAACAAATATAAAATTTATAATGCAACACTATTACAATCAAAGGTTGTTATTCACTTATTTTGCAAGTATGGTTGTAACTTTTGTGATATTTTTGATATTTCTGATTTTTCTTTCACAGTTACCGCATTTTTACGAAGTTGTTTATTAATGGGATTTCTATATGACCTAATATGTTCTTCAAAGAAACCTTTCAATCGTTGTTCAACATCAAAATCTTTTAAACACTCTATGATTTTATACAAATCACGAATGTTAACATATTCACCTTCCATAATAGCATCTTCTACCTTATTTCTTAGTGGTTTGACTTCATAAGAAACAGTTAATTTCAATAGATCGATCAAGAATGATAAATAATGAGTTTTAAATTCATGTTCAGTTTTAAAATCGCTTGCTGTACTCAAAATAGGTATTGTCGCGTCTTTAAAAGTTTGTCCATATAACAATTGAAGAAATACTTTAAATACATCTTGATGAAATTCTATTTCAATCTCATTTATGTTATCCCGAAATTTTTCTTCAAATTTTTTTGAAGCAGCTATGTAAAAAAAAGAGATTTAAATTGTATAAAAAAATAATGTAAAATTTATTTATAAAGTAAAAATTTTAGTACCTGAAAGCACATATCTATTAGCACGGATTATTTTTCTCTCTTCACCAACGATAAAGGTGGCATCATGATAATCATCGTCGGGTTCAACTGTCAATTTATCCAGCAAAGAAGTAAGTAGCGCGTCTTTTTGAAACAAATTGTTTCGTTCAGGAAGTGGTATACCCTTCGCTGTGCTAATAAGACCCATTCTTTTCAAAGCTTCTAAACAAACGGGGTTATTTTGTAATTCTGGTGGCAAAAAATACTTATCGGTATCGTGAAAAATACTACGCAGTACAGGAACGCTCATGTCATATAAAGTATCGACATGAGCAAAATCACTTAGTGGCTTGTTAGGAATGATTTCTTTCGGACCAAGATATTTTTCAATTTCTCGATCTCTTAATAATAAAACTCTTTGCAAGAATATAACGTAAGCTTGAGAAGGTTCAAACTCATCCTCATCAGAGTGATCAGACTCATCAACAACTTGTTTTACTATGCCTTTAAGGTACTCTAATGTATCCATAGGGGTTACACCTAATTTAGTAAGTGCATTGAAATCGGATTCATGATCACATCTGTAAAAATTTGTTTTTTTATGGAAGGAAAAAAATGGGAGTTTGCGCGGAGGAAGGTCTCCGGTTGTGGCATCAATAAACTTATTTTCGGATGAATGTATGGGCCATATGGGTAAAGATCTAAGAATTTTCATGAAACCTCTTTGACTTTGCTCATGCGCTATTTAAAATTAAAAAGAGTAAAAATAAGCATTTTTTTGATTGACATAATAAATTATTCATCATTTCTTTACTTACCTATTAAAGTTTTAAGTTCATCCTTAATAAATGTTCTGAACTTTTCACATTCCGAAGATGATAGCTTTTCAAACAATCGTTCCATAGTTGAAGGTAAACAAGCTCTTTCTAAGGAATTAATAATATTTATGGCAGTGCATTCGTTTACGCATTTTTTGAGATCTTCATGAGCACTTTCTGGAAATGTCATATCAGTAAAGCGTACTTTTAACTTTACTAATATATCAAATAATGAGAATAAACTGTTTCCGTTTTGTATAAGTGGATTTGATATGTCAGGTCGTACAAGCATATTAGAAGGCTTAATCGTTGATAAAATAGGGAATTTAGATAGTTTGTCAAAATCAATATTTCTTGCGTCATTATTAAATATTAACCAGATTCTTTCAAACCATCTCCTATCTGGTAAACTTTTTCCATTTGGGTTCCAATTTAATTCCCTTACAGGTTTTAACACACTACCTAAAAGATCCAAGACAGCAGAAGCGTTAAACATTTTGATATTTGCCTTTTTAGAAAAATAATCATCCTTAAAAATTATGGATAGATTTGCTAGTAAATCAGCGGAAACAAATTTTGACGGGCCAATATCTGGAAATAGGTCTAGAAATTCATGTCCAACATAATAAACTTCACCAAATTTTCCAACCAAACCATTGCTTAATGGAACTAATGGTAACCCGGATAGAATTTCATAAGAATTCTTATCCTGGAGAATAAACTCAAGCAATTTGAACAAATCATCATGAGTGTATTTATCTACAATCATATCCTCACGTTTAAAACTAGGTATTGAAGATATTTTTAATTGCAAGTCTTCACAAATTGACTCTCCGCTGACAGGTTTGTATGGAAATTCGGATTCTCCAGATTCAATAATTTCATTTAGTTGTTTGATTTTATCTTCTTCAAGCATCACAGCTGAAATTCCCGAACTGACCAATATATCAACAATTATTTTCTCTTCATTTCTAAAAATTCTAGCGTCCTTTAATGAAATGAATTGTCCATCATCAGCTTCAGTCCAGAAAATCCTATGAATATCGTTGCCTAGTTTTTTAATAACATTTAGACCATAATTTTTGAAAAAGTTCATAGTCACATCTTTCGTATTTGGCCAAAGATTATTCATGATATATGGAAGAAAATTTGCTTCTTTATTCTCGTGCTTCTTCACAACGTAATCAAGTAGTTTAACATGTAAATCAGGTAAGACGTCATACAGTATATATAGATTTTGTTTCACGTTTTTATCACTATCTTTTCTCGGTAAATCACTCTTTGACTGGAAAATACCCCTTCTTGCACTAGTTAATGAAAAATTTCCATTTAAATGGACTCCCAAATTGGTACTGATTGATAGAGACAAATAAGAGAAGACTTCTCCTTCGAGTTTAGGAGGGTTTGGAGTCTGTAATACAAAATTTATTAATATTTTACTAATTTTAACTTGGCAATCAGAGATATGAAAAAAAAAATATTTATTTATTTACCAATTTCTCTAATTTATCAAATGATTCATCTGATTTATCATTGGATTGAGCAAGCAAAGAAGCAACTCCACCTCTCGGCTTCATAGGATAATATTAATTAATAAAATTTCAATTTTAATAATTTTAATAGAAATGTGAAAGTTCTTTAACGTAAGTAAAAAATTCATTTATTATTAATTACATAAAAAAAATCAAAAGTGCAACAAATGTACCTTGCGCTCCATTAAATCCTTATCAAAATCATGTCCTCCTGTACATAAAAGCCATATTTCTGAATTTTTCGTTCTTAGCTCATTATTTTTATAATCCTTTCTTTCAATATTTAATTGATAGATTGGCGCATCAACAATATTATCAACAATATTTTGACGATCTTCACGGCAACTTTTAATATTGCGAATTTGACTTTTCCAGATCAATTGAGTCTCTCCGCCTTCTATATTATAGAAACTACATGATTCAATATTCCTTAAAAAAAGCATTTCTTTATTACTCTGTATATTGCTAAATTTTTTGCGGATATTATTGATTTTAATTTCTCCTTGAGAAATTTTACTGTCTTCTGCCAATGCACGAGTCCTAAGCGGAAGTCTAAACAATGTTCTTTTGAACTCTTTTGTAAAATCGCAACCTTCTATGGCCATATAAGGGTAGCATTGATCTGGAAATTTACTTCCAAAATCCGTTTTCATAAAATTAATTTTAACACCTTTTCGTTTTTTAGAAGGGTATCCATATTCTGGAAGAAATTTTGCATGTGGATCTAAAAATGCAATATACTCTCTGCTCACAAGACTAGGTAAATCTGTAACGTGAAAGGCACAGTTAAATCCTATTCCAAATCTTCCTATTTTTGTGTCATCATCAGATTTCCCTCCAATGCCAAGTTTAAGTAAAGAAGTGAAATCAGTATCATTAAATTCTGCATCATTATAAATCCATATCGCGTGACCTTGCCAAACTTCCAATTCTTCTGAAAATAATGATTTCTTAGACGGATTATGTTGAAATTTTGGTCTTTCATCGAGATAAACTGAAAATTTCTTAGCTCCAGCGTCATCTGCGTTCTAAAGAAAGCATAAAATAATTCTAAATTTTTTTGAAAAGAACTTATTAATATTACTTTATCACTTACTTGAAGGAATTCTTTAAATAAGGAATCCATTGAATAATCCTAAAAATAATATTTCAATAAATTAATATCGAATAAAATGCATTACCAAACGATGAAACTTTCCAAATTACAATTACATTGAGAATATTTTTGATTCTTGTAGTCAATGATTCATGCTGTCCATATATTTCCCATTCTTCATTTTCATTCCCTAGGAATCGAAATGTGTGTTAAGACGGCTTATAAAATAATAATAAATTCACCTTATGATTATGACGGTTACCAAATATTCTTCCTCTTAAAGTTTGAATTCCTAATTCTGAAGCAATATTCTGAGTCACAAGACTATGAACAATATTATACTCGCTTCTCTCTTCATTGTCAAGCATATTTCCTAAGTCATCAGAATAAATTTCCCTTATTTTGAGTAACCTATTTTTAGTACTTGGAATCAATAATTCATCCAAAATTTCCTGATCATTTTCTTCTATCTTAGTAACATGTTGAATTTTTGCAATTCGTTTAAGAATTTCAATAACATTTTTTATTTCATCCATTGATAGTTCTTTATCTTCGCCTATGTCACTAATAATTGAAATTAGATCCTTAACTTCAATTTCATCTAAAATTTTGATATTTAGGTCACATCCATTCCATCTAACTTTTGCGTTATCGTACAAAATTTTATACAACTCAGAGTCAATATTTTTGTCAATTAATTTGTTACTATTCAACTGATTTATGAGACTGTTATTATAATTTTTAATATTTTCGGTAATCTTATCAATATACATGTAAGATTTGCTGGATAATGTTAAAGTATCAAATGTATTATTCGCAAGTGGAATCATTTTGAAACCTTCTAGTTCGTCAAATTTTTTATCACCTAATATAAACTTGAATAATTGTAAGACTTCTTTTCTCGATATTGCATCAAATTCCCATCTATTACGGTTAGAGTTTAAATAAGTACGAATAATGGCGGGAGATAAAACCCTAAGAGAATTTCTGTGTTTAGATTCTTTTAAGACTCTAATTACATCGTAGGGAACTGATATTACAGGAAATCCAATGTTTCCGATTATTTTGAGTAAATTAATGTCAGCCAACAATCTATCATCTAAATAACCATTGCAAAGTGAAAGCCAATGAAATTCGGAATTTTGAAATGATTATATGAGTCCGCTAAAATTTGAGATACTTTTCCGATAATATTTGATGAAGAAGGTCCTTTAAATACACGATCCTCGATGCTAAAACTTTCTATAACATTTTTTAATAGATCTTTGCAAAAAATATTTATGTTTTTCGATACATTCTCTCCTATTGGCCAGAATTTATATAAATCACATGATCCGATATTAGGAATTTTAATAGGGAGTTCATGAAGTAGTTTTACCCAAGCTTTAGGTAAAACTTTTTCAAATAAATATTTATTCCATTCAATCTTTAAGTTTGCTAATGCATCAAACGCCTAAATATTCAATAATTATTAATACACATTTTTTTTTCAAAATATTATGAAGTTAGAATTACATTACCAGATCTTCACCGTCTGCGGGCGACCATAAAGAACGTCGATTATTGCTAACCTTTGTTAATCAAACAAAAGATTTATTTAGTTATTTATTATTCATAATGTGATAAATTTTCACTAATACTTACCGCGAAATATCCATGTACGGAAACGAGGAAAGGCATTTCAATTGGAAGAGGTAAAAAACAGAATAATCTTCCGGTAGCGTTCAAATTTTCCAAAGGGATAGCTAAACCAACATTTGGTACAAACTTATATTCTCCAATATTTTTTTTGAATTTACTTTGAAAGTATGCATCAGTTTTGCGTAAATCATCAAGATAATTCAAAATTAACCATTTTGAATTAGACTCTATGGAATCTCCTTTCTGACGACTGAATGATGCAACATAAGTCGTCTCTAATTGTTGATTTTCGTCAAGTTTCCCAGAATTTAATGAATCCATCATTGGCATAATTTTTTCAACTATCAAACGGCGTTCTTGTCGTACTTTTTCAGCATTCATTAATTGAATTTTATAAAGTAATTTAGGTTCAATAGCGCCCTTTTCCAATTCATAAAAAGAGATACACTCAATGTATTTCAAAAATAATAAACAATTAATGCTTTCATTTTCGTAAAATTTACGAAACATTTCTTTAATTTCATCAGTTGTATAAATTTTCTTAGAAATTTCCGATTCATCAGAATCACGAAGTGGGTAGCGAAAAATAGTTCCTTCGAAATTTTTATTACACGGGATTCTAAAAGGAGCGAATTGATCCGGATAATGTTCGGCTAATCTATCTTTGACATGGTCGAATTCGATGCCACCACGAAAATACCATTCATGTGGATCAAGAATAACATATTTATCACCAGTAATGAAAGAAGGTGAATCAGTAATATGATAAATTGAATTAAAACCGACTCCCATCACTATGATTATAATAAAAATGCATTAGAATATATAACATAATACTGTTATACAAAATCAATAAATTAAATTTCTTACCTCCAATTTTATCAAATTGATCTTGTTTTTCACTATCGGCCAATTTGAGCAAAGATTTAAAATCTCTTTCATCAAAAATGGTATTATTTTTTGCTAAAAGTGCAGGACCTTGATATCTACCAAGTTTCAGATTGGCTCTCTCATAGTTAACCAAATCTGGTTTTATTAATCTATTAGATGGATATGTATTATGATCCAAAATAAAAACTTGTTCGGTACTCTTAGCATCGTCTGAATTTTGAAGAATTTCACGAAGAATTTGAGAACCATCAGGATATTCTTCAAGAATTTTACGTAAACGATGAGTGAAAGGTTCTCGTGGCCTAAACTCTCTCCCAATTGCTCCTTTAGGAGCGTTAGGGCCGTTAGTGTTTGTCATCTTGCGAAATGAAACTTTTCTTTGGCGTTGAACGATAATAATCTAGTTATCGTATCTAATGATATTAGATAATCAAAAAAGATAGTTGATGTGTTACTAAGTTTACGACAGCATAAAACATTAATAAAAATTTTAAAATTATTACTTTGCCGCTAAAAAACAATAATAAAGTTCTTAATAATAATTATTATGAAACTTTTCGATGTTTAGTCTATTAAATGATACAATGTGTCAATTTATAGTTTTTTTAAAAGTCACTGATTATTGATAAGAAGTATACATGTGACTTCATAAAACATGAAATTGATAAAGATTATCCGGATGAACAATTAATAGAAATTGTAACAAAGACGACAAAGATCGTCATTCGTAAATAGTGGCACTCGACGCCATTATTTTTCTCTGACCACATCGAGTATAAAAGAAGTATAAATCCTTCCAAAAAAGAAATGAGTTACAAATTATTAATAAATTTCATCATGAGATCCAAATAAATCATTGTTTTTTTTGGGAAATTCATTTAAATTCCTTTAATGATTTCATTTAGATAAAGTTACACAGCGAATTTTTAATGATGTAATTATTCTTATCCTGGTACTTTGTTTGTTTTCATTCTATTTTTACTATCTATAGAATTTTGTTTTTAATCTTAAAATAATTAAGGGTTTATATCTTATCTACGTCTTACCTTTTTGTATATTAGACTTATCAGCTATCGATCGGTTCACATGCCCATTTGTTTTGTTCTTGATAAGATCGTCAATTTCCGGTAAAATTTGGATTTCGCTAATATTAAAAGGTGACATTGATCGATTTGAAGTATTTAGATTTAATGCCAATCTCAACGATAAATTTTGTTGCGTAATTGGGCTTGTTTTAATAGCGCGAAGGTTTATCAGTAACGAGTTTCGCACTCACTAAGTGTGCGCAAATCTGCAAAACATACATATTAGAAATATTTTTATATATAAAAATGAGAATCTATAATATACTAAAAAAAATTCTGTCACGCTTAGATAGGGGATAATTATTTGATTGCGATATGTTCTTGTGCTTTATTGTTTTTTAGGTATGAAACTTTGCTTTCTCCATTTCCCTACCGTATGTACTTGTTTCTCTGGATGTACAACTAAACTTACTATCAACGTCCTTTAAATTACACTTTTAAAATTTACATTAAGGATTTATTTAATTGGTTCAAAATAAATTATAAATTCAGCCAGCTAAGCGGTTTTCAGAAAATTTTGCCTGGATTCTTATTAAATTATTATGTATTTATGCATCTTGTGTTAATTACTTTTAAAATGAGATTCATTATATAATGGTTATTCATGTGATATTGATATTGCAATTCCTATGATATTTCGGTACAATTGGCATCGTAACCATCGTACCATCGTACCTGTACAATGTACATAATTAATAATACTTTATCATATCGTGCTATCGTGCCATACTATAAATAATTTAAATTGTGTTACATTAGACACATGATATGCCTGCGCGGCTGCGCCTGATATATTCCATATTTGATTGGCTAACAGGGTCATGTGTATTGCTAATACAGTTCCAGTTAATGAAATTTTAATAGGAAACTTTTTTTTTTAATTAAACGAAAAAAGATTACTAATGATATCTTCTTGAGACAATGCGATCGGCCGCAGCTATCCGAACAAAATATTCTTACTTGTGTTTCAAATGAGCGACAAAAAATATTTTTTTCGATTTTTGTGTTTAAACCGAAATTTTTTTTTTTTAAATAATGATTTTTTTTTCAGTCTTTTAGACCGATTTTTTTTTTATATTATTATATTTGTCTTTTTAGATCTAAAGGTTGTTTTTTTATATTATTGTTCTTTTTCGGTCCTTTTTAGGGCCGAATTTTTTTTTACCGGTTCTTATGGAAATTTTGATATGTTACTTTTAATTTTTCAGTTCTTTTTTACAAGCCGAAAAATTTTTTATTTTATTTTTTTTTAGTTAATACAGTACTTTAAAATAATTTTTTTAAAAATTTTTTTTTATTTTCAATATTTTTTTCAAATCCAAAAAAATTTTTTTTTATTTCAGAGTTTTTTTTATCATCATTCGTTTTGATTTTGTGATTTTTTTCTTTAAATAGATTATTATTATTATTATTATTGTTAATTATTAATAATAATTAATGCCAATAAAAAACGATTTATTTTTTATTATTTTTTTTTATTGTTCATTCATTCTTTATTATCAATTTTTTTCTTTGGTTGTTTTATTATAAGATGGAAAAAAATGTTTAATGATAGTGAACAAAAAGGAATGTTAGAAATAGATGAAAGACTAAGAGAAATGATGATTATACAAAAGAATTACAAGAAAAGTATGTGTTATTGTTATATAGAAGGTAAATAGAATAATATATATTTTATAAAAATGCATCAATGAAATGGGTAAGAGTTGACAAAAATGATGTGTTAGTTAAATTTAATGCAAAAATCATAAATAAGGAAAAAAATTATACTTTTTACTTGGTGGCTTGTTACAAGCGAATTAATTAACATCACCTGCTATTACGTAATCTTTTGTTGACCATACTAGACCAGTGTGGATATTTATTCTTCGGGTTGTGCAACTTAAGATTCTCACAAAATGTTATGGAGATAATTTGAACGGATGAGGCATTTGCAATAAAATTATTTCTGGACTCGCGAACTAATACCCGATTTCTTTATTCCAAGATTCGAAAGACACAATATAAATTTCTGGTGGTTATACTAAGGTTAATTTATTTGACACTGCATGTCTCGTATAACTAACGTCCCATTTTTATTCTATCCAGGATATTAATGGTGGGGCTATGCTTGGCTTACTCAAACAGCATTGGTATATTAAATTATAATTATTATCTTTTTTTCGTTATTAATATTTAAAAAAAAAATTATTTGACTTTTCAGAATAAGTTTCCCATCTTTTTTTATTGACCCTTTCGTTGGAAATTTCATGCGAAAATATTAAATCTTATTTTATTATAAAATAGTATTGAATAATTTTTTTTCACTTTTTTAAATTTTTTTTTTTTTTTTTTAGAAAATTGATTTGAAACTTAGAGATATTTTTTAATTTTATTTTATTTTTATAGCCAAATGAAACTCTAATGAAAAATAAAGTTTAAAATGTAAGCCCGCCCGACAAAGTTTCAAAAAAAAAAGAAATAAAACAATCTATAACAGATAGTTGTGAATTCGAGGAATAAAAATATTAAAAAGAGCGAGAGGAAAAAACATTTTTATTAAAATAAATTAAATATATTGTAAACGTTAAAATATTAAAATAATAAAAACTTTACACAATAAAAATGAAAGACACAATTGTATAAGAATTCCCGGCTCAGGTTTCATAATATGCTCAAACAATATGTCACATTATTGATTACCGAATGACGATCAATATAACGTTGGTAATTTTCATTTTTTTTATTTTTATTTCACAGAAAGAACCCAGCCCACAATAAATTACATACAATAAGATCCTTAAAATAGAACATAAAAATAAACTGATAGTAATCGCCCATTTGAACGACATCCTTCTGGTAGAAGAGAAAGAAAAGTATAAAAAAAAATCCCATCTATACTACATGCATATATAACACCAAATGAAAGAATAGAAATAAACTTTCTAATATCAGGAGCTAAATATAAGTGCTCTAAGATTAATAATTTATGAAACCTAGGTATCTCAATGATCCGGAGTGTCCACCATATATGACTGGTTATGTCCAATCGTGGATTTGTTGGTATAGGTGCTTGATGTGTATTATTCGAGATATTCGGTCGTAAAGACTGAAGAGTTTGGAAGATTTAGGGTTGTTATTTAATTGTTACATTTCCTTTTAACCGTGATTTATCCGATTATGTACGGTATTAAATTTTCCGTTTACGTTCCCATTCTTTGAATAAAGTATTGCGTGGATTCCAGATAATTGAATCAATTTTCTCTATGAAAGGTTTGACGAACGAGATTAATAGTTTTTCTAATATTATTTTTCTTATGTAATTGCGGAAATGACCGCTGGGAATATTATTTTGTGCTAGGAAAAATCATCTAACAATTTACATTATGATCACGCGAGATGTGCTGTTTAACCGGCACTGACCACGTGATTGGTGAGATTATATGGGAACTTTTTTTTTTAGTGGTTTAGTAAGT
This sequence comes from Rhizophagus irregularis, assembly GCF_026210795.1. NCBI lineage: Eukaryota > Fungi > Glomeromycota > Glomeromycetes > Glomerales > Glomeraceae > Rhizophagus > Rhizophagus irregularis. The sequence goes on along the minus strand of NC_089435.1, from coordinate 3,274,524 downwards.
GCATGCAAATTTCCTTTTTCTTCTGCATGAGCATGACTTTTTAGTCTCATGTGTCACACAAATTTCTATAAATAATACAAAATGCCTTTTTTTCTTTCACGTAAAAATTTTTTCTGTACTTAAAACAATATCTAGAATGAATAACAACACTGAAATTAAAGCTATTGGTAATTCAAATGAGTGGATTAATTGGATTGAAAAATCTATAACCAAAAAACAAATTAAATATTATGATTACAAACATTTTAATCACGTTCAAGAAATTGGTTTTGGAAGTATTGAAAAAGTCTATCGTGCAAATTGGAAAAATTCTCATAATTACTTAGTATTAAAATCTTTTTTTAATTTTAATATCGTAACAAAAGAAATTGTTAATGAAGTAAATAAATAAAATATTTTTTGTTTTTACAATATATTATTATCATATATTATTAATTTCTAATTTACAATTTCTAATTTACAATTTTTTATTTATGATTTAGATTATACTTCAACATGAAATAAATTTCCATGAGAATATTATCCGTTTTTATGGCATTACAACAGGTATTATGAATATTTTTTTAAAATCATTAATTAAATTAAAATGAAAAAAAAAATTCTAAAAATAATCATTTCTATCAAAAAGAAAACCAAAGTGATAATTCCAATAAATATTTATTGGTGATGGAATATGCAGATAGTGGTACCCTTCGAAAATATTTAAGTGAACATTTTGAACATCTCACTTGGAATAATAAGTTAAATTTGGCACTTCAATTAGCTAATTCTATAACATACTTACACGATAAAGAAATTGTGCATCGTGATTTGGTAAGTTATTTATACATTTAAACTATGCTGTAAGATTATATATATACTTAATACAATTATTTATTTTATTTATTGATTTTAATAATAGAACTCTCATAATGTATTAATTCATAAAAATATCATCAAATTGGCTGATTTGGGATTATCAAAAAGGATTGAAGAATCATCCAACATTCAATCAAAATCATTTGAAATGGTTACTTATGTTGATCCACAAATATTTAATAAAAAAAGAGATATTAACAATCAAATACAATTATATTCATTGAACAAAAAAAGTGATGTTTACAGTATTGGCATACTCTTATGGGAAATTTCTAGTGGCCAGCCACCTTTTTGTAATAAATCATATGATATTAATTTGGCTATGGAATTATCACAAGGTCTTAGAGAAAAACCCATTCCAAATACACCTGAAAATTACATAAACATATATACTGGTAAATATAATTAAATTTTATATATGATTTAATAATTAAAATAACTTATTAATTAATATAACTTATTTCATTCTTAGATTGCTGGAATAATGAACCAGATAATCGTCCAACTATCAAACAGGTTTTTACTAGATTAAATACAATTGTTTTAGATTTTCAGCAAAATGATTATAATGCAGATATACATCAATTATCAAATAAACAGCTGGTCAAATCAAATAATGAAGTTCCTGAAAATATAATCAATAATTTATTACATGAGGAAATGTCTCAAATTATTCAAAATTTTAGTAAAATTCAAATAAAAGAAATAGAACCTTTAATTTCATCAAATTTAATTAAAAATAACTTTGAACAAATGGTTAATGAAATAATTCTCCTACTTGAAGATATAGAAATAGAAATGAGAAAATGTAAGATTGTTAATTATCTTAATTATCGTGATATAGCTTTACAAGAAATTTATAATTGGTTATTAAGTAATCAGAATGATTCTAATTCTGTTTTATTACTTGGAGCATTTAATCATCATGGAATTGAAATTAATGTTAATGAACAAATAGCATTTGAATTATATCAAAATGCAGCAAATTCAGAAAATATATTTGGAATAATTAGTCTAGGATATTGTTATGAAAGAGGAATTGGAACCAGTATTTATAGAAAAAAAGCATTTGAACTATATCAAAAGGCTACAAATTTAGGAAGTGCATATGGAATGTATAATCTAGGAAATTGTTATATGGATGGAATTGGAACTTTTGTTAATGATCAAAAAGCATTTGAATATTTTCAAAAATCTGCAAATTTAGGAAATTTACTTGGAACATGTAATTTAGGATGGTGTTATAGAGAAGGAATTGGAACCAATATTGATAATCAAAAGGCATTTGAATTATGTAAAAAGGCTGCAAATTTAGGAAATTATTTAGCTCAATATGATCTTGCTTTGATATATAAAGATGAAGAAGCTGTAATGGATATAGACCAAGCAATTTATTGGTGCAAAAAATCTGCTGAACAAGGATATAAAAGTGCCCAATATGAATTAGATGAGTTAAATGAACTAAATGATGAATTAAATGATGAATTAAATGAGTTATATGATGCAGATGAATTATATGACTCGGATGGATTATATGATTCAGATGAATATGATTTGGATGAATTATATGAGTCAGATGAATTACATGAGTCAGATGAATTACATGAATCAGATGGATTATATGAGTCAGACGAATTATATGAATAAGATGAACTAAATGAAGAATTAATTATATGCTTTAGATGGATTAGATGAATCACATGAATTATGTATTATATTAAATGAATTAATTTTTTAAATAAATTTATAATAATAAATTTCCATATTTTTTCAGTTTTAATGTAACCGTTGTAGCCATATTCAGAGAATTATTTGGCTTTTGCTTAAGATTTCCTAATTAAATTACTGATATAACAAATCGATTGAAGAAATACTGAATATTGTATGTAATTTACAATATTATAATAAATCTTGAAATCATGAAATGTTTACACTTTGAAGGTTTTAATCTTTGAATGAAAACTAAAATTGAAAAAATGTAATTAAAGATTTATTCAAAAGACCAGATACATATAAATTAATTTGTAAATCGTAAAATTTTGATTTCCTTTTTTTAAACTACAAAAATTGTTTTTAATTTTTTAAAACACTTAATATCATTTTTTTTTTAAAAAAAAAAGAAAAAAAAATTATTTTAGGTTTCAAGTATTATATCAGGTGTCGATTTGCGTCAGATGATAATTGTTGTGAGATGCGCGCCCCCGAGCAATACTGAAATAGGTAACAAGAAATAACGCGTAGAATAGGCCAAAATAATCATGAAAATCTTTCCTTTTTTAGATATATTTTGATAACGTTGGTAAGAAATATATTACTTTATTTAGTAACTGACTGACATTATCATAATTCCGGCCCTGAAAAAATGCGTTGAGCTAATAGTAAAATTTTGCCAATTTCCTATGACCTATTTATATATTGTTCGGGGTCCTCCACCACCGCCACCTGTATCGCACAATCAAGTCTTCTATTCCAAACACTTAAATTGTATATGAAAATTATATACTTATTTGATTTATGTAAAATCATCTATTGTCGCAATAAGTAATTTTGAACGAAGTAAAGTATTTCCCATTTTAGGATTACATATTTTTTAATGTGATGATAAATTTATTTAATAATATGAAAATTTTTTAAGACTGAAAAATTTAATGTTCAATTATATCTTAATTTTATATGTATCAAGTATCAACGCACGTCATCACCTGAAATTTCAACATTGCAAGAAATGAATATAATACTTTATTAAAATTAAATGACACATATTTCAATTTTTCATCTCAAATAATTCAATAAAAATAACTCTTTAATTAAATAAAAGTTTATTATTCTAAAAACAAGACTTGGATATTTAATATTCACCCAACAATTCGATATGACATAACTATCTCAATACCTAACCTACTTTTGTATGTACTGGCAACTATTCAAATCATTCATTAACTGCCAATAATAAATCTAACATTTTTGATCTTTCATTTGTATCCTCATGAAATTCAACTAATTGATCTATAACAAGTTGTCTATTCAATTTAATATATTTTTCACAATAATCTTTTAATCGTGTGGCCTTAAATTTATCTGACAATTCTAAAATTTCACATACATTAGCAAAATTAATATACTTACTATTTATAATTAAATCTTCTACTTCATCTTTGAGTTCAACTTCATAAAAATCTGTTGCTTTCAAAATATCAATCAAAAATGTTAATTCGTAACTCTCCTTTTCTGTTGTAAATTCATCTCGTTTACGTAAAACAGATTTCGCTGCATCTTCAAAAGATTGTCCATATAACCATCGAAGTATTACCCAGAATATATTTGGAGTTGTATCATTTATTGAAATTTCAATTTTATTCTCTGTTGATTTATTTGAACCATTAGAGAACATTGTTTCAAAATATGTTGATACAGCTATGTAATAGGGATAAAGATAGATATATTACCAATTAGTAAAGAAGATAATTTGAATATTGAATAATAAAAACAATTGTACGTTTAACATACCTGAAAGAACACATTTATTAGCGCCAATTTTTTCTTCACCGATAATAAAAATGACATCAAAATTTTTATCATCAGATTGACTTACAAGTTTATCAAGTAAGGAGTTTAACAATTTATCTTTTGAATTAAATGTTGGATTTGATAATAATGATATTGATGGTGTTTTAATCTCAGAAGCTCCTGCAAGTAATAATAAATCTCTATATTCCTTCAAACAATCTTTAACTTTATAAATTTTACGAAATCCAATATCTGCTATTAATCCAAATACGAGATCTTTTCCTGTTACCCAATTTTTCTCATCAAATGGATCATCCCCATTTAAAAATAATTTCTTATTAGGATCATTGATTTTTGATTTAATTAACACTTTCATATTTTCTTCTTTTGAATTTTCATTCATTACTTTATAAATTTCATTAATTACATTTTTTAGTTCTCTCTTATTATTATTATTCCATTTTTTTTCTTTCAACATTGTTACAACAACAAACCAATGTTCAATAATATTTTCTATAAATGGAATTCCAATTTCTGGATGATGTACATTGAAAATATCATTCGGTTCAACATTTTCATCAAATAATGGATATTGAGTCCAACATATTTTCTTATATTTTTGAGAACAAAGATTTTCAAAAGATTCAAAACGAAAAGTTTCTTTTGATTCCTGATAAAATTGATTTTGATTGGTTTTTTCCGTTAGAATGAATTTGGTCCCTTTAATCTTATTCCACTGTTCATCGTTGAAATTTAAAGTATTGATTTGTTCATATAAATATTGTACTAAATCTTTTGCTCTATATTCAATTACATTTATTGGAAATATTCCTTGTTTAACCTGTGATTCAATTTCTAATGCACATTCAATATATGTATCACAATCCACTTGATGTTTAAGACCGATTCTTTTCAGAGCTTCTAAGCAAGAATGATTATCTTGTAGTTCTGGTGGTAAAACTTTATCAGTATCTGCAAAAATACTTTGAAATAATGTATTATCCGTATCATATAAAGTATCGACGTTAACAAATTTAGTGAGTGATTTGTTAGGTATCGCTTCATGTTGTTTGAAACATTTCTCAATTTCTGGATTATTTGACGATAATGTATACTTTAAGAAATGAATATAATCCTTAGAAGGAGTTGAAGATTTTAGATCTGGTAAGATATGATTCTTAATAAAATCTATTTCATTTATAGAAGTGGCACCTAATTTCCTAAGTGTGTCTTTAAAGAAAAAACAATTATAAAAATTGGTATTATCACGAAAGGAGAAAAATGTAATTCCTGAATGAATAATTCCAGACTTTGCATCAATAAAAATATTTTTTTTAGAATATACTGGCCATATTGGTAAAGAAGCAAGAATATTATTGAAATTTTCTTGATATTTCCCATATCCTATCAAAAATATGTATAAAATATTAATCAAACATGAGTAAACAAATATAAATAAATAAATGAATTTCTTTCACTTACCTATTAAAATATCAATTCCTTCACTAATAAATATTCTAAACTTTTCATATTCTAAAGCTGTTAAATTACTATCTTTAAATAATTGTTTCATACTAATATTCGTATTTAATAAAACCTTTTCCAAAGAATTAATAACGTTCACATGATTGTATCTTAAAATACATTTTTTGAGATTTTCATGAACATTTTCAGGAAATATCATATTAGTAAACCTTAATTTTAATTTTACTAATACTGGTATTAAAAAATGTTCTTTATCAATATATAAAAGTGGATTGTAGATATCAGGTTTAATAAGCATATTGGAAGGTATAATAACTGGTAATAAAGGAAATTTCGATAATTCTTCAAATTCTATATTTTTTCCAAATTTATTTATAATTGACCAAATATTTTTAATCCAATTATTAATTATTATAGAATTATCATTCAGATTCCATGATAATATATTTTCATTTGGTAATTCATATTTTAAAAGATCTAAAATTGCTGTAGCATCAAATTTTCGGATATTTGTGACTTTAGAAAATGCTTCGCTGGAAAAAATTCTTACTATATCATTTGGTAAATAAATAGAGACAAATTTTGATGAACCAGCACTTGGAAACAATTCTATATGTTCTTGATTACCAATGTAATAAATATTTTCTTTATCATACTCTCCAAACTTTCCAACGGAACCGTCATTCAATGGAATTAATGGTAATCCATCAAGAAACTCGAAAGAATCCTTATCTTGAAGAATAAAACTGAGCAATTGAAATAATGTATCGTGTGTATTATCGTTATTAAAAACATTATCCTTAGGTTTATATGGTCTTAGTGATTGTAATTCTTTACATATTAATTTTCCACTGATACGTGTATACGGGAAATTTCGAGGTTCTTTAGATTTAACGATATTATTTAAATGTTCCATTTTTTCTTTATCAAGTTTCACGATTTGAATTGGAACTTTTAAATTAATCAATATATTTGAAATATTTGCTTGTTCTTTCTCAAGAATTCTAGCATCCTGTAATGAAACAAGTTGTCCACCATTAGCTTCGGTCCAGAAAAATTTTCTCTGTCTATTATCACCTAACTTACTAATAACTCTTAAACCATAATTTTTGAAAATCTTTAAATAAAAGTTGGATTTAAGGGATTTAAGGGGCCAAATATTATCAATGACATTTGTGACATGCGAAATGAAGTTTGGGCTTTCCCTCATATTTCTAATTTCAAGGTTCATGATATATTCAAGTAGTTTGACGTGTAAATCAGCTAAAACTTCAAACAAAATATATTTATTCCATTCACCATAACGATAAGAATCCCAAAAGCAGTCATACTCAGATATAAAATTACAACATCCACCATAACTATAGGAATCACAAGAATCATCATGCTCAGGTATAATAAAGTTTCCGTTTAAATAAACTTTTAAATTGCTAGCCTTCGATAGGGATAAATAAGAAAATATTAACCCATAGAGTTCAGAAGGGTTTGGAAACTACAATATAAAAATAGTGAAAATAAAATAGTTAAAATATAATTAAAAATACAATATATTTTCAAAAAAAAAAGTCAAAATTTCATGGCAAAATGGCTTGTCGACAAATAAATGGAGAATTAACTTTACCGATTCGGACTTCAATTCATCCAATGATTTATTATCAGATTTAGCAAGCAAACAAGCAACTCCACCTCTTGGCTTTAATAATAAACAATAATTAATATATATAGTATAAAATCAAATTGGATTATTAATTGAGTAATATTTACCTTGAGTCGATTTTTCTTTGAAAATTCTACAAGTTCACTAGATTCTGGTTTGATTTTATCATGTCCCCCAGTACATATAACCCATACTTCTGAATCCTTTCGCTTACCATTGATTCTTTCAATATCTAATTGATAGATTTGTGCATCATCGATACTATCAATAACTGTTTGACGAGAATTGCGACAATTATCAATGTTATTTATTTTTGTTTGCCATATTATTTGATGACGAGATAGCCCATTCACTTCATATAAACAGCATGATTCTATATTTCTTAAAAAGAGCATCTCTTGATTAATTTTCCACATACGAATCACATTAATTTTATTTAAATTTTCTCTAAGCGGAAACCTAAACAATGTTCCTTTGAATTCTTTTGTGAAATCACAACCATACATTTTTTCATAAGGGTAGCATTGGTCCGGAAAACATTTCTTGAATTCTTTTTCAATAAAATTAATTCGAATACATCTTCGCCTTTTAGGAGAGTATCCTGTTGCTGGAAGAAATCTTGCTCGTGGATCTAAAAATGTAATATATTCTCCGCTTACAATGCTTGGTAAATCTGTAATATGAAAAACATAATAAAATCCTTTTCCGAATTTTCCGATTTTAGTATCATATTCATCTTTAACACAAGATCCTTTGAGTTCGAGCAAAGTCTGAATATCATCATTTGAAAATTGTGCATCAAAATATATCCATATTGATGGACCTTGCAAATCTTCCATTTCTCTTGATAATAAAAATTTTGTATAATAACTATTTTGTTTCCGATCCATAATTACTGAAAAATGCGTGGCTTTTGCATCATCTGCAATCTATATTTAATGGGAACACATACCAATTATATTATTTGTAAGCGTATAAAAGGAGATAAATGCTTGCATAATAGAATATAAACTACTTTATTACTTACTTGGAGAAACTCTTTAATGAAATCATATGGCATAAAGTTTATCTAATTATATGAAAGATTTTCAAATATTTGATAAAGATTAATATCTAATATGAATAAAATGATACATTAATAAAATCTAATAATTACCCGCTCAGTAATATTATTAATTTTGGTATTCAATGAGAGATCTTGTTCATAAAACCTCCAGGTATCGTCTTCAATATGATCAATATCTAGTAAAATTTAAAATGATATGAGTTTTAGATATCTGATTTTAACTTAATAGCAAAATTATTTATCATAATTACCACATATTTTCCCTGCCAAAGATTGCATCTTCAAATCTTTGGCAATTTGTGGAGTTACATGAGAATGAGCAATCAAATATTGGTGTTTCTTTTCATAGCCAAGTCTTCCTTCAATATCATCATAATGGATTTTTTGTAAGCTTACAAGTATATTATTAGTACTTGGAACTAATAATCCGTCCAATCTTTCTCCTGGATTTATCTTCTGTTTATTTGTAATACATATGAGAATATCAATGACGCTATTTATTTCATCTATTGATAAAACTTTATTTTCATCTTTTTCAACCACTTTTTTGATAATTTGAATTAAATCCTTAATCTTAACCTGAGACCACCTTTGAACTCCCATAGAAAGAAACATTTCCTTATAATAATAATATTCTCTAGGAAGTATAATAATTAAAGAATTTTTATTCGGTAGGTAACCATCAAAAAGATCATCAATAAAAACTTTATCAGTTGAACGAAATATATTTTCGCACAAAATCCATGATTGATTTTTTAATTTTTTCTTCATATAATCGAATGATTGACTTCTACTATCATAAGCTACATCCATGTATTTATAAATCGCCATACAAATAGATTTTAACTTCGGTTGTATTTGATCCATTTGATCCACATTATCACGACAAAATTCCAATTGTTTTAGTACAGTCTTCTCATCAGGATCATAATTCCACTCCATATTCATGGGAACATATTCTACAATTGGTTTAACATAACATACTAAATTTTCGAATTTTTTACAAAAACAATCAATAGGTCTTGAAAAAAGTTTCCTTCCAGAAATAAATGACCTTTCATATGTAAACGTAGGAATCCATGGATTTGTCCTAATAGTTTCCAACAATGCATTATTATTATATGATATCTGATCCCATTTTTCATCAATATATTTTAAAAGGTTTAATGCTTTGATACGAATTAAATCATGCTCCTCAAGAGTATTTATTCTCTTTACAATAATATTTATCCGAGAAATAATATCATCTGAAGTAAGTTCTTTTTTAATCCAAAGCATTTGTAAAGACCTAAAAAACTTATTGGAAGAATTTGAGCGTATTCCATAACTACCAACAGGAAAAACTTCCTCATCTTCAAAAAATAGTTGTGTCACCTTCATTTCTACTGGATTAAATAGTTCCGTTGGTTTGGTTAAATTTATAATATTTGGCGTTTGTTGTTGTATAAACATTCCAATTGTACCAGCTGGTACAAAAGGTTGATTTCCGATAACTTCTATTAACTCATTATTAAAATTAGGTAATCGATCAAATAATTTATCAATTGCAATATCTATGTCTTCTGGTCGTTGAAATTTAAGATATGGTATTACATAATATCGCCAATAATCATTTGAAGTTAATCGATAAATTCCAATAATATTTTCCAATATATAACACATATTTTGTGAAATAGAATTAATAAATCCTCCTTTATCGCTTGGATAAATAATTTTACCATATAATTTTTCTTCTCCGTGAGGTAAAAGATACCAACGTTTGTTTTCATGTTGTAATGGTAACAATGGAATCGGTGAATTATGATCAACTTCGATAAAAATTGGAAAACGTTTAATAACATCAATATGATTTTGTACAAGATTAAATTTATTAACAAGTCGTAAATAATTAAATAAATGTTCAACGAGTTCTGTTGCTTCGCTACTCTGTAAATTTATTTTCAAATTATCTGGATATGATGCATTAGCACGGAAGGAATCCAAAACCGATATAATTTTATCAGGCTTAATAATATACGGAGATACTCTAATTATACGAAAAAAATTTTTTGTTAAATTTTTTTTTTTAAAAAAAAAAGATAAAAAAGATGTAAAAATTTATTTATAACAAAATACTTACTTATTCCATTTTGAAATTTTTCTAGTATCAAATTCACTGTTAACGAAAACAGCACCAAATTTTTCGAAAATAGAAATTAAATTGTTTGAGATATGTTTACTCGAAAAGGTTTTTGTAGGAGTCTTCAACTTTCTAAGAGTAAAATGTTTTGTCGGAATTAAATGAATATCTTCAAATTTAGTCAAATCCCAATTTCTAAATTTTAGGTTATCCCATAATTGATAAATCCATTCATAATTATCTGGCATTGGTATTTCTTCAGAATCTTTTGTACTCTCTTTATAATTCAATGAATATTCAATCATATCTCTAACAGCAAATTCATCCAATATTTTTATATTTAAAATCCAATTTGCTTTTGCATTTTCATATAAGCATCGATATAATGAAATGGTAATCGATTTATCAATGAACTTATTTAGTTGATATTTGAAAATATTACATTCATCGTTTTTATGAGTTTTATTATATGAGTCAATATAGGCGTAAGAGCTCCCAGATTGTGTTAAAGTATCCAGTGTACCATCTGCAAGCGGAATCATTTTAAAGCCTTCTAATTCATCAAATTTTTCATTCTTTAATATATATTCAAATAAAGATAAAATTTCTTCTCTTGAAATTACACCGTCTTGCCATCTATCACTATTACACCTTAAATAATTACGAATGATAGCAGGAGTAAACAAATGAAGCGAGTCTTTGTGTTTAGTAGAATTTTTTAAACAGCTGACAATTATTTGTAATGTTGATATGAAGGGAAACCCAATACTTTTAATTATACTAGATAAATTACAAATTTGTACATTTTCATCCTCCAAATAGCCATTGTGAAGTGAAAGCCAATGAAATTCAGACTTTTGGAATGAGGAAGTATTATACAAATCAACTGAAGCTTCAGATATTTCCCCAATGGTATTCGATGAAGAAGGTCCTCTGAATACACGATCCTCAACATTAAGACATTCTATTACGTTCTGCAATAGACCCTTACAAAATCTACTTAAGTTACCCGATATTCCATCTTTTATTATTGGCCAGAATTTATATGTATCGTTTGATCGAATATTAGGGACTTTAAACGGCAATTCGCGAAGAAATTTCGCCCAAGCTTTGGGTAAGACTTTTTCAAATAAATAAAGATTCCATTCTATATTTAGGTTTGCTGATCCTCGTAACGCCTAAAAGTTTAAAATATACAAAATTTTTAATATTTAACATTCAAGCACGTAAAACAAATAAAAAAGTTGATTATTATTCACCAATCCTTCATTTTCCGCAGGTAACCATAAAGAACGTCGATCACTTTTAACCTATTAAGATAATTAAAAAAATTTTAGCAATATACCAATATAACAAATTTCAACTTTTATCGATTCTTACCGCAAAATATCCATGTACGGAAACTGGAAAGGGCATTTCAATAGGAAGAGGTAAAAAACAAAATAATCTTCCGGTAACATTTAAATTATTCAAAGGAACAGCTAAACCAATATTTGGTATAAGTTTATGATTACTTATATCTATATCAAATTTCTTTTGACAATGTGCTTCTGTTTCGAATAAATCATCAAGATAATTCAAAATTAACCATGAATAAATTTTCTTAGTATCTCTTTTCTTCTGTCGAGAGAATAATGCAACATAAGATGATGTTTCTAATTGATTTTTGCTGCTAAGTTCCTTTGATTTCAATAATTTCATCATCGGTACAATATTTTCAGCTATCAAACGACGTTGTTGTCGTACTTGGTCAGCATTTTCCAATTGAATTGTATAAAGCAATTCAAGTTCAGTAGCACCTTTTTTCAATTCATAGAAATAAATACGTTCGATATATTTTAAAAATAACAAACAATTTATGCTTTCTTTTTCGTAAAAATTATGAAACATATCTAAGATTTCTTTAGGCTTGTATATTTTATTAGAAATTTCCGATTCAGTATAATCACGAAGAGGATAACGAAATACAGTGCCTTTAAATGGTTTTTTAAATGGATTATCACATGTCTCATCACACGGGATTTTAAAAGGAGCTAATTGATCCGGTGACTCTTCGAACAACTTCTCATCGACGAAATTGTATATGATACCACCAAGAAAATGCCATTTATGTGGATCAAAGTTAGCGTATTTATCACCAGTAATGAAAGAAGGGAAATCAGTAATATGATAAATAGAATTAAAGCCGAGTCCCATCACTGTTTATCATATTGAAAAGTTAGAATATTACATATTGTATACGTTAAAAAATAAAGTAGATAGAAAGATTACCTCCAATTTTATCAATTTGATCTTTCTTTTTACTATTTGACAAATTTCTCAAAGATTCAAAATCTCTCTTTTCAAAAATGGTATTATTCTTTGCTAAAAGTGCAGGACCTTGATATCTACCAAGTCTCAGATTGGCTCTCTCATAGTTAACCGAATTTGGTTTTATTAATCTATTAGATGGATATGTATTATGGTCCAAAATAAAAATTTGTTCGGTACTTTTAGCATCGTCCGAATTTTGAAGAATTTCACGAAGAATTTGGGAACCATCAGGATAATCTTTAAGAATACCATGTAAACGACGAGTAATAGGTTCATCTTGACTATAATTCTCTGGCATTTTTGCGTTGATGAATTTAGGAAATAGCGTAAAAACAAAAGGTGATTTTAAAGGAATAATCGACCAATTTATAATAAAATTTGTTGCATGAATAACTAACTTTATTTAGTGAAATACAGAAAATCAGTCGATCTCGGGTAATCCGTACGTGCCAAGAAAAATTCGACTACAAAACAATTATGAAAAAAACGTTCATGTTCTTTATTGTCTTTTTTTGTATTAGTATAGTTAATAATCCCAAACAATGAAGTCAAACAATATAAACGTGTTATCAACTTAGCCCTACTACTGTTTTTTTCTAATAAGCTTTTTTAATTTCCTTTGTTTTTTATTTTGAGCGGATGCGATCGAATTGTTTCATAATGATGAGATTATTCGTAATTTCGTATATACTTATATTACATTTAATGTGATACAAATCTCGGATAACCCGTATACGCTACAAGAAATTCGACTATAAAACAATTATAAAAAAATTTAATTTTTTTTTTTTGTATTAGTATAGAAATATGAAAACAACCCTTGAGCTAAGGATCAACTTTTTTTTGAGCGGAGCGATCGAGATTGTCCATTTACCTAATAAAGTTAAACTAATCTAATCATTGTACTCAGAAAAGGGAAGTTCTTTCTTAATATAGTTTACAAAAGATTTTATTAATTTTTTTTTTTACTTTAAATAGTAATGGTGGTAATTGATACTTTAGTACTTTACTATGTTAGGCAACCTATAAATTTCAAAAAATGCAGCTACTACCTATTAATAGGAAAGAAATGATATTTGGCTAGTGAATGTTTTTTTTGCTTACCAAGATTCAAGACTTTTGAAACGGGGCTTGATGTTAAGAGTTTTAAAACTAGTGCAAGGTTGTACGCATGATTTATTTTTCGATGGTGTTTGATCTTAAATAACTTACTATTATTAGTTAATATAATATAATAAAGGTTAGTCTGCTAAAGGACTCGTGTTACCTTATAAATATTTTCTTATATGTTTACTGAATAGCCGGAAAAAACTCCCTTTTTAGTTATTTGTGTGACATTCATTTTTATATTATTATATTTGATATTATCTCATTTATTTCACCGACGATCATTTCACCGACAAACGTTTCACCTACAGGGTCATTTCGCGGACAAATGTTTCGCCGACAATCATCTCACCGGCAAGGGAATTTAAAATTTAAGATTAGGGTTAAGAAAGAAAATTAGGGTTAGGATTGGTTTACCACAAAATCCTGACAATCTCAAATCCAATTGAAATAAAATCCAGATAGTCACAATAAAAATCTTGACAGTCAAAATCCAAAAGTTTTTTTTTTTAAAAAAAAAAAATTATATAAATTTTCCATAATTTTAAAAATACAGTGACGCAGTAATGGGTTAATGACTTCCCTAGCGTAACCTGAAAAAAATGTCACGAAATGGCCGGCATTACGCAACTTGACTGAAATTAAGTGTGGCGCACTTGTGACGAATAAGGTGTGACGAATAAGTTTTTACCTACTCGAAAAAAACAAAGTCCCTCAGATACTTATAGAAAATGGAAACGCAGTGGGGTGTGACGGTTGTGACAAAAAGTCACGTGATTTTTCGTGACATTTTTTTCAGGTTACGCTGGGAAAGTCTGGGTTAATTTATTCAATATAATTTAAATAATTACTGTAAATTTTATTAATACCAATGCAAATTTTATTAATATTAATGCAAATTAACTAACGTTAATATATCATATATTATTAATAAAAATTAAAATAAAAAATTTATCTCTGTTAAAAGGATTATGTACAGTATATTACTAGATTACTAAACTATTCCTTGTCTTCTACATTAGAAATAATTACATTAAAAAAATTTAAGTAATCTCAAATTCATCTGATCGAATCTCAGACAGGAT
This sequence comes from Rhizophagus irregularis, assembly GCF_026210795.1. Classification (NCBI taxonomy): domain Eukaryota; kingdom Fungi; phylum Glomeromycota; class Glomeromycetes; order Glomerales; family Glomeraceae; genus Rhizophagus; species Rhizophagus irregularis. The sequence goes on along the minus strand of NC_089435.1, from coordinate 3,259,327 downwards.
CATCGGAATTCTATGACTGTTGTAACATCTAAGCCCGTGATAAATTACGTTGCCACCTTAGACATTAACAAAATAACTCTTTATTAATAATATAAATAAATACAATAATATGCTTGGTTTAATAATATCACATGATAAATAAAATAATTATATTAAAATTCATTTTCTAAAATTCGTAACTCCAGAATTGTAACTTGTTTTTGAAGAAGTCACATTATTCGCCCCTTTTATATTTGTTTATGTTTCACCAAATTTCATGATTTAAATTATGGATCGTTAACTTCAAAATTTCCATAAGATTATCTTTACAAATTTTTTTAGATCCATGAATTTTTAATCCTTAACTATTTCCATCCATAATGATCATCATTACCTCCTTAATTATGATTTACAATAATTTCTAACATTAACGTAATGATCTACAAATTAATCACCTGACATTCTAATTCACCTGATTTGATGATCTACCGGACCAATTATCCTTACTACACATGACTAATAGTTTAACGTCTTTTCGGACCAATTAAAAATACAATTTTAAATAAAAATTTTATACACTAAGATTAAATATAATACTGCGCCCCACAATTAATAAATTTACTAGGTATACTACGGCATTACACTGTCAGGATTTTGATTCAATCGGGATTTACATTTATCGGGTCGGGATTATAGACTGTCAACATTATGGGTGTGATCCCGTTAGGATTAGATTAGGGTAAGTGGATTAGGATTTCAAAACTGTGATTGTCATCAGACCCGTTTAGTTTAATTTCATGATTTACAAAAAATTAAATAAGATTAACAAATTGTACATAACAGAGATAAACACGAGCTATGCATTATGGAACATTTTTAGTAATAGTTCCTGAGAATAAAAAAAAAAATTATTTAAAAAATTAATTGAACTTTAAAAATTAATTCACGCATAATATATAATATATGTAAAAACATTTTTCTTTTGTTAGGAAAAAAAAATTATAATAAATTTTTTATCATTGTTTCAGGTTTTTAACTTTTTATATTAAAAAAAATTCTTCCTTCTAGAATAACTTAATAGTTACTAAAAATTCATATGATGTAAGAGAGTAGTTACTTCCTTCCCTCTTATTATTTTTTTTTTTATACGGTCAAACAATTTTTAATTTTATAAACAAAAACAAAAATAAAAATAAAAAAATTAAAAAAAAATTAATTTTTTTTTTATATTGATCTTTATGCAATATCGAAAATTTTCATTTTGAGATAACAAAAATCATTCGACCTCTATATCCTTCATTAAAAAACGAAATAATCAAACAAATCATTTAAGACGTTTGATGAGACAACACAATTAAAATATACATATAACCTTGCTATATTACAATTATTAATGATTGGAAAATAAGTATTAATACTGATATTGAAAGTACAAAATATTCAAATTTCTTAAAAGATTCATAAAGTGCATCTACACAACAAAAAAAACACACACACAAAGGCACATTATACAATCAAGATACTAAAGCATCTACAGCCATTAGAGTATACCTCTGCCTTTTCGGGCGAGGTGTAAATTTTGTGTTGGACTTGTGATTTTATAGCCTCATTAGGTAGTTTTGGTAGCGCTGCCTTCAAGCCATAATTAAACTTCGCTAGATATCAGTTCAACAGTGATCTAATTCACATCCCATTCATACAAACAGTTTCTCTTAGATAAACTACTAACTGAAGTGCAGTGCATTTTCTATATTTACTTCTTCATCTTTTGTCTGCAAATCAAATGAAAGTACTTCATCGTTATAAACATAGATGAATAATGACTGATCAAACACAAGCCCAGATGAATCCTTGATCCGTCTACTAATCCTATATGTAAGCATAATTTATTTATCTCTTCTTCTGATGGGTAATTCGTCAAAGACAGACAGAATTCTATTAAATTCGTGCATTGCTTCTGCAACAATGGCTACATCATATTTATGAACTTTGAATCTGGCTATTTAAGTTCAATTAGAAAGAAAGCAAATTGCAAGTCGTTTTAGTTGCTTACAATTGCAGAATTTTGCTGAACCTTGTTCACATTTCCGGGAATTAAGTGGTGAAATTCCCATACATTGACAAATTTTGGGTTATTAAGTGAAAAGGAATTAGACAAAATGTTCGTCCATAGTTCAGCTTTTATATGGTTTTCAGACAGTTCGCTTCCAAGACCATGGCATGGTATAGATATGTATGAAATAACAGCTGAGATCACAGGAATACAAGTTGAAGTATCAATTTTGTAATAGCTTTTTGCGAATCTGGCAGTCAAAATGCCGTTCAAAGATAGGGAACAGCAACTTTAGCTCAATTTGTGGAATTGAAATGATAACAGGTTTGCGTTCACCTTGCCCAGCCTGCTTCTACAAACATTTCGAAATTCACCACTGACCATTCCAACATGGTGAAGGAATATTGAGCAAGTTGTGAATCTTCCTCAATGTGAAGTTCCTGCATTGCTAAAAGTATTCCACAGTGGTTTATTTAGCAACAGATACTTTTCAAAATCAACTGCTTCATTGGCTACATGATTCTGACTATATGATTCAGATTCCGGGTTTTCGTCATCATCTGTATCAGTTCTATAATCATTAATTTCATAATCTTCATTGGCTACATGTCTTCTTTTTCGTTTATGATTCTGACTAGATTCTGGGTTTTTGTCATCATCTGTATCAGCACTATATTCACCATCAGTTCTAAGTTGTAATGATATCGTATACTCCTTTGATTTATTTTTCTTCTTAATCTACAAGATTATATGAGGAAAAAGAATTAGATATGGAATACTGAGTCATAAAATACACATCTTCTACCAACAGCACACAGTGGCTAATTGACATAGTAACTGCTCATGAAAAGGGCAAAAGATGAATGAATGGTAGCACCAACAATCATTTATGGTGCACCCCACCTGAGCGACTTGCCAGCAAAAGTCAGGCCACATGGGTTCTGCTAAGTAATCACTATGTCAGGTCTGGTTACCTGACTGGAAACTTTCGCAAACTGTGATCATGTTGTGCTTTTCGGTTCTATATATTATACTGGTTTGCACAAAGAACACTGACCTCCTGCAACTTCTAAAATTTTACCAATTTCATTCTTTCATTGCTATTTTATGAAGTACCCTAAGAAGGATACTGATATCTTCGTCCAAAAAATTGTAACACTCATCAATTGTTGTATAGTGATTTTGTTTGCGATAGTATTCTTCCCAAGTTGAGAAATTTCCCCAATATATATATCTTCGTGACCAATATTAGAGGGGAATGTGCAAGCAAAAAGAATCAGTTTATTAAGTAATATATTGAGCAAGATATTGGGCAAGGTAGAAACTTACCGGACAGTTAAGTTTTTCAATAGTTTTCTCAGAGAGGCCCACCATCAAATAAGCAAACGCGAGAAGCTAAAGAATACATAGTGACATAATAGTAATATACCTGATAGACTCTTGATTATGACCATAAATTTTCAGTGGGTTTTACTAAAGTTAATTTCTTACATTGCACGTTTCATATTACTACTGACAACCAATTTTATTTTATCCAGTTTCAGTTTAAAAGGTCCGACTTTAGGTTAGACTTCTCTTAATAGCAATAACAAGAGATTTTTTATAGGTGTTTTATGTAAAGTTTGATTAAAATTTGTACTAATAGTGAAAAGCTTTTGTAGAAATTTAGTCCAAATACTTACTATGCAACAACCATTGTATATATTTCAAATTATTGTTCGTTAAACAGCATGAAAAAACTAAGAACTATTAGTATAATTCGTATCGTCTAAAGTTAATAGCAATACTTAAAATATATTGAAATTTTTCTTTTAATAGTAAAAAATTTGTATCATAAAAGCTTTTCTTCATATGAGGGATAGTAGGGTGGAAGTAATAGACGAAATTGCTTCAAGTATTTGTAATTATTGTACAGGTTATTGTTGTATAAAAATATTTTTCTTTAATATCTACGTGATAATTTTAATTCATTACGTGACAGTAGATTATTGGCTAGCAAGTGTTGATCGTTATGTGAAATTTCCCAATAAATGGATTTTTGACTGTATTACGTAACTAAATCTGAGATATAGAGCGAAGCGCAAACAATTATTCAAATCTTTTTTATTAGTTTATTCAGTTTATTCTCAAAATTTTAAATTTAGTTCAATAAGTTAGTTCAATAAATTAGTTCAATTACTTTAATTCATGAATCAGGAAAAGTTTCTTGATTGAACTTATCCTCAACGCTAATGTCGTATTGTCGTATTTCATTGAGCTATACAATTTGTCAATTATTTTTCACCTACTTTTCTTGGTGTATTGATAATCAGGATATGATTGATTTTTATGGCATGTGTAAAAATATGAGATAATTATATTAGGAAATAGTAAACCAATTACGTATTCACCCATTTTACCGATGCCTGCTTTACCAACATAAAATTTACTAACTTCACATTGCCGACTTGCTATTTCACCGACATTGCATTTTCCCAAAATCATTTCAACGAATCACCATTTTGCCAATAGCTATTTGTCGACATCAACATGAAATTTAAAAAATCAAAAATTGAATTTGAAAATTAAATTGTTAATCTACATGAATTCTTCCCGAGGAATTATATGAATATTCTTAATATTCATATTAATTAATATTCACATTATATGAATGTGAACATGAATTGAACTCATAAATCATTTAAATCATTAGAGTGAGGCACTTTTATTGTGTATTAATTTGCGCTATCAAATAGTTGATTTTTTTTTCTTGATTAATAAAAAATTTTTCAACTTATAAAATCAGTGAACGCAACAATCATGATCATGTGGTATTTTCGAAAATTATTACCAACAAATAAAAAAATATTTTTAACTAGAAAAAGAAATTGGATTAATCAAATAAATATTTTTTTGCTAATGTCAAATAATGTTTTACAGTTAATTGAGAATCCATGGATTATTTAAAAATTGTTTAAATTTTAAATGTTTAATAAAATGAATTTTTCAACTTTAAAATTACGGTCAGATTATGATTAACGCTTCAATTATTTTTGTTTAACATTTAAATATTTTTTTGTGATAATGTATTTGATATGTAATACTTATTTCATGGGGAGTCATGAAAATCATGATATTTATGAGACACGTGAAATAACTCTTGGAAAAGGTATAAATAAACTATAAAAACACGTGAGAATGAAAAATATCATCAGAAAAATTACAGGCATGAATATATCATCAAAAAAATCACTGGCGACCAATTAGTAAACATGAGAAAAAAATACTGCATTCCATTGAACTAAAGTGTGAAAATATGATTTCCGTAATTATCCAATAACAAAATGAAGTTGAATTCAACTTCATCAAAATAGATTTGAAACTTAGTGAGACAATATTAATAATGCATAATATTTCAATAAATCTTTAAATATTTTGTTTACATAAACTAAAAATATGAAGGACAAATATTTGGGCCTACTTATTTACTAATTTTTTTTATTACAAACTAACATGAATAATTGGGTTATAATTGCAAAAATTATTTTAAATATCAAAAACATAAATAGTACATAAAAGTACAAATATTGTGCCATTTAGAATTTAATAATGATAAACAAAAGATGTATTTCTTTATTTCAACATAAATTTAAATAATATAAAAAAAGCTTTAATTCATTGAAAATTTTATAAAATGAATGGAAATTATGACAGTAGGGGAAAAAAAGTTTTTTTTAGAATTCAAAAAAAAAAATAAACTTAATCCTTATTTAGTCTTCAATTAACAAATAATTCTTTAATCAGACGATTAAAACGATGCAACCCACACAAAGTTTTTTACCGCCAGATTATTTTTAATTACTGATTCACATCATTTATAAAATCTCTCCTTTTTTGAAAATGGTGTATATTATCCCTATAAAAAAAGTCGACATATATATATATATATATATATATATATATATATATACCCATTTTTTATATTCCACCTTTTTTCTGTAAAAAGTTCATATTTCCGGAATTAATAACCTTATATAACAGAATTTATCGAATTACTTTCATTTTTCGTGAATGGATCCATGAAAGGCTCATTTTTACGGAGTTTTTACAGAAATAATGATAAATTTTTACAGAGTTAGTATAGCAATTCACTAGTGAGCCTTCTTAATCAAATATAATACAGTATATAGTATTTACTATGAATTATTTACATATTACAAAAAAAAGATAAGAAATATACTTTTAGGTTAAATAAGATAAAAATTGATCTTTTAATTTCATTTTCTTTAACTAAAACAATCTGTTCAAGTAAATAAATTCTATGGAATCATATTAGCTTAACTATTTAATAATAAGTTTAAACTTTTTTCGGCCTCTTGGCATCCATTTTCTGCAGCTTTCTTGTACCAATAAACGGCTTTCTCAATATCTTTTTCAGTTCCTTCTCCTCGTTCATATAATGATGCTAGACTATTTTGTGCATCAATATTTCCTCCTTCTGCAGCAATTTTATAGTAATTAAATGCTTTTTCTTTATTAATATAAATTTGAGTTCCATAATTATAAATATATCCAACTTTATATTGAGCATCTATATATCCTTGATCAGCTGATTTCTTATAAAATTCAAATGCTCGTGTTTCATTTTTACAAATCCCTTTACCTAATTCATAAAATTCACCTAATTTATATAATGCAAGTTTATTTTCATTTTCTGCAGCTTTATGATACCAATAATTAACTTTGTCTAAATCATTTACTATTTCTTCATGATTTTCAATAAGATTAACTTGGATATTGCTGTCAGCTGCTTCATTATATAATTTAAATCCTTTTTCTTTATTAATTTCAGTTCCAATTCCATTACATAATAATATCCAAGTATAAATTTTGCATCAATATATCCATTTTCAGATGATTTCTCATAAAATTCAAATGCTTTAATTTCATCTTTATTTACACCAATTCCTAATTCATAAGATTCTCCTATATTATACTGTGCAACTCCATCACCATTTTCTGCTGCTTTTTGGAACCAGTAAAAAGATTTTTCAAAATCCTTTTCAATTCCAATTCCTTCATCATAGTAACATGCAAGTTTGAATTGAGCGTGTAAATAATCTTTTTCAACTAAATCTTTTATTAGCTCAAATGCTTTTTTCTCATCTTTAGCAACTCCTCCTCCTAATTGATACAAAATAGCTAAATTATATTGGGCATAAGTATTTCCTTTTTCTGTAGCTATTTTATATAATTCAAATGCTTTTGATTTATGAATTTCAGTTCCAATTCCTTTATCATAATAATATCCAAGCTTAAATTGAGCATCTACATTATCTTTTTGTGCTAAATCTTTTATTAGCTTAAATGCTTTTTTCTCATCTTTAACAACTCCTTCTCCTAATTGATACAAAATAGCTAAATTATATTGGGCATAAGTATTTCCTTTTTCTGTAGCTACTTTATATAATTCAAATGCTTTTGATTTATTAATTTCAGTTCCAATTCCTTTATCATAATAACATCCAAGCTTAAATTGAGCATCTACATTATCTTTTTTAACTAAATCTTTTATTAATTCAAATGCTTTTTTCTCATCTTTATCAACTCCTTCCCCTAATTGATAACATATACTTAAATTATATTGTGCGTCAATATTTCCATTTTCTGTTGCTATTTTATATAATTCAAATGCTTTTGATTTATTAATTTCAGTTCCAATTCCGTTTGAATAATAATATCCAAGATTAGATTGAGCATCTGCATGATCTTTTTGTGCTAAATCTTTTATTAACTCAAATGCTTTTTTCTCATCTTTATCAAGTATCAACTCCTCCTAATTGATAACACATACTTAAATTATATTGTGCGTCAATATTTCCTTTTTCTGTTGCTATTTTATATAATTCAAATGCTTTTGATTTGTTAATTTCAGTTCCAATTCCTTCATCATAATAATATCCAAGCTTAAATTGAGAATTTATATCACCTTTTTCAGCTAAATCTTTTATTAACTCAAATGCTTGTTTTTCATTTTCATCAACTCCTTCTCCAGATTGATAACATTTTGCAAGATTAAACTTTGCACTTGTATTTCCATTTTTAGCTGCTTTCTGATACCAATGTATTGATTTTATGGTATCTTTTGCAATTCCAATACCAAATTCATAGCAATTTCCTAGATACAATTGACCCATAATATTACCACATTCCGCAGATTTTTGAAACCAATTAAATGCCAAATTTTGATTACATTCAATTCCATATCCGTCATAATAACATTTCCCAAGATAAACTTGTGCAAAAGAATAATTATTTTTAGATGCAGTTCAAATGCTTTGGTACTACTTTCTTCCGTACCAATATTATAATAATAAAGTAATCCATGTAAATAAACATATTGTGGGTTCACTTGATTAATTAGCCACTTAATTAGGTTGTCCGAGCTTTGATCTAATCCTAATACTTGTTGATTGAAAACTGCTCAATATCTTGAAAATTAATACCTATCATGTTTGCCGTTTATTTCTTTAATTAACTTTTCAACAATTATATTATTTACCTTATCAAATGTTGACCTATATGTAGAGGTTGGAACCGGTTAAGCTTAACCGGTTAATTAACCGGTTAAAACGGTTAACCAGTTAAAACATTTGTTAACCGGTTAAAAAACAATTTTTAACCGGTTAAATTAACCGGTTAAATTATCCGGTTAAATTAATCGGTTAAATTAATCGGTTAATTTAACCGGTTAAAATGCTGAAAATATTTGTAATTCTGGCCAAATTTACAGTGCCGGCCAGAATTATAAATCACGGGACTTCGGATAAAAGTTTAGCCACCAGGTAAGATAAAAAAAAAAAAAAAAAAAAAAAAAAAAAAAAATATTAATAAAAACCAACGGTGGAATTTTTTGTGTTATATAAAATTCATAATGCGGGCCGAAATTCATGGTGCCGGCCAGACAATTTTGGCCTGAATTTCGTCTTTCAGCTAGAGTTTCGTTTCGATAGTTAGAGTTTTGGTCTGGCCTAATTTTGGCCGGGATTAAAAATATATTTGATGCTAATCCTGGCCGAATTTTAATTCTGACTAGGATTGAGTTTTAACCGGTTAATTAACCGGTTAAAGGTTTGGTTAACCGGTTATTAACCGGTTAAGACTTTTTGGACCAGTTCCAACCTCTACCTATATGAAAATATTGACGAATTTGATTGAATTGATGTATATGATAAATTATTTTCAATATCCATTATATTTATACTTAATCCAATATTTGATAACAATTCATTATTTAAATCCATGGTCTTAATTGATTTTGAAATTGTTTCATATTTTTCTATTAGTTGATTATTTTCTTTTTCTTTATTAACAGTACCAATAATTGTATCATCTTGTTTAGGAAATTTTAGTGTATAAAGGATTGAGACGACATTTTGCGCATTTGGACGTTCATCTGGCTCATATTTCCAACATTCTAATTACAGTATTTAAACATTATTGTTAAACTTCCTTTCAAGAAATTAGTTAATAAATTATTAAATTACTAACATAAAATACCTGTATACAAATTTATATATTCTTTAGGAGTACTGTCAATAATTGTTTCCCGTTTACCTTTTACTATGGATAAGATTAAACTTGCATCATAATTATAATCACAAAATGGTTGACGGCCACTTGAAATTTGCCACATTAAAACTCCCATGCTGTATACATCAGATTTTTTGTTTAGTTTATAATCTTGATCATTTAACTTTTTTGGGTCAATGAAAGGTATTACTCCAAGTATTTTCGATGTATTGCTTGATACCTCAGCGATTTTTTTTGATAGACCAAAATCCGTCAACTTTAGCTTTTTCTGATGTACAAGTATATTACCTGCATGCTATTGTTATAAACAAAACTTATTTAGTACGAATATAATAAAATAATCATATTACAAATTAATAACAAATTACAAAGCTAATATTTTACTATTACCAGGTCACGATGAATAATATTACAATCATGCAAACAATCTACAGCATTAGCTAATTGAAATGCTAATTGATATTTATCAGTCCAAGTGAGTTCATTAAAATGCTCATTTAAATAAGTTTTTAGTGTACCATTGTTAGCATATTCTAAGACTAACGAGTATTTTTCTGGATACAAAGAGTATATTAAAATGAAGCTCATTTAATAATGTAGTATATACTAAAACTTAAAACCTACCATTTTCTACTTTCGTTATTCCATAAAACCGTATAATGTTTTCATGAAAGTCAACTCTTTTTTGTAATCTTATCTAAAAAAAAATATACCTTTAATATGTAAAAATTAGTATAAAGATTATCGAGATAAATTACCTCATTAACAAGTTCTTTTAACATTGCATTGTCATAATTTTTAAAAGTTTTTAAAACAAAAAAATTTCCAGCATTTTTCCAATTAGCACGAACGACACTTCCGAATGAACCACTTCCTATCGGTTCTAAATTTTTAAATTCTGAATATTCATAATAATTGAAATATTCATCTGCAATCGATTTTTCCAACCAATTAATATAATAATTTGGTTCTTTAATGTCGGTTTCATTCATTTCTTTTGACATTCTTGACAATAATTTTTATCAGTTTTAACGGTAGTTAAAACCTTATGAAACGTTGCAACTACATTGTACTGCATTAAAATATTCGTTATTTGTGATCAACAATAGGACCTAACCTTTTATGGTGTCATTCCGGCGCCAGCAGCTATCAGTGTCACTTAAGAAAAAGTACCTGCGCCACACTACAAAACTTGTAAGATAAAATGACATGATGCAATATAAGAGTTTAATAAATTAATAATGTTACCACCGATTTGTGTAGTTCGGGAGGGCAGTAACAGAAATATATACGGGTTAATTTATAGAATTTGACTAATAATAGGCAGTAATCGGCAATAAATCGTGAGGAAATGGGTAGGGTTTATCAACAATTAGCAATAGATTTATAAACAATGTATATTTATTGAATGTATAACAATCGGAAATAAAATTGACAATAAAAACAATAACGAAATGTATAAAATTGGAGTGATCGGTGGGTTCTTTATTAACAATTACAAAAGAATTTCCTAATATTACTGCCTCTGCCGGCGCTCTGTAATATTCCCAAGGTTCTATCTAAGTGTTAATAATCGAAAAATCACTTCCCCGAAACCTCAGCGGAATTTCTTCCCTTAAATATTATTCAAAATTTGGGACGATTAGTGCTTTGGCCAACTCGCCCGTTATTCAAATCGTCCAAAGTACAACTCGTTTTCCGGTCAAATCGTCCATTGTACGAATCGCCCATCACAGCCATAATTGATTCCCACCAAGCCATACGCCACATTTCCTATAAACTATATATATAAATTGTATAAATAAACTATATAAATAAAATAAACTATACTATATAAATAAACTATATCAAATAAAAATAAAATAAACTAAATATAAATAAATAAATAAATAAATAAAATATACTATAAAAAAATAAATCATATAAGAATAACTATATAAAAAATTCCCGTGACATTACCCCCTGAAGAAGGGTGAGCCCCTGCGAACCTTCTACAAGGTTTCGCGCATTATTCGTCGAGCTTCCGGTAATAATTCGTCATAAAAGTCTCCTTCACTCATTTTAGTTAAACGCGTCGGGCAAATGTAGGCGACTTTAGTCAGACATTGGACTCCTCTTATCGCGAAGAGTTCGTAAACTCTCCGAGAAGTTTTCTTAACATCTTTAGCGAATCGTTGTCCAACTTGTTCTTGAAGGATTCCATAGTCCTTCTTCGTCCATCCTCGAAGAGACAAGAGCTCGCCTAAATAATAATAGACCTCTAATCTTTCGTGAACGCTTTTCTGTCGGAAGGTGGTCTGTCGTATCATTCGGGTTAATTTCCTCAATAGTTCGTCTTCGTTCCCTCCAAGATAATTCGGTCTTTGATACTCGTAATTTGTCAGGTGATGAAGGTCTATCTTACAACGATGCACGATTTCGCTTTGTTCATCGTAGTCTAGAATCGTCTTAAAATCAATAGAAACGATTCTTTCGGCATCAGAAAGCAACAAATTCGTTGGGGTGATGTGAAACTCTTCATACTCCCCTTTTTCCTCTAACCACAATTGTAAGAGAGCCTTCAGTTGTCCTTTGAACTTTTCGGAGAAGGTTTCCATGATAACTGTCATTTTTCGTCCTTTGAAGAGTCACGGCTATTTAAATGTCTTTTGGCTGGTCTCTTCTCACGCTATTAATTAGTAATCGTTCTTTCATAATATGAGCGAATCTGGTCTGCGTGGACAACTTTTTTCCGAAGTTTTCCCTCTAAGGTCCTTAACTTGTAAGTTCCGTTTGGTCTCACATCATGAATGTAATAAGGGCCATGCCACTTTGAGTCGAGTTTCTTGGCTCTAAAGTTGCGTAATAGGACCTTTTCACCAATTTGGTACCGGTGTTCCTTAATTTGTTTGTTATGTCGTTCTACTTGCCGTTTTTGCGCATGTTGAATATTCTCATTTGCTTGCTGTCGATCATCAATCAAGTTTCCGGCTAGCTGACCTAATCGTCGGAAATATAAATCTTCAAAGCCTCGATCGGATCTATCCTCAAAAGGATAAGTTGGAACTTCCAGTTCGATCGGCAATACTGCGTCTCGCCCATAGGTGAGGTAAAAAGGTTCATAACGGGTAGTGTTTTGACGCATGGTTCGATAGGCAAACAAAGCCGAAGGGATGAATAAATCCCAATCATCTTTTCTTTCTATACAATATTTCGCTAAAAGTTCACAAAGGGTCCGATTAAACCTTTCTACGAGACCATTCGTCTGTGGATGATAGGCAACAGACAATCGGTGCGTTATACCAAGGCGTTTACACAACGAATCGAGCATCTCGTTAACGAAGTGTGTCCCTTGGTCGGTTAACAATTCCTTGGGGCACCCGTGGCGGCAAACAATATCTTCGTAGAAAAACGAGACTACCGAAGTAGCCTTTGCGTCCGGAAGAGCACGTGCTTCTGGCCACTTTGTCAGATATTCGGTGGCTACTACAATATACTGATTGCCTTTCTTGGTCAATGGTAGGGGTCCCACGATGTCCATCCCAATCCGGTCGAAAGGTTGACCCACTTTAATAGGGTGAAGAGGTTCGGTTTTGATCGGCCGCTTCCTTCTTTGACAAGTATCACATGCTTGTACATAAGCTTTGATGTCGTCGCCCATCTGGGGCCAAAAATACTTTTCCTTTATTGCGCGAAAAGTTTCATTGAATCCAAAATGTCCAGCGAGTGGATCATCATGAAAGCCACGCAATATTATTTCCATTTCATTCTTTTTGATCACTCGCATCGGTCGTTGAGGATTTCTTATATTTCGTCGGTATAATATGCCATTCTTTATTATATAACTGCGGGCTTTATTCTTAAAATTCCTTAATTGAGTAGTATCGAAGTCTGCAGGTAGCGTTAAGTCATCCAAGTATCGTATCAATCGGTAGTATGTATCCGTATCCATGGCTGGGTTAAATCAATAGGGTAATCCGAAAATCAAAATCAAAAAATGCGTGTGTCCCGGGTATTGTTTGGAAAAAGATTTTACTTCTATCGGATGCGCGATAAGCTATCTACGTTAGAGTGTCTTTTTCCGGCGCGATGAATAGTATCAAAATCGTACGATTGTAGTTTCATGACCCAACGGGCCAATCTTCCGTTTGGAGTCGTCATATTAAATAGATGACAAAGCGCAGAGTGGTCAGTAATAAGCGAAAAGTGGCTTCCGTGCAGATAATGATGAAATTTTCCAATGGCCCAAACAGCGGCCAAACATTCCAGTTCAGTAGCGGTGTAGTTCTTTTCAGCGGGTAGTAAGGAGCGACTAGCATACGCAACAACCCGTTCGTTACCGTCTTCGTCCTTTTGCGATAACACAGCTCCCAAGGCAAACGTAGACGCGTCGGTAAACAGAATAAAAGGTCGGTTCCATTGAGGATACGTAAGAATGGGAGAAGAAATGAGACAGTTCTTCAAATATTCAAACGCCTGTTGTTGCGCATTGGTCCAATTAAACGGGACGTTCTTTTTCAATAGTTTATTTAGCGGATTGGCGATTTTTGAAAAATCTTTAATAAATCGTCGGTAGTACGAGGCTAATCCTAAAAATCCACGTAATTGCGTCAAGTTCGTTGGTCGCGGGAAGTCCTTGACTTTACTAATTTTTCCAGGATCAGTACGGATTCCATCCTTGCTGATAACATGTCCAAGGAAAGCTAATTCGGTAGAAGCAAACTTGCACTTTTCGGGATTTAATTTAAGCCCTGCATCCCTCAACCGGTCGAATATTTTTCGTAAATGCTGGAGGTGTTCGTCAAACGTTCGGGAATAGATATTCAAATCGTCCAAATATACAACGACGAATTTCCATAGTTCGTCATGAAGCACCTCATCCATCAGACGTTGGAAAGTAGCGGGTGCGTTACATAGCCCAAACGGCATTACAGTAAATTGGAAAGTGCCGAACTGGGTAATGAAGGCGGTCTTTTCCCTATCCTTAGGGTTCATTTCTACCTGCCAATAACCGCTGGCCAGGTCCAACGAGGTAAACCAGGCGGATCCTCCAAGCGAATCCAACATGTCATCGATGCGTGGTAAAGGATATTCGTCCCGTTTGGTCACTTTGTTTAACGGACGATAGTCAACACAAAATCGAAGCTTTCCATTCTTCTTACGAACCAAAACTACCGGAAAAGCCCAGGGTCCTCGTGACTTTTCAATCAAATTTTGTTGCAACATTCGGTCAATTTCACCAGCGATAAAATCTCTTTCCATTCTTGAGGTTCGATACCATCGTTTTTTAATGGGAGTAGCATTTCCAACGTCAATCGTATGTTGCACAAGATCAGTCCGACCTAACTGAGTTGCATCCCACGCAAACAAATGTCGGTACTGTTGCAGAAGGTCTACAAGGTTCGTTTTCTGTTCCTTCGTCAAATCTCCCATTGGTAACTCAAATAATTTGGCGTCCCATTCTTGAGTGAGTTCGGCATGTCCGAAGTGTAAAGGGACCTCGTTCTGGCGTTTCCATTCGTCAGGATCTTTCTTTTTGCAATAGAAGCAGAGTTGTCGATCATGTTCATTAGCGACGTCAACTACTTCTTCTAACTGTACTTCGCTCGGCATTGCATCTTGTACTAAATTGTCAGGATCCAGATTTCGGTTCTCGAAATCGGAACTGATTTCTGCGACGATTCTTGGCGATAACCGTTGTACAGTAATGTAGTTAGTTAATTCTTCATAACATCGGGAGCAGGAATCGCTTGGTGAAACTAATCGGTCACCACACCAACATCGGGCAGTAGGCCCTTTCCAGTCATATGTCCAGGTCGCTCGTTTGGGTGGCTTTCTTTGAAACTGTTCATTTAGTCGAGCGAAATAGGTCCATAGATAGAAAGACTTGTCTAAATAGACTCCTCCTTTGGTTAATACAAAATTTTCCTTGGGGTAAATTCCGTCGATTACAACTTCTTGAAATCGGCAGGTCAATTGGAGCGAAAAATTCTGTTCGATGCGCGGGGAAGGCCTTTGTTTTACTTTAAAATGACAGAATACTTTTTCGTTAAGGTCTTCTTCCTCGTATTCTTCCTCTGTCTCCTCTTCTTCTTCACTCATATCTTCCTCCTCTTCTTCTCCTTTTCGATTTGTCTCCTCTTGTTTCCTCCGTCTTTCCATTGGTATTTCTAAATATTCGATCAGAACTTCAATGTCTTTTCCTTCCCAGTGGATGAGCATGTTGGCAGTTTCATAATCAATATTAGCTTTTACTTTCGATAACCAATCGTTTCCAACAATCGCACTATAGGTCATAGCATCGGTGACCACCACATCAACTGGGATGGTCACTCCTTTAATAGTAATGGGAAAGTTAAGTACTTCTCCTAAAGGCCGTTTTCGTTCTCCGTTAACGTTAATCATCAAAGTGGTCGAAGGCCGATCGATAGCTATTCCAAGGTCATTTAATAGTCGGCATGAAACAATGCTTCCAGCTGCCCCGCTATCGAGAATCAAAGGGATCTCTTGTCCTTTTACTTTAGCGTCACAATATAAGGCCGTCGCATTCGGATTATCTTGATCAGAAAATTGGGCAGCTAACTTAGTTGTTCGGGTACCCGGTTTTCGTATACTCTTTCCGACGTCACTTCGTAATTTAGGCGAAATCTGGAACAACTGTCCGAACGAAATATTCGCTCGTTGCTGTTGCAAATCGGCAACAATATTATACGGTTGAATGTGGGCTGCAATAGATGGTTGAGGTTTTTGTAGTGGCCTCTTTCGGGCTACCATTTTTTTCTTCGGTCGGATTGGAGTAGGTTGAACTGTGGAGATGGTAGGTTGGACTATTCTTTGTACATTCCCTTGCACAGATTCGGTACTCCCTGTTGGTCGAATTTCTTCCATTCTTACGGTCGGTTCAACAGCAACATCAGTCATAATAGGAGGATCTTCTTTCTCTTCTTTGGTCTTTGCATAAGGATGACTCCTCGTGACCGGTCGATTTCTTTCAGCAGGATACGCTTCGAACAACGTACAAAATGAGGGGTTTTGTTCCGGTTTCGCACCTTTACCCTCAAAGGATGCACCTTCTAGTTTAAAGACTGACTGGTAGCTCCGAGCTGATTTTGCGCTGCTAACTGTTGTATTAAAGTCTGAAGTGTATTTGGATCTATGGCCGCTTTATCATTAATGGTATTTGTTCCTCTATTCGGACATCGTCGACTGATATGTCCGGGCTGTCCGCAAGCATAGCAAGTAACCGAAGGGTTGCCAGGAGTTACATTTCGGTTGTTTACATTATCTCGAGGATTAGGATCGTCGTTTCGTGGAGGTCGATATCGATTGGGTTGTGTTTCGACCTTCCTGGTCAATTCACCAACTTGCGTAACGAGGGTGGAGACAATCTTTGCTAACTCGGTCGTTTCTGATTGGACGGTAGTTGCATAATTACTCGGCTTCTTCTTTCCTTCCCTCAAAGTGAGTTCACATGCACGAGCTCTATCGATAGCTGCCTGTAATGTCTGATCAGCAAAAGGCTTAACGGCTACATATAGTTCGGGTAGCAATCCGGAGATAAATTTCCACGCTTGAATATTGTCCGGGTAAGCAAACGCTCCATCATTAATTCGTTGGTATAGTTCCTGTACTGAGGACGCATATTGATCCACAGATTCTCTGGGTTGCTGCTGTCGTTGATCGAGTTCTGTTGACCATAATTCGACTAAAGCAGGCGTTCGAAACCTTTGTTTAAAAACATGTTCGAACGTATTATTATTGGCAGCACCGTCCCAGGCGTTGATAGGATTCCCAACTACCGTCTGATACCATACGGCGGCAGCTCCTTTTAAATACGCTGGAACGACTTGGAGTTTACGAACGTTATTCCATCCATTGGCCGCGCAAGCTAAATTAAATTCGTTTAACCAGGCGATTGGGTCTTGATTTCCTCCGTAGAAGGTCGGAACTTGTGCGGCTTGTGTTCCTCGGTTATGCATCACATTATTATTGGCGGTAAGAGTAGCGTTTAATGCGTTTACGGCATTATTAACATTCGCCCAATTGTTTCCTCCAGCGCCAAGAGCGTTCGTTAAATTATTTAGGGCGTTCAACAAGATATTAGGATTGAATCCTCCACCAAGGGCGGCCATTCCGGGTACTTCTGGTTCTTCGAATAGCTGGTTAAGATGTAAGTCTTTGTCAGCGAATAATAGCCCAACTGGTTCCGGCTCAGGGAATAATCGGTTTAAGTTTAAATCTTCGTCAAGAAATAATAATCCTACTGGTTCTTCCCTGAAAAGACTTTCGATGTGTAAGTATTCGTCAGTAAATAATAGTCCTGGGGTCGCCGGTCCCTGGTTTAATAATCCGTGAAGTAAGGGATGAAAATTGTTGGGGATATCAAAACTTCCGGTGGAACTATCGGAGTCAGTTGATGCGTTTGCTTCGCTAATTTGGTATAATTCTTCAAAGGGATCCTTTCGAAAAGTATCGGTAAGGATATACGCGTTATATAACTCTTGTCGTAATTGAGTGTAGGGTCGAGGCTCAATAGAATACCGGATACTAAAAACAATCGAGTAAATGGCTTCCCAAGTTTCTACAACAGTTAGGGAGGCGTCAAGGTTTATCAGAGCCTGTTGGGTATTTCGTGTGTATTCGATAGCTGGATTCTTAACGGAATACCAGTTCCAGAAATGGTCAAATTGTAATGTATTGGGTAGAGGCGGATGGCAACGGATACACGATGGGTCGCGATGATAAAAGGTAACTTGATCTATTCGGTTATAAAGGCGATGCCAACGGTTATGTATTCGGTTCTGCGTAAATAATATCTCGTAATCGACCATACAAAATAGTAAGGGCCGATCCTTATAAGGAGCACCAAGTTGTTACCACCGATTTGTGTAGTTCGGGAGGGCAGTAACAGAAATATATACGGGTTAATTTATAGAATTTGACTAATAATAGGCAGTAATCGGCAATAAATCGTGAGGAAATGGGTAGGGTTTATCAACAATTAGCAATAGATTTATAAACAATGTATATTTATTGAATGTATAACAATCGGAAATAAAATTGACAATAAAAACAATAACGAAATGTATAAAATTGGAGTGATCGGCGGGTTCTTTATTAACAATTACAAAAGAATTTCCTAATATTACTGCCTCTGCCGGCGCTCTGTAATATTCCCAAGGTTCTATCTAAGTGTTAATAATCGAAAAATCACTTCCCCGAAACCTCAGCGGAATTTCTTCCCTTAAATATTATTCAAAATTTGGGACGATTAGTGCTTTGGCCAACTCGCCCGTTATTCAAATCGTCCAAAGTACAACTCGTTTTCCGGTCAAATCGTCCATTGTACGAATCGCCCATCACAGCCATAATTGATTCCCACCAAGCCATACGCCACATTTCCTATAAACTATATATATAAATTGTATAAATAAACTATATAAATAAAATAAACTATACTATATAAATAAACTATATCAAATAAAAATAAAATAAACTAAATATAAATAAATAAATAAATAAATAAAATATACTATAAAAAAATAAATCATATAAGAATAACTATATAAAAAATTCCCGTGACAATAATTATATTTATCCGCAAAAACATTAAATACTAAACATTAAACATTTTATGATTAGTATTTAAACTAAAAGCAACAGTTGTTTTTTTAAAAAAAAGTTTCGCAAAATTTATATTTCATACTTTTAAATTTTTAATGAGAATATATTTCTTTTCCTTTAATTTGTAATAATTGTGATATTAAATTTACAAAACTTAGCAAATCTCTAGTTTTTAAAATTTCGTTGATAAAAAAATTAAGATAATTTGTAAAATTAATTATACTTTTTGAAAAAACAATATTTTGCACCGTGCTCTAACCCACTTAGGTATATATCTTTGAATCGTAATTTTCTGGTTATTAGTTTACAAAATACTGCTATATATTACAAATATTAATGCTATACGATAAAATAAACTATAGATGAGCCCTATAAAACTTTTAATATTTGCGTAAATGACAGTTGATATATAAATTATAATCTGGCTAGGACCCCGAGGCCCGAGCTATACATAAAAATAAGGTCCTTGGTAGATGAGCCAAAATCACTTCCATTTGCATAATGCCGACCAGCATTACATAGTGCCGGCCCTGTAGAGCTAATAGTAAATGTGTGCCGATCCCCTGGATATATATATAACTCGGGTACTATCTGACTATTGGATTATAATTGTGATTTTTGGAGAATGTAAGATAACGTTAAATTGTTTAAGTTATAGTACCCTAATGTAAAAAATGAAATGATTTATCGAAATAAAAAATGTTATTCTTTTATTTTTATAATAAAAATCAATCATAAACAAGATAGGCATGAACAATAAAGTATACAAGATACTAATTTTAGTTTATCTAACATTTAAAGTTTAGTCTCACCAAATTAGAACCGCCTTGCCTATTGTCAAGAAAGCATAGCCTGACTTCATCGAAGTCCAAAAATCATTAATAAAGAAAAGGGGGAGGAGATTAACCTAAAAAAGGAGAAATAGTATTAAACCCATAATTTATAAAATACAATATTTAGTATAGTGCTCTGTACAGGTCGGGTCAAACCCGGGTGATCGACCTGACCCGAATTTTTACAGCCGTTTTCATAAGACCTGGGACAAAATAAATTTTTGAACCCGACCGCCGACCCACAGAGCCGGTTCAGTTGTTATTTATTTAAATCAGGTGCCCAGCTAAAAATACCGGATCGGTGATCGGCGGATCGGGTTCAAAAATTTAGTTTGTCCCAGGTCTTATGAAAACAGCTGTAAATCGTGATCATTTTAACGCTAACCCGCAACGGCATGAGCCAACCCGTCGGGTTATGGTCGTACTGTTGCTTTGACCCAGATCAACCCAGGTGACCCGGATGACGCGTTTTTTTCCCCATCACTAAGCCACGAGATGAAGTTTTTTTGAGACTATTGATATTGATGAACCAACAACTCAACTCGGAAACAAAAAGCTTTACGTGGTGAGCTTTTTGTAAAAAATCTCTTTGAGGAGAAAGAACTCTCACCAGAACATAAAGATGAAAAACCGCAAAGTCACCTGTCTAGCTGTCCGTAAGTAAAAATTTTAAAATATTTAATCATTTAATATTGACCACTTATATTGTCATTTAATAATTCTTTTAAACTCTAGAGGTAAAAAGACTTGGTTACGAAAAATTTTGTGACTCCAATACGATCAATCTTTGGCGAAATACCATCCAGATAAAGATCCAAAATTAAAATGATGTAACTTGACGATTAATTTTGCTGATCATAAAAAAAAATTTAATATAAATTCAATTTGGACCCGAGTTATCCGCGGAGCACTAGGCGCCATAAAACCAAAACTCTTGTGATAAAAGCTTCTGCCATGTCGCGTCAAAACCTCAAAAATATCTTTATTTTTTATTAATTATTGATCTTTATTATATATAATTAAAGCATTTATATTTTTGTTTTAAAAAAAAAATGAAAAAGGTTTTCACCGAATAGATAATAATTATTTATCATGTGAAACCAGATTACTATTTTTTTTTTTGGAACTATTAAAAATTGGATATTGTTTATAGATCAATTATAATTTTATTATTACAATTTGAAGGTAAATAAGCTAAAATTTTTTTTCAAAAGCAGCAAATTTTACTTAAAAATAATTTGAAATTAAAACGGTGAAATGAATTTAGCCCTTAGTGTTTAAATAATCCAAGATGAAAAATAAATAAATAAATAAATGATAATAATTTAAAATATATAAAAAAAAAATAATATTTATCAAAATCCATTTAAAGTTGAAATATAACAAATTATAAATTAATTATTTACGTTTTATTAAGAAATTTATTTTTTTACTTTATAGGTAATTTTTTCATGCCAGTAAAATGGGTTAATCAATTTCATGCCTGTAAATAGTACCGTTAACAACCAATTATAAATGACCTTATGAGCAACGATAAATAATTTGTTTAATTAATTAATGAATTTTATGTGATATTAGGATTAGTGCGGTGATTAATGCATGTACACAGTATAACAATGTTGAATATCGGATATGATTAAAAAATAATGACAATTAGATATGAAATGCACGAAATATTTCATAATGAATCAGCCAATCGTTTTAATATAAACAAGGAGCTGATTTTAGAGGTTCTGCACTATATTATCCATCACGCTGTTGCTGTGAAGGATATATCTTCATGGCTACAAAGTATTGATCCTGTACCATCCGATAAATTACAAGCCCAATATGTTGATAGCCAAACCCCGACTGATGTACCTGATGGAGGTGTTAATCCTTGATCAAAATCCCAGGTCGATGTCAATGGATTTTTTTGATCAGAACTTTTGTCAGCACAATGTTGGTTATTGGTAAATACGGGTTTCTTTAAAATACGCACAGAAATATTTTTGTTATTTTTACTATAACCAAAGGTAAAGTGACCGAGTGCGTGGGTATATTGCTCATTTCCTTCTGCATCTTTTTGAATGATATTAGTCGTAACTGATATCTTACCCGGTGAAAATGTCACATTTTGAATCTGAGAAGCTGAGGAATTAATTTTTTATTAGTAGAGTTGTTGAAAAAATAATAAATTAAAAATTATTTGAAAATTAACATACCATCAGTACAATAGTCATACCCGGTAGGATGACATCCGTAAGTTTTTTCAACATTGAGGAAGAATACAAAAAATAAAATAATAATGTAATTATGATTCATGATGAAATTATGATTGTTATGAATGACCTCAAATTTTACCCATTATCGTATAAGAGAGTGGACTTATTTATATCTTTTGCTTAAGACAATCTTTTTCTGTGAAAGAAACTTCTATCAATATCAATCCATCCATCGTGATTTCTCGTATACCATTAAAAATTATGGATATTAAATGACTACATTGAAGTATAATGTCCGACATCGGGATATCAAATATAGATAAATTCCGTGGCAAATGAGCTAATACTAAATTAGGATCTTCGCCTAATTTCTATTCAAAAATTCTTCCAATTAAAATGATTACCGCGCAGTCGTAATTTTAATTCTCTTTATCTGCTGTATAAAAAATATGATAAATTCTGTCTTCTCAAAATAAAGCTTATTATAATAATTCATCAACAAATTATGGTAATGATAACAAATGCAAATTATTAAAAGCAAGATATGAATTATCGCTATTTACCGTATAAAAAAATGTTTTTTTAAAAAAAAGAATATACAGTTCTTTTTTTCTAAAGGTTATAACGTGTGTTTTAACCAAACTAATTTTTTTTTTTCAGTATGAAAAAAGTGCAATTTTTGTTCTCCGTATTAATAACAAAGGGAATACAGCTTTTCTTTCTAAATTTTTAATAATAAAAAAAAAACGTGTTTCTGTATTTTCGTGACTTCGTGACTCGTGTTAAAAGGAGATATGCGGATTATGCGGAATTTGTGCAGTTTCATAATTTTTAATTCAATTCTTAAATGGAAAATGCTAAGGGCAGTGTTTAAATTACATAAATTACATATTATCCCCTGATCGGCACCATTTACACGATTATGCAAATGTAGTTATACCTACTGCTGGGTAGTAAATTTTATATGTATTTATCCGTTTCTAGGAAATTTTGCAGTAAAAATTAACTATTGATTATAATGGGCTGATTTGAAAATTTGAGTAATTCAGAAAGATTTACATTTCCAAATAAGAACTTACTTTTAATTTATTTGTAATCTCAATATTATTTTTCAAATGTAATTAATAATAATAGTTCCGAAGCTTTTTAAAATTTAATTATTTTTTTAAAATCTTATAAAATGAAAAAAACCAAGCGAAAGTGAAAATTGAGATTCAATAATAAAATATACTATATTATACTCACAATATACTATAAACCACTGGGAATGAATCAGTTATATCCTAGCTAATTGGAATAATAAAATTTTACCGATCATTTATTAGCTGGGATATAATTAACCAATAAAAGTGTTTAATTTTGTGTCACGTAAGATTTTGCTTAACCCCGCCCCCCTAAAATATTATCAGTTCTGTTATGGCCCTAATTAAGAATTAACCATTGTAGAGCTATCATATTAGTTAAATGTGTCCAAGATCTACGTAAAAAGAAAATTCAATTTATGAAAATCATATGTTAAAATTACAAAAATTTAAAAGAATTCTAATTAAGTAATTACAACGACACTGACAATCAAAATCTCATGATAATACAAATTCGACATTTCACAATCTTGACAAATTTTAATACTGAAAATTAAAATTCCACGACATTTCACAATCCTGACAAATTGTAATCCTGAAAAATTAAAATCTTACACTCATTATCTTTGATACTTTAAAATTTGATTTAAAAACCTTCAGATATTAAAAACGTATTTTAATTGTTACTTAGTTCTTTAATAAAAAACATTAATTCTTGCAAAACATTTAAATTAATATTTCGGGATTTTTTGAATTTTCGGGATTATGATTGTCAGGGTTGTGAACGTGAGGTTTGTATTATGACGGGAATTTTGAATGATCCCGTGTTATCTTATTGAATTGTGATTGTGTACGTTTATTTCATAATAGTATATAGTATAACGAAAGTCCCATTTTGCTGGATCTATTTACTACGAAATCCCGACTTTCAAAATCCCGTTATAATATAAACCTCAAATTGTAATCTCGAAAATTCAAAATTCTGGCACTTATTAAGTTGGTATTTAATATCTTCATAGAATACAATTTATTAAATTATAATCAAAATAAAAGAAATTAAGTATAAAAAATTACATTAATTAATAAACTCGGAATAAAAACTTTTTTAAATGTTAATAAAAATATTAATCTTTACGTTAATTTTTGCGAAGTATTTACGGTACATGTTAATAAAATATTTGCGACATATTAATAAAATATATTAATTTTTACATCAAAAAAATTAATTATTGCAAAATACTTTAAAATCAATAATTTATAAAAATATTAATTGTTACGTTCTAAAGTAACATGGAAATGAGTGATATCTGCGACCAATGGCCAATCCGTGAAGATTTTTTTTTTCTTATAATACTAACTAGTTTTTTTTTATTATATATATGTTTTTTTCGGTCTTTTCCGACCCCGCTCAAGATGTGTGATCGGCTGCAACAAATCGCATCACCGAAATAAAAAAGTTTTTCGGTTTTTAAAATCTTGATTTTTTTTTTTATTATTAACTTGGTAATACGTTATCAATTTATTTGTAATAGATGCAGAACTAATACAAAGGAAAATTTACATTTTTTTTTTCTAATATATTAAATATAATAATTTCATATTATCACGAATTATTTAAAGCATTGAATTAGAATATCTTAATTTGTAAACCTAAAAATCCACTTTATTAAATTTT
Source organism: Rhizophagus irregularis (assembly GCF_026210795.1). Taxonomy (NCBI): domain Eukaryota; kingdom Fungi; phylum Glomeromycota; class Glomeromycetes; order Glomerales; family Glomeraceae; genus Rhizophagus; species Rhizophagus irregularis. The sequence goes on along the minus strand of NC_089435.1, from coordinate 3,234,326 downwards.
TAGCAATCTTTTTCTGTAATAGTACACTAATTACATTCTATTTTATTAAAAATGAAAATTTTTAATTAGTCAAAATAATTTATTTATTTTTATTTTTACTTTAGAATTAGTTCTCAGTTTAAGGGAGGAGTGTGATCACGTGATTTTCGATATGAATATCGTGGAGCAAAAATTTGAAATACTAAAAGTCCAAAAAATAATTTTTACAAGCATTTTTCGATGTTATTTTTGTAAAAATACATGAAACCATACTTATAAATTATATGTACGTACTATAATAAATTGACAATAAAACTTTTAAAAGGTATAAATAGGAATTTTAAACTTTCATAAGGTAATTCATAAAAATTTTACCTAGTGAGATGTCAGGTTCCAAAAGTGGAATATTTAGTACTTTTTACAATGTTTATTAGACGTGTGTATTGATTACTATAAGAACATAGTAATGAATTGGGCGGGTACCATTTCATCATCAACATTACTTGTAATTAATTAAACAACATACATAAGTGTCTGCAGCCATCAGTATACGTATGTCATCGTTGGCAGTCTACTACACCGATTTCGACCATAACAATTCGCCATCCTGCTATTACAGTATTAGTCTTGGACACACCAAACCCTACAATGCGCACCCATTCATACGTCCATCCGTTCTGATCATCGGGATTTTGAATGGTTTTCCATTTTGATCTATTATTGCAAACTATTTATAGTTTATATAATAGTATACATAAATGATTTAAGTATTCTTTAAATACTATTTTAACATAGATCTCTTTGTACTACGAAGTTTTTACCAGAAATACCTTTGCATTACATACAGCTTTTAAAGACTTAAAAATAATAAAATTTAGGTCTTTTATAAGTTAAAGGTCTTGAGATTCACGTGAGCAAGATTGGAGGCTTTGGAGTCAACCATTTCTTTTGAAACACTTTTGTGAAACCTCAAAATTGGCGTTGCGATATAGTTAAACTTATTTTTGTAATTTATAATTTTGTAATAAAATTTTAACTTTAGGATTTAAAAAAAGAATCTGAATCGTCATAAATATTATCAACTACAAATTTTATCTTGCACAAGTTAATTATGAAATAACCTTTTTTACTCTTTTATATATTGAATAATATAGGTCCAGTAATGATTTATTAAATAAAGAATCACGGAAAATGAATACAATGAAACAAATATTTTACAAGTCGTAGTAAAGGTGTTGAAAATACAACTTATTGATGCGTCAAAAAATCAGAGATCTAGCATTACAAATAAATGAACCTACTGGTAAGTATAAAATGATAATTTAACATTATTTATTTCGTTAACCAACTTTATATGATTTGGATAATACTTAGTGATACCGACTTAACTGATTGGTTTTAACAGAATTACAGAATTATAATAAAGCAAAAAACCAGTTTTAAATGGATTGGAAACTAAACGTACCGCGTTGTTGGAATAGTTTATTTTGATATATAGGTTCTCATATCAGTCATATGATATCAGTCATATGAATAAAAGTTAACTTATGCAAAAAAATTACTCATGCAAGTATTATTCATTAGTATTTTTTTTTTTTTGGAAACATTTGCAAATTTTATTTAATTTTTAATAGCCAATTGAAATCTAATGACAAAATAAATTCAGTAAATGTAAGGCCGCTTGATAAAGTTCAAAAAAAAAAGAAAAGAAGCATAAACAATCCGATGAGTTAGAAGTATAAAATATTTAAAAGAGCGAGAACATCCGGAAATTATCTTAGATGTAAGAATGTCCTGCGACAGGATGTAATCCTATGTAACGTCGGATGGTTAAAAAAATTTCCTGACGGAAAAAAAATTTTATTTAATAAAATAAATATTTTGTAAATATTAAATATTAAAATAATAAAACTCTGCACAATAAAAATGACAGAGGCTCACAATATGTAACATTTTTGACTAACGAATAACGATTAGTCTCATTTTTTTCCTGCATTTTTGTTTGATGTTACACAAATTTCTTTAAGTATTTGTTGTACTGTACATCATTGTACATCATCACGACATCCGGTCTAGAATTATATATGGTCCTTCGTTACACTTCGGACGATTGATACAAAATTCTTTTCTTTTCCAACCACTTTAAACATAAATTAACTTTTACAATAAAAAAATTTTCTGTACTTAAAAAAAATATCGATATTTTACAATGTCTAACGACATAGAAATTAAAATTATTGATAATTCAAATGAGTGGATTAATTGGATTGAAGAGTCTATTACGAAAAAGAAAATTAAATATTATGATTATAAACATTTTAATCATATTCAAGAAATTGGTTTTGGAAGTTTTGGAAAAGTTTATCGTGCAAATTGGAAAAATTCTCATAGTTACTTAACATTAAAATCTTTTTTTGATTTTAATATCATATCTAAAGAAATTGTTAATGAAGTAATAAAATAATTATTTTTATCTTTAACGATATTCTAATATATTCTAATATATATTATATTTCTTAATTTATAATTTTTATTTATGATTTAGCTTAAACTTCATCATGAAATAAATTTCCATGAGAATATTGTTCGTTTTTATGGTATTACAACAGGTATTATGAATATTTTAAAAACATTATTTTAGTTAAATTTCAAAAAAAAAAATCTAAAATATTTTTTTTTTTTCTATCAAAAGAAAATCAAAGTGATAATTCCAATAAATATTTATTGGTGATGGAATATGCAGATAGTGGTACCCTTCGAAAATATTTATGTGAACATTTTAAAAATCTCACTTGGAATAATAAGTTAAATTTGGCACTTCAATTAGCTAATTCTATAACATACTTACACGATAAAGAAATTGTTCATCGTGATTTGGTAAGTTTTTAATATATTTATTTAAAGTTTATTAAATTATTCTATAAGATTATATATATATAATAAAATTATTTATTTTATTTTATTACATTTAATAATAGCACTCTAATAATGTATTGATTCATAATAATACCATCAAATTGGCTGATTTTGGACTATCAAAAAGGATTGTAGAATCATCCAATATTCAATCAAAATTATCTGAAATGGTCACTTATATTGATCCACAAATATTTAATAGAAATAACAATCAATTACAAATATATTCATTAAATAAAAAGAGTGATGTTTACAGTATTGGCATACTCTTATGGGAAATATCTAGTGGCCAGCCACCTTTTTGTAATAAACCATATGACATTAATTTGACTATGGAATTATCACAAGGTCTTAGAGAAAAACCCATTCCAAATACACCTGAAGATTACATAAAAATATATACTGGTAAATACAATTAAATTTTACTTATGATTTAAAAAAAATAAAAAATTAATTATAGGCTTTTATTTCATATTTAGATTGCTGGAATAATGAACCAGATAATCGTCCAACTATCAACCAGGTTGTTGTTAAATTAAATGCAATTATTTCAGATTTTCAGAAAAATGATTATAATGCAGATATTCAATTATCAAGTAAACAATCACTTAAATCAAATAATGAGGTTCCTGAAAATATTATTAATAATTCATTACATGAGAGAATGTCTCAAATTATTCAAAATTTTAGTAAGATTCATATAAAAGAAATAGAACCTTTAATTTCATCAAATCTAATTACAAATGACTTTGAGCCAATGGTTAATGAAATAACTTTTCTTCTTGAAAATATAGAAATAGAAATGAGAAAATATAAGATTGTTAATTATCTTAATAATCATGATATAACTTCACAAGAAATTTATTATTGGTTATTAAATAATCAGAATGATTCTAATTCTGTTTATCTACTTGGAGCATTTAATCATTATGGAATTGAAATTAATGTTAATAAACAAAATACATTTGAATTATATCAAAATGCAGCAAATTCAGAGAATGTTTTTGGAATAATTAGTTTAGGATATTGTTATGAAAGAGGAATTGGAACCGACATTGATAAACAAAAAGCATTTGAACTATATCAAAAGGCTGCAAATTTAGGAAGTGCACGTGGAATGTATAATCTAGGAAATAGTTATATAGATGGGATTGATGATCAAAAAGCATTTGAATATTTTCAAAAATCTGCAAATTTAGGTAATTTACTTGGAATTTGTAATTTAGGATGGTGTTATAGAAATGGAGTTGGAACCAGTATTGATAATCAAAAGGCATTTGAATTATATCAAAAGGCTACAAATTTAGGAAATTATTTAGCCCAATATAATCTTGCTTATATGTATGAAAATGGAAAAGGAGTTGAAAAGAATATAAATCAAGCAATTTATTGGTATAAAAAATCTGCTGAACAAGGTTATCAAGATGCCTTATATGAATTAAATGAATTAAATGAATTAAATGATGAATTAAATGAATTATATGAATTAGATGAATTATATGAGTCAGACGGATTATATGAATTAGATGAATTAGTACATGAATTAAATGAATTAGATGTATTAAATGAATTAGATGTATTGGATGAATTAGATGTATTGTATTTTTAAATAATTATTTAAACATATTAAGCTATAAATTATATATGTATTCCATGGTTTTTTTCATGATGTAATATTCAGAGGATTTATAATCATGGTTTGCTTAATAAATATTTTAATAAATCTTAGCTTGGATTCTTAAAATATAATATATTAATGTAATTTGAAGTTTAATTAATTGTATAATAATTATTTTTAAAATCTTTTCTTTTTCCCTCAAGAATCAGGCACATATAAATTAATTTGTAAATTGCTAAAATTTTTTCTTTTATTTTTTATGTTTTTTAAAAAACATGATTTTTTATTTTTACCCTAGGCCTAGACCCATTCATCATGAAAAACCTGGGAAGATATTAAGATATAGTTGACCACCTGTTCTGAAGATTCGTCACTGTTGAGCGTAGACAAATGGTGATCGCAGCTCCGGACTATACAGACATGCTATATTTCAAAAAACGATAAATATTTATAACAATGAGATACATGATCATTTGATGCTAACAAACTAATTAAGTTAAAACTATCGCGTAAAAAAAATAAATTGATCGTGATACAGTACATGATTAATCATTTGTATAATGTAACTTCCCTCAAAAGTTAACGTCGTATTTCATTGGACCTGTTGTTTCATTTTTGCTTGCATAAATCGAACTTAGCCATGCTTACTATCTCACATTGTTTTAGGAATTCTTACTAAAATATGTTTATACAACTTATTTGTTGATTATTCTTTCTTAGTGTATTGACCATCAGGTTGTGAATGGCATGTGTATTGTGTAAATAAATAAAATCACATGACCTCATGAAAAATTCACGCACTTTTAATAACTGAATTGTATTAATGTGATAATTATCAGAGGTATGATAAAAAAAATAATAATACTGATGATATGAAATGTTAAAAACAATATTGTAATCAATTAATCATAATGAATCAGTCAATCGATTGTTACTATAAGCAAGTAGTTGAATATCATCATAGAGTACTACACTACTATATTATCCATCCATCACGTTGTTATTGTGAAGGTTATATCTTAATGGTTACAAAGTATTGATCCTACACCATTCGATAAAACCAGGTCGATGTGTATGGATTAACTTCATTAGAACCTTTGTCAGCACAATGATGGTTATTAACAAACCTGGGTTTCTTTAAAATACACACACTGACATTTTCGTCATTGTTATGATAACTACCGAGTGCGTGGGTATTCATTTGCATTATTTTGAATGATATAAGTCGTAACTGATTTGCCCGAAGAAAGTGTCACATTTTGGATCTGAGAACTTATATAAAAAAAAAGGAATTAATTTTTTTTATTAGTGAAGTTGTTGAACAATAATAAATTGAAAATTAACATACCACCAGTAACCCATTCAGGATGACATCCGTGAGCTAAAATTGTACGCAAATCAAAACTTTACTCCGTCTAATTCCACTATGATGGCGACGCATCTGTGTACCATACCCCTGTGTATATATTTCTGGGTCCTGTTATACACGAATATAGAATATTTAATTTCCCAAAATGGAGCTTATTAAATATACTGTGTAGATAATCTATCGATAAAATATTATAAAGATAACAAATGCAAATTATTAAAAGCAAAATAATAGAAGTGATTTCTTTATAATTTATCGTTATTTTACCATTAAAAATCAAAAACAAATAACTTCATCATTCCTTATAAAAAAATTTTTTTCAATATTAATTTCCAGATATTTTGGAAAATCATTGAAAACATTCCGGAAACATTGTGAATTAGTCAAATTTTGAAATTCAGTATAAAAAAATTTTCTATAAAAATTTGGTTTTACTCCGAAAATTAAAATTGACTTGAAAACAATATAATAACATAAACCGTAAAATAGTGTGCTTATTTTCTACTATTTCAAGAAATCCCATAAAAAGATCAATGATTTTGTGCATTACACAGCAATTTTTGAACAAGGAGAAATTTTCAAGGATTCAATAAAACCCATTGGTCTTGAAAAATAGAAAGGTTCTTAATTGTCACTTAATTGCCACTTTGCGTAACTTGCGATTACTAAGTTAAAAAAAAATATCTTTTCAGTTCCTAGTTCATAATAGAATAATTATCTTAAGATTTTTATTAAGGGGTCTGGTTCATTTTACTGACAAACGCTTCATTGACGTTTGCTTCATCGGTCATTTTGCTTATTTTAAATTATTTTCTTTTTGCTCATCCAATAATGATATGCGATATTAATTTGAGGGGTTACGATACAATTTACCGACAACCACTTCACCGACAAATGTTTTCGGCGAACGTTTCACCGATAGACTACCAGAAAATATTTTTTAGATGAGTTAGTAAATATTCATATTTTTAAATACTTATATTATTCATTTAATAAAATGATTTAATTTAAAATCCTTGTTGCTTTATTATATCTTTTCAAATTTTTTCGTTTCACTTATTCACTTATTCACTTTATACAAGTCACATCATTTGAATCAGCCATGATTAATAATTCTTCAGATACATTACTATGGATTTTTGTGTATATTTAATCAAAGAATTTAAGGCTTTAATTATTACCATATCTATTTATGCTACAAATTGGTATATTCAAGAATATGGTTTAACTAGTTTAATGGAACGTTTATTTTGAAAGAAGAAAAAGAACGATATACAGTATGAATAGAGTTATTGCATACAGCTTAAATTCTAAAATAAAGAATAAATATATCTTTAGTCATATCTTGATGATAGCCATTAAAAAACGTATTATCTTTTTTTTTATTTAAATAAAAAGCTACATATTTAACAAAATAACACAATATTACTAAGTTGATATTAAATGTAACCTCGGAGTAAAAATCTATATCCCAGTTCACATCTTCAACTGCCCTTCAGAATTACCCTGATTAATAGCAATAATTGCATAAGAAGTAAGAATTTCACCTGGCGCCAACGTTAAGACACCTATTTTAAAGAAAAAATGAATTGATAACATGCCCTACAAAATTTACAAAATTTTTAGTCACTATCACCTCATACCATATGAGGTTTACCACCCTGTTAATTATGCCTAAGCAGGGAACCCCAGGACACCCATGTGGCCAACATAGGATCTATGGTAAATGGACTCATATAGTATTCAATAACAATTACTAAGTAAGTGACATGGCATAGGAGATATGCGTCATTTCCAACGGGAACCTGGCCTTCCCTTCCATATGGATCAGCTTGGGGATCACCTATATGGCATCATTGTAGCTATGCCTTCGTGCACAAAAGCAGATAGCTACTAGCCTGTAGCAAATGGTACGTACTACGAGCACATAAACCCCTATGTCAATTATAACAGTTCACCATCCGGAAGACTTTCAGTGAACCCTGCAGTGTTACACCTACACATACGTCCATCCGGTGAACTATTATAATTACACTTACCACTTAATGATATGACCTAGCCTCGTTTAGTGTTAGCTTGTCCACTATCGAAGGAGCTCTAGTAGTAGAAGAGGGATCCGCAGGAGAATGAGAAGAAACGGAACCAGAAGCTGGAGCGTGAATAAAGGCTTCAAGAGAAGAGTTTTCCGGAGCGGTAAGTTCGGCGGTATTTTGAGTATTCATTACTTCCTATACAAGCTCTATTGAGAAGTGAAAACAAGTGAATATTCACGATGCGTAAATACAGTAGGTACCAAATTTGGCAAGAACCACAAAACGTCTAAACTGACAGGAGTAGTTAGAATGGTTTTTCACTTACAAACAAGTTTTTAATAGCTAATGAAACTTATTACCCATATGTTGTCCAAAGGCAGTAAATACAGTTCTTGATGTTGATATATCTTTTTTTCCGTCTTAGTATTTACTTGCGCGTGAAAAAAAATTACTTGCGCGTGAAAAAAAGGTATTTCTCTTGCGCGTGAAAAAAAAGATATTTACTTACGCGTGAAAAAAAGGTATTCACTTGCGCGTGAAAAAAAGATATTTACTTACGCGTGAAAAAAAAAGGTATTTATTTGCGTGTGAAAAAAGGTATTTGTTAGATATTTATTTGAAAGAAAGTATTTATAAAAAAAGTATTTAGTTGTGTTTGAAGGAGGAATGAAAGAGATGGAGGAGAGATATGTATTAAAAAAAAGAAAAGAACTGTATAAATATTATTTTTTTTTTGTTGTACAATGATCATAGAAAAAGTATGATCTCAATATCTGCAATCAATTAAATCAATTATCAATACGTATGGTTATATTGTAGCTTTTAATTACCTAATCATGACGTATTTACCTTTATATATATCTTTTTTTAACTTTTAACAACGCCACCGATTTTATTAAGTATATCATAATCATTTATTACTTTAAAGTAGGTAATATTCTTTTTACCATACAACGATTTACGATATGATGTAAAACTTCAAGAGAGTTGTCTTTAAGAGATTTAAATGGCGTATGAAAAAACTTTTATTCCTTAAAAAAATTTGTTGAAAGAGATGTTTTTTTCAATGGCTGACTACCACCTTCGTAGTGGATACCATTCTTGCTGAGTTTTTTAGTGCCTAGACTACGTATATTACACTCATACATTGATACCAATACTTTGAAGTTTTTAAATAATTCCTAATATTAAGATACGTTTAGCAATAAAATGATAATTCAATTAAAAAAATGAGGAATTGTAATATAATAAATATCACGTATAGGCATTATTTATCACATGATAAACAATTGATTGATCATTTGATCCTATACAGAAGTAAGATGTTGAGAATAAACAATGTTAATAAAATAAATATATTATTTATTATTTCTGACCAATGATGACATTACTTCTGTTCTTATATTTTATTTTAATCCTTGCTTAATGTCTCGTAGAACATCTTATGATAAATTCTTTGAATATTCTTTTTGAAAATAAGACGGTCTTCTTGGCATACTTTAAAGACAAAGCTCAGCTGGACGATGCAATTGCTCTGGATGGAGATACAGATCAAGCCTGGGTCATTCATGGGAAGCGTCAAGACAGTTCTACGGCGGGCTCTCCAAGGGAGGGACTTGCCAGCGCTCTCATCAGTACGGTTCCGAAGGGTGACAACAGAGGGAAATCAGTAATTCAAAAAATTCAAAACTCAGCAATAGTAACGCTGGCAACTTTTAAAGAACCAACTACGGAAGAGGTGGTTGATACTGTAAATAAATTTAGAAAAAACTTGCTGAATGAAGTGCAAGTCAAAACGGTGTTGATTCCATTAAAAGACTACACTTCTCCAGGCAACGTGGTGAGAATAATAGAGGAATATAGAAAAGAAATAATGGTAGAACATGAAAAGATTTCACTTAGTGATACAATAATGATTGATTCATCAACGACAAATGATGCTGCCGAGAAATTGAGTCAATGACGTGAAAAATAAAGCTAAAAGTAAGTTAGCAGAAAAAGAAGTCAAAGATGCCAAAAATAAATTAGTGAGCACTGGGAACAGCGTAAAGACAGTTACGCCTGGGAATTGCATGAATACACCAACGTCAACGCTAATTGTACTGAAAGGCTACAAAAGAAAAGTGAATATCCGTTCACTTTAACAAATCGTAATCCATTTGTTGTATCGCCGGATGATGGATCTTCGCAGCCTACGTCGTCATCATCATCGGATGATCAAGAATATATAAAAAGCGTATAAAGAAAAACAGGGAACAACGCAGCGATGTTGAATTTGAGGAATCAGAAGACGGTTTAAGAGAAGTTAAAAAAGAAAAAACACCTTGGGCCGGAAAACCTGGAAGTAGGATGGGCCAAAAAAAGAAAAAAGGTAAAAATAAAAAGTAGTTTAGAGATAGTGTAGTATAGAATAGCGAGATATACTCATATATGTAGATAGCTCTAGATAGGTTGGCGTAGTGGTTAAAGGTGTTAATCGGGGACGGAGTGGCTTTGACATGCATGGAGAGAGCGAGTGGGTTTAGCCTGCTCAATTTCAATGGGTATATTGAGATTATTTTATAGCTTGTATTTGTATTTGTGCGCAATATACCATTTACAAGGGTATTATAATTAATAAATATGCGTTTGTCATCGTAATAAGAAAAAAAAAATTCTTTGAATATTTCTCTTATATGTTTATATGCAGCTATAGCTTATCTAATATAAATAAATGAAAAAAAAACTTATTAAAAAAATTTTATTTTTTCGGGTTTGAAAAAGAGGACCAAAATAGAAAAAAAATATTGGATGATGCGATCAGCCGCAGTATATCGTGTTTGCCAAGGCATTTTTTTATTATTTTTTTTTATTTCCAGTTTTTTTTTCAAAACCAGAAACAACTGTATTGTCAAAACAATTGTATTGTCAAACAATTGTATTATGCAATATACTATACTCCCTAATTATCTTATTATTAGTCACTATGTATTCGAAAAAGTATTTATATACCCTCAATACCCCTTTTTTTCATCCTTTTTTTCATCAGCTATATACACAATATATACTTTCGTCATCTTTTTTTTTCGAGGTATATCTTCTCTCCGCCTAGGCTTTTCTTTATTATATCTTCTATCTCTTAGGCCCTTTTCTTTACGTCTTCCTTTAGAGAATGGGTTGGGTTTTGTAGTGGTTTTGTGTGTCTTTTTTTTTAGGACTATCTTCTCTCTGTCTAAGTTTTCTCTTATTAGGTCTTCTTTTAGACCCCTTTTTTTCGTTTTGTCATCCTTTTTTTTGTTTTTTTGTCCTTTTTTTTTGTTTTATCATCCCTTTTTTGTTTTTTCGTCCTTTTTTTCATTTTTTCGTCCTTTTTTCATTTTTTCGTCCTTTTTTTCATTTTTTCGTCCTTTTTTTCATTTTTTCGTCCTTTTTTCGTTTTTTCGTCATTTTTTTCGTTTTTCGTCCTTTTTTTTCATTTTTCGTCCTTTTTTTTCATTTTTTTGTCCTTTTTTTTCATTTTTTAGTCCTTTTTTTTTCGTTTTTTTGTCCTTTTTTTCATTTTTTTGTCCTTTTTTTCATTTTTTTGTCCTTTTTTTCGTTTTTTTGTCCTTTTTTTCATTTTGTCATCATCCTTTTTTTTGTTTTTTTGTCCTTTTTTTTTTTGTTTTGTTGTCTTTTTTTCGCTTCTTCATCTTTTTTCTTTCATTTCGTCGTCCTTTTTTTCATTTTATCGTCTTTTTTTCACTTTATCATCTTTTTTCTTTCGTTTCATCATCTTTTTTTTGTTATCTTTTGTTTCGTCATCTTTTTTTTGTCATCTTTTTATCTTTTTTTTAGGTCTATCTTCTCTCTGTCTAGGTCTTCTCTTTATTAGGTCTTCTTTTGGCCAAAGGTATTTTGAACTGTTTTTGTAAAGCTATCTGGTGAAGGTGAACAAGTGGATGCAATGATCAAGGAAGTTACGGCAACCTTGTGAGCTGGCAGGTTTATCTATGATAACTCTGTTAACTGACGGACCTGGCTGAGATACGAATGAGATCTTCTCAGTGTTGAGGTCTACTATTCCGCAATGAGGAATAGTTATGTGCCTTCCTCAACTTTGACTCATGCAATTGATTTGTTCTCATTGAGGATTTTGGATTCAGAGAACTGGAAGCGCTTCGTGGCCACAGTTTTACTGTGAACGTCCTTCTCTGTTTTCAGAATTTCTGGATGATAACAAATCTCTTGTGTGTCCAGGAGAGATGTCAGTGAAAGGACACAATAACCTAAAGCTGTGTTTTTGTAAGTTCTTTCAAACAGATACTTGTAGCTATACCTTTTATTGTGCAGTTTTCAGGAACGGACGGTGAAAATATCGACACTAATATATAGGAAGAAGATCCGAACTGCTTCGTTATGTTACTTGATACTTTAGAAGGATACTGCCTCACGTCACTACCAGATGGTGGGATGAAATTCTTAAGTAGAGTACTTAGCGAAAGCTAATCATCCTTTTTAATTTATAGATGTCCCACAAGAAATTTGTAAAAACAACATTTAGTTATAATGAAGTGTTGGATGATGATTCTGAGGGTCATGTGATATATTATATAATAGTTATTTTATCTTCTTTTTTTTCATTTTCTTTTTTTTAGGTCTATCTTCTCTCTGTTTAATTGTGATGTACACTTTCATTGTTGCTGTGATTGATAGAGAACTCAAGTATGAAACTAAAAAAAAAAAGAATTTACTGTATTTGGAATATTTAGATGTAAGGAAATATTATTACTACTGGATTGTTTATTCTAAAAAAAAAAGAAAAACTTAAGATTTATGTTACAATGTTTATAATTCCTTTTTATTTCTTCATTAAGAGTACAAGATAAAGGTTTTTCATCATCCAAGTCATCTCTTTTCAGATGTTCACAAGGAGGAATATGGATGGGGATTTGATTAGAAATTTTGAAATTCTTTTCTAAGCTTTATCACTTAAGTCTAACATAGAATATGGTCTTTGAGTTATATTCTTTTATCTCTTATTGTCAAACTGAAATGCCAATTTATATATTTTATTATCACAAAAATTTTCCCATTTATTAAAAGAAATTCATTGGCAAGAACGTAACATGCCAATATGTCACCATGAATATTATGATATGCAAAGGTTATCTTATAGAAGTGATGAAAGTGCGCTCTCTCTTTCGATGATCACAAAAAAGAACTACAAATGTGATAAAATCTTTGGATTGTTTTAACTTTTATCACGCAATTTTGCTCAAGTCCAACATATAGTGCAGTTGTTTTTGGTCAAATTGTGCACCCTCTCTTTTGATGATCACAAGAAAGACTACGGACGTGATAAAACCTTTGGACTGTTTTTCTTAGCCTTTATCACGCAACTTAACATATGTGGGTGTTTTAGTCACAATTTTTTTAAAATTTTCGCAATACAACCATTTTAATTGATTACTATGAAACGCTCTCGAACGAACAATCTGTATTGTAAGGTACAAATGATCTTCTCATGGATTAGCTGCTACAGCTTATAATATTTACCGTGGCGTAAATTTTTTTTCATTTATTAAAGAGATTCATTAGAAAGAATATGTCATTATGAATATTATAATATGCAAATCCTATCTATAGAAAATGAGGGCGTTAAAAAATTAATTTAATTTAGCCATTAAAGAAAATTAAGATAAAAAGAATTTTTTTTTTCTCAAAAAAGAAAAAAGGTCCCTTATCGTTCCTCCCCATAAAACATTTATCCTGTGACATATTCCGTAAATGCAAATTCATTTACCGAATAATTAATATAAGAAAAAAAATCTTCAAATCGTTATAATGACAAACCTAATTGTGGTAATATAATACCGGATTTTAACCAACAATAAAAATAATAATTTTTATTTTTATTTTTTTTCTTGAACCTATCTCTTACAAATAGTTCTTTCTTTTTTTCAAATTTCCTCTTTTCTCTTTCGAAACACCTTTCTCTTTTCCTTTTTTTTTTCTTTTAAAAATTTTTCGTTTTTTTTCCTCTTTTTTTTTTTGTTTTTTTTCATTCTTTCACCGTTTAGATTTTGGTTTTTTTTTCCAAAACCAAAAAATAATTATTATTTTCTTTTTTTATTAAATAATCTTTTAAGACATATATTATTTTTTTTCGGTCTTTTTTTCTTAGATCATAATATTTTCAGAATTTTTTTCGGTAAACCGATTTCTTTCTTTATCCTTTTTCTTTTTCCCCAATTTTTTTTTCTTTTCTTTCAAATTTTTTTTATTTTTTATTTTTTCCTCTTTGTCTCTCCCCGCAAAATTTTTTTTTCGTTTTTATTTTTTCGGTTATTTTCCGGTTGGCTTTTTTTTCCAATCCGAAAATTTTTTATCCCCTTTTCCTTTTTCGGTTTGACTTTTTTCCTTTCAAACCGAATTTCTTGGTGATCAGATCAGCCACGACAATTGCCCTTTTTCCCGATTCTTTATTATTAATAATATTTTTTTGTATCAAGCTCAATAATATACTAACATAATTACTTATTTATTTATTTTTTGTAACAATAGATCGTTATAATTAATTTCTGGGGAATATTTTTTTTTTCATGACAATAGATTGCTATAATGAATTTCTTTGAGATATGGTAACAATATATATATATTTTTTTCAACAGAGGATGTAATTTTTAATTTTTTTTTTAATGCTACAATATTTTTTAAGATAAAAAAAAAAAAGATTTTTTTTTGTAACAATGTAACAATAAACTACTTATATAAAATTGTTTTTGTAATGAATTTGTAAATTTCACAGTACTGCAACATTTGTTTTGTATGATAAATAAAATTTACATTTAATAATAATATTTCATTTACTGTATAACACTTGCACACAATTCATTGTTATTTGTATAATCATATAAATTGTGTAATTTATTATATTTATTTCCTACTAATGCCATCATAATAAATAGTAAAAAATTAAGACTTATTCACACTGCATGGCAAATAAAATATAAGTGTGTTATTATTACTCTCTTACTTGATGGGCAAGTATCATCCCCGGCGACGGGTTACCCCTAGTAAAATATTAAAATAATTTATTTTATTTTATTTTATTTACGAAGGATGGTAATATGATAGATTAATTGGTGATCCGCGAGTCAAGTAGCGAAAACGATAATAAAATTTGACGGAAATTTATTAATTAAAAGCCGCATTCCGAATGTGGGGTTGTTCATGAATTTCTCTAGCCAAATGTTTAAATAACGCCATTTTTCTTTAATGAAATAGTTTTCCACAGTTTTCCCACCAATCTCATGCAAAAAAAATCATAATGTAACATTGGAAAAAAGTCCAATTTCTAAGAGATCTGAGATTCGAAAGACAAAAACTAGTTTTATCATACCATATCACTTGTATAATGAGTGTGAAAAAGTCTTGAATTTGTCGAGTTAGAAGTTATTACAGCATAGTTTACTAATAAAATAAATCAAAAATAAAGCAATATGCATGAAAGTTTAGTGAAATATAAAAAAATTTCCATAATTTGTACTTTTAAAACCTTAGTTTACCTAATAACATAGTAAATGCCGCGTGCTTCCAAGGTAAACTTCGTCAAAAAAAAGTTTTACACTTTGTAGCTTTGAAAAATAAAAGTGTGACATTTACTTTATTGTTTGTGTTATTTTTAGTAAACTATGCTTATAGTTTTTGTTACATCAGAAATCATTAAAGTCGGCGTATTATGACAAATTAGTATATGATTTGCGTCAAATTTTATATGTAATTTCTCTAGTTGACTCGCGGATCGTCAATTAACATTTAAAAAAAGTAAATCAAGTAATTATGTAATAAATATTAAACACAACCAACCCACATAAATCTAACATATTAAAATAAAAAAAAGCAGGATTACGTTGAATATAAAGTTTTTAAATAAAAAATTATTTTGTTAACATATTAATGAAAAAAAAAATATGGAAATAAGTTAAAATAACAACGCGTTAATGTTTTTTTTTGCAGGTCAAGAAAAGAACATTTTTGTCATGCATAATCATTTTGACTGAGTCAAGAACGTAATTATACATTAATTTATACAGAATAATCTAAATATAGCCTAAAATATAATCTTCACTTCTAGAAGGCTTTCTAGGTGAAAGTTGTTGGTAAAAAAAATGACTTTATTTAATAAATAGAATAATTTTTATAAACTAGTTATTTCATTAGTTCAACTGTTCAAGAAGTCGAAATTATTTTTGTTGGTTTGTATCTACTAAAATGAGTAATTATGAACCACGTTCTCGATCTTTAAGTTTTTCTTTGTTTTAATTTTAAAAGTGTGAATTTACAGCAGAGAAATGTATTTTAGAATTGCCACGCATTTGTAATAACTGCCTTCATGAAATTTTGAAAGACAAGTTTTTGAGTTGGGGAAGTGGTAATGAATTAATTGATGGATTTATACAAACAACGCAGCTTTTATCCATATGGACGATATCCCGAATGGGTTTCATACAGCTCTTTGTCCCAAATGGGACAGATTGGCAGATTGGCGAAGGTGGGTTTGGTACGATATTTTCTGCAATATGGAGCTGGAGAATTAAAACGGAAGATAAATTTATGCATTATAGAACTGGTCCATACATGTAAAGTTGCTCTAAAGAAATTGAAAGGTGAAATGAAAATTACGGAAGCTTTTCTTTCAGAGGTATAATTTCAATAAATTATAATTACCATCTCTACGACATTAATTTGCTCATTACATATTTAGGTTCAAGCCCAATTCGATTTTTGTCATTTCGCTCCTCCTGTATACAATAACTTATAGAAGATGTTGGGATTCCGATTCTCAAGAAAAGCTCAGTAAAACAATATTATCTTCCTGTTTCGAAGTAACGTTAATAGTCATTAATAACAATAGAGAAGTGGATGTCATATTATTATCGTGTTGGACAATTTCACAAAGTGATCATATTAGATCTAAATGCACCTGGGTGTGAACAAAGTGAAGAAAATCTTACAGCAGAAAATCAGTCCATGAAATTGGAAGTGACTATTTAGATATGTCCTGTGGCTAGAGCAGTAAAACTAGATTCATGAAGCGAATCCTTCGGGATTCCATCTAGAACTGGAGAGATTAGGAACTAAGTTTGTACAGAAAAATGCTCACTAATCAATAACTAGAACATTTTGGAAATTTTCGTTAAGAGTCACGTGAAATGACTATGAACTTGTTTCCAAATACTAAATCACGTGTTACTGTGCCATATTGGCCTCATCGTTTTCGGCTAACTATTGTCACGGGATGATTTTTTTATTTTTTTTATTATTTGTTTATTTTTAGTATAGTTATTTTTAGTTATTTTTTTTTAGTGATCGCCACCAGATCGCCACAATTGGGCGGGAGGCAATTCTGTTCAGATGGCGATTCTGTTCGAAAAGACAGTGTCGTATCAAAAATCTAACATTATAAAAAGGGACCGTCGTTGATAGTAGTAAAAGTTCAGTTTGAATTCGTTTAGAAAAAGTTTAGTTAGGTTTATTATCAGCCGATAATATACGGATATTACAGAGCGCCGATAGAGCAGTAATATCGTATTTTGTTTCATTGTTAATAAACCGCCGATCTGTTTCCGTATTGTACATTTTATATATTTTTTTTTTACACTGTTTATTATGTATAGCAAAAATCAACAAATGGTAATAAATGATAATGATAGTAAACGATAATAAACGATAATAAACGATAATAAACCATCGTTGATTTTCGTATACATCGTATAATTAATTGCTTTTATACACACACCACTTGATCTACCTTAATTTATCGCATCATTTATTATCGCTTATAATCGTTCATTATCGATTTTACCTTATCGATTGTTATATATTGTTATATTACCTTACCACTAATAAACCGATCCTTATTTTTCTTTCTGTTACTACCTACCGAACGTCAGAAACTGGTGGTAACACTATTATTTTTTTTTTACTTTACTTGCAACAGCAAGAACGTGACCCACTAGATTTCTTTTCATTCCTGAAAAATTTTTTACTACCATTATTGATAAATAAATCATTTGTAACATCACGTAAAACTTATAAAAAAAAATAAAAAATTAGCAATATTTATAATTATAAAACCAAAAAAACCCCATTATGTTCATTTTTACTGGCTTACCTCCCGAAGAACATATCCATGTTATCGTAAAGTCACCACGTAAGTTAAATACCCCAGAGAGCATGGAATTTTCTTTGAGAATATAAACTCAACTCGGTTTTCTTTTTCAATTCTAGAAGCGTTATCCTAGTTGCGCTACGTCAAAGACCACTACGAAAGTTAATGGGGGACCACCATCAAAGTACTCCTTTGGAGAAACCTTTTCGATCAAGTTAATAGTTACCGCTTCGACCAGCCAAACTTTGAGAGTCCAAAATTTGTAGTGAAAGAGATAGTAAATGAAGAGGATGTTCATGTTGCTATATTTGTATGAGTAATACGGAAACCAGTGGTGTAGGGTCAACCTCACGTGTGGTGTATTACATAAAATTTCATGTGTATGATTTGTAAGGAGTAAGGACCGATGTGTATTGCTATTTGCTAGTAACTTTGTATGAAATAATAATGTGATAATCATGACATCACAAAATAATAAAAAAAATTTTTTCTTTTTTTCTTTACGCGTTACGCATTTCACGTTAAAACCTTTAAACATCTCAATAGTATTGTAATAAAATCAAGCTCTTTCATACTCTTTTATATAAACTTTTATTATAACTTAAAAATGTCATCTATAGATATTAATGAAGTGGATATTATATATGAAGAAGATTTAACTATGGAGGTCCAACAAGTGAAAATGGAGTTGCAATAATCTATTACTTTTAATTTAAATAACCAACTTATTTACATAAAATTATTTACATCTTTAGCAAATGTGCAAGTCAAAAAATCTTTAAAATCAGTTCCTATCAAGCGTAAACAAAATGCACAGTCGAGTAGTAGTAAGAAACGGTCCAAGAAAGCTATTGTGATTAATTCTTATACTGAAGATCATGATGATAATGATGATAAAATAGATAAGGAAAATAAATCATTCTCCAAACTTAATGAACTCGAATATCAAGAGCGAGTTCTTGCTCTTAAAGAACGCAAAATTGCTTTAAGAGAACGGGAAGCTGATATTCGTATCATGGAGTAATAAAAATAAATATTTCGCGACTCCATTAGTTATAAATATTATTATATATTTTTACTGACAAAAATTTTAGTTAGTTTAATTAGTTTCGTTCAAACATAATACTATTATTTTTATTTACTTATCAAAATAAATGATATTAGCAACATTTTGAAATGTTATAAACGCCATGAAATTGTTTTTTTTAAATAAATAACTGAAGGAGCGAAGGTTTTTTAAAAAAAAAGCTTAAAAAAGCAGTTGTGTATAAAATATTATACACCACATACTTTAAACGCTAATATATATATATAATATTAACAAAGATAAGTGTGGTGTATTTTATACACGGGTCATTTTTTCGTCATACACCACACAAGTGGTTGATCCTACACCACTGGTTTTCGTCTTACCTATTTGTATGTTCCTGAGTGGTCTTATACGCCATTCGAGGTTGCCTAAGTGTTTCCGATTTCACATGCTTTATCTTGCAATTTATTGGTCTTGACGATGACGATAGAAGTAAAGAGGAAACACATTTTACAAGAGATTGGGCCGGGGAAATACCCTTCCCAAGTTTTATCGAAAGAACGAAAAGGCCAGAACGGTAGTTCAACAGATCTTCAATTACATGGGGGAAAATAACCTCAAATATAGTGTCCTCTCTACGTACGACAACTATTGGTTTTTAAAATGAAGCTTTGGATCGTAGAATTCTTAAGCTTTATAAATTTAATGATGACGCATCAAAAATGCAAAAATAAAAGCAATTGTAACAAAAATCCTTCAATTTTGAATAATCTTCGTTTTTACTTTTTAAATAGAGAAAATTATGACAACTAGGATAATTTATTTCATGATCCTTGTTTATTAATAATAAAATTATAAAAAAATAAATACCAATTTAAACTAAGATTACAACCAAATACTAAAAATATGATAAAATAAACTGAATAAATTTCTACATAGCTAATGATCATCTGACAACAATAACTCTAACATCCTCGTTTGATCCTCTTCTTCTTGTATATCCGAAGCATTTGCGCGATATTCTAGTTTTTGTTCTAAAACAAGCTCCCAATTTGATTTAATATACTTTTTACAGTAATCTCTTAATCGAGTTGCTTTGGAATCCTTTGACCATACTAAACATTCACAAACATTGATGATACTAATATATGATCCATTTATAATTTTGCTTTCTACTTCATCTTTGAGTTTAACACCATGATAATCCGAGATTTTTAGAAGATTTAACAAAGATGTTAAATAGTAAGATTCATAACTTTCTTCTTCCGAGGTAAAATTTTCACGCTTGCATAAAACAGATTTTGCTGCATCCTCAAAAGATTGCCCGTACAACCATTGAAGTAATATCCAGAATGTATCTGGTTCAAATTCCTCTAATGGAATTTCAACATCTCTCATTGTCGACTCTCTTAAACCACCACAAAACATCTTCTTAAAATGCTTTGAAACAGCTATATAAAATAGAAATTTAAAACAAATATTAATAAAGAATACATATTATTTAATAAATTAAAAACAATTTAACGTACCCGAAAGCACATATCTGCTAGCACCAATTTTTACTTTCTCTTCACCAACAACAAAAACAACATCATTACATTGACATTCAATATCGGACTGACTTATAAGCTTGTCCAGCAAAGATTTAAGCACCACTTCTTTTTGATCATCAGGATCAGGAGCTGGAACTGGAACTGGAGGTGGTCTTATTGTACGGGCCCCAAGAATAATCAATAATTCCTCATAATCTATCAAGCAGTTATTAACTTTATACATTCCCACTTTGATATCTTCTTGTATTCCAAGTATAAGTTCTCCTCCTGCTACCCAGCTTTTTTCATCGCTTTTTTCATCGAACGGATCATCTCCATTTAATAATATCTCCTTTTTAGGGCCAATTTTCGTTTTAATCAACAAAATATGACTTTTATTTTTACAAAGTTTATTCAATATTTCATAAATTTCATTAATTACATTTTTTAGTTCCCTCTTGTTATCTTTACTCCATTTTTTTTCTTTAGACATTGCCACGATAGCAAACAAATGATCAATAATATTTTCTGTAGTTGGAAATCCGATTTCTGAATGCTTCTCACTAAAACTAGTAGTTGGTTCAACATCATCATCAAATAGTGGACATTGAGTCCAGCATATTTTCTTATATTTATGAGAACAAAGATCTTCAAATGATTCAAACCCTGAAGTCTCTTTTTGTCCTTGATAAAATTGATTTTGAATATTTTGATGATTCTTTTCTGATGGAACAAATTTGATTCCTAGAATTTTGTTCCATTGTTCAGTATTGAAGTTCAAGGAATTAGTATGTTCATATAAATATCTTACTAAAAATTTTGCACGATCTTTAACCACATTTTCTTGAAACATATTATACTGAATCTGTGATTTCTGTGATTCAATTTCTAATGCACATTCGACAAATTTGTCATAATCTACTTCACGTTTAAGACCCATTCTTCCTAGAGCTTCTAAACAAGCAGGATTGTTTTGTAATTCTGGCGGTAAAAATTTGTCTGTGTTGGCAAAGATTCTGCGAAACAACGGATTATTCGCGTCATATAAAGTATCGGCCCTTACTAAAGAAGAAACTGACTGTTCAGTGCCTGGTTGGTTTGGTACTGCTTGATACAATCTAAGACATTGTTCAATTTCACGATTTCTTAAAGATAAAACACTCTGCAAGAAATTAATATATTCTTCGGAAGGTTCTGGAAATTGTGTAGTGAGTACTGGTACTATATAATGTCTAATGTATTCTAATTCATCTACAGGATTGGCACCCAATTTAGTAAGTACATTGAAATCCGACTCGTTATTACATCTATAGAAATTTGTATCTTGATTAAAGGAAAAAAATGGAAGCTTGTAAGTAAGAAGATTTCCAGATATGGCATCATTGAACCTATTTTCGGAAGAATGCATTGGCCATATGGGTAAAGATTTTAAAGTATCCATAAAACTTCGATCTTTTTGTCCATGCTCTATTAAGATAATAAAAAGGTAAGTATATAAAATATTAAAATACAAAATTTTTTAATCGTTCCTTTAAACTCACCGATCAAGGTATCAATTTCCGCTTTAATAAATGCTCTAAGCTTTTCATAGTCCACATCTTCCAGATCATTCTTATAAAACAATTGTTCCATATCCGAAAATGAAGAAGCACATGCTCTCTTCAAAGCATTAATTATGTTTATAGGAGTGTATTTTTCGACACATTTTTGAAGGTTTTCGTGAGCATTTTCATGAAATGACATGTTAGTAAAACGCACTTCTAGTTTTACTAATGTTGGATATAAAACATGTCCATTCTCAGGAATGTGTAAAAGTGGATCATCCATGTCAAGGCGAATAAGCATATTGGAAGGGTTAACCATCGGTAAAAGAGGATATCTAGAAAGTTCATTGAAATCTAATTTTTCCGCTGATTTGTTCAATATTGACCAGATTTTATCAAGCCAAATCTTATTCGGGATAGATTCTCCATCGGGATCCCACTCAAGTTCTTTTACGAGCTGTAATTCATCCATTAAGAGATCTACAACAACCGAGGCATCAAACTTTTTGATATTTGTACATGAAATAAATTCATCATCATTAAAAATTTTCTTTAGATTCTCCGGTAATTCGATGGAGATAAATTTTGATGTTCCACTTTTTGGGAACAATTTTAAATGTTTGTCTTTCCCGATATAATAAACTTCACCAAATTTACCGACTGATCCGTCATTCAATGGAACTAATGGTAATCCGGCAAGATTTTTAAAAGAACTTTTATCTTGAAGAATAAAATCAAGTAATTGGAATAATGAATCGTCGGTATTAAAAGAAGGCAACTTAAATTTCCTCATTTGTAATTCATTACAAATTAATTTTCCGTTTATAGGTTCATAAGGAAATCTTGGATTGTTCATGGATTTAATTTCATCAAGTTGTTCAATTTTATCTTTATCAAGTTTCACAGCTGAAATTCCTGATTTAACCAACATATCTACAATTATTGCTTTCTCTTTCTCAAAAATTCTAGCATCTTTTAATGAAATAAATTGACCTTGATTAACTCCGGTCCAGAAGATTTTGCTTTTAAGGCCTAATTTTCTAATAACGTTTAATCCATAGCTTTTGTATGCCATGATCGAATTTTCCCTAGCAGGAATGGGCCAAAGATTATTCATGGTATGTGATATAAAATCTGTTTTCTTTTTTGTCTCTTTGTACCGAGCTTCTTCAAGCTCCACAATATATTCAATTAATTTAACGTGTAAATCGGATAAAACGTCATGCATAATATATTTATTCCATTTTGCATCATCACAATCGGCTAGTAAAAATTCGTTGTCAGACTGTAGAACGCCACTTCTTGCACTAGATAATGAAAAGTCCCCATTTAGGTGAACCCCCAAATTGCTAGTTATTGATAGAGATAAATATGAATAAATTTTTCCTATAAGATCGGGAGGATTTGGAAACTATAATGCAAAAATTAATTGGGTTAATACTTGATAGGCAAATATTACAAAGAAAGAAAAAATTTTACCGAATCATCTCTTAATTCCTTCAATGTTTTTTCATTAGATTGAGCAAGCAAAGCTGCAACTCCACCTCTTGGCTTTATTAAATAAATAAAAAAATATGAATAAAATTTGATAAAATATTATTTAATGTTATGAGAATGAAAATGAAATAGTGTATAATTCGTTTACCTTCAGTCGTTTTTCCTCTGAAAATTTTTTAAGCTTTCCTTCAAGTTCCCTTGACTCCGGCTTGACCTTGTTATGTCCTCCCGTACATACAGCCCATATCTCCGAAACTTTTTTGTTTTGTACATAATTAGATTTATCAATATTCAATTGATAGATTTGTTCTTTGTCAATAACTTTTCGACGAAATTGACGGTGTTCTTTTGTCGTAATTTCCTCTTCCCAGAGCAATTCAGGTTTTCTACCTTTCATGCGATATAGACCACACGATTCTATATTTCTTAAAAATAGCATCTCATTATTATCCTGAATATTACTGAATAGTTCCATAACTTTATGAGTACTAATAACTTTGGTTGATATATCACTATCTTTTGCTAATTTATGAGTTCTGAGTGGGAGTCTAAATAAGGTTCCCTCGAATTCTCCTGAAAAATCACAACCTCCTGTTTTGTATTTATCTGGAAATTTATTCTTAATAAAATTAAATATCGCTTCATATGGGTAGCATTGGTCTGGACAATTTTCTTTTAAATTCTTGGCAACGAAATCAAATCGAGTACCTTTTGGTCTTTTAAGAGGAAATCCTGTGGGAGGAAGATATTTTGCATGCGGATCTAAAAATGCAATATATTGTCCGCTCAAGACGCTAGGTAAATCTGTGAAATGATACGCACAATTGAATCCTATCCCGAATTTTCCAATTTTCGTGTCATCATTAGATTTCCCTCCAATGCCAAGATTGCGCAAAGATTTAAAGTCATCATTAGGAGCAACAGAAGAAAATACTGCAGAATTATAAATCCATATCGCAGGACCTTGCCAATCTTCCATTTTTTTTGAAATGAATTCTTTATTAGGAAAGTTAAATTGTCTTTCGTCTATGATTACCAAAAAATGTTCTGCTTTAGCGTCATCTGCATTCTACATTTGAAAAGTTATTTTCCAATATTAATTTAATTTTGTTTATTTCAGAAGTATTAAAATTACCATATAACTTACTTGAAGAAATTCTCTAAATAGATAGCCCATCCAATAGTCCTACTCATGCCAAATACAATATTTAGTAAATTAATATTTAATGCGAATGAAATAGTAATTAAAGGTTACCTTGAGAATATTTTTTATTCTGGTAGTCAATGACTCGTCTTGTTCAAAGATTTCCCAGTCAGAATTACCTAGAAATTAATATTAAAATTAGTAAATTATTACATAATCTATATTCACTAATATTAATTTGAATATTATAGTTTATTGAGATTACCATATATTTCTCCTATTAAAGTTTGAATTTCTAATTTCGTAGCAATATCCGAAGTTATATTGTAATGAGCAATATGTTTAATAGAATATTCGTTTAGTTCGTTTAGTCCGTTCAGTCTACCTTCCATATCATCAAAATGAATTTCATGAAAGTCAACAAGTACATTTTTATCGCTTGGAATCAACAATCCCTCCAATTCTTCCGTATCATTTTCATTTCCTTCTCTCCTATTATCCTTTCGTATCCTGGCGATTTGTTCAAGGATCATAATAACGCTGTCTACTTCATGTGTATCTAAGGCTCTATTTTTATCTTCCTTGACCATATTTTTAATAAAATTAACCAAATCTTTGACTCCAATTTCGTCTCGAACTCCCATATGTTTAAATAAATCTTTGAATCTATAATACTCCATAGGTAGTTTAACAATTAAAGAATCATTATCCTGAAATCTATTAGGAAGATTGATGACAACTTTATCACTTGAACGAAATTTATCTCCGCATAAAATCCATGATTCATTTTTTAAAGATTTATTGATAAAATTAAATCTTTCTTTTGATGTCTCGTCATTTGCTTGAAAAGCTTCATTCATATATTCATAAATAGCGTTACAAATAGATCTTAATTCCTTTGGTGGTCTTTTATTATTCACATCACTACGACAAAATTCCAATTGTTTTAGGACAATTCCAACATCGGGACAAGTGTCCCACTTTAAATATTTTAATAAGTTACGATTTCTAAGATTATATTCTAATACAGGTGCAGCCAAACAAACTAGATATTTATATTTTTTACCATAACATTCTCTAGGTTTCGAAAAAAACTTTTTTCCAGATTCGTCAACTGTAGGTATCCATTCTTTTTCTAAAAGAGCTTCCAAGGACGCATTACTATTTTTAGTTATCTGATCCCATTTATCATCAATATACTTTAAAAGCCTATCTGCCTTGATACGAACGAGTTCTTCATTGGTAGTTTCTCTTCGTTTTATAATAGCATCGATTCGAGAAATAATATCATTTGGGGTAAGAACTGATTTAATTCCTAACAACTTCAAATTTGGAAGGTACTTTTGCGGGCTACCATATCTACCGGCAGGAAAAAGTTGCTCATCTTCAAAAAATAGATCAGTCACTGTCTTTGCTTTTGGATCAAAAAGTTCCATTGGTTTGGCCAAAATTATAACATTAGGCGTTTGTTGTTGTTGCGACATTCTAATTGTACCAACGGGTACAAAAGATCTTCTTCCAAGATCATCCTTTAAGCTAGCATCAACATCAAGTAAAGATGTTAATCGATCAAAAAGTTTGTCAACAACTATATCTATGTCTCCCGGTATTTGTGATTCAAGAAATGGTATTACATATCTTCTCCAATAATCATTTACAGTTAATCGAGGAATTTTAATAATATCTTCCAATATATAACACATATTTTGTGAGATAGTATTAATAAATCCTCCCTTATCACTTGGATAAATAATTTTACCATATGATTTTTCTTCTTCACGAGGTAAAAGATACCAACTTTTGTTTTCAGGTTGTAATGGTAACAATGGAATTGGTGAAGTATGGTCAACTTCGATAAAAATAGGAAGATGTTTAATAACATCAATATGATTTCGTATTAGATTAGATTTATTAGCAAGCCGTAAATAATTAGATAAATGTTCAACGAGCGCTGTTGCTTCGCTACTCTGTAAATTTATTTTCAAATTATCTGGATATGATGCATTAGCACGGAAGGAATCCAAAACCGATATAATGTTATCAGGCTTAATAATATATGGAGATATTCTGATTATATAAAAAAAGTTTTTAGTTATTTTTTTTTTTAAAAAAAGATGTAAAAATTTATTTATAAAAAAATACTTACTTATTCCATTCTGAAATTTGTCTATCAAATTCACTGTCAACGAAAACAGCACCAAATTTTTCGAAAATAGAAATTAAAGAATTGTTTGAGATATTTTTACCCGAAAAAGTCTTTCTAGGAGTCTTCAACTTTCTAAGAGTAGAATGATTTGTCGGAATTAAATGAATATCTTCAAATTTAGTTAAATCCCAATTTCTAAATTTTAGGTTATCCCATAATTGATAAATCCATTCATAATTATTTGGCATTGGTATTTCTTCAGAATCTTGTGTATTCTCTGTATAATTCAATGAATATCTAATCATATCACCAACAGCAAATTCATCCAATATTTTTATATTTAAAATCCATTTTGCTTTTGCATTTTCATGTAAGCAGTGATATAGTGTATAATTGTTAATCGATTTATCAATGAACTTATTCAGTTGATCTTTGAAAATATTACATTCATCGTTTTTATGAGTTTTAAGAATTTCATCTGGGCCAATATACGCGTAAGAATTACCAGATTGTGTTAAAGTACCAAGCGTACCATCTGCAAGCGGAATCATTTTAAAACCTTCTAATTCATCAAACTTTTTGTCCTCTAATATATATTCAAATAAATATAAGATTTCTTTTCTTGATATTACACCTTCCTGCCATCTATCACTATTACACCTTAAATAATTACGAATGGTGGCAGGAGTAAAAAAATGGAGGGAATCTTCGTGTTTAGTAGATTTTTTTAAGGCGTTGAGGATGGTAGGTAAGGTTGATATGAATGGAAACCCAATACTTCCAATTATTTTAGGTAATTCATAAATTCGCGATTTTTCATCCTCCAAATAGCCATTTAAAAGAGAAAGCCAATGAAATTCGGATTCTTGAAATAAGGGTGTATCATACGAATCTGCTGAAGCTTTAGATACTACTCCAATGGTATTTGATGAAGGAGGTCCTCTGAATACACGATCATCAATATTAAGATTTTCTATGACATTTTGTAATAGATCCTTACAAAAAGAACTAATGCTAGAAGTTCCTTCATTATCTCTTGGCCAGAATTTATGTAAATCACCTGATCGAAGATTAGAAACTTTAAGCGGAAGTTCATTAAGAAATTTTGCCCAAGCTTTAGGTAAGACTTTTTCAAATAAATATTTATTCCATTCAACTTTCAAACGCGCTAACGCATCAACCGCCTAAAAAATTTACGTTTAATATTTAATAGTTTAGAAATATATATACAAATATTAAAAAAACAAATTGCGTATTTATGAAGTTGATTATTTACTAGGTCTTCATTGTCGGCAGGCGACCATAAGGTACGTCGATTGGTGCTAACCTGTTAACCAAACAAAAAAAGGTATTATTTTATTATTCATCATAACAATATCAAAACTTTATTGATTCTTACCGCAAAGTATCCATGTACGGAAACGAGAAAGGGCATATCAATAGGAAGAGGTAAAAAACAGAATAATCTTCCAACAGCATCCGGATTATTCAAAGGAACAGCTAAACCAACATTAGGAATAAATTTATAATCTCCTATATATTTATTAAAGTTCTCATAAAAATATTTTTCGACTTCAAGTAAGTCATCAAGATAATTTAAAATTAACCATGAGCTAATTTCTATAGAATCATCTTTTCGCTTTCGAGAAAATGATGCAACATAAGAAGTATCTAACTGATTATTTCCGTTAAGTTCTCCTAATTTTAATGATTTCATCATTGGTACAATTTTTTCAACTATTAACCGACGTTGTTGTCGAATGTGGTCATCAATATTTTCCAACTGAATTGTGTAAAGTAATTCAGGTTCAGTAGCACCTTCTTTCAATTCATAGAATTGAATACGTTCAATATATTTTAAAAACAATAAACAATTTACGCTTTCTTTTTCATAAAATTTATGAAACATCTCTAAAATTTCATCAGGTTTATATACTTTATCAGAAATTTTCGAATCAATAGAATCTTCATCAGTACGGAGAGGATAACGAAAGAGGGTGCCTTTAAATGATCTATCACATGGAATTCCGAAGGGAGCGAATTGATCCGGGTATTCTTCGGCCAAATTATCATCGACAAAGTTGAATTTGACACCACCATCAAAATACCATTCGTGTGGATCAAGAATGACATAATTTTCACCAGTAATAAAAGAAGGTGAATCGGTAATATGATAAATCGAATTAAAGCCGACACCCATTACTAAATTTACATGAAAATGACAGAAAGTTAATAGACAATATCAATATTATTTTAATCATATAAGGTAAATAAAAAAAAATTTTTTTACCTCCAATCTTATCAAATTGATCTTGTTTCTCACTATCAGCTAATTTCAGCAAAGATTCAAAATCCCTTTCCTCGAAAATAGTATTATTCTTAGCTAAAAGTGCTGGACCTTGATATCTATCAAGTTTTAGATTTGTTCTTTCATAGCTATCCTCCTCTGGTTCAAGTAAACTATTTGATGGATATGTATTATGATCCAAAATAAAAATTTGTTCGGTACTCTTGGAATCATCGGAATTCTGAAGAATTTCACGAAGAACCTGTGAACCATCAGGATATTCATCGAGAATTTTACGTAAACGATTAGTGTAAGGTTCTTTTGGTTTGAATCCTTTTCCTTTTTTTCTTCTTTTAGTAGCGTTAGAACTATTCATTTTACGTTTTAAAAAAATTATCTAGCTCAAGAACGATTTATATTGATATTGAGCGGCTATTAAATGAATTAGCAAAAAAAAAATTTTTTTTTATTTAGATAAAATTCAACAAAATAAAAATAAATAGTTTTTGATTGTAAAATTTTAGTTTTAAATGATGCATAAAGTAATTTATAGGATTTTAAAAAACTTTGTTTTGTTATTTTGTTCTAAATGATTATTTAGAATGGTTAGGAACTTATAACCTAATAAAGCTCACAAAAGTGCACTATCTTTCAAATCAGGCACAAGATAACGCAAAATCGGAAATGAAAGTCCGAAGCAATCAATCTCAGTATACAAGTGTTACTTAACATATTTTATGAATATTGACAATTAATAAAATTTTTATGAAAAAAATTTCGACATTTAGAAGTTTCATTTAGCAAAATAATTCTTGATGATTCCTGATTGGATAATGTGACGTATCAATATCATTGAGTTATTAACAAAGTTAATTGTTTAATAGAATGATGTTTATGTTTATCACAAACATTGTACAAAGGATAAATAACTTTATCTTTGAACTTTCGGTAATACCCATTAAACATTGTACCACATCAAATATTATTATTAAATTTTATTTAGTTAAAAGAAATAAAAGAAATTAATTTTTAATTGTTCAAATAATAATATTATATTAACCATCATAATAAATAATAATGTATTGTTTTGTTTTATTAAAGAATCGAATTTTTAGTCGGAATTAAAAATGCGAAGAAAAAATTTCAATTTTGGTCGAAAAAGGCTTCAAATATTTAGTTAGAAAAATAATTAAATAATTAAAATATCATCATATTATCACCGCAGTATGAATGGACAAGTAATTTTATTGTACACAAAATTAGCTTAATATTGAGCAGATCTTCCGTATAATCCTACTTTGGAATAATTTTTGTGCTATTAATAGAAAACCTTAGCTTATTAGCTTATTGATCATTCTTGTGGAATCTTCTATTTATTATTATTTTTTTTTTTTTAACTAATCTAACCAGGTTATGTCATCATAAGGCTTTTTTTTGGAAACTCTTGTATATATCGGATTTGTATATATATGCTTAATATAAATGCGTCCTACCTGATTTTCGAAAATTTTATTTTTTTTTTATTTTTTTTTTTAAAAAAAAACATGCAAGATAAAGCAGAGTTTAATAATACTTCATTACATCCTATAAATAATATTATTCCTACCTCAGAAAATTTAGTCAACCTACCGCTTCCGAGTAAAAATCAACAACTTGGAAAAAAAATCGTTAAAACATTATTGATTGAAAGTGAAAATGTCGTATCGAGCACTCAATTCAATGCTCGTCCTAAAAATGACGATAATGGTGATATGACAATTACGACAACTTCGAAAGACCTAAATGATGATTCTGATAAAGTTCGTTAAATTCAATTTTCACATATTTATCACTCATATATTACATTGATGTTATAAATTATATATACCTTTTTTATAAAAAATTATATATATATATTAATAATAATTATTTCTTCTATTTTTGTAGTCAAATCCAACAGGTTTAAGACGTGTGATTACAGTCGTTAATTATGAGAATCGACAGGCTTCAGTTAATGTAGGAGAATTTGAGAGTAAACTTCTTGGTTCTCCTAATACTGGATCAATAGAACAAATGACATGCGCGTCCATGTTTGGAAAACAATATTTATTAATTGGAAATGAGAATGGATTAAGTGTGATCGATTTTTCCGTTAATTCTGAATTAATTAAACCTAAACTATTAATTCGAGGATGTTCTTTTAGAAAAATTCAGATTTTAGATGAATATGGAATCATGATTGCAATTGCTGGAAAAAAACAAATGATTCGAATTTATCAATTAGATTCTTTATTACATTTAATTAAATTTATGTTACAATCGAAATCAGATAGACCCGTAGATTTTTCAAAGACACCCAACTTTTTGAAAAAAATTACTGATTCACTACAAAGATGTGATGTTTGTGGAAATCCATTAGAGGAAAATATTAATTCAGAAGGGCAAAAAAGCGGAAAGACAATATGTAAAAATTGTAAAGAGCTCAAACGAAGATCAGCCACAAGTATTATTTCTACAAGTTCAGAATCTAATTCTTCAACATCAGGGAATTCGTTATTTCCAGGAAAATTACATCAACGTACTTTATCAAATTTTACGTCACAATTAACGGATTATATTCAGCAACATCTTTCAAATTCTTTAGATAGTGTTGATATTAGCGCGGAAGAAAAAATAAATGCATGGAATTGGGCCACTGATTATGTTAAATTGGACGCCGCTAAAGATTGTACTACTTTTGATGTAAAAGAGACGAAAAGTTATATTTATTTAACGGTTGTAACGCTACATAATATGGTTCATCTATTTCATTGTGAGGTTAGCGCAAAAAATACTCCAGATTTTAAATTTGAATTGGCTAAAACTTTTTGGGTTCCAGAAACTCCAGATTTTATTAGTGTAGCAAGAGATCCTTTTGTAATTAACAAGATATTTACTTGTATGAATGGTAAAGCGGCATCTATCGACGCTCACTCAAGTGTAGTGACGGAGATCACCATGCCAAAAGTTCTTGTTCCTAGATATGTTGAAAATCCAGTTTGGCGAAGTTTTACTCCTCTTCCACATACATGTTCATTAGAATTTCTTATTGAAGATCCCGTGGAATTTGATACGCAAATTTCCGTTATCCCTTTATCACTGAATTTTGATGCTCCACCTCTTCCTAATTCATACCTTCCTAAGTCACCACCTACATCACCGACAGCATCGATACCTCCAGATTTAACAAATCATGCAAAGTTTGTTAACGAATTAAGAAGTAATCCATTAAGAAGATCAACATTCAGGAATCGTAAAAGTATTTCTTCTTCTAATGACCTTCAATCAAGTGGTACAAATTCTTACAAAAAATCACGTAGAAAATCAATTGTGACAGATGATACTATAAATTCAGTAAATTCTCCATTAGGTTCTGTAGCTTCTATGGTGTCTCAACAGGAAGATGGACAAGAACAATTAATAAATAATGAATTTATTTCGCCACCAATTTCACCCACTTATACTAATTTATCTAGTATTTTGGCACATCGCGAAATTGTACCAATTATGCAACAATTACCACCAATGATGGCTCAATTAGATTATGTCTCATTTCCTGCTTCTCATGCTTCGTATGCTTCTCATGCATCTGAATCTTCTGGATCTCCCGGATCTCCTGGATCTTCTGGATCTGAATCATCATCACAATTCTTTCACCTTCACAACCCCTACAATCCCCAAAATAATAAGATAAACCCAACTTCTTCAGAAAACAAACAAAAAACCCCAATAGAAGTACCATCCCCATCAAATCTGTTTCTTGCGACTATCTGTAATGTTTCTCATTTAGTAAATAACAAAGGTGAACCGTATAAATACAATCGTCCGATACGATGGTCCTTACCTCCAAATGAAATTTCATTATTACCTAGTTTCAATGATATTTACATAGTAGGATTTCAAAACACTATTATTGAACTAGCTTCAATGAAATCTGGCAAAGTTATAAAAAAGATTACAAGTGGTTGCCCCGTTAAGTTTTTAGGTGAGTCATGGATAAAGAAAAATTTTAATAATAAGATGGGGAAAGACATTAGAGAAAAAGATAAAAAAGAATTTGACAGTGGAATGAAGAGGAATATTTTTTGGTCGTGTGAATTAGGTGAAGAATATTATTTTTATCGTGGTAGAATTCATAATACGTAGGAATATATAATTTTTGTAAAATATTTTAAAAGCATATTATATACTTTATATAGTTGATATACATATATATATATATATATATATATTCACCAAAAAAAAAATTTTTTTTTCATTATCAATCAAATTTTGTGTCTTTTTGTATTATATGTTACACATCATACATCATCTTCAATAAATAAATATATTTCG
This sequence comes from Rhizophagus irregularis, assembly GCF_026210795.1. Lineage (NCBI taxonomy): Eukaryota > Fungi > Glomeromycota > Glomeromycetes > Glomerales > Glomeraceae > Rhizophagus > Rhizophagus irregularis. The sequence goes on along the minus strand of NC_089435.1, from coordinate 3,200,743 downwards.
TTATTTAAGTTGGTAATTATGACAAAAATCACTAGATTATGACAAAAATGATTAGATTATTACGCGTTTTCGGAAAAAATTAATTACGTAATATAAGATCTACAGCTCATATATAAATACCCTACTACCTCAACTTGTTTTTTTCGTTTGTTCATAAAGTCCCTTCTCTAACGATTGTTTGTTAAATAAAATTCGTTAAATATATTTTTTTTTTAAAAAAAAAAAAAGAAAATGGGTTCAAAAAAAAATAAAAGTTCAAAAAAGAAAAATTCAAAGAAAAACGTAGTAAAAAACGGTAAGTATTTTTTATAGATCACGCTTGAATTAAAAGACAAATTCTAAATCACGTACTTAAACAGACAAATCCTCGTATCATAAAAATGAAAATTTCAATAACAAATCGATTGAAGATCAAAATAAAAGTATAACCAGTCAAGATTATTCATGTGACACAAACGAAACTCTAATTTCTTTCAAATCAATTTCAATAGATACTGCTAGTTCCATCGAGATTAATACACAAATTCGACAACCGCATAATATTACAATGATTTCAAAAAGCAATCTTGATAGCGAAAGACAATCGGACAACTTGAATGAAACAGATGATAAATCCGATGACCTCAAATTTAACGAATTATATAAAAACACGTTAAGGAAGTCTAAAATTGTATCTGAAGCATCTATTTCAAGTGATATTGATCATAAAGATTTACAATCTATAAGTGAAACAAAAAGTTTTGATATCGAAAAGATAGTGGATATACAAAGAGATGATTCTGCACTAAGATCATGTGTACGCAATAGTAGATCATCGCAAGACGAAAATAGTTCAACATCAAAATCAAAAAGCGGTCGAAAAAAAGTAGTCAAACATCCGACTATTGACACTTTGAAAGAGGTGGACATTAATGATGATAATTCACAATTCGATTCTTTAAAAAACCAAAAAAATGAAAGTTTACAAAAGATTAAGAAGGGTTATATAGGAAGGGAAAAGATAAAGCATCAACTTTTAAGACCTGAAGGATTACATAGAAGTGAGTTTTGGCATAGCTATGTGAATGAACCAAGATCCCCTGTTTATATATTATGCAGATTTCAAATTAAAGAAAGGAAGATATCTCAGGTAAAAGAAAGGAAGACGTAAAATTTCTTAATTTAATAATTTTTCTTCTGGGATATTAATTTATTTATTATAATACAGGAGAGATCGAAAAAGACTTTAATTAAAAAGGTTCGTTTCTACAAATTTGTCGAAGTGAAACAAGTTACCGGTGATTCCAAAGATAGAAAAGGTAATATAAAATTAAAGACTCAAAATCAGGCAGTAAAAATATGGTTTACTGGGATAACAAGAACGAATACAACAAATAATAAAAAACCAGAGGTATTAAATTAATAATTTGTTTAGAAACATTTACGTCTTCTGAATTGTTATTGATACTCTGTTTGTTATTAGGGAAATCCGGTCGTCACAAATATAGTATGCGAAGACAGAACTTGTGATATTCATGTATTTGATCCATTTTCTATTGAAGAATGAAAAATGTGTATATATAAATCTCATGTTTACATAATTCTTAATCTGTTTTACGTAAATTTTTTGTTGAACTAAATTGTTTAAATTAAATAAAAAAATCACATTCATACATGAAAACGGCGCAGTGTTTATACAATAACACCAATAATACTTCAATCATCATCAAATTGTTGACAATACATCATTTTATTTACCATGGGTAAATACGGATATAATATATCGGGTAGAGTTCTAAAAAAATATCCTGTTGGGGCGTTTTGTATATTTGTATTTTTTAATAATATATACAAATTAAATATTATATTTACTCTTTTTTAAATATACGCTTATATATAAATATTTTTTATTTATTTTATTTACATAAATAATTGAACATCTTTGTTATTGATACTTTTTTTAAAGATAATGAAAATATATACTTATATATATATTTTTTTATACCGCGATATAAAAAATATTTTTTAATGTAACCAAATATATTATTCGTCATCAGATTAGCAGCAAATATCTTTCACAATCTAGAAAAAAAAAGGATTGTATGAATCAAATAATAATATCAATGATTTGGGAAAATATTAATAAAGTAATAAAGTATTACCTTTCCGTAACACAAACATCATTCACCTTATTTTATACCACAAAGGTAAAAAAATTTTCTTTCACATTCAATAGTAAATTGACTAAACTTTCAAAGGCAAATGTTAACGGATAAAATTCATCTGTCACGTGTTTCATATAAACTCCGGTATAAACAAATTGAAAATCATATACAAATTAGGTAAATTTGATATTAGTAGTAACTATTATAAAATAAACCTGTAATGATTTGTTTTTTTCGCACACGAGTTATCTTAACTTATTATAATTCAAAAAACTTTTCCTTTCATGCTTTTTATGCATTTCATGCAGAGCTTTCCAATTTTCCAAAATATTTCATACTGAAAAATTTTCTCTTCCCCCTTTCATCAACTTTAATTATTATGGACCTCTCAACGTTATATTCGCATCGTTTATTAAATCGAAAAATTAAAGTTCATCCACAAAAATATACAGAAAACTATATTGAAAATGTTGAAACTAATAAAACCATTTCAAATACGCGTCCTACAAATTTTTTATCCCTAAATGAACAACATAAATCAAGTTATCTTTCTTATGAAGAAATTGTCTTTCCTTCTCGCTCAAGTTCCTTAAAACAATATCGGCAAGAGAACAAAAACGTTTCATCATGTGATTCATTAAATAATTCTATCACTCCAAGGTTGGAAGAGAATATTAATATTCGTCAACAGCAAAAAGACCTTTCGGAAAGGGTAGCAGTATCTAATGATACGACACCTCCCAAGGTGGCGCAGAAAGACCAGAAGAAAAATTTGTTTGAAGAAATAAAGAAGATTTGCTTTAAATTAATGGGAAAGATTGACGTATTTAAGATAATGACAAGAAATAGAATAGTGAAAGATCATTGGAAGGTAATTTCTTAAATAATGTACAGCTTTTTTTCAACTGTTTATAAAGTTTTCCTTTTCCAATGAGTTTTTTTTTTTATTTATTAGGAAGATAATACGACAAAATGCTGTAGTTTTTGTAATCGAAAATTCACAATATTTTTTAGAAAACATCATTGTAGAATGTGAGGTTTCATTTTTTCTTGTTTAAAACTTTTATCCTATTTCTAATAGAATTCTTATGACTTTTTTTAGATGTGGCAACATATATTGTTCATCATGTTCGTCTGGTAGAACACTTCTTGATCCAATTCTTGCAATTCCAGCACAATATGTTGCCGTTACGACTTCAAATAAAAACGTAAAATATAATCGTAATTCAGGAGGATTTGAATTCGATGGATTCGAATATAATTATCTTGATTATGAAGAGTTCGATCAAGAACAAGAACAAAGACATTATGGTCTAGAACATGATCAATACCGGGACTATCAACAACAACAAAATCAAAGGCACGAACTTGACTATGAATTTGACTACGGATCACGTCAAGATTATGATTATGAACAAGATCAATATGAGTCTGAACAAGAATTTGATGAAGAATTTGATGAAAATTATATAGGTGATATGAGTGAATATTCTGTTACGAATTGTTCAGATTATAACTCAGATTCTAGTTCACTTGTCGATTTAAATAATTGTACATGTGATATGATCTATAATGATGATGATTCTTTGACAGTGAATGATAATGACGACATCAATTACGTAAGCGAACCTGTACGTGAGAGAATTTGTATAAATTGTCATAAAATTTTCGAGTTGGATGAAAGAGATTGGCCTCGGTCGTGATCGTAGGCATAGTATCTCCTTAATATTATATTAAAAATTATTTTAATATGTGCAAGAAGAATATTGTAAATCAGAACTTTATCAATCGAACTTTATCAATCGAACTCTATTAAATCGAACTTTTTTTTAAATATAAAACTATGTACTGTATATAAGTAAAAAAAAAATCTATTCATCGAATAGCGATCAGTATATATAGATATAGTGCAAATTCAAACTTTTTTTTTTTTTACTTTTTCAATTATAATAAAATAAAGATGTTGCATCAGATACCTTAGATGTCGATGATTTGAACATTTTATATAAATTAATGTGTTTGTACCCATGTTTTTGACCTGTAATCCCAAAATGATAATTCGTGTTTTAAGATTGGCTTATCCCACGACCTGTCGACCTGTCCAATTATTCTTAGTGCATGTTCTTGCAGAATTCAATTTTTCTTTCGATCAGCGGATTTGATTAACACATGCTAACTTTCTTAAAATATCGCCCGCAGCATGTAAAATATGATGTCATCCGTTACCTTAAGTGCTTATAAGTACTTATCAATCAATACAACAAATAAACTGACACGAAATTTCATCACATCTATTACATCTATTACATAAATATAAAATACTAAGTATACTCTAAATCATTGTAATACAAAGTTTTATTGTTATTTAATACGGAACATAGCCAAAATAGTAATTTACCTTACGTTAAATAATTGTATAAATATAATTCGTTTTCAGATTTTCTTGTTTCTCTCCATTATCGATTAATTACTTTTTCTTTTATTAAACGGAGAGTATCTAAAGAAAAAAAAAGGAAATTTCAATGAAAATTTTGTTTTATTCTATTCCTCTTCTAAGGAAGGTCTTATTTAGGAAAGCAACTAAACAAGACCCTATTATTGTTAGGATTGAATTACTTGAAGAGTTTGATAACATTATGCTCGCCGTAAATGAAATAGAAGAATTTCATGATGTTCAATATGAAAGCCCAAAAGTAGACTCTTTCTCACAAACAAAATCATTTCCTAATCCTTTCGTTGAAGAGATTTCTACGCCTATTATCAAATTACCTAAAACGCGATTTCTTACTTGCGCAGTAAAAAATTTTAAATTACATGGTTACAGTAATTCATCCTTGACCGATATTGAATCACACTTGAATAATTCTTCTTATCTTTCCTCAGAAAATGAAATATTTCTTACTAATACTATTACTGATTCACAAGATCTTGGAGAGATTTCTTCACCTATTGTGAAATTACCTAAATCATATTTTCTTACTTATGCAATAAACAACTCCTCTGTCTCTACTAGTAGTAATTCAACTTTGACTGATACAATCTCCAATCCACAAGAAATTGAATTACAGTTGGATACTACTTCTATACAAAATGAAATATATTTGACTAGTTCTGTTATTGATTTACAAGAATTTGAAGTGACTACTCCTATTGTGAGATTACCAAAAACACAATTTTTTACTTATACAGCTGCCAACTCTTCTGTCATTGAAACACACACTACACACGCTGATAACTCATTTTTATCTAATATAATCTCTGAACCGCAAGATCAATTGAATGTTTCTTCTTCCAATTCTCCACGAAATGAAATACAATTGATTACTACTATTGATTCGCAAGACTCGCAAGACTCGCAAGACTTTGAAAAGATTTCTTCACCTATTGTGAAATTACCTAAAACGCGTTTTTCCGCTTGTGCAATAACCAATTCTTCAACCTCTGAAACACCTACTAGTAATTTATCTTTGGTTGATATAAATTCTGAAACACAAGATGTTGATTTACAGTTGAATGGTTTTTCTTCTAATTTCCAAAATGGTACCAATACTACAGATAATTTGCAAGATGATGAACTACAATTAAAAGATGATGAACATTTAACCACTTCTTCAGATTCTTTTTCGCAAACCAGCGAGGAGCAGACTGTCAAGTCTTCTTTATATGAATCAATAGTAAAAGAAGAGAATGTGTTAGATAATCACCAGGGAAAAAATGTATTGACACCATATTTAACGTCATTATATAACCACCAGGTACATTCTTCTTATGGATATTATAATCCCATTAATAATTATGTTGGATATGGCCTATATTATGACAGTTCTTTTGGTGGTTATTATCAACCTCAATATCAATCGATTGAGTCTAATTATCCAATTAAGAAAGGAGATTGGTTCTGTAATAAATGTTTTCAACACAATTTTGCAAAGAGAAATAGATGTTATTTTTGTCAAGTAGATAGAAGGGGTATAGTTATTAATGTGAAATGTGTCGGGTACTAAATTTATTATTCAACGGATTATTAATCAAATAATCGATTTTTGATAATATTATTACGCATTTATTTTGAACAGATAATTAATTTTTAGTGGATTTTGTATCTGGGATTATGTATTCATATTATTACTTAGCTAATAAACTATCTTTTTTTCGTTATAAATGAAATATACGTTTGACTTTCAAAATGTTTTTCGTTAATTCGCTTGAATTTTTACCGATGTTTATTTACAACGTAAAGTATGATATTTCTGATTTCGATTCTTAAATAAGTTAATAGAAATTATGTAATATATTCTTAACTAGGCTCTAGAAGCTAGCAGCACCGACAAAAATTCCATGATCACGTGATTGCGAAATTTTTGTCGGTGCCGCTGGACTACATACGTATTAGTCGTATTACGTATTACCAGTGTTAGACAAACGTCTATCGGGGATTTGTCCGGGATTCACAATTAATTTAAACCTGAATATTGTCAGGATATTCGATTAAAATAATAGGTATGATGTTCTAAATGTTATACAAAGAGTCAAATCAAAAAAACAAAATCGGTTAGGATATTTACAAAATAATATATTTATTTGTTCGCCTATTTTTTTTTTCTTCAATTCATTCATTTAATATCATGAAAATATTAAAAAATAAAATATTTAAATTTTTATTTAAAAAGAAAAGTTCATCTAAAGTTCCAAAAAATGAAGAAAATGATAAAAATGATGATATTAATGATATTAACGTTTCAACAAATGATAAAACCATTAATAATAAAAAAGATGATGATGATATTATTAAACAAATGGAAAAAATAATTGAAAATTATTCTAAATTCTTTACAATTGGAAAATTAAATAAAGATGTAATTATAGATTATTACAAAAAAAATGGAAATTTTAATACAAAAGGAATAGATCCATATGAAATGTCTAATATGTTTAAATTATTTGATAATTGTTTAGAATGTGGTAAAACAAATACTTATAAATATTGGTGTCAAGAATGTAATTCTCAAAGATTTCAAAAAGATTTTTCAAATTGGACGAGCGGAAATAAATTTATTGATAATTTTATTCAAAGAAGTCAATTACAAGCAAGAAATAATAATGAAGTTATGGAATGGATTCCATATAATCGATTTAAAGATATTAAATTTTTAGCTCAAGGTGGATTTAGTACGGTATTTGAAGCAATATGGTTGGACGGTGCGATAGAAAAATGGGATTATGAAAATCAACAATGGTGTAGACAAGTTCATCTTATTGATAATCCCGACCATCCTGATAGTGGTATTCCCGTAGTTTTTAAAAGCTTAGATAATTCGTCCGATATTAGTGAAGATTTTTTATATGAGGTAAACAAAATATTAAATCTTTTATTATTAAAATATTAAAATGAGTAATAATATTTATTATTTATTTAGTGGGAAACATGGTTAAAAGGTATTCATAAATCAATGAATGATACGACCCCATTTATTCAAATAGTTGGTATAACACAGGATCCTGATACATTAAATTATATGATCATAATGTTTCTTGCGCCACTCGGTAGTTTAAAAAGTAATTTAAAAATTAAAAAATATAATCCAAATGATAAATTTACTAATTTGTTTAATATTTCAAGACAGCTTAACGCTATTCATAAATTAGATTTAATTCATGGAGATTTTCATAATGGGAATATTCTTTTTTTTAATTATGAATATGGATTAATTAGTGATTTTGGATTATGTAGACCTGTTGAATCTGTTGCGAGTGATGATGTATTTGGTGTTCTTCCTTATATAGCACCTGAAGTTTTACGTGGTAAACCATATACAAAAGCTGCGGATATTTATAGTTTTGGTATTATTATGTGGGAAATGGTATCGGGGATTTCTGCATTTCATAATATTACTCATGATTTGAGTTTATCGTTGGAAATTTGTGAAGGTTTTAGACCAAAAATCGTGAAAGGAACTATGCCTGAATATGTAAAATTAATGAATAGATGTTGGAATAATAATCCTGATAAAAGACCAACAGCAGATGAATTATCAAAAATATTTGAAAAATGGTCCGACAAATTTCCAATCGAATTAGATGAAGAAAAAAGAAAACCAGTTCCAGGTATAAAGTTTTTTTTTTTCTTGATTTCAGAATATATTTATTTTATTTTATTTATTAATAATAATTATTTGATAGAAAATGAATCAGAAGTAATTTATCATCCCGAAGCCTATTATATTAGTAGGAAGATAGATTATACAAATAAAATTAATGAAATTTTGGCACAAAATGAATTAAGTGATAAAATTGAAATTTTAGATGATAATATTGATGATAATGACTCTTTAGGTATGTATAAAAAAAAAATACATCTATATACGAATTACGAAAAAAAAGAATATTGTATTTCCTTTTACTTATCATCATTGTTTTATTTTTATTAGAAAATTATATAATTGAAGATGATTATTATTAAATGAAAGTAGGGATTGGAACCGATTCTGAAAAAAAATAGTAAAATCGATTCGATTCAACATGTAGCGGCATTGTAGCGCTGATCATTTTGCTAAAATCGGGAACAGATTTTTGACGCCAGGCTGACCGTCTATGGAAAAAAAAAAAGATTCGATAATCGATTTCAATCCTTAAATGAAAGGAATTAGTATGTCTCTAATCATTATTAAGTTAAGAAATTTCGTTAGATTTGTTATATAAATTTATAATTTTAACTATCCAATAAAAGGAATTATTAATAAGGATAACTTCAGAATACTGATGGTCATTTGTATTATTGTATTCTAACCTAAAACCGATTATCATACGCTGTCGCATTTTTTTTACTAGAGATTTTAGATAAATTGGAATATCTACCTATTTCTAGTGAATTTTAAATGAATATTGGGTTTGTAGCGTATTCATCTAAAAATAAAATAATTTTAATAAATTAAAATATTTCACTGTTAAAAATCGAAAATGAATAAAAATTTAAAATTGACGTTTAGAACACGTGATTTTTCTTTTGCTAGTAAAATTAAATATGTACATGGGCCGATAATTTAGATGTGCGAAAATTTCGTATGTTTGATTGTACATCAAAAATATGCCGTAAAGAAAATTAATGAAATTTAAAGCATTAGTTTCATTTTATTATGATTATTATGAATGATTCCCAGTAAAATTAATTAGAGTAAGTAGTAAAATTTATCGTAAGGAAGTTTGTTTAACTTTGCATTGAAGTAATAAAGTTCGTTTAACTTCGCGTCGAAGTAAAATTATTTATTATTACTTAATTTTCAATTTTTAAAAGTTAATTTTTCATGAAAGTTATACTTTATTTTATGATGCTTGCAACATAGAATAAATTTAAGTAAAATTATGATTAAAATTCAAGATATTTAATACATTATATTTATTATAGTAGGTTATTGTTTATTAACACTTATAAGTTATTGCGTGCTTGGAAAAGACGGTCTTCACGGTCTTTTGGTGTTGCTATTAATAAAAGCAAATAATAATATTTTATTAATTATAATCAAAAAAAAGAAATTAAACGAATTAAGATTTTTGTTACTTACTACAAGTGATGGAAGTGCCACGTTTAAGAACTAAAGGTAATGCGAAACATTCCAAAGTAGTACCACAAGGGAAAAGTACGAATTTATTGACAACTTTGCCATCTTCTATTGTTGGAGCACACATAGCAAAATCTTTATTAATACAGGCTAAATCATTAACTTGACAATCTTTATCCGGGGTAAATGATGCGAATTCCTCTTGTAATTTTTCGGCTTCATCAGCATTAGCTTTACGAATTGTGGCAATATCATCTGAATTTTCTTGTCTAATAACTAAAGAGGAAGAAAGGGTGGCGAAAGCCAAAATTGCAATAATAGCTGTAATTACGATGATTTTCATTTTTAATTGAAACATGTTCAATTGGTTGGTTTATGAATTTATGAAAAAAAAAGAAAAAAAATGTTTTTTAAACTTTAGTGTTATTAAAGCAAATCTTTTTTTTTTTTTTTGTGAAAAGGATAAAATTATTGATCTTCTTAAAGAGTCGACTCTTTTATAAAAAATGGTTTAATTCATGCGTGAAGTAAAAAGACTTGGCTTGTTATATCATACGATTAAATGACAATCAATACCCCTTTTTTTTGCAATATGAAACTTTTTTTGAAAAAGACCTTTATTAACGGATGCTTTTTTGTGGTTGTAAATTGAAAATTTTGAATTATCATATGCATGATAATTTTATATGTTAGAATTTATTATTGGTGATTTTTTTATTATAATTTCTATTTTAAACAATGATTGACTTATTACCTATAAAATTATTGCTGAGATTAATTAATTGACGACTTATTATGAACAAATCTACATCCCCCGTAAAATCCCCCGCAAAAAAAAATTAATAAAAATAAAGTGATATTGTACTTTTTGTATCAAAGTAATTGAATTGATCAAATGATTTTTGAAGGGGGAATAAGAACACTTTTAAAGAGGCGCAGCGTTCACACTTTATTTAATAAATTGTGTATATTATTATAAATTTATGATGAAGAACAAAATAATATTGTTAAAAAATTACTTCTGGTAATTTTTACCTTTGTTAAGTACACTATAAAATCATCTATTATAATATATATTTAACATATCGTATACTATTTTATTGCCATATAACAATATTAAATATAAACTAAAAATTTAAAATAAGAAATTGATATTATTTTTATTCTTTATAATTACTAATTAAAAAGGAAATTCTTATGTTTATACCACTCACCCCATATAACTCTCTCTCTCCTTCACGTGACTAGCATAGTTTTGTTGTCATGGTGTCATGGTGTGATGTCTTACGCTGACTAGCCATAAAATAAATAAATAAATAAATGGTGTGATGTCTTACGAATAGTTCGTCATTGTAATTTTTATCGTGAAAAAAAAATGGTGTGATGGGTTAAAATTAAAAATTTAAAATAAGAAATTGTGATTATTTTTATTTTTTAAAAATTACTAATGAAAAAGGAGATTCTTATATTTATACCACTCACCTCAAATAACTACCTCTCTCTCCTTCACGTGATTAGCATAGTTTGTCAAATGTGGTGTCATGGTGTGATGGCTTACGAATAGCTCGTCCTTGTAATCTTTATCGTGAAAAAAATGGTGTGATGGGTTAAAATTAAAAATTCGAAATAAGAAATTGGGATTATTTTTATTTTTTAGAATTACTAATGAAAAAGGAGATTCTTATATTCATATAACTACCTATCTCGCCTTCACGTGATTAGCATAGTTTGTGTCATGTATAATATGTCACACCAACAAAATTGCCGAAATGACAAATTTGGTTCAATTCGGAACTATGTTAATTCACTAAATTAACTCGGCATGTATTGCCTAATTACTATGTTAATTCGCCCATGTGTATACTCACCAAATTCTTTTTATACTTTGTTTATCACCGCTCATCCTCACTCATTTAGTAGTAGAAATAAATTTAAATGAAATACGAAACAAACTAAGAAAAAGAAAAGCGAAAAGAAAAATAGTTTTACCCTTCAAATTCACAAGAGTTATTATGAAATTGATAAAAGGATACCAATTTTTTTTTTAAAAAAAAAAACAAGAAAGAATTGTTTTTTTCAGATTGTATAATAATTTACCGTAATAAAAGAAAAAGAGGAATTTAAAGAAAGAACAAAAAAAAAACTATAATATCTTTGTCTTTTCAAATAACTTTCCAGACTATAGGGAAAAGCTGGATGCTATTTTTTATTTTTCAGAACCAAAGATTTTCTAGAATTAAACTATAATTCTTCCGCCTACAACACGGGATCACGGGGATTTCCCCTAAACGCATTTTGAAAAAATTTAGAAAATTTGAATCCCGAAATTAAAAAGTATTCATCAATTAAAATAGTTAGACCATGTAAAGCGAAGGCGTATTGTACCAATTAGGATCTGTTATGGTCAAACTCGAACTATAGGGCAGCCATGCAAGCAGATCTCTCCAATTAAATTTATCACATTAAACCTTAATTTGCGCAACATTATATACTTGCCTCAATTTTTACATGCTTTGTTTCATTGTACCCTTGTTTTACCATTTATGCCGGATAATAGGTTAATACTTTTAATACTTTTAATACTGTGCCACGAAAAAATCACACCTTTTTAATCTTAATTAGGAAAAGCAATTTCGTAACCACATGAATCTACAAACAGTTGTATCTAACATGCATGCTAAACTTTATTAATGTTGCGCAATTTGGAAATATTGATAAAGCATAAATGTAATACTTTTTTTTTACCGAGAAATAAATTTTAATACTGTGAATATATGGATTTTTGGTGATTAGTTCTTCAATTAAGAAAAATAAAGATTTGTAATAGAATTTGACTAGTTAAATATCTTGGCATTCCTAGTACAGTAATTCTTATCGAGAAATTATCTCATGAAATTATGACAACGTTGGTCAACAATTTAAAAATTACCATATGCCAATTATGCCAAGACCAATGACTTCACTCATTAATGTATTACAAAAAATAAATTAATTTTATGTGCGTGAAGTAATATTTTATAATTCTTTTCAGAAAAATCCTTTTTTTTTAAATATTTAATAAATAAAATAATATATCAAAGTACAATATAAATTATTTATTTATAATTTAATATTCATTTTATAATTAAAAATGCATTTATCAAACACACTTCAAAAAGCTCCGAAACTCTTTTCGTCTTAGTGAAACTCTGTAAGACGTAAATTTAATTCAGGTGATACTTTTAAATAAAATTAATATAAACAGTATAAGCCGAATAGAATTAAAGTGGGAATATATTATGTATATCTAGAATTATGCATTTTAACCGTTTTTAGGTCTTCACAATTAATCAACAAGGTCGTTTATTGCCGAATTAGACGTTCGGTTATAATCCTAATACGAAAAAGAAAATAATTTGTGACACAAAATAATAATTATTGTCATAGGCTCTAATGCAGATTAATCGGCCGGATTATTTTTTTTTATTTTTGTTCTCTTTTCCCTCTTCCCCCATTTTCCTTTAATAAACTTCACTCTCTCTTACCTCCTCCCTCCATCGTCTCTTTACTTTCTTTCCTCACCTGTAGAGTGAAGGATATCCTTCTCTCTAATATTACCATAATTGGTCTACTCCTTTCCTTTTTAAATTATCCTTTTCAATACTATTCCCCTGAAATTTATATATATTTTTTTTTTTTTTTTTTTTTTTTTTTTTTTTTTTTTTTTTTTTTTTTTAATTTTTTTTTTTTTTGGAATCTCTCTGGCAGTTTTTCCAGTTTTTCCTTGACCAATTTTTTATAGTTTGTAGATAAAAAACAAATTTATTAATTATAATTCTAGTGTTAATATAATCTTCTTTTTAGTATTAATAATATAATACAATATGTCAGGTTATCCAGATTATTATCCGAATAATAATAATAATAATTATGCTCCCCCTCAACGTCAACGAACGTTTGATAATGTACCAAGAGGACTTCCTTCACATCCGAAAAATGCCTACAATAATAATACTCGTGGTGTAGATTTCAATTCTCCTCCTCAAAGACAACAAACTATGCCACTTCAACGTCAAGTTTCCCCTACTTCTTATAATGCTCCTCCTTATCCACCCGCTAATCAATATAATGATTATTATGAGGCGCCTCCTGAATCTAATGATTATTATTATGATAAAGCTCCTTTAGTTGGTCAAGAAAGTTATAATAATGCTCAATATGGTCAATGGAATGATCATGAAGCTTTGGATTTTAATGAAAAAGCCAATAAAAGAAGAGTAAGTTCGTGCCCAAAGTATTAATTCATCACGTGTTTATATTTATTTTTATTAATTTATTTTTTCTTTCTTCCTTATCTTCGGTATATTAGTCCGTTCGTCATGTAGAATTAACAAACGGAAATTTGATATTGGATTGTCCAGTACCAGATAAAGTTCTTAAGAACGTTAAATATACATCAGGAGAAGAATATACACATATGAGATATACAGCAGTAACGTGTGATCCAGACGCTTTTGTTCAAAATGGATATTTTTTAAGACCTTATCTTTATAACAGAACTACTGAATTAATGATCGTAATGACAATGTACAATGAAGATGATAAATTATTCATTAAGACAATGTCATCAGCCATCAAAAATGTTGCTCATTTATGTACTCGAGGTCGATCAAAAACTTGGGGTGAAGAAGGTTGGAAAAAAGTTGTAGTTGTTGTAGTAGCTGATGGACGTAATAAAGTTAATAAAAGAGTTCTTAAAGTACTTGGAGCAATGGGTGTTTATCAAGATGGAATCATGCAAGATGATGTAGCAGGTAAACCTGTTACGGGTCATTTATTTGAATATACATCACAATTGATGGTAGATTCAAGTTTTGATATAAGAGGTTCCGATAGATCAATTCCACCTGTTCAAATATTATTTTGTTTAAAAGAGAAAAATGCCAAAAAATTAAATAGTCATAGATGGTTCTTTAACGCTTTTGCTGCACAATTAAATCCAAATGTATGTGTTTTATTGGATGTTGGTACAAAACCATCAAATACATCAATTTATCATTTATGGAAAGCTTTTGATAGAGAACCTAATATTGGAGGTGCTTGTGGTGAAATTAAAGCAGAACTTGGAAAAGGTTGGAAAAATTTACTTAATCCAATGGTAGCATCACAAAATTTCGAATATAAGATGTCAAATATTTTGGATAAACCGTTAGAATCAGTATTTGGTTATATTTCAGTATTACCTGGAGCTTTCTCAGCTTATCGTTATAAAGCATTACAAAATTCATCTCCTGATAAAGGACCTTTAGCATCATATTTTAAGGGAGAAAAATTGCATGGTAGTGGAGATGCTGGTATATTTGAAGCAAATATGTATTTAGCAGAAGATCGTATTTTATGTTTTGAATTAGTAACCAAAAAACATGAAGCATGGAAATTAAAATATGTAAAATCCGCAAAAGCTGAAACTGATGTACCTGATAACGTACCTGAATTTATCTCTCAACGTCGTAGATGGTTAAATGGATCTTTCTTCGCAGCATTTTATTCAATCGCTCATTTTACACGTATTTTTAGTTCAGGACAACCATTTTATCGTCAAATATTACTTGCAATTGAATTCATTTATAATGCTATTCAATTATTATTCAATTGGTTTGCTTTAGGAAACTTTTATTTGGCTTTCTTTTTCTTGACTTCTGCTACAACAGCAAATCCGGCTACTGATCCATTTAAAGGTTATGGTAGTAACTTATTTGATGTAGCTAGATCACTTTATATTATGGTTATTGTCACAATTTTTATTAGTTCAATGGGAAATCGTCCTCAAGGTTCAAAATGGATGTATACAGGATGTATTATTTTATTCGCTATTATTATGGCTACAATGTTATATTGTGCAGGATATACCGTATATTTATCATTACAACAAGCGAAAAATATTAAATTTAATTCATTCGCCAATATAAAAAAAGCGCTTGATACGGCACAATTTAGGGATATAGTGATTTCATTAGCTTCAACTTATGGTCTTTATATATTTACTAGTTTGATTCATGGGGAACCATGGCACATGATCACATGTTTAGTACAATATATTTTATTAGTACCATTTTATGTTAATATTTTAATGGTTTACGCATTTTGTAATACTCATGATGTTTCTTGGGGTACAAAAGGTGACAATGGTAATTCTGGTGGTGGTAATGGAGCTCAACCTGTTGATGGTAAAGATGGTAAAAAATTAATGCAAGTTCAAGTTCCAACTGAAAGACAAGACATCAACGCTATTTATGATAATTTGGTTGGTGAATTAAAAGTTAAACAATATGAAGTTAAAGAACATAGAGATGCTGCTACCAAAAAAGATGATTATTATAAATTATTCAGAACCAATCTTGTGTTATCTTGGATGTTTTCAAATGCCGTTTTAATTGTTTTCTTTACTTCTAATACTTGGAATGAATATATTAAGAGAAATTCTATTGATTCTTCGTATAATCCTTATTTGACATTTGGTAAGTATATATGTTTACATGAATAATTATGATTTTTTTATTTTTATTATTATTATTATTTATTAATTAATTATATACATATTTTTTTTTTGTTAGTTTTCTGGTCCGTCGCTGCTTTATCAGCATTTAGGGCATTCGGTAGTGTCTTGTATTTGATCTCCAGACTATTGTTCGGATAATCGTCTCAAAAAGTCTTGAAATATGTTGTTTTTGAGAAATAATGTATATTGTTAAAAAATTTGATCATTTGATCAATTACCCTTTAAAATAAAAAAAAGAATCCATCATAAATTCCGCTCATCATCCTCTTTTAAAAAAAATTAAAAAATTACACACTTGATCAAAACAAATATCACCATCTAATTCCTCCTATTATTTCCTCATCATACATATTTTCGTTTATAGATGTTTCATTTGTGTACATTTTATTTTTTTTAATAATTCTTCCTCACGCATTTTTTCTTTAATTTATTTATTTATTTTCATTTTTTCTTGCTTGTTTATATATTACATTTTATATACAATTGTTTCTAGATTTGTTTTTTTTTCTTCAATAAAACTGAAAAATATCTTTTCAAAAAAAAAAAAAAAAAAAGATTGCAAATAAATTCTTTCTTTTCTTTATTAAAATCCTTTCATCTAGATTAAATAATAAATTCTTTACATGATCAAGAAAATAATATTACAGCATTATTCTAATTTTTTTTTTGTAAGTATCGTTAACGATTAATAAATTAAATTTTCATCAATATTAATATTAACGTTATTCAACCATTCTAACCTACTCTTTAATTTTAAATCATCTAAGTCTTTAAAACATTGTGGCATTTTCATCAATTCCTTTACATCATCACCAAAATTCTTTTCGGTATACCTTATCCAATCTTTTACTATATCAGATTTTGCTCCTTTAACAATCGCTTTTGCAATATCAATCCTCATTTGAACTTTACCATGATCTTTCTTAATTTCATCTTGATTTTCTCCTTCTTGAATATTCCAAAATACGAATCCATTCAAGTGATGTATGACAATCCAATATAAGAATGGAGTTTTTTCACTTGTCAATTTAAGATGTATAATAGAATTTACATACGATTGTATCAACGCTTTATTATTTTCCAAAGGCCAAAAATAACTATTTAATCCTTCATTAAATGAAGGATTTAAACATATTACTTCTTCATATTTAATATTAATCGTACCTAAAACCTCAAATAAATCACCCCATACTAACAATTTAAAATCGAAAGGATAAATTGTTGATAAAGGAACAATTATACATTGTGCAAAAGATTTGTGTCCAAATGATTCAGCTGCGTATATAGCAGAAAAATCCGTAAAAAACGTATAAAACGGTACTGTCAAAACATCTTTAGCTGCATCTTCGAGCGAATAAGAATCTTCTGGTAAATCTACAATCGCGTCTCGTTCTTTTTCTGACCCATACCCAAATGTATATCGTGAAAGAATTCTATCAATCCACACTTCAATATTAGAATTCCTATATAATTCCCCTTCTAACAAGAAAATCTTCATAATTGATAGTACAACAATTGCGGGATTCATAACCAATCTTTCAACATTACGATCAATAACGTCACTTGACCTTGCAACGTCTTGACATGTTTCCATAATTTCCCATCCAAATTCTAAACAATCTCTTACAACTTCAAATCTAACCTCTTCATCCATTATAACATCTGATCTCTTACTATATAATACGTCAATCGGAGTCCATACCCATGCTCTTGATAAAGGTAATCCGCCATGACTATTATTTCTTGTCAAATTCCATAATAAGGTGGGATCCTCTTCTTGTTGTCCCGAAAAAGAATATATTTCTTCTTTAGTATTGCTTGTAATAATACGATTCTTATAAAAAGACCTAAGCGATTTCTTGATTCCTTCGGCTCTTTTAGGATCTGGTGACAAAGCCGTTATTCCATCAAATATTCTATTAAGTATATTTAAACTGATATTTTCGTCCCCAGGCAACAAATGTGACATTATAATCAATGCTACCTGCAATAGTTTCTTTGAAAATTGTGATTGAAACTTATCATCACCTATTTTATCAATAAGCGAACTAATAGCACACATCCATTCATATAATAAATAAGTGCGTGTTCTATCAAAAAAATCAAGCCAGTTTCTTTTAGGTGGGAACTTAATAATGTGATGTTTTATGAGATCTATAGGAACAAATGTTGTAATAACGCTTAATGAATTAATAGAAAATTCCTTGTCGCCTGAAAATAAATTACTTATTTGATGAATCAAGGATATGTAAGACAAGTACAAATCATATAACACCGACATTGTTATAGATTTTGAAATATGCTCGAATGTAATGGGGTAATAAGCACCAGGTAAATTGGATAATTGCCAAATGTCTTTCTTAGAAACATAATAAGCGTTCAAACAGGCTGGCAAACGATTTGATAGATATATACCAATTTTTGAGGATTGCCACGAATCAAACTTTAATCTTTCCCATATTTTCTTAATCTGACTGGTATCTTTTAATGGATAATCACCTAAATATTGATACCAAGACGCAATATATCTTGCTATACTTGAAATCAAAATTAGAGCTTTTTCAAATTCTCTAGAATTTTCAATCTTATTATCAATTTCAAATGGAAATGAACTAACGAACTTATCCATTAATTCTACCGAGTCATTAATAAATTCACTTGGTTGAGCCCCAGATTCAACATCTGTACCAGTATCTTTTTTAGAGGTCCGAATCCAAATCTCCAAAAGTCTGAAGAATGATATAGCAATATCTAGTTTATGCTTCATTTGTGGAATATTGTCACCTTTCCATTGCCATGGAGGAGAAAGAGAATATATTATTTCCTTCGATAAATATCCACCGAAAACCGAATATGCTTGAGAAAGAATTCCATGATAAAGTCCATGTGCCGCAAGAGTTTGATAAATTCTCAAAGTTTCTTGTAAAATTTTGTAACCAAGATTCATCTCAAATTCATTCGATATGGTTGAAGGATTTACTACAATATATCTTAAAAACGTCTCGATATAATTTTGGATAATACTTTGACTAATTTTTCCAGATGATTGGCATAGTAAACGGAAAAGTTTCACGGCTGACAAACTTGGAAATTGTGAGAGTGCATCATCACCATTATTATATATGACAGGCCAAGCTACACACAAAAATTTTTTATGTATGACATCAACAAGCTGAGGACATTCAAATATAAACATTGCACTTTTATGAGAATGGCGTGCGAAACGAATAAGCATTAAAATGATTTGTTCGTTTGTAATATATGGTAATCTCAATTTTTCCAAAAGATAACGAAATCGATATAGAATATCCATCGAAATTAAGCCTGCAATTAAGTCTTTTGATGCGAGTCTAACATGATACTCGGTTGTATTCACGTCTTCTTCGTTTTCATCTTGTAAAGCAATATCCATTCCAAAATGTTTCTTGACTTTGGTTTCAGGAACATCCTGAAGAGCAACGCTTTCGTATCCACGATATAATCTACCAGAACGATCCCAAATTTCTTCCTCAACATCTAAACCTTCTGTCCCGCCGATAATCAAGGCAGATATCGCATCAACAGCAGCTACAATTACTGATTCTGCTGTATCATCTAATGCTGTTCTCAAATATATAGGCAACTTCATTTTAATCATCCATTCGGTAATTCCCTTACATTTCTCAATTCCATAATGTCCTTTCCTAACCTTTCTCATAATTCTACCAATAACATTTAAAGGTATAATTCTTTGACTTGAAACTCTGCTTCTTGACAAATGAAGCAGTTCACTCGATGTATACCCAGCTTGATCAGGATTATCCCCATGATGATGAAGACCCATATAAGTAGGAACGTCTGCATCCTTCTCCATAATATTCCCATGAAAATCAAATCTATAAAATGCGGCAGGTGGATCTGATGATTTAGGGATATATGGGCTAGAATAATCTTTAACCATACCTTGATCTTTAGTCGTTGTTGATTCATCTTTTTTGAACTCAACGCCCATCCATTCAATTTTTTCAGGTTCGATTGGTACGTTTGGAAAATATTTTTCCTTCATTTTAAGCGGTAATGAATCATCATCTTCTTCTTCATAGTTCATCTTATTCTCTTCAAAATGTACGTGCTTAATTTCTTTTTCCTCTGTACCATTAAATCCTTCATTTGATTCCTCGGGTATCCTTTCGACCAAAGGCTTATTTTTTGAAAGTTTTTCTACTAATTTAGGACTTAAAGTTTGACGTAGCATTTCAACAGTTTTTAATATTTCTTCTTCAGACATGTTTGAAATTTTCTCAACATTTTCACGATCAATTTCCAAATAATCTGAATTAAATATTTTAGTATCTTTATTTAAAGTATTTAATGATGTTGATGAAACAGCTGTTGTTGTAGGTAAATTTTTAATATCTTTTGTTGTATTTTCATTATTGATTTGTTGATTTTGCAAATTATCTATGTTTGATTTTGATTCTTCATCTAAAGCCTGTCTTCTTCGTTTAAATAAACTTCGATGAACAGGTTTGGGAAATCCCCCATCTGATGATGTATCATTATTATTAGTAATATTAGGCGGTAATACGGGTTCAGTTGCAAATTTTTCAGTAACCATTCCAACAGCTCCCGTTTGATAAGAATGCATATCTAATACTTTTTTTACTGCGGGTACATGTTCTTCTTGTTCTGTGGTATTTTCAATCTCTTGATCTAAATCAATTTCAAATCTTTGTGCGCCACCATCACTTTCAAGTGATTTTTTTCGGTTAGAAGATAATAATGATTTCTTTTTCTTACTTTTAGTTTTTCCTTTTATTGAATTTGATGATGTTTTTACATTATCATCCAAAGTGACTATATCTTTTTCAACGACATTAACATTATTGTTCTCAAATTGAGACGAAGAGGATATAACAGTAGGTGGTTTACTTTTTCTAATCACAGTCGCAGCAGCTTTCGGTTTATTCGCCAAAAATTCTTCTTGAAGTTTTAAAAGTTCCTCTTCAGTTTCAGCCCTATCTCTCATTCGAACATTATCTTTCGTTTGCGACATTTTTAATAAGAGAAAAAAGATTATCAAATTAAAAAAAAAGAAAAAAAGCGGTATAATGATATTATTTGAACAATGTAACACAATTACGCAATGATCTATTTTGATCGACAGATTATAACACGTTCGCTCGTATAATACAGTATAATGAATATATTATTTTATTAGGAATAAAATTAACGAATTATTACATATAAAAAAAAAAGCGATTAAGATCTTCGATAGATGTTAATAGCGATCACTTTTCCTGAAAATTACAATGGATCAAATTCATCTAATATCGTTTTATCAAAAGTAGAAGACTAGAAAAAAAAAAGAAATTGCAAAAAAAAAAAAATCAAAAATTTTTTTATGTTAAACTTTTTAAAATTTAAAAAAATTTTCAAAAGTTCGATCACGATCATTATTTACGTTTTGATTTAAATTTTGAATTTTTGTAATCCTGGATTCTTCTAACATCATTTGTTTGGTAAAATCATCCCAATTAATTTGTTTTAAATCTTCAATTGCACTATATGATGAATTGTTTTGATGTTGAAAAGTAGGTTGATACCAAAAATTATTTTGATTTGATTGTTCCGGAGAGAGAATAGACTATGATAAAATAAATATAAATTATAAAATCAATCTCTCGATGAAAAATAAGAGAGGCTTATTATAATAAAATACTGTAACTTTACCAGTTGATTAGGTACAGAAGTAATTTCCTAAAAAAAAAAAATATAATAATAATTGAAATATCAATAAATACAAAAAGAATTGATATTCGACATGTAAATACTTACTGAAGATCCATTTTTAATAATATCGATTTTATTTAAGGAAGCAGCGTTCCAAGGACGAAATTGGGTATGATCAATTTCAAATATTTGATATTCATCAATATCCATTGCATCAAAAGAAGTATAAGATCCAGGATCATATGTTGCATCAAAAGAAGTATAAGATCCAGGGTCATATGTTGGTTCTGAGATAGGTTTACCAAGCGCGGCGGCGTTCCAAGGTCGATAAGATTCTGTTCGGTTTGCTCTACCTTTTCCTCTATAACTACTTCCTCTTTTCATTTTGTATGACGACGACATATTTTAATAGGTTAAAGTAAAAAAATAAAAGTTGAATAATAATTTTTTGTGAATTTATTAACGAGAAAGAAACATGAACGATTTTTTTTAATTCATGAATTTATTAGATTATAAATTAAATAGTTTTTCCAGTAATATGACATAATGTCATATTCCAAAAAATGATGTATATTACTTTATCGGGTAAATTAATAAGCTGAAGCGCCGTGGTTATTTAACACGGGGTGACGCCGGTGATGGAGTGTAAAAAAATCACGTTATTATTATTTTGTGATTTTAGGTTGAGTTAGGTTAGACATGATTTAATTATTATTTGACGAATCGAGCAATTCGATTAGCAATTGTTAAGTACTGTATAAGGGGGACAATGGTACCCCGGGTATGATACAAATTTCGGGGTTGACCCTCAGTTTTTATTAGTAATGGAGGACAATTGAGGTCTTATACATGTAGCACCTGGGATGTAATGAGATTTCCTACTTGTTTTTTGCAGGGTACTGTGACATGGGGGGATTCTGTGACGCAAAATACGGTATTTATTTATAAATGGTCATAAAGAATATCGATATATTTTATTTAAGTTTAATAAATTGATTATGCGGTATTTTATAAATTAAATAATATATAACAAATTAATAATCCTTAATATATTTCTGCTAATTATTAATTATGTCTTTCAAATTAATCAAATTCTCCATTTCTTTCTTTGAAAAATACTTATCCTTAAAAGCTTCTGGAATATTTGGATATAATTTATGTATTGGTAAGAAATGTCCCATTTTAGTAGCATAAATCGTTTGTCTTTCAGATGTTACGAATTGAACATAATCTATTTGCTTTAATTAAGAATATTAAATTATTAATTAATAATGGCGAATCGGCGATAATCGTAATATTCTGATTTTCATTAAAAAAAAAGCATACCATAATGATCGAATGATTTTTCATATCAATTGAAGGTTGTATCCATTCCATATTGTTATCTGTTAATATTGAAAATGGAAGTGTATATTCAATCCAACCTATTCCTTCAAGTTTTAAAATATCATCATATTTTAATACATGTTCACGCGATAACGTATTCGAGTTCTATATTAAATTCATATGTTAAATAAAACATTTATAAAAAAAGTCGGAATTAAGAGTAGTTACGCTTACATCGTTATCGTTTCCCTCTATAATGGTGAATTTCACAAAGCATTCTTCAGATAATATCTTCTTGATATTTATTTTCCAAGTTATGAAATGCGAAGATAATTTTTTGTTATTGAAAAGTTTGGGAAAACCGATAGAAGGCATTTCACCTTTAAAAGTAATTGCCTTTTCTGACGAACTTTGGTTTCTTAAAATTTATATTAATTATATTAGTTAAAGTTATTGTAAGTATTACTATACAAAAATCTTACCCGCTATCTGAATCGTTTTCTAGAAACTTGGAAAATTTCTTATTAGAATTTAAAAGATTTGAAATCAAGTAAACTTTCTTTTCTATAATTCAATAAATTAAAATATTTAATTAATTAATTTCATTTTTTCAAAATAATCATTTCTTGCGGTCTCACCATTATATAAATAATTATTAAATTCATCAATAATTCCAAATTTTGCAGATTCCTCGTTATTTATTCCATGATAATTACATAAATATGACCAAAAATCGGAATATTCTTGTAATAAATAAATAAATGATATATTATTATTTAATTCAAATAATCTATTTAAATCCCTATTTGCTTCATAATAATTTTTCAATTTAATATATGCTTTACATCTTATAAGAAGTAATAAATTATTACTATTAATATATGAAAATTGGTTGATTTTTAAAAGAATTTCATTATTCCAATTTTCAAAATTGTTATCATCCAATAAATCTTTTAAATAATAAAATAACATATTTGCCAAATCATCATTAAAATCCAATTCCATGAATTTTTCCAAAGTAATCATGGCATTACTATATTTTTCCATCATATAATATGTTAACCCTTTGTAATAATATGCTATACTATTTAAAGGATCCATCCGTATAACTTTTTCAAGATTCAATAAAGCTAAATCATATTTTTGAATAATATAATAAGTAATAGCTTGTTTAATTAAAATATGAATATTTTCAGGATCTAAATTAGATGCTTTTGTAAAAATTATTAATGATTCATTATATCTTTTTAAATCATTAAGAATTTCTCCATAATAACATAAAAATAATGAATCATCCTGATTAATACCTAATAATTTATCCAACATTTCTAAAGTATTTAAATACTTTTCTTGACATTCATAAATATATGCACAATTCTTAAGACATATATAATTATTTGGATTATTTTGTAATGCAATATTATAATTTTTCAATGCATGATTATAACATGATATTGTATAATCATTTTTTTCTTGAGACTTTTCTCCTTCAAGTAAATTGCTATTACCTAATAATATATATACATTATTTACTTTAAGCTTATATGATATTGAGATATTTAAATCAAATATTGCATATTCATATATACTTTGTTTGAAAAAAATTTCTCCACGAATACAATATGCAATTGGATTTTTTCTTTTTAATTTAATAGCTTCATTTAAGTATAAAAAAGCTAATTTATAACTGTTAAGATTTCTATAAGCATAAGCTAAAATACATCTCATAGTATAACTTCTAGGAAAATTTCCTAAATATTTTTTACATATTAATACAGCTTTTCCATATTTTTTTTCTTCTAATACTTTTATAACTTCCTGATAAGTTAAATTTTTTGATTTTGTAATTTGAAATATTGATTGTATTAATGTAAATCTATTTGAATTAAGTTTTATTTCTTTAATCAATTTCTTATTTTTAGTTAACATAAGATCAACTTCTGAATTATTAGAATCATTCTCATATAGATTATTTGATGAATCTTCAAATTCAATTGAAGGTAAAATATATCCAGCATCATAAAGATAAGAATATAAATTTTTATATATAGCATTTTGTGGTAAATATCTAATATCATTATCTTCAACTTTTTCTCTACATTTTGGACATTTCTTTTGTTTTAATTTTTTTAAATTATTTAATGATAATACATGTTGACATTTTAATATACATAATTGATTTGTTGGTTCATTACTAATTGGACATGTTATTTCATTTGCTATAATATCTAAAATTGTTGAAGGTAATATTTCTTCTTTTTTAAATATTGTATTTTGTTCCAAACTTTTTCCTTTTCCTTTTCCTAATAATATATCACCATTTAATAAATTAAAATCTTGTTGACATTTTTCTTTAACAAATATTAATAAATTTTGAAATTTTATTAATGAATCATTTTTATCCAATTTTGCTGCATATTGATTAAAATCAATTTCTATCATCGAAAATAATTCATTATTAATATTATTCAAGTATAATAATATTTCAATTGCCTTAAATTGAATGAAACTACTTGGTGCCATATTAAGTGATTCAATTGCTAAATAATAACAAAGACCATATGTAGCCGTATGAGTGGACCTTTGAATAAGATTTTGTGCAAGATCTAAAATTCCAAACCATAATGTATCTGGTAATGCAAGAGGTTCACTTCCATTAATAAGATCATTTAAAAAATTTCCTGTATTTATTAATGCTTTATTGAGTTTATTTGATACTTCATCAAATTTTGTTTGAGAATCTAACATGGTTTTATCAAAAATATTAATCCATTCTCTTTCCAAATAACTCCATAAATGTTCCATTATAATCATTTCTCCGAATTTTTTACTAATTATATTTTTATCACTTTCTGACCAATTAATAACATTATGTTGAATTATTAACATAATTCTCCAATCTACATAATAAGAAGCTACTGGATATTTGAAGGTTAAACCTTGACGTAATTGAGAAAGCATTTGAAGTATTGAACTATCATTTGAAATGGTAATTCCAGGTGCCACAATCGATAATACTCCTGGACTAATATTTAATAAAGCTTTTAATATATCTTTTGTCCTTCTTAAAATTTCCTGAAACCAAGTTTCATCATCACGAAGGCTATGTAATGTATCTCTTAAGTGAACTAATAAAAAATCAATATTATAATTACGCTTATTAATGATATTATTATCATTATTATTATTATCCTTTTGTTGATTAAATTGATTGAAACTTGATCTAAAATTATTATCAATTCCTATTTCAATAACTTGTGTTGTCTTTCGATGAATTTCAACAAATTTTGTTAAAGAATTATAAATTTTATCTCGAAGTTCTTTACTAAGAATTATTGGGGAAAAACATATTCTTTCTAATACTATTACCAAGGTTCTTAAATGTAATTCTAATCTAATTATACTTTCTTTTGAATAATAATCAAATTGAGTAGGATCTGATAATGCTTTTAATGAATTTATTAAAATTTGTGATGAAAAATTATTTTGAAAATTTTCGAAAAGTAATTTTAAAGAAAATAAATATTTTATTTCTGTCAATTCTTTTAAAAGTTCTTTTACTTTTTCATCTGGAGTAATAAATCCTTCCTTTTCTAATTTAAGAAGTAATTCATTTTCATAAATATATGCGTTCATGGTTTTTTTATCATCAAAGTATGAATATTTTTTTGTGTTCAATGTGTTAGAAATGTAGATTTTAGTGTTACAAACTATATAAGTATAAATATACGTTATTTATCTGTTTTTTAAAAATAAAAAAAAGAAAAAAAAGCGAGCATGTGGTTTATGTATGTGTAACCGGTGTAAACTTTAAATTTCGAACTCGTGGCGCAGTATACTCTACTGCGCCATGAACACTGAAATCGTGTACTCCCCTTATTATTAATTTGTGAAACTCGACACCAAAAAATTTCTTCCAATTAATAAAATGTCCTGATATTTATAGAACATAGAGGACGTTATTTAAAAGACCAAATACGCACAAAGCAGGAAAACCTTTGTTGAAGTAGCTTCAGTAGGAAATACATTTATTTTTTTTATTAATCACTCAAGCTGCATTTTTTAACATTTTAAGTCACAGTGATTTTATTTACAACATTTCATTACGCAATATATGAGTTTACGTAAGTTAATTGCTTTGAATTCATATTTACGGTATTAACAAAATTTGAACTCAAGAACTACATTGATTGATATTAAATTGTTGAGACTAAAGCCTGTAACGAATCAACTGCCTGAGATTTATGAGATTTATCAAAGCGAGTTATCTTCAACGATGATATTTAAAAACCTCTTACCCTTGCACTAATCCTCTTACCCTAATCCCTTACCCTAATTATCACCCCCTAATTATCCCTAATTCCTCCTATAAATTAATCTTTTTATTTTTCTAAAGAGATTCATTCCTAAAAAAAGAAGTTATTCTAAAATAAATAGATATTTTATTCTGGTTATAATTTTTGTAGTCGTAACTATTGTTATTCTTATATATTTGATTTTTCAATACGATCTCTTCCATCAAAAAAAAAAAAAATCTTACACAATTGAAATATTCCCTAAGAGAAATTATATTATTATTATTTTGATTGGAACACGCAATAGTTGGGTGGTCAGTCAACCAATTATGTGCGTGTCAACATAAAATAACGAAAAATGTAAACTGAACTTTCCGCTCATGTCATTCTACAGGTCCCTATAAATTAACATTGAAACCTTATGTTAGTTCTAGATCATTCACTTCAGGCCATAATATTGAATACCAAAATGGTATTGTAAACAGTAACCATTTTGACAGGTGGTTGTACACCATAAACCAACTACCTTAGGGATAAGCATACACTTCAGGAGTGACTATATATATCATGGTATCCTTTACCACCATCTATGTTCTCTATTATGACGACCATCAGATCCTTTGCAAGAGTGACTCCAGAGCGCTTTACAGACCAACTACTATATCTTCAAGACGGTGAATTTGAACCTGATGATTTATATTCAGGTACCTTAACCAAGGCTCCACTTTCAATGATATAACCTTGAGGTGAGTTCTCGTATGATGGGCCCAGTCATCTATTTGCAACCCTTTAAAGTCGTTCGGTCAGCCCTCATAAACCTTCGCACGTTGCTTACGCGGTGTGCAGTCAAGGATTATGGCCAGTGGGTAATAAAATACTCTTTACCCACCTCTTTAAAAATTCCAGTAAACAGTAACATTGTTAGACAGTAGGCTTTAAAGTTTAATTTCTTCAAGAGTGCTGAAAGTGATCGTCTCATAAAATTTGAATCTTTTCGGGTTAGGAGTTAGTATCCAAAAACTTTTTCATTAAACATTATTATCCATAAAAAGCCTTTTGTTGTTCGTATGGACCACCCCGGCATCTTTTTTTTTTGTTTAATAGGAAAGTTTAGAACTCGGAAACAACATTATTATTAACCTTTTGTTCACATGACCATCCTTTTTTATTAGGTAGGCTAGGACCGTGATATGTCTATTGTTCAGGATGTTATAATTACTCACAGTATTCAAATACTGTTATGTATAAATAAATGGGCGCGTCGCGTCTCACTTAAAAGAACAAGTGTAAATTTTGTAAATTTTACGCGCTAAGCTCCTAAGCTCTTAAGCTCTGTTTACATTGTTTACATAGTAAAATCATCATAATCGTGAAATCAAATCAGTTTGTGCATAATCAATACGCGATTAAACTATATATACCTCAAAATTTTTTTTTACTTTTGTTTATTCTTTTCGTCACTTCTTTTTTTTTTGACGAAAAAAATAATTAATGAACTCTCATGTCCTGGTAAGTTTATATTATCTGGGAAAATTGTTATTACAAAAATCATCTAGATGCGACTGATAATGAATGTCACAAAGCCTTGAAAAACGATATAAATCGAATCACTTGTGTTTATGACAAGAATGACAATAAAAGTCTGAAGTTGAAATTCTTTAGGAATAAATTGAAACAGGTTAGTTCTCTTTGTGCAGACTAGTAGAATTTGTAGAACTGGAAGCACCTCGTGGCTACAGTTTGCGAAAGCTTCCAGTCAGGTAACCAGACCTGGCGTACGGAAAGCGGCCTACTGTAAACGTCCTTCTATAGTTCTACTAGTTTTGTCTGAGGAGTCGAAAACACTCTGTTAGTGATTATGACATAAACCCAAGTGTTGGGCTTTGCCGGCAAGTTGAGCACTTGGACTGAGATGGGGTGCATCCACAACTGGGGTTGTCGCGTGTGCCATTCGTCGCTGGCGAGCCAAATCTTTGTGGTAATCACGAAGCAGTTATCATCCCAATTGGTCGCTGTGCCATTGGTGGCATGGTGCCTTACGGAGCCATGCCCAGTCTCCCCAGACTTTGGCTGTTGGTATGTGCGTTTCATCTAACTCAATTATATTGACTTCGTTTTATCTATTTAAAGCTGAAAACGTGTGAGGCGAGTACTTCCGTCATCACAATCGTGTAAACAATCACAGTCATGCATGTGACGATACTTCATCACAATCGTGTGACGACCCTATAAAAAAAAAATTCTTTAAAATGTACTTAAAATATACTTATGTATTTTTTTAAAATATACTTAAAATATACTTATATATTTTTAAAATATACCTAAAATATACTTAACATTTTAAAATATACTTAAAATATACTTAAAATTGCACTTAAATTATACTTAAATTATATTTAAATTGCAATTAAGTATATTTTAAATGTAATTTAAGTATAAAATTTTATACTTTAAATATACTTAAAATTGCAATTTTAAGTATATTATAAGTACATTTAAAAATTTTAAGTACATTTTAGATATATTTTAAAATATATAAGTACATTTTAAGTATATTTTAAAGAAATTTTTTTTCATAGGGCGATATTATAAATGAAGCTGAGGATGAAGATTTTGATGAGCCAAAGTCTGTAAATCTCCACAAACGAAAAAGGAAATGCACTATCCAAGAGTATAATAATGTATTTGTCAGGAACTCGGAATTAAATGATTATTGCAAGAAGCTTTCAGATTTGCAGTCACATCATATCGAAGAAGACTCACAACGTGTCTGCCACTTTTTGCAATGCTGAGGTTTTCTGTAGTCAACTTCGAAATTTTTTTGGGAGCAAGTAGACAAAACACGGTCAACATTTCAATACCACAGTCGCGCTCAATCTTTTATCTACTATTTTTGAAGAGCACCCTAATGAAGAGCTTCGATCAATAGCTAGGACGTTGCAATCACTTAAAAATAAAGGTTGAATCTGCACTAGTGATTGCAACATTATAATTGCAGCTTTCCGTTGGGTATTTTAGAATTCCCAAAAAATTCCTTATTATTATATAAAAGTTTTAACTGCATCTTTCGCAATTACAGCAGTTATTTCGTACGTAGCCACGCCATCACGTGGATTGGTAGCAATCCATCTGAAAGTCACGTCAAAGCTTCGCACTACATCAGATCATTATTAAGCCCCGTACAATAACAATATTATAATTTGGACTAGAATGATCCATCATATTAAACTTCATAAGGTATAAACGTTTAAGTCAAATAGTATGTACAGACGAGAATACGAGAGAGATTAAAGATAGGTATAAAATTAACAAGGCAGAGCACAAAATCGATAGATTGCTTAAAGGACAGCGATACAGTTTCTAAGAAAAATAATAAAATGATTACGTGGAACGATAACGATGGAGCTATATTTTGTAAATATAAGCGGAAATCCAAGAGTAAAACATTTAATAGTATAGGTTTTTATTATAAGATGGAAGGTTCGATGGTTGGCAATGATAATGGCGCTCCATTGTTAAAGAAATGTTCGGAATGCAGTAAGAATATTGCCAGAAACAAAGAGGAAGATAACTGTTTAATACACTGTAATATTGGGGACGGATTAAATAGAGAAATTAAAGTAAGAAAAATAATATAGATAAAAATAATATTTTGATTATCAATAAAGATAAGGAAATGAATGAATTAAAAAGAATGGGAATGGAAGAGTTAGAAGAGGTGAACTTTTTGATATGGTTAGACTATATTTGCACAAATAAAGAAAATTTTATTTGGAGAAATTTAAACATTTTGATTGGTAATTGGAAAGATATTAAGAAAATAACAATTACGGCAGCGTCAATGGTTAAATATAATAACGATAAAGTTAAAAAAAACAAACGCTAGGAAGTGTAGAGTTCAATATATAAAAAAATAGAAGCAATAGTTTTAAATTTAGTATGGAGGAAGATAAATGAGATTAAAAGCATTTTGATTACATTAATTATAGCTTTGGGGTTATTATCGAAATTAACAAGTATGTTGTCGAGTTAGAAAATTTTAGAAACGAGATGAGTAATAGGGAAAAAATAGATTTCAACAATTATACGTTGCTCAAGTTTTTATATCAAATAATTGCGGAAAAGAATCTGCGAGTTGAATTTATTTGCGACGTATTGGAGGAGACGTCAGCGTTCAACGTTAAGATTGAAGCAATGAAGAAAGATTTAATAGATAACGCGTCGACAATGTCAGATATTAGTATATTATGGAATAATTTACTAGTTGATGAATTTAATTTACGTTGGAAGAATTTTGTTATAGAGGGTTGCTACAGAAAGTGGACAAAGACCTTAGTTATCTTAATAATAAGGCGGAACTTATGCTGCTAAAGCAGTTAGAAAATTTATTCGTGACCAATATAAGTTACGATATTAATTGTCCAATTTTTTTTATGATAATTCGTAACGAAGTCAGTGTATGGATACACATATTAGAGCATTTAGAATAAAGAACTTTCTTCAATCACTACAATCAGAAGTACTATATCAGCGTAAAGTGTTTGGAATTTCTTCAAATAGATGTATCAGGTGTAACTAAGGAGTAGAATCATGGGATCATGTTTGGAACTGTAATCGAAATAAATTTTGTTTATATGATTTATGGAAGGAAGTAGTCAGCGAAATAATAGAAGATAAGAAAGAAAGGGAAAAGTGTTATAACATTGTTACACTAAAGTCACGTTTACTTCCTTTAGAGAATTTATTATACGAGATCACGCGTGGACTTATTAACGTGAAGATTTGGAAAAACAAACAATACAAGAAATCTGATTCGAAATGTGATTTATATTTGTCATATATTTATGAAAGAATTTGGAAATTGAGATGTGAAGAGGTAGTTAGATTTGAGAAGTCTCAAGGTATGGGTAAAATAGATAAATGAAAAAGAGTTTCTAGTATAGAGGAGAATAAAATTACTACTATTCATTCAAAAAAAAAAAAAGATAATGTAAAGTATAACTATAATAATAAAACAGAACAAGCTTAACAAAGCTATAGTTTTAATTTTCTATAAAATGTTTTTTTGTAGCAATTCAAAGTTAGAATATTTTACTATTAAATATTTTGGCCACTTTACTCTGACCAAAATTACTTTTAGCTATATAAATCTGGCTAAAATTATATTTAAGTCGGGCCAGAATTAAGAATTATAATCTAAACTATATAAATCTAGCCAATAAAATTGCAAGTTTAACGTATCACGTGATATAAATTGATATTTAAATTAGAGTTTCGATCCGTAGCGGTTTTATCCGGTTTTGATTTCAAGCAAAATCCTAAGAATAGAAAAAGGAAGTGCCTCTGATACTTGTACGACTAATATACTAATTTCATGCAGCTTTTTTCTTTAATTCATTTATAGGTTCCCACGTTGAAGTTATTGGGTGAATTAAAAAGGAGTGAATAGTTGAATTTGTAGGTAGTTGTAGTGCGATAGTTCTTAGGTTTTTTTTTAGCTTTAGCTTTTTTTCCTTCCCCCCGTTTTTTTTATTCCTATTTAGTCATATTCCTATTACCCAGTGCGTTATTTTTTTATTTTTTTTATTTCGTTTCATTTTTCTAGCTTTAGCAGTAGCGTAGTTTTACTGTTGAAGTAGTTCTTAATTGGGCCTGCTTGCGGGATGTTGATACTTAAAATAGTTAGTCTTTTCTACTTTGTAGTTAGCGCTTCTATTAAATACATTTGTAATACTTGTCTCTACTGAAATAAAAAAAAAAAAGTTTTATCCGGTTTTTATCCGGATACCGGCTCGGTTAATTTAGGCTGGGACCACCAAAATTAATAAAAATTTATGGAATAATATTATTTTAATTCTGGCCGAAATTATAATCCACTCAAAGCCGAAATTTGTAACCTTTTTTAATCATTACTTATTTGTTGTTCATCTTGTTCATCTTCAGGTATATCATCAAATTATCCTGGTACATAATTAGGAGTATAAATTACATCTGGCATATTCTGAAATCGTGTGAAAAGTTGAAAAGGTTAGAAAAATAATTTTTTTTTTGTTGATCATATATTAATGATCTTTTTTTTTGAATATACTGTATGTACATATTTTTTTTTATCGAAGTAGTTGTCACGAATTCATTTTTATTAACCTTTCAGTTAGTTCTCATGGTAATGTAAAATTCATTAATTAATTCATGATAATATAAAAATTCATTAATTAATTGCCTATTTTATTTGCAAAAATCTGGGGAAATTTGTCACATACAATAAAACACTTTAGGAGATAATAATAAAGGATTGTTCTATTGTATACAGATATGAAAAAAATTTAGCTAAATAGAGATCGAAAACCCCTAATTAATATTCTAGTCTAAATTGACAGATCAGTTACCTATAGAATGAAAGAAATCATGATGATAATATTAAAATTACTGATTAATCTAATTGATAACTAAATCTATTTAGAAATACGAAACTATAAGATTATACAATGTCAGTTACCTTGAAAAAAATGAGTTAATTATGAATCGAGCAAAGTAAATTAACGTTTATCTAAATTGAACAATAATCAATATTGAGATAAACGGGCATATAATATAGAATCTAGTTTGAAGAAGAAATAAAATTCACGGAATGTTGCTGGATTGAAAATTAATTCTTCCTGTTAATCATTACGTGTTTTATAAAGTTTTTTTTTTAAAAAAATTTCTTTATTAATATGTAAACAATTTACAGATCTAAAAATAATATTCTTCTAGAGAATATTATCTTTATAACTAAAATTTATTATCTAAAAATCTATAACTATTTCTATTGAATCTGCGTAAAAACCAAATCCCTGTAAAAAACCTATAGAAAAGAAACCTGTTAGAGTTTTTTCGGGTTATAGATAGATCCAATTTACTGTATGTTACTAAGCTGTGATTTCATTTAATCCAGGAAAGTAAAATCGGATCACGTCAAAATCCATCCACTGATACCATACATCCAAAAACTAGCAATAAAATTACGTACTGAACCTACCATCCATCCCGTATATAAGACACTAACTAAATCTACGACCTGTATTCTATCTAAAATCTATCTATATAATTGCAAACAAATAATAAAATAAAGTTAAAACCTTTTTTAAAATTTATCATTGGAAAAATTTTTAGTTTTATAAAGTCACGATATAAACTTTTCAAAACTAATGATCGTTATTAGCCAATTATGCGCAGATTCTGACTCGAACATGTCACGTTTTGGAATGAACAGCACAAATGTATGGCGATGGCGTACCGTATAATTACACAAGTGACTTGTTATGAAACAACTTGTCTCGTTGTTTTTCATGTTACAATGATTTCCATTTATGGAAATCAAATCTTTTGGATTCCATATATAGCGCCTTACCGATTATTTGATAGAAAATTTTTTTTAACAAGGAGAATTTTTTTTTTTGATAAAGAATTTTTAAAGAATTTTTTTTTAATAGGAAGGAGCTTCTCTTAGTAAAGAATTTCTTTTTGAGTATTTTTTTTTTAATAGGCAAAAATATTTTTTGGTGGTAGAGAATTTTTTTTAATGGGAGGATTTGTTTTTAATAGAGAATTTCGTAATTAATTTTGCTGAGAATCTTTTTTTTTTTTTGATAGAAATTTCATGATTGTAGAATTTTTTTTTAATGGAAAAGATTTTTTTTTTTTGATAGATCATTTCGTTAGTAAATTTTTTAACAAGGGAGATTTTTTTTTTTTTGTAAATTTACGAAAGGTGTGTTCAGATCACTGTATCACGAAAATCACCCAATCACACCTTTTTGAAAACAAGCTAGTATAATAGGATTGATATAAAAATTCTTTTGAGAATTTTTTTTAATAGGTTAAAAATTTTTTGAATAGGAAAGATTTTCGTTAGAAAATTTTCATTTGTTTGGTTAAAAAGTTTTTTTATAGGTGAGTCTTTTTTTTTGATAAAGAATTTCTTTTAGAAGTCTTTTTTAATAAAAATTTATTGTAAATAATTTTTTTTAATAGGAGTATTGAGAATTTTGGCATGAAATTTTTTTTAAAAAAAAATTGGGAAATTTTTTATTAAATTTTACAATTATAATAAATTTATAAAATTATTTTTTTTTTCGATTGAGTATGTATAACCTCTGAGGTTGTATAATATATAAAAAAAATCATTTATAATAAAATAACCAATTCAGCTTAAGTGATTTATTATCTATAAAATAGAAAAATAGAAATATGAGTGTTAAAATTTTCATAATTTATCACCTAATAATCCTGAATGACATATTGGACGCGTCCTGTTCTCTAATAAAAGAAAAAAAATGAAACATTAAAATGTTTCTTTAAGTAAAATCCAAATCAAATCTTCTATTGCAACGTACCCAAGTTCTTCAAGCAATATTGTTCTTAACCTGTACCTTTCAAGGTGTTCAAATAGGAGGTTACTACGGTTAAAAGAAAACGAAAGAAATATTAGTAAAGGTCCTACTAACGTCTCCTAACTCCCAATTCCAAATGCTTATCTTTCATTCGGAATCAAAGGCCAAAATCTTCGTTCAGACGTTCAAGTAGGTACCTACAAAGTCAAATGTTCCTTAAATCCTGCTCTACATGCTCAACTCTCACCTAATTGTGAGATTTTGGCTTCAAAGTGGTGTTCTAGTCCGGTAGTGCTTAAACTTTTCTTTAAAAAAAGAAGTTTTTAATAAAAAAAATAAAAATAAACAAAAAAAAATTATTTTTCTTTGTCATCGGCTTAAAAAAACAAAAAAAATTCAAAAATAAAAATTATTTTTTTTAAAAAAATGATCGATAAAATTTATCGATCTAAAATGGTTGGATCAAGTTTTTATATCCACTATTAAAAAAGTTACAAAATATAGAAAATATAGTTATTATAAATGTATAGTTAGTACCACACTTTATACTAGCACCGGAGGTTATATCATACATATCATACTTAATAACTATATTATCTAACTATACTGTATATATAGATGATGATAAATGGTAAAAGAACAAAAAAAAGAATGAAAATTACAATAATTACAAAAAAATAATAGTAGAAATATTCATGGCACAAAATGCCTAAAGTTAGTTTACAGATAATTAAAGTCAGTTATAGGGTATATATGTACTTAGTATCACTATCTATCTCTATGTATTTCTTTTATTTAATTATATAATCTATATTATATATAAATTTTTAATTAATAAAGAAATCGTTACTAATTAAAAATATATATATATATGTTGTGCCTCAGATTGATTCTTGCCTCAGATTAAAACTACCAATAGGATGTGACGAATTATGTATATACACGTGATGATCTACATAGTAAAATTACCATATATGTAATGCACGTGATCTGGTGTTGATCTCACGCAGCGTGAGTTTTAATCTGAGGCAAGAATCAATCTGAGGCACAACATATATACTGTGTAGATTTTCATCAACTACATCAAAAACCTTCCCTATTATTAAGAAAGGATTCTTTACCGAAATTCTATCAAAAAAAAAATCCCCTCTGTTAAAAAATTTACTAACGAACTATCAAAAAAAATAATTTCTTTTCTATTAAAAAAAAAATTCCACAATGTAATTTCTATAAAAAGATTCTCAGCAATATTATTTATCTCCCTATTAAAGAAAAATTCTTTAATGAAATTCTCTATCAAAAATAAATCTCTCCTGTTAAAAAAATTCTTAATGAAAGTCTTTATCAAAAAAAAAATATCCCTGCTAAAATAATTTTCTAAAAAAATTATCTATCAAGAAAAAAAATTCTTCCCTATTAAAAAATTCTCAATGAAATTCTCTATCAAAAATAAATCTCTCCTGTTAAAAAAATTCTTAATGAAAGTCTTTATCAAAAAAAAAATATCCCTGCTAAAATAATTTTCTAAAAAAATTATCTATCAAGAAAAAAAATTCTTCCCTATTAAAAAATTCTCAATGAAATTCTCTATAAAAAATAAATCTCTCCTGTTAAAAAAAAAATTCCAAAGAAATTATCTGTCAAAAAAAATCTCCTTATTAAAAATTCTTTAACAAAATTATCCATAAAAAAAAACTCCTCTATTAAAGGAAATTTCCCTCATCAATAAAAAAAATTCTCGAACGAAATATTTTATCAAAAAAAAAATTCTTTTCTATTAAAGAAAATTACTCAAAGAAATTGCCATCAAAGAAGAGCTTTACCTATATTAAAAAAAACACCAAAATTTTATTTTATAAAAAATCTAATAAAAAAAAAAGAAAAAATTCTCCACGAACATTTTCTAATAAAATTTAAAAGACAAAAAAATTTTTTTTAAATCCGTTGACAATTTTTCAACTCTACTATTTGGTGAATGGAACATGTGATCTTTTTGATACTGCGGTTGATAAAAATCAATTTATTTTATGTCTATATAATTTCATATACTGCCACCTATTTTCGGTTGTGTAATGCTAATACATATAATTGTATTAACTAAATATAAATATTAATATCATAATAATCAAATATTAATTCACAACAATTTTTTTTATGATTTAGTATTTAATTTTAATTGTATTTCTCGCGAATGCTTAAGTCATGGTCATGATGTCAGAATTACAGATCAAAAATATGGTCAAAAAAAAAAAATCAATGATAATATTCCTTTTAGTGACTCTCACTTGAATGATCGAAAAAAAAATTTCGTCTATATTTTTTCGTCTAAAATAAATTTTTCCCAGTAAAATATCTCTTAAAAATAATTCAATGGAAGCCGAAATATATTTAAATGAAGTAAATTACCTTACTTTATTGGTATTTACAACTTAATTTATTACATTTTTATTACATTTTTATTAATATTAAGAACCATCAAAATTATTTTTATTTAAAAATATTCATTGTAGATATAACTTAAAATACATTGGGAAGTATCTAAGTTTGGAGGATTAAAGCTTTATGGTAACTAAGAAGCTAAAGAATTTATGATGACTAAACAATTTACTGAGGGTTTGAGAAGTATTCTTCAAATAATTTCTTGAATATGTTATATTATCAGGATATTTCCGTAGGGATTTCATAGTGGAATATCCTACAAATTCATACTACTGCTTTATCTCTCATTTCAGAAGACTTTGGATTATATGGACCAGCAAATGAACAAAACTTAGATGATAAAGTGTATGGAGTATTGCTATATATTGCACCAGAAGTCTTAAACGGTGAACCATATAAATTATCTGCTGTGGCTGAATTATCATCTGGAAAATCACCTTTAAGTTTAGCATTAGCCATATGTAATGGGATTAAGCCAGAATTTGGGTAAGGAACTCCCGAATTTTATAAGAAATTAGCTTATAAATGTATGAGTGCTAATTCAAATGAATATTTAAATAATATTAAAAATAAAAGTCAACAAATATAAATAAGTACAATCAAGCTATTAGAATAAGTATAAAAAATTTTACATTATCATTAGAAATGGTTTTATATTATTATTTTGATAATTTATATTTCATAATTGGAAAAGTTATAAAAAAAAAGATTTTATTTAAATTACAAACTAAGAAACTTGTAAAATATTTACTACTCTAGTCTTAGTGTTTAAATAAATTTAAGTATAATAAAAAAAATACATAAGCTAAAAAAAAAGAATTATTTAAATTACAAACTAAGAAACTTGTAAAATATTTTGCTACTCTAGCCTTAGTGTTAAATAAATTTAAAAAGAATAAAATAAAAAACAATTTCTTTTGAATGTGTAATATCAAATATCATTTAAAAAAACTATAAATTTTTTTAAAACAAACAATGATTAGTTAATTTTCATTTGCTTTAATATCTAAATAAATTAAATATTAAATAAAATTAATTTCACATAAATAATTTACAAGATTAATTCTTTTATATATCATAGTACATACCTAATGACCCCAGACCCTTAATTATATAATCATTCAAATCTTCACTTACTAGCATTTCATTTGCTTTTACACTAGCTTGTGAATTTTCACTTTCAGGAATTTCATTCAACTTTTTACTAGTATTCTCATCTGAATAATTAAATAAATTAATTAATTTCATATAAATAATTTGCAAGATTAATTTTTTATATATTATAGTATATACCTAATGACATCAAATCTCCTCTAATTACACAATCATTCAAATCTGAATGACTTGCATGAGATGCTTGTGTATTTTCATTTTCAAGAATTTCATTCAATTTTTTACTAGTAAAATCAAGTAAGCGACTTGTAAAACATGCTTTAGGATGAGATTTAGTAGCAAGATTGTTATGCCCAATTGGTGCATTTATAAATTCCATAATGTTGCTTTCTAATTCTTCATTAATTTCATCATCATCAGGACGGAAAATCCATTTTTCAATAATTTCTAATACTTCTTTAGAAGATGGTCTTTTTGATGAATCTTCATTCCAACATTCTTTCATTAAATCTACATAACATTGTGGAGTATTTTCAATAATTTCAGGACGTTCACCTTTACAAATACTCAAACTAAGTTGAATATCATGTGCTCTATTATTAAATGGTGGTACCCCAGATGTAAGTTCCCACATAATCATAGAAAAACTATATATATCACTAGCTGGAGTATAAGATTTGCCTCTTAAAACTTCAGGAGCCATAAATGATATAACACCATAAATATCATATTTTTCCAAAAATGATTTTATAGGTTGGCATAATCCTAAATCACTAATATAAATTTTATCCTTATCCTTATTACTATGATTTAAAATATTACCATCATGAAAATCACAATGAATAAGATTTTTTTCATGTATCTTACTAAGTCCAGAAATAATTTCGTACAACATATATAATTTTTGATTCCAATTATTTTTGACTATACTTGTTAAATTTTCTCTTAAATTACCTTTATTTGCATAATCCATTACTACCATATATTTCGATGTATTTGGATCTTTTGTGAATCCATAAATATCTATAATATTGATTGAACTTAAAACACTTGTATGATATTCCCACTATAAAATAATAATAATAATTTATTATTATAAATAAATTTTAATTTAAATTAAAAATAGAAAATAATATACTATCATACTTCTTTCAAAAATTCATTTAAATTTTCATTTAAATTCTTGTGACATTTAAGTATTACTTCTCCAACTCCATTTGACCAATTAGCTTTGTATATAGTACCAAATCCTCCTTCATTAAGATATTCAACATTTTTAAATTTGTTATAAGGAATCCATTTTAATCGTTTTTTAAGAACAAAATCATCTATAATTGTATTTCCACTTTTCCCAAATCTATAAATTTAAATAGTTAAAATTATATTGTAGATTATATTATAATTTATACAAAATAAATTATTACTTACTCTAAAATTTAAATAGGGATTTAATGAAATATAAGTCTTAATTTTTAGATAAATACATATAATAACCTATGACTTACAACTTACCGACTAAAGTAACAGATATTTTTCAAATAAAAGAATTCAGTTAACCAATAAATATTATATAAAATATATAACAATAGAGACACTTACAAGCTAGATCATAAATAATTTTTTAAATAAAGAAATTAGTTAGTTACATTATATGTAAATAATATAATAATAAGTAATAATAGAATTAAATAAATAACTTATGACTTACCAACTAAAATAATTACAAAATAATTTTTTAAATAAAGAAATTAGTTAGTTTAAATTATATGTAAATATTATAACAATAAGTAATAATAGAATTAAATAAATAACTTACTCTCTATATTATTTAATAATTTTTTAAATAAAGAAATTAGTTAATTTAAATCATATGTAAATACTATAACAATAAGTAATAATAAAATTAAATAAATAACTTACGCCCTATATTATTTAATAATTTTTTAAATAAAGAAATTAGTTAGTTTATAACAATAAGTAATAATAGAATTAAATAAATAACTTACACTCTATTATTTGATAATTTTTTAAATAAAGAAATTAGTTAATTTAAATTATATGTAAATACTATAACAATAAGTAATAATAAAATTAAATAAATAACTTACGCCCTATATTATTTAATAATTTTTTAAATAAAAAAATTAGTTAGTTTAAATTATATGTAAATATTATAACAATAAGTAATAATAAAATTAAATAAATAACTTACGCCCTATATTATTTAATAATTTTTTAAATAAAGAAATTAGTTAGTTTATAACAATAAGTAATAATAGA
This sequence comes from Rhizophagus irregularis, assembly GCF_026210795.1. Taxonomy (NCBI): domain Eukaryota; kingdom Fungi; phylum Glomeromycota; class Glomeromycetes; order Glomerales; family Glomeraceae; genus Rhizophagus; species Rhizophagus irregularis. The sequence continues at coordinate 3,158,968 of NC_089435.1, read as the reverse complement.
ATTAAATAAATAACTTACACTCTATATTATTTGATAATTTTTAAATAAAGAAATTAGTTAGTTACATTATATGTAAATAATATAATAATAAGTAATAATAGAATTAAATAAATAACTTACTCTCTATATTATTTAATAATTTTTTAAATAAAGAAATTAGTTAGTTTAAATTATATGTAATTATTATAACAATAAGTAATAATAGAATTAAATAAATAACTTACTCTCTATATTATTTGATAATTTTTAAATAAAGAAATTAATTAGTTTAAATTATATGTAAATATTATAACAATAAGAATAATAGAATTAAATAAATAACTTACTCTCTATATTATTTAATAATTTTTTAAATAAAGAAATTAGATAGTTTAAATTATATGTAAATATTATATCAATAAGTAATAATAGAATTAAATAAATAACTTACTCTCTATATTATTTAATAATTTTTTAAATAAAGAAATTAGTTAGTTTAAATTATATGTAAATATTATAACAATAAGTAATAATAGAATTAAATAAATAACTTATGACTTACCAACTAAAATAATTACAAAATAATTTTTTAAATAAAGAAATTAGTTAGTTTAAATTATATGTAAATATTATAACAATAAGTAATAATAAAATTAAATAAATAACTTACTCTCTATATTATTAAATAATTTATTAAATAAAGAAATTAGTTAGTTTAAACTATACGTAAATATTATAACAATAAGTAATAATAGAATTAAATAAATAACTTATGACTTACCAACTAAAATAATTACAAAATAATTTTTTAAATAAAGAAATTAGTTAGTTTAAATTATATGTAAATATTATAACAATAAGTGATAATAGAATTAAATAAATAACTTACGAACTATATCATTTAATAATTTTTTAGATAAAGAAATTAGTTAGTTTAAATTATATGTAAATATTATAACAATAAGTAATAATAGAATTAAATAAATAACTTACGAACTATATTATTTAATAATTTTTTAAATAAAGAAATTAGTTAGTTTAAATCATATGTAAATATTATAACAATAAGTAATAATAGTATTAAATAAATAACTTACGAGCTATATTATTAAATAATGTTTTTAAATATAAAGAGATTAGTTAGTTTAAATTATATGTAAATATTATAACAATATGTAATAATAGAATTAAATAAATAACTTACGAACTATATTATTTAATAATTTTTTAAATAAAGAAATTAGTTAGTTTAAATTATATGTAAATATTATATCAATAAGTAATAATAAAATTAAATAAATAACTTACGAGCTATATTATTTAATAATTTTTTAAATAAAGAAATTAGTTAGTTTAAATTATATGTAAATATTATAACAATAAGTAATAATAGAATTAAATAAATTAACTTACGAACTATATTATTTAATAATTTTTTAAATAAAGAAATTAGATAGTTTAAATTATATGTAAATATTATAACAATAAGTAATAATAGAATATAGAATTAAATAAATAACTTACTCTCTATATTATTTAATAATTTTTTAAATAAAGAAATTAGTTAGTTTAAATTATATGTAAATATTATAACAATAAGTAATAATAGAATTAAATAAATAACTTACGAACTATATTATTTAATAATTTTTTAAATAAAGAAATTAGTTAGTTTAAATTATATGTAAATATTATATCAATAAGTAATAATAAAATTAAATAAATAACTTACGAGCTATATTATTTAATAATTTTTTAAATAAAGAAATTAGTTAGTTTAAATTATATGTAAATATTATAACAATAAGTAATAATAGAATTAAATAAATTAACTTACGAACTATATTATTTAATAATTTTTTAAATAAAGAAATTAGATAGTTTAAATTATATGTAAATATTATAACAATAAGTAATAATAGAATATAGAATTAAATAAATAACTTACTCTCTATATTATTTAATAATTTTTTAAATAAAGAAATTAGTTAGTTTAAATTATATGTAAATATTATAACAATAAGTAATAATAGAATTAAATAAATAACTTACGAACTATATTATTTAATAATTTTTTAAATAAAGAAATTAGTTAGTTTAAATTATATGTAAATACTATAACAATAAGTAATAATAAAATTAAATAAATAACTTACGCCCTACATTATTTAATAATTTTTTAAATAAAGAAATTAGTTAGTTTAAATTATGTAAATATTATAACAATAAGTAATAATAGAATTAAATAAATAACTTACGAACTAATAAAGAAATTAGATAGTTTAAATTATATGTAAATATTATAACAATAAGAATAATAGAATTAAATAAATAACTTACTCTCTATATTATTTAATAATTTTTAAATAAAGAAATTAGTTAGTTTAAATTATATGTAAATATTATATCAATAAGTAATAATAGAATTAAATAAATAACTTACGAGCTATATTATTTAATAATTTTTTAAATAAAGAAATTAGTTAGTTGAAAACTTTAAATCATATGTAAATATTATAACAATATGTAATAATAAAATTAAATAAATAACTTACGAGCTATATTATTTAATAATTTTTTAAGAAATTAGTTAGTCTAAATTATATGTAAATATTATAACAATAAGTAATGATAGAATTAAATAAATAACTTACGAACTATATTATTTAATAATTTTTTAAATAAAGAAATTAGTTAGTATAAATTATATGTAAATATTATAACAATAAGTAATAATAGAATTAAATAAATTAACTTACGAACTAATAAAGAAATTAGTTAGTTTAAATTATATGTAAATATTATAACAATAAGTAATAATAAAAAACTTACGAACTATATTATTTAATAATTTTTTAAATAAAGAAATTAGTTAGTCTAAATTATATGTAAATATTATAACAATAAGTAATAATAGAATTAAATAAATAACTTACACCCTATATTATTTAATAATTTTTAAATAAAGAAATTTGTTAAATTATATAAATAATATCAATATAGACATCATATAACTTACACCCTGTAGTATTATTAATTATTAATTAGTTAAATATAAAGATAATATAAAAGTATTTACTGTATATTATATATATTACTTACAATCTAGTTATTTAAATTAAGAATATAATTAGTTGAATTATATAAAATATTAAACAAATAAATATAATATATATATTGTAACTTACTATCTGTAATATAATTAATAATTAAATAGTTATTTAAACAAAGAATTTAGTTATTTGAATGTTATGTTAGAATAAATAAAGTAGTAAAGGACTAAAGGTTTAAATAACTGATAACTTATTGTATATGTTCTATGTAAGCACTGGACATTTTTCACGTATGTTATTGATCACTTTATAATAGTGATACACAAATTTTGGTCACTTTATAATTAGTGATATACAAAATTTTGATCACATTATTATAAAATAATAAATAAGATACGCGAAAAAGGTCTCAGTTGCTTTACGTCATACATATCCAATAACTTTATTATCAGTCATGTTTATGATAACTGATTTACACTAGGATGCTACTCTATCATGCGGCCTTCGGTCATATGATATACATAGCAATCCTAGTGGTAAATCAGTTATCATCTACAACATGACCGATAACAATTACTTACCAACTACAGTATTATTAATCATTAAATAAATTATTTAGTTATATGGAATACAATAAAAATAATGAGTAATTCATTATATTAACTTACAAGCTAAATATTTAATATAATTTTTATATAAAATAGTTAGCCTAGATAGTATTTGAATTGTTTATAAATAAAAATTTAATATTTTAGCTTGTTTGATATACCTTTAGATTCTCCAGTGCCACTTTCTTCAAATTTCTCAATGCTACTTCTTTCAAATTCTTCAGTGCCACTTTCTTCAAATTCTTCAATATTACTGGAAACTAGTTTTATTATATTGCAAATTTGGTTTAATATATTTGATTATTTATAATTAAGTTTTTTTAATAAATAAAAATCTTAATATTTCAATTTTGTTTTGTATATTATATTTACCTTTGGGTTCTTTGGTATCACACAAAACTAGTTTTATTATATTGCAAGTTTGTTTTAATAATTTTGAATAATTCTAATTTATATTATTATTCATGTTATATGCTTTACCTTTACCAATACATTGGTCCATTGCTATATCAAAATTCTCCCTAATTGAAAAAGACAAAGTAAATATTTTTTTTTCTTTTTTTTTTAATAATATTTATGCAAAATACATTATGTGCAAAGGCGTTGATCACAAGTACAAGCATTGCATCATTGTATATATGACAAACAAATTTTGCATAACCAGAATGTATATGTAATACTTATATGGCCCGCCGTAGCTACAAACAGAAAATTATTTTATTATTATCTAATCCTATTGTTTCGGTCTTTTAAAGACCGATTTTTTTTATATTACCGTATTGTTATTTTTTTTAGTTTTTTTTTTTCACTCTTTTTGGACCGAATTATTGTCCCTTTTTTTCAGAATTTTTTCGGTACTTATTTTTTTTCAGGTTCCTTTTTTTCTCCCTTTTTTAAACCGATTTCTTTTTTTATTCTTTTTCATTTCCCCAATTTTTTTTTATTTTGTTTTATTATTAAATAAAGAAATATAAATATATTTACAAAAATTATTATTTTTTAAAAAAAAATCAAGTAACATATAGGAAATTAACCAACATTGATAGAAAGATAATTAAGGTTTTTTCAATTAAATTGAACGCTGGATAAATAGTTTGATTTTTAAATTCATAAATATCAAAAAAAATATTTTATAATTAGTTAATTGAAGAAATTGTTGATTTAATAATAGATTATTATAATCAAATCCATATCCGAAATTTTTTAAATAATCACCAGATTTTTGAATAAAAATTTTAATTCAAATGGTTTAAAATGAATATCAAAAGAATAATAATAAATGAAATGAAATAACAGATTCTAATACATTTAATTGTTCGAAACTTCGAATATTTTTCCTAAGTTGGTTATAAGTTTAAGATTGACGTAATATAAAATAATAATAAGAAATAATTATAAAATTTATAATTAATTAACAATAATATTTGTAGTATTTTCATAATATCGAAAATACTTTTGATAATTATTTTTCACAATTTCTTAATTAATTCGAATTTCATTCTACACTCAAACGTCAAATCATTAATATAAATAGTTACATTATTGTAAATATAATTGGGAATTGTTAAACATCGCCGGGGGTTTTTTTTCCAAATATGTCACATGATGTACAATATATAAAGAATCAACTTAGCTAATTTTTGATCGGCTAAACTTAAAATTTTATCGCAAAAGATATTTTAAAAAAAAAATTTTTGCAAACATATTTATTTAAAATAATCTTATCTAATGAAATTTATTTGCAAATATTAAAATTTAAATCACACGTTTTCGATTTTAAAGCAAAAAATCACCATTTATTTTTAATGAAGTGATACAATAAAAGAAAGATATTAAGTAAATTTCAATGATCAAGAAGAAAGATGCTAATAAAAAAATGAAATAACAATGAAGTAATGGAAAGTAATAGAAGATGAAAGGGAGTAAAAAAGAGTAATGTGAATTGATAGGAAACAAAAGGAGAAATAGGACATGATGGGAGATGAAAAGGAGTTATAGGAAGATGAAGAAAAGTGATGGGAGACGAAAAGGAGTGATGGGAGATGAAAAGGAGCGATGGGAAGATGAAGAGGAATAATGAGAAGATGAAGAAGAGTGATGGGAGACGAAAAGGAGTGATGGGTAGATGAAGAGGAATGATGGGAGACGAAAAGGAGTGATGGGAGATGAAAGGGAGCAATGGGAAGATGAAGAGGAATAATGAGAAGATGAAGAGGAGTGATGGGAGACGAAAAGGAGTGATGGGAAGATGAAGAGGAGTGATGGGAGACGAAAAGAAGTGACGAGAGACAAAAAAAGTTATGGGAAAATGAAGAGGAGTGATGGGAGACGAAAAGGAGTTATGAGAGACAAAAAGAAATGATGGGAAGTAAACAGGAGAGAAAAAGAAATAATGGAAAATGAAAAGATGTAATAGAAATAATGGGAGACGAAAAGGATGGAATAATGAGAAGTAATAGGAGGTGAAAAATGATGAGAGACAAAAAATAAAAAAAGATCATGATAAAATTTTATAAGGTGGCAAGGTGGCAACAAAAAATACGTCAATTACTACAGATCACCGGATCACGTGCATTCGAGTGTTTTTTTCACGTAGTAAAAATAGTTCAAACAATGGTAAATTTCCCATATCGGTTAGGGTATCCGATCAAAATCTCATAGAAGGTTGGGTAGCAAAAGATAATGATAGGAAACCAGGTAAAAAATAAACCATAAAGTGAAGTTAGTAAGAAACGAAATATAAGATAGAAACAAAAAAAAAATAAATAAAAAAAAAATACCTTTATTAATTGTAGAACCGAAAGAACTAAAAGATCTAAAAAAAAATGAAATAAAATTAGTTAAAAATGAAATATGAACCAGAAACAAAAAAAAAAATAAAAAATAAGAAACGAAATGTAAAGTGAAAAACAACTGTACCTTAATTGCAGAACCGGAAGGACTAAATAATGAAATAGAGTTAGTAAGAAACAAAGTGTAAGAATGTAAGTTAGTAATAAAAATAAAAGAAAAAAGAAAAATACCTTGAGACCGAAAGAACCAAGGAAACGAACCTCGAGCCTACAATTAAAGTGATCATGTGGCAAATCTGGCCAATCAAAAGTATTAAATCTGCCACGTGATCGACCCAGGCGAAGTTTACCAATTCCCAATTAATATCATTCTAATATTATAATTATAATTTAATACATATTATTTTATTAATTTTTGTTAACTAATTATTACCTATATAAATTCCTAATTATAAACAAAACAAACTCATTGGAAGCAACGGGTAACTGCTAGTATGTACTCTATATTTAATGATAAAGCTGTGCCACAATTTAGAGTAACATGCGTGGTAATTGGTATCGTATCCTTACTATAATATCGTTATTCGTTTTCTCTAACTAATGACTTAAAATTTGAACGAACATTTTTAACTATAAATGTCTTTTTTGGCTTATTACATGACTCTTCTTTTAAATATGAGTTTATAAAAAAGTTATAGTGAAGAGTTGATTATTTATCTAATTGATTAAACTTACATGCTTGACGCTAGTCAAATTTAATATTAACAATAGTCAAATTTAGTCTATAAATATATTATTTATTATTAGTCAGAAGCTCTAAATTTTGTTAAATGTTAAAAATAAAAATAAAAATAAAAAAAGGAGAATATTAAAAGATTAGTCCAATGATTTTATTTGAACCATATCATTGCTGACTACTAGAGTATGTTTGTGGGCTATCAAATGTTCAAGTAAAAAAACTGTATATTAATGAATACGTGATTTAAAAAAGTTGCCGATAAAAACGTTAATTTGAAAATTAATTCATGCACACCACATGATTATCCTTCTGCTAATTCCCAAAAGTTTACCAATATTTTTTATTTTTATTATAAAGAGGTGTAAACATATACTGTAAATGCTAGAATATAAAAAACTAGCCTGAAAAACTCAGACATGTGATCAATTGCCAATCCGCGAAAATTTTATGACTAATCCAATCCAGTTGTAGTAGGAATTTTGTAACGCTAACGGAAAAGTTAACGATGCGCTGCAATAAAAAATTTTTTTTTTGATTTCCTTTTTCACAGTTTATGAAAACCGTATTTTATTAAAAGTTTTTTTTTTGTTCTCCTCAGTTTTGTTTTAACCCGGATTTTTTAAAAAATTTTTTCTCTTCCCTCCGGTTTTTTTAAGACCGGAGGATTTTTTTAATAATATTTTAGTTTGATGCTGCAATGCTATGGTGAGTGCCTTTTTTTCTCTTTTTTTTTTCTTTTACCGAAATTTCTTTTTTTTGCTTTACCTTTTAGGTTTGAATCAGTGAATCAAAATAAATACATTTTGAAATGAATAATAAAACTAAATTTTTTTTTATTTTTGGTTTTTTAGCTCAACGTCATCGGATGTAAAAAATACTTTATATGGCGTTTTCCTTTTGAGAATGTTTTATCTGTGGTTTTAATATCTATTCTTATAATCTTTTTTTTTTATTTTTTTTCAGCTCAACCCAAAAACAAAATTAGCTTTTTTTTTATTTTTGACTATTTTTATTATTATTATTATACATTTATTGAATAGCACTAATAATAGAAATGACTTTTTTTGCTACTATTTTTTTTTTTACAGGGTTCGTCTTACTTTTAAATATTTTATTTTATATAATTAAAAATTTACTACAGCTTATACAGCTTATATTAGCTTATGTTAGAGGATGGAGAATGGAGATAACAAAAAAATTACAATAAAAAAATGAACAGTAACAGAAAAAGGAAAAAGCTCATTTATAGAGCAGCATATTAATATGAATTAATCTGTTGCAACGCAACAGACTACAGCTAGTAGACTATTTAAATTAAAAAAAAAATAAGAGTAAAATCTAAAGTAAAATAAATGTTATTAAATTGTTTTATAGTTAATATAAATTACGATCCATCCAAATAATTTGACGTTGCGAGCCCCATAAGGGCACGTGTTAAGATCACGTGTAGCCATTACACTAACGCTACAATTACTTTTAGTGTGGTTATGCTTTAACCTATTTTTACCAATAGTTAAATCATAAACTACGATAAGCTATAAAAAATAAAATTAGTATAACTAAATAAAACAATTAAGCATATTTGGTTAGAAATAATTTAATATTGCTAGAGTTGCCGTTTGAACAGATACACAATGAGAGTGTTAGAAGATTAGGTAAACCGAGCTCACCATCAACATCAACATCACAAGAAGCGTCTTCAACTTCTTCTTCAAAGCAACCTAAGCATCCCTCTGGAGAATTATCTTCAAAAGTCGCCATAAATTCCAAGGAAATGCCGAGACCGGCAACGTCGAACCTCCTACTATCTCTAGGTCAGTCACGCCTACCCTCCCTTCTTTTTCGCAAAGTGCTAATGCCATTAATATGACTATCAATAATAATTACGATGGATCAGATGAGTAAGAGGATTAGGATTTTTTTTTTCCATTAATATATTATGAAAGCGCTGATGCTAATACAAACCTAGCTATTATTTTTTTTCATATCTGTAAAATGCTAAAATATATCTCCCGTATTATTCATTAATATCACTTGTAAATGCACACGTTTAAAAAATTCAAAATAAAATTCTTTATTATAACTTTGTAAAGTAATACGTGAGAAAGTGCCGGTTAAAAAATGATTGGAGTAGATCTCGTTTAAAGGGAGAAAGAGTATTTAAACAAATTTGGTAGAGATAAAATAATAATAAAATTATTAAAAAATAAAATAAAACATGCTTTCATAAATACACAAACAAATATTCCATCAATAAAAATATCCAAAACTTTATTCCGATGGTGCAACCAGTACAGGCGTTCCTTTATCATTTCCCGCTCTAGGATCAAAATTTATAGCTACAGCATAAGCTGTTATTTTAAGATTGCTGCCTGGAATGAAACAGTATTTGATCCTTTCAGTATTTCTATAATCATGGAAATCTTTAGTGATATTGTGTTTATAAAAGTTAGATTCAACTACTTGTTCTGACAAAAACGTCTGCAGTTCATACACTTCCGCTGGATTCCCATCTCCATCATACGTATTCACTCCGGTATGCAAATCTCCTCCTTGAATGTATGCTGTATCAGATGAACAGGAAAGTTTATTATATTCAATACTAGTCCATGTTCTGATATATAGCTTTTCCATACAAACTGACTGATGATTTTCATTAGCATCATTATAATCAATACAAACTTCGTCCTTTTTACATGATTTATTAAAAGTGATGAGTTTACCATCAGGATGTTGACAATGAACAATTATTTTTCTTAATTTGTCACAATATGAATCAATGAGTACATCGTTCCCATCTAAACACTCGACAAGTTGAAATCGCTTATTCAAATGTCCACGACGACTCAGAGACTGCTGATTCAGTGTTCCATACTTTTCCAATTGAGCACGGCGACTAGTCAATTTTGATGATACCTCTAGAGGTACTCCTATGGTTATAGTTGTGATCGCAATTAAAGAGAAAGCGTATATACACAATTTAGCAAACATACTCTACTTGTGCTTTAAGTTGTTTTTGTAGAAGGATGTAAATGTAGGAGATCACACTATTTATACACTCTTATTACGTATATCAATATGGTATAGGCTAGTTATTTGCGCAAATCTTATTCTTTATTAAGCTTTTTTAAATATCATTTCGAAATTTGAAATTCTTTCTATGATTCTGAGATCGGAAATAAATCGTATTATTTACATTTTGTCTCAGATTCATAAAGAGTTTTGGTGCACTTAATTTCAGAAATCGTTTACTATCTGCTGTAGGTTGACTATTCTGATCATCAGACTAACCGTGAAAATAAGTGTTTTTGTCTCATGTAATTTCCAATTAACAAAACTATGGGATAAAATTAAAAAATTATCAGGATTTTGATTTTTTCTGGAATTCGTAATGCAACCTCATTCATGTAATTTTTAATTATTTTATACCCTATAAAAAAAATTTTATCCGTTATTTCTGTAAATACTCCGTAAAAATGAGCTTTTCACGGATCCATTCACGGAAAATGTAAATAATTCGATAAATTCCGTGATATAAGGTTATTAATTCCGGAATATAAGCCTTTTACAGAAAAAAGATTGCGTATAAAAAACGGATCGACAGGGTATCATATGATGATACGACAGATACGTGCATCATTTTTACTTAATTAACGTATAGTATAATTTTGTTTCCATGTAGATTGTAGATGTTTGTATCATGTGATCATCAATTAAGCGTGTCTAGACTGTCTAGTGTCTACAGTCAGTCAGTCAGTATCATTACATTGATTCCACATTTCCACGTAACAATCGTAATATGTGAAGTTAGATTATCGTAAAAAACTTTATTTAGTCAGTCATTTTACGTGAAAAATTTTTTGATCCTGTCACTAATAACTAATATAATTATGATTATTCATGTTTACAGTAAAAAAAGTGAATTTGATATTACATTGTAATGACTTAAATAATATTGAATAAAATTTGCAAAGTTGAAGTCAGTGATTTAGGTAATTTAAAAGAGCACGTTGAACAGTCTTCATATACAAATCAATTTATTATAAGAATATTTTTATTTTTTGTTTATTGGGTAATTTTGTTGATTGTTTAAATGTAAAACTGTAATATGTAATATATTAATGTTACAACTAATGTTTTACGGATTGGCAACTTAATTTTAAAATCCAATAATTTACCATAAAACACGTAACTAATAATCTGAAATTTATTATAACGAACTGATAATCATATCTGAAATGCATTAATCATTTTTAGTATTTTATGTATTAGATTCACATTTTTCATTATATTGTATATTGTTAGTATAGAATAATTTGATCAACAACCGAAAATTAGGAATGTAAGTAAATCTGAAGTTATCTGTTCAATTACAAACTGATTTTATTTATATAAAAAATATAAAAAATAAAATTTACATGTACTCTATAATCAGTGTTGTACATAAATAAATAAATATATATGATAAATAATATAATGCTATAAGATAATATAACCTATACTAAAAATAAATTTGATTCATTTTATTCATTTGTATCATCCATGAATGATAATCTGTATAAAGAATTGATTTTAGATTAGATAAATTCAATTATAATATTTATTAAAAATAAAAATTATAAGACTTACTTTGTAAAATCACTGTATTATTATCAAATTTTGGGATATTTTTTGTAAAAGGATTAAGTAACCGAGATTTATAAACAGCTTGTGGATGAGTACTTTCACCAAAAGCAATAGGTTTTGATCTTCTGTATTCTTCTGCTTCTTTAAATTGTTTTTCAATTTCATATTCCTTTTCAAACTCCATGAATCCTTTAAAGGATGGTCACATCATACATATATGAGATCCAAAATAATGTAATTAATTCAAAAATTTTATCTGCTTCTGGTCTATTATTTGGATTCGAATCCCAACACTGTTTCATCAAATCAATATAACATATAGGTGTATTTGGTTGGCTGAAGAAGCATTAATAAAAATAGTCTATTGCATTTAATTTATATTACATGTTATTTTATTTTTTTTGTGAGACAACTTATCACAATCATTCATAGAATATTTTCTCAAAGTAAATTTTTTAGCTAACACTAATTTAATAAAAAAGAATATTAATTGTAGCAAATTATTGTAAAATACTATTTAATTGTAAAATACATTGTAAATTTAATTGTCAAATGTAAAATTGTTAACATTTATTCTCCTAACTGAATTTTTGATCATACAATATCAAAAACCTGCATCCAACAGATAAAAGAATTGTAGTTATTATATTACCTATTTTCTCTCTCTTCCAGTTATTCCGCTAGTTCTTCCTATTTTTTAGTAATTACTTAACGAAATACACTTCCAATTTTACAGAAGATTTATTTGTCTTCATTTAAATTTCTCTGCATACTCTCTTCCCTCCTTGTGATCAAGTTTCTTCTCTCCACTTCCTTTCTTTGTGCAGTCACTTTGCATTCATTTTTCTTACATCATTTATCTCTTTTTGATTTAGACACCAGTACTATCAAGGAAAAACAGAAAAACTCTGCGTGAAGAAACCACTGAGAAAAAAAGAACAAAGTGTGAGTAACTGTTCGTTAATACAAATAAATCAAAGAAAAAAAACTTATTGAAATACAATACATCCAAAGTGATCCAGAGAGACCCAAAAAGCTGGCTTCCTAAAAAAGAAATAATCCAACTAAATTCCACGTGTCTATACCCAACTAGAAAAAGCAAAACGAAACGTTAGTAAGCATTTCGTTAAAAAATAGTTCAAAGAAAAGAAAAGTTACTGAATTCCCATGCAACAAATACCTGAAGAACAATCTGTCTTAAAAAGAGAGAAGCAATCAAGGAATAATTTAAAATAAAAATAGTAATCCCACTAAATTAATGCGAATTTTAAATTAATAAAAATGTAAAACGTTTTTAAAATATTCAAAAACTTATCCGATTCTTCCATATTCGAGTTGGAGTCAAAGTTCTTACGAAAAAAGCAAAAAAAAAAGTTAAACCCCGTTTTTTTAAAGGTCCGAAAATTTTTTTTGAAACTAAAGATTGAAGCGTTAATGAACGTTTTGTTAAAATAAATGGCTCAAAGAAAAACCCACTACCAAATTCTCACACATCTAAAGAAATCTGCAGTATCAATGCGAGAACTTCTCTATTGTAATATGATACCGTGGATTACATTGCGATAGCTGGAAATCATAAACGAAAGTGGATTCTGGGACAATTATAAATTCTTATGTGAGAAATTTCGGGACACGCATCTACTATTCTACTATGATAATAATTTATTGATTAACAGTTAATGTTATCATCATCCAAATCATGAAGTTCTATACACCTAACAAGCTTTCCATATTCACGTTGTTTAACGTGATTTTTTTCACCAACTGTTGCGTTCACAAACAGGACAATATGTTTAGGATACTCTCGAGGGACAAAAAGGTATATTTATATACAGTTACAGGAGAAGGAGGGAGATCCCAAACTTAATGTGTACTTTGATTTGATAATAATATCAAAGTACATAGTTATTTTTTACTAAATAAATTGCTTATTTACTTTATAAAAACAATATATATATATATATAAAGATTAGTCCATTGATTCTAATTACATCATTGCTGACTACTAGAATATGTTTGTGGGCTATCAAATATTCAAGTAAAAAATATATGTATTAATGAATGCGTGATTTAAATGAAAAAAGTTACCGATAAAAACGTTAATGTGAAAATTTAATTCAACATTAAACTCATTAAGCTATAGAAATTTTTTTTAAAAAAAACCAAAATGTAAAAATAATTCATGCGGGTAACCACGAGTATTGTTGAACACATATTAAAACAAACGTAACATGAAAATCTGCAATAAATATTATTTTTTTCTTTCCTTTTTTACAGTTTTTGAAAACCGTATTTTTTATTTTTATAACTAGAAATCATACCCTCCAAAAAACATAAACATATCTAAAAAATAGTTTATTTTTTATTGTAAAAATTTAGAAAATCGTTATAACTTAAAATATTTATTGTAATATTAAAATTTTATCTCTGAAAAATTTCTGGAAAAATATTTGGTAGTTTAATATGTGCTAAAGCTCTATCACTATTGATAAAATTTTTCGGACTTAAGGTGAACGAAAATTTGTAATATATTCATTTGAGAGAAATATCTTTACGTAAAGCTACTACAAATTTCAATTAAATTAAGAAAATATTTCATAAATTTATTAATTTACTGCCTATAAATCACTTCTGTTTATTATGATCTTTCCAAGTGCATGGATTTGTAATCTGTCTTTCATACTTATTATTAATTTCTTTTTTTGCAAATTATTCCACTCCCTTTTAAATCTTTTCACCATGAAAGTTTTTCCCAACCACATAAATATTTATTATATTGTTGTTGATGATGTGGAATTAAACGAGTAAGAAGAATATAAATTACCAAATCAAGACATGGTCGAATAAATTTTTGAAACATTGCAATTAAAATCTACTCTACTAGTTAAATATTCATTAGTGTTGATTTCTAAAATTCTTTCAAATAGTTGTTTTGACATTTCTTCTAGAGTTAAAAGTCCTACCTCTGTGTTAGATTGATTAGATTGTTTATATTGCAAAGTAGCTTTATGACGACATATATTACAAGTTTTAATTTGCTGAGTATTTTCATTAATGAAAGCTTCTAGAGGTAAATTTTTTTGACATTTTTTACATTTTTGTAAATTACCAGTAGTTACAATATCCATATTGAAAGTAATAAAGTTATTTAATTAATTATTATTTATGTAAACTTTAATCTCAATCATGTGATATGTGATGATCACATGATTTACGCAGAATTTTTTGGGGTGCTCTTGGGGTAGTTGGTCAGAACAACTAGGTACGATTATCAAAATAATAATATGAATGTCAATTTAATACTTCATATTTTTATGTTAGAAAGTTAGGAGTCAACTACTTGTTTTTTTTTTCACTGCAATACATAATAGACACATACGCTACCAACCTTGTAATCATATAATATAGTTGGGCTAATTTTTAACATTAAAAAAATATATTACGTTTGACCATCAAATAAAATATTTTCTTATTAGTGAATTATCAAACTCTTTATTTGCACAAAAATCATATTATAAATAAATAATTATAAAAGTATACGTTTTGCAATTCAAAATAAATTCGCGAAAATTATTATACATTAAATAAAGACAAATTATTTTGTGCTCACATTGAGCCAATAAAAAATATATTTATACAAAACCTTTAAAGTGGCGTGAGTATCTAACGTAAAATTTATGTCATTTGTGAAAAAAAAAATAAGGTTTTGTTTACGAATACATAAAAAGAAAATTCGTTCTATTTGCTATATTAAATACATATACATATAACTAATATTCAACTATTAAATTAAAAAAAAATGGAGAAAAGAAAAACTAACCCAAACTTTTATAATGTAAGGTTAGACTACACTACAACCACAAGTTAATATAAAAATTAATACTATAAATTTGACTCATCAATATTATTAATATCTATATCAAATTCCTTGGTAACATATTCTATTTTTATAAATTAAAAAAAAATTAAAACTATTATTTATATATTTTTAAAAGAAAAACAGAGTATTTACTCACCGTTATGTTGTTGTTGACTCATATTTGCGTTAATATCTAATTCGATTTCTTTCGTAAGATAATCTAAAGAAGAATTTAAATCTATTTAAAGTTAAGAATTTACATAATAATAAAAATGTTATTTATCTAAAAATAGAATTTGCTTACCATAATTTTCATTCTCAAATAATTTTCTCCTTTTAATACTTTGATCTAAATTGTATTTTTAAAAAAAATTCGTAAATGAAAATTAAAATAATTGAAGACACAATAAAATATATAGGGTTATCAATTTTTATTAGATAATTATGCATGGAATCTAACTTTATCATACCGTTGATATTACTGTCTTCAACCGAACCTTTATCAACCTTTCTTTTATCTTTAAAATTATAATATTATTAATATTAATACAAACGTCACATTAAACGAAACCCGAGTAATTACCAGCAGAAGATGCCTTGCTATTTTTCTGATAATAATAAAATGGATCTAATGGATCTAAATAATTATTAAAAAAAAAGTCAGAATTTTTCTGCAGTATTCAGTATAATAAAATTATTTACCGATAGATTGACTTCTTGAACTCCTTAATGACATTGCAGATTGAATCATGTGACTTAAAGGTCTACTCTTATAAACGGCGCCTAGATTATTTATTGTTACAGGTCCAATATCTGATGATTTTATAATTTTAGTTAAACTTGTACTATCATTTTCATTTATAAACATTGCCCAAATTTTGCCAGATATATTATTAACATTTGGTCTTTGTTCTGGATCAGAATGCCAGCATTCTTTCATTAATTCAATATATTCTTTAGGTGCATTTGTAACAATTGATGGTCGTAAACCATCACATATTTTGATTATAAGTTCAATATCATGATTTTCATTCCAAAAAGGCCTTCTACCTGTCATAAATTCCCACATAATCATCCCATAACTATATATATCCGAAGCTTCTGTATATTTTTGCCCTTGAAAAATAACTGGTGCCATATAAGGAATAATACCATAATTCTCATTGCTATCTTCTGTACATTCAATTGCAGATTTACTTATTCCAAGATCACCTATATGCGCAGTATGTCCATCGAAGAAGATATTTCCACTATGTAAATCCCTGTGAACAATTTTTGCTTTGTGTATATTATTAAGTCCAATTGCTATATAACATAATTTATTCAACTTTGTTCCCCAATTAATATTATAAAATTCGTTACTTATATAATGTATCAAATCACCTGAATTATAATATGGCATAATAATTATAATATCTTTGGTAATAGGATCTTGAGTAATTCCAAAATAATTACTAATATAACTTTTATGTGCATTCTTATCTGAATAAATCTGATAAAATATCTTGAACTAATTAATTTATCATCATCATATTGAAGATTTAAAACATATAGAATTTGCCATACCTCATTCAGTTCCTTGGGTGTAATGTTTTTAGAATTGTTAAGCTTTTTGAGAACAACGGTATAATTTTTTCTACGAGTAATATTCCAATAATCATCTTTAATCCTATTCCAATTATTGATAGGACCATCAACCCAAGTAGCTTTATAAATTTTACTAAATCCTCCTTCAGCAATAAATTCTATATTGGTGAATTGATCATAAGGAATAAGCTCCATTTTACCATCTTCTATAAAAGCATAATTACTTTGAGTATATCTGATAAAATCGTCAACAACTTTGTTTCCACTTTGTTTAGGCTTAAGTATAGTCTTTATATTGTAACACACGTGACAAATCTCGTGACTTTTATCAAAAATTTTTCTTTTTCTATTACATTCATTACATTTCTTATATATGTTTTGTGAGTTTTGTGTCGGCTGAATTGAAGGCGTGTTGTCCGATATTAAAAAGTCAATTTTATGTTTATAATATACTGGTTGCTCCATTACTTCAAATTATCTAAAATAAAAATTTCATTTATTTGTAACGTTCAAGTAAACTTTCTAGTATATATATATGTAGTAAAATTTAACACGGAATTTTTTTCCAAATTTCCATGAAAAATTCTATGCATTCATTCCTTGCGAGTAAATAATCTAGAAGCTTATTTTGGAATGAAATTTAACAAGAATTCCATCAAAGAATAAATAAATTCTATAGGTATCGAAGTAACGGAACTTTGCAATATATAAATAGGTAACAAGAGATTGGCACTCATTCACTATTAGCTCTATGTATCTCTTCAGGGAATGACATAATGCCGCCTGTCATTAACAAAAAGGAAGGATCTACACTTTATTTGGGTTACCTTTCTATGTATTGCTCGGCTCCTTCTTGCAGAAAATTCACGTGGGGACAATAATATGGCGCAGTTGCATTAACTTAGCGTGAAAATAATAAAATTTTTTTTTTGACTTTCTTAATCAATTAATATATAAATTATATGACCCATAAAACCTTTTTAAAAAGCCTTTGTTGTCCGAGAATGTAGAGGAACAATAAAAAAACAATGATTACTACGCAGAGATTTCCGTTGTGCAAATATCAAACATAATTAATTATAAATTTAATGTGCACACAATTCTAAAAAAAAAAACATTTCGTTCAATAAGATAGGATTTCTAATTTTTATGGTAAGCTTCTACAAATTTTAAGTCACTTTCGTAAATTTACATTTAATTTAAGAATTATAATTAGAACGTAACTAATTTTTTTATTAATTCATTGATAAAGGAATATAATATTTTAGATTTAAATCTTGGATTTTGCAGAGAACTATGAGAATGATAAACCAACTGCGAAAATTATTAATGACAAAGGGTGAAATATTCAATTAAATTGGACAAGCAAAGTCTTGATAGATATCTTAAAATAAACCATTTACCGGATTAAAAAAAACAATGTTACAGTAATAAAGTAATATGGCACCTAATTACCTATATTTAGAGTCTATTAATTAGGCTTTCATTAAAATTTAAAATTTTCTTTATAATAAAACATAAATAACTTTCTACAGTAATGAATTTATCTAGTTTAATGAGCTAATGTATTTACTAATTATTAATATATAATGGTTAGAGCATTATTATTTTATTTAACTTTTACAATCATGTAGATTTGTATTTAATATAATACTGAACATACAGTAGTTATATTTACAATATGATTATTATATTAAGTATTATAGAATTTATGGTTTATTCAGACTCGAATAATTAATTGTTCCAAAAAAAAATATAAATTTCTCATCAAGAATATTATCATACGAATGTATTATTACAGAAGATTATATCATAGTAATATATTTAAAAAAAATTTATATCAAAAAAAAATTCCCATTATCAAATCTATTGTTACAAAAAAAAAATATTCTTATCACCAAAACTTATTGTTATTACTAAAAAAAATTGATAGAACTATTACTTAATAATATTAAAATGACGCCAGTTACCGGGAAGCAAAAAAAAAAGTAAATTTTTTTTATAATAGTGTTAATCGAATAATCACATGACCGGCGATCATGTTACGAATGTTACGAATGTTACGAATGTTGCAAATGTTACGAATGTTTAATATGTTTAACATGTTAAACATATGCAACATATTAAATATATAACACATATTTAACATATTACATTTGTTAAATATATAGCATTTATTTAATATTCTTAACATGATTAGCATAGAATTTATTGTTATAAATACATGCGTTCTAAATCAATGTAATAATAGATAATTCTGTTATATTTTAATAAAGCATTTATTAAATAAATTATCTCATTGTTTATTTTATAGTTTGTTATATTTGTGAGTCAGTATTTGCGTCTGAGTGTATATGCCCGTGTGTGCAATACCGTATTCGCATTTGACTGAAATTTCATTTTATTTTATTGTGTAACCTTCGTAAATCGATCGACAGTGATACATTTACTAATAATTTCATATAGTTTATTTCACTTTGCGTTCATTAACATTATTTAATATTTATTTTATTCATAATCCTTCTGCTTAACATACACCCATACGCTTATTTTTATAAGCATACAAGAACTGGCATAACAATAGGGAATTAACTATTAATTAATATTAGTAAATGTCAGTTACCAAAGGGCAAAGTCCGATCTATTGTTGGAAAAAAAATTTGATTCTAGAAAAAAAAAATAAATAAAAACGATCTATTATTAAAATAAATAAATGAAAATTACTAAATGATTCTGTTGTTAAAAAAAATAAAAAAATTAACTAAACGATCTATTAAGAAAATAAAAAAAAAGTTACTAAACGATCTATTAAAAAAAAATAATAATAAAAATTAAAAAAATTAAAAAAATTTACCAAATGATCTATCGTTAAAAAAAGATAAATTGTTTAATAAAAAAAATTACTAAATGAAAACAATTCTGATTGTAAAAAAAAAAAAATTAAAAAATTACTATTATGGTTATTAAAAAAAATAAATTAAAAAAATTACTAATCATAAAAAGAAGAGCAACTACAGGAGATCATCATGCAAAGATAGCTTATAAAGGCACGTGTTAGGAATCACGTGTAGTCATTATACCAACGCTTCTACAAATACTTTTGGTGTGGTTATTTTCGTAACGCTTTGTTATTTGTGAAATCTGAGAACATGTCAGCTTCTGTCGTTGGAGAACCAGATTTTGTCATAGTTGATAATAATATTTAATTACTCTTACCTTGGGAATCCAAAACTTAAATTTTTCTATTTCTCTTACTAGTAAGACAAAGTAAATCTTGATGCCAAACTTTTCATTCAAGATATTCTTTATTGCTCTCAATCCATCTTGCTTTATATTATGCTTCTTAAAAATGGTCACAGTATGCACTTCGGTTGTATAGATTTTTCACCAATAACCAATCCGAGTATAATTTGATTTCTTTTCGAATATAATCACATGATAAAATTTCAGTGACGGTTGTTCAAGATCAGTTAATTTCTGGCAGGATCAGTTGTTTAATCTTCTACATTGTCAATAAAAATACTTATCATAATTTGGGTAACCACTGCCACCATCTCTATAATACTTAATAAATTCACTCACATACTACGAAGTGACGAAGTGTAGAAAAATCGAATCCAGAAAATACCGGATCTCAGGCTAAAGCTTGAGAAATAAACCCTGCAGTTGCTGTGGAATGTACAAAATATTATTGTGAAAAAAGTTATCTAGCGTCAGAATTGCAATACAAACATGGACAGAGATATCGAGTATCTTACTTCGGGCGTTGCTTGATGGAGCCGTGCATTTGCATGCATGAAATAATAGACACTGTTAGTGATAGTATGTTTGTTATTGATAACAAAATCCATCCGATTAATGCATGTATTCATATGTAACAAAAATAGCAGTATAATTATTGTGTATATTACACGACTATATAATTTATTCAATAAAATAAATCGTTGCCAAAAGCAACAACTAATACATAAAAAATTGCGAATATACCGCCATTACAGTGCAATGTGCAAAATGACAAATATTTTTTTTGCAACTTCATATATTCTCCTTGTCTTTCTTCATAACTATTTACGAGGATACTACGGGTGTACTCTTTGTATCATTGAATTTTATATATTACATAAACTCTTGAGTTAACCCTAATGTTATTTTGTCCTATAAATGATAGCTCCTATAAGTTGTTTATCAACATGCTTTGTCAATTTTCTACCTTTAAGTGCCAACTGATTTTTGCTAGAAGATGGTCGAGGTGTTGCTCGTTTATTCTTTATCAAAATGTTAACATTTTCTGCTTGGGGACCATATACTGAGAAGTGATCATCAGCTTCGTTAAATTTCCCGTCACGAGAGTTTCGCACCACACGCTTCCATTTCTCAAGATCTTGACTTAGATCAAGGTGATCGTGTTTTAGCAGTAATTCAGCAGGAATGTCATACACCAATATTACACATGAATTTGGGTTCAGAAAACGTTTTCGCCCCCACTCGGCTGCCCATCTAAATTCGTCATTAAGGTGAAATGATGCAGATCTACCAAAGTCCTGATTTCCATGACACTTGCTCACATCAATGCCATCTTTGATAATAGATTCAGAAGACCTCCGGTCAGTGGTGTGAAAGTAATAGGTATGATTATCAGAGGACTGGTATGATTTCTCAGACAAAAGTAAATTAAGCTCCTCATCATCACCATTTGCTGGTATTTTATTTACAACAAAAAGATTTGGTAATCCTCCATATGAAACCAAGGTATTTTCAGGTGCACTTTCAATGAAAGAATTAAATTCGCATGAAAGAGGGTTAGTTTGTTGTGAAATCCATTCATTAATCCAGTATTGGGGTGTTTGATTTTGCAAAAAACCTTCTGAAACACTATTGACAATGGTATCAGCTGTTTCTGGGGTGATTGCAAAACAAGATGATAACCAAGCACTTGGTGAGATGTTTTCATTCCAGATATTGGTCTCCATTTCGGAAACATAGGAAAGAAGCCAATATTCGAGCGTCTGGGTTTCTAATATATCATCCGAAATAAATGAAAGCCATTGAACGAATTTATCTCGAATAAAACCAAGCAGAACAGCTTGATTCGTAATATATTCTTTTTCTTCCATATTCTCTGACGTTGTAGACACACTTTCATGCGATGATCCAGATTTTTCTAGATGTACCATATAGTGGGTTAATAATAGATAGATAATTCTCATTTTAATATTTAAACGTGATAAAGTTTCCGAACCTGTTACATTTAATTCGTTCATTTTTTCAGGCAAATATTCATTCAGGTTTAGTTCTTGCTTCAGCATTTCGTAAGATCTATCTCCGATAAAAAATTTGAAACGTTGTTTTTGAAATGAAGAATGATTTATCTGTGGCGAGCATGCAATTAGTACAATTGAAGTCATTGAACACCCCATTTATTAAAATTAGCAAATACCTTAAGATATGCCTTCATAAACTTATTGAAACTAAGAAATATTTTTTTATTATATTTTATATATGCTATTCCATTGCGCGCACATAATTTGGCAAGAGATTCTTTCTCATTTGTTGATTTCCAGAATGTAATCTCATCGTTTTCACGAACAAGACTATTGCAGAACGCACGTTGTAGCATCAATTTTCCTGCTAGAGACTTAGATGAGTATTTCATCAAACTTTTTTAATAATAAGAAAATTTTTCGGACTTGATTTTCACCTATTCTTTTTTTAATAAATTTAATTTGTGTCAAGACATTGCCGAGTCCTAACTTTGAAAAATGTTCAGGTTCCTCGAACATTAATTCTTCTCCGGTAATATTGGCCTCCTCCAATTTGGCAGCTTGGTTGGAATCAATGTGGATGCCACAGTGTTCTAATCTGTCCTTAATATCTATTGGTGATTTCACTCGACAAATTTTTTCCCAATTTCTCTCTTCATTAATCTTCTCAATCAACTCTTCTATTTTTTTAGCTTGTTCATGCATAAGTTTGAACGAATTCCTAAGTTCTTCATATTTCAAGTGAAGAAGCGTATGGCCATCGATGTTTTTCCGGTAGAAAATTTGAGAATCTTCTCCACTTATACAGTGTTCTTTTTGTAAATATGAAACAACATTGTACGCATTAAAATCATAAATTTCTTCAAAAGATTTTTGAGTTAATAGCATGATAAAGGATAACAGGTAAAAAGCTTACATGAAAAAAAAAGAATGTTAGCAGAAAGTTTAATTTGTACATAACCCATGAAATGTGCGACATACACATCGAGGACACTGCCAAAATTCCAGACATAAGATTTTGATTATCAATTGATATTTTCACCCCAGCCAAATAATCAACATAGTTTATAAGCTGGAGTTTTGAAACTACCCATGGGCATATACAGCCCACAGGCTCTGATTGGTCTAAAAGTAAGGATATTATTGTCCATAATAATGGACTATACTGGACCTCACCATCAAGGACATTATCATTCTCATATTGAGGACAATAGACCATGTTAGTCCTCATTATGAAGGACATTATTGTCCTTACTATGTAGGAGAACATTATTGTCCGCACATTATTGGAGGACCATGATGGTCCTCACCATGGAGGACATTATTGTCCACGCATTATTGGAGGACCATGATGGTCCTCACTATAGAGGACACTATTATTGTCCTCACATTACATTATTGGGGGACCATGATAGGACATTATTGTCCTCACATTACATTATTGATTGTTCTCACATTATTAAAGGACTATGATGGTTCTATAAAGAACATTTGTTTTCATATTAAAAAATTATTTAATAATAAAAAATAATAAACATTTAAATTTAAAAAAATTACATATTGGCATAAAGTTATAATCATACAAAATATAATAAAATACCTGAATTTATCACTAGTAATTATTAGTACCATTAATTTTAAAAAAATCCATTTAAATTAATTTTCTTATTGATGTATAATAATGATTAAAAAATTTTTTATTTTATATTATATGCTACTTTATAATGATAAAAAAATAAAAATACCAATTATTACATAGTATGATTTTATAAAAAACTAAATAATAAAATTTTTAAACATCTTCTAAATGTAGTTTTTATACAATTTGATAAAATGGTAAAATTATACTCTGAAATTGATTTAAACAAAAAAAATTAGGACATAAAAATACCAATTATTACATATGATTTTATAAAAAACAAAATAATAAAATTTTTAAACATCTTCTAAATGTAGTTTTTATACAATTTGATAAAATGGTAAAATTATACTCTGAAGTTGATTTAAACAAAAAAAATTAGGACTAAGTATTAATAAAAGTAATGAAAAACATAAAAAATATTAAAAACAAACAAAAAATCTTATAGTAAATATACATGAACTGATTTGTTTTTTGTTTTTTGTTTTTTTATTAGTGATAAATGTAAAGATCAATACATATGGGAAGTCTAATGACTTATACATAGGAAGGCAGGCAATATGGTGAACTAAAACGAAAACTATTCAACTAGTTTCTATATAAGTTCTATCTAATACCTACACTATAGTGTCATAATCCTCAATTTGGGAAAATGACCTATATCCTCCGCCCTATAAACCTGACTAGAATAAAATTAGTTTTTTATTTATCGCACCAAGTAAAATATAATAATAAATTTGTGAAACCTAAATTAATCTAAACTAAATTAATTTACGCAAAACATCTATAATTTCCGTAAGACCTTTGATCTCGATACTTTACGAAATTTGTCTTTTTTATCCTTCTTGGATTTTTTATCAGACTTCGTCTCTTGTGGTTTCTTTTTAGAATTCTTTGAAGAATTCTGCTGTTTTTTCTGGGTCTGTTGACTTCCTGAAGTTCTTTGGTTCTTGTTAGTATTATTACCTTGTGACCTTGTTGGTTGCTTTGGAGGTACGTGTTGATTTCAAGACAGGTTCACTTGTTCCCAAGTATATTGATTATCTAATGTTGTGCGCATATCAACCCACTTTTCAAAATAAACAATAAACTTACAATCCCTTAACTGTTTGTATAATTTTAAAACTTTTCAAACCTTTTACGGCAGAAAGGAATGAATGTGGGCAGCTATCTTTCCATAAAGTTGCTAACGTCATAAAATCTGGAATGTTTCTAATCGTAGCTTGGAACTTCTTGCGTTGTTTTCTTTCTTTGAGAGTCCACTTAGCTGGAAACTACCATACAGATATCCTCCCTAAATCTGTAGTTTACACAGGATTTCATTAACTTCGAATTGGGCTAAATGGAAGGTACTCAATTCTATTGACAAACGAACTGTCTGGTATTTTCTTTGTTATTTCATTTGCATACTAATAGTTTTTCCCCATAGAGTTAATTGTTTTAGAATTTCCTCTGGCGTCCAGGATACCAGAATATCATATACCAAAATGTCTCTGACTCGCAATGTACCCTCATCAGTTGGTATATGACCTGTAATAGCTTGTTGAACTAAATTTTTATTTGACTTTTTCTTTTTATTTGAAGATTTTGTCAAATCCATTATGATGTTCTGTGATTGAGAAATTGCCTGCAGCATGGGCGTTTTTTCAATCTGTTTCATAATTGGTGTATCCGTGACGATTTCCATTTTTGATGATTGATCAACATTTGGGCTGTTATCAAGATTAATTCCAGATTTGATCATCTTCATTGGATCTACAATTGGTTGGTCAATTGAGATAATCTCATCAGCAGCTTTCTCCATCAGTTCATTAATTGTTTGATCTAATAGATCATCAGAATCACTCCCATATTGGTAAGTGAAATCTGAATCAGAATCATGGTGTTGGGTTTTTTTCTTTTTTTTCTTATCTTTTTTGAACCTGTGCTTTATTCCCGTCTTAGATTTTTCCTTTTCAGGAGTACACTCCAAATAACGCTTTTTTGCTTTTTGGATCTCTTCTATTTTTTGCTGTTTCAAATCCATAGAAGTCACATGTTCTGCTATTGATGTTGCCAACATATTTCTTTTATCAGCCGTTGAATGCTCTGCTGTGGCAAAACCCTCTACAGCAGAATATATAGCAGTGTGTAAAAAAAAAGCAAACTTTCTGGAGTCATTTGATAACGAGAGGCCCTTGGTCCCCAACTATTTATGTCTTCGTCTGTTAAACTGAAATTATTCTGTAATATATTATGTTGAACTTCTATATCTCTTCCAGTAAAAAACTGAGCGGCAAGACCTTCACTAAAATTTAAATAATTTATATATGTGGTTCGTAAAAAAATTTGTTGTTCTGTGCCTTCAATAAGTGGAAACTTATTTTCAGCTATTTGTATATTTCGTTTATCTTCCATTTTTTTAAAAACTAAGCAAAATAAAATTTTACTGCAGAATTGTTATGTTTTTTTAAAATTTTGGGGAAGAAAGCTATCTATATGGGCTATATGGGCTGATTTGTTTACTCTGCATTAAAAAGAGTTATTGATTGATTTTCGCAATTTTTGTTACTCAAAATTGTTTTGTAATACCAAAAAATCATCTGATTGATGATCACTTGACTAAATAATAAGTTGAACAAAATTTATATTTGTGAAACTTAAATTATTAAATGTAAAAGAGCTGTAAAAAAACCCATTTCACTAATAAAAAACCCATTTCTCATATATATGGAATTTTTAACATATATTATTAAAAAGTAAGTATATTTTAATAAAATATAAAGTAAAATAAAAATTTATATAGCCTTAGTAGCTATAAATGTTTATAAAAGTATAATAAAAATATCATATAAAAGATGGTATCATAATAGATATTTTCAAACAATAAAAATAATTATTTTATGTCAGAGTTTGTATTACCATCTTTAAATGCAAATATATCAAGATTTACTTATCCGTTTTCTATAATTTTAGGCTCGTTGGAAAGCCCTTGTTCTGGACTTTATAGGCGAAAAAAGAGCTCGCCGATTGAATCATTAGATCCGGAGATATTTACGTTTAAAGTTGAGGTATGAACTTTTTAACATGCTTAAATGCAAATATCTTGGGATCCACTGATCCATTTTTTTATAAATTTAGGCTCTTTGGAAAGCCTTTGATCTGGTCTATATGAACGAAAAAAGAGCTTGCCGATTGGATCACTGTATCTGGAGATATTTACGTTTTAAGTTGAGATACAAATTTTTAACATATATAGTAAGTACTAAGAATTATATTAATTTAAAAGAAATATTTACCAAATTATAGTATAATAACATTAAATAAAAATTTTTAATACTCATTTCCAATTTACTGTATATTATATAGTATTTTGTATAATAAAAATGTAATAAAATTAATATTTTAATTAAAGGTAGACAAATCAGGCCATATGTATTATATGGTTATTTTTAGTAAAAAAAAACTAAAAAAAAATAAAAACAAAAAAATAATAACAAAAAATAAAAATAAAAATAAAAATAAAAATAAAAAAATAAGAAAATAAATAAAATAAATAATAAAATTAAAATAAAGGAAAATAATAAAGTTTTTAAAATAAAAAAGTTGGAAAAGAGAGAAAAATAAATTTAAATATGATAGAGGTGAAAAAAAATGATCATTTTAATTTAAAATAATGTAAATTTTAAGTTTATAAGTGATCAATTGTCATGATCATGCAAATCATTTACTGTATGTAATGATTGGTTTTTTATTTTTCTTTTTTCTTTTCCTTTTTTTTTTATTTTTTTGTTATTGTTATTTTTTTTTTTTTGTTATTGTTATTTTTTATTGTTATTTTTTTTTTTTGTTATTGTTATTTTTTTTTTATTGTTATTTTTTTTATTGTTATTTTTTTTTGTTATTGTTAATTTTTTTTGTTATTGTTATTTTTTTTTTTTTGTTATTGTTGTTTTTTTTTTGTTATTGTTATTTTTATTTTTTTTTGTTATTGTTTTTTTTTTGTTATTTTTTTTTTTTTGTTATTGTTATTTTTTTTTTATTATTGTTATTTTTTTTTGTTATTGTTGTTTTTTTTTTTATTATTTTTTTTGTTATTGTTATTTTTTTTTTTATTGTTGTTTTTTTTTTTTTGTTATTGTTGTTTTTTTTTTGTTATTGTTGTTTTTTTTTTTTGTTATTGTTATTTTTTTTTTTGTTATTGTTTTTTTTTTGTTATTGTTTTTTTTTTTGTTATTGTTGTTTTTTTTGTTATTATTGTTATTTTTTTTTGTTATTGTTATTTTTTTTTATTGTTATTTTTTTTTGTTATTGTTATTTTTTTTTGTTTTTATTTATTTTTTTTATGGTCACATAATATATATTTATATTTACTATTAAGAGTATTGCTAATCTTAACCGGGGGGATAATTCCTCCCCCCTTAAAAATTTAAAAAAAATAAACTTTTTTTATGAAATATATAAAATAAATATAAGTGGATATTAATCGCATAAAAATTTGGCAATTTTTGGTTTTAAAAAAAATTTTTATCATGAAAAATACAATTTAACTATAAAATCAAAATTATGTAATTTTCTCAAAAACCATCTGAACAACTACCCTTTTTAACTTAATAAAACCTTTTCTTTTCATAAATTTACATATAATCTTATTCTTAAATTACTATACAAGTCAATATTTTAATTAAAAATTGAAATAAAGGGAAATTCCCCCAGGTTAAGTTTAGTAATTCTCTACTATTAATATATTTTTATTATGCTATTACTTAATTTTTACAAGTATATTTATAGAAAAAATTATGATTTATTTTTTTGCTTACTAATTTAGAGTATAATTTCATTATTTTAGTCAAATGAAATGGTCATTTTATATTTAAGCAAAGTTATTAAGCAAGGTTAAAACTACTTAAATTTCAGTTTTTATAAGGCAGGTATAATATTGGAGGAAAAAATATGTTTTTTGTAATAATACTAATTTCTAATTTTTTTTTTCTATTTCAAATTAATTTCAAAATGTAATTTCATCATTTTGGTCAAATAAATCATCTTTTGTTATTTATATGGAAAGCTACTTAAATATTAATTTAGAAGCAATTTAAAATTTTACAATTTGGTTTTTTATAAAATCATGTGTAATAAAATTTATTGGCATTTTTTATTTTTTATTATTATTATAAAATAAGTGGTAAATACAGGTATTCTATTATATTTTGTATGATTAGAACTTTATGCCAACTGAATATGTAATTTTTTTAAATTTACAAATTACATATTTATCATTTTTTACTATTTATTAGTCCTTCAATTATTCATAGAATAAGAACTATCATGATCCTCCAATAATGTGAGGACAATGATGTCCTACATGGTGAGGACCATCATGGTCCTCCAATAATGCAAGGACAATAATGTCTTCCATGATGAGGACCATCATGGTCCTCCAATAATGTAATGTGAGGACAATAATGTCCTCCATGGTGAGGACCATCATGATCCTCCAATAATGTAATGTGAGGACAATAATGTCCTCCATGGTGAGGACCATCATGGTCCTCCAATAATGTAATGTGAGGACAATAATGTCCTCCATGGTGAGGACCATCATGGTCCTCCAATAATGCGCGGACAATAATGTCCTCCAGGACCACCATGGTCTTACAAAGTGAGGACAATAATGTCCTTCATTATGGACAATAATATCCTTACTTTTAGACAAATCAGAACCCGTGGGCTGTATATGCCCATGGATAGTTTATAAGCTAGGATTTGGTGCGCAAAACTCCAGCTTATAAACTATGTTGATCATTTTGCTGGTTGGATGTTTTGCATCATTTAACATATATGGTTAGTTGATTAAAAGTAACATTGCATTTCAGAAAACAGAAGATTTTACACATGACAGGTTCTTCCTTTTTATAATATTATTCAAATTATGATGCCTTAATAGTTAATAGGGCCCTTGAAATTGCTAACAAGCAAGTCCTTCTCAATACCAACAGGAAATATGTTTGCGAATTTATCTCCATTTGCAAAATGACGACTTATATACTTTTTTTTACGAAATGTTATTAGCTGGCTGTATATGAGACAAGAGGAAAAAAAAATCCAATGTCTACTAATACACGAGAAATTTTTTTTTACACAAATTATGCCTTGTGTAAGATAGCTGTAGTGATCCAAGACCGGTTACAAAAACTGAAACTGGCTTCAAACTGGTGAACCAGTGTTTTGTTTAAGGTAAGTTATAAGTACCAGACCAGAGTGTAATTTAAAACTGTATTTAATTTGAATTTTTCAAAAAAACCAGTATTATTTATTTTTTTTTGTACTTTATTAACATGAGCAGATGTACAGTCGCCTCGGAAAGTATTGCCCGATTTAAAATTTATACCAAAAATAGCCAAATTTTATTGATTTTTATTAAACTTTACGTAAAAAAATAATTTCTAAAATAACTAATAATGTGTTGGCCCTTCTCTTGCTTCTAACACTGCATTGATTATTTGTGGCATCGAAGCAACAACCTCTTCAAAAATGGAACAATCCAAATTTTCCCATTCTTCACTTAGTGCAACTTTAAGTTTACTCACAGTTCTTGGAAAGGTCTTACGGGCCTGGATATTGTCTTTTAATTGTTTCCAGATGTTCTCTATTGGGTTTAAATCAGGAGAATTTGCTGGCCAATCAATAATTGCAATTTTATTCTTTTTCAACCAATTTTTGGTTATTTTCGCGGTATGAATAGGTGCATTATCCTGTTGGAAAATTGCAGCTCTTCCTGTTAATTCGCAAACTGTATGTTGAAATGGATATAAATGTGAATTTAAGATTCTAATGTAAGTGTTTGAATTGATTTTTTCATCTCCTTCTTTATTTTCATCACAAAAAATTAATGGTCCTTTTATTCCTCCAGGAAACATCCCCAAACCATAACTGATTTTTGACCACTTTTAAAAGTAGGTGTCAAACATTCAATGTTAAACCTTTCCCCTGTATGTCTCCAAACTCTTATCTGTCTTGACTGCTTGCCAATCTCAACACTTGATTCATCAGAGAAAATAACTTGGTTCCAATCCTGGATTGTTTTTTCTTTATATTTCTCACACCAACTAACACGAGCTAATGCATGCTTTTTTGATACAAAAGGTTTTTTTGCTGCAACATGGGAATGGATTCCAGCATCATATAGTGTCTGTCTAGCAGTTGTTAGACTGCAACTTAAGCCCAATGTATTAATAATTTCATGTAAAGGTTCGCGTCTATTCTTCTTAACTTCATTTATAAGTGCATTTTTCTCATTATTATTGAGAGCAGGTGGCCATCCTGATCGTGGTAAATTTTCAGTCACCCCTGTCTTCTTGTATTTGTCAATAAATCTACGTATTGTGGTAGGGTCACGCCCCATTTTTCTTGCTATTTGTGCAGGGTTAAAATTTTCCATATATGCTAGTATTTTTCCTTTCTCCAGAGGAGATAATTCGGTATAATGTGACATAATTTTTTTAACTGTGCAACGTGTTCATCAGGTCATAAAATTATGAGGAAAACATTTAAAATAATAAAAATAGGGGTATAAATAATTTAAATTGGGTGTATCATTACACAACGAAAAATTGGGCGATACTTTCCGAGGCGACTGTACAATCAGCTAGTTGTGTTCGTACAACCTATTATGATCAGATAATTTTTTTTTCAGACGTGTCGGCTTCTTTAGCAATATTCTTTTTTTCTTTAGGTCTTTCGTCCACATTTCAGAAAGGTATACTAAGGGTTAGCTTTTAAAAAAAATGATTTTTTTTTGTCTTTTGTGGTAACTTTCATTTTTTACTAACCTTTATTTTTTTCTTCAGGTAGTGTGCTCTTCCAAACAAGGAGTCTGAAGGAGACTGGTAAATGAAGTGATATTTTTTTCTTTAATTTTGTTTTACCTTCGTATTATTACTAATCCTACCATTTTATTTCTTAGATCTTTAATTTTTTCTGTTTTTGTTTTTGCTTTGTTTCTTATATTTCGTCTCTATTTTCCTTCTTTTTTTATAGGTCGTCAACTTTTATTTTCTTAGATTTTTAAGTTGCAGTCAAAGGTACTTTTTTCTTTTTCTTTTTTGTTTTTGTTTCTTATATTTCATTTCTTACTAACTTTTATTCATCCTTTTTTTTGTGGGGTTTGTCATTTTTCATTTTATTTTACCTTTTTGTTCTTTAAACTTTATGGTCTTGTCATTAATCTTATGGATTCGTGCTCGATCTTTCATTGATCTTTCCTTATTTTTATGGGTTTTGTCCTTGATCTTCACCCTCTTTATTTTTGTCCCTTCTTTATCCATTTCTTACCCTTACCATTCATCATCATCTATTCTTATTCATCATATCCTCTTTCTTTATTTCCATTCTTCTATATCTCCTTTATTTTTTTTTTACTCTCATTTATTCTCTTTATCCTTTATTTATCAGTACATTTTCACCATTGTAATTCTTTTTTATTTTTATTATTAGATTACCTTCATTGTGTTGTTTACTGCTAGTCACGTTAAAATAAAATTTTTGATTTTGAATTTATTAATCAATCTCTTTAATAAACATAAAATAAACTCACATCACTATAAAGTATACTTTTGCTTTTAGTTTAACAGTGTATTTAATATAATAAATTTCAATAAATAAGATTATCTTGCGAAAAAATTTTTGTTAAAAAAATTATAATATTTGAATCACGTGATCCAATTTTAAGCTGTACTAATTTTTTTTGTACAGTACAACACTTATATATTATATGCACTGTACTGTACTGCATGAGCTTTTTCTTAATTCAATCGGTTTCAGTACAGTTTATCTATGATCTATCTACCTATAAAATAATTTATTTTTATTTTTATCATGAAGACGGAAACCGGGATTACAAGCAACTGTTAGAAGAACGAATTACAAAAACAAAACTAAACTAAGCACCTATAAAATAAATGTATTATGATTTATGTTAGTTATATTATAAACGTGATTAGTCATGTGATACTATAAGTCACGTGCATATTATGATTTGTTGTATGATTTGAATTTTTTTTAAAAAAAGTAGTTGAAATAACTGTATTTAATCACAAAATTAATACACGAGTTTTTTGTAACAAATAATAAAAGGCTATTTATATAAGTTATGAAATGTCTAATTAAACCGGTCTCTATACAAACCGATTTAAATATTCAAACCGGGTTTATGTTAGAAACTGGTCACCGGATTTTTCTCGGTCTCCGGACCGATACGAGCTCCAACTCTTTATAAATATAGAACTATATGTATCATCGACAATTAGTTTAGCTAAATTTAGTTAATATAAGATGTCAATACAATACTTTTGGACATTACTTTTACAGTGTCGAGCAATGCAACGTAACGTAGTAATCGCATGATTGAATAACATATAAAAAAGGTATCATTTTGTTTTTTATTCTGAAATATAACTCTGAATGAGTTCTGAAATGGATCCTGAAATAGATGTTCGACATCCAGTTAGTATCCTCTTAATGGGAAAAACAGGCAAGTCTTTTTTACTTTCTTGCTTCTCGTTAATTATAAGAGCTATTCCTTATAGGGACAGGGAAAGTACATTAGGTAACTACACTAGGTAACCTGCTTCTCCGGCATAATGAACTTTTTGAAGTTTCAGACGGATGGGTAAGTGATATTCTTGAAATTTATTTTTTATCAGTATTAAGAAAGGAAATGATAAAAATAACTAAATATATAGGATTCGAAAACGAAAAAATATTAACGTTGTCAATTAACGGCAATATGTGGCACACCTGGGCTTTTCGGCACTCATATAAAGATGACTCTCTTAAGGAAATTGCCGAATTCGCCCATAAATACACCTATGGGGTCAAGACAATCAATTTTTCTTGTTGTGAGATAATAAGTATGCAGCAAATACATTATCGCAATGCAAAGCTGACGTATGGTCTTTTAATTAAAGGAATAATATTAGTCAATGTAAAATAGACAATATGGTAATATATGAACGACAAAGCATTTTAAATGAAAGTGATTAAATTCATTTTCTTGTTCTATAGCATTTTATTGTTCATTTTATCATTCTTTATATAATTTGTTAAACAAATGGTTTTATATAATATATCGCAACTATAAACACTAGTTATGATATGTACTGTATAACTATATATATATAATTTGGGCAAAATTATTTCAAAGCTGCTTATTCAATAATTATGTAAAAGTAGTGTCAAAATTTCCTAATAATATTAAATAGTTCTATTATTAACATAATGAATCACGCTACACTTTTAAAATAACGTGATATTTTTTGGAATAAATAATTTCACATTTAAAATCCTCTATCCTTTTTGTAATTGATTTAATCTCTAGTTTATAGTATTTTATTACTTATAATTTTTTTTTTGTATTTATTAAGTAATCTACTCGAGTTCGACTAATAGTAGTTAGAGGAACTTGTCTAATCATATATCAATATATATAGTGTTTTACGCATAATTTTAATAAATTGCATATTCTTATTACATTTAATTTTTTAAAATAAAAGTAAGAAATGATGTATTAATATTTTTAAATATTAATATTTCATATATTTATACTTATTTGAATTTCTGAAGAGGGTAAATTATATTTATTAACGCAATTTCTTAACGAAATTTCCTTTTTTCTTAATAAATATACTAGCAGTCGCCCGTTGCTTCGCACCGGGACCAATGAGTTTGTTTAAATAGAAAAATTAGTATTATAATGTAATACTAAGTTAATTAAAGATGTTTATAGTAGTTTTTTGTTTTTAAATTATATTTATAATATTAGAATGATATAAATTATATTTACTATAATATAGCTTATATTAATGATTTGACGTTTGCGATTTAATAATTTTTCACCTAGGGTGATTGAACCTATATAATTTACCCGGTGATATGACCTCATTATTAAATTTGTACATTAAATTTTATTGGCTAATTAATGAGCTGATCATTTTATATTTGTGAATTCATTTTTTTTGGTCTTTCGGTTCTTCTTTGTAACTACTAAGGTATGTTTTTTATTTTTTTGTTTTTGTTTATTTATTACATGTAATTTCCGTTCCCTACTAACTTTATTTTTTCTTTTAGTTTTATGCAAACTATTTGTCCAGCGTTCAATTTAATTGAAAAAATCTTACTACGTTGGTCAATTTTCCTATATCTAATATGTTATGTTGATTTTTTTTAAAAAAATAATAATTTTGTAAATATATATTTAATATAGTATTTTATTTTTTATTTAATAATAATAAAAAATTGAAAGAAAAAGAAAAAAAATTTAAAAAAAATTTGGGGGAAGAAAAAGGATAAAGAAAGAAATCAGTTTAAAAAAAAGGGAAATTTCCGAAAAAAAAGGAATCCGAAAAAAAAATAAAGTACGAAAAAATTCTGAAAAAAAAGGACAATAATTCGATCCAAAAGAGTGAAAAAAAAAAATTTTTTTTTTAAAAAAATAACAATACGGTCTAAAAAAAAAGATCAAAATAAAATAAAATAAAATAAATTGGTCTTAAAAGACCAAAACAATGA
Source organism: Rhizophagus irregularis (assembly GCF_026210795.1). Lineage (NCBI taxonomy): Eukaryota > Fungi > Glomeromycota > Glomeromycetes > Glomerales > Glomeraceae > Rhizophagus > Rhizophagus irregularis. The sequence continues at coordinate 3,123,278 of NC_089435.1, read as the reverse complement.
GGATTATTTAATAAAAAACTGAAATAAAAGGGAGAAAAAATTTTTTTCGGTTTGAAAAGTTTAAAAAAAAAGGAACCAAAAAAAGTTAAAAATATTTGAAAAAAAAAATCGAACAAAAAAAATTAATAATCGAATAGTTTTTGACCATAAATAATTATATGGCATGGAATTTCAAGTTACACAATTCAAATTATTTATACGGAGACAAATCCAAACGTCAGACAAATTTTTTTTGTTATATAGATAAGTAGATGTGTTATATAGATGGAAATTTGATGCAAATCTTATTATTACACGAAGGAGATGTTGCAGTATTGTAGAATTTATTATTTATTTATGTGTTTACAAATACATTATTTATTGATATAAAAACAAAAATACCATCATAATGTTCTATTGTTAAAAAAATCTATATTAATCTATATAATTGAAAAATACATCTCAAAAAAAAACACCTGTTATAGGGATCTATCATTATTGCTAAAGATAGTTAGAAAAATGTCAGTTACCGATCAAAAAATTTATTTTTCTATATTAAAATTTATTTATTATATAGAATATAGATTATACTGATCTATTGTTATTCCTATAAAAGTTAATTACCTATCATTTATAAGTATTAGTGAAAGGGTGATTACCGAGAATAAAAATTAATTCTTACGTACATTAGTAAATTAGAATGAATTTGCCGATCAAGTGGTCTTAACTATTAAGCGTAGATCAGGCGCGATAGATCATATTAAATGTTACACAACATTAGTAATTAAACATTGTATATATCGATCAGAACGTAATAGGTCAGGTGCAGAGGCGCAGATGAACAACACATTGGATAATCCTATAGGCTAATCTAAACGTTAATCACATCAAACACAATTTTTTTTAATTATATAGATATATATTTATTAATTAACATAACTGATAATATAATTAAGGGTGGTCTGCCAAGAGATTTGTGTTACCTTAAAAATGAAATTTTATATATATTTATCATCTTTAGTGTAATAAACAATTTCCTTTTTCCAAAAAAATCACCTTTGTTAGAAATTTGTGCGACCTAAATGACTGTTCATTATTATTATATATATATTTAGTATCTGATTCAGTATCTGATTCTGATTCTGATACTGATACCGAAGAGGCCTGTAATTTTTTCTACGAATTAAAGTTATTTAAATAAAAAAAAAAGAATGGCAGATCACCCGGGAATTGTGGCTGATTTGGAAAAATTTGTAGATCAGCATATTTACCGATGACATTTGTTTTTTGCCAATTTTTTTAATTAACCAATTTTATTTTAAACAATTTTTTTCTAATTAACTAACAATCTTCCATTTAACAATATTATTATTTTTTTGTTTGAATATTATCAATCAAGCCACTTCTTTTTCTACCATATTATGTTTATTTTTGTGGCTTTGAAATGACTGAAATAGAACAATACTAATAGATCACATTGGCAATTTAGTTTACTAACTAAAAACAATTCATCTTGAATTGGAATAGTATGATAGTTCAAATAAACAATATTAATTACTGACTAATAGCAACTTTTTCCGATTTTAATAATCAGTTTTTAACCAGATTTTGGCAAATTTTTTTATAAAAAATCTAACCAGTAGTTTATAATTTTTAATTATTCATTTTATATTTGCTATTATTTTATTTTAAAACTATTTATAGTTTTTGAAATTACAATTTTTTTTAAAATAATCATATGAACAAAGGTAAAATAAAACGTCGATCATGTAATACAAGTAATACAAGTCCTTTTTTTTCCTTTTCTTTTTTTTAAAAAAATTTTTTTTTTCTTTTTAAAAAAAAATGTCCTTTGAATATTTTCAGGAACTTGCTGATGATTATGAAAATTTACTTAAAACTGATGAAGAATATAACGTTATTATCTACGCCGGTGAAAATAAAAATGTAGAAGAAATACATTCACATTCAATTATTTTATGTATCAGGTCTCAATATTTTCGTACGGCTTTTTCTAAAGAATTGACCAAGAAAAAGGATGGAAAATATATTTTTAATTTTCCTAACATTTCTCCTCAATTTTTTAAAATTATTTTAAGGTAATAAAAAACAAGTAATAATAAAGTTAAAAGTAAACATAATATTATATACAGTCTATGTCAAAATTAATGACGCAATATTCATTTAATATTTAGGTTTATTTATTGTGGAAAGATAGATTTGGAGAAATTGCCGGGACCAGATATTCTAAAGCTTTTGGCGACAGCGGATGAACTTAAAATCCAAAGACTAGTGATTTGTATTCAGGAATATTTTATTAAACATCAACATGAATTTTTACAACAAAATCCTACCGAAATTCTTGAAACAATCTATTTACATGAAACTTTTACAGATTTATGGAATTATTGTCTTGAAGTAATTTGTACTAAACCAGATTTATTATTTAAATCTGATAAATTCATCAATTTAAAAGCACCTTTATTAGAATTACTTTTAAAAAGAGATGATTTGTCATTGGATGAAATTATTATATGGAATAGCTTGATTAAGTGGTGTTTTTCTCAGCATCCTACTATTCAACAAGATGTTAATAAATGGAATAAAGAAGAAATTGTAATTATGGAAAGAACCATTCATAGATTTATTCCGTTAATAAGATTTTATCAAATCCCCTCAGCAGATTTTGTTACTAAAGTATATCCTTTTAAAGAAATATTGCCAAAGGATATAGTTAATAGTATACTTGTATTTCACATGGCACCAGATGAGAAATTGAATGTGGATTTACAATCTCCCAGGAAACCAAAATGTGTTTATGATTCTGTTATCGTTGGTAACAAACATTTTGCTATTTTTTCTAGCTGGATTGAAAAGAAAAATGAGTCATACTATGATGTAAAGAATGTTCCTTATAATTTCAATTTACTTTATCGTGCTAGTAGGGATGGTAATACAATTGCGACATTTCATGCTAAATGTGATAATAAAGGAGCTACTATAGTTATAGTAAAGATTGCAAATTCGGAGCAAATAGTTGGAGGATACAATCTTCTTTATGGGGATTCAAATAGTGCATGGAAGTCTACAAGAGATAGCTTTATTTTCTCATTTGCAAATAAAGATAACCTACAAAGCGCAAAAGTAGGATATAGTAATGGTGATGAGTTTTCTATCTATGGTGGGAATATTAACTATGGTCCGTTGTTTGGTAGTGGAAATGATTTAGGTTTGTCTGTTAACAATGGATGGTATAGGAGTTATAGCAGTTCTTATCCTGATGTAGGTATACCGTTAAATAAATTTAAAACGGATGATTATGAAGTTTTTCTAGTTGTTAAGAAATAATCAAATTTGTGTATTCACGGTATACTTATAGGAAACTTTAATAATAAAGATTTTGATTTATGAATAACTAAATGGGTTGTTTACACACTAAAAACGCTAAGCGTTAAGTGACTTCATATTGAAATTATAATTTAATTATAAATTAATCATTCTTCTGATAATAAGAACAAATTTTGAATTTTTATTTATTTATTATTGAACTCGTTTCTTTGTATATTCATGATAATTTAATATGATGTGAATTTTTTTTTTTAGAATTTGTCTATGATAATAAAGGTTATAAATACCAAATCGAACCTGTGTCTCGTAGAGACTAGTATTCTTTATTATTCTAAAAAAAAAAATATTTTATCCCTATATTGGCCTGAATACGTAATAATTCGTGAGGTTTAAGATGACATTTTAACTTCTTTACAATATGTATACGGAAAGGATACGTTTTGTATACATTTTATGTACGTTTCTATAGATTCCGTATACAAATTTCGTATATTTAATAAGCAATTCATTTTTAAAAAAACTAATGTATACGAAATGTATACGGAAAAAATTAATCATACGGAATGTATACGGGATTTTTAAACTTTATTTATTTATTTATTTATTGTGAAGTTTGGATAGACAATTAAACAGGATATATACCCTCGAAAGGGATTTTATCCTACTTCTTGCTATCATCCATTACAGAACAGACCCGAACTTCTATATAAAAGGTATCTAGTCTAATCCTATGCTACTACCAACATGGGAATAGTGTCCATAAACAATTAGATGTCACGCACCAATCCGTATTTTCCTTTCAACCTAGCAGGTTGCCACCTGTGAATACTGTAAGAGGTGGAATGATTTACACTATTTTGAGTTGTTTAGTTACAAATCTCGTATCATAACACGAGATCACGTGATTGTTTATTGTTTGTTATGGTACGTTATAAACCCTTACTTTGATGAGTTTGATCTTCCGATCTTCCTTTCTTCCTTCCCTTTTCTCTTGTCTTATTTTTGTTATTTTTTCTAAATTTTTTTTTCTTTTTTCGTCACCCCCCCTTTTAAAAAAAAATTTTTTTTTTCGTACCTCACTTTAAAATTTTTTTTTTTCATCACTCTTTAAAAAAAAATTTTTTTTCGTCACTCCCTTAAAAAAAAATTTTTTTTTGATTTTTATTCTTTTATTCCCACTCTTCTTTTTTTCTAAAAAAAATTTTCTTCTTTCTATTTCTATTTCCTCTTTATAAAAATTTTTATTTTTCTAACTTTGACGTCCTCCCTTTAAAAAAAAATTTTTTTTAACTTTCCTAACTTCGTTACTCTCTTTTAAAAAATATATTTTTTTTTGATTTATTCTTTATTCCCCTTTCTTTTTTATTTATATTTATCCCTTTTTTTATTTCATAGGCCAGCAGATTTTTTTTTGTGAGAAGATTCAGTTTCTTTTTTCTTTTTTTTTTTTTGTAAGTTGGGTTCGGATTCTTTTCTTTTTGTAGGTTGTTTCAGTTTTGTTGCTTTAGAGTCTTCTTTTTTTGTAGGTCAGTTTTGATTTATTTTGTTGTTTTGGTTTCTTTTTCATCAGATGCTTCATAATTCTTTTCTTTTATGTAGGTCAGACATTCTGGAGTTCTCTTTCTTTTTTTGTAGGAATGCTGACCTTTGGTGACTTGGACGATTGCAGATACTATATGAAGGGGGGGTTTTGTTTCCAATTAAGTTAGACGTTCTTATGTTTCTTTTTTTTGCTTTTTTTTAGGTTGTTTGACTCCAAATGAACCTGAACTTATAGAGCAATAGTTGTTTTAATAAGGAGGGAATTTTCATAATGTATTTGTATTTTGTTTATTTTTTATTTTTTATTTAATTTAATAAAGTAAAATTAGATTTATGTAAATATAATTATAGTAAACTGTAATACAAATAGTAAATTCAGTGACCAAATCGTATAAATTTCGTGATAAAATCAGTGATCAAATCATGTAAATTCCATATGAATTCCGTGCAAATTCCGTATCCAAACCATATTTTTAGTGATACGGAATTGTGCATTTTTCCGTATCCTATTATGATACGTTATTTCTAAGGAAAAAAATCGTATAAAAACTTTATAAAAAACGTATCCAATTTTTTTATAGGGCTATAATGTCATAAATTATACACAAATTGCTTAAATGTTACACCGGAATTTTTTTTAAATTCACTATCTAATTTTTACTGTAAGGTATAAACAGCAGAGGTTAAAGTCTCACTGAAAATAAAAAAATACTGACTTCTGGTAACAAATGTTTAATTTCATATGCAAGCTTTTAAATTCATGTATAATCATATTGAACGAGAAAAAAACTATAATTAATGGATTATATAATCCTGTTTCTTGAAATATAAATAAAATATTTATTGAATAATTCAAAATGGATATTATAAGTTTGTAACGAATAAAAATTTTATTCGATAATCACGAGCAAGTTTTAATTTCTTTATTAGGATCAAAGCACTACAAAATACTAATTTGACTAGTCTATGAAACGCCATAATAATAATAACTGATTTAAATCATTTAATTTAACCTACCAAGTAAACTTTTTAGTATAATCTTGCATCGCATTATTTTCATAATCATTAAATTTCTGATTTTGACTTAACATTTTGTATTTCATAAACAAGTCGGACTAATTTCAAGATCGAAAAAGTTGAAATTCCATTTAATAGCACGCAGAAATATTGTTTTTTTTCAAGACGTAATCTGGTAAGTGAACCTGAAGTTCAAACCATTCGGGATTTGATATGTATTGCTTATTAATTTTTTCAAGAAAATTTGTTGAGTCTATCAATTAACCTTTTCTGTGTTAGCCTTGTTACAATGAGTAAAAACAGACGTGATATAATTCATAGATCGGAGATCTAAGATACCAAGGTACAGCTTTCCAATTATTTCTTATCGCGAGCTTGTATAGCGCCCAATGCTGAACGATTAAAACCAAAATTCCAAAATTGTTTAACAAAATGAAATTATTGGAGTTATAACAGGAATAATGAAAAGGGCATAAATCTTACGAATAACAAATAAAACAGCTCACGATAGAACCATTTTTTCCTAGTCTCATCATCAGAGGCAACAATTGGATCTGAAAATCCAAGTGACTTTATGACGGAATATGAATTATAGAAAACTCCTTGTAATATGATTTTGATTATTTCTTTTTTCATATATAATTTTTAAATGGAATGAAATGTCATTTAAATATAGATACGACCGCGATATAATATGTAATTTTCACCTATCATGTCCTTCCGTTTTTCACTATTGCATTCTGGGAACGGAATTTTTTTCGATTTGAGAGTTCTATTTGCTACCTAATATTTTCACAACTGACGTTTGTTTTCTAATGCTGTAATACTACTTGTCAAAGATTACGTGATCAAACCCGATTTTATAGACATCTCATTTATAGAAACAAATAAGATAACCTTTTAATGTCGTTTAAATCAGTTCCTAATTTGTTCCTTTCATTTTCTCCATTTGATTCTTCAATGATTTAACGCTTAATCATTCCATTTTTCCAAATGATTTATTTAAATGGATTGATTATCCATATGTAGATATAAATAACCTTTTTTTTAATATCATAACTCTATCAATCTCCTAATTTGCTTTTTCCATTTTTCTATATTTGTTCTTGATGGATTACTAAAAGACGCCATGCTGTTTTTGACAAATAAAGAACAAAAAGTCGCATTGTGTAAAACTAACGATTATTTGCAGCTTGTTGATTTACATGCAGCGAATGTTACCAAAATTTTTGCTTAAATAGGATTATTTATTTATTTATTTATTTATTTATTTTATTACTAGAAGAGAAGTACATCCAAAACTATTACAAATAGAAGTGAGAAGACATTTTCATGTTTGACAACTAATATACGTGTATAGAATTTTGGAAGTTAATCCCCTACGGGACCTCACACTTCGGACTGTCTATTCAAAAAGCTAGGACTACGCTAACCTTTCAAATGGGAAAAATGGAATACGCTGATAGCGGTATTAGATAGGATTATTTAAAATTATTGTTAGGGTTACCCATGAAGATCGAACAAGTCACATGATGCAGTGCGCAGAAATCCCATCATGACTGAGTTTATTACAATATGAAACATTTCTTATATATATTTTAGTTTTATTAGTTACTTACATTAATTAACCACTTTTAGTATTATTATTACTTTTGACTCATAAATATTCAATTATAAGTATCAGTTTAATTATTATAACATTAGTAAAATTGCTTTATTAGTTAGCTAGAGAAGTTTCTTGAGATTTACATAGTTGATGAATCATATAGACTTATGGAACTTATACAAAATGGTAATAGAAAGGTTTTTACAGATAATTGCAATGAGAAAAGAACAATTGATTGATAATCATATTAGTATAATAGGATAATATTGATAAGTTCAAACTGTCATGTATGAAAATGTAAACATATATAGGGCAATATTTTCTTTTGAATAAAGGTTGTCAACACCTGAGTAGATCTAACAGAGAGTTTAGATTGTGTTATCCGAAGTATTATTTGATTTGATTGTTAGTTTCTTTTTTTCAGTATTAAACTTTTCGCGTGTTTTACTTGTTTTACCTTTGTATTTTGTCGTTATTTGTTTGATAGATTTTTATCCTTAAGAAACTCTTACATTATTTTACCAGAATTACATTTTTATTACTAATTTTCTATTGGGAATTATTAGTGATACATATATATTTTGTTACAATATTATTGAAACACCTACAGTATAAATCTTGATTGTTTGACTTTTTGCCATAACTAATCGGCTTGACATCTCCGACGTTAGTTATCATTCCAAACCAAATTAGTGATAACACAGCGTTTATTTCAAGGTATTCCCTATAAAAAAGAATGTCCGGAAATTGTCCAGTAAATGTCTAAATGCCTAGAAAAATATCCTGTTAAAAATTAAGCAAATTGTAGGCGGAAGATGTTCTCAAAAACGAGTCATTTTCTAGACGCAAATTTTCATGACAATTTCCAGATATATTCTGGACACCAGAATATTTTTTCCCAATGATGTCAAAGTTCGGATGATTTATAATGCAACCTTTTAAGCACTAACGTCATCATAAAAGGTTTTACTCTATTCACGTTTTTCTTGTAAAATCAATTTACATATTAAAACTACATTAACAATTATGAAATATAACAATGTTTAATGATGGTGATAAAATTAATTTTTCTCCTCAAGTATTTAAAATTATTCAAGATAAAGTTATAAATATTGTAATTCATTCTTTTTTGCAACTACTATTCAATCCTTTGACGATAGTAATGAACCTAGTATCATCCGTCAAAGTCTTCAAATTTATTAATTTTTTAATAAAATAACCCAAAATATAAATTAAAATATCGTTTAATTAATAATTGTGTAACAAAATTCAATGTTCCAGCTGATAAATTTCGTCATGTGATTCGTCATTACAAAATAAAACGTCGATCATGGTATACAAGGTTTTTTTTTAAAAAAAAAAATTCTCTCTTAAAAAAACAAATGTCTTTTGAATATTCTCAGGAACTTGCTAATGATTATGAAAAATTATTTGAAACTGATGAAGGATATGATGTTATTATTTACGCCGGTGACAATGAAAATGTAAAAGAAATACATGCGTTTTCAAATATTTTACGTATTAGGTCTCAATATTTTCGTACGGTACTTTCTAATGAATTGACCAATAAAAAGGATGGAAATTTTATTTTTAATTTTCCTAATATTACTCCTCAATTTTTTGAAATTATTTTAAGGTAATGAAAAAAAAGTAATAATAAAAGTAAACGTATATACTGTCTATAACTCTATATATATCGAAATTAACGACACAAAGTTCTTTTAATATAATAGGTTTATTTATTGAAATTACAAGGACTAGATATTCTAAAGCTTTTATCAGCAGTGGATGAATTTAAAATCCAAAGATTAATAATTTGTATTCAAGAATATTTGACCAAACATCAACATGAATGTTTGCAAAATAACCCTGTGGAAATTCTTGAAACAGTTTACCAACGTGAAACTTTCACAGATTTATGGAATTATTATGTTGAAAAAATTTGTGACAAACCAGATGTGTTATTAAATCTGATAAATTTATCAATTTAAATGCAACTTTATTAGAATTACTTTTAAAACGAAATGATTTTGTCATTGGATGAAATTGATATATGGAATAACTTGATTAAGTGGTGTTTTTCTCAACATCCTACTATTCAACAAGATGTTAATAAATGGAATAAAGAAGAAATTACAATCATGGAGAGAACTATTTATAGATTTATTCCGTTGATAAGATTTTATCATATACCTTCAGCAAATTTTGTCACCTAAAGTATATCCTTATAAAGAAATATTACCAAAAGAATTAATTAATAATATACTTGTATTTCATATGGCTCCATACGATTAAATGTTGATATTCAATTTCCTAGGAAACAACAATGTGTTTATGATTCTGTCATCATCTATAACAAACATTTTGATATTTTTTCTGGCTGGATTGAAAAGAAAATTCAGTTTTATTATAATTTAAAGAATATTCCTTATAATTTCAATTTACTTTATCGTGCTAGTAGGGATGGTAATACAACTTCAGACTTTTATACTAAATGTGATAATAAAGGTGCTACTATAGTTATAGCAAAAATTACAAATTCGAATCAAATAGTTGGAGGATATATTTCACTTCAGTGGGATTTAACTGATAAGTGGAAGTCTACAAAAGATTGCTTTATATTCTCATTTGCAAATAAAGATATCCTTTAAAGTGCAAAAGTAGGATATAGTAATGATGTGTATTCTGTACTTTGTCGTTGTGACTTTGGTCCAATATTTGGTTTGGGAGGTGATTTAATTTTTAAAAACAACAGATGTTGTAGGGATCGTAGCAGTTCTTATCCTGATGTAGATATACCGGTAGGCAAATTTGAAACGATGATTGATTATGAAGTTTTTCAAGTTGTTGTTAAGAAATGTTCAAATTAGCGTATCTATATTGTTTGTACACTAGGTATTAAGTGGCGGAATTTTTATTGTCAGAAGAAATGTTTAATTTGTTATTACGAATGGAATATTTATTACGAAATTTTTATTTATTCATTATTAATAATTGTTGAACTCTTTCCACTTTCTTTGTATATTCATGACACGTTATAATATATTTATTATTGTAAAACGACTAAACAATATGACCATTTATTTTTTTAATTCGAAATTGATGTAGCAGGAAATACAGAAATTACATTTTCGACAGGTAGTAGAAAATACTTTTGCATTGATTTTGTAAAATTAAATGCAGTATCTATGATAATATTTTTTATTGTGAAAAGATTTTTTTGATTTCGTCTATGATAAAATAATGTTATAATATTTGGAGATTGTAGTACAAATCACTCGTTTAAACTACGCATTAAATGTATTCCAAAATTTGCAAAGTTTCATTCTACATTTCTTTTAAAATTCAAAGATAAAATTAAAAAACATTATATTTTTAAAGATGAATTATATCTGCCATATTCATTATTTTCCATTTTTAGATTCGTCTATTGCAAAAAAATTTAAATTATAAGGCCTAAAACTACTCGAACTTTTGATTATAGCAATGGAATTTAGTGTCCAAGTACTAATCACTTAATATATTCGTGATATATAATTAGTCAATAATATAAGTTACTAGAAGCAATTTATGTTAAATTTATTAACATGATACATTGCAAATTTACCGTTCTTGAAACAATTTGCGAAATCTTGTTACTTTAAATAATTGCCAATTGATTTACTTATCTTATATAATGATATTGTTACCGAAATATATCGGCAAGTAAAGGTCGACGGTTGGTTAAAATAAGTCGTATAAACACCAGGTTATCAACGGGATTCTTACTCAACACTACTTATCCGGTATTGTTCATTAAGAATCGTCAAGATAAACACCTACAAAATACGATAATGATAACACATGTCGAGTAATAAATGAATAATATATCAAAACATACAGAAACAATAATTAACAATACGATGTATAACAGTTTTTATTAATAACGTTATGAAGGGATAGGATTAAGGGTTTACAACAAAGCGATAATAAATGATAAAAAGTGATAGGGAAAAGGATTTCTACTATAGCTGGTAAAATACAATCTTTGGTCCTCTCTACTTTTATCAACGAGTTGGTGAAAGGTATTTATATCTATTCTCCATCTCTTTTTCCAACACCATCTATTATCATATCAAAATCTAATCTACCGATAGGTTCTAAACACATAACGGAATATGTTTCATGGTAATATGGCTAATTACTATAATAGTGATAAAAATAACCATTATAAGCCCTCCTTTTGATAAGTTACGAATGACAAATTCTATCAGTTGATTATTATTAATCAAATTATCCTTCATTAACTCTTATTATAGATCTTATACATCAACATACATCAATAATCTTTTAAATTACAATTATAGACAATAAATAATATAATATAATAATAATACAAACAATATTGTAATATATGATTATTCTATCGCTACATATGTAAAACTAATAATAAAAATAATAATAAAATTGATAAAATAAAGAATATTATCTATATGGCTAATTTAATGTACACAACCTGCGGTCATAAATTGTTATGTAATGATAGAAATCGACATGGACACAAATTATATCAGATCGTCATATAAACATCGAATAACGTCAAACATCGGATGTGCATTTTATTGCGTAACATCATCCTCCATCGAAACGTGAGCTCCCGCAAACGAGAACATTACTGAATATTATCTATCATTTCGGATGGTCTACTAACGTAAGGCCGTATTTGGTCAGCATGCACCCATTTCTTACGAATCTTTCCATCTATTGTTCGTAACTGATAAGTTCCGTTATTACGATAGTCATGTATGTAATATGGTCCATTCCATTTCGTGTCCAGCTTCTTCAGTCAGAAATTCTTCAACAATACTTGTTCTCCAATAGCATATTGTCTAGGACGAATTTGAGCATCATATCGTTGTTTTTGTTTTTCTTGACTAGTATGCACATTACTTCTAGCTAACTGACGATTGTCTTCTAAGGATCCTATCAACATCCGAATCCTTTGGTAAAATTGTTCCTGAAAATCTTCAACTTGTTGATCTTGTTGAACATCCGATCTGTTAACAGTAGGATCACTAGACAACTTCAATTCAATCGGTAAAGTTGCTTCCCTTCTGTAAGTAAGGTAGAAAGGTTCAAATCGGGTGGTTTGTTGTCGGATGGTTCTATATGCAAACAACGCAGAAGGCAGATATAGGTCCCAGTTTGATTGATCCTCCATAGAATATTTTGCCAAAGTCTCACATAATGTTCGATTGAATCGTTCAGTCAACCCGTTAGTTTGTGGTCGATATGCGGTTGACAAGTGATGTTTAACACCTAGTCGAGTACATAACGAATCTAAAAGTTCATTTACGAAATGTGTCCCTTGGTCGGTCAAAAGAACTTTCGGACATCCATGCCTACAGATAACGTCTTCATAAAAGAAGGACACAACAGATGTGGCTTTAGCATCTGGTAATGCTCGAGCTTCGGGCCACTTCGTTAAGTATTCGGTTAATACAACAATATACTTATTTCCACGAGTGGTAATAGGTAATGGGCCAACAATGTCCATCCCAACACGGTCGAAGGGTTGTCCGATCTTTATAGGGTGAAGAGGCTCATTTCTTAATGGTCTTTTTCGTCGTTGGCATATATCACATGATTGGACATATCTTCTAATATCGTTTCCCATCTGTAGCCAAAAATATTATAAACTAATAGCACGATAGGTTTCAGAAAATCCAAAATGTCCTGCAAGTGGATCTTCGTGAAAGCTATATAACACAGAAGCTAATTCACTTTTCTTTAGTACACGTAGAGGTCGAGTAGGGCTTTCCTTATTCTTCTTATACAATAGGCCATCTATCGAAACATAATAATGGGCCTTTCATTTAAATGCGCGTCGTTGGGCAGAGTCAATATTATCGGGTAATTCTAAAGTTTCCAAATAACGTAAAATATTCAAATATAAATTGAAATCCATTGGTTGGGTTAAAAATCAGTGGGTTATCCAAAAATCGGCGTCAAAAAAAAAATATGTTAAAGAGTGGTAATAAAAATAAGAGATTTATATCTAGATTCTAATCCGAGATAGACTATTGACGTTAAGATGTTTCTTGCCAGAGCGATGTGTGGTTTCAAAATCATACATTTGGAGCTTCATGACCCAACGGGCCAATCTTCCGATAGGAGTAGCCGTATTAAACAAATGACATAACGCTGCGTGGTCAGTAACCAGTTTGAATCGTTGCCCATAGATATACGCATGGAAATGTTTTACGGCCCAGACCACCGCAAGACACTCCAATTCAGTCGCGGAATAATTACTTTCTGCCTTATTACAGGTATGACTAGCGTACGCGATTACACGATCATTTCCATCTTCATCCAATTGAGATAATATCGCGCCCAACCCAAAGGTCGAAGCATCCGTTAATAATATGAACTGTTTGTCAAAATCCGGAAAGACTAATATAGGAGCAGTTATCAATGCTTGTTTTAACCATTCGAAAGCGAACTGTTGATCCTTAGTCCACTTATAAGCAGTTCCTTTCTTCAATAACTTATTTAGAGGCGTTGCAGCACGAGAAAATTTAGGTACAAATCGTCGATAGTAAGAAGCCAGTCCGAGAAAACCTCGTAACTGAGTAATATTTGTTGGCACAGGAAAATCTTTTACTTTCTGTATCTTAGCAGGGTCGGTCCTTATCCCCTTGTTGCTAACGATATGTCCTAAAAACTCCAGCTCTTCTTTTACGAACGAGCATTTATCGGGATTCAGTTTTAACCCAGCGTCCTCTAATCGGTCAAATATCATTTTGAGATGTTCCAAATGTTGATCGAAGGTGTCGGAATAAATAATAACATCGTCTAAATATACCATTACAAACTTCCAGAGATATCCTCGTAAAACTTCGTCCATCAGACGTTGAAAGGTAGCCGGCGCGTTACATAAACCAAATGGCATTACTTTGAACTGGTAAGTGCCGAACTGAGTGATAAAAGTGGTTTTAGGTCTATCTTCAGGTTTCATCTCCACCTGCCAATAACCACTGGCTAAATCAAGGGATGTAAACCACTGGGCTTTTCCAAATGAGTCGAGCATGTCATCTATCCTAGGAAGAGGATAAGCATCTTTTATCGTAATACTATTCAACTCTCGATAATCAACACAAAAACGTAACTTTCCATTTTTCTTCCAAACTAGGACTACCGGAGCAGCCCACGGACCAGTGGATCTTTCAATTAACCCTTCTAATAACATCCGTTGGATTTCTTCCTCAATAAAATTCCGCTCATTTCTTGACGTCCGATACCAGTGTTTTCGCACTGCCTTATTATTACCAGTATCGATCGAATGTTGGATCAAATTGGTTCGTCCCAACTCGGAGGAATCCCACGCAAAGCTACCGTGGCGTTGAACTAAAAAGCGAAGTAACGGTAACTCCAAATCAATAGGAAGGACTCCGACTTTCATCTTAACGGTAATAGGAGTAGTTTCCACTTCAGATCCTATTTCCGTATGATAATATTCGACTTCTTTGGTAATCTGCTCATACTCCAGATGTGTCTTCTGCCCACAGTGATAGCATAACTGTCAGTCATTTTCAGCGGCAACCTTCTCCATGGTTAGTTGATTATAATGTTGATTGGTTAATGCAAATTCTCGTTGTTCCTCGGAAGGTACAACTCCATCATCACATCGTCCTCTACTCAATTCTTTTAAGATGATTGGTGAGAGTCGGCATACTGATTGATAGGTTATTAAATCATCTTGGCAGAAATAACAGGCGTCTTCCGGGGAGTATAATGAATTTTGACACCAACATTTAGCTTTCGGCCCCTTCCAATCATATACCCAAGTTGCTTTCTTAGGAGGCATCATCTTGAACTTCTGATCCAAATGTTGAAAATGTCCCCACGTATGGAAACATTGACCAAGGTAAATCCCTTCGTTAGTTAATACGAAATCTTCACATGGATATATGGCGTCTATAACAACGTTAGCGAACTTGCAGTCTAATATAACTGAAGATTCCGGAAGTGAATTACGCTTCTGAACTTCAGCTTTCCTTTTACTATTGCGATACCGATTATGCATCAGTCGTTTAGGTTTTTCAAACTGCATAGTGAAAAACACTCGTTCTTCAGGTTCATCGTCTTCAAACTCCTCCTCTTCTTCTTTAATGGAATCATCGTCAGTTTCTTCTTCGTCGGTATCGTCTGTATCTGATTCTTCTTTTGACTGAGCGTTAGAATCGACAAGTTCTTGTAACTTCCGTTTCTCTTGAGGCATCAGACGATATTCAACCGGTACTTCAACAGTCTGTTTATCCCAAATGAAGTTCATTGTGGATGTTTCGTAATCAATGTTAGCTTTTACTTTACTCAACCAATCGTTTCCAACAATGGCAGCATAAGATTCCGCTTCAGTGACTACAACATTAATCGGGATGGTAACATCTCGAATAGTGATGGGAAAATTTAACACTTTGCCTAATGGTCATTTCCTTTCACCGTTCACATTTATCATCATGGTAGTAGAGGGTCTATCAATAGGTATCTTGAGGTCTTTTAGTAACTGACACGACACAATACTTCCAGCAGCACCACTGTCGATAATTAGGGGAATTTCAGTTCCTTTTATCGTTGCATCACAATATAACGCAGTCGCCGTTTCTCCTATCTCTTGTTCTCCAAGATTCATTTTTCGAACTGTTGGTTTCCGTATCCCTTGTATTAACTCTGAACGACACTTCGGCACTACTTCCAATAATTGTCCAAAGGTTATACGAGCTTGTTGATTTTTAATGTCATCTACCATCGAGTAAGGAGGTACGTGTAGTGATATCAAGGGTTGAAGATTCGTCTTCTTTTTCTTTTTAATCATAGGAGCTTTCTTTTTCTTGGTCGTGGTACTGATGTTATTAACATTAGTTCTTTCAGCAAATCGGGATGATGGTTCCGCTACATCAGCAGCTACAGTTGGTTCAGCAGATCTAGGTATTTCATGTGGAACGGGTGGAATATTGATAGGTTTTGATGGCTCTTTTTCTTCCGATTTTTCTTCCGAATCAACTGGTCTAGGATATGGTTCGGCTCTTCACGTTTGACTCTTTCGCTGAGCAGGGTAAGCTTCGAACAGGGTATTCAACGATACAGAGGATTTATCAGGTTTCGCATCTACACCTCCCGTAGATACACCACTTAGTTTAAAGACGATTGTTGTCCATTATTAGCGGTCATATTACTTGCCGTATTCAGCTGTTTCAATATCTCTTGGACTAAACTCTGCGTATCATTAGTAGTCGAAATAAGCGGAGCAGTGGTTACAGCAGATGCAATTACAGGATTAGTTCCACTAGTAGTAGTCGTTGGGTTATTCGGACACCTGCGACTCACGTGCCCAGGCTCTCCACAGGTATAACAAACAATCGTTCGGTTGGGTCCCATAGGGACATTCGAACTTCTACCATCGCTTCGTGGTGGTGGTCGATTTCCTGTGACCTTCTTTCCTATCTCTGTGACTTGTTCAGTTAAAGCTGCAACTAGTTTTGTTAACTCCGTGATTTCCGACGTGGTTTGACCAGCGTAGTTTAATAACTTCATTTTTCCTGATCGTAAAGTAAGTTCACAACCTTTGGCTCTTCCTATCGCATCGGCTAATGTCTGATCCCCAAAAGGTTTTACCGCTATGTAAAGTTCAGGAATTAATCCAGAGACAAACTTTCGAGCTTGTAAGTTGTCGGGGTAGGCGAACGCTGCATCATTAACCCGCTGATAAAGTTCTTGAATGGACGAGGCATATTCATCTACGCTTTCATTCGGTTGTTGCTGCCTCTGGTCTAACTCTGTTGCCCACATTTTTACCATTGCTGCAGTCCGAAACTGAGTAAGGAAAGCATGTTGAAAATTATTAGCGTTGGCTGCTGCTGCCCAAGCGTTAATAGGCGCCAATACCGCTGCTTGATACCAAACAGCAGCTGGTCCTTTTAAATAAGCGGGGACAACTTGTAGTTTTCGTGCGTCGTTCCATCCATTAGCCGTCGCAGTTGCATTAAACTCGTTTAACCAGGTGATTGGATCTTGGTTTCCTCCGTTAAACGTCGGTACTTGCACAACGTTATGGTTTCGATTTTGTAAAGCATTGTTATTCACGGCTACCGTTGCATTTAACGTGTTCATTGCGTTTCCGAGATTATTAGGCGCTAACATTTGTCCTGTCAAAGCCTGTACGGCTGCTGTCAAGGCCTGTATATCTGCTTGGTTGACTTGAGGAGCTTGGTTGAACCGGTTAGGAGGTTGTCCTTGTCCTTGGTTATTCTGAAGATTCAACATATTTTCGTCTTCAAACAGAAGTTCTAGGTATAACGGTTCGTTAACAAAAAGAAGATTTCTGGGATATCGTAATATCGGAGAGGTTGGTGGTGTTATAAAGGACAGTTCGTATCCTAATGGTTTATCTTCATGCTGATAGTGGACAAAAGGGTCAAGATTAAAGTTCTGAAACCTTTCACGAGCAGTATATATCTTGATAGCTAATTTATCGTAAGAAAACGAGGCGTTTTGATATCGAATACTTGATATCAATTTCCGAATAAGATATTGTTGTCTTAATATCGTTCATTGACTATATTCGTAAAAATATTGAACTGTTTTTGCGGAGTAAGATAACGTGGGAATCTCTAATGAATACCAGTTCCAAAATCGTAAGAAATATCGGTCTGGTATTGTGAGAACAGGATGACAAATACGACAAGAATCGTCAGCTAATTCAAATAAGGGAATATTAGGATATGTCCGGTGTAACTGATCGTGGCGTTTCAGGAGATTTCTATTGTTCATACAATAGGAAATATTATCCTTTGTTATCAAATCAATTTAGGGGTAATCGTACGGTCGGTTTTCTTTGTTAGTTTCTGGCAGAAGGCACCAATTGTTACCGAAATATATCGGCAAGTAAAGGTCGACGGTTGGTTAAAATAAGTCATATAAACACCAGGTTATCAACGGGATTCTTACTCAATACTACTTATCCGGTATTGTTCGTTAAGAATCATCAAGATAAACACCTACAAAATACGATAATGATAACACACGTCGAGTAATAAATGAATAATATATCAAAACACACAGAAACAATAATTAACGATACGATGTATAACGGTTTTTATTAATAATGTTATGAAGGGATAGGATTAAGGGTTTACAACAAAGTGATAATAAATGATAAAAAGTGATAGGGAAAAGGATTTCTACTATAGCTGGTAAAATACAATCTTTGGTCCTCTCTACTTTTATCAACGAGTTGGTGAAAGGTATTTATATCTATTCTCCATCTCTTTTTCCAACACCATCTATTATCATATCAAAATCTAATCTACCGATAGGTTCTAAACACATAACGGAATATGTTTCATGGTAATATGGCTAATTACTATAATAGTGATAAAAATAACCATTATAAGCCCTCCTTTTGATAAGTTACGAATGACAAATTCTATCAGTTGATTATTATTAATCAAATTATCCTTCATTAACTCTTATTATAGATCTTATACATCAACATACATCAATAATCTTTTAAATTACAATTATAGACAATAAATAATATAATATAATAATAATACAAACAATATTGTAATATATGATTATTCTATCGCTACATATGTAAAACTAATAATAAAAATAATAATAAAATTGATAAAATAAAGAATATTATCTATATGGCTAATTTAATGTACACAACCTGCGGTCATAAATCGTTATGTAATGATAGAAATCGACATGGACACAAATTATATCGGATCGTCATATAAACATCGAATAACGTCGAACATCGGATGTGCATTTTATCGCGTAACAATATCATCAACATTGGACGTTCTTCTATCCATTAAGATTTAAGTTGTGGAATAAAGAGGGAATTACATCAATAATAAAAATTTTATTTTATGATATTTCATTATCAGATCATTTTAAAAATAATATCAGATATAATAAGATATTCTTTTAAAATTTTATTTCTCACACATTATACCTTAACAATAATATGAATAGCAAATTAAAATATGATAAATCAAAATTTTTTTGATTTTATCTTATTTATTTACTATACAGCCGAGGGAAATAACATAGAAAATTGTAATAATAAAAGGATTAATATAATATAGCAAAAGTTATAAATTCGAAATAAGCATATTATTATATCCTCAAACTGCAAAAATAATAGTTATATTAACAACGAAATTTCTAATTATTATCATCAAAATTATTAGTTTTTCTTATACTAAAATTAATAATATATCGGAAAATTCTAAGTCAAGTTTCGTTATAAATTATTTAATTCAGAAACTGGTGAATAATTTGTACAACTATATTAAATTAAAATTATTTTTTTTTGTAAATTTAAATTCTTAGTGCGCTTAAGATATTTAAGATAAAAATTATTTTTTAATACTTTGACATTAAAAAGCGTCAAGTACTATATTAGAATATGTTAGTCCGCCTAATTACTAATCTGGATGTCGAATTAATTTGGTAATTAACAAACGTGTTAGTACAACAAATATGATGTAACCATATGGTTTATTTATGTTACCCATTTTACGCAAAAAAAATATAATATTTTTTTTTTGTGTTTATTATTATTTTTTTTTTTGTGTTTCATCGTCATTTAAATAAAGAAAAAATGGCTTTCGATTATTCTCAAGAACTTATGAATGATTATGAAAAATTACTTGAAATTGATAAAGGATATGACGTTATTATTTACGCTGGTGAAGATGAAGTTGAAATATATGCACATTCACTTATTTTATGTATTTAGGTCTCAATACTTTCGAGCGGCATTCTCTGATGAATGGGCAAATAAAAAAGATGGAAAATTTATACTTAATAAACCTAACATTTCTCCTCAAATATTAACAATTATTTTAAGGCAATATAAAAAAAATAAATATTTATACAAAATTTAATGTAACAATAATTTTAATAATCATTATTATAATATTTAATATTTAATATATAGGTTTATTTATTGTGGAAGGATCAATTTAACAGAATTACAAGGTCCAGAAATTTTAAAACTTTTGATAGCAGTAGATTAACTTTTAATGTTCAAGTATTAATTCAATGTATTCAGGATTATTTAGTTAACTACCACTACGACTTTTTACAACAAAATTCTATGGAAATTCTTTGAAATTTGAAACTTTCACAAGTTTATGGAATTATTGTTTTGATAAAATTTGTGAAAACCAGCTATATTATTAAGATCTGATAAATTTATCAATTTAAAAGAACCTTTTATTAGAATTAAATATTAAAACGGGATGATATGGGATAACTTAATTAAATGGAGTTTCGATCAGCATCCTTCTATTCAGAAAGATGCTAAGAAATGGAATAAAGAAGAAATCACAATTATGGAAAGAACACTTCATAATTTTATTCCTTTAATTAGATTTTATCATATGTCTTCAGAGGGTTTTCTTTTAAAGGTATATCTTTTTAATGCGTTACTACCTTAAGATATAATTAATATTTACTCACATTTCATACGAATTCAAATAAGGAATTAAATATTAAAATACAACCTCCTAGAAACCCAAATATGATTCGATTATCATTAACAGCAAACATTTTGCTCACTTTTCTAGTTTATTTATAAAATCAAGTATTAAAATGAACTAAGAAAAAGGAGCCGAAAATATAATTAAAAAAAAGAAACTTGAAAACATTAAAACTTGAAAATAAAATTATAAACAATAATAACCGAAAATGATTATACCGTATGACGAAATCAACCCTTG
This sequence comes from Rhizophagus irregularis, assembly GCF_026210795.1. Lineage (NCBI taxonomy): Eukaryota > Fungi > Glomeromycota > Glomeromycetes > Glomerales > Glomeraceae > Rhizophagus > Rhizophagus irregularis. The sequence continues at coordinate 3,102,008 of NC_089435.1, read as the reverse complement.
AAATATAACCCGAAAAAAAATAATCGAAGCCGATAATATAACGAACGAAAATGAAAATAAAATATAACCGAAAAAATACGATCGAAACGATGAATATGCAGTATGAAGAAACTCGAAAATAATAAAACTAATAAAATATAATCCTGACCAAAAGGAATCCAACAGTTAATATACAACTAAAAATGAAAATTAAATATATATATAAACCAGAAATGAAATAAGTTTAGTGCTATATGTCAAATAACTGAAATAAGGCTTACTAATTAGTAGGAGGAAAGAAGCGAAATGTGTTTATATTTTTCAATCTTCGAAATCTTCAAGCTTTGTCAAAAAATTTATATGATTTGCTTGATTTAGGGCTTATATGAAAATATGAAATTTGTACTTTTTCCCCAACATTTCTATTTCCATATATACACCTAAAAACCATAGATTTTGAATTATGGGTTGCAAACCCCAACTGCCTTTCATCTATAAATAGACTATAAAATTTTATGTTTTTATTACCTATAGAGGGTTTTCATATTTGATAATATGCCTGGAACTTGCGAATTTTTTAAAATTAAAAAGGGAATCTTTTTTAACTTTTAATCCAGCTATGGGTCCGATGTAAGTTGAATTAAGCTATAATAATTAATTAACAAGAACTTTTAAGTTAGTAAATTTAAGAATTTGACATATAATAAATTCATTTACAAAATAAACATTAATTACCAGTGTTCGATTTTAAAGTTTGGATCTATTTTACGTTCCTGAAATTTCACATCGTACCCAAACAATTTCAATCAAGGCAAACTCTTTAAGTCGCTCTTATTTGCCATAACTTTATATAATGAATTAATGATATAAAGTAATGATATTAAAGGAGCTTAAGTATGTTTGTATTTTTATCCCACGGTTCCTAATAATAATTAGTATTTATTAATGAGATAGATATAAAAGCCTATAAATAACCTATCAATATTAGTAATAATAGTTCAAAAAGGGCGAGATGTACAGTAGATACTGTATTACATATTTAACTGATAATAATAAAAATTAACATTGATAATCAATTTAAATCATGCTTGAATTTCAATACAAAATAATGAAATATAAATTTTAATTTGGTTCAGTTTAGTATTTATATAAATGGTTTTTTTTAGACAACCTCTTGCCTCACGTCGTACCAAAACTTATTGTCCTACTTAGAAATTAATGAACAAATATTGTGCAATCGCACGTGAAATCATCTATTTATGTCGTTTCGTTTTTTTCGTGTTGCGTAGGAGTTTTTCGTTATTAATCACATCAAGTAATCAATAGTTATAATTACCTGGATTTAATATTGTGATATCATTAGATTCTTGTTTAATAAATATTGAGCTGATTTATTGATTTAAGGAGTATATAAAAATAAATAAAAATATATATTATAATTAATTTTTTTTCTTGTAATTTACTCACGAGTTTATTGCTCAATGAAGAATGAGTTTAATTCAACTTCAAACTTATAATCCATCATCCATCATTATTAGAAACAAACACAAAGAATATGGTGCATTAATAGATATTTTCAGATTGGAGAAAGAGATTTATTTTTTACTTTTTGATTGTAATGAAATTTTCGCTAATCACCCCATTATTTTTAATCAACTTCGTAAAATTATTAATGAAAATAGATGTGGGCTAAATTTATTATTTTCTATTCATACGTTACTTTTGCGTTTATCACGTTTATCAGGATACCATGATGAAAAAATTAGTAAAATTATTGCAATATTAAAAATTATAATAGAAAATACAATTAAGTATTGTGATCCTGATGATGCTTTTAATACTGCTACTTCTCTACCAACACATTTCATTAATGATATTAAAGATCAAATAGCTCAAATGGATTTTTCATTGCACAAAGATGAAATAGAATGTCTGCGGCTCCTAAAATTGAATTATGGTCTCTTTTATATTGATAGAAACCTTATTCCTTTCAGACCAATTATTGAAGGGGGGCAATTGAAAGTAAAAAGATATAACGATCAATTTGTATATGAGTTAATTCAAGATGAGTTAATTAAAGATAATTTATTAAATTCGTGGGACTTATTTGAACAAAAATTTTCAATTTGTTGTGGTAGTGATTTGTTGAAGTTGAAACAAATCGGAGGTCGCCTATCTCATGTTGCAATGTCAGACATCAAACTTATTATTCCAATTTTTAAAGTTTCTTATTTTGGTGAATTTTTTGTCAAGCATTCTGAAGACAAAGACCAGTCTGAATTTCTTACAAGAGAAGCACTAGTTGGAGGATCTTTGATCATTAGAGACGTTAAAAATTTAGACCTTGATAAGCTGAAGGCACAAATAGTATGGGCCATTAAAGAAGCTAGTTGTTCAGGCAGAAGTTTATTCAATTCAGCGATCGTAAAAAACGTCGAAGATTTAGATGGCAACCCTATACATGATATGAAGGATTTGGTATGTATGTTTGAGAGTTTCTGTATATTTTTTTATTTTTTATGCAAAGTAACATAATAAACCGTTTTAAACTTGTACTCTAGATCACTTATCTGACTCAAATATTCAAGAATGAACATACTGCTATTATTGCATATGAAAAAGTGATCCCTGCTAATCAAATAGAGAACCCTTACAACTACTTTGATATTCGTTTAATTCCAGGAATCACAAAATTTCATAAAGAAATCACCATGAAAAGTTGGACACATGGTAATATACACCTGAATTTACCATTCTGGATTAAAGAATATAAATTGGAATATGCCAAGGTAGTGACTCACTTTAAACTTGAAACTGGAAAAAAGCCCGCTTTGGAATTTTTATCCGTACCACTAATTGAATTGGGGATAATATAGATAGTACAGAGCTAAAAGTTTCCATTTTATTAAATTCCAAAGATTATATTGATTACATTTGCGAAACTACTTTGAAAGAAACTCAATCTCAAATTCCATTTTTAAAGCTATCAAAAAGTAGAATATATGATTTATATCTACGTAATACCTTTGTTAATCAATGCAAGATTTTTCATGAGAAAATTGTATGGGAAAAGCAAATAAGCAAACCATCCAAAAATTTGATAAAAGATATTAATGATGCTTTAGATAACGCAAAACCTTATGAATCTTTGATTAAGGTCTTTTCGGAATATGGTCATTTGATTCGTACAGAGGTCAGTTTTTCTAGGGACTTATCGTATGATGAGGGACCAAATCAATGGTCGTTGTCAGACAAACAAAAATTAATTCCATTATATGATATTCTTGATGATGATATTAAGAGTCGAATTCAAGACTTATCAACAGATAAGATTTTAATGAAAGGGTTTACAAAATTTAATACCAATAAAACTTACTGCTATGATGTTCAATTTGAAGAGGAACTGAAGAGTGATGATTATTTAGTTGCAGGATCTGTTGTTGTGAATGACGAAAAATTAAAAAATTTACGTGCAAAATTTAAGTATATGAGCCGTTCTGGATTTTCGATATTTTTGGAAGACGATGAAGATAGTGAAGAAATCAAAACGTAAGCTTTAAAAAAGTATAAATAATTTAGTTGTTCGAAATATAGTTATTAATTATTAACTATTGTCAATTCATTTATTCAATAACGTACATATAGTGATTTCGATGTCGTTTGGCAAATAATCGGTAAACCGAAGAACGTTGGATACTTTGGTAAAGATAACAGAGATATCAAAGTACTTAGTGCACAATCAAGACTTATTAGATTACCAAAAGAAAAAGCTACCTATCCAATTCCTCCAATCTATTTTAAAGAAGAATTAACTCCAGGAACTATCATTGTAACTTTTATCGATTATGCTCTCCATGGTGGTTCAATTCTTGATGTGGTCGTAACATCTTGGTATGTTTGAACATTTAAGTTTAAAAAATGTATAATTGATATTGATCCTTTTAAAAAGTACGTAAAATTAAAAGCGCTAATTTAATATTTCAACCTCTTACATAGGTCTGGGAAAAGAATTGATTTGGAAATTATTAATCATTTAGTCGTTGATACTTCTGCCAAAACCAAAGCACACAAAGAACACGAAGAAATAGAGATGAGTGGTGATGATGATGAAGATAAGAAAGATGAGAATGAAGATGATGAAGAGGATATGGATGAAAAAAAGGATGAAGATGAAAAAGATGAGGAAAAAAAAGAGGATAAAGAGGATAATAAAGATTATAAAGAGGATAAAAATGAGGATAAAGAGGACAAAAAGGAGGTTCAAGAGGACGTTCAAAAGGATAAAAAGAAGGATCAAGAGAACAAAAAGGAGGTTCAAGAGGATAAAAAAGAGGATCAAGAGGACAATAAAGAGGAGGAAGAGGATAAAGAAGAGGAAGAAGAATATGATGAAGAGAACGGAGAAAATTTCCCATATGGGTTTGTTAGATTTTTTGTATTGGCATATGCAATTATTCCCAATAAAGAAGATAAATTTACTGCATATAATACGGAAGTATTTATCCGTGGTGAAGCTAGACAGTTTTCATGGAAGCACGTTGGACATGAACTAGGTGAAGAAACAGTTACTCACATAACTGAGAATATTTTTGAAAAGCGGACAAGTTATTTAGAGTATTCAAAATATATTATGTAATAATTTTTTTAATAATAAAGCTCTTTTATATTTATACACTATAACAATTAATATATTCAAATGCAGCAATACCTATGAACAATTAATGTAAGTTAATTGTTTTCGCTTGATTTTTTCCATCTCTATACTAAAATATTGAACTTTGAAATCATATTGTCATAATCAACTCTCTATACCAGCTGTCCAGCTCTCTATACCAACTCTCATTTATTTCTTTCGATGAAAGATCGTTTCTTTCTAAAATAAAATGCAGTATAAATTCACGGTTATCTTATTTATTCCAGCAAAGGGGATGTTTTTGAGCGGTAAGTCGCATATTCTGAATGTTCTAAAAACAGTTAATCTATATAAGTTTCTAATTAAAAACAATTGGATTTTTTTTTTTATGAGAAAGAAGGCTTGCAATAACTGACCTATTACTCGGTAGTGACTTGAATTTTATTTTCGCAAGGAAGGATGCGATTCAGCTGGTTACAAATATTTTATTCATGGTCAATGATAGTATAATAAAGCAAATGGGGTTCGGAAATTACCTTGACCATTTAAAGAAATAATCTAATTCATAGTCATTTCGGTCAATTCATTTAAAGTAATATAAATTCCTTTACTTTTATCCAATAATTATACGGATTACTCTCAATGACTCATGAACATTTAATTCTGACTAGAATTTTAGATTGTTATATTAACAACCTTAAATAGTAATTATCCGGATAGTTATATTAAATTACTAGTTAACAAAGATATAAAAGAGTTAAATATGAAATTAAAATAAATTGCTCTTAGTCGTAAAATAACGAACATGAAATTTCAATTTTTAAATACTGCAGTACTATCAGAAGAAATATTCCAAAATGCTGTTTTACGTATAACTACTGGTAATATTTCGAAAAAGAAAAGCAGGGAACGATTAATTGAAGAACACAAAAAACTAGAATATTTTGGTGATAAAAATGAATATGTTATTCATAACACCTGCAGTCAACCTGATTTAAATTTAAATCAACAACTTCGGGTATCCATAGCAAATTTACAAATCGATCGTATGCTACCCATCGAAAAATTTTTGTTGTGTCGAGTGATAACCAGATTCACAAAAATGAACGCTCTTTTAACCCTTGTAGAAGATCCAGAGGGTAATGTAGAACGACTTGCATTGTACAATTGGACAAGTCTACTCAAAGATAAAGAAAATCAAATTGATTGTTTATCTATCGACAAGTCATTTCTGCCCATAGGTACTCAACTTATCATCAAAAATCTATCTTATAAAGTTGCTGCTGATAATAACACCATAATTTATTCGAATAATCCTGAAGATGTTGTCATTTACGATCATAATGATAAGCTATTTGACGATTTAAAATGGTCTACAGATCTATTGAATGATAAGGAAATTAAAGAGAAAACTGCTGATGATTTCTACTGTTATGGGGATGATGATTTTGTTTCAAACGATTACACTGCGGCTGTTGATGAGTATTCAAATGGTATCAAACTGGAACCACAAAATGTCACATTGTACGCTGACCGAGCAGAAGCATTTCTGCGATTGTCTCAATTTCGCAATGCTCTCGATGATGTAGATATAGTTCTTAAATATGAACCTGGTCATCTGAAAGCAGCTTTTCACAGGGGTAAAGCTCTTTGTGACCTTAAGCGTTATCAAGAATCCATTACTACACTTCAAGATTTACATCAAAGAATGAAAATCATTACAGATCATAGGATTGCTCCAATTAGACAGAGTACGGAACAGTTGTTAAAACATGTGAAAATCTTAGCTTCTGAAAACAAGAATGGACAATATGATTATACACATATTATCAATGAGTTTTGTGAAAGTGCTAAAATTAGAAAAGGTCCAAGATTAGATCATGCTGATTTCTTATTTGAAGATATTGAGATTCGTCCTGTAGAAGGAAAAGGAAGGGGATGGATTGCAAAATGTGATATTCCTGAAAATACTTTGTTGATGGTCTCGAAGGCATTTAGTGTAGTATATAGTCATGAAGTCCTTGGACGTTTTATGAAAAGTAATATTCAAAATAATCAGACTACATGTATTGCATCATCTTTGTGTAATGAAGAATTAATAACTCGTATTACACAGAAACTTCTGACAGAACCTTATCATTGTCAGGAAGTGTACCAACTTTACAATGGCTTAAATTTAAACAAAACTGATAAAATTAACGAGCATCTAGTGAATGTTGATTTAATTGGAAGTATTGTCAAATATAATTCTTTTGCGTTGGATAATAAAATTATCATTGAAAATGTTGAGTTGAGTGGTTTGGGATTATGGATTTTGCCATCTTATTTTAATCATTCATGTATTGATAAAAATGTAGCACAATTTTTTATTGGGGATTTAATGTTTATTCGATCTCTAAGACCTATTTCAAAAGGAGAGGAGCTAATTATTAGTTACAGAAGTGCTGACAGCAGCGAAGAGATACGATTAAGGTATCTTAAATCAGTTGGAATAGATTGTCATTGTCGACTTTGTAAGTTGGATGATTCTGAATCACCAGAGGTTAATGATAGAAGAATTCGACTTCTTAATACTTTTGAAAAATTAATTAAACCTAGAATATTGAATGTCGCTAATCCTTCTCTCATTAAAAGATCAGAAAAGATAGTTTCCGAATTACATAATCTTAGAAAAGAACAACCAGATCTAGAATTTGATACATTAGAACTTAGTAAAATTCTAGCATTTGCTCATCGCAAAAATGGAAACTTAGCAGAGGCTCTTTCTATCCTGAAAGAGGTATACAATATATATAAAAATGTTCATCTGCAAATCGTTGATTGTATCATCTTTGATATCGTATTATTATATATTGATCTCAAGCAGATGGAAGAAGCCAGAAAATGGTTTGATATATTGTTGAAAAAGTTAGCGGAACCTATATTAGGCAAATTTAAGGATGATGAAATTAAATGGAAAAAAGATGCATTTCATTTAACAGAAAAAATTTTTCCAGTTATGAACTCGATCGCTAAATGTTTGTGACAATGAATGGTTATAACTAGTACATATTAAATGTGTAAGTATTAAATTGTAAGTTAATAACAGCATAAGCAATGGAAACAGTGCAAGTAATAACAATATCTGATAAATTATATTCCTATTCTAAATAAATAAATACAATTTGAAATTTAACGCTTACTAATTACATAAATGACTTTTTATATTTTTACGATCATAAGACAAAAGTAAAAAAATTTTTTTCAGATACATCGAAGTATTTTTTCCTGTTTCGGGCAATCAAGCTTTGTAATATGTTGGTAAGATGGGAGATTCTTAATTACATAATTTTATTTTAACGATAAATCTTTAATACGCATAATATCGTAGATTCGTCTTTATACAGTACAATATTAATAGAATTTTTAGTTTAATAATATTATTCACAATTCTTGTAATACTGTATTTATAATTTCAATTTTGTTAATAAACCGAGAATTATGATTCTCTTGTCATGTAATTAGTAATTACGAGATAAAAACTTCACATCCTAGTTAAGTCATCATAATTTTGGTCAAAATCAGAAAATTTGTTTAAAAATGTTAATTTATTTTTCTAATTATTCTTATAGAATCCCACTTCTAGCCGAAAGGGGCTTTTTTTACTTATTATTATAAAATTAAAACAAAAAAACACTGTATACAGTTGCCACCGGATATAGCGAACCCTGAGGTTTAGTTCGGTATATAGTGAATTCGTTATATAATATACCGAACTTCTGGATAATTTAGGCCAAACTTGTAGTCTTGCCAGAATTATAATTCGTTTGACATAAAATTTTCGAAAAAATTAGATAATCCTGGCCGGCACTATAAATTTGGCCTGGATTAGTATATAGTCACATGACTGTTCGTTATAGAAGATATAATAATAATATATAGGGGCTGGTTTTTACTTTTTACCACCAAAGATGACATCGCCCCTGTAGCGTTTTGGTTTTCAGTTTTCGTATTACTTCGTAAAAATAGTTATAAAAATCCACATGACTTAATAATTTGTCACCTTATGTCACGCCACTCACGCCCTTATTTTTTAGTGGTGAAAGATTTTTTTTCACTTGTTACCGAACACGTCTGTGAAATTGTACTTATAAACTTTGGGTCAAGTGGCGCACCCTTACCTCAATTTAGTATCAATTTAACGATCTAAATTTTAGCCTTCCCTTTTTTAATATAAACCATTCCACTTTTAAACAACAACCGTTCATGTGGTGTAATGGTGCATGACTTTTGAGCATTTTGATCTTAAAAAATTATATCAAAGATGCACTTTAAAAATTTGAATATCTGAATCATGATTCTTAAATACTAGTAAGTTTTTCGTTAAATTTAAATATTCGCCTATCATACTTTACCAAATCCATAAATTTTAAATAAAATTAATTGATCATAAATATTTTATTTGTTGCACTTTAAAGAAAATTTTACAATAACGTGTTTCTTGATGATGAATGAGATTCATTTATTAGAATTATCTTGAAAAAGGAATTTTTAAAATTCTTAATTTACTTGATCATCCTAAAACTCATCCCCCTTGAACTACCGCTGCAACCAATAAATTAAAGAAAAAAAATAAATCTATACAACTACTTATATTACAAATTCGGGAAGGAAAAGCAAGATCGCTAAAAAAAACCTTATGATATTTGCAACATATCTAAGAAAATTATCTAACTAAAGACAGATTAATACCCTCCGTACTATACCCCAGTAAACCAAGATAAAACAGGGCCTCTGAATACATATATAATGACCTTGTCGTACACTCAGGCTAGATTTTTTTGTGTGTTCATCGTACAGTTACACAATTTGCCTTTTTTGATGGTATTGTGGCTTGACGTTCGAAGTACACTTAATATGATTATCAAAAATTTTTTGTTGTACGGTTTATATTAATCTAAGATCAATTCGTAGTACATGACATAAAGAACAGATGTATATGATGTACAATTGAATATAGATTTGTAATACATATGATGTACGCGTTATATAATATTTTTATGGTTAGCAATTATAATTTTTTTTTTCAACGTTCTTTGTTTTAAATGTTTTAAATGGAAGAAAAAACAGCAACAGTGAAACGTAAAGCTTATGTACAAACAAAATTGAATTTTCCTGTAAAAGTAAATGATAGTCCTTCCACAGAGAGAAAGATACAAAAAGACAATTCTACACTCTTTATAAATGCTAAACAGGCAATAAAACCAAAAGCCCAAACTAAAACTCAAAGTAATCGAAAGATACCGATACTTGGTGAATTCTTAAAAGATCCAAAATTAGAAAAACTTAGTAATAATCAAGTTTATTGTCATTATTGTGATACTGGAACGCCTATTACTTTACATCGGATTAATGATGGCTATCGATTATGGCAGCATCTTGAAACAAATATGCATAAAGATAACATAATGAATACTGAATCAAATCCTTCCAAAAAACTTCGTACCACTTTCCTGAATTTTGAAAGTAAACGAAAAGAAACTTTAAATACAGGAATGCATTTAGAATCATCAGGAAAAGGTAATTATTTAATTATTTAATAATGTTCAAAGAATAAAAGTAAAGAATCTTATCCAAATTCTCTATTTTTAGTGTGCCATGGTTTTTATTCTAAATCATTTGCAGCATTAGCACGATATGGAACATCAACAGATAAATACAAAATTTTACGTGATGATAATCTTTTTGATAAAAATGTTAAGGCACATGGATATATCAAAAGCAACGAATGTGAAGGTTATACAACATCCAAATATTGTTCCAAATGTGGTATTTTAGCACAAATGGATGCTGTACAAAAAAGGAATCGACGTTATCAAGAACTTATTGCACAAATTGATTGTTTGTTTCTCCTGAAAGAAGGTCAACCAATACCTGCAAGTATTATTTCTCAATTTGGAGATAGTTGGGCTCAATACTATATCAAAAAGCTGCATGAAACAATAATTACTTCACTTAAACATCGACCTGGACATACAAAATCAACAGAATTACAACAATTATGCACATATGTTGAAAAAGAAGTATCAGATCATTCCTATTATGTAATAGTTAACAAATATCCAGCACTTGGACGTATTATTGAAGCAGTTGAGACCCATGGGCTTGAGAATTGGGTTAGCCAATGTATAACCTTTTTAATTGACAAAACATTGGAAGAAAATCGACCTATATTTGTTGGAATGGCACAAGCTGTAACGAAAGTTATTGATAAATTGCAACGTGGTGTAACTTCTATGAGAGGAATTGGAGAGTATCATGAAAGTTTTATTGATTTTTTAGTTGTGCTTATGTCTATTAGCACTTTAGCAACACGTTGGCTCACAGCAAATTTGGCTGGACCAACAATTCGATTTTTACGGCATAAAAGAAATGAATCAGATATTTATTATAATATATATGGAATAAATACATCAAGTTTTCCAGATATTATTACAATGTGGCGTAAAGCATATGATTATGCTGGTCCTACAATATGCGCAAAAGATCAAACAAAAGTTGCAGAATTGATTGAAGTTTGTAAACAGCGGCAAAAATGGATTGGATGTGTGCCTATTGAAGATACTATAATTCCAACAACAATGACAATAGAGGAACTTCATAATAAAATTAGCAATTTTAAAAAAGCAACATATATTACAGTTTATGCTCTTTCAGCTTGTATTCCTGGAATACCGCCAATTGTGATTGCTGTCAATCCGTCAGACCAAACGGAAAAAGCAGAAATTAATACACATGATAACAATTTAATTATGAGAGAATTAAATCGTGCAGGAGCTATGACAATTGGTTTATATTTTGATGGTGCTACTCTTGATCGGAATTGGTTAGGTGAAGTTTATAGCGAAGATCCAACTTTTACTCGTGAACTTGCACTTAAAAAGGTAAGATCTTTAATAAAAGATTTTAAATAGCAATAATTAAAATGGACTTTTTTTTATTAGAATACTTCTATATTCAGTAAAATGAAATATCCTATAGCCTTACATTTGATGGATAATTCATTACCATTTATTTGTGGAACGGATATTTATCATTGTGTGAAAAAGGGTAAAATATTGTAAATATATGCTGAAATTATATTTTGATTTTATATAAATAAATTTTTATTTGATTATTAAGGACGAAATATGCATAATAGTGGACAAGAGTGTGTCCAATTGGATATTACATTATGTCTACTGAACATTTGTGGATTTTAAAAGAAAATTCTGAAATTTATTCAGGTTTAACAAGTAATATTCTTAATCCTAAAGATAAGCAGGCAGATGAATCAGCTGAGAGATTTTTTTCATCATCTGTTTTAAAAGGCAAGTAAAATGTGAAGTAATTTTAGTTAAAAAATACAATTAATAATTTATTTATTATTCATAGGCTTTACAGATTATTCTGTGAAAAATAATGATGACGAAATGTATGGTGACGCTTGTTACCATTTTTTTTGTGGAATTTTGTTCGAATCATGGAAATCACATAGCATGGCCCATATAGATCGTGTAGGATTTGCTTGGGGCGCATGCATTTTTTTTGCAGGAGTACAACATTTTTTAAAAGCAAATCAAGCCACGTGTAATGGAAATAAATTTGGAATATCTTTGCAATCATGCGATGATTTTATCTATCTGGGATTAACCTTGATATTATTAATTCAACAATGGCCAAATTTTTATTCAAATTATCCTTTATGTCCGTGGATGATTTCTACTGCCTTTCTTGAGCATATATTTGGCTGTGCATGACGGATTATTGAAGATTTTACCGTACTAGATTTCTTATCAATGAATGAAAAAATTTTAAAAAATATTATGATTGAAATGAAAGATTAGTAATTTAACTAAAACTTATTAGTTATTTTAAAAATAATTAAATTAATTATATATATAATCTTAGGTGATTTAATCAGAACAGATAATAATGATGGTTATAATATCAAATTATCCACAGTTAAAGAAAAATTGCCAAAAAATTTGACGGATTTTCCATCAATTTTTGATATTGATAATATGATAGAAAAGGTATATATTACATTATTATCTTATATTTATCCATCATTTATTATTATTAATTGTATGTTACTGAAATTTTAGACTTCGTATGCTATGAAAATTATACTTCGCAGTCTTGGCATAGTAGTAAATAAGGAAATTTTTTCAGAATTAATTCAACAATCCTTACATTCACTTAAAAAAATAAATAATCATAATATACCTATGGAGAACACAAGTGAAACTGATGAACTTGAGGGTGAATCAGAGGATGAATTGGATAATGAATGTGATATTGGCAAATTGCTCACACGACATCAACAACGCATATTGAATAGATCCAAATTTCCTGAACATCTTGACGTTCCTAATAATGATTTAGATGAAATGGATAATGAAAATACTCAATCAACTTTGGAACTGGATTTTGAGGATAATTTTTTTGAAAAGATAAATAAGGCATTTGGAAAAACTCATGAATTGAGTCCATTAGCAATAATGCAAGCAATGTCATATTATCGAGGTAATTTGAATTTAATTTTTTATTATTCTTTATTTTCAATGTTTTAATAAATTATTTGATACTTTAGAAAAATATGATTACTTTACTCAAAAGGAAAAGAAAAAAGTTGGAAATAAAGCTACACTCAATAAAAATAATCTCACAGTAGTCACTGAACTAGGCACAATGGATATTATGGCTGCCGTTCGTCAGGACCGATTAAGTAATACTGAACATCAAGCAAGAACAAAAGGACGAATTACACGATGGAAAACTGCATGCAAAAAGGTCTTTGATTCCACAAAAATAAATCCACAATCATCTAAATTCAAAAGAGGAGATTTTTATTATTATTGCGAAAATAGTCATTCTATTGTCATTGCTGAAATTATTGCAGTATTTGAGGTAAATTATTTTAAATTTTTATTATTTTTACTAAATTTTTTTATTATTCTTCAAAATTTATGGGTTTTTTACAAATTTAAGAAAATTGGATCAAGCTATGTTCGTGTAGATTTATTATCTGGTTTAAACGAAGGAAAAATTCATGCACGCTTGTATGATCTCAAGCCGGATTCAGCATGTAAATTTATTCCGATTATAAGCAAAGACCGTACACAATTCACATGTGAGTCTAATCCATTTCGTTTCATTGCACATTTGGGTTCTGTATTAGAAGAATATCATGGTACTTCTCACTGGTTAGGAAAAACACTAAAATTAGGAGATCTTCAATATGCGACATATTTCCATTTTGTTGGAAAGTCCTGCGAACTTGAACAATCCATTAAAGAAGCAGAAAAAATAATGCGGATGAGAAAAAATAATGCTAATTCTAACGATGAATAGTTTTAAAATAGTTTTTTTTCCTTCTATAACCTTTAGTGTACATGTGATTTATCAATAAACTTTTGTCGTACATTGTATTTGCTTTTGATTCAACTTTGTCTGTACACTCTATTAGAACGCAAAAATTATATATAAATTTATGTAGTACATTTAATAATAAATTTTAAAATATATGTACACTCTTTATTAAAATTTTTATGTACACTTATTATAACTGTCAAGGACGAGGTTTCATATATGCGCCACAGTGGCATTCAGGGGCCCTGATAAAACCTTCCTTGCCATCTTCAGTTAAGTTGCTCGCATGTCAGTACCGCCCGCCATCAAATAATGTATCTACGACTTCCAATGTACCGTGCGATAGACAGCTCTGGTCCTTACTAGCACGTGACTTGGTGTGATTGGCCCCCAATGTTGATCGGCATATCCACAAAATTCAATTTTGATTGGTACTTTCTGCTTGAAAAATCTTGCCTAAAACGTATTAAAGGGCATCAAACCAAATCAACCACCAGAAAAGGCTAACCGCGTCCTAAAACTTCCACCGACACACTACTTAATAATTTATTTTGTAGTTTCAGTGTTTCTTTAAACATGGTTGACATATGTTTCTATTGTAAACGACCAAAAACCAGTGACGTATGCCAAAAATGCATTAGTAAATTATTACTACTGAATTGGACTAGCGGAAATAAATACATCGACAAGTTTATCCAAGAGTCTCAATTGAAAGTAAACAGTTATCGTGAATTTATAGAATGGATTCCTTTTAATAGATTAAGAAATATTGAATATTTAGCTCATGGCGGTTTCAGTACGATTTATAAGGCAATTTGGTTAGATGGGTTTGTTGATAATGTCCAAAGGTATCGTTATATTATTGATTATGATGTCAAGCCATCACTTAATGAAAATGAAAAAAAGGGAATTCACGTTGCATTAAAAAGCTTAAAAAATTCTTCAAATATTAGTGATGATTTCTTAAATGAAGTAAGTTTTTTTTTTAATATATATATATATATATGTAATATTTATTTTGATAAAACAACTTTATTATTTATTTATATTTAATTAATATTCAGTTGAAAAATCATTTACCATGTTTGAGTTCATGTGCAGCAGTACGCATATTTGGAATAACTCAAGATCCAGAAACATTGAATTACATGGTAGTAATGGATTTAATGAATGGAGGAAATTTAAGATCTAATTTATTAATAAAAAAATATAATCCGATTGAAAAATACTATAATTTAACGAAAATAGCGCATGCACTTCTAAATTTACATAAATGTAATTTAGTTCATGGTGATTTCCATAGTGGAAATGTTCTTTTATATAGTATTGATGCCTATAGTTCAAATTATATAAGCGATTTTGGATTAAGTAGACCAGTAAATCAAACTATTAATTCGAATGAAATTTATGGAGTAATTCCTTATATGGCACCAGAGATATTACGTGGGAAACCATATACTAAAGCAGCTGATATTTATTCTTTTGGAATTATTATGTGGGAATTTACATCTGGTATTCCTGCTTTCAACAATAGACCTCATGATTTTAATCTTTCTTTAGATATTTGTAAAGGTTTGAGACCAGAAATTGTTAAAGGTACATTGCCAGTTTATGCAAGATTAATGAAGAGGTGTTGGGATTCTGATCCTAATAAAAGACTAACAACTGAAGAATTACATCAAATTGTTCTTTTTTGGTATGATTATTATCCGAAAGACTACGGCAATAAAAGTATAGATATTCCTAGTAAGTTATAAATTTTTTATTTCATTTAATTATTCGAATCATATTATTACAAAAAGTTTATTAAAACATTTTATTTAGGTAATGAACAAATTACAAAGAATCATCCATTATCTTGTTACACAAGCAGAAAAATCGAGTACTCCGCAAAAATAAATGAAATTTTATCTCAGGAAGAACTAAGCACTAAATTCATAATAGATGAAAAAAAAGGAATCATTAATGAAATAACATTATTAAGTGAAAATTTAGGTAAAAAAAAAATTATATCAAATTTTTTAACATGTTTTATTATAATATTTCTTATTTTTCAAAAATTTTAATTTTATACTTTTTTTTAAAAAAAAATTTTCAACTTAGAAAACTTTAGAATTCCCGACTTAAAGAAATTTTAAAGAGTAGTCAATTGAGATTATAATGTATTTGTAATTATTTATTATTTTTTGTACCATTAATTTTTGCAAAAACTTTTTCTTAATTTATTGCGAAGAATCAACCAAATCAGGGCTAGTGGAAGTTTGGAAATTTTTTATTCTAGATTACTTACTTTATATATAAAAATTTCGAATTTTTTTTTTTTTTTGATAATACATTTTAAAAATATGGTGTATTTCGCATAGGTAGATATAAAATTTGTAATCATTTATTATATATATAATTCTAAATTCCTTATAAACTTTTTTTGTTAATAAACAATAAAAATCTTAGTTTATTTTTTTGAATATTAATAATAAAAATAAATAAAATCCGAACTTGAACACCCCAGGCGCGGTTTTATATGATCACGTGAAGATTATTTATACGGTTTACAGTAGGATCGGCATCGTGCATAAAGTAGAAACCACATTTGATATATGTGACATAATATGTTGAGAATATCTATTTAATTATATGTAAAAAAAATATTCTATGCCCAATAAAAAATATTGTCCAAACACTGTTCGGTTTTTTGTTTAGAAAATCGACCCCGTTCCGAACATTTACTTGACATTTATTGGACATTCATCATGATATTGACGTTTTTTATATGGTTAAAAATTCTCAATCTCCGCATCTTGTAATAAATTGTAACAAATATTGTATAATAGCGTGCGAGTGTCCGGAAACCCCATTCCGAATATTCCGAATATTTATCGGACAAACATTTTTTATAGGGATGTAGAATAAAAGAATTTCTCTTGTGTAATTCTTCGGAATTAATCAACTCCGTTAATGTAATACAAGATAAGCCAGATGACCTTATATAGGTTATTTATTGAAAACCAACATACATAAATACGTAGCATGTTTCGATTGTAAACGACCAAAAACCGGTATTAATTGTCTGACTTGCATTAGTAAATTATTACAACCGAATTGGACTAGCGGAAATTTATCTGTTGACAAGAAGCTCAACTGAATTATAATCAAGTTATAATAGATTAAGAAATATTAAATATTTAGCTGATGGCGATTTCAGTACTGTTTATTTATAAGGCGATTTATTATTTTATTTAGATGGGTATATTAATACAAATTTGGATGATGGCGTATAAAGAAATCGCTATTTTCTTGATTATGAGGATTATGAAATTGCAAAAGAAAAAGATGTCTCGTCGCCACTTAATAAAAATGAAAAAAGAGGGAGTTCACGTTGCATTAAAAAGCTTAAAAAATTCTTCAAATATTGGTGATGATTTCTTAAATGAAGTATTTTTTTTTTTTAAAAAAATATATGCAGTATTTATTTTGATAAAATAACTTATCATTTATTTACAATTATGAGTTCGAGTACTTTTTCAGCAATACGCATATTTGGAATAACCTAAGATCCAGAAACATCGAAGTACATGATGAATGGAGGAAATTTAAGATCTAATTTATTAATAAAAAAATATAATCCACTTGAAGAATTATTGTCATCTTCCGCAGCTTTATAATCAATTTTCTTTATTTTCCTTATTAACTTCTTTGATAGGTATAAATAAATGTTATAATAAAGATTTCAAAAAATCAAATTTAAAATTGCGGTATTCACTTTAATATTCATATTTTTTTGGGAATGCTTAATTCGTAATGAAATTTGCGCCATACTAACTATTTTCATTTGTCATTTTTTTTATTACTTTAAAAATTATAGTCTCATTTCTTATTCATTATTGTAGCACAATCCTTTTTCAGTTACACCGGTTGTTTATTTTAACTATATGAAGTAAATTTTACATTCATTTACTTCTGGCGTTAAAAAATAGCGGTTGGAACCGGTTAATGTTAACCGGCTAATTAGCCGGTATTAGCCGGTTATACCATAAAAGTTTAAAATCATATATTTTACAGTAGTACAAGACAAGTCACATGCTTTTTTTCATGCATTAAAAAAAGCTAATTTACAAAATACTCTGATATAAACTGTTGCAAAAAATGTCAAAAGAAACGAAAGAAACCGACCCTAAAGATTCAAATATTTATATTGATTGGTTAGAAAAATCAATTGTTGACGAATACATTAACTATTACGATTATTCAGAATTTAAAAATTTAGAACCGTTAGGAAATGGTTCATATGGGAGTGTCGTTCGTGCTAAATGGAGAAATTCTGATACTTTTTTCGCTTTAAAAACTTTCAACAGTGATAAAATAACGCTAAAAGAAGTTGTTAATGAGGTATTGAATCTTAATATTCTTATTTTTATTAATTTTAAAACTTTATAATTTTTATTTATTTATTTATTTATTTTACTAAATTCTTTACAGATAAAATCACAAAAAAAAGTCGACGTTCATGAGAATATTTTACGATTCTATGGCATTACAAAAATAGAAAACGGCAAGTATTAACATATACAGTATATTATTATTGTTACAGTATATACAGTATATAATTACTTATTTTCTTTATGTATTATATTTAGAAAAAAAATATGTGTTAGTTTTAGAATATGCTGATAATGATACATTAAAAACTTACTTAAAAGAGAAATTTAATGAACTCAATTGGAATGATAAATATCAGTTATCATTTCAATTAGCTAGTGCAGTAGCATTTTTACATGAAAATGATATTATTCATCGTGATCTGGTATAGTTAACTTTTAAAATAAACTTTTTCTTTTTTAATAAAATATGCTTAATAAGTTTTCTTCACCCATTTATAGCATGCAGATAACGTACTTGTTCATCAAAAAAAGATCAAGCTGGCAGACTTCGGGTTGTCAAAAAAAATTGCTGAAGCGTCAAGTAACAGTACATCGAAAATTTGTGGTATAATACCCTTTGTTGATCCAAAAAGTTTAAATGATCAAGATTACAAGTTAAACGAAAAATCTGATGTATATAGTGTTGGAATATTAATGTGGCAGATATCAAGTGGCAATCAACCATTTTCCGATTTAAACTATGACGAAGGTTTAATGTTATCTATAATAAATGGTAAACGAGAAGAAATTATTGATGACACACTTATTAATTATAGTAACTTATACACAGGTAATGATTATACACAATATTTGGTTTCAATGGAGAGTGTATTAAATATTAATGATACTATTTATATTAATAACTAGAATGCTGGAAATATGAACCAGATGAGCGTCCAAATATGCAAGAAGTTGTTTTAATTCTTAAATCAATAGTTTTTCCCGACAAACATCTTGAAATTTTAGGTATAAATGGTAGTTCAAATATAAATGATGATTCAGATATTAATTATGATAATCAAGATATAAATGATGAATCAAATATAAGTGTTAATTCAGATATGAATGATGAATTAGATATAAATGATTTTTCAGATATACTAAATAATATTAGCAGTTTACAAGGTCAGGCATCTATTCGATCAGGGATAATGAGTCTTAAAAGTAATCAATCTAGCACATCATTTCAGACGAATTCGTCAAAAGATTCGTCATTTGATATTATTAATGATTCATTAGTTGACAAATTAATTGCATTTATCATTAATAAACATGATAAAGGTTATAATTTTGATCAAATTCAACAAATAATTGAAATAACATTGAAATGTAATCAAATTATAAATGATCTTATTAATTGGCTAACGAAAAATCAAAATAAATCAGCTTATATTTGGCTTTTTGGATTATTTTATTATTATGGCATTGGAATAGAAGAAAATGACAATAAAGCATTTGAATCATTTTCAAATGCAGCAGAAAATAACTGTTCAATAGCACAAATTTATCTTGCTAAATGTTATGAATACGGATATGGAACTGAAGAAGATAAAAATCTAGCATTCAATTGGTATCAAAAAGCTGCAAAAAATAAAAGTATTGTTGGACAATTTTATTTAGGATATTGCTATGAATTTAATATTGGAACTAAAAATAATGATAATAAATTTATTGAATTGTATAAAAATGCAGCCAATAATGGAAATACAACTGCAAAGTTATATCTTGCAAATTGTTACAGGTTAGGTAAAGGAATAGATAAAAATGAATCTAAAGCATTTGAATATTATAAAATATCAGCAGAAAAAAATTTCATAGATGCTCAATATCAACTTGGAAATTGTTATTATTATGGAGTTGGAATAGAAATTGATAAAGTTCAAGCTTTTAATTGGTACAAAAAAGCGGCAAATAATGGAAGTATTATTGCAAAATATATTCTTAAACAAAATTATAATAAGAAAACTAATGCTAAAAAAAACAGAAGTATAGAAATTAAAATTCATAAAACAATCTATTTTAATAGATTAAATCAAATTGGATTTAATAATTATAATGGTATTAGAACAAAACAAAATTATAGTAAAGCATTTTATTATTTTCAAAAGGCAGCAAAAAGTGGAAATAGGGCTGCACAGTTTAATTTAGGTTTATGTTATAGAAATGGTAAAGGTGTGAAAAAAAATAATAGAAAAGCATTTCAATTATATCAAAAATCAGCTGAACAAGAATTTTTAAATGCACAATTTCAACTTGGATATTGTTATGATCTTGGAATTGGAACTGAAGTTAATAAAGTAAAAGCATTTGAATTATATAAAATCACAGAAGAAAATGGAAATAAATTAGCACAATTTAATTTGGGAAATTGTTATAGAAGTGGTATAGGTGTAGAAAAAGATGAAATTAAAGCTTTCAAATATTATGAAAAATCAGCAGAGCAAGGATATTTGAATGCTCAATGTAATCTTGGATATTGTTATAATTTTGGAATTGGAATTGAAGTTAATAAAATAAAAGCATTTGAATTATTTAAAATCACAGCAGAAAATGGAAATAAAACAGCACAATATAATTTGGGAAATTGTTATAAAAATGGTATAGGTGTAGAAAAAAATGTAATTAAAGCTTTCAAATATTATGAAAAATTAGTAGAGCAAGGATATTTGGATGCTCAATTTCAACTTGGATATTGTTATGATTTTGGAATTGGAACTGAAGTTAATAAAGTAAAAGCATTTGAACTATATAAAATTACAGCAGAAAATGGAAATAAAACAGCACAATATAATTTGGGAAATTGTTATAAAAGTGGTATAGGTGTAGAAAAAGATGTAATTAAAGCTTTCAAATATTATGAAAAATCAGCAGAGCAAGGATATTTGGATGCTCAATTTCAACTTGGATATTGTTATGATAAAGGAATTGGAGTTGAAGTTAATAAAATAAAAGCATTTGAATTATATAAAATTACAGCAGAAAATGGATATAAAACAGCACAATTTAATTTGGGAAATTGTTATATAAGTGGTATAGGTGTAGAAAAAGATGAAATTAAAGCATTCAAATATTATGAAAAATCAGCAGAGCAAGGATATTTGAATGCTCAATGTAAACTTGGATATTGTTATTATAAAGGAATTGGAGTTGAAGTAAATAAAATAAAAGCATTTGAATTATATAAAATTGCAGCAGAAAATGGAAATAAATTAGCACAATTTAATTTAGGAATTTGTTATAAAAGTGGTATAGGTGTAGAAAAAGATGAAATTAAAGCTTTCAAATATTATGAAAAATCAGCAGAGCAAGGATATTTGAATGCTCAATATCAACTTGGATATTGTTATAATTTTGGAATTGGAACTGAAGTTAATGAAACAAATGCACTTGAATTATATAAAGAGGCAGCTGAAAAAGGACATAATTTTGCACAAAATAATCTTGGAGCTTGCTATGAAAATGGTAAAGGCACAGAAAGAGATTTAAATAAATCTGTTTACTGGTATAAAAAAGCAGCAGAAAATGGAAATAAATTAGCACAATATAAATTGGGAAATTGTTATAAAAGTGGTATAGGTGTAGAAAAAGATGTAATTAAAGCTTTTAAATATTATGAAAAATCATCAGAGCAAGGACATTTGGATGCTCAATATCAACTTGGATATTGTTATGATTTTGGAATTGGAACTGAAGTTAATAAAACAAAAGCATTTGAATTATACAAAATAGCAGCTGAGAATGGAAATACTGATGCACAAAGTAATCTTGGATATTTATATCAAAATGGTGAAGGTACAGAAAAGGATTTAAACAAAGCTATTTACTAGTATAATAAATTAGCAGAAAATGGAAATAAAAAAGTAGTACAATATAATCTAGATAAAATAAATAGTGAAGAAGGAACTGAAAAAGATGAAGTTACAGCATTTGAATGTTATGAAAAATCAGCAGTACAAGGATATTTATATGCTCAATAACAACTTGGATATTGTTATAATAAAGGGATTGGAACTGAAATTGCATTTAAATTATATAAAATAACATCTGATAGAGGCAATCTAGATGCACAATTTGAACTTGGATATTGTTATGAATTTGGAATTGGTACTGAAGTTGATAAAACAAAAGCATTCGAATTATATAATATAGCAGCTAAAAGAGGGCACATTATTGCACAATATAACTTTGAACTTTTATATGAAAGTGGAGACAACCATATTTAATAAACTACTATTTTTATACTGCTCCATAAGGTTGTCAATAAAGGCAGAAAATGTTTAATAGCTTTGCTTCTATAAATATTTATAACTAGTATGTAAATAAAGAACGATGAATGATTACATGTTTCTGGTAGAAATTTAGCTTATAGTAATAATTATTTCATTTCGTATTAATAAAATAAAAATATAATTATAAAAATCATAAATAATGTAAGTCTCGTCAGCTTGCTTTTATTTATTATAATTCTAAAAATGTAGTATCTAAACAGAACAATTCATCGCATTGTAACAATCAAACTTTTTAAAATTCGTTAAAGCAGAATTTAAAAAAGAATTTTTTTTTTTTTTGTAATTCACATCCTGAAAAGGTAACTAAATCAGGTAACAATACTGTTATTTAAACGTAATATATGAGCTGGCATAACTCATTCTATATTTTGGTACAGACTATGAACTATTACGATATTTTATTATTTTCATCTTTGAGATATTCGTATGCATAGGTTCGTAATGTGATGAAAAATAAACATTATTGACAAAATTTTCTTCTCACAAAAGAATTTTAATTTTTGAATTCTTTTTAGCAAAAAGTCATTGATAAGAACTGCCATAATGATTATCTTTATTATTTTGTGCAAAATCTGGCGATTTCAACCACTACAAAAATACTAGCTGGATAACTGCTGTGAAAGTTAAATGGTTTAGCAGGAATAAATAAATACCTACATAACAAAAGCAAATAAAATTTAATGAATATTTACAATTAATAATTTTCTGGATTGACGGATATAACTTACAACTTTTATCTATAACTAATTTTTATGTTGCAGAATAAGTTTAATAAACCAATTCATTTTTAGTTGATTTTTTTTGTTTTTGGAGTTCAGTTATCTTAACTTTCAGAATTGGCTTCGTTTACAACTTGTTTTCTTTATTTATTTCTGTGATTTAATTTTTTAATACATTAAACTCAAATTAACTAAATTTTCATTCACTATAACAAATATGAAAAGATTAGTGTAGAAAATTCCACGTCAACCAAAAATCAAAATACGCTTAATCACATATAGAGGCGTATTTAATTTTAATTCTGGCCAGCAAAAAATGGCATTTTGTACGACTCAATAAAATTTACGATAATCTGATAATCTATCGAAAATAGCCGAAATAACGTAAAGTTAACAATAATTTGTATTTAAAGTTTTAGCATGATTGTAATTCCGGTTTTTCTTTATTTTTTTATTTTTTTATCTTCCATCTTCTAATAAAGTACCACCTTATATACTGTATTTTCATACCGTACAATATTATTTTGTTATTTCGTATATTTATAATCTCTACCACCTTTTATAATTCAGTGCATGAAATTCAGGCCATTCGTTCTAGATATTTTTGGCAACCCGCCTGATACAAACATGTTATAAAAGAATGAAAACCAATGGAATGAATGAGTTTTTTTTTTGAAATAAGTTGTTAATATAAAAAAGTTTTTTATTATTTTATCTTTTAATATATAATAATATAATACAATCTTAAATTTTATTCTTATTATTAAAGTCTGATTTTAAAACCATAGATTACAGGACTCATATTGCTGCGAAGCTACTTCAAATAATATGGATGGTGAGGGTAGGGTACAGGAGCAATCTGTAAAATGGTAGGTGATTAAATCACGAAAAAATAAGTATTTATTTTTTTGGGTTCGATTCTTAAAGTAAGAAAAGTTAAGTAAAATCAATAAATATATTAAATAAGTCGTATCAGTTGTATATATACTGTATATACGGAGCGTTTTATTTAATAGGTAGATTTTTGTACAATCATCTAATAAACTTACAAATTGCCACTACCTTGCAAAAAGAAAAAAATAAATAAAAGGCTGATTTATATAGTTTCAAAATTATCTAAAAAATCATTTAGCATGACATATGCTTGCTTTTATTTATCGATAATACATTAAAAGTCGCCGTTTTCATTTTTACGTAAATACTGTATGTTACAAGTTTGGTTGTTCCACATGTTGGCATAATATGAATATTGATATAAAATGTGTAATTCACAGTATATTCTTTTCTAGGTTTATCTCTTACATCGCTAGATGTATGAACTGATTTCTGTATAAATTCATTGTGTTGTAATGATTGAATGGCATTTAATACTGCTGGATTGGATGAGATGTTTTGCGGTCAGATCAAAGATAGGTGGGCAAATAAGAAATTTCGTGAAATGTAAATTTTTTTTTTTTTAGCTTATTATATTGATCATGTCGATCAATATATAATACATAGCACATTTTCAATCCCTGACGGACTGACCATAGGCTATGGGGCCTGGAGACTGATATTGGAACGCCCTGCCTAATAACTATAACTAGAAATTAGCAGTTACAATTATATTTCTTTTACAATATATCGCAAATCATACCTAAATTGACTGCGAAAACAAAAACTAATCAAAGTACAACACGTAATACAAAAAAAGCATGATGCAGTGTAACCGTACGACCTGTAAAATGACGTAAAAAAAAAGTTTTTTAAAGTTTTTTCCTAAAAAAAAAAGAAAAAATAACGCAAACAAATGTATTCAAATAATAATGATATTTCAAAAATTGATGAAGAAGAAGAAATTTTCTTAAGAGAATTATTAAAAGAATTTTATCATCAATTAATAACAATTAATAATTATAGTAATTATGAAAATATTTTAAAGGATTGGATGAAAGAATTTTTTGATAATCAAGAAAATAAAAATCCTGAAATAGTTTTAAAATTAATGGAAAATCATAAAGAGAATAAAAATTGGTTTTCAAGTTTAATTGGATTCTTTTATGAATATGATATAAATGATTCTAATATTTATATTAATAAAAATAAATCATTAGAATTATACATGATATCAATTAATAATAATAAAAACAATAATAATAAAGATAATATAAATAATGATGAGGAGGAGGAGGAGGATGAAAATAAAACAAGTATGTATCAATTAATTAATATTATTATTGGAAAATATTTATTATCTTTATATTATTATAAAGATATTATCTTAAATAAAAGAAAGTTGATTTCTAAAGAATTTAATAATTTAGAAAATGTACAAGTGATGTCACATAATCAGTATGAAAATTTTAATGGGTTAAAAATTTGTATATGTAATGATGAGATAAATACTATAGAAAAATATTTTGAATCATTTGATAAAAGTTCTAATAATAATCAAATAGATTTAACTAAAGAGAAAGAAAAATTGGTAGAATTAAATAATTTAGGATTCTGTTATCAATATGGTATGGGTAAAGTTAAAGATGACTTTAAAGCATTTGAATTTTATTTACAATCAGCAGAAGGAGGAAATTTAGGAGCACAAAATAATTTGGGTTATTGTTATCAAAATGGGATAGGAATTATTAAAGATGAAAAGAAAGCAATTGAATGGTATTTAAAAGCTGCTAATGGAGGTATAAATTTAGAAGCACAATTTAATTTAGGTATATGTTATCAATATGGAATAGGAGTAGATGAAGATAGTAAGAAAGCATTTATATGGTATTATAAATCTGCAAAAGAAGAATATTCACCAGCACAAAATATGTTAGGTAATTGTTATCAAGATGAAATTGGAACAGAAAATGATTTAGAAAAAGCGGTTTATTGGTATAAAAAAGCGGCAGAAAATGGAAATAAATTTGCACAATATAATTTAGGAAATTGTTACGACGATGGTGAAGGTGTAGAAAAAGATGAAATAAAAGCTTTTAAATATTATAAAAAATCAGCTTATCAAGGGTATTTAAATGCTCAATTTCTACTTGGGCTTTGTTATCATAAAGGAATCGGAACCGAAATTAATAAGACAAGAGCAATAAAATTATATAAAATGGCAGCTAAAAGAGGACATCAGATTGCAAAATTAACTTTAGAGTATTTTAAATATTTAGATAAAGATTTAGATTTTAATAAAAAGTGACTATGATGGATACTAGGAATTTGGAAAGTGTGTAAATAAAATGTATTATAGTAGCAAACTTCGAGTGGTAAAGGAATTAAGTGTAAGTTTTAATCAATGAATTTTTAGTACTATAAGATACAGAGAATGACTGTTAATTGTGCTATATAAACTGGTTTCAAGCTTTTATTTATTGATGCACAATATATTATGAGTTCGAATCGATCTTGATGAATGAAAAGATTAGAGTAGCTGCCAATATAAATAGGCTTGCATCTATGAACAATTAATATCTTTTTTTTTTGATAGAATTTTTGTATCTCGATTTATTATTTATATAATTAAGTTTATCACAATAAAATAAACTATATTTTATGTTAAAAAATCTGATTAATAAATCTTTGTAATAAAAAGCCTAATCTATAAAAAGGTTATAAAATTTCGATTTATCATTTTGTAATTCTTTAATTTAATGAGAAAATTATATTTTATTGGCGCTATATGTAGAAAGAATTGGCCAATATTGGTTTAGAAATTCTCACAATATGATTGGATAATGATGTCATAGAAAGCAACACAATCAATAACAAATTAAGAATTTTAAAAGCTTGAGAATACTTTTTATTTTTACGATTAATAAATATAACGGATTTTAAGATTATAATTCTATACCCTTTGCCTTCTCACCAATATCAAAAATTCTAATAAATTATTCATTAAAGCTTCCTGAACCTAACCCAGTTTTTAATTTCACTCTTACAATTATTTTATGTACATTTATTTCGCTAAACAACAGCAAAATTAACTTTTTTTTTTATTGGCTTTAAATGAAGCTGCTATGTGTAAAAATGAACTTATTTTTCGTCTGCGTATAACTTGAATAAAAAAGTATATCTATAAAACCTTCTTGAATTATAATTTTTTTGTATGAAAAAATTTCGGGAATTCATTTAAGTGATATAATAAGTGATGCTTGAACAATGATTGTACAATGAAAAATGGTGTTGCTTAATAATGTTAAGAAAAAGTATTTCATGCCAACTCATAATAGTATTTTATATGAAGAAGTAATAATGAAATTCAATAAATAGCAATAATAAAATAAATGTCAATTAACAAGAGGGTTTAAATAATTTAATGAGAATTAACAATTTCATTAAAAATAGTTTATTTTACAATTTAATTTATAGTTATTTTTTAATAGTTACATGTCCAGAGAACTTTATTCTAGAACGTGTCACTTAAATGTGTTTTTTGATGCAAAATTTAAAGAAAATAATAAAACCGAGTTTAACATATTTAAGTTTTAAGTAAATCAGTATAAACTTAATAACTTTTCCGAGTTTAATTTTTGCACCAAGCTCTACTTTTTTTCTCTATGCTTATAATAATTACGTATATACGTAATTTATAAATATAATTTATCCTTTTTAGTTTCGTAGAAGTATATAGTTCTTCGTTACACCTCGGACTAATAAAATGTGTATTTAACATTTATTATAAAGATATTTCTTTAACATTTTATTATTATTCAGAATTAAATCAAAGTTAAAACCATAATTATAAAAAAATTAAAAAAAAGAAAAATAACGATTAAGTTATCGTAGGATATAGAACAAGTCCTACACTACCTTGTAACGCAAGTGTTATTTATGTAATCGTATTTCCTTTCGATTCTGTGTGGATTATATATTATTTCACCTCACTCTCCCTCCATAGAACGCATATTATTTTTTTTGTAATAATAAAATAAATATGTTACGTGTAACGTGTGATACAGTAGATTTAATTTGTTATACCCCTTGTGAATGTGAAAATTAAGTGGGCTTGTATATGATTTATTGAATGAACTATTATATTAACCTATTGTCCCATACGATTATGGCAACTCTCGGAAAAAAAAAGTCATTTTATTTCAAATACTAGCTTTTATCTTGTAAATTTTATCATTTCGTTCCATATTAAGAAATATTAAGATTTTTTTTTTGCATAATCAAACACTTGAGAAAAAAATGTTTGATCTGAAACAATATTACGTGTCAAAAAAAAAAATTTTTTTTTTAAAACTGGCTTTTTAACTTGCAAAATATATGATTTTTTTCTATTTTAAGTAGAGCTATAGCAAAAAATGATAGTTAATTGATGATTCCTGCGAAAAAAACTGTATTGTATGTCCGTATAAGAAAGTATAAATTATGGAAAAATTGTTGAAGCCTCGTGAAATTTTTTTTTTTTTGATAATATTGATTGAAGCCTCACGAAAATTTTTTTTGAGAAAGAATTTTTTTAATTTGAATTAATTTGAAAAAAAAATAATATGGTTAACATCGTAAAATAGGTATTATTTTCAGTGTTTATTAACGAAAATATTATACAAAAAAAAATGCCATCTAAGATTTCTACAATTGTTACATACATGATTCCAACGAAAGACTTACACAAGAATATACGGTTAAAGAGATTACGGCTGTGTCAAGGTTGGACGACGAAAATAATTTATTTGAAGATAAAAAGGATAAAAGCATTTATTCCTTCAGACAAGAATATTGAGACTCAGATTGAAGATTTTGAATAGGGTTCCGATCGGTACGGTTCGGTTTCGGTTTGAGTCATACCGAAACCGAAACCGAATTTCGGTATCGGTAATCGATAATTTACCGAATTTTCGATATCGGTAAACTGTATAACCGAAACCGGCCGGTAATTACCGATTACCGATACCGATTTACCGAATTTACTACTCCTCGATGTATTTATTACAAAACCTATATAAAAAATAAATCCTATCAATAAACAAATTTAAGATTGAGATCCTTGGATTTAGTATACGCTAGGTGTTTATATAAAATTGTAATCTATTGTATGATTGTTATCAATTAATAATAAACGCGTTACTATTTACAGCAAATTTCAAAATATACGGGACACTTGAGAAATTTGATTGTCGGGTTGTCGGGTAGCCGGGTTACTCGGCAGTAGGTTATTATATAATCTGATATACTACTATTCATTATACTCGTCACGTGTTATTTATACTTTTCTAATAAACAACCTACTGCCGAGTAACCCGGCTACCCGACAACCCGACAATCAAATTTCTCAAGTGTCCCGTATATTTTGAAATTTGCTGTAAAAAAAAGAAAAATTAAAAAAAAACTATATATATATGGACTAAAAAAGATTATCAGTTTGCCAATCACAAAATATAAAGTCAGATCGGTAAATCAGTTCGATAAATGATAAAACCGATACCGAAAACCGAAATTACCGAACCGATCGGTAAATTACCGAAGTGTTAGGTCGGTAATTTTTGATGCAATTACCGACCGAAAACCGAAAACCGATCGGTTCGGTTCGGTAATTACCGAAACCGATCGGAACCCTAATTTTGAAAAGGGGGGACGTGATATGTTTAAGGAGGAAATTTGTAGCCTGCGGAAGATGGTATACGATGAGTTTTTATAAAATTAATATTATTTTTCTATTACTAAATTGCTAAACATTATCTTTATTATTTGATAAAATAATAAGATCAACGCGACCTCTATTAAGGTGATCGATGGGATACAATGCTTGAGTGTTATGTTGGTAGGTATCACTACCAAAACTGTCAGAAATGTCAATGGAAGCTCTGTATTGGAATTTTATGTCGAGGAAAACCTTGGAGACTGAGAACCCGGGAGTTTTGGGTTAAAGTTAATCACGATCCAAACATTAGATATCTTTCGAATAAAACCAATTCCATCAATCAAAACATGAAGTCCACAACGGCCATTATCGTGGGTTTGATTCAATATGAACCTCCGGTAATTGATGATACGACCCAAGAAGAAATAACCGCTGGAAAGCACGTAGTTAAATTGGAGGACATATCATTGGTGTCTACCAACCGTAATAATACTAATGGTCAATCGTTAAATTTGCCATGGATGAATGCTCAATCAACCGGTGAAAGGAGTAGGACCAGTACTTAGCCCAAATGAGTCAATCGCAAAACCAAAATCTTCCATCAGCACTAGAAGAAAACCCGATTCCGAATATGTCTACAAGTCCTGTCAATAATGAGGGGTCCTCGTAAGATCCTCAAGATCAAGAGGCAGGTTCAATGATTA
The DNA here is from genome assembly GCF_026210795.1 of Rhizophagus irregularis. Classification (NCBI taxonomy): domain Eukaryota; kingdom Fungi; phylum Glomeromycota; class Glomeromycetes; order Glomerales; family Glomeraceae; genus Rhizophagus; species Rhizophagus irregularis. The sequence goes on along the minus strand of NC_089435.1, from coordinate 3,071,305 downwards.
CTTTGAAGAGTATGACTCCCATTTTCAAATTTGTATTCCTTTTGTTGAGATGCGTTGTATTATATATATACTAACTAAAACGTTCTTGAATAGATATTATTCCTTTGTGAATTTATGGCTTGAGATGCGATTAGCCGCAGCATAAACCGAAAATTTTTTTTTCAATATATATATATTTTTTTTTCTTTTGGTTTTTTCTTTTAACTGACTAACTGATTTTGTTTCTTTAACCGGATTTTTTTTAATTTTTTTTCTCTCTATAAACTATATAGTAATATTCTTTTCCTAATTATTTTTTTTCGATCAGTCCTAACTTTTTTTTTTGTTCTTTCGCCTTTTAGGTTTGGATCAGGCCAGTCTGCGATGTAGTAAAAATAAATATTCCTTTTTTTTATTTAAATATATTTTATAATAAAAATAATACAGCCAAAAAAAAATAATAATAAATCAATAATTTTTTAAATTATTATAGTGAGAAAGTCCAATAAAAAATTATTAAATATTTCTATACACTCTGTATCTGCAGGATAATGAAATATTTTACTTCTATAGTTCTATGGATAATTAAAATTAGTTTTAATACGTTTTCCTATAAATAATATTTTATATTTGATTTAAATGAAAAAAATTAAATATTAATGTAATTGATTAAAATGAAAGTAGAATAAAATAACATCGAGCCAAATGAATATTTACCACTATTGTCATGAGGTTCTACATTTAAAAATTCTTCATTTCTTCTTTTTTTAAAAAGGTTGAAAATTTTTGAATTGTAGAACTTAAATTTTGTGATTTGAAACTAAGTAAAAAATTATACGGTAAATTAAATAATAATTAATTGTGTCATTTAAAAGCATTTTTTTATCATTATTTTAAATACCTTTCAGTGTTTATATCAAGCTCTAATTCTGCTGAGATATATCTAGAATCTAAATTTTGAATTGTAGAACTTAAATTTTGAGATGATAAACTAATTAAAAATTAATAAATCCAAATAATTAGTTGTATCATTTAAGAATTTTTTTTTTCTTTTTGTTATTTGAAATACCTTTCAATGTCTATATCAAGCTCTAATTCTTCTGAGATGTAATTAGAATTTAAATTTTGTAGCGATAAACTAGGACCGGGAAAACTTATAATAAAGGTCACCGGACAATAGTAAAATGATGGTTTTGCCCAAATTAATAAAAATTTTTCTTAATTAAACTAAAAATCTAACAAATCATACAGAAATGTCTGAAAAATAAAATGAATCATAAATTATTCTTTTAATATCAATATTAACTGAGATCATTAAATTTTCCGAAAAAAATTTTATAATAACGCGAACCACTTTTTAAAAAATTTACTAATTATGCGAACCACCTTTTTGTGTTACACAGAATATATAAAAATCTAAATTGAGTGTATAAATCATGCATTCAACTCTAAACTTAAACAGATAAGTTTAATCCACACATTTTGGCTTCATTAAAAATTGTATATATAAAAAATTCAATGGATTTTACTAGTGTGCCGGGTACTACAGTGACCTCCATTATAGGTTTTCCCGGTCCTGATAAACTAAACGGAAATTAATAAATTCGAATAATTAATTACATAATTCAAAATAAATTTTTTTATTTTAAATACCTTTCAATGTCTTTATTATTCTCTAATTCTGAGATATAATTGGAATCTAAGGAGTATAACATATTTCTTATAAATTACAGTTTATAGATGACATTTTTAAGTTTTTTTTTTTTGAAATACACCGCTTACCAAATGAAATTGTTGAAAATGAATATATGGATGAACATTTAGAAATTAAAGCACTTAATGGCCTGCTTGTATAAATAGCTTCTAAATGACGTTTTTCAGCAAATTCCGGCCCAATCTTCTTTGATTTTATTAATTTCGCTCTTTTTGCTTCACCTTGTCTAAATTCTTCATCATTAACCCTTTTAAATGTCCACCTACCAAAAGTCAAACGAATGTCTTTTATAGAAGGTCTTTTTTTAGGATCAGCATCCCAACAACTTTTCATTAAATTAGCATAACATTCTGGTGTATCTTCTGTAATTTTAGGTCGTTCTCCGTCAAGAATTTTATAAATGAGATGATGATCATGTTTAACATTATCAAAGGGTTTACAACCTGTTGTAAGTTCCCACATAATCATACCCAAACTATAAATATCAGCTTCTTTAGAAAATATAGACCCTCTAAATATTTCCGGTGCAATGTAAGGTATTACTCCATATACTTCATTATTTGATGATTCACTATTTACAGCTTGTGATAATCCTAGATCTCCAATTTTCATTTAATGTTCTTTTACCTTTTGGATCAAATAATATGTTTCCACTATGGAAATCTCGATGCATAAATTCTTTATTATGAATAGTTTCAAGTCTAAAAGATATAAAAAAAATTAATAACTTAAATTTAAAAAATTAATAAATACTGTATATAAAATATAAATACCCCATTGAAATTTGATGTAAAATACGTAATTTTTCTCTATTCCATGTAATACGTTCAAAATCCTTCTGCAAATGCTTATGTAAATCCCCTCCTGATGCATATTTCATAACTAATATGTAATCTTCTAATTCAGGAACTTTTGTAAAGCCATAAGTTTCAATGATATGACCCTTTTCGTCTTTAAAACAATGATAATATGATTTTAACTATTTAAATTTAAAGATAAATTAAATTAAAAATTTAGTTTATTTAATATAAATTATATAAGAAATATTTAAAATATTTTACCTCATTTAAGAAATATTTGCCATTATTTTTAGAATTTTCAAATCTTTTTAAAATGACAATTTCATTTTTATTATTTTTATTTGACCAAGTTGCTGTATATATAATACCATATCCTCCCTTTGTCATTTCTTTTACATCTTTAAATTGAGAATATGGTATCCACTTATCATTTTGTTTTGCTTGTTTTTTTTCTTTAAATATAGACCGTAATATATTATCTGGTGTAAAATATTTATTAATGTTTTTTACAATATTTTCAAATTCAGCTGACTTCAAATAATCTAAACTATCGCATGTTATAAGATTATTATTAAAAAGAAAATCATCGATAACACTATTTATGGGCGATTTTCTTTTGCATTTTTTACATTGAGATTGATCCGTAGGTCCAAAAAGAATGTTTGTTGTTAAACAATATCTGCATCCAACATAAAATATAATACAATATGCACAATACTTTTGACAGTCTGATGTAAATGTTAACTCTGAATTACAAATATTGCACTTATGATTATTATGCCACCATGGTAAGTAAAGAATTGAAATTTGCTTTTTATCCAAGGTTGATTCTATCAATCCAGAAGAAATTAAATAACAATCTGAGCATAATTTAGCGTCAGTATACCATTCATATATTCCTTGATATATTGACTTTCCACATAATTTACAATTTTGTTCACTTTCAATCACCTTATTGTTTAGAGTGCGATCGTTTTCATCAAGGTAAAAATCAATAATATATCCATTTGTTTGTTTAAAACATAAAATTCTCACACAATTTCCACAGCATTCTTGAATACTTTGTGGTATTTTTGTCCTACTTATTTCATGTTCACTACATTCCAAGTCCATTGTATAGTGTACATCCAAATAAATATCATTTTCGGTTATATCATTAATATAACGTGATAAACATTTTTGGCAATAATATTGGTAACTTAAAAGCGCTTTAATATATTTTTCTCCACAATAAACACAATTTTCATCATTCACATTAAAAGAAATAAATTTAATTTGTATAGGACTAGATTTTAATCTTGGTGTTGGATCGAAAGAATTTTCATCATTTGTATTTACAATTTCCATTTTATTAAGTTAATTAATATATGTTATAAACAAGTATCGATAAGACAATGAATTTGGAAAATTTGAAATACGTATTTTTATTTATATCTGAATTACCAGGAGTTTGAACCTTTTGTTGGTAATACGGAAAGTATTTCTAGATTTTCTCATGGAATCTTAAGGATTTACCATAGTACTACGGAAAAGTCCGTTTATTTATTTAGTTTGTAATTCATATGACTAACTAGTGGAAATATCTAAGTAATTGGCGTAATAAAAATAAATCTTTCAGCATAGAAGATAATGATGGAAAGTACAAATTAACAAGAAAGGAAACGGTCAAAAAATTAACCGTGTACGACAAATTGAGATGTATAATTACTTTTGTAGTATAATCATTCTAAACCTCACAATGAACACCAAATATAGTAATTTCATTAAAAAAAAGTAGATTGAATAATAACAAGATATTGTACTACATCTCATTGGTTTTTTCTTCTATTTGTTCCTACGTGAAGTTAATTGTAAAACTATTCTAAACAATTATATTCGCATATTATTAATATTCCAAAATTATGTAAATTATGCAAGAACGATTATCTTTCTAGAACAAAGTAATTTAGTCCTATTAAAACCATAAGTTTCCAAAATACTATACAAAATATTTGCATATTCTAATGTTCTATGACGTTATTGGTTAAAAGCCTTTAAAGACATTGCATCGTAAAACATGTCTAGCGTGTAGTAGTTTTAACACTTGAAAATCATTTTACATAAATGTGTATCAGTGCATAATGATTAATGGTTCAAACATTAAATTTATTTATTTCAAGTCAATTATAAATGATGAATTCATATTTTTGACTTTTTTTTAAAAAAAAATTACAATAATAATAGTAGTGTTCTTTTAATCTAGATATAAGATAAATAATATTATTATTATCTGAACGTGAAAATAAAATTACATGAATAAAAATAAGTCAAGAATATTATCTGATTTCTTTAATTTTTTCAAACGCAATGTAAAGTCTTCTTTACTGTAATATCATCAATATGTTCATGACACATATCATCTCTAGTGTGTCAATCTGATAAGCGTTTATCCGGATAATTATCGGATATCCGTTATCCAGATAAAATTTTTTTAAAAGAATCGGATAGATGGATAAACAGTTAGTTTAACGGATTATCGTAAAACATCAGAAATCGGAATGTCTACTTTTTTTGAAATTTAACCAATAACTAGAATATGCGATTTGCCAGGGGACTTCGTCCCCCAAACATAACATTTATAATTAAAAAAATTTTTTGATATAAATAAATTGAATTGTATGTAAAATATTACCAAATAATAAAATTTTATTATAATTAAACCTATAAAAAATCATGTTTTTAATAAGGTTTTATACAATTTTTTCTTAAAAATAATGTTTCTAATCTATATAGGGATACGGAAAAATGCACAATTCCATATCACAAAAATGTATCATTTTGCATGATTTGACCATAATTTATGCCGAATTTATATTGATTTGATCACAGAAATTACATAATTTAAGCATAGAATTTACACGATTTGGTTAATGAATTTACTGCTTAAATTACAATTATTAATATTAGTTGCATTTATATGAATTTGATTTTAATAATATTTTACTAAATTATTAAATCAAATATAAAAATAAAAAAAAATCCTTAGTATCATGTGATTATAATTAGCCAATAATATAAATTAATTCTTATTATTTAAAATAATGACGTATCTTCTAGTAATAAAATAAAATAAAATAAATAAATAAAATAATGACGTAAGTTGTAATAAGTGTTTTAAAGTTAATACAGCTACAAAAAAATAAAATTTTATGAAAATTAATATTCAAGTGCTTTTAACCTGCCTGAACAACTTTTAATTAATAAATAAAGTTGATTTCATTTGTCCAAAGTGGAGATATTACGCTCTAAATTAAAGAAAAAGAAAAGAGAGTTAATATCATCAACAAAAATGCAATCTTCTATAAGCACTACACCTACATTCATGAAAATTAATATTCAAGTGGTTTCAACCTGCCTGAACAACTTTCAATTAATAAATGAAGTTGATTTCATTTGTCCAAAGTGGAGATATTACGCTCTAAATTAAAAAAAAATAGAAAAGAGAGTTAATATCATCAAGAAAAATGCAATCTTCTTTAAGCACTACACCTACATTCATGAAAATTAATATTCAAGTGCTTTTAATCTGCCTGAACAACTTTCAATTAATAAATGAAGTTGATTTCATTTGTTCAAAGTGGAGATATTACGCTCTAAATTAAAAAAATAGAAAAGAGAGTTAATATCATTAACAAAAATGCAATCTTCTCTAAGCACTACACCTACATTCATGAAAATTAATATTCAAGTGGTTTCAACCTGCCTGAACAACTTTCAATTAATAAATAAAGTTGATTTCATTTGTCCAAAGTGGAGATATTACGCTCTAAATTAAAAAATAGAAAAGAGAGTTAATATCATCAACAAAAATGCAATTTTCTCTAAGAACTACACCTACATTCATGAAAATTAATATTCAAGTGGTTTCAACCTGCCTGAACAACTTTCAATTAATAAATGAAGTTGATTTCATTTGTCCAAAGTGGAGATATTACGCTCTAAATTAAAAAAAAATAGAAAAGAGAGTTAATATTATCAAGAAAAATGCAATCTTCTTTAAGCACTACACCTACATTCATGAAAATTAATATTCAAGTGGTTTCAACCTGCCTGAACAACTTTTAATTAATAAATAAAGTTAATTTCATTTGTCCAAAGTGAAGATTATAATGTATTTGGAAAAGAAGTTTAATTTAAAAAAATTTTATATAAAAAAAATGTAATATGAAAATTAAGAACTGAGTTGACAAAAATTTGAAATAACATGAATTTTAAATTAATTCTTTCATTAATTATAAATTCAAGTAGTTTAAAATAAAAATAGTAAGAAAAAATATTTTTTATGAAATATCACATTATTTTCTAAAAGAAAGTCTTATAAATTTAATTTGTAATTATGTAATATCCAAATATTTAATCTTACAAATAGAAAAAAATGTAAAAAAAATTTATGATGTTTTATAAAAAAAGAAAAAATTTTAAATTTTTGAAAAAAAATTTCGTCTAACACTTTTTAATTGATTATCACAAGATCTGCATGATCATCTACACGTTTTAATTTTTTTAACGAAAAAAAGAAATATATTTGAATATTTTATTTCTTTGAAAATCAATAACGATCAACAAAATTAAATACAAATATAAAACTTATTGCTTGATGCCGCAAGTTAATATGTAGTAAAAGTGGCACAAAAATGAATATTTTGTAATTTTATTCTAATGATATCAAAGAAGCAATATTGCAATATTGCAATATTGCAATAACAACGTCTATAGCAATAGCAATAGCTATATAGCTATATAGCTATAGCAATAGCAATAGCAATAGCAATAGCTATAGCTATAGCTATATAGCTATATAGCTATAGTATAAGATTCAACTACGAAGTTCACATGGTGCATTCCCAAAAAGATGAAAATCTGCATGAAGATCAGAGGACAAACTACAAATTAAGCGAAAAAGTGAATGAATAAGGAAGGTCATGCAGGATGATCACCACTTCAAAATCATACTATCGCCAAATAATGGAAAATCTTGATCGGGAAAAAACTCTTTCTCCTTCCTTTACATACCAAAAATTTTTGAAGAACACATATGCCTTTGCTGGGGATTAAAATGACTCGAAATTTTATAAAAATTTTTTAGAAAAATATAAATTTATTTTTTTACATTCTTTTTACTTGTTCTTGTGTTTTATATGGTTGTAAAGTATTCTGTTAAGAGTTGTCCCTTTTTTGTAAACCTAAACTCTTTCTTTTATTTCTTGTTTTTTATGATAGCGCAGTTTTTAAGCCAGTTGTTGGTAGCAATAGTTTTTTTGTAAAAGAAAAAACTTTATAGTATTTTGATAATATACGAAAAATAATTTCCACAAATATGCAGTGGGCCCTTTTACTTGGCTTAAGAATACTAGTGTGTTATACTAGTTAATTTATTTTGACGCTTAGTTCGAAAATTACAAAAAACAATTTTACAAGTTTATTTAGAAAGAGGCATTTTAGTTTTATTAGATTTTTTTTCTTTTAAAACTTTATGTATTTATTGAAATGTTTAATATTTTATATTTTACATTTGAAATTTTTTATATTTTCCCTTTTTTTTTTCTTTGTTAAAGAATATTGTCTTTCTTTCATGGGAAAATTTTCTGGAGTATACACGTGACCTTGATGATCAATAAATATTTTAGGCAATTTCCTGTCGTGTATTTCATTGAAAAATTGAAAATCAAAGCAATATTGTTTGCCGATCGAGATTTATTAGTAGATCGAAAATTGAAGATCAACCAATAGTTTTTGTTGATCGAGATTTATTAGTAGTCAAATATGAAATTTTATCATGTGTTTGTTTTAAGTTTTGGATCATATTTTTATTACGTCTTTATGGAAAATTATATATTTGATAGTTGATCCCGTTGGCTCTCAATAGGCTCTGTTCCCGTAAGTTCACAGTAAGCTTTTATCGGATATTTTGCTGATCCCGTAGGCTCTCAGTTTTTTGAAAAATTATTTTTTGACAATGGTCCTGTATTTTTTCACTCGCATGTATTTTCAGTTTTATTTTTGAAAAATGATTTTTGATTTTTATTTTTAGAAATTTTAATTTGAAAACTTTATTTATAGTTTTCAGCCGTATTTACTGTTTTTGTATACCTTTTTTTTATATGTATGCGGTTATTTTTTAAGAAAATTATTGGTAGCTTTTGAAAAATTTAAATGTTATGTGTTGTTATTTATCATATGACTTTTTTTTTTATAACAAATTATAGTAACATTTAGAAATTGGTGTTGTATTGTGTTTTATTTTATATAGTTTGTTACTTATGCATAGAAAAATTTTATTATTTCTATGTAGTTGTGGAGTATTTCAAGGTGTTGTGGTGGAAAAGTCTCTCATGGTTATTCACCAAAGGATGTACGAATAGTAGTATTGTTGCTTTTAGCTTTGTTATTAGCAAATTTTAAGAACCTATTTGGGCAGGCATGATGGTAGATAGTTCCTTTGAACATAAAATCTTAAGTCACCAACTTTTCACTAGTTTTTATTCGATCTTGTTTAATAGCTAGAGTAATCATGATGTATAATTTGAGTTTTCAAATTTTTTTTTAATAAAATTTTTCCTTTGTTATAAAAAAAAAAAAAAAATAATGGAAAATCTTACTTCTTATGGTAAGTCTCGTTCAGGATTTTTCTTTGCTAACCCAATTTTATTTTATTAGAGCTTTGTAAAGAAAACATACTATACATATGAAAAAATATATATATATAATGAAATGCCTGTTAAAGGCGATACCTATCTACATACATGAGGAACAATAAAAAAACCCTAAACTAGACATCTATCCTTTAACCAATCTCCTTGCCCTACTATTCGTACTTTCAGTATCTTTTGTGCGCTTGTTGTTATCAGAAATTACTTTTTCAGGTGTCACTTGATTCATCACGCAATCTACCATTAAGAGTGATCTTAAGTAGTATGAAAACCCCAATTCTGGCTCACCCCCACCATATAATCTAAAATACTACCACTTTATATAATCTAGTTACCACCATCATATAATATAATTACCACCATATAATCCACCTACCACTTTTACTATAATTTAACTACCACTTTATATAATCTAGTTACCACCATCATATAATTTTAATTACCACCATATAATCCACCTACCACTTTTCATATAATCTAGTTACCATCATATAGTTTTATTACCACCATACAATTCTATTACCACCACACAATCTGAAAAAATTAACCGAACAAGAAATAGGATTTCAAAGCCAACGGAGCCAAAAAAGGTAAGGAATATTAACCCATCCAGGAAACCAGCCATGGAGTCAATAGAGCGGAATAGCAAGGCAAGCAATTTCCCTTATACCGAGAAAAAATGTAATTGAATAAAAGATTCACATATAAAAGACTTACAAGATGTCACAATACAGACCATTACTAAGACGTATACTAGGCCAGTTTGAACTCAACATAGAAGAATGGGTAAAGGAAATAATGTGGTATTTAGATATAGCATATTTAAAAGCTTTAGATTCTGAATTTAGCAAAGAAAGTATGTTAGTATCTGGATTAGAAGAGCTAGTAGAAATATTTGATGAGATGTTAGAAGGTGATGATATATGGATACATCCATCACTTTTATCACGAATAAGATATTCTATTCTACCAGATGAGATGGCAATATATGAAAGATTTTCAGATATCATTAAGAACTTCTCAGAGGATAAAGAATTAGCATATGCATTATTAGACTTAGTAGAAATATTATCAAAAAAGAAACCTACAACATTCAACATTATAGATTACAATATACAAAGAATATTCACGAATCCTAATGATGAATATAGAAATGAATTCAGCATCTACCATATTAAAGGAGATGAAGATATGGACGAAGACACAGATGAAGACATAGATGAAGTAGAGCAGAATGAATTCAATGAATACTATCAGAATCTTGCACCGACCACCGAGAGTCAGCTGGATAGACTAAAAAATGAGTTGGCTATAACTCTATGTGACGAATGTCTTATGCCAACAAGAAGTCAGGAATGCGATTGCTGGATTTTACAAATAGAGGGTTTTTAGTTCTCAGTGAAACCATTTTTTTTACCTCTCACAATCTGGAATAGGTGCATCACAAATAAAATCCCCAAAATCATTCGGATTAGAAAACAACTTCTGTAAGAACTTATAAACCATATCAGCATCCAATTCAGTCTTAGTGCCAAATATATTAACCTTACCAGATTTAGGCCAGATATGTACCCGAATCTTTGAAGTAAAGATTATAGCAATTTTAGAATGAATATCACCTGCATCATTCTTAATATACTTTATCGGAAAGGGAAGAATCTCACGAATACCATCTATAGATTCTAAAGCATATGCTAAGGTAGAAAGATTAATAAACTTATCACCCCCAATATTAATCACAAATTTATAATTGCGCAGGAGAGCCTTATTTTCACCCACAAGTTCTACAGAAGAAAATTCAGGTAGGGAACATTCAGAAAGGTAACGTAAGAAGATAGCAACAGGATCAAAAGACCCGAAAACTTGTATACTACCAGATTTAGGAAAATAACGAATAGTATGTACAGTATCAGCTAAGATGATAACAAACTCAATGCATGCATTAAAAGTGCTACCATCCCCTGTACGTCGCCGTCTATTTAATGGATTGTCAGGTGTACTTCGTCTGCATCGCCTCTCACCTTTTGGTTTAGACAAGTACTGTTCATAACCCTCAAAAGCTTTATGAATAAAGTTGCTATTAATGGCAATAACATCCTTAGTAGGTTCAAGCTTATGACCAAGCACGGTGTAATCAAGCCCTTCAACATTGATCTTAAATTCAGTAACAGTAAGAGATGGAGTAAGTTCACTAAAAGTAAGCATGTTTGGTTTTTTCTATTGATAGAAAAGAAATGTTCAAATTATTTTATCCTAAGAAAAAATCTAATTAAATAAAACTTCACCATCAATATCTCATATGAGATACCATGACAAACAATAGCTTATCTTTTGAACTTTTAGAAAAGATATTCAAAACTTCATATGAAGGTACTTACTCCCGTTGGCATTATCTTTGCAATTATGCATTAGTGTGTCGAAAATGGGCTGTAGTAGCAAACTCTCTCCTATGGGGTGAAGTAGACCTTTATAACCGCTATAATGTGAAGGAGTTCCAAATGTATAAACATCTTACAAAACCAGGAACAGTATGTGGAAAATATATCAGAAAGCTTAATATGGATGGGGTAAAATTATGGCCCATTTGTATTGTAAAAATGCTACAAGCTTGTCCCAATATTCAGGAACTTAGCATAATAGATTATCAATACTATGGTGGAAAAGGTGACGTTAGAGATTTGCTAAGTGAAATCCTGCATATATTACCAAACCTTCAAAAGCTAGATATCAGATGTAGTCGATATTTTAAAAATAGAAATGCCATTGAAAAACTCATAGAAACCCGTAAAGACCTAGAAATCAGAGTAACATGGCAAATGTAATATTTGTAAAGGCTAATCACCGCCAAAAAATTTGGGCACTGCTCTGTTACTGCCCGTCACTGCCGAAAAAATTTGGGCACTACCCTGTTACTGCCCGTCACTGCTGAAAAAATTTGGGCACTGCCCTGTCACTGCCCGCCACTGCCCATCATTGCCGCAGAAGTTTGGGAAACACATGGATTTTTCCTAGCAAGATGACGCTTTAACTTAGAGGGAAAGTCAAAACTTGCTCCACATAGATGACAGGTTAATCTTCCTCGAGAGTGTGAATTTTTTTTAAGTCGATAGTATCCATCTGCAAGGAAATCACGTTAGTTTTCCGTTTATGTAGAGAAATTGGAATGGTAATTTTTTTACGTGATGATAGAGGAATGGTCAGTTGCCGATTTTGGAAATCTAGAATGACATTAGCACGATCAATCCAAGGTACACCTAGCAATAAAAAGTCCTTATCACTCTTAACAACCATGAAGTCATCTTCAATTTTTTTAGAGTTCTCCCCATCATATACAAGAATACCAAGACCATATACTGTCCCAATAGTATCAGATTTTGTTGCAACACCACTAAGGTCAGGAGCATTACTTCTATCAACGTCAAGATTTAGGCGCTTTACAATATTGTTAGATATCAGAGAACTATCAGAACCAGTATCGAAAATTGTCGTAGGAATAACTAAAGATTTTTCACTCTCAGGTGCGACTACTTTGGTCTTAATAGTGACTACATCACTAGCAGACTTGCGATTAACAATTCCAATACCTGCTATAGAAGACCATAAGTCATTATTACATATAACATCATCATTTTTACGGATTAAATTTGCAGCCATACTATTAGTTACAACCGAAATCATAGGATGAAGGATAGATGTGAAAAGGTCCTTAACATTATCCCAAACTTTTTCACGTGTTTTTATCGAGGGTTCTCCTTTAAGCTGACTGAGTACTGGTTCTTTATAATTAATGAATTCAGCATTCAGAGCATTGTAAGCAGATATAACAGTCTCTTTTGGTACAGCATTAACGAAAGATTGAACCAGAAGCTTTAAGAGTTGTATAAAAACCTCAAAGATAATACGCTGCCTTTCAAGTTGTGATTTTTTCTTATCAGTAGGCTTTTTATCTACACGTTTCCTTTCTGTAGGCTTTTTTTTTTAATCCATAGCAGGCATGTCCAGAGTCTGAATCACTATCAAAGGAGTCAGAGGAGTCAGAGGCATCAGAAGAGTTAGAGGAATCAGAGGAGTCATGTGCATAATTTGTTTTCCTCTTTCCCTTCTTAGATTTTGGACAGGAACTCTTAGTATGACCAGATTTTCCACAACTTGAGCATTTCTTTGATTTCTTTGGTTTGCGTGTACCTGAACTTATACCAAATACCTGATTACCACGGTAAATATGGTCAGATGGTAAATTTTTATTAAGTTCTGTATCAATAAATATTTCAAGATCACTAAGGGTTACTTTACTTATATCGATATCTCTTGGAAGACCTAATTTATATGCTAAAGCAAGTAATCTCTGAAATGATGTATCATTTTGAGGACTTGAAAATGGACTAGAAGATGGTACTGGTACTGCAGATGATCTAGCCGTAGTCATAGGAATTTTAGAATTTATAAGATTCTCAATATCCGCTAAAGTTGGACCCTGATATGTAACTATAGGAGTAGGTGGCATATCTGTCCTGTATTTCTCAACTTCTTCCAATTTATTCAGAATAGATGCAACTGAATTTTCTAAACCAATACGTCGCGCATCCAACTTATTTTCACTGGAAAGACCATTTAAGAACTGTTGCCGTACTAATTCATTCTGATTTACCTCTGGAAGAGTTGGATATGCAAGTCTAACCATTCTTCGTAATTTAGAATAGAATCGGCTTACAGTATCACTACCCTGAACAATAGCATTAAATGCAAGCTTAGACTTTTCAGATGTTATAGTAGGGAAGTAATGCTTAAAACGATATATTAATTGTCCAATACGTATTCCAGGAGCCACAATTGTACCTCCATTATTAGCATTAGGATTATTAACAGCTATATCAGTAGGACGACCCTCGACTATTGACCAATCTTCATCCCATACAGTATGATCAGGTATAAAATTAGCACCAGTAATAGTATTAACTGCAGCTGCTTGTCCATGTAATACATTAGCCCCTCCACGAAATTGATTCGCCGCTACAGCCTGTATAGCGCCATTATTCAAAGCATTAAAAGCAGCAAGATTGGCCACACCAGTATTATCCAGAAGATTTACACATTCCCAATTTTTTCCTTTGATATGTGTTTCATACCAATCTCTAGCATCATCTTCAAGTAAAGTCTCAAAGACCCCATGAATCCTAACACGAGTTCTAGCATTAGCAGCAGGATCAAGTCCAGCAGACTCACACCATTGCCTGAATTCTTGAAGCCAAAGTTCTGGATCTTCACCAGATGCTCCTCTAAATTTTTTAGGTGCATATCCTGCCATTATCGGTTGTTGTATTACCGGAGGGTTATTTTGTAATGCTAGAATCTGTTGATTCAAATTATTGACCTGATTTTGCAAATTTTGACCATGATTACGACAGTTTAAAAATTGCCCTCTCCATGCTCGAGCTTGCTGAATGATACCATTAGCCCGCCTTCTACTTCGTTCTGTTTCAGTATTATAGCGCTGTAATAATCTATGAGCATTTCTTCTACTCTCATCACGTTCTCTCTGGACATTAGCTAGTTGAATTTGACTGTTAGCATATTGAGCCTGGATGTTAGCCAATTGGATCTGAGTATTTTGTGCAAGGACTTCCCAATGTTGGCGATGACGCACTTCATTTGCATATGCATCCTCATAGGTACGTCTTGTTCTCAGTATAGTAGCACGTGTATTATTAAGTTCATGTCTAAGATATTCTTCACGGTTATGTGCATCATCTAACAAACCTTCAAGTCTATCCTCCATATTATCTTGATCTTCTATAATATTTCGCAACTCATTAGCATATCGGATAATGGCATCAAGACTATCATTTGCAGTGTTAAATAAATGATTTATATGAGGGTGTGCTGCTATAGTTGTACGATCAAGGTGAATACGAATACCAGCTACACTATTTGCTATAGTTGTCCGATTATTTAAGATTTCTGTAATAGGGTCAGGAGGAATTGCTGCCATGTTTTTCCGTTGTCTATTAGCAAGTTCTTTTATTCGATCTTTAAGTTGAATATTTAGAGTATCAACTTCAATCAGCTGACGTTCTAATGCTTGAAGCCCTTCCTCCTTTAGTGATGCCGTTTCTAATGCTTTCTTAAGCTTTGCACGCAACTCAGCATTTTTTTGCCTAAGTTCTTCTATCTCAGATTCATGACCCTCGATTACACCATACAGGTATTTTATATATTGCTCTTGTGATTGCAATGTATGTGCAAGCTTTGTAATCTGTGTCTTTAACGATGTATCTTCCATTGCCAGTTCCACAGATTTTTATAGACCCTACATTTAATAAACAAATCGAACAAAATTATATCCTTCAACAAATCTATTACCATCCATGTGGATATTATCGTACTCCTGAAAAACTTTGGGCTAAAGTGCAAGCTGAAGGCCATGATTTTAACATATCTGATATTACAGAGTGGTTGCATAAACAGGCTATATGGCAAATACACTCACCTATACCCAAGTATGTTCCACAGGTTTCTTTTAATAAGATTACTCGACCAAATATGTATCATCAAGCAGATATCTTATATATGCCCTATGATACTGTAGATAGAAAGCTGTATAAATACTGTCTGAATATTGTAGATGTTGCTAGCCGATATAAAGCTTCAGTACCTTTAGAAGATCGCAGCTCTGCACGTGTTGCTAAGGCATTTAAAAAGATCTATGGTAAAGCAGACTGCCCGCTTATTTGGCCAAGAGTTTTACAAGTAGATGGGGGATCAGAATTTAAGGATGAAGTTATCCGATTAATGGATGAAAAAGGTGTGCGTATTCGGGTGGGTACTACTCATAAGAGTCAGGCTATTGTTGAACGGTATAATCGAACTTTAGCAGAGAGACTTTTCAAAATACAGGATGCAAAGGAACTCCTTACAGAAGATGTGAATACTGCCTGGGTTAAGAACCTTTCTGATATTGTGAATGAGCTAAATAATTCTAATACTCGTCTGCTAGGTATGTCTCCAGTTGAGGCAATCCAGAAAGATCAAGTGTATGCACTACCTTCAAAAATTCGGAAGGATAGACCTGTAGGTGCAGAAGAAATACGTTTACCAGCTGGTTCTCTTGTGAGATACTTACTTGATAACTCAGATTACCAAGGTAGGAGACGTGCAACTGATCCAATATGGTCTACTAAAGTTTATACAATTGAATCTTCCACAGTTGTTGATGGGCAGCCGGTTATATATAGGTTATCTGATGGACCTAAAAAAATATTTACTCGAGAAGAATTATTAGTTGTGCCATCTGATACTATGCTGCCTCCTACTCATATATTATATTAATTTTCAAGTTGTGGTATCCTATAATCTCCATGTGCATACATTGTGATATTATCTTGTGCAATCCATTTTTTATCATCCATAGGGGATAACCCCACCTTCGACATTTCTATAACATTTATGGCATGTCTATCAGATCGGATTGCTCTAAAGGTGACTGTATCATTATGTTTAGGATCAAAGAGTGCCTTATTATACCGCTCATGGTGGAACTCTTTTTTAACTACCTTTGAGGGGACACCTTTAGCTTTACGGATACCATGTTTTGGATTGGTGGTCTCATCCCCTACCTTGAGAATGGAGTACATTTTGGGACGGAGGCCAATAAATTCTGCTATAACTGCTCCATTACATTCATCCTTAAATTTCCCTGGGATTTTCATATTTATGTCAGTCTTATCACCTAATGCTTTTCGTACAGGATGATCTTTAGGATAATCACTGAAGTCAAATTGGTCTGCCATATCTATGAGGTCTGCATTGATATCCTCAGTTTGGATTTGTACAAGAAGTGAGTCTGTGTCTGTATAACATAACTGGATTTTTTTCACCATATCGTACTTTAAGAGTATCATAGTAGAATTGATACATACAGAGCTTCGAGAGGTCAAGCACACTCATACCCACATATGTTGGACGGTTAAGCATTACCTCCACTTTTCGTCGGTGGATTGCAACAAGATTTTCTGAGAATATTTTACGACTCTTGAATGCAGGATCTGAGGTAAGCTTTTTATATTTCTTGGGATGGGTTTGGGGTTGTACTACTGAGACACGTACACGTTTCCTGAGATTTTCCATAGTTTTACCAAATACACTATTATTCATGAGTTTATAGAAGTCCTTCTCAAAATCATTCTTAGCCTTAGCACGTTCGGCGGTGTTAAATTCTATATATGGTTTCATCCATGGAGCCTGCTCGAATTTTATAGCTTCATAGACCTTCTTGATTACTAAGCCCTGGCTAACATAATACTGGAGATTTCTATAATGAACTACATATTCATCCTTATCAAATAGGTTAGGGATGAGCTTATCTGTGGGTGTGTATCGTTGTCCTGAGCGTGCTATTATTTCCTGCTGCTTTTTACTAAGCCATTCCTTCTTAACCTTCATTCGTTCTGGTGCAAGGGGGTAATCTGTGTGTTGTGAATGGAGGACTTGAGGGTACTCCAGTTTAACTTTAAGGATATATCCTTCAGAAGAATTGTCTGGTATTTCATTACTTTCTATTTGCCTTTGAATGTTAGATAACTCGTTTTCCTCCTTTATCCAGTGGAAGTTACCTGTAGGTAAGTATTGCAACATGGCCCATCCATATAGGTTATTTGCGTCTAAGTATAGAATAGATGACTTGGGCTTATCTGCGGTCCATTTACCTTCTCCCATACCTGGATTATTTGCACGAGCATATCGTTTACTTACCATAGAGATTCCACCACGTAATCCTTGTTCTACCATCATGTACATGTCCTGGTCAGTTATAAGATCCAATCTTTGCCCTGTCATTAAGAATAGTGCATCCCATGCGAAGCCTGGTGTTGAATAATACCAGAGAGGATCTAACCCATATTTTTTCAAGGCCATTTCTCGGAAATTCTGAAATATATCGGCTAGTAGGAGGACGTCAGTTTTGAGATAAATGTCATGATAATCTTGCATTGTTTTACATCCTGCTTTTTCCCATACATACTGTGCATATTCATATTCTTTATCACTAATGTGGGTTTCATTAAGTTTGCTATAAAATGCTCCTTTAGGTGGTAAACTAGTTTTCTCGAACTTTTTCCAGTCATCCATGTATTCATACGGGTAGACACCTTTCTTAAGATAAATCTCGAGTAATTCAGGTGATATTTGACTTCGTGTTATCTTAAAGTTTTCGGGATGTGCAAAGCATCTACCTGCATCAATTCGCCATAAGTGTTGTGGATTACTACATTCTTGTGCTCTACATTTTTCTGCACCTAGATTGGATGCTAATTTGTCGAGACTTGATTTCATGAATTGTAAGCTGTCTATAAATCGGAGGGAACCTAACTTGAATGCCATATACTTTTCCATGTTATAAGGGATAGGATCAATATCATCCTCACATTCCATTGCACCAATTCCTTGCATAATTATGTGTCCATCATATCCTGATAAATTGTGAAAGATTACTGGGATATGCATTTCACGAGGTTTTATGGATAAGTCAAGATTACATCCTCTATGTGCTGCACCTCGATACCTTCCTGTAATATGGCAGTGGTCTCTTACTTTATTTCCATCTAAGGGGTTACGACATATCCAGCAGTTTATTGCATTATCATAACTTGCTTGCTCTTGGGTTGTTAACGGCATCATTTCCATTGGGTTTCTGAATTCATTACGGATTGCTTTAGCCTCATTTAGCATTTCGATTACAAATTTTTGTGCTGCATTTTCTCCTGTAAATATCTTCTGTGATTCACTTACACCATCATATCTTACCTTAATATACGAGTATGAGCAGGGGATTTGCTCTTGTACTTTCTTGGTTTTCTTATCTTTGTCTTCATCTGTGGGTGGTATGTCCATTACTAGGGCTTCAAAGTCTGCAACAAAGTAATATGGGACTTGCATGCGGCGTTTCCAGTTCTTGAATTCATATATATCATTTCCTTTCTTTACTGATGGCATTCGGTCTGCTTGTGGGGTTTTCTTTAATCCTCGACATATTGCTACATGTTTGTCATGGATTTCTTGTTGATGTGTGAAGTGGGAGATACACCATCGGCAGACAAATGTTGCATGTCCATCTTTTGTACGTTTATTTACTAAACGGCTCATATTCTTAATCCAGCAATAGTGCTGCTTTTCCCCGTTACTGATAAGTACTAAATCTATTATTTTACGGCCCTCTGCATCATCCCTATCAGTAACATATATTGGGCATAGGCGGTGGTCACGCCATTCACAGATGCAGAGGGCAATAGTTGGATTCTGTCGCTCAAATCTTCTTAGAATTACCTCATCAGCTTGTACTGGAAATTCGATACCTTCAAAGTTTAACTCATTTACATACTCCTTATACTTGGAAATTCTTTCTGCGTTCTTTTCTACTGGATGTAATGCTGCTAGGATTGCCCACTGGAAGCATTTGTCATCATCATTAGCTGGATTTACTACTCCCTTTTTCGTGGCAAGATCTTTTGGGAGTGGTATATGTCCTGCTCCTGTGGGTGGTTGGAATTGCGAGATTTCTATAAATATTTTTTCTACACGATAGAATTCCCAACCTGATCCGTAATTTACATAGTCTTCTACTTTCTGCATGATTCTTGCTAATGCAAAGTTAAATGTACCATTAATATCTGTTGATGGTAGGATTGGCATATTGCGAGTTTTAAATGGTATGTTATATCTGTAGATATACTCTACTCCATCATCTTCACTAAAGTTACCATCTCCGAATAATCCCTCAAGGTAAGAATCTAAACGTCTTATTGTGGCAAATATTCCAATTCTTACTTTTATTGATCCCAATCGATTTCTTTCATCCTGAAGAATATTCTGGATTGTTTGACTGTGTGCTGTAAGAAATGAAGCATAGTCATGCTCTCCAGGTGTTCCTATAGCAATATCAGCCGTAAAGTTTGAGTCTGTTAACTCCTTTCCTATACGTACCTGATCACGACGTTCAAAGACTACCTCATAATGTGGGTCTGGATCAATTTGCATCATGCGGGTTATCTCTTCATTGGTTACCGCCGCTTGTGCTTCATGGATTTGGCGGATCTCATCCTCATATTCCTGCAATTTTGCATTTGAGCGGGGATATGGGATGGACTTGACAGGTACCTGCTTGAGTTCAGCTAGAACTGATCGGGTGACTTGTCTGTGTTGGGCACTTCTTGCTTGATGTGTTGACATCTTGTAAACTTTTTATACTCCTCTTTTATTCAATTACATTTTTTCTGAAAATAAAATTAATTGTTCGCCTACCCTATGAGGGTAAAAAAAGAGGGAGACAGATTAGTACTGTCTTCCTAAACTATTCCTCACCATCTGAGTCATCGGGATTGTCCTCCGAGTCACTGAGCACATCCTCGTCCTGATGTATACTCTATCCTTAAGTAACTTATAGTTGTAAGCTACAACGGCAAATAGCTTCTTTTACCATAATATGCTCTACTGCAGCATTTGTTCTCTCTTTACAAGCCTTTTGATATGCCTCCCATTCAAGTTCACGGAGGTCACGATTTCTATTACCCTCCTCCTCTGATCGACCAAGAGCATCATTTGCTTTTTCCTTCTTTTCTACTGCTTTGTCGTATGCCTCCTCGGCTTCTTTATGCCGCTTCCAGAGTATTCGTTCAGCTTCGGCTCTCCAGATTGGGCTGACTTCTAGAAGATGTGTCCCGAAATTTCTACTTGGAATGTATTCCAGGATATGGCCCACAAGTTCGGGGATTACTGATACTGCGTACGGGGTTTGGTGGCTTTTTAGAATCTCTCTATTGATAGCCATAAGATCAGAGACTGTGCAGCCAAAGATTGTTGCTAACTTTTCTGCGGTATATACCATGTTATGTACTATTTATCTGTATAGTTACTTGGTACCTACCTTTTATTCAATTACATTTTTTCTCGGTATAAGGGAAATTGCTTGCCTTGCTATTCCGCTCTATTGACTCCATGGCTGGTTTCCTGGATGGGTTAATATTCCTTACCTTTTTTGGCTCCGTTGGCTTTGAAATCCTATTTCTTGTTCGGTTAATTTTTTCAGATTGTGTGGTGGTAATAGAATTGTATGGTGGTAATAAAACTATATGATGGTAACTAGATTATATGAAAAGTGGTAGGTGGATTATATGGTGGTAATTAAAATTATATGATGGTGGTAACTAGATTATATAAAGTGGTAGTATTTTAGATTATATGGTGGGGGTGAGCCAGAATTGGGGTTTTCATACTACTTCTTACGATGGAACAAATTGGACCTTTTTCTTAGCTGCGCAATTATCCTTCACAACTTTAACAACTTTGTTAGTAAAAGGCGCATGAGATTGCTTGTTTTTTACAGAAAGATCCAGGATCTCTATTAACACAAAAATCTGTTTGAATTGAACTCACTGAAGTAAATATTTCATTTCGGTTGAAAGATTTTTTGCTTACTAACCTTTTTCTCTTTTTTGTACAGTGACACCTCTCTAAGTGCACCCCCCTTGGGACCATAGTAAAAAAATAGTAGAATGTGCACTTAGAGATGGTGTGCATTTATAGAGAGTAAAATATTAAGAGCTCTTATAAGTTGGGATCAGGTCCACCGTGCACTTAAAGAGAATTTATATAGTGCGTGCACTTATAGAGGGTGCACTTATAGAGGTGTCACTGTATTTAAGAATGGTTTGGTCTTTTTTATTTTTTATTTAGGTCGAGCTTTTTTTGTCCTTTAGCTATTATTATCAATTTTGTTTCTTATAGCAATATATTGGGACTTTGAATAGAATAAAGAGTATGTCTGTGTTTTAAGACTTTTTTTTCTGTTATTGCCAACCGTTGCTTTCTTTTTTTTTTGCAGAAACAGTTCAGATTATGTTTCTTTCAGAACTTTTGACTTTGAAGTAGGTATTTCATTTATTTGAAAGAGTTTTTTTTGCTCCTCGATCATCGTTAACCAGTTTTCTTCTTTCTTTTAGGAACGTAATTTTTATTTCTTTTTCTTTTTTTATTCAGTTTTTAAGTAAACCCGCTCAGGAAATAAAACCACTCTATAAAAAGAAGATTAGTAATAGTTGAAGGAGCAAAAAAAATTTTTTAAACGAAATGAAATACAAACCTTAACGTCGAAATGGACCTAAAGTCTTGAATCTTTTGTTCATCAATCCAAAAAAGACTGTTATTAATGGCCAAAAAGAACAAGAAACCCTCGAACAAACAAATGAAACAAAATACTTAAATGGGATTTCTAACTATTAGCGTCTCTAACACACCTGGCTATCGGCTAATCTAAAAGAGGAAATAAAAAATTAGAAGTGGAAAGAGATACGGTTTTATGGGAGAAAGAAAAGTCTACCAACTGTTAGCGTGAATAATAAAGTTCAAGAGGCAAAAAGGAAGAAAGAAATCAAATGGGCTGAAAAATGTATCTATCAGTCCATTCCTGTAAAACAAAGGTGAGAAAAAAAATAAACTTTAGTAATTAATATAAAGAAAACGTTAAAATGAAATAAATAAAAACTGACAGATATCCGGATAATCAGATGAACTAAACGGATTCGTCGGATGACAGATAACGGATCTGAAGGCAATAAGGCCATAAAAAAAATCATTATAATAACTAGTAGTATAATAGAACCCTGTTATATAATTCTTGTTTATTTTTTTGTTTCACTAGTTTAATCAACGAAAGTTGAGGCTTGATTAATCATTTAACTCTACAATTCTACTAAAAGTGATTAGGGTCACTTTTTTTTTATAAAATTTTATTATGCATACAAAAAACAAGCTTTTCATATCCTTTTAAAAGTTGGAACGAAAGCATAATTTTAGCAACTAATATAGATGTAATTTCACATGGGAAAAGATTTTCTAAGGTTATACTGTAATGGTAGTTATTCAGGAAATACAAAAAACTTGATTTTAATAAAAAAAAACTTATTTTAATGAGTTCAACAAGAATCCTTAACTTTTGTAACATGATGCTAATATTATGAATAAACATTTTTACGTGACATTCAATACAAAATGGCGCAAAAATTCCAAAAATATGTAAAATGAAATATTGCAAATATTGCTTGCTCTTGGCCAGTTATTAACATACAACTGTTTCTCCTGAACACCACGTAGAGGTGGCAAGCTTCGTTCAGGGTAAAAAAGAAACCACTTACCTATAATCTTATACAACCAGTTTATAATTAATAGGATTAAAAAAAAAATAATAATATTTGGATTGTTAAGAACAAAAATTGAGCAGAGACGTTCGGACATATAGATATATATATAATATAACAACATTCACAACTTGACCAATTCTATATGTAAACTGTGTTTTTTTAGTTATGTTCTGGCCCCAGATACGACTACTTATGCACATGTGCATCAAATCAAGAAAGAAAATTATAAAAGAAAATTATTTACATAAAAATCAAAACAAATAAAAAAAATGCACATGTGCATCAGAACAAGAAAGAAATTATTTTTGTAAAATCAAAAATAAGCTTTCTCATCCCCCCATCTAATTATTTGGTTTACATATATACACAATACGTACTATGTACATACATACATAAAATACGTACGTATATATACGTAATGTGGGAAAGTCGAACGAGCAATAAACACAGGTTTCTCGACTCAATTTTATTAAAAAAATTTGTTTAAGTATGGCTTTAACTTTTTTAAAGTTTTTAACGTGAAGTTGGTCGTGCCTACGGCTTAAAATGAGATGTGGAGTTGGTTGTACCTTACCTATTACCATACTTAACAAGAAAAAAATAATAAAAGAAAAAGAAAAGCGAAAAGTAATAAAAAAGGAGAGAGGAGTTGAAGAGAATAAAGAGAAAAAAGTGGCTATTTTATACTATATTTTACTTAACCATGATGAGTCATGTTATAAACATGTAAACTCCGTAGAAAATAGACATGTGTTTGCAATAATTTCTCACGTAATCTTGTATATGACGTCAAATTTTATATACTATTTCTGTGGGCGTATATCAATCATTACATCACTAACCGAAAAACCATTACTGCGTTACTTTCAAGATGTACATCCTGATGATTTGATATACAAATCTTGTAACCAACTAGGGTAATTAAGTACAAGTTAGTGAGCTTTTAAACATTATAATTTATTTAACTATCCCTTAAATTGTAAGGGTTAAAACTAATTCATATAATCTATGAAGTTTTAAGAGTTCACATTATTACATTATTAAATTATTAGCAATTTGATAATAAATATGGTGTAAACCCATTATTTTTAATTAGTAATTTGATAACAAATAATGGGTATGCACCATTTTTTTAATGGTTTAATAAAGAAATGGCATGAACCATTTCTTGTTAAATGGTTAGATAATAAAAAACAGATTTGCACCATTTAATTATTAAATCAATTAAAAACTGTGCAAACCTGTTATTTATTATTAAATTTTTTACGGTCAGCAAGCATGTCCCTTGAATTGCTATTAAAATTTCAAACCGTAATATCTCAGCCAATAATAATCCAATTTTTATGATCTAATAACCATTAGATTTGTCTAAACAAGATAAATCTAATGAGCTATAAATTATCAGTTTCTGATCATTAGATTATAAGATAAAATTAACAGTACTTCAATTGATATCTTATAATAAATATTAATCTAATAATTATAAAATTATAACATTTGATTTGACTTAATAAGATGAATCTAATAAGTCAAAGATCAATAAAATCTGATCACTAGATAGTAAGATAATGTGCTCTAAAATTTTTTATATATGTATAAAAAAAAAAATATTTAATTTTATATATAATACAACATTACATCCTAACAGGTATAATTTTTCAAATATTTTAATACCATAATAAACAAATATTTTATTTTTTAAAAAAATTAATTTATTAATATTGCCACAACAACAGTTTTAAATAATCTTTGATTAATAGTATTAAAAATAAATATTTTTATGATAGTAAAATTACAGTTTTTCTATATAAAACTCAAAATTAGCATTCTAAATCTACTTTTTAAGATTAATACATTTCATAATTTTATCATGCAAGATACATTAGGTTATATTCTTTTTATAAATCAATTTATTTTTACTATTATAACAATAGTTTTAAATAATCTTAATTATAAGTAAAATTAATTATTTTTGTGGTGCAGTAATTTTACACACTTTTTACTTATAATTAAGATTATTTAAAACTATTGTTATAAGAAAATTCCCAATATAGCACCAGAGCAATTTATGCGATGTAATGATGGATCATTTGGTCCTGGGATTAATGCCAATGTTGATATATTAGATGGTTTAAATCGTTCATTCCTGGGTAAGTTGCAAATGATAGCAACAGTAAAAATAAATTGATTTATAAAAAGAATATAACATAATGTATCTTGCATGATAAAATTATGGGATGTTGTATTGTAAAAACATGTAGTTAACATATAATCAAAAGTGGTGTAAACGTATTAAAATTGAAGAAATGCATTATGCCGATCTATAAGTAAAACATTTGTTTTGCGTAGCACAAAACTTTCTTGACTTTTATGAACTTTTAATATTTCTGGAGCTATTAATTAAAGAGATCTCAAATGCAAGCATTATATGTAATTTTATCGGGGCTACAAATTTAACTAATCTTAAAAGTTTGATTTAGAATGCTAATTTTGAGTTATACATAGATAAACTGTTAAAATCGTTAAAATTAAGCACGAAATTAAGGCGGAAGACTTATTCATTTATTACGTAAAGTCTGTAAATTTGCAATTAAATGTAACTTTATTAGGGCTACAAATATAATTAATCTTAAAAAGTAGATTTAGAATGCCGTTTTTGAGTCATACATAGATAAACTGTTAAAATCGTTAAAATTAAGTACGAAATTAAGGTGTGAGACTTATCCATTCATTACATAAGTCTGTAAATTTGTAATTATGTATAACTTTATTAGGTCTACAACTTTAATTAATCTTAAAAGTTAGATTTAGAATACCAATTTTGAGTTTTATACAGAAAAACTGTAATTTTACTGTATCGTAAAAATATTTATTTTAATACTATTAATCAAGATTATTTTAATTAGAAAAATTAATTTTTTTGATTTTTTAATTACAACAACATCAAGTTTGACGTTTTTAATTAGAAAAATTAATTTTTTTGATTTTTTAATTACAAAAACGTCAAGTTTGACGTTTTTAATTAAAAAAATTAATTTTTTTTGATTTTTTAATTACAAAAACGTCAAGTTTGACGTTTTTAATTAAAAAAATTAATTTTTTTGATTTTTTAATTACAAAAACGTCAAGTTTGACGTTTTTAATTAGAAAAATTAATTTTTTTTGATTTTTTAATTACAACAACGTCAAGTTTGGCATTTTTAATTAAAAAAAAATAATTTTTTTTGATTTTTTAATTACAAAAACGTCAAGTTTGTATGTTTTTAATTAGAAAAATTTTTTTTTTTTGATTTTATAACTACAAAAACGTCAAGTTTGACGTTTTTAATTAAAAAAAATATTTTTTTTGATTTTTTAACTACAAAAACGTCTTTGACGTTTTTAATTAAAAAAAATAATTTTTTTTTGATTTTTTAATTACAAAAACGTCAAGTTTGACGTTTTTAATTAAAAAAAATAATTTTTTTTGATTTTTTAATTACAAAAATGTCAAGTTTGACGTTTTTAATTAAACAAAATAATTTTTTTTTGATTTTTTAATTACAAAAACGTCAAAGTTTGACGTTTTTAATTAAAAAAATTAATTTTTTTTTGATTTTTTAATTACAAAAACGTCAAAGTTTGACGTTTTTAATTAAAAAAATTAATTTTTTTTTGATTTTTAATTACAAAAACGTCAAGTTTGACGTTTTTAATTAAAAAAATTATTTTTTTTTGATTTTATAACTACAAAAACGTCAAGTTTGACATTTTTAATTAAAAAAAATAATTTTTTTTGATTTTTTAATTACGAAAATGTCAAGTTTGACGTTTTTAATTAAAAAAATTAATTTTTTTTTGATTTTTTAATTACAAAAACGTCAAGTTTGACGTTTTTAATTAAAAAAATTAATTTTTTTTATATTTTAATAAAATGATCGACATATTATTAAAAAATGTTGATTTATTCATGATCTGTCAAGTTAACATTCTTTTTGAGCAGCACAGTTAAACTCTGCGCAAAAAGTTTCCATAGTGAATGTTCACTTTCTCTGTACATGTACATGTACATGTTCATGTTCATGTTCTTGCTCTTGTACTTGTATATGTACAGTACTTGTACTAATACTTAAGATTAAATTGAGAGTTTTTTACGAAAAAGGCAATTTTTTTTGTATCCATGGCAACTATGCATGTGGATGATTTTCAAAATCGGAATAGAAAATTTAGGTGAAAATCTGACCAAAATGAAATGATCAACCAAAATTTTTGCCTTTTAGAGTAAAAAATCGCCTAAAAATCCTACTTGGGTGTTAAAAAATATGGTCCCTCATTTTTACTCCAAATGATTGCTTCCTTTTCAAAATTGACTCGACTTAATATAGGATTAAATCGATTTGTTAATGAAAATAAAAACTATTTGACGTTTTACATTGATAATTTTTTGTGGTTACGAGATCTTTCATCTGCTACCATTTTGGTACGACACCATTCTAATGGATTATATCCACCAATTATCTCGCTCTCTTGGGTGGCGAACCTTAATTATAAGAAAAGTTGGTCCCTTATTATCGCAATGTTTATGAAATTTATCAATCCCAAAACCATCACGACTAGCACGAGAAATAAGATTAAATTTAAAAGGTAAATCTTTAAAATGATAAGGTGTTCCTTTTTTCTTATCAATCCAACTTGCTATTAATGCAACATCTGTAGCAATTAATAATCTTGGAGTCAAATATATATCTTTGCGGTAAAGCATTGGAGGAAAGTCTGGAAGCTGAATTTGAAAAATATTGAGTAACTTCATCATCGAGACCATCAGGTAAAATATTTTTAAAATATACAAAATCTTTTTTAGTTAAAATGAGAAGTAATTACAGGCAATTATATAATAATATGAATGTGATCTTTGGAGGTTTATAAAACTTATAATTTACAGGTTTCATTATATTGTCTCCAAGTTCTTAGCGACACCTTCAGTAAATCACCCGATATGCAGCTTCGATGGTTTCTCATGGCCCAAAAATTCAGATCATCTACCAGGAATGTGTCATTAGCAATAATTGTGCTGAATGTACTACAAATGTTAACCTGGAAAGCATAATTAGATTTATATTTCTTTAAAGTATAATTCAATTATTTTCGCGTATTACAATATTAAAGCTTTTTGTTAAATATTCATTAAACAATTTATAATTTTCTTTTTTTAGTAATATCTACATCTTAAAACTATATATTATAACTTTTTTTTCAAAAAAAAAAAAGTTCTGTGATGCCATTATCTTTAAGTTTCCAACTCAAACTTTGAAAATCTCATATTTCTTTTTACAACTCCTTTCAATTTTTTTACGATCCATTATACGCGGTGATAGAACTGGTTACTAAATAGAATTTTGGTTATTCTTGTACTTAAAATTTCTCTAAATTTTAATATAAGTACTTGTGGAAAACAGAATTATTAGGTGTATTTACGAGTGGCACACTTAAAAATCTACAAATTTTTGTTAGTTTTTTAAATTTATTTTTATCGGCCAAAATTAATTTTTGGCTGAATTATGTCCTAAAGCTAGCCAATTTTTCCAATTGTCTCGTGACTTATTATAAAAAATAGATGTATCAAAGAAAAAAAAATAAAGGATTAAAAAATAATACAATGAATTTTTATTTAAATTTAAATTTAAATATAAAATATAAATACTGTACATATAAATACAGAAAATACATAAATATAATAAATGCATAAACATATATAATCACAAGATTGAAAAAAAAAATGACTAAACATAAACATACTAAAACTACAATATTATTTATAATATTTATAATATACTGTACATACTATAAATTATTAAGTTTCTTAATAAGAAGTTCAATAGTACCATTAATATTATTAATATTTTCAATTTCTTTAATTTTCTTATCAATTTTTTCAGCATTATCATCCCTTTTTTGATCATTAAGTTTATTTAATAAATTATCAATATTATCATTTAAATCTTTTTTCATCTTTTTGATATTATTGATTTCAATTTCAATATCATCATCATCATCATAAACCCAAATTGAAAATTTATCATAATCTTTTTCTTCAAAAACAAATTTTGTAAAAGTTGATTTTTCTTCAAAACCTTTATAAATAGCTCCATCATCTTTTCTATCTTCACACCATTTTTCAAAATTTTTTGATTGTCCAATATAATAAATATATTTTGGATCACGTTCAATAGGTGGAAAATGAATATGATATAATGCTTCATAATTTGCTATTTGATTTGCTCGAAACCTCAATAAAGCTTGTCTACCTTTAGTAGCTGCTTCTTCGTATACACCACTAAAAAAAATTAATGAAATTATATTACATTCTATATATAAATAAATATTAATGCACAGCAAACAAAATTCGATAAAATGCCTTACCCCATAAAAGCGATCAACATATTTTGCAAAATAGTTACTAAAAGAACGCTAGCGATCAAGGAAAACACTTCGACGGCCCAAAAATCAAATGAGTCTCTCTGAACAAAATCCCCATTAAGCCAAAAATATGTAGCTACCATTGCCATAGGAAAATACGAAAATGGATTATCGTTCCGATCTGTAGGATCAAAATCAGCTTTCATTTCGACATTAAATTCTTGACCGTTTAAAGGATTCGTAGCAGTTCCACTATATGTTGAATCCTTAGTTTTAATATTCTTTGACTCTGTAAGTAAAATGAACCTATATATTTAATAAACATTTTTTTTTTTTTGTTAGATTATATTTAAAATAAAATATAAAACAATTAAAAACTAAAATGTAATACATTGTATGTGCAAATGCAAGTATTACGATGACGTTAAATAAAATAAATGGAAGCACAGTTTTTGTAATTATCATGACATAGTAAATGTAAATGGCGATATCTATTAAAAATAATAAAGATCAATAATTAATAATTGTTCATCATTTTTGTAATTCATTCAGAATTTATATTAACTTGGTATTAAGCGGAGATACGAAATCTAAAAAAATAAAATAAAATAATAATATTAAATTTTACTTATTAACTTCAGTGTAAAATTACAAAACCAAGGACTAACCCCTTCAATCCAAAGAAAAAAAACTGCAAAAGCTATCAACGCAATTAATCCAGTATCAGTTTTTTCAACACCTCCAAAGCCATCAGAATAACGAAAATCTCCAATCATTATTGACATAACTATTACAGGAAGTATAATTGAAAATATATCAAAAATATTATATATGCTTTCAAAATATTTTCTGGGTCCATGAAAAATTAATTGTATAATTTCAGTAGCGGATAAATAAACTGCTAAATAGTAGAATACGACAATTAATGCAATTAAAAAATCTACATTTATAACAGTACTATGATCCAAATATGCCCAACTAACTAATCCAAAACAAAGGATATAGAGAAGAAATCGGAGAAAAAGGATAAAAAAGAAAGTTCTTGCTCTTTGCCAACGAAAGTCTATAATTGCTTCGGTTGCTGGATTGTCATATATATCACCAATGTTCTCATATTGCACTACTCTAGAAAAAGGGCTCAATTTATTCTTTTCATTCCGACCAATTCTATACCATCGTGGTACAAATAAAAATAATAAAACATTTAAGAAAATTGTTTTCTTTGATTTGTTCTGCTGTGGAATACAATTTCTAGTAAATTCAGGAAGTGGGACCACTCGTAAAGCTAATGTTTGCTTTTCAACGTCCTTGTTATCAAGATCTCCAAGGAATTTAAACATTTTAATTCTAAAATAATCTAGCATTTTAAAAGTCACATCGTACCATCTACATTTATCTGACTTCAAATTGAATTCAAACGCTCTAAATTGAGCTCCAAGATTACGCAATTCTAGATACTCTTCTGGTATAATATTATATGGATCTTGTAAGTAATTTTGATTTGCAAAACATTCTTTACGAAATAATTTTTTAACATAATCATCTGTTATAGATAAAAATTGTGCATAAGTCTTTAATCTTTTCTGTATTATATCAAAAAAAAGAATTAAAATAACGAACCATAATGATATTTAAATAATAGAGGAAGCGCCTTAGAAACGGTACTCATCCAACCAGCATAATCTGTTGCATGCATGGAATAATATTCCAAAAGATAGGCAACAATAATGGTGTCTTTAATTTCACGACCTAGTTTATAAAAAAAGGTATTATAAATCAATGTTCCCCAATAATATAATACAAAATAATTTACCTTTGCAATGATAAATTGCCAATTCCATAACATTCGTTATTTCTTCACTTTCAGTGTCATCATCTACATACTTTCTCTTTTTCCAGAATGTATTCCTTGGTATGTGTAACTTGTTGGCTTTTTTATCATCATCATCATTTCCAAATAATATAAACTTTATCAAATGATCACAATCACCAAGAATCAAATTCTTCATAACATTATGTCTAACATCTAGCAATTTAAAATCATCAGGCCTGTATTTGATAAATCTCCATATTATACGATTAATATATGCAACCATTTCCTCACACTTTATTGAAGAAAAGAAAAAAAAAATCAATATACTTGTTTTACGTTAAGAATTATTATATATACAGTAAACACTTACGCGATGTTCTTTTACATAATTTACAAGAAATTTTGTGCGCCTATTGATATATTCCAATGCTTTACATGCGCATTTGACTGCATTAGCTTTATCAAGAACTTCATACCGCCGAATTATTCTTTCTTTCCTTTCCTCATTCCATTTCTTTTCATTTATTTTTTTATCTTCTGCTACCATTTTATTTTCATCCTCTGCTATCATTTTATTTTCATCCTCTGCTATCATTTTATTTTCATCCTCTGCTATCATTTTATTTTCATCCTCTGCTATCATTTTATTTTCTTCATTCTCTTGTTTCGTTATTTCATCTACATCACTCTCAAATTCATTTGATACTTTTTCGTACCAATAAACTTTTAAATAAAAATCTCTCATTTTTCCATCATTTGGTCCATATTCAAACATTTCAATTCGTAATTTTCTTCTAGGATTCTCTTGAATTACGGGAATACCATTTGTCCATATATATTCAAGAAATGGTTCACCCCTATTAGGAAGTTCGTCTTTGTCTATATTTTTATCATCAGAATTGATTTGATGCCAAATTTGGACAGTAGATCTACCAATTATAAGTTGTATAGTTTCTATCACTGATCCATTTTTATTTTGGTAAAGACAATAAGATTGTCTATCATAATCACCTAACACCCATGGTTCTTTCTCAACAACTATTGGTTTGAAATATGGATTTGTAATTTTATCATAATATATAGTATGCCTTTTATCCAGTCCTCCATCAAGTTTTTCACCATTAAAGAAGCTCAAATCAGGAGGTTGAGGAAGAGGAAAAGACTTTTCAACCTCTTCCAATTGTTTTTGTTCTAATAATTTATCGACCTTTTTAAGAATTGATGTAATATTTCCTTTATCATCAATTTGTAAAAGATTTCCTGAAGTTCTAGCTAAACGAGTACTAATATTTTTCGTCGTAAGAAAATCATCTAATTCTATCATTTCAGTTTCTCCAACATTATACATATCCCAAATTATAATCTTTAAATTTTCCTCATCTTCAGCGCCACTACCAATTACAAGTAATTTCCTATCATTTTCAATGAATTCTAATGAATAAATTTTTTCAATATCATCAAATTTTTTTGAGATGGATTCAAGACCATTTTCCAAAAAGTATAACCTTAAGAAAGTAAATCATAATAAGTTTTAGTTTATTGAATATTTCAACGTGAAATTTAATACGTGGAATTTAATACGTGAAACTTAATACGTGGAATGTGAATTACTACTTACTTGACAGATTGAATTCCTCGTGTAAAGCAAAGATATAATTTATTCTTACTAACTGAGAAAATATTTCTATTATATTTTCTTGTAAGTTTATCTTGACTATTTTCGACTCTTTTTGTGATAGTTTCCAATTTCATTTTTGCTAGACCGTAAACTAAAAGATTAAAAAAAATTAATGTTTATAATGTGACGATTAACTTTTGAAAAAGATTTGATTATTACCTTCAAGCAATTGTACATTATTTTTATATTGCTCAACCAAAAAATATTTATCATAAACACAAGAGAGAAGTATATCCATACAATCAGATATTTCTGAAGAATCTAATGAATCTAATTCACGTCTGATACAATTTGGATAATTAAATTTCCTACTTAATTGAAAACCATCGGTACAATTAAAATTATGTATACCATGAAAATTCAATACTACGAATTTCTTTAAAACAAAACATTTGTTATCAGTCACAAAAATTCTTGGATCGGAACTTTCATTATCATCAGAAGATTCCACAAATCTACATATACCTGAAATTCCACGAGTTTGATAATGACTAGCTTTAGGATTATAAACAAAAGTATAATTTTCATTTTCATTTTCTAACAATTCAATGGGATAAATGATAGTAGTTCCTCTTTTTTCAGTTTCTTTTGTTGTTCCTCTTAAATCTTCATCATCTATACGAGATACGGCAACAAAAATAAAATGTTTATTATTATTCATGCACACATTCGATATATCGAAGGACCATCTAAATTTTTCTTCCTCGATCAATTCATCTTTTTCAAAATCGTTATAAGAATCATTATCATTACTGAAATCCACTGTTATATCTACATTTTTTTGCTCTCGAGATTCTTTATATAGAGGAGGGGTGAAACCTTCAGTGTAAAACTTATCAATATTAAAATCATCTCTTATCTTGAAATGTACGATTGTCTTGCCAATTATATTAGATTTATTGGAATCCATATCCTCCACCTTAGGAATACTGAGCGGACGACGATCAGTGTTTTCCAATATTTTAATTCGAAGGTTTGCTAATTTTATGATGATATAACGTTATTATATATTTGACATTTTATATTGTATCACAAATGTATCACAAATAATAATTACCTGTGTCAAATGTAGCAACGAATCTTCCACTTTGAGAAATGGCGATCTGAAAATCTTCCTTCTTAATAATGATGTCATCATCATGACTTAACACACTTTTACTTGAATATTTTCTACTTTTAATAGATCTTACAATTTTATAATTTTTAATTGCATCAATTGTTCCACCATTAGTTTTATCTTCACTTTCAATAATGATGGCTTCTCTCGTTTGTTGTTCATATTCTATTGAAACCTTGGTTTCAACATTTTTCTCTATTTCAGACATAATTTTTTATTTATAATTCATGAAAATAGATAGAGTATGTAAGATAAATTACGTGAAAAAATAAGGAGGAGGAGTTCTTTTATATATGTGTGTATAAATATTTTTGTAAATATTTATTCACGTATAATTAAATCTTAATCTTTGAACTGGTGTTTAAATATAATAATTAGTGACACGAAAAAAAAACAAATCATTTTTTGTTTTCATTTAAACAAATTTGGATTCTTTTTTTATCCTTTTTTTTTAAAAAAAAAAAATGTAATTTTGGTCAATCATGTCATGTTTTTCCAAAGCGTTGATCTACGCGGTAATCTTGTGATACTTGATACTTTGCGTTACGATAAATTTAGTGTTACGATAACAGATAATATTTATTATAAGGAGATACCGGAATAATTCTTCCTATTGTACGTAAAGTAAAATTTTAGTAATAATTTAAATGTTAATACCCCAGAAATAATTGTTATTGACTTAAACCAAAAATAAAATGCATACATATTATCGAACTTTTATCTGAGTTCATTCGAATTTTTTTGAAACAATTACTGTATGTGTAACCGAAGTTCTCCACGAACAAGAATTTTTTGATAGATAAAGTTTGAACAAAACAATTTCCAATAATGGTCAAATGCAACATGTGTTACTTATTCAAGTGTAATCTTTACGTTTAACATCCGGACCAAATGAAAATATAATATTAGTATCTAATGTCCCATTTTGACATTTCGTATTACAATACAGAAAAACTATAAATATAATTCCACATATTTATCACCAATGGACAGTTTTTGTCTTGGCATGAAGTAAAAATCGGGAAAATATCCTAAATTAAATATTAATTGTGACATTGCGTTATTTACTAAACTTAATACAATCATCATAGTTTTAATGAATACATACATAAATGGAACTTTGTTTATTTATGCAACATTTTATGCAGGCGATCCTAATAACGTTTGGAATCGTCCCCCTGATTAGTGTTATAATATTATAATATGTGTAATGATCGTTGAACAATGCAAAGTCGTGATATGATATATAAAATTCTTTGAAAATTATGTTATAAAAATTTAATTTCTTTAAAAAAAATAATTTTATTTTTTTTTTTCTTTATAGAATAAAATGAGAAAATTTTATTTTTTTTAATTGAAATATAACAAGTTATTATTATTATTATTTTATTGTTTATTTTTATTATTTCGTAATAAAAACACCGGACATTTTTTTTTAATGAAACTTTGATCGAGATAATCATGTAGCACAATGGCTGTGATACTGATATGAACAAATTAGTTGAATTTTTTTATAAAATGCTTAATTTAGGTTGATTCCAAAAAAAAAATAAATTAAACTTTTGAAATTTTAAAAATAAATTAATTATTTTAGTTAGATAAATACGCTTGTGGCTGTTTATTCCTACTTTGGGTAAAGAAGATTTTAAAAGATAATCTAATTATTAAATATTCGAAAAATTTTGTTATAGTAACAATTAATAAATAAATTTATATGTACGTACATAAAAATATATTAAATATATTGTAATCTGTTATCTGTTACAATAATAAGATTTCATTAGTAAGCGTTGTGTGATTTCAGCCTGCATAATTAATTTTTTTTTTTTTTTTTGTTGATCTTCGATAATTGCTTTTTTTGATTGTAATAAAACTGATTCATAAATATTCTAGACTTAGAACATGGGGCTGAATTTCTTTAAATTATTTTTATTGTTTTTTAAAATATGGTATTATATACCACAATTAGATTTGTCATTATAACGATTCGAAGATTTTTTTTCTTATATTAATTATTCCGTAAATGAAATTTGCATTTACGGAATATGTCGCGGAATAAATGTTTTATGGGGAGGAACGATAGGGGCTTTTTTTCTTTTTTGAGAAAAAAAAAACATTCTTTTTATCTTAATTGTTCTTTTAAAGGCTAAATTAAATTATTTTTTTGACGCCCTCATTTCTTTAGAAGGATTTGCTTTTTTTTTTTGATAAAAAATTTTTTTAAAAAAAATGTTGTCATAAAAATTGTATTCTCTGAACTTCATGATATTCGTTAATTGATGTTTTATTTTTAAAAAATAATAATAAAATGTTATGGAATGTTTTAAATAAATTCCTTAATGATATATTACGAAATTATTTTATTTACATTAACTTCTATTAGAGTAATTAAACGATTGCATATTATAATATTCATGATGACATTTTTTTTCTAATGAATTTCTTTTAATAAATAAAAAAAAAAATTACGACACAGTAAATATTATAAGCTGCAGCAGCTAATCCATAAGATCATTTGTACCTTACAATACAGATTGTTCGTTCGAGGGTGTTTCATTGAAATGGTTGTATTGCGAAAATTTTAAAAAAATTGTGACTAAAACACCCGCATATGTTAAATTGCGTGATAAAAGCTAGTCCAAAGATTTTATCAAGTCCGTAATCTTTCTTATGATCTTTGGCGCACTTTTATCACTTTTATAAGATAACCTTTACATATTATAATATTCATGGTGATATATTGGCATTCACGTTCTTGCTAAGGAACTTCTTTTAATAGATGAAAAAAAAAATTGCGATAATAAAATATATAAGATAAAAAATTGTGATCAAAACACCCACATTTCCCTGAACTCAAAAAAATTGCGTGATAAAAGCTAAGAAAAGACAATCCAAAGATTTTATCAAGTCTGTAGTCTTTCTTGTGATCATCGAAAGAGAGGGCGCAATTTCATCACTTCTATAAGATAATTAAACAAATTAACCTTTTCATATTATAATATTTATAACGATAATGAATCATTTCTTTTAATAAATGAAAAAAAAATACCGTAAATTTTGATGAGCTAATCCATGAGAAGTCATTGTACCTTACACTACAGATTGTTCGCTCGAGGGCGTTTCACAGTAATCAATTGAAATGGTTGTATTGCGAAAATTTTGAAAATTGTGACTAAAACACCCGCATATATTAAATTGCGTGATAAAAACTAAGAAAGACAATCCAAAGATTTTATCAGTCCATAATCTTTCTTGTGATCATCGAAAAAGAGAGGGCGCACTTTCATCACTTCTACAAGATAACCTTTGCATATTATAATATTCATAATGACATATTGGCATTCACGTTCTTGCTAATGAATTTCTTTTAATAAATGAAAAAATTTTGCGATAATAAAATATATAAGATAAAAAATTGTGATCAAAACACTCACATTTCCCTAGATTAAAGCTAATCGCGTAATAAAAGATAAGAAAGACAATCCAAAGATTTTATCACGTCCGTAGTCTTTCTTGTGATCATCGAAAGAGAGGGCGCAATTTCATCACTTCTATAAGATAATTAAACAAATTAACCTTTTCATAATATAATATTTATAACAATAATGAATCTCTTAATAAATGAAAAAAAATACTAAATGTTGATGAGCTAATCTATGAGAAATCATTGTACCTTATAAATACAGATTGTTCATTGAAATGGTTGTATTGCGAAAATTTTAAAAACATTGTGACTAAAACACCCGCATATGTTAAATTGCGTGATAAAAGCTAAGAAAGACAGTCCAAAGATTTTATCACGTCCGTAATCCTTCTTGTGATCATCGAAAGAGAGGCACACTTTAAGATGACCTTTGCATATCAAAATATTCATGGTGACATATTGGAATTCACGCTAATGAATTTCTTTTAATAAATGGGAATACCGTAAATGAAAAAAAATTGTGACAATAATAAGAGATAAAGAATATGATTCAAATACCCGTATTCTATGTTAGACTCAAGCGATAAAGCTTAGAATTTTCTAATCAAATCCCCATCCATATTCCTCCTCAAAAGAGACGACTCGGCCGATGGAAAACTCTTTATCTTGTACTCCTAATGAAAAAGTAAAAGGAATTTGAATGAACAATCCAGAAGTAATAATATTTCCTTACGCCTAAATATGTCAAATACAGTAAATTCTTTTTTTTTTTTTTTTTTTTTCAGTTTAGGTACTCGATTTAGAATGCAAAAAAAAAAAAATCAATATGACTCAAGTTTTATTTGGTCTCTTTCACTTGATAAGCATCACGATTGTTGCACGTTTCTCAATCAAATTTAACACAATCGGATACTAAGAATAAAATTTTCTATATTTATAAATTATTAATTTTAAATTATTTTTTACAAATTATTTATCAAGCGTTTGTAAAGCTTTTGCCCTTTTTTTCAAAAAATTTAAAAAATCAAATTTATTATATTTCACACATATAAACTTAACGCGAAAACCAGTATGCGCATGCGCATGCGCATTTGCATGTCCGCCATAACGTCGCCTAATGACATTTGCTGTATTTCCGAAACTCAATCATATCAGATATACTTTAAATAGGTAAAATGTCTTAATCTAGTTAGGTTTTGGACATAAACAGGTTTGTGCATATCGGCCAATTTGTGGAATCAACCAAAGGTGATAGGTGCGACATATATTTTAGCCAGCGATCTACATATAACTTATACCAAAAAAGGAAAGGCCTAGACCGGTCTATGACAAACGAGGTGTATCAAGACGGTTGCGTCAATTGATTAGAATGAATGATGTATTATAAATTTTTATTTTTAGAAGTGAGACAATGATCATCAAAATCTAATGATTTGGAGGAGAAATAACGAGAAATATTTGGATAAAGTTCTTTATAGAGAAGCCGAATGCATATTTTTTTGAGGTCACACTGTGCTGCGTGTAACTTGATTTTTATGATTATTACAACTTCGGCTGGCACTGTAAAAATTACGATTGGGTTTTTGTCCCGCACTTCAGCTTCGACTTGGGTCAAAAAATTCGTTTTACTCGAGGTTGGCTCAGTCCTCTAGGTAGTATTTTATTATGATAGCATAAAAAATCATCTTCATTTTGCAAAATATAGCGTTTATTGCGGATTGCAGATTGACAAATTTGTAATTAATATAGAATAATAATTAAAAAGCGTATTGATTGGTGAAATGGCCACTTCGTGACTCATTTCATCCAAACATTTGGTCCTGTGACTGTTCAACTTCATACATTTATTATGCAAATATGCAAATAGAACTTTTAATAAATAAAAAAGAAGCAAAGATTTAAATAAATAAACAATAAAATAAAAATAAATAATAAATAATACAAATACACATAATATATTCTTTATTTAGTCGTAAATATTTGATTTAATCTTATTTTTTTTTTTAGAGTTTTTAAAATAATCTTTCAACAATAATAATCATTCACTATTATTAAACTAGTAAATATATTTATTTATATTATTGTGGAATAAACAGGAATCAAAATTACAGAATAAATTTTTTTTTCTGGGAGTAACGATAAAAGATTTTTTTTCTTTTTTTTTGTGAAAAAAAAATATATATATATTCTTTTTTACTTTATTGTTCTTTTAAAAGTTAAATTAAAATATTAAGTTCTGACGTTTTTATATAAGATCGATGAATTTGTGTATATGAAATATAAACTTCCCCTTGCTTATTTCTTTGATAAAAAAAAAATTACGAAAAAAATAATTTTTTTTCTCAAAAAAAAAAAAAAAAAAAAAGATTTTTTTATTTTTTTATTATTTTTTCATAAAATATTACGCATGTTAATGATTTATTTAAAAAAAAAGTAAATAATGTTTACATGTTAGAATGTTTAATAAACCCCTCCTCCTTATAATGAAAGTATTATACTGTATTTTATCATTTCATACGAATAAACTTCTACATATTAAAGCATTCACAATACCATGCATACTAGCATACGCGTTCTCACTAATGAATTTTTTTAAATAAATGAAAAAAAATTGATAATAATACGTATTATAACCAAAATACTCCCATTCTATATTGGACTAAAATATAATTGGGCGACAAAAGTTCTATCTATCAAGTATCGTAGTCCTTTACATGAGCACCAACAAAGGATTTATGAATATTGTAAATCCGAGAATAATATTATGCCAAATACAGTAAATCAAATTTTTTTTTTTAGTACACAAAAAACAATCTGTATGACTCAGGTTTCATTAGGCGTCACTATTGTTGCACGTTGCTCAACCAAATTTAATTATATCAGATATAGTTACAAAAAAAAAAACAAAAAATTATATTTATAAATTATCATACCAAAATATATTTATTAAATTTTACAAACCATTTAGCAAGCGAGTCCGCCCAAACATTTTTTAAAAGATTAAAAAAACCAAATTTTTTTATGTACTAATGAATTCAAGCATATTGAAATAATCATGCGCATGCGCATATGCATGTTGTATCCCAAATTAAATAATAAATTTGCCGTATGTCCGAAACTCAATCATATCGTTCCAAATTTAAATAGGCAAAATCTCCCAATATAGTATCTTTGGAACATAAACAGGTTTAGGGAGTAATTAGACATTTCTTGCGGAAAAAAATTACAAAATTGTTTTTTTAAACATGTACAGTAATAGTGTGTAACAATAAGTTTCCGAATAAAGTAATAAAGTATGATCATCACAATCTATGAATATGCCGATAATATTTTCCATCTCATTCGAGTAAAATTACGATCGGTTTTCGGCCCGCATGTTGAACTCTTCGAGTCAAAAATTCGGTTTACTATCAATCTAAGCTCTGTCATTTCACGTGTATTTTATTGTGATAGCATAAAAGACCATCTCCTATTGCTATAATGTTTAACGC
The DNA here is from genome assembly GCF_026210795.1 of Rhizophagus irregularis. Taxonomy (NCBI): domain Eukaryota; kingdom Fungi; phylum Glomeromycota; class Glomeromycetes; order Glomerales; family Glomeraceae; genus Rhizophagus; species Rhizophagus irregularis. The sequence goes on along the minus strand of NC_089435.1, from coordinate 3,030,018 downwards.
CAGCTTTAATACTTCGGATTGATAGATCTGCAATCGTTAACATAGCATAATCAAAAGCGTCGGGGTTGGCGCGGCCAATTTTATTCAATCATTCGGTCCTGTAACTAACAAAGATTAAAATGAATAAATAAAATAAGATGAAATAAAATTATCAAATTACAAAAATATATTTTTTTTTTATGGTTACAGTACAGGGATGTTTCACTGAAGAGATGTTTCACAGATCACCGAAAGTGCATTTTATCGAATCTATTTCACCGGATTCCATTTCGCCGACGTCGAAAATGGTAGCGATTAACATTTTTATAAAAAATATTCATCGCGCAATGATTATTTCTAGTTTTTTCCAGGATATTATTACTTTAACATTCAAGTAACTGATATTAATTATTATTAAGCAATAAATATATAACTTTATTTTCCTGATAACATTTATTCACAACTGAAAAAAGCAAGTAAAAAATAGATTAATGTATTATACCGAAATAAATTTAATAAAAATCATCTAATTCAAAAAATTTTCTGGAAGATATTTCTTTATGTACTATTTTGGATAAAAACAATAAATAACCAAATGGAATAAATAATTTTTCGGCGTAATATTCATTTGGCAAAATATTCATTCAGCGAAATAATCCCTTTGACGAAATGGTTTCGACGAGATGGGTTTCAACGAAATGGATATCGGCGAAAAGTCCCGATACCTTTTTTATATCTAAATGTACAGTACTTATTTAATTTGAAGATTTTTTTTATCTAGTTATTTAAGTAGTTTCAGCAGTAATAATGAATAAGCACGGAATCAAATTGTGAAATCAGGGAGGAACGATAAATGATTTTTTATCAAAAAAAAAGAAATATTTAATTTAACTATTAAAAGAAACAGTTTGAAGCCCTTTTCTCACTTTTCCATATTATTCTTTTAATAAATCAAAGTTTTTTTTATACATGTTAGAATGTTTAAATAAGACCCTTCTATCAGAGTAATTACTAAACGATTTGCATATCAGATATTATAAAATTGGCTATACTAATTTTCGCCCCGATGTTGATCAATCGGACCCGATTCACCAGACGGAATCAATGGAACTAGGGGCGAAAATTAGTATAACCCCATATTAAGTATTAACGATAGCATATTAGCATACACGTTCTTACTAATGAACCTCTTAATAAATGAAAAAAATTTGCGACAAAAAGAGATATAAAATAAAAAAAAAAATTATGGCCAAAATACTCGCATTCTATGTTGAGCTCAAACAAAATTGAACGATAAAGACTTCCAAAACTTATATCAAGTCCCGTAATCTTCCTTGTGAACGCCAGAAGAAAGGTCGCTCGGCCAATGAAAAACTTTTATCTAATACTTCTAATAAAAAACAAAATTTTTTTTTAATATTGTAACATCGAATTTTTAAAATTTCTTTTTAGAATAAACAATCCGGAAGTATTAATAATAAATATGCCAAATACGGTAAATTCATTTTTTTTTTAGTTTTTTTAGTTTTGCACTTAAAAGTGGCATATATTCATTTATTGTAAAATAAATGGGAATATTACATATGTAAAATAAAGTAAAAAAAAAAATAAAAATGTTAGTACACAAAATATAATCATTATGACTCAAAGTTTTGTTTGGTCTCTTATTAGGCGTTACGCTTGTTGCACATTGCGATAATCAGATATAGTTGCTATTATTAAAGATAATTAATTTGTATGAATTATTATCTGTTATGCTTAAATAAATTTATTAAATTTTTAATTAAAATTTTTATATCAAACGTGCCTTAAAAAATACTTTACCAAATATCAAGCATTTCTTAAAATATTAAAAGATAAATTAATTAAATGGTTTATACAATGAATTCACGCATATCTGATATTAAAACTGCGCGAAATCAGCATGCGCATGCGCATATGCACGTCATAGCCCAATTTCAATGATAAATTTACTGTATGTTTGAAACTCAATGAATAAATAAAATGTTCATAATCAGTTCTAATGAATATTTGAACATATCTAGCAGAAAAAAAAAAACACATGATTGTTGGTGTTATAAAATTTTTATTTTTCAGATATGTTGCATATTGTTTATTAAAATAAGAAACTTATTAACTTTTATAATCTTTTTATTCAACGATTAAAATAATTAAAAAAAAATGGATTCCCTCGATATCATCTCTTTTACTTAAAAAAGGTTTATTAAATATTATAAATTCTATTTTTCGCGTGAATAAGTATTTAATCGCGTAATAAAAGGAGGAGAAAGGGGGTTTTTTTTTTGTGTTTTATAAGTTTCGATTGTCAAAATCTATGATTTTAAAGAGATCATGATCTACAACTTTCTTTATACTGGTCAAAGGATAGAAATTGGAATAGTACTAACCAATTATAATAGCGAGCAAAACAGGAGAATTATTAACTGGCAAGTTTTTTAAGGAAAAAAAAGAAAATTTAAAGAAAAGCCTATAAGATATTAGAGACGAAAATTAGATAAGAAAATGATGTCTTACCTATCATCACGAAGGATCAGCCAAAAGACCTAAAGAAATAAAATGTAAGAGACAAAAGGAATGAGATGATAAAGAGAATGAAAAAAAAAATAATAAATATGAAAATATTTACTTGCCTCCTCAAAGTGTCTTAGAAATAAGAGAGTTATTAGTGGCTGGACGAAAAAATAAATTAAAAACCTAAAATATCTACCGTCGTTATTAAAGAGTCCAACCATAAACCTAAAGAATAAAATTAAAGTTAGAGACTGGACAAATGGATGACCTCTAAAAAAGTATTCAAATTAGAGAGTTGCCTTTTATGTGATTTTATTTCAAACTTAAAAATTTTTGTAATATGAGAACAAACAAACATTGCAACCTATTACAATTTTTTTTTAATGTTCTGGAACAATAAAATATTTAAGAAAAAGTTAACATAAAATTTAAGATTAGCAGTCATGTGATTTATATAGAATCGACATGTGACCTTAATTGTAATTGAGATAATAATAATATTTTAATAAAGAATAAAGTCAATAAACAGTATAGTAAGCGATACCAAATAAAATTGACGATTTCAAATGTTAATAAAAAAATATTGAAATGATATTTTTAAAAATCTTAAACGTTAATTAATACTTCTTAATAAACTTTATCTAACTACGCTGAGATAATTAAAATCGGATTATTGATCAAAAATTATAGGCTTTTATTTTTAAAATATGGAAATTTACTATATCTGGTTCCAATTTGCCCTTATAAATTTGGCCCGCATTATAATATTAATCGTAAATGTGTAAAAATATCGTATAGTACGTAATACATACAAATCTGATCGAGTTAAAAAAAAAGGTTTTATATTTGCGAAAAATAGCAACAAAAGGTATAAATAAACGAAAACATCATATAATTTATTTTTATTTTTATTTCAACGTGAACTAAGTTACAGTACAAATTACATAGAAACTATACACTAGACTTTAATTTAACAGATAAACAACCCTATAAAAAATTTTTCAGAAAAATTATCACGTGTTTGAGTTTTTTCGGAATAAAAACTAGAAACCAGCATGTCAAATACTTTACTCTGTTCTTCAGTTTGGTCATACTTTGGTGGTCTAGCTCTGATTTTTTCAAGCTCCCGGCCCCAATAGGAGAAAAATCAACATATATTGACCAATTTTGTATAGAGATTCCAAATGCTGTCGATGTTTTTCCACCTCCTGAAACCAATGATCATTTATCGGAGTTTTTTCCAGAATTTTTTTTTGAAATTATGATTAACTAGCAAGCTTTTAAAATAGTGATGCCTTATCATATAGTAGTATTGTGACGTCATCAAGTTTTGCGTCACAAGCAGTCAAGATTTCCTCCAAATCATCGAGTATTTTGCTGGTCTTGTTAATTAATTATTCAAATTTTAATTAGATTCTTGAATCGCCTTTCTACTGAATCGGATGTTTACTTTCAAGTTGATCAAGTATATGCGCTGTCCTTAAGATATCTCGCCAAGTTTCTATAATAACTAAGATTTGGGTTATAACCTCAATTTTTTCTTGCTCAATTTTAGATTTTGTTCTTCTGCATCGAAATGTCAAAATATGATTTAACAGACATATGTCTGCGAATATATTGACATCCTCAATTTCAAGCTCCGCAATTGAGACACGTTAAGAACAGCCACTTCTATATCGTGAATCTTCGTATTTTCTCTTTTTGGATAATGTTTGATTATTTAACCGATTTTATTTTCGCAGTTATATCGGTTACATTTCTAGTTGGGTAATTAAACTTTGACTGATAATACTTTCCATGTACCGTATTTTTCGGTATATAAGCAATAGTAAGCACCCTTTTTTGCGCTTAATGCCGGCCAAGGTTCTCATAATTCTGGCAAAATCGCCATAATTCTGGCAAGGGTGCTTATTTTCGGGGACCGCAAAATACGGTAATTATATATTTTTTGCGGTCTCTTTGAAACTCTAGAATTTTGAGAATTTGGGAATCGTTTTACTTTCTCATCTATTTTATAATTGATATAGTTTGAGCTCAGCAAATAGCTGCACCCATTGGTTGAAATTTCTATGTTTACTTCTATAGCCGCTTTAGGAATTGATGGTTGAGATAATTACTAATTATGTAATTTATGTTTGGTTACTTTTAGGATGAGAAATACTGTTTTAGGTGTGGCGTTTTTAAATCTTCGTTGTTTGTGATCACCATAAAACGAGTATCGTACGAATCAAAAGTTTTGGTCTTAGGCGTAAAAGGTAATATCTGGCGATTTTGTTGTTGTACAATGTGTAGACTCCACCTGTCTTGTGCCCGACTTGACAAGTTGAGCGAAACTCGAATGAAAGTGGGGAAATTTTATAGGTTTATAAAGTTTAAGGTCCATTTTAGTGGGTAGGTCGGTGTATTAGGGGTTATAGTCGGGTTCATAGTTAGAAACGAAAAAAAAAATATTGCTATTAGGATAAAAAGGACAAGGTAAACGAGTCGAGAAAAAATTTGTTTATAAAATTTATATAAAATTATTTTGAGTCGTAATAATGTAGCTCGATTTGAAAAAATATAATAAAGTGTTTATGAAAGGTATGAAAAGTGAAAACCCTGTGTAAACGTTTATTTATGTGTAAAAACCCTTGGGCTGTGACGAAGGGAACAGCTGTGTAAAAAAAAAATTGTACCGGAAATTTGCGGAAAGAGTTTTTTTTCGTCACCGCAAAATTCACTTAAATGAAAGTTTAAATCACCTGATGCAACATAAATCAAGTTTATGATCAACAAACATATCTAAGAATTATATGTATAAAGTTAGAATATTTATTTTGGTTTTTTAAAGAGATTTATGTTGAAGTAGAAACTTCTCTTTATGGTGGAGATTATAAAATGAAAAAAATATTTTTTGCAATAAGTCTTATTAAATAAGTTATTATATGAGCGAAACAGTTATCTCGCTCCCTGTAGAGATCCGATCCGATTGTGACACCTCACACATTTTCCGCTGGATATCAGGAGGATACTTTAAGCATGGCGCATTGTGTTTTATACTAAGTCAAAATCATTTCAAACTTTTTCTTCTAACTGGTATAAATTCCAGTGAATCATTATAAATCCACAGTAATAAAAATATTTTAAATTTTTATGGCAGAAGACGTCACAACTCACAAACAAAATTATTTTTTATATCAATACTTAAATATAACGAATTATTTTTATAAATCAATTTTACCAAAATCGATTTAAATGATTTATTTAAATGAATCGATTATTTAATCAAAATTGTCGCAGAAAAAATAATCGCAATTATGAAATCTCATCAGATTGCTAATAACATTGCAATCATTGCATGATATCCAAATAATATCACTTGTGTGCTTTAATTTTCCTTTTTCCCATCAGAACTGATATCTTCAGTACTTCTATAGTATACAAAAAATACTTAATATAGAAATTGTAATATATTAATTTTCTAAATAGTAAAACCAAGTTAAATAGAAAAAGTAAGCAAGAGTAATTAAGCAAATTATCAATTTTGATTTAATAAAAAAATAAATTATTAAAATTATTGTGTATTATATATAATATATATATAAATACATAATAATATCTTTCTTATGATTATATTAGTTACTTGTACATTTTTTATTAATGAAAATAATTTAAAAAAGTGAGATTAATAGAAATCATGCAATTTAACACTTCTAGATTGTCATACATTAGCTGCCAAGTCAGAAAAATTGTTTTATCAGTTTAAAAGGATCGACTTACTAGTTTCAATTTTATAATCTTGCACAGATATCAATAAAAAAAAAATAGTAAGCTAATCAAGATAAATGAAAAATTTTGTTTATTTTTTGATTATCATAATTATAAAATTTTTAAGAACTGAACAATTTTAAGAATTTACTAACTGTAACCTGTTGCGTTGCAACAGGATTAATGAATTTAAATCATGATGAAATTTCTTAGGAAAATTGGTTATTACATAATATTGATTTAGATTTATAATTTGGATTATAATTTGAGTGAAAATAAAAATTTTACTATATCAAATAAAATAAATTAGAATAATTGTCCAAAGCGTAGCATAGGACTATACTGTTTGAACTCGATATCATGCAATGTCTGTCTGTCACGCCGCGTATATAACCAATGAAATTTTAGGATCAGTGTTACAGATAAACGCGTAAATAATTTATTAATTATAAAATAGTTTAAATAGTTTAATATATAGTATAATAGTACTATATATAATAAATTTTTTAAACTAATGTTTTTATAATTTTTATGTAGAAAAACTGGTATAATAAAATTTGAAAATAAATATCTCTTTTGCTAATAACCGTTGCTTTTGAAGTGTCAGTCTATAAATTGTACATTCAAAAAAAAAAATTAATAAATAAACCATAAAAAATAATTAAACAATTCGATAAATAGCAAAAGCAAATGAACAGATGACAAACCTATCAACACTTCGTAAATGTAAATCCAGAGAAAATGAAACTGTTAAACATCATGAAATATGCCATTCAAAAGATTGAGAAAATAAACAAATGAAAAGGTCACCAGAAACACAACATAGCAGGCTTTTCGATTTTTGAATAATCACATGATGATCAGCATATGTATTATTTTTAGTTTTTTATTAATAAATTATCTGTTATGGCGCCATAATAAATAACATTTTCTAGTAATTTTTAAATAACGTAACACTGACATAATTGTTTGTATATAGATATGTATTTTATTGGCTGGGTATCATATGTATTGCACATGTGATAGCTGTACTAATTTATTTTAATTGTGCAACAAAAAATTTAATAGCGAAGGACGATAAAAAAATTGATTCTTCAGGTCTTGTTTAAACGTATTACAAAGGAATCTGGCTATTAGAGGTGGAATCCAGAAGTTATAAACACTTGAAACCTTCTTATAAAATGAAAATAAGTATAGTACATTTATATTATTTGGCTTTACAAAGAATTTTTGACAAAAAATAGTTGGAATCAAATAAAAATATGTTTTGACACTCCAGGTTCTTCTTAAGTGTAAGTTATAAAGTTTTAAATAAGTTTAGTGTCAAAAAAATTCTTTATTGATAGAACTCCTTACCATTTAAAGGATCAGATAGGATTTTTAGAATTTTTTTTCCTTTATTAATAAACTAATTATTTCTTTCTCTTTTTTAGGAGTTGACTTATGAATTTCATCAGTATATTCTATTAAAAGCTTAAACAACATCCTTTAAATAAAGTGAAAGGAGTTTTATGGCTACAATTATTGGTAAGAACTATAATTTAAATTTTGTGTCAGGTTTTGATTGTAATGACATTATCGTTAATTTATCAACATGCACATATGCTAAATGAATAATATTATATTCCTTTGAAAGGTGTAAATGGACTCTAATTTTGGAATCAAAAATCATGCAAATTGAATCATTAGATAAGGAGATATTTACGTTCAAATGCAAGAGTTTATGTCAAATTGATAGTAAATGTGTTGAGTGTATTTATTAAGGAACCAATGATTCAATAAATGCGATTTTTAACTTTTTGGATAGATCTCATTCTCTCCTTTCAAATAAATATAAATTCATTTTTCTAGCATGCATATATGTTGAGTTATTTATGATTTTGCAACAGGAATTATAATGGATTTTTAATTTATATGGAAGGTACATATTAAAATTCTTGAATTTATTTCAGATTCTAATAAAATTTTTTTTGCAAATATATTTTATTAATATTTAGGATTAATTTTATATTCACCAGTGGTTAATTTAAAATTAATTCACCAGTGGTGAATTTACCTCTGGTGAAATTCACCAGTAATATGATAATTTTAGTTTTATAAGTTTTATATTAATTTTGTTTGTATTACGTTTTACAATTTCATACACGTAAATAAAAATTTTTTTATGAATTTTTTTAAACTGTAACTTTTTTTCCAAACATACTATTAAACCCTTACAACTCAATTTCATAAATTAGAAATGAAATTTATAGAGAAATTTGTGTTTTTATAACACCACTAACTGTTTAACTCCTAAAGTTTTATATTTTTTATTTAATAACTTTAGAGTGTAATTTCACTACTTTAGTCAAATGAATTCAATTTCTTTTATTAATTAAAAGTTGTTCAACAGAGCCAAAACTACTTGTATATTATTTTTTATAAGTGTAGGTATAATACATATAAAAAAACCCATATTTTTCATAATGGTACTAACTTTCAAAATTGTTTTTTCATTTATTAATTCAGAGCGTAATTTTACTACTACTTTAGTCAAATGAAATCGACTTTCTAAATTAATTGAAAATTGTTCAGCAAGGTCGAAACTACTTGTATATTAATTTTCATGGGTGTAGGTATAATATATATGGAGAAACCAACATTTTTCATAATGGTACTAACTTTCGAATTTTTCTTTTTTCTGTTTATTAACTTCAGCGCGTAATTTCACCACTTTAGTCAAATGAAATCGACTTTCCAAATTAATTGATAATTGTTCAGCAAGGTCGAAACTACTTGTATATTAATTTTCATGGGTGTAGATATAATACATATGGAGAAATCTACATTTTTCATAAAGGTACTAACTTTCAAATTTTTTTTTTTCTGTTTATTAACTTCAGCGCGTAATTTCACCACTTTAGTCAAATGAAATCAACTTTCTAACTTAATTGAAAATTGTTCAGCAAGGTCGAAACTACTTGTATATTAATTATCATGGGTGTAGGTATAATACATATGGAGAAATCTACATTTTTCATAACGATACTAACTTTCAAATTTTTCTTTTTTCCATTTACTAATTTAGAATGTAATTTCACCACTTCAGTCAAATGAAATTTACTTCCTTTATTAATTGAAAGTTGTTTAGCAATATAAAATCTACTTAATATTGTAGGATTTATTCATTTTTTATAATAATACTAACTTATGAATTATTGTATAATATATTATTATATTTAAACTATATATTTTATATAAATATTTTTATTAATAAAATTATTATTTTTTTCAAAACAAAACAATTTAAATTTTAATAAATTATGTAATATAGGTGAACTTTACCTTGGATGAATTTCACCACTGGTGAGCATTAAAATCACCATAATATTTATTAGTTTGCAAGATTTAAAGTACGATTATTATGTGAGTTTTTAAATCTGCCAGTCATTTATATTAAAAAATTACGTAAAATGCATTAAATTAAAAGTTACTACTTGTAAAAATCGGTCAATAATAATTCAATTTGAATAAAACTTTGTATGATTAAAATTTAAAGTGCAATAAATTTATTTGCAATATTTGAGGTCATATTAATATGTAGAATTTTATGCAATGTCTTGTAACGGCATTTTATATCATATGATAAAATCAGAAAATGATCGGCAAATTAACATGATAAATGAGAAAGCCCGCTATGCTCAGAAACACCAGATCAGCGTGATGTGACTGATGCATGGCTAAGCAGAGAACATAAATGAAAGCGTAGTAAAAGAATGAGAGGTGTTTTAGAAAATAATAATAACCACGTCCCTATAAAAAAGAAATGTCTGGAAATTGTATCTAAAAATGTCTGGGTGCATCCAGAAAATGTTTGGAAATTGTCCAGATATTGCAGGATTTAGGACAAAAACCAATTTTCTGAATGTTTGATTGTTCGGAATTTGTCTAGAAAAATGTCTAGAATTTTTGATCATCTGGAATTTGCCCAAAAAAAATGTCCGGAATTTTTTGAATGTACAGAATATGTCTGGAAAATGTCCAAGGAATTTTGATCATCTGGAATTTGATATTTTTGATCGTCCAGAATTCGTCCATAAAATATCCAGAATTTTTTTGATCATCCACCATATTTAACGAGAATGTAGTGTATATAACTGACAGTTACAGCAAAATATCTCACAACTTTTTTCTCTATTATATTCAATAATTAATGGTTGAACAATAAAAAAATTAATTTTATAGAATTACTGTATCACGTGCAGTTGATTTTTTCGCTTTACATCAAAATTCAAATGATCGTCACTAATATCACGTGATTACCTTTTTGTTTATTTGTTTATTGTTTACGTGATAGCTGTAAAAAAAATCTTTTCCCCTTTTTTCCCTTTTTTTTCAAAAGTACAAACTTTACAGAAACCTTGAATTTTTAAACAATACCGAATTGATATAATAATGATGTTAAATAAATATCGTGGCGATATCGATTTGCAAATGATATCATTATGATATCGCAATGATATCATTTCAATATTAATTCAATATATCGAAATGATATCGTAAAGATATTTGTTTGAAAAAATATCAGATCGATATCATTTCGATATTGTTATAACAACAATGAATTTTTTGAAAAATGGGAAGTAAATACGATATTAATATGATATCGTTCCAACATTAATTCAATATCAATATGATATCGTAAAGATATCACTTTATAATTATCTAATCGACATCATAACGATATTGACGAAACATCAAATCGATATCATATCAATATTTCGATATTGTTATAACAATAATGAAAAATAGAAAGTAAATACGATATTAATATGATATCGTTCCAACATTAATTCAATATCAATATGATATCGTAAAGATATCACTTTATAATTATCTAATCGACATCATAACGATATTGACGAAACATCAAATCGATATCATTTCGATATTGTTATAACAACAATGAAAAATAGAAAGTAAATACGATATTAATATGATATCGTTCTAACATTAATTCAATATCAATATGATATCGTAAAGATATCACTTTATAATTATCTAATCGATATTGACAAATAACGAAACGATATCATTTTGATATTGTTATAACAATAATGATTTTTTTTAATAAATGCAATATCAATATAATATTATTTTAATATTAATTCAGTATCAAAATAATATCAAAATGATATTATCTATAAAAATATCAAATCAATCAAATATCGTTAAATTCAATTTTATAATATTTTAATAATTTGTAATCTAATTTAAAAGTTAATTTCAATAGATTTAAGTTACCGGTTATTTATTACAATAACAATTTTAATTACAGATAAAGTATACATTAGTTTAAATATTATATAACAGATAAAAAAAATATCAATAAATCTATAATAAACTAATTCAATAAATTAGAATTATGAGTTAAATTGGTGATGTAAGTCAAAACATTATGCCTTAATACTCCAGAATCATAACTCATCAACCCAAAGTTGAGGATTAACCGGGTACCTTGCTTTAAATTCAGCGACACTGCCCAAGTTGGATGGGGTGTCACAGGTACGCTTTAAGAAGACTCGCTACGACTCTATTGCAAAAAGGATAAGTATATTCGAAAACACCAGACATAAATTCACCTCAGAAGTTTGGCGGGAAACCCCTATAAACAACTGCAGTTTCATCATTACCAAAATCATTGAACTTAGGGATACAATGAAAAAGTTCATGAGAATGACGGCTTTAAAAAAAAAAATACAAATATATTCTCAACTTTGACAATGCACCCTTATTCATTGGCCTGGAATTCTCATATGACTAAATTATTGTTGTTTGTAATTTGATCCATTGAATCCACTATAAATTGCCAGGCAAAGCGAACTTTTATTAGACAACCATAGCTTCATCAACAAACGTTGCAATGTGTTTGGACGAATGACATCCTGTTTAATAAATTTTAAATGGGCAAACGTGGACCTAAAACCCATTAGAAGATAGGCTGCAAGAAGTGCAAAGCAACCTACCAACCCACGAGTGGATCTAAGGGTTAGGGAATAAATTAACGCCCAAACACACACAAGTTGGTATGGAGTTAAAGTCTTACAAACTAAAAATTATTTTTGCCACTTAATTCTCCAATAATCAATGTTATAAAAAAGTTACTTATGACTTAAGCCTACTTAATTATATATAAAACGACACTTCGAACAGACAGAGCTCATGATATATGAGAATATCCCATCATGCCTATTTTAACCCTTGATTAAAGGATTTTCGTTGCGTTATCAAACTGATTATATAAGTTTTACGCCTATATAACATAAGCTTATGCCCATATAATCAATCAAACAAGTCCGCCTTTTCCTATAATACACTATGCACGACGGCAAACGGTATAGGAGGAAGACTCTACTTTTCAGAAAGAAAGTTTTTTTTTTTCAAAAAAAAAAAAACGTACAAATAAATAGCGGTTAAATAAAATGGTGGTTGAATTGACTTTTTAGGAATTAATAGGTCTTATACGTGATCATTTAATATACGCGATCATTTAATTACGCGATCATTTAATCAGACAATTTTATAAATTTGGTATTATATGAACTTGATCAACCAATAATTGTTTAGGTAATGCACAGATGAGTTCTTTATAGGTGGATATTATCAAAATAGAGCCAAATTAACTTTACACAGTTTATATAGATAATTGATTATTTAATGGTAATAACACAACAAGTTAAAGAAATTCAAATATGATTGAATCTCAACAGATATTCAAAACTTTTAAAACTTTTTGTGATTTTTCGATTGAAGCTAATTATTATTAAAGTCTATACCATTAAAAGAATATAATTAAATAAACTAAAAAGAAATACTCAATAAAACTCAATTTTATTTTTTTATTAAAATTTTATAAAATCATTTATTAATGATTCTTCTTCGTCATATAATTTTATAAGAACGCACCTAAATCTATAATTTAATTTTATTAATATATTATTATCAAAGGCATGATGTGCGAAATAAATAAAATAACTTACTTGTTTTAGGGTATTTACTATATCACTTCCACTTCGGGAAGGGATAATTATATTTTTAGTCATGGTATCCAACTCCTTTATACCAGGTAAGTTTTTACCGTCCCAAGAAACGCGGACGGCTTCCTTAACAAACTCAACTAACGTATCCATGCCTCCATTATTTGTCAATTCCAAAATATTGACAGCTGCGAGTTGACGGTTTAGAAGTTTCTGCACCACATTTTCGTCAACGTAATCTTTAATTTCTTTTTGGGAAAGATTTCCAGTCGTACCCCTATAATTAATTAATTAATAATTATACAAATGGCACTATTTTGTTGACTATAAAACAATAAAATAAACAAATACCTGCTCTTTCTGATTTCTTTTTATTCCCTCACTAAATTTAGAATATTTTGGTTGAATTTATTCCTGAAGTCTGTTAAAGACTTACGAGTTTTATCTAGATATCCTCTAGCTTCGCTAGTGTAAATTTTAAACTGAAAAATTTTCACAACCAAATTGTCGAGTGCTTCACTACTCGGATTCCTCACTCGTAAAAATAAGCACTTTACCGACTCATCCCATAGTCATATTTTATCCTAAAATATTGAGATACGTTATTTGAGATTTAGACATAATAAATATTATCATATTGTATTAATACTAACTTCAGTATTCTTCTAACTAACAACATAAGATGATTCGTTCATCTCATTCGCTAATCGTAAGATTTCTGGATTTTTTACAAGCCAGTTACATATGTCTAATTTGGTACAAAACTGAAACGGATCCGGAATTGTTTTAGCCGCGCCTAACTTGTCATTATCATCATCATCTTCTTCTTCTTCTTCCTCCTCTTCTTCTTCACTTTTATCCCTTACATCCTCTTCTACTATTACTTCCTTTTCACTTTCGTTATGTTTTTGCCTGGTATTCATATCTGTATGTAATATATTATTTCAATTATTTCAATTAAAAATTAATAGAATAATATTAAAGAGCTAAAGCCTATATAAATTAATATTTACCTAATAATAATTGATTAGTTTCTTCAATATTTATTTCTCTCCTCTTTCTCGGTAAGGTCCTTTGATTTTTTTTTGATCCTATTATACATATTTTGGTTATTATTCTTACATATAAGCAAAACTTTTACGGAAGAGTTATATATATACCTGTTTCGATTTCTATTTCTTTATTATTACGTTTAGTCATAATATCGTAATGAGAGAATAAGAGAAAATGAGAAAACGAGAAAAAAAGTGAAGTAAACTTCTCGCAAGATTGTCATGATATAAATGAGATCTCCTTGATCAAAAGAGCGAGATTGTCGATATAACCCTTGATCAAATATGGGATATAAAACGAGGTTGTCACGATATAAATGAAATCTTGGTTACTGTAATTTTAATTATAGAACGTAATTGGAAAGTATGCAGGATCTCAATATCGTTGTGTACCGTATAAATTGAGGGGAATGCGGGATCAGTTGAAAATGTTGAAAGATGGAAAAAAACTATGATTTCTAGAGGATCGGAAATTAAATTTAGTTTATATAAATAAATTATTACAATATCGAATTTCATTCAGTGACATTTTTTTTTATATGGAAGATTACCTCAAATCGATTTTACGGTTCCAAATTTTATTATATTTTCAGGCTATACGTGGAATGAGAAGAAAAATAATGGAAAGGGGTGAGAAGAAAAATGATCGGTAGAAGAAAAAGAAGTGAGAAGAAATTAATGGAATATTACGTTTTGAATTTCCATTTTTATGTGTGATACGATGACATGCAAGAAAAATTAAATTTTTAAATAATTATACTCTTGACGATAAAATATAAAATATGATCGGAAAAAAACCAATCAATAAAAAAGATCGATTATTTTTAAACTGAACCATGTGATGATCCTATCTAACTAAGCCATATCTAAGCCTTATTTAGTGTAAGCCCCTGGATTGATTACATAAAAGAATTTTTTAAATAGATAGATGGGATCTACAGTAGTCAACTTACAACGATATTTGAAAAATACCGATATATTGATATTTTATACTGTAGGAAAGAGTTTTAATACATATTGGTGTAATCAAATATCGGTATATAAAGTATCAACTATACAAATAATGCAAGTCATGTGCAACTAATCATTTGTCTAATTGTTCGGTAATATTCTAAAACGGAGTAAATTAAGATCGAATTAAGTTCCTTACGGTGTAGATTAAGGTTAGCTTAAAATTCAGTATAATTGTAATATATCATCGCAGTGTAATATGAAATATAATCAAGGAAGGACATGCGTGGTTTAAAATATTACATTTTCTTTTACCTTAAATATAATTTGCAGATTACTTTCGTCTTCTTTATTGCTTTTTTTAATGTATAATTATAAATAACATTTTTAACTCACTTTTTATTAATAGAATTTGTTTATTTATTTTTATTTATATATATTAATTAACGCCGTGATGCAGTATTACTGTAACTATATTTTTAAAATAAATTAATAAATCAAAAAATTATGTGTGTATTCAATGTTAAATAAATTAATTAAAGATGATTGCATTAGAACTAAAAAATTTAGACAAGATCATAAAAATAAACTCAAAGAAATCAAAAAAAAATATGTGTGTATTCAATGTTAAATAAATTAATTAAAGATGATTGCATTAGAACTAGACAAGATCGTAAAAATAAACTCAAAGAAATCAAAAAAAAATTATGTGTGTATTCAATGTTAAATAAATTAATTAAGGATTGCATTAGAACTAAAAAATTTAGACAAGATCGTAAAAATAAACTCAAAGAAATCATAATAAATTTATTATAAATATAGAGCCTTTTCTTGACATTTTCCCCATCAAACTAATAATATTTAATAATGGCAGCATTAAACTTAAACGCAAATCTTCCAGTATACATTCAATGGCCCGATGACGCTGCTTTGACCTTAATTCAGCGTCATCGGGCCTATCAGCCCTTATTCACCACAACGAGGTTACATGACCAAAAACAATTATGGAGTGGAATTGCTCGTGATATACGAAACAACCACACATTCAGGCCAACTAGAAAACAATGCAGAGAGAAGTGGAATGCACTAAAGGTGGGGTACGAGAATCTAGAGAGGCTAATCAATAGAAATCCTGATGATTACCCTACTCGTACCCCATCTTTACACGACGAGAGGTTCCACCAAGAACTCTCAGACGAGTTCTGGAGAGTTGAGCGTAAGTATTTATTATTTAACTGATTTTTTCATTAATTCATTGCATTTATATTAATAATTGCTTTGTTTTAAGCATTAGTCTGGTCCTCCCAGAGAAATAGGGTGGATCGTAGGACATACGAGTATAGAGAGCGCAGGCGCTCTAGGCGCTCTCGCTCCTGATCCCCCTATCACCACCGAGAGTGCGGGCGCTCTCATTCTCGATCTCATCGTCACCGACGTCATTAATATTTTTATTTCATTTTATTTTTTATTTTATTTTATTATATGTTTTATTTTATTTTATTATTATGTTTTATTTTATTTTATTATTATGTTTTATTTTATTTTATTATTATGTTTTATTTTATTTTATTATTATGTTTTATTTTATTTTATTATTATGTTATATTTTATTTTATTATTATGTTTTATTTTATTTTATTATATACTTATTATTTTATTCAATAAATGACATTATTCGATAATATTATTTGTCATACCAATCAATTGTTATTAACCATATACAGTATAATTGACCCTAAATTTTGTGTATCCATTAATAGCCAAATCGGCATTAATTTAACCGAAGTGATTACTTAATTGGCAATTGCATTTTTTTTTTTTTTTTTTTGCCAACACGCTTAATAAATTTAAAGTTCTAATTGAATTAATAAAATTCTAGTTAAATTTAAATTAATTTAAATTGTAATTGTTATAAAGATGAGGAGACGATATAGTCACGCCAAACCAATAAAACCAATTCGAATTCGAAATTGGTTTTCTTACAGCAATCTTGGTGAGACAACTACTTCTGGTGAGAGACGTTCACCTATACGTTCACCTGATAATGATGACGATAACATGGACTTTCAGTATAATCACGAAGATAATGATTTAAGTTTTCAGGACATTAATGATGATGATAATGAATATGGATCAATTGGTCCTCAGTATTACAATGATGAGATGGAAGATGATGATCAATCATTTGATAATGAAGAGGAAAAAGAAACTGACAATGAATACAATAGTGAAGAGGAAGAGGAAAATGACAATGAATACAATAGGGATGAGAAGGAAGATGATGATAATGGAGACAATAATGAAGAGGAGGAAGAGGAAGGTAATAATGAAGAGAAAGAGGAACGTAACAATGATGAAGAGGAACGTAATGACAATGAAGAGGAAGAAATACATCAAATTGTTGAAGCTTTGGATAAAGACAAGATACCGTCCTGCAATGGTGAATTTGCACCGTACTTTGATAATTATACAACTACGGCACTATTTTGTTGGCTTCAGAAGCATAATGTTTCTACAAAAGCATATGAAGACCTTGTTGATATCATTCACAATCCTCAATTCGAACCTACTCATGTAGTAAAAAATATCTGTAGATTCCAATCATGGAGAAAACGTCTTCCTCTCCTACCAATAATAACAAAGCCTATTCAAATTTTACCAAAAAAAACTCTGTCAACTTCGCGAGATTCGAAGCTTTCATATCAACTCTCAATTAGTGATATTATATGGCATGTTCTCAACAATCCAATGCTGATGAAGCATATGTATTTCGGACCCAGTGTTAATTCTGAAACAAAGTCAGAATATTGGCATGGAACTTTATGGGGAGAATCACCACTTTTTGGACAACATGAAATAATAATATCAGAAGGTAATAGGACAATATACTTTGGTATAATTATGATTTGTTAACATTAAAATATTTATTTTAATAAAATAGTAATATATCAATCTGGTGATTTTGTCTACTATCATGATAATGGTCTTAAAAAACTTGGAAGGTTGAGAGCAATTTTAAAAGATGAAAATGGAAACTATGAGTTACGAGTTCAACTAATTTTAAATTATGATGATTTACCTGGAAATATAAAAGGGCTATCAAGACAACGTCGTTCTCTAACTGGGGAAGTATGGTTTCAGGATGAACCATTTATAACCATAATTACCTCTCAAATTTTAGAGAAAGTAACTATAATGATGACGTATAAACACCAAATTATTCCAGAAGGTTCATTACGAATTACTGAAATAATTTATAAATGTAATGACCGTTGGCACGTTCGTGATGCAAAGCTTTCATACCAACATCCTTCAGATTACATTTCTGTCAGAAATCCACCGTTGTCTATGCCAGTTTATAAGCTGTTTTTAGATCTTTACTATGATGATTTTGGTACATTTAGAAATGTATACCATTCCTTAGGTGGCATCTATATACAGTTTGGTAACATGTCAACGCATCAGAGAAAGCTAATCAAGAACCATTTTGTTCTTGGATTTATTCCTTTTGGTGGAAATTTTAACGAGTTTATGGTACCATTTGTTTCAGAAATAAAAAAATTTGAGAAAGGAAAGATTATGACTGTTCAAGGACAAGATGCATGGGTTATTGCTGGGTTGGGCCTTGTTACAGCAGATCTACCTCAAGGTAATGATATGGCAGGAGTACTGAGGTATTTTTCAATTTAATTATTAATCTTAATAATATATTTTCGTAACAACTATTAAAATGATTTAAATTTAAAAATCAATTTAGACATAATGCAAATAAAGGTTGCCGTACTTGTATAACTAAAAAGGAATCATTGAGTACCTATAATCAGGATAGTGTGACAACATTACATTATCATCATATCACAGATGAAGAAATTTCAAAAATTTCTCAAGAATCTGTAAGTTCAAAAAGAGGACAACTTTGTACAGAATATGGTTTAAGATCATTACCTAGTATTTTGGATAAATTAAAACGTGAGAGACATTTACAGACGCCACAGGATATTTATCATGCCACCGCAGGAAAGATTGGGCGGCTACTAAAACTAACCTGTGAATTATTTTCACAAGAAGGAGAGGATGATTTTGTTAAAATTTGGAAAAATTTTGAAATTCCAAAAAAGTGGTCTCGTCTACCAAATCCAATTAGTCATTACAATAGCTTTATGATGTCTGATCTTCTTAGACTAGCTATGATTATGCCATTTTTATTAAATCGATTTTTAAAGGAATCAAGCCTCAAAAATAATGAAGCAGCCACTATTCGACAAAGGATTGATGTGGCTCAAATTAGCTTAGTGCTAAAAGCTATTATATCTTGTTGGGTACAAGTTGCAAAGACTATGAAAGCAGTTTTTAATAAGGAATTTACGTTAGATAGCTATGAGGAATTACAGCTATGTCTTAAAGAAGAGTTTTTAATTCTTCCAAAGGTATAATTATAAATTTGAAATTCAGAACATGGAATAATTCAATAATTAACAATATTTTGTTTTTTTATACATCAGGAAATTTGTTTAGACATAATTTAGTGTAATATTTCGAAGGTGGTGTAAAATTTCGAAATATTACACTAAAAACGTAATATTACAAAAGTTTACGCTCTTAAATTTAAATAATTATAGTAATTTAAGAATATCTCGCTATCTACTGATCCAATCAAGACGATCTATAGCTCATTGGAATCAGCTCATCAAGACGAATCGATTGGTGGTAAAATCGCATTTCTACAGTTGATAGAACGCTCTATAGTATACAATAAAGTTCTAAATTAATAGAAAGCCATCTATCGAACGTAAAGATGCGATTTTACCACCATTCGATTCGTCTTGATGAGCTGATTCCAATGAGCTATAGATCGTCTTGATTGGATCAGTAGATAGCGAGATATTCTTAAATTACTATAATTATTTAAATTTAAGAGCGTAAACTTTTGTAATATTACGTTTTTAGTGTAATATTTCGAAATTTTACACCACCTTCGAAATATTACACTAAATTACGCCTAAACAAATTTCCTGATGTAGGTTTTTGCAAGTTTTGTTAACTTACCAAATATACATATTAATATGCATCTTTTGATGCATGCTAAAACTTTTGGTACACTTGTCAACTTTCAGGTTGGTATAAAAGAGATGGTTCATCGTATCTTTAAAGGAATGGTACCAAAAACTAATTGCAAAACTATAGACCTGGATTTATTAAAACGTTACAATACTTTATTTGCAATTCGACATTTAGCAGATGGAGGTATAGATCCAAGATTAAATAGATCTTGTACTGGGTTCACAAGTTCAAATTTTGATCAATTATTTTCGAATTGGTATGTTACAGAAGATAAATATTTAATTGAGGAACAAATTCAAAATGATGACGTAAAAGGTAAGATAGCAAAATATTATAGTACTTCATATTTATTTTTTCACATATGCATAATATTTACTAATCTTTTAATTTAGTTACTTCACCAGTAAATTTTATTTCCAATATTTCCTTAAAAAAAAGAATGTCAAAGCAGGAACATGATAAACTTCTCTTGACTTTGCATAATTTTAAAATTGAATTGTTTTTATCTTATGTGGATATGAAGTTTGAGGCGGCACTTATAAATTCTTCAATTAGTTGGTACAAATTAGCATCATATACAATTGAAGAAAAAAATGGTATTCTTTCAAAAGTTCACCTACATCTCGGTGATTTTATCACAATTTATGAAGAAGATCATGAAGAATCTTATGCAATAATCAAAGGTATCTTTCAACATAAGGGTAATAATAACAAATATTATGCATTTATTGTTGTAGATTGGTTTGAAGATACTATGGTTGAACATTCAGTATTAAAATGTCCACTTTACCGTCTTCAAGCAACAGAAGATAAATGGAGACGTATTTTTCCAATTACTGTAATAGATAATGTTCAAAAAGTACACTTTATTCATAATTGTAATTCAGAAAGGTGCCAACTACCAAATCATGATACTACAAATAGAATTTGGATAAAAAATAATTTTTATTTTACAGTCATATAATTATATTAATTATATAAATATAATAAAATAATTATTTAATTTGTATCGTATAAAATTTTGGTTAAAATTAACCAATAAAATCATATGCATGATGTAATAATAAATTAAAATTAACCAATTAAAATCACTTTAATTACATGCATGTGATATCTAAAAATAGCTAAAATTCGCGTTTATTAATGAGATTTTTTTTGTTTATTTTCAAAAATACACTTTTCTCTTGTCTTTTATATTAACACTTTACGGTATTTTGTTCATCTCTTCTTTTCTCTTTTTAAAGTATACTTTAATTATCTTTTTACAATATTAACAATACTTTGGGACACTTTAGTTTATATATTCAACATAGTAAAACACCCACATACGAAAAGCAAGAATAAAAAAAGAATAAAGAAAAGAAAATGTACCCACCACTCACATACGAGAGAAAAGAATAAAAGAAAGGAAAAATGTACCCACTTAACCACATACAAAAGAGAAAAAAGCCATTTTTTAAATAAATAGTGGAGCTGTTAAGCAAGGTATGAAAATAGGATATACGCGTATTTTTCATATTTTTTTTACAATATGTTGTGGGTTGAGTATTTTTTTGTTAGACTGTGGTATAAATGTGAATATATTTTTCAACGGCCATGTATCTATTGCTTGTTAAATATATTTGCAATTTCTTTGTTAGACTGTGGTATTACAATATGAAGTGTGAATATATTTTTCAATGGCCATGTATCTATTGCTTGTTAAATATATTTGCAATTTCTTTTGTAATATTTGCTTTAGCCTGGAAGAAAATGTTGTAAAATAGGGCTGGATATTTATGGCATTTTCCGCCTTCCAATTACTTTGTCTGGGGGTAGCCTGACAATTTGTCATTGTCCGTCAGTCGTAGCAACCAGCATTTTTTTACAATATTATGATTTTAAGAAACAAAACACTCTCAAAAAAATTTAAAGAAAGAACTAACTTAAAAATATTATCATTTTTATTATTCTTTACAAAATCCTGGAATTACCTGCTCTAACTATTATCCCAAGGTTATGTATTAAATTTTAAATATATTTTACAAATAATACATTTTATTAATCATGATTGTTTTATATATATATATATATATATTTTAAAATTGAAAATGACGTATCCATCCACTCACATACGAAAAGAAAAGAATAAAAAAGAGAAGAAAAGAATAAAAAAAAAAGGAAGAAAAGAAACGTACTCCACTCACCCATAATAATCCACTAATAAAAAATTATTATTATTAATGTATAATAAATAATAAACATATATTACAATAAAAATATTTTTGTGATGTTAATTCAGTGTTGATATAATATCATTACGATGTAGTTACGATATTAAATAAATGTAAAACATTTTTTGTAATATTAATTCGATATTAATATGATATTATTATGATGTAGTTACGATATCAAATAAAATTGTAATATTAATTCAATGTTAATATGACATCACTACGATGTGGCTACGATATCAAACAGATGTCAAATATTTTGTAATATTAATTCAATATTAATACGACATCACTACGATGTGGTTCATCAGGAAATTTTATAGCGCGAAAAATTGCGTAAGTTTACGATTTTGTAAGTTTATGAAAGTTTATGGCATAATATTTCGAAAAATTTCAAAATATTACGTAAGTTTACAATTTCGTAAGATTTATGTGATATTACGGTTAAAATATTACGTAAGTTTACAATATCGTAAGATTTACGCAATATTACGGTCAAAATATTCTGCAAATTTACGAAACTGTAAACCTGCGTAATATTACGGTTGAAATATTTCGAAAATTTACGAAACTGTAAACCTGCGTAATATTACGGTTGAAATATTTCGAAAATTTACGAGACTGTAAACCTGCGTAATATTACGGTTGAAATATTTCGAAAATTTACGAGACTGTAAATCTGCGTAATATTACGGTTAAAATATTTCGAAAATTTACGAGACTGTAAACCTGCATAATATTACGGTTGAAATATTTCGAAAATTTACGAGACTGTAAACCTGCGTAATATTACGGTTAAAATATTTCGAAAATTTACGAAACTGTAAACCTGCGTAATATTACGGTTGAAATATTTCGAAAATTTACGAGACTGTAAACCTGCGTAATATTCCGTTTCGAAAATTTACGAGATTGTAAACTGCGTATGCAGTAGAACGTATACAAGGGGCATGTGATACTATTGAATAATCAAAAATAATATAAACACCTTTTCTTTTATATAAACACCTTTTTTTTTTAAGTTTGGGAAAGCAAATTTATTTTTATTTACGAATTTTTTATTATTTACAATTTTTATGTTAAAAATTAAAGTAAATTCTAATTTTTATTATAACTTAATAAAAAAATATACATTTGATACTTGTTCGCTACTATTTTATAAAATAGTACCCAGGCTGTACGGCGTGGACGTCAGTATCAGTCACAGCCCAAAAAAAACGTGAGTCTCCAGCCGATATTTGGTACGGACTGGGCCTAGCTACTCACTTAATAAATAAAAAAATAAAAATAATTATCTTCTACGATACGTAGGTAAGTTTCTCCTTCTCCTACGATCATCACGCGTATCTAAAATTAATCAAATTTATCAAATTTAAAATGTGAACGTAAAATAGAATGTAATATTAATTATAAAATTTTATTATAGTATAATTACCCGGCCTCTCCCAAAATCTCGTTCTAAATTCGCGATAATATCTTTGGCCGGTACGCGTCTACAGCCGCCGCCCAGGCCGATCAGGGGTACCATTACGATAAAGGACATAGTTCTAAATATCAAAATCAGTTTGAATATTCGGTAAATACATTTAATTTAAATGAATGTAATTTTATTTATTTACTTACATGGTAATCCCTGACGAGGTTCCTCCACTTTTGGCTGCACTGTTGCCCGGAAACCCTCGTTCGAAATATTCTATTTATTCTGATTCAATTAAATGGATTGGTTAATTTGAATTTAAATTCTTTCTTAAAGAAAATTATAGATATTAGTCATATGAACCTATTGGCAACAGAGTCCCAAAAATCATGGCGGCTTCTACCATTAATATTATGGTAGGCGCGGTTTCTGTCGCGGCGTATGTCGACAAGTTCGTCCATCATAGCCCAGTTCCAATGGACGTTATAGGAACGACGACGTGTTTGGCGAGGCATTATTAGATTTGATTTTATTTTTATAATTTGATTTTGGGATGAGTAAAAATTTGAAAGAAAGTCGTAAAATGTCACTTTAAATAAAATTTGAACAATACCTCTTTGGTTTGATTTTATTTCTCGTTTCAATTAAAATTTAATTTATTAGACTTTTCATCATTAAACATATTAATTAAATCTCATGCGGATATGGATTATCTAAATATAAATATCATGATTCTAAATATAGATATAAATCACTTAATTTATTTTAATTTTTTTTAAAAAAAAATCTTAGTTTGATTTCAATTAAAAATAATTAAAAATCATGTACATGTTTTGGTTATTTAAATATAAATATCAATATATTATATTTAAAAATAAAACAATTTATTATTAGCACATTCTATTGAATTTTTAAAAAAAAATCATCAATATATCATATTTAAAAATAAAACAATTATATTCTGATTAAATATTTTGCGTACATTTCTTAAAAAAATCATAAAAAAAATCTTGTACGTCGTACATGCAATTACTAAATATCATCCCCTTGTGATAAATAAAAAATTACGCAACACAAATTCAACACAAACTCAACACAAATTTAACAAATTTAATGAAATTTGGCCAAAATTAACAAATTTTTTACCAGAATTATCAACACAAATTGAACACAAATTGAACACAAATTTCAGTCACAATTTATTTATGTCACACCCGCTATACGATGTACATGATTTCTGGCCAATCAAAATTAGGCTGATCCTTGCATGTGATTTAATCATTTAATCATTTAATCATGCACGCGTTTTTGTCTTATTTATTTTTGTTTCTTATTTCTTTATTCTTTTGTTCAATATTTTTAATTTTTTTGTCTCTTCTTTCTATTATTTCTTTAATTATATACAATATATTTACATATATTTCATAATTTATTGCTTTGCAGGTATAGAAATATTTGTTTATTAATACTAATTATTTTCATTTTTTTTTACCTCTTTGTTATTTTGTATCGTAATACTAACAATAATATCCATGTTTCCTTTATTCCTTTTTACTTGTACTTTAATACTAACGATACTAACAATACTAACAACATGTTTATTTTTTCCTTTCTCTTTATTTCTTTATTCTTTTGTTCAATTACTTTGCAGTTATAGAAATATTTATTTATTAATACTAATTATTTTAATATTAACGCGTTTTTTTTTACCTCTTTGTTACTTTATGTCGTAATACTAACAATACTATCTACGTTTCCTTTATTTCTTTTTACTTGTACTTTAATACTAACGATAATATCCATGTTTCTTTTACTCCTTTTACTGTTTCTTTAACTCTTTTTACCTTAATACTAACAATAATAACAATATTTCTTTTATCTTTATATCTAATACTAACGTTACTATAGCTGTTTCTCTTCTTTTTACGTCTAATAATATTGTTACTCTACTCTTTCTCTTTTTTACTTTTATGTATTCTGTATATATTAATAAATACTTGTAATTTTTTATGATTATATCTAATAAAACATACATTATATAAACTTATAGTACAGAAAATGAAGTATTATTTATCGAAATATTTTGAAATATTACGAAATATTAAGTTGTGTAAAATCACAGAATATTACGAATCGTCAAATTATGGAACATTACGCATCATAGAATTTCGAAATATTTTAAAAAGTTGCGAAGTATTACGCAGTAAAATTACGGAATATTACGAATCGTAAAATTACGAAGCCTTGCATACAGTAATATTTCGAAATATTTTAAAAAGTTACAAAATATTACGCTTACGCAAACTTGCGGCGGGTCTGAAAACTTACGAAATATTATGTAAAATTACGAAATATTGCGAACCGCAAAATTACGGAATATTACAAATCGTAAAATTACGAAGCTTTGCATATCGTAATATTTCGAAATATTTTAAAAAGTTACGAAATATTACGCTTACGCAAACTTGTGGCGGGTCTGGAAGCTTACGAAATATTATGATGTGTAAACTTGCGCAACTTTTCGCACTATATAATTTCCTGATGTTACGATATCAAATAGATGTAAAATATTTTTGCAATATTAATTTGATGTTAATATGATATCACTACTATGTGGTTACGATATCAAATAAAATGTCAAATATTTTGTAATATTAATTCAATATTAATATGACATCACTACGATGTGGTTACGATATCAAATAAATGTCAAATATTTTTGTAATATTAATTCAATGTTAATACGACATCACTACGATGTGGTTACATGATAATATTTACATCGCATAATGATCGCAGCGATATCGCAGAGATATCGAACTAATCAATATCGAATAAATACAGTTACGACTAACTTAACGATGTCGAATCTATTTTTTATCAAAATATCGCAAATGATATCGTAATGATATCATTGCGATATCTAATCAATATCGATTGTAAACTCCAAGTTTCAGCAAAGAACTAACATATAATAAACTCTTTTAACTCAGTTTTTATTACTTGTTCTTGTAAAGTTATAATATTTTATATAATATATAGTACCTTAATTTCTTCTTTTTACTTTTGTATTTTTATTTTCTAGTTTTGAAGCGTAATTTCATGCATAATCTCACCACTTTGGCCAAACGAAGCTATCTTTTATGAAGCAAAGTTGTCCAGCAATGTTAAATTATACTTATTTCATATGCATAGGTATGATAATTATAGAGGAAATCATAATTTTTTATAATAGTACTGGTTTTCAAAATTTTTATTTTTCTGTTTTAAACTTCAGAGCGTAATTTCACCACTTTCACCAAATGAAATTACCCTTTTGTGCTTAAGTAAAGTTGTTCAATGAGGTCGAAATTACTTGTGTTTAGATTTTCATAAGTATAGGTACAATATTCGTAGAGTAAGTTGCATTTTTTAATTGAATACTAATTTTTGAATTTTACTTTTCTATTTTCCAACTTTAGAACGTAAGTTCATCACTTTATTCAAATGAAACTACTCTTTTATGCTTAAGTAAAATTATTCAGCAAGGTTAAAATTACTTGTATCTTAATTTTAATGAAAGTAGATTATAATATTAGTGGAGCATATCGTATTAATTGATTAATTTATAATAAAGTTATTGTTTTTATAATATAATAAATAGTCTATGATTTTTATTGTTATGCTTTTAATTTGAATAAATAAATAATACTAATAATACTGCTAAAAAAACTATAAAGTAAATCATATAAGCAAATTACTTATTTATGAATAATCAAAATTTGGACAAATGACGGACAAATATATGGCAAAAACCGGACGAATTCCTTATTTATGAATGTCCGGAATATTGCAATATTCTGGATGTTTATAGATCCTGTTTTTGTCTGGAAAATATAGGCAGACAATTTCTGAACAAAAACTGGACATTTTTTTTTTATAGGGCATCAATAGACAGAATGAAAACCAGAGCAGGATGCTGACAACCAGCAGCCTTTTTAAACTGATCAAGAACTTCTGTATAAGTTTTGAACAGAGATGAATAAACTTAAACATACTTTTTGCTTTAAATGTAATAAATGATTTCCATCCGTTGAACTTATAAAAGGAGAATGTTGTCAATGCTGCCATAGTGATAACAGGAAGGTGAACAATACAGGAAACAATACATTGAAAAAGTTTCTGCAGATATAATATGGACCTGGGCGAAGTTCCAGAGGAATTATTAGAAGAAATGTTAATCATCCAGATATTTCCCATCATTTGGTATATTTCCTTCACAAGATGTATTAGAGTTTGCAACGCACCTCCCTTGAAATCAATCATTGCTTGATATTCTTGTCATATGGCATCAGTCTTCAAATGGTTTGGCATTCAAAAATTTTTCAACTATACATTTTTTAACTTCAGTGATACATTTAACTATACATTTTTTAGTGAAGCATTTTTTAGTGATACATTTTTTAGTGATATATTTTTTTAGATGGTCATGTGAAGAATATAACGCTTCGGACACTCCAACAGTTCCTGTTACCTAGTTAATAATAATTTTCTTTTTTTTTTTGGCTGGATATTCATATTTATTCTAACTAAAAAACATATAAATATAATATTCAAATAAAAAAATATATATATTTTTTATTGCAGCACGCATAGACCATAGACCTGATATGAACTAAAGGTAAGAGAACAAAAAAAATTAGGAAAAAAGGGGGAAATTGATACCGAAAAAAGTTTTTTTTTTAAAAAAAAATAACGTTCTGCTGCGGTTGATCGCATCGTCCGATATTAAACATTATTAGGAAATATTAGTGGACCGATATTTTGTTATTTTTATTTCATCCAATAATTATAATATATTTACATATTATTGTAGTATGACAACGAAGAAATTGAAGTATTGAAGTCCTGATAAACAATGTTTGGCTCCAGGAGGACCCCGAAATATACATAAAAGGGTCAGGTCAGAGTTTGCGTATAATGAGTCAAAAAAATCATGTAGATCATTCCTTTTATGGATAATCCCAGCCAAAATAATATTGCCTAATTTAGATAATGGCTGAAATTATCGTAATTCCGGCCCTGAAAGAATGCGTATTTTGGACCACTTCTGGACCTGACCTCTACATATATATTTCGGGGTCCTGCTCCAGGAATAAGATGTATTTTATAACCAAATACACAATTAAACAAAGGTGTGTAAGTTCTTTATTTTGATTAATAAAGAGTTTCATTTTAAGATTAAATTTCATAATTTTATCTATAATAAAATTAATTATTGTTTCAAATTTAAATGTTTACAAAAATTAATATAATCGAATAAAGGCTTTTGATATTAACTTTTAAAAATTTATGATGTTTATTTAACATTAAATTATTTCTTGTTTCTTCTGATAAATGTGAAACAATTTCGAAATAATTTTTCATTTTCACTTTTTAAATATTTCCAGGATTTTTTCATTAATTCTAAGAAATTTGGCATATAAATTTTTGCGAATGACGAATAATAATACTATTGAAATTAGACATTATATATAAGAATATAAAATTTTTAGAGACGCGTAGAGCTAATAGTAAATGGGTGCCGATATCTTGTTACCAATTTTATTGCTCCAATTTCATGCGATTTAATCCTATTATGAACGCGGTATAACTTAAGAAAAAGTTATCTGCGTTATACGTATTTTTTAATAATCGTATATTTAAAGATAAAATTACATACATGATACTTGAATTTATATATAAGTAATATTAAAAAAATGGTATTAAGTAATGGCATAACATTGACAACATATCTACTTTACGAAAGGTTTTAAATATTAAACATTTTTATAAGTAGTTTTGGATTAAAGTAACAGTTGGCGTAAAATCAAATTTTTTAAGTTTCGCATAATTTATATTTTATACTTTAAAATGAATTTGCTTTAATGGGAAGATATCTAGTTGGAGTAACCTTTGCAACGTCGTGAAAATTTTCGTCAAAACTTTTCTTGTTGTGATCACTGCCCATAAGTAATGAATAAGTACTATAAAAGTCATTGAAAACCAACTAAACAATTAAACTTGTTTAGCGCCACGGCCAAATTTTTATTTCACGCTCTCCGAACTATTAAAGAATTTAAAATATTATTTTGTCGCATATAACAAGTTTATGCTTTATACTGTGTTTTAAAGTGAAATTGAAAAATTGGGATAAGAACGTTGAGCTAGCTACTGTTATTTTTTAACAATACTAGTATTTTTGCCACTTATATCCTATCTTGTATTTTGATACGAACCACAGACTTTTGAGTCGAACTATGCTACGAAAAATTATGACATCCATGAAAGAATAAAAATATTTTATTTTTGTCTTACATTTATCAAAAAAAAAATTCCATGTAGTCGATAATAGGAAATAGAATTAATGGAACTGAATACAAAATATTTAATTTATTATATTTGAAATATTTGTAAACGTTAGAAATGATGTCATTTATCTTACTTTTTACATTTTAAAATTTTGTATTGTAAAATTGCATAGCTAAGCAAAGTAAAATTATGAAGAGTAAGTTATATGGATCTAACCTACTTATTTACTATTTTTATTCCGTATAAAATTTTATATTGATAATATTTTTTGTTTAATATTTGTATCATATTTTATAACAAATTAACATAAATAATTGTTTATAGTTGTCAATAATTTTAGGAGGAAAAAGTTTTTTGGGAGTTTAAAAAATAAACTTAATCCTTATTTGGCAAGTATTGCCGGGAGAGAAGATTTAAATTAACTAATAATTCTTCATCAGCGCTTTTCAAACGATTAAAATAATTCAGCCTACACATTCGCTGTAAAATTACTAGATTATTTAATTACGTGCTTCACATTGTAGTCACATGTATGGATCAATTTACAAAATCTCTTTTTTTTAGAATGACGTATATTAGTATATTAGATATAGTAACAATAATTCAAATATGACATAAAGTAATAAGTTGTTAATAATTTAATGAAACTTTTTTTATTGCATTTTCTTTAATAATAAAGCAATCAGTCTAATCAACTAAGGTTAGAATTCATGTTTATTTATCTATTTTAATAATAAGTTTAAACCTTTTTCAGCTTCTTGGCATCCATTTTCTGCTGCCTTTTTGTACCAATAAATGGCATTCTCAACATTTTTTTCGGTTCCATCTCCTCGTTCATATAAAGATGCGAGGTTGTATTGTGCATCAACATTTCCTCCTTTTGCAGCCATTGTAAAATAATTAAATGCTTTTTCTTTATCAATGATGATTTGAGTTCCATAATTATAAATATACCCAACTTTATATTGAGCATTTATATATCCTTGATCAGCCGATTTCTTATAGAATTCAAATGCTCTTGTTTCATTTTCACCAACCCCTTTACCTAATTCATAAAATTCACCTAATTTATATAATGCAAGTTTATTGTCATTTTCTGCAGCTTTATGATACCAATAATTGACTTTGTCTAAATCATTTACTATTTCGTCATCATTTTTAATAAGATTAATTTGGATGTTAGTGCCAGCTGCCTCATTATATAATTCAAACCCCTTTTCTTTATTAATTTCAGTTCCGATTCCATTTACGTAGTAATATCCAAGTATAAATTTTGCATCTATATATCCATTTACAGCCGATTTTTTATAAAGCTCAAATGCTTTAATTTCATCCTTATTTACATCTTTTCCCAATTCGTAACACTCTCCTAAATTATACTGTGCAACTCTATCACCATTTTCTGCTGCTTTTTGGTACCAGTATAAAGCTTTTTTAATATCCCTATCAATTCCAATTCCATATTCATAATAATATCCAAGCTGTGCTTGTGCTATTAAATAATCTTTTTCAATTAAATCTTTCATTAATTCAAATGCTTTTTTCTCATCTTTATCAACTCCTTCTCCTAATCGATAACAAGAACTTAAATTATATTGTGCTTCATTATTTCCTTTTTCTGTTGCTACTTTATATAATTCAAATGCTTTTGATTTATTAATTTCAGTTCCAATTCCTTCATTATAATAATTTCCAAGTTGAAATTGAGCATTTAAATAATCTTTTTCTGCTAAATCATTTATTAACTCAAATGCTTTTTTCTCATCTTTATCAACTCCTTCTCCTAATTCATAACATCTACTTAAATTATATTGTGCTGCATTATTTCCTTTTTCTGATGCTACTTTATATAATTCAAATGCTTTTAATTTATTAATTTCAGTTCCAACTCCGTTTGAATAATAATATCCAAGC
The DNA here is from genome assembly GCF_026210795.1 of Rhizophagus irregularis. Lineage (NCBI taxonomy): Eukaryota > Fungi > Glomeromycota > Glomeromycetes > Glomerales > Glomeraceae > Rhizophagus > Rhizophagus irregularis. The sequence continues at coordinate 2,997,806 of NC_089435.1, read as the reverse complement.
TCAAATTGAGAATTTACATTACCCTTTTCAACTAAATCATTTATTAACTCAAATGCTTTTTTTTCATCTTTATCAACTCCTTCTCCTAATTCATAACATCTACTTAAATTATATTGTGCTGCATTATTTCCTTTTTCTGTTGCTACTTTATATAATTCAAATGCTTTTGATTTATTAATTTCAGTTCCAATTCCTTTATCATAATAACATCCAAGCTCAAATTGGGCATCTGCATTACCTTTTCCAGCTAAATCTTTTATTAATTCGAATGCTTTTTTCTCATTTCTATCAACCCCTTTTCCGAATCGATAACAATTTGCAAGATAAAATTTTGCATTTGTATTTTCATTATTAGCTGCTTTCTGATACCAATACACTGATTTTATAGTATTTTGTGCAATTCCAATACCAAATTCATAGCAATTCCCTAAGTAAAATTGAGCAATAATATTACCACTTTCTGCAGATTTTTGAATCCAATTAAATGCTAAATTATGATTACATTCAATTCCATATCCACCATCATAATAACATTTTCCAAGATAAACTTGTGCAAATGAATAATTATTTTCAGATGCTTTTAAAAATAGTTCAAATGCCTTTGTACTACCTTCATCTGTACCAATATTATAATAATAAAGTAATCCAAGTAAATAAACATATTGTGGATTTACTTGCTTAGATAGCCATTTAATGAGATCGTCCAAGCTTTGATTTAATTCTAATACTTGTTGATTAATAAATTGCTTAATATCTTGAAAATTAATACCTTCCCTATCATGTTTGCTGTTTATTTCTTCAATTAAATTTTCAACAACTATATTGTTTACCTTATCAAATGTCGACCCATATGGAAATATTGATGAATTTGTTTGAATTGTTGTATTTGATAAATTTTTCTCAGTGTCCATTAAATTTAATCCAGTATTTGACATCAATGCATTATTTAAATCCATGGTCCCAATTGATTCTATTAGTTGATTGTTTTCTTTTTCTTTATTAACAGTATCAATAATTATATCATCTTGTTTAGGAAATATTAGTGCATAAAGGATTGAAACGACATTTTGTATATTTGGACGTTCATCTGGCTCATATTTCCAACATTCTAGTTATTTAAATATTGTTAAACTTTCTTTCAAGAAATTTATAAATTATAAAATTATTAATTTAAATTACCTGTATACAAATTACTATACTCTTTAGGAGTATTATCAATAATTTCTTCTCGTTTACCATTTGCTATGGATAAGATTAAACTTACATCATAATTATAATCAAAAAATGGTTGACGGCCACTTGAAATTTGCCACATTAAAACTCCTATTCCGTATACATCAGATTTTTTGTTTAATTTGTAACCTTGATCATGTAACTTTTTGGGGTCAATGAAAGGTATTACGCCAAGTATTTTTGATACATTGCTTGATACCTCGGCGATTTTTTTTGATAAACCAAAATCCGTCAGTTTTAGATTTTTCTGATGTACAAGTATATTATCTGCATGCTATTATTATAAAGAATCTTATTTAGTAAGAATATAATAAAATAATAAAATAACAAATTACAAAGCTAATAATTTATTATTACCAGATCACGATGAATAATATTACAATCATGTAAACATTCTACTGCAGTGGCTAGTTGAAATGCTAATTGATATTTATCGGCCCAAGTGAGTTCATTAAAATGCTCATTTAAATAAGTTTTTAATGTACCATTGTTAGCATATTCTAAGACTAACGAATATTTTTCTGGATACAAAGAGTATATTAAAATTAAGCTCATTAAATAATGTAATATACAGTGTGGGACAAAAAAAATGAGAATCAAAACATAGGTCATACACGCTCAATTATTATAATAAATCACGTGAATTTTTTTTTATTTTAAAGCCAAAGACCAGACAATTTTATTAAAAAAAAATTAATATGGTATACGTTCACCATTTTTTTCAATAATTAACTCACAACGTCGTTTCATTGACTTTGAAAGATTGATTAGAACGGTATTTGGTATATTTTGCCACTCCTCCACCATAAATTTCTCCAGATCATCGAGATTTTTTGGCATCCGTTTCTCTACTTTATTCTTAATAATTGACCATAAGTTTTCAATGGGGTTTAAGTCGGGGCTATTGGATGGCCACTCTAAAACTACTGGGAAATTTTCTGTGAGGAAGGCCTTTGCAAGACGACTCGTATGCTTGGGATCATTGTCCTGTTGAAAGCGCCAATGATCACCAAGCATCTGGGACATCTCAGGAGCATGTCTACGAAGAATTTCCACATAAAATTCGGCATTCATGATTTGTTTGAAACAAAATAAGCTTGTTTTCCCCTTTGCGCTGAAACCGCCCCACGCCATAATTTTTGTACGATCTTTAGGCATACGCCGAACCGGCCTCTCTCCTTTATACCAACGTTCTACAGTATTCCTAAAAAGCTGGAATGCTGTTTCATCTGTAAACAAAGTTTTATTCCATCGGTCATTAATATGTTGTCTTGCCCACTCTACCCGTTTTATTTTGTGTGCTTCGGTCAGCATTGGTGTTGCTTTGGGTAGTCTTTTTAAATAGCCAACACCTGAAAGGTGCCTTCCAACAGTTCTATATGATGCCTCTACACCTATATTTTGTAATTTTCTCGCTAAAGTCCTTGTGGAAAGAGAAGAATCATGCCTTACATATTGGCTAAGTACACGGGAGGCGCTTGCGATAATCTTTTTAGGTCTACCATTCCCTCCAGCATGCTCTAACAAACCATTTTTTTTGATTTTTTTGATTTTTCTATAAATTGTGGATAGTGAAATGTTCGTAAGCTTGTGTAGTTTTTTAGCATCATGTATACCGTTATTCCACAATCTTAATAGAGTTTCATCGTAAGTTTTCGTCATTGCGCAAGATTTTATGTGGGAATTTTCTCGTTAAGTAAAGGGTGTTGGTAAACACAAAGGTTGTCAAACGTCGCCACAAACGTGTTATTTATTATGTATTAAGGTGGTACAAAAACAATCTATTTTTGGCGATGTAGATCATTTTATATCACGTGACTAGTTTTCTCATTTTTTTTGTCCCACACTGTATACCAAACTTAAAACTTACCATTTTCTACTTTCGTTATTCCATAAAACCGTATAATGTTTTCATGAAAGTCAACTCTTTTTTGTAATCTTATCTAAAAAAAAAAAAAATACTTATAATATGTAAAAACTAGAATATAAGAATCGAGATTAGTTACCTCGTTAACAAGTTCTTTTAGTGTTGTGTTACAATTATTTTTGAAGGTCTTTAAAGCAAAAAAATTTCCAGCATTTTTCCAATTAGCACGAACGACACTTCCAAATGAACCATTTCCTATCGGTTTTAAATTTTTAAATTCAGAATATTCATAATAATTGAGATATTCATCTGCAATCGATTTTTCTAACCAATTGATATAATAATTTGGTTCTTTAAGGCCGGTTTCTTCCATTTCTTTGAAATAATTTTTTGTCAAGTTTTTAACAGCAGTTGAAACATAAAACTACCTTGTACTGCATTAAAATATTCGTGATTTTCATACTATTTAACCTTTTATGGTGACATTCTAGCGCCAGTGCCTATCGGTGTAACTCGAGAAAAATTTACCTGTGCCACACTACAAAATTTGTTTGTAATAGGAAATCTGGTAGAATATGTTATATCATAAACCATAATAAAATACATGAAAATATTCATTTAAGAATGATTTCATGAAAAATGGTATTAATTTTTTATAATAAATTTACTAGCAAATCTTTGATATGTAAAAAAATCGTTATAAAGAAAATTCTTATAAAATAGTTATAATATATATTGTTTAAGATCTACAGTCAGGCCGATATACTGATAATTGCCTGTACTGATAAATTTTCTATGTCCCATTTCACGATCAATAAAACGATGTAACATGTACCGATACTTTTCTTTGTTCTTTATAATTTTTTTTTTACGAAGTCAAATTATTACTTTCAGTATTTAGAAATTAGAAATAAGAAAAATTACAAAAAAGGAAATGATCTACATTATATAACATTTAGTAAAGAACACGATCGAACTATACTATAATATTATTAGGGATTTAAGATTTTATGTTCAAAAGAACTATCTAGCTACCATCCTGCTCCCAAATAGGTTCACTAAACTATCCGCATAACTACTACTATTCGTATAAACTTCGGTAATGTTATATAAAAACCCGCCACAACTTCTTCAACTACTACTACATCAAAAATAATAAAAACAATACTACGAAACACTACCATAATTTATTGTATTACCCAAAATAAAATATGACTTTGAAGACTTTGTAGATTAGAGTAATTCTTATTTTTTGATTTACGCGTTTTGTCAATAAACTGCTCTTTACCAAAATGTTGTTTTTTAACATTTTTATCAATTCCCAAACCTCTATCAATTTCATTAAGTTTATTACATCTCATTTTCCAAAAAATCATACATTTATCCAAAATTTCATTCTTAAAATTATATGACAAAATTTCAACTTTTGATTTTGTAGATAATAATTGTTTAAAAAAATTAATTAACAGACAAGGAAAGAAACCTTTAATTAAATCTATGAAAGTTATGTGATCCTCAAAATTTCAAGTTTCCAAATATCATTGATTTTAATGTGTTCAAGAGTAATATGATTAATAGGATCTAACATTTTATTAATTTCTAAAAGAAGCCAATTTTGTACTCCTAAAATTAAATCATCCATGTCCTCTCGTCTTACTTCACAAAACTAGATATGATTGAAATCTTCTTCATCCTCTTCACACATACTAGGACAAAACCTCTCTTTATATAATGAAAATAAAGTTCTTTTGATTTGTTCAGTGCAAGGAACTGAAGTTCTTCAAATCATCAACTGAATTTTGCGTCTTCTAATTTTGATTCTTTGAAATCAGTGTATAATTTTTGTTTTTCTCCCAAAAAATTATTAAAGAAAATTGACCAATCTATTTCACATTTTCTATACTTAACATTTCTATTTAAATTTAAAAATCTTTCCAAATTTTTCGTATTGGTTGTTTAATAATGTTATTAGCTTTCTTAAAGATTTTCTATAACTATGCTGTTCCATTTAGAAATCCAAGGAAGATCATAAAAACTATTATAATCCCTGACACCAGACATGAATAAAGAAACCCCATTTAAATTTGACTTTATCTTAACTTTCTTATTAAACTTTGGTTTTGATTTTAACTTTGGACTTTGAGTAAGTCTTAGATAAAGTACATGTCAAATACAGCTACAAATGTGTAAAGTGGACTAATTTCATAATATACAATGAGAAACACACCAGAAAAGTAAGGAATTATTAATAATGGTAAGTTTAATATGTTGTTTTTTGTTTTAGATATGCAACTTGTAAAAATTAGACTAATTTTAATTCTACTTTAATACTGTAATATATTACAGAAATTTGTTATACAGGGCATAATTGAACTGAAGAACACATTAGAAAATGTACAGTAAATTCAATACTTTTTGTGATTCTTTATTTAGCAAATAAAGTGTAAATCAGGCATTTATTTGTAATTATACTAAATTTAAATAAGATTTTATTATTATTTCTTTATAATATACAAAATTTTACTTAGATTTATGATAATTACAATTTAAGCTAAATTTATTGTAGTGGAAATCTGCTAGTTTCAAAAGGCCTATAAACTTCATGGAAATTGGACAAGTTTACAACTAAATTCCATGATGCACATTTTAATAGGATTTAGTTGAAATTACCAACCCTGTAAAAAATCTGATCCGTGTTTTATCTTTCCATATTTTTTCCGTGAATGTATCATTTTAATGGAATTTATAGCCTTAAATTATGGAAATTTTCATCTCGCTAATACGGATATCCATGAATGTATCATTTTCATGGAATTTTTATGGAAGACACAGAGAAATAATGGAAATATTCAGATAAAAATTTTTTATAGGGCAACAAATCAATAAGAAATTGGCCATGTATACAAAATTTCTTGGTTGTAAATGTATTGTATACTACCTAAAGTTGCCTGCCAAAATTAGGGAGTTTCAGCATGTCGAAATTGTCAAAACTATTTCGACATTTTGACATTAGCTCTCTGATTTGTCAAAATGCTGAAATAGTTTTGACATGTCGAAATTGTTGAAACCTAAAATATTATGTTTCACGTAATAACTCAGCATCCAATGATCGTAGAAAGATGCACCATAGCTCATTGGAATCGTCTCATAATAATGAGTTGAATGGTGGTTAGATTGTCTTTCTACTTTGCTAGTGTTTACAGCCAAGCCTCCCTCTACCTCTTTTTGAGGCATTCTCTGGCTAGTATCCTATCATCTTCATTGGGCAACCATTATACCGAGTACTTAATTTTTCAGGTAACAGCACCACTACAGAAGACATCCCCCATCAGGACACTTTTAAGGCTGCATCAGGAGTTGTATTTTTTATAGATTCTATGTAATATCTATAACTTTATATATATCCAATATAAATTTGTTACATAAATTTTTATAAATCTGTAATATATATAAATAATCTACTTATTTTTTATATAAATGTAAAAATATTATAAATATTCTATATAATATGCATATAAATATAAAATTATTTAAATATAAATTCATGTGTAATTTATAGCCAAATAAATATGATGCAAATATTTTAAATAAAATTATACAAATACAGAACTATTTAAATATAAATCCATGTATAATATAAAATCAAATAAATATTATACAAACATTTTATATACTGATTATATACATATAAAATTCAAATATACATTTTATTTAAAATTTTCATATAAATCTATATGGATTATATAAGTTAATTTTTAATAGTGTAAATTCATTCGAAATAACTAGAACAAACTATTATAGTTTGGTTATACAGTTATACTATAAACTATTTAGTTACATTACATGATTTTGTACGACCTAAATTTTTTTTAGGCTTAATCGTGAAATTATCACTTTTTTTTCTTTTTTCGTTCTTCTTCTATAAACTCTTTAATATTTTCTCAACTATCTTCTTTCTTGTTATCAATTTTTTTCTCTTCCTTTTCATCTTCACGTTTTCAATAGCTTTACAACTTTTTCCACTTCAAAAAAGGTAAACTACATCACATGTATCACGTGATATAATGTATTTACTTGCAGTTAACAGTTAATTTTTTTTTAAACTTTTTTTTTCAATGAAGTCTTCTTTCCTCTTTTGTCATTATCTTTTCTCTCATTCTTCCCCTTTTCCTTCTCATTTTTTTCCTTTCCTTTCTTTCATTCTTCCCTTTTCCTTTTCCTCATTTTTCCATTACCTCTCCTTTATTCTTTCCCCTTTCTCGTTAAAAATATTTTATAACTCAATTTTTTTTTTTTGGATTTTTTTAGTCTTCTGAACACGATATTTCTGTAAGTTTTCATTTTTTTAACAGTTCTAAATGGCTCTTTTTTCTTTTCTTTAAGCGGCTGAAATTTTGGGTCTATGAACGTGCAGAATTTCAGTTAGGGTTTCATTAAATCATTTAATTTTTATATGATGATTTATATTTCTTGCTTTCTTTTAAACAGTTATCTTTTTGGGTCTTTGGACGTGTAGTAATTCGCAAGATCCAGTGAAATTTTTTTTGATTTTTTATTTTTAGATATACATGTGGAAATTTGGTATTTCAGTTATTGTATTTATTTTCTTTAAAATTTATTTATTTTAACGAACTGTACTTGCAGTTCTATTCTTTCTTCTGGTTCTTTTGGATATCTTTGGACGTGTACTATCACTTTTTCTTTATTAATTTATGTATTTCAGCAAATAGTTTTCAGTTTTTTTTTTCTTTCTTTAGGTGACTCCTGGGCAAGTTTTCATTTTGAAAACATTACTTTTTTTAAAACAAAAGTCAATTTGTAACTTCTTTCTTTCTACCTTATAGAAAACTGCTCAACCACCTTTAAAAATGTTCTTTAAAAATATTTCTTTCTTTTTTGTATGTTTTTTTCTAATTTCAAATTCCTAGGGTGAGGTAAGCTTCAATTCACTCTTTTAACAAAAATGCAAATTTCCTTTTTAAATCTTTGAGTAAATTCATAATTTTTAAGAACTTTAACATTTTTTTATTTTTTGTAGAAATTCGACATCCAATTTTTGAATTAATTGTGAATTTTTGATGAATTTCAAAAAATTTTAAAAATAATTTAAGTGTTCTTCTTTAATGATTTTTTTTTTATAGGACTTAGCTTTAAGCCTCTAACCTGTCGTGGGATTCAGATAAAAATTTGTCTGTAGGATGAATGAATATGTAAGTTTTGAAACTTTAATTAATTAAAAAAAAAAAGAAAATTTTAAAGTTTTAAAGTTAACAGTTTACTACTAACTGCTTCTTTAATTATTTGTAGGTTTTGCACTTTGGAGGAGTGAATATAGTTATGTGAAAGGTGAGTTTCGAAATTTACTCAATTTTGAAACTTCTTTCTTTATTTAAGAAATGATTTTTAACCATTTTTCATTTTTTTATAGGATCAGCTTCGGATTTGATGCTTTGTCAACATGGATAGTAACGGTAAGTTCTGAAACCTGCTGGTTGAAGGCTTTGCATCGTTTAAATGTTTTACAATTAATTTTAGTTGATAACTAAAGAAATTTGTAATTTATTGTACAATATTAAAAGTAAACAATAATAAATTTGCAATTTATAATTTACATTATTAAATATTATATTATCTATTCAAAAAATACATAAAATTTATTTGAAATTAATGCAAAAAATTTATATAGACTCCATATAAATCTATTTTACACATAAAATCAAACCCACATAAATTCCACGTTGGGTCTTTAAAACTACATAGAATAGTGTATGTAGATTTTACATACATTTTTTCATATAAATCCATATAGAATATAACTCCTGATGTGATCTGAAGCTAGGAATACGCCGCCTACTCATCCTATATCCATTGCATGATACTGATACTCAATTTATTTTATGACCTTTAGAGAGCACCTACTTTCATGGAGGACTTTCGACAGGTAACATCAACCATCTAGTACCCTTCCATACCACCATTTTAGGTATTAAGTCTCACTCAAAGGCCACTACAGCCCGCAATTACCTAGCACTGATAGTACAGTTGTTTACCCCAAGTGGTATACTTTGTAGTGACCACTCAGACAGGAAGTAGCAGGCATCTGTCCAGGATCACCCCTTATGGTGGGTATCAACCACCAGGGATCACCAACCAGGACCCAAAGAGTAGGGAATCGAACCCATAACCATGCTATCTGTTCTGTGCACAAACACCTTGGTTGTAGAGGTGTGCTCCAGTGAAATCCGTTCAATCCGTCATCCGATCCGATCAAAAAACGGATCATCCGGATTAAGAATGAACGGATTGCGGATAATCCAGATGGATCCGTTGGATAACATCGGATTGATCGGATGTTACACGGATTACCGAATTGACTGGATTGATCAGATAATCTGGTCAAATTCATAACTTTTTTTTTTTTTTTTAACATAAATGTTTTTTTTTTAAAAAAAACACCTTTTTTTCTTTAGGACGGACTTGGACTTGGACTTCGGAATGACTTGGACGGCTTGAATTTCGAAAAGTAAGTGTAAATTTCTTTTTCTTTTGTCTTGGGAACGTCACTAAACGTTCCTTTACTTCATTTCTTTAAGGGACGCCTGCCTGGAACTCAATTTTGGCTTGGGCTATAAAGGTAAGTTGGGGGAGGGTAATTTTGATTTTTTGTTTGTCTTTGGGAACGTCATTAACGTTCCTTTTGCTTCTTTTCTTTAGGTGACGCCCTTCCTAACCTGGATTTTGGCTTGGGCTATTAAAGTAAGTTGGGGAGGTTATTTTTGAGTTTTTTTTTGTCTTTGGAAACGTAATTAACGTTCCTTTTGCTTCTTTTCTTTAGGTGACGCCCTTCCTGGATCTGGATTTCGGCTTGGGCTATTAAAGTAAGTTGGGGAGGGTGTTTTATCTTTTTTTTTTGTCTTTAGGAACGCCATTAACGTTCCTTTTGCTTCTTTTCTTTAGGTGACGCCCTTCCTGGACCTGGATTTCGGCTTGGGCTATTAAAGTAAGTTGGGGAGGGTGTTTTATCTTTTTTTTTTGTCTTTAGGAACGTCATTAACGTTCCTTTTGCTTCTTTCCTTTAGGTGACGCCCTTCCTAACCTGGATTTCGGCTTGGGCTATTAAAGTAAGTTGGAGAGATTATTTTTGAGTTTTTTTTTGTCTTTGGGAACGTAATTAACGTTCATTTTGCTTCTTTTCTTTAGGTGACGCCCTTCCTGGACCTGGATTTCGGCTTGGGCTATTAAAGTAAGTTAGGGAAGTTAATTTTTGTTTTTTTTTTGTCTTTAGGAACGTCATTAACGTTCCTTTTGCTTCTTTTCTTTAGGTGACGCCATTCCTAACCTGGATTTCAGCTTGGGCTATTAAAGTAAGTTGGGGAGGTTATTTTTGGGTTTTTTTTTGTCTTTGGGAACGTAATTAACATTCCTTTTGCTTCTTTTCTTTAGGTAACGCCCTTCCTGGATCTGGATTTCGGCTTGGGCTATTAAAGTAAGTTGAGGGAGAGTGTTTTGCTTATTTTTTTTTTAGGAACGTCATTAACGTTCCTTTTGCTTCTTTTCTTTAGGTGACGCCCTTCCTAACCTGAATTTCGGCTTGGGCTATTAAAGTAAGTTGGGGAGGTTATTTTTGGGTTTTTTTTGTCTTTAGGAACGTAATTAACGTTCCTTTTACTTCTTTTCTTTAGGTGACGCCCTTCCTGGACCTGGATTTCGGCTTGGGCTATTAAAGTAAGTTGGGGAGGGTATTTTATCTTTTTTTTTTGTCTTTAGGAACGTCATTAACGTTCCTTTTGCTTCTTTTATTTAGGAGACGCCCTCCCAGATTTGGATTTCATAAAGGTAAGTTGGGGAGGTTATTTTTGAGTTTTTTTTGTCTTTAGGAACGTAACTAACGTTCCTTTTGCTTCTTTCTTTAGGAGGACGCCTCTTGGACCTGGATTTCGGCATGGTTATAAAGGTAAGTTGGGGGAAAGGTATTTTTGTTTTTTTGTTTTTAGGAACGTAATTAACGTTCCTTTTGCTTCTTTTTTTAGGGAGACACCTTCTTGGACCTCTAAATCTTAAACTTTTTATAAATATTGTGTCAACTAATTTGTTAAAAATCATTTGTAATAACGTAAAAATAAATACTATGTTTATTATTATAAAATTTCTAATTGTTAATTAATATTAATAAAAAGTATTAAGTAGAAAAAACTGAATTCAGATTCACCGGATTCACCGGATTGACTGAATTATTCAGATATCCGGTCAACCATCCAGTCAAATTGGTGAGCAAGTATTGACCGGATATCCGATGATCCATCCGGTCAATCCGATGAATCATCCGGATCAATCCAAATCTGGTCAAATTTCGGATGGATGACTGGATATCCGGATTGACCGGATTCGGAGCATACCTCTACTTGGTTGGTCTAAGACCTAACAGAAGGTCAAACTACAACTAAGACATTGCACCCTCAGCTTTACCATCTAGGACGACCATTTAGCCATTACTGACCCCAAGTGGTATCGTAGAGTGACCACCCAGACAGGAAGTCCCCCTAAGGTATAGTAGTGACCTCAAGGACAGGACTGCGCACATGCCAATAGCCTCATAGGGAACGTTAGAAAGATACCATGACCTTTAGTTGAAATGTGCGGCCTAACTGTACACACTAATTCATAATGATGCAGTCTAACTACGCTAATCCCTGTACCTTCACGCTATTTGTTGTAGCATTCGCAGTATAATTTGTTTAATTTCTGTGATCGGTGGAATTGAACCTGCGACCTCACTATACTCAGGCTTAATGAGGGTTTTAGTCACTTACCACTGAGAAAGGGTGATCAACCCTTAGATTGTCTTTCTACGATTACTGAATGCCAAGATATTAAGCAAAACGTCAAAAATTGGTATTTTGTATTTTGCGATACTGTGCCGTTTGACGTTTCATATAATAACTCAGCATCTAATGATCGTAGAAAGATGCACCATCATAGCTTGTTGGAATCATCTCATAACGATGAGTCAAATGGTGGTTAGATTGTCTTTCTACGATCACTAGATGTTGAGATATTGAGCGAAATGTCAAAAATCAGCATTTTGTATTTTACGATACTGCGAGTAGTATAGAAATTCCAGTTCTGGCTCACTTCCCTCAGAGTCCAATCCTGGTTACCTTTTTCTTGCTACCACCCCGTTGCTCCCCCACCGGCTGTGGGTCCAATCCTGGTCACCTTTTTCTTGCTATTTCCGTTACTCTCCTACTGGCTGTAGGTCCAATCCTGGTTACCTTTTTATATTTTCACCTACTTATATCACCATTTTTACCTATTTATACCACCTATTTCATCTACTTATTTCCTTACATTACCTATTTTATCTACTTTTTATTCATCCTATTTATATTTTCATCTACTTACCCCAACTGAACAAGAAATAGGATTTTAAAACCAACAGAGCCAAAAAAGGTAAGGAAATATTAACCCATCCAGAAAACCAGCCATGGAGTCAATAGAGCGGAATAGCAAGGCAAGCAATTACTCTTATACCGAAAAAAATGTAATTGAATAAAAGGTAGGTACTAAGTAACTATACAGATAAACAGTACATAACATGGCATATACCGCAAAAAAGTTAGCAACAATCTTCAGTTGTACAGTCTCCGATCTTATGACTATCAATAGGAGAATACTTCTTGAGCAATGCAGAAAGCAAACCCCGTTAAAAATCCCTGAACTTGTAGGCCACATCCTGGAATACATTCCAAGTAACAATTTCAGGCCACATCTTCTAGAAATCAATCCAATCTGGAGAGCCGAAGCTGAACGAATACTCTGGAAGTGGCACATGCAAGTCAAGGAGACATATAAACAGGTGGCAAATATATGTAACAAAGCTGAAAGGGCTTACTGGTGAGATTGTGCAGATGGTGGTATAAATCTTGATAAACTTACCGATAAAATAGAGAAAGTTATTCAAGAAAAGTATACCAGGTTCATAGAAATGGTAGTCATAGAACAAGCTACTATTCTCCATTGTAGCTTTATATCAGAAGAAACTAATAAGGGAGAATACATCTGAATGATATGCAACTTCGAGTTATTTAAGGATGGGGATACTCCTGATAAGGATGTGTTCGGTGACTTGGATGATGATGACTCAGATGGTGATAAATAGTTTAGGAAGACAGTACTAATCTGTCTCCTTCTTTTTTTACCTTCATAGGGTAGGCGGACAATTAATTTTTTATTTCAGAAAAAATCTAATTGAATAAAAGAGGAACCTAAAAAGTTTACAAGATATCAACACATCAAGCAAGAAGTGTCCAACACAGATAAGTCATCCGATCAGTTCTAGCTGAACTTAAGCAGGTATCTGTCAAGTCCATCCAATATCCACGCTCAAATGTAAAATTGCAGGAATATGAGGATGAGATCTGCCAAATCCGTGAAGTACAAATGGCGGCAACTAATAAAGAGATAACCCCATGATGCAAATCAACCCAGATTCACATTATGAGGTAGTCTTTGAACATTGTGATCAGGTACGTATAGGAAAGGAGTTAACAGACTCAAATTTTATGGCCGATATTGCTATAGGAACACCTGGAGAGCATGACAGGACCCCGAAATATACATAAAAGGGTCAGGTCAGAGTTTGCGTATAATGAGTCAAAAAAATCATGTAGATCATTCCTTTTATGGATAATCCCAGCCAAAATAATATTTCCTAATTTAGATAATGGCTGAAATTATCGTAATTCCGGCCCTGAAAGAATGCGTATTTTGGACCACTTCTGGACCTGACCTCTACATATATATTTCGGGATCCTAGCATGACTATGCTTCATTTCTTACAGCACACAGTCAAACAATCCAGAATATTCTTCAGGATGAATGAAATCGATTGGAATCAATAAAGGTAAGAATTGGAATATTTGCCACAATAAGACGTTTAGATTCTTACCTTGAGAGATTATTCAGAGATTGTAACTTTAGTGAAGATGATGGAGTAGAGTATATCTACAGATATAATATACCATTTAAAACTCGCAATATGCCAATCCTACCATCAACAGATATTAATGGTACATTTAACTCTGCATTAGCAAGAATCATGCAGAAAGTAGAAGACTATGTAAATTACGGATCAGGTTGGAAATTCTACACTAGTCGAAAAAGGAATATTCACTCAGTCTTAGTAAAATTCGGCCTATATTCGACTAAAATTAAAAATTCAACTTTAATTAGCAATGATCTACAATTAGACATTGGTCGAATAACTAACCATGCTGGTCGAATAGCCACATCACGTGTTACGCATATCAAAAGTTTAAAAAAGAATCTTATGCATTTTTTTTTAAACTTTTATTCCTTCTTTTCCTCGTCCTTTGGCCCTATAGGTGCGGAAAAAAACAAAAAAAAATTATTTTATTTTATTTTTTTTAAATTTTAAATGTGGCCCTTTCCCTTTTCGTAGTAATTCTATGGGAATGCCGGTTGAAACTACGCACTGGACTTTGGATAATAAGGTAAATGGGAAGGGAAAGTCATTTTTTTACTTTAGAAACGTTTTAACGTTTCTTTTTTTCTTTTTCTTGCAGGTATTGCCAGACGAAACGAGCTTCGTGATAATAAAAAAACTAAGATTTGTAAGTAGAATCTTAGTAGTTTTTTTTTAATATTATGGAACGGTTACTAACCGTTCGTGTTTTTTTTATAGGTTTCAGGAAAACGAAGGGAAAGGGTAAAATGAAGGGAAAAGGGTAAGATGAAGGGGAAAGAGTAAAACGAAGGGAAAGGGTAAGATGAAGGGGAAAGGGTAAAATGAAGGGAAAAAGTAAAACGAAGAGAAAGAGTAAAACGAAGGGAAAGGTAAGACGAAGGGAAAAGGGTAAGACAAAGGAAAAAACGAAAGGGAAAGAGAAAATGAAAGGAAAGGGTAAAACAAAAGGGGAAAATGAAAGTGAATGGGAACGGAAAAAGGAGTATTTTTTTAAGATTCGTAAGTATTATATTACGAATCTTAAATTTTTTTTTTCTTTTTTATTATTATGGAACGGTTTACTAACCGTTCCTTTCTTTTTTTATAGGTTCAGGTGGACTTCTGACGAATGGAAAACCAAGATTCGTAAGTAAGTACGAATCTTGGTTTATTTTTTTTTCTTTTTTTTTAAAAATATTACAAATGGTTACTAATAACCATTCTTTTCTATTTTTTAGGTTTCGGGTGGGTACTTCTGAAGAAGGAAAACCAAAAAACCAAGATTCGTAAGTAAGTACGAATCTTGGTTCTTTTTTTTGTTTTTTTTTTTAATATATGAACGGTTTACTAACTGTTCTTTTCTTTTTTTTATAGCTAGTTCAGGTGGGCTTCCGAAGAATGAAAACCCAAAGATTCGTAAGTACAAATCTTTAATTTTTTTTATTTTTTATTATTACGAATGGTTTATTAACCATTCTTTCTTTTTTTTATAGTTAGTTCAGGTGGGCTTCTGAAGAACGAAAACCCAAAGATTCGTAAGTACAAATCTTTAATTTTTTTTATTTTTTATTATTACGAATGGTTTACTAACCATTCTTTATTATTTTTTATAGGTTCAGATAGACTTCTAAAGAATGAAAATCCAAAGATAAAGATTCGTAAGTACGAATCTTTCTATATATATATTTTTTTATTTTTTTTTATCATTTTGGAACGGTTTACTAACTGTTCCTTTCTTTTTTTTATAGGTTCAGGTGGGCTTTTGTGTGGAAAAACCAAGATTCGTAAGTACGAATCTTGGTTTAATTTTTTTAATTTTTTTTTTAATATTAATGAATGGTTACTAATAACCGTTCTTTCTTTTTTTAGGATCGGGTGGAGTGGGCTTCTGACCTTTGGGAAAAGAAGAACCAAGATTCGTAAGTACGAATCTTGGTTTATTTTTTTTTTAATTTTTTTTTTAATATTACGAACGGTTACTAATAACCGTTCTTTCTTTTTTTAGGATCGGGTGGACTTCTGACCTTTGGGAAAAGTGGAACCAAGATTCGTAAGTACGAATCTTGGTTTATTTTTTTAATTTTTTTTTTAATATTAATGAACGGTTACTAATAACCGTTCTTTCTTTTTTTTTAAGCTTCGAGTTGGCTTCCTATCTTCAGAAAAGTGGAACCAAGATTCGTGAGTACGAATCTTGGTTTATTTTTTTTATTTTTTTTAGTATTATTATGAACGGTTACTAATAACCGTTCTTTTCTTTTCTTTTTAGGTCCTAGGTGTCTCGGGTGTCTTCTGAAGAACGGAAAAAACCAAAGATTCGTAAGTAAGTACGAATCTTGGTTTTTTTTCTTATTTTTTTTTAATATTATGAACGGTTACTAACCGTTCTTTTCTTTTTTTTATAGGTTCAGGCGGATTGCTAAAGAACAATCAAATATTCGTATATACGAATACATGAATCATGTAATTGTGGAATTGTATTTGAATTAGCAATATTTTTTGTAAATTAGATAGATGCAATAATAATAATATAATTATAAAGTATTTAAGCATTAATAAATACATTTATTTAATAAATTTGATAAAAAAAATCAAAATAAATTCATAAATAAATGGGTTGTTATTAGAACATAATTCAGCTTAAAGTTTTAATATTGAATATTGGTCAATTTAAGCCTGAATAATGGTCGAATAATTTGTCCAAATTTGAGACGATTGGCACCCTAAATGTGCCCAAAAATTTGACCTCAATTTGACACAGATTAGATCATCATTCAACCTATATTCGACCTGGTCAAATTTAGGTCAAATTGTCCTTTTTTGACTAGTGCTATCGTGTAGAAAAAATATTCATAGAAATCTTGCAATTCCAACCACCTACAGGAGCAGGACACATACCACTCCCAAAAGATCTTGCCACGAAAAAGGGAGTAGTAAATCCAGCTAATGATGATGACAAATGCTTCTAGCGGGCAATCCTAGCAGCATTACATCCAGTAGAAAAGAATGCAAAAAGAATTTCCAAGTATAAGGAGTATGTAAATGAGTTAAACTTTGAAAGTATCGAGTTCCCAGTACAAGCTGATGAGGTAATTCTAAAAAGATTTGAGTGACAGAATCCAACTATTGCCCTCTGCATCTGTGAATGGTGTGATCACCGCTTATGCCCAATATATGTTACCGATAGGGATGATGCAGAGGGCTGTAAAATAATAGATTTAGTACTTATTAGTAACGGGGAAAAGCAGCACTATTGCTGGATTAAGAATATGAGTCGCTTAGTAAATAAACGTATAAAGATGGACATGCTACATTTGTCTGCCGATGGTGTATCTCCCACTTCACACATCAACAAGAAATCCATGACAAATATGTAGCAATATGTCGAGGATTAAATAAAACCCCACAAGCAGACCGCATGCCATCAGTAAAGAAAGGAAATGATATATATGAATTCAAGAACTGGAAATGCCGCATGCAAGTCCCATATTACTTTGTTGCAGACTTTGAAGCCCTAGTAATGGACATACCACCCACAGATGCAGATAAAGATAAGAAAACCAAGAAAGTACAAGAGCAAATCCCTGCTCATACTTGTATATTAAGGTAAGATATGAGTAAGTGAATCACAGAAAATATTTACAGGAGAAAATGCAGCACAAAAATTTGTAATCGAAGTGCTAAATGAGGCTGAAGCAATCCGTAACAAATTCAGAAATCCAATGGAAATGATGCTGTTAACAATCCAAGAGCAAGCAAGTTATGATAATGCAATAAACTGCTGGATATGTTGTAACCTTTTAGATGGAAATAAAGTAAGAGATCACTGCCATATTACAGGAAGGTATTAAGGTGCAGCACATAGAGGATGTAATCTTGACTTATCCATAAAACCTCGCGAAATGCATATCCCAGTAATTTTTCACAATTTATCAGGATATGATGGACACATGATTATGCAAGGAATTGGTGCAATGGAATGTGATTATGATATTGATTCTATCCCTTATAACATGGAAAAGTATATGGCATTCAAGTTAGGTTCTCTTCGATTTATAGACAGCTTACAATTCATAAAATCAAGTCTCGACAAATTAGCATCCAACCTAGGCGCAGAAAAATGTAGAGCACAAGAATGTAGTAATCCACAACACTTATGGCGAATTGATGCAGGTAGATGCTTTGCACATCCTAAAAACTTTAAGATAACACGAAGTCAAATACCATCTGAATTACTCGAGATTTATCTTAAGAAAGGTGTCTACCTGTATGATGAATACATGGATGACTGGAAAAAGTTCGAGAAAACTAGTTTACCATCTAAAGGAGCATTCTATAGCAAACTTAATGAAACCCACATTAGTGATAAAGAATACGAATATGCACAGTATGTATGGGAAAAAGCAGGATGTAAAACAATGCAAGATTATCATGACTTTTATCTCAAAACTGACGTCCTCCTACTAGCTGATATATTTCAGAATTTCCGAGAAATGGCCTTGAAAAAATATGGGTTAGATCCTCTCTGGTATTACTCAACACCAGGCTTTGCATGGGATGCACTATTCTTCATAACAGGGCAAAGATTGGATCTTATAACTGACCAGGGTATGTACATGATAGTAGAACAAGGATTACGTGGTGGAATCTCTATGGTAAGTAAACGATATGCTCGTGCAAATAACCCAGATATAGGAGAAGGTAAATGGATCACAGATAAGCCCAAGTCATCTATTCTATACTTAGACGCAAATAACCTATATTGATGGGCCATGTTGCAATACTTACCTACAGGTAACTTCCACTGGGTAAAGGAGGAAACCGAGTTATTTATTGGGGTTTTCAAAAAAATTGATCTGCATAAAAAATTTCCATACATACATACTAATTTTTTTACTGACTGTTAACTATTTTAACTATTTTCAATTTTTAAAATATAAAATTTTTTCTGTTTACGTTAAAAGTAGACTCTAGAAGTGCTGTAAAATAACTTTTGTATATACTTTATATAAACTTTTATGCCTTTATCTCTCTTTATTTACGCGATTACACCTTGTAACCCGGTTTGATCACACTTTTTTTTTAGAGATCACACTTGTAATTTTCAATATTATTCAAATACTTTTTTTCTCAAATATGACCAACCACTTGAGTGAAGATTTAAGATGGAGAGTTGTTTATTTATGGCTTGATAGCTATAAGCCAAAGGAAATTTCACAATTACTATATATTAGCGAAGCAACAGTTAAGAGAATCTTACATTTCTATCAATTATGGAGCTGCATAAAAAATCCTTTTAGGAGAAAGCAAGGAAGGAAAAAGATGTTTAATGCTAATGATATGGATGTAAGTATTTTTCGTCTGTCATTTTTGTTATGTAATACAATAACTAACATTTTATATAAGATTTTGATGCAATTGATAAATGAAAGAAAAGATTGGTTTTTGGATGAACTGGTTGCGGAAATGGCTAAAAGGACTTCGAAAGTTGTATCTATTCCAACTTTGTGGCGGTCTCTAGACTATTGTGGTATTACGAGAAAAAAGGTATATTGATAAATAATTTATGGGTTCTAAAATTTTTTAAATTAATTATTTATAATATTTAATTATTAAAGTTAGAAAAAGCTGCGAAGGAAAGATCAGAGATGTTAAGGGCCAATTATGTTTTAACAATAGGAACTTATTATAATCCAAAACAATTAATTTTTCTTGATGAAAGCTCAAAAGATGAAAGAACTTTATCTAGACGTTATGGCTATTCACCTAAAAATACTTCTGCAATTCAAAAAGTAGTATTTTTAAGAGGAACAAGATACACTATACTACCTGCACTTTCTTTAGATGGTATCTTAGCAGTAGATATCATGGTAGGCAGTTGTAACAAAGAAAGATTTTGTACGTTTATTTTATCACAAGTCGTAAGTGTATATTTCTTTAATTAAGGAAATTTAACGTGAAAATTGTAAATTTGATTATTAATTTTATTAATTATAACTCTAATTTTTTATAGTTACTGTTAATGAATCCATATCCACAAAAGAATAGTGTATTAGTTATGGATAATGCAGTAATTCATCATAATGCAGAATTAATTAGAATTATTGAAAGTGTTGGTTGTAAAGTAGTTTTTTTACCTCCTTATTCGCCAGATTATAATCCAATTGAATTGGCATTTTCAGTTATTAAAAGTTGGTTGAAAAAAAATAAGGATTATATAGAGTTTTGTTTAGATCCTTATTTTGCTTTATTATTAGCTTGTGGACAAATTACTCCTGATATGGCTAAAGCTTTTTATAAATCTTCAATTTATTTTTGATTATAATAAAACTTTATTAGAATTTATTCTGAAAATTATATTGTATTACAACATGGATTACAATGTTAACATTATAACTATTTATTATATTTATCTAACGCTCTAATGATCTTACTTTTTGGTCCAACTTTTTCAATTCCTAATGTAATCCAGTCATTATCTTTAAAATTGATAATATCTAATACATCAACCTCTTGTTCTTTAAAAGCATCCAGATATTTTGTAAACGTGTTGGCACCATACTCTTTATCTAAATCCTCCAAAAATTGTTCTATAGTTATCTTTTGTAATTGCGTATTTACAGAGTTATCTTGTATGATATTTGTATTTGTATTTGTATTTGTCCCTGCATTACCTTCGTGTAAAAAATTTGTGTTCATATTTGTATTTGTGTTCCCATTTGCGTAATTTTCTTGCGCAATTTTTGTATTTGTAAAATTTTGCATTTGTGTCAGATTACTATTAGACAAAAAATGAGAATTTTCGCTACTAGATGATGGTAAAAAGTAAGAATTTGTTTGCATAAATTGATTAAACAAATGTTGATATAATAAAGGATTAATAAAAGGAGAAAATTGAGAATTTTGAGAAATTTGAGGATTATATTGTGTTAATGGTATTTCTTTTTTTTTAGTTGAATTGAATAAAGGTACAGCTGGAGGGTCATCAACGCTTGCAAATCCTCTTTCCTTAAATTTATTTAAATAAATTAGATTTAATTATATGGTTTAATTTAATTGCAATCATAAAAATTAAAATTTTAAAACTTACAATTGCATTAGCCCAACTAGTAAGATGATGGGGAGTTAATTGAATATGTCTTGTTGTATCAATAAAACAAGTTCGAGAATATTCTTGACAAAACCATTTTTTAGTCAATTCCATTATAATAGCGGCTTTTTTTGAACTCTCTTCATCAATATTACTCTCCTTAGGAACAATATTACTAGATGATTTTGATACTTTTCTTTGATCGGATAGTTGACTAATTTCTAAATCTACATCGCTATTCCAAATAAAAATATAAAAATATTAAAAATATTAAACAATAATTTATATTATTAGGTTATATACTTTACCTTTTCAATCTTTTATTTCTTTTTTCCTTTATTTCTACAATAACAAATAATTCCTTTTTGCTAGATAAAATTTTTTGATAATCTAATAAAAATTTCTTCCAACATCTTTTATCTATTAGTTGTATACCCATTCCGTGTATTGAACTTTTATAAATGATGATATAATTATCTTTTTTTATAAAAGTATCAAATTGGTTTTGTACTAATTCTAAAATTTCGTCTTCAAATTCTATAAATGTAAAAACTTTAAAAGATTCCCACTTTGCTGGCCTCGCTTTTTCATTACAAGGTCTTATAATAAAATTGAAATTGAATTCTGTAATATCACAATCATAATCACTGCTTGAATATGTTGAATCTTCAGCATGAGTAGGAGAACTTGGTGGAGAAGTCGATAGTGGAGAAATCAATATTGGAGAAGTCGAATGTGATGAAGCTGGAAGTGTAGTAGTTGTGGAATCATATGGATCTAAATTTAATTCAAATGTCTGTTTTTTTTTTGTATTATTTCTCTTTAACCTTGCAAATATATTGTGACACTTTGTACATAAAGAAAAATGAAAATATCCATCAAAATTAGAACAATATCCAAAATACTTATCACATTCCTTCAGTTTATCAATTTGTAATTGTATAAGCTTTCCATTATCTTTCGAATTATAAATCCTACTATAGCATTCTCTTTTTTTTTGCTTATTTTTGGGTTTTTCAGTTGCATCACATTTACACGTATCAAAAGCAAGACTCTTGTTACAAGTCAAATAAAGTTGACATAAGTAACAGGTACCAGGCTGATAGTTCCTTGCAATTGGCTTTTGTATATTCATAGAATAAAAAAACGCGTATTTAAATAAGTAAAAATGCGTAAATAATGAAAATTTAAAAAATTTTTATATCTTCGAATATAAAATTTAAATTTATAATTGTGTAACTTTATTGGCTAATTTGTGTTAATCATGTGATCTGTGATCAGTTTGTGTTCACATTTGTGTTCATATTGTGTATTACGATATTTTCATGCAGATCAAATTTATTGAAAACCCTAATAACATTCAAAAACAAATAGAAAGTAATGAAATACCAGACGATTCTTCTGAAGGATATATCCTTAAAGTTAAACTGGAATATCCCCAAGCCCTCCATTCAAAACACACAGATTACCCCCTTGCACCAGAACGAATGAAGGTCAAGAAGGAATGGCTTAGTAAAAAGCAGCAGAAAATAATAGCACGCTCAGGATAACGATACACACCCACAGATAAGCTCATCCCTAACCTATTCGATAAGGATGAATATGTAGTTCATTATAGAAATCTCCAGTATTATGTTAGCCAAGGCTTAGTAATCAAGAAGGTCTATGAAGCTATAAAATTCGAGCAGGCTCCATGGATGAAACCATATATAGAATTTAATATTGCCGAACGTGCTAAGGCTAAGAACGATTTTGAGAAGGACTTCTATAAATTCATGAATAATAGTGTATTTGGTAAAATTATGGAAAATCTCAGGAAACGTGTACGTGTCTCAGTAGTACAGCCCCAAATCCATCCCAAGAAATATAAAAAGCTTACCTCAGATCCTGCATTCAAAGGTCATAAAATATTCTCAGAAAATCTTGTCACAATCGACTGACGAAAAGTGGAGGTAATGCTTAACCGTCCAACATATGGGGACGCCCACAGCAAAAGCCGGGGCTTGGCCAAAATTTTGATTTTAAAATTTTATTATAATTATATATTTATTAATCCAATCTTTTAGAGAAAAAAAAATTTTTTTATTCATAGTATATTAAAAAAATATAATATTTTATAATTTATGATTTTTGTATTTTTATTTTATTATATTTAATGGATAATATAAACTTGCTAGAAAAAAAACCAATGTTTTAATGAATTCCTTGCAAAATTTTACCCTAGTTTGCAAAAAACTGATTTTAAAAATCTTTAAAAATGATAAAATAAATTGCGATTTACTAAATTAACCAATAATATTAAATTGTGATTTTTCACAAAATTATGTGATTTGCCGAGCCCCAGCTTTTGCTGCAGGCATCCCCATATATGGGTATGAGTGTGCTCAACCTCAATTCTACTATGATACTCTTAAAGTACGATATGGTGAAAAAATCCAGTTATGTTATACAGACACAGACTCACTTCTCGTACAAATCCAAACTGAGGATATCAATGCAGACCTCATAGATATGGCAGACCAACTCATTTCCCCCGTTTTTGATGAGAATCAAAATTGCCTTTTTTGGATTGTGTAACGTTACTCAAGTGCCCAAAAAGGAAATTTTGGCCGGAATTATAAAATTTGGCTGAAATTATAGGAAATGGGATTTGGGATGGGAATGGGAATGGATGGGACTCCCATCCCATCACCCCATTTAAATGGGCGGCAAGTATACAGTATATGTGATCAACAACGTGCATGCGTGTATGTGACAGGGATTCATAGTATGATAAATTCATTTCCTTCCTTTATTTTTTTTTTCTATTAAATATTGTTAAGATATTTAACATTTAATTATTTTTCATTGATCGATTAATTAAAAAATAATTTAATTATATTTTGTAATTCCACGAAACCTGATTAATAAATTGCACTACGCTGTCCCTATAAAAAATTTTTCAGAAAATGGGTACGTGTCTGAATAAAAACTAGAAAAATGATCATTTATTGGAAATTTTTTTATAGGGAGTCATTTAAAAAATTAATTAAAAAAATGACATAATATTATAACCTACCTATAAATGCACAATAAAATAAGTTAAATATTCATCTTACAAATTCCCACACGAAATTTCTCCAAAGGACTTTTTACTGAAGTTATTTTGCCAAAAATTTTAAATCATATTTTTCCAAATATTCAAATGATATTTACGAAAGGGTTTTATTTTTTATCGCTATAGCGATATATCGCCAGTCCATATAATCACGTGATTTACATGGCATGTGACTTATCGTTAATTATACATTTTTTATTATATTAGCAATTATTAGCGAATAAATAATTTACAAGTAAATAATATAACAAGCAAATAATGCATTATTGTAAGCGTTATTATATCTCAATAAAAAAATCAACTAGTTATTAACTGCTTCTTCCTAATAAAATGCATAATGATAATCATAGTATAAATAAAAAGCAAAAGAATCGTAAAAAGGCTATACGAAAATACCTTGCAATTCTTTTGATAATGACCGGCCAACCCACATCTTTTACAATGACGTTGTGTTCTTGATTTGGTTTTATTTGCTTCACAAGAAGACTTAAAGCGTTTTGTGCCTAATGGTCAGCCTTTTCCACGACGTATCTTAGGATTTTGTAACTTTGGTATTGAAGGATCAAAATTTTCCTTATCACCTGTAATGATTTCTTGTTGCAACTCTAATTCATCAGAACCTGATAGATTTGATTCTTCTTCCTCTGCAAAGTTTTGTAATAAATTGATGAGTTGCTCTGATTTAGAATTAGACTGCAATGCCTTGTTCAGAGCCTTCTTATACATTCCGTGTAATTTGCCATATTTAATTTTTTGTTCAAGAATTGTCAATTTTTCTTCATCAATTTCCCTATTATTCCGATTAAATAAACATAAACTTGAAGAATCATTAAAATCATAAGAAAAATGTTGTTGATCATCTTGTATAAATTTATCAGCAACCAAGAATGGTTCTTGCGATCCATCTTTGTTTATATTATACCATCGCTTTGGAATAAATTGAATATGAAAAAAGCTTCTTTGGTAGCTAACATTACTTGAAAGTAATGTCTGCAAATTATTCCACTTTGTACGATTGAAAGGCAACGGGTTACACGATCTTTAATTATATGAAAACCTTGACTCTTTGCCCATTCATTCAAAAATTGTTCACATTCTTCCCACGACATAAAGGTCTTTCCTGAATACAAAGATACAGTATCATGTTCATTGAATAATATAGGTTGCCCACTACAAATAACTAAAAAAAGGAAGAGTTAGATACTTATAAACTATAAACAAACTAACCCTAACCTAACCCTAACACTAATTTCTAACCCTAAATCCTAATCCTAAACAAACTAACCCTAACCCTAACCCTAACGCGATCCCAACACCAATATAAAGATAAGCCTAATGCTTATTATTAACGTACCATTATTAGGACTTTCATGTCTACTTTCTTCGTCCATATCATATATTTACCATATAAAAATAATACAAAAGAGTAAAAAAAAAGTTTGTTTATGAGTAAAAGGAGTGAAATAAGCAAGGATGTATTGGTCGTTATTAATGAAAGTTTAAAATTGTTGGTAAATGAAAAAGAGAGAGACAATCGTGAGAAAAAAATAACGATAATCTTTTTTTCATAATCTAATTATAGTTTAAAAAAAGCAAATCACGAGTTTAAATCAATAAATCACATGATCTGTATAGACTGGCGATATGTCGCTATAGCGATAAATGACAATTTTCTTTACGAAAATTTTGTTACTAAAAACATTATTAATAATTTAATATTGGGTATTGCTAAACATCACCGGTGGTGAAATTATGATGTAATGCTGGCCAGTATTTTATTTGATTTTTAATTCTGGCCGAAAGTACATCATAACGTGACGGTGAGCTTTAGCAATTTTCATTAATATATTTTAATAAAAAAAAATAGGGTATTAGATTGAATTTTAATGATAGAATGTCAATCGCTGACATTTTCGGAATGACCGACCTATTTGGTGTCGGTGAATGGATGATTCGGGAAAAGTTTCGGCGTAATGTCCATTCAGAGAAATTTCCATTCGGACCCTTCGGCGAAACATCCTTTTGATGAAATGACTTCTGCGACAAGTCTTCCGGTGAAATGGACTTAGGAGAAACGTATATACATATCAGTATACCGAATTACACCCATTAGAAAATGTGAGACTCTTGAATGATAGAATCAATCTATCTCACATTCCTAATTACCAGTTGGTCGCATCATTATAATTTACAATCCTAATTCAACAACAGATTCAGCAACAAGTCCAGTATCCTATTTATCAGTAAAATGATATTCAACTATAATACTCAATCTAATTCCCAAGTATATTCAAATAATGATACCTACAGCTTCAATTTTAGTAAACGGAACTGTTTCTTACAGTATGCAAGATGGATTACAGAATTCTTCCTAAAAGTTAAGGGCTCTATTAATACATTTTTTGAGTAAAATAAACGAACTAATTCCTCTTTTTTTTTTATTTACTTTTAAGGTTTGAATGATAACTCATTTTTTATTCTTTATATAGCTAAAATATTTAATTTTAAATTATTAAATTAGCTTTAATCTAACATTACTATAAATTTTTTAACATAACCAAACGGTCCTTATCAATATGATTATTTTATATGAGAGTAATATAAAAAATTTAGCATAACCAAACGGTCCTTATCAATATGATTATTTTATATGAAAGTAATATAAAAAATTTAGCTTTTACAAATGAAAGTTCAACTTTAATTAGTTTATTTATAATATTTCTTTTCATTTAAGTTTAGTTCATTTCATTTCATTTTTTTTTTAATTATTACATTTCATTATTTTTCGATTATTTCTATTTTCTTGGTTTTTTTTTTCATAATTAGGATAAAAATGTTCAATAAAAATTACTCATGATTATTTTATTATGTTTTCAAAATCCAATTAACAAAAAGAATTTTAAATTTTAAATTATTAATTATTCGAAAATATATCTTTCGAGAAAAAATTGCTAATATTTTATTAATAAATAATATTGTTACAATTTTGAGTTGTAAAATTTATTAATTATTGTAAATTTTCTAACGTAAAATTTAATAAATTATTCAAAGTAAATTATCAGAAAATTATTGAAGTACTAAGTAGTAACTATTAATAATTTTTAGTACATGATTTTGAGTTATTATTTTTTTGATTTAAAATTCTTTATTTAATAAATTTATCCGATTATTCATATGGTTGGTTTTACATGAACTTTGTGGTATTGGAAGAAAATCTGATTTCGTTAACGCAAAATTATAAAGAAAAGAAGAGAGGGTGGAAAGTATATAGAAGTTATAAAACCAGTCGTGTGACAAAGCCGAGTTTACACCTATGGGAAAAAATAAATGTAAAACCAGTGTTCTTTCAAACTCCCTATCCGTAAATTGTTAGCTGTTATTTCACTATCCTCTAATCCTCTAATATCTTCTTCAATTATAAGTGCTTCTGTTTTTTCTATTTCTTGAATATGTTTAAGTAGTACATTTCTCTTTTTAGGATACAGGTTGAAAATTATGCGATATGATTTTCGCAATTATTGGCTTGGAGATTAGAATGCCGAAAAGCCTGTGTAATGTGTCTAGTAGCATTGTTTTTAGATCGTATTGATCGTACTGTACTAACCATGAAATTTTTTTTTTAAAAAAAAAAAATTATTTATTTATTAATAATTTATTTACTATGATTACTATGATAAAAAAAAGAGCCATCAAAAAAAATATTTATTACCATAAAATAATATCACAAATAAATAAAATTATTTTTTCTTTTTTTTTTAATTAAAAAAATAGGTTATCTATTCTTTTACCGTTATCAGTTAAATAAAAAAAAAACGGATGGAAGATTTCGGTAAATGTCAATCATTATGTAATCAAATTTTCAGCGTACGGTAACGCAAATTAGTACGTACGTGTGTTTTTTTTGTTCGTACGTCTAGTACGTACGAAAGTTTTAAAATTTTCGTACTAATTTGAGTTTTCGTACAATAGTACGACTTTGCATTTTTGTATTTTTGTGCAACTTCGAATATTGTTTTTAACAAAATATCTTACTAATTATAAAATTAAATGTTAAATTATAAAATTAAAAAAATTCTTTAAAAAAATGATTCTATTTATGAAGAAATGTTGACTTCATTTTTAATTTAATGACGCTCATATAAAAAAAAATATTAGAAAAAAAGGAAAAAAAATTCGAGAAATCATACTGTAATTTAAAAGTTAGTATTAAAATTGAATAGTAATCTGATCGGCACCATTACAAATGGTGCCGATCAGGGATAACATGTGTATGATTCCTTTTTGACATTAAATCCTGTTACTACCGCAGATAAATTGCTGTGCATAATGTAGAGTGTAGACACATTGCAGTATTTGTACTGCCATATTTGTCAATATTTTACTTTTTAGTTATTCTAATTTTTTCTTTATAGATGCTTTAAATGTTTTAGCAACAATTACAATCGATAAATCGATAATAACCTTTGGGTATATCACTAAATAAATTTGGAACATACTACCTGTTTATGTCAAACAAAAGGTCATTTTATAATTTACTTTTACTTTTACTATAATAATTTCATCGCGCAAGCTCTGACATTACTTTTTCTGCGCGTAATGAAAGTTATCGGTTATTGTTTAGCATTTATATTTACAATAACAGGTTCTTTTGTTCATTTTGCGCTTTTGTGGGTCACAAATAAGGTTAATTTAATTCTAAATATCATTAAGAGCATTGATTTACTAGATATTCAAATTATTATAAAAGAAAGTCAAATACTTTCATTCAAAAAAAAAAACAAATTATTAAAATTCTTTTTATCTTATATTTTTTTTACCGCTTTATATACATTAACAATAAAATTATGGATTCTTTATTAACAAATGGCAATGACAAAGAACCTGAAACCTTCAGAATAGAACGTAGTGATGATGGTGCAGATGTATCTGTTTTTTTATCGGATCCTGAACTTACAATGATCGTCCAAAAATATTTGAAAAGTGAAAATGCGTTTGAAATCAACCCCAAGGTTGTATATATTTTATAAACAAAATAACATAAAAATTTTTTTACTAAATTTTTTTTATGTTGAATATTATAGATTCCAGCACATGAATTGTTTTCTATTTTACCTATACTTCAAAATGCTGTTAAAGGCGTTTCTGATTCTAAAGACAACACCCCTAAAAAATTTAATAGGTCAAACAAATTGAAATCATTAGTTGATTGGATCGAAAGTGAATATGAATCAAAAATTTATCAAATCAAAAAAATGACTGATAACGTAAGCTTAAAAATTCATTATATATCTAAAATACTCATTCGTTTTCTTTACAATTTCTCTAATCTCTTCTCTTTAGAATATTATTACATTCAACAATCTATTCTATCTATTTCCAAGAGGTATTTGACTTTTTGCTAATATCATCATAAATAGCATTACATTATATTCATAAATATATTTCATATTTTAAGGTCAACACGTACGCGCTGTTTGGCATCAACGTACAGTTGGGGCAAAAGTAATTCAAGCATCATATTATAGTGATTTTATGGGAAATCATATGAGCGTTAAAGCTGAAGTAATCGATTCAGGTTTGTATAATTTGATTTCTTTTGATGGTATAATTAAAAGATTATGCATCTCAATTAACTTATAACTTTTAGATGGCGTTACGTTTTATAGTGGATTGAAAATATTTGTTATTGATGATTGGGAAGGTGCTTGTGATATCGATGAGCTCCCTGTTGCTCCACTGTCAGATTCAACTCACGATGAACTGGTAGCAAGGGGAAGAAAATTCGTAAAATATGCGATCGGTCCACATTATCTTTATTATACTGGAAGTTTGTTTCGCAAATATATGTGCGGCACCATCCATTTTAAAAGTGAAGGCCGCCTTATGGTTGATACAGTCTCATTTTTTAAGATCAATCCGGGTTATGGCATGGATACCAGAAAAAAAGTTGACCGAAAATCGGTTAAAGAGGAAGAACTTTTCATGTGTGCACCTTCAGTTTATGGATTTAGTTTTGCGTCAAAGAAATGGGGTCAAATATATATTGATGAATTAAGCGGTATTTTATATATATGTTCTTTCTTTAAAAAAAAAAAAATTTATGTTTTATGTTTTGTAGTTTGTATCTTAACGATTTCCCAAAATTTTAGATATAACATTTGATGATGACGCATTCGATCAACTTGTTATGGACCCAATCAAAAAAGAACTGATTTCTAGTCTTGTCAAATCTGATCATAAAGGATTGGATATTATCAGCGGTAAAGGTGGCGGTTGTATCTTTTTGTTACACGGACCCCCTGGAGGTGTGTAAATTTAAGCTATTATGCGGCTATGAAATGATTACATAAATTTAACCATGATATTTTTAATAGTTGGCAAAACATTAACTGCTGAAGCAATTTCCGAATCCCTTCATCGCCCGTTACATTCCGTTAGTGTTGGAGAATTAGGAGCAACTGCAACTGAATTAGAAAAGAAATTAAACGAAATTCTTGATGTGGCAAATATTTGGAATGCTGTCATTTTAATTGATGAAGGTAAATATGTTATTATATGATGTAATTTTCGATCAGTTTTTTTAACTAATTATTTCATGTCATTTATTAACTTTAGCTGATATCTTTCTTGAACGTCGAAGTGATCATGATGCTAAACGTAATGCTCTTGTTAGTATATTTTTAAGGTTACTTGAATACCATCAAGGGATTTTGTTCTTGACAACAAATCGAGGTAAGGAATATTTGTAAGATATTTTTTTTTTCTGAAATGTTATCGGTTATTAAATTTTTATTTTTCTTTTAAAGTAAAATGTTTTGACGCCGCTTTCCAATCTCGAATTTCGATCGCCTTGAAATATGACGAATTAGATTCTGATGGTATGATAAATTTTTACTACGAAATAAAATACTACTCCAAACTAATCATGATCTTTTATATACGTAGCACGTG
Organism: Rhizophagus irregularis; assembly: GCF_026210795.1. Taxonomy (NCBI): domain Eukaryota; kingdom Fungi; phylum Glomeromycota; class Glomeromycetes; order Glomerales; family Glomeraceae; genus Rhizophagus; species Rhizophagus irregularis. Next base: position 2,966,602 of record NC_089435.1, on the reverse strand, counting down.
AAAAAATATGGCGTACATTCTTAGATCGCGTTGAAGGAAAAGGTAGAAGTAAAGTGAATATTGACAATCTGAAAGAACGACCTCTAAATGGAAGAGAGATCAAAACAGCTATAAGATTAGCGAAGGTAAATATAACTATTATACAAATGCGTGATTTTGCTCTAGGTAACTAATACATATATTTTGTTTAATTAGGCATTAGCTATGAAAAATAATCCGGATGCAATGATTACTACAGAGCAATTAGAAACAATTCTTGACATTTCAAAATCTTTCAAAGAAGAGATAACAGGAAATATTCCCGAACCAGAGGAATTGGATTAATCAATATATATAGAGTGGTTTAGTCCAAAAAACCGCAATTTGTTATTTGAATATTATAAAATCATTAAGATATTTATAGGAAAATTATAAATTATTATTTTAATTTAACTTATTCAAGAAAATTTTGCAATATCCTAGTTTGAATTTTTTAAGCTTGACGATCAAAAATGACATTGACGTATAATTGTAAATCGGCTTGTCTTTGATAGCAAGCATATTCCTGAATTTGCTTTAAAATAAACATCTAACTGATGAATCTAATTAATAATTATAAAGTATTATACTAAATTTAAATAATCATTAATTAAAAACGAACAAATAATTATTTTAAGTTAAATACTTATTATGTCTAATGACTGATATCATAAAAAAAAGTACCAATCAAAATTAATTACGTGCCTCCCAAAGTTGAGTTCTCTTGTTGTCTATTATATCTGTTAGTTTAATTAACGCTTCAGCGATTCTGCAGCGCTGTTGTATGTATCCTGAATCATTTTCTGTTAAATCGTTTATCATTTCATCTAAAGCTTTGATTTTTGGTTCTATGATATAATTAACTTCGGATTGAACTTTATCAAGTTCTTCTATATCATATTTCGTAAAATATGTTGGAATATTCAAAATTCTTGCTTTAAGTTGATCAATGGAGCGTGAAATTTCTTGGCCTTCCTTTAAGGTATCCAGGCTCGTTCTTAAATGTGCTAATAAATTTTGAAGTCTATACCAACGTTCTACCACACAATTTGTTTGTATTCTCATAAAATCAATTTTAGGATTTGTCTCTTGCGGTTCGTTATCAGCTCCCGATATGAGAATTTTGTGATTTTGATTTTTGAATTGATGAATGACATTTTGAAATTTGGTGATCTTTTCTTCTAAAGCTTCCTGATCGATTGAATATTTTGATATTATTGCAAGATTACAAGAATTTATCCAATTATTGATTTCATGGGCTGTTTTAGCATGATTATGAACCGCCCTTAAAAGTTCAATTTCATCATGTTCCAAAGCAACGGCATCGGAAAATTGTTTTAAAGTTGATGTAATTTTGCTAAAAATGCACATTATATGATTCTTTTTTGTTTCGGCAAGTTTTAATTCAACAAGTTTATCTACTTCTTTTTTTAAACAGACATTTACTCGTTGATAATACCTATTTAACTTTTCTTCACTTTTTGAATATTTATTAATAGCATTTTCTATAATTATTCCAAGAGCATCAACATGAAGAGCATAATATCTACTATTCTTAAGATCATCATGTCTTGATTTTATCATAACGGTTTCTTCATAACAATTTTCTAATATGCGATTAGCATCTGCATAAAAAGCTGCTAATAATGAAGCATTGTATGTTGTGGTAAGAGCATTATGAAACGTAGATAATAATTTATCAAGCTGTTTAGTTGATTTGTTATAATGATGCTCAAAATTTTCATGATTCTTTAAATCAATAAAGTAATCAGGATCATAAATTATTTGACTCGCCCTAGATTTAGCTTCATCAAGCATTAATTTAGCTATATTAATTTTATCGTCTAATTCTTTTACTTCCCCTTCTAAATTATCATAACCTATGATACTACTTAATCCGTTAATTCGATCTTCCAGTTCACTAAGACTATCTTCAATATTATATATGACATCATGTTGTCGGTACCAATTCTGAATTTTTTCAATAAAGTCCTTAAATTCTCCTGTAATTAAATCTAGATTGTCCCATGATTGATCAAGATTTGATTTCCGGTTTGGTATTTCTTCTAGTTCGGATATTTCTTCCTTTAATGATATATCATTAAATTTTTCTCTTGTACTTTCTAATTGATCTATACGATTAGGTAATTCTTTTGTGAACTGTTCATATAATAACGTTAATTCACTAAAACTATTTTTATCAAGAGCTTTAGAATCTCCGACCAAGATACCATGTTTAGGTTTAGCATCTGCGAATATTTTGATAGAGTCATCGATCCAACCTTGCAAGTCATTAACATCGCTCACATAAATATCAATTCGTGATAATCGGTATGCATCAGCTTCATTAATCTTATTGTTCATCAATCTCTTTAGATTTTCAATAACACCGTCAACTTTTTTCAAAAGTCCTTCAAGTTCCTTTGATTTTCTATCGTTAAAAGCGCAAAAATTTTCTTTGTTCAAATTCTTTTGGATAAGTTTTGTTAAAGAGAAAAGTTCTCCTTGTTCAAAATGATTTAATTTAATTCGCCAATTCTCCATATCATTATAAGTAACGTCTTTGACCAAAGCATTCGATATTTTGTTAGATATATCATTAACATCATTTAAAACTTCATTAACCTTTTTCTTAAAATCAATAGCTTGAAGAGTTTGTTCCAAATCGGATTTTACTTTATGTAATCCTTCCCATAATGAGTTAGTCTCTCGCTGTTTAACATGGATAAGTTCAGGATCAGCCTTGATATCTTCATTGTCATCGCAATCTTGTTCAATTTCATTTATCACTTCCCCGATTAATTTATTTGCTAATGTTTTGGCAAAACCAAAGGCATTGTTACTGGCAACTTCTACAGCTTCAAATTCTTCGATAAGATCGTAAATGTTAGCTTTCGATAATTCTTCTAAATCTACTTCGTTAAGATTACCTTTCAAAATATCCAATTTAGGTTGAATCCACGAAGTGATGCAATCAACATAATTTACAAAAAATTCGGCCATCTTCTTACAACTCAATACATCTTGATTTGTTTCTAAAAGGTCGCTCAAAGATTTGAATGGGCCACTTATGAGGTCATCGTTGATTTCTGCAAATCCATTATGTGTTAAGCAGGCAATATTATTACGTAAAGCTTGTACTTTACTTGCGACTTCGTTGCAAACGTAGATTGTGTTTTTTTCTTCACCAAGCGAACATGGCTCGTTTGATAAGAGAATCTAAATAATTTTGAAAAAAATGTAAAAGATTCAAAAAGAATTCGAAAGTACAGCACATTAAAAAAAAAATTAATTCAACTGATAATTACTTCGGTTTCAATTTCTTCATCATAACATCCAAGTTTAAATTGAAAATTCAAATTTCCATTTTTATAATCTTTCTTTTCATCTTTTTCGGTATCCTTTTCATAATAATGAATCAAATTATATTGCACAACTTTACTTCCATTTTCTGTTGGTTTATAACGTTTTTCTAAATTCTTCTCGGTATCATTATCTTTTTCAAAATTATTTTGAAGTATATCTTCCTTATAAGTTTTAAATGTTGCTTCTTTCCGACAATATTCAAGCCTAAATTGGTTTGCTAGATATTCGTCATCAGCCGACTTGTTTTGACATTCAAAAGCTTTAATTTTATTTTTTTCTCCTTCATCAGAGAGATGATTATTATTTAAACTCATCATATTTAATTGAGTGGATCTTTTAATTTGTGAACTTAAATCATCCTTGGGCTTAATCTTTTGAATAATATTTGAATATACCGGTATTTCTAAATCTCTATTTAAATCTTCTATACTTACTTTGCTTGATTTTAAATCTGACTTATCTTTTACACACAAATATTTATTATTATCGCTATTATTATTAATATCACTTTTTACAGGGCAATAAATTTTTTTAAGAGTTGAAGCAACTTCTTTTATCGTTGGACGTTCCCCTGGTTCGTATTTCCAGCATTCTATTTAAATAAAAGTAATTTAATTGCCAGCGTGTTTAGTATATATAAATAGTTAGGGGTACATATATTTATGTATATATTACCTTTATATAAATTACTATATTCAGGAGATGTACCACCAATAGTTTTCTCTCTTTTCCCATTTACGATAGCCAAAGCTAATGTTATATCATATTTTGAGTCTTCATTATAAAATGGTTTATGTCCGCTGGAAATTTGCCACATAAGAATTCCAATACTATATACATCGGATTTCTTATTTAATTTATATCTTTTACAATTATCGTTATTATTGGGATTGTTGTTAAAAATTTTCGGATCTACATAAGGTATTATACCAAATATTCTTGCGCTACTTGACGCTTCGGCAATTTTTCTTGATAAACCAAAGTCAGCTAGCTTGATGTTTTTTCTATGTACAAGAATATTGTCTGCATGCTAATATAATAAAAATAAAAAATAAAAAATAATTAGAAATTTTTTCAAAAATTGTTAAGAAAATAAAATAAGAATTCTATTTTTTACCAAATCACGATGAATAATTCCTTCATCATGTATACATGTTACTGCGCTTGCCAATTGTTGTGCCAACTCATATTTGTGAGTCCAATTAAGTTCATCAAAATTTTCCTTCAAATAATTATTTAGTGTGCCACTATCAGCATATTCCAAAACTAACATATATTTTTTCATTTGATGTATTGCATCTGAAAATGAAAGAATGAAAAAAAGAAAAAAAAAAATTTTTTTTAAAATATATATAAATACTTTGATTCAAATTCTTTTAACGTTTCCGGCCGTTTCCTATTCATTTTATAAATTGCCCCCTAAAAATTCTGATTTTCCGAAACTTTCCGAAACTTTATTAAACTCCTTTAAACCGTCCAAACAATTAAGTTGGAAGGCCTAAATAAAAAGTTGATATTATTTGACATTATTATTCTTACCGGCTTCATATTTTGTAATTCCACGAAATTGTAAAATATTTTCGTGATAATCAACGTCTCGTTGTAGCCTTAGCTGCTCCATATAAAATACATTCAATATATTTATTATTTTTTTTAAAAAAAATAATGCTTCAAATTCTAATATTACCTCATTAACAACTTCTTTAAGAGTTATTTTATCATTATTAAAAGATTTCAGAGCTAGAGTAGTATCACTTTTCCAAGTAGCACGAACCACGTTTCCGAAGGAACCTCTTCCTATTGGTTGTAAACTTTTAAACTCTTTATAATCATAATATTTGAAATATCCTTCTTCGATTGATTTTTCCAACCAATAAATACTATCACAACTTGAGTCTTTATATTCGATATCGGTTAACATTATTATTACTGTTGTTGTTTTTATGATTATGATTATGATTAATAAAATTAAAAAGAACAATCGAATTTTTACAAATGAAATATTTTTAAATGATTTTCATTGATCGGCAAAACTTGGATACAATGGTTGATGAAATTGGAATTTTGATAAAAGTGTAATATGCACGTGCGTATGTCAATTAAAATGTGTTCAGTACAACTTCATTAGCAAAATTTCCAATTGTTTAGTCGGTAACACTGATTCTGATTAACTCAAGCTGACGTATGCTTATTCGTTCGTTGTACTACAAAACTACCAAAATTCCGCAGTTGTATATGAAAATGAGAATTTTAGCGAATGAAATCACAATTTAAAGATAATTATTATCATAAAAATAATGTTAATGATTAAATTATTTATTGTTGTATGTAAAAATTTATTTTACGTCTGCAAGAAGATATTATTATAGATTCTTCGTGATCCGATAACTTCCTCAAACGGGCATTTTAATGTCACTTTCCATTTTTTATGATCATCGTCAAAATTACTCAGGCAAAAGGAAATTACATTCGATGTACTGTACACGTAAAAATACAGGCTTCGTGAAACGCGTGTAATAAATTTACTGTACGTTAAGCAGATATTATTATTAATAATAATAAACGATAAATTGTATGAGAGAGAAACAAAGAAATTCGTGATAGTCTAAAGGAATTTGGTAAAAACAAGTAACGGGAAAAGACGGTTACATTATTTGATTATTTTATAAATGTATAATTAAATTAAAAAAGTCCTTTTTTTTTAGATTAATTGACTTCAAAAATTAAGTAATGTAATGTTCTATAATACTTACGCCACAATCTTTCCAAAATAGTTTGTACAATTTGATTAGTAAAAGTTGTAGCGAGACAATAATTAATTGATAATTTTTCATTTTGTCATGTCCTTTATTGAATTTATTATTCTAAATTTATTTCTATTGTTATATTATCAGATATATATATATTAACATGAAATTTGGAAAAAATTAACGAAAAGACTTCAAGGTTATTGAAGTTTAAAATGTCAATTTTTGATAAATTAATAAAAATATGATACTTTACATATTTTCTAATCTCTAATCACAATATAATACAGTCAAACTCCGATATAACGATATGTGAAAAATATCGATATTTATATGTTCTCTCACATATACAATGGGAAGTAAAATTTTATCGTTGTATCAAGTTTTTTAATATATATCGGGTATATCGAATATTAGTATATCGAGGTCTGAATATAAAGAACAATCGTTAATAAAATAATTTTTTCTTAAATGTATCTTCTAATCAAAGAAAGTAGTCAAGTGAAAATGAAGAATTTATGTTTTCAAGATGATTGTTAATATTATTATCATACAAGCGTAACTAAATCATTCATTTTTTTTTCGATTTCGCAATTTACATAATTAGGATGATGACATTGCCCTATAAAAAAAGAAAATTCGGAATTTGTCCTGAAAAGTATGGAAAATGTCCAGAAATTTTCCGTGCGTCCGGAAAACATTCAGAAACGGTCATGTTTTGGAACATTTTCCGGACGCTCGATTCTGGACAAATTCTGGACAAATTCTGGAGTGTCAAGAAAATGTCTGGAATTTGTGCGTCCGGAAAGTGTTCCAAAATGTGACCGTTTCCAAATGTTTTCCGGACGCACGGAAAATTTCCGGACATTTTCCATACTTTTCAGGACAAATTCCGAATTTTCTTTTTTTATAGGGTTGTTAATATAATGAAAAATTGTGGTAACCGAAAAAAAGAAAATACCAGAATATTTTTTTAATTGGTATACTAGCAGTAGCCCGTTGCTTCGCATCGGATTGTATAAATTGATTGATCATCATTTTTGATCTCACGTTTATCAAATTTAGATCTTTGCTAAAGAATTTATAACGTGGGGGGGGGGTCATTTTAATTTTGGGAGAAAATTGCGAAGGTATAATTCCGGCCAGAATTATACAAATTTCCTTTTCCTGCACATTAGTAATTAGAATGAATTTGCCGATCAAGTGGTAAGCATAGATCAGGCGCAAACACATTAATAGATCATATTAAATGTTACACAATATTAGTAATTAATATTGTATGTCTATAAGAAAACGTTGGACAATTCAAAGATTATTTATATAGGTTAATCTAAACGTTAGTCACACAAACACAATTTTTTTAATTATATAGATAGATTAGTCTCTAAATTGTTATTATTACTTATAATTACAATTAAATGGCTAGAGAAAATAGCTTTTAATAACGCTTTATACACTAGAATATATTATGTACGGTATATATAGTTATAAATGTTATATATATATTTATTTATTTATTTAATGTTATAATTGATGGCATCTACGATTAAATTAGTCATATATCTAAATCCCTAGGTTAAATATGAAGATTGTTATATCAGATAATTTTTTTAATTCAGCACTTCCGATATTCCTATATTGGCTAATAGCTAGCTAAAAAAATAAACTGATTGAAACTTTTTTATTGCTCAATTTTTTACGAAATTTTGTTTTTAAGTTATTTTTTTTTTATTTTTCATACAACATGGATGATATTGACTATAGAGACATAGTATAAGAATCTTAATCTGAGTCATCAAGACAACAATCTTCTTTTTATTAAAAGAAATTCAAAGTATTTAAGTTGCTAGCACTAATAAGTAAATAAATATCATAATTAAGTACTTGAAATGTTATCTATAAAGTCTTTTTAGAGAAAATAGGTTAAGAACAACCAATCGTTTTCGTTATTTCAATTTTATCATTTTTACTAGTATTTATATTTACATTAAATTATGTGTTTACACTTTACAATTTATCAAATATTTATAAATAAAGTTAAAAATGTGTTTTTATCATAAATGATGCATAATTTTAAGAGTAAAATTGCGATAGATTTATCAAATATTCAAATGGGCAAAATAACGCGTTAAACGTAAAACTTATATCTTTAACCGATTATTATCCGGTTAAACGTTCCGATTAACCGGTTTTTAACCGGGTAAGGTTTTTTTGGACGGTTCCAATCCCTATTTACTAGTTCAATTTGCTTCAAGACTGATGCTTAACCATATATAAAAAGGACTAACAAAAAGCAAATTTTTATCTTGTGAATACATTAAAAATTATGATTTAGTATTTGTATGGTCGTTTTTGAATTATCAGCACATTTGATTTTATGCGTTGATTATGTGATTTTTTATATTGCATAAGAGTTACTTGGCATTGTTACTGTATGAAAAAATTATGCAAATTAAAGGATATTATTAAATGAAGTTATAATTAAGATTTTTTAGTATTATTTTATTGAGCCTGTGGTTTAAACTTGATACTGAACCAAATGAACCACTAAAATTGAAATCTCCCAGTTTTATATTTAGTATATTTTATCTATCCATGAAAAGTTTTTTATTTAAATAATTCAACTATATGTCTTTCAATTCCTATTACAAATTTCCAAATTATGCTGTGCCAACTTATTTCCATTTTCTGCAGATTTTCTATACCAATAGGTAGCTTTTTCTAGATCTTTTTTTGTACCTTTACCATTTTCATACAAAAATCCAAGGTTATTTTGTGCAAAAATATTCCCTTTTTCGGCTGCTAATTTATATAATTGAAATGCTCTTGTTTCGTTAACTTTATTTCCAGTCCCAAAATTATAAAGACATCCAAGTTCATACTGCATATCTTGATCTGCAGCTATTTTATATTCAAAATCGTTTTCAATTTCAATTCCTCTATAATAAAAATACAGTGTAAGCGCATCGAAATGGCCTTTTTCTGCCGCTATTTTACATAATTCAAGTGCTTTTACTTCATTAACTGTAGTTCCAATTCCATTATAATAACAATATCCAAGTTGATAGTGAGCATCTAAATGTCCTTGATCTGCTGCTATTTTATATAAGCCAAATGCTTTTGTTCTATTAGCTGTAGTTCCAATTCCATTATAATAACAATATCCGAGTTGATAGTGAGCATCTAAATGTCCTTGATCTGCTGCTATTTTATATAAGCCAAATGCTTTTGTTCTATTAGCTTCAGTTCCAATTCCTTTATCATAACAATATCCAAGTTGATATTGAGCATCTAAATGTCCTTGATCTGCTGCTATTTTATATAAGTTAAATGCTTTTGTTCTATTAACTTCAGTTCCAATTCCTTTATCATAACAATGTCCAAGTTGATATTGAGCACCTAAATGGTTTTTTTCAGCTAATATTTTATATAAATCAAATGCTTTTGTTTCGTTAACTTTAGTTCCAATTCCTTTATCATAACAATATCCAAGTTGATATTGAGCATATAAATGGCCTTTTTCTGCTGCAATTTTATACAATTCAAATGCTTTTATTTCATTAGCTTCAGTTCCTATTCCTTTATCATAACAATATCCAAGTTGATATTGAGCATCTAAATGGCCTTTTTCTACAGCTATTTTAAATAATTTAAATGCTTTTATTTTATTAACTTCAGTTCCGATTCCTTTGACATAACAATATCCAAGTTGATATTGAGCATCTAAGTGGCCTTTTTTTGCTGCTATTTTAAATAATTTAAATGCTTTTATTTTATTAACTTCAGTTCCAATTCCTTTATCATAACAATATCCAAGTTGATATTGAGCATCTAAATGACCTTTTTTTGCTGCTATTTTATATAATTCAAATGCTTTTATTATATTAGCTTCAGTTCCAATTCCATTATAATAACAATATCCAAGTTGATAGTGAGCATCCAAACGTCCTTGATCTGCTGCTATTTTAAATAAGCCAAATGCTTTTGTTCTATTAATTTCAGTTCCAATTCCTTTATCATAACAATATCCAAGTTGATATTGAGCATCTAAATGTCCTTGATCTGCTGCTATTTTATATAAGTTAAATGCTTTTGTTCTATTAACTTCAGTTCCAATTCCTTTATCATAACAATGTCCAAGTTGATATTGAGCATCTAAATGGTTTTTTTCAGCTAATATTTTATATAATTCAAATGCTTTTATTTCATTAACTTCAGTTCCAATTCCTTTATCATAACAATATCCAAGTTGATATTGCGCATCTGCTGCAATTTTATACAATTCAAATGCTTTTATTTCATTAGCTTCAGTTCCAATTCCTTTATCATAACAATATCCAAGTTGATATTGAGCATCTAAATGGCCTTTTTCTACAGCTGTTTTAAATAATTTAAATGCTTTTATTTCATTAACTTCAGTTCCAATTCCTTTGACATAACAATATCCAAGTTGATATTGAGCATCTAAATGGCCTTTCTCTGCTGCTATTTTATATAATTTAAATGCTTTTATTTTATTAACTTCAGTTCCAATTCCTTTATCATAACAATATCCAAGTTGATATTGAGCATCTAAGTGGCCTTTTTCTACTGCTATTTTATATAATTCAAATGCTTTTATTTCATCAACTTCAGTTCCAATTCCAAAATTGTAACAATATCCAAGTTTAAATTGAGCACCTAAAAGACCTTGTTCAGCTGATTTTTGATATAGTTTAAAAGCTTTTCTATTGTTTTTTTTCACACCTTTACCATTTTCATAACAACTACCCAAATCAAATTGTGCAATTTTATAACCACCTTCTGCTGCCTTTTGAAAATAATAATATGCTTTTTTATAATTTTGTTTTGTCCCAATACCATTATAATTATTAATTCCAATTTTTCTTAATCCCTCAAAATACATTATTTTATGAATTTTAATTTCTATACTTCTATTTTTTTTAGTGTTAGTTTTCTTATTATAGTTTTGTTCAAGAATACATTTTGCAATAATACTTCCATTATTTGCTGCTTTTTTGTACCAATTAAAAGCTTGAACTTTATCAATTTCTATTCCAACTCCATAATAATAACAATTTCCAAGTTGATATTGAGCATCTATGATTTCTTTTTCAGCTAATATTTTGTAATATTCAAATGCTTTAGATTCATATTTTTCTGTTCCTTTTCCTAATCTGTAACAATTTGCAAGATAAAATTTTGCAGATGTATTTCCATTATTAGCCGCTTTTTGATACCATTCAATGAATTTATTTTCACTACTTTCAGTTCCAATATTAAATTCATAACAATATCCCAAATAAAATTGTCCAACAATACTATTATTATTTTCTGCAGCTATTTGATACCAATTGAATGCTAAATTATTATTCTTTTCAGTTCCATATCCATCATTATAACATTTAGCAAGATAAACTTGTGCTATTGGATAGTCATTTTTTGCTGCTTTTGAAAATAATTCGAATGCTTTACTGTCATTTTCTTCTATTCCAATCCCATAATAATAAAATAATCCCAAAAGCCAAATATAAGGTGATTTATCTTGATTTTTTGTAAGCCAATTAATAAGATTATTTGTAATTTGATTAAATCGTAATGTTTTTTGATCAATTAGCTGTTGAATTTGATCAAAAGTATAACCTTTATCATGTTTTTTAATAATAATTTTAATTAATTTATCAACGATTAAATTACTAATATTGTTGAACGTTGATTCAAGTGAATCCTTCGATGAATTTGTGAGAAATGATACATTTGACTGATTATTTTTAGGTTCTATTATCTCTGATTGGATAGTTGCTTGATCTTGTAAACTGTCAAGAATATTTTGTACATAATCATTTATGTCTAAACCATCATTTATATCTGGATCATCATTTATATCTGAATCATCATTTATATCTGGATCATCATTTATACTGGAATTATCAACTATATCTAAGAGTTCTTGTAATAGTCTATCCTCATAATCATAAATTTCAAGATCTTGGTCAGGAAGCATTAATTTAAGAAATAAAACAACTTTTTGCATATTTGGACGCTCGTCTGGCTCATATTTCCAGCATTCTAATTATTAAAATAAATTAATATAATAAATAAATTTATTTTTTCAATGAAAACAATAGTATTTTTCTACCTGTATATAAATTACTATATTCAATAGGAGTATTATCAATAATTTCTTCCCGTTTACCATTTACTATGGACAAGGATAAACTTACATCATGATTACAATTAGAAAATGGTTTTTTTCCGCTTGAAATTTGCCACATTAAAACTCCAATACTATACACATCAGATTTTTTGTTTAATTCGTAATCTTGATCATTTAACTTTCTTGGGTCAACAAAAGGTATTAAACCAAACACTTTTGATGCATTATTGCTTGATGTTTTAGCAATTTTTCTTGATAATCCAAAGTCTGCCAACTTTATCTTTTTCTGATGCATGAGTACATTATCAGCATGCTATGATAGTACAAAAAATTTTATTCAGCATATTTTTTACGAAAAATGTTATATAGATATGGTTAAAAAAAATAGACTATTACCAAGTCACGATGAATAATATCATGTTCATGTAAAAATGATATTGCACTTGCTAGCTGAAATGATAATTGATATTTTTCGTTCCAATCAAGTTTATTAAAATGCAATTTTAAGTAAATATTTAGTGTACCGCTATCTGCATACTCCAAAACTAATGAATATTTTTTTTCTGAATACAACATGAAAGAAAATAAACAATTAACATATATCTTACTTGAAACACATAATTTATGTTATTATAACGTACCATTTTCTATTTTTGTGATACCATAAAACCGTAAAATATTTTCATTAGCAATTAATTCTTTCTGTAATTTTATCTACAAAAGAAATAAATTTTAGTTTAATAAAATTGAGAGTTAACATTACGTTATTAGTATAGATTACATGCCTCATTAACAACTTCTTTAAGCGTTATTTTATCATTATTAAAAGTTTTTAAAGCGAAAAATCCATCAGTATTTTTCCAATTAGCACGAGATACACTTCCATATAAGCCACTTCCTAACGGTTTTAGATTTTTAAATTCTGAATAAGCGTAATAGTTTATGTATTCATCGGCAATTGATTTTTCTAACCAATCAATGTAGATATTTGATTCTTTAAGGTCTGTTTCTTTCGTCTCTATTGACATTCTTGAAAATAATAATTTAGTCAATTTTAACAGTGTTTTATATTTATTGAAAATGAATGTGCGACTATCGCGTACTACTTAAAATAATACGTTTATGTATGATTTGTATGATTTTAGGTACGGCTATCACTAAACTACTGCAGCAACATATGATTGAGATTATCACCTTACACAGTGTGTCATATGACCTATATTTTGTGTGCCGTCGCAATCACGTGACTGAAAGATTGTGTTACTTATTTGTCAAAGCCGTAACCACAAAAATTACTGACACGTGATCAAAATTTGCAGATCATTTCCAAAAATAGATGATAAAAATTCACCAAAATAAAATCAAATCCTATACACATTTTTGCTTTTTCTGATACCAATTTCTTAATAAAGTCAACTTTTACAAATTTCAATATAGAAATTAAAAATGGTATTCATAACCTCTCTTTTAACTATAATCAAACTTGAAGAGAAGGCAAGCATTCCTATATAAACAATAATTTTAAAAGCTGCTCTAGCCATTTTAGTTATGATCAGCAAAATTGATCGCGTGTCAACATTTTCATCAATTCTAACCCATACTAATTAAATAGTTTTCGAGAATTGAAAACTCTTTCCACTTTTTTTTTAAAATTTATTACAATGGCGCAGTAAAATTTTTTTATAAACTTTCAAGTTATTATAACACCCCTTAAAACTCAACACAAGTGCGGATATTTTATCCCTTTTATCTTCACTCTATACCTAAAAGTATATACGTATGGTAAAGGTTTCGACCTTTAAAAGAAATATACTGAAGGTGAAGTTTTTTTTTTCAACGATATCTTATTCTAACTTCTTATATTACACCCTATATTATAAAAAAGAGTTTACCACTTTACTGCGACATATACATCATATTATTCATACAAATTTTATATTTTACTTTTATTATAACATTTTACTTTATTTTATTTGATATTACCCCGGAAAAAATAAAAAATTCCACGTGACTAAACCAATTAGATCATTACCCCAGTAACACCACCAAAATTTTCACCCCACGTGTTTTTTGTCGCGTCCAAATTTTGATTGGTTCGTTGATTGTTTTGTGTCGTGTGGCAACATTTATCAGAAAAAACAGACAACGAAAGAAAAAAAATAAACCCATATTTTCTTTAAAATATTAAATAATTTTATTGTTTTATTATAAGAACATTTAAAAAATGACTCTTTTACACTATTAAATTTAATAAATAAATAAACAACACTTTTTTAACGAAAATAACTTCAAATATTAAACCTATTGTAAAAAAATACTAATTATCCATAAATATTCAGGATATCTTGACAAAAATTAATATTTGAGCATTTCTATGCCTGTGAATAACTTTGTTTAAGCTTCTGACACCTATTTAATTTGACTAAAGTACTAAAATTATGCTATAAAATTGAAAAACAATGTAAAACAAGTTAATTTCATTAAAATAATCTGTTTATTCACAAATATCTCAGTGACTTTAATAAATAAAGGTTTACATACTTGAAGAGAGAGAATTTTGTTGTAACGAATAAACAAAATAAATTGGTAAATCTGATCGCACACCTTCATCTAACAACAAAATTTGGCACGCCAATCGGGTATAGATGGCGTTCCAAATGGAATAATAACGTCTTTCCAAATCGGCTCGGTATTAGCTATACCGTTTCTTGGATATGATAAGAAAGTCATCGATCAAGGCTCACGTTATTTGTATAAAAAAAATTCCTTAATAATTTCAAACGATCACCACAATTAAAACCACGTACAAAAAAAAAACAAGACGAGCGCTTCGAACGACATTGTAGAAGAGTCTTCAAACTCAACGCTCAAACGTCGAGTTCGTCGTTAGACGATAGAATCTTTCAAGCTCGTAAATACCGTTTCTTATTTTTAGAATCGCAATATATTGCTAAACCCATTCATCATTTAAAATATTTAGGACCTATAGCGTCCTAAAACAAACAAATTCGTCATATTCTTTTAAAACACCCATGTACGCGCTTAGGTTAGGCCCACGCGATATTACCTCTAAATAATGAATTTAAAGACTGCACATTTTCTCAACGTAGACCATTCCCACACTCTCATGTTAATGACCTTGGATTTACGATTAATCCCCTCGGCATCAAATTCCGCTACTACACCTACACTGAATAGATCATCCGTAGTTTCATATGCGGACGCTAACGCTCTTGGACTCACGTAAGAAGAACGACACGCCCCTACACAAACTATGTTAGCTAAACGACGTGAAGATGATATGGCTAAAGCCCGAATCCTTGCAACATTATTACAATCAAAAAGAACAAGCGAAAAGATTGATCACGTCTTGAACGAGAATTTAGAATTTTTACAAGAAATTACAAACAAATTTTCAATGAAGAAAATTTTAATGATCGTCCCTCCACCATACAGCAAGATGACAAGTTCCGATACTTCCGACGAAACTCGTGAATTCGAATATTGTCCTAGGGATTGGAACCGGTTAATGTTAACCGGTTAATTAACCGGTTAAAGGATTTTGAAAATCGGTTAACCGGTTAAAACTATATTTACCATAATTCTAGTCAGATTTATATAATGCGGCCCAGAGACATGTAAATTGCGGCCACGTGTTCCTAAACTTAAAGTTTTAATGCCGAATTTTTTTCTATTTATTTATAATAATTTTAGTGATACATAGTCTTCCTATAACTAAATATGCAAGTAAAATCAAAAATTGGTACAATTTGCAGTAAAAAAAGTTTTTAAAATATTTTTGATATTAACCGGTTATTAACCGGTTAAGACCCTTGGTTAACCGGTTTTTAACCGGTTAAGGTTTTTTTGGACGGTTCCAATCCCTATATTGTCCTAACAAAAGAACAGTTAATATCAATCATAACCTCAACAAACATAGAAACAACGCGTTCATCAAAAAAAAATCTGCGCCACGTCTGATCTTTCGAATACGATTGATAAGATGGTTCATATTGACATAGATTGGTTTCCCGACCTATACAATTCTGACAATTACACTTTCATACACCACTCACACTTTACGATAACAGAAAACGTCGTCCATCTTTTGATGATACATTTATGGACTCTACAACTGCTGGACCTTCATCTAAACATTAGTTTACCTTTTTGCACTAAACAACTTTTAAAAATAGTTTGAATCATTTTACCTCTTACAGTATTTACAGGTAACGTCTCCGGGCGAAGGAAAAATACGGATCTGGCGGTCTTCGGTCTTGATGGTCTTTGGTCACTGGATTGTTTTATTTTAAAATTTGTTTAAATGGCGTAGGCCTATTTTCTCAAATAGTTCCGAACAAAGGGTGTGGTCCTATCTGGATGGGATGAAAGTTAGAGATCTACACATATAGACAGTTCAATTAAGCACTTCGGTGCTAAATACGTGTTATTTGTAATAGACTTTAATTACCACTCTTTTAGAAATAAATAAATAAATAAATAAATTAATTAAATAGTTTTCCTTATATTATTTATAAATATTTTTGCATTTTACAGAAATTTGCTTTAAGAATATGCCTTTTTAAAATCCTTTTAAAAGTAGAAACAAATGCATAATTTTAACAGTAAAAATATATGTAATTTTACATAAGGAAAAAAGTTTATCTAAGATTATAATAGTGGTTATTCAGATATTTTTTTTTTGTAAAATGCAAAAAATGACTTTTTTATATATTGATCATTTTATTGATGAAAATTTTTGCTATTCACTAAACTTTCTTCAAAAAGAAAATGTTCGTAAAATAAATTAACACATTAGGCGATGCATTCATATTCAAAAAAATTTTTTTTATATTAATATAATTGGCCAATAAAGATAGTTTATATTTATAATATCATGGGATAATCGCATGTATTACGGAAAGGACAAATTTATCCTGAACCGGGGGTCCAGGTTCTTTATCTTAAACCTCCTATATAAATAAGTATTTTCAGAGTAATCGTTACGACGTTACGTGATTAATACAGTTGCGGTCTAAGATAAGAACGGTCTATTTTAAGGACACTCTTACAGAAACTGAATACATGTACAATACCTTAAATTGACTAAATCGCATGCACATTTCTTTAAAGAAAATTTCTTATTCTGACGAAAAAAAAAAATGATCGCAGTATAAAATTTTTAACATATAAAATTATTGATCAGACAGCTAAATTTTATTGGTTAAAATTTGAATTTACAGCTTGTTTCATATTATTCAGGACAAAGTTAAAATTTTGAACCCGACATCCAGTTTGGTATGTCAGATGTTGGATTGTCACGTGAATCAAGATTTCTTTGGATTTTCATCCTTAGATATCTACATTGATTCACCTCTGATATAACTATCGGACTAACCTTTGCAGTTTTAGAGATATTTATATTTGTTTCTTTGTTGTTTTAGTTTCATATTTGTTGATGCTAGGTTTTGCAATTTGCATATGTTAGCAAAATCTAAACTCTCAGGAACTTTAACTATAGTAGGTACATTAGCTTTAAACCATGCAAAAAGGCATAATCTATTGCTTTCTTATATTTTATATATACATTTTTTGTAATTGGTTCAAAGAGATCCTCTTGATTTTTTATAAGAGTCTTGGGTGCACAAATGCGATTATTTTCACTTTCTGCACAAGTTATACAAACTAAACATATCGGACAACTATCTATAGGTTAAAGATGCAGTCTGAGACATATATATATATTTTTTTTGGAAAAAATAAATATAATAATTATACGGCCCTATAGGACCATCATGTACATGCTGTACCGATATTTTGTATATCATTCTTAATATAGCGTACTCTATAAAAACGAAATGTGTTAAATTTATTTTAAATTCGTGCTCATGTGTAATAAATGTCTAAAAAAGCACCATTTTGTTTTAATTTTTGTTTTTTTATAATATGACATAAATTGGAAAAAATGGTGCTTTTTAGACATTTATTACACATGAGCACAAATGTAAAACAAATTTAACACATTTCGACATTTCGTTTTTATAAGGGTACTTATGGAGCTCATCAGGAGTTTAACGGAAGAAGAAATTGAAGAAGTAAAGAAAGATGAGTTTGAATTTTAATGAGTACAGCGAGAAGAAAATGTCGTTTCCATTAAAGTTCTGAAAATACCAAAAACTTGGAAAATATTAATATACTCACAGAACGAAAATGCAGTAGAAAATGGCTTAAAGAAGGGAATGACATGGCTTTTTAGGCATTTCAAAGAGCCAATTAAAACAACAGATACTCTCTCAAGGACACGAAAATTCACGGAAAACATGGGAGACAGGGATGGGTTCAGCGCTGGGAACAAGGGAGGCTGAGCTGAATCCGGACAACATAATTTCAACGAATCCACAATCGTTAGGTAAATCACGTGATTAGGTAAGTACGCTAGGAAACGGTAAGACAATACCAACGACACCAATAATATTGGATAAAGATGTTACGCCAGCAATATCGGAGGAAGCAGTTGTGGATAACATTAACCAATGGAGACAAGGTATGGTAAGTATAGTGGAAACAACAAAAGTCGCGATTGAGCAATTACAAAAAGATAACGTTCAACCGGAGAAGTAGTTAAGGTGATAGAAAAGTTTAGAGAAGAGAAAACAATTATAGTAGAAAAAATTCAATAAGAACGTTATGTCGCGCCAAAAATAATTGAATTGATTAATACTTCCACATTAGCAGTTAAGACCGTAACAGAGCACGCGCAGTTGAGGGTGAATGAATTGAAGCAGATATTCAAGGATTGTAGAAGAGATATGGAGTGGGAGTTGATTAAAAAGGAGACATGTGAAGAAGTGACCTCCATGGGATATTTACCGGATAATGAAGGCTAATTTACAACTCATTAAAAGGCGGAATCACATGGTGTGATACAAAAATTTACGACGCTAAACGATGAGTTTACTGAAAGAATCAAAGAAGAAAACAGGGAAATTGACGAAAAGAACATTAGTGTTGAAAGAGCAACAAAAAGCAAAATGGAAAAGAATATAAAAAGAGATGGAGAGTTGAAGATAAGGAGTAGTTAAAGTAAAGAATTTTAATTTAATCCTATTGAAGTCACGTAATTTCACGTAAAAAATCTTTTCCAACACAAATTAGATAGGATTAATATTTTTATAGTTATACGAAAGTTTACTTTTGTTTTATTTTATATATATTTTGTAATTTTAATCATACATAATCATCTATTTAGTAAGGTTCGTTATGTAGTAGGTAATGGTACTACAACGTTATCCGTATGGGGTAACGGTTTTGGTATGGAAGGAGGTAATGGTATTACCAAACTCAAGATTTATATTATAGATTTTGTATGTTCAAAACATAGCATACTTATAACATTAAAGCAATAAATGAAATTTTATATGTTTTTTATTTGTTAAAAACTATAGACAAATTATTTATACTAATTTAATATTAAAATCGGAGTCTGTTAATACGAATTATTTTAGCTAGTTCGTCTTGAGAAATTGTAAGCTGAATTTTTTTTGTAATTTCGTAACTCTCAGAAGATTCGGAATTTTTATTATCTTTTTTTTGGATTTTTGTAAACTGTAAAAACAAATTCTACTAATTAACAAAAAAAAATATTCTAAATATGCCTTGCGATGCTCGTTTAAATGTATTATTGTTTATTAGAAAATTAAAATAATAAAGGTTTTCAATAAAATGATAAAATAAATTTTATAAATACTACTTACTTTTCGGGGATTTATTATCATTTCCGGTTATTTTTTTCGTTAGATTTCCATCATACGTAGTTGATCTTTTTCACCTGTTAAAAGACATGGTCATAAACTCTCATCATTTCTATGACTCAATCTCCGCTTAATAATGAAATAATTGAATATTAAATTAAGAGATTTATACTTATTCATATAAATAAAATGCTTTTTATATTTACCAAGAAATTCAATCAAAAATAGTTAAACATTGATGACTTTATCCCATAATATTGTATATGCAATAAATAACCCACTTAATTATCTTGATAACATTTTATACAATTATTTTTTCACGCCTCTAATGCTATACTTTTTATCAGAGAATTTAAGAGTTTAATTCCAAGGGACATCACTATTATTGGAAGTTGTAGGTACTTCTCCTTACGGCGGAAGCTGATTTCCTTTGCTTAATCTCGTCACTAACACCTCATTCAGGAAAGAGTCCATCCACTTTCCTCTGATGATTTAGAGTTGGTAATATTAGTTCACAACCAGACTTACTCTGCTCGAGCTGGACTATGACAGAGTCAGTTACAATATTATATTATTTCTATGGCTATTTTATTTATAAAGAACTTTGGTACTTTTAAAAAATATATTATTAAATTTAGAATCTTTAATAAAATACGAAACATAATTAACCGACATCAACTTTTATAAATAAAAAATAAGGCTCTCAGTCTTTATGAATTTCTAAGCACATAAAATTGAATTAACTGATGTTTAGAACGCTTTCTTTTTTTAACCTTATTTGTATTGCGCAAATTTATAATCTTTTTTTAGGAAAGTTACATATAAATCTTGTTATAATGCTGTGTTGGAAGCAATTTGGGTATAAATCAAATTATGAATGTGTATTCTCACGGTAAAGATGATTCTAAACCTACAATAAAGTTATCTTGAAAATTTTATTAATTGTTTAGGTACGGAACTATAAAATATATTGCATTTCAGTATAATGAACTGAATTTTTTCACGTTATTTAAAATTGTTATTCACGTGCTTCCGCAGTAATATAACTGTTTTAATAATAATTCCGCCCTATAATTTATTTTTATCCGAAGTATCACTTTAATAAATATTATAAATATTCTTTTTAACTGACATTATCCGCAATATCAATAAAAAATCATGAATGATTATTATAATATATAATAAAAACATATTAGAGTATCATAGACTTTTATTTAATAATTTAATAAAATTATTACAAATAATAATAATAATAATAATAATAAAATTTGTTCAATCACACTCGGTAATTTGGAATACTTCAAATTCTTCACAAGAAAATAAATCCTTAGTTTCTCTAATCGGTTTTTCATAAGACATACGTCTACAATAACATTCTCCAAATAAGTGAAGGTCACAAAAACCAAATGATGGATCTCCGTTAATTATAGCACATTCTTTATCAACTACACGACTTAAAATATGATCTTCAATATCATCATTACGCTTAAAAGAAAATATAAAACTATCCTTAGTATTGGTAAAACCACAAGCTTTCCATGTAATAGGATTATAACCTCCAAGAATTTCCTTACTACCTTTTACTTTAATAATTATTACAGTATGAGATTGATTATCACAAATTTCATGAAATTTTTCAATTGTAAATCCATCCCGAGAACCACGAAATAATAATTTCATTTTGTATTCAGTATCTTTATAAATTAATTTTGTAAATATTGAAGTAATAGTATTTGAGTTTTTCATATCGATCCATTTTAAAATTAATTCAACGTGTTGAGATGTGATTATTTTTGAGTCAATATTATTATTTCCTCCAATTTCTTTATTAATCTCTCTAGTTACACCAGGTTCGAATTTTTTAATCATTTGATTATTAGAATTCAAGTAATGTTTTAATAAATCTTTATATAATTCCCTTGGTAAAATTTTTTTATAAGGTAAGACCTTGTTCGAAAATTCGTCAGAAGTTAAATTATAAAATTTAATAAATGGAATACATTGTTGTAAACTATTCCTTAAAGTATCAAATTCTTCCTTTGAAAAATCTGTAGGATTTGAGGGAAACTCTGGATTTTTAGCAAGTCCCCATTTAAGTACATGTTCCCATACTTTTATTCCGCTCATTTGAAGATTGTCGCTTTGAATAAGTGAAACCAAAAGTTTTTCTGGAATCGAAGGTGAATTTAATGATTTGAATATCTTATCAGGTTCTCTGGATATTAAGTCGTTACAAAATTTTTGAAGTTTAAAAAAAGATTGATTTTCAAAACTTATTCGATATATTTCATTAAAGTTTAATTCCATCCAGTTTGTTTCGTATTCGACTAAAAATGATTGTATATAATCGATTAACTCTTTAAGACCAAGTTCATTTCCAGCAACCAAAATTTTAATTATATCTAAAGTATCATATTCTTCTAAAAAAATTCTTCCACTATAAATATACCTAAAATAATTTATGATTAATTAAAATATATTTATTAGAAAATATTTATTTTGGAATTTAATTCTTTTATTCTTACCTTAAGATTACTTGAAAAGTTTTGGGTGAAATATTCGGTAATTTAATATGTTTCAAACTTCCGTCATTATAATTTTTATCGGTTGACAAAATTCTTCGCAAATAAGGTGAACGATAACATAAAATTACCATATGAGCACGATATATTTTTACGTAAGGATCAATACCAACTTCAATAGTAATATCGTAATATACTTCATCTTTTAAAATTTCAAGTAAATTTTGAGACAAGTTTTGTAAAAGTTTATTATCAACCATTTTAATACTTTTTTTTTCTTTTTTTTTTTAAAAAAAAAAACCCGAAAAAAAAATATGAAATATATAAATAAATATATATGTACTGTATGTTAAATGGTTACTCATGTGTACTTTATAGTCAGTATGTAAGATTCGTGATTCGTCAGATGATCACTATTTAAAAAACATGGTGTAACATAAATGAATCATGCCGTGACTGCGTGACTGCCGTGACTCCCAAATCTTAATTTTTTTTTTCTTTGTATTACATAAGCTATTTTTAGGGATAAAAAAAAGCATGAACGATTTATTTTTTTTTTCATGAATATATAAAACACAAAAAAGAAAAAATTTCTCTGTGCTGGCACGATTTTGGAACGTTGTTTGTTCCATATTCTTTTTCCATTTTTTTTTGTTTTTTTTTTTTTTTTTTTTTTTTTTGATAAAAATCAAGACTATAAATCGCCCCATAGAAAGAATGCCTTTTCAGAAAAGGTTACATATTCACGGTTTATAATACCTCGATTCTTCGGTTAACGGTAAATTTTGCCGATCATGTAGCATATCACGAAATATTCGAATAAATTTTTTTTTTACAGGGTTGTGTAACGCTATTACTTGAATTACAATAAATCGTTTGAGAATTTTATAAATTTGTTATAATGTTTTTTCATAACCAATACATTTTATTGCATTTCTATTCAAGTTAAAGATACATTTCCACTCATAAAAATGTTGATATATAAGTACTAATATAACCAGAATTTTTGCTTTTTAACCACTTGAACGCTATATAATTTTTTAAAAAAGTAAAATAAAATAAAATAAATATACAAAATAAGTAACCACAAAGTCACATCTTAAATATACTTGTTAAGAAAATAATTCATAAAACAAATCAAAACTAAAATTATTTTCACGGATAAATATATATCAATCTCATACAATTTGAAATACTTCATATTCTTCTACTAAAAAATAATCCGCAGTTTCCCTGATGGGTTTTTCGTAATCATATTTTTTACAATGACCTCTACCATCAAGCAAAGTAAGATCACTGAGTCCAAATTCTAAACACGACGAGGATCTATTATGTATAGTCGAAAATCTAGAAATTGAACGACTTAAAATGTGATTTTCAATATTATTATTATCCTTAAAAGAGAATATAAAACTTCCTTTAGTATAACTATAGTCGTCATCAGATTTCCATGCAATAGGATTATATCCTCCAAGAATTTCATTTCTATCTCTCACTTTAATGATTGTAACAGTATGGGATTGATCATCACAGATTTCATGAAATTTTCGAGGTTTAAATCCATCACGAGTTCCGCGAAGTAATAATTTGAATGAACTAATATCCTTGTCATTATAAATAATTTTAGAAAATATTGAAGTAAAAGAAGCATCTGAACTGTTCATATTAATCCATTTCAAAATTAATTATGCGTGTTGAGATGTAATAATCTTAGAGTCAATATTCTTTGGATTAATTTCATAAACATTTTCAACACCTTTAATTATATTAGGTTCTAATTTTTTAATTGGTTGATTATTAGGTTTCAAGTAACTTCTTAATATATCTTTATATAATTCATTTGGCAAAATATTTTCGTAAGGTAATACGTTGTCTGAGAATTCTTCGGAAGTTAAATTATAGAAATTAATAAATGGAATACATCGTTGTAAACTATTCTTTAAAGTATTAAAGTCTTCCTTTGAGAAATTTGTAGGATCTGAAGGAAGTTCTGGATTTTGAGCATGTCCCCATTTAACCACATATTCCCATACGTGTATTGCACTCATTTGTAGATTATCGTTTTGAATAAGTTTGACCAAAAGTTTTTCTGGAGTTGAAGAGAGACCTAATGATTTAAATATATTATCTGGTCTTATAGATATTAAGTGATCACAGTATTTCTGAAGTTCTAAAAAAGAATTATTTTCAAAAATTGTTTGATATACTTCATTAAGATTTAGCTCAATCCAATCTGACCTATATTCAATTAAAAAAGACTGTAGAAGGATAATTAACTCTTGAAGATTAAGTTCGTTAGCAGCAATCAAGATTTTAATAATATCTGAAGTTTCATATTCATTCAAATTCAAAGAAAGTGTTCCACTATAAATATATCTAAAAATAAAAAATGATTTGTTACATTTTAATTATAAAACAAATATTACTAGTTAATTTGGTTATTTACCTTAATATTATCTGAAAAAATTTCAGGTAAAATATTTGGTAATTTAATATGTGTCAAAGCTTCATCATCTTTCTTTTTATTGGTTGACAGAATACTTCGTAAATAAGGGGAACGATAATATAAGATGACCTTATGAGCACGGAATATATTTACGTGAGGGTCATTTCCGACTTCAATAGTAATATCATAATATTCATCGTCATCCAAAATTTTAAGTAAATTTTGTGATAAATTTTGTAATAGTTTATTATTAACCATTGTAATGTTAATAATTTCAGCAATACGAAAGAAAAAAAAATGCAGCATGTTAGAATTTATACTATTATGGTTACTAACAACGTGTACTACGTGGCACTTATATGTAAGTGATTCGTCAGATGATCATTTTTAAAGACATGGTGTAACATAAATGAATCATGCCGTGACGCAAATGTATCGTTCTTATACGATCAGGTGCTATGTTCTATATGTCACATAATATGTCGTATAAGATAGTATGTCGTACAGACGTACACGATACATTTGCTGCTGTGACTGCGTGACTCCCAAATCTTTTCAATTTTTTTTTTTTGTATTACATAAGCTATTTTTAGGGATATAAAAAAAAGAATTTTTCTCCATATTCTTTTTCCATTTTTTTTTTTTTTTTTTTTTTTGATAAAAATGAAGACTATAAATCGCCTGGATTCTTCGGTTAACGGTAAATTTTGCCGATCATGTAGCATATCACGAAATATTCGAATAAATGTTATTTACAGGTTGTGTAACGAGCGCTATTACTTGAATTACAATAAATCGTTTGAGAATTTTATAAATTTGTTATAACATTTTTTTCATAATCAATACATTTTATTGCATTTCTATTCAAGTTAAAGGTACATACAAATGTTGATATATAAGTAATATAACCAGGATTTTTATTTTTTAACCACTTAAACGCTATAATTTTTTTTTTAAAAAAAAATAAAATAAAATAAATATACAAAATAAGTAACCACAAAGTCAAAATATACTTGTTAAGAAAAATAATTTATAAAACAAATCAAAACCAAAATTATTTTCAAGGATAAATATTTATCAATCTCATATAATTTGAAATACTTCATATTCTTCTACTGAAAACCAATCAGTAACTCCTCTGATAGGTTTTTCATAATTATTATGATGACTACGCCCACGCCTATTATATAAAACAAGGTCACTGACTCCAAAATTTAAACCTGACGAGAAGGTATTATATGTAGCAAGAGATCCTTCATTTACACGACTTAAAATGTGATTTTCAATATTATTATTATCCTTAAAAGAGAATATAAAACTTTCTTTATTATAATTAAAATCTTCTTCATTATATTTAAAACTACTACCAGATTTCCATGCAACAGGATTATATCCTCCAAGAATTTCATTGCTATCTTCCACCTTAATGATTGCAACAGTCCCACGAAGTAATAATTTGAATGAATTATTCACAGTAGAACTAGTGTCCTTGACCTTAATATCATTATAAATAAATTTCGAAAATATTGAAGTAAAAGTATTTGAGCTATTTGAACCCTTCATATTAATCCATTTCAAAATTAATTCAGCATGTTGAGATGTAATAATCTTAGAGTCAATATTTTTTGAATCAATTTCAGAATCTTTAACATTCTTAATTATATTGGGTTCTGATTTTTTAATTGTTTGATTAATAGGATTTAAGTAATATTTTAATAAATCTTTATACAATTCCTTTGGTAAAATATTTTTATAGGGCAATACTTTGTCTGAAAATTCTTCAGAAGTTAAATTATAAAAATTAACAAATTGAGTACACTGTTGTAAACTGTTCCTTAAAGTACTAAAATCTTTCTTTGAGAAATTTGTAGGATCTGAGGAAAGTTCTGGATTTTGAGTATGTCCCCATTTAACCACATGTTCCCACATTTGAATTCACTCATTTGAAGTTTATCGTTTTGAATAAGTTTGACCAAAAGGTTTTCCGGAGATCTAATGATTTGAATATTTTATCTGGATTGTTATATATTAAGTCATTACAATAATCTTGAAGTTCTGAAAAAGAATTGTTTTCAAAAATTGTTTGATATATATCATTAAAATTTAGCTCCATCCATTCTGATTTATTTTCAATTAAAAATGATTGTAATAAGTTAATTAATTCTTGAAGATTAAGTTCGTTAGCAGCAATCAAGATTTTAATAATATCTGAAGTCTCATATTCATTCAAAGAAGTGTTCCACTATAAATATACTTAAAAATAAAAAAAATTGTTAGATTTTAATTTTAAAACAAAGATTAACTAATAGAGTTATTTACCTTAATATTATCTGAAAAATTTCAGGTAAAATATTTGGTAATTTAATATGATGTATCAAAGCTTTATCATCTTTCTTTTTATTGGTTGACAGAATTCTTCGTAAATAAGGAGAACGATAATATAAAATGACCTTATGAGCACGAAATATATTTACGTAAGGGTCATTTCCGACTTCAATAGTAATATCATAATATTCATCGTCATCCAAAATTTTGAGTAAATTTCGTGACAAGTTTTGTAATAGTTTATCATTAACCATTGTAATGTTTAATAATTTCAAAAATACAAAAGAAAAAAAAAATGCAGCATGTTAGAATTTACAACGTGTACTACGTGGTACTCATATGTAAGTGATTCGTCAGATTATGACGTAAATTTTTTTTTTTTTGTTTTTTAACGCATTTATTAATTATTTAAAATCGAATCGAATAATCGATTACATAATTATTTAAGTACCTAGAAAAATTATTAAATTAATTAATAAATTCTCTATAACTAAACAATCTTCTTATTTCAATTACTACTGACTAATTATAAACTAATCTAATCAACTAATTCTAAGTATAAAGAACAAAAATAACTAGGTGTCGTATCTAGTTCTAACAGTGCTATAAAATTTTCCAGAATTTTCTAATTGGTTTATATTCTGTATTGCTTAGTCTCCGGTTACTAAATTCATCAATTTTTTTCATCTTTTTTTTTGATTTTTTGATTAATTTTATTTTGTTTTTGTATTTTATTATTATGACGTAAAAAAAATTAATATTTCCGTTTATCGTTTTATTTTACATAAACTATGATATATTTGTTTTTGTTAATTTATTCGCATTTTAATAAAAAAGAAAATAATAATAAAATAAAGAAAAAATACTGATTTATATCTAATAAAAAGATTTATGAATAAAACGAAGCGTTAAATAATTATAATATATTTTTGTGATAGGTGATCATATTTATTGATTCGATCGATTCTTCTGAATATATTAGTTGGCCTGACTTGAACTCAATAACACTAGTTCCGACATCCCTACTGAAACAGGTATGACCTAATACAATACTGTAAACTCATTTACTCTCATTAAATTGTAAATTTATTTTCATATTTAAGTATGGGAATTCAAAAAAAAGTTTAAAATAAAATCAAAGTACCATCTTAAAATAAATACAGTATATCTTCAAGTGTTAAAAATATTTTATAAAACAAATTAAAATAAACTAAATTATTTCACGGATAAATATATATCAACCTCATATAATTTGAAATACTTCATATTCTTCTACTGAAAACAAACCAGTAGTTTTCCTGATAGATTTTTCGTAAGAATATTTTATACAATTACCTCTACCATTATATAAAGTAAGGTCACTGTTTCCAAAATTTAAACCTGACAAGAAGCTATTAAATGTAGCAAATTTTTCATTATTCACACGACTTAAAATGTGATTTTCAATATTATTATTATCCTTAAAAGAGAATATAAAACTTTTTTTAGTATATCTATAACGATCATCAGATTTCCATGCAATAGGATTGTATCCTCCAAGAATTTCATTACTATTTTTCACTTTAATGATTGTAATAGTATGGGATTGATCATCACAGATTTCATGAAATTTTTCAGTTGTAAATCCATCCCGAGTCCCACGAAATAATAATTTGAATGAAGTTTTTACAGTAGAACTAGTATCCTTGTCCTTAATATCATTATAAATAAATTTTGAAAATAATGAAGTAAAAGAAATTGAGCTATCATAGCTATCATTTGAACTCTTCACATTAATCCATTTCAAAATTAATTCAGCGTGTTGAGATGTGATAATCTTAGAGTCAATATTCTTTGTATTAATTACATTAACATTTTCAACATCTTTAATTATATTAGGTTCTGTATTTTTAATTGGTCGGTTATTAGGTTTCAAGTAACTTTTTAATAAATCTTTATATAATTCCTTTGGTAAAATCTTTTTATAAGGTAATACATTATCTGAGAATTCTTCGGAAGTTAAATTATAGAAATTAATAAATGGAATACATCGTTGTAAACTATTCTTTAAGGTATTAAAGTCTTCCTTTGAGAAATTTGTAGGATCTGAGGGAAGTTCTGGATTTTGAGTATGTCCCCATTTAACCACATGTTCCCACACTTGAATTCACTCATTTGAAGTTTATCGTTTTGAATAAGTTTGACCAAAAGGTTTTCTGGAGATCTAATGATTTGAATATATTATCTGGATTGTTAGACATAAAGTCATTACAATAATCTTGGAGTTCCGAAAAAGAATTGTTTTCAAAAATTGCTTGATATATATCATTAAAATTTAGCTCCATCCATTCTGATTTATTTTCAATTAAAAATGATTGTAGAAAGTTAATTAATTCTTGAAGACTAAGTTCGTTAGCAGCAATCAAAATTTTAATAATATCTGAAGTCTCATATTCATTCAAAGAAAGTGTTCCACTATAAATATATCTAAAAATAAAAAATGATTTGTTACATTTTAATCTTAAAACAAATATTAGTTAATTTAGTTATTTACCTTAATATTATCTGAAAAATTTCAGGTAAAATATTTGGTAATTTAATATGTATAAAAACTTCATCATCTTTCTTTTTATTGGTTGACAGAATTCTTCGTAAATAGGGAGAACGATAATATAAGATGACCTTATGAGCACGGAATATATTTACGTGAGGGTCATTTCCGACTTCAATAGTAATATCATAATATTCATCTTCATCCAAAAATTTTGGGATAAGTTTTGTAATAGTTCAACTTCATCAAGATAATTAACCATTGTATTTTTAATTAATTTTCAAAATACGAAAGAAAGAAAAAAAAATGCAGCATGTTAGAATTTGTACTATTATGGTTACTAATAACGTGTACTACGTGGTACTTACTATTTGTTAAATGATTCGTCAGATGATCATTATTATGACGTAAAAAAAATTTTCGCAGATTGTGTAAATAATTTAGGCCGATCGTTGATTTGGGGCAATCGTAAACTTGGGCACAACATTGTCACCTTACCAGAATTAGAGTAGAATTTTGGGCAGAATTAAAAATGTCATAAAACTCATATTTGCTAATGCTTGGTGCGGTAAGATCCGTAAGAATCTCCTGCGGTGAGATTTAGCATTGCCCAAAAATTTTTACAGATTTTACACAAATTATGGTCAGCATCTTTAAAACAATATTATAAAATGTCCACAAGACCAAGACTTAATCTTATCATGTATAAAACTCTAAAATCAAGTCCTAAATTGGTGGTTAATAATTTTATTATATTTATTTAAATATATTAAATACTATATTCATTTTATTTGCATTTTAATAAAATAATAAACAAAAAAAAATACCGATTTTATATCTAATAAAAAAAAAACAATTTATTTTATGAATAAAATGAAGCGTCTAATAATTTTTATGATCTAGATCATAATCACACCATTATACTGTAAACTTATTTATTCTCATTTAATTGTAAATTTATAGAAATTGTAAAGTTATATAAAAAATAGTTTAAAATAAAATCAAAGTACTGATCATCTTAAAAAATATGTCTTCAAGAAGCAAAGAAACGTATAATATTAAATAATATATAAAACAAATCAAAATAACCTAAATTATTTTCCAAAATGACCTTATGAGTACGGAATATGTTTACATAAAGGTCATTTCCAACTTCAATAGTAATATCATTATACAGAAATTATTGTCATCAACCATTGTAATTTTAATTAATTTTCAAAATACGAAAGAAAGAAATGAAGAATGAAAAGAAAAAAAAAATGTAATGTTAGAATTATGTGTACTATTTATATGTAAGTGATGAAATACTTGAATCATATTGTTAAAAATAAATTAATCTTTATGATTTAATAATTGTAAATTTGAAACTATTAAAAAGTAATCAATTACTAGACAAAAATTCCGGGTTTTCAAAATTAAATTTTTTTTCTTGCAAGTTCGATTTCGATTTTCATCTTTTTGATCACTTCTTTTCTTTTAATTAACACCAATACTATATATTATTAATTAATTACAATCAGAATTTTTACTATTAGGCAATACCGTTTACCATGGATAACTCGGTCTATTGAAACAAATTTTAGACTAGATTTTGCGGATCGTGTAGTGATTATGTTATTAAATTTTTTTTGTTAGTATAACCTATTCCTCAAAGACTATGTAAGGTCCTAAATTAATGATAATTTCATTATAATTTTTAAATATTTTATTTGGTTAATTTTATTTATTCTTTAATAAAATAATAATAATAATGATAATAATAAATTATAACTTAAATATATAAAGTTTTTCCAATAAAATGAACTCCTATGATCTAGAACATATTTATGTATTGACTTTAACTTAACAAAGTTAGTTCTCTATAACCCATCCCTATAAACTTATTTGTAGGATTTCATTTTTTTTAATATAAGAGAATTAAATACTTCACGAAATAAAAATCAAAATAGCATCTTATAATAAATATACCTGGTAAGAAACATGCTATAATACTAAAATAATCACAGATAATTTATGCAAACAAAAATCAATGTCTAATAATTTGAAATACTTCATACTCTTCTACCAAAAAATTATTTGTAGTTTCTCTGATCGGTTTTTCATAATACAATTGACTACAATAACCAACACCTTCATCCAAACTAAGGTCATTCGTACTAAAACTTGATCCCGCCCAATTGCTATTAAATATAGCCATACTTTCATGTTCATACTTTATACGACTTAAAATATGATTTTCAATATTATTATCGCCCTTAAAAGAGAATATAAAACAATCTTTAGTTCCACCAAAACTATTATCAGATTTCCATGCAACAGGATTATATCCTCCAAGAATTTCATTGTTATCTTTCACCTTAATAATTGTTACAGTATGAGATTGATCATCGCAGGTTTCATGGAATTTTTTAGATGTAAATCCATCACGAGTTCCACGAAGTAATAATTTGAACGTAGCATTCACAGTAGCAGGAGTAGTATCCTTGTCTTTAATAAATTTTGAAAATATTGAAGTAAAAATATTCGAGTTATTCATATTAATCCCTTTCAAAATTAATTCAGCGTGTTGAGATGTGATAATCTTAGAGTCAATATTCTTTGGATTAATTTCATTAACATTTTCAACATCTTTAAAAATATTAGGTTCTGTTTTTTTAATTGCTTGATTACTAGGTTTCAAGTAACTTTTTAATAAATCTTTATATAATTCCTTTGGTAAAATCCTTTTATAAGGTAATACTTTGTTTGAAAATTCCAAAGAAGCTAAATTATAGAGTTTAAGTTTAATATGTGGAATATATCCTTGTAAACTATTTTTTAAAGTATTAAAATCTTCTTTTGAGAAATCTGTAGGATCCGAGGAAAGTTCTGGATTTTGAGCATGTCCCCATTTAATCACATATTCCCATACATGTATTGCATTCTTTTGAAGTTTATCGCTTTTAATAAGTGCGAGCAAAAGATTTTCCGGAGTCGAAGAGAGATCTAATGATTTTAATATTTTATCTGGATCGTCAGATATTAAGTTATTATAATACTTTTGAAGTGCTGAGAAAGGTTCGTTTTCAAAAATTTCTTGATATACATTATTAATATTTAACTCCAACCATTCTGATTTGTTTTTAATTAAAAAGGATTGTAGAAGGATAATTAATTCTTGAATTCTAAGTTCATTAGCAGCGACCAAGATTCTAAAAATATCTGAAGTTTTATACTCGGACAAGGAAAGTGTTCCACCATAAATATACCTAAGAATAAAAATGTTTTATTACACTATATATTATAAAATAAAGATTATTAATATATTTTTTTTTTTTACCTTAAGATTATCTGGAAAATTTTAGGTAAGATATTTGGTAATTTAACATGTGTCAAAGTTCCATTATTTTTCTTTTTATTGGTTGACAGAATTTTTCGTAAATAAGGAGAACGATAATATAAAATGACCTTATGAGCACGAAATATGTTAACATTAGGTTTACTGCCAACTTCAATAGTAATATCATAATATTCCTCATCATCTAAAATTTTAAGTAAATTTTGTGATAAATTTTGTAATAAATTATTATCAATCATTGTAATTTTTAAATTCAAAATACGAAAGAAAAAGAAAAAGAAA
This sequence comes from Rhizophagus irregularis, assembly GCF_026210795.1. NCBI lineage: Eukaryota > Fungi > Glomeromycota > Glomeromycetes > Glomerales > Glomeraceae > Rhizophagus > Rhizophagus irregularis. Next base: position 2,933,121 of record NC_089435.1, on the reverse strand, counting down.
AAAATTGCAATATGCTAACACAATTATGGCTATTAATGTGTACTTATATGTAAATGATTTGTCAGATGATCATTATTAAAGTCCGTTGATGATTTTTTCTTAAAAGGAAGTACTTGCATGGTGAAAGTCATATAATTATTATGAATAACAGGTTTAAATTAATATTTCTGAAAAAATAATTAATTTCGCAATCTATTATAATTAAATTTTAAATTCAAGCAATTTCTGCTTAGATACTGCAGATCTTGCAGATCGTGTAAAAGATTTACAAAAGTATTCGGATAGAATTTTTGAAAAAGTATTATATGAACAAAAAAAACATGATGAATTAATAATATCGTTTTCTTGAAAATTTAATCGATGCACATTAATTGGATATTATTGTGTTATTCGCTCTAAATGTTAACAGCGTAAAAGCAAGTAGAACGCCCTAAAGTCACTCAGTCACTAAGTTAAGGTACGAGAATTCATAGACTAGTAGAACGTAATTATTTATTATTTAACAGATTAATATCACGACACATCTTAGAGAAGAGTTAATATTTGGTCTTAAAATTTAGTTCCATCCATTCTGATTTGCTTTCGATTAAAAATGATTGTGGAAGGATAATTAATTCTTACTTGAAGCCAAGTATTCTAGCTGCGACCAATATTTATTTAACTACTTAAATTGAATAAAAATATTGCAAAATTAATAAAATTTTTAAATTACTTGAAAAGTTTTCAGGTAAAATAATCGGTAATTTAATGTGTTTAATTGTTAAAGCTCCATCTTTTTTCTTTTTATTAGTTAACGGAATTCTTCGTAAATAAGGAGAACAATAATATAAAATGATCTTATGAGCACGGAATATTTTCAGTGGGCATACTAAGGTTCATTATCAAATTCAATAGTAATATCATAATACACATCATCTAAAATTCAAAAAATGTTGCAACCTTACAATTTATAATTATTTTCTTTACTTGATTTGTTAAATAATTCGATCTATATTATTGTTTTAACAGCATTTCATTTCACAACCTTATTATTGTATGATTAAAATTTTGAATTTGAATTCGGAACAATTGTTCCACTAAGATTTTGTAGTGAGTATTTATAAAGACATGAAAATATTCGGTTTTTAGCATTATTAAAAAAGTTAATATATGAACAAAAAAAAAATGAAAAAAAAATTAATAACATCGTTTTATTTAGAATTTAATCAATACATGTTGATTACATAATCTTAAATGTTAAGATGACACATGGTAAGTTCTTTTATTTCGGATATAAGGAACCAAGACTAATAAGTCCTATAATGTTGATATCTGGGGCCGTCCTAAAAGAACCGTCAGTCCAAAACTAATATTATCAATTGGTCAATATATCCAGTCATTATTATTAAAATCATAATAAATATATATTATAAATACCGTTTTTAGTTTTTACTAATTATAAAGTAAATAATAAATAATTGAATCGTTATTTCAAACAAAAAAAATTATAAAGATTTAGTTAGTTAGTTTAATAACCATTTCGTTTTTTCTAATATTTTCATGATCTAATCTTCATTGGCCTGTTTGACTTTAAACTAGTCCCTAGGGCCTAGGACATGAGGACATCAGTCCTGAAACAGGTTCAACTCATCCCTATATATTCATTTGCTATCATAAAGTGTTGTATATACACATAATATATAAACAAGATTTTTATTTTTAATATAATAAATCAAAAAAATATATTTAACTTTGTATATAAGAATTTTGATTATATATATATAATTATATAATGATATTACAAATAAAAAAAGTGTTCGCTATCTTCAGAAATATTAAAACTATAGGTTTTCCTATAGTATTCTTTTAAAAATAAATAAATGTCATGTTAGAAAAAGTTAAACTTTTAGTGAAAAATATCAAATATATACTAACCTTTTTGTTCTATTATATGTATTTTTTTTTTTTAAAAAAAAATAATTTTAATTTGAAAGAAAATTTAAAATTACATTCAGACTTCAGTTGCATTTTTTTGGTTCAAGTAAATTATCAAATTAGTATAGTTTACTTTTACTGCTTGCATAATAAACACTTGTTATCTAAATTATTTGTTTTTTTAAACTTTTTCAAGATTTTCATTCCATATAAATGTTGTCCTGTAAAGTTCCATTCATAATATTCTCCGCCAATCCAATCTGCGTAAATTTCAGAATATCGCACTTTTTACGAAGTAAGAATATAATTTACTATTTTATTTTTATTTGTTTATTTATTTTGTATAAAATAAACTCAAGCTATGCGATAGCTTAATTTTATCACTTTTACGCCCTAATGCACATATTAGGTCATTCCAAATTAATTTTTAGTTTAACGACTTTAACGTTCTCCTCCCCCTCTATTTTTGAAAATTTTAAAAATAATTTAAACACATATGTTCACATATGTTTAAATCACTCCTCTTTTCTAAAGTTGAGTTGTACCGAATATTTCCGATTTTACTGAAGTATTATTATGTTTAAAATAACATGTTTGTTTAAATTTAATATTTCCTCCTCCCAAATTTTTCAGCAGAAAGAACGTTAAACTAATTATTAGTTTTGAATGGTCTTATAAGATCACACAACAATAATTAACTTTCTAGATATCTTAGATAACAATACAATAGTGTAACGGTAAATCTTGTAAAGAAACAGTCAATAAATGTAAATATGGACTTTTTTCCAATTTTAGAGCTTTAGAGCACGAAAAATAATAAATTTAATTGATATAAAAATAAATATGCATTGCTTTATGAATGAATCTTACTACGTAAATGGTATCACGTGAAACATCAGACTTGAACAAAAAATACTTACCGTAAATAAACTTTAACACAAACTGATTGATTAAAATCTCTACTTTCATTGGTGTATATAGCTAAATCTTTTTGTTTATAATCTTTACGGGATGAGTAATTTATTCATTGATCCGATTAGCTGAATATACTGTAAATAAATTTATTAAAATTATTAAATGTGAAACAAAAAATTTTAATTGATAACTTATAACTACGCCATTATTATAAGTTTAAATGAAAAATAGACATTGCAAATATTTTTATTAACCTTTTTTTTTTCTTTATTGACAAAACACATAAAAATTTTAAAATTATGCATAATTGAATATAATGAAGCAAAAAGGTAACTGGCCAATTCATTATACTGTATACTCAGTGTATAGTTTCAAATTTTGTATTAGATAGATAGTACTTTCTTGACGTAATGTATTTACTTACGTTGATTTTGGAATTAATTGTTTTTGCAATTATTCCCGCACTGATAAAGTTAAAATTAATATTTGTCCCGTCAAAAACATCACTCTTATTTCCTTTTTTAATACGAGCCTTGAAATATATTATTGTCATGTAATTTAGTTGTACCCACTCATGTCATTACACAAATAATACCAAAAAGTCTGGAGGACTTAAACAGTTTCCGTTTTCCTAGTCTTATAAGATTGTGACGGCTTATAAGTAAAAAAGAAATTATGATGCATAACCAAATTAGCCTTCTAACATCGAGATAGTATAGAAAAGTTCATTGTTAAAACTTTTGTTTACACCTAAAATAGTTTTCTTTTAATTCTTTCGATTATTGAAGAAACCATGCAAACTTATCAACATCATTTCAATCTTTGATCAAGTTTATAACATTAATGTAAAATATTTTAAACTATGTTTGCTTTTTCATTAAAAATTTTTTTTTTTACATTGTGCAGCTGATAGTAGTTAGTAGTTTAAAATTCTCAAATTAGGTAATTTTTATTCCAAAATTTCCGATTTTTTGAGTTAAAGAAACAAAAAATTTTTTGCTTAAAAAAAAATCAATCATTATGGCGGGATTTGACAGTGAATTTGTTTAATATTTTTATAAGATAGTGATATATATTATTGGTCAGTCTATTGGATAATGCTAATTCGGACGGACTAGTATTTTTTGTTAATGGCTAAATATCAAATTCTTTTAATACTAAATTAATTATTTTAATAAGTTTAACATCAAAGCGTCAATATAGACGTTTAAACTATTTTTATTTCACAGAGAAAAATAATTTCAGTACAACAGACGTTTAAACTATACCTTTTATTTATACATGTTCTTATCTGAATGACGCAATAACTATCATTTTTTAAAGGTTTGCTTCAAATTGAGTTTCACTAGTTATTTCACTTTTCTATTTCTTCATTATGTGCTGTTTTTTCATTTAACTGTTTCTTGCTCTTTAAGACAATTTAAGACATTGAACTCTTGATTTTATCTTTACTCATAAGACATTTAAAATGTTTTGAAATATATAGAATAAATTATTATTAGATGATATTTGTAATTTTAATTCTGGATAATTTATAATCATGATTTTTATTAAATACAACAATTTAAATTTTATTTTGAACCAATATACCATACATAAAAAGATAATTTAATAATGTTATTTAGTTAAACTAATTTCTCTGATTCAAAAACTTCATTCAATATTATTTTCATCATCTTGATTCATTTCATTAAGATCTATAAAATAAATAAACAAATAGTAAATATATATAAATAAAGTAACAATAAAATAAACACTAAAGAATAAATATTCTTACCTGATTCATCTAATTGGCAATCAAAACCTTCTGAAACTATAAATCAATTAAATTATTATTAATAAAATATTATTTTATTAATTATATAAATTACCCATAAATATAATTTACTTACATAATGTTGATTGAATAGCACCTATTTATAGAAAATATATAATAATTAGTAACATATTAAATATAACTTTATTAAAAAGTAATTAAATTAAATTACCTGAATTTACTGGTTCTGGAAGATTTTTGAAATTTAAAAGTCTACTAGTATAGATAGCTTGTGGATGTGTTTGAATGTTTTTAGATCTTTTTTCACTTGTTCTGTTTAATTTAATCTTATTATCATATTCATTTACTTGAGATTGAGTATCATTATCACCATTAAAATGCAATTTCATAAGTTCTTGATACAATTCTTTAGCAGTTGGTCTATTTTCTGCTTTAGCATCCCAACATTTAGTAATCAAATCTGCATGTAATTTTGGTGTAAATTTAAAAATATTTGGTCTAAGTCCTTTACATATTTTAATAGCTAAAGCATGATTATGAGGAATATCATTATAAGGAGTTTCTTCAGATATATATTCATTCATCATTATTCCAAATGAATAAATATCAGATGCTTTTGTATATTGATATCCACGTAAAACTTCTGGTGCCATATAAGGTAATACTCCATAAATTCCTTCCTGTTTAACTGATTGCTTTTCATTATTTGCTGGTTGGCACATTCCTAAATCACTTATATATGAATAAGTATCACTATGATATAATATATTACCTGAATGAAAATCTTTATGAATTTTTCCAGCATTATGAATATCCAGAAGCCCACTTGCAATTCGGAATAATCTTCCAATTTTTGAATTATAACTTGATTCATTATTCATATAATAATTTCTCAAATTTCCATCTTCACAATAATTTAAAACCATCATATAATCTTTGGTATTTGGATCTTGAGTTATTCCATAACATTGAATAACATCTAAAAGATAAATCTGAAGATGAGATTTAATCTAATAAAAGTGAAAAATTTTTAATAAATATAAATAATACATAAATAAAATCAAGTAAATAGATTACATTACCGACTAATTTTAATTACCTCATTTAAGAATTCTGTACTTAAACAAGAAGAATTATCCAAACTTTTTAATGCAACTTTTTTATCAACATACTTTTTCCATTCTTGATTTTCAATATTCCAAAAATAAATACATCCTTCAGGCCATTTAGCTGAATAAATTTTACCAAATCCACCTTTGGTAATATAAGTAATATCTTTAAAATTTTCAAAAGGTATCCATTCAAGATATTTCATATGATGAACAGCATTAAGTTGTGATTGTTGTATAAATTCATCAATATCTTTATTTCCACTAGTCCAATTTTTAAAGTTATCCTTAAATCTTTTAGAATTACAAGGTTGACACCATTTTTCTCCTGTGCCAGGTTCATTACATTCTCCACATATCCCATATGCTTGTTTTCTTTTTTCTAAGTCATTCATATAAACTACTTTTTCAGCTGCCTCTACTATTAATTCAGTAGTTGAATCTATAGTAGAATTTGTAATGACATGGTACTTTTATAATAAATAATTAAAAAAAAAACTATTATTATTTAAAAAATAATGTTATTAATAATAATGATAAAGTGAACTGTTTTTACCTGATATACACTATTGTAACTCCATAAACTTTTAAGATTTTCTTTAGAATTCATTTTGGATATTTCCATACGATTTAGGTTGTATATATAGATTGCAATCTATCTATTAAATTCAAAGATAACAAATAACGTTATCTAATAAATGAAGCGTAAAAAAAAAAGTAACGGAGTTCGGGTAAATTTATAATAATACCAAACAAACTCTTGTGCAACATGTGTAACATTCATTAAAAATTTCTATAAATAGTATAGTATAAACCTGGGTTACAATTGATCGGCATAAAAGAAAGCAATCATAGAATAAAAAATTTTCGCAAATGGGTTAAGTTCATTATTTAATCATTCTAGTCAATATTATGCTTTGATAATAATAAATTAACTAAAATTGTTTGCTAAAATTTATATATTAATAATATTATTAAAGTTAATAATTTCTCCCTGTAATAAATAAACTACTTTTACTTAAATGAAATCATCCTAGTAGGCATTGAAAAGGATGGCTGGACTTTTCTTTGAATATAAAACCATAAAATTAAATTGAATTATTTAGTTATTAATTATTATCATGTAAAAAATTTTTTTACTTAAATGAATTATCTTTTATAAATTTCGTTATCATATGACTTTTCCATTTTGTCGATCCATAGCGGAATTGTCATGTGATACCGATGAATATGGATGTAAACAAAAATTATCATAAACTCTAATTTTCACAGTTTACAAAAATTTTAAACAATTATGGGAACAACAAATAAATCTTTATGAAATTTTATTAGAGTTGAAATCAAATAAATCATCATCATTATACTACAGTTCTATTCGGAAAAAAAAAAAAAATTTGGATCATTAGTTAGAATACATATTTGTAATTAGTAAAAATAAAAATGAAAATGTATTGAATAAATTTGTAAAAAAAAAAATTCTTTTTTTTTGCATTTGACTTTAATCAATTAAACTAAATATAGTTTGATATATAAATTAAAAATCTATTTTCATAAGTTTAAATCATCAAAAACTATCGTTAATCCGTTGAAGTATGTGAGATATTTTTAAATTTTGTATATCATTAAACGCGATTAAACAAGCGGTACGTACTATATTTATTAAAAAAGTTGAATTTTTATTATTCAAATTTTGTGGCCTTTGGTTGCAGTTTTTTAACCTTGGCGTTAACTAAAAAAATTCCTAATAATAAGGACCAATAATAAGGACATATTAATATTATAATATAGTATTCTCTAAATTTATTATGCATCTTTTAGTTTACATATTTATAAAATTGATTGTTACAATACTTTTTTTAAAAATAAAAAAAATTTGAATTTTGTATTAAAAATTTTAAAAATTATTTCCTTTCGAAATTGTATTTGTTCGCAACTTGATCAGCAATTCGCATATTATTATCAGACTACGTAAAAAAAATTCATTTTTTTTTTTAATTAAACTAATTAAAATAATAAAAAAAAAAAACTTTTTCATTTTCCCAGCTGTGGTAATTATTTTGATATAACAGCACATGAATTTGCGAACTTCATAGATTTGAATTTTCCCATGGCTGGGGTAATTACCAAAATTAACGATATTAATGTGTTACAAACAATATTTCTAAAATAAAAAGCACAAGATTTCTGGGAAAATAACTTTATCGATTGATTCTATAAATAGCAACTAACTGAAAAACCAAAGTAAATAGTATATTTTTGAAATCTAAGCCAAGAATTTCTTTCTTATACGAATACTAAGTTTATTTTCTTTATCAGATTAACTTGACGAAATAAATGGTTTAGATTGGTCTGTAAATCTGAAAGATTTGATTGATAGAAGTATAATTTTTATTAAAATTAAAATTGTGATTGAACGTGAAAAGTAAACAAATTGTACAGTACTGATTTATTCTCATAAAGATTTTATGTAAGTCCAATCCAAATAAAGCCTCGTCATATTTCCAAATTAAGTTGTATATAGTCCATCATTCACAAACGAAAATTTCTAATAATGTATATATGAAAAAAAGTATAAATACGTTTTTAACGATATTTTTTTCTCACATTAGTCAGACAAGTCAGCCACATATAATTGAATCAGGTGACAAAACATATTTCATTAAACAATCCATTTTGCTTATTGTTATTCCAAATCGGGACATAAATGAAAAAATCATATACAAACAGTAATTGCAGTACGATGCTGAGACGTTGCTTTAATTAAAATGACTAAATATTGAAATATTAAATTGAAAAAAAAATATTTGACAACAAATAATAAACTCATCACTTTTTTTTTGTGTCATTTTTTTTTTTTGATTCCAAATCAAATAAATCCTCTCTCAATCTCTTGTTTCTAAAAAATAAATAAGAAAAAATAGTTATTGTGACCCTTACAAAGCCACATCGAGTTATTACCATTTTTATCGATGTATAAACATTTAATTTACACATAAAAATTCTTATACTTTTTAACATATTTTTTATAATAAAGCAGTAAAACACTTTTATTCAAAAAAAGTCTCTTTTTTTAAAGAAAAATATATATATATACATATCTGAACGTACAGTATATTATAATAAACTACGTAATTTAAATTCTTTATTAGAGTCGCACTGCAATGTAACACAAAAACAAAAAAGTCGGTACCATCAATTTGAGCTTTCTGATTGGATTTTGTAGATTACCTAACGTGTATATATATAGCGATAAATTAGATAAATTTGGTGATATCATTATAGGCCATTAAAATTGTAGATCACGAATTCACACGCCATGATTACGATCTATCTTTTGATCATTAATTTTCATATTTGGTTAAATTTAGATCAATTACTGCAAGCTAAAAGATTGTTATCCTATTTTGGAATCTAGGTCAACCTGGACTAAAAATCATTTTCACGTAAAATTACAAAAATTTTTAAATTTTGATTCTTATTTGAAATACATATTTTGTGTCATTTTTGGAAATCAATTTAAGAAATTTAAGAAATGAATAAAACAGATGACTTTACTTCTAAGATGTATAATTCATCCGCCTCAGCTCCGGACAATTATCATTTCAGACTGTCAAATACAATTTACGAAGCAATCTTATTGTTCAATTTTAACGTTGTATTTTTGAAACCTAAACAAGAATTATTATTTTTTTTTTTTTGATGAATACTAAGCTTGATTTATCGTTCAAAATTCATTAACGGACAAAAACGTTAAAGCTTTTATAGTAATAATGAATTGATTGATAAATTAGAGAATTTATATAGTCTATTGCATAATTACAAATAAACAAATTTAATAAATCCACCAAATAGATATACCGTCACACTATGAAAGATTAGATTAATAGAAGTATTGTTTATGATTGAACTGAATGAACAGGTTATTCAGATATAATTATTTTATGCAATTAATGGTCTTAAATGTTAGTATTTCATAAATGAAAAGTTTTGATAGAATAGTTACGTATATAATATAAGAAAGGTTTTAGATTTTTTCATAGAAGGTTTAATTTGTATAAATTTTTTAAGAAAACCCCATTTTATGTTAAACAATATATTTTTTTTTTTCATATTATTCAGATGAATAATCAAAAATTGGATCAGAAGATGAAAAATGTATCATTAAACGGTTTGTTGACTTTGTTCAGCTGATATGTTAAATTGGGTCTTAAATGATTTTTGAAAATTTATTATAACGCGTTTTATTATACTAAATCGGGTTGTAAATGGTTCAATCTAAATGGTCGATATGAGATATTTTTTTAATATAAAGGCATATCAAATTCGAATCCCTTTCAGACAAAGTTTCAAAAAAATATTTCACTCTTAAAAAAAAAACTAAAATAATCCAAGCTTCATTATCGCGATGGTTAAAGGTTCTGCATTTCAGGATGGTAACAATCATCTATTTTGCACCGAAGTCTCAACTGGAGTAAAGAGTGATTCATTTGGTGCATCCGCAGAAGCAAAGTATAATAGTTCACTATACAGATACTGTGGTGATGCTGGAGATCTTAAACTTTTAAATGCAGGACTTGGAGCAAAAGCTGCAGCAAATACTATTGATGGCCTCAAAGCTAAAGTTGAAGCACGTTATGATTTGGTAGATTATGAAGCGGGAGGCTTTAAATCAAAATTTGGTGTCAGTGCTGACACAGGTGGATCAATTGGCTCCAATGGCGTAGAGGCTAAGGTTGCAGGTATTGGTTTTAAACTTGGTAAAGAAATAGGTGTTAGTCTTCCTTTTGGAGAAATTTCATTTGATTTGGGAAAATTGTTTTAATAGTTTAATTATTTTAAATTTACTATAACTTGTCATATTTTACCTGTAATATTTTGATATTATCTTTTATTGTTCTGTAAATTTTTTTTACTTTTATATTTGTTATTTACTTTATTAATAAAGACAAGTTTTATTATTATCATATTATTACAAAAAAATTTACTTCTCATAAATAATTTTATGGCGCAGTTTTTTCATTAATGACATGATAATCTTGTTTATTCTCTGCCCAAGACGTGATATAATATAAATTGAATATTATGTTTTTAATTCACTGATTGATCCATGAATATTGTAATTAAAATTTATATACTATCATATATTTATATTTATAAACATTTCATATACTATACTTTCGCGAAATTAACATTGTAATAGCATCATTATAATAAATAATTAGAACCAATCATAATTTAATAAAAGCTAGTTTATTTTTAGTAACGCATCTCGATCATCTTTGTTAGCGTTACTTGGTTTTCTATTTCATGCAATCTCTTTTTGTTTTTTTCGTTATTTATTTTTTTTTATTATTATTATTTTCTATTATCAAACTTTTACTTGTTAAAATCACTTTTCTTCATCACCATTTCCCTTCCGATATCATTTATTCATAATATTGTGCGCTCTTTCTATTCTATGATTTTGTTATATCTGTTAATCCAAATTTTGTTCTGAATATTTACGAAACAATCGAAACATGTTTAATAATCATGATATTTTTCGATTCTTGATTACTCTTTATTTTATTAAAGCCATTATTAAATAATCCTTAAACTAATTCCTAAACCTTTAGTTTTGCCAATAAATATTTTCAAAATCCTCTCTAATTAATATAATAAATCAACATTTAATCGATCTCAAATATTGTAATATCTTGAAGATTTTTGTGTAAACAATTTCTCTTCATATGTTACCAAAATATTTTCTAGTACTATTTCAAATAATGTCATCTAGATTATTTAGTGGAATTATTATTTATTGAAAATTGGTTTATAGATGTTTTCAATATTAATTTGAATATATACGAAGAGAAATATTACAATCTATTATTAAACATTTCCTCAAACTTTTACATCATCAATAAAATTTAAGATTTAACTTTACTACGTTTTTATTATTTATGAATAATAAATTATAATTAGGTGGAATTATTAATAAAATTAATATCATTAAAGTATGTAAAATTGCCCTATTAATATCGAATAATATTATTATTGTATAAGTCAAAGTTTGCATTGAATTCTTTAAGCTCTATTGTTAATATTATAAATGTAATTAATAAATTAATATATATGAATTTAATAAATATCGATATTTTTATTTTATTATAAATTATTATTATTATTTACCACATGTAAAATTTCTTTTACAACATTATCGTAAAAAAAAGATTTTTTAAATAACGTTTTTTAATTAACGTTATTGGAGAGTAAGAATCAGATCGAGAAATCCATCTTGGTTGATTGAAAAAAAAAAATTGACCCCAATATGAATAATTTGAATTGTGCAACGTGAGATGCGTGATGCTTCTGCGCCCAATTTATCCAATATTTATTATAGTTAAAATGGTCATTTGCACAAATCCTTGTGGTTCCGGACTTCCGGTTAATGAATTATTTTCTCCCAGGACGATGCAATTGGCCGCAGCAGATCACATCATCAACTATCCAGTTAAAGTATAATGGGGCTTTTTTTTCCTTTTTTTTATATTTTTTTTTCAGTTCTTATAAACTTGCAAATTAATATTTTTTTTCGGTTCTTATAGACCGAATAAATTTTTTTTTCGTTTTTTTTCAAACAAAAAAAAATTTGTTTTTATTTTACAGTTGTTTTTTTAAATAGTTTCAATTTTTTTAAAAAATATTTTATTTTTAAAGTTGAATTTTTTTATTTATTATTATTCATTTTTTTTTTATTTACTTCACAAGTTTTTTTTTATTCTTATAATTAATACTAATATATTTAATTTACCTAAATATTGATTGTTATATTAATTTAAATTACATTAATCCTGTTGCAACGCAACAAGTTATAGCTAGTTATTGACTGAAATTATTTTTATTTGGTTTCACTCAATCGATTGTTTATTGAAAATTTCCTTTTTTCTTTTGTGCTGATCAATATCGTAACAAGGTATTTTCTTTTTAGAATTTTTGTATCAAATTTTTGAATGTTACACATGCACAAGGGTTGACTTGTTGAATAAAATTTTCCGAACTCTGTAATTTAAATTTTTTTTTTTGCGTTTCATTTATTATATGGTTAACGTTATTTTTAAATTTACCAAATAAATTGTAATTTACATATATACAATGCAAATTAATTTAGTATGGAAATATCAACAATAAATCCTAAAGAAACTAAAAGAAATTTATGGAAATATTTTAGTCCTGTTAAATATCAGGTAAAACAATTCATTTTGTCATATAAATATATAATAGTATTGAATTTTTAATTTGAATAATAATGTTTTTTAATCATTTATCATTAAAAGTTACATGCTACAATTTCTACTATTGGTTCAGCTATTGAATCAGTAGATGATAAAATAGTTTATATGGAAGATTTAGAAAAAAGAAAAAAAGCATATGGAATATGCGGAGAATGTAATGAACCTGGCACAGGAGAAGATTGGTGTCAATCTTGTAATGCTAAAAGATTTAAGGATAGATTTAAAAATTGGACTAGTGAAAATAAAGATATTGATGAATTTATACAACAATCACAACTTAATGCTGAGTATTATAAAAAATATCTTGAATGGATACCTTTTGAAAATTTTAAAGATATTACTTATATTATCAAAGGTGGATTTGGTAAAATTTATTCAGCTAAATGGCCTGAAGGATATATTTATTATTGGGATATTGAAAATCAAGAATGGAAAAAGTATGTTGATAAAAAAGTTGCATTAAAAAGTTTGGATAATTCTTCTTGTATAAGTACAGAATTTTTAAATGAGGTAATTAAAATAAGAAATGTTAACTTATTTACTTAATATTATTTTTATTAATTCCTTACAATGTTTTTATTAGATTAAAACTCATCTTCAGATTTATCTTCTTGATGTTATTCAATGTTATGGAATAACTCAAGATCCAAATACCAAAGATTATATGATGGTTTTAGAATATTGTGAAAATGGAAATTTGAGAAATTACTATCTCAATAATGAATCAGATTATTATTCAAAAATTGATGAATTAATACGAATTGTAAGTGGACTTCTAGATCTTCATAATGCTGGAAAAGTTCATAAAGATTTTCATCCAGGTAATATATTATATGATGTTCATACCGATCCATATATAAGTGATTTAGGAATGTGTCAATCAGCAAATAATGAAAAGCATTCAGTTAAACAAGAAGGTATTTATGGAGTGTTACCTTATATGGCACCAGAAGTTTTACGTGGATACCAATATACAAAAGCATCTGATATTTATTCATTTGGAATAATTACGAATGAATATATATCTGAAGAAACTCCTTATAATAATATTCCTCATAATCATGCTTTAGCTATTAAAATATGTAAAGGACTTAGACCAAATATTTTTAAATATACACCAAAATTACTTGCAGATTTGATTACTAAATGTTGGGATACTAAAGCAGAAAATAAACCAACTGCTAAATAATTGTATCAAACATTAAATAAATGGGATGATTATAAATTTAATGATAATGTTAAACATCAAATAAGTGAATATAATGATAAAATCGAATTAAATAAAACAAGTGAAAAGAGAACTAAAAACATTCAAACAGATCCACAAGCAATCTATACTAGTAGACTATTAAATTTCAAAAATCTTCCAGAACCAGTAAATTCAGCAGGTAATTTAATTTAACTTATACTTTGATAACCAAAAAAAAAGGTTTACATTACTAATAACTTTATTTTTAATAGTTGCTACTAAAACAACATTATGTAAGTAATTATTTCTATTGGAAATATAATTAATAGATTTTTATATTGTTTTTAATAATATTATGTTAATTAATTTATAGATTCAGAATGTTTTGACTGTCAATTAGACGAATCTGGTAAGATATTTATTCTTTAGTTCTTTATTTTGCTAATATTTATTAATTTACTTATTTTGTAGATTTCAATGAAGTTAATCAAGATTAAGAAAATAATACTGAATGATTTTTTTTTTATAAGAATCAAAGAATTTAGTTTAATTATATTATTAAGTTATTCTTTTATACTAGCAGTTATTATTTATGTTTTCGTATTTAGTATTTTAGTTTAATAAAAATAAATTATTAATTGGTTAGTTATTGATTGTTCATTTATGATAAATTAATTTTACTATCATTAAACTAACTTTTATTTTGACGTAAAAGACTTAATATTACAGTAAGTAATGTAATTTCAGATTAAACTGAATAACTTTATTACCAGCTTTTTTTTTTTTACTTGATTATGTTTAAACAAAAATAATTTTGAAATTTTTTACAAAAATGTTTTAAAAGCTTGAAATATTTTTGATTGAAAATTATTCTAAAAATAAACTAATGGAAAAACCGAATAAAAACACTTATGAAAAGATTATTAAATTAAACAAGAATAAAAAAATGAAACAAGTCAAAACAAAAAGAAAGATCAAAAAGATGAAACAATAATAAAAGTATCAAATGATAAAGTTGAATCGACAAAAATTGAAAAAAGAAATCTGAGCAAAAAGTATAAAACGAATATAAGAAGAAAGTTCTAATAAGTTATAATAAGTGATTCGATCCAATCAATTGTTTTCATGTTCATTATCTTTCATTTATAGAGATATTTTTATTATCTTTTTCGGAAATGTTGATCTGATGAAAATGACGATTTATGAAATTTCAAATTTCTTTTTATTACTAATTTATTAGTAAAGTGAAATTATTAATAAGTTTACATAAGATATTACTAATTGGTTACATTGATCATTGGTTTTATAACTTGACCATTGAACTAAAAAAATTCAATAAAGCCATAAAAATAAATGATACAGTACACATCTTTTTTAGGCCTAGCACTTATTTAATCCATATTTTTAAACTTATGTTTGTGTTCACTAAATCATTTAAATAAGAGTTTTATAAACTTATTATTATTTTACTGTAAAGAATATACGTACGAAGCTTACTACGTATAGTGGATTTAATATCCGTTATTCGTATGTTGTTTATTTAAATAAAAAATATCTAGGAAAATGGATATTGAATTTCAAAATATTATAAATTAATTTAGTCTATTAAATACTCTATAGATTTTTGTTTAGTCAATAAATTAAATAATAAAATCAAATAATAAAGTTTGTCACACGAACACACGATAATCATTATTCATAATAATCTCAAATAGAAAAGGATCATAGAAGTAGTAATCTAAGTTGTTTCAGAAAGACTATCAACTAATTTTATGATGCTCAGTTGCAATACAATTTATGAGAAATAATAATTAAACTGAAAGCAATAATACTATTTGGATATTAAACTTAAATTTTCTAAACAAATTGCAAATGAAAATAAAAATAAATAAACATTGTTTCAATAATTTCATACTTATATTTAATAGTGTGTTTAATTCTTTTTACTTTATTTATATAAAAATTGTAATAAAAGTATATAATAAAAATGTTTCCTATACAATAACTGATAAATAAACCATCAATGATGAGGAATGGATAATATAATTATTAATTTTTAATTATACATTCTAAACATTCAGAATCTTCTTGAACTAAAATTTCAGTAAGCCTGCGACTTGTATAATATGCTTGTGAATGATGTTGTGTAATAGAAGTACATTCTTGTCCTTGTACTAAAGCTTTGTTTGCTTCTACAAATTCCAACATGTCATTTCTTAATTGTTTATCAATATTAGATACTCTAAATTCATAATTTTCATCCCTGTTTACCTCATAAAATTTATTAATACTTCTAATCCATTTAGATATAATATGTTCAAGCATTATTGTGGTTGGTCTTTTGAAAGGATCTGAATTCCAACATTTTTTCATTAAATTAATATAGCATCTTGGAGTATTTTTTATAATTTCAGGACGTTCTCCTTCACAAATACTCAAGGTAAGGTGATGATCATGTGCTTTACGATAAAATGGAGGAATACCTGATGTAAATTCCCACATTATCATTGAAAAGCTATAAATATCACTTGCTGAAGTATAGGGTTTTTTTCTTAATATTTCAGGCGCCATATAAGGCAAAACTCCATAGACTTCATTAAATTTATTGTCAGAATCTTGTAAATCACTTATAGGTTTACATAATCCTAAATCAATAATAAATAATTCATAGTCATCCGACATTAAAATATTACCATCATGAAAATCACCATGAATTAAATTTGATTCATGGATTACTTTTAGTCCTAATACAATTTTTTCCAATAATTGTAACTTTTCTTGCCACCTAAATTTAATTATATCAGATAAACATTTTCTCAAATTTCCTTTTTTTGCATAACTCATTATTATTATATAATTCAAATTTTTTGGATCTTGGGTAATTCCAAAGAATTGAATAAATTTTGAAAATGATTTTTTCTGGCAATTATAATGATATTTCCACTATATAGATGATAAAAATAATTAAATTTTTACAAAAGAAAATAAAATATACTATTAAATATAAGTAATTTACATACCTCATCCAGAAATTTGCTATTTAAACTTGATGAATTATTAAGTGTTTTAAGAATGACTTCATAATCTGTTTGTCTATTCCATTGTTCTTTATCAAAATTCCAACCATAAATAGGTCCATCTGACCAGATAGCTTTATGAATATCACTGAATCCTCCTTTATCATAATAATTAATATTTGTCAATTTATTATAAGGTATCCATTCTAAAATTTCATAACTATTTTTAGCATTTAGTTGTGCTCTTTGAATAAATTTATCAATAAATTCATTTTTACTAGTCCAATTTGAAAAATCTTGTTGAAATCGTTTAGAATTACATTTTTGACACCACCAGTAAACAGTATATGGCTGTTTGCATTCATTACATAATTCAGATTCATTTTTAGGATTCACTTTGTTACTTTCTGACACTTTTTGATGACAATAAAATACTTTTTCCAAATTGCTTTCTGTTCCTTTTTCTTTTTCATAACATATGGCTAAATTAGTCATTGCTTTAATATGACCATTTTCTGCTGCTTTATGGTACCAATGGAAGGCTTTTTCTAAATTTTTTTCTGTTCCTTCCCCATTTTCATAACATTCGGCTAAACTGAACATTGCTTCTTTAACCCCATTTTCTGCTGATTTTTGGCACCAATGAAAAGCTTTTTCTAAATTCTTTTCTGTTCCTTCTCCATTTTCATAAATTATGGCTAAATTAAACATTGCTTCTTTAACATCATTTTCTGCTGCTTTTTGGTACCAATGAATGGCTTTTTCTAAATTTTTTTCTGTTCCTTCTCCATTTTCATAAAATGTGGCTAAATTAAACATTGCTTCTTTAATACCATTTTCTGCTGCTTTTTGACACCAATAAAAGGCTTTTTCTAAATTCTTTTCTGTTCCTTCTCCATTTTCATAATATATGACCAAATTATACATAGCTTTAATATGACCATTTTCTGCTGCTTTTTGACACCAATAAAAGGCTTTTTCTAAATTCATTTCTGTTCCTTCTTCATCTTTATAACATGTGATTAAACTGAACATTGCTTCTTTAACACCATTTTCTGCTGCTTTTTGATACCAATAAAATGCTTTTTCTAAATTACTCTCTATTCCTTTTTCTTTTTCATAATGTATGGCTAAATTAAACATTGCTTCTTTAATACCATTTTCTGCTGCTTTTTGGTACCAATGAATAGCTTTTTCTAAATTTTTTTCTGTTCCTTCTCCATTTTCATAAAATGTGGCTAAACCAAACATTGCTTTAATATGACCATTTTCTGCTGCTTTTTGATACCAATAAAAGGCTTTTTCTAAATTCATTTCTGTTTCTTCTCCATTTTTATAACTTATGGCTAAATTAAACATTGCTTCTTTAACACCATTTTCTGCTGCTTTTTGATACCAATGAATGGCTTTTTCTAAATTCTTTTCTGTTCCTTCTCCATAACAATATCCAGTAGCTAAATTATTCATTGCTTCTTTATCACCATTTTCTGCTGCTTTTTGATGCCAATGGAAAGCTTTTTCTAAATTCTTTTCTGTTCCTTCTCCATTATAATATCTAATAGCTAAATTAAACATTGCTTTAATATCACCATTTTCTGCTGCTTTTTGATACCAATAAAAGGTTTTTTCTAAATTCTTTTCTATTCCTGTTCCATTTTCATAATGTATGGCTAAATTAAACATTGCTTCTTTAACATCATTTTCTGCTGCTTTTTGGTACCAATGAATGGCTTTTTCTAAATTTTTTTCTGTTCCTTCTCCATTTTCATAAAATGTGGCTAAACCAAACATTGCTTTAATATGACCATTTTCTGCTGCTTTTTGACACCAATGAATGGCTTTTTCTAAATTTTTTTCTGTTCCTTCTCCATTTTCATAAAATGTGGCTAAACCAAACATTGCTTTAATATGACCATTTTCTGCTGCTTTTTGACACCAATAAAAGGCCTTTTCTAAATTCTTTCTGTTCCTTTTTCATCTTTATAAAATATGGTTAAATTAAACATTGCTTCAATATAACCATTTTCCGCTGCTTTTTGAAACCAATAAAAGGCTTTTTCTAAATTCTTTTCCATTCCTTCTCCATTTTTATAATGTATAGCTAAATTAAACATAGCATTAATATAACCATTTTCTGCTGCTTTTTGACACCAATGAAAGGCTTTTTCTAAATTCATTTCTGTTCCTTTTCCGTTATAATAACATATAGCTAAATTAAACATAGCATTAATATAACCATTTTCTGCTGCTTTTTGAAACCAATGAAAGGCTTTTTTTAAATTCATTTCTGTTCCTTTTCCATTATAATAACATATAGCTAAATTATTCATTGCTTTTTCATTACTATTTTCTGCTGCTTTTTGAAACCAATGAAAGGCTTTTTTTAAATTCATTTCTGTTCCTTTTCCATTATAATAACATATAGCTAAATTATTCATTGCTTCTTCATTACCATTTTCTGCTGCTTTTTGAAACCAATAAAAGGCTTTTCCTAAATTCTTTTCTGTTCCTTCTCCATTTTTATAACATAAAGCTAGATTATTTATTGCATTGGAATAGCCATTTTCTGCTGCATTTTGATACCAATGGAAGGCTTTTTCTAAATTCTTTTCTGTTCCTTCTCCATTATAATATCTAATAGCTAAATTATACATTGCTATAATATGACCATTTTCTGCTGCTTTTTGATACCAATGAAAGGCTTTTTCTAAATTCTTTTCTGTTCCTTCTCCATAACAATATCCAGTAGCTAAATTATTCATTGCTTCTTTATCACCATTTTCTGCTGCTTTTTGATACCAATGGAAAGCTTTTTCTAAATTCTTTTCTGTTCCTTCTCCATTATAATATCTAATAGCTAAATTAAACATTGCATTAGAATGGCCATTTTCTGCTAATTTTTCTAAAGAATTAGTATATTCTTTACAACATAATTTTTCAGTAAAAAATTTATTGCAATGTGAACAATTTTTGGTATTTATATTATCAGTATTTTTATTTGAGATATTTGTTTTACCAAATTTGGTTTCCATTTTACTGAAAAAAAAAATTTTTTTAAATAAATTTTTTTTAAGACCATTTATTTTTTATATCATGCACTAAAAAGAAATAATTTAACCAAAAGTAGAAATCATATTGTTTCAGGTTTGTATTACTATTCTTTGATGTAAATCATTTTGATTGGCAGTCTGAAACTCCGAAACTCTGAATTTCTTTGGTACCATATTTTCTGAACACTATTTTTCAGATTCTGAGGATTTACTTAAGTTGATTAATAAAAATTTTGCATTAAACACAAAATGATCAGCAATTGTAATACCAATCAAAATACGTAATTTTATATATATATAGAATCAAATATTATTAAGAGATAATGAGTAATTTATAAAAAAAAATAATTAAATAAATAAAGTAAAAAAGAATTTTTAAATATTCCTTTGGTAATAACTAACGATATTACTAGGAAAATGGAAAACGTTCACGTTGCAATAACTTGCAAGTGTTACGTGATCTACAACTCATTTATTTATTTGGCATGTTTCAGGGGTCAAAATAGGTAGAGTTATATAAATCATGATACGATACATATTCAAAAAAAAGGAAATAAAATTGTCAATCATTGTAACAGGGACAAAAACAAGGTTAAACCAAATTTTGCTAGTTCTAGTGTTTCCAAAGTTTAAGTGGCCGAAAAACTGAAGGATCTAAAGAAGAAAAACAAAATTAGTGAAAAAAACAAAAAAAGGTAATGAAAAAAAGAAATAAAAAAAGTTAACCTACTATTGTCTCCGAAGCCAGGTGGTTAAAGAATTGAAGGATCTAACGAAATTAGAAGATAATCCGTTAGTGATACAGATAATCTGGATGATCTGTACAGATATCCTCCAATCCTCTCATCCGTATCCATTTATCATCCGTATCCATTTAAAAAATCCTACCTGGATAACCGTAAATGGTGGATATCCGTCCGTAGATACGAATTGTGGGTAAACGGGTTGAAACACTAGCTAGTTCAGTATGGTAATAGTCTTTCGCTAATGCTTTGGATATTTTGATTTATTTTGAATTATTTAAACCCTAAGACTAGAGTAGTAAAAATATGCTTTACAAGTTTCTTAATAGTTTGTAATTTAAATAATTATATAATAAAATTATTTATCAAAAAAAAATTATAATAACCATTACGATAATAATTCAATTATAAATTTTATGGCAATCACAAATAAATCGGTACATTATTGAATAATATTATAATCTTTTGCCTTAATTTATATTTAAGAGGAAAATAAATTTTTTATTAAATTATCTGGATGAAACTTTTTTTTTTTGGGCAAACAAAATACACATCTGATTAAAATAATATAAAATTCTGATGGACCGCAGCTTTATTATGTATAGGTATACAGGCAAATAAATATCTTTATTATGTAAATCTGCTATCTAATATAAATATTTTCCATTAATAATTAATCTATTCTTTTAACAAATCGAAAAATTCAATTTTCAAATCATTATAATTTTGGACTACTATATTATTTAACTTAAATTCCTCTACTTTATCAATCATATAAAACAATTCTTCTTTTTCTTCTTCATCAGTGAATTGATTTAGAAAAGCAAAGTATTTAACTCTTTTCATATCCATGATATAATCTTCTATATTATATAAGATATTGTCTTGTCCAACTTTTTTTCTTGTTCCATTTGTTATATTAAAAAATAATAATTTCTTGATAAAAGTATTTTGAGAATTTATCAAAAATATTTCAAGATCATTTGTATTCATAGTAAGAATCAAATCTAAATATTCTAATTTAAAAGGAAGAATTTGACCTAAATTTTGCAATACAATTGAGCTAAGTTCAGTATATCTATTGTTTAAACCAAACGTATAATCGTAATTTATATCAATAGTAAGATAATTAAGGTTTTGTTTAATGGTTTCAATTAAGTTGAATGTTGAATAAATAATCTGATTATTATCATTAAATCCAGTTAATTCAAGGAATTTAATTTTAGTACAATAATTTGTAATTAATTTAATTAATTCAAGGTGCTGTGAATCTTCACAATATGTAAGTTCAAATGATAAACCAAAATTTTCTAAATAATCTCCAGATTTTTGTAATAACAATTCTATTGACTCAAATATTCTATTTATAAATAAAGATTTTAATTTAAATGGTTTAGTTAAATTAATTATTTGTTGAATAAAATTAGAATCTAAAGAATAACAATTAATAATATGAATAGATTCTAAAACATTTAATTGTTCAAATACTTCATTTAAAATATGTATATTTTTAAAATCAATATTACGAAATATAATTGTGTTTAAAGTGTTTAAACGATTATTAGAATTTAATAATATTGGAGGAAATTCTTGAATAAAGCAAATTTTTTTAAGATTTTGTTGTGATTTAATTAATTGTGATAAATGATATTCAATAGTTGTATTATGTTTAACAAAACTTAAAATGTAAAGTGATGTAATTGATTCACAATTAGAACTTAAAAATTTTAATAAAGGAATATTAATTTTAAGATAAAGAATTTTGATATTATAAATGAAATGTGAACTTTGTAAAATTGATTCATCAAAATATTTATTATGATATATACCATTAAAAATATATAATTTTGCTTTATTTTCAATAAATATTTTAATTAATGATTTATGAATGAATTTTACGAAATCTGAATTATGTGTATTAACAGCAGCTGCAACCCATTTTTCAATACAATCACTAATTATAAGTGTATCTAAATGTAGGATAATTAAATAATGTATTTGAAGGAATTAAACGATTTATACAAAATTCATTTAATTTTATTTTATCATTATCATTTAAATTAATCAAATAAGTTTCAATAAAACGAATTTTATGATATTTAATGTTATTATAATTTGTACGTGATACAATTGAAAATGGATTTTCCCATAATAATGGAATTGCTAAATGACACCATAATCTATTGACTAAGATACAAGAGTGTAATGTTGAAAAATCATTCCGAAAATATTGCATAATATCGCTCAATAATTCGGATAATCCTCCTTCTGAAAATATTTTTGAACATGCCATATTTTTAAGTGAAAAGAGAGAGAAAGAGAAGGTGAGGTTTTTATTTAAAGTTTGATTTGTGGTAAATTTAAATTCTTTTTCGGAGTTAGGACTCCGATATTGCTGCATCATTAATTTGTCAATCACTTCGTTCATTTGAGATCACCAAATCAATCGAAGAAGAAATTAAATTAGGTTTATCACATGATATTATAAGATAATTTTTTATTGGTCAATTATATAAATATATAAGAAAAAAATTTCCGGTCGGATATGTATTACTTTGCGTCACCCTGGTATAAAAACTTTTACTCTGAAGTCTGAACAGCAATCATTTACATTAAAGTAAATAAAATTTATGTGTTGTTGGACGTTTACGATTTCATGTTGCCATGCCGATGTAATAATTTCGTTGAAATAATCAATTATATCACGTGGACAACTTACAAAGTCTAGTATTTCTCGTTTTAAATTAAAAATTTCTGAAGACTAAGCTCGTTAGCGGCAATCAAGACTTTAATAATATCTGAAGTTTCATATTCTTTTAAGGAAAGTACAGATTTTCTGAAAAATTTCAGGTAAAATATTTGGTAATTTAATATATATCGAAGTTCTATTGCTTTTCTTTTTTATTGGTTGACAGAATTCTTTGTAAATAAAGAGAACGATAATACAAAATGACCTTTAGTACGAAATATTTTTACATAAGAAATTTCAATAATAATATCGTAATATTCGTCGTCATCCAAAATTTCAAGATAAATTTTGCAATAGTTTATTATCAATCATTATAATTTTGAAAGAATAAAATAAAAAAAAATGCAATATGTTTCACAATATATATGATTATGATTAATAATATGTGTTTTATGTAAATGATTTGTCACGATCATTATTAAGGTTTTTAAAAACAACAAATTATTCGTGTACCGAATTGATCATAATTAAAAAATTGGGCGCATTTTTAGTATTTATATAGAATAGTTTATGCAATTGATCTAACCATAATTACCAATTTGGACGGATATAGTTTAGTATGAGACTATGAGTGAAGCTAACGTTTTTTAAAATTTTTTTTTTTCATTAGTAATGGAAATTACTTTCCAATTTTGATCTAAATATTTTTTTTTTCTCTTCGCAAGAATGAAGTTTTCTTGAAAAAATTCACAAAATGAAAATGGAAATCACTTTCCATTTTTGACCTAATTTTTTTTTCTTTTTCGTAAAAATGAAACTGTCTTGAAAATTCAAAAAAAAAAATTTCCAAAATGAAATTTGGAAATCACTTTCATTTTTGATCTACAGTAATTTTTTTTTTTTTGTGAAAATGAAATTGTCTTAAAAAAAATCACATAATAAAAAAATTCTCTCTTTACGTAAAATCAAAGTCGTTGATTATCATCAAAAAATTTATTTTTTTTTTATTTAATTATAGTTACTAATAAATATAATAAATACAATTATGATAGATAATTCTCATTTTGAAAAAAAAAAAACTTACAACGTAAATTTTTTTCGTCGATCAAAATAATTAGAGATTATCCACCCGATCAAATAAATAATATAATTATAATATTTATTATTTATTAACAGAAATCAAAGAAATATTTATCCTAGTTATAAAATTATATATTTAAATCCAGGTCTCCACTCATATTCTCATAAAATTCACAAAGCTAATTTCATCCATCAAAAAACGATAAAATAGTACAATCAAATGTATATCAAATTTATAATCAATCACTTACAAAATCCACGTAATCATTTGATTGTTAGAAAAGATTCTTTTTTAAAAAGTAAACTAAAATAATTTTTATAACAATATAGTTGGCGGTATATATTTTTTTTATCTTTTTTTTTTTGAACAAATTAATACTAAATTTTATTAGTAATACCCAGTCATCACTAAGCTAGAGGAAAAAAGATTATTAACCTATTTAAGTTAATCAGCTATTGCTTATTAGTATCAAATCAAATTGTTTAACTAGGCGCAGACGTTCATACGTTACACAATTAAAAATTATTTATACAGAGCGTAATCTAAACATGTTACGACTTACGAATTTTTTTAGTTACAGTATATAAATTTATATATTAAAATATTATTATATTATAAAAAATAAAAAAACATATTTTATTAACAAAAGTGTATAAAAAGATTGATATTTTATTAAATAATAAAAAAAGTATGATCTGGATGACGGTTTGCCTGAACTAGCCAAAAATAGATCTACGAGCATCAATCTCTTATAATTTCAAATACTTCATACTCTTCTACTAAAAAATCATCAGTAATTTCTCTAATCGGTCTTTCATAAGTAATTTTAATACTCCTACCCACGTTATTACTTAAAGTAAGATCACTACCACTGAATGATGGACCCATATCAATACCATTATATGTAGCTAACTGATCGATTTTTATACGACTTAAAATATGATTTTCAATATCTAAATTATTCTTAAAAGAGAATATAAAACTATCTTTAGTATCATCATACATATCATTAGATTTCCATGTGTTAGGATTATATCCTCCAAGAATTTCATTGCTACCTTTCACTTTAATAATCGTTACAGTATGAGACTTGTTATTACAGATTTTATGGAATTTTTCAGGTGTAAATCCATCCCGAGTTCCACGAAGTAATAATTTGAACATATTAGTATTAGTAGATGCATTAATATTGGTGTTCATATCTGTATTAATATTCATAGTTGTATTAGTATCCTCAGTATTATAAATCCATTTTGAAAATATTGAAGTAAACATACTTGAGTTGTTCGTATTAATCCATTTTAATATTAATTCGGCGTGTTGAAATGTAATAATTTTCGAATCAATATTTTTTAAACAATCTTCTTTAACATCTTTAATTACATAAGGTTCCGGTTCTTTAATTGATTTCTTATCAAGATTCGAAAAATATTTTGATAAATCTTCATATAATTCTTTTGGAAAGATCTTTTTATAAGGTAATATTTTATCTGAAAATTCTTCTAAAGTTAAATTATAAAATTTGATAAGTTGAATACATCGTTGTAAACTATTCTTTAAAGTTTTAAAATCTTTCTTTGAAAAATTTTTAAGATCTGAAGGAAGTTCTGGATTTTGAGCATGTCCCCATTTAAGCGCATATTCCCAGACTTGTATTTTACTCATTTGAAGTTTATCGTTTTGAATAAGTTTGACCAAAAGTTTTTCTGGAGTCGAAGAGAGATCTAATGATTTGAATATTTTATCTGGATCCTTAGATATTAAATAATCACAATATTTTTGAAGTTCTGTAAAAGAATTATTTTCAAAACTTAATCTATATATATAACTAGGATTTAATTCCATCCAATCTGATCTTTTTTCAATCAAAAAGCATTGTAGAAAAATTATTAATTCTTTCAGGCAAAGTTTATTAGCAGCGATTAAAATTTTAATGATAACTGAGGGTTCATATTCATCCAATGAAATTATTCCACTATAGATATATCTAAAAATATAAAACAAAAAAACAATTATTACACGATTTAAACAAAATGACTAATATTCAATTGTATACTTACTTTAAAATTATTTGAAAAATTTCAGGTAAAATATCTGGTAATTTAATACTATGTGACAAAGTTTCATCATCATTTTTCTTTTTATTAGTTAACAGGATTTTTTGCAAATAAGAAGAACGATAACATAATATGATCATATGAGCTCGAAATATTTTTACATAAGGGTTATTACCAACTTCAATAGTAACATCACAATATTTTTCATCTTTCAACATCTCAAGTAAAATATGAGATAAATTTTGTAACAGTTTATCATAAATCATCAGGTATATGTATATAGTAAGTTATTTATTTAATTCTATTATTACTTATTTATTTATACGATATATATATTTAGTTTTTTCTTTATTGAATAAAAAAAAAAATGGAAACAAAAAAAAATGCAATTCGAGCATTCTATTTATACATGTTTTTATCAATCACATTTTTATAGTAATGGAAAAATCATAGAAATACGTAATTTAGAGAATGTTGAAAGTGACGCATACGTATCCGTTAAATAGAAGAAAAAGAACAATGATTTTGCCGATCACATTAAAAAAAATGGCATTATAACAAAAACTAGCTAAAATGACAAAATATAGAAATACGTAATTTAAGTGAAATAGGAAATTTTTGAAAGGGACAGCATACTATTTGTTTGTTTTTGTTTGTTAAAATAGAAAGAAAGAAAAGAAAGAAAAGAAAAAATAAATCGAAAAAACGTTTTCTATTTATAATGCTTTTAATTTTTTTTTTTCTGGGTAAATGGGTAAATTTATAACGCTTTTGTCAATCACAAAAAAAAAATGTTATTGTTATTTATTATTGTTATTAGGATTTCTAAAATGGGAATGGGTTAATTGCCGATCACATTAAAAAATGGTAACTAACTGTAATTGGACAATAGAAATAGGAAATTTTTGAAAGTGATGCATTTTAATACACCCGAGAAATAACCTATTCGGATTAGGTTGAAACTTAGAAACGATCCTATAGAATTCTATTTCTTTCCATTAAGAAGGTCTGAAAATTCGGTTGGAATGTTACACACCTATGTCGGTAAATTAGGATTTTTTCTATATGGAAAATTCTTGGAAAAAGTCTGAAACTAAGGATTAAGGATATATCTCATTATATCATTTCCGTCCATTGTTAAACCACTACAATTTGTTAAATTTTTGAAATTTCTCATCATTTGTCTACAAAAAATTTGCCATTATGTACATATTTTTCTAAACAAAAAAATTTTGTGGCGTAGCGATATATACGTTATTATACGCATTACGGCATTACCCGTAATGTCGTAATGCTGATATGTTATTGTGATCGACATCAATTACAAAGAAACAAAAGAAACAAAGAAAATAAAATAAAATTAAGAAAACAAAATAAACAAAAGAAAATAAAATAAACAAAAGAAAGCAAAATAATCAAAAGAAATCAAAATTAAAACCGTTTATAACAGAAAATTAATGTACATTGACCACATTTCTGGCTTGCCGCATTTATTTTCTACAAAATTTTCGGTTGGTTCAATAATTTATTTTATTGGTCGGTCTATTAGGATCATGCAAAAATATAATAGACATGAGTATATGACAGAAAACAATTATTTTTCTCCAAAACTCTGTCCAAATATTTTTTATGTATATCACCTGTCAAATAACGTGATACTAATAATGTGTGCTACGCCTATTTCGATGCGGATCCTGATTTTGACGGACTAAATAATTGATATTTTTTTTTATCGGTTTAATAAATATGACTGCAAATTAATCTTTAATAAGTTTTACAGTTTAGTTACAATAATAATAGCTGCGTTACTGACGCAATAACCTAATTATTGGTTATGGTGGATAAAAGTGTCATCCTTCGGGGTGACCGATATTTTACCCCAACCATAACTATTATGTACTTTTCTTTTTCTTTTTTTAGAAATGACTACGATTTTAATAATTCTTTAGGTAAATTAAAATTTTCCTTTTTAAGGTATTTCCTTCCCTCACAGCTCCTGGATTTCTCTGAAACAAATCCTTAAAAATTTGGAATAAAGTAGCCGTTAGACAGTTAATGAATTCTTACATAGATTTTTAATAACTATTTCTGCATTCAGTTATTAATATCTTTTTTTTTTGGACTTGAACTGGAATTTTGTTTAGAAATTGAACCCTTCTGGTTTTCTTTCTTGTAACGTTCAGAACGTTCCTATTTTAAAATTATTATTGATTTTTTATTATTTTTTTTTTTTAGTGTAAACATTTAAAAATTAGAGATTTTTTGGAATTTTGGGAGTGGAATTTTTTTTTTAAGATAATTTTTTTGAATTTATAAGTTTGTGCTTCATAATAAAGTGACTGATTAAAATTTAATAAAGCCGTATTGAAAAATTCAAAGAATTAATAAATTTATCCAAAAATATAATAAAGTTAATTCTAATATTACTTTAATATTTTACATATCCTGTTAAAAATGTAAATTTAAGAAACTCTGAAATTATTTTAATTATTACGGATTTTTTTAAAAAATTAATTATCCGATTTTTAATTAATCACGTTGATGTCATTGATCGTTTACCGATATCGCAGCTATATTAATCATAAAAAGATGATCGCACGTGTTGAGTATCTCGCTGCGGTAAGTAGCCAATTTTCTATGGCGTATTGCGTAAAATCGTAAATAAGTAACAATAGTAACATGCATGATCTTCAGTTTAAAATTCTCAAAACTTCAATACCCGCAAAATTTCTATATAATCAGTCAATCTGAAAAATTTACATAAATATAGATTTCTAAATGTGGATTACTTACGCGGTTACGCCAAGCCAAAATGACAAAGAGTTAAAAGGGACTTAAGTTCATTCATGTTATGTATATATAAAAGTTTAGCACCGTATGATTCATATAATTTTGCTTTCTGCAAATAACATCATTAATTAAATGTTCACGAAGTTGTTGCAATTTATATATTTGTGGAACCTATGAAGCTCTCCGTCAGCATTATAAGTATTCAGCCAGCATTAAGTAAATTAACAAATTTTCACAATGAGTCAAAAAAATTTTAACTCTTTTATAGAGATTAATGAAATTTGTATAGTCAAAACAAATTTGACTGATGAATTAATAGCCATTTTCTACATTTTTTTAAATACATATACGTAAAATATTTATTTAAAAAATTTAAAAAGAAAATCGTATCTAATCAACTCTTAATTCTTTAATCCGATCCGTTTTATGATATCAACTTTAATGTTTGTAATTCAAAATAATTCCCTGCAGCAATGACTCTTATTATGTCTTACACGATTATTAATTTTTGTTTCAAAAACCTGTTTTAGAACAAATATTTGTTTATGTATTAGGAAATCGATTAAGTCGATTGTGATGATCACGTTTGTTTGGCGTTAGCGAATTATACCAATGATAACATGATTTCATCTTTGGTAAGACTCTGCATGTTTTTAGAACTAATAAAAAAGTTATAAATGAAGTTTATTATTACATCATAATAAACTTGATATATTTGTAGAATTTTTTCCGCAGAGCATTTGTTTGAAGATACAAAAATGCGAAAATAAATCCGGAAAATGCCAAATCTGGTCTGAGATACTTCTCAACAGAATTTTTTAATTAATGAACGTTTTTATTATTTATCATGCTTCAAATTATCGACGTATCATTGGCGAAAAAGACTGGTTCTTTAAACAAAAGATTTTATTTTTAAGAATTTGTTAGGCTGAGCTATTTCCAGTTTGATTCAACGAAAATGTAAATGATTTATGATTAATATGTAAATTTTAACATTAATACTATGACGCCTGCTCTTCATAATACTATATTTGAGTTTTATTTTCATCTTCATAATTAATGATTATTTACAGTCAATTTCACGTGACTACGAAAATGTTTTTTATTGCGCAAATAGTTTTTTTTTAATCCCATTATATAAATTTATTTCAAACAAATAAAAAGAATTATAACCAGAACTCATTCTAAAGCCTCGAGAGCCGTTAATATTAAACCAGACTCCCAAGAAACGAAAGGAAGAGAATATCGGGATTGGAGATATATATAGCAATGCTAGGAATAGAGTTCAATCGTGAAAGCTGTAGGATCGAACACCACGGGAGAAGAACCGTTAGCAGAAGAAACAGAATTAGTGGCCAAAACATATTTATTAGTTCAAATAACTTTCTGATAAATAATTAGCAAGATATATAATATTAATCTATTAATGTTTTAAAATAACTGAAATATTAAACTTGTTACACAATTACTGTTAAAGTCGATAATAAGAGTTTATAAATAGGGAACATTTAAAATAATTTTGAAAGCATCAATAATTATTTTAACTGAGGTAAAGCTTAATTTAAAAATATTTAATATGAATAAGTATTTCTTAATTTGTTAAAATGAAAAGAAGAGTTGACAGGAAGCATTAAATTAATTGATTCACTTAAATCTCTAATTAACAATATTTGTTTCGACTTTCTATGAAGAATTTATAAATTTAACGCTTTCTGTCAGCTCTTTCTTTTCATTTTTAACAAATAAAGAAATTTCTTATTCATATTAAAATATTTTAAATTAGGTTTGCGTAAGTTAAAATTATTATTAGTGTTTCTAAAATTCTTTTAAATATTCCTTATTTATAAACTTTTATTATCAACGTTACAGTAATCGTGTAACAAGTTTAATGCTTCAATTATTTTAAACATTGTCATAAATCTTCCATTTGAACAGGATTTGCAATTCAAAAGTTGTTTAAATTACTTTGTTGCATTGCACGTAAAAAAAAACCATAAATAAGCAAGGCATATGTAAACTGCGGATATCAAATTACTATCAAATGATGCAATATGGCATTGGAATGTTATCATGATCAGCTTTCATTCATTTTCATGAACGTAAGCTTTGGCATTGTATTAAAGGAAATTGCTTTAAATAATTATTTATACTTTAATTAATCACTCCATAAATAACTCGGGCAGACATTGTGACATAATTTTACACGCTTGCATGCAATTTCACGTAAATATTAGTGACATTAATCAGAACAGTGTTTAATTAGATTAAGGCCGTTCCATCATTTAACGTACCTCATCCTTTTTTTCCATTTCGTTTAATCCGTGAGATAATAGCTTTCTTATTATTATAAAGGATGAGATATAATTTCTTTGATATTTTATTATTAGAAAAGAGCAAGAAACATGAGATATAAAGTATTCTTTGATATTTTATTATCAGAAAGGTGTAAAGAGACATATGATACAAAACTCCTTTTATATTCTATTATTAAAAATAGGATAAAACCCGGAATTTTTTCAGATTAAGATTAAAAAAAACTGAGAACATGAGAACATTTAATTTAAATATACAGTATATGTTTTAAAAAATTATTAATACGTTCAACCATTGTTCAACCTCATTATTATTGAAATTTTTGCTTTTTATAAACCCATTCTCTTTCAAAAGTTACATTAAACCAATATAATTTTTAGTTCATTAAGAAATTGTTTGAATGTCAAAACCAATATATTATATTTGCAGTGCTTGTAAAAGTCCTCCTATCCACCATGTACATTTCATATAAAAAGCCGAATTGCTTTTATAATTTGCTAAGAAACGAAAAACTGCTGTTGTAAAGTCCATAGTGCAAAGTACCAATATGCAAAACATCACGTCAACAGATTAGCTTTGCACGTGATCTTATTAGTGATCAATAAATCATTTAACAAAGTGTTAAATGGTAAGTCTAATTGCAAATATGGAAATCAGTTTGTCAGCTGATTATCGCCCAATATTAAATTGATGCGCAATTTAAAAAAAAATTTTTTTCTTTTTATTCGCTCACTTCCGCACTTATTAAAAATGTCCAAGCAATTTTTTTCAAGTTTAAGTCAAAATTATATTGAAATTTTGAAAGATGACGAATATTATGATATTACTATTGAAGTTGGCGAAGATCCGAATGTAAAAATATTTCGTGCACATATGATTATCTTGTGTTATCGTTCTCCATTTTTACGAAGAACTTTGGCTTCCAACAAAAAAAATGATAGTCATGTCTTAGCTCACATTAAGCTGTCAAATATCTCTCCAGAAACTTTTCAGATTATTTTAAAGTAAGTTATATTTACAACAAAGTTTGTTAATAATATAAGTCATTTATTTTTGTCATTACGAACTTTTTTTATCTTAACGTAAATTTATGTAATATAGATATATCTATGGTGGTATCATTTCTTTAAATAAACAAGAACCTTCAGAAACTTCAAAAATTTTGTATAGATTTTATGGTTAAATCTCCCGAGAAAGTATTTAAATCACTTGACTTTATTTCACTTCCTGAAGAATCTTTAGTTTCCCTCATTAAAAGAGATGATTTACAAATGAAAGAAGTTGAAGTTTGGGATCATGTATTAAAATGGGGTGTTGAAAAATTTTTTCACTTCTTTCAGATCCTACAACTTGGTCAGATGATGACTTCATAATGATGAAAAATACTTTACAACATTGTTTACCTTTAATTAGGTTTTTCAGTTTATCTTCTGATGAATTTGTACAAAAAATTCGTCCATATAAAAAACTTCTAAACGATCAGCTTTATGAAGAATTGATATGTTCTTATTTGGATTCCAATAGTAAACCAAATGATAATATTTTACTTCCAAGATATGGAAATATTGATGGAATCATTGATTCAAAAATTGTTAATTTAAACATCATAGCTTTAATTTCTAGATAGATTGATAAAACTGATATTAATAGTAAATTTCTTATACAAGAGAATTTTATTTGCCATACAAATTTGAATTATTATTAAAGGGAAGTCGAGATGGATTTACTCCTAATGAGTTTCATAGATTATGTGATGATAAACTTTGTACTATAACATTAATTAAAGTAAAAGTTACAGAAGAAATTATTGGAGGATATAATCCATCAGTATGGAAACCATTTGGTAGATGTAGTAAATCCAAAGATAGTTTTATATTTTCTTTTAAAAATAAGGATAGCTTCAAAAATCCAATTTTAAGTTATGTAAAAAATTATAATCAAGCTTTATACTGTGTATCCAATTATGGTCCCACATTTGATGATGATCTTGAAATTTGTGTGAAAGATGGACATGTTAATAAAAATTATGATTTTATTCGATGTAAACAACAATGTTATGAAAAAAAATAAGAGATACAGAAGACAAATTTTTGATAGATGATTATGAAGTATTCCAAATTTTAAAAAGAGATTATTAATATTATAAGATATTATTTCAATTTATTTAGTTAAAATAAAAATTGGATTGGTGTGGAATTAGCCTAACATTTCAAATATATACACAGTGAAATTCGATAAACCGGATCTTCGATAAACCGGATTTGGGCCTAAACCGGATTTTTTTGCTGGAACCAAATCACGTATATTAAAATAGTTTCGATATACCGGAGTTTACTAGTAAAAGCTCGATATTTGATAAAATGGATCAATTTTCTAACCAGCTATAGTAAAAATGATTCGATAAACCGGGTCACGTGATCATTAACCAATAAAATTTAAGTAACGTGATGCGGTAAATCTTAATTTTGGCCAGAATTATAAAAATCTTATTTCGGCCAAAGTTATATATTAAAGTATACTCTCGATATACCGAAGCCACGATATACCGAAGATCACCATATACCGAAGATTTTTATATAACCATTTTCATTAATAATTAAAATCTTTTGATATACCGATTTTACTATAAAATTTTATATAACATTATACCGAAGTTTTCATTTTTACCGTATATAATAGTATATAATAAAAAAAAGTTCGTTATACCGAAGATCAAACCATATCTAATATGATCAAATGATCTCATTTTTATTTTTCAGTATTAACGTTACTTTGGAGTTAAACATTTAGCTGCTTTAAAATATATGAAAAGTAACATTGGTTATTTTTACAAAAAGCACAAACAATAAGTATCGTTAGATAATTGGGTTAGCAACAAGTAATTTGTAAAATTTGTTAAACGTAAAATATGTAACGGCATAATAAAGTCACATGATTTTAATCTTAATATAACGAAGTTTTCTAAAAAAATATATAAACTTCGGTATATAAAAAAATTTGATATACCGAAGATCACTATATACCGAAGTTTTAGTCTTGAACGGCAACTTCGGTATATCGAGAGTTGACTGTATTCAATTAAAATATTTTATATATATTTTCATGACCTCTATGACTAAAAACTAAGATAAAAAATTAAAATATAATGTGTGTTAATTTTATTAGCATGAATTTTTCAAAAAAATTCAGTATAATAGATTTTTAATATATTCGCTATACCGGATATCCTGATAAACCGGATATTTTTAGTGGAACCGATAGATCCGGTTTATCGAATTTCACTGTGTAAATTATAAATAAAAAAATGGATATTTTATATATGGGCTCATAATCATTTATGTAACTTTGAAATTAAAATTTAAATGGTATTACTAGGTTTTATTTGACATTTTCAGTTGTACACCATAAATAAAGGTGGCTAATGATGAATAAAAAAAAAATAATTTAGATTTGTAGACAAATTTATTAAGAATATTAGCTTTCAGTTAATATATAAATTTAAAACATTATTTTTAATAAAAAAAAGTATTTGAAAATTTGATTTCTGGCTCTCACAATGTTTAATGTTCTGTTAATCAATAAAATATTATTATTATCTCGACTTTTCATGAAGTAATTATAATAATATTTTATCAATTAACAGAACATTAAAAAATTGTGAGCCAGAAAATCAAATTTTCAGACGTTAATTATAATTAATTATATGCACATAGTTTTAATATTTCGAACAAATACTTTTTCATAAAAATTTTATAAAATTTATACATTAACTAAAAGCTAACATTTTATTAACTATGTTTATTTGATCCCGTTTATTGATAGTGTACAGCTGAAAATGTCCAATAAAGACCTAGTGTTACCATTTCTATATGTTAAGCTACAAATCATTTTTAAGTAATTTTGAATTAAATTCTAATTTCGAAGTTACATAAATGACTATAGAGTCCCATATATAAAAAATCTATTCTTTATTTATAATCTATAAATTTGAAATGTTTAGACTAACTTCACTAATCTAATTTTTATTTTAACTAAATAAATTTATTTTGTGATCCGTGAGTCAACTGTAAAAATTCATATATGATTTCAGTTTCCCGATATTCGGTTTTCCATTCCTCAACTCCAACATATTTTGATACATAATATTTATCCCAAAGTTTCAAATAATTTGTTTTCTAAAATAAATTCTCACATAATTTTTTACTTTCATTTGACGCAACGCCAGATTTCCATTTTCTGCAGATGATTGAGTGAGTGAACTAGAGTTACGATCTGGATGAACACATTTTGGCAATCTTACATGGATTTTGATTAATGAAAGATTAAATTTTTTTTTTTATATATATTATAAGACTGCATCCCAATGCACAATCTAGTAATTTGAAAATCATTATTTAATACAAAAAAAATAAAATAAAAACGGATTGATTTTTCATCTGATCTGGATGAATTTCAATCCGTTTTAATTTTCTCTCCACTTTTATTTTTGAAGACAACTTTTTTTTATTATATTATGTATTGATAGATATTATAAGATCTTTTTATTGTGACTCATTAAAATAATATCTTACAATATTAATGATTTCTTTTTAAAATTTGGAATACTTCATAATCATCTATCAAAAATTCATCTTCTGTTTCTCTTATCTTTTTTTCATAATTTTGTTGTTTACATCAAATATAATCATAATTTTTATTATCACATCCATCATCCACATAAATGTCAAGATCATTATCAAATGTGGGACCATAATTAGAACAAAAATACAAAGCCTTATTATAATCTTTTATATAGCTTAAAATTGAATCTTTGAAGTTATCTTTACTTTTAAAAGAAAATATAAAACTATCTTTGGCTTTACTATAGTCACCAGCTGATTTTCATACTGATGGATTATATCCTCCAATAATTTCTTCCGTTCCTTTCACTTTAATAAATGTTACAGTAAAAAATTTATTATCATATAATTTATGAAACCTTTCAGGAGTAAATCCATTTCGACTTCCTCTTAATAATAATTAAAATTTGTATGGTAAATAAAATTCTCTTGTATAAGAAAACTTACTATTAATATCAATTTTATCAATCCATCTAGAAATTAAAGCTATGATGTTTAAATTAACAATATTTGAATCAATGATTCCATCAATATTTCTATACCTTGGAAGTAAAATATTATCATTTGGTTCACTACTAGAATTTAAGTATGAATTCAACAATTCTTCATATAGTTGATGCTTTAAAAGTTTCTTATATGGATGAAGTTTTTGCATAAATTCGTCGGAAGATAAACTGAAGGACCTGATTAAAGGTAAATAATGTTGCAAAGTATTTTCCATTATTTTAAAATCATCATCTGACCAAGTTGTAGGATCCGGAAGAAGTGTAGGATTTTTCTCAAGACCCCATTTTAATACATGATCCCAAACTTCAACTTTCTTTCATTTGTAAATCATCTCTTTTTATAAGTGAAATCAAAGATTTTTCAGAAAGTGAAATAAAATCAAATGACTTGAGTACTTTATGAGGTAATTTAGTCATGTAATTTGTACAAAAATTTTGAAGTTCTAATAACGAATTATGCTGAATCCCTGTTTGATAAACAAGTCCAAAATGTTGTTCCATCCATTCAACTTTATTTTCAATTAAATATTTTTGTAAATAATCTACTAGTTCTTGAAGATGAAGTTCATCAGCAGCAACCAAAATTTTTAAAGTTTCTGAAGGTTCTTGTTCATTTAAAGAAATGATACCACCATAAATATATCTATGATATTACATAAAATTTACGTTAAGTTAAAACATTAACAAACTTTCAGTTATTGTAAATATAACTTACTTTAAAATAATCTGAAAAATTTCTGGAGAGATATTTGACAACTTAATGTGAGCTAAGACACCATTATCATTTTTTTTATTGAAAGCCAAAATTCTTCGTAAAAATGGAGAACGGTAACACAAGACAATCATATGTGCACGAAATATTTTTACATTCGGATCTTCGCCAACTTCGATAGTAATATCATAATATTCATCATCTTTCAAAATTTCAATAAAATTTTTGCTTAAACTTGAAAAAAATTGCTTGGACATTTTTAACAATTGCGAAAGTGAGCAAATACAGAGAAAAAATTTTTTTTTTAAAATTGTTGCATCAATTTAATGTTGGATGACAATCAGATGACAAATTGATTTCCATATTTGCAAATTAGACTTACCAATTTAATATTTTGTCCTTCAGATATTTTTTGATTCACAATGCAAAGTTTAAAATTTTATTAGTTTAGAGTATAACAACATAGTAATCATTAATAAGATCACATGCGAAGTTTGTCCTGTTCGTACGCGATGACGTTTTCCATATTTTGTACAAATAAATATTTGCATTACGAACTTTACAACAGTTTTCCGTTTCCTAGTAAAGTATAAAAGCAATTCGGCTTCTTTATGAGAAAGAGCATATAATGGATAAGGGATCACAACAAATATAAAAATCATTCATACTTTAAATAACCATTTGTCAAAGCTTAATAGATTGCATGATGAATATTTTAAAATTATTATTTGATCACTTTTAAAAAAATATTATATTCAAATTATTTCTTAATGAACTGAAAAATTATAAATGATTCAATATAACTTTGGAAGGAGAATGATTTTATAAAAAAAAAAAACTGCCAAAAAAATTCCGGTTACGTGACTTGATGAATTTTATTGGTCAGATTTATTTTGTACAACATTTATCTTGGAAAAAATTTTCACGGTTTTTTTAGTACAAGAAAAAAAAAGTAAAAAATAGTTTTTAATAAAAAAAAAAAATACAAAGAAATTTTGTTTAAATATTTTTATGATCCCTTTCACTATAAAATTTATTATATTAAAACTAGGTGTAACCCGTCGCGCTGCGCCGGGAATAAAACTTGCCCAGAAAAGTAACAATGATATGGCTATATTTTAGAAATAGGCGTAGTATTTTAATAATATTATTTACAGTATGATAAGGTTAGAAGAAAATAATCTAATAAATTTATATAATTTACATATTTATACTAATAAAAGTGAATTGTCTATGAATGTTATATATAAAATATTACATATGAAATATTGTTGTATTGTTATACATACAAAACGTTATTTTTAAATGTGAATTCTATTTATAGAATGAAATATTTCACAGTATTCAATGTTTCTTGTCTTGCAGTTCTCACCATTATCTATAAAAACCTAAATATGTTGATATACAGTATATACAGTTACTCTTGAGAAGGTAACATATAATTGCTCATGTATAAAGACAGGTTCAGGTAGATAAACACCAACCGCTCAGAGTTTGCCCTTGTGATTTATTAATTGTTATTGAGAATGCAACACATACTGGAAAATAACATTAAAGTCTCATCATTTTCACCTCATATTACTTCTCATTATTCATCTCCTATTACATCTTTTCATTTTCCATTATTTCTTTTTCTCTCCTGTTTACTTCCCATCATTTTTTTTTGTCTCTCATCACTTCTTTTCGTTTCCCATCACTCCCATCACTCCTTTTCGTTTCTCACCACTCCTCTTCGTCTCCCATCACTCCTTTTCGTCTCCCATCACTCCTCTTCGTCTCCCATCACTCCTCTTCGTCTCCAATCACTCCTCTTCGTCTCCCATCACTTCTCTTCATCTCCCATCACTCCTCTTCGTCTCCCATCACTCCTCTTCGTCTCCACTCACTCCTCTTCGTCTCCACTCACTCCTTTTTGTCTCCACTCACTCCTTTTTGTCTCCACTCACTCCTTTTTGTCTTCCACTCACTCCTTTTCGTCTCTCATCACTCTTTTTCATCATCCATCATGTCCTATTTTTCCTTTTTGTTTCCTATCACTTCTCATTACTCTTTTTTACTCCCTTTCTTCTTCTATTATTTTCCATTACTCCATTGTTATTTCATTTTTTTATTAGCATTTTTCTCCTTGATCATTTCTTTTTTAATTATTGTTATTGTTTTTTTTATTTGTATCACTACATTAAAATAAATACAGTGATTTTTTTCGTTAAAATCGAAGATGTGTGACTTAAATTTAATATTTGCATTTTGCAAATAAAATTTCATTAAATAAATCGATCATTTTGAATAAATGTGTTTGCAAAAAACATTTTAAAATATTTTCGCAATAAAATTTTAAGTTTATAAACCGATTTTTAAATTTGCCTTACATTCTGTACCTTATATAAGGGAGTAACGTAAAGTAAATATAATTGACTTTACGTTCCGTGCCTTATATAAGGGGAGTAACGTAAATTGACCTAAAACAGTAATTTTACGTTACTTACTTAGCCAATTTCCGTTACTTACTACTTGCCGCTCGCTAGCAGCCTTCTGTTTCTTAACACGCTATAACCAATTTTTTAATAATAATCTTTAGTTAGAAATTGATGAAGCAACAAAAAAAATATGATTTTGAACGCTATTTTGAAACTAATAATAAATAAACAAAATACAGACAGTTAAGAAAATTGTTATAGCTTATTCATTATATCACTCATAAAATTTTAATATAATATCGAAATTAAAGTGTGAACTATAAAAAAAATTTTCAAACTCCAAATTTTATTATAAATTATCAAAAAAATATATGTTTAAATATATTATAATACGGTGTTTATTAGATAATATTACAATATGATTTCATAATTCATAAAAATTTCAGTGATTTTCACGACTTGATGATATACAGTATATGCTATTTAAACATATTTCTCAGATAAATATTAAAGGCTCATTATGTCAATTCTTCTCAGTAAAATCATCTAAAATTCTAATCATAATATATAAGTAATTGAATAATTTTATAAAGTAATTTATCGATAAGTTATAATATAAAAACAAAATAAATAAAATAAATAAATTATTTAAATTACAACTAAGAAATATTTAATCTTACTACTCTAGTCCTAGAATTTAAATAATTTATATAAAAATACTTTATGTGTAATAATAATGTTATATACTAGCAGATAGCGTTATCATGTATCTATATCTAAAATTTTATTAAAAAAGACTTTAGTAGTGATTTTTTAAATTAATTAAAATTTCAAATTTAAAAATAAAGAATTCTTACTATCCGGAAGTTCCAATTCGTCTTGTTCTTCCGAATGAAGATTTGGATTGTTATGTATTTCATCATCTACAAATAAAATAATTATTTAGAAAGTATTAAATTAATCATTATTATAATTATTATAATCAGTTTAAATAATTATATTACATACCGTCAATATTATCATGATATTTTTTTATTTGTTGTTGCATTGTTTCTTGAATATCTAAAAATTAAAATAATGCTATGTTTAATATTAAACAATTAAATTTAATATTAATTATTCTACTTGCCATTTTTTGAATTCTTTTTGAATACTTTGGATAATTTTTTACTACCAACTGAAAAGTTTAAAATTAAAATATTAATTTTTTTATTATCCACTAAAGACCTAATATTAAATATGTTTATAAATTACCTTTAAAAATGCTAATTATTTTTGAACCATTCTTCTGATTATTCAACTTATCAAAATCATCAACTAATGATAGATAAAATAAATCAAATAAAGAATCTTATTCTATTAACATGTCTAATATACTTACTATTATTGGGAATATGAAAGTTATATGATTTATTACTGTGAAATGCTAATAAAAGAGAATAATTTATTATTTAATTATTTTAAAATAAAAAATATATATAAATTGTAATGTTTAATTCATACCTTCTTGTTCTTCTGCATTATTATTTAATTAAATAAGTAAGATTTTAATTATTAATATCAACCATATAAATTAAAAATCAAATAGCAAATTTCAATAATACCTTCTGTTGCATTTCTTGGTTCAGGAAGATTTTCAAATTGATGAACTTTACTCGTAGAGCATCTGCTACTATTAGTATATTTTTCTAAACCACTTATTTCCGAACTATTATCTTCTTCTATTTGAGTTAATAATTCATTTGGTTTATTTTGGTAGTCTAAATTAAGTTCTCTTATTCTTTTTCTAAGTGTTTTAATGTCTGGTCTATTCGATGGATTGGCATCCCAACATCGTATCATTAAAGTTTTATATTCTAAAGGAGTTCCTGATACAATTTTTGGTCTTATACCATTAACAATATTCATTGCAAGATTATAATCATGTTCGCAATTAATAAATGGTGGTTGTCCAGATGAAATTTCCCACATAAGTATGCCAATACTATAAATATCAGATTTAAAAGTAGTTAATTTTCCTGCAATAACTTCCGGTGCAACGTAAGGAAGATTTCCATATACACTCTTTAATGGTTTATCTGCAGGTCCACAAAATCCAAGATCACTAATATTAAATATTCCACCAAATTGGAATA
Organism: Rhizophagus irregularis; assembly: GCF_026210795.1. Classification (NCBI taxonomy): domain Eukaryota; kingdom Fungi; phylum Glomeromycota; class Glomeromycetes; order Glomerales; family Glomeraceae; genus Rhizophagus; species Rhizophagus irregularis. Next base: position 2,890,814 of record NC_089435.1, on the reverse strand, counting down.
ATATATTTCCAGAATGCAAATCTCTATGAATCGCATTCTCTTTATGAACTCGTGAAAGTGCCATTATTATGCTATCAGCCATTTGAATTCTTTCTTTCCATGTAAGTTGATTATGATTTTGTTGTAAATATTTTCTTAAATCTGCATCCAATTTATTCATTACAAGCATATAATCTCCATTTAATGGATCTTTTGTTAAACCAACACATTTGACAATCGCATCTGACCATTTATTACATATATTTAAATGCGAATTAGCCTATAAAATAAAGAAATATTATAAAAATTTTAAATGAAAAATTGCTATACCATTTTTAGATTACAAACCTCTTCAAACCAACGTTTATTTGCACTTTCAACATTTTCTAATCTTTTAAGCACTACATACTGCCCTCCAAATCTTTTTAATTGTTGTTGATTAGAATCCCATTCATAATAACATCCATCAACCCATTCTGCCGTATAAATTTCAGAATATCCACCTTTTGTTAAATATTTAGTATTTTTTAAATTATCATATGGAATCCATTCAATTATGACATTCGGGTCAAATGTTTTCATCTGACATTCTTGTATTAAATTATCAATATCATCATTTCCAGATGTCCAATTTGAAAAATTATTTTTTAAATAATTTCGAACACAATATTCACAATATAATGTAGCTAAACATTTTTGGTTACAATTTTCACAAACTCTTCTTGTTCCTTTATTATAAACAAGTTTGCCTCTATCATAATTTGCAGTCAAAATTCTTATTGCTTCGGATTTTTCATCTTTTGTAAGTAATTCATCAGCAAGAATTGTTTGTTTTTGAAATTCAAATTGTTTGTGCATATCTTTGTGAATATTATAATCCGTTAGTGCACGTGCTTTGATATGTGTAGTATAAATTAAATCTTTTCTAATAGCAGACATAATGAAATATATTATTGTAAACTTTTTTAAATAAATTTAAAAAAAAAAATTTTCGGAACGGTCTACTTATAAAGTCAATCATGTGTAACAATGACTGCGTATGTACTCCTGTACTCAAACCTAATTAGTCTAGTCAAATGATTTGTGATTTTCATTGTTAAGGAAAAATTTTTTTCCGATACATCGAAAATTTAATTGATTTAAACTTTTATTTTTTGATTTCAATTTTTTTAAATTAATTAATCCAACTTTACCATTTATTTTAAAGGATTTCAAAAAAAAAAAAATTATTATTTGCATAAATTGCCTAAAGACGCAGCAATTAACGATGATCGTAAATACTGTAACTATTAAATATATATTACTAATATTAGACAAATTTAATTATAAATTTAGATTTTAATGTAGATAAGGATTGATAGAAGAAAGATAAATTGATAAACTAACATTATATATGTTAAAAATTGTAATATAAAAAATATTCATAATATTTCTTTTTTAATGATAACTATCTAAAATAATCAAAAGTTGAATGCTTAACTTTCATAAAAAGTTTAACTTATAATAAGTTGCTTCTCTGATATGAAAAATCTTTTATAATTTATAAGTTTTCCATTTTAAAACATCATGACATATCAGGTATTTACTGAAGGGAAGCGTCTATATACGACATGCGTGTCACGTCCGCTTTATATACGTTTATATTATTAATTTTATTGGTTAATGAATAAGATATACTTATTTTAATGCTTATAAGAAGTTAAGTATTAAAATAATTCTTGTTTTACTAAAAAGTCTCTTACAATCCTCTATCTATTTTTCGTAATTAACTGGATTAACTGAATGAGACAACTGAATATGGCGCTCAAGACACTAAAGTTTCAGAAAAACTAAGTTTTACTATGTGCTAATTAGTGGGGTATTCTATCGTATATATGAAAAATGATTTAAATAGTATTTATATAGGATATTAATTTTTACATAGCAGTTTAAAGTTAATGATTTTATAGTTTCTAATAAATGAATAAACAGATTCTTTCAATGTATACATTTGCTGGCCGAGTGGGTGTCTGGATGGTTACAGCATTATTAATAGTGTATTTGAGATTCTATTAATAAATAATATCACGCATGTCTATTATAAAGGAATAATTTTCGTTTGTAGTAATTTATATTGGGTTACCATTTACTAAGAAAGAAAATTTTTGTGTCTCTTAATTTTTGCTTATATAAATTTAATGGTCTGTATGATAATCATAATTAACTATATATTCTTTACTACTATTTAAAAATTATTTGATAATTTATTATAGTTGGTAAGCTAAAAGTCAATTATTTACTTAATACATATAGTATAATATTTACATATGATTTAAACTAACTATTTTAATTATTTAATAATATAGATTGTAAGTTATAAATTGTTTGCTTAGTTTTTATTATATATATTTATATGATAATTTTAAATTAACTAAATTCTTTATTCAAAAAAATTATTTAATAATATAGGGAGTAAGTTTATTTATTTAATTCTATTATTACATATTTATATAATACTTACGTACAGTATAATCTATATAACTAAAAAAATTTGGTCACCGTATATAAATAATTTATATGAAACACATGATCTGCCATGCTAATCTATTCCATATTAGGTTAGTAGTAATTTTTTTTTATTAAACAATTTAACGATAGATCGATTTAGTAATTTTTTTAATCTTTATTATTATTTTTTTTTTAATAGATCGTTTAGTTATTTTTTTATTTTTTTTTTAGGATTTTTTTTAATTTAGAAATTTTTTTAACAACGGATCAGATTTTTTTTTTTCATTAAAATTTTTTTTCCAACAATAGATCGGACTTTGCCCTTTCTTTATGTTCGGTAACTGACATTTACTAATATTAATTAGTAATAGTTAGTTTCCGGTTATAAAAAAAATTTACTTTTTTTTTGCTTCCTTGTAACTGGCGCCATTCTAATACTATTAAGTAATAGTTCTATACCTTTTTTCAGTAATAACAATAGGCTTTGGTGATAAGAATATTTTTTTTTTGTAACAATAGATTTGATAATGGAAATTTTTTTTAAATTATGATATAATCTTCTGTAATAATACATTCGCATGATGGTATTCTTGGTGATGAGAAATTTATTTTTTTTTTTGTAACAATTAATTATTCAGAATTGATTTTGTGATGGACTTACAAATTTTATTCCATCAACGCTTTGATACTACGCCACAATATTAGTAATGATATCATTGAATAATGATGTACAACTGTTTGGTTGCACAAATCATACTAGATAAGGACAATGTAAATTTACGCCAACTTGCAGTTGTACAAACTTATATTTAAACGAAAATATTATTCCCAAAAATCTTACGCCGTTAGAGGTTTAATTCTTTTGCAAACAAAAAAAAAATATGGAAGGAAGTTCAAGTCAGGTGAATTATAATTTTAAGTAATATTAAATATTTTAATTAATTAAAAATAGGGTTTATAATAATTTTATAAATATGTAGAGCGGAAGTTCTTCTAGTAATACTATTCCAGAAATTCACGACTCTGTTTTTTCATATAAAACGGCTTCGCATGAAAACTTCTTCAACAATAGTATTCTTTTAAAATTAGAAGAGGATGGATTTACAACTCCCGATGAAAAGGCAAAAGAACTTATTAAAGAATTGACCGACATAAAATATTTATCTGCATTAAAATTACTTTTTGAAAATTTACAAAATGAATTTTCATCTCGAATTCTTCGAGACACTTTAGTTGCCTTGGCGGATCCGACCCCATTCGATTTTTATGAAAAACAAAGTGTGGCTATATTGGAGTTACATTTGAGAACTTGGGTAACAGTCTTAGAACGGATATGCTTTTCACTAATAATACTTAGTAAAGAACTTCGAGATAAAGTTTATAATTCTTTATCAAAATTTGCAGAAATTCATCGTAAAACGACTCAAGTTTTTGAAATAGGACTTGATAAGAATTTTAGATCAAATTTTAACCAATTTAACCAACAAAACAACAATCAAGATGACCAAATCATCACCAAAAAGCGTAATTATAACATTGACTTCTTATTAATCCACTTACGAGACACATTACATAGTTTGCGTGATGATGAAACTTGGTTTCAAGAAATTATACGAAGAACTAAAGAATTGCTTAAAGTTGCATTGAATATTACCCCAGGAGTTTTATCAGCAGCAGGAGTCGCTCTTCCAAATGATAATTGTTCAATCTTGTCAATGCTTACACAAATACGTGAAAGCTTAAGTTTTAAATATCCTGTAGCACCTTATTATGTAGATTGGAGAACTATGTTGATTATTCAACATAATCTTTTTACCTGGTCTGAAGGTACTGAAATGATAATTAGTAAAAAATTCTGTGAATTGGTATTAATGGAACATCTTTGGAGCTTTTTGGAAAGAGAATGGATTGATGTAACAAATAAATCTATTTTAGATTCTCAAACAAAATTTGATGAAGTATCAAACAAAGTTGCTAAAGCTTTAAAAAACACAGGAAGTTTCTTAAATGATCTCGCTGGAAATGAACCTATTGCCTTACCACATACCTTATGGTTTGGAATATTGGATCTTGCACAAAACCTTATTCAAAAGTCTACTCAAACTTCTACATATGGTCTTTGTTATTATTTAGCAATTGAATCACTTAATAAAGCTCCAAGTAGTTTCATTCAATTTAAAGCAGTTGAAATTTTATTACATTTACATAACATTGATAGTAAAATGTTTTCAATGATTGAGGATGATTTTGATCAATATATAAAAAAATTAAATGAAAATAAATCATCAGATTTTTCAGAAAAATTTCAAAATTTATTATTATTTATTAAAGAAAAATATCTTGAAGACTTAAAAATTTCAAGTGAAAATATTGGAAAAGAAAAGAAAGGAAAAGGAAAAGGAAAAAGTTTAAATAAAAATTCATATTTAAAGAGAGAACAGACATCAAATTCTAAAGTTATAGATATTATAGCAGATGAAATGACTTGTCCAATTAGTAGTGAACCAGAGGATCAATTATGTATTTTAAAATGTCAACATATATTATCATTAAATAATTTAAAATTATTAAAACAAAAAATTTGTCCTAAATGTCGAGAAAAAATTGAAGAAAATGATATCAGATATTTACCACAAATTTCTATTTATAAAAATTTATATACTAAATTTTCTGAATCTGGACATATTATACCTCCGATTAAATCAGAAAATTCTGATCAAATATATGATAGTGATGATTCAGATAATTCAGAAGCTGATCTTATATTAGCTAAAAAGAAGAAATCTATAAATTCAATTATTAAATTAAATTCAAATATATCATTATCATCAATACTTTCAAGAAATTCAAAAAAACAACATCCAACATATCAAAATATTATAAAAGAAATAAATGAAAAACATTATGAAAAAGCTGAATCATTATGTAAAGAATTTTTAAATTTTTTTCCTAAAAGTTATTCTTTAAGATGTATTTTAGGTTATATTTATAGATGTCTTAAAAATTATGAACAAGCACACTTCTATTTGAAAGAAGCAATTAATTTAAAACCAAAAGAACCAATTGCTTATTTAATTTGTGGAGAAATATTTTTTTGGCAAAGTAACTATAGTGAAGCAATAAATAATTTAGAAAAATCAAAAAATTATAAGGCTAAAATAAATAAGTTATATATAATACTTGGAAATAGTTACTTATTTAATAAAGATTATTATGATGCATATGATAATTATAACATTGTATTAGAAAATAGTCCAGATAATTATTTATGTCTTAAGAATAGTGCATGTAACTATGCAAAGATTAATCTTTATAATCGTGCTTTAGAAAAGTTAGACAAACTGCTGAATACCAACAAGGATGATTCTTTAATTTTATGTTATTATGGAGAAATTTTATATAATATAAGACAATATAGTAAAGCTATATCATATTTTACAAAAGCAAATATTATTGATCCAGAAAATACTCATAATTTAAATAAGAGAGCTATTGCATATTATACTCTTCAAGATTATAATAAAGTTTCATTAGATCTTGATAAAGTTATACAATTAGATCCATTAAATAGTTTAGCATATTATCTCAGGTGTCTAATTTATTATGCAAAAAGAGATATTGATAATGCTATAATGGTATTTAAAAAGTGTAAAGAATTATTAGATTTTAATGATACATTAGCAAAAACTCAACTATTTCATCTGGAATATTTACTGAATAAAAATAATTCTACAGAATTAAATAATATATTGATAAGAATTAATCAAATTTCTAATATTAAAGATAGCGAATTACTAATTTTAGTTAGATGCAAAGTATATGTAGAATTAAAAATGTATCATGAAGCAATGTTAGACTTGAACTTGTTATATGATAAAAATCTTTATTATTCTAGGATTATTTTATATATTTCATATACTTATTTATTACGAGAAATCACAGATTTTTGGTTATATTTAAATGTTAATAATAACAATAATGATCTTTCCAAACTTGGAATTGTTAATGAATTTAGTAAATACATGTATGAAAGTAAGAGAATGTTTAATTTGTTAACTTCTTATAATATTTAATAATTAATCTTTTTGATTATTTATAATAAATTATTTTAGAAATACGAGTTTATTTTATATCAAATATGGTAAATTTAAATAGCAAACTTCATCAACTTCAAGAAAATGATATAAATAGGTAAGTGGATATTTATTAAATTTTCAAAAATTGTGGTAGATGTTTTAACTTTCAATTTCTTAGTTTATCAGAAAAGATAATAAGTTCAAAAAATGAAGAGCTTTATTTGAATTTGCCCATGCTATATTTTAATTATAGTTATAGAGTTATTTGGAAAATAAGTGTTAAAGAAGTACTAAATAAAGATAGCTTTATAAAATTTATAATTAAAAGCACTGTAAGTTTTATTAATTGCTAAAATCTCTTTTTTCACTATTAAAATTTAAAAATGTTATTTTTAATTAATATATGGATTTATTATAGAATTCTGAACAGTATAAGGATTTCGAACTAAAACATTATGAACATGTGTTAAAATATGAAGATATGTTAAAACTTGAGGGATTAGGTTGGATTGAATATCAGCTTTCAGAAAATGTATATTACAAATATGTACAACTTTCAATTAAAATAAATGGTTCTATTAATATGGTATATTTCTATTTTACTTGTAAACTTTCTATTTAAAAAGAAAATTGGTTTTAGTAACTCATTATTATTTATTTATTTATAGCAAATAGATTATGTTCGAAATGGGTATAAACTGTATAATGATGAAAAGATAACTTATTTTCCTAATATAGTAGGTGATATATTACCAAATTTTCATGAATGGTGTCCAAATGTTCCAGAAACTTTTAAAGATAAATATTTTTCAAGAAAAGAAATGGAAAATTTGCTTGAGCTGAAAGATATAATTAATTACCTATGACTGTTTTTTTTTAATTTTTTAAATTAATACTGTTTTATTTTTTTCATTTTCTTTCATTTGTTATATTTTAAAATTTGTAAATTCATTTTATTTATTATAAATAAACTTCAATTTAAACTGATAATTTAAAACTTTAGACAGCACTGATCTTGACCAAACTTAAAAGGTAAAAGATCGAAAAAAAAATAGAAAGTAAATAATTAATTAGGAAAAAAATATTATTAAAATAAAAATCGGAGATACTTACAATAGTACTACAGCATCTATTTGATCACTGATCCAAATCTAAAGGGTGAAAGAATGAAAAAATATTAGCAATAAAAAATTATTATTGAAAATGAGGATTGAAAAAAAAGGCTTATCATAACGCCACTATTAATCCGATCACTGATTTAGATTCAAGTCTAAAAAAAAAGAATGTACTCATATAACAATAACAGAAAAATACAGTATATAAAATTAAATTAAAAAAATTATACAAAAAAAATAGTATAGATTATAAAGGAAAAAAAAATTAAAAAAATTTGGTTTTAAAAAAACCAAATTAAAAGAAAAATTTTTAGTTTTGTAAAACCAAACTGAAAAATAAATTAAAAAAAAAACCAGTTTAAAAAAAATCTGAAATAAAAATTGAAAAAATATTTCAGTTTTAAAAAAAAAACTGAAAAAATAAATTCGAAAATAAAATTCAGAAAGACAAACTGAAAAGAAGGAATATTCATAATTTAAGTAAAAGAACTATTGTGTATTATATTTTTCAAGAATATGACAATGTTTTGTTGATCTTAATAAAGTTATACAATTGGAACCATTAAATAATTTAGCACATTATCTCAAGTGTCTATCATGTTATCAGTTATACAATTAAAAGATATTATTATCTGATGATATATCAGTAAAATCTCTAAAGATAGTAGCAAATTACTATTTTTATTAAATATAAAATATATATAGAATTGCTAGTAATGTACTATGAAGCAAAGCAATTGTTATACACATATATATCATAATAGGATTTATATTACTTCATATATTTCATGTATTTATTTATTAAAAGAATGTGTAGATTTCTGAATGTTAATAATAGTACAGATGGTGACCAAAATTATCCGGACACTTGTAATTATCTCGTCATCCAGTGATTCAAATTTGATGAATAAAGACTCATTGGATTCGTTTCATCAAGAGGAATCGAATGGTGGTCAGCACGCACTTCTAGCCCCAATAGATCACAGGGTAATTGCCAAAACGTCTAAAACCTGTTTTTAAATATATCTCCGCATCCATCGATCCTGGAGACATTAACTAGCTATTATTAGATTCGCCTCAATGAGACAAATCCAATGAGTCTTTAATCGTCAGATTTGAATCACTAGATGACGAGATAATATCACAAATGTATTCCAGTCGCAATTTTTAATTTAAGAAAATTTGGACGCTTTAGCAATTATCACGTGATCTATCGATGCTAGAGACATGAACTAACCACCATTTGACTCGTTTTGATGAGACGTATCCAATGAGCCTTTATTCATCAAATTTGGATCACTGGACGATGAGATAATCACGTGTCCGAATAATTTAGGTCACCATCTGTAATAATGATTTTTCTAAACTTGGAATTGTTTATGGATTTAGTAAACATATGTATGAAAGTAGGAGAATATTTAATTCATTAATTTCTTAAAGTGAATAGTAATTAATATATATTAATTTATAATGAATTATTTTAAAAACCACAAGTTTACTTTATATCAAAATTAACAACAAATTTAAATGATAAGCTTAAGATGATATATTCTAAAAATGAAGAACTTTATTTAGACTTTCCCATACAAAATGGAAATAAGTATGATTATGTTATTTGAAAAATAAATATTAAAAAATGTTACACTAAAATTTATATTAATTGCTAAAATTCTTTTTTCTATTAACTTTTAAATTAGTAATATATGATATTAATTATAAGATTCTGATATAAATATGTGGTAAAACTTGAAGTATTAGGTTGGATTGAGTATCAGCTTTCAATAATTGCACGTGCACGTAATCCGTAATCCTCAACTTCCAATTGAAGAAATGGTTTTATTAGATGGTATATTTTTATTTTACTAAAAAAGAAATAATTTGAAGAATAAATCATCAATTATTCATTTATTATTTATGCTATATTTCAAATAGATATAACCGATTTGACAGAGATGATAAATGTTCCATCCAAAAACTTTTGAAGATAAATACTTTTCAAGAAAAGAAATGGAAACCTTGCTTGAGTTAAAGATATAATTAATCACAACGATATTTTTTTCGAAATTTAATACTATTTATTTTTCTACAAATAATACTTAAATTTATCATAATTATAATGATTAAATAAATGTATTTATATTTATTCTAATTAAAAGACTATAATTTATTTAAACAAAAAATATATCAGATATACTGTATATTTATTTCAATTATTTCGCAACAATGATCCTTTCCTGATCAAAAACTGAGAGACGAAAGTCAAAGGAACAAAAAAAAATTATTAAGGGAAAAAAATAAAGAAACAGCGCTTATCCGTGACCTTGCAGCACCAATCTAACCTAAATAGTGATAAAATAAATCCTTTTGGTTTGAAAAAGACCAAACCGAAAAAGGAAAATTAAAATATTAAATCTTTGAAAGAAAAAATTCAGTTTGAAAAAAACTGAAAAAAAGAAAAAAGATCAACTCAAAAAAAAACCGTAAAGGGAAAGTTAAAAATATTAAAAAAAATTTTCGGATTGAAAAAATTTTATTTATTTTTATTTTTATTATATAGACGAGTACTGAGGAGATATAAAAACAAGTAGTCGCCATACTAATTAAAAAAAATACTATACTCCATTTAGAAGTAACTACCTAACACCATTACAAGTAACGAGTTGTCCCATCTTTTACGCCCCTACCCTATAAGAAATATGTATACGGAAAGGATACATTTTGTATACATTTTATGTACGTTTCTATAGATTCCGTATACAAATTCCGTATATTTAATAAGCAATTCATTTTTGAACATTTTTTAAAAAAACTAATATATACGGAAAAAATTAATCATACGGAATGTAATAATCATGTATTTTTCAGAAAGATTTTCCGAATTTTTCGGAAAACTACATGATTTTTTGTTGGTTGATTTTCCCAGTGAGAATAGTGGCTTGAAGGTGGCTTATACATAGATGTTCATATGGAATATTATTTACTGCGTACAAAAATGTGACAATATTAACTAATGCATTAATATATATGCTTTCGTTTATGCCATAAACTTAAGGAACACGAATGTTTAATTACTGTAAAAGGATTTATCACTAAACTTTAAATGTTCTATTACTGTAAAAGGATTTATTACTAAATTTTAAATGTTCTATTACCATAAAAATATAACTCTTACTTCTTTTTATATAGATAGACACTTTATTTCTTCGCTTTTTCACCAATAAAAAAAACTTTTTTACTCGTTTTACCTAATAAAACAAAGAAACATCTTTTATCTTGTCTTTTTGTCACAGCAAAATATAAAAACATCTTTTTACATAATTTTTTCCACGTTTTCAACATACTTTTTACGTGTTTACAAAATTTTTATAAACAAAAATGAACTCAACTACAGCAAAAAACGTTTTGTACGATATTTTTGATTTTTTTTGTGGAAATAATATTACGCTTAATGATATCATTACATATGGTAATCAATTTGATCTTAATAACATTTTATTACCGACTAATTTTAGAACAATTTATGAAGAGTGGGATTACAATAGAAGAGATGATGAGGCAATGAAACTAATTCCTGAAAAATATGCAGATTATGTTTGTATTAGATCTACCGCAGATGGAAATTGCTTTTTTAATAGCGCCTCATTGATTGTCTATGGGCATGAAGAAAATCATATACAATTACGTTTAGCTGTAATGATTGAATTAATGGCTAATGCAGATTATTATTTGCAACAAAAAATTTTTGAACAAGATGTACTTTATCGAGATGAAGCGTTAAATACAAATATGGAAAAAGTTGATATGTTTAAAAAAACTCAGGAATACATTGCTGAATTAAAATTAATGTGCAAGCCACATTCTTGGTGTTCAATGGTTGCGTTTTTTGGTTTAGCATCAGTATTGCATAGACCAGTAGAATCTCTTTTTCCAAATACTGGAAGTGAATTTATGAATCGGATTTATAATTGTGTTATAATGCCAAGACAAAATCCACATTACTATCCGCCATGTATTATTATGTGGAGTTCTCTTTCTGCAACAAGTTTTCAAAATAGCGGTAAATCTAATCATTTTGTACCGGTATTTAAGAAAAAATCATCATATTACGATTCAAATTTACCACAATTTTTGGAAAAAACTATTCCTAAAGATCTACTATCATCATCTTTTCAGGACAATTATATTAATTTAGCAGTTGATGAAGTAGAATCTAATAATAATAATAATATAATTACAGATGAAGTAGAATTTAATAATAATAATAATATAATTACAGATGAATTAGAATCTAATAATAATATAATTACAGAAAATGAAAATTATGACGAAGTTCAAAATAATATAATTGGATTATTTATGGGCGTTGACAATAAATATATTCCCAATATTGATAAATTAGATGGTTATTTAATTTATCCGGAGGCTAAGGATTTTCAATTTACAATATCACAAGAAGAAGCGTCATCTTTATTTATATATAATATTGAAAACTGTAATTATCATTGGAGGCCTTGGCAAATTAGTAATTATTATTTAGTTGAATTACTTAAAGGACAGTCTGAGTTTCCACCACAAATTTCAATTTCTGTTCTAAAAACATCTGAAACAAATAAAAATTTGATTAAATACTGCTATTGTGGAGGATGTGATAAAAAAAATCAAACATTATTCAGAATAATCATTAATAATATTGATTTAATTCAATCAAAAGAGTTTGTTAAAATTAATGTAATATATTCAACAAATAAAAGGCAATGTAGACATTTAGATGGAAAAATTTTTGGTCAATGTCGAGGATATGCTAGACAAGTATTATCGAGATCAGTAGAATTTAAATCCCCCCGACAGATGAGAAAAAAATACTATCAAACGTTAAAAATGAAGTTCGTTATACTGGCAATCGTCAAGGTATACCATCAGCTCATTCAGCTCGAACAATTTATTCTGAAAAAGAAAAAAATGAATCGGGTTACAATTTATGTGAACGGTTACATGCAGCCATAGGAGATATAAATGGCAAAGAAAAGGATGATTATATTAAGATTAATGGAGCTGATTTAGTTAACAAACGTCGATTATGGGGTTTTATTCAAGAACCAATTCAAACACAACCTTTATCAGTCATGATATTTAATGAAGCAGGAATCACATATTATCATTATAATGTAAATAATAATCCTGGAATTTTTTTGGATTATACAGGTCAATTAGTAAAACCTGTACCTCAATATCTTACACCATTAAATAATTCGAACAACAAAAGAATTTTAAATGCTTTTTTCACGATGCCATCAAATGAAAATTCTTCAGATGCACCGCCAGTAGATGTATTTGAGTTAGTAACAAATGATTTATCTTCAAAGAACCTTCAAAGATATCTACACATATATAGACAAAAGGAATTAGAATTGTTTAATTCCAATTCAGTACCTTTTTTAATTAATACAGATTGTGCACGAAACTTACTAGTGGCTATATTAGAAGTGTATAATAATGAAAGTGTAGATCAATATATTACTAGAATCATGAATACTATAATAAATAAAGAAGAATTTGATAATTCGAAGGTGCTAATTGGTTGGTGCTTTGGTCATGCTATTAGAGCTATACGCCATCATGTTAGATCTAAAAAATTCATGATTGAATCAGGCTATGACCGAGAAATTATATCAAAATTTGCTATGCGAATTTGGAATGCCGTTAGAGTAAAAGAAAATATTCTGGATGCCGAAAAAGAAATTGAAAAATGGGAATGGGTTATGAATCAAAAATATTTGAAATTAATAAACAAAGATATAAAATTAGCTGGAAGAAAAATATTAACTGAAAATTTTGATGTAACTGTTATACCAGATTTATTAATACACATGGATTCAGATTGCTTTGATTTAAGTAGTAGTATAGGAGAGAATATTTATAATAATCCAATGTGTATTTCCAACCTATTAAATCAAGAACAAGAGAATTTGTGGACCTATAGATTGGATAATAATATTTTGTTAAAAATTTTATGCGATGAAAACAAAAATTTTAGGCTTTTAGTTCCGCAATTGGGCATCACGGTTGATGCACAGTTATCTCCATTTGATAGTATTAAAAATCCATTTTATAGTTTAAATTTAATAAACTATTTGGATAAAGTATGGTGGAAAACTATAGTTTTATGGAGTAATTTGGTGCCTGCAATAAAAAATAGAACAAGGAGAACTACCGCAACAGTAGAGGTTGAAAATCATATTGTTAAAAATTTAGATATAGGTAAAAAAAATTTACCAATTGATCAATATCTTTATGTGAGAACTCAAACACTAAAATCAACTCAAAATCTCATTGCGGAGACATTGATGCGAAATAGGTAATCACTTTATTTGGATTTGTTTATACCACGATAATTACAATCATACAATAATTAATATGTATTTTTTAATTTAGCAAAATTCATAAAACAAGTAATGATTTATACGAACAATGGCAGCCAAAAAAGAAAAAAGTATTTTCAAAAGAAGAAATCAATATTATTAATGATTTTAAAACTGTAATGGAATACCGAAAAGGTCTTGATGCTCCAAGCCAATCCAGAATAGCTCGTGAAATAAGGGAAATCTCAACTGTCCAAATTGGATTTAATCAATCAATGGTTTCTCGTATACTCAATAATGTTGATATTCCCAAATGTGATAAAACATTAACTGCAATTATTAAATGGATTAATTTAGAGCTGGAAAAACGAGAAAAAAATAGTAATAGTGATAAATAAAGACAAAGGGCTTGTCAATGAAGGTAATAAGAATATAAAGGCAAGAACAAATATAAAAGTTTTGATAAATAAAATTTTTTGATCACCCGAGGATGTTCGGGTTGGCTGTGTTTTATTAAATTTAACAACGTACTAAATAATGGAAGGTACATGCATTAAATACAACAGCCGCTAAAACAACTAATATTACTAGCTATTAGAAGAATCCACGTTAAGACCCCAGATACCCCAGATAAATATAAATTTATTGTATGAAATATTGTATATGAAAATAACGGTAATTTCCCAAACATGCCACCAATATGTTTCTTTAACAAAAAATATTTACTATATTACTAAAAATACAAAATCTAAAATCTGTGTTTAAGGAAGAAATAGACAGCCAATATTTCTAAAGAATAAAGAAAAAAAATTGTCAATTTTAACGGAAGAAACTAAAGGAAAACCTCAGACATTCACAATAAACCTTTTTCTAAAAAAAAAATAGTAAAATAAAATATATTAATTTTCGTTAAAGAAAAGAGTACCATTATGAATCTACCTAAGAAAAGTAAGAAATCCTTTCAAAATCTACAATAGAACTGCGAAGTTGTTAGTGTTATTATTGACGCGGTACGGTGGTATTTTACATAAACTAGTAGCCACCTTCAAGCCACTATTCTCACTGGGAAAATCAACCAACAAAAAATCGTGTAGTTTTCCGAAAAATTCGGAAAATCTTTCTGAAAAATACATGATTATCGGAATGTATACGGAATTTTTAAACTTAATATTTTTAGAAAATAATTTTACAAAAATCTCGTATCATAAGACGAGATCATGTGATTGTTTATTGTTTTGTTATGATACGTTTTTTGTTTTTATATAAACCCTTACTTTGATGAGTTTGATCTTCCGATCTTCCTTTCTGTCTTTCCCTTCCTTCTCTTTTCTTTTGTCTTATTTTTGTTATTTTTTCTAAATTTTTCTTCTTTTTTCGTCATCCTCCTTTTAAAAAAAAATTTTTTTTTTTCGTACCTCACTTTAAAAATTTTTTTTTTCATCACTCTCCTTTAAAAAAAAAATTTTTTTTTTGTCACTTCCTTAAAAAAAAAATTTTTTTTTTGTCACTCCCTTAAAAAAAAATTTTTTTTTGATTTTATTCTTTTATTTCCACTCTTCTTTTCTTTAAAGAAAATTTTCTTCTTTCTATTTCTATTTCCTCTTTATAAAAAATTTTTTATTTTTCTAACTTTAACGTCTTCCCTTTAAAAAAAAAATTTTTTTTAACTTTCCTAACTTCGTTACTCTCTTTTTAAAAAAATATTATTTTTGATTTATTCTTTATTCCCCTTTCTTTTTTATTTATATTTATCCCTTTTTTTATTTCATAGGCCAGACTGGCCAGCAGATTTTTTTTTGTGAGAAGATTCAGTTTCTTTTTTCTTTTTTGTAGATCAGTTTGGGAGTCCTTTCCTTTTTGTAGGATTGTTCAGGATTTTTTTCTTTTTTTAGGTCAGTTCAAATTTTCTTTTTATTTTTTTGTAAGTTGGGTTCAGATTCTTTTCTTTTTGTAGGTTGTTTCAGTTTTGTTGCTTCAGAGTCTTCTTTTTTTGTAGGTCAGTTTTGGATTTATTTTGTTGTTTTGGTTTCTTTTTCATCAAATGCTTCATAATTCTTTTCATTTATGTAGTAGGTCAGACATTCTGGAGTTCTCTTTCTTTTTTTGTAGGAATGCTGACCTTTGGTGACTTGGACGATTGCAGATACTATATGAAGGGGGGTTTTGTTTCCAATTAAGTTAGACGTTCTTATGTTTCTTTTTTTTTTGTTTTTTTTAGGTTGTTTGACTCCAAATGAACCTGAACTTATAGATAATTTTGGTTGCAATAGGTGGTTTTAATAAGGAGGGAATTTTCATAATGTATTTGTATTTTGTTTATTTTTTATTTTTTATTTAATTTAATAAAGTAAAATTAGATTTATGTAAATATAATTATAGTAAACTGTAATACAAATAGTAAATTCAGTGACAAAATCGTATAAATTTCGTGATAAAATCATGTAAATTCCATATGCATTCCGTGCAAATTCCGTATCCAAACCATATTTTAGTGATACGGAATTGTGCATTTTTCCGTATCCTATTATGAAACGTTATTTCTAAGGAAAAAAATCGTATAAAAACTTTATAAAAAACGTATCCAATTTTTTTATAGGGCTAGGGATCATTAGGCGTAACCGGCCACAACACAATATGCGCACGAACAGAGAAACCTGAAGGAGTTCTTCCGACAAAGGTATCTGGTCGTTGATTAACTTTGTATCTTGTGCTGAAATGGCGTAATGAATATTTAGCGTTTACTGAAAAAAAATTTCATTAACCGGAATTGGATTAGCCTAGCCATCGGGTCATACACATGACTATAACACAGAATAGATCAGGCGCAGCATGCAGCACATGTTTCATGTTATATGGTCACCTGAAACGATAAAAGTTATCTATTAGACTGGATTGAGAAAGGTAAACAACTTAAAAAAATCAAAATAATTTTATAAGGAAAAAATCCGTTGATATAAAAAGGTTAAAATAATAATAATTTTTTTTACCGTAGTTGTTCTTTTATATGACTCATTAATCCATGTTACATCATAGTAGACTCTTAACAGCTGTAGATATTAATCCTACTAAAATTATCTAAAATTTTTAAAGAATTCGAATTATTATTTTTAAACTTTTATAAAAACGCCAGAAAACGCCGGTTAACTCATTAATAAACTTACATGAAAATATACTAGTCATACAAACTTTTATTATATAGTATACAGTATATAAGAACATTTAATATATGTATATGAATACTATATAAGAAAGAATTTCTTTTAAAAAAATAATAAATATTCATTTATATATTCACTCACAAAAAATCAATACTTTTTCATTTTTTTTTTCATTTGTTTACATTCGTAATATTTGAAAATTAATAAATCCATTTTACTTATTACAAAAAAATTTCAATTTTAAGATAATTATACCAATATTTTAAATCTTTAGACAATTAAATAATCAATAGTACAGTACATGAATTCTTTCATAGTACAAGTGTATAAATTAGCTAAAGAAAACAAAAAAACTTATTAATGAATTAATTTTTTATACGATCAACATTTACTTTTCTGGCGCGAAAACGTGAAAAATTTATGTCATACAGTAGTACAAATTTTATTACAACATCTTTTAGTAAATATAGTTTGTTCTTTCTTCATCTATTGCAATTCATATGAATTCAATTCTAATTCTGTTCAATATCATGATTGTAACCATACTTGTTCTTGTAAAAATCCCGCAGTTTACGATCCTTGAATCATAGTCTTTTGTTAGGAGCTGGAATCATTCAAAAAAACCTTAATCGGCTAATAACAAGAGGCTTAATTACTGGTTAAATAATTTGATTTTTTTTTGGCTATAAATTGTATCTATTTGATGACTCTACTCTCATATTTAGTTATAGGATGATCCTATTAATTTCGTTAATCAAAAATAAAAAATCATTCAACCTTCGAGAACACATGACTGCAGTTGCATACTTACTATGGCTGCATTATATAATATTATATAACTCTGACCAGAATTATGGTCAAATAATTTTAACTTGTTAACCAATTTTTTGAGATACCTTAACCAGATGATCACGCAATACAGGGTTGTCACGTTTTATTTGTTAAATTTTAGGCCGATCCTGTAGATCGGCGAGGTTTTATTAATAATGTTTCACATTAATTACATTAATTTAAAAAAATAGTACACAATTTATTCTATACCAAAGATTAGAAGAAATAATTTTTTAATGAAATTTTAAATAAAATAAATGAAACGTATATTGGACTTACAAAATTTTATTCCATCACGCTTTGATACTACGCCACAATATTAGTAATGATATCATTGAATAATGATGTGCAACTGTTTGGTTGCACAAATCATACTAGATAAGTTCATTTTGAATGGACGCTTGCTACAATGTAAATCTACGCCAACTTGCAGTTGTACAAACTTATATTTAAACGAAAATATCATTCCAAAAATCTTACGCCATTAGAGGTTTAATTTTTTTGCAAACAAAAAAAAAAATATGGAAGGAAGTTCAAGTCAGGTGAATTATAATTTTAAGTAATATTAAATATTTTAATTAATTAAAAATTGGGTTTATAATAATTTTATAAATATGTAGAGCGGAAGTTTTTCTAGTAATACTATTCCAGAAATTCACGACTCTGTTTTTTCATATAAAACGGCTTCGCGTGAAAACTTCTTCAACAATAGTATTCTTTTAAAATTAGAAGAGGATGGATTTACAACTCCCGATGAAAAGGCAAAAGAACTTATTAAAGAATTGACCGACATAAAATATTTATATGCATTAAAATTACTTTTTGAAAATTTACAAAATGAATTTTCACCTCAAATTCTTCGAGACACTTTATTTGCCTTGGCGGATCCGACCCCATTCGATTTTTATGCAAAACAAAGTATGACTAGATTGGAGTTACATTTAAGAACTTGGGTAACAGTCTTAGAAAGGATATGCTTTTCGCCAATGGTACTTAGTAAAGAACTTCGAGATAAAGTTTATAATTCTTTATCAAAATTTGCAGAAATTCATCGTAAAACAACACAAGTTATTGAAATAGGACTTGATAATAATTTTAGATCAAATTTTAACCAATTAAATCAACAAAGCAATAATCAAGATGATCAAATTATCACCAAAAAGCGTAATTATAACATTGACTTCTTATTAATCCACTTACGAGACACATTACATAGTTTGCGTGATGATGAAACTTGGTTTCAAGAAATTATACGAAGAACTAAAGAATTACTTAAAGCTGCATTGAATATTACCCCAGGAGTTTTATCAGCAACAGGAGTCGATCTTCCAAATGATAATTGTTCAATCTTGTCAATGCTTACTCAAATACGTAAATGCTTAAGTTTTAAATATCCTGTAGCAAATTATTATGTAGATTGGAGAATTATGTTGATTATTCAACATAACCTTTTTACTTGGTCTGAAGGTACTGAAATGATAATTAGTAAAAAATTCTGTGAATTGGTATTAATGGAACATCTTTGGAGCTTTTTGGAAAGAGAATGGATTGATGTAACAAATAAATCTATTTTAGATTCTCAAACAAAATTTGATGAAGTATCAAATAAAGTTACTAAAGCTTTAAAAAGCACTGGAAGTTTCTTAAATGATCTCGCTGGAAATGAACCTATTGCATTACCACATACCTTATGGTTTGGAATATTGGATCTTGCACAAAACCTTATTCAAAAATCTACTCAAACTTCTACATATGGTCTTTGTTATTATTTAGCAATTGAATCACTTAATAAAGCTCCAAGTAGTTTCATTCAATTTAAAGCAGTTGAAATTTTATTACATTTACATAATATTGATAGTAAAATGTTTTCAATGATTGAGGATGATTTTGATCAATATATAAAAGAATTAAATGAAAATAAATCATCAGATTTTTCAGAAAAATTTCAAAATTTATTATTATTTATTAAAGAAAAATATCTTGAAGATTTAAAATTTTCAAGTGAAAATATTGGAAAAGAAAAGAAAGGAAAAGGAAAAGGAAAAAGTTTAAATAATAATTCATATTTAAAGAGAGAACAGGCATCAAACTCTAAATTTATAGATATTATAGCAGATGAAATGACATGTCCAATTAGTAGTGAACCAGAGGATCAATTATGTATTTTAAAATGTCAACATATATTATCATTAAATAATTTAAAATTATTAAAACAAAAAATTTGTCCTAAATGTCGAGAAAAAATTAAAGAAAATGATATCAGATATTTACCACAAAATTCTATTTATAAAAATTTATATACTAAATTTTCAGAATCTGGACATATTATACCTCCAATTAAATCAGAAAATTCAGATCAAATATATGATAGTGATGATTCAGATAATTCAGAAGCTGATCTTATATTAACTAAAAAGAAAAAATCTATAAATTCAATTATTAAATTAAATTCAAATATATCATTATCATCAATACTTCCAAAATTTTCAAAAAAACAACATCCAACATATCAAAATGTTATAAAAGAAATAAATGAAAAACATTATGAAAAAGCTGAATCATTATGTAAAGAATTTTTAAATTTTTTTCCTAAAAGTTATTCTTTAAGATGCATTTTAGGTTATATTTATAGATGTCTTAAAAATTATAAACAAGCACACGTCTATTTAAAAGAAGCCATTAGTTTAAAACCAAAAGAACCAATTGCTTATTTAATTTGTGGAGAAATATTTTTTTGGCAAAGTAACTATAGAGAAGCAATAAATAATTTAGAAAGACCAAATAATTATAAAGCTAAAATAAATAACTTATATATAATACTTGGAAATAGTTACTTATTTCTTAAAGTTTATTCTTATGCAAGTAATTTTTATAATCTTGCATTAGAAAATAGTCCGGATAATTATTTATGTCTTAAGAATAATGCATGTAGCTATGCAAAGAATGATTTATATACTAGTGCTTTAGAAAAGTTAGATAAACTGCTGAATACCAACAAGGATGATTCTTTAATTTTATGTTATTATGGAGAAATTTTATGTAATATGAGACAATATAGTAAAGCTATATCATATTTTACAAAAGCAAATATTATTGATCCAGAAAATACTCATAATTTAAATAAGAGAGCTATTGCATATTATACTCTTCAAGATTATAATAAAGTTTTATTAGATCTTGATAAAGTTATACAATTAGATCCATTAAATAGTTTAGCATATTATCTCAAGTGTCTAATTTATTATACAAAAAAAGATATTGATAATGCTATAATGGTATTTAAAAAGTGTAAAGAATTATTAGATTTTAATGATACATTAGCAAAAACTCAACTATTTCATCTGGAATATTTACTGAATAAAAATAATTCTACAGAATTAAATAATATATTAACAAAAATTAATCAAATTTCTAATATTGAAGATAATGAATCACTAATTTTAGTTAGATGCAAAGTATATGTAGAATTAAAAATGTATCATGAAGCAATGTTAGACTTGAACTTGTTATATGATAGAAGTTATAATTTTGAATGCATCTCCTATATTTATTTATTACGAGAATATACAGATTTTTGGTTATATTTAAATGATAACAATAATGATCTTTCCGAACTTGGAATTGTTGATGAATTTAGTAAATACATATATGAAAGTAAGAGAATGTTTAATTTGTTAACTTCTTATAATATTTAATAATTAATCTTATTGATTATTTATAATAAATTATTTTAGCAATACGAGTTTATTTTATATCAAATCTGGTAAATTTAAATAGCAAACTTCATCAACTTCAAGAAAATGATATAAATAGGTAAGTGGATGTATTTATTATATATTTTAAAATTTTCAAAAATTGTGGTAAATGTTTTAACTTTGAATTTCTTAGTTTATCAGAAAAGATAATAAGTTCAAAAAATGAAGAGCTTTATTTGAATTTGCCCATGCTAGATTTTGGTTGGACTGATTGTATTATTTGGAAAATAAATGTTAAAGAAATATTAAATAAAAATTGCTTTATAAAATTTATAATTAAAAGCACTGTAAGTTTTATTGATTGCTAAAATCTCTTTTTTCACTATTAAAAATGTTATTTTTAATTAATATATGGATTTATTATAGGATTCTAAACAGTATAAGGATTCTGAACTAAAACATTATGAACATGTGTTAAAATATGAAGATGTGTTAAAACTTGAGGGATTAGGTTGGATTGAATATCAGCTTTCAATAAATGTAGGTGAATATTATATGCAACCTTCAATTGAAATAAATGGATCTATTAATATGGTATATTTCTATTTTACTTGTAACTTTCTATTTAAAAGAAAATTGATTTTAGTAACTCATCATTATTTATTTATTTATAGCAAATAGATTATGTTCGAAATGGGTATAATAAAGAAGAGATAACTTATATTCCTAACATGGGTGATTTATTACCAGATTTTCATAAATTTTGTCCACATGTTCCAGAAACTTTTAAAGATAAATATTTTTCAAGAAAAGAAATGGAAAATTTGCTTGAGCTGAAAGATATAATTAACCACCTATGACTGTTTTTTTTTTAATTTTTTTAAATTAATACTGTTTTATTTTTTTCATTTGCTTTCATTTGTAATATTTTAAAATTTGTAAATTCATTTTATTTATTATAAATAAATTTCAATTTAAACTGATATTTTAAAACTTTAGACAGCACTGATCTTGACTCAAACTTAAAAAGTGAAAGATCGAAAAAAAATAGAAAGAAAAAAAATAGTAAATAAATAATTAGGAAAAAAATATTATTAAAATAAAAATCGGAGATACTTACAATAGTACCACAGCATCTAACCATTCACTGATCTAAATCTAGAAGGTGAAAGAATGAAAAAATATTAGCAAAAAAAAATTATTATTGAAAATGAGGATTGAAAAAAAAGGCTTACCATAACACCGCAATATCAATCTGATTACTGATTTAGATTCAAGTCTAAAAAAAAAAAGAATGTACTCATATAACAATAACAGAAAAATACAGTATATAAAATTAAATGAAAAAAATTATACAAAAAAATAGTATAGATTATAAAGGAAGAAAAAAAATTAAAAAAATTTGGTTTAAAAAAACCAAATTTAAAGAAAAATTCAGTTTTGTAAAACAAAACTGAAAAATAAATTAAAAAAAATCAGTTTAAAAAAAAAAACTGAAATAAAAATTGTCAGTTTTAAAAAACAAATTGAAAAAATGAATTCGAAAAAAAAATTCAGAAAGACAAACTAATAAAAGAGGAATATTCATAATTTAAGTAAAAGAACTATTGTGTATTATATTTTTCAAGAATATGACAATGTTTTGTTTGATCTTAATAAAGTTATACAATTGGAACCATTAAATAGTTTAGCACATTATCTCAAGTGTCTATCATGTTATCAGTTATACAATAAAAGATATTATTATCTGATGATATATTAATAAAATCTCAACTATTTAATTTGGAATATTTACTGAATAAAAATAATTCTACAGAATTAAATATTAAAGATAGCAAATTACTACATTTAATTAAATGTAAAATATATATAGAATTACTAGTAATGTACTATGAAGCAAAGCAATTGTTAATTTGTTATACACATATATAACATAATAGGTTTTATATTACTTCATATATCTCATGTATTTATTTATTAAAATAATGTGTGGATTTTTGAATGTTAATAATAGTAGTGATTTTTTAGACTTGGAATTGTTTATGGATTTAGTAAACATATGTATGAAAGTAGGAGAATATTTAATTCATTAATTTCTTAAAGTGAATAGTAATTAATATATATTAATTTATAATGAATTATTTTTAAAACCACAAGTTTACTTTATATCAAATTTAGCAAATTTAAATGATAAGCTTAAGATGATATATTCTAAAAATGAAGAACTTTATTTAGACTTTCCCATACAAAATGATAATATATAAGTATGACTATGTTATTTGAAAAATAAATATAAAAAAATGTTACACTAAAATTTATATTAATTGCTAAAATTCTTTTTTCTAATAAAAATGTACTTTTAAATTAGTAATTTATGATTTGAATTATAGGACTCTAATATAAATATGTGGTAAAACTTGAAGAATTAGGTTGAATTGAGTATCAGCTTTCAATAATTACACGTGCACGTAATTCTCAACTTTCAATTGAAGTAAATGGTTCTATTAGCATGGTATATTTTTATTTTACTAAAAAAGAAATTAATTTGAATAAATCATCAATTTTTTATTTATTATTTATGCTATATAGCAAATAGATATAACCGATTTGGATACATTCCTGACATAGATGATAAATGTTCCAAAAACTTTTAAAGATAAGTACTTTCAAGAAAAGAAATGGAAAACTTGCTTTAGTTAAAGATATAATTAATCACAACGATATTTTTTCGAAATTTAATACTATTTATTTTTTTACAAATAATACGTAAATTTATCATAATTACTGTATAATAATAATATACTAATTTAATTAATGTATTTATAATTATTATTCTAATTAAAGAACTATAATTTATTTAAACAAAAGAAATATATTAATTTCAATTAATGATCCTTCCTGATCAAAAACCTGAGAGACAAAGGGACGAAAAAAAAATTAAGGGAAAAAAAATAAAGAAACAACGCTTACCCGTGGCCCTGCAGCGTCAATCTAAACCTAAATAGTGATAGAATGAAGTTTTTTGGTTTAAAAAAAAACCTAAAGTTAAAAATATTAAAAAAATTTTCGGTTTGAAAAAAATTTCGAATAGATCGGGCGCAGCATGTCACGGGAGTTTCATATTACAGCACGTGTTTTCATGTTATATAAATTCATTCATGTGCGATAAAAGTTACAATATTAAATATTATTAGGATTAAGAAAGGCATAACCAAATCAAACAAAGATATCTATTTATAAAACATCGTTAGAACAGGCAGATACTCACCAACTTCAAGAAGACGAACACGTTCCAAATCTAACTTATCTTCTCATTATAGTGGGCAATATTGTACATCATTTCATCTTGATCCTCAAGTCTATGAACTTCAGGTAAGAAGATTATTACCTTAATTTTACATTGTATTTTATGTTAATCTTATTATAAAGTTACCCAACTAAAGATGGTAGACCGGCAAGACTCGTAGGACAGGATTTTGTGGCGCAGTAAGATCTCGTTCGGTCCTATATAACCGGTCCTATATTATTAGCTGATCTTTTTTTTCTCTTTAGCAATTTCTTTAATCTCACTTTCACATTTTTTTAGCCAAGTAAGTTTTTTGTTCTTTAGGTATATAAATCTTTAGGTTATTTGGACGTCTTCTTTATTAGAAATACGGTTAAGGTGGCTTTGCATGGCGGCTTCCACTTTTTTTTTTGTTTTAAAGTTTTTTACTTAGTTTTTAGACAGAGATAAATAATGGATTGTAATGATTTTTGTCTTTGTATTGTTTAAATTAAACCAGTTTTTTTTTATTTTGAAAATTGGGATAAAATTCGAACCAGAGATTTTGTTTTGAAGGTAAGTTCATCTAGTGGTGTAATTTCATTAAATAAATTATTTCCAAAAAAAATAAAATTTTAATAAAATATTTTTATCTATTTTTTTAGAGTTTTTCACTTTTTCATTATCAACGTCGCATCCACGTTCGCGTTCATGTTAGATAATTCATTGGGTAAGTTCATGTGGTAGTGGCGATTATTGTTTTTGGTAAAATTATATATTGAAATTTTTTTTGTGTAAATTAATCTCATTATTTTACTAGTTATTGACTAATTTATAAATCAATATTGTAAAATCGTATGAACTATAACTAACTACACGATCCCAATTATATAGCTTTCGCTAGTACCTGGATTCAACATCTATTACAATTTCTAAAAGGAAATGGGAATGTTCTCTCCAATCTCAGAGAAGCTTTCTAAATTCATAGACAAATAAAGGATTATCTACTACATGACAGTTTTCATAAGTAAAATATAAATGTATAATTTTAATAATAACCATATTACCAAAACGTATCAATAAAATTTATACACCAACTTAATTTAGTCTTATAATGAAATTTCAATTTAACTAAACGGTTTTAGAAATTATAATGGCGGAAAATTTTATAGAGTATTATTGTCTTGTCCATATTGCAGGTTATACTCAGTTTTAACTCAAGATCACGTGAGGAACTATTTATTGTATAATTTATTTTCATCAAACAATAATATAAAATCTGATATATTAATATTAAATAATTTTAAGAATGAATTTATTCTCAAAGCTTCAGAAATATTTTGGTAATTTAATGATTTTAATTCTAAGATACTAGGAAAAATAGTAGTAGCGTTAGTTTATACTCAGTGTCTAAAATTAGCTTGCGAAACTTATATTAATTAAGCACATACGGAAGAGCCTGAACGTTAAAAGTTTTTGATTTTAAAAAGATTTGGACTCGTTTATTTGAATTTTAAAATAAAATTCAAGTTTGAAAAATGTATAATTTATAATTGTACAAAATGATGATATTTTAAGTTTCTCTATTATAACCTTATATAGAAATTTTGGTTGAATAATATATCAAATTATTTAAAATGAACTTAAAATGGATTGGCATTAAGATAAGCTGACTAATCCAAATTAATGTTGGTAATGTTAAATGGTTTCAATTTTTATGGAAAATCAAATTAAATAATTTTCTATAAATATCAAATAAAATATTAAATATTTTAAATTATAAAAAAAACTTTTAACGTCTAATATTCTTTAAGTATTGACTTTAGAATTTTTTTGTTATTTAAAGATTAATTTGTTTTATAATTTATGTTATAAAAAAGAACATAAAATTTAATAATTTTATCAATACAAAATATAAATGTTAAATTGTTTAAAAAATAAGAGTGGTTTATTTTAATAGAAGTTTGTAATAAGAAAATATACACAAGGTATTTATTAAACCGAATATATATTAGATATAAATATTCCATTTCTTTTACATTATTATTTATATATAAATTTTATTGAGCAAAACTTTATAGTAAAAAATAATGCAAGTATATAATCTAATTTTAAAAAATTTGTTCATTTTATACGGTAAAAAGAAAAATCAGTATTATTAAAAACTGAATAAGCTATAAATCACACATTGACATTTTTGTTAATATTCATTGTAAATTTTATTTCCCTTTTCTTCTTTTTTCTTTGATCCTTAACAGAATGGTCGTTGGTTCTAAATTTAAATAATTTGAAAGATTAAAATATATTCGGTTAAAAATATATTATACATATAAATATAATTACTATGAACAATAAATAATTATATGTAACAGTATGAATGAGCCATACCAGGTAATTTTTCATCACCTCTTCGTTAGATAGACGCCAGTTAAAATGACGAAAATTGCTATTTTAATAAAAATGACTAATACTTAATACAAAAATTTTTAATTTATGAAAATTATTATGAAAAATCATACACCACCCAATATCCAATTGCTTATCATTGAATTTAACTCTATGCATTTGAACATTTTCGGTGGTCCATACACCATTTATGAAGATATCCATTCTCTTTTCAGGATCAGAAAGTTTGTAAGTTATATGGTACCATTTGTTTGACAAAAGTCCGTCCCCAACTGTATTAATTCCTACATTATCATTCCAGTTACCCGTGAAACGGGGATGTAATTTGGAATTATTTGCACGTAAGAAAAGTCCAGGCGTGCGTACAAGTCTTTCTCTCTCATTACCACCACCTAAATGCATTTCAAGTGTTGTCAATTTAAACGTAATTTTAAACATAAAAAAAAAAAATAATCTAATAAACGTTCCTACCTTTACGAAAAATAGTGGCCCAATCAGAATAATGACTCTTAAGCTAATAAGCTTTATTCGTAGTGTCACTGACAATTCATCATTCACCTCGGGTAATTCAACATGTTGCACTGTGATACATTGTTTTTCTTTTAATTTTAATAGGCTCCGAGATAATTTCATAGAATTCTTTTACAAAAAATTTCTTCATCTTCTTTAATAGAAAACAAACTAATATTAATTTAATTAATATTATAATGTTACAGTAAAATGATTTTGCATATTACCTAATGAAGTTGCTTCCGATTGTTCAAATACAAGATGAGCCTAGGTTTGTGGCACAGCCACCCGAAAAAATTTCTGCATTAAAAGGTTGGCATTACTTAATATAGGTATTCGCAATGCCGATCATTTATAATTCTGCCCGTGCAGTTGTTACAAATAAAATTTTCGATATGACTTTAACATAATAATGTAATAAACGAGTTTTTACAAGTCTACTTTTGTAGAGAAAAATACGGAAATGGTTAGCGATACGGTATCATTAAAATTCAGCATACAATAGGTTTTCAAACTGCTTTTTGTAATTTTTTGAATATAACAATCGTCATTAGAGACGGAATTACATAATGTACTTTGCATTACTGATGACGTTAATGTAATTATTGTCTTTATTACCTTAAAATTCACGAGTTTTTTCATTATGTCTGCAATAAATTTTTATAATTTATTAAAAGGTAAAACATCGACCATAAATTATCATATTTTATTATGGACAATTGAATAATGAGAAAACAAAAATATAAGTTCTTGCCAAATAGTTTTCATTGTATAAATAAGACCTATTTAAAACATTTTGGATGCTATACTCAGCTATAGAATGCACTATTTATATGAATATCTTGTGTGTATACATGACCATAATGATCACATGATGTGCGGTATACTTCCGATTTTAAATTCCCACACTAGAAAATAATTCTCTTTGGTTACAAAAAGATATCATCATGGTTATACTGTACATATTTAAAAAAAGGAGTTGATTTCTATTTTTGGGTTGTTGATTTATTATTTTATCTCTTTTATTTCCTTAAAATAATTAGTTATTACTCACTCTATCGTGTATATTTAATAGATTAGTACAAAAAGTTATTAGAAATAGTCTTTAATTTTGTAAGTTAATAAAATTATGTAATAAATAAATTAAATTTTTAAACAAAAGGTTGTATTCCGCGATGATATTTAAAAAATAAATACAATTTACTTTCGATTCTAAATATAATTTTTATTTCATATTTTTGATAAACTTTGGAATATAATAACATTTATTTATTCATTTTATATAAAAGAAATTTTGAATAAAAAATTATTATGAAAAATTCTTACATTTTTATTTTCATTGTACAGTAAGTATTTTACTCTTTTAATAAGCAACATGTAGAAAAAAAAATTAAAGCTCTTAAAATAACAATACTAGATCATGAATCTGTAATATTTCAAAACTTATATCATAAAATATTAACCTTAATAATTAATGTTAAAAAAAAACTTTTTTCATTTCCAAACCTTTTTATTATCCAGAACATAATGTATATTTCATTAAAAACTTGACAATAGGAATAAAAATTTTTTAAAAAATTTTTTTGTTAGCAAAAAGCACTTAACTTTCATTTTGTTTCAATAAATTTAAATCTTATATAATAACTGACTTTGAATTTAAACCGTATTTGTATAATTTTAGAGTAAATTCTTCTAATTATTTTTCGTTCAATTATTTATTGCTTCTTAGATTAACTTCTCTCTTATTATCTTTCGTAATTATAATGAATTTCAAGCGTTTTATTTTATTGTTGACCATGTGTTATTTCTGTGATACAGGTTGTAAAAGTGTACAAATTACACAAATTCGAAATTTATGAATTTATGCACAATATATATTTGCACAACAAATCGAAACTGTACACAACTTTCTCTTTTTCAAAATTTCGAGAGTTTTTTTTACAAAATTAAAAAAATCATATTATGAATGATATTCGAGATGATGTTGTTTGAGCTGCTTTTAATAGCATATTGCATTATTAGATCCCACTATGAATGATTTGGATAAACAATATGAATCTAGAAAAAAAATTTGCTCTTACTGACGAATCTCTTATTACAGAGGATGAAAAATCAGAAATAATAAAAATGTTAAATGAAGCATATGACACTCATAAAATTATAGATAATAAAGGAACAAAAGAATTTGTGAAAATTGTCAAGATGAATGTTTAACAACATTATATTGTGAACATTTTGTGTTCGAATTATTTAAAGAAAATTTTTCAAACTGGTCATCTAAAAATAATGACATTAATGATTTAATACAAAAATGTCAAATGGAAACATTTCAACCGAAAAGAATAATTGAATGGATTCCATATAATAATTTACAAATTTTTTTTTTCTTATTTTTGCAAAAAATAATTTTAAAAACTATGGGTAATACGAAATCATCATCATCAACATCATCCTAAAGCAATTGTGAAAATGTAACAAACACTATACAAATATTCATTATAAATGGTGTAGATCATGTCAAATAGATTATCTAAAAAAAGGAAATCTTATAAATTGTATTAGTGGAAATAAAAAAATTGATGATTTAATTAAAGGAATGCAATTACAATCTAGTAAACTAGGTGATGCATTTCAAAAACTGGTATGTTTATTTTAATTAGTTTGTTTATTGCAAACCTCCTATCTCCTCAGATTTCGACGTTAAACAAACTATTATTCTGGAGCGACTTCAAATACTTTATATAATACGGTATATTTATATATATGTGTATTTTTTATTTAATAGGTTAAATATTACGAATCTGTTTATGGTATGTCCCAAGATCCAGAGACAAAAGATTATTTTGATTCTTCCAGATGGGTATTGTAAAGATTTTTGTGGCATTGAAACTACCAAGAAAAAGTTATGTATACGTTTATGATTTAAATTTTCAAATGGACAAAAATTATTAGATAATTGTATAATATAGAAATATTCATTATACATTAGAAATATTAAATTTTTAATATCTTGATGATATGTTTTTTAGGTTTTGACGTTTAGCCGCGCCAATCATATAATAATTAACTTTTAGATAGTTAGACAGCCAAAAATGCTTGTAGTTGCTATAATTGCTAATTCAGCTGAAACGAAAAAAAAGGTTTAGCTAATTCTGCCGATCAATTTGGCTGGTTTTAGGTTTTAAAATTATATCACAAACTCCACAATTAATAATATTAAAAAAAAAACTAGTTTTTTATCAAGAATTCACACTAATTTAGATTATATATTTTTACTGGAATAATTTATATTGCAGCTGGTATAAATAAACGGACAATAATGAATTCTACAAAAAAACCAAACCAAATCTTCATATAATTTTTATAATCTTCGTAATATAATCGTTGGTAATGACCGTTAAATCGCTTTAAATTATAATTCCAAACATGGGTTGGTAATTAAACAAATTGAAGCTAATAATGATGTAGGTTTGTTTTGGTGTAGTAATACATGTTTCTCATCAAGAATTCTCCCTAATCTAGAATAATTGTCTCCGCGTACATACTTCTTACCAAAATAATTGCAATTTCAGTACAACAGATACTATAAATAAATGGATAATTAATTCTGAATTTTGAAAAGTTAATTTTTTTTTTTTTTTAAACTAATTGTACAAAAAAAAAGAATTTTTCACGGTTCAACTTTCAAAGAATTAAAACCAAATATAATGAATTTGCTACTATTTTATTATTATATTTATTATATTTATATGTATTTTATCGACGTAAAATATTACGTGAGAGAATATTGATAATATATTACGCTGTTATCAGTGCATGATATAATGTTTCTATGGCAATCAAACAATTTTTTGATGGGGACTCTTGAAAGAATTTGAATTTGCATTATTATTTTCTATAATTTAATTTGTTCAATTAGTTACAAAAATATGAAGTGATTAACCTTAATGGTTTAGTTTTAATAACGTAAACTTCTTACTGGCCCTTATTTAATAATTCATATTATTCTACTTGAATGGGATTTGAAATTGCATACCACATTAACTCACTTAGGGCAATTGACATTTATTACGTAATATAAGTTTCCTGTATGTAAGATATAGTGTAACCAATTAAATTAAAATATCAGATCACATGATTGTTCATTAAGTATAACGTAAGATTTTAGCTAATATCACTTCCCTTACCACCGATAAATATTTACACTGTATTACATTTCATTTATTTTGTAAAACGTCTCATGGTTTTTGTGAAGACACAATATTTAAGTCATAAGAAGCTATTAAAAATAGATTTGCATACTTTCACCTGCGGGAATGTTAATTGAAATGACTTTTTTTTTTGGCGTTAACTTATTTTAAATTAGAAGTTTTTAACGACACATCACGAATTTTTTTTATTATCTGTTATATGCAAATAAAAAAAAATCATCTAATTCGGATTCGGTCAATAAGAGCTTATCGCGTTATAAAATATTTAAATATTTATTTATACGAAATGTTTTCTTATTTTTTCATTATTGTTCAGGAATATGTAAAAAAAAAAAACTTTAAATTTGAAATTTTAATTTTTTTATTTTATTTATTTATTTAGATCTAGAGGAAGTAATTTGAATTTTTAATACTATTTATAAAAACTTTTTTTATTCAAATTTTAATTAACACGTGATATTTAAATAATCAAAAATAACCGAATTGATGTTTCACAATTTAATCGATTGTCTCAACCTCTTCGTTTTTCTTCGATTTGTCATGAAAATGTGCTTTTTCGAATTTTCGATATGAGCAAATAATCTTTTAGGCTGTTTTCTCTATTAAATTATTCTTATGGTGCTATAAAAAATAATGTATTTTCCATCTTATAATCTCATTCATATAAATTTACGATATAAATCACAAAATCCTTTAGCAATTAATAGAGAATTTTAAATAAATATTACCATTTTATATTATAAATAATAATTATGAGTTCTATTATTCTACTTCTGCTCCATATTAAATTTAACAATTAAATAAACGTAATTTCAATCTAGTAAACGTAATTTAAAGTTTTTGATAATGTATACCAAGTGAAGTTAAAAAGATTACGCTAATAAAGCCCTATAAGAAATATGTATACGGAAAGGATACGTTTTGTACACATTTTTTGTACGTTTCTATAGATTCCGTATACAAATTCCGTATATTTAATAAGCAATTCATTTTTGAACATTTTTTAAAAAAACTAATGTATAAGAAATGTATACGGAAAAAATTAATCATGCGGAATGTATACGGAATTTTTAAACTTAATATTTTTAGAAGATAATTTTACAAAAATCCCGTATCATAACACGAGATCACATGATTGTTTATTGTTTTGTTATGATACGTTTTTTATAAACCCTTACTTTGATAATTTTGATCTTCCGATCTTCCTTTCTGTCTTTCCTTTCCTTTCTCTTTCTCTTGTCTTATTTTTGTTATTTTTTCTAAATTTTTCTTCTTTCTTCGTCACCCCCTTTTAAAAATAATTTTTTTTTTCGTACCTCACTTTAAAAAAATTTTTTTCCGTCACTCTCCTTTGAAAAAAAAATTTTTCTTTTATTCCTACTCTTCTTTTTTTAAAAAAAAATTTCTTCTTTCTATTTCTATTTCCTCTTTATAAAAAATTTTTTATTTTTCTAACTTTGACGTCCTCCCTTTAAAAAAAAATTTTTTTTTAACTTTCCTAACTTCATTACCCCTCTTTTTAAAAAAGTATTTTTTTTTGGTTTATTCTTTATTCCCCTTTCTTTTTTATTTATATTTAATTTCATAGGCCAGCAGGTTTTTTTTTGTGAGAATATTCAGTTTCTTTTTTCTTTTTTGTAGATCAGTTTGGGAGTCCTTTTCTTTTTGTAGGATGATTCAGGATTTTTTTCTTTTTTTAGGTCAGTTCAAATTTTCTTGTTTTTTTGTAAGCTGGGTTCAGATTCTTTTCTTTTTGTAGGTTGTTTCAGTTTTGTTGCTTCAGAGTCTTCTTTTTTTTGTAGGTCAGTTTTGGATTTATTTTGTTGTTTTGGTTTCTTTTTCAATAGACGCCTCATAATTCTTTTCTTTTATGTAGGTCAGACATTCTGGAGTTCTCTTTCTTTTTTTGTAGGAATGCTGACCTTTGGTGACTTGGACGATTGCAGATACTATATAAGGGGGGGTTTTGTTTCCAATCTTTTTTTTTGTTCTTTTAGGTTGTTTGACTTCAAATGAACCTGAACTTATAGATAATTTTGGTTGCAATAGGTGGTTTAATAAGGAGGGAATTTTCATAATGTATTTGTACTTTGTTTATTTTTTATTTTTTATTTAATTTAATAAAGTAAAATTAGATTTATGTAAATACAATTATAGTAAACTGTAATACAAATAGTAAATTCAGTGACCAAATCGTATAAATTTCGTGATAAAATCGGTGATCAAATCATGTAAATTCCATATAAATCCCGTGCAAATTCCGTATCCAAACCATATTTTTAGTGATACGGAATTGTGCATTTTTCCGTATCCTATTATGATACGTTATTTCTAAGGAAAAAAAATCGTATAAAAACTTTATAAAAAACGTATCCAATTTTTTTATAGGGAAGCCTTGAATAAGGATAGAAACAATACAAACTTCGCATAAATAATTAAAACGTGTTCCTTGAACAATTTTCTCATAAATTAGTATATCTTCCCGTATGGTATAACTATCATTGAACAGCTATTCTAGAGGATCTATGTCTACAAAACAATTGATTACTGAGTTTTTAAGAGAGCAATGGAAGAAAAAAAGAATTGCCCGAAGTTGAACCTGTTTCCTGGTCATTTTTTATTAGGGGTGTTAAAATATCATCCAAAAAGCAGTTCGGTTAACACCCCTAACCATGTTATCCTGTAACCGCCAATGATAATGCTTATAACTATTTCCGTTTAGCGTGACATGTCCTTCGCCCTAATTATCTTTACCATCATCAACCTGATTATCTTCATCAGGCACCTGTTCATCATGCTTTTCTAAAAATGTTATAATATAGCTTATATCATATACAAAAAATGCATTTCTAGACACTTCTAGACCCTAGACACAAAGAATAAACTTCTACCTTGATCCTGTAATTCTTAACGCGCCAATACTCCTGTTAATTCTTACTTCAAAACCAAATGAGGTGAATCTATAATGATGTGAGTATAATCTTCAAGAGGTCGACCAAAATCTCCCCAGAATCCATTAAATTCTCCTGCTGTGAATTTGTCAGGTTATTGCCTCAGCAAGAATGAGATTTATAATAGCATCCTCCAGTTCGTTAGGCATCTCAGTTTTCCATAGAACTATATCTTACCTTATGAGGAAGTTAACATCATTCCCAGTATTCACTCGAATGACATTTTTTCCCGGTCTTGTATGAAGATGCAAGTCAACTCAATGTTCTCCATGATTCTGTGCTTGGTACCCATAATTAATAAAAGCTACATATTTATATTCTGATTTTCAAAACTTCCACTTTCCAAGTTAGTCACTACGGTTAAATCATATCCCTTTTGATACTTTCATAAGAAATAAAGTTTGTAGACCTTAACGATTGCAAAGTTTTCACGGACCTACAACAATTTATTCTGCTGGATGACCATGAAGCACTTATTTGTTTTTATTCCAGAAAACGTCTAGTATTCCTTCAGAAAATCTTCTTTGTTCGCATATGTAAGATAAAACTACTTAACGACAAACTTGCTGCTGCAAGAAGCTAACACAGATATTTGTGAATAATGTTATGTACAGATCAGGCGAGAGGTGATAATTTATATGAAAAGAGTATGTCCAAAGATTGCTGACATTTCTGTTGAATGTTGAGAATGATTTCTTTGACCTTATAACTAATGCGAAATTCTTTTGTATTCCATCAAGAATCATTTCAGCGATCACGATTTTTCCAGGAAATCAAGGTTTAAGTAATGCGAGAACTGAAGTAAACAGCAAACTACAAACACGATATCGGAAAAACATGCAAGTGTCATCACAATCACCGTACTTCCAAAATTTTCGTATATGATATATGATTCCTGGAAACATGTGTTGTGTTATATTTACATACCTGAAATACAATATTCTTACGAAGAAAAATACGTGGCGTTGATTATGTTGAAGCTATACAACTTATATAAGTTACACAGAATTTCCATATTCGGGATCAAATAGATTCAAAGGCTGCAAGACACATTTTTCTACACATCAACGAATATAATGTTGGAAGCTGCTGGTAACTCATTCAAAATCACAATTTAGAAATGTTTATGTCATGTTGAATTATTAAGATATAGACATATTATTTGTTTCTATACCCGGATATAGACTTTTTTTATGCCATACATAGCCTTACTGTCATTAATATAATACATACTCTCTATTCTCATGAATTACAAAATCCCGCGTTGTTTTTTGAATCTGTATTCTGTAAAACTAACCTCATTTGGTATCATGACCAGATTGCCAGATTATCAACATTTTACGGTAAAGGCGATGCGATAGATTGTAATTGATGAGTCACAATTAGAGATCTAGTTTTCACCGATCTATAGATGATAAAAGTAGCTTCACATGATGATAGATAGATAGTATCCTATAATTTATTAATAAAGACTGATATTTTACTAATTGTTCTCTGTGTATTTTTGTTGTAAATTGGTCGCTACAGGTGCACCAAGAAAGGCAGTACTGACAGACAATTCCAGAAATATATTTTGTAATAAAACCTTTTAATTTACCCTATATTTTATTTTTGTTTATACAAAACTGGTGGCATCTATTTCAGTTAAGATAACAACATGTAAATAAATAATCTATAAGGGAGTAAATCATATTGATCATGCATTATAAGCCACAATTATACATTATTAGTCATCATTAAGTTAACTCATATTACTAGTTTTAGATTAAGTAACTTATAAATTAATTGATGTAATAAATGTGACTCATACATGATCTTGATTTTTTTTATGAATCATAATAAATTATTATTAGTCACATAAGATTTTTACAAGTATATATACCCTTAAATTTTCTCAAATATTAAATCCAAATTTTCTGTATCAAATATTTTTCAAACACAAATATTTTTCAAACACAAGTTTCAAACAAATATTAAATCCAAATTTTCTATATCAAATTTTCTATATCAAATCCAAATTTCAATTCAATTTTAAAATTTCAATTTAAAATTAATTCAAAAATGTCTTATCAATTGTGTCCTAACATTATCAATACTGTTCTCAATGAAATTCCCCTCAACAAATGCTACCACCATTATCAACCAACTGAATCAACCTTCCAATATCTACCATCATTTGCCATATATATTTACATTCTTTTTATTATTTTACTCATGTCTACTGATATTATCAAATATATAATTATCCTAATTCTTCTTTCATTAAAACTCTCTTGTACTGTTACAATCTTCCTTCTTACCCCACTTCTTTCATTTTCCAATGTATTACATTCTTTTGAACATTTATTATTCTCTCTATCATTATCAATTCTCCTTTACTTATTATCTATATTATTATCAATCCTTCTCCATTTACTTTATTTTCTCAATTGCATAATTTATATTCTTCTTTTTTCTTATTCTTTACTTTATAAAATTAGTCTATTTTGTAAATACTATTCTACTTTTAATCCCACAGTAGTTTAGTCATCTTTTCTTTCATTATTTTCAATTGACATATTTTTCAAAATTATCTTATATTATGTAGCTAGGTCCATTGCTTACCAAATATAGCATGGAGACATAATCTTTACCCTTTGGTCAACTTGGGATTACTTGGCCATTCTTAGATAGATAATTTTTACAAGGGGATCGTTTGCATCGCCCTTAATTGGTGTCAGAGAGATCCTTTGTCTTGTAAAAATTTACCCTTTCTTGATCATTTGACCATTCTTAGATAGATAATTTTTACAAGGGGATCGTTTGCATCGCCCTTAATTGGTGTCAGAGAGATCCTTTGTCTTGTAAAAATTTATCTTTCTTTGATCATTTGATCTATCTCATGTGATTTCATTCTTCACATGTGATACCCTTTATTTTATTCCTTTGTTGAGTTCTTTCCTTAATAACTTATTAACTCAACAATTATCCATCACCGTTGGTTCCACAATTTCTGTGTCCAAGTTCAATTCTTGGAGGTGATTTTCTTACTTACTAATTAGTTTGTCTTCAGTTTTCCATTGGGTTTGGTATAGTGTCTTCCTGTTTGTTAATTTATTTCTCTGATTCATTGTAGTCCAGAGTAGTATTTTTTTGCGCAAATAATTTTTATTTTTTTTTATTTTAACATGATGACAGAACGAAGGTACAACATCATGTATCACTCTAAAATAAATAAATGTCAAAAGTGATGGTTTTGAGGTTGACATTGAAGGTTCTAAGATTATTGTTGTCTTAATTATTATAATTTAATTCAAAAATGCAACAATCAACATATTTTTTGAAACATATGATCGTTACTTTTATTTGCTTTTCTTAATTCAATATATTCTGTCTTTTAACCTTCCCATGCACACTCTTAAAAATAATTGGGTTTTAAAACAAAAAATCGAATTTAGTTAATACGAAAAACATGATCATAATATCGAAAAAAAAATTATAGAATTATAAAGGTATCAAACAACCATTGACGTTCTAATAAAATTTTTTTTGTCTTTTTATTTTTGTTAAATTCAATAAAATTATAGTATTGTCGCAAAATACAACAATAGTTGCATTCCTGATCCAGTCCCGGCTCAAGTATAGATTTTTTGGAATTTTATGATGATTAAACAGCGTTTACCATGGTTACTTTTAGTATTTGATACCATGTAATAGTTATTGAGTTTAACTCAGGTAAATATTTTATAAAGAGTACCCAAGTACCCGATCAGAAAGGCGAAATGTGACATCATTATGATTTTAATTTTACTAGTATTTATCATATTTATCAACAAAAATCCCAAAGATAAACTTTGATTCTTCTAAACACTATAAAATAATCTGTCAAATATTCAATAGTTAAAATATAAAATATATTTTTTTGCAACAAAAGTAATGTTGAAGCTTGATTAAATACTTTAATTTAATTTATTATATGGTCATTTAATTTTTCAAATCAAATTTCTTTGAAGCAAATTACTCAAGATCCTATAAAAATGCAGATTTTGATGTTAGTAATATTAGCATATTTTTTCAGCAAGCGTGAATGGATTTTTAAATAACTTTTATATCACACTCCTAATAGCTGTTTTTATGGATGATGTCTCTGAGAGAATAGTAAAACATGTAGTGTATGATTCTTCTATGGATATAAACCAGTCATTTCGCGGATTAGCCTTGATCTCATTACCATCACGGTAGAGTCGATTCCCTATTGCTTTTATTCACTTGAAAGATGAAACCAATACCTTAATTATAGTTTAAAGATATACAGATCATTAATATTGAATCATATATGTTATTGGTCAAACTCCAAAAATTGGAAATCAACATGTCAAGATACATTTATTCTCACAACACATTCATTTGCATAACCAGAATTTTTATTTTTAACGTTAAAAGAGTATAAAAAAAAACATAATAATGTAAAAAAAAAAGAACCAAAATTGAATATGTTATTCATGGGACGAATTTATACAAATAAACATCAATTTCTTTTGATTTGAAATACTTCATACTCCTCTACTAAAAAATTATCAGCAGTTTCTCTGATCTTATTTTCATAACTCCTTTGACTACAACTACCAATTTTATCACGTAAATTAAGGTCACTACCACTAAATGATGATCCATTCTCAACAGAGTTGTATGTAGCAGTTAATTCAAATTCAAACTTTACACGACTCAAAATGTGATTTTCAATATTATTATTATCCTTAAAAGAGAATATAAAACTATCTTTAGTAGCACCATAACTATTATCAGATTTCCATGCAACAGGATTATATCCTCCAAGAATTTCATTACTATCTTGCACTTTAATAATTGTTAAAGTATGGGATTGATTATCACAGATTTCATGAAATTTTTCAGGTGTAAATCCATCACGAGTTCCACGAAGTAATAACTTGAACTTTTCCTTAATATCTGTAGTATCCTTATAAATCCATCTTGTAAGCGCTAAAGGTAAGTAACCTGGATTATTCTCATCAATCCATTTTAAAATTAATTCAGCATGTTTGAGTGTGATGATATTAGAGTCAATATTGGTTTCTTTGGTTTCTTCAGGTTTGCCAATACTAGTTTCTTCAGATTGCTCAGATTGCTTAGATTGCTTATTAGGATTCATAAAATGAAAAATTAATTTATCAAATAATTCCTCTGATAAAATTTTTTTATAAGGATACACTTTGTTTAAAAATTCTTCAGAAGTTAAATTGTAAAAATTAATAAATGGAACATATTGTTGTATTCTATTCTTTAAAGTATTAAAATCATCATCTGAGAACATTTTAGGATCTGATGGAAGTTCCGGATTTCGAGTAAGTCCACATTTAAGTATAAATTCCCATACTTGAATTTCTTTAATTTGAAACTTTTCACTTTGAATAAGTGAGATCAAAACTTTTTCTGAAGTTGCAGAGTAATTTAATGATCTAAATATTTTATCAGGATCATTTGATATTAAATCATTACAATATTTTTGAAGATCCGAAAAAGAACTGTTTTCAAAACTCAATTCATATACGTCACTAAAATTTAGTTCTATCCATTCCGATTTGTTTTCAATCAAAAAGGATTGTAGAATATTAATAAATTCTTGAAGATTAAGTTCACTAGCGGAGACCAAGATTTTGATAATATATGGAGCATCATATTCATCTAAAGAAACTACTCCACCATAAATATACCTAAAAAATAAGAACGTTTCGTTAAACTGAAAAAAAAAGAAAAAAAAATATTATAAACAATAATAATTAAATTATCTCACCTTAAAATTATTTGAAAAGTTTCGGGTAAAATTTTTGGTAATTTAATATGTGTCAAAGTTCCATCATTTTTCTTTTTATAGGCTGACAAAACTCTTCGAAAATAATAAGAACGAAAGTATAATATGGCCATATGTGCTTTGAATATTTTTACATGAGGGTCGTCACCAACTTCAATAGTAATATCGTAATATTCATCATCATCCAAAATTTCAAGTAAATTTTGCGATAATTTTTGTAAAATATCATTAACCATTATAATGTATATAAATGACAATATTAACAAAAAAAAAAGAGAAACGATTAATTGATGTATTTGTTTGTGTTCCGTGTTCCGAAAGACGATCATTTATTAAGTTGGATTAAAAATGTGTAACGAAATTACGCAATCAATGCAGATAATGCAGATGATTTTCATTGGTCCACGCCATGATTATTATTGGTGAAAATTTTTATTTACTTAATACTGTACAACAGGTCTAAATTAATATTTTGATGATTTAAAGAAAGTACTCATCTCGTAATCTTATTATATAATTACAATTTCGAAATAGGATTAAATGATTTCAACTCACGGATTTAGGCACCATGATTTTGCCGATCGCGTAATGGGGTATTTATAGAAACCATGAAAAGTATTCAGATAAAATTTTTTTATTGCACTTTCGAAAAAGTATTATACGAAAAAAAAAAGTGAAAAATTCTTAGAATCTAATAAATTTATTGATTTGTACGCTAATGTAGTATAGGCAAATTACTTGAAATGATGGTAAATAATTTCGTTTGATTAAAATCATTTACCAATATAGTATAGTTTTATATCAGTCATGACAAAATTTAAGGAGCAAAATTTTTTTGTTCTAATAAAATTATGGTGCAGAATTGTTGATCATTTTAACTTGGTTTTTTTTCGGGCCGTATTTTTTCCGATTCATTGATCTGCATTTTAATATCAACTTTAGATGTCGAAAACATCGACATCTTTCCAAAGTTCTTGTTAGATTATTGTATAATATTATTTATAATTTATTACAATTTATATTAATTAGTTTATTGAATGAAAGCAACAGACAGAATTAGTTCAGTTCAGATCCTATAACTTTGTCAGATAGGTCAGATAATGATTTAAAATGATGAAAAATATTTTACAACACTGTTTGTTTTTAATTAGATTTTTTAGTTTATCATCTAGAGAATTTCGCAAAAAGTTGGAACATATCAAAAACTTTAGACCACCAATTCTATGAAGAATACTTATTTTGGAACCTAATAGTATGTCAAAAAATACAACGTTTAAGACTAAGAAAAATTAAATTAAGATTGGTATTTTCCAAATTATTGATTTAAAAATTATTGATTTTAATATAATTTCAACATTTCAATATTAGTTAATAAGTGGTTATTAATGATGATTATTATATGGAATCATACCATATCAGATATAGATTTGAATTATTGTTAAGAGGAAGTCGAGATGGGCTTATTCCTAAAGATTTCATGATTATGAGATGGTAAACCCAATATATATGGATGAAACTTATGATAGCTTTATGTTTTCTGTTAAAAATTAGAATATTAAAGATACAATCTTAAGTAATGTAAAATATTTAGATTATAGCCATAAATGTGGTCCGAACTTATCATAACCTTTTATAAAATTTTCAATTCTGATGTAGTCGTCATCCGAGATGTTGGATAGTATTTGCATGTTTAAATAATGTATTTTCAAATATTTCGCAAGATGATTCAATGTATTACAATCAATCAATTTTGCAATTCCAGCATTATTTTTGTAGATGATTCGATCACAAGATCTTTAATAGATTGACGAATTTCTTATAACCAAAACAAATCATTCTTATCTATAACAGTACTACAATTAAGGGATTCTAATTCTGAAAAGAGATGTTTGGTTCCAGGAATAAAATGTATTTGATAATTATGTGAAAAGGGTATAAAAAAGTGTATTTCTAATCACTGATAGAGATTTTATAATACGGTAAGAATTATCAATAATTTTTAAAAATTACTTTTAGATCCATGATTTTAAATAATTACATTTAATAATGATTTCTCATTTCCCGGTTTTAATAAATTTTAAGACTTAAGTAAAGTATCCTTTTATTATCATATTGTAATTCTTCAAATATCAAATATAGAACATCTCTATTTAATTTTGGTATTTTTCCTTTATTTTTCTTTTTATTAGAAGAAAGAAGGAATAATTCTTGTTAAAGTACGTAAATACTATTATCATTTTGTGGCATGTTGCACAATAAAATTAACTAAAAAAATAGTAATTACATGACAAAAATCATCATGTGAAGCAGTTTTCAACCTAACGAAAGATATATTAGATATATATGACCATGTTAGAAAAATATTCCTTAATTCTAAAACAAACCAGCTATTAATAAATGAAATTCCACATACTCAAATTACAAAGTTTAAGTATGTTGCAGAAGGAGGATTTGGTATTATCTATAAGGCGACTTGGTTAGGTCAAGATGTTGCTGTAAAAAGATTTTTGAATTCACAAAACATCAGTAAATATTTCTTAAACGAGGTAATTGATTTTTGCTATCGGTTTATTATATCTATATGTTTTATTACATCTATTAAATTAATTTTGATAATTAATATACATATATATATTTAGGTAAAAGCACTTTTCCAATGTTATAGTTTGGAATATATCATTGAAGTTTATGGTATTACACAAGATATTGAAACAAAGGATTTTATGTTAGTAATGAAGTATGCAAGCGGTGGAGATCTACATAACCATTTGCAAAAGAATTCTAGTGATATTGCATGGAAAAAAAAACTGCATACTTTATGGAAAATTTCAGAATGGTCAGTATTTGTGTTATTATTTTTATTAATTATTATTTAAAATTTATAAAATTTATAATATTAATTATTATTATTTATTTATTTTAGACTAAATGTAATTCATAAAACCATTTTATACATCGGGATTTTCATAGTGGAAATATATTGTTAGCGCATCAAACATGGTTAATTTGTGATTTAGGATTATCATTACCTGCAAATTATAGTTTATTAAATAATGAAGTATATGGAGTAACACCCTATATTGCACCAGAAATATTTAAGGGTGGTGCAATTTCAAAAGAATCAGATGTTTATAGTATAGGTATGATTATGTGGGAATTAACAACAGGTTGTAAACCTTTTGCTCATATTGATCATGACGTTGATCTGATTTATAAAATTATTGATGGGAAACAACCTGAAATTACAAAAGATACTCCTGAATGTTTTGCTAATTTAATGAAAAGATGCTGGGATTCTAATCCTTCAAAAAGACCTTTAATTACTGAAATTATAGAAGGTTTTAATAATTGGTATCATAAGAATAAATATGTAGAAATATTCAAACAGGCAGAACAAAAAAGATTAGAATTAATACAGTTGAAACAACTTGGTCCTGAATTCAGTGAAAAACCACATTCTGGTGCTGTATATACAGTACTAGTAGACCACTAAGCCATATGATTTCTAATTTATCTTCAATGAGATCATTTAGTATAAAACAAGGTATGTATTATTTGCTTCAAAAAAAAGTTTATGTTTGAAATTAATAGGTATTTTTTATTATTTTAGATAATATATTAATTGAAGACAATGGAGGTAAGTTACTGAATTATATAAAATGATATTATGAATAGTTAATTTTAAAATCAGTTTAAATATAATACTAAGGAACAAGATCTTGATA
Organism: Rhizophagus irregularis; assembly: GCF_026210795.1. NCBI lineage: Eukaryota > Fungi > Glomeromycota > Glomeromycetes > Glomerales > Glomeraceae > Rhizophagus > Rhizophagus irregularis. The sequence continues at coordinate 2,846,237 of NC_089435.1, read as the reverse complement.
TAGAAATAAGGTATTGATATTAAATTATACTGTACAAACTTTAAGTGTGTATTTTCTAATTTTAGCATTATTTTATCTTAATAAAATACAATTTTTATTAGTGAATCAAAAAAGCGTAATATTACTAAAGTATTACAAATTGAAACTTCAGATCAAGGTAAATATTAAGGCTTTATTAATTTATATAATAATATTGAATAACAGCTAATATATTGATTTATTGTAGGAAAGCGTTTTAAAATTGATAATTAAATTAATAATTTATGGATTTTTATTTGATATGTTTCATAGTTTTATCCATTTTATATAAATAAAGGACGTTTATTAGCTTATTGTATCACGTGATTTCAAAATATTTCGATTGGCTAATTTTGTTCATTTATCAAGAATGAAAAAAGTATTACTGCATATAACAATTACAATTTTTTTTAGCTATAAAAAAAGACAAATAACAGTCATTAGATATTGTTGAAGCAACAAAAAAAAATATATATATATGTAATAATATTTCTAATTTTATATATTTATAAAAAGTATAAACGAACCTATTTTTAATTAGATCATTTCTAATAGTTAAAATAACGAAAACAAAGATAATTACATCCCATGCAAGCATCTCTAAGAATTAAGGGTGAAGAAAAACAAAAAAAAAATGAAGATCAAGAAAAATGAGAAGGAAAAGGAAATAAAAATAAAAAACGTATAAAATTGAGCTGACAAAATAAATAGTCAACCGAAAAGAATACAAAACAAAAAAGAAACAAAACAGAGCTCAACTAAAAAATTTGCATAAAGCAAAAAATACGATAAACTATTGATTGAACTATTTCCAGTTTAACTTTTTAACTTTTACATGTTATTTAGTATAGGAAAAATATCAATAATAATTATGCAATTGTATGATAGTATAAAGTAATTCCCAACGTGATACAATATCTGTCGTAGCAGTCAAAAAACCACATCCTTTATCTTCGATGTTCCCTAATGAGTAATATATTAACCCTACTGACTACTGTTCATTTAACCTCAATTCTATAATAATAACATGGAAAAACGCTTTTGTTTATGCCATTTCTTCTTTTTTGACGCTTCCTTATTGGTGCATCATAATTTCATTAAATAATAAATTGTTTCTCTCTTACATGCAATAAAGAAACGAGCATTTTTTTTTTTTTAAAAAAAATCTCTTGCTTGACAATAAAAAGCGAAAATATTATCCAAATGTCTACAGATTCAAATAAATCCTCAACTTCAAATATAACACTCCATCATCTTCATCTCAAGTTTAACCTTCATATAATAAAGATAACGATTATAGTGGCGTTAATGAAAAGGAAGCAAATGGATTCAATATCTTGGAATTCAGTAGCATCCGGCGGTGCTTATCGCTACTCCAACAAAGATGGTTCTTATGATTATTATCAAAATTCCGACGGTTCGAAATATTTATACCGATGGAAAAGGAAATTCTTATTACGAAGAATTTTAAGTATTATATTTTTCGATAATGAAGTTTCTGTTATTTTTTTTTGACATGCATTCTTTCATTTATTTATTTTTTCACGACGTATGTACTGCTGTATATCATTTTAGAATAGGCAGTAACGACTACTTTTGCGCATACCATCATTGGGGGTACTTTTAAAATTTTGATTATAGAAAATTTGATTGTAAAAACCATATCTAGTAAGTTTAGAAAATTTTTATCAATGAAATTTTTATAAAAGTACATTTATGTCACTAGGTACACAATTCTGCTCGCGCAAGTGTAAGTGTGTAACTCGCTAACACAACTTTTTTAGAAACATCATAATGGTCATATTCTATGCAATAAATTAACTAAGTTACTTATTACAGTATATGAAAGAACATCGTGATCAAAACAATGTGTAATAATAAAATCATCGCCTACAAAATATTAAACATTCTATAAAATCAATAACGCAATTTGGTTATATTGTACAAAGCGAGTTTCCTGTTTTATGATGTGTAATTAGGGGTTATTATTTTTTTTTTTGTAACTGAACGTGTGAAAATTTCTTTATCCCATCATAAAATCTCTTACTTACGGTAAGAAACGAAAAAAAAAATATTATTCAAATAATTTGTGATACAAAATCATGTCTACAAACCCTAATACTTTCTCAACTTCAAATAATAATTCTTCTTCTCAAACTTAACCTTCAAATAGTAACGATAACGTTTATAGAGACGTTAATGATTAAGGAAATAAATGTTTTGTATCCCAGGTCTTTAGATAAGTGAAAACTTTCGTAGGGTTTAGAGACTCATCGTGGAGATACACCAGTTTCTGGCGGTTCTTATCATTACTCCAATCTAGATAATTCTTGTTATTATCAAAATCCTGACGATGAAAATGGCTTTTCTAGTTACAAAAAATACAAATCAACTAGAATAATGGAATTTTTTTTCCCCAATTGAATTGCTGATCCGTATTCTTTATAGTTAAGACCCGCTTGATCGGCAAGTCATGTACATTCCAGTTAATGAAATTTTAATCGGATTTTTTCGGTTCCCTTATTTTTAATTTTCATTTTTTTTTCTTGGAACGATCTTTTACAAATGGTTCCTTCTTTTTTTTTCAAATTTCCTCTTTTCTCTTTCAAAGCACCAACCTTTTTCTTTTCCTTTTTTTTTAAAAAAAAAAAAGTTTCGTTTTTTTTCCTCTTTTTCATTTCACCATTTAGATTTGGGTTTTTTTCCAAAACCGAAAAATTATTATTAGTTTTTTTTTTTGACCATATTATTAATTTTTTTTGAATTTTTTTTCGGTCTTTTTGAACCAAATTATTGTCCTTATTTTCAGAATTTTTTTCGGTACTTATTTTTTTTTTAAAACCGATTTCTTTCTTTATCCTTTTTCTTTTCCCAAATTTTTTTTTCTTTTTCTTTCGAATTTTTTTTATTTTTTCTTTCTTTTTCCTTTTCGGTTTCTTTTTTTGACCCGATTTTCCTCTTTGTCCCTCCCCACAAAATTTTTTTTTTTGTTATTTTCCGGTTGGCTTTTTTCCAATCCGAAAAATTTTTTCCCTTTCCTTTTTGGTTTGGTTTTTTTTCTTTCAAAACCGAATTTTTTTTCCCGAATACATTCTTTCACCATTTAGGTTTGGATCGGTGATCAGATCAATGTTGCTGCGTCACGGCAACTGCCTTTTTTCCCGATTCTTATTATTAATAATAATATTATTATTTTTGTATCAAGCCCAATATAAATAGACTAACACAATTACTTACTGTATTTATTTATTTTTTGTGACAATAGATCGTTATAATTAATTTTTCTGAGAATTTTTTTTTCATATTAATTAGTGAGATTCTCTTTTCTAGAGGATGTAATTTTTTAAAGCTACAATGGAATTTTTTAAGATAAAAAAAAATTTTTTTTGTAACAATGTAACAATAAACTACTTATACAAAATTGTTTTTGTAATGAATTTATAAATTTCACAGTACTTTATTATTTACGAACTATTGTAAAAAAAAAATTGCGAATAGATCGCTTACATAATGTAAATGAGAAAATATATTATTCAATGACTGTTAATGTTTGTTATTGTACAATATTTTGTATTAAAGCTTTAAAAAATTTCGTAATATCTTTTAATAAAAAAAGTAACATCAATAAGCATATTTTTATTGTTGTTTTATTAACTTTTAGAAAGTAAATAACTTTTTTTATTAAATTTAAAATTTTAAAAAAAGATTTCTTTGTTTCATTGTTACATTTTTGAATTTTATATTATTTAAGATCACTTTGCCCTTTATTTCGATTCCAAATAAGGATAAAGTGGAGCCTTCTTCAACTTCAATATTTTCGAATTTGGTATTTTCAATCGTAATGATATCACAGTCATCACTTGAGCGCTTCTTTACTTTTCTGTTCACATACAATGTAAACCGTTTAATTAAAATTTGTTATATTTAGTAGTAATATATTATAAACTGAACTTCTTGCTAACTCAAGTGATGACTTTGTGTAATAAAAATTCCTAGAGTATCAGGAGGATAATTTGATAATCCTCCCTGAATAATTATTGACTTTAGTATTAGATAATAAATCTCTAACAAGGTAGCCATTTACTTTGTCCATTGTAAAATTCTTGCATTGGACAACGAATTTTACTCCTCCTCATATTTTTCTGATGAAATATCTTCTTTACAATATTCTTTTATTTGTCCAATAACAATTAAAACATAGGTTCCTTCTGAACTATCAAAGCTCCAGATTCAATAAGACGATTACTCCAATTAAATCAATTCCGCCACCCCATTAGGATATTACCCTTACTGGTCTTGTAACTTGTTTTGAAATAAAAAAATGAATGAATGAATTGTATCATCATTGTTGCCATACAGATAGGCCTGATTAGACCAACTGCACATATTTATAGGACAGTATAATACGATCACGCTTTAGGCCCAGTTCGACCACTCTTCACCACAAAACACAGTATACCTTTATATATAGGCCACCAGACTCAGCACAGTTAGACCATCAACATTATCTGAAGTAACAACTCGAGAAATTTTTTTGAATGCCTGTCAACAGCTTTGACGTAATTATCCCCTTCTAGCTGTGACAAGAACTTTTCACGAAAATAACTTTGGTATACGTTTTCTTCATCGGCTGTTGGCGGTGTAGCGAAAGAAAGAAATTTTCTTGCAGGTTCAAACCATAAGGTTTGACTGATATATATACCATAGTGAGGAAAGGCTATGAAGTATAGCCATATCATATTTCTCTCAATATTTCATGAAAACATGAGAGCAAGCTTGTATTGTCTTGTAATATGTTTTGACCCTCTTCAACCCTCGTAATACGTTGACGCCATATACAGATCACGCATTTTTGTGATATTGATATTGATATCAATATTTCAATATTATGAACAATGGTCATTTATATAGAACAAAAAAAAAATTTGATCATGATCTGCATCAAAAATCCGAGAGCTAACCATATATTAACATCAAGGAAATATTTATTATTCGTATATATTGTTCAGGAGGCCAATTTTTGTGATTAGCTGAAATAATTTATCAATATATACATATATATATATGTATCCATATTTTATTAAAAATATATCTGATATATCCGAATTTTTATTAAAATATATATCTATATTATCCGGATTTTATTAAAAAAATATATATACCCGAATTTATTAAATTTATTTATTAAAAAAATATTATATAAACTAAAAAAAAACATTATATGAATTTATTTATTAAAAAACATTATACGAGTTTATTTATTAAATATACGAATTTATCCATTTTATTATATGTTTTGGTAGAATTAAAAAGGCGTTATTTTGCGTTACTTTAATTATTCCTTTCTTTGTCCTTACTAAATATAATAAAGTCTAAATTTCGTATCACGGTAACACATGAACAACTTTAGGTCTCTCGCTGCGCCATTAAGACCCATAGGAAATCAGGTCCTTCGTTGTACGCATTTCTTCAGGGTCGGAATTAAGATAGTGTCTGTCATTACCTAAAAAAAGTAATAAAATTTGACCCGGATTATCCATAAAAGTCAAGATCTACATGATTATTTTGCGCAAACTCGGACTTGATCTTATTATTCGGGCAAATAATTCCGAGGGTTGACAGATAAAATTTTAGGTTATACTAATTTTCGCCCATTGGATCTGACGTGGAATTAGCTCGTATTACATATAATAACGACAGAAGACATGGTCCGGATGATTACAAATGATTACAAATCTAAAAAAATGATCAGTCGGTCAATGGAATTTTGTGGCTAAAATTAACACTATCAGCAGATCAAACATACGTGGAATTTCGTTTCCCATACCTAATTTTTACAAATTAACAAAGAAATATGAATATATAAGCGCGTTAAAACATTTCTTTATGTTGTTTATATGCATTTTCTGAAATTGATGCTTGAAGTGCAGAAAATAAACAATTTACTATAACTTTATTTGAACCGATGGCAGCACATTATGAATTTTCTTTTCATTTATATTGAATTTAATCCTTCCCGATAAGGAATATAAAGAATTTAGATCATCTTCAATTTTGGGATTTAATTAATAAACATTTCCATCATTCCAGTCATAACTCAACAAAATTTGTGGATGCCTAAATACCATGACGGTTAGTAAGTAATTATCATAGTTCGAATTAAATTTATTAGCCTAAAAGTAATATATGTCCCATTTTAATTTTTAAGTTTCAATATGTATAGTAAAAAACTGGGTGAGTTAAATATTTGCAAAAAAGTTACAATATTGATGTTTCACCTTGTCTATTCTAAAAACAGGTTCGTGTTAACGTTGTTCATTATGAAATTACATATATTTTAAATTTATTAATGTTTAAATATAAACTAGTCATGTGAATAAAAGTTTATGATTTATTTAAATTATAATTTCTGGTCGTGAATGTAATTTGGAATAAAAATAAGAACTAAAGCTGTTAAACATAATTTATTTAAAAATTTCAACAAATTTTATTTTCAGTCTTTGTAATTTCATTTTATTTACCATATATTTATTTATAATTTAAATTTAGTGCGTTCACATTTTTATTTTACCATATGTAATTATCTAGATAAAAAGACGTAAAAAAGCTATAGTTAATACGATCAACATTTTAATCCACGTAATTTTTAATGCATAATTGAAATATCTTATAAAAATAACGGTTAGTTAAAAAAGATCAAAAGAGCTTCAAATTTTATTAAATTGTTAGTTTGACATTATAAATTTTAAAAATACAAATTTCAATATAACAAATTTGTCAACAATTTCATATGTCGAATAAAAAAAAAGAAATATAATCATAAAATATAGACTATAAAGGAAATAATGATATAAAAAGACGAGAAGATAATTTTTGCCGCAGCAAAGTAGGGAGTTCAGTAAACTTCCTTCTGTTATTCCAAAAAAAACTTACTCGTAGAATTAATACTCAATCTTGAGATTTAATTTCTGGCCATCTTGAATCAATCTTACAGTAGCTTTTGTGACTCCACTTGGAAATTGCAATGTTAGAGGCTTTCCAATTATTCCGACATCGGAAATAAGTTGTCCTATTTCCAAATTCTCATATGCTGCAACAAAATAGGTTGGAGTGATTTGGAAAACCTCCTCAACTCCTCCATAAACATTAGGAATGACCGAAGACAATGAATCATCCATTCCGATACCGACGTTAGCCATTTCATTAGATTTGTTGGTAATTGTGATGGTACCATCTTGCCCTGAGGTACCTGATTTCTTGACAACTTGAATGCCCTAAATGTTCAAAATTTCAAGTTATTAAAGAAAATTTATCGCGTTAAGAAATATTCGAAAACTTTGATTTCTTACACTTTCATCGGTGATATCAAATTGGTCTTTAAAATCCGCTCCAATTGATTGACTGCTAGCATATATACCAATACCTCCTTCATCATTATAATTACTAAGAACAGCTGAATAGGTAATAACCCACTCAACAGTTGCTTGTCCGCCCATATATGCACCGGCTTTTTTCCATGCAACTGATTTTAAGCCAGGAAGGTCGGGATACTGTTGATAAACACAGAATTGAACAACAGAAGGTTGGGTGCTTTCATTTTTAAATGTAACAAAGTATTTAGTAGCCATTTTGATTAACTTGGTTGAAGTATCGAGCGAAATTAGTGCTTATTTATATGTTTTTTTCTTTCTTTCGCAATACGCAAACAAGATGTTCCAAAAACTTCGATCTTCTTCTATCAGCAATCTTCTAAACATTCCTAGTAATTATATATTAATATGTAATCTATAGCCAATTTTAGTAATTATAATCATGAAGAAAAATTTGCATCATAGCCCAGACTTTAAATCTTGATAACGTCGTTATTATATATTACTGTTTTAATTAAAGTAATTAAGAAGTTATTCGGATCTATTGCCACTATAGATAAAAGATTTTTCTGGATTTACATCGGTTTATTCCTTTTTACATATTTTGACTTTATGTTGACAAAAAAAAAAATGTGGCATGATATTTTGAAGGGATTTCATATCTTATTATTTATTACCAATTTTAGTCAAATTGATTCGGATATAACCTCCTCATTATAAATAATTAAAGGAAGGATTTACATTAAAAAAAAATTTTTTTACCCAAATTTTGTGATAATAAACAAATTTATTCCTTCATCAATTATACTTTTACGTTAAATTCATTAATAAATTTTTTTTAGTAATTGTAATCATCAAAAAGAGTTACAAAGTTGTATGTTCACCCGGATTATCATAATTATTACCCTTTTATGTATAGTGATTTATACCATTTTTATACAATTGATTAATTTCAAATTTAACCTAACAATAAAATTAAATTATTATTAGGAATATAAATTAGATATTAATTTAAATTTTTAAGGTTGTAAAGGAAAAAAAGATGTAATCACGTGACTATACCGATTGAGTTTCAAATAAAATCTATTTTACGCTACTTAGAAAGTTCTTATCTTATTCACCTTATTTTTTCAGGAATCCCGTTAATGTAATAAAAAAGCGGATAAAAAGCACAACGTCATGACGTCATGTGTTAATTGATCCGAGTCATCACACAATCTTAGAATTTTTTTTTTAATAAAAAAATTTTAAAATGAAAGTATTTGATATAATCCTAAAGAATTGTAATATTTAATACATCAACAATCCACATTTTTAATTTATTTCTCCCATTTTGAAGGTTATTAACGAAATTATGTTGTTATCGAAGTTTTTTTTCTTGTTTAATAATGATAAATATAAAAAATAAACTTTTTTAGGTATTTTTTTAATTTAATTTTTCAACTAATATTCTTCAACAAACTTTATTTTCATATTCTTGTTCTTAAAAAATTGTTTATTGGGACTTGAGATACAGTAATGATGATAAATTCGTAAAAAAACTATCTGATTTCCGTAAATTGTTTAATATGATGATTATTTTTGCCGGTATCATCTATCTGTTCAAATTTTACCAAAATTTTAAAATAATAAAATTCTGAACTATTTTTCTCTCGTTTATATTGAATTAATTGAATTTTTCTTGACATGAGTAAATCTTAAAATTCAATGATCACATTGCTTTTTTTCCTAACAGCGGCGTTAGCGAGATTTTAATCACATGATCCTGCAATAAGATTACCCGGTTTTTCCAATTTGTTCAATTGTTACAAAATAAACGTAAATACGAGCATGATACACACAGAGACTAATTTTTATGACGTAAGAAGCGTGTATAAAGAAATTTTTTTTCTTAAAAAAATAACGTAAATAAAATTACAATAATTTTTTAAATCACGACAGATTCTTAATTTGCTCTAAAAGTTATTTATCTCCATATTTCTTTACAACATGATTGTTTTGGCTCTAACGTTAATTCTAAATCCATAACTGAACATATGTTATAGAAGGATAAGTGTATACTCTCAAGTATAAGAGCTGCAAGTGCGTTAGGTGTGAATGATCTTGATTCACGCAAACATTGTAAATACACATCTCGTGTTTTCGTTCCTATATATAAAGAGAATGGTACCGCAGTGAATCTTGATAAGAGATAACTCAAAAGTAACCTCGCTACTCTTCCATTTCCATTCATAAAAGGGTGGATACTTAAGAAATGAGAATAAAAGCACGCTCCAAATTTGACAGCTTCCTCCAGCTGTAAATCTTCTTTCTTAAATTTTTCTCGACATTGACGGAATAGTTCATTCATACGGTCTTCTATCAAATATGGAGACATATAAACAAAGTTTTCTTGTGCTGGCATAACGTATTTTATTCTATACTGGCCTGCATTATCGATCAATCCATTGCATATATGTTGATTTAACTGTTTTGCAAGCAAGGGTGTAAAATTATCAATTGAAAGTTTGGGAAAGAACTTGGATGGGAAAATACTAGTAATAGCATCATTAAGATTTTGGATTTTTTTAACCAAACGTAAAGATCTATCAGGTTTCTTTAACTGCTGTTGTACAAATTCAATTGTGAGATCAACGTCACATTCAGAAGAAATACATTCTAAAAGATAACGTTCATGATTAAGATCGAGGTATCCCTTCCAAAATAATTCATTATTTTCATGATCAGAAAGTGATAATAATATGACGTGTTGTAAATGTTTGATTGAGGAGATAAAATATTCAACATTTCGTTCATCATAGGAACTCTTCCACCAAGGTTTGTTTAAAATTTCGAAGTTAGAATGTATCATCTAGTAATGAAATTATGGTTTTTTTAAATGATTATTGCGGTTATTGAAACTCATTAAGGACTTAAAAATTAACAAAGTATTATAAATATACCTTAAATTTACGACGGGTGACTTCCTTTTCGTTCATATCTTTATTACCTTCTCTTATTTGTTTTGATATATCCATTTTTTGTACGAAAGAGTAAGAAAATGCTGGAAAAAAAAATTTTTTTTTGGAAAATGAGAGGATCGTCAAAATTGATGCTTTTTAACGCCTTTTTTTGTATGACCTCATGTTGACACAGCAATACATAAAATGATATCACATATCTCTGATCTGATGTGATTGGTGAGGATTATTTATCCTCTACGATATGATTTTAATTTTGATATTTTTGATAATTCTGAAACTTATAAAAATGAACAGAAATACATTTACCGGTAATAAAAATAAATATCAAGTATACAGAAAATTTAAATCTGCTTTAACTCGTATCGCAGTTAGTATTTCTTTTTTTTTTCATTTATAATAGATAATTTATTTTCATTGTGACGCCATTTGACGTGAATTCTATTATAGTGTATACATGGAAAATTTAGGGTTTTCTGGCTTGTTTTTCTGATTTAAATGGTGTAGGTGTACTTAAAAACTTCGATTTTAAAAAAATGAGCTCTATTTTTTGATTCTTGGAATATATACCCTGTAAAAAAGTCGATCCGTTTTTATATTCCGTCATCGGAATTTATCGAATTATTTACATATTCCGCGAATGGTTCCGTGAAAGGCTCATTTTTACAGAAATAACGGATAAAATTTTTTTATAGGGATAATATAACGAACGATTAATGAAGGTAAGAAAATTTTAATATTTAATTAACTAGAAAAAAAGATTTATATATAATAAATTTGCAATTTAAGCACATTGTCACATTACAAATCGCATGCTTATATATCACGGTAGGAATAAGACGAAATCCTCAACGCCAATATTTCAAGTTTTATAATATTCTGGTTATAAATAATTAATGGGGTGGGATATTTTAACAGGTGAAGCGAATATGATAGTTTTAATATAATTCATTTTGTTATATTTATAATGGTTTATTCTTTTATTCTTTTTTATTTATTACACATAATATTTTTACTTTATTTAAAATGAAAGTAAGGAAGGAAGGAAGAAAGGTAAGATTTATATTTTTTACGAATTTCTTAAATTCTATCATTATATATTAATTTAAAAATGGGCCTATATAGATTTTAACGAGTCGAGGTTCAGATAAACGTTATATCCTTAAATAAAATAGCTAAATAATTGGAATTTATAAATAATTGCCAATAGTTACACGTGTATGTCGCTTAAAGATCAAAACATAAGAACAATTAAGAATACAAATTCGCTTCTAAATTGCAAATACTGCATCAGTTAAAAAATTAATACAGATAAGCCAAATATGGCTTAAATGTATTTCTTTTATTTTTAATACTAAAAAAATTTAGGTGAATACAAATTATAATAATAGAAGAAAGTTTTTTAGACGTTTAAAGAAATAAATATAATCCTTATCTGGGCATAATATAACATCAATTTCTAAATATGACCAGGAGAGAAGATTCTAATTAACTAATAATTCTTTATCGATATGAGTATAAGCGATTTAGCCCACACACTTGCTGCAAAAGGTTTCAACAATTACTAGATTATTTAATTACGTGCTTCATATTGTAACAATTAATGCTAGTATAGTCACATTATGAGAGCCATTTACAAAATTTTCTTTTTTTTTGAAAATGGCGTATATTAATATATTAGATATAGTAAAAATGATACAGTAGCAATAATTTAAATATGACATATTGTACTAATTACTATTAATAATTTAATGAAAACTTTTTTTGTTGCATTTTCTGTAATAATAATTAGGCAACTAGTCTAATCAAGATTCCAGATAAATAAAATTTTTTAGAACTTTTGTTTATTTATCTATTTTAATAAAAAGTTTAAACCTTTTTCAGCTTCTTGGCATCTATTTTCTGTAGCTTTCTTATACCAATAAATGGTATTCTCAGTATTTTTTTCAGTTCCTTCTCCTCGTTCATATAAAGATGCAAGGCTGTATTGTGCATCAACATTTCCTCCTTTTGCAGCCATTGTAAAATAATTAAATGCTTTTTCTTTATCAATAATAATCTGAGTTCCATAATTATAAATATACCCAACTTTGTATTGAGCATCTATATACCCTTGATCAGCTGATTTCTTATAGAATTCAAATGCTCGTGTTTCATTTTGACAAACACCTTTACCCAATTCATAAAATTCACCTAATTTATACAATGCAATTTTATTTTCATTTTCTGCAGCTTTATGATACCAATAATTAACTTTGTCCAAATTATTTACTATTTCTTCGTCATTTTCAATAAGATTAACTTGGATATTGCTGCCCGCTGCCTCATTATATAATTCAAACCCCTTTTCTTTATTAATTTCAGTTCCGATTCCATTTACGTAGTAATATCCAAGTATAAATTTTGCACCTCCATATCCATTTTCAGCCGATTTCTTATAAAATTCAAATGCTTTAATTTCATCTATATTTATACCATTCCCTAATTCGTAACATTCACCTAAATTGTATTGTGCAACTTTATTACCTTTTTTTGCTGTTATATTATATAATTCAAATGCTTTTGATTTATTAATTTCAGTTCCAATTCCATTTGAATAATAATATCCAAGCTGAATTTGAGAATCCATATGATCTTTTTCAGCCAAATCCTTTATTAATTCAAATGCTTTTTCCTCATTTTTATCAACTCCTCCTAATTGATATAAAAGTGCTAAATTAAATTGTGAATCAATATCTCCTTTTTCAGCTGTTATATTATATAATTCAAATGCTTTTGATTTATTAATTTCAGTTCCAATCCCTCTTTCATAATAATATCCAAGCATAAATTGAGCATCTATATTATCCTTTTCAGCTAGGATTTCCATTAATTCAAATGCTTTTTTTTCATCTTTATCAATTCCTTCTCCTAATTTATATAATATAGCTAAATTAAATTGTGAATCAATATCTCCTTTTTCAGCTGCTGCTTTATATAATTCAAATGCTTTTGATTTATTAATTTCAGTTCCAATTCCTTTATCATAATAATATCCAAGTTTGAATTGAGAATCTAAATCATCTTTTTCAGCTAAATCTTTTATTAATTCAAATGCTTTTTCCTCATTTTTATCAATGCCTTCTCCAAATTGATATAACATGGCTAATTTATATTGTGCTTCATTATTTCCTTTTTCAACTGCCAATTCATATAATTCAAATGCTTTTGATTTATTAATTTCAGTTCCAATTCCTTTATCATAATAATATCCAAGCTGAAATTGAGAACCTGTATCATCTTTTTCAGCTAGATCTTTAATTAATTCAAATGCTTTTTCCTTATTTTTATCAATGCCTTCTCCAAATTGATATAACATGGCTAATTTATATTGTGAATCAATAACTCCTTTTTTAGCTGCTATATTGTATAATTTAAATGCTTTTGGTTTATTAATTTCAGTTCCAATTCCTTTATCATAATAGTATCCCAGCTGAAATTGAGCATCCATATTATCCTTTTCGACTAGGTTTTCTATTAATTTAAATGCTTTTTTTACATCCTTATCAACCCCTTCTCCTAATTGATATAATATAGCTAAATTAAATTGTGAATTAATATCTCCTTTTTCAGCTGCTGCTTTATATATTTCAAATGCTTTTGATTTATTAATTTCAGTTCCAATTCCTTCATCATAATAATATCCAAGTTTGAATTGAGCATCTAAATCATCTTTTTCAGCTAAATCTTTTATTAATTCAAATGCTTTTTCCTCATTTTTATCAATGCCTTCTCCAAATTGATATAACATGGCTAAATTATATTGTGCTTCATTATTCCCTTTTTCAACTACTATATTATATAATTCAAATGCTTTTGATTTATTAATTTCAGTTCCAATTCCTTTATCATAATAATATCCAAGTTTGAATTGAGCATCTAAATCATCTTTTTCAGCTAAATCTTTTATTAATTCAAATGCTTTTTCCTTATTTTTATCAATGCCTTCTCCAAGTCTATATAACATGGCTAAATTATATTGTGCTTCATTATTTCCTTTTTCAACTACTATATTATATAATTCAAACGCTTTTGATTTATTAACTTCAGTTCCAATTCCTTTATCATAATAATATCCAAGTTCGAATTGAGCATCTAAATCATCCTTTTCAGCTAAATCTTTTATTAATTCAAATGCTTTTCCCTCATCTTTATCAACTCCTTCTCCTAATTGATATAATATAGCTAAATTAAATTGTGAATTAATATTCCCTTTTTCAGCAGCTGCTTTATATAATTCAAATGCTTTTGATTTATTAAGTTCAGTTCCAATTCCTTCATCATAATAATGTCCAAGTTTGAATTGCGCATTTATATCATCTTTTTCTGCTAAATCTTTCATTAATTCAAATGCTTTCTTCTCATCTTTATCAACTCCTTCTCCAAATTGATATAATATGGCTAAATTAAATCGTGCTTCATTATTTCCTTTTTCAACTGCTATATTATATAATTCAAATGCTTTTGGTTTATTAATTTCAGTTCCAATTCCTTTATCATAATAATATCCAAGTTTGAATTGAGCATCTAAATCATCTTTTTCAGCTAAATCTTTCATTAATTCAAATGCTTTTCCCTCATTTTTATCAATGCCTTCTCCAAATTGATATAATATAGCTAAATTATATTGTGCTTCATTATTTCCTTTTTCAACTGCTATATTATATAATTCAAATGCTTTTGGTTTATTAATTTCAGTTCCAATTCCTTCATAATAATAATATCCAAGCTGTAATTGAGCATCAATATTATCTTTTCCAGATAGGTTTTCAATTAATTCAAATGCTTTTTTCTCATCCTTATCAACTCCTTCTCCTAATTGATATAATATAGCTAAATTAAATCGTGAATAAGCATCCCCCTTTTCTGCTGCCACTTCATATAATTCAAATGCTTTTGATTTATTAACTTCAATTCCAATTCCTTTATCATAATAATATCCAAGCTGAAATTGAGAATTTATATCATCTTTTTCAGCCAAATCCTTTATAAATTCAAATGCTTTTTCCTCATCTTTATCAACTCCTTCTCCTAATTGATATAATATAGCTAAATTAAATTGTGCATTAATATCTCCTTTTTCAGCAGCTGCTTTATATAATTCAAATGCTTTTGATTTATTAAGTTCAGTTCCAATTCCTTCATCATAATAATGTCCAAGTTTGAATTGCGCATTTATATCATCTTTTTCTGCTAAATCTTTCATTAATTCAAATGCTTTCTTCTCATCTTTATCAACTCCTTCTCCAAATTGATATAATATGGCTAAATTAAATCGTGCTTCATTATTTCCTTTTTCAACTGCTATATTATATAATTCAAATGCTTTTGGTTTATTAATTTCAGTTCCAATTCCTTCATAATAATAATATCCAAACTGTAATTGAGCATCAATATTATCTTTTCCAGATAATTTTTCTATTAATTCAAATGCTTTTTTCTCATCCTTATCAACTCCTTCTCCAAATTGATATAATATAGCTAAATTAAATTGTGAATAAGCATCCCCCTTTTCTGCTGCCACTTCATATAATTCAAATGCTTTTGATTTATTAACTTCAATTCCAATTCCTTTATCATAATAATATCCAAGCTGAAATTGAGAATTTATATCATCTTTTTCAGCCAAATCCTTTATAAATTCAAATGCTTTTTCCTCATCTTTATCAACTCCTTCTCCTAATTGATATAATATAGCTAAATCAAATTGTGCATTAACCCTTTTTCAGCAGCTGCTTTATATAATTCAAATGCTTTTGATTTATTAAGTTCAGTTCCAATTCCTTTATCATAATAATGTCCAAGTTTGAATTGCGCATTTATATCATCTTTTTCTGCTAAATCTTTCATTAATTCAAATGCTTTCTTCTCATCTTTATCAACTCCTTCACCAAATTGATATAATATAGCTAAATTAAATCGTGCTTCATTGCTTCCTTTTTCAGCCACCTTTTTGCATAATTCAAATGCTTTTGGTTTATTAATTTCAGTTCCGATTCCTTTAATATAATAGTAAGCAAGTTTATAATTTGCATCTGGATCTCCTTTTTCTGCTAATTTTTTGATTATTTCAAATGCTTTTTCTTCATTTTTATCAACTCCTTCTCCTAATTCGTACAAAAGACTTAAATTGTATTGTGCTTCATTATTTCCTTTTTCTGCTGCTACTTTATATAATTCAAATGCTTTTAATTTATTAATATCAATTCCAATTCCTTCATCATAACAATAGCCAAGTTGAAATTTTCCATTTACATTCCCTTGTTCAGCTAAAAACTTATGGAATTCAAAAGCTTTTCTTCCATCTTTTCTTACACCTTTATCTTTTTTATAATTAATTAAATCAAATGACAAAACTTTATTTTTATTTTCTGCCACTATCCGAACTTTGCTAAGTATATTTTCTTGATTAATTTTTGTAAATTTAGTCATGAAGTATTTGAAACCTTTAAAACTTGTTCTTTTTTGAAATTTAATTTCTTTAATGATATTTATATTAATTTTTGTTTTTTGAAATTTAATTTCTTTGATATTACTTATTTTAATCATAGTTTTATTATTATAGTATTTCTTAAGATTATCTTTTGCAATAATATTTCCATTTTTTGTTGCTTTTTCATACCAACATTTAGCTTGTATTTCATCTGCTTTTGTTCCAATTCCATTATAATGACAATTTCCAAGTTGACATTAAGCATCTGAAATTTCTTGTTTAGCCAAGATTTCATAATACTTAAATGCTTTAATTTCATTTTTTTCGACTCCTTTTCCGAATCTATAACAATCTGCAAGACAAAGCTTTGCACTCGTATTTCCACTTTTAGCTGCTTTTTTATACCAATGTACTGATTTTATAATATCTTTTGCAGTTCCAATGCCATGTTCATAACATTTTCCTAAGTAGAATTGTCCAATAATACTGTCATTCTCTGCAGATTTTCGATACCAATCAAATGCCAAGTTTTCACTATTTTCAATTCCAAATCCATCATAATAACATTTTCCAAGATAAACTTGTGCAGTCAAATAATTGTCTTCAGATGCTTTTAAGAATAATTTGAATGCTTTTGTACTATTTTCTTCAGTACCAATATTATAATAATAAAGTAATCCAAGTAAATAAATATATTGTGGATTAACTTGATTAGTTAGCCACCTAACAAGATTATCTGAACTTTGATTTAATTCTAATATTTGTTGATTTATAAATTGTTGAAAATCTTGAAAATTAATACTTTCTTTGTCATGCTTTCTATTTATAACCTTAATTAACTTTTGAACTATTATATTGTTAGTCTTATCAAATGTTGACCCATATGAAATCTTTGAAATGTCTGTTTGAATTGATGTACTTGATAAATTATTTTCACAACTTATATTTAATCCGGTATATGATATCAATTCATTATTTAAATCCATAGTTTCAATTGATTTAGAAGTTGTTTCACATTTTTCCAGTTGGTTATTTTCTTTTTCGTTATTAACATTAACAGTATTAGTTATATCTTCTTGTTTGAGAAATATTATTTCGTAAAGGATAGAAACAACATTTTGTATATTTGGACGTTCATCTGGATCATTATTCCAACATTCTGGTTAAATAAATTACATATTAAACTTTCAATCAATGAATCAATAAATTTAAAATATTATGAATATTTATTACCTGTATATAAATTACTATATTCTATAGGAGTATTATCAATAATTTTTTCTCGTTTTCCATTTACTATGGACAAGGACAAACTTACGTCATAATCATAATCAGAAAATGGTTGATGGCCACTTGAAATTTGCCACATCAAAACTCCAATACTGTATACATCAGATTTCTTGTTTAATTTGTAACCTTGTTCATATAACTTTTTTGGATCAATAAAAGGTATTACACCAAGTATTTTTGATGTATTACTTGATGCTTCAGAAATTTTTTTTGATAAACCAAAGTCTGTTAGCTTTATCATTTTTTGATGTATTAGTATATTATCTCCATGCTTAATTATAAAGAGAACTTTATTTAGAACGAATATAATAAAATAATCGATTATTAAATTAGAAAATTAATTCATTATTACCAGATCACGATGAATAATGTTACAATCATGTAAGCATTCTACTGCATTGGCTAGTTGAAATGCCAACTGATATTTATCAACCCAATTAAGTTCGTTAAAATGGTTACTTAAATAAGTTTTTAGTGTACCATTTTCGGCATATTCTAAGACTAACGAATATTTATCTGGATAAAAAAGAAAGCGTGTTAAACCAGATTATTAATGTGACGCATGCTTAAACTTGAAACTTACCAGTTTCCACTTTCGTGATGCCGTAGAATCGTATAATATTTTCATGAAAGTCAACTCTTTTTTGTAATTTTATCTGGAAAAAGAAACCATATTTTAATTACATGTGAAATTTTATGAAAATAATATAACTGATAGATTAATTACCTCATTAACAAGTTCTTTTAACATTGTATTGTCATAATTTTTAAAAGTTTTTAAAGCGAAAAAATTTCCGGCATTTTTTCGATTAGCACGAAAGACACTTCCATGTGAACCACTTCCTATAAGTTCTGAATTTTTAAATTCAGAATATTCGAAATAATTGAGATATTCATTTGCAATCGATTTTTCTAACCAATCGATATAATAATTTGATTCTTTAGGGTCGGTTTCTTTCGTTTCTTTTGACATTCTTAAAAAATTGTTTATCAATTTCAACGATAGTTGAAACCTTATGCAAAATTCAACCGCCTTATACCGCTTTAAGATGTTCGTGATCAAAATACACATGATACAGAGTTTGCGTATCGTTACCAAAACAACGCATAGATCATTCCTTTTTTGGATAATGCCAGGCAGGATTACATGCATCTAATAATAATAAATGAGTGCCGATCTCTTGTTACCTTCCAATTTAATGTAGTCTAATCCTTTTATGGTGTCATTCTTTCTAAACGCCAGTCGATGTAACTTGAAAAAAGCTACATGCGTCACACGACAAATTTTTTAATAATCGTAAGAAATAATAAGATAAAATGATCAATAGTATTACGTCAAGGTAATAGTTAAATAAATTATTGATGAGAATAAAAAAAAGGATTTATATATAAATAATATCAACATCATCATGGTGGATTTATGAAATACCCAGAATTTGTCCGTCATGTCAAATTAAATAAATATAAATAATGCATCTAACCAATTTTCCCACTATCTAACCAATTTTTCCAGACAATTCCCTATAAGAAATATGTATACGGAAAGGATACGTTTTGTATACATTTTATGTACGTTTCTATAGTTTCCGTATACAAATTCCGTATATTTAATAAGCAATTCATTTTTGAACATTTTTTAAAAAAACTAATGTATACGAAATGTATACGGAAAAAATTAATCATACGGAATGTATACGGAATTTTTAAACTTAATATTTTTAGAAAATAATTTTACAAAAATCTCGTATCATAACACGAGATCACGTGATTGTTTATTGTTTTGTTATGATACGTTTTTTGTTTTTTATATAAACCTTTACTTTGATGAGTTTGATCTTCCGATCTTCCTTTCTGTCTTTCCCTTCCTTCTCTTTTCTCTCTCCTTTAAAAAAAAATTTTTTTTTCGTCACCCTTAGAAAAATAAAAAAATTTTTATAAAGAGGAAATAGAAATAGAAAGAAGAAAATTTTTTTAAAAAAAAGAAAAGTGGGAATAGTGGGAATAAAAGAATAAAATCAAAAAAAAATTTTTTTTAACTTTCCTAACTTCGTTACCCTCTTTTTAAAAAAATATTTTTTTTTGATTTATTCTTTATTCCCCTTTCTTTTTTATTTATATATATCCCTTTTTTTATTTCATAGGCCAGCAGATTTTTTTTTGTGAGAAGATTCAGTTTCTTTTTTCTTTTTTGTAGATCAGTTTGGGAGTCCTTTCCTTTTTGTAGGATTGTTTAGGATTTTTTTCTTTTTTTAGGTCAGTTCAAATTTTCTTTTTTTTTTTTTTTGTAAGTTGGGTTCAAATTCTTTTCTCTTTGTAGGTTGTTTCAGTTTTGTTGCTTCAGAGTTTTCTTTTTTTGTAGGTCAGTTTTGGATTTATTTTGTTGTTTTGGTTTCTTTTTCATCAGATGCTTCATAATTCTTTTCATTTATATAGGTCAGACATTCTGGAGTTCTCTTTCTTTTTTTGTAGGAATGCTGACCTTTGGTGACTTGGACGATTGCAGATACTATATGAAGGGGGTTTTTGTTTCCAATTAAGTTAGACGTTCTTATGTTTCTTTTTTTTTTGTTTTTTTTAGGTTGTTTGACTCCAAATGAACCTGCTGAACTTATAGGTAATTTTGGTTGCAATAGGTGGTTTTAATAAGGAGGGAATTTTCATAATGTATTTGTATTTTGTTTATTTTTTATTTTTTATTTAATTTAATAAAGTAAAATTAGATTTATATAAATATATTATAGTAAACTGTAATACAAATAGTAAATTCAGTGACCAAATCGTATAAATTTCGTGATAAAATCAGTGATCAAATCATGTAAATTCCATATGAATTCCGTGCAAATTCCGTATCCAAACCATATTTTTAGTGATACGGAATTGTGCATTTTTCCGTATCCTATTATGATACGTTATTTCTAAGGAAAAAAAATCGTATAAAAACTTTATAAAAAACGTATCCCGATTTTTTTATAGGGCAGGGTGAAAGGAGTGTCATTATTTGACATTTTTTAGGGAAAAAAAGTCAATTTTAATTCCAAGGGCGCAGCAGGATAAATCCGCCGCAATGAGAAAAAAATAGTATTTAAGTTTTAAAAGCAAGTAATGGCAGAATATGATGTTAACGTATCTATTTATTCATTTGAATATTAACCATTTTATAAGTGGTATTTGAATTAAAGCAACTGTTGGCGTAAAATCAAATATTTTCGCATAATTTATTTATATTCATACAGTACTTTGAAATGAACTTATTTTAATGGGAAGATGCTCTTTTTTTTCTTTTTTCTTTTAACTTATACTTGTTTTGATTATATACAAAACTTAACAAATTTCTAGTCTTAAAATTTCGTGAACCGTTCCATTCAGGTACGATACCTTTGAAACGTAAGCTATTAGAAGTTCAAAAACAATTAATAAAGAAAAAGGGAGGGAAAATTAACCCAAATAAAAAATGATAAAATAGTTAACTCATAAAACCTTTTCGACTAAAAGCAGAAAACATACTTGTTGTGTTCATTGTACGTATGTAATGAATTAGTACTATAAGTTATTGGAAAACAATTAAACAATTGAACCTGTTAGCGCCACATGTAGCTTTTATTCTATTTAAATTTTTATATGGATAATTTTTTTGTTTAATATATTTTTTTTTTATTTATCACGAGTAATTGTTTAAAATTGTCATAATAAAACATAAATATATAAAAGTACAAAAATTGTACCATTTTGAATTTAATAACGGTAATATTCATTGTCCAATTTCCAAAAATGGACTATTTGACTTAGGACATAATGGATATATCCAATCCAATTTCAATTCATAATTCTGGCAAAATTTTAATGCCGACTAAATATTATTTACAAGGCTATGAACGCTAATAACTAAATCATCATAACTTCGAACCTTAATATTATGTATATCAAATTCCTTCACTTCATCTTTTAAATTAAACAATTCTTTACTAGTTCTAAAATTCTTAATAGCCAAATACTTGACTCTTTTTTCCTTCATAATATGTTCCTTTATGTAATGTAAAATATCATCACTACCACTTTGTGCTATTATTAATTTATTAATAAGAATATATTGAGAATTTTCTAAGAATACTCTAAAATCATTTTTTTTAATATTAAGGTCCAAACTTAAGTAATCTAATTTAGAAGGAAGAATTTGTCCAAGATTTTGTAATATGAATGAACTACAATTTGTTGAATGATTATTTCTCAATATAATTGAAAGACAACTAAGACTTTGTTTAATATTTTCAATTAAATTGATTAATTGATAAGTAAACGAACTTTCATTTATAAGAAAATAAAAAAATTTGATATTCTTACAATATTTTAATAATTGTTGATTTAATGATGCGTTATAGATAAAACCGAAATTTTCTAAATAATCACCAGATTTTTGTAATAATTGTTGTACTGTTTCAATTTGTGGTGTTTCATATATATGAAATAAAGATTTTAATTTAAATGGTTTAGTTAAATTAATAATTTGTTGAGTAAAGTTACTATCCAAGAAAGAACAATAAAAAATATGAACGGATTCTAAAACATTTAATTGTTCTAATACTTTATCAAGATTGTTTATTGATTTAAATATGACGCAATAGAAAATGATTGTATTTAAGGTATTTGAACAATTATAATCTTTTGATAATAACAATGATAGATATAAAGATGTATAATTATTAGCACCTACTATTAAAATTTTCTTAAGATTTTGATGTAAATGAATTATTTGTGTTATACGATTATAAATTATCTTACAGTCATTATTATCATCGATATGAAGTTTCAAATTTTTAACATTGTGAATGAAATTTTGATTTTTTAAAATTAACTCAAGAATATCACTATTATAATTAGTACTTGAGGTCTTAATTTCAAGAGTATCCAAATTTACCTCATTTTCAATAAAAATTTTAAATAGTGACATAAGAACCAAACTCCTAAAATCTTTAAAATCTTGTTCGGAATTATATAAGGATTTTGTATTAATAGAAGCAACATCAGCCAACCACTGCTCAACAGAGGATATAAATTTCTCTATGTTCAAATATCTTAAAAACTTTAGATAATTAAACATTATATTCTTTGAAAATAATGAAATATTAATAATTTCATATTCATTTAATTTCGTTTTAAAATCATCATTTAAATTATTCAAGTAAATTTCGATAAAACTATAATTCCGGGTAGGATTCGAAAATGGATTTTTCCATAATAATGGAATCGCTAGACGACACCATAATCTATTAACTAAAATGCATGAGTATAAAGTTGAAAAATCATTCTTTAAATAATTTATGATTTCATAAGATAATTCAGGTAAATCTCCTAAAAATGTATTTGAATCCGACATGTTGTATATGTTGAAAGTGAAGTATCAAACAGTATATGGGAAGTATCAAAGATGGGTAAATTATATATGATTCCGATATTGTCGCAATTCATGTTGATTAATAGTGTGTAATATGTTTCAATAATTAGTCACAGAATTAATCACCCTTCGTAAATATCTTGTAAATATTATATATTGATAGTTCATCTTTATTACTAATCAAATATTCTTTAACTAACCAATATTATCTATAAAGTCAGTAACCAATGCTAATATTATGTCACTTCATCTTACACATGAATTTTGGCTTTTTATAGCTAGTAAAATATTCTTTTAATATTTTCAAAAAGAGTAATTTTTTCAAAACTAAATGGAATAAACCCATTTTTCATTCATAATATATTCCTTCATGTAATGTAAATATCATCATCACCTCTTTATGGTTTATTAACAATTTATTAATAAAAATATCTTGAGAATTTTCTAAGAATACTCTAATCACTTTCTTTAATGTTAAAATTTATCTAATTTAAAAGTTAGAATTTGTCCAATATGATTGAAATACTAATTGTTAAATATTTGTCTTTCATATATCGATATTGATTGAAAGATAATTGTGGCTTTAATTTTAAATGAAACATCACAAATTGAATCATTGCAATAATCATTACAAAATCTGGTTTTAATCATGATATATCATTAAATCAACAATTATTAAAATTAATTAATTTAAATGGTTTAGTTAAATTAATAATTTGTTGAATAAAATTACTATTCAAGAAAGAACAATAAACAATAATATCATGAACAGATTTTAAAAACGTTTAATTGTTCAAACATTTTATCAAGATTGTTTATTAATTTAAATTTGACGTAATAGAAAAAAAATTCGATTTAAACACAAAGACTGAAAAAAAAAATATTATTTTTTTTAAAAAAACATAGTCTGGCCCTAAAAAAAGGATCAAAAAGAAATAATATAAAAAAAAAATTTGGCTTAAAACCAAAAAACAATAAATAAATAAATAATATTAAATCTAAAAAGAACCGAAAAAAAAATATTATTTAAAAAAAAAATTTCGTCTAAACACAAAATATATATTTTGTTCGGATTACTGCGGCAGATCGCATGACTAAAAATCATTGCATCACTTGCACCACTAAAAGATTTGTTGGCTGCCGATCGTATTAAAATAAATCAAAGTTACTAGTATAAGTGTATTATATATCTTTCAATGAAACCCTGAAATAATTGTGTGGTTTACAATACATTTAATGAAAAATAAAAATTCTTTACATTACGATATTAATATAAAGTGTAATGAAAATTACTGCGTGCTGCGGTAACATAGTGGCTGATTGGATGTCGGTAGCAGGTAACACTAAATCACGCAGTACGCTTGTACGACCATCATCGGCGAAAAAAATTTATAAAATAGGCATGCACAATAAAATTTTAATAATTTTACTTTACATTTTTTTTTAACCTTACTGTTAAACTTATCATTATTCAATACATTCGATATATCAAAATGCAAGATATTGAGTATGAAAATGAATGGGTTAATTGGATTGAGGAAGCTGTCGATAAAGAATATTGTAAATTTTATGAATACAATCAATTTAATAATATTCAACAAATTGGTACCGGAAGTTTCGGAAACGTATATCGTGCCAGTTGGAAAAATTCAGAAAAGCAATTTGCATTAAAATCTTTTTTTAGTCTTAATAATGTCACCATAAAAGAAATCATTCGTGAGGTAATTTTATATAAAATAATTTCTTTTTTCGTTTATGATTTTGTCTAATAAACTTATTTTAAAAATTTTATTTAGTTAAAAATTCAACGAGAAGTTGATTTTCATGATAACGTTATTCGTTGCTATGGAATAACAAAACTTGAGTCAGGTATTATCGAAGTTATCTTAATAAACATAATATTCTTATAATCACAAAATTCATTTTAATGATTATTTTATTTTTAATACCATATCATTAGAAAATGAAAATAATTATTGGTTAGTGATGGAATATGCCAACGGTGGTAGTCTTCGAAGTTATTTGAAGAAAAACTTTAGCAAGCTTACTTGGGATGACAAATATAATATGGCATACCAGTTATCTTGTGCTTTATCATGCTTACATAGTAAAAGAATAGTGCATCATGATTTGGTAACTTATTTAACATTATTTGATTATTAATAATATTATACCTGTATTACTCATTTGAATATAAATATATATTTATTTAATAGCACTCCCGCAATATACTAGTACATAATAACACAATCAAATTAGCAGATTTTGGATTATCCAAAAGAATTGGAGCATCTTCCAATTTTCAATCTAAATTATTCGGGATGGTTCCATATGTCGATCCAAAAAGCTTTAGTGGACAAAGAAGCGATAACCAATCAACACAAATGTACTCATTAAATGAAAAAAGTGATATTTATAGTATTGGCGTACTATTATGGGAACTATCTAGTGGGAAACCTCCTTTTTATGTTGAAGATGAACAATATGATATTGGTTTAACTTTGGAAATTTCACAAGGTCTTAGAGAAACTACTGTTCCTGATACACCTGATGAATATGTTAAAATTTATACTAGTAAGTAATATTTTAGATTTTAAATTTTGCAATTTAAACATTATTAATTCTAAATTATGATTTATTTTTAGGATGTTGGGATGGAGAACCAGATAATCGCCCAACAATATATCAAGTAGTTGATTGGCTAAATGCAATAATTGCAAAAACAGATGTAATAGTAAAAAGTCATCAAATTTCAAATGAACAAGAAATTAATGAGGATTCTTTAAGTATTAATAATTTAGAATTACAAGAGGATTTATCTCAAAAAATTATTCAAAATTTTGATAAAATAATTATAAAAGAAATTGATCCTATGATAATATTAAGTAAACAAGAAAATTTTCTAATTGAAGATGATGTTAACATTATAGTTGATGAAATAAATGATTTGATTTTTAAATTAATGAATAAAGGACTTAAAATAAATTCAGTGAAACGGAAAGTTCTTGAATATTTTAATAATCATAATATAAATTTACAAGAAATTTATAATTGGTTATTAAATAATCAAAATAGTTCAAATTCTATTTTTATTCTTGGATATTTTAATTATTATGGAATTGCAACAAATGAAAATGATGATAAAGCATTTAAATTGTTTATTAAAGCATTAGGAAAAAGGCATATATTAGTACAATATTATATTGGTCATTGTTTTGTTTTTGGATATGGAACTATGAAAAATGAAAAATTAGCTTTTGAATATTATAAAAAAGTGGCTAATGAAAATTTATCAAGTGGGCAATTAGAAGTTGGTTATTGTTATGAAAAAGGTATAGGTGTTGGAAAAAATTTAAAGAAAGCATTTTATTGGTATGAAAAATCTGCAAATGATGGAAATATAATTGCTATATTTAATCTTGGTAGATTTTATAAAAATGAAATTGTTGTTAAAAAAGATTCTAATAAAGCTTTTGAATTATTTAAGAAATCAGCTGAAGGAGGATATTCAGGTGGAATAATGATGTTAGGATATTGTTATAATAATGGTATTGGAACTAAAATTGATAAGTATAAAGCATTTGAATTATATCAAGATGCTGCATATTTAAAACATGAAGTAGCACAAAATAATCTTGCTTTAATGTATGAAAAAGGAGATGTAGTTACAAAAAATATAGATAAAGCAATTTATTGGTATGAAAAATCTGCTAAACAGGGATATGAGTTAGCAAAAAATAATTTAAAAAGTCTTAAAAAAGAAATCAACAATTTATAATAATTTTATTATTAATTATTTACAGTATTTATTATTTCAAAAATTTATAAGTAAATATATAGCTTTAAAAGTATAAAATAAATAAACTATTTAAATAAATCGCTTTTCTGGTTGAATGTATAAAATGAAAAGAAATAATAGTAAATTTTTTTAAACCAAAAATATAAGTAATATAAGTAAACAATAATTATTATGCAACACTTGTATTTAATATAAAAAACGCATTTTATTTTCGAACAAAATAAAATACAATAAGAAAATAGTAGAATAGAATAAACTATAATAAAAAAGAATAATATATATTTCAAGATGAAATTACTAGAAAAAAACACACAAATACAAACAGTTGCGGTGAGAAGTAAGAACTGTGAAAAATATTACTTTTCATTGATATATCTTACTATTTCAAATTAGTACAAAGTGAAAATTTTTTGGTGGTGTTCTTGGGTAGTTTATAATCATTTATACTTTATTAAGCTATAATAAATGTTCAAACAAAATTTATTTTAATTATACCCTATAAACAATGTTTATCTGATAAATATTTGGAATGGGGTCAATTTTCCGGACACTCACACACTATTATACAATATTTGTTACAATTTAATACAAGATGCAGAGATTGAGAATTTTTAACCACATAAAAAACGTACAAATATCATGATGAATGTTCAATAAATGTCAAGTAAATGTTCAGAACGGGGTTGATTAAAAACTGAACAATGTTTATTTCGTGTTTGTAGAAAGGGTCGTGGCTAGCAATATGAAAAGAGCAGAGAAATAATATGATGCAAGGACTTGCATTATTGGCCTAGGATCTACCTTAGAAGCATGCCATATATATTATTTTTAATCTATTTTACTTAAAAATAATAAAGTAATAATAATAAAGATCATTTTTATTTATCAAGTTGAAATAGAAGAAAGATGTTACATTAATTATTGCGCAAAAAAAATAATAGTCTTATTAAAAGGTTATATTAAAACTAATATTAAAAGTTAATATTCATGGTATCTCTTCCCAAACACTCTATTTTAAATGCATCGTAATTCTTGGAATAAGAGACATGAACAAAATTTTCCTTCAATTTCTGAACCTTAATTGATTCACTACAAATGTCAACAATAGCTATGCTTTTAGCGTACAAAGTAATTTCTTTATATATTTCTGTGGTTTCGTCAAACTTTTTGGTATGTTTGGCCATACACCTTTCTTCTCTTAAAATTTTGATGGCCCAATTCAATGGCTCATCCACATAAAAGTCTAAATATCCATTAGACGCAAAAGTTGCACCCACATCACAAGACATAAAGTATCCATTTAGCAGTCGTTTTCCAATTCTGTAGAACTCCTTTTGCCACATTTGTTCTAAAATTATGGTTTCCTCTCTTTCTTCAAACCCGAAGGAGAGTGTTCTTTGTAATAATTCTCTACTTTCTAAGCACATTGCAGTGAAA
This sequence comes from Rhizophagus irregularis, assembly GCF_026210795.1. Classification (NCBI taxonomy): domain Eukaryota; kingdom Fungi; phylum Glomeromycota; class Glomeromycetes; order Glomerales; family Glomeraceae; genus Rhizophagus; species Rhizophagus irregularis. The sequence goes on along the minus strand of NC_089435.1, from coordinate 2,817,502 downwards.
ATACTAACAATAAAATCATATAATGATTTAGGAACGGTTTCAGAAATTTTTTCATTCCCATAATTTTGATAGATAAATGACCGCATCACAATTGGTGCTGAGAATTGTAGCATATAATTCTTATCAATAACAAGGACACCCGATTTGATTAAAGCCAAAACACTATGATTATTACTAGACTGGTAGGGGTGCTTCTTATTTAATAAAACATTTTCACATAGCTTTATTTCATCATGAGAAAAGCTTTTGATCTTAGGTAAACCACGGCAATTATTTATAGTCTCATTAAATCCATTCGAATTCAGATACACCAATATTTTATTCCAAGTCAGTTCATTTACTTTCAGCTTCATTTTTTCTCTCGTATAATATAATATGTGACGGACAAAACCTACATGTCCTGCTGTTGCATTTTTAATATATTTGATAAATTCTGGAATGATATTTTCATTATGCTCTTTTAAATTGAAATATCTGCAGAAATTTGTAACATATTCCTCCAGTTCATTATCAGTAAATTTAATGTCATAAATACTTTTGCTGTTAAAATCAGGTATTTCAACAGGGATCGAAAGATCTCTGAGATTAGAACCATAACCATAGGCTCCAAACATAATAATATAAATATCATGTGACCCTTGAAGGCCACATTTAACAGTTTCCCAAAATTGACCCGCAGTTACACTCTTATTATCTACATCTATATCCATCGGCTCTGATTCACCAAGCTGATAACTATGTTGATATATCTTTTGAATCTCATCGATTATCAGAATTGACCGAATTTTTTTGCACTCTTCTCTCCATTTAACCCAATCTATACCAAGGATTTCTTTCCATGCCTCTCCAAAATTTTCATAATTGCATAATTTTCCTACATCATTTCCCCAGAGCGTTGAAAACCTAATTATCCTAAAAGTTAAATATTCTGCTGAGTTAATGAGGTAATCTTCAATAAGTTGAGTTAATGATGTTTTTCCCGAATAGGGAGGAGCTCGAACAAGTATAATCTTCTTAATTAAGAGGTCATCAATCAAAGATTTAACGACTAAAGGTCTTTTGCTGGTATCATTGTCAGTGAGGGAAATACCCTCATTGGAATTGCTTGTTAATTGGTCAGGACATAGCAACGTTCCACCAAGATTACCTAAAAAAAGACTGATAGTTAGAATAGAATACTGCTATTAAAAAAATGCCAGTTTATACATACCTTCTCGTCGGGGTACATAACCAAGATTTGCAGTGTCACGAGTGCATTGGTCTGGTACAAATCAAACAGATACAAAGGTGGTCAATATATAATAATAACAGTGAAAACATTTTCCTCAAAAGCTAATTTCTTGTTCGAGAGGCAAACCATTGGGAGATACTTACCAGCAGTAGTGGCGGGCAGAAGCGGTTGGATGATGATACGGATGTTAGTGCTAAGGGGTACTTCTTGAAAATGAGTTCCAATAGATTCAAATGAATGCAACTCTACTCCTTTGTGTTCTTTTATTGTCATTTCTTGATTTTTCTTGGTTTGTACAATATCGACTTTCCATAATGTCAGTTTGTCTGTATTAATGCCACTAAAGGCATTTTGTTTCTCATCCTTTATAGCTTTTTTGAGATGCCCAATGGTCGTGTGACTACTAGTATCAATCGGAAAAGAGTTTTTAATAGCATCACCTTGAATGAGACAAAATACCATGATGTCGGTATATCTGCAAACATGAAAATCGAGAGTTAGAAACAAAGTTTAAAAAAGTAATAACACAAATAAAACATTTTGGATAAAATGTTACCTAGCGGGTAGGGTTTTTTCCTCAAATTTAGTTTATAAGATAGCAAAGAATAGCTTAACATTTTGATTATATGTCATATATATATATATTTTTCTATAAACGGTTGTTGACTAATTACTACGAACTGTGAGTCAGTAATACTACGAACAGAGTCAGCAATGTGTCAAGAACCAATTATCAATCAAAAATCAGCCACATATCATGATGTCACATGAGAGTGCCAATCTGGGAAGACATTACGCAAACAAAGATACTGTATGTTATGACTGTATATTTACAAGGAAGTGACTTAGAGCTTACAAAGCTAATATCTATTTTTTTTTGTTAGGGGAACATAAACTTTCGGTAAGTTCTACTAAGGTCAATACAGTTAATTTATTTCTGGCTCTGCATAACTGACGACCATTTTTGTTCTATCCAGAATATCAATGTTGAGGTCAAATGAAATCGGATTAATGTTGGGATATTATGTTAGTATAGATAGTTTGAATGATGGTGTGGGTCTGTAGGCATTAGTATAGAAACGCCCACCATTTCACATTGTAAAACAAGTCTATGTATCATCGAATCATGTAATTTATTTACTGCATCAATAAAGAATTCAAGCTGAAAATATTATACATTGTATTAAGTATATTTTTCATGGGATATGGAGACGTATAGTGAATAGAAAAAGGTGAGACCTAAAGTCCCACTTAGGTAAAAATGCATTTTAAATAATCGCCGTGTCCTATATCACTGGTCGAAGTGGGGGATGTGTAATACATTTACACTAGAGAAATTTTATATACACGTCACATTTCAAATTGATTTACCAGTAATTTCAATTAATTCCAATTAAAATGTATATTACGGAAATTTGTTGTAAACTTGTCCAATTTCCATGAAGTATATATGTCGTTTGAAATTTACTAGTTTCTATTATATAAATGTATTTTAAATTGTGATAAAACCTTCCTTATACATCATTTAAACTTATAACACATTAAACTGAAATTTTTTATGATATAAAGAAATGTTAATGAAATTTCGCTCATATTTGCAAATATGTAGCTAAAATAAATACAATAAATGTACTAGAAATTTTATATAAATTCTTTATATATATATTATAATGAAGTACAGTATATATGTAATTAATAATTAAATATAATTAAACTGAAATCTTTAATCCTTCCGTATGACAATTATGGTTAGTAACTTGCAAATATAGTAACTCGCGAAAATACAATTCTAAAATAAAATAAAGAAATAAAAAAAAAATAATAATAAAATTATTTTTATATTTCAAGATTTATTCGATTTTTTATTGATCATGGTCATCCGATTTTCCCACGATTCAAAAGTAATACATTATTATTAGACTCGTCATTTGACGCTTTTCTCTTATTTTATAGAAAAGCAGTTTGTTGAAGTGGTAAAGACGGGCGGAAATACAGAAAAATGGCAAAAAAAGATATGAGTCATGTCAAAAATCAAGAAAAAAAGATGAACGTAGCAACGCCACCGAAAAGTTTGTCAGTTACATCAGTTACACACGCCTTTCGGATAGTAGTCTCATTTTAATCAATTAATCAATTACGCCAGATTAGATTAAATAATCGATTTTCCGCTTTCTCTTCACTATAAACTCATATTTTAAAAAGAAGAGTCACGTAATAAGCCAAAATGACATTTATGGTTAAAAATGTCCGTTCAAATTTTAAACTATCATAGTAAGAATACGAATAATTGTGTAACCGCCAAATAAGGCTACCACTTTTCGGTGTTCAACGTATTAATCACGTGCGCCTTGTGAATCAATAACAATTGAAAAAATTTGTTCAATTTATCAATGTCTTAATTATTTCATAACTATGACTCATTCACTTGTTTCGAAAATTTGGTATCGCATATTATTATTTTTAAAGCAACGAAAATACGAAATTTGAAAATATCAATCTTCAAATCATAATTATTTTAAATAATTTTAATCGCAAGTATGGAGAACGGTAAAATTTACGCAATTTTTTATACTCTCACCATATAACTAACACATTATTTAATTTAGGCACAATTGTAGCGTTGCGTATAATTAGTATATCAAAATTTTACTGAAACTAAATAAAAAAATTCTCAGGAACTTTCCACAGAAACCTTGCCGTAAATAATACCCATAATCTTTTCGATAACAATATTTTTTTTGTTGCTGTGGCTTGAATACAATGGTTATATTTCTTACATACAATACGTACTATACTTATATATATGTATTTACGCCGCAAAAGTATTAATCTTGACCTGTGTGACGGTTGAGCCTTAGTATACATGTTAAAAAAATCATTACAGTTTTATCAACAACATTCTCACCGCCACATACTTTACATAAATTCTGTATAAAATTTTATTATTTTCTTATATTTTTATTTTTAATCTGCTATATAAAAAATATATAAAATATACTACAAAGTAACAGAATTTAAGTAGTAAGTATTATTTGGTGAAATGAAACTATTATGCAAAGTAATACAAAGTAACGTTTTAATTTGGTCAGCTATCTTTCATTTCTGTGTGTTCATTATGATAATCTTATTATTCTTTTAAAATGCAGGTTTTTTTGATTTTCTTTATCCAAATTTTTAATAAACAATTTTTTTTATTTAATTGGTTTTTAAAAGAGATTTTGATTCCTACAACAATGGCTTTCTTCAAAAATGGCGTATTTTTTTCGATAATTTTAATCTAAAATAATTATTAGGTAAAACAATAAGACCAATTAGACCATTGTATTGAGGTAGGAAAAATGTCCGATGAACCCAAATTACCCATTAATAGGTAATTTTACTTAACAGTATTAGAACTAAGACTTTAATTAATTATTATCATTTATTATTTAAAATAAATTTTATTATCGTATGTAAAAGACACCCTATTCGGCTTTATAATGATTATTCTAATCTTGCCAAAGAAGTCATCATTATTATAGTTTACCGCTGTATAACAACTGCGAAACATTTATTATATTTCCCCTGCGATGTTTCTAAAAAAGAACCTTGAATATGTATAAAAAAAGTAGGCTCCCTTTCAATTAAAAAAACCTTCATATCTGTTATCTTGCGAAACGTGGTATAAACATTTCGTGAATCGTAGCAAAGATTTAGATTTACATGATAATAAACTAATTTTGGTATGCGTTAATTTTTTTAACCGCCAAAAAATTTACGTTAAAATAGATTTTAGACTGAATATGTAGCGTGCCAAAAAAAGTTATAAATTTTTTAACCTGTAATAGTTATTAAATAATACCGATATTAATCGTAATAATGTGAATAATGTGATATAATATTGTACAAATTTGTGATCATTTGTTTATAGGCAACTAATTTGAAAAGTAAAGTAGTTAAAACAGACACTTGAATTTGTTACGCCATGATCGTATAGTCGATGGACAGTCATAAAAAAAAAAGTTTTTCTTTTTGCACTTATTGAAAAAAATATCATGTAATTGAAAGTACAACTAAATTTTACAGTTAGCTGACGAAGTAGGCGTCAGATCGTAACAAATTATTCGATATAATAGGAAAATCTGGTATAGGCCGTATAGTACACCGAAACATAAACCATTTTACCTTCATTATAAAGAAAATTCTTATAAAAAAGTTTATACTACATACATAGTTTATTTTGTAGATTTATTAATACATCAAATTCGTTATAAGAAGGTCGACTTCAAAGTAAATGTTTAAAATTTTATTTATTTATTTATTTATTTGATGAATATTTGCTGATATTTTTAAGATATCATGTAATCATTATAATCAATTTGTGCAATTATTGTTTTTCTGATTGAACTACATAGATGAAATAAAAAGCTGTTTAAATAATATTTCATAAAAAAAAGAGTAATACAGTAATAAAATCAAGCCTTAATAATATTCTAAGAGAGTAAATTATAAAAATAACGAAATATAATATTGATACAAATTATCAACATGGTTAGTGTCATAAATCTGCTAGAAATGATAATAAGGCTACATTACTATTAAATTAGGACATTAGGCAAAAATGGAATTAGGGAACCTGGATTTTACAATCAATTGGCCAATCAGGGATTTAATAATGCTTAATACGAATTCGAATACTTGAATTTGAATGGCGGAGAAAATATAGCTGCAGGAACTAATAGAATGCGGCATTTTTATGATATACGGATGAGGAGCGGAAAAAGTAATTTAGACAATGCGATTCATTAGTATATTAACTGAAAATAATAGAAAATGGATTCAGTTTTAAGATATTATTTCAAAGAATGACTATAATTCTTAAATACTACAAAAGTAGAGTAAATTAGTAATAGCACTACTTTTTTGGTTTAAATTTTATTAGAATTAAGGTTGGAAACGGTCAGTTATGGTCAAACGGTCGACCAGGCGGACGGTCAGGCGGACGGTCGGTCAGACGACCGATATCAGTCACGGTTATGACCGTGACCGTTTCCATCCCTAATTAGAATGTAAAAACTCCTCATTTTACTTCTTTATTTTATCTTTTAACAAATTTTAACGGGTCAAGGCAAGGATATAAAGATACTGTCTTAAACAACGGGCATAAGTAACTGAATTTTTATAATTTCCAACTACTAAAATGTCGAAACAAAATTATTTTAAAAGAATATACAGTAATTTAATTTCGAATATTTAGTTATGAGTAATTATAAATTGATTTAATATTAGAAAAATAATACAAAAGCAAATGTATTTTTCGGAGTTTAATCATAGCTAATATCGTTTTTTATTAGTTAATACAAAATGGCGTAATAACCAAAATGATACTGATATTACATAAAGTATTTGATGTTAAGATAATTTATATACATTACAAAAAAAAAATAGGTTAAATAAAATGAAAATTAATCAATTAATCTCAGTCTTGTTAAGCTTTTAAAATAAATAAAGTATTTTGGAATCATACTAGCTTCAGTTAATTATTTAGTAATAAGTACTAAGTTCAAACCTTTTTCGGCTCTTGGTATCTATTTTCTACAGCTTTTTTGTACCAATAAATGGCTTTCTCAGTATTTTTTACAGTTCCTTCCCCTCGTTCATATAATGATGCAAGACTATTTTGTGCATCTATATTTCCTCCTTCTGCAGCAATTTTGTAGTAATTAAATGCATTTTCTTTGTTAATATCAATCTGAGTTCCATAATTATAAATATGTCCAACTTTATATTGAGCATCTATATATCCTTGATCAGCTGATATCTTATAAAATTCAAATGCCCGTATTTCATTTTTACCAACCCCTTTACCTAATTCATAAAATTCACCTAATTTATATAATGCAAGTTTATTTTCATTTTCTGCAGCTTTATGATACCAATAATTAACTTTGTCTAAATCATTTACTATTTCTTCATCATTTTCAATAAGATTAATTTGGATATTACTGCCGGCTGCCTCATTATATAATTCAAATCCTTTTTCTTTATTAATTTCAGTTCCAATTCCATTTATGTGATAAAATCCAAGTATAAGTTTTGCACCAATATATCCATTCTCGGACGATTTCTCATAAAATTCAAATGCTTTAATTTCATCTTTATTTACACCAATCCCTAATTCATAACATTCTCCTAAATTATACTGTGCAACTTCATCACCATTTTCTGCTGCTTTTTTGTACCAGTTAAGAGCTTTTTCAAAATCCCTTTCAATTCCAATTCCTTCATCATAGTAATATGCAAGTTTAATTTGAGCATTTAAATAATCTTTTTCAACTAAATCTTTTATTAATTCAAATGCTTTCTTTTCATCTTTGTCAACTCCTTCTCCATATTGATATAAAATAGCTAAATTAAATTGTGAATTATCATCTCCTTTTTCAGCTGCTATGTTATATAATTCAAATGCTTTTGATTTATTAATTTCTGTCCCAATTCCTTTATTATAATAATATCCAAGTTGATATTGAGCATTTAAATCATTATTTTCTGCTAAATCTTTTATCAGTTCAAATGCTTTTCTTTCATTCTTATCAACTCCTTCTCCTAATTGATATAGTACAGCCAAATTAAATTGTGCATTAGTATTTCCTTTATCTGTTGCTACTATATATAATTCAAATGCTTTTGATTTATTAACTTCAGTTCCAATTCCTTTTTCATAATAATATCCAAGTTGATATTGAGCACCTAAATCATCTTTTTCTGCTAAGTCTTCTATTAATTCAAATGCCTTTTTCTCATCTTTATCATCAACTCCTTCTCCTAACTGATATAATACAGCTAAATTAAATTGTGCACTAATATTTCCTTTATCTGTAGCTGCTTTATACAATTCAATTGCTTTTGATTTATTAATTTCAGTACCAAAGCCTTTATCATAATAATATCCAAGCAGAAATTGTGAATTTATATCGCTTTTTTCTGCTAAATCTTTTATTAATTCAAATGCCTTTTTCTCATCTTTATTAACCCCTTCTCCTGATTCATAGCATTTACTTAAATTATATTGTGCAACAACATCTCCTTTTTCAGCTGCTAATTTATATAATTTAAATGCTTTTGATTTATTAATTTCAGTTCCAATTCCTTTATCATAATAATATCCAAGCTGTGATTGAGCATTTAAATCACCTTTTTCAGCTAAATCTTTTATTAATTCAAATGCTTTTTCCTTATTTTTATTGATGCCTTTTCCAGATCGATATAATAGAGCTAAATTATATTGTGCCCTAATACTTCCTTTTTCAGCTGCTGTATTAAATAATTTAAATGCTTTCAATTTGTTAATTTCAGTTCCAATTCCTTTATTATAATAATATCCAAGTTGATATTGAGCATTTAAATCACCTTTATCGGCTAATTCCTTTATTAATTCAAATGCCTTTTCCTCATCTTTATCAACTCCTTCTCCAGATTGATATAACAAAGCTAAATTAAATTGTGCACTAATATTTCCTTTATCTGCAGTTGCTTTATACAATTCAAATGCTTTTGATTGATTAATTTCAGTTCCAATTCCTTTATCATAATAATATCCAAGCTGAAATTGAGAATCTATATCATCCTTATCAGCTAAATCTTTAATTAATTCAAATGCTTTTTTCTCATCTTTATCAACTCCTTCTCCAGATTGATATAACAAGGCTAAATTAAATTTTGCACTAATATTTCCTTTATCTGCAGCTGTTTTATACAATTCAAATGCTTTTGATTTATTAATTTCAGTTCCAATTCCATTTGAATAATAACATCCAAGCTTGAATTTAGCATTTATATTATCATTTTCTGCTAAATCTTTAATTAATTCAAATGCTTTTTTCTTATTTCTATAAACTCCTTTTCCGAGTTGATAACATTTTGCAAGATTAAATTTTGCCCTTGTATTTCCTTTTATAGCTGCTTTCTTATACCAGTGTACTGACTCTATAGTATTTTTTGTGATTCCGATACCAAATTCATAACAATTTCCTAAATAAAATTGTCCAATAATATTACCATTTCTTGCAGATTTTTGAAACCAACTAAATGCTAAATTTTTATTACATTCAACTCCATATCCGTCGTCATAACATTTCCCAAGATAAGCTTGCGCAAATGAATAATCATTATTAGATGCTTTTGAAAATATTTCAAATGCTTTGAAACTACTTTTTTCTGTGCCAATATTATAATAATAAAATAATCCAAGTAAATAAATATATTTTGGATTAACTTGATTAGATAGCCATTTAATGAGATTGTCCAAGCTTTGATTTAATTCTAATATTTGTTGGTTGATAAATTGCTTAATATCTTGAGAATTAATACCTTCCATATCATGCTTGCTGTTTATTTTTTTAATTAACTTTTCAACAATTAGTATATTATTTACCTTATCAGATGTTGACCCGTTTGACGAATTTTTTTGAATTGATGTATATGATGAATTATTTTCAGCACCCATTATATTTATTTTTAATTCAGTATTTGGTAACAATTCATTAATTAATTCCATGGTCTCAATTGATTTTGAAGATGTTTCACATTTTACTATTAGTTGATTATCTCCTTTTCTCCTATCAACAGTACCAGTAATTATATTATCTTGTTTAAGAGATATTAGTGTATAAAGGATTGAAACGATATTTTGCACATTTGGACGCTTATCTGGATCATATGTCCAACATTCTAGTTATTTTAAACATTGTTAAACTTTCTTTCAAGAAATTAATAAATTTATAAAATTATCAATACAAATTACCTGTATACAAATTACTATATTCTTTAGGAGTGTTGTCAATAATTGCTTCTCGTTTGCCATTTATTATGGATAAGATTAAACTTGCATCATAATCACAATCAGAAAATGGCTGGCAGCCACTTGAAATTTGCCACATTAAAACTCCGATGCTGTATATATCAGATTTTTTGTTTAATTTGTAACAACGATTATTTAATTTTTTTGGATCAACAAAAGGTATTACGCCAAGTATTTTTGATGTATTGCTTGATACTTCAGCAATTTTTTTTGATAAACCAAAATCTGCTAGTTTTAGCTTTTTCTGATGTACAAGTACATTATCTGCATGCTATTATTATAAAGAAAACTTTTTAATACGAGTATGATAAAATAATCAAATAGAAAATTACAAAGCTAGTACTAGTAATCAATTATTACCAGATCACGATGAATAATACCATAATCATGTAAACATTCTACTGCATTGGCTAGTTGTAATACTAGCTGATATTTATCGGTCCAGGTGAGTTCATTAATGTGCTCATTTAAATAAGTTTTTAGTGTACCATTATCAGCGTATTCTAAGACTAACGAATATTTTTCTAGATACAAAGAGTACATTAAAAATGGAACTCATCCAATAATGTAATATATACCAAGACTTAAACTTACCATCTACTTTCGTTATTCCATAAAACCGTATAATATTTTCATGAAAATCAACTTTTTTTTGCAATCTTATCTATAAAAAAAAAATAATAATATAATTAGTATGTAAAAATTACTAGTATAGGGATAGATAATCGAGATTATTTACCTCATTAACAAATACTTTTAGCGTCGTGTTACTATTGTCCTTGATGATTTTTAAAGCGAAAAAATTTTCAGCTTTTTTCCAATTAGCACGAACGACACTTCCAAACGAACCACTTCCTATCGGTTCTAAATTTTTAAATTCTGAATATTCATGATAATTGAGATATTCATTTGCAATTGATTTTTCTAACCAATCAATATAAAATTTTGATTTTTTAAGGCCAGTTCCTTTCGTTTTATTTGACATTCTTGACAATAAATTATTTTTTAATTTTAACAATAGTGGAAATCTTTTATACAACCACCTTGTATTTAAATCGTGATTAAAATGGACCTCATTTCATAACCTTATGTACCTTTTATGGTATCATTCTGACGTCAGTAGCTATCGTGTAACTTGATAGATTCACCCCATAACAATTTTTTAATACCCCAAGAGATCGACACTCATTATTACTATTAACTCCGCATCTCTTCAGGGCCAGAATTATGTATTACCGTCTGTCATTATCCAATATCCAAAAAAGGAAGGAGCTACACATTATTTGGTTCATTATACGCAGACTTTGTATTGTTACCTTTTTGGGGTCCTAATCATATATCCATATGTTTAAGAAATAAAGATGACATGGTATTATAAATTTTATGATTCGTTGGCATGAATCGCTCGAATAGTTTACATCTCATACTTTATAATAAATATACTTTAATGAGGATATTAAATTTATAATAATTCTTCGAAATACTTATTGATACTTTGAGAAAGTATATTCAACCTCATAAAAATGTGACATACTATAATTCATAAACTCTCAATAGTTGTGTATATATATCGGATGATACGTATATCATTTACATCAATAAAGAATATTACGTAAAATCAATTGGACTTTTGACAGTTGAATTTTTAACACTTGAAGAAGATGATGATAACTTCGAAATTAATTTTAATATATATTATGTGAACATACTGATACCTATATATTGATTAAATATACATAAAAATGTATTTTAATTTGTACGTTCCGAAGTCCGAACTAAATAAAGGAATGTTTAAGGAATAAAGATTTAAAATTACTTTATTTATACCGTACTTTAATTGTGTAATTCTAATTTATTCTGTTAATGATGAATGATCTTTAGATTATTCTATTTCTGTCTACAAAGTCCAACCACAATCTTCAATAAAGAATGAGAATAAATGAATAAAGATACTCTAGATATTCTTGTCGAAGTAAATACGTATTCCATAAAAAGTTCAAAAGAGTATTATTAGTAAGTTTAATAAACTTAGGCTAATGTTTTTTGACGCATGATTTATGAATAAAGCTCAAAGATATTTTTTTTTTCGTTGTAATTTAAGATTTTCACAATGTCAAAAAAATAACCCTCAAATTCTTTCTAAATTTGTAAAACGAAACTTTAGTAAATTTTCAACATTGACGTTGAAAACTTTTACAACTTTTTTTATTGTGGTTTATATTTTTACACAACTTTTTGAGGCGTCCTCTACGACGTTTACCTATTTCCATGATCTCTGTTTACTATTTACGTCATAAACAAAGTTCTGTGCACGTCGGTTTTGTGGGCGTGGTTTTTGTCGATCACCATATAAGGAACGTGTGACATTTAATTGTCACCTGAACTCGTGGAGAATTTTTTCAGTGTCAAAAATTTATTTGTCATCCCTGTGACACAAAAGACAAAACTTGTGTGCAAGTTCTGTGTAGTATTGTGTAACTGTGCCCCTGAGTGCATCAATCATTTGTGAATCAAACACAACCAGACAAAATTGGGTAATTCCGAAGTAAATATTTATTGTGCTACGTAATTAGCATCAAATTCTTTTTCGCTGAAAAAAAAGAAAAAAAAGAAAAAAAATTCAATAAAATGTCTTCAAATAATATTATAAAAGATGAAGAAATTTTTTTAAAAGAATTCTTAAAAGATTTTTATCGTAAAATTATAAGAATCGATCATCACTCAAGATTTGAAAATATTTTAATAGATTGGATTCAAGATTATTTTAATGATAATAACAAAAATTCTGAAATGATTTTAAAATTAATGGAAAATCATAAAGAAAGTGAAAATTGGTTTTCAAGTTTAATAGGATTTTTTTATGAACATGATATAAGTATAAATGATAATAACACAAATATTAATAATAAAAATGATTTTATAAAATTTTATTTATTATCAATTAAAAATTATGAGAATAAAAAATTAACTTGTATTTATCAATTATTAAATCTTATTATATCAAATATTTATTATCAATTTATTATTATGAAGATATTATTTTTGATAAAAGAAATTTAATATCAAAAAGTTTTGAGAGTGCGAATGTAATGTCACTTAATCAATTTGAATATTTTAATGGTTTATTAGAAATAAATTTACGTAAGGATGAGTTAAGTACTATAGAAAAATATTTTGAATCATTAAATAATGATTCTAATAAAATAAATTATATTAAAAGGAAAGAATTAGAAAAATTAAATGATTTAGATTATTGTTATCAATATGGATTGGGAAAAAAGAAAGATGAATTTAAAGCATTTGAATTTTACTTAAAATCTGCGAAAGAGGGAAATTCTAGCGCAAAAAATAATTTAGGTTATTGTTATCAATTTGGAATAGGAACAGAAAAGGATGAAAAGAAAGCTTTTGAATGGTATTTAAAAGCTGCTAATGAAGAAGATTTATATGCACAATATAATTTGGGTATTTGTTGTTTAAATGGAATAGGAATCAATAAAGATGATGAGAAAGCTCTTGAATATTTCATTAAATCTGCCAAAGGAGGATATTCTTCTGCACAAAATATATTGGGAGATTATTATCAAAATGAAACCGAAGCAAAAGATTTTAAAAAGGCTATTTACTGGTATAATGAGGCAGCAGAAAATGGAAATAAATTTGCGCAATGCAATTTAGGTAATTTTTATAAAAATGGAGAAGGCGTGGAAGAAGATGAAAAAAAAGCTTTTATATTTTATAAAAGGTCAGCCAATCAAGAATATTTAGACGCTCAATTTGAACTTGGAAATTGTTATGAAAAAGGAATTGGGACCGATTCTAATAGAACAAAAGCATTTGAATTATATAAAAAAGCTGCTGATAAAGGACATGAAATTGCACAATATAATCTTGGAATTTTTTATAAATATGGTATAGGCGTTAAGAAAGATGAAGTAAAGTCTTTTGAATACTATGAAAAATCTGCAAATCAAGAATATCTAAATGCTCAATACGAACTTGGAAATTATTATTACAAAGGAATTGGAACTAAAGTTAATAAAACAAAAGCATTTGAAACATATGAAAAAGCAGCTAATAAAGGACATAAAGTGGCACAATATTACCTCGGATTTTTATATCAAAATGGTGATGGTACCGAGAAGAACGAAAGAAAAGCATTTGAATATGTTGAAAAATCAGCCAATCAAGGATTTTTATATGCTAAAAGTCAACTCGGTAATTATTATTCTAATGGAATTGGAACTGAAGTTAATAAAGCAAAAGCATTCCAGTTATATACAATAGCTGCTGTGGGAAAACATAATTATGCACGAAATAGCTTAGCAATTATGTTTGAAAATGGTGAAGGAACTGAAAAAGATTTAGAAAAAGCCTTTTTTTGGTTTCATAAAGCAGCAGAAGATGATTGCCGTATAGCACAATGTAATGTAGGTGAATATTATGAATTAGGAAATTTTGTGGATAAAGATGAAGTAAAAGCATTTGAATTTTATGAAAAATCAGCCAAAACTGGACATATAAGTGCAATCTTCCAACTTGGATATTGCTATGTAAATGGCATTGGTACTGAAATTAACAGAGAAAAAGGATTTGAAACGTACAATAAGGCAGCTGAAGATGTTAATGTACATAATTATTTTGGTAAAAACGATAAAGAAACAATAAATAATTTAAATCAAATTATTTATTGGTATTATAAGGCTGCAGAAAATGATAATAATTTTGCATTATATAAATTAGGTGAATGTTATGAATTGGGCAAAGGTGTTTGGAAAAATAGAGTTAGGGCATTTGAGTTTTATAAAAAATCAGCTAGTCAAGGATTTATTTATGCTCAATATAAATTAGGGCATTGTTATGAGAAAGGATTTGGGACTGATATGAATAAAGTGAAGGCATTTGAATTTTATAAAATAGCTGCGACAGGAGGAAATGTTGATGCGCAAAGAAGTCTTGCATATTTATATGAACATGGTGAAGGGACTGATAAAAATGTAGAAAATGCTATTTATTGGTATGAGAAAGCTATAGAAAATGGATATTTAGATGTTAAGGAAAATCTAGATATTCTTTTGAAGCAACAAAATAATTGATAAGAACTTAAATTTCTACATTATGTTTAAATCAATTATATTGCATTTATATATATTTATATATTATATGAAATTCCAATTTCTTCCACGAATTACTTATTAATTAGTCTGTTATAAATTTTATAAATAAATATTTTATTTATTTTTGATATAAGCGTTGAGATGTTGTATCAACCTAATTATGGGATTTTAAATTTACCATACATTCATTATATGTGGTCCGTATTTCGTAAAATAATTACTTTATGTCTTAGGAACTAACATCGTACTTGGCTATTGATAAACTTTTTTGCTGACTGTCTATGATCCTTTTAACGATTACAAGGACCCGTTGTATTATAAATTTTTTATGATAAATTAACTCAACGAATATATAATTATAAAGTATAAATAGAGAAAAGAAAAATTTAAATGTATAAATATCCGCTAATTATAAAGTGAAATAAATCTATTTATAAATACTATCTGAATATACAGTAAAAAAAAAGCCTTTCTTACTAAAATATATTATCGTTTAGCTTTTTTAATGTTAATATTGAGTTTATATATAAAAGTTTAAAAAAGTTATACATGAAAGCTATCAATTGTTATACAAATTTTAATAATTTGTACGGAAAGTCATTTTTCACCACATGGAAAAACTTTGTGTTTATTAAAAATTTTCTTTTTTGCATTTGTTCTCTTTAAATGGTTCACAAGTTATCCACTTTAGCGCTTCGCGATTTACAAAGGATCACGACATTATCAGTTACCCAAAACAAATTTCGATAAAAGTTCAAAATAAAGCACTGTTATTGTATTAAAGATTTATTAGAAAACACATACAAATATTATTAAAAGCTAAATTTTATTACTTGTGCCACCTTATCTTTAAATAAATCATTAACTTTTACTAATTCTGTACGGAATGAAAACTTGGATTAAAAAAAAATAAAAAAAAATCAATCATAAAAAAATTCTCTAATCAACGAATTTGTACTTGAAACATTTGTTATAATTAATAAACATTAATAAAAAAAATATATATAGACATAACTTAACTGATCAGATAAAGATGTAATATACGAAAAGTTAATCTTTCCTTTTGATTTAACTGAATCTCCATTACCAGTGAGGTCCTGGAACTGGTTTAGCTAAGTTTCTGGACTTGCAGAAATTGCAAAATAGGTGGAAAAAGCTATTTCTTTGGTAGTATCATCAATTCATCATATATTAATTATCATATGTTTCATAAAAATAAATTGATATACTGTACAGTATATAATATTCAATATGAACCTATATGGCTAAATGATAATTTGATATTCTAGTCTTAGAAAATCTAAATAAAATTTTCAGATTTAAAACAGATGACTCGTATAATAGCGTATAACACCTTCGAAGATATTGTTCAATGAAGAAATTTTCGGTAATTACAATTAACTTTTCAACAGAAGCGACCGTAATATAAAAATTTTTTATTTTGTTATGTTTGCACGTGCTGTATAAAAGATAACTATTTAAATTTAAATAAATAATAGCCCTTTTCATTTCCGGCCGGTCGCATTTTTCGGTCAGATTGAAGTTAATTTTGATTGGGCTGATCAGTTTGTACAACGCAACCATTTTCTGAACTTTTAGCCAAAAAACAACCAACCAAAATTAGATAATTTCTGTTTACGTGACATTTAAGAAAAAATATATATCAATATAAGGAGTTCGAACTAAATTTCAATCTAAAGCAGTTCAATTTGCGATCGAAAATAAAAAAATTTTATTGGATAATTTTTGTACAACAAATTCCGACCGAAAAATGCAACCGACCGGAAATGAACAGGGCTAATATAATAATACACAATCGCACATGAAATTTCTTAAAATGTTACACGACGCGATGACAATTAATATAGACAGATTGATCGGTAACTATGACATCAAAGGCGCAGTGCTGTAGTGCATAAATAATGGGTATTGCAAGTATATAAAATGATCTTATTTTTTTTTTATAAAACTAACTTCAATATACTTCTTTTTAAAAGACATTTACTTCTTTTTAATATTTACGATCACACAAAATTTTACAACAACACAATAAACACAAAAACATCAAAGAAAATATATACTATAAAATTAAAAATTTTACAGATATTATCAAACGTCAATGTACCTAACAATACGCTTAATTATTTATTCAAAGTTTTTTACATGATACTTTATATGATATGTTTGGATGACTGGCATAAACTTAGACACGAACTTCAGTTAAATCCACTATCACAAAGTATAATGTTCTTTGACGAGTTATTATTAGTACTGCGAAACCCATTTGTTATAGACAAGTTTACTGCAAGAAGTCACTCTAAAAACTTGCTTAAAAGCTCACACAGTCGGTCAAGAACGAACACCACCTTTCGCTTTCTTGTGTGGCGCAGCAACAACAGGAACTTACGAAATTATCAAAACCATCTTCATAGGTTATGAGGTAGTGTAAGGTGGGTAATTTCACGTTTATCATCAAGACTATAGTATTGGATGATATAGAGGATGATTGTCCGAAAGTACGTTTCCAGGGATTGATCAGTTTGACAATGTGACTGGAATAGTTTGAAATGGAGTGAACTGGAGATAGCGAAAGCATTTCCGTTGTATGTGTTAGTAGTTGTCAAAGGGGACCAAAAGGATGACTGATTACCTGCTTATTGAATGCACTAGCAAATTTTTGTACTTAGGCATTGCTGGTCAAGCACTCAAGCTAACGTTAGTGGTGCATTAGTTGGCGAAAAAAAGAAGTAATGAGATTTTCAAATTAAGTGGAACAGATATAGCACGTGAATAAAGCAAGAAACTGAGGTCTTAAATTCGCAAGTAAGTGTCTATTATTTTATCTGTTCATGCCTGGTTTGATGTCAATACACAAACATGATAGTATCCGGTGAGGCCTACAGCGTTTAGCGAGGAGGAGAAATAGGATTTACCATTATTTCCAAACGCCTTTTACCATTAATTTCGCCAAACACCCCTATGCTGAGGATATTATCTCTACGTGCTTTAATCCCTAATTGTTGGCTTCTGGTCATTAGATAATAATACTTACTTGCTTAACCAAGTGTATATAGGTAAATATTTCTCTCTTTCAGTTTTATAGGTCAGTCTACTCTTAAATTCAAATGAATATTAAACAATGTAGCGGGTGCATGGCCTAAAATTTAATTTATAACAACGCTTAATAAATATGATGACTCCGAAGCGCCACATAATTATGCAACCGTCACTTATTTTTATCTCATTAACAATTTACCCTATTTTTTTTTTTTTTAAAAAAAAAATTAATTTCTGCCGTAAGTTTATAATTTTACAACGGTATGAGAAAAATAGTAGTAGTTATTATAAAATTGGAATTGAAGACAATTGTCAATTAATATACAAGGGTTTAAAGTTAATTTGATTAACTAACCGATTAAGACGGTAAACTAGTTAAGGTATCTCAAAATCTGCTAATCAATTAAAATTATTCAAATCATAATTCTAGTCAAATGATCTAATGCGGCCAAGTGATGTGAAATTTCGGGCACGTGTTCGAATTTTTAAACTTCCCTGTAAGGTAAAAATAAATTGGTAAATTTTAATATTTTTTTTACATAACCAACTAATTAAACGGTTAGGACCTTGATTAATCGATTAATTGGTTAGGTTTTTCAACCTCTAAATCAAAAAGAATGCCGCATTTTTAAATAATATAGAGATATAACTTCAATCTTATAAGGGAGGATGATGATCCATTAAAGATACTTAATTCCAGCCAAAATTATGATTTAATTTTGTATTTCCTAAAATAGATAAATATAGGGGGCCCCTTAACGGTTAATATGTGCATTGAAGATAATATGCGCATTGAAGGTAATTGTGTATCAAATAATTAATTGTTCTTTGTTAGCCCAAAAATGGAAATAAAAAATGAGCTTAAATTTCTCCTTAGATCATTCCATCCTTTCTTGGAAAAAAGAAGTTACTCATTAAATTACTCAAAAAATAAAAAAAAAAATGTTATCAAATACATTGAATAATATTCCGATAGATGATGAAAATTTTTTAAAAAATTTTTTAAAGAATTTTTATCGTCAAATAATAAGAATAGAGAATTATAATAATTTTGAAGATATAATAAAAGATTGGGTAAAAGAATTTTTTGAATATAATAAAAAGGATTCTGAAATAATTTTAAATTTAATAAAACATTATGAAGAATATGATAATAATGATAATGATAATGATAATGAAAATTGGATTTTTTCGAGTATAATAGGATTTTTTTATGAATATGGTATTATTATATTGAATGATAATATTAATGAGGATATTATTGATAAAGATAAATCTTTGAAATTTTATTTATTGTCAATCAAAGAAAAAAATAATGAATTAATTTCTATGTATCAATTATTTAATATTATTATCGCGAAGTATTTATTATCATTTTATTATTATAAAGATATTATTTTAAATAAAAGAGAAAAAATTTTTAGAAATTTAAAAAATAGAAATGTGATGTCCATAATGTCACAAAATCAGTTTGAAAAGTTTGATAGATTAGAAATAAATATAGGCAAAGATGAGATAGTTACTATAGAAAAATATTTTGAATCGTTAGGTAAAGGTTTCAACGAAAATCAAATAGATTATGCTAAAAAGAAAAAATTGGCAGAATTAAATGATTTAGGTTATTGTTATCAATATGGAATAGGAAAAGTTAAAGATGAATTTAAAGCAACAGAATTTTATTTGAAATCTGCGAGAGAAGGAAATTCTGGTGCACAGAATAATTTAGGTTATTGTTATCGATACGGAATTGGAATAAAAAAAGATGAGATAAAAGCATTCGAATGGTATTCAAAAGCTGCTAATGAAGGAGATATATGTGCACAATATAATCTGGGTATTTGTTATCAAGATGGAATAGGAACAAATAAAGATGATAAGAAATCTTTTGAATGGCATTTGAAATCCGCTGAAGGAGGATATTCACGTGCACAATGTAAATTAGGCAATTATTATCAAAATGGAATCGGAACACCTAAGGACGAAAATAAATCATTTGAATGGTATATGAAAGCTGCCAAAGGAGGAAATTCTGATGCAGAAAAAATTGTAGGTGATTTTTATGAAATTGGATTTGGAGTATCCAAAGATGATAATAAAATATTTGAATGGTATATGAAAGCTGCTAAAGGAGGAAATTTAATTGCACAGACTAGCATGGGTTATTACTATCAACAAGTAGAAGATGATTTAGAAAAAGCTACCTATTGGTATAATAAAGCAGCAGAAAATGGGTGTGAAATAGCGCAATATAACTTGGCTGTGAATGAAAAAGATGAAAATAAAGCATTTGAATATTATAAACAATCGGCTGATCAAGATTATTTGGAAGCTCAATTTGAACTGGCATATTGTTATGATTTAGGAATTGGGACTGAAACTAATAAAACAAAGGCATTTGAATATTACAAAAAAGCAGCTGATAAAGGACATAAAATTGCACAATATAATATTGGAATTTTATATAGATATGGTTTAGGTACTGGGAAAGATGAAATCAAGTCTTTTGAATATTATGAAAAGTCTGCGAACCAAGAATTTCTCAGTGCTCAATTTGAACTTGGGTATTGTTATGATTTAGGAATTGGAACTGAAATAAATAAAACGAAAGCTTTTGAACTATATAAAATAGCCGCTGAGAAAGATCATAGCATGGCACAAAATAATCTTGGTGCTTTATATAAAAGTATAGAAAAGGATTCAGAAAAGGCCATTTACTGGTATAACAAATCAGCAGAAAAAGGAAATGAAGTAGCACTATATAATCTAGGTCTTAATTATGGTGAAGAAGGTGCCATAAAAGACGTAGCTAAAGCTTTTGAATATTATAAAGAATCTGCTGAAAAAGGATATTTAAATGCACAATTTCAACTTGGATTATACTATAGTAAAGGAATTGGAACTGAAATTAATGAAACAAAAGCGTTTGAATCATTTAAAATGGCATCTGAAAGAGGACATATAACGGCTCAATGTAATCTTGGAACTTTATATGAAAATGGCATTGGCGTGAAAAAAGATTTTGAAAAAGCTATATATTGGTATCATAAATCGGCAGAAAATGGAA
This sequence comes from Rhizophagus irregularis, assembly GCF_026210795.1. NCBI lineage: Eukaryota > Fungi > Glomeromycota > Glomeromycetes > Glomerales > Glomeraceae > Rhizophagus > Rhizophagus irregularis. The sequence continues at coordinate 2,796,194 of NC_089435.1, read as the reverse complement.
GTGAAATAGCACTATTTAATTTAGGTCAATGTTATAGATTAGGAAGAGGTGTTGAAAAAGATGAAATTAAAGCTTTTGAATATTATGAGAAGTCAGCTGAAAAAGAATATGACAATGCACAAAATGTTCTCGGTTCTTTATATTATTATGGTATAGGAACCAAAAAGGATTTAGAAAAAGCTTTTTATTTTTGTCAAAAAGCAGTGGAGAATGGAAATGAGGTAGCACAATATAACTTAGGTAGTTTGTACGAACTTGGAATAGGTGTTGAACAAGATCTTATGAAAGCATTTGAATTTTATAAAAAATCAGCCGAAAATGGGGATATTGATGCAAAGTTTCAACTTGGATATTGTTATGTAAATGGTATTGGGACTGAAATTAATAAGGAAAGAGGATTCGAGTTATATAATGAAGCAGCTGGTAAAAAGGATCATGACGACTATGATATACTAAATAAAGTTTATAAAGAGATGGATAATGATTTAGATAAAGTTAATTATTGGTATCATAAAACCGTTGAAAGTAATAATGAAGTTGCACTATATAAACTGGGTGAATTTTATGAGTTGGGCCATGGTGTTGGGGAAAATAAGGTTAGAGCATTTGAATTTTATAAAAAATCAGCCAATAAAGGATCTATTGATGCTCAATATAAGCTTGGGTGCTTTTATGAAAAAGGAATTGGAATTGATATTGACAAAGAAAAAGCATTTAATTCATATAAAATAGCTGCAGAAAAAGGAAACGGTAATGCACAAAAAAGTCTTGCATTTTTATATGAGCAAGGCGAAGGAATAGAAAAAAATTTAGATAATGCAATTTATTGGTATAAAATGGCAATAGAGAATGGATGTCAAGAGGCTAAAGAAAATTTAGACATTCTTTTAAATCAATCTATCTAATTAAAAAAATTTTGTCATATTTAGATTACCCTGTATAAATAATTTGAATTATGTAACATTGAAAATGTGGTATTCTTGCGTCCGATCTATTTCGTATTAAATTTCTGACTACGATAACGGATTTTTTTTATCCCTCTTTTTATTATTATTATTTCTTTCGGTTAACTTAACCAAAATTTTTTTCTTATTCTTTTTTTTTATTTTTTATTGGAATTTTTAGGGGATTTTTTTTAATCAAAATTTTTGGAATTTTTTTTTGGTCAAGACTATAATCATATTAGAACTGTCCTATAGCTTTTCGATGTTTAGTAAGATTTTTTTTAGCCAATGATATTGTTTCTGACTAATAAATTCGTGTGAAAAATTTTTTTTTAGTGAGAACCTTTTTTATTTATTGAGATTGTTTTTTTCAATATTAATTTCCCAACTAATAAATTTGCGTGAAATTTTTTTTTTTGATATTAACAAATTTTTTTTTTAGAGAGATTGTTTTTAATTATATAAATATATAACAATATTAATAATTTTGTAATTAAATCTATACATATCGGCTGATTGGAAAAATCAAGCCAATTAATATTTAAGCTCAGTTGATGGGTTCATTATATAACTGATGGGTGTTGTGCCCCAAGTTGACGATTGCCCCAAATCAACGATCGGCCTAAATTATCGGTCCATCTTTATAATGCCTTAAGAATTTTCAAAGCATTACTTTATACATATAGTAATCATCGATGATTATCGTCAATTTGGGGCATATTGAGATTTGGGGCACAACATGGGTTACTTATTGTCATTTAGCATATAAAATTATGGAGGCTTTTCTGATCAGCCGATATGAATAAATTTTTTATATAACTAAAAAAATTTGGCTGACATTTGGATTAGTCTCCCATAACTTGAAATATAATTAAAACCCGTGACATGCCTCCGCCTGATCTATTTATGGTCAAGAACTATTCGATCCATGTGCATTCCAATAAACTAATCCAATTTCAGTTAATGAAATTTACCTTAATCCGAATTTGCGAACTATTTATAAAAGTGGCTTAGTCACTATTCCATTTACCTTGCCAATCGAACGCCGAAAATTGAATAACCTTAGTCTTAGTAGCAATAATTTTTTTTTTGATTATTAATTTTTTTTTTTTTACATTTTTTTCAAACTTTGAAAATTTTTTTTTTATTAAATATTTTTTTTATATATTTTTTTTTTCAATTTTTTTTTTTAGACCATATTGTTATTTTTTTCTTTTTGGACCAAATTATTGTTCTTTTTTTTCGATACTTATTTTTTTTTCGGATTCCTTTTTTTTTGTAAATTTCCCTTTTTTAAACCGATTTCTTTCTTTATCCTTTTTTCTTTCCCCCAAATTTTTTTTTAATTTTTTTTTCTTTTTCTTTCAATTTTTTATTACTATTAAATAAAGAAATAAAATATTATAATTAAAAATATTTACAAAATTATTTTTTTTTTAAAAAAAAATTAATATAACATGTAGGAAAATTGACCGACGTTGATAGAAAGATGATTAAGATTTTTTCAATTAAATTAAACGTTGGATAAATAGTTTGATTTTCAAATTCATAAAAATCAAAAAAAATTGATATTTTTACAATTTTATAATTAATTAATTGAAGAAATTGTTAATTCAATAATAGATTATTATAACTAAATCCATATCCGAAGTTCTCTAATAATCACCAAATTTTTGAATAAAGATTTAATTCAAAATGATTTAGTTAATTTATCGAGTAAAATGAGTATCAAAAGAATAATAATAAATGAAATGAACAGATTCTAATACATTTAATTGTTCAAAATGTTTTCCTAAGTTGGTTATAACTTATAAGTTTAAGATTAACGTAATATAAAATAATAAGAAATAATTATAAAATTTAATAAATATATTTGTAATATTAAAGTTTTTCGAAAATACTTTTAAAAATTAATCAATTTTTATTGATAATTATTTTCCTTAATTAATCCGTCAAATCATTAATGTAAATAGCTACATTATTATAAATATAATTTATATCATCATTCTAATATTAAATATAATTTAGTACATATTATTTATTATTTTTTGTTAACTAATTATTACCATATTAAATTCCTAATTATAATTATAAACAAAAAACTACTGTAACCATCTTTAATTTACTTAGTATTACATTATAATACAAAATTTTCTATTTAAACAAACTCATTGGTCCCGGCACCTGCGGCAAGCGGCATGGATGTAATGCTAATGATATAGTAGCCCTATAAAAAATTTTATCCGTTATTTCTGTAAAACTCCGTAAAAATGATTTGGAAGAAATTTATCTGGAAAATGTATTTATTTCGACAAAGATATCGAATTTAATCGAAAAGTTGTTAATGGAAGTATAATAATCTAAAAAGATCGTTAATAGCTTTTAAAATTGCCAACGCTCCCATATCACTGATTATTAGAATTTACATCATTAAAGTACAGTATCCCGGCCGGGTCAGTTTTTCGAAAAATGTAAATTTTTTTTTTATAGTAAAAAATTTTATCACGTGATTTTAAGTTTTTGGCCAATGTGCGTAAAAAAATTATACATATGAAAAAATTTTACATATATAAAAAAAAATGCCGGCCGGCCGGGTCATTTTTAAAATTTTATGTCACGAGAATCTAAAAAATTTTTTTGCCCGGCCTAAGCTTGTTCTATGTGAAATACGTGAAATACGAAAATTTTTTTAAAAATTCCTTCATTTAGTTCGGACTTTGGAATGTATGAAAATAGAAATATTCTTTGTAAGTGTATATATTCAAGCACGTAAAGTTATAACAGTTTTAATTTTTCCCGATCACTAACTTAAGATAAATGGAAATTTAGAGATGATTAAGTGATCGAGGGGACGAATGCTTCTAGTAAACAAAAAATAATAATGAAAGTTGAAAAAAAATAAAAAAAAATAAAAAAAATAAAAACAGATAACGCAGTTAATAACATGATACTAGTTGGTACATGAAGAATGCTACAGCTTAATTGGATATAGGAGAATGTAAATTTTGTTCAAACCCCCCTGTATTTTAGGCATTATAATCACATGAATCGCATGATCATCATTAATAGGATGGCTAAAATAAAAGTAAACAACATATTTATTGTCACACGATATACTAGAAAATGATTGGTATTTAAACGCGTGCGGACGGGCAAGAATCCGTACAGAGTGAACCTAATTATAAATAATAATAAATAATAAAGTATTGGTTTACCACAAAAAAAAAAAAAAATTATTTCATATCAGTCATGTGATCTGTAGTCTGTACATCAACAACATTCTCCAATATTAAAAGGTGAAAACAATAGTAATTTACAGTATATAAAAGTATCATATTGTTATGAAAATTAAAGTTTTTTAATAAAGATTAATGTTTGAGTGGTTCCACTCGGAAATTAAAAAATAATGTATCATGATAAGTGAAATTCATTAAAAAATAAAAAATAAAAAATAACAATATTAATAAAAATTAACATGTGTTTCATACTTGTTAAATGACTCTTATTAGTCACCAAAGCATTGTTTCATTAAACTGAAGTGTTAAAATTAATATTATCGCTAGGGGATCATATAATGGTGTAGTTAGCCGAAAAATTCAGCCGAAGACGCAGTAAATTTTCGGCTAACAACACCCAGCCGAAAAAAATTCATGTTGATCTAGAATATTTTATTGAATATTTTATTGGTTCAACATCTACTATTTTCGGCTGAATATTTTCGTCTAACTACACTTTTTTTAAATAATAGTGTAGTTAGCCGAAATATCAGAAGCGCAGTTGTATATAACCATTAAATTCATCTGGTAATAATAAACATGCACCTTCATCTATAACTATATCCTCAGATATATAAACATCTACATATGAAAGATCACTGAATTTTTTTATGTTTTTGTCCATAAGACATTATCTCACTTAAACTTGGTAATTTTTTTCTAGTTTTAGTTAAAAGTTGTTTAGTGGAAATAGAATCCATAATTAAGTGAAGAATTTCAGTAAATTTAGCAAATTTGATAACAAAGAAAAAAAGTTTATTAAAAAAAATTATCTTTGATTATATTTAAATCCATTTTATTGAATATTTTCCATGTTTATAATATAATTTACTGCGTCTATAATATAATTTTCCGCGTCTATAATATAATTTCCCATACCTATAATTAACCATGCAGATCATTAGAATTGTTAGAACTAATTCAAATCGATCAAAAAAAATAAAAACTGGTATTTAATTTTTTAAAAAGAAAACCAAAGAATTTAAAAAATTATTTACAAGCAAATATTAAAATTAAACATTTTAAGAAACAATTTTACACCAAACAATATTACATAATATTTACCATTAAATAATAATGGTAAATATTGTAATATGAACAATCAATTTTCATTACTTGTTACCACTTAAACTATTGTGTTACATTTGATATTTACGGCTAACTACACTTCTTTAAAATAATAATGTAGTTAGCCGTAAATATCTAGCCGAAAATAGTAGATGTTGAACCAATAAAATATTCAAAAAATATTCAAGATCAACATGAATTTTTTTCGGCTGGGTGTTGTTAGCCGAAAATTTACTGCGCCTTCGGCTGAATTTTTCGGATAACTACACCATTATGGGGATAATGCTGATTTTATTTGACCGATATTTTCATTATAGTTTATTTGCGTACAATATTGAATATCGATAGTTTATTTGCGTACAATATCGAATATTGATAGTTTGTTTGAGCATAATCTGCATTAGCCGTACGATAATATAGATATTGTTATTGAACTGTAAATTATTTTGGTCTACAATAAACGCGTTTTTTATAGATTTTATAAGTTCTTTAAGGATATTTAATTTCTTTATCATTTGATAAATGTCTTCCGAAAATTATCTTAGATGTAAGAATTCGTGATGGGGTGTAAAGTTCATACAAGTTCACATAAATTTTCATAAGAAATTTACAAAAACTTACACAAGCTTCCGCATATTTACACAAATTTACGCCCGTCGCATGGTTACACCTAAAAAAATTTCCTGATGATCTTAAGGATATTTTTAAAATGGAAAAAAGAAAAAAAGAAAAGAGTATTAATTTTGTTGTAACGGTAACTAGTAAACAACAAACAAACAGCGCTATGTAAGTCACGTGACTTATATAAATGAGTAACGTACCCACATTTGTATTTGTTGACATGGAATATTCTAGAGTAGTACAAGACGATCACACATTCATTTTATTTGTGCTTAAAAGAAAAAAACTAATGAAAATTATTATCACGAATGTAAGAATGTCGAAAGAAGCGAAAAAAACTGACCTTAAAGAATCAAATATTTATATTGATTGGTTAGAAAAATCAATTAACGATGAATACATCAACTATTACAATTATTTAGAATTTAAAAATTTAAACCCGTTAGGAAGTGGTTCATATGGAAGAGTCTTTCGTGCTAATTGGAAAAATACCGATGGAATTTTCGCATTAAAAACTTTCAATAATGATAAAATAACGCTTAAAGAAATTGTTAATGAGGTATGTAATTTATAATAGTATAATATATTAAATTTAATTTTATTAAATGTTAATTTATAAAATTCTTTTTTAGATAAAATTACATAAAGAATCGATTGCTAATGAAAATATTTTACGATTTTATGGTATCACAAAGATAGAAACTGGTAAAGTAATATTAATATTAACATATATTATGTATTTCAAGTATGATATTTATTTAATTATATTTTTCTTTATGTTGCATTCAGAAAAAAAATATTCATTAGTTTTGGAATATGCAGATAGCGGTACACTAAATATTTACTTAAATTTGCATTTTAATGAACTCGATTGGAACGACAAATATCAATTATCACTTCAGCTAGCAAGTGCAGTAGCTTTTTTACATGAGCGTGATATTATTCATCGTGATTTGGTAATAATCTACTTTTTTAATCATATCTGAATTTTTATGAAATGCGCTGAATTTTTTTTTTTCGTGATATAGCATGCTGATAATGTACTTATACATCAAAAAAAGATAAAGTTAGCAGACTTTGGATTATCAAGGAAAATTGCTAAGGCGTCAAGTAATGCATCAAAAATATTCGGTGTAATACCTTTTATTGACCCAAAAAAGTTGAATGATCAAGGTTATGAATTGAACAAAAAATCTGATGTATATAGTATTGGAGTTTTATTGTGGCAAATTTCAAGCGGAAAACAACCATTTTCTGATCATAAGTATGACGTGAGTTTATCCTTATCTATAGTAAATGATAAACGAGAAGAAATTATTGATAATACTTCCATTGAATATAGTAATTTATATACAGGTAACAAAATATTCATAATATTAATTCATTTATTTGAAAAGAGAAATTATTTATGTTATTAACTTATTTTAAAAATTAGAATGCTGGAAATATGAACCAGACGAGCGTCCTATTATGCAAGAAGTTGTTTTAGTTCTTAAATCAATCATTTTTCCTGATCAATGTCTTAAAAATAAAAGTCATAATCAACTACAAGGAACTTTAGATATAAATAGTGATTCAAATGTAAAAGATGATTCAAATAAGAATGATGATCAAGATATGAACGACGATTCAAATATAAGTGATAATTCAGATATGAATGATGATTTGGATATAAATTATTTTTCAGATAAAATACTAAATGATATTGGCAGTTTACAAGATCAGGCATCTATTCAATCAGCGCAGATAATGAATCTTAATAGCAATCAATCTAGCACATCAATTCAGACGAATTTATCAAAGGATTCATCTGATTCAAGATTTGATATTGTTAACGATTCATTCGTTGATAAATTAATTACATTTATTATTAAAAAGCATGATAAGGGTTATACTTTTGATCAAATTCAACAATTAATTGATCAAATAACATTACAATCTAATCAAATTATAATAAATGATCTTATTAATTGGCTTATAAATAATCAAGATAAAGCAGATTATATTTGGCTTTTTGGATTATTTTATTATTATGGTATTGGAGTAGAAGAAGATGACAATAAAGCATTTGAGTTATTTTCAGAAGCAGCAGAAAATAACTACTCAATAGCACAAATTTATCTTGCCAAATGTTATAATGATGGATATGGAACTGAAGAGAATAAAAATTTATCATTTAAATGGTATCAAAGGGCTGTAGAAAATAAAAGTATTGTTGGACAATTTTATTTAGGATATTGCTATGAATTTAATATTGGAATTAAAAATACTAATGATAATGGATATATTGAATGGTATAAAAAAGCGACCAATAATGGAAATACAACTGCAAAACTTTATCTTGTAAATTGTTACAGATTAGGAAAAGGAATAGAAAAAAATGAATCTAAAGCATTTAAATATTATCAAATATTAGCGGAAAATGAAATCACAGATGCTCAATATCAGCTTGGAAATTGTTATTATTATGGAGTTGGAACAGAAATTGATAAAGATCAAGCTTTCAATTGGTATGAAAAGGCAGCAAATAATGGAAGTATTATTGCAAAGTGCATTCTTGAACAAAATTATAAGAGAACTAGTGTCAAAAAAAACAAAAATATAGAAATTAAAATTCATAAAACAATATATTTTGAGGGATTAAGACGAATTGGAGTTAATAATTACAATGGTACTGGAACAAAGCAAAATTATAAAAAAGCATTTTATTATTTCCAAAAGGCAGCAGAAAGTGGTTATAAAATTGCACAATATGATCTCGGTAGTTGTTATGAAGATGGTAAAGGTGTGAAAAAAAATAATAGAAAAGCTTTTATATTATATCAAAAATCGGCTGAGCAAGGATTTTTAGATGCACAATATAAACTTGGATATTGTTATAATTTCGGAATTGGAACTGAAGCTAATGAAACAAAAGCATTTGAATTTTATAAAATTGCTGCAAGAAAGGATCATTTAGATGCTCAATATCAACTTGGATATTGTTATAATTTTGGAATTGGAACTGAAGTTGATAAAACAAAAGCATTTGAATTATATAAAATTGTTGCACGAAAAGATCATTTAGATGGTCAATATCAACTTGGATATTGCTACAATTTTGGAATTGGAACTGAAGTTGATGAAGAAAAAGCTTTTGAATTATATAAAATAGCTGCTGAAAAAGATCATTTAGATGCTCAATATCAACTTGGATATTGTTATAATTTTGGAATTGGAACTGAAGTTGATATAACAAAAGCAATTGAACTATATAAAATAGCTGCAAAAAAAGGCCATTTAGATGCTCAATATCAACTTGGATATTGTTATGATTTTGGAGTTGGAACTGAAATTAATAAAACAAAGGCATTTGAATTATATAAAATAGCTGCAGATAAAGACCAATTAGACGGTCAATATCAACTTGGATACTGTTATAATTTTGGAATTGGAACTGAGGTTGATGAAGCAAAAGCATTTGAGTTATATAAAATAGTTGCTGAAAAAGGTTATTTAAATGCCCAATATCAACTTGGATATTGTTACAATTATGGAATTGGAACTGAAGTTGATAAAACAAAAGCATATGAATTATATAAAATTGCTGCAAAAAAAGATCATTTAGATGCTCAATATCAACTTGGATATTGTTACAATTATGGAATTGGAACTAAAATTAATGAGACAAAAGCATATAAATTATATAAGATAGCTGCAGAAAAAGACCACTTAGATGCTCAATATCAACTTGGATATTGTTACAATTTTGGAATTGGAACTGAAGTTGATAAAACAAAATCATTTGAATTATATAGAATAGCAGCTGAAAAAGACCATTTAAATGCTCAATATCAACTTGGATATTGCTACAATTTTGGAATTGGTACTGAATCTGATGAAACAAAAGCATATGAATTGTATAAAATTGCTGCAAGAAAGGATCATTTAGATGCTCAATATCAACTTGGATATTGTTATAATTTTGGAATTGGAACTGAAACTGATGAACCAAAAGCATTTGAATTATATAAAATAGCTGCTGAAAAAAATCATTTAGATGCTCAATACCAACTTGGATATTGTTACGATTTTGGAATTGGAACTGAGGTTGATAAAACAAAAGCATTTGAATTATATAAAATTGCTGCAAAAAAAGGCCATTTAGATGCACAATATCAACTTGGAAATTGTTATAATTTTGGAATTGGAACTGAAATTAATAAAACAAAAGCATTTAAATCATACAAAATAGCTACAGAAAAAGGCCATTTAGATGCACAATATCAACTTGGATATTGTTACAATTATGGAATTGGAACTGAAATTGATAAAACAAAAGCATATGAATTATATAAAATTGCTGCAAAAAAAGATCATTCAAATGCGCAATATCAACTTGGATATTGCTACAATTATGGAATTGGAACTGAAATTGATAAAACAAAAGCATATGAATTATATAAAATTGCTGCGAAAAAAGATCACTTAAATGCACAATATCAACTTGGATATTGTTACGATTTTGGAATTGGAACTGAGGTTAACAAAATAAAAGCATTTGAATTATATAAAGCAGCTGCTGAAAAAGATCATTTAGATGCTCAATATCAACTTGGATATTGTTATAATTTTGGAATCGGAACTGAAGTTGATGAAACAAAAGCTTATGAATTATATAAAATAGCTGCAGATAAAGACCATTTAGATGCTCATTATCGACTTGGAAATTGTTATGAGTTTGGAATTGGAACTGAACTTAATGGGACAAAAGCAATTGAATTATATAAAATAGTTGCTAAAAAAGACCATTTAGATGCTTATTATCGACTTGGAAATTGTTATGATTTTGGGATTGGAACTGAAATTAATAAAACAAAAGCATTTGAACTATATGAAATAGCTGCTGAAAAAGGCCATTTAGATGCTTATAATCGACTTAAATATTGTTATAATTTTGGAATTGGAATTGAAGTTGATGAAACAAAAGCATTTGAATTATATAAAATAGCTGCTAAAAAAGACAATTTGGATGCTCAATATCAACTTGGGTATTGTTACAATTATGGAATTGGAACTGAAATTGATGAAATAAAAGCATTAAATTTATATAAAACAGCTGCAGATAAAGGCCACTTAGATGCACAATATCAACTTGGATATTGCTACAATTATGGAATTGGAATTGAAGTTGATAAAACAAAAGCATTTGAATTATATAAAATAGCTGCAAAAGAATATCATTTAAATGCTCAATATCAACTTGGACATTGCTACAATCTTGGAATCGGAACTGAAGTTGATAAAACAAAAGCATATGAATTATATAAAATTGCTGCAAGAAAAGATCACTTAGATGCTCAATATCAACTTGGATATTGTTATGATTTTGGAATTGGAACAGAGGTTAACAAAATAAAAGCATTTGAATTATATAAAATAGCTGCTGAAAAAGACCATTTGGATGCTCAATATCAACTTGGATATTGCTACAATTTTGGAATTGGAACTGAAATTGATGAAACAAAGGCATTTGAATTATATAAAATGGCTGCAGATAAAGGCCATTTAAATGCTCAATACCGACTTGGATCTTGTTATGATTTTGGAATTGGAACTGAACTTAATGGAGTAAAAGCAATTGAATTATACAAATTGGCTGCTGAGAAAGGCCATTTAGATGCTTATTATCAACTTGGATATTGTTATAATTTTGGAATTGGAACTGAAATTAATAAAACAAAAGCATTTAAATTATATAAAATAGCTGCTAAAAAAGACCATTTAGATGCTCAATACCAACTTGGATATTGTTACAATTATGGAATTGGAACTGAAGCTGATGAAGCAAAAGCATTCAAATTATATAAAATAGCTGCAAATAAAGGCCACTTAGATGCACAATATTTGCTTGGATCTTGTTATGATTTTGGAATTGGAACTGAAATTAATGGAACAAAAGCATATGAATTATATAAAATAGTTGTTGAAAAAGGGCATTTAAATGCTCATTACCGGCTTGGAAATTGTTATGATTTTGGAATTGGAACTGAAATTAATAAAACAAAAGCATTTGGACTATATAAAATAGCTGCTGAAAACGGTCATTTAGATGCTTATAACCGACTTAAATATTGTTATAATTTTGAAATTGGAACTGAATTTGATAAAATAAAAGCATTTGTATTATATAAAATTGCTGCAAATGAAGGCCAACAAAATGCTCACTATCAACTTGGAAATTGTTATGATTTTGGAATTGGAACTGAAGTTGATAAAACAAAAGCATTTGAATCATATAAAATAGTTGCAAATCAAGGCCATTTAGATGCTCATTATCGACTTGCATATTTTTACAATTTTGGAATTGGAACCGAAGTTAATAAAACAAAAGCATTCGAATTATGTAAAATAGCTGCAGATCAAGGCCATTTAAATGCTCAATTATTACTTGGATATTATTATAATGTTGGAGTTGGAACTAAAATTAATAAAACAAAAGCATATAAATTATATAAAATAGCTGCTGAAAAAGACCATCTAGATGCTCATTATCGACTTGGAAATTGTTATAATTTTGGAATCGGAACCGAAGTTAATAAAATAAAAGCATTCGAACTATATAAAATAGCTGCTGATAGGGGCCATCTAGATGCTAATTATCAACTTGGATATTGTTATAATTTTGGAATTGGAACTGAAGTTAATAAAACAAAAGCATTCGAATTATGTAAATTAGCTGCAGATCAAGGCCATTTAAATGCTCAATTATTACTTGGATATTATTATAATGTTGGAGTTGGAACTGAAATTAATGAAACGAAAGCATTTGAATTATATAAAACAGCTGCTGAAAAAGGACATATTTCTGCACAAAATGTTCTCGTAATTTTGTATCTAAATGGTGAGATAATAGAAAAGAATCTAGAGAAAGCTATTTACTGGTGTAATAAAGCAGCAGAAAATGGAAATGAAGTAGCACAATATAATTTAGGTAGTTTTTATGAACTTGGAATAGGTGTTAAACAAAATTTTGTGAAAGCATTTAAATTTTACAAAAAATCAGCTAATGCTGGATATATAAGTGCAATTTTTCAACTTGGATATTGTTACGTAAAAGGTATTGGAACTGCAGTTAACAAAGAAAAAGGATTTGAAACATATAGCAAGGCAACTGAAGATAATTATGTACAAAATTATTTTGGTAAAAATGATATAGAAACATTAAACGACTTAAATCAAATTTTTCATTGGTATCATGAGGCTGCAGAAGATGATAATAAATTTGCATTATATAAATTAGGTGAATGTTATGAATTGGGCAAAGGCGTATGGAAATGTAGTATTAGAACATTTGAGTTCTATAAAAAGTCTGCTAACCAAGGATTTGTTGATGCTCAATATAAATTAGGATATTGCTATGAGAAAGGATTTGGAGCTGATATAGATAAAGTAAGGGCATTTGAATTATATAAAATAGCTGCAATAGGAGGAAATGTTGATGCGCAAAGAAGTCTTGCATTTTTATATGAACAAGGCGAAGGAGTAGAAAAAAATTTAGATAATGCAATCTATTGTTATAAGAAGGCAATAGAAAATGGATGTCAAAAAGCCAAAGAACACATAGATATTCTTTTAAATAAATAAGAAAATTAAAATAAAAATTCGTGTTTCATTATTTGATATGAAAGTTGTAATTGAATCTATTTTTGGCATTTATTTCTTTATATTTTAATAAATTTATTATTTAAACTCACCTTTCATAATAAATTTTTCATTTAATAAAGTATACTAGTAATATAATAATTATACTTTGTGAGTCCGCCAATTCTACAATAGGTTACGCTACCCTATAAAAAATTTTTCGGAAAAATGATCACGTGTCTGAGTTTCTTCGGAATAAAAATTAGAAAAATGATCATTTACCGGAGTTTTTTCCAGAATTTTTTTTATAGGGCTAATATACTATTTACTATTAAACTATATAATAAATTTTAATATTTGCAAATAAAATTTCATTGGATAAGATTATTTTGAATAAATATGTTTGCAAAAATTTTTTTTTTTTAAAAATATCTTTTGCGATAAAATTTTAAGTTTAGCCAATCAAAAATTTAGCTAAGTTAAAAAAACCAGCTGTCAACCGATCAATAAATTTACTCTATACAGTTCTCCCTCGCTATAGTGAATTTTTATATAGTGAATAATTTGCTATAGTAAAGAAAAGCTCAGGTACGGATTTTCTATATAAATAATAATTCTTAATACAGTTCACCTTCGCTATAGTGAATCCCTTACTATAGTGAATCTTAACCTTCAGCCCATGAGCTTCACTATAGCGAGGGTGAACTGTATATTGTACATCATGTGACATATTTGAAAAAAAAACCCCAGGCAACAATCACCTAGGCGACGTTTAGTAATTCCCTTAAATTTTTACTATTTTACTATTTTAACTTATAATAAACCGAAATCTGTCATTTCTCTATACTTAATTTACTCATTATAAATAGAAAACATCATTTGTTTATTCATTTTATTAATTTATTTATTTTAACGAAGCTTATTTATAAAAGGGAGATCAACAATTTGCATATTTATAAATTGGTCATTTTTTTTTACAATAACTTTCACCTACCCCATGAAAATGACCTCTTGTTAATGTAATATAAATTTATACTTACAGTTATAATAAACAAACTCTTACACTTCATACTTTTCAGAATTTTTTTAATTTGTACAACTAGTATAATAATTAGTTAAAAATTCAAAAAAATAAAAATATTGTAATTCGGTCAATATTGACCCAATCGATATATATTTACATCATTTGGATCGTCTCGATGAGGTGAATACAATGAGATAAAGATCATGAAAATCCAATTATCGCATCAAAAAATATCATAGTAAACGTCTAAATCTTTTAAAGCGTAATTGTACACTGAATATTGATCATGCAAAGACGATTTTATTATCATTCGAATCCTCTCAATGAGATCAATATAATGAATATAAATTCATAAAATTTTAATCACTAGATACTGAAATATCTTTAACTGTCCGTATAACATTGGCCGCCCAGTGGCCGCCCTCTGTATATACTGTAGTTTATTTGGGATCTGTACATTTATTTGAAGATTAGCTAATTGATGATGAAAAGTGGCTTAATCATAGGTGTAAAAAAACAATAAAATAAACAAATGTAATAAATAATGTTTCGGCAAATGTCCATTCGGCAAAATAACCTATTCAGCGAAATAGCTTCGGCGAAACGTCTCTTCGGCAAAACGTCTCTTCGGCAAAACGTCCCTTCGGCGAAACATTCTTCGGCGAATGGCTTTGGCAAAATGGGTTTCGGCGAAACAGCCTTCAGTGAAATGCCCTGATACCATAGGGAACAATATTATTTGCTTAGCCACATGCCGTTTTGACAGGTTATATTTACTTAAAATTAACGATATTTATTGCTAACGTCATATTCTTTATTTGCTTAATTTTGGCAGGATTTTCAATAAGTCATATGTTATGATTGCTTATTTTTTTTATTTTGTGGATAAATTGGGCAATATTTAATTATGAAAATTCTTAATAACATTTCTATTAGTGACATCATATCTCAGAAACAATGTTTTAATTGATGGTAGTATACTAAGCTAATAGGGAATGTGATGAATATTTTGGTTGTGATGACATTATTGAAAAATGATGAAATGTATCGCTAATTGATAAAATGAAAATAAAATGACAATAATTAGAAATTATCAACGTATTTTATTATTGTGATTTTTCGTACTAAAAAATTTTATAAGGGCATATGATTTGATTGCTTATTTTTAGGCAATTAGTGAATTCACGGGATCCGTACAAAATCCCGAATGTCAAAATCCCGAATGGTACGAAATCCCGAAATATTGGCCAACATTAAGCATAATGCTGCCCGGTTCGGGATTTTCGGGATTTTGACATTCGGGATTTTGTACCAGACCCGAATTCACATGTTGAGTTTGATTAATAAAAACCTTGCGTAGAGCTATTATAAATTTTTTGACCTTTCTTGTTATCTATATTGCTCAGGTCCTGGAAAAATTCATCAACAGTTAACTGGAAAATCTTTTATCGGCAGTCTCTATAGATGATCCGAAATAGAAAATGAGCAAATATATTAAAAAAAAAACTCTTTTTAAGGCGGAACAGCAGTTGATTAATATTCGCCCTCCATATGGTGAGAATAAACTTGCAGTAATCTGAATCTTACTTTCCAAAATAAACATACTCATTTTATTAATGTATTTTAATTTTAATTAAGGCTACTAACGGAAAAAAGTTGAAATAAGTAAATGATATTTTATTAAAATAGTGGTAGTGAAGTAAAGAACAATTTTATTTTTTTATTAAATTTACAGTAACCATAAAATTACAAAAATGTATTGTTTTCAAATTTAACAATAAAAATGCGTTAAACTTTTAAATTTTATAAAATTATTTACCAGAGCATACCAGGATATTACTCGGGTCATATATGGTAAAGTATAAAACGAGTAATACCCGCTAAGCCTTTTTTATTTAGGTATGATCCGATCGCAAATCAATAAGGATTATTAGCATCCTAAGGATTACCAGGAATACTCGAATATTGATTTACTGAATTCTGGCGGGTCACAGCTCTAGTTTACGACGTATATTAAACCCATAATAAAGGCCGACCAAAGGCCAACCATGAATTAGAAAGAAGGTATCAGAGACTTTTGGAAACATGCGGTCCTTTTTTATTTAGATATTTTCATTATAACTTTTGTTATTATCATTATCACCTACATTTTCTAAGTACCTCAGCTAATGATTTTACTTATAGTTGTTTATAATAAATCAATCTGCCATTGTCATTTATTCAATCATCTAACATGATCATTCAGATTTGCATCATTCTCCGTATTATATTAAGGGATAAAACAGAAAGTAGAATGGAGAGAACATTTATTGCTAATTTTTGTTCACATGACTGAGATCAGCCAAGTGTCTAATAAAAGGCTCCGGAAAATTCCTCACTAGCTCTACTGAAAAAAAAAAAGTTTATTCGCCATGAAATCTTCCTTTTCTTTTACCATAATCGTTGCAATCATTTTTATCCAAGTCTTAACGCCGTTCACTGAAGGTAATTTTTAATAATCATGACAAAATAACTAATAATCATCTGTTCTAATAACTTTCTATTGAAATAAGTGTATGCGGACCATACCGTATGGATACATAACAAGGTAACTGCTGGTACATGGACTAATACAGCAACCGTCTTAGAAAATAAAAAAGGGAACTTTGATTGGCATGGTGATTCTGGTGCAATTGACATACAGGGCGAATGGGCTCATGTTGGTTATAACTAGTTCCTGATAACGTGCAATCATATTGGCTTGCTTTTAGAGTTGGTGCGTCTACTGAAGAAGATAAATGGCGTGGCCCATTCAATAATGATGGGATAAATGTTGGCACTTTCATGGTACTATAGATTCTTGGGATGTATTCGAATGCTAAACCAACTTTAGCAAAATGTTACACGATTTCTTTTTTTCAACCATTAATTTTTAACGGATTCTGATCATCAGAACCTTAAGTTCTATTATATTGTAATCTTACCCTGTGTGATTATTATCTATTTTACATAGTTTTCGCTCTACTTTTAGCTTTCAAAATTTTCTATCAACTATTTTCTTTCGATTTACTTTTACCTTTAATGAAATTTTATTAATCTAATAATAATAATTAATGTAATCTTACCCTGTGTGACTATTATCTATTTTACTATAGTTTTCGCTCTTACTTTTAGCTTTCAAAACTTTCTATTAACTATTTTCTTTCGATTTAATTCTACCTTTAATGAAATTTTATTAATCAATAAATAATAATTAAGTAATAACAAATGTATTTGTAATTGACATTAATATAATAATAAAAATTAAACTATTTAGATTCTAAACTATATGTTTTCATTTATTTCTCACAATATAAAACCTTTTATTAGGCTTGTGTTAACTATGATTTTTTTTATGGAGATTTTCCCAGACATCCGTGCAGATGGAATCAGCCTTGACGCATAAACGCAAAGCTGATGAAATCGATAATGGTTAGGATGTAAATTATAGCAGCCAAGCTGAACAAAACCATCAAACCTGGACACCTACAGTATGTGCTTGACATAGTGTTCCAATCTGTTTACCCGTTAGCCATTTTTTTTGTATGAGAATAACCAAGATCCCATCTCTTCAACTGTGATCGTATATGTGATTATAGTATTCAGCTACTCTACAGATTAAATCATATAAAAATAATTATTACATAATAATTACGATGGAATTATTTTCGTGATCAGATAACACATTCAATAATATGATCAACTAATTCGAATAATCACCATTTACGAAATATTTTTATTATTCTCGTATAATCATATGTATTATGACCAATGTCACCAGTCAATTAACTAAATATAATAAAATATTTATAATTCATTTAATAATTCAAAATTAATAATAGTATGGATGCATAAAAAATAAGTCAAATTGACATATTCATTGTCGCACTGGAGGAGTGGTTCACTTATATATCAGTTTAGTCCCATCGATTACAAAAATTATTATCGCATCATCATTATGGCACGTGTTTGAATCTTTTTTCGTTTATCTAGATCACTAGTGTAGTTAAATAACAAGCAGAATTTTTTTTGTTTTTTTTGTTAATTTTTATTATAATAATATAATGTTTAAATGTTTAAATGAAAAAAGGAATTATAATTTGCTGATCAGAGTAGATTAGTATAATAATTAGGAGTTTTTACAGAAATAACGGATAAAATCATTTATATTTCCACATTATGTGGATCAACATCACGACAGTCATCACGTCATAAAAAATTTGATTCAGATGTGTGATCGTCAGATTCTCTCATTTAACTGCCATGTAGTAAATTTTGTTAAATGAGAAGATTGATAGACTGGTTCTTCCTGAATATCATTTTCCTGAAATCAATTTTCCGATTGGTCATTTCCCGACCGGATCATTTCCTGGAGCTCTAACTTTACTGGAATAAATGATATATATATAAATTTCCTTTTTAGAATAGATTTTGTTTATAATTTAGTTAAATCACAATGACAGAAAAATAAAGATTAATTCCTTAAATAATATTTTCCCATAATTTTTAGGCTTCTTTTTAACCCATTCCATTTTTTACCAAAAAATTATTTAATTACAAAATTTATAATAAAAATACTGATAACGTTAATTTTCAAATAAATATTTAATATATGATAAATTGATAATAAAAATAATGATACAACATGTAACTATATACTGTACGTAAACATTTTTTGTGTAAGAACCATAAAAGAAAATTTATCTGAACGGTTACAGTACAATTTTAATATTCTACCGACATGAAATTAACCGACGCCATTTTGCTGACTTCCATTTTACCGACATGTAAAATTACCCGACTTGTCATTTCAACCAAAAATTTATGACTTTCCCAGCGTAACATGAAAAAAATGTCACGAAAAATCACGTGACTTTTTTTGTCACAACCGTCACACCCCACTGCGTTTCCATTTTCTATAAGTATCTGAGGGACTTAGTTTTTTTCGAGTAGGTAAAAACTTATTCGTCACACATTATTCGTCACAATTGCGCCACACTTAATTTCAGTCAAGTTGCGTAATGCCGGCCATTTCATGACATTTTTTTCAGGTTACGCTGGTTACGCTAGGGAAGTCAAAATTTATTAGCTGCGCCTCACTCCTTACTGCGCCTTAATTTTCAAATTATTTCAAGTGCTGAAGTTCAACAAACTGATTAACAAAATGCAAGATTTTAAAAGCACCAATCTAATTATTCCTTTGTAATCTTTTCTCTATTTTTTTTTCAAATATTACGGTTAGAAATTTTAGAAACAAAATATTTATGTCATTGAAAATATTTCTTGCTTTTTAATACTATAAGGACAAAATTTCATGATCGTCGGCAAAATAAGGATTCGTTAAAATAATTTCGGAAAATGTGATGTCGGTAAAATGGCAAGTAGGCAAAATTACGTCAGTAAATTTTATGTCGGTGAAACAGGTGTCAGTAAAATAGGTGAATATGCATCTGATCTACTACGCAATGACAAGTACAAATATCGTAACCACGTATATTTAATAATAACATGACAATAAAACAATAATCCCTTAATCCCTGTTTACAGTTATTATTTTTTTTTTTCTGATTCAATCTTGATATAATAACGTGACTATTACTACTATTTCAACATTTTCTTTCCCTTCTCTTTTAAACAAATACTTATTTCTTCTTATATTAAATAAGTTATTTTACTTTATTAATTTTATTAATTTGGGTAAAATGAAATTTATTTCATGTCCAGTACGACTTTAATCATTTTTAATATGCGCATTAGTAGATTTTATAAGAAATGAAATGTGAAAATTCTTTTTTTTTTTGGAAGAATAAATTTGCTAAATTACAAGTAATATTTTACATGTATTTATTTACATGAATAAAATAAGCTATAAATTTCTTCTAACCATTTGTTTACTAGTACATGACTAAATATTTATCAAAAAAATTTTTGTGTTATGATCAAACTCATAATTTTTTTGTTGTAAGTTACGAGAAAAATATTATTTCCATTCAGAGATCATTCTTTCTTTTTCAAATTATTTTCTTTTCAACATTGGTTTTCCGTAATGACTATTATTATTGTTGACTTTTTTCCTTTCTCTGAAGTCTCCTTTTCCTAGAGTCTTCTTTAATTCTATCTTTAAATGATAAAAGGAGAACCATTAAAAAGCCAATTTTGATTTTTTAATTGCAAATTTTATTTTACAGTTTTTAATTAAAATAATTATATAGTCGTGTCACGCAACATGATAGAGAATTACGTAAGTATTGTTATGTACTGTACCTTCTGGTTCATCATGTTCACTAATGGTCATAGGATGTCTTTCTCACAAGACTAGTTAAGTGTTTTCTAAAATTATTAAAGATTTTATTGATTTATTTATATATATTCATTATTTTATATTTACTCGATTTATTAATTAAATAAAACTAAAATTTGGAACGTAATAAATTTAGGAATTGTAATCTTTCCGAACAAGAATGAAAAAAAAATGATAGTATCAACGCAGAATCTTCAAGTATTTTTTTTGTAAAAAAAAATCGTTGAAAATTATTAAAGATGGTAAATTTATATCTTACGTTTATAACCCTGATTTTATTCGTATTTATTAAACAAAGACATGACATCTTCATTATTTGCATATCAAAACCATTTATTTCTTGAATTTCTTAAATTTACATTGTGTTTTTAGATTTCTCATTGTCAATTTTCCAAAAATTAGATGTTAATTTCTTAAAAGACACGTATCAAAGTTGTCAAATATACATTTCTTGTTATTTGAACATTATCACGTGCAATCGATATTTCATCGATCATTCAATTTAAACTACTATCAATAAACGTATTTCATTATTATTTTATATTGATTAATTATTTTATTATGTTACAAAGTATTATTTATGGGGCAATTAATTTTTTATGCACCACATTCCCATGATCATTAAAAAAAGGTATTTTCGAAATAAAAAAAAGAGAAATAGAAATTTATTATTCAAAAATAAATGAATTTCGTCAATAAAACATGGTTCCTAGAGAATCTCTTAAAGTTCTTGCTCATGATAATCTTATTTTTATTTTATACTTAGTAATATTCCTTAAACATTTTAATTAATTCAGCTTTTTTTATTAATTATCAATTAAAAAATCATTTTTTATCTGTAAAATCTAATACAGTATATAAAAGAATTTCCATTTTTATGTTGGTATAATTAGGAGTTCATTTTTGTTTTGTATCTGAACGAGTCAGTGACAAATAATTTGTGATATTAAAATCATGTTTATAATGGGAATATTAGGTCAATTAAAACCAAAAACTAGTTTAAGCGAACCTCACTCTAAAATTTGATCCGATTAATAAAAAAAAATTTATTAACTATTTATCAAAACTTAAATATCACATCATAAAAATTTTAATTTTATAAACTTAGAAAATTAGTAATTAACTGTCAATATTTGAATGGATTCTTTATTGATTGGAATAAATTATAGTTGTTTTTTTTTTTGTTAGTAACGCACATTTTTTATTATAAATTTAAACTGTAGATGGTACAAAATAAATTCAAGAACATCAATTGCTATCTACTAACTCCATCAGCGTGCAATGATAGGTACGACGAAAACTCATCACTAAATGCCAAAGGAAAGCTAACTATGTATTTCAATAAGATTATCTACTAATTACTAATTACTAACGTCTACCTCTACTCTGTGTACCTCTACCTCTAAAATGTCTACCTCTATCTTTACCTTTTCCACGATAGGCCTCCATTCTCCCCCTTTGTTTTCATCATCCTCTACCTTACTCCTATCATCACCTTCTTATTAATAATAGTTTTACGTTTTTTTAAAAATATTTTAATAATCAATAAACATAAATTTTTGAAATTTTGTCAAAACTTGGATCGGTCCGGTCCAGTCTTGGCTAAAAGACTGGTCTTTTTGGGACTGGACTGTACCAAATCGGACTAATTCAACCCCTATTTTCGGCTAATAACTATTTCAGTTGTATTTTCCAGAAATTGGACTGGTTATAAATTGAATTTGTTCAGAAAATGTTTGGATTAACACATTTTTTCTTAAGGCATTTACAATGAGAGCATGCAAATCATTTGTTGCTTTACATCGATGTTATCGCTGCTGCCACTTGAGAATTCGCTATATACTGACATGATTTGTTTGTATTTTATTGTACTTCGTAGAAAATAGAAATCTTTAAATACCGACCTCGCTATCATACGCAAATAATTGACAAAAAATAAATGCAAACCCGTCATAAAACCTCGTCATCAGACTAAATTTACATTTACAATTCTACAAGTCGGCTAAAGCGTTACTCGGCCTTTTGCAGAATTGCATCAAATACCCAGTAAATAGTTTTTGTATAAATTTATACCAAACGGGCTCATTGGTTCGAAATTAGCTCAAATTTACGCAAAAAATAATCCAAATTTAAGCCAATCTAGATCCAATTATATGTGGATGAACCCATTTGGTACAAATTTATACAAAACTATTTACTGGGATACCACCCGATCCATAAAGCCAGGGGAGAACGGTTTGCTGAATAACAGATCTAAGCACTTTAGCATTTTGAAATATAAATAATTGGGCATCTAGCGGAAAGTCATTAGACATATTTAAAATATTCTCTTAGATGATGAAATAAATTATCATCAAAAGTATCAAAATACTAATAGATAGTAATGAATCAATCTTGATCTGATCTGCGTCACTGCGTGAAAACTGTAACCTAATTAGGTAATAAAAAATAAAATTTTCCGTTTTCATATCTCGCTCAACCAGGTCAAAAAATGGTTAATGCTCCACGGTATTCAGTTGTGTACAAGCTTCCCACTGCTAGCTCGAGAGATAGTTCATTATTATTTATTTCTCTGAAGTTTGATGTACTTCAAACAAAATTTGTAAGGAAATGTCAAAATTAGGAATTAGAATTTAATCGAGTCCAATTATGCTCGGCCATTGACTTTGTCAAGCACCAGATCAATCACAAAATTCGTAATTCGAGCCAAAATTAATATTGGAGATTGGTGATATTTGGCCAATAAAATGCAATATCTATATCACGTGAATAATTAAACGTGATCGAGTTTTTATCGATCATGCATTTGAAATCTTGGTCACTAAAAAGAAGTATCTTAATTTTTTCATTTATTCATGGCCTGCTGCTAATAACTCCAAATAACTTTATCTTGCTATGGTCAAGAATAGGACATGTGGTAGCGAAATGATAAACGGAGCGTGCATGATTATATAAAAACGGTGTCGCAACTCGCGACCTAAAATTTTGGTCTGATACTGAAACACTGAAACACTGAAATAAAGCTCAAGAATAATTGACATCTGAAAGATAAAATTATTAAAAGAAAGCAAGTGACTCTTGATCGCAGTGGTGAACTCTTTATTTCGAGCGCAAGCTGGGAACTCCTAGCTCAGGAGACATTCTTCTAGACTACAGTGATGAACTCTTGATTCAACGTTTTATTTTTATGACGCAGAAGATACAAAGTTGCAGTACAAACTATAAGGACAAAATACATTAAGCCGAGAATAATTCTAACACTAACAACCAAATCGCGATCCTAAGGGAGGCGATGATCTTTGACCTTGAAGAAGAGCGAGAGACGAGAGGGACTCTTGGTTCAACGTGTCTTGAAATAATGCTAAATTCTCAGAAAGATTCTTCGATCAAGTGATCTATTTTTATTTATAACGTGCAACACCCACCACGTTTACTATTTATCTGAGGGACTTTGTTTTTTTCGAGTAGGTGAAATCCTATTTGTCACCTAATTAACTGGTTCCATACTAAAAGTACCAAGCAATATTTCATTTCAATTAGGTAAGATAGCAACGGGAAACCAACAATAAAAGAGGCAATAAGATGAAAAGGTGAGACTACGAATAGTTCTTCGAAGGCTGTATCAAGTTAGCAATAACCATTGACTTTCTGAGATCGAAGAGACATCATTGAAGAAAGTTGTGGTCTTCCTATTTGCCGTGAAAATTCTATCCGTTGAAGAAAATGTGAAAAAGCAACTAAAAATGGGAATATACTGCAAACTTAAAAAGAAGTTGAAAAGATGAATTAAAGCATTTAAATATTAAGCTGTTCGATATCAACACGGAAATTTGTTTTTATCATGAAAGTGGATAATTCCTAAAAAAAAAAAATATTCAATAAAAACAATAAAAAGATCATTCTTGAAAATTAACTATTTTGTTTTTTAAGTTTATAAATATTTTATTAATAAATTTATAAAAAGTAAGTTTGATTATTCAATTTTAGTAATAATTGTAATTCAACGTACGTGATATGCTTGTACTTATATATCTTTTGTGAATTTTTTTTATAAACATAACTAATATATTATGTAATTAAGTATTTGAGATCGTATGTGGCTAAGTTGAACGCTTTTGGCGCTTAAATTGTGGCGACATAAGGCATGAAACTTTTACGTTATGGAGGGCCTTTTTTTTGCGCTGACGATCGAATATTCCTTTTCTCGATTTCATTTTCTGAGACTTTCATTTTAACACATAAATAAGTATATTATTAAATTGTCCCCATCTATCAATTTATCACTATTTAAATGACATAAGAAAGTGCTATTATTGTGAACGAGAATGAATTGGTATTTTTATACCACGTTTCCTTAATAGTCGTCCGTGATTTTCCTTATTAATATTTTATGGGTGATGCTTATTTAAAGGATAAAGCTAAAAAAGTCTATCGATAGTTTAATATTGTATACGGGACGTTAGTCTTCGTGGTATAAACCAGTTATTTCACGGATCAGCGGGTTAAAGCCTTGATCTCATTATCATCACGGCTCCGGCGTTTTGGCGTTTTGGCTTTTAGGTTCTCCAATAATATAGACTGAAGAAGCTGGAAAAGAAATTATAAATTTTATTTTATTTATAATTTCCATGTGAACAAAGTCACGATACATACTACAGGGACGAACTATACGTAAGCCTAAAAGTAATTCTAAATTAAATCGTGAACCAAACCGCCAAATCTGACAGCGCCACCCTGGTGTCGAAAATGATCCAGTGGAGGGAAGTGCTAAGCACATCCCTCCCGAGTAAAAACGGCTACGGAAAGAAAATAAATTGTAAATATAATACTTTTAAATAATCGATGTGAACATGTGATCGCATTACTTTGATCACGTCACGATCATTTGATAATTAGAATAGGAAATAAAATAAAATCTTTATTAAATTTTGTTTATACAGATTGGAAACAATTTAATATATTAAATAAGTGAAATAAATTGATTTATAATTTAACATCATCATATATATATATACATGTTCTATCTATCGTTTCTGACTTATATCACCAACGTTGAGGCAAAAGGAAAGGGTGAAGGAGCGGTGAAGAGGACAGGAAGGAAATAATAGGCAATAGTAGAGGAAAAGGCTAAGGATGGTAAAGGAAGGGAAAGGACGAAAGGGCGAGGGAATGAAAGGAGAAGGGGAAGAGTGAAGTGATGATAACTATATAGTCCATGGAAGAAAGAAAGCGTCGTCCCGTGGACGAAATACTTGTAGTTGCGTACCTGATCCAAAATTAACCTGCCATCTTCTGTTGCTACTTATTTGCTTTGAACCTAAAAAAATACAAAAACATGGTACGTAAAATTATAGAAAATCAATTATTACAATATATGTTTAAAAAAAAAAGTAATAAACAACTTACTTACTCAGATCATCACGATCAAGATCTGTGCGTATTGGAAATTGAAAACGTCGAACGTACCAACGTCGAACGTAATTATATATACACCAACCCTAACCCTACGAACCCTAAGTTATCTATACTTATTGAATATTACTTCTAAATCTAATTTTTTTTATCAAATCATCATCATCAAATTCTACATCATTACAACAAATTTGTAAATATTGTACACCTTCAAATTTCAAATCAATAGAATTTTTCCTTCTTATAATACCTTCACATAACATAATCTTTTTTATACCACCAACCCTTTTAGCATATTTTTCAATAATTTTTAAATAATTTTCATTAATAGAATGACACGTAGGAAATTTCAATATATTAATAGGAATATCACAAGAATTAAAAAACCATTCAAACATTTCAATCCATAATTCATTTTCATTATTATTAGTTCCTATACCACCACCTATACAAATTGATAATTCATTTAAAGAATTACGATTTTCATTTAAAGAATTACCAAATCTTTTCCAAAATAATTCATTATCACTTAATTCACCTTCTATTGATATAATAATTTTTTCTAAAGATTTACATGATCGAAGTAAATCTAAAAATTCTTCAACAATATTAACCAATAAACAAAATTCTATTACTTTTAAATTTTCACATCTCATCATTTCTTCTAATACTATACCACCAACATCATAAATTTTTCTTATAAACCATTTTAATTTTCTTCCAAATCTAATTTCTTCAAGAAATTTTCTATTATTTTTAATAAGATACGCTAAAGAATTATGTGAAGAAGAAGAATGAATATTTTTTCCTGAACAATTTCTAAAAGTGAATTTTTTTAAGGACGTAAATTTTGAATTACGTAATTGAAATAAAGTATCACTAGTAAGATTTACACAATCTTCAAATACAAGTTCTTGTAAATTATTACAAAAAATTATCTCATTTATAAGAGATTTTCCTTGAATTAAATTATTATTATTAAGAGAATTTTCATCATTTCCATTTCCATTTCCTATAGTTAAATGATTATTATTATTAAATACTATACCATAAAATTCTAAACAAGATAATTTTTTTAAAATATTACGTTGAGATAATTTTAAAAAAATATCATGTAATTCATAATATCTTCCAACAACGCATAATTTTTTTAAATTTTTTTGTGTGGATAAAAAATTCACTATCTTATTTGAAGAAATATAATATTTATTACTTAAATTAAAATTATAAGGTAAATTAAAATCCATTATAAAATTTTTTATAGATGATAATTTTAAATTATTTTGTAATGATTTTAATATTTCATCAAATTTAATCCCACCACAAATTAAAGTACGTATATTATCATTATTATTATTATCATCATCATCGTTACTATGATCGTTATAATCGTTATGATCGTTATCATCTAAAGTTTTTTCATTAAATATATCAAATAAATCTTGATCGATACCGTTAAAATTCATCTCGAATTTTTTAAAATCATTAATAAAATTCGTATTTAATGATAATTCTATTAAATTTTTACGTTGATTTAAAAATTTTTTAAATAATTCCATTACTATCGTTCTCTTCGTTATAATACTATAAGGATTATAAGTATATAATGATTTCTTGAAACCATTATTATTGTTGTTGTTGTTGATGATGCTGTTGTTGTAATAATAGTTGTTGTTTAAAGAGACGAAATTTTTTCTTGTATTATGAGGAAATGAATTTAAGTAAATAGAAGTGAAATTAAATAAATCATCATATCTTAAATATCTCAAATATGATGAATAATCCAATAATAATGAAGAGGAAGAGGAAGAGGAAGAGGAAGAAGAGGAGGAGGAGGAGGAATCTTGATCTTCATGATTTTTACCATCCGAATCACTATTATCACCATGATTATTACCATCCGAATCATTATTATCACCATGATTGTTACCATGATTATTACTATCACCATGATTAATATCCCCATCCCCATCATCATAATTATTATTATAAATATAAAAAATCTCTTTATCATTTAATCTTTTCTCAATTTCTTTAAAATCATTTTCATGACAAATTTTTAAACATTTAATATATAAATCTATTAATTTTACTATCCTATTTTCTATAGTATTATTATTATTAATATTATAAATATTATTATTAAATTTTTTTGAATAATTTATATTTGGTATTATAATTAATTTTCTTAAATTATTATTATAATGATTATTATTATTATTACAATTTATAATTTGTTGTGTTGTTGAAGTATTTAATGTATTTGATTGTAATAATAAATTAAAAGGATTAGAATATAATATTTCTATTACATTTATATACCAAAATTTATTAACTAATAAACAATTATATAATGTTATATAATCTTTATTTAAATATGAAAATATTTGTAAAAGAATTTCTGTTGGAATCGGTACTGATTTATCGTTATTATTATTGTTGTTGTTGTTGTTGTTATTATTGTTGTTGTTGGAGTTGTTGGAGTTGTTGGAGTTGTTGTTGAAGTTGATGTTGTTAATAAAGTGAGGGTCATTATCGTTATTACTCATTGTTGCCAAAAAAGATGGAAATCTCGTTTTTAAACGTGAAAAAAAGGAAAAATAAGAATGAGAAAAAAAAACGAAAAAAAAAATCAGGAAATACAAACAAAGCAAGTACTAAATATTTATTATTAACGTACAACATAATATCAAGATCGACAACTACGGATAATACCCAAAGACCAATTAAATGGATAAAGACCAATTAGATTAAACCGGATTTAACATTTGATCTACACGTTTCACGTGCTACAGAGAATGTAACTTGTCAATATAAGTAAAATAAAGAAAATCATGATATGAAAAAAAGAGTTATTGTAGATTATAATATGGGAACGACAAAAAAAGAACGTGATTTATTGTTAACAATCACGATATCGATGATATCGGAAAAACATAAAAAAAAAATTTCATAAGGGAATTGAAAATTACGTAAATTATAATGTATGAATGAATACTCAAAAAGAATTGGTTTCAAGCTTGCATATAAAACCTGTAACTAATTGTTGCTGATTTAATCTAAAACGAGAAAATCCCGATCAAATAATCAGAAATGGCAGGTTGATTGATTATCGGATTAATCATAATCCCGTTAAAATAATCCGTTCTATTTTTAATTTTACGAGAACTTATTGGCTTAAAAAAAAAAATAAAATAAAAATCAAAATCAAAATCATTGATTTATTGATGTTTTGATGCAGCAAATTCCATCAGCAAATTCCATGCTTCAAACTCCATAATTCTTTCTAAATTTATCTAAAAAAGATACTTTTTTATTTAATAAAAAACAAAAAAAAAACAAATGAAAAAAATGATGTAGTGTACGTAACATAAAATATTATCAATCACTACTCACTACCCGCCGTAAAAAAAAAAAATCTTACAAAATAAATCTTAGAAAATTATTTTTTACTCCTCTATCTTAATCTCTATCATAATGTGATTTTAAAAAAAGTAATTACAATTTTTTTTTTTTTTTTTTTTTGGAGAATTCGGCGTAAAATTATTATCTATTTTAATAATTATATTCACCAGTATTTGTAATAGTTTCAATTACGAGGAGCGCTTTAGATAGTCCTTTTTGAGTGATCCTATTACTATTATGTAAAGCCAATCTTTTTAAAGATCCCATTAGTTTAGCGTATTGAGTAATAATACAAAGATATTCATCATCAATGAAGATGGATAAAGGAAATTGTAAAATTTCCAATTTACATTTCATATTTTCAAATAACCAATGTAATACCATCAACCAAAACACTGGTCCAATACTAATGGTTAAATCTTTTAAACTAATTGGAAGAGAAGTTGACAATTTTCTCCAAAAACGTTCATCATCAACTAATTCCATTTCTGCAGAGAAGATCAAACGATTTAATTGACAATTTGATTCCAAGACCTTAAGCACCTGAGGTAATATTTCTCTCCTAATATGAATTTCGATAAGTGTTAAATTACGACAGCATGATGTTGCCGACTCCATCACATCCACCGGTGGATAAGTTGTTGAAAAAACGAAATCATTTGGTAAATCTCTACTATAAAGTAAATTTCTACCTAAACGTAAAACCTTTAAATTTCCATTTGTACTTATAAGATTTTTTAATGGTTCAAGTGTTAAAGGAGTGATATTATTCTGTCGTGGAACTCCTATT
Organism: Rhizophagus irregularis; assembly: GCF_026210795.1. Taxonomy (NCBI): domain Eukaryota; kingdom Fungi; phylum Glomeromycota; class Glomeromycetes; order Glomerales; family Glomeraceae; genus Rhizophagus; species Rhizophagus irregularis. The sequence continues at coordinate 2,765,713 of NC_089435.1, read as the reverse complement.
AAGAAAGCCCTAAAAATATCATCTATAGGATTATGCGTCTTTGTAAATATGAGCGTTTCTAAATTAATAAATGTCGCATTACCGAGTGGTAAAATTATTTCGTTAGTTATCCCTTCACAATTTGTTACAACTAATTTTTTTAAATTTTCACATAAAGAAATTATAGAAAATATTTTTTCTGCTGTCGGTATTATGTTAAAATCAATCTTATCAAATGATAATTCAGTAAGATTATTAACATGACATTCCAACGCTGTGACTAATCCAAAAACATGTTGAGTTCCATGACGTATACTAACTTTCTTTATATATCTTTGTTCCTTAATTAGATTTGTAATCGAACAGATTATATTAGCATCATCATAAACGTTATGATTACTTAATTCTGATGCAAAATTAAATTTTAGAGTATTAATGGACCTTGTTAAATTCCTGAATGTATCCAATATAACGATATCATTCCTATTCGCTCCACATTCTAATGTTTGTAATCTTTTTAAAGAAATTTTAGAATCTTCAAAAGAAAGTATTTCAATTATATCTTCTTCAAATAATGATAAATATTCTAAAGCTCTTTTAACGTATGATGCATCCCTATATGGTCTAAATCTACTAACCAATCTACTACCAGCTATATCCGGTGCGTCAAGGAATCTTATTACGTTAAATGATAAATCTTCTATACTAGAAAATTTACTAAACATTAATTTAAATAATTCCTTAACAAAAACTCTTAATATACTTGTTTTTTCAAATCCCGCATAACGTTTTTGTATACCCTTATTAAACCCTTCTTGAAACCATACAGAACTAAAATCATAAAGATAATCATATTGAAGACTTTTAATGAATAAAGGATATTCAAATAACGTTGGTTTTTGAGGTGGTATAATTATAATTCCGTAAGATGATAAGATTTTTTGAGAATCTTTATCGAAAAATTTCGAATAAGTTTCGATAAGTTTACTTGATGGACGAGTTAAAAGTTCGAAAGGTCGACTCCATAAAAAAGATACTGCACAACTAGCCCAAAATTTATTCACTAATAAACATGAGTGTAATATTTTTATATCATCTTTAAAAGATTTAAATATTTCTTGAAGGGACTCTGCTGGTAATGATTGTACCATATTATTGTTAAATTTTTAAGGGAAAAGGGGATAGAAAGGAAGAAAATAGATATATAAAAAAAAATTTTTTTTTTTTAAGGGGAAAATTATGCTAATTATATACATTAAAATAAAATAAACAAATAAATAAAAAAAAAATGCATGGGAGTGCCAAGCCGTAGATTTATATATTATAGGGAAAACTAATTCCGTATGACAATAAAGAAATCATGTATTGCCGATCTTTGCCGATCTTTATTTTTTTACCAATTCATTCTAATAGTGTTAAATTAAAAATGCAACCAAAATATCGGCTAAAAAGCATATTCGCTGAATACGTAATATTTACCATAATTTTTTTTGTGGTTGATTCACCAACAAAAACAACAAAAACACAATTGTAGATTATTTAATCAGATTAGTTAAAGGCGTATTAAATGCTAGACCAAATTTTTTTGAATACAATACAAAAAAAAATATTAAATTATTCCACATATGAAATCAATGTTTTTTAATGTGTACAAGTATTTTTATTTTGAAAATTGATCAATTGATTCAATACCTCTCTATCACGTGACCAAATGGAGTGGGTGAAATCCTATTTGTCACTGATTATTTGTCACTTACATAACCTAAAATGTTTATTATATAGTTAGTATAAAAAAAAATAAAAGAAACTTATTTACCTAAGTAGAATATAATAATATTTTTGTACTTTATCACTCTTAATTACACAAATCACGTGAGAGTTGTTTGTTTATGGGGCAGTTGAATAACTTGAATTGATCGAAGACGTCAGATATTTCTTATCCCTCATGATTTTAATTTGTACTCCATTGGTTTTTATATTGTTTGTAAACAGGCTTAATTTCGGCGAAATGATATTGTCGGTCTATGCTACAAATAAAAATTTTACAAACTTCCCGTTAACTAATAGAATTCATTAAAATTTACCGAATTTTAACGAATTTTACTCAACTCTTTAATTTTAACGAATCTAGGAAAATGAAAATATTTTTTTAGGCTCTTTCAATAAATTAATATTACTTGACTTTGAATACGAAAAGAAAAAGTTAAAAATGTAAAATTCAAACGGAATTTTTTAATATAATATTTTCTATATATATATTCTTCCCGGCGTAAAATTATCAGAATAACTTTACTTCCGATCATAGTTTATATAAAGTTGTAATGCTTTGGTTTGTTTTTGGTTTAAAAATATACAGGACCCTGTTAGTTCGTTACAAATTGACTTTATTTGTAACACCCCGGTTGTATCTTTTGTCCGGTTCTAGAATGGAACTGTACTTGGATGTTTGGCTTGTGCTATGTCACATTAAATTCTGTTTGTTGACAAAATTTTAAATTTCATGGAGGTATTATCATGTAATTAATCGTTACTATCTAATTTGTAATTCATGTCTATCCCATTATTTTAAAATTTCTTTTTATTTACGTAATCATTAACCGTTTAAAATATTAAAATATGAAATTTCACAAAAAAAAATTTTCCAGTTAATTTTCAACGCCAGTAAAATTTAATTTATCTTTTTTTTAAAAAAAAAAATTATCGAAAAAGAAAAATCGTTAAAACGAATTAAACGTATATCATCGATTCTAAATTATATACGTAAAAAAATTATGCTAAATATATTTATTAGAAAATTTAAATTATTATTTAAAATAATTGAAAACTGTCAAAACTAAAAAAAGTAATTAGAGGTTGGAACCGATTAACGTTAATCGATTAATTAATCGGTTAAGGCGGTTAATCGGTTAAAAGTATCAAAAAATCGGTTAATCGACTAATTAACCGACTAAATTAACCGATTAATTAACCGACTAATTTAGTCGGTTAAAATAATATGCAGATCATTTTCTCAGATTAGATGATTTTTTATCCCGAAATTCCGATAAGAAGTTTTTTTTAATATACAGTATTGACAAACTTGTCAAAAAAATAAACCCATTTAAACTTTTTATTAAAACTTGAGAAATTTTAATTTATTATAAAAAAAATTATACAATATGGGTGATAATGAAACAAATGACATTTTTTCAGAATATATTGATTATAGACCTATTGAAAATGAATCTCTATCTGGTCATTTATTATATATTTTTTTGTAACATATTTAAATGCTTTTATAAGTATTTGTTTTTATTTTAAGTTATTTATGACGTAGCTAAATGTCATGTGATATATATTATGCAAAATATTCAAATGGGCGGCGGAATAAAAACATTCCTAAAAACTTGCAATTCAATTCCACTATCATTAATATTGTTAATTTCCCATTTAAGTAAACCTTGAATTAAAGTCAGTTCTCGTTTCCCATTAAAATTTGATATAACTTTTTGAAATAATACATGTATATTATCCATATAGGGTGCAAAATTTATATATTAACCGATTAATTAATCGGTTAACCTCATCACAAATTAACCGATTAATTAACCGATTAATTAACCGATTATTATTCGGTTATGGTAACTGATTAGTCGATTATTAATCGGTTAAGGTTTTTTTGGTCGGTTCCAACCTCTAAAAGTAATACTATCCATGATATAAAATTGTATAATATATAATAATATTAATAATATGCATTGTTATTTTTTAGACGGCGCTTGATTAGGCGTAATTCCATCATATACTGTATCTTGCGTATCATAAGTATTTAAAGTTGCATTATTGACATTATCATCTACATCTGCATATGTTTGAGGAGTCATAGCATCGAAAGGTTGTGATTGATAATCAACAGGGTGAAGAATTTGTTGTTTAATCAAAGAGTGAATATGATGATGATGTGGAAGTTGACAGTCAATAATGTGAGATAAATTGATACCATTATTTAAGCGTCGCGCGATTTCTAAAGAGCGTAAGGTAGATAGTGTCATTTGGTAGAGGAAGATAAAATTCAAATACAGTGTTTTGAGGCGCAGGAATGGTACAAATGTTCAAGGTCTCATTAGACATTTCAACGTTATTATTTTGAAGATTATTATTATCAAGGAATTGTAAAGGTGTAGTTTGATCCATATCATCTAGAGTTGTATAAGTTGTATAATTGTTTAAATTCATGTTTTCCAAATGATATATTTTATTTCCTCATAATATGTATAAGATATATATATATATATTAATCAAACTATCCAATAAAACGTTACATAATCATCAAATTTTGATGTGATAATTTGAATAAATTGATTTTTTACGTAAATAAACCTTGTATATAATTGTCAGAAACTAATCTTTAAATGTATTCTATAATCGTATAACAAACTCCGTCCATACATTTACTGTATACAATATGAATGCAAGTTGGCTTTTTGTGCTTGTATACATAATTGTAGATCGCTTTTAATTTAATTCATTTATAATTACTTAATGTATCACATCTTGGAATTTAATAGTTTAGTGTTTGACTATTTTAGGGCTTTTTTCTTTTTTCTTTTTTTCTTTTTTTGTTTCTTTAAATAGTAAATATTTGATATTTTTGGAACTTTTTCTTGAATGTATCAAAATTTTCTTAAATGTATCAAAGAACGAAAGTTGTTATACAAATAATTATTAAACAAATAATTATTAATAGTAAAAAAAATTAAAAATTACCGAGTTATCCTTAAATAATTTTATGATATAATTATTTCAACAATTTTACGTTCAAAATTTATAAAAACCTTAATTATTTGATCCCAAAATAAAAAAGTAGAACCATTGATTGACATTAATAGTCAAATATCCTTATATTCCTCACATTTCTAAAAAAAAAAACATTTATTGTAAATTATTTTTAGTTGATAAGTTGAATATACTGTGCCTTATAATAATTGTCAGTTCTCGACTGGTCTAAAATTGAGTATATAGTAAATATGTAGTGAAAAATGAGCATATAGAATTCTAAAATTAGGTAGTCCTAAACGGTCACAGCAATTTTTCTTTGGAAATTGAATTTCAGGGCTGGGCCCAGCATCCGAGTTTGACGAGTTATATATAGATAAATGATTAAACTTTTAAGGACTAGTAATTTTTTAAAAAATTCCCACCTAAAATTATCAGTCTATTGGCCCGATCATTTCACGATTTCACGTCAGTAGTTCTGATGACGCTAAAATTTCAAAGTAAAAACACATTGATAGATGTCTAACCAAAACTTAGGTTATTCTTTTTTTTAGTTAAAGAATAAGTACGTTTTTATCTATATAAAGTAGGTCAATTATCAATTAAAAATATATATATATATTTTTTTGCGTTATTGCGCCACATTATTTTCAAGAAATATGCTATTATTAATTAATTGGAAGAGGAATTTCAAGAAATTTTAACCTTTCAAAAAAGAAAAAAAAATAAAAAAATAAAATTTATTCAAAGTAATTGCTATTTAATTACGCTGATATAAATTTAATAAGCTACAAAGATTTCTTTGAACACTACCTCCCTTTTAAATATTTTAATTGATGCTAGAACCTAATATAATGATACGTAAGTATGATAAAAAAATTTTTTTTTTTTTTCTTTTTAAAATTTTATCCAAAAAAAGCACATCGTTACGTATAAATAGGACGTGAAAATGTGACGTCAGAAAATAAAATTTTCGCAGTAAAGAATTCTTCAAATTATCCGAATTTTATGTCTTTCCTCAGGGTCTATAAAAAAACATTATTTAATAAATTTCAAAATAAATTTTATACAAATTATGTAAATTATAACTGACCCATTTTTTAATCAGAAATAATACAGTTTTCTAGATCAAAAAAAAATTTTAAATTTAAAAAAAATTAATGATAAATAATAATAATAATTTATTTTACATACCTAAACTTTCACTTAATAATGTTAATTCTTTTTCTTCGTCTATTACAATTTTAGTGCTCAATTCTTCCTGTGTTAATGTTTCATTTAGCTTCGTAGAATAATCGATTTTTCTGCTTGTATAACAAGATAATGGATGATTTTTAGTAATAGGTTCGTTATCTAAAAAGTTTAAATAAATAAAATTGGATAAAATATACTTTTTACAATTAAATAAGAATTAACTTAATAAAGAAATTAATTTTTTTTGACTTACTAGGAACAGGTATTCTTGAATCATATTCTAGCTTAAGAAGTTTATCACCACAATCATACCAAATAGAAAGGATTTCTACTAATTCATCAGCTGTTGGTCTTTTATTAGGATCGGAATCCCAACACCTCTTCATTAATCTTACATATACAGGTAATGTGCATTCAACAATTTTTGGTCTCAATCCTTTACAAATATCTAAGGAAAGGTCAAAATCATGAGATCTATTGTTGAAAGCAGGAATACCAGATGTAAGTTCCCACATAATAATTCCAAAAGAATAAATATCAGCAGCTTTAGTATATGGCTTCCCACGCAATACTTCCGGAGCCATATAAGGAATTACTCCATAAATTTCATTTGTATTAGCAGTTTTATCTACTGGTCCACTTAATCCGAAATCGCTTATAACATGAATGTCAGGGTTATTTAGAAGTACATTTCCACTATGAAAATCACCATGAACTAAATTACGCTTGTGTAAAGTTAAAAGTGCTTGTGCGATATACATTAAACTAGAATATTTTTCAAATAGATTATTTTTTTTTATTGATAAATTAGATCTTAGATTTCCTTTTTCCATTAATCTCATTACTATCATATAATTTGATGTTTCTGGATCTTGCGTTATTCCATATATGTATACAGCTGACGTATAACATTGTAAATGATTTTTTAACTAATAATTAAACAATAATATTAATTAAACTAAAACAAATATGTACTTTTTTAAAGAATAACTTACTTCGTTTAAGAAATCATCATTAATATTTGATGAATTATTTAAGCTCTTTAATACAACATGAAGTCCCCTTTTTTCATTTTTACTAAGTGGTGATTTAACATCTTTTTTTTTTGCAATTTCATAGTCTTTACTATTAGACTCAAAGCTTTTATAATACCTTATCCATGTTTGGGCTCCATAATCCCAATAAAGTATATATCCATCTAACAAAATAGCCTTATAGACAGTACTAAATCCACCTTTAGAAAGATATTCAATATTTCTAAATCTATTGTAAGAAATCCATTCTATAACTTCAAATTTGTTTCTTGCTTTCAATTGAGTTTCTTGAATAAACTTGTCAATATATTTATTTCCACTAGTCCATTTATCGAAATCATGTTGAAATCTTTTACTATTGCAATTTCGGCACCAAGCATGATTGGTTTTTGGTTGTTCACAATCGGTACAAAAACCATATCTATCTATCCTATATTCATATTCACTCAAAGTATTTGAATTATTATTTCTAAAATTTTTGAAGTTCCTATTAGACTTTTTAGACATGTTAATTTCTTTTGCAAAATAATTAAAATAATTTTTTTTAATTGTACAAAATTTAATTTATATTTTAAAACGTCTTACACAAGTTGATTTATTTAGGAAACCTTATAAAGAATAATGAACAGATTTACGTCATTTCGGAGTTACGATTGCGAAAAGAGTGTTACATTCGATCAATGAGACTATTTTCAGCAATGATAGTAACATCACTATACCAAATTTGATTTAAATTTTTTGGTTACGCGATTTTGCAAAAATAATTCTTATGAATACATATTAAGGAAAAAACATTTTTACGCGGGCTTGTAGCAACGCACCCTCCCTTTTTGGTAATTTTCTCATTTCTTATCACGTGACATCGCTAAATTTTCTGATTTTTGAATAAATGTCGCATAAACTTTATGTACTGTACATATTATAAAGCTTTTAAAATACACGTACTATACGTATTTTTTCTTGCTCTACAACTTTACTTAAAGATCAAAGTATAGTTTAGAATGGTGTTTTTGACTTTTATATATGAGATATTATAAAGGGTGCGTTGACTGCGTTGCACCTGCGTATGACCGCCGATCTGCAGAATCGGCCTAAATTAAGGATTTAACAATTTAACTGAAAAAGCGTGATATTTATTGCTTACATGTGCGGACTGATAAAAAAAATGAAACTTTTACTTTTGAAATAAAGAATATCGTCATAAATACAAATAAAAAACGCGAAGTTAGATGAGTTCTTAGCGTTCCGATGGGTAAATGGTTTCATGTTATTTGTATATTAAATATAACAAGTAAATATTTTTATTTAATTTTAAAAGTTTTAGCGTGTAGAAAAGTTTTAAAAAATTGTAAAAAGCTTGAACTTTAAGCAAAATTTGAAACGTTTTATTTGTTTATTTATTTTATATCATAATTTAAAGAATTTTAAGTAACAATGAAATTTTACCATTATTTATTTTAAAGTTAGTCAAATATTATGAGAGAGAACCCTGAGAGTATGTAACCTTTTTAACTCCTTATTAATAATCATTTTTCATAATGGGTTTTAAAGAATTAATTCGTGGATAATCTAATTTATTTTAAATTTATCTTTATATATTATAAAATTACAGCAAATGTGATACACATCCGCCGATCTGCGGATTCGTCCTTTAGTTGATGATAAAAAATTTACCGTTATTTCGGAGAATCCATTAAAATTTATTAATGTATTTTAAGGTCGAAAATAAATCGAAATAATTTTATAATTTACCTAATCTGAAATCACACAACTTTCTAATAAATAAAAAATAATAACGACGGGATTAGATTTATGCTTGTATATTATGAATTCAAAAAAAAAACATACCTAAACTTTCACTTAATAATTTTGATTCTCTTTCTTCGTCTATTACAATTTTAGTGCTTAATTCTTCCTGTGTTAATATTTCATTTAGCTTCGCAGAATAATCGATTTTTCTGCTTGTATAACAAGATAATGGATGATTTTTAGTAATAGGTTCGTTGTCTAAAAAGTTTAAATAGATAAAATATACTTTTTTACAATTAAATAAGAAATAAAATGAATTAACTTAATAAAGATATTAAATTCTTTTGACTTACTAGGAAAAGGTATTCTATTATTTGAATCAAAACAAGGACTATAAATACTCCAAATAGAAAGGATTTCTACTAATTCATCAGCTGTTGGTCTTTTATTAGGATCAGAATCCCAACACCTCTTCATTAATCTTGCATATATAGCAGGTAATGTTCCTTCAACAATTTTCGGTCTCAATCCTATACAAATATCTAAAGAAAGGTCAAAATCATGAGGTCTGTTATTGAAAGCAGGAATACCAGATGTAAGTTCCCACATAATAATTCCAAAAGAATAAATATCAGCAGCTTTAGTATATGGCTTTCCACGCAATACTTCTGGAGCCATGTAAGGAATTACTCCATAAATTTCATTTGTATTAGCAGTTTTATTTACTGGTCTACTTAATCCAAAATCGCTTATAACATGAGTGTTAAATTTATTTAGAAGTATATTTCCACTATGAAAATCACCATGAACTAAATTACACTTGTGTAAAATTAAAAGTGCATTTGCAACATCCATTAAACTATCATACTTTTTTACTATTAATAAATTAGATCTTAGATTTCCTTCGTCCATAAATCTCATTACCATCATATAATTTGATGTTTCTGGATCTTGTGTTATTCCATATATGAATACGGCTGAACGAGAATTACGACTTGAACTCACACATTGTAAATGATTTTTTAACTAAAATTAAATAATAATATTAATAAACTAAAACAAATATGTACTTTTTTTAAAAAATAACTTACTTCGTTTAAGAAATCATCATTAATATTTGATGAATTATTTAAACTCTTTAATACAACATCATATCCCCTTTTTTCATTTTTACTAAGTGGTGATTTAACATCTTTTTCTTTTGCAATTTCATGGTCATTACCATACCGAAGGCTTTTAGAAAACCTTGACCATGTTTGGGCTTTATTATCCCAATAATTTATAGGCCCATCTAACAAAATAGCCTTATAGACAGTACTAAATCCACCTTTAGAAAGATATTTAATATTTCTAAATCTATTGTAAGGAATCCATTCTATAACTTCTTCTCTTTTTCTTGCTTTCAGTTGAGTTTCTTGAATAAACTTGTCAATATATTTATTTCCACTAGTCCATTTATCAAAATCATGTTGAAAAATTTTGCTATTGCAATTTTGGCACCAATTATAATGGGTATTTTGTTGTTTACAATCGGTACACAAATCATATTTATTTTTTCTATATTCATATTCACTCAAAGTATTTGAATTATTATTTCTAAAATTTTTGAAGTTCCTACTAAACTTTTTAGACATGTTAATTTCTTTTGCAAAATAATTTTTTTTTTAATTGTACAAAATTTAATTTATATTTTTAAACCGTTTTACCCAAGTTAACTTGTTTAGGAAACCCTATAAAGAACAATGAACAGATTTACGCCATTTCGGAGTTACGATTACGAAAGGACGATCAATGAGACTATTTTCAGCAATGATAGTGATGTTACCATGCCAATTTGATTTAAATTTTGGTTAGTAAACAGTTACGCATGAAATAATTCTTTGACTAATTTATCTGAATAAAAAAATATTCATTTTTCTCTTTAATTAATAACGAATACATATACAGTACTCATATTAACAGCTCAGTAAATTAATTTTTAAAATAACCGTAAACGTGACTGGATACAATTACAGAATTATAAGATTTGCAGTTAAAGATCGGCATTATCTGTTATAGATTTACGCTATAATCAAAAAATTTTGTATTTTTGGCACTAAACAACTACGGCATTACGGCAGTTTAATGTGTTACGAATTACGATACAAGTATCCGTAATTGATTCATAAATTTAATTCTGATTCTACCTTTCTACCTTTGCTATTTCGGAGAATCCAGTAAAAATTTATCAAATTTATTAATATATTTTGAGGGCGAAAATTCAAAATAATTATATAAATTATAATTTACTTAGTTTGAAATCATACAATTTTAATACGACGAAATTAGATTTGTGCTTGTATATATAAGTTAAAAAATAAAAAAAAAATATGAAATGTTAATACCTAAATTATCACTTAATAATGTTGTTTCATTATCAATTTTTTTTTTTCCATCAATTCTTCTTGATTTAAAATTTCATTTAAGTTTTGCAGAATAATCGATTTTTCTGTTAGTATAACAAGATTTTAGTAATAGGTTCGTTTTCTAAAAGTTCAAATAAATAAAATCAGATAAATTTTTGTAATTAAATAGAATGTTTGATATGGATATCAATTAATATTAAAAACAGAAGAAATTAATTCCTCATCCTGATATTTCTCAAATCATAAATTATTAAAAATTCAAAAATAGTATTCAGTTATAACTTTTCTTAAGATATTAAGTAAATTTTTAAAGTAGATAAAATTACTTATAAATTATAATTTTTAAAGGCTATATAAAGAAGTTTTATTTTAAAAAAATAAAAATTTTTCATCAAAAATTACATTATCATGCTTTTTTTTTTGAAATAATTGGCAAAATGATTGGTGTGAATATTATTTTTATATATAAAATTTAGAGGGAGTAAGAAATCACCCAGATAAGAAAAAATATTTTCTTAAAATAATAATTTGCAATAAAATTTGTTAAAATATTTTGAAATTAATAAAAATTTATTAATTTTAATTATATAAAATAAATGCTATATATTTAATTATATCATTAAATATCAAATCAATTAATCTTGTTAAATCAACTGCACTTCTAGACCGAGAGCTTTTGCGCGCTGTAGATCAATAGATCAATAAATGTGTAGATTCTACTATGTTCTATATCGTCACAATAAGAGAGTATTAGCCACGATGAGTCGATGAGTTCAAAAAGGTTTTTATATATCTCAAGACTTCTCTCTTTAAAAAAAAAAATACTTTTTTACAAAATTATAAAGTATTTTTTTTATAGAATTATCCCCGAAATGGACATTTCGTTAAACCTAGGAAAGACTTCTTTTGGTGATACTTTTGCGGTTAGAGTCAATGATACTAATCAAATAAGGATTTCAGAGCTTAAATTCCTTATATGGAATGAGAAAAAAGAAATGTTAGGAATCATCCTGACATTATTAGCCTTTGGAAGGTTGACAACTTGACATCGCTGAAAGTGAAGAATACCAACTTAGTGTTAATAACATTGTAGATATTGAAGATAAGCTTGGTGACGTGAAGTTGAGCCTTGACCGCATGCTTGAGAATTATTTTTCAGTTATTCCTATAACGACTAGCATTCACATCATCGTACTTGTACCTACCGCTGCTGGTAAGTGTCTCCCAACGGTTTACTTCTCGAACAAAATCGATTGTATTGTTTACATCACATTTCTCTGTCAATTTTTTCAAAAGATCGCGATTTGAACCGTAAGCGCGCACAAAATTGTTATTGCTTGGGCTTATTCAAATACCGATTTTAATATAAATATATTATCTCTCTTTCAGTCGAAGAAGTTATTAAGAATATTACAAAAGGTCTGGGAAAGCGTGATCCTAAATTGTCTGATAAATTAGACATGCGTGACTTCAAAAGTGCAGTGGAAAGGATTCATGAATCAGTATATGGTAATATTGTGGGCCGGCTAGACAAATCAAATTACTCGTGTCTCATCAGTGGAGGAGCCCTCATTTCCTTCTTGCACTTTTTCTAAATGATCTGTATTAATTGCTCACCTGTATCTGAAATCGGGAATAGGCAAATCTCTTTTTGATTACGTTATACCAGAATTGAATCAGTTTGGCCGAGATCTTTTTGATAAATCCGATGATAAAAGTTTGAAAACTTTTCGAGTATGGAATAATATACATTTTAAATATCTATATATGGATTTCGGAAATAGCCACATAAATACAATGGTGATTATTGGCTTGCGCATTGCATACGCGTTTTTTATTGAAAAAGAATATGTCATAAAGTTTAGAAAATTCTGTCTTAAAATTGAAACTTCTGGGTGTGACATTGATCTTTTAATGTTGATATTGTCCTAATATATATCCGTGAATTCCTGAAGATCTCTGAATGAACAACAGCTCTTTCTATTTATTCATATTGATAAATTTCAGGAAATTGATTCCTGGGATAAATTGGATATATCAAACAACTCTTCCATAATACGACCTACTATAATTCGAAGTACGTGATTGGCCCACGCTCAACTATCTTTGTTCAGCCTTTCTTTTCAGGAACAGCACCGAAGGCTATCCTTGCGCATAGAGAGCCCTGGTATATCTCATTTGGTTGATACAGAAAGTTGTGGGTATACAATCATGTGAAGTATTGCGAAAATTGTGGAAAATGTCTGGAAAATTGCAATATTCCGGACGCCGAGATATTGTAAATTTCTGGAAAATGTCCAGAAAATGTCCAGGTGTCCCGGAATATCGCAATTTTCCAGACATTTTCCGGACACATGGACATTTTATGGACATTTTCGATGTCAATTTCCGTTTCCTTCGTTAGAAGAAAATTCGTTAACATGATATTAAAATCTGGTATAACTTGGAAATTTTGGTATATTGCAGTAAATTGGTAAATTGTATAATGCTTATATTATGGACAAGATAACTTCACTTAAGCAATAAAAAGCAGTTACCTTTGACTAAAATGGTGAAATTACGCTCTAAGTATTTTGCAAATTTAAAAAATAATGTAATTTTTCTATTTTTTCGTGTTTTATGTAAAGACGTTTTCACACAAGATATCTTCGTTATATAAAATTCGTTATATAAGAAAATTCAATCAAGAGGGCCATATTTTGGATAATAATCATACCAACAAGAAATAATACATCGACTGTTGGTCTTTTATTAGGCAACATCTCATATACTGGTAAAGTGCTTTCAATAATTTTTGGTCTCGATCCTTTACAAATATCTAAAGAAAGAATAAAATCATGGGATCTATCGTTAAAAGCAGGAGCAGAAATACCAGATGTAAATTCCCACATAATAATTACAAAAGAATAAATATCGGCAGCTTTTGTATAATTATGGTTTTCACGCAATACTTCTGAAATACTTCTGGAGCCATATAAGGAATTATTCCATAAATTTCTTTTGAATTAATGGTTTTATTTACTGATCTGCTTAACCAAAATTTTAACATTTTTTCTTTTGCAATTTCATAGTCATTACTAAGGAATTTTGTATACCTATTCCATGTTTGTGCGTGCGTTATCATTCCAGCTAGTTATATATCCATCTAACCAAAAGCTCTATAATAGTACTGTAGTAAAATATTTAATATTTCTTAGTCTATCAAGATGAACCTATACAATAACTTCATTACCATCTCTTGCTTAGTTGAGTTTCTTGAATGAACCTGCCAATGTACTTATTTTCACTAGTCCATTTATCAAAATCATGTTGAAATGTTTTGCTATTATTGCAATTTTGTCACCAAGACAAATCATATTCCGGTCGATCACAATCAAGATAATTTGTAATAATTTTGTAATTCATGCTTGAAAAATTACTAAAATTATTATCTCCAATGGAGGATTTAGGAATGATAGGCTATTAGGCTATCTTGTATTACGTTAACGGATTACGTTAACGGAACGATTTTACAGAATTCATAGTAAAGATAGAATTACACAAGTGCTCCGAGGTCCGAAATGTTCCATAGAGAATATGTTTTGACGATCTTCATCATAAATACTTGTATTAAAAAAACTTTGGCATTAACTATAATACATTGTGATAAACTTATCGAGTTTGAATTATCACATGATTTGCAATAATATTAAGGTAATTTTAACAAATCATTGGGTAATAACTTTATTTATCCCTGACTGTAAAAATGATTAAAGACTAAATTAGTGAAATCATAATAAAAATATTGCGATTACTGGTAAAATGTAAAATTTCTCACATATTAATTATTAAAAATTAATTTTCTTAATAAAAATTAATATTTATTTTTTTTTCGGTACGACAAGTAATTACAATTCCAAGATAAAACGGACAATTTAGAGTATTCTTCCATTTACAAAGTTATAGAATTATGTTACCCATGCAAATTACCTTATAAAAATTACCAGATTTAGATTGTAGGGTTATTTTCAGGGAAAAAAGACAAAAATTGATAATCACAATTGGTAATCACAATTGGTAATCATAAAATCGCACAGTCAATACTTGTAAATAATCTATTGATAACTTGAGTAAATTTGAAAAATTATATTTTACATTTAATAGTAATTTTGGAATATTAAAAATTTGACATGAGGATGAATAAAATAAATATAGAAATGAGTAACGGTTTGTGCAGCGAGCCACATGTTTACTTATGATATATATAGTATATTATTAATAATACAGGATATAAATAACTAAAAAAGTTATATTACTTTTCAATGATTCAATGATAAATTTTTAATTGTTTATGTATTTGTACTATTATTTATATTGTAGTATTCCGCGTAAAAAATCCTTTCATTTGAAAGAGAATGTACTGTACATCATTTCTTATACATTATAACGCTTGCTTATGAAAAGTATAAATGATTTTTTTTTATGCATTGTAAGTAATATTTATCGTTATGTCAACATATCTGATCATGTGTTCCATAAATATTAACCTAACTTATACAAGGGAAATAATGTTTACGTTCTCACATCGTCAATCAATGACGGACAAACTTTACTGCGGTATTAATTCACAATTATTTATAGTGACGCAAAGATAATATTATAGTTTTTTTCCTAAATCGGATCTGTGCAAATGCAACATACATCAAATGTCAATCATTGTCAATTACGATCACGCCCAGGGCATTTCGAATGGGAATCCATTTGAAATGATGTCATTAATTTATCATTATAACAATACTAAAATTAAATAACCAATTAATTTAGCAGGTAATAATTCTTTGAATACAATAAATAGACTAACTTGGATAGCTATATATTTTTTTTTTTAAAAAAAAAAAAAATTGAAATTTAAAAATATTATCGTTATTTAGATTTTTTTTTTAAAAAAAATTATATATATAAAAATAGTTATGTTCTTAAAAAATAATTAATTAAAAAAAAAGTAATAATAATAAAAATGTACCGGATTATACATAATGCAGTTTATAATTTTATCGATTTTTTTATTAAAGAATTTATTAAAGAATTCATTGGGGCTTTACTTTCTGTAAAATTCCCTATTTACCTACTAAGGCAAGTATTTTCATTCTGGTTCGTTTTACATAATATTTCATTTTTAAAATAAGTTGTATTTTTTTTTCTTTTTATTAGGTTTATATTTTGGATGACAATATATTTGTCGCTTGTTTTTATAATCTTTTTAATGAAATTACACAGAAAATTTCTAACACGATTCATATCATACATAAATAAATATCATCGACTTACGCAACCACCTCTTTTGAAATGTTGTGAACTTACTAATAAAGGAGTTTCGAATAATATTATAGTGGCTGAAGTGGATTTAACCTCATTTAAGACGCACGCAGAAATGTGTAAAGTTATTCATGTACTAAAAAGCAATTGGACTTGGGTGGCGTTGATGTGTGTTCCAATCGTTAGATTTGTAATTTTTGATGACATGAAAAAAATAGAAGTTGAGAATGTAAAACATGAGAATTTAAAGGGTGATATGAATTGGGGTAGGGAGAACGATAATTTTAATTGGAAGATTGTAATATTTTCTAGCGAATTATTAGACAAAATAATACCGAAATGTTTAGTATTTTATAAAAATCAAATAATGGAAATAGAAGAAAAAAATGAACAATTACAACCTCGTTATTACAATCAATATAATCAAAAAATCATTAGTTTAGATTATTGGAATTTATTGTTTTTAATTGGTATACAGTTATGTTTAATAATGGTTATAATGAGTTTTCGGTTCATGTATTATTTAATTTATTCATGGAACGGACATTTTAATAAATCTAATCATTTTTTGGAATGATACATAGAAACTGAAATTTTTAAACATTGTTTAATTGTTGATGGATTAACTTAAATAATTTGACGGGAGAGACATTTTATTAGATGAGTAATTACCCGTAATTTTTTTTTTTTTAAATAAATTTTTTTTATGTAAAAAATTTGCGGTCGCTTATTTACGGAGCGCTTCCGTATTGTAAATCTCATGTTAACGTAGCACAAAAATTACTTAATATATATGTTGATTAAAAATTCATTCGTTAGAAAAATAATTTATTCTCCGTAATTTTAAGTATTTCTTTAATATGAACTATTGTACTGATTGTAAACGGATAAAAACCGATTATAACTGGTGCAAAAATTTGCAATAGCAAAAGATTTCGTCATAATTTTGATAAATGGACTAGTGGAAATAAATATATTGATGACTTCTTAAATGAGGTAAGTTATTTTTAAAAAAAATACGTACAGAAATCATTAAATATTACTATTCATATTTTATTTTTTTCAATGTATGAGCTCAGACTATCCTTAATCAGTTGTAAGCATATTTGGAATAACCCAAGATCCAAAAACATCCAATTATATGATGGTAATGGAATTAATGGATGGTGGAAATCTAAGATCTAAAAAAATATAATCCTTTTGAAAAATATTTAAATTTAACGAGTATCGCAAGAGTGCTTTTAACTTTACACAAGCGTAATTGAGTTCATGGTGATATTCATATACTTTTAGATTATGCTGATTCTTATATAAGTGATTTTGGTTTAAGTAGACCGGTGAAGAAAATTGTTAATTCAAATGAAATTTATGGAGTAATCCCTTATATGGCACCAGAGGTATTACGTGGGAAACCATATACTAAAGCAGCTGATATTTATTCTTTTGGAATTATTATGTGGGAATTTACTTCTGGTATTCCTGCTTTCAACGATAGATCTCATGATTTTAATCTTTCTTTAGATATTTGTAAAGGTTTGATACCAGAAATTGTTAAAGGTACATTACCAGTTTATTCAAGATTAATGACGAGATGTCGGGATTCTGATCCTGATAAAAGACCAACAGCTGATGAATTATATCAAATTTTTTCTTTTTGGTACCGACAACTACTTCGCATGATAGAATACCTGTTCCTAGTAAGTCAATGTCAATGTCTTTAATTGTATAAAGTTTATTTTTATTTAATTAATTTATTTAATCTTTTAAGCAATGAACCTATTACTAAAAATCATCCATTATCTTGTGATACAAGTAGAAAAATTGATTATTCTGCGAAATTAAATGAAATTTTAAATCAAGAAGAATTAAGCATTAAATTTATAATAGATGAAGAAAGAGAATTTTAAAAAAAATGAAACATCATCATTAAGCGAAAGTTTAGGTAAAAAAAAAAACTATTGTATCAATATTATAACAATCGTAATTTTCTTTTTCAAATTTCAAAATTTTTATTAATATTTCTTTTTTTTTTTCAATTTAGAAAATTGTATGATTACTGATTCAAATAATCGAAAATTAATTTATTTAATTAAATGTTAATTTTTTTTGTATATATATATATTTCCTCCATTCCGTATATATGAAATTTTAATTTATGATATATATATATATATATATATGGTGACATTTACTTTTACATAAGTGAAAATTTCAAATTTAATACGTAATAATAAAAATTAATATTTTTATATTGTAATTTACCACGCGAAATTTAACTGTCTAATGAATCAAAAAAAATTACATATTAGTAATTTATTAAATTATGAAAAAAAAAATCTGGGCTCAAAAAAAATCTGGGCTCGTGCCAAGATCTTGACATGATCCCCTTCAATGATGATAAAACGAGCGTGAGTACTGTATATATTTATTCATTTATTATATTAGAAAATTCAATAATTTCGTGATCGTAGCCTTCCAAAAGCGGAAGAGTATATGGATAAAACCAACGTCAATTTCAGGAGAAAGTGATAATTTCAATTAGTTCGATAAGATCGCTCAAACACTTAAAATCATAAACAATCATAGAAAAAAGTAATGAAGAATAATCTATAATTTTATGATTTCATTCGCATTACTTGTGGCAAAAACGGTTGCAATTATTTTAAATTATTTTACCTACTATCTTAATCGACTATTCAATTCGAAAGACAAGTCTGATCGATCAATGATCGATCAATGATCGATGATCCATCAAATTTAAAGATCAACTTTATTCGTATTTATTACTATGTGACATATGTTTTAAGAAAAATATATTACATTAATTAAACACGTTGGGAAATGGGAATAATCTGTTATATAGTCTATTATAATAAGTAACGTTAAGCAACCCATTTAATTTTTGACTTGAGAATTATCAGCCTCCGATCAGATCAACTTCATCTACTTTCATCTGTATATGAATTTATTAATTTATAGTTATAACAATATATAACAATTTATTATATAGCAGTACATACATATTTCTTTATATCATTACATGAAAAAAACCCATTCCGGCAAAGAATTAAAAAGATGAATATTCTTCGCTCATTCTTTGGTAATTTGAAAAGATAAATATTACAATATATACGCAAATTACACAGTAAAGATAACTTGAAAAAAATTCTGCAGTATTTTGTACAGATTCAAGCAATCTGCTAATTATTTGAGTTTAAAGGTAAAAAAAAAATATTTCTGAATAATAATGTCGGACTTGTTATAAACGATTTATCAAAGAT
The DNA here is from genome assembly GCF_026210795.1 of Rhizophagus irregularis. NCBI lineage: Eukaryota > Fungi > Glomeromycota > Glomeromycetes > Glomerales > Glomeraceae > Rhizophagus > Rhizophagus irregularis. The sequence goes on along the minus strand of NC_089435.1, from coordinate 2,746,021 downwards.
TTCAATGTAAGATAAGAGAAAGAATGTTTGCGTATCATTAGTCTCATTAACAAATTTAATGACTTTTTATTATTATACGTATATATAATGATTTCTTTAAATTGTAAATGTTGAAAATGCACTTGTCTATAGTGCCTAGATATCTACTAATACTTTATTTAAGTTAATTAAATAAAAAAAAATCTATCAAAAAAATTTATTAACTTAATAAATTATCATTATCATTAAAATCATTTTTTTTTAAAAAAATAATAATTTTCTAATACAACTGATCACCGATATCCAATTTTTTTAAATCCCTTCTTCTTTGGAAAATATCCACTCAACTGCATGTAATATATTATCAACAACGTGGTTAGCAGGATTTATTGGATCATTCACTTTTCCTGAAAATACTCCTGTTCTAACTAATATTGATGTCCATCCTGCTCTATTTGCTCCTGCAATATCTATAATTATTAAAAAAAAATATTATTATTATGAGTTGATGATAATCTGAAAAAATAAAAAAAAAATGTACCTGAAGCAGGATTATCTCCAACAGCTATAAAAAAAAATAATTATATTAGATACAGTAAATATTTTATTTAATAAAACGTAATTAAATCATCAAATTCATCAAATGTAAAATTTACCGTAAATTCTCCTGTTAGGAACATTCTCATCAGTAAATTTCATGGCAAATTTTCTTAATTTTTCAGCTGCATACAAATAAGTTACAGGCTCTGGTTTTCCAAACAATTTATATTTAAGCTTGTGACCCGTTATAACCTAATCAAAATATTAAGCGTAAATTAAAAAGAATTAATAAAAAAAAATAATAATTTAAAAATTAAATTTTATTACCTCGGCTAAAAAATCTAAACATATCCTAAATGATCCTTGAGCATATCTAGAAATTGGAAAGTCATTTGACCAAATCTATAAATATAAAAACAAGTGAATTCAAGTTTATAATTAATTATAATTACTATAATTTTTTTTTTCTTTATAAAAAAAAATTTTGGAACAAATTCTTACAATATCAGGATTTGAGAAATATAGTGGAATATTAGTTAAATTTGCCACATCATTATTTTCTAATTTTCCAACATATCCATCTTTACTTCTTAATACGTCCAATGTTATTTGTAAATCTCGTCCCCCTAAATAAAAGAATAATTAATTAATAATTCATTTAATCATGAACTTTTAATTCAGAATAGATTGAATAAAAAAAAAGCATACAATCACGGCTATCATGAAACATCATAATTGCTTTTATTGGTTCTTTTGAAAAATCGATTTTCTATTGATAATATATGTTACGTATAAATTTAATTTAATTAAATTGTATATAATTTAAAAATAAATTTAGCTTACCTTTATCAATTTTAAATCTTCTTGACTTAATTTTGTAAATGGCCAAATACTTTGATCCCACGCTACAATATCGTTTGGTATCACAACTCGATTAAATCCATAACTAAAAGCAAATGTTAAAACAATTTAATTTTGAATATACTTGACGATTAAAAAATTTTATAAATAACAAACCTCTCAGCAACCTTTCTACAATTATCACCAGCACCGCCTAATACTAAAATTTGAGAATTTTGGTACGTGGGAACCAAAGATCTCATAGGTGAATGTGACAATATGACTTGATCTTCTGATAACTAAAAAAAATTAATCATAATAATTTTTTATTTTGTAACTTACATTAAAATCAAGTACTTTAAAAAGAAAGAAACGCATTGTTATTGTAACTTACATTAAAATCAAGTATTTTAGAAAGTTCAATAGCTTTTTCCTTTTCGGTAATTCCTCCACCATTTGTTAATAAGATAAAAGGAATTTTTCTATGGATGAAAATTTTCAAAAATAAAAAAAATTTCAAAAGGATTCGTTTAGAATTATTTATAATAAAGTTGAATAAAGAAAAAACCAGAAAGCATCATAACTCACTTTTTAGCTTTATTCTCACCATTTAAAAGCTTTAACGCAGTTCTCGTTTCAGGAATTGCCTTACTACCCTTTAAAATTCAATTAATTACCAAAAATAAATTTATATTAATCATAATATTAAGTAAAAAAAAAAAATCAAAAAGAATATTAGTACAGACTACGGACCCTGACCAAAACACCATCGACATCTAAACATAAACCATAATTACAAATAGGTGACGTTGAATGCCATCGAAATAAGTTTGAATGATTAAAAACTTTTGTAAATAATAATTTATTGAACTGAATTCGATTTAATGAACGCAACATTTTAATATTGTAACTAAATAGATATTAAAGAGGAGTTAATAAAAACTCGACAGTATAATAAATAATATTTTGTCATAATTTTAAATATTTACCAATTAAATAAGAAACCAATATATCCTTTTGTAATAATTCATTTATATAATAATAATAATGACAAATGATAGTTAACGAAATATTAATTAATAAATTATTGATAAATAAATGATTTAAGTAATTGTATTAACGTCAAATAATTTACCTTAAATATTTACTTGATATATATTTCAAATTATAATATAATATCCACTGAACAAATTAACATCAAAAAAAAAAATTTAAATATTTATCAAAAATTGAACGAAAAATCTATTAATTTATTACCTTAGAATGTACGCAGTTTGTTAAAATTTCGAAGTAAAATCGTTGATGAATGTTTTCTATCGTCAATTTATAGTTTTACGGATAGTCACTTATTTAGCTAGCCGATTTTGTATAATTAAATCGGCTAAAGAAAATAAGGTTTTAGCGCCGATTATTGATCACGATAACACATGATGCTCTACGCAGTAATCTACTTTCTTCCAGGTTACACAAATTCTGACGGACGGGTTTGTATCGATTATCAAAAATATCGAACTTGTTTTTACGCCATCTTAATTAAAAATGCATTTATATAAAAGTTGTAAGATAGCACGTCTTGAAAAATCCTGCTTAATAAAATGTCAAAAAAGATATGAACTTAAACCCTTAGCCAAGAATAAACATGACGCCTATTAATTTAGTATTTATAATAATTGGAAAAGGAATGATGATTTATTTTATCCAATACATTGTATATGACAATAAATAAACTATTTAAAAATTACAATTAATCAAATCCTTCTGAAATAAACAATGAATTGATAGAATTAATAAATGATAAATAATAATAGTTTAGAATATAAAGTCGCTTGGATAGTTTTTTATTATCACAAGTTTATTAAGACCTGAATCTACTAATTTTATATTACACATACTACATAGTAAATCAAATTTTTAGTTTAAAATAATTGATTAAAATGTATTTGATAATGTAAAAAAAAAAATTGATAAAGTGTATCTGATACTTTTTTGATATAGTCCATTTGGTAATTTTTTTTAATAATGTGCTTGATAATTTGATAATTTTTTTTTTTTGATAGTATTTAATAATTTCATTTAAAAGATGCAGTTTAAATGATAATTTTTTTTTTCTGATATGAAAATCATTGCTGATGTATAATTCTAGACTATCCTATTATAATTTACCTTTAACATTTTCATACTTTAATGATTTTACAATATTTTTTGTATATTTCAATTTAGCCTATGGAGAATTAATTGCATATTCAATTTATTCCTACAATAGTAAAGGAATAATCACTATGAACACACAAGATATGTCTTTGCTTGATAGTACCAGCATCATCTTATTGAAAGCAACATAAATACCATTTTGCCATTTCATACCATATAAATTGAAGTCAACCCCAAAAATGATGATATTAGTCAGCAAGCTTCATACAAAAGCTCTGTGTAAAATATTTTGAAAATAAATGTACCGATGATGGCGAAGAGAGGTAGATGAATGAGTTACGATGACGAGGAAAGGTAAATGAAGAGGAGAGTTACACCAACATAATAAGATATAGGCAACTTTAGTCATTCTACTTAATTAATGTGATATTAATTTCTTATATCAATATTTTTTTCCTAGGTGAATTATTTGGAATTAATTTTTAGAAGATAGTTGGTCGATTATGGCACTTAATTGAGTATGATTTATGTGATGGATAAATTCTGGAAAATTATCTTAAATTATTAAAATAAATGGATTTAAAAATATAATACAAAAATATGTGCACTTTAGTAGAATAAAATTATTATTATCATTATTTTTCTTTAGATAAATAAGATTATACGAATAAAAAAAAAATATAATTATGAATAAAAAAAAATATTATTATGAACAGGAAAAAATCAAGTAATTGGAAGAATTGGGTGATTGAGAGTAATTGATTTATTTGTGAGAAAAAAAGTATTTTGAAATGGGAGAAAATGGAGATAATAATACTAGTAACAAGACTTTTGAATATAAATATAAATAATAATGAACTTTATAGTATACAAGCTTGACTGCCAATACTTAATATTTTTTATTGTATTATATGTTTCAATATTTTTGATTTTTGCTTGTTGTATGTTTTACCTCTTTGTTTCTTTAAATAACTTTATAGATATTAATAATATAATTTCAGTTAGAGATTTTTTTAATACTTTTCATTCAACTTTGTTTTCATTTGAAATTTATTATTACTAGTATTTTCCAAAAATTCAATAGAAAGATTCTCATAAATTGGATGTCATAATTATTAAGAAATGGGGAGGATTCTCATCAATAATCCTTTAAAATTTTTATATCCTCTTTTTAATGCCTGAAAATCATTAATGATATTTTATGAGGATTTGGTGAGGTATATGGAATGAAATTGTTGTTTTTTTTTCTCTATTGTCTTGTTTAGTCTCATAGTATTATCCTGGTGAATAGCCAAGATGCTCTCACAAAGGCAAACCAGACTTCCAGATTGGCTAGGTAGATGTAATATATTTGTAATCTCATGTATTCTATGGCTTTATTGCGTTGTTGTGTCAAAATTATATTATTTTGAATTCATCAAATATGAGTTTGACTAATAAATATTTATCAGAAATGACAAATATTGTGGTAATAATCTAAAGGTTGGGAAATGGTGTGTTGATAAAAGTGTAGTTTGTGATTAAATAAAGAAAAAATATTATCATTATTTTACAGAATTAGGGTACAATATCAACAGTGTAAGGATAAAGGAGACCATGTGAAATAAATAAAAAAAAGGAAATATTTGTATATTTGTAACATTTACCAAAAATTTTCAAAATTGCTATTATTGTTCATAATTGAATGAAAATAAACGCTAAAGCATATTTTATATTATACTTTAATTTGGTTCATGTATTGAATCTATTTTTAAAAAAGCATAAACCAATAATATTATTTTATAAATTAAGGCCACACAAATTCGATTTTTCGGTTCACTTCACCCGGCCGGGTCACTTTTTCAAATTTCAAAAAAAAAAGTTTACACATAAAAAAAAATTATCACGTGATTAATACGTGATTTATTGTTTATCACGTGGCTGAGAACTTCTGTAACGAAAATAAATTCTTTAATTACCCTCCTCTTTAAAAGTAAACCAATCAGATGTCACGATTTTATATATAAACTTTTTTTTATTAATAAACAATAAACCCCGGGTCCCCGGGTCAATTTTAAATTTCAATGTTACGTGAACCGAAGAATTGAATTTGTGTGGCCTAATAATCTAATATGCAAGTACATTATATACTGTATATAAATAAAAAAAAAATAGCGATGAAGCAATATGAAATTACGATTTTCATGATTAGAATGTTAAGATTTGCATAATAGCTCAGCCTCAATACAACTAAATCTATTGAGCAAAATTGAATTTGTTTAATTGATCGACTTGAACGCTTAAATTTCATTATTTATTTTCTTAAAGTTTGTATTATCATCGTTATGACAGAACTTTAATAAATTTATGATAAAGAAACTAGTAAAGCAATTGAACAACATACACACTTTAACAAACGCACTCAAAGCTCAGTTCTAATATCTTTATTACTAAACCATTTTGATCATACAAGAATTTCATGACAAAAAGTAAATTCCAACGGACTAAAAATATATAAGATTCATCGTAAATAATTTTCTATGTAAAACTTTAAATAGATACAATATATAAATAAATTGGATTTCACATTTTTTGCTATTACTTCCCTTTAAAATATAAAACACCAAGACTATAATTATAAGGTGGTACTTGCAGCTACTAACGAGCAAGTTTTATGTTCGGAAAATCATGAAATAACTGAATTAGAAACATTCTGGATTTCTGGTTTAATAATTTATAACTCAATTTATATATAAGTTAATACAAGAAGTTGAGTATCTATAGAAATTAATTAACAAGTAATTTCAGTATAAACATTAATATCCTTATTAAATGTATAACAAATATTTAAGAGCGTATGCGTCTTATGTGTCTGAGTATATGCTAGGGATGAAACTTCACCAACGTTCAAATCTTGTCCTTCAAAAAAGTAATTTTTCCAACTTTCTTTCACCATCGATGCCGCACCTACATCCCCGATATTATATGGATTTGTGATAACCTTGTCATATCGGAAATATCCTGATGGGTCTATAAACTTTCCAGTCATTGAAATAGTTTTCTGTGCACTTTCATAAATTTCTCGACGATATTTGCTTTCATATTCCATAATATGTGCACCAAAGACTTCCGTGATCCAATTCATTGAAGTCATCACATGAACCGTATCATTACCTGAACATGCTCGAAGCAACTTGTGAAAATCATGCGCGTAAAAGTAATCACAAATATTGCTCCAAGACATTGTCCATGGATCCAATTGTCGAATTGAGGCCAATAGCTCGGCATTATCATTAGTAACTGTTTGATAATGTAGGTAAATTTCTATTGATACAGAATTTTCTGCAGGTGGTGATAACCAAGTACAAATTTTTGTGATCGAGTTCTCAAAGAAATCGTAAATTGCATTCAAGAAGGATGTTTCTTTACGTTTGTTTTTGAGCAAAATAGCGTCCATTGGCATCATTTGAGACATAAATTCACTTGTTGAATGTGGAGAAATTCCGTCATTACAATTAAACATTGTAATGCTTGCAATTAAATTATTCTTTTGTTGATCGTCCATGAGCGGAAATTCTCCAGTAAGGATATGTCTTGCAACTTGCACACGATCTCTTGATTCAATAAGATTAGCAACAACGGAAAAAATACCACTTTCCGAATTAAAAGTTTTTACCCAGAGTTCATGCGCTTCTTGTCGAGATTTTGGGTTTCTAACAGATTCATTCCAATGAGAAATTAATGATCTAACTTTTGGATGAAGTTCCTTTTTTGTGGGATTAGGAGGTTTATTATTTGGAGCATTTCCATATTGTAATACAATTTTAACAGCATTCTCAAAGTGTTTTAAAGTTTCTCTTGTCCATACACTAGAAGTCCAAAATTCTATGATTGACTGAATTGGTGCCTTTTTCGTCATCATTTCTTTTATAACATTTGATTTTGCTACAGCATAAACGGATCCTTCGTAACCAATGAATTTATTTGGTTGCTCCACAGAATTTTTATTTTGTACAATTCTAGCTCTCAAAAGTAAATCCAAATCTACAAATCCAATAGCAACGTGAGTTTTACCTTGATCAAGTAGTAAGCTTTGTTTTGGCGTATTACTAAAACTTAGAGCACCCCTGCCTTTATCTCCAACATATGGGTTCTTTGTTTTTCCGGTGAAAATATCACCAAATTTTCTTGGAGCTGAGAGAAAATTAATAAGTTCTTTTGAAAATTCATTCCATCTTTTCATAAGGTGATTAGGATCAGGTTCATCAAGATCACTATCTAAAAATCTTTCAACAATTTGAAGAGACTTTAGTGATGATTTGGCAGAGTTAAGAAATTCAATCTGAACATTTTCATGAGGATATTTCGTAGCATATTCTTTTCCAAAATCAGGTACATTCCAATTTTCCAAAGGATTATTTTTATCTATTTTGAACATCATGTCAGTTAAAAATTCTGTCATTTGAGGTAATGATGATGGTAAGGATGAACCGGAAGGGAAACTCGGCATAGGAACTTCATTTTTTCCACATAACTTTTTGTGCACCTTCCAATCTTTTTTTTGACATTCCCTAGAGCAATAATATATTTGACGACATTTTGAACATCTGGTTGTAGAAGGATTCTGACATACGTTGCATATATTCATTATAATATATATATATATATATACGCACGTTATTTAAAATGATAATAATAAAAAAAAAGGAAAGAAAGAAAAGTTGTTGTGAATAAGTTGAACAATACTTAAAATAATGACAACGTTATACTATTAATGAACAAATTACCATTTAAAGTTTGTTAAACCGTTACTCAACATCGTTTTGTTTACAAGAAAGGAAATTTAATAGTAATATTTATATAGCAAATGATAATCCTTATAAACCTTACAAATTTTATTAATCAAATTAGAAATTTTCATAATAATTATTATATTTTTATTCCCAAAATACATGAAAATATGAAAAAACGGGCGTTTTTTTTTACAGCCATAAAGGCGTAATCAAGACGAAAATTCTTAGGTAATTATGCATAAGGTTGATCTTTCCTTATTTTAAACTATGATCATTTTTGCAGATCTAAACTTCGGGATCCAAAAGATTTATTTATCCGGTTTTCAATCACGATATTATATTCAGCACTAATTAGAGAGAATTTGATAATTTTGGGCTGATACTTTGCATGAAATTCTTATGGTTTAAAAAGGGGTTCAAGATTTAAGATATATATTTAGTTACGCTGATTCCATTCACAGCCATATAATGAAATAAATAGTTAATATCCAAATTTATGTAATAAATATTCCTTTTATTGATTAAATAAATTGTTATCATGAAAATGGAATTCTATAATTGCTTATTAAAAACAAAAATACTTATAACGCAGACGAGAAATTTTAAAGCTATTTTTAAAATTTTTTCCCCCTTATTTGTTCTTAAATTAGGTAATGAATATAAACTTGTACAATTTCAGATATTATTATAATATCAATTGTTTAAATGATTTGATGATGTATTATCCAATGATTTATCGGATCAAATCAGATGTGTTCTTATTAATATCAAATAATGGAAAGTAATAATCATTTAATTTATTTATAAATAGATTATAATAGTTGAATTTATAGATATGATTAATTTCTTAATTTATCATATAATGTGTTTTACGTATTTATAAGTAGGCACAATAAATTATTATTTTTTTAAAAGAATTCATTTGGGTGTAGAGAACGCGAAGAAATGAATATATAATACCACTGAAATTTATTGTATAATTATAATTTTTTTTTAGATTATAGAAATACACTAAATCATGATAGTTAGTTACTCTTAAGATTCTTAATGTACTATAACTAAACTTTTTAAATAACATCTTATACAAAGGAGACGCAAGAAATTTGACGATATATAATAAATTATTTTTACTCTGTTATTTATATCCTTAAAATCATTAAAAAAAAGACTATTTATATATTTATATTGAAAATTGAATTTCAAGTGGTTTTTATGGCTAAAACATAGTTGAAAAATTGAAAATTTTTTACTATAGTATTTAGTTATTCATTTACATAGCATATTATTATAGACAGAAAAAGATTTTGGAGAAGTTATACATCTCTAGAGATACTTCTCACATGAAAAGATAAATATTTAGAATATATTATGCATTTAACTCTATATTTTTATTTATTTACAGTAAATATTTGCAACTGTTTAGAAGTACTACCATACAAAAATATGAAAATATATAAAATATATTGTAAAGATATCTGGCAAATAATGCCGAAATAAGTGTCACACATTAAAATATTATATAATAAAATAAATTAGGATATTCCCATTTCCTATTACATAATTAATTACGTATAAGTAAGATCACATAATCTATTAGATAAATAATTAATATTATTCCTGATAGTTATATGATTTTCTTATAATATATAAAATTAATTTTGTCATAAATGCTCTTTCAAACCAAAAAATATTTTCCCATAATATTTATAAATGATTTTATTAATCATTTTATAAGGTTAATAAAATATTATTCTATAAGTTTTTTACTTTTACAATTACACTTAAAATGACACATTATAATTTATAACAAAAATAATAGAACAATTGCATATTATTACCAGCAATGGTATTGAATTGGCAAAGTAAGCTTTAATAACATACATATCTTACCTATAAACTATAAAAACTTAAAATAGCAAACTTAACAAAAAAAAAATAATGCAAAATGCATAAAAATTAATATTACATTACTATAGCACATTAATTAATATAAATAATATTATTAAGTGATTGCATTACATAATCTGAATCCAATATAGCTACCACCACTGAGAGCGCCTCGATCACCCTATCACCATCGAGAGCGCAGGCTCGATCACCCTATCACCACCGAGAGCGCCCTTCATCCTAGATATCGTAAACTTGATGGCACTTATTCAGTATATCTATAATGATAGCAATTAAACAATTAAAAGATTATTTTAACATATGAAATATTAACTTGTTTTAATATATTTAATCGGGAGACGGCAATTTAAAATATAACTGTGTAACAACATTTCTTGAAATGCTCCTGAGATTGCGACAGATTTGCAATCACACGCAGCTTTGTCAGCATTCAGTTAATATGAGTCATATTTTTACATTTTCCCCTAATTTTCGTTTATATCTTTTCCTTCTCATTTAGCTTTTATTTGCTTTTTTTACATCATTATTTCATCATTATTTCATTCACATTTGTCAATTCTTTAATTATATTTTATAAAGAATTTAAAGCCGAATCAGGGATAAATATTGTGTACACTATTATAATAATTATTTAAATTATTTATTAATAGTTTAAAAGTAATATTTATTAATATTTATTGAATTGAAGTATCTAGCATTTACTTAAATATATATTTAATATAGATAATAAATAGAAAACTAGATAAAAGTGTGAATAATATGCAGAAACCTTTTAAATATGTGATCAAAGAAATTCCAAATAAATATAATATATACAGTGTTATAAATTTATTAAAAAAGAGATAACTATTAGTCAAACACCTTTTTTTAAGAACAATAAACCCAAAAATTTCATGTAAATATAAAAGAATTTACATCAGGTTGAAAAGATCTTCCGCGCACGTGCACATCTAGTAAACTTTTATTACCACATACTAGGAACAAAAAATCATATATGTATATAAAATAAGAGGTTAATATAATCTGCAAACTTAGACATTGTATTGCATGTTATTAGATATTAGTTAGATATACTTGTTGATTTAATAAAATAATATTATGGTAATAATTCCTGTTAATATCAAATTCAATTAATAAATATATCATTACATATTTGTGGTACATAATTGCATTTTTAAATTATTCTAAAAAATAGATTCAAAATATACTTATGCTACTTATATATTGATAGTTTTTTTAAAAGAAAAGATAATTCAACTCTAAATTAATTTAAAAAGCTTGCATTCAAATAAAATTAAATAATCTCTACTATTATAAAACTATTTAATATGTCAATAAAATCTTGTGTTTCAAAAAAATATTTTTTTTGCACATCGGAGAAGTTAGGTCCATGCTTTTTGAAAGCATTTTTTGTTGGATCACTTAACAATTTATTAGATTGGCATGATCTTTATTGTGATCATCTCCAACTCTATATATTTAATAATGATAAGAAAGAAATTAGTTTTTAGTTTATCATTTATAATCTTAATTTAGCTATAAACTTTTATAGTAAATGATTTATTTTCTTTTACATATTATTCTTTTTTTTTTAAAAAAAAAAATAGTGAAAATAAGAAAAACTTTCACAGTAAATTATTTATCTCTGATATTGATTCCATACATATTTTAGTTTATTCTCAAATAACCTGGGAAACCCAATAATGATTACTCAGCAAATTCAATACAATAGGAACCCTATTAATTATAAAAGTTTGTAAAAGCTTTGTAATCTGAAATATGGTCTAGTCTATCCATATATATATATATATATAATAACAAACACCAATTATTTTTCAGTAGATTAATCTAAATTTTTTTATCCTTTTCCATACATCGGGTTTCTCTTTTTTTTCGGTTAGGACTTCTCTCTTTTTTTTTGACTTCTCAGTCTTCTTTTTTTTTGGTCCACTCCTTTTTTCCTAGTAATATATAGCAGATAGATCTCGTATCATTTATAAATTCAAATGGGATTTAATCAAAATCTCAATCATTGCCATATGCAATTTTTTAACATAACATTTGATATAATGAATGAGTTTCTGAATTACAGAAAGTTCTATTAGCTTTAGTCATCTAGTTTCTGATATAGTGCAAATTGTGATAAAGTTAGACAGTTAAGATCTTATATATATAATTTTCCAATATTAGCAATAGTATCAACTTTAGATAATAAATTAATTATTGCATGTCCATTCTAATAATAAAACCAGCATTCTATTTAAATTCCTTGATAACTCGAGAGGGCGAGATTTTCTTAAAGTAATCAGTAAATACAATGTTTCAATACATTGTTTGACTACAACAATAAAGAATGGGTTATTAAAAAAGTTATAGTATTGTTTTCTGGTTAAGAATCATTTTACATGTACAATTTAATCAATTATAAGTGATTACAATTATATTTGATTAAACAAGTATTTTTTTTTCTCGACTGGAATCACTTAAAAAGGACTTTTTTTTTTCATTATACTATATAATATTCATTTATGAAGCTTACGACTGATAATTATGCATCATAATTTTATGTCTAATTTAAAAGATGAAACACACAATAGCCACAGAATATTAAATTAATTAAATTTAGTGTTACTTAAAGTATGAAAGATCTTTTAAAGGCTGAAATATATATTATTATCATACTAGCAATGCAACATTTAAAAAATGCTAATAGTATGTATAATTTTAATAAAATTTATATAACCTTATTTTTATAATTTCTTATAGTGCCTTTCTATTAAAGAATTAAAGTATTTGATTGAAGCTATTACATAATGTTATCATCATTACAAGAAATAATATTTATTTTATTTAATATGAAAACAAAGTATAAAACTTGATTCTAAACTACATCATAATGTCAAAATCTTCACAAGTTCCAGCTATGTAATAACACATAAGTATAATAAGAAAATTATTATTATTATTTTTTTCTTTTTAAAATTTTATTCAAAAAAAAAAACGTATCGTTACGTATAAATAAGTTTTATAGAATACGACATGAAAATGTGACGTCAAAAAATAAAATTTTCGAAGTAAAGAATTTTCAAATTATCCGAATTTTATGTCTTATCTTATACAGGGTCTATAAAAAAAAAAATATTATTTAATAAAAAATTCAAAATAAAATATATACAAATTACGTAAAATTATAACTTACCCATTTTTAATCAGGAATAATACAGTTTTCTAAATCGAAAAAAAAATTAAAAAAAAAATTAATGATAAATAATAATAAAAATTTATTTTACATACCTAAACTTTCACTTAATAATTTTGATTCTCTTTCTTCGTATACTACAATTTTAGTGCTTAATTCTTCCTGTGTTAATATTTCATTTAGCTTCGCGGAATAATCGATTTTTCTGCTTGTATAACAAGATAATGTATGGATGATTTTTAGTAATAGGTTCGTTACCTAAAAAGTTTAAATAAATAAAATTAGATAATACTTTTTTACAATTAAATAAAAAATAAATGAATTAAAGATATTAAAATTTTTTTTGACTTACTAAAAATAGATATTTTAATTTTTAGACCATGTTTTAGATCCAAATAGAAAGGATTTCTACTAATTCATCAGTTTTATTAGGATCAGAATCCCAACACCTCTTCATTAATCTTGCATATACAGGTAATGTGTCTTCAACGATTTTCGGTCTCAATCCTTTACAAATATCTAAGGAAAGGTCAAAATCGTGAGGTCTATTGTTGAAAGCAGATGTAAATTCCCACATAATAATTCCAAAAGAATAAATATCAGCAGCTTTTGTATATGGCTTCCCACGCAATACTTCTGGAGCCATATAAGGAATTACTCCATAAATTTCATTTGTATTAGCAGTTTTATTTACTGGTCTACTTAATCCAAAATCGCTTATAACATCATAATAGTAATTAGAGCCATCTAGAGTACATTTCCACTATGAAAATCACCATGAACTAAATTACACTTGTGTAAAATTAAAAGTGCTTTTGCAATACACTCTAAACTATGATAACTTCCAAATGGATCATAACTTGTTCTTAAATTAGATCTTAGATTTCCTTTTTCCATTAATTCATTACCATCATATAATTTGATGTTTCTGGATCTTGCGTTATTCCATATATCCATACGGCTGAATTAATCCCATAACTTGAATGTGACACACATTGTAGATAATTTTTTAACTAAAAATTAAACAATAACATTATGTACTTTTTTTAAAAGAATAACTTACTTCGTTTAAGAAATCATCATTGATACTTGATGAATTATTCAAGCTCTTCAATACAATACGAGCTCCATGATTCTTATCTTTATTATAGTTAAGTGGTGATTTAACATCTTTTTCTTTTGCAATTTCATAGTCATTACTATACAAAAAGATTCCGGAATACCTTATCCATGTTTGGGTTTTATTATCCCACCATTGTATAGGCCCATCTAACAATATAGCTTCATAGAAAGTACTAAATCCACCTTTGAAAGATATTTAATATTTCTAAATCTATTGTAAGGCATCCATTCTATAACTTCTTTATTATTTCTTGCTTTCAGTTGAGTTAACAACTGTACACAGTAGATATGATGATAATGTGATTTTTTGTTACTGTGAATACAGTATGTCGATCAACTATTCCATATCATGACCATCTATATTGATTATTAAGTCAGATTCATTTAGCATTTAGTTTAAAAAACTACCAAATAAGAAGGGTAGTTGATGTGTCAAAATGTTGCTCCTCTAAACAAGGAAAATGAGGCCATGAAGGAAAGCCTAGCTATTTATAAGTAATCAAAACCAGTTATCATTGTGTATAATGATGCCATAGACGCGATAAATGGGACTAAGGTTGCCTGCCTAAACCTTTCCAAAATTCTACGATTAGTTTTTCCAAAATTTTACTATAGTTTTATTATAGTTTCGGCAAGGTTTCGGCAGTTTTGGCATTTATAATAGGTTTCGTCAGGTTTCGCTTTTCTCCAGAGTTTCGCCAACTTTTTAATAAGACTTTCATATAGTTTCGGCAAAGTTTCGCCATTTCAGCATTTCGCCAACTTGCCAAAACCCCCTAGTTTCTCCAGCAACCTTAAATGGGAGTTATGGGACATTCTTTTGTTTTATGTTTATGATTTATTATTAGTATATAAACTATTATTAAAAATTTTTGCAAAAAGAAATAATCTGTCTAACTCTGTTGGCACCTTAAACCTTGATCACATTTAGCAATCAATATGAATATCATCTTTATCATCTTTATTTATATTGTACCAAAATTTATCTCTATAAAAAGCAAAACATGTGATGAGAAAAAATATATAGATCTGATTGTGATATAATATATTTAAAATCTTTTATAGTGAACATTTTGGTTTCATTTATAAAAAATTAGCATTTGAATAGTTCTATATGTTATTAAGCTGGGAAATTTATTATATAACCTTAAAAAACAAATTATTCTTTTTAATATAAATAGTCTAATTCAAGATGGCTGGTTAAACATTTAAATAGATTACGAATGGTCACCAGCAGTGAATTTATGATGTAATGCTGGCCAGAGTTTTATTAGATATCTTTATTTTGTTCTAAAATTCGAATTTATTTTATTGCAAGTTCTAATAAATAGGTGATATAAATAATATACTCTTTTTAACTTTTCCCTTTAATGTTTCAGTAAGATTAATGTTTGAAGCAACATAAATGTTCTATGATTACCTATCATAAGAAAGAAATTATTAGTAGTGCGTAAAATTTTATTTAGTGATAAAAGAAGGTACATAGCCAATTCCTCCTCCAGAATTAGCAGACTTATATCAATGACAAAGTTAGGGCACCTGAACCGAGAAACTTGGGGTGGTTACCAAGGTTGTCAAATCCAGTAATTCCCCAGAGCCAAACCAATGATCAACTTAGGGGTTACCCACCCATTGCAAAATAAAAAACGCACCTTTTCTTTAATTCATGCAAAAAATGGCTAGCCCAGGGTTGGAAAGGTAAGATTTTGTTAGTTATTAATATAAGTTAAAAATATATAGTCTCACAAGACTAAATTTACTATTCTATATATATATAACAGAAATATAAGAAACAGGTTATTCAAATTCTATATATATAACAGAAATATAAGAAACAGGTTATTCAATTTAAGTTCCAATGTTCCATTAGAGAAGGTAAAACCAATATTGGTAAAATCAATATGGTGAGGGATCTTAAATAAAAAAAATCCTTTGTAGGTAGTATGACTTGGACTGACACATTGAGACATCAAAGTGAAAAAAATTTAACACATGAAATATTAAAAATGAGTTAGACTGACCAAAGTTAAGTCATTTATTAAACATACACAAATCAATATAATCTCTAAATATGTACATGAATCAGACTGACAAAAGTTTGATATGATTTTAATTACAAATAACTTGAACTTGTTAATGTGACAAAGAACAGACTCAAATTTATATACAAATTTTAAATATCTTGCTCAGATACTTATTTTTTTATCTCTCTTGAGTCATATTTATTCAAAATCGTAAATAAATACTCATAAAACTTTATGTTTTGTCATAATGATCTGGTTTTTGTCAGTCTTGTCAATATGAAAATGTTGATAAAGTATATGATAATACATGATAGTACATTGGTTACACCTGGATTTATTGCTAACTATTCGCCATTTATTAAAGTTAGTAGTATCATTATTTGAGAACGAAGGGATTATTTGTTCACTGTTACTTATAACTTATGTTATTTCAAAACGTAGAATTCCTTTTAGTAAATAAAAATAAAAATAAAAATATTAAGCTTTTTATAGTTTCGGATAAATTTATGTACATCAATAAATTTTGTGTCAATGGCAATTATAGAACTTAGCAGTACATTTCACTAAGATACAGGACTGTCAATTTTTTGTATAACAGAAAAATTCATCATAAACATAAATTTAATTGGGTAAAATATAACTTTAATATCATTTTGTTGGTTTTATACAGTATAAACAATGCAATTATAAATTTAGTATTTTTTTTTTTTTCTGGTAAAACGAAATACTCTATTATTTATATGATAAAGAACATACAAACGTATAAAATAGTACATCCCGAGTTTGGAATTAAACTAAAGCCTAACACCTCCCTCAACACCAAAACCTTCATCCCATACGATGAAGTTGTAGTACCATTAAATATCGTGTATGTTCGTATATTAAATAAACCAATCCTAAAATAAAACTCTATTAATACATTACTAAACCTATTTTATTTATGTTGGAAAAATTTAACGTGAAACACATGCTTCAACTAGGATTACGTTAATCTAATCTAAATTACTTACGCTCTTCCGCTCCCAATCGCTTTTTATATAGCTTATCCATTACACTTTTAGTCGCTCTTTTATCATTTATTTTTTTTTCATCGATTTCCCTATTCTCCTTTTGTAAACTCATTATTCAACGTCGTAAATTGTTGTATCACATCATGTGATTCCGCTAAACTAATGAGTTTTTCTTTAAGTTTCAAGTTCCAATCAAGAGATTTTAGCCATTTAGTTTCACGGTTATTACTCACCTCTTCATACACATTCGTTTCCATAGCTTTCCATTCCATTTCTTCTCAACATTCTTCAAATATCTTCTTCAATTCATTTACTTTTGGCGACACGATCTCTTCCAATGCTTGCTTCTTCGTCATGACTGTTGGAGGCGCAACATAACGTTCATACCGGAATTGTTCCCTTTGATTGTTTATAATTTTCACGATCTATTCCGTAGAATCGTTGTCTTTGTGTAATTTCTCATTACCTTCTTATTTCATGACTTTCTATTCCTTGTCTGAATTTGATTAATCGTGTCGATCACAAACTCTTCTGATAATTGTTCCTTCGAACATATAGTTTCAGATTGACAAAATAATTATATAATTTAGTGTCAAATTATTAGTCATATTATTATAAGAATTATTGGCTATAAACCATTTCCTCATTAGTGTCTTTCCGGCAGCTCCGTGCTGTAGTCGCGATATCCATCGAATTCGAATCCGGCAACGTAGTTGTATCTTTATCTTCTTTTCGTTCCAATAGAGCGTTATCTAGCTTTATTGTTTCCTTGACTTTCTTAACCTTACCTTTACCTCCGTTAGTTTTGATAGGTTCCTTGCATTGTCGAAAACTCCATAAGATTCCTTTCTTTAAATCATATTCTATCTTTTTCATCATTGAATTTTCGTTCTTTAAATAAATTAATACCTTCCAATTTTTTGGTATTTTAAGAACTTTGACGAAGGCTATGTTATCAACCCGCTTTATTTTCATTATGAAATCAAATTCATCCTTTTTATACTCGCCGATTTCATACTGACTGTCTGACATATCTTATTTCCTCTTAAAATAAAATATTTGCTTTCTTCTTTGTTTGTACGCGGTAAACCTTTCCTAGTTTGGTTAGTTCTTTGATGATCTCATCTTCCTCCTTTTCTTTGATCATCAACCAAAATTATTTTTATTTTTTTTCTACGTGACCGGCCAATTTATTTCTCTTATTAGTTGATTTCGTGGATTTTCCCTTTTTTCGTCTAGACTATTATTATCTTTCTTTGTTCGGCGTATGGTGTGATTTAACTGCTCTATCATTCGTTATTTATTTATTTTATGTAAAAGCAGGAGAGTAAACAATAAAAAAGTCAAAAGAATAATGACACAAATTGTCGCTCATCCTCCAAGGACGAACCCTCACTTATACCCTATAAAAGTCCACCATCCCTTAATATCCCGACCGATAAGAGACAGCCTTGGGATTTGTAAATATATAAACTATCTAGAAAGAAAAGGCTAGAAAAACAATCAAAATATAAAATTAATGATCCGTATTTTGTTTTCGACCAAAAGGTCGCCACCTGTAAATACTGTCAATGGTGGAATTATTCACAATATTCTAAATTGTTTGGATTGTAAAAAAAATTTAGTTATAAAGATGCAGTCTTAACTACTTGTTAAGGGGTAAATTGACTCCTAATATATTAATATATATAAAATCTAAAATTTCGAAGGTCCCGCTTCCAAGGAGTCATCGATAAAATCTGGAGGACGAGTACGTTTGGGAGATCCTGTGATGTGGGATGGGTGTAGGTTAGTATTGCGAGCAAAGTCTCGCTTGTTGGGTCTTGCCTCTATTTCTTTCGTGTCATTAGAGGTTTCTAATGATGCGTTTTTGGGTAAAGCCATTCGTTTGTATGAGTTAAGGGATTCAAAAGTGTTAGGAAATTTCCTGATAAATTGCTTCATTTCTTTATTCAATTTTTCGTATTGATTATCGTCTTTGCATTTTGATGCACGCTTGTTGAATTTAACCATAGTCGTATGGAAGGTGTCAGTTGCACTATTTATAAATCTCTTCTGATTAGTGCGACTATAGAGTCTCTTCACACTTGATCCATGGAAAGCTGCTTCAGCTTTCTCAGTTAGTTATTTTGCAATACGTTCCTTGTGGTAAATTTCCAAGTGTTCTTGTTCAATTTTACGTTTTTCCGATCTCGGGACAGTTGTTTCTCAAGTTGATACATATAAGTAAACCATTCACACCTTCATCGGAGTATATCGGTTGTTGTGGTATAATACACGATATTTTAGGGGTATAAACATGTTAGGTGTAGGATTAAAGGGTTTTACTGTATAAATTAGTTGTTTGGGGGACGTAACGACGTAACGTCATCAGATGATGTTATGATACTACTAGAAGTTTCTTCAGTTCGGTAGATCAAATCTTCACGTGGGGTACGAGATGTGAAGTACGGGACTAGGAAGTTGTAATCATTCGTGTCTGGCTCCGTAAGGGCTTTGGTGTATTTAAGATGTTTCACCGGCTTGTTGATAAATTGCGATTTTAATTCGTTCTTTAGATTTGATCATACTTCCTGATTTGCTATATCTCTTTACCTATACTATACGTTTTATATTATCCATATATATTTTATGAGCGACTTCAACACTACTCTCTAGTAATAACATTATTATCTCCGACGGTATGTTTATTTCACAAGCTATATTGTCAAAAATCTTTTTGCTTGTCGTCGTTTGTTTAAACACCGTTCAACACTGTCTCGAAAAGTATGTCTATGTCTCGTCTCATATTCCACGAAAGTTTCTCGCCAAAAATCTGAAAATATCTTGATAAAAAGTGTTTACGAACTCTTGTATATACATAAAATTATTTTTCTTCTGCTAAAATTTTTAAAATTTTGGTCTGGAAGATGTATTATATAAGAATCACTGATCAAACAGATCAGCGCCCTCGATCCGAAGATGTTAGTACACGATATAATTTGATTGAATAATAAGTAAAAAAAGATTATTTATACCAGAAAACTTAAAACTATTAGGGGAAATAAAGGTTTTATAATATATCGCTACTATCTGTTACTATATATAACACACCTTTATTGAGCTACTATATTGTAATTTATGAGAGAATTAGGGTTATGGTTTAATTGAGATATTAATGTTATTATATTACGCATAATAGAAATATTGGAAAGGCTATTGAAAAATCAGAATTATAATTATATATTCTTGGATATCTAATGCGGCACTACGTGCCGTTATTAGACTATTATATAGTTTAATTGACGGGACCGATCATGCCATTTTTATAATAAAATCCCGTTGCTATCCAATAATTTTATTATTATGCTAATACATAGTAATATGAGATAACCGATCTAAATAACAATTATGTAAAATCTGCATGAACTTATGAGGATAACTGATAATATTATAACATTGCATTTGGACTTGATCAAATTCGATAATAATGTATTTGATTCCGAATTTACAACATTGGCAATAAATATGTGTATATATAGATGGGTACTAAAATTTTACCGCATGAGAAAGTAATATCAAGGTTTCTAATAATAAACGTAATATTAAATATTTATTAATGGGATCAAATTTACTTTAATGCAAATCTTTTAAAGTTGATTGTTTGATAATAAAATTATGGATTGTTTTACGCTAAGACTGAAGATGATCTAGAATTAATCAATCAAATCAAAGAAACAGAATTTAACAACTTAATTTATGAACAACATCTGATGTGAAGATCCTTTCTTCTTTGGATAATGCCAGGCGGCATTACGTTATATATTTGTTCGGGCCCTGGTAATGTTTTATTTGCGAAATTATCTAAATGATTTATCAAATTTGAATTTTTTACGGTATCGCATGATTTATATTAAATTAAATGGATTTTTTATTATCTATAAAAAGCTGCCAAGTACCATCATTATTCACAAAGTTCATCCTGGATTCTGCGACATTGGATCTAGATAAATTGAAGTTGTATTCTACCTTGAATAATCCTATTGTTAGTTCAACAAGTGCTACAAGATGAATCAACTACAATTTTCAAAAAAAAATCAGATTAAACGTTAAAATAACGTTTCACAATTTATTAGTAACATTAGCGCCAAGTTGAAATGATCTTGGTGTTCGTAAATTATGAAATAAATTCTTGTTAAATAGACAATAATTTAATTCATTACTGAAAAAATCCTCCTCTTTATTAAGTATTCTAATACACGTTCGATATGTAAATTAATAGTATTAGAATTTATATATCACATAATTTCATTTGAATTTATGAGAGTCAAAAATATTAGTTAGAATCAAAAAAATGAATTATTTTTTGAAATTTTTGGACTTGGGGATCCGCAGTTAAAATCCGAGCGAAGAATTTCAAAAATTTTAATATGGGTAGACGATCAAAATAGTATAGGAATGTCGACCAGATTTATGAACTTAGAAAATTTTTGCGATGAGATTTTTGAGATCAAGATGTAGATGAAATTTTGAAGTTGATATATGTTGATGAAATTTGAAGTGATATGGTGATTAAAATTTTGAAGCTGATATAGGGGGGGAAATTTCTGAAATTAATGTCTATGGAAATCTGATATGAAAAGTGAAAATTTAGGTTTCAGTATATATGATGAAAGAGGTCAGACGTTAAAAAGTTCAGATCTTGAAGATTTGAAATGGAAATTTAAAATATTAATTGACCAAAGTTGGTCAGGAATTTTTGGACTTAGAAAATTTTTGGTCACATAAATAGGGACATATTTTAACCAAGCCAAAACAAAAATATGATGGTAATGATGGTGAAAATTTTAGAATTAAGAGATATATCTTTAATATTTATTTTTAGAATTTATTTTTATGGATTAGTTTTAGAATATAGATAGAGAAAATTTTAGATGAATATGAACATGCCAATGAAGAATTTTTGAATATGCATTTTAGATTTTGTAGTTATAGTTTTCTTTTGGTCGTAATATTAGTCACCGTATTGCCTTAACAACTGAAGTTTCTTGCAATTTGGAAAAGCGTTTTCTTGTAGCTTTACTGGAATTCACGAAATACATTCGCAATGAACACTTAGGAGCTGTTGATTCAAGCCTAAGTAAGTAACTCGTACATGTAAAAGACGGCTATCCAAATTACAAGGAGAAGTTTCAGTTTAGAATTTTATAAAAATAGTAAAGATGAAATAAGTGGAAAATTGATTTTGACGAAATAATTCATGGAAATCTTGGAACATAAATCAACAGACTATCGCAATTTAAAATCAGAAAATATAGATGATAATTTTATATGATTTAGACTTAGAATTTTTGGATCAATATACACAACTTTTGGAATTTGAAAATGAACTTTTAAAAACAAATCAAATTTTGAGGAATTAATTGAATCATTCGGAATATGCAGTAAGATTAAGAAATGCCCCGATTTTAACATGTCCATTCACGTCTTCTGTTTCAAAATACTAAAACGCTAACAGAGTTAGATTATTTCTTTTACAAAAATTTTTAATAGTTTAGATAATAATAAAATTATAGGCGCAAAAACAAAAAAACAATTAAACAATGCGCCAATTTTAACGCATCCATTCACGTTGTCAAAATACTAAAACGCCAATAGATTATTTCTTTTACAAAAATTTTTAATAATCGTTTATATACTAGTAATAAAATCTATACGTAGTTTGTGCAATGCTAAATATTTAAAAATGTTATAAATGCATCGTTTTTTTTTGTATCTTTTTTTCTCTTCTTTAAATATACACGTTGTTTTTTTTTCCTCTTTAATGTGCGTTATACAAACGAAAATACATTCTTAAAAAAAGAAACAACTAAGATCGAAAATGTCTTCTTATAATTCTTTGTCTTCTATTATACCCATTAATAATAGGAACCTCCCGGCTCCCGCCCACAGTAAAGCACAAGTGTTTTATTAATTACCAATTTTTCAACGGATTTTCTTTTTATTGACTTTAACAAATTATGGCCAACAAAAAAAATGAATAAATTTGGCAAGTAAGAAATTTATTAATCAGAATTTTTTTATTTATAATATGATATATATAATACTTGGAATACTTTATTTATTCATCATTATCTATAAAAATTGTTTCTTTTTCAAAATCTTGTATTATGCATTGTGTGTATCTTCCCTTTCCGTCTATTATACAATACTTATCCACCATAAGATATTACCAATTTCTTTATATATGATATAGTTTTCTTATGTTTACATATGTGTTTAGATGATGGATATGATTTATGGTTTCCTGTAATAAAACACATATACTAAGAATATTTTTATGGTGTTTTATCGCATGACCCTATATAATATTGTACATACTGTGTACCGAGTATACTAACAAATTTGGTTCACAAAAAAAGACATGTCCAATACTTGAGTTTGTGAAACTTTGTTAAAAATATAAATATATCAGTATTTTTCACATCTAACTTTAAGACGTTACAATTTGTTTAACGAGAAGGAGGAAGTTTCATTAAACAAACTTGCGTAATAAAAATTTTGGAAATTTTGGGAAAAATTGGATCTTAATAAAAATGGAAGATAGGAGGATTGGGTACGTTATAAGTTAAAGTATTATGCTTATATGTAAAATAAATTTTATTTAATAGGTAATTAAAAGTATTTTTAAAAAATATTGGTTTATCTAAAAAACACTATGTATTAAACATTAATTAGCCGGATTCATTTTGCCGGTTCTTTAGATTAAGGTTAGAACTAGAGTTTGGTTCAGGGTAAGGGGATTAGGATTTAAGGAGATTAAGGAGATTAGGGTTAGTAATTTTTCACGAAGTGTCACATCCTATTATTCTGTGGACTTGAAATTTTTTTTTATGTAAAAACTTTAATTGTCGTCATTAATTGTCACATCCATAATATTATATGTAACCCGGCAAAATGAAGGCGCACGCTAATTGATTGGTCAAATATCATGTGATCACTGATTATTTGTGCGATATTGATCATTTTGGAGTACGAAATCCGTCTTTTCGCACACATGAAACATTGAAACATTCTTGCATATTTGATCAACATAAATAAAGCACAACACTTATTTGCACAATATAAATAAACATAACTATTTATGCTCTGGATTTTACGATGGTTTTCCGTTTTTCTTGTTAAAAAAAAAAAAATACTTTAATTTTTGAAAAAACATAAATTTAAATTCCGCAGTAAGAATTTTTCTGTACCCGACGATGTCTAATAACGCTGAACTTGTTAACAATTCAAATGATTTAAATAAATGGATTGAAGAAGCCATTTCTAAAAAACTTATTAAATATTATGAATTTGACCTATTTTATGATATTCAAGAAATTGGTTTCGGTGGCTTTGGAAAAGTTAGTCGTGCAAATTGGAAGAATTCACATAAGCGTTACGCAATAAAATCTTTTTTTAATATCAATGATGCTACAGTTAAAGCAATTATTCGTGAGGTAATTATTAACCATATCTCATTAATTAATTATAAATATCTAAGTTTTTTATTAATGTAATATTTTATTTATTACTAGATTCAACTTCAACGTGAAGTTGATTTTCATGATAATGTTATTCGTTTCTATGGTGTCACAATTTCTAGAGGTATGATAATTGATAAGTTCTAATATTATTTTATTTTATAATATATAATAATTAATTATCTAATTCGTAAAATTTTCTTTTTAAAAAAGAAACTCAAAAAAAAGTGTATTCATTGGTGATAGAATATGCTGAAAATGGTACTCTCCGAAAATATTTAAAAGAAAATTTTGAAAATCTTACTTGGGAAGATAAACTTGATCTTGCATTCCAACTGGCTTATGCAGTATTATGTTTACACGATGAAGGGATCATGCACCGTGATTTAGTAAATATTTTACAATTTATTATGTGTTTTATTTTAATGTTTACTTTATTATAACCTTAATTAATATTAATAGCACTCCAATAACGTGTTAGTCCATCAGAAGACTATTAAGTTAGCAGATTTTGGTTTATCAAAAAGAATTGAGGAAATATCCAACCCTCAATCAAAAACATTTGGATTAATTCCTTATATTGATCCAAAAATATTCAATAGAAAAGTAAATAGTGAAAACCAAATAAAAGTATACTCATTAAACAAAAAGAGTGATGTTTACAGTATTGGCGTACTCTTATGGGAAATATCCAGTGGCAGACCACCTTTTGGTGATGAATTAAATGATCTTGGATTGGCTATGGCAATTTTTCAAGGCCTTAGAGAGAAACCTATTCCTGATACACCTGAAGAATATATAAAAATTTATACTGGTAAATACTGGCAAACTTACAATTCAAACCTACAATTTATGATTAATTAAGACATTTTTTTGTAGATTGTTGGAATATTGAACCTGATAACCGTCCAACTATCAATCAAGTGGTCAATGAATTAAAGGCAAAAATGACAAAAGAAAATATAATTATAAAAGATCTTCACTTACATGATAATAACAAGAATATTCAATCATCAAACAATCAACAGCCAATTAAAATTTCTGAAAATATTGATTCATTACATGGAGATTTATCTAAACTTATTCAAGACTTCAATATGATGAATACAAAAAAAATAGAATCTTCAATATCATTAAGTAACCAATTTGAGAATAGCTTTGATATGATAGTCAATGATATGATTAATCTTCTTGATTATGATAGTATTGAAGAAGGAAAACAAAAATTACTAACTTGTCTTAATAGCCATAATATAACTTTACAAGAATATAATAATTTATTATTAAATAATCAAAATAGCTCAAATTCTCTTGTCTTACTTGGTCAACTTAATTTTTTAGGAGTTGGAATGAGTATTAATAAGCAAAAAGCATTTCAATTAAATCAAAAGGCTGCAGACTTAGGAAATGCATTTGGAATATGTATTTTGGGATATTATTATATAAAAGGAATTGGAACTGATATTGATAAGAAAAAAGCATTTGAGTTATTACAAAAGGCAGCAGATTTAGGAAATTTATTAGGAATAAATGGTTTAGGATATTGTTATCTATATGGAATTGGAACCGATATTGATAAGAAAAAAGCATTTGAACTTTATCAAAAAACTGCAGATTTAGGAAGTGCATTTGGAATATGTATTTTGGGATATTATTATATAAAAGGAATTGAAACTGATATTGATAAGAAAAAAGCATTTGAATTATTTCAAAAGGCAGTAGATTTAGAAAATTCATATGGAATGATTGGTTTAGGACATTGCTATCAAAATGGAATTGGAACCGATATTGATAAGAAAAAAGCATTTGAATTATTTCAAAAGGCAACAGGTTTAGAAAATTCATCTGGAATAGATCATTTAGGATATTGTTATGAAAATGGAATTGGAACTGATATTAATGAGAATAAAGCATTTGAATTATATCAAAAGGCAGCAGATTTAGAAAATTTAGATGGAATGAGTAGTTTAGGACAATGTTATCAATATGGAATTGGAACTGATATTGATAAGAAAAAAGCATTTGAATTATATCAAAAGGCAGCAGATTTAGGAAATTCATATGGAATAAATAGTTTAGGATATTGTTATCAACATGGAATTGGAACTGATGTTGATAAGAAAAAAGCATTAGAGTTATATCAAAAGGCAGCAGATTTAGAAAATGCAATTGGAATATTTAATTTAGGATATTGTTATCAAAATGGAATTGGAACTGATATTGATAAGAAAAAAGCATTTGAATTATTTCAAAAAGCAGTAGATTTAGGAAATGTGGATGGAATGAATAGTTTAGGATATTTTTATCAAAATGGAATTGGAATTGATATTAATATAAAAAAAGCATTTGAATTTTATCAAAGATCAGCAGATTTGGAAAATAGTACAGCTCAATATAATCTTGCTATGATGTATGAGAATGGATTAGGAACTGTTAAAGATATAAATAAAGCAATTTATTGGTACAAAAAATCAGCTAAGCAAGGATGTCAAGATGCTCAAAATAAATTAGAAAAACTTAGGGAAAAGAATCTAACCGATTCATGTAATGTAATTTAAAAATTTTTTTATTTAAATTTAGATAAAACTAGCTGTAACCCGTCGCGCTGCGCCGGGATATATATTAATTGCATATTATAGTAATATGTATTGAAAAGAAAATTCTGATTTATGTTTAGAAATTTTGTTACTTATATAATACTAATTTTGTTTGTAATTAGAAATTGAAGAATTGAAAGTAAATAAATAATTCAAAATAAAACAAATAATAAAATTAAATAAAATAAAAATTTAAAAAGGTGAAAAAAAAACCTAAGAAAGGGGTCTGAAAGGTAGTCAGTACCTTTAGAAAAAATTTTTTTATATAGAAAAATTCTTTTACATATTAGAAAAATTTCTTGAAGTAGTTATGTAGATTTGTATTTATTAATATTGGACTAACAATTTAATTTTTGTATAATACTGAACATACAGTATTTATATTTACAATATTTACAATACAATAATGTGAGGTATGTTTATAATATGATTAAATTAAAATAATTTAGTATTACAATAACTTAAACAAATGTTGCATTATAGAATTTATGGTTTAATTATATGTTTACAGACTCATCGCAAAATTAATTAAATGTTACAAAAAAAAAAAAAATTTCTCATCACCAAGAATACCATCATATGAATGTATTATTACAGAAGATTATATCATAGTAATCTATTTAAAAAAAATTTATACCAAAAAAAAATTTCCATTATCAAATCTATTGTTACAAAAAAAAAAAAATATTCTTATCACCAAAACTTATTGTTATTACTAAAAAAATCGATAGAACTATTACTTAATAGTATTAGAATGACGCCAATCAAAAAAAAAGTAAATTTTTTTTATAACCGAGAACTAACTATTACTAATTAATATTAGTAAATGTCAGTACCGAACATAAAGAAAGACAAAGTCCGATCTATTGTCGGAAAAAAAAATCTGAAAAAATTTCTAAATTAAAAAAAAAATCCTAAAAAAAAAAATAAAAAAAATTACTAATTGTAAAAAAGAAGAGCGATACTGTTTTTAAAAAAATTTACAATTTATTAACTTAATAAGTTTAATTGTCTATTACTTATTAATATTAGCAAAACTTTAATTACCAGAAATAAAAATAATTTAAAGTATTTTATATTAGTAATTTTTCAAGCGTAGACAAATCATGTGGCAGCTAATCTAAACGTTAGGTTACACAGGAATTTTTTTAGTATTACTAACCTAATATGGAATAGATTAGGCGCGGCAGATCATGTGTTTCATATTACACAATTCAAATTATTTATATACGGTAATCTAAACATGACCAATTTTTTTAGTTATATAGATGAAAACATTACTAGGGTTATTATTTATTTATTTATTGTTATTTTGCCAATATTGCTAATAATTTTAAAAATAAAATTTATTGTGATAAATTTATAAAAATAAATAATTATTAACAACTACAAACAATACATGTGCTGTTATTTATATATAAATTCGTAATACTAAGAAATTAATTATCTTTTTATTGATCAGCCTATGTCTATTAGGATTATGCTGATTTTGACAGACTGATATTTATGTTAATGTTTAAATAATAAATATACAGTATTTGCAATCATATCGACTATAAAATTAATTAATTTATTATTATTAGAATTTTTAATATCCAAATGTATATTTTTTGTGTAATATTATCGTATTAGTAAATTTAACTATCAGCATGATCTTGTTTAGGTGTATAAAATTTTACTCTACTACACTTGGATGGGAGAACAAAAACAGTTATCAATAACATTTCATCTATCCATGTGTACCATTCAGAACATGTGACAAATTATCTGCGTAACTAGCCATTATAATATTCACTAATACTGGGATTCATTCCTAAAAGAAAATGACCGCATGGATTAACATTCATACTTACAATTGATTGTTATTAACAATGAACGAATAAGAAGCGTGGTTGAGAGAGAAGTAAGACGTTCACTGGAGATATTAGGTACGTAATAATGTACGACCCTGTCATTGATAACAAACATTTATATGTTATTATAATTACCAGGCGTTGTTGAGACTTTAGTCCAAAGGGTGGCAAGAGTGTAACTAAGCGAAGCTCACATTCAGGGCAAAGCCCACTATTATACAAATAGGACAAAAATGAGGTGACTTTAGAGCAATCTTTGTACTATACAGTGTAATTCTTAATAACGTTAACCGTTACTATAAGACTTAAAGCTACCACGCCTCTCTTCAAGTTCCTCCGGAGTATCTCCTTCAGGTAAACTATCCTCTGGGTATGAAGCAGAGGTTTCGGTATATTATCCTGGGTCTCAGACTCGTACTAGGCGGGCATTTGTACTGCAAGTGCGGACACGTTACAAAACGCCTTATAATTCGTGAGGCACACGCAGCTTTAATGGAAATTACAACCGTTCTTAGGGACACAAAAATCCCCCATTTGTTGGATAACTGAACTCTCCCCTATTTTTCGGTTTCTTATCTATGCCATCGTTTGCCATTTCATAAATCCGCAGTAAAAATCAGATGTTTATGGCTTAAGAGATTTGGGAGTTATGTTCTATTCAAAACAAACGGCATTTGTGGTCCACTACTTATGGAACTGAAATAAAACGAAAACGTTCCACTCGCATAGATGATAGAAAGTAATGCTTGAGACATACAGTGAAAATTTCAGGGTGCTCGGTATTCTGGTGTTTTTATAACAATCCGTTTCAAGTGCTGACACCGGTAACGCCCATTCCTACAAAAAAAGAAAGAGAACTCCAGAATGTCTGACCTACATGAAAGAAAAGAATTATGAAGCGTCTGATGAAAAAGAAACCAAAACAACAAAATAAATCCAAAACTGACCTACAAAAAAGAAGACTCTGAAGCAACAAAACTGAAACAACCTACAAAAAGAAAAGAATCTGAACCCAACTTACAAAAAAAAAAGAAAATTTGAACTGACCTAAAAAAAGAAAAAATCCTGAACCATCCTACAGAAAGGAAAGGACTCCCAAACTGATCTACAAAAAAGAAAAAAAAAACTGAATCTTCTCACAAAAAAAAAAATCTGCTGGCCTATGAAATAAAAAAGGGATAAATATAAATAAAAAAGAAAGGGGAATAAAGAATAAATCAAAAAAAAATATTTTTTTAAAAAGAGGGGTAACGAAGTTAGTAAAGTTAAAAAATTTTTATGAAGAGGAAATAGAAAAAATTTTTTTTTAAAAAAAAAAGAAGAGTGGAAATAAAAGAATAAAATCAAAAAAATTTTTCTTTTAAAGGAGAGTGACGAAAAAAAACTTTTATAAAGTGAGGTACGAAAAAAAAAATTTTTTTTTTAAAAGGGGGGTGACGAAAAAAGAAGAAAATTTTAGAAAAAATAACAAAAATAAGACGAGAAAAGAGAAAGGAAAGGAAAGACAGAAAGGAAGATCGGAAGATCAAACTCATCAAAGTAAGGGTTTATATAAACAAGTTAACTGCATGCACATGAATGTTCAACCAATACGTTGCAAAGTGATACACAAAGGAAAAACCCAACGTTTAACAAAGAGGCAAAGGCATACATAACGAAGCGTGAAATACGTGTGCAATTAGTTTGAAACTAAAGTTCTGTAGTCATCAACAGTATCAATATATTTTTAGTGATACGGAATTGTGCATTTTTCCGTATCCTATTATGATACGTTATTTCTAAGGAAAAAAATCGTATAAAAACTTTATAAAAAACGTATCCAATTTTTTTATAGGGAATAGTATTATCCAAAAGAATATTTCCACTGTGGAAATCATCATGAATTAAATTACTTTTATGTAAATTTAGAAGTACACTTGCAATTTTGATATTTTTCAAGTGGATTATATTTTTTTTTATTAATAAATTAGATCCTTCATTTGCTAAAGGCATTACTATCGATGTTTCTGGACCTTGAGTTATTCCAAAAATGCGTACAGTTGACAAAGCATTTGAACTCACACATTGTAAATGATTTTTCATCTAAAAATTAAGTTATTTATCAAAATAAATACTAATATTCGAAGAATTTATTTTTCATTTTTATTAAGTGGTGACTTGACATTTTTTTCTTTTGCAATTTCATAATCCTCTTGGACACTATTACCAAAAGTTATAAACCCATCTAACCAAATTGCCTTATAAACCACCATGAGTTAGATATTCGATAATTCTTAATCTTTTAAAGGAATCTATTCTATAAAGTCACGTTGACTGTTAATGAGCCTCTTGGATAAACTTGCAATGTATTTATTTCCGCTAGTCTAATTCTGTTGTAATAATTTGCCAATGCAAGTCAGGCACCTAAGACCAGTATTTGGTCGTTTACAATTAAAATATATGTTATGTATGCCATTAATACAGTATTTAAAAAAACACTGAAATTATGAAATTCCAACGAAGTTATATTTATGTTGGTTGATTTTCAAACAAATTAATCTATATAAGGTCATCTAAATAAAAATGATTGGCTTTAGAGTTTCGATCCGTAGCGGTTTTATCCGGTTTTTATCCGGATACCGGCTCGGTTAATTTAGGTTGGGACCACCAAAATTAATAAAAATTTATGGAATAATATTATTTTAATTCTGGCCGAAATTATAGTCCACTCAAAGCCGAAATTTGTAACCTTTTTTAATCATAATCCCACGTTAAAATATTTGAGGTTTTATCCGGATCGAAACACTAATTGGCTTATCGTGTATTACACTAACGGAGTTAGTTTTAACTTTATAAATTTTAAATTTCGAAGAATTACAAAAGAGAAATCTATACATAGAATATGTTTACTCTAATTAAATAAATATTTTCAACATATTATATCATATTTTTGAAATAGGACTGTTCAGATTTTATTTATTTTATTTTTAATACTGTATTCATAAAAAAAAAAATAAATTAAATAAACTAAGATTTTTGTTGTTTATTATCAACAAAAAAAAGTTTATATATTTATATATATGAATTTAGAATTATATATATTAAATTGTTGCAAATTTTATATCTACCTACTAGTAGAAATACACCATATTTTTATTATCAAAAAAATCAAGTAATCTAAATAAACAATTTCAACTTTGAATAGTCCTGCTGATTCAGTTTATTCTACGCTAAAATTTTTTGCAATACAAAAAATAGTTACGAATATAATATAGTCAATTGCCTACTTTTTAATTAGAAATTACCACATTTAGCATCACTATTGATCTACATCCATCATGTTTGTCATCAAATTTAAAGCTGAAAATTATTTCTTTTTTGTGGATGAAACGCCATCAATTTTTATCGCAGAAATTATAGCAGTGTTTGTGATATGTCTAATTATTTATAAAAATTTTAGATTTAGAGGTTAAAACTGTCACTATGATAGAAACGTGGTACAAGTTATATTAAAGCTGAAACGCTAGATGGAGTTGGACGCTAGTTGAATTCATACCAGATTTTTTGTGATATCTGATCATTAATTTGCACCGATAATGTAAAAAGTTATTTTCATGGTACATCAAAATGGCAGATAAAGTGTTATGGTTATCTGACTTGCAATTATTATCATTGGCAAATAGCATTGTAATTTGTAAATACTGTAAAATTATGAAAAATAGAATAAGTGATAATGATGATTAAAATTTTTGTCGTACATATTGTAGTTAAAACATAAAGTTTTATAGTAGTACATTTTAACTAAAATTTTCAATTAAATTTTATGTATATTTTTGTTAATTTCGGTGCACTTTAATTAAATTTGACTGTAAGCTTTACCTATTTTTCTAGATAAGGTTCACTATATAAAATTTCTTGTATTCTGGGATCCTCTCATTAATCAGAAATTATAAAGTTATCTAAGTTGAAAATGTTAAAAAAGTATAAAATTAAAATGTTTGAAAAGTAAATTACAGTAATAAAAAGGTTAAAAAAATTTGGCATAATATTTTTTTTTTTACCTAAACTTTCACTTAATAATGTTATTTCATTAATAATTCCTTTTTTTTCATCTATTACGAATTTAGTGCTTAATTCTTCCTGAGATAAAATTTCATTTATTTTTGCAGAGTAATTTATTTTTCTGCTTGTGTAGCAAGATAATGGATGATTCTTAGTAATTAGTTCATTACCTAAATAAATATTTTAATAGACTTTTTATAATAATTTGATAAAAGAAATCCGAATAATTAAATGAAATAAAAAATTTTATAACTCACTAGGGACAGCTATAATTTTATTACCAAAGTCTTTCGGATAATAGTTATACCAAAAAAAAATGATTTGATTTAATTCATCAGCTGTTGGCCTTTTATTAGGATCAGAATCCCAACACCTCTTCATTAATCTTGCATAAACTGGCAATGTACCTTTAACGATTTCTGGTCTCAAACCTTTACAAATATCTAAAGAAAGATTAAAATCATGAGGTCTATCGTTGAAAGTAGGAATACCAGATGTAAATTCCCACATAATAATTCCAAAAGAATAAATATCGGCTGCTTTAGTATATGGTTTACCACGTAATACCTCTGGAGCCATATAAGGAATCACTCCATAAATTTCATTCGAATTAATAGTTTGATTTACTGGTCTACTTAATCCAAAATCACTTATATAATTTATAGAGGCAACATTACTACTACAAAGGATATTTCCACTATGGAAATCACCATGAACTAAATTACGTTTATGTAAAGTTAGAAGTGCATATGCAATATCCGCTAAATCTTCATATTTTTCAAGTGGATTATATTTTATTATTAATAAATTAGATCTTAAATTTCCTCCATTCATTAAATTCATTACTATCAGGTAGTTCGATGTTTCTGGATCTTGGGTTATTCCAAACATGGGTACTGCTGCTGCATTTGAACTCAACATACATTGTAAATGATTTTTCAACTAAATATTAATCAAATATAAATAAATAATAAGTTATTTTATTAAAATAAATGCTGCACATGTTTTTTTTTTTTGAAAGAAAACTTACTTCATTTAAGAAATAATCACTAATATTTGAAGAATTTTTTAAGCTTTTTAATGCAACGCGAATTCCCTCTTTTTCATTTTTATTAAGTGGTGACTTGACATCTTTTTCTTTTGCAATTTTATGATCCTCATAATTAAGTGGATTACGATGTCTTTTGACACCATAATTTATATATCCATCTAACCAAATTGCCTTATAAATGGTACTGAAACCGCCATGAGCTAAATATTCAATATTTCTTAATCTATTAAAAGGAATCCATTCTATAATTTCATAAGAATTATTTGCTTTTAGTTGAGCCTCTTGGATAAACTTGTCGATGTATTTATTTCCGCTAGTCCAATTCGGTTGTAATAATTCACTAATGCATTTTCGGCATAAATCACCGGTTTTTGGTCGTTTACAATCGAAACATACGTCCAACATGTTTAAAGAACTGAAACGCTGAAATTACGAAGTTATATTATTTATATATGTTGATTTCAACAAATAACCTAATAAGGTCATCTGGATTATCATGTATTACATTAACGGAGTTAATTAATTCCGAAGAATCACACGAGAATATCTTTTATTTTACATAGAATATTTTTTTATATCTAATTAAATAGATATTCTCAACATATTATATCATGTACTATATCAAATGTTGTTAAAATAGGACTGTTCAGATTTTATTTATTTTTATTATTATTATTCCGTCATTTATTCATTAAAAAAAGAAAATTCAATAAACTAAGATTTTTATTGCTTATTAACAAAAAAGTTTATATATATATTTAAGAATTTAGAATTATATATAATAAATGGTTACTAAACTTTATATCTACCTATACGAAATACACCATATTTTTAAAATATATTATTAAAAAAAAATAGAAATTTTTATCTACATAGTAAGAGTTGATGATTTTCACGGCTGCGCCGTGAAAATCATAATATTTATACGACACGTGAAATAACTCCGTCCAGTGATGGGAAAAAGTGGAAAGACTATAAAAACACGTGAGCATGAAAAATATCATCAGAAACATTACAGGCATGAATATATCATCAAAAAATCACTGGCGACCAATTAGTAAACATGAGATAATCTAGAATAAATAATTCCAAACTTTCACTAGTCCTGATTCGGTTGATTCTTCGCAAAAAAATTAAGAAAAAAAAAAATTTTTTTTTTGCAAAAATTAATGGTACAAAAAAATAATAAATAATTACAAATACAATATAATCTCAATTGTCTACTCTTTTAAAATTTTCTTTAATCGGGAATTCTAAAGTTTTCTAAGTTGAAAATTTTTTTTTAAAAAAAAGTATAAAATTAAAATTTTTTGAAAAATAAGTAAAAATTATAATAAAACATGTTTAAAAAATTTGGTATATAAATTTTTTTTTTTTACCTAAATTTTCACTTAATAATGTTATATCATTAATAATTCCTTTTTTTTCATCTATTACGATTTTAGTGCTTAGTTCTTCCTGAGATAAAATTTCATTTATTTTTGCAGAGTAATCGATTTTTCTGCTTGTGTAACAAGATAATGGATGATTCTTTGTAATTTGTTCATTGCCTAGTAAATAAACGGTTTAAAATAAATAAAGTAATCTTATAATAGATAATAATTTTCAATAAAGTCATTCAATTCTTTTTTAACTTACTAGGAATTACCCTATCATTCTCGTAACATTTCGGTAAATAATCATACCAAAAATAAATGATTTGATATAATTCATCAGCTGTTGGTCTTTTATTAGGATCAGAATCCCAACACCTCTTCATTAATCTTGCATAAACCGGCAATGTACCTTTAAAAATTTCCGGTCTCAAACCTTTACAAATATCTAAAGAAAGATTAAAATCATGAGGTCTATTGTTGAAAGCAGGAATACCAGATGTATATTCCCACATAATAATTCCAAAAGAATAAATATCAGCAGCTTTAGTATATGGTTTACCACGTAATACCTCTGGAGCCATATAAGGAATCACTCCATAAATTTCATTCGAATTAATAGTTTGATTTACTGGTCTACTTAATCCGAAATCGCTTATATAAAATGAACTATAGGAAATATTACTATTTAAAAGAACATTTCCACTGTGGAAATCACCATGGATTATATTACATTCATGTAAAGTTCGAAGTGCATTTGCTATACGCATTAAATTATAGTATTTTTCAAGTGGATTATATTTTTTTATTAATAAATTAGATCTTAAATTTCCTCCATTCATTAATTCCATTACTATCATGTAATTCGATGTTTCTGGATCTTGGGTTATTCCAAATATGCGTACTGTTGACAAATCATCTGAACTCAAACAGTGTAAATGATTTTTCAACTAAATATTAATTAAATATAAAATAAATAATAAAGTTATTTTATCAAAATAAATACTGCATATATATATTTTTTTTTAAAAAAAAAAAACTTACTTCATTTAAGAAATCATCACTAATATTTGAAGAATTTTTTAAGCTTTTTAATGCAACATGAACTCCCTCTTTTTCATTTTTATTAAGTGGTGACTTGACATCTTTTTCTTTTGCAATTTTATGATCCTCACAATTAAGTAAATTACGATATCTTGCGACAGAACTTATATACCATCTAACCAAATTGCCTTATAAATGGTACTGAAACCGCCATGAGCTAAATATTTAATATTTCTTAATCTATTAAAAGGAATCCATTCTATAAATGCACCATAACTGTTTACTTTCAATTGAGCCTCTTTGATAAACTTGTCGATGTATTTATTTCCGCTAGTCCAATTAGGTTGTAATAATTTGCTAATGCAAGTCAGACAATAAATACCAGTTTTTACTCGGTTACAACGGAAACATACGTCAACCATGTTTAAAGAAACACTGAAATTACGAAGTTATATTTATGTATGTTGATTTTCAACAAATAACCTATATATCTGAATTATCATGTATTAGTAATACATGATAATCCACATTAACGGAGTTAATTATTCCGAAGAATTACACAAGAAAAATTCTTTTATTCTACATAGAATATCCAACTAAATAGAAATTCTCAACATATTATATCATATGTATCAAATGTTGCTAAAATAGGACTGTTCCGATTTTATTTATTTTATTATTAATATTCATTTATTCATTTAAAAAAAAAAATTCAATAAGATTTTTATTATTTATTGTTTATTAACAAAAAAAGTCTATATATTTAGGAATTTAGAATTATATAGTACAATAAATAGTTACAAATTTTATATCTATCTATGCGAAATACACCATATTTTTAAAATGTATTATTAAAAAAAAAAAATCGAAATTTTTATCTATAAAGTAAGTAATCTAAAATAAACAATTTCAAACATTCATTAGTCCTGATTCGGTTGATTCTTCGCAAAAAAATTAAGAAAAAAAAATTTTTTTTTTGCAAAAATTAATGGTACAAAAAAATAATAAATAATTACAAATACAAATATAATCTCAATTGTCTACTCTTTTAAAATTTTCTTTAAATCGGGAATTCTAAAGTTTTCCTCTTTTAAAATTTTCTTTAAATCGGGAATTCTAAAGTTTTCTAAGTTGAAAATTTTTTTTTAAAAAAAAGTATAAAATTAAAATTTTTTGAAAAATAAGAAAAAATTATAATAAAAGATGTTAAAAAATTTGGTATAATGTTTTTTTTTTTTACCTAAATTTTTACTTAATGATGTTATATCATTGATAATTTCTTTTTCTTCATCTATTACGATTTTATTGCTTAGTTCTTCCTGAGATAAAATTTCATTTATTTTTGCAGAGTAATCGATTTTTCTGCTTGTGTAACAAGATAATGGATGATTCTTTGTAATTTGTTCATTGCCTAGTAGATAAAGGTTTAAAATAAATATAGTAATCTTATAATTGATAATAATTTTTCAATAAAGTCATTCATTTTTTTTTTTAACTTACTAGGAATTTTATTCCTTTTATTCTCGTAACATTTCGGAAAATAATCACACCAAAAAGCAGTGATTTGATGTAATTCTTCAGCTGTTGGTCTTTTATTAGGATTAGAATCCCAACACCTCTTCATTAAACTTGCATAAACTGGCAATGTACTTTTAACAATTTCTGGTCTCAAACCTTTACAAATATCTAAAGAAAGATTAAAATCATGAGGCCTATTGCTAAAAGCAGGAATACCAGATGTAAATTCCCACATAATAATTCCAAAAGAATAAATATCAGCTGCTTTAGTATATGATTTCCCACGTAATACCTCTGGAGCCATATAAGGAATCACCCCATAAATTTCATTCGAATTAATAGTTTGATTTACTGGTCTACTTAATCCAAAATCGCTTATATAACATGGACTATAGCTATAATGTATAAGAATATTTCCACTGTGGAAATCACCATGGATTATATTACATCTGTGTAATTTTAGAAGTACATATGCTATACACGCTAAATTATAGTATTTTTCAAATGGATTATATTTTTTTATTAATAAATTAGATCTTAAATTTCCTCCATTTATTAATTCCATTACTATCATGTAATTCGATGTTTCTGGATCTTGGGTTATTCCAAATATGCGTACTGCTGACGAAACATTTGAATTCATACATTGTAAATGATTTTTCAACTAAATATTAAATATAAATAAATAATTTTATCAAAATAAATACTGCATATGCTTTTTTTTTTAAAAAAAAAAAACTTACTTCATTTATGAAATCATCACTAATATTTGAAGAATTTTTTAAGCTTTTTAATGCAACATGAACTCCCTTTTTTTCATTTTTATTAAGTGGTGACTTGACATCTTTTTCTTTTGCAATTTTATGATCCTCATAATTAAGTGGATCACGATGTCTTTTGTCACTAGAAATTATATATCCATCTAACCAAATTGCCTTATAAATGGTACTGAAACCGCCATGAGCTAAATATTTAATATTTCTTAATCCATTAAAAGGAATCCATTCTATGATAATTTCATCTAAATTTACGTTTACTTTCAATTGAGCCTCTTTGATAAACTTGTCGATGTATTTATTTCCGCTAGTCCAATCCGGTTGTAATAATTTGCAAATGCAAGTCAGACAATTACAATAGAAACATATGTCAACCATGTTTAAAGAAACACTGAAACTATAAGATAAATTATTTTCAACGAAAATATATTTTATATTTTTTTAATCATTATCATACTATATTAAGTAATCTAAAAAATGGTATGGGCTTCTATTAACAAGGAATAAGTAAATTTTTACCAGATTTGGATAAACAACGTTTCTAATTCTAGTATATAGTTTACTTATATATAAGGTTTGTTTTATTGATTTATTACTTTTAATGCAAATCACTTTAAGACATATTTTTGGTTTCTTTTTTTATTTTACCATTTTAAATTAAAAATTTCGAGACTTATTATTTACTCAATATAGTATTAAATGAATTAAAACGAAAAAAACTCAACAGTTATTTTGAAACACAATAATCAGAAATTCATATGCTTGTATTACCAAAAAACCAAACTTGTCTCAAAAAGAATTATATGATTTTTTACAAAAATATTTTAAATAGAAAATTATACATTTACTAAGAAAAATATAAAAATTTGTAAATGATTGAAATGATTGTTATTGATATGTTAGCCAGAATTTAGGTTAGTTCATGAAAAATTATATACTAGGACGATCGAGCTTTGTAAATAATTTAATGGCGCAGATGCGAATTAAGAAATGATAAGTTTTAATAATACAAAATACAAACATAATAATATTGATGACAATAAGTATGAGATAAAAATAAAAATTCCTTTTTCAAGATAATTCTAATAAATGAATCTCACTCATCATCAAGAAACACGTATTCCTTAAAATGTCGATTATTAAAAGTATTGTTTTGTATTTATTTAAATGCGTCAAATAATGTACAGTACACTATAGTTTTATTTTAGGGAATATACAATAAAAAAAATTATATTATACTTCTTATACTCGTTATTGTAAAATTTTCTTTTAAAGTGTAACAAATAAAATATATATAAGGCTTAAGGTACGAGTACAATTACATAATTTTTGCATAACTTGGTACAATCCAGAAATTACACAAGTGTTTCAAACAATTCTAATAATATATTGACGATCAATTAATTTCATTTAAAATGGTCCTAACTATAATTAATATATTGTGTTATTATTATCATCGTATCACTTGAATGAATTAAAAAAGTAGTTTAAAATAAAAAATAGTATTATCACTTTA
Source organism: Rhizophagus irregularis (assembly GCF_026210795.1). Lineage (NCBI taxonomy): Eukaryota > Fungi > Glomeromycota > Glomeromycetes > Glomerales > Glomeraceae > Rhizophagus > Rhizophagus irregularis. Next base: position 2,705,205 of record NC_089435.1, on the reverse strand, counting down.
ATTAGTTAACACATAAATATGTACGTGGCGAACTGGCAATAATTAACATGTGTTAATCATTAGTTTATTTGCGTATTATACATTACGTACGTCTGATAACTGTACGTCTGATGCCGTACCATTTTCTTTTTCTTGACCATTCATTCCATACTTTTTAATTTCATCCTTTAAGATACTAATCTTATTATATTTCCTTAAATTGGATTCATTGACTGATAACAAACCTGTTAAAAAACATGTTATGTACTGATTGTAGTGATGATTTTTTGGTGTTCATCAGTGATTCAACACTTCAACCGCCGGGTTGTTACGAGCTATAAAAGTTTGATTCTATATGTGACGTTAACGTAGGAGGTTCCAGATCTCGTACATATTCTTAAATCTTTGTCTGTGATTTCAATCTCACGCCCTATTGTACTTCTATTGTACTTGAATGACAGGAAGCGTACCGATTGATTCCGATCACGAATTTTAATACACGTGGAAATGAATCAACGACACTACAATCAACAAACTAACTGCTAATGTAACAATCTTTCCTTGTAAATCATGTATGCATGCCTGAGGTGGCACTACACCAAAGTATCTTTTACTAATTTTTGATAGGATACGATAAAAATGTTGATCTCGCCCAACTGACGAGTGACGACACGGTTAAAGACGACGAAAAATCAATTATGATAAATTATATAAATAAAAAATGAAAAATAATATGAATTTATGTACTTTATATATAACAATTCATTTTATTTTATTTTTTCTCGTTTTTTTTTCTTTTTTTTTTTTTCTAAAAAACATCAAGTAAAAATCAATAAAAAAAAAAATGTTGTAATATTTGTGTATATATACAAAATATATATTTTTAAAAAATGTTAATTTTTTTTTTTTTTTTTGTATAAAATGTATTTAAAGAAAATAGTTTATATGTATATTCTTTTATAAAAATAAAAATTCTAATAATAGAAATCAAAAAAAAAAAAAAGAAATAATATGTATAATTTTTTTATATGACAAAACAAAAAAAAAAAGGATAAAAAAAAAATAAAAAAAAATGATAAAGAAAATAAAGAAATAATAAATAATACAAAAAATTTTTTTTTCAAATAAATTTACAAACGAAATTTTTCGAATTTTTCGTACAATTTTTTTTTTTCATAATAGTAAAATAACAGTAAGAAATAATAATAATAATAATAATAAAACACTTTATACAAAAAAATTATATAATTCATCAATCACTCTTTCTTCCTAACCTTCGCGGAAAAATTGTTCATCTCATTAAAACCTTCCCGTCACGTATTAAGTATCCGCAATTTTAAAAATTGTCTTTATTGTCGTCATTTAAATTTTTATCGTTTTGAGCAAATTCCACTTTACTTTTTAGATTTTGAGCAAAACTATTGTGAGGATCAATAACCAATACTACATTAATATCCAATAAAGCGTAATCATACATTTCTAATGAATAATAAACATAACTCCTTTCACATAACCCAAAAATATTATTAGGATCTCTTAATAAGGCCTTATTAAAATCTATTAAAGCCTCATCAAATTTACCAATTATCCTATATACACTACCACGATTTAATAAAGCTTTATTCTCATATTTAATATTATACGCTCTATCTTTAGCGTTACGTAAACTACTTGTTAAATCTTCTAATGCTTTTGTATAACATCCAAGGGAACGATATAATGCACCACGAACCGAAAGTGGATAACACCAATTTGGTTGTAAATCCAACACCCTATTTAAATCTTCTAAAGCCTCATCATATTTTTCCAAAGTGAATAGTACTTCACCTCTATAACATAAAGCCCAACTATTTTCAGGTTCAATCGATAACGCTCTATCTAAATCTGATAAAGCTTTATCGTATTTTCCAAGAGTATTATATAAAGCGCCACGTGTTTCCAAGGTAAAAGCGTGATTAGGATCATATTCTAACGCTTTATCCAAATCAATTTGAGCTTCATAATATCTACTCAACATATAATAAATAGCTCCACGATTCGCCAAAGCGAACACACTAGAAGGTTTTAATTGTAAGGCGTAATCTAAATCACGTAAAGCTTCTTCATATCTACGAAATGTTCTATTTAAAGCACCTCTACTCTCACGCGCCAGTAAATTATTAGGTATAAGAGTTATGGCATTATCTAAATCATTTAAAGCTTCGGCACCTTTTCTTAACATTCTATAAACTTCACCACGACTTGTTAGAGCAAAAGCATTACCAGGATCTATTTCAAGAGCTTTATCGAAATCTGTTAAAGATAAGTCAAAACATTGAATTAAACGATACACTTCACCTCTACCCCTTAATAAGAAAGCATCATTAGGTTCAATACTTAATGCATGATTAAGATCGTTAATAGCGGATTGATAATTTCCAAGTAAACGATGTATTTCACTTCTATGTTTAAGTAAAGATAAATTATCCCTTTCTAATTTTAAAGCTTCATCAAAATTATAAAGTGCTTCATTTAAATTTCCTAAAGCTTGATAAATTTCACCACGATTCTTATGACCAAAAACAGATTTAGGGTTCAATTTTAGTATATTATCAAAATCCATTAAAGCTTCAACATTTTTACCCATTTGTCTAAAAAGGGCACCCCTCCTTTCTAACGCTAAAGTATTATTTTCTTCCCTTTCCAAAGCACTATTTAAATCAGCCAAAGCCATATCAAATCTACCTATAAGACGATAAACTTCACCACGATTAGCCAAAGTGGAAGAAGTATTTCTAGGATCCAACATTAAAACATTATCTAAATCATCTAAAGCTTCAGGGAATAATTTTAAATTACAATAAACTTTTGAACGACGAGTTAAAGTATAAGAATTATTTGGTTCTAAATTTAAAGCAGAATTAAAATCACTAATAGCCTCAGCATATTTTGCCAAAGAACAATTAACTTCAGCTCTAGCCCTAAAAGCGAAAGCATTTTGTTGTAATTTTAAGGATTTTGATAAATCTATCATGGCCATATCAAATTTTTCCATTAATCTATAAACTTCACCTCTTAAAGCGTAAGCTCTTGGTTTTTGAGGATGACGTTGAATTGCAATACCTAAATCTTGTAAAGCAGAATTCCATTTAAACATTTGATGATAAGCGTAAGCCCTATCACATCTTGCAGAATAAGAACCGGGATGTTTATCCAATACTCTCGTATAATATATTATTGATTCATGAAAATTTTTTTGTTCCATCAATTCATGAGCTTTTGATAGTTGAGGATTGTCTTTTTTTGATTTTGTAAAGAATTTCTTTAATTTAGTTTGATGATTATTCTGAGTATTTAAATCATTATTTGAAATATTTAAGGAGGACATTTTATAAGGAGGAATTTCAGATTTATAATTATTATCAATGGAAGAAGAAGAGATGGTAGTATTATTACTATTTGTACTAATAGTATTATTAGAACTACTACTACTACTGCTATATTGTTGATGTTGATGTTGTTGATGATGATTTTGATGATTATGATGATTATGATTATGATTACCGCCATTACCGCCTATCCTACTAAAACCACTAAAAGTAGATTTAGTAAATTTACGACTTATTACAGGAACTTGATTTGTAGTAGAATTAATATTAACAAATGTTGTTGTTGTAGAAGCACCACCAGTACTAACACTACCATTATTATTAATGTTGACGTTGAGTTTTTTGTTGATGTTGATGTTGTTGTTGTTGATGATGGATTTATTGATGTTGAGGTTGTTTAGACTATTATTGACGTCGCCAAGGCTTTTATTAAAATTGTCGTCATTTAAAGGTGAATCTTGTGTTAGAGAAGATGATAATGATGTAACGAATGGTTGTGATGCTTGACTATCAGGTTCTGATGCACGACGTGGTCGAATTAACATAGGATTTATGACTTCGGGACTACGATAAAACTACGAAAGTAGACGCAGCATGACGTAAATAAAGGAATATGATAATAATAAAATGTAAAGGAAAAGATGATTAGATAACTTACTTCATTTGCTTCATAACTTGAATTTCTTGCAATCGAAGTTGTATGACGTCTAAATTGTCTTACTTGTTCCATTTTTGTACACTATCAGTATGAGTAGGTGTAAGTGCGGAATAATTACTTTAAAAATGTGGAATGAATATCGATATATCGACTATGGACAATATCGACTATGAAAGTAATATCGACTATGAAGATAATATCGACTATGAAAGATATATCGACTATGAAAGATATATCGACTATGGAAGATATATCGATTATGGAAGTATATTGACTATGGGATTAAATACAATATCAACTATTAGAAAATATATATATAAATTTAAAAAATAAGGTTTTTATTTATTTTATTTTATTTATATAGAGCAAAGTTATTATTTTTTTAAAAAAAAATCCAATATTTCAAGAAAATTTTTCGTTGTATTCATAAAAATATTATACTTGATAGAAAAGAAAAGAAAAGAAAAGAAAAAAAAATAAATTTTTTTAATAGAGGAAAGAAAAAATAAAATAATACAAAATATATATTTATTTTAATACATTCGGAATGGTTTTTTTATTTTGTTTTTTTATCGATAAACAATAAAATACATACGTAAGACGTAAGATAAGTAATTGCGGAACGTAAAAATTTTTTAAGATTTGTGAATGTTTGTTTTAAAAAATCGTTTTAATAATAAAATGTAGTGAAATTGTACAAAAAAGAAAAAAAGTGTGAAATAAGTTGAAATAGTTACAAAAAAAAAAAAAAGTGAAATTTAAAATTTTTTTTTTTTACTTTAAATAATATAAAGGCATCGTTCATCCGATTAGAAAAATAAAAAAAGATACCAAATAAGGGTAAATTGAAAAATATAATAATTTTTTTTTTTATTTGGCTTAGGGCGGAATTTTAAATACTTTTTTGATATGCTATATTTAATCTATAGTTGCATTAATAAACCTGATTGTTTTATTTATAAAGGACCAAAATTCCCTAAATGAATAATAAATCAGGTATTTTAACATCATCATTTTATTTTTAATTACATCAAATGATTTTTATTTATTGAACATGTTTTAGATCCTGATGAATTAATCTTTTGGAACCTTAAATTATTAAATAACAATGAAAATACCGAAAAAGTAAAAGGAAAAAAAATCCGATTACTAAAAGGTTCAAAATCTATTAATAGAATGACAGGTTTGGAAATGATACGAGGAGATTCTTTACCGTAAAAAAAAAAATTCCGAAAATATGAAAATATTTCTTAATGCAAAACATTACAAACAAATCATATATTTCCCTGTAATAAAAATTACCAAATAAAGTAAAGTATTTTACGCAGGTTTATTTAACAAATATCTCTTATTCAGGTAATCAATACATTTTTCTTTTTCCAATAGTATTATAAAGTTATATTGTAATTATTAACTTAAATTTTTGTACGAATATATTATATGCACGTCAACAATTTACTTTAGTTACATTAAAAGGCATCAAATAATTTTTTATCATTTCTTCATTTTCACATTTTTTTTTTTTTTTTTTTTTTGACTTCGAATTTAAGAACTAAAAGAAGTTTATATGTATTGTAAATCGGTTATCGCCAAATCCGGAGTTTTCACGGAGATAAAAAAAAAATAATGTATAAATAGAAAAAAATTCACAAAAATAATAAGAAAAAAAATTTTTTTTTTTTCTATTAATGGTCCCCGTTTGGGTTTCAAATGTGTTACGATTTAATTGATTAACTTATAATGGTTAATTTAGGTTACACTCACATTACATTATTTATTCTGATAATTTATTTAGTGACTGATTTCTTTATGATAAATTGTACTGCGTTGTGCTAACATAATAAGGAACTTTTAAATGCTTATTAAAAATCCGAACACCGAACTTCCGGGAAATCATTATGTCATTTTGATCGTCTTTTGTATTACGCTTTATTATGTAAATAATATTCGGTATTATGTATACACCGATGTTTTTTAGGTGCCGTCGGAATTGCCGAATTGAAATTACGGTATTACGAAATGTTGTATTTTACCCTTTAAGATCATCATCATTATAAGACTTACGGATTACAAATTATCTATGGCATAATTGTGTAATTTTTGTATATTTGGCATTTTTAAATAATTACGGCATTACGGCGATTTAATATAAGCTTCATATGCCATAATTAATTCCGACGGCAAGTATACACCGATGTAAATTACTCCACCGGTATAAAAAAAAGTATAAAAAAGTATAAAATCCATCGGTGTATCGTTATTCCATGGGTATCTAATAAATACTCCATATACTGCTGTACACCGATGTTCCCCTGGCATTCGTAAAAATTCCGTGAAAATGGTACATTCACGGATATTTATGGATATTCATGTTTATAGAGATGAAAATTTTCATGATTTAAGGCTATAAATTCCATGAAAATGATACATTCCCGGAAAAAAACATGGAAATATAAAACACGGATCAACATTTTTTACAGTGAGTAATTTTAGTTACATTCTTTCAGTTAATAAATCAAAATATCTGTAATATCGGCAAAAATTAACTTGGTGCGGGCCAGGTGATAAATATGTAGTGTTGATAAATTCGTTTTATACAAAAAAATGAACTAGATTATTGTATATTAGTTAGTTCAATGACATCTATTGCATTAAAAATATAAATACTAAATTATCAGTTTCATCGTAAAAAAAAGATAATGATCCAGTCGTCATTTTACCATGACAAACTATAATGAATTTAGTCTGGTAAAGAAGTATAATCACAACAAGAATTACGAAAATTTATTTTTTGCATAATGTATTTATATCGTGAATTCTACTCGGAAAATTATCCGGGAATTTTGTACGTTGTCGTTACCTTTCTTTACCAAAATAAATCTCATTGATACGCAAAAATGAACGTAAAATCGCAAAAATGAACGCAAAATCGCAAAATGAATACAAAATAAGGGATATAATATAATCATTTAATAAAGTTGAGACAAAATCTAGAAATAAATAAATATAACGCCAATCAATTTGAAAAATTATTTTGCAAGAAGTATTCTTTACTCTACATACCGTATCCTTCAAATAGTATGTTTAAAAGATTTAAAAATTTCAAAAAATGACAATTTAAATACTTTGAATAAATACGAACAAAAAAGGTTTGTGTTCCAATTGTGAACGACTAAAAACTGATTATAATTGGCAATAGTAAAACATTTTAACATGATTTTATTAAATGAACTAGTGAAAATAAATACGTTAACAAATTTATCCAAGAAGCTCAACTGAGTGCAAGAAATCGATTTGAAGGTATAGAATGGATTCCTTATAATAGATTAAGATATTTTACTGAGGGTGGTTTTAGCACCATTTATAAATTTGGCTAGATGGATTTATACTAAAAATCTAAAATGGTGTAATGAGATCCAAACACCCTATAAAAAAAGTCGTTCCGTGATTTATATTATGGGCCGCCGTAGACGCAAAAGTATATACAAAAGTTATATATTTTTGTATATTCAAATGATCACTTTTGTATATTTAAATAATTTTTGTATATACTTTTTGCGTCTACGGCAGCCCATATTTCATAACAAAGTTTATGTTAATCTAGTCATATTTATTTAAATCTATTTATAGACAATGCACTAATTACCAAAAATCGTTCATTATCTTGTCATATAATCAGAAAAATCTATTACAGTTTATATAACGATATGAGGAAATATCGTTATATCAAAGTTATACCGATATTTATATGTCCTCACATATAGTGGGAAAATAAAATTTTATTGGTATATCAAGTTTTTAATAGTATATCGGTATATCGAGGTTAGACTGTATTCTGCGAATCTGCAAGGGTTTACCACAAAATCCTGACAACTATAATATCGACAGTCTATAATCTTAATACAATAATCTCAACAATCCCAACAAATTCCGGTTGAATCAACATCCCGATAGTCGTAAATTTAACAGTTAAAATCCAGAAGTTATTTTCCAATAAGTGTATAATTTTTAAAAACGCTGTGGCGCAGGCGCAGTATCGTGTCAAATATATCGTTATAATTTGATTAGTATTTTAAAACGCAAATTGTTTTCATATTACCGAAATTGTTTTAAATGAATCATAAACTGACTATGATGCACGAATTACATTACCATTTCAAATTTGTCATCTTATTTTTCATAAATATAATTTTCTTCAAATAATTGAGCCACATCATTTGCTTCAGGAGACATTTTTGATTTTAGGATATTAATTAAACACTATTCTGAAGGTAAAATGCAAAGGTAAAATAAATGTCATAGCACGAGATTGAAAAGTTCAACGGTTGTCTTTTAAATTAGAAACAATCGCATTGAAAATTAACGTTAACCAATCTCAAATTTATCCGGTTGAATTTCAGGGTTTGACTTTAGATCATCAAGACTGTGACTATATCAGGATTTTAATTTAAATCGGGATTTGAATTTCAGACTGTCGATATTATGGTCAGGATTTTTGGGAGATCCATCCTTCAAAGCTAACCGAAATTTTATTATATCAAGAAGAATTAAGTTCTAAATTCATAACAGACGAAAGAAAACGGATGCTACAATGAAACAAACTTTTCGTAATTTTTTTCATATTACAAACATAATTTAATTATTTTATTTATTTATTAGAAAAATGTATGATTTATTATTCAAAATTAAGTAGTAAATTGTTAATAAATATTTCGTATCTTTTTTTTTATACTGTAGATCCTTTCTAAAGAAAATGATAGTGGGTTTTCTTTTCTGCTCGGTGAAAATGTCGCATTCTGAATCTGAGAACCTATGTAAAAAAGGATGGAATTAATTTTTTTTTATTAGTAGAGTTGTTAAATAATGATAAATTAAAAATTGATTGAAAAATAAGAAAAATGCAATGTAAATTATATAATTATGACTCATGACTAAATTATGATTGTTATGAATAATGTTCAAATTGTTACAGTATATGCCATTAACGTGTAAGAGAGTTAGCTTATTTATATCACTTGTTTAAGAGCATTTTTTCTTTGAAAGAAATTTTTATCAATGTCAATCCATCATGATTTCCCGTACGTATATTATTTTTCAATCTGGATTGACCATTAAGCTATGATTCTCAAAGGGATAATGACCTACACTGAAGTATCAAATAGGAATAGTGACCGAATCCTGGTTCTGTTTCTGCTTGCATAATATATCTCTCAAGACATTGGCGGTGGAAAAGGTAATCGGAATTTTAGGATTACTCTTTGGAAAATACTGCAAGGATTGAGTTTCGGAATTCTGCTGGGGATAGTTGAAATCTCTTGATTTCGAAGATAATTTAATGCAAGTACTTCGAGTTGAGAAGGCTCAGAAGTATCTGTTTGAATTTCAGAAGCGCTGGTCAAAAGTTCGCTGATTATAGTGGTGGATGATGGTTCACTGGCTATAGTGATGAATTGTAAGGAGAAATGAAATAATAATCTCTCTCATCCACTTCCTACAATCCTACTTATACATTCTCCGATTTGAAAAAAAGTAATATTAGTCCGAAACATTAGAATGAGAATCCCGAAATTAACGCACCTATCTCGTTCTCATGCACTAAAGGTCTGCAGATATAGTTGCATAACAAGCCAGATCTTCGTGGGCAATCTAATTTACTGATCATGAATTAAGATTTCATCTATTAATACACGTTCTTTAACGATCAGAATATTATTAGTGTACATAATCGATAGGAGGTCCATTACTGCTCTATTATCCATATCGTAAAGTAAGCTTTTTATTTGCATTAAAAAAAGCTGTTTTTTTTATTATTTTGCAATATAATTATATAGAATTATTATCTATAGTAGTTACTAGTTACATGTGCATTAATGAATAATTGACAGCAAAGCGTTATTATCTAGTTACATATGCATTAATGAATAATTTTGACAGCAAAGCGGTAAAGCTAAATAAAAATAGTGATTGACTATATCATATAATTAAAGTTAAAAATGCCTAAGAACGTTGCGAGCTTTGTTTCTCTGCCCGTTCTCAGTTTCATTATCACCTATTCTTATATAATAAGCGTAAGTAATTCGCGTACTTCTTCTCCATTTAGTGACCTTAGTTCGTGTCTTGTAGTCAGATAATTCATAGGCAAATGACCTGAATCGACGAATAAGGGTTCAATGTTTTGAACGTTCCCACGAGTAATAATAGAATTTTTTGTTCTTCCCGCGAAACGAAGTTCCTCTAAAAAAAATTAAAAATTAGTAACATTTTTAAATTTATTTTTATTGGGAATGAAATAATATACATACGAGCGCGAATAGTTTCCTTAACATCATTAATAGTTTCTTTAACATCATTAATAGTTTCCTCAATAATGTATCTAACCTAGTGTAACACTTTGTATTTCGCGTAATATTGTATTAAGTGAAGCTTGACGAATTTGGCGAATTTGTGGCATTATGAATGTTATGAAGATAAAAGGAAGACAAGATTGTGTGATGAGACTACTGTATTGATGAGACTATTATTGATGAGATGACCTCATTCACCCGCTGATCATGACCTATAAAAGGCTGAAAGGTCGTACCAAAACCCCACTGATGAGTCATTTGATTTTGAGCTAATCACGTGCAATTAATTATAATCGGCACCAACGAAAAAAAATCTACACTTCGGCACTTAATTAAACGTTGAAAAAACTGAGAATAAAACTACTTAGGAATTTCTGGTTTTTTTAATATATACCTATTCTTTTTTTAACAAAATTTTTATTGACATTAGTTGGTAAGTTTTTTCACTTTTCTGACGGAAAAGAAATTCTTTGTTGTTTTTTAAGTATGTTAAACATTTTCTTTCTTTTTAGGAGACTGAATCAAAAACTTTTTTGGCAAAATGCCTCGTACTATAAAACCTCGTGGTATCAAATATAGTAAATCACGAGCATTTACTCGCAATACTGAAATTCCAATACTTCAACCTATATTTCTTGAACAAACTTATGATTCAAATCCTACCGAATTTAATTTGCAACAAAGTGATGATGATGATGTTAATGATGATTTTATTGATGAAAGTATACCTGTTGATAGTGATGATAGTATTTATAGAGAAAAGCAAACTCGTTTGAATAAATCCTGGCAGTCAATTCGTGTTCAACTTAAAGACGCGTTAATTGAGTTGGAAAGTCAATGTAATGTTGAAGAAAATATATGTCTTTATGGAAAATGTTATAATAATGAACTATTTAAAATAATTACAGTCGATTGTATTTATTTTGAACGTAAGTTAATTGTTATTTGTAAATATTTATAAAAATTTTATTAATTTATTTATTTATTTGTTTCTAGATGAAATTAAAAAACAATTCAATTTGTGTAATTGTGAACAGTTGCGTTAACACGCAGAACATTATTTCCTGCTTCTCCTATAAATCCATTAATTGCATTTGAAATAAAATTATTGGAATTTGCAGAAAAACTACTTCTATTAGCACAAATATCATATGAAAGTTTTGTATTGCTTTAAGACATATTCATGATAATAAAGTATGTATAAATGAATTTTAACATTTTTAACAATATTTAATTATTAATGATATTTAATTAAAATTTATAGCTTAGTAGCCATAAAAATATTTATAAACCTTTTATGTCTACTTTTAGACAATATATATTAGTTAAAAAAGAAAAAATTAAGAACAAGTGGTTAAGAAACTCTGTCCTGCATGTCCATTAGTAAGTATTTATTGATATTCTTAATATAAATAATTACATATACTTATATTTTATTTAGAAAAATTCATGTAATTCAGGTTCTTTAAATAGATTAACTGTATGTTTTGATGGATGTTTCCAATTACGACGATTAAAAATTGGTGGAAATGATAATACAGAAGAAGATTATTATTCTAAATATTTTATTTGATTTTGAAAAATTATATTTACAATATTTACAAAAAGAAAGTTCTGGGGTAAATTTTGATTAATAAATATTAAAAAGTTGAATTTAAATTAAATATTAAATAATTAACAATATGTTAAGAAAATGATCCATGTATGAAAGCTTTTAAGGCAGCAAATGAAAAAAATTCTATAATACTTTCAAATGCATTGGATATTAGTGGAGTTGTTGGTACAACATGTAAACATGGAATTCCAATGAAATTTTTAATATAAAAACAAGAGAAAGGTATTTATTTTTAAATAAATATTATATTATTAATTATTGTTATATTATTAGATTAGTATATTCTTTATTTTTATTAAGTAATATTTTAGATAAATTTGGATCACAAATTAATGTTATGTATGATATTGGATGTACAATGGCCAAACATTTAAAGGTAAATTATTTATAATATTAATAATTAATATAAATATATAATTAATTTATTATTAATATTTTTAATATTAATAAAACAAACTATGTATGGAGTATAACTTGACACAGAGCCCTTTGGGATTACTATCATATGATTCTTCTAACAATATATGTGTAAAGTATCACAAAAACTTTAGGCACAGTAAATTAACAATATATGCGCAAAGAATCACCTGTCATTGAGCCCTCTGCTCCTCTGGGAGCACTATCAAATGACTCTCCTAATAATATATGTATTTTCTCGCAACCCATATTAGAAAAAAAGGTGCAGTAAAGTTTCGTTTAATTTTGACCAGCACTATTCAATAATTTCAGCCAGAACTTTGGATATAATAATTCGGCACCCAAGCTGGCATAAAACTGGCAAACTAATAGAACATCTCTGGCTCCCTGCAAGTTCCATGACAGTTCCCTACCAGTTTCACGATAGTTCCATAGTGCCAAGCTGGATCCTCGAATCACATGTCCTAAAGATCGGCCAGAATTATGATATAGTGTCAGCCAAAATTAAACGCAAATTTACTGCGCCACCTGACGTAATATTTTTTACATCATTTCGGCAAAACCAAATAGGCGCCATAAAACTTAGCATAGAAATTGGTCCTAAAACTGGCACAGTGAGTCAGAATCTTCATTATAAAAGCCGGATCTCAAAATGGTATAGTGGAACACCCTCATAGAAGTTGACCTACAAAGAATCAGTAACATAAATTATAGTGGAACCCATTTATTAACACAGTATGTAATGAAAATAGAAGCATTCAGATTATTTGGTCATAGTTATATTTAGATTATTTAATCACATGATCTCAAATAATAAATAGGAAAAGGTCTTGACAAGCAATTTCAAAGGTAAGAAATATAGTAGGAAAAATAAGATGGTATAAAAAAATCGTCTCACTTAAGTTATTTAATTAGATTATTTAATCATATTCAGGTTATTACTTTTAGATTATTTAGTTGTATTTAAATTATTTAGTTATATCTAGATTATTTAGTTATATTTAAATCATTTAGTTATATTTATATTATTTAGTTATATCTAGGTTATTTATTACTAAATAACCTAGTCTAAGCCGATTATGACTAAATAATATAATTATATTATTTAGTCATAATCGGCTGCATTCGCTCTGGACAATATTTTACAATAAAATGGTATTTTAAGACAATACTCATACTGAATTTTAAAAATATTGTTAACACAGAATCATAGTGAAAAATAATATTAAAAATATTGAAATATTGTCTAAATGAAAAATCTATTGTATATTATTGATACATGATTTAGGTGTCTTGTTTCAAAAAGTCTAAAAAGTGTGATCTACATAAATTTGACGTTTTATATTTCCAAACACGGTAATGCACACAAATCCTTTGAAATCTATGAAAAAGATATAAATAAGCGAAAAATTTTCATATTGAAGAAAAATAATTAAAATTCAATTAAAAAAAAAAAATAGAAAAAAGAAAAAAAGAAAAAAAATTTTGATAGTTTTCACATAATTCAAACTTTTAAAATTAAAATTTTCTAACAAAATGAATCAAACCGAAGTTACCATTAAATTATCCATTCCATCTATCGCAACTGCTGAAGTCACTGAAAAGCCGAAGGCCATTACTGATTGTACAGTCATGTAATAAATTAATAACATTTTGTAAACATCTTCATTTTAATGTATAGTTAAATAATTATTTTATCAATATGTCTATAGTCTACAACTTTTAAATCTATTTATTTTTAATATCAAATTTAATTAATTAGTTTACTTGTGTTATTATAATTATCAAATTACTTAATAATTCGAGTCACTATTCATATTTTATATCTTTTATTCCGTATCCTATATAAATTTTATTATTTACTATTCACTTTATTTTTACTCTAAACAACACCCACATTTCTCAACAACGTTCAACAACGGTACTATAATCAAGAACAACAACAAACCTTCGAAGATTTTTTCTGTGTGTCGACTGCGACGATATGTCAGTTCGTTCTCAACAACAAAAGGAAAGATGGAATCGTCAATAAGAATCCTCGAATAATAGATTAAACCATTTTTCTCTTGCATACAAGGAATAAGAAAATTAATCCTACTATTATTAAACGAATTCAACATGTGCCTTGAGAAATAGTGAAAAGTTCATGGTTCACGCCATAATACGGAAACTGCCAAGTCCGTAAAACCTTCAAAAATTGGAAACGCCGTAAAAAAAGAAGAAGAATCAACGGAAATTACCTTAACCTACACTTCCTCTCAGTACTAGATGAGTTCAACCCCAAATAAAGAAACGCTACGATTGTAGCAGCTTACCCGATTTTTATGAACGTGCAGATATCTCACATGGTGATCACTGCGGCGATCATCGAAGGTGTTACAGTACTAGACGATACTTTCTTCGATATTTCAGAACAAGACAGCAAATTACTTTCACAACCAGATTTGTTCCTTCAAAAGAACTCCACACTCCGATAATGATACATCAGTGACAGTACTGTTAGTATACAAGCGGAAACTATTACGTTTCCGCTCACACTTCAGCACATGGACAATTATTTCCGTACCAAAATAAAAACAATATCAGGCCTATCATAACTGTACCACTCTACCTGACAGTATGTGCATATAGCATCCTAACCTTTTTTCATTTCCCTTTTTTTATTTTTTTAGAATGAAAGAACAATACATTGGATTCGAGCGATTATTAATCATTCATTTAGATGATTATTACATAGTTTTTATTTCACACGCCCTGGTGAGAGCTGTAATATTTAATGTAGTGCATTATAGCTAGTCCGACTTCCCCTTCCAACGGAGAAAAGTCATCCTAGGGTGACTTTTTTACAGTTTAATTTTGTACTATTCCGAATTAAATTATGTAACCTCCAGTAGTCGTTACTGATAATGTATTTCTCTGAAGTAAAATAAAAATTAAATAAAGAATACAAACGCGTTATCTGCTAACTTTTATAAATGGACCAATGATTTCAATATGATAATTTGATCTTAAGAACTGAACGGTGTTGACAATT
Organism: Rhizophagus irregularis; assembly: GCF_026210795.1. NCBI lineage: Eukaryota > Fungi > Glomeromycota > Glomeromycetes > Glomerales > Glomeraceae > Rhizophagus > Rhizophagus irregularis. The sequence goes on along the minus strand of NC_089435.1, from coordinate 2,689,790 downwards.
ATTTCTTTACAAGTATGTGGTACGGCTGGTCCCTTGTTGATAAGAAAGTGAAATCCTGGCTGGTCGTCAAAGGGTATCCTTGCATTATTCCTAAAATCTATTTATTTATTTATTTTGATATTAAACCAGATGAATTTGTTAGTATTTTTTTTAAAAAAAATTGATATTTAATATTATATATTCAACAAAAATTGCTCATTTTTTATTTACGTTTTCATTTCTTCGATTATACAGTACCTGCATGGAATTTTGTGACCAGCATAAGTTAGCTTAATTAATTTAACATCCTACTTGTCTTCGGTCACTTTAAGAATTTGCGACCATTAATCTTTACGTATAATTTACCCACCAAACAAAATCCTTTTTTTATCTTAAATATCCAAGTCACCCATTTCCTTCACAAAAATCTAATTTCAATTTTTTGTTATATTGTGAATTATTTTTTCCGTTGCTATATTTTGGCAAATATAACAAGTATGTGTTCAAAAATATTTTGTAAAAGAAATTAATCTGTCGTACAAACACCGTGATTAATGTGGATTTCGTCTGATTTGCAACATAGGATAAATAATCATAATTACGCTTATTTTAATATTAACTCCACGCACCAGAATTACATAATGCCGCCTGGTGTGTTGTTACCTTTTTTTTGTATTAGTACCTTGAAAATAATAATTTAGAGAATGAAATGGCATATAGGGGAATGTAAAGTACAAAGAAATATTCTATCGAGTAAGTTTTTTTTACATAAATTATTCATTAGTTTGTATAACATGTAATTTTTTTTTTTCCACTAATAAATGGTTTTAACTGAAGTTCAAATTGAAAGTATTTACGGCTATTTGGTTAATTCGATAATTCAAGATCGAATGAATGATATGGAAGCCTTAAATGAAAGTCTAAATAATTATTTTTCTATTTTTGATCTTAATGAACATTAGCAAATTTATATATATATATTTTTATTATTGCAGGAAAAAATACAAATGGTCACGCAAGTTAAAGAAATATAAGATTACGTGCAAATTGTGTAAATAATAATAGAAACACAAAATTTTTAAAATTAGGTAGATACAGTATGTCATACATATTAAATTACTTCAATAATCAGGAGAATATCTTGGAGATTCATCACCATATGCTTGATCTTGTTTAGGTAAATTTTGTGAGAGGTAATCATTCTCTTGTTCATATTCTCCAACTGAAGCAGATTGATAGGTTGGAGAATCAGGAATTTCTTGTCTCGGCTCTTGTCTCAAAGAACTGGGAAATGGTTCATATATAGAAGAAACATCGTAAAATAATTGATTCAAAATTGATAAGATGGAGAACCAGAATTGGAGACGATACATACCTAAGAGAATGATCATCAGAATTAAGTCCATATACGGGATTAATTTGGCCAGAGTTTAGATAAGAATCATCGTTTTGGAAATATCTTGGTGAACTTTCACCTGAAACATATCTGGGAGAAGTATCATCATTTTGGGAATATCTTGGTGAACTTTCATCTGAAACATATCTGGGAGAACCATTATCAAGAAGGTTTCCTGGTGTGATTCTATAAGTCCTGTTAGAAAGATTCTCATCAGAGGAACGAGAACTTTCAGGTTCATATCGTGGAGAATTAAAAGATGAAAGTGATGTAGACGATTCATTATAAATGTTTCTAAAAATAGAAGGCCCAGAATATTCAATACTAATTCCCGTTGATACTTGTGCTATTTAACAGTAAATAAAAATGAAATCATTGATTAGAAGAATTATTATTATTAACTAGGAAACGGGAAGATTTCATTGGGTGACGTTCACGTGGCGGACAGAGAAATTCACGTGATCGATTTTTTTTTCATAGTGTCCTTACGCTTCGCTCCGGACAATAAGATATATGGTATAAATAAATTTTAACATACGAGCAAACGTTAAAATTTTTTGAATAAAATCAACGTGAGATATGAGCATACGACGACAACAATATCTTGTTATTCCAAGAGCTTCTAATGCAGCACTTTTTACATTTGATAAAAGGAAATAATATTAATTTAAAAATGATTTGTGTGAAAATCAAATCAATTTTAAAAAAAAATACCTTTCAGAATATTCGCTTTCTAACATAGTTTGATAATGATTCCATTTATTAGCTAATACTTTTCCACAAGTAAAACAACGAATTGGAATAATCATCTTTATTATGAAAAGATTGAGATTATTTTTTTTTTTAAAAAAAAAGAATGAGAATTTTTTGAAAGACAAACTAAATAGAATTACATAATCATTATTCTGATGCGAAACTTAATTTGTTACACAATGAATATTTACGTTTGTTTTACAATATATAATTTGTAATTGATGTTTGTCTAATTTCAGAAATATATACATCATTATATTTTTCTTAAACGTGACTTTACGGCCGTATTTCGTAAATTGCATAGATTAAAAAAAATTTGAAAATTTGATCGCAAATTAATTTATTTACGAAATGAATGTTGCAAATTATTCCTTTATTTGTAATTAAATATTAAAATAAGACAACTATTATTTTCTACCACCAAAAAGCGCTGACATAAATTAATTTTTTTATAATACATCTTTTAATACTCATGCTAAAGAATATTATGAAATATAAAAAAAAAATTATTTCATGATAAAGATCTCCCGAGCTTTATTTTTCTTAAATTAGGCTAAAATTTCCTATTGTGAGAAAATAAAGCAATAAAGCCGATTAGTATAAGTATATTAAATGAGAATTTTAAGAGTTCTTTAATAAATCATTTAAAAATAATTGCATGGGCTAGATTATATATCCATAATCTCTATACAGTGAGATCAGAAATTTGTTTTTTCTGGTTTAAAATAAAAAAAAAATGATTAAGTGAAATATCTCAAAGAATTTTAATAATTAAATCAATATTACTGTTAAAAGCACGAAAAATAAATGGAATTCTCTCAATTTGATCAGATTATCCCAAAATAATCAACCACTAATGATGCGATGAAGGACTTTCATCACGATCAAGATCCCTGAAAGGTCTGTCATAACGATAGTTTAAAAAATAACTAACGCTAATATTATTAATGTTCCAGACTTCTCCAGTATTATTTAATTGGTACTTATTCTTGAACAAAAATCCATAATTTCGTCAATAAGTGAATAAAAATTTTTGGAAAAAAAAAGTTTTTATGAGATATCAGAATTCAGAAATATTATCGATTATTATTTATATCTTATTAATGAATTTAATTAAAATCATTGTATTTAACTAACTTGAGTCGATGATGGCGTAAGTATGTAATTTGAATTAATAATATAGGATGTAAGTTTAGTTCATATTAGGATCATGCCAATCTTAGTGGACCCACTAAAAAGGTGCATGATTTTGAGTTATGTACTGGTGTAGTATAATTTTTGTGGATTGCAGAAATCTGCAATGGCACTAAAAATTACTGATCAGCTGACTGAATAATATTACAGAATTTCGCAATCCGCAATAATCATAATCTATTAACGCGTATCTGTTTCAATTTTCAAATTTTTTTATTTTATATACACATATTTTATATCAGAAGTTTTTGCAATCTTTGGCATTCTTCTTATATTTTAATAAATAAATAAACTAATAAAATAAATTAAATATAAATTGTTAAAAATTACTCGAAAATATTTTTTTGAAGATTCGAAAAATCCTACACTTCGGATTATTATATATACAGTATACTGTATATATGTATTTTACCTACAAGATAATAAAACCATAAAAACTATAAAATAAAATAAAACAATTTTAAATAAAAAGGTTTGTCATAATAATTTGTTATTAAATTATTAAATTTCATTGCTATTATACATAAAATAAACGACGTTTTTATTTTTTGGATTTTTATCTGTCAAAACAAATTAACCAAAATAAGAAGGTTTACAAAGGAAATCATCTGACTTACTAAATAAGTGATTATTGTCCGTGCTGATTTGTAAATTTAATAGTAAATTTGATGTTACACAAAGTTACAAAACATCATTTTCCGCAAAATGTCGTAAATTTCATTATGTAATCGTCATGAAAAATGCAACTATTTTTATTCAATAATAGTAATTATTTTATTATTGTCATAAGAACACAAAATAAATAATCGGAAATGTCAGAAATGGGAATAATAAATTTCATATAATCCAATTATCACTTATAGTTGATTAGAGTCCGTCATCTATTAACAGAACCCGAGCAATATATAAATAGATAACAAGAGATCGGGCCAGAACTACATAATGCTGCCTGCCATTATTGAAAGACCTACCTACACGTTATTTGGTTCATTCTATGCAAACTCTTGCTCGAGGTTCTCTGTTAACTCTATAAATAATCATCATTTAGGAGATAATTGATTGAGTGCCTTGGATCACGAGGATGAATTGTGGTGGCGTTATTTAATATATAACTTATATCCATCCTATAATCCCTGTTCAAAAGGAAATTGGTTGTATGCCTGGGATCAGTGGTTCTGGTGCTATGAAAGTATTTGTTTAGTATGTCACGTGGTTAGTGAATTCATGTGGTTAAGTGAAGAGCCTCACCTTCGCCCTATGAAAAAAGTCTGTGTGATTTTTGTTGAAAAATCATTCAATTAAATTCACTACAATTTCTGTATATTTGACCATACAATAATTGTGCTAAAAATTGCAATAAATCACACAATTATTGCATGGCAATTCATTCAATAATTATCCTATTTTTGACCTGAATTTATACAATTATTGTGTGATTTTTGAGCCAAATTTTAGGCCATATTTTAGGAATTATAGGTTAAATATTACAGTAATAACAGGCAATTTATAAAGTGAAATTATGAATTTTTATTGACTTAAAATATAAAAAATATACACAATATTTCATAAATAAAATACTAAATTTGATATAATCATAAATATAAAAATTTGTAAGAAAATAAAATAAAATAAAGTATGTTAGTAACATGAAAGTAAATTAGTACTAGTATCAAAGAAGAAAGTAAATTATTAGTGTAAGTAAATTATTAGTATTAAATAAAAAAGTATGAAGTTAGTGAAGAAAGCAAATTAGTAGTGTTAAAAAGTAAATTATTAGTGTTAGTAATAAAAAAGTATGAAGTTAGTGAAGAAAGCAAATTAGTAGTGTTAAAAAGTAAATTATTAGTGTTAGTAATAAAAAAGTATGAAGTTAGTGAAGAAAGCAAATTAGTAGTGTTAAAAAGTAAATTATTAGTGTTAGTAATAAAAAAAAAAGTATGAAGTTAGTGAAGAAAGCAAGTTAGTAACATTAAAATGTAAAAAGTTAGGAAAATAAAAAGATAAAGAACACAAGTTTTTCTTACCTGATATTTTAAAAGAAAGTTGAAGAAAAGTTAAAAGGTTAAAAAAACATAAACAAAAACATTTCACGTCGTCATATTTATTTTGACGATCAGATCACGTGATCAACATATATAATTTTAAGAGTTGATTTTTACCGCATAATTCTGGCCAAATTATAATTCCAGTCAGAATTAATTTTGTAACCTAATAAAAAGTTTTTAACTTTTTTTTAGTTACAAGATAATACAAAAATTTCACCAATGGGTCTGGAAGATGCCTGTTTATAAGCAAATATGCAATTGAATTTTGTGTAACATTACTGCATAAATCACTTTACTTAGGAAAATGTATTTGTAATGGTTAAAAGTGGTCTATTTGACCCTAAAAGTGGTCAAATGTAACCATACAGGTAAGATGGAAAGTAGTATAGTAGGATTATCCAAAAATTGCTTTCCGTATATCTATTTTCAAGTTGTACAATAATCACAATTTTTATTGTACAAAAATTGAATGTTTTCTGTATCCTAAATTTAAGTTGTATAAAGATCAAACAAAAATTGAACATTTTCTATATCCTAAATTTAAGTTATACAAAAATTGCATACTTTTAATATGCTTTGAAAAACTTCATAGCTATTTTTATCCAAAAATCTGCAATAATTGTACAATTTCCACACGAACTTGAGCAAATATTGTACAAAAATTGGATGATTTTTTTTCATAGGGTCGAGATCTTCCCAAAAATCTTTTTATACCTGTATAATAAAAAAAATATTTAATACTTTTGTTACATTTTACTTAGAAAAGTTATATATTTGTATTTACTGTTAATCACGTGTTTTATTCACTGTAATGCTTTTTTTATAAGTAGTATTAAAAATAGCATGAAAAAGAGTAGAAAGATTAACGGAAAAAATTGTATAACTAGCTATAAACAACGTTTAATAAAATAATAATAATAATAATATATACACATATACATTTTAAAAAAAATTATTACAGAAAATTAAAAATAAAAAGCACGAAAAAAAAGTATTTAAATACATGTGTACTAGATGATTTTCCATGGTAAAATTTTTTTTTCAATTATTAATAAATTAAAGTACGCTCAAAAATTGGGTTTTTTTTTGAATGAAATTCAAATATCTTTATATTTATATAAAAATAATTTTCTTTTTGTTATTAAGAAAGACGTGGAAATAGAGTCTCATTATTCGGAGATATACGTAGAATACTCCCACGATGGTGTCAATAGTTAAATAAATTTCCTGAAGTAGACTAGCGGATTCCATGATCGAAAACACAAAACAAAGAACTATTTTAATTTATATTTAACACATTTTAGGTAAAATTATTATAATAAAGGTTAAATATTTCATATGATGCATAAACTGTAAAAGACATGTGACTCAGTGATGTGAGCAGCCATACTTATTTTGTCCTCCTAATGCGAGCGCCATCATCGTAACATGTCGATCAATTATTTATAAATTTGGGTTGTCAATAAGACCAGACTTACTTTATTAGTAAAAACGAATATTAATATGGATGATGATCGTTGTACACAACATTGAAATTGATTCGGTAATCTTACAATTTGTCCCGTTCTAAATCTTAATATTACTTGTCTTCCTTTATTTACCACTCTTTCATGCACACAAGTAATACGGCTAATAAAAAAAAAAATGATTTTAGCTTTTATTAGAAAAAAGATTTTTCATTTATTCCACGAAATTAATAGTAAAATGGTCAAATCACTAGTGATTTAATATACTAAATAATTAAATTAAATTATGTGGCAGAGGTTTAAAATAAATATTCGTCTTCTATAAAAGTTAAAGTTCAGAAAATGTACTATCTTTATATTAATAATAAATTTTGAGCTTTGATTTGTAATTTAATAAATAACTTTTATTAATGTTATTATACGGGGGGGGGCAAGGGCAGTTCCCACTAGAGGAGTACGCTTCCCAGAGTGCCTTCTTGCTATATTACTTTGTATTCTTTTTTTATTCCTTGCACCTCTAGCTCATTAAAATTACTAATTTGTTTTCCTGCCTAGCTGGAGACTCCGCAATCTCAGAAATACTAATTTGTAATCTTACTTAGCTAAACTCTTTGGAATTGTATAAATACTAATTTGATATTTTATTTAGCACTGGTTTTTTGAAAGCAAATAAGCTTACTGTATGCGGAACGAAGTGGAGCGGTAAGCAAATTGTAAATACAATAAGTGGGCAAATAGTGTTTGCAGTTTGCGGAGCGAAGCGGAGCATGTACGCAAGATATGGTATACAAATTGCCTCCCAATAGCATACTGCTTAGGTAGCAAGAGAGAACAAGCATGAGGAGGAGCAGAGTGACGATGAATGCGCGTTCGATATAGGAGAATAAGTATGAGTAGGCAAAGCCCTTTAGGGCGATGCCTATAAATACGCATTCGACGGGAGGGGATAATAGCAGGAATATGAGCAAAGCCCTTTAGGGCGAAGCGAATATGGATGCTATTATCCCCGACCCATATGCTACCTATTCTAATGTATGCTATATATGAGGCAAATATGAATGCCAATGTTGCGGAGCGAAGCGGAGTATGTAACCAAACTATAAAGCAAATCGTGAAAGCATATAAGATCACTCATGTTTCTAACCGGCAAGACAACAATGTCTGCTGGCCAATGTTGCAAAGCAAAGTGTGTAGACCTAGACCCATATCTGCGCCATTAGGCACATTTAGTGAATTGTCGGGCGGGGTAGGTGGCCTTTTTCTTCGTAATGCTCAGAAAAAGATAAATAGTACTCTGCTTCGACATATATGAAGGCAGGAGGAGAATTAATTAATTGAATAAAAATTTTCTGAGGATATTATTACACCGTGAAAGATATTCTATATAAGATGTCATCTCGTCAAGCTAACCAAGCAAATATTCGTAAAGAAATTCGAGCCAAACTTGCAGAGCTTAAAGGAGTAACGTTAGACGTGATACCATACCCACGTTCCAATGATTTGCTTGCTAAGTATCAAGAGGAAATCGCACAACTTCAGGTGGTATCTGAGGAAAAAAGAAATGGAACGCATGATGTTTCGCAAAACAAATCTATAGATGAATTGGCCGACTGGCTAGCGGGTCCAGTAAAGGGTTCTAAGCCAAAAAATCAGAAGAGATACTTCCCACTACATTTGATGAATGGGCAGACAAGCAGGAGTGGCTAGGAAAAGAAAATCCAGAACGGCATGAGAATGGATCGATTTGGTGGTTTTCAAGATGAATTCCAAAGTTAGCGCCCAAAAAGGTAAAAAATGAAGATGGATTTGAGTACTGGCATCTTGCTAGAGAGGCATATAAACCACATATAACAAATAATTATGCTAAGAAAATTCGGGATCTAATGGATGATGAAGAAGAATATGTTATTGGGGTGGCTAATGATTGGGAAATGGGTAGAATGGTAGAGCAAATACAACTTGATAAATCTGGTGCCTTTTTGGGCATAAAGGAGGTATGGGTTCCAGAAGGAAAAGAAGAGTATCACATGGATCCTCATGGATGGCCATCATTGTGTGCTCATTTTTATGGGAAAGCCAGCCTGGATGAACTTCTATTAATAGATAAAAGGGGGTGGTTATCCTGGAAAGATTCATATGCGATTAAACTTGATGAGTATCAAGACGAGCCATATAATCTTGAGCTAGAAGGCCTGCCCTATACATTACGTTTTCAGTTCATGTCATGTCCACGTCAAAAATTATATGGTCCAGGAATTCATGAAGATGGAACTGTATGGTGGCATAGTGATGAATTAGTCGGAGTTAGCTATAAAATGGCATCAGAAGCTTGCCGTCTTCTTTATCATTCTACAGAGTATACACTTTTTACTAGACTCTACACATCTGAAGGTATAGTCGAAGAAATGGGAGATAAAGGATGGCATTTCGGTAAGAAAAAGAAAGCCGGAAGTCTTACTGGAGAAGAAATTACGCCAGGACAACTAAAGGGAATTAACGAATTTTTAGTATTAAAAACCTGAGAGTATGTTAAGCATATTTGCTATGAACTTCGACCAGTTCCGAGACCACAAGGACCACCAGGACCATTTTATGATGGCGACTTAAATTGTATCGTAGCAGAATTACAACGACTAATAGAGCATGGAGGAACAAAGCGGGCCATAGGGCTAACGCCAGCTCGTGAAAGTGCCCTTGCGAAATTTAATGAAAAGGTACGAGCACCCGGCTGTACTTTAGATGATTTGCATATCCTTGAAAAGCCGGAAAAATCTGGAGGTATAGGGATGAAAATCGTCATCAAGGATATTTTAGGTAACGAAATGTGGAATAGTGGTAGGTATCTTAAACAACGTAAGCTAACAGTATTTTGCCATAATAATCATGCATGGACAGGAGGTATACCTGAAATGCCTCGAGTATCTTCAGTCTATGATATGGACTATGAATGTGAAAGAGCACTTGTTTCCGCATGCACGAAAACTAAGAAGGGGGAGGTTAATATCGATGAAAAAAAGATTGCTGAAGCTCTTATATCATTTGTCGCAAGAAACCTTCCAAGAGCTACAAGAATATGGATTGTAGGTAAGGAGATTCTAACTCATGAAGGTATTCTTTATCGTAGTTCTTATGAATGGAAGAAGCTGAACGACGCATTCATATGTGAAAAATCGCAATCCATACCTGAAGAACTTTTATGAGGAGAAAATGTAGATATTCGTCAATGGATTGAAGATGAGTATCAATCTAATACACCGTCTCCTTCAGAAGAGCTTAAAGCTGAGTTTGATAAAGTCTTGAAATCATTAGGAGGCGCCCAGTCTTATCGATTCCGTTGCTGGCGAGAAAAAGAAGCTATTGCGCCTACGCCTAGAAATGTTGTAGAGATCTGGCATAAATCACAGGTGGAATCAATGGTATGGAATGCACCAATAGATCCTCCCCCAAGCATATTCATATAGATCTTCGTGGAGCGTATCTTGGCTGTGAAGATTCAGAACGAAGTGCATCAGAAGCATTGCCTTGGGTCCGACGATATGGATTCCCAGAAAGGATACAGCGACGTGCTCAAGTTGACAATATAGATACTATTCGCAACTTGACAGGTATTGTTCAGCTTATAGCATGGGAATTCGCTCTAAACTTGCATCCATTTACAGCAGGACTTATTGGGCAACATCTTGCAGAAAAAGAAGGTTGGATACCAACGCCCTTAGTCGATTATTTGCTAAGCAGAGGATGGCTTTCAAGCGCAACTCCAAGAGAAGTTATATATAGCGTAGGTAAAAAATCCCGTATTGAGTTTCCACCAGATCGTGATTTAGCTGTTCGCTTCGTGGGCTCTTGTGCACGTAATGCGCAAGTAACATCCATTTTAGTTCGGGATATAAATGAAGCGGATATGTTAGTCAACTGGCTAGCAAAAATAAACACCGACCAAACTGGACCCGAACAGAGCAAGGAACTTTAATCAAGTATGAAGGTGATGAAAAGCGTGGGCAATGGTTGCATATCCGTTCTTTTGTCCTTGCCTATACCCATATTGCTGTACTCGAACAGCTAAAACGTTTTCCGATAGAAAATGTACTACGAGTATGTACAGATGCCATTTACACCACAGCAATTTCCGAAACTATTTTAGATGAAACTGTTGTTGAGATGGGGCAAAAATTACTCCCCGATTTTGATGAAAGCCTCTTTGCTAAAGCGAAAAATAGTGCAGAGTTAGAAGAAGTGCATGCGAAATATGAGGCTGAACTAGATAAAATAAGAAAGCAGTATGAATCAGCTATTGTTCTAGAAACACCAGAAATTAAGTATGGTCAATGGCGCAAGAAAAAAGAGGGATATACTTATCGTAAAGAAGCATCATCCTGGGCTATCAATTATAAAGGTACACTAGAAATCCCTCCAAGCGACGCACCCCCTCTTTCTATTGATTCGAAACTAATAACATTGCAAAAAGTTTATCTAGTTGGCCAAGGCGGTAGCGAGAAAACAACACGAGCCATTCGTGCATTCCCTGGTCGAAAGGTTGTAGTTCTCACACCAGCAAATTTGCTTGCAGAATACCATAGAAAGCAAAATCCAGGCTTAACGGCTATGACATACCATAAGTATTTTCATCTAGGGGCAACACCTATCGATGAGTGGGATCCTGCATGTCTTGGAAAAAAAGCTCTAGCCGAAATACTTATCTTTGATGAGGCATGCATGATTCCTAAGAAGGTATTGCAGAGATTATTGTCATATGCCGAAAGTCGTGGATGCCAAAGTATTATGTGTGGAGATCCAGGTCAACTTACACCATGGGGTGATAAAGAAGGTCCGCATAAATTTCTTACCGAGTGGGCTGATGAAGTAATCTGGTGCATGGACGATTATCGTGCTTATGATCCCGAACTTAAGGCATTAAAATTACGCATGTGGATGAAAGATGATATGACCCAATTGCAAGAATTCCGTGAGGCTTTACCTACAACATCATGGAAGAATGCACTTACTGAGTGGACTCCAGAAGATATTTGGATTTGCTCCACAAATGATATGGGTATGCGAGTTGAAAGTGCATTAATACAGGCTCATAAGTCACGCTTCCTCAATGTACCCTCAATTATCCGTTTTGACCCAGATGAAAGTATCAAGCATATGTATCGTATCCAAGGGAAACCTGTGCAGATCCCGGGTAGCAATGAAATTATCGAAGCATATGTTGGTACGATGATAAATGTACCACTTGAGATAGTACTGCGTGGACTTCCTGCTGAGTGGAAATATGCCGGCTGGGGAACAATTCATCGAATCCAAGGACAGACTGTCGAGCCTCCGAAACGTTGTTTCATTGTGGACCATAGCCTGGAAGGCTGGATTAACAATGCCGTATATACAGCCTGCAGTCGAGTACGATACATGAATCAAATGATTCGAGTTAAACCACCAGACGGTGTCCTTGAATATATCGAACCTACTGAACTCCAAGCAACTCCTTGTCCCCAAATTATTGAGGCAAAATTAAGACGCCATAGGCTAGATGATCGGAAAAAGAAGCGACATTTTCCAAGACCGCTTATGATAGCTGAGGATTGGGAGGTAGATGATAAGACTGATTTGATTGAGGACACTACGGTATGTGAGAATCCGCTCTATCTAGCAGAGAATGATGAGGAGAAAGCTATTCCATCAATCACGCCAGAAGAGATAATTTCTATGGCATATCAGCAAAAGAAAGTTTGTAAGGTATGTTATGTTCCACTCTTATTCCAAGGCTATCCGAAGCGCCATCCGCAATCATTTTCGATTGATCGGATAGACGATTCTGAGGGTCATTATCTTCAGAATGTAAGACTTACCTGTCTCTGGTGCAATGAAAGACACCGCCGTTAAAGCCGAAAAAAGAGCTATAAGGGCCAAGCTCCCAGAGAAATATCAAAACGAATATACGTCTTACATGTCCAGCTCATCCACATAAGCTAGATAGTGACAAGTAGTCAGATCGCATACATTATTATATTATATTTTTTTTTTCTGGGGCAAAAAATATTCAGTTATAGAAAAGATGGTAGTCAGACGAAATGATACCTCCAGGACCAAGCATTTATCAAACAATAGGATGCCTAGCGAAACATATTTAGAAGATGAAGAAGGTGCCAAGCTACTGGTTTTAACAGACTGGCTAAAAAATAACGTAGGTGCTTTATTTGTGCAAATTAAAAAGCTAGAAACAACTGTAGAATGTATAGAAAATTATGTAGAAGAGAAAACTGGTGTAGAGCCAGGTAAAGAGATTTCATCCGATTCAGATTCATCCGATTCAGATTATGAATATGAGCCATGCGAAGCGCCTACCAGCTCAGAAAAGAATATTTGCAAAGTAAAGTGTGTGAAGAAAAAATCCGGCAATAAGAAGGCGAAACCTAGAAGGAATCCAGCCCGAGCAGTACGATCAAAATAGTCCGGAGCATAATCAACTAATTATTGCATATTTTTTTTCTCAATAATTAGACTAATTTCCGCAGTAGAAGGTAGAAATGGAAAGCGAGCGCCAAGCCGAAAGGATCCCAGAGGGACCAAGTGAAAAAGATTTATCCAATAAATTACCTAGCGATCCGGAGGAGCTAACCAAAGTATTCGAGAAAAAATTAGAGGCGCTAGAAAACATGGTAAAATTGTTTAAAAGCGATGTGAGTAAAATTCCGATCCCAATTTCCCCAAGCAGTTCGATTAATGCTAGTCCGGAGAAATGATCATCAGCTCGGAAGAATTGCTGAGCCATGCACTGCGCCTTCGACCAGATTGTGCGACAAAATAAGTGGATCATCAGTCAGGTCTTGTGCGACATATTAATTTTCACATATCGAAGTTATATACTAACCAGTTCCTCTATTTTTTCCCCAAACAAATGAGAGAAAATGTGAAGGGAGGTCTAGTTGCAACACAGGACCTACTCTAAAAGTAAATACTGACGGCAAAAGCATATGTTATGAAAGGCTGAGGGACTTGCAATTTCGAGATCGCCAGGCGTAAGACCAACTATGTATCTCTTCGGTAGATCTACATGTGAAAAGGTATGAGGATTCCGTTTACATGTGCTTTCATAGAGCTCTTGGCATCATACGACAATGCTAATCACGCCTCATACCTCCCTAACTTTTTCCCAGCAAGATATAAAGCATGTAAGGGCATGTGGAAGTTCACCCAACATCCCTGCGAAAAAAAATTAAGGTATGTATATGTCAGAAGTTATGAATGTACGGGAGCGAGTTTTTCTCACCATGGGTCTTGTATTTAGGAAAGCAAGATGTCTGATAAGACCAAGGAATCTGATAAGAACAAGACTCCTGACAAGCTTGACAAGTTTCTCGCTGGTGGGGATATTACTCTCAACTGTCTCATTTCTGATGAGGGAGTGAACGATATTTTCGAAGTAACGATATCTAACGCTAACAACAATAGAGTCTCTTCTCTCGCGGAGGCAGTCAAAACCCGTCGTCCAGATCGATTTCAATATATAGATTCGACCAATTTGGCTTTATATAGGGTCGCATTTATAGCTGATAGTGTCATAATCAACAGCTTAAGAAACATCAGTGAATTTGAAGTAGAAGGTGCAATAAGAATGGAACCGCAAGACACAATTTTTACTCATTTTCCTATACAACCCCAACGTATCTTTGATGGTGAAATGGGAATTAATGTTATCGTGTACCCTCCCGCTGAAAGGGTGCCGGAGGTACTAAGCAAAGATAGTTAGGAATTTTTTTATTCACATCATGTAATAGCGATATAGTCGCATTTTTATGTATTGTAGGCCGACTTGGTCCCTCTGGGACCCTTCCGGCAATGTTTTTATTTCATAAATAAAGTATTATTTTATCGAACGTATATGAGAAACGGTCACGTGTGATGATGTAATGCCTGTGCGACATAAAAACCTATATTAACGCCCAGTATTCCCGAACATAAATAAATTTTTATCCTACTCCGGAACGTAACACTATTTTTGTCCGAGCCAAATATCCCTATAAAAACGTAACGCTATGTCTACCTCAACAGCTGAACACGACTCTTACTTAGTTGAGAACTGGGATACAGAAACCCTTATCGATTTTTTGAAAGAGCAGAACCTCAAGCTCGATGACGATGACTTGGGAATACTCCGCAACGAAAAAATTACCGGCCTTTCCTTTCTCGACATGACCAAGGACGATTTTAAGGAGTGTGGTTTGAAGATAGGACCAGCAACACTTCTCGCAAAAGAGGCCAAGGCCCTCAAAGAAAAGCCGAAGCGTGCGTTCTCCTCGTACAAGAGTTTGAGTGAGGTGTTAGCGAAATACGGTATTGATGGCAACGGTACAGACACTATCCCGCTTTTTTCACTGCAGTCATATGAGATAGAGGATACTAACGAGCACTTCAAGCAATGTATGGCGGAAATATTAGTCAGGCTGAAAAATTACGGAACTTTGGTTGTGGATAGCTTGGAAGCCATGCGCAATGAGTACGTTGTGGCCATTCTTCATTCCGCTATAAATATAACCAGGGATGACACAGGGAAAGAATTAAGTATGAGGCCTGAATATGAAGTAATAGGTGAAGAAAGCTCTGGGCGGGTTGATTATGCGATCAAGGTGAGTGATGCATGTCCGCACTTTTTTTTATATGATATATAAGCCATACTAACGCCATACTTTATTCTTCCTCCGGTCAGGATGTCGAGAACCTTATTTGCATTACGGAGGACAAACCACAGCGGAATGTAATCGAAGGCTTCGCTCAGAATATCAAACAGCTCGAGAGTTCGTACGAAACGAACAAGAAGAAGAGAAAGCGGGGCGATGGGGATGACTACGATTATCTATATGGTATAGTGACAACAGCTCGAGACTGGCACTTCCTGCTCTATACCCCTGGAAGAATTTCTCAAGGAAGCAAACTTCCGTTAAGCATCGAATTTTCCGAAGATGCTTTGGATAAAAAGTCCGTGGAATATCAAACGCTGTGTAATGGCGTGAAAAAGGTTTTAAGTGTGGTGGTAGGGATAATAAAGGATAGGGCATGTGCGGAGGAAGAACCTGATAGGAAGAGGGTGAGGGTAGAGGGATATCGAACGAAAAAATAATCGCCTATTTACATGTATATTAGCCTAGACGTCATGTATCATGGGTAATATCCCGATCTTGTATTTATTTTTCGCATGTAATAAAAAAAAATTGAATAGCAATGTACAGTGTATTAGTTATAATATAGAGGTCCTGAATCTCGAAGATAAATTATCATTTAAAGATATATATTCGCCAAAATCATGTGGGTGGCTTAGATATCATGCGCAGTAAAACGTCATCTATACTTCTCCGCAGTAATACGTCAACCGGCTCATGTGAATCTGCAGAAAGTTTTAGTATACAACTTCCCCCCTATTTTTTATGAAGATCCTGATTATAAAATGATTCGATTTTTCGTAGATCGGATATCTACGCCCAAAGATAAGCGATCAAAGGGGCTAAACACATGCGTCTCCTGAAAATAGGGGGGTGAAGTTACGCCATTGCTCCCGATAATTTTATCCTAGAATGGCTAATTTTTCGCAAAAATATTCATGCGGAACTGCCTGCGGAAATCTGAAATTTTTTATAAATACCCGCCTATTTCCTTACAACAGATTTCATGTTTTGATCTGCATTTACCTATGATAATGAAGGTTTTTTATATCGAACTGCGCCACGAAGGAAAAGAAGTCCTATATTCTTAAATTCGAAGCAAGAAAAAAAAAATCTAGATAGTTATTTAGTACTTCCTTTGGTCTTTCTTTAGATAAAAATGTAATAAGAGAATAGTACTTTAGCCGAAGCGCTATGCATAATATAGCTTATTCACATACTGTACATACATAATAGTAAAGCTACCTAACGAATATCTCAATAAATTTTTATTAATAAAAATCTTCTCTTGCGTAAGGTCTCACGGCCAAGCATTTACGAAAAATATTATTATCGTTATTGTTTGAAACATGTTGTGGGGATATGGGGGTACGGGAATGCACTAACTTTTTTCGTCTTTAGGTACAGACGCCGGAGAGGATCTTGATAATTTTCTTTTTTCAGAAATAGGGGGATCTTAAAGGGATCAGGTAAAATTATGACAACATTTCACGATTATTCCAGATCCATATTTCGATGCGGATTCTCTATGCTAGTATATATGGGCATTTAATTTTGCCTGGCGATTGTAAAACATATAAAAGGGATATTTCTAGAGAAGCGCTTTGGTATTTCTTTTCCTCCAACAAGAATAATTTTGCATATATCAAAAATCAATCTAAAACAAACTAAAACAATGTTCTCAGATATTTTTTTGTTTGCTGTTTTCAGCATCGTAGTTATTATTTTCGAGATGATAAGCCATGATGTCCTAACTATGGACATGATCCAGGGAATTCTTTCGGGAAATACAAGCATTTACATAATCCTTGCCATCGCTATCTTCCTTTCTCGTAAATATCTAATGGGGATGCAAGATAAAAACAATAACCTTGAAAGAACCCTCCTAACTTTAAGCAATGAGCTCCAAAGAATACGTACAGAAGCTGAATGGCGAAATGAT